>NW_024543059.1:18350000-20882500 GCF_018167655.1 Microtus oregoni | reverse complement strand
CAGCGTGCACGATGCCCTAGATTCAATCTCCAGCACTGCATAAACCAGGCACGGACTCACAGGTTTATAATCCAAGACCCGTGTGGGTTCAAGGCCAGGCTGGATTCGGAGTGGGACTGCCGTGGCAGTGGGCATAGTGGGGAAACGCGGGTTCAGGACTCAACACGGTCACAACATCTGCCTGAGGAGTTGGATTTAGAGGCCTCCACCAAGGTGAAGCTTACAGCTGTGAGTTTTGATGAAGAGAGAAACTTCATGGCAAGCCAATGAGAAGTAGAGTTGGATTTTATGAGAAACAGGAAGAAGGTGATGCAAAAAAGCATGAAGAAACGCGGCAGCATGGGTGGGCTTTTCATGGGTGAGTTGCAGCTAAGTGACCTCATAGTGGGGTATATAGGACTTTGGTAGCTTGAAGCTCATGGCTCCAATAGTTGCTAAGAAACACTCCCCACCCCTTCTTCTTTTTTGCTTTGTTTTGTTTTGTTTTTGAGACAGGGTTTCACTGTGTAGCCCTGGCTGTCCTGGAACTCACTCTGTAAACCAGGCAGGCCTAGAACTCACAGCGATCCACCTGCCTCTGCCTCCTGAGTGCTGGGATTAAAGGCAGGCGCCACCACTGCCCGGCTCCCACCCCTTCTTTTTAACATTGCCCAAAAAACTGTAGTTTATACCAAAGTTAAAGAATGTCCTTAGTAAACAAAGTTGTAAGGTAGATTTATGGGAGCCTTTGTCTAGGTTTGAGAGTGAGGGGAATGCCCAAGGACATCTGTCATTTGTCCCGAAGTAAGCCTGGCTTAAGCATAGCCCTTTATGTCCTTGACTGAGGTATTTAGCAGGACATACCCTCTGCGGCAAAGTGAGCACTGAAGTTTCCTGCCTCTCTCAGCAGAAGGCAGACCCACTCCTAGGATTCAGGGCATCCTCTGTGTCCCAAGACACTCTCCCAGTGTCAGCATAATTCCCTGTCTTTCTTCCCTGCCTCAAGACCCTCCTGGAGCCGGGGCAGTGGCTCGGTGGGTAAGACACTTACCCTGAAAACCTCATGACCTCAGCCTGATGCCCCTGTAACCTGTGGTAGAATGAGAGAGTCAACTGTTGAAAGTTGTTCTCTGACCTCCATGGCACACACATGCGCACAAACACTCACACACATGCACACACAGGTTCATACATCATACACACAATAATAATGATTTCCATTGGAAAAACAATGGAAAGATCCTTCGCAAAATCCAAAAGAGAACAACAGAAGAAGTAAACACAATAAGTATTTAAGCCAAGCATTTCTTTATTTTTTAAAATATATTTATTATTTTTATTTTTATGTATATGCACATTTTGCCTTTATACATGTGTGTGTACTACATTCATGCTTGTGGACCTTTGGAACTGGAGTTACATAAAGTTGTGAGCCATCACATAGGTGCTGGGAATTGAACTCGTGCAGAAGTTAACTCGATTCGGGAAATAACCAGGCTAGCTAAAAGATATACGATTATATTTTTATTTATTATAAGGGGAAAACTCAAGAAACCGAAACAAAAAGTCCAAACTCAGCTAGCTATGTGGCGAGGGAACCACAAAGAGAGAGAGAGCACCTGGGCCATGTGCCTGGTTTTCGCTGTGGGGGAGGGAGGTCCCAGAAAGCCACACCCTAACTTGGTCCCACTTCTTAAAGATAATTGGTTAACAAGGCTTCCCAGGGTCCTCGGCATAATAGCAAGTGTTCTTTACCACCGAGGCATCTCTCCAATCCCCTTCCCTTTTTTTCTTGGCTTTAATTAGCCAGGACTTGACTCCAACTCATTACATAGCCAAAAATGACCTTCACTTTTTTCTGTTTTTTTTCTGTTTTTTTTTTTTTTTTTTTTTTTTTTTTTTTTTTTTTTTTTTTTTAGTTTTTCGAGACAGGGTTTCTCTGTGGCTTTGGAGTCTGTCCTGGGACTCGCTCTATAGATCAGGCTGGTCTTGAACTCACAGAGATCTGCCTGCCTCTGCCTCTTGAGTGCTGGGATTAAAGGTGTGCGCCACCACCATCTGGCCAACCTTGACTTTTTGATTTACTTCATTTAAAACACACATATATGTAAGGGTTATATGCACATGCAGGTACCCACAGAGATCTGTAGTTACAGAAGGTTATGAGCCATCTGATCTTATGACCTGTGTACTGGACACCCGACTGGGGTCCTCTGGAAGAATAGTACACAGTATGTACTTTTTTTTTTTTTTTTTTTGGTTTTTCGAGACAGGGTTTCTCTGTGGCTTTGGAGCCTGTCCTGGAATTAGCTCTGTAGACCAGGCTGGTCTCGAACTCACAGAGATCCACCTGTTTCTGCCTCCCAAGTGCTGGGATTAAAGGCGTGCGCCACCATCGCCCGGTACACAGTATGTACTCTTAACCACTGAGTGATCTCTATTTCCAGCCCTGAGCTGGAACATCTGATCCTCTTCCATACACCTCCAGAGCAACACAGTAATCCCCCACCCAGTTTGATGCAGGGCGGGGGACAAACCCAGGACTTCGTACATGCAAAGCAAACATTCTTCTAACTGAACTGCTGATCCAGCTAACAAGCCAAGCTCTTTGAAAAACCACAGACCCCCGTGGTTTGGATAGTTGGAAGGTGTTAGGAAACGCATCTAGCAACCGTTTAATTTGTAGAATCTGAGTGGTGGATGGATGAGCGTTCACTGCATAACTATTAACTTGGCCGTCTCTCACAGGTAAATGTTGGGTATACAGAACCAATGGCTTTGTATCCTTAACTTTGAACCGACTTTTTTTTTCCCTCAACTTACTTTTCAGGTTGGGAGGGCAGGCACAGTGGTCTTGTGGTCAAATAGCCTTCTGCTCTATCAGGGCAGACAACACTTAGGGGCTGGGCTGTCATCCTGTGTGTGTGTCTGTGTGCCGTTGTCATTTCCGTGTGTCGTCATTGTGTCCCGCAAGGAAGAATGAGGGTGTCCTGTGTGTCTGTCTGTGTGCCCCCTGTTGCTGTTGTGCCCCCCTCCCAGGGCCAACTCGGAGACCCCCTAAGCCTGGCAGCCAAGAGAGGCACCTCACACAAAGCTAGGCAGAAGCCAGCTCTCCACTGTGGTTTTCCCCGAGAAGAATGGCTGCTTTCAGCACAAGCTTTGATGTCAGAGAGTTAAACTGAGCCAGGTTAAGCTGCCTATGCTGTCTTACTCCAGAAACAGCCTGGCAGGTAAGATTCAGAGAAGCCTCCTTCCACTCACGGTCTGCTTTGCTCTGCATTATAAAGCCGGGCCTCCAGCTGCATGAGTCACGGGACTGGGCTGGTCTCTGGGACTAAAGTAAAGGTCTTTTTGGAAAAGATGACAGTGGCGTCTTTGGCTAAGGATGATGGGAAAAGCTCACCGGGTTGTCACTGCTGTCACCGCCAGCAGTTGAGCAGCCTCCTGGAGGCTTTTCTCTGAGCTGTCTCTCAGCTTAGCCTATGAATTCTCTTAGGAAAGGCCAGCAGTAACAGATGCCTTGCTGGCCTGAGGAGGGCGTGCCTAAACTCACCTCCCCCTTCCTGCATGATGTAAGAGATCATAGAAAGGGGCGTGGAAGGCTGCTGCAAAGATGAGAGCATTTTTGTTTGGCTTCAGGTCTGAAACAACCTGACAGCCAACAGGGATGGGGGCGGGGACAGGACAACACAGTTTCGTCAATTGTACACATCACTGCAACAAAACAATGTGCAGCCCCTTAAGGAACTATGCATAGGTATTGATGAAGACTAATCTATAAGCTGAATTGTTTATTAGGAATAACAATGAAGATCAAAGCGGTGTGTTTAGTAGCTGCCCTTTTGCGTGTTTAAAAAAATATGTATTTATGGTTATACATATATGCAAGAATATTTTTGTTTGGATATACTGGTTCAGGGTATGAGGATTCGGGCAAAGTAAGATAAAGAGGCTTATGCAAGTGCTGGGGAGGTGCTTTAGTTGGTAAAGTGCTTGCCACAAAAGCATGAGGACCCGAGTTCGATTCCCATAATCCACATAAAAAGTTGTGTGTGCTGTGACCCACTTGTAATCCCAGCCTTGAGTAAGTGGAGAAAGGTGAGCTCTGGGGCTGAGTGGCTCAACACCCTGACCTAATTGATAAGCCCCAGGTCCCAGTGAGAGATTGTGTCTCAAAAAACAAAGTTAGGGGCAGATAGAATGGATGTCTTAGTAGGGAAAGGTGCCCACTGCCCAGCCTGACAACCTGAAGTGAAGCTCTGGGACCCACATAGTAGAAGGAGAGAGAGAACCAATTCCCAAAGTTTGCCTTCTGACCTTCATACACACACACACACACACACACACTAAATAAATAATGTAAATTTATTCTCCTAAAAAAACAAAAACAAACAAAGCACAAAGTGGGTCTCTTGAGATGGCCAAGTAGGTATAAAACAATTGCTGAGCCAGCCCAATGGCCAGAAGCAACAGCATGGTTGTGCCTTTAGTCCCAGCACTCCGGAGGCAGAGGTAAGTGTATCTGTGAGTTCAAGAACAGCCTTGTCTATAGATCAAGTTCTAAGACAGCAGAACAGCCAGGCCTCCACAGAAAACCCCGAAAAAAAAAAATCCAGGGTTTCGTGTGGTGCCACATGTCTTTAATCCCAGTACTCAGGAGACAGAGGCAGACAGATCTCTCTGAGTTCAAGGCCATCCTGGTTTCAGGACAGGCAAGGTTACACAAAGAAACCCTGTCTCGGAAGAAAAAAAAAAGATGAAGGTTTTAGTGCTTGAGAAATGGCTCAACAATTAAAGAACGCTGGCTGCTCTTCCAGAGGTCCCGAGTTCAATTCTTAGTACCCACATTAATGGTCTTGCCACATCAGAGCTCCCGCTGACTTTGACCTTGTCATCTTCCTATCTTAGCATCCCAAGTTCCATGACTGCTGAAATAAACCACTATATCTAGTTCCAATTATTTCATTTATTTATTTATTTTTGGTGACAAGGTTTCTTTGTCACCAAAGTCCTGGCTGTCCTGGAACTTACTCTGAAAGACCCTACAGACCCCCTCCTCAAAACCCGCAGCTAGCATGCTCCCGGGGGAACGTCCTGTTTGTTTTAAACAAATCTCCGGATCAGCAGCCAGCCTGCTCCCTTTAGAACATCCCAGGTGCCTGAGAGAACAGGAGATAGAGATAGGAAGACTGCAAGGCAAGATGTCAATAAGATAGGATGTCAACAAAGCAGGTTAGCTATAAGATAGGAACAGGATGATTGTTGCCAGGCATCCATACTGAGAGAGGAAACCTTTCATGCCCCCCGCTGCATTCCGATAACCACGCTTTTGCTTCTGTAAACTTGCTTTTTGCTCTTCCCTATAAAAAGCCCGCCCTCCAGTTGGCAGGTGCGCAAATCTTCCGAGAGATCTTGCTGCCCACAGGTACCTGTGTCTACTCAATAAACCTCTTGCGATTTGCATCCGTGCGGTCTCGGCCTGTTCCTTGGCGTTGGGGAGGTCTCCTCCCGAAAAGAGGTCCTCGTTGAGGGTCTTTCAACTCTATAGAACAGATTGGCCTCGAACTCACAGAGATCATTCTGCCTCTACCTCCCTTATCAGCTAGCTGAGACCACAGCCAGGTTCAGGCTTGTAAGGCTGAGACAAAGGACGGTTTCTGAACCCCACCTTTTTATAGTGAAGATTAAGCAATAACAAAGGAATTTTTACTTTCTTTTTTTTTTTATTTGTTTTTTGTTTGTTTGTTTGGGATTTTTTTTTCCAGATAGGGTTTCTCTGTAGCTTTAGATCCTGTCCTGGAACTAGCTCTTGTAGACCAGGCTGGCCTGTAATTCACAAAGATCCGCCTGCGCCTGCCTCTGCCTCCCGAGTGCAGGGATTAAAAGCCTGCAGCACCAATGCCTGGCTAATTTTTACAATCTTGAGGTGAAACTTAGACACAAATCACCCTTCTTTGCAATGTTCAGTAACAGGGTTTTTCAGGTAAACTCGTGTTTGCATTTAGTTCATTGTTTCTCTCAGCTACTTGCTGATGGTGTTTACGAAGCTCTGCATTCCCGATACTGCCCCTTTTGCAAAGCAGGGAAGGGTAGGGGACAATATAGAACCAAAGAGTCGAGAGTCATGTACATCCCAGCATTTAAAAGTTAACTCACGAGGCGGGGATGGGGCACCGCACATGCCTTTAATCCTAGCACTCGGGAGGCAGAGGCAGGTAGATCTCTGTGAGTTCCACCCAAACCACAGGTTTCTGGGAGTTCCTGCTTGACTTTTCAAGCACAGACAGCGTTTGCTCACTGTCTGGAAAAGCCTTCTGCAAGGTGGCGGACATCAGCTGGAGCCATTACTTGCCTGGGAGTCAGCTGTCAGAACTGCTCCACTGCGCAGAAGTGACGCAGGGCTCTGTCAACCGGTAAAACTTAATTATGCTTCTAACTACATAAATTAGCTCAAGTAAACACGTTTGAAAAACCCGATTTCCATCTTGAACCTACAGAGGATTAACTCCAAGAAAGCAAATTACTAATGAGTGAATTTTTTTTTAATTTTTTTTACTGTGTCTCCCACGATGATTAGTGCTTTGAACAATTATTCTGCAAATTAACACATCAGAGATGTCTACCTTTCCAGAATAAGAGTAAGAACCTCTCCTAGGATATGAGGGTGTTGGAGATGGCCTAAGTTTTTCTCCCCTATCACCTACTATGGAGACTAAAAAACCTCCGGGGTTTAAGCGTTTCCCCAGACGCGCTTCAGCTAAATCTTTCTCTGGCAGTTTTTTTCATTTCTCCACCCCTCTCCTGAGCCAATCCGGAGGACACAAATAGCCCAGAGCCCCCTGGGAAGGCACTGCGGAGGTACCGCACGGTTACAGGGCTTCCTCAGCTTGCCGGCACCTCCTGCTCTGGCCAGCACGCCTGCAGGCTGGAAACGCAGGCTGAGCCTTGCGGCTCTGGCTCTGCGGCGCAGGGGACTGCAGGGGTTAACCTGGCTGCGATTCAGTCCTGCACCACCTGGGCCTCGACTTCAGTGACTCATTGTTTCCGCCCTGAGCAGGCTGAGCTCTTCGTGGTGGTGTCAGTCACCCAGGCAAAGGAAAATTCTTGTTTTTTTTCCCCCTTTCAACATAACCAGTTTTCTAAAGCCGAGTATAGAAGCGGGGACGTGAGGTGTTTCTTCTGCAGCAGCTGTAGCCAAGGTTACTTGCTGCCTTTGAGTTGTCCTGCAGGGGACAAAGGTTTGAATTTACTGGCTTTGGGCCTCTTTCTGTTTGCAGACAGTAAATTCAAACCTTTGTCCCCGGCAGGACACCGCTGTTGATGGCTGTGTGACGTGTCTTTAGAAAACGAAGGACACATACTGGATTTTAGTTGACATTACCTACAATTTGTGCAAACAAACACGTTGGCTGATAAATTAGCTATGTCTCAATATAAGATCTGCATCAAATATAAATTTTCCACATCTCTATTTCTTTCGCATGAGTGTGTGCTTGTGCCCCACGGTGCCTTGTAGAGATCAGAGGACAACTTGCGGGAATCGAATTTCTCCCTCCACCTTGTGAGTTCCAGAAATAGAACTCAGATGATCAAGCCCGGCTGCAAGGACCCACGCCTGCTCACTCATCTCGCTGGCCCTCCCTGCATTCCTGTGCCTGCAGGAGCATCTTATCACTTACTTCACAGCAAATCTTCCAGAGTGCAGTCTAGTTTTGCATTCTCAGGGACTAGAGAGGTTGGAATTCCTGGCCTGGGGGATCTTTGCTGGCTAAGCACAACTCAGCCCCCAAGCTTTCCTGGCAGGACTTGGAAGACATTTTGCCTTCTTTTTGTAGAGTGTCGTGTACATTCCTGAATCCTGTTATTTGGCCTCATTCTATTTGTCTACATTTCTGGTGTTTAAAAATAAAAAAAAAAATGTAAGCCGGGCGGTGGTGGTGTACCTCTTTAATCCCAGCACTCGGGAGGCAGAGGCAGGTGGATCTCTGTGAGTTCGAGGCCAACCTGGTCTACGGAGTGAGTTCCAGGACAGGCTCCAAAACTACAGAAAAACCCTGTCTCGAGAAACCAAAACCAAACCAAACAAACCAACAAAAACAAACCCAAAGACAGAAGATACTGGAAAAGAGAGGACAGACACAGGGCAGGGAGACTGAGGATGGGGCTTACTGAAAACTCGGAAGATGCCTTGGTGACCATGTCAATCAGCTGCTGTGGTCTTTCTATTTTCACAGTAACAGGAGGTTTGTTTGACCTCGGCTAGTTTCTTGTGATGTTTCCACTCTGTCCTATGAACTGGGACTCACTTTGCGTTTGAATCAGAAAGAATCAAAGCAATAAAGATTATATCCGTCTTTCAGTTTCATGCTATCATTCAGCAATATGGGTGTCTTTCTTGGGTTGCCAGAATCCTATAAAGTCAGGTGTCAAAACGCTTGTCTCACCTTTTTGGAAGGTTAATCCAAACCTTCGAGATTACGCTTGTCTTGTTTTTGTAGGCAGGGCAGTAATATTGCAGCGTGCCTGCAGAAACAGTGCCAGTTTAAATGCCCCCATGTCTCACAGAAGTAGGAGTGAATCTTTCTATATATTTTCTTTCTCTCTCTCCTTCTTCTTCTTCTTCTTCTTCTTCTTCTTCTTCTTCTTCTCCTTCTCCTTCTCCTTCTTCTCCTCCTCCTCCTCCTTTTTTTTTTTTTTTTTTTTTTTTTTGAGACAGAGTTTCCCTGTGTAACAGCCCTGGCTGTCCTGGCACTAGCTCTTGTACACCAGGCTGGCCTCGAACTCACAGGGATTGACCTGCCTCTGCCTCCCGAGTGCTGGGATTAAAGGTGTGCACCACCACCGCCCAGCCAATCTTTCTATATTATATACAAGAAATCTGTGTGCAAAAAACTATTAACAGGTTTGTGGTGCTTCTTGGTAGAAGAACACTATAACTGTTAGGTCCAAAGGAACCCCCCCCTCAAACTACCCAAAGTGGGTATGCCAATGACTCTGCAAAAGGACAGTCTGGGCTCGGCTGGTTGAATTCTGACAGGGTAAACAGGATTGCTGGCAGAGATGGAAAAGTCTACACCTAACATTCCTCAGGAACCTGTGAAACAGGTTTCTGTCTATCTGTCTGGACACTTCCAATCGCTTCCTACAGCCAACTACTGTAAATGGGACACACGGTTCTCTATTAGCATATACATGTAATACATATCAAAGCCCTGTGCTAACCTCCAGGCTCCTTAGGTCCCTGTTAATACTACTACAGACAAGGACCTGTAATGCTTATCTAAGCCACCAGGCACTTCTGGGCCAAACACTTCTTCTTCCCTTCTATCCTAACTTCCAGGTTGTCCCAGATTCCACTCTCCTTTCCCTTTAAAACCAGCAAGCCTCACCCCCAGCCCTAGTGGGTAGGCTATTCTCTCTCTCTCTCTCTCTCTCTCTCTCTACCTCCTGGAAAGATGGCCACTGGCAGTTTCATATTTACAATAAACCGTCCCACCCATGGAGCGGTCCAGTGTGTGTGTGGGAGGTTCACTGACAATACCAAGCAAGGTGGTGGACAAATGCAATCTTCTATGTACAACTGAGGAAGATAGTCGCACACAGACTAAGGTTAAAGTTTTGGGCAGCTGCGAGGTTCACAGAGAAGAGCCTTATTTCCATTTTCTGGTCAGCATATCATAGATGAGGGGACAGAGACCTCAATTCAAGTCAAACCAGGAAGAACTGGATTTGAAGCAGGGTTGGAATTTGTATTAAATATGTTTTAATACAGGTTTGGGGGTTAGGGGAAAGAGAAATGCTCTCTCCATCTACCTGTCTGCCTGTCTGTCTTTCTGTCTCTCCTCTCTCTGTGACATTATAGGGTGGTCCCAGGATGCCTTAGATAAAATTATGATCCTAAAAAGTAAAACTAGAAGCCAGGTGTGAGCTTCTACTCCCAGCTTTGTTTTTTTGTTTGTTTGTTTGTTTGTTTGTTTGTTATTGCTGTTGTTTTGAAACAGGATTCCGCCATATAGCCCAGGCTAGCCTCCAGCTCATGAGGTCCTCCTTCCTCTACTTCCCAAGTCCTGAGAACTAAAACCTGGCTTCTTCCTATCCTTTCCAAGTGGTCCTGTAAAGGAAACTGCTAATTCTTTCTTAAAGAGTATCGTTTAATCTTTAACAATTTCATACATCTAGACAATGTATCTTGACCCAAGGAGCTGGGCACACCTGGGAAGGGTTTTTCTTAGTTGGATTATTTGAGTTGGGAAGACCCATCCTAAATCTAGGTCACATCTTCTGGTAGCAGCCTACATAAAAGAACGCGGAAGAAGGAAGCTTTTGCTTTTGCCTGCTCACCCTCTTTCTCAATGACAAGTTCACCTGGCCTGCTGCGGAGGCATTATTTTTTTCAAGCCTACTTCTTAGGGGTTCCAGTATAGAATGAAAGCCAACGGAGACATTGTGAATGAAACTTCCTGAAAAGAGGCCTTGTCCGGCTGTGAACAAAAAAAAAAAAAAAAAAAAAAAAAAAACCCACTTGAAAGGAATTTCTGTGTCTGCAGGGACGAACGGACCAATTGGAATTTCAGTACTGTGGAGAGACTGGAATTTATTAGGTTCAGAAGCTAATTATCTTGAGCTAGTTTGGGCCTTTTGGAACAGCCATTCCTTGGCCCACTCTGTATATCTGACCTAACACCTTGTGAGAATAAATAGAAAACTTCTTAGAAGAAATTAATTTAAAAGAATACTAGCTTCCACCAATCTAAGAGTGAAGAATGGCAGATAGCATTTCAGGCCTATAGAATAGCCACATATACGCACCCCCCATTTCATTGTATCTGCCTCTCTGATGCACCCATCGATACCTTTTAAACTTGCCTTGGTTTATGACTTTCTATAAAAACCCTGTGAAACTGCTCCCATGTTGGAATACGGAATTTGGAGTAACCTGAATCTATGTTCCCGGGCCACGTTCATTCAAAATGGATCCAGAATATACTTTACTCCCTTCAAGACAAGAGCTGTGGTTTTTATGTTGACAACATCCAGATTCTTGGCCTTTCTGTCAGGAGACAGCCATTATTGAACTAGTTGGACCATAGACTGTAAGACACTCTAATAAATCCTCTTTTTTATAGGAATACATTAATCCCACCAGTTCTGTTCCTCTGAAACCTAACACCACCTCCTCTGCCTCCGTCTCCCTTTTTTTAAATAATCCATTGACTCCAATTAGCCTGTCCTCATGTGCAAGGGTGTGGAGTCATCTACTGAACTAAACAGGGGCCACCTACCAGTGGCCCCATTGCCGAAGACAAATTACTCACTGGCTCCAATTAGGAGTGAGGCCTCAGAAGTTCCTGCTCTATCTGTGCTGGGATGTTGACCGGCTTGAACGTGTGCAGGTAAGCATAGATGCTATGAGTGATAAGTGAAAGCCACGTCATGTCCCGTGCGGAATGCAGCATTTACACACTCCTGCCTACCCACGGGCTCTTAACATCCTTCCCCCTTCCGATGGATGCTCGCTGAGCCCTAAGATGGTAGGGTCAGTGGGGTGGGTACACTTGTCCCATTTAGGATTGAATACTCACTAGATACTTTTCAGCATTGATTAGTTGGGAATCTTCTGCATGAACTGCTATTCTTTCTTTCTTTCTTTCCTTTCTTTTTTTTTTTTTTTTTTTTGGTTTTTTGAGACAGTGTTTCCCTGAAGCTTTGGAGCCTGTCCTGGAACTAGCTCTTGTAAACCAGGCTGGCCTCGAACTCACAGAGATCCACCTGTCTCTGCCTCCCAAGTGCTGGGATTAAAGGTGTGCACCGCCAATGCGCAGTGAAAACTGCTATTTTTCTGAGTGTATATATGTTTGTGTGTGTGTCTGTGTGTGTGTGTCTGTGTGTGTGTGTCTGTGTGTGTGTCTGTGTGTCTGTGTGTGTCTGTGTGTGTGTCTGTGTGTGTGTGTGTCTGTGTTTGTGTGTCTGTGTGTGTGTCTGTTTGTGTGTGTGTCTGTGTGTGTGTCTGTGTGTGTGTGTCTGTGTGTGTGTCTGTGTGTGTGTCTGTGTGTGTGTGTCTGTGTGTGTGTGTCTGTGTGTGTGTGTCTGTGTGTGTGTGTGTCTGTGTGTGTGTCTGTGTGTGTCTGTGTGTTTGTGTGTCTGTGTGTGTGTCTGTTTGTGTGTGTGTCTGTGTGTGTGTGTCTGTGTGTGTGTCTGTGTGTGTGTCTGTGTGTGTGTCTGTGTGTATGTCTGTGTGTGTGTGTCTGTGTGTGTGTCTGTGTGTGTGTGTGTGTCTGTGTGTGTGTGTGTGTCTGTGTGTCTGTGTGTGTGTCTGTGTGTGTGTGTCTGTGTGTGTGTGTCTGTGTGTGTGTGTTTGTGTGTGTGTGTCTGTGTGTGTGTGTCTGTGTGTGTGTGTGTTTGTGTGTGTGTCTGTGTGGAGAGGGTGGTAGGTGCACATATGAGGGCAGGTGCCCATGGGGTCCAGAAGAAGTTGGGTCCCCTGGAGCTGGAGTTACAGCACAGGTGCTAGGAACTGACCTCCTGTTCTCTGTGAGAGCAGCAAGTCCTCATAACCCCCGAACCATCTCTTTGGGGGAAAGCTGATAATTGTTTGTTTGTTTGTTTGTTTTTGTCATTGTTTTTTGAGATAGGGTTTCTCTGTGTAATAGTCCTGGCTATTTTGGAACTCTCTCTGTAGACCAGGTTGGCCTTGAACTCACAGAGATCTGCTTGCCTCTGACTCCTGAGTACTGGGATTAAACATTTAAAACTGAGATATATATATATATAGATATAGATATAGATGATATAGATATATATCCAGCTCTACATTTTTCTACGCTCCCCTCCCTGCCTCTCCCCTCCCCTTCAACCCTCTCCCAAGATCCCCATGCTCCCAATTTACTCAGGAGATCTTGTCTTTTTCTACTTCCCAAAACTGTTAATTCTTAAGAGAGCCAGAATAGTTCTGTCTGTTCTTCATCTTCTGAAGAGGCTGCTTCCTCCCCCCTTTCCTCTCTTCTCTCTCTCTTTTCCTCTATCTCTCTCTTTTTCTCTCTCCCCCACACCCCCATACTTTTATACCCTCCCAATATCCACTAAATAAACCCTATACCCCCCCTCCCCAAAAAAGAGAGAGCCAGAATGGATGCTCAGGCTGTCCCTAACTCACCAACCCCCACCCGGTGCCCATCAGTTCTACAAATTTGGAAAAGACTAAATGGTGAAGAAAAAACAAAAAACAAAAATTCCATGACATTAAAAGCCCAGACAAGGAGAAGGATAAATTGAGCTTATTCCCTGGTGACACAGCATGTTTCGGGCAGAGGAACATTTATTTGCTTTGAGAATCCACTGTGGATAATGTCAATGAAAGACATTGAGCTCTCACGTGTTCAGAAAGTTTCTCTGTTCTGTTTGTTCTGTTAAATCACGTAGGATTGACTGATGCTTGTTCAAACAGGTCGGTAACCAATTAAAAGTCCTTTCCTGAAGACAAGCATGCTATGTAAAAGGGGACTTTTGAAACGTGGCTTAACCTTGGGTTTTATGAGAAGCAGAGCACTGGCTTCTGCCCCACACACTGGAGTCTGGAGGTACACATCCCACTGTACAGAAGAAAGGCAGGACTTCTGTGGATGCCACTTTACACACAAGCTGACAGTAACCAGCCTAGAGCATTCTTCTGCGGCGAGCTTTGCAAAAGCAGCTCTTAGTTTGATCAACAAAACTCTCTGCTGAATTTGCAGAATCGGGGAGAGCACTCTGAAAAGCTGGTTGCCTGCTTGTTTGTTTGTTTGTTGAGACAGGGTTTCTCTGGGTAGCGTTGGCTGTCCTAGAGCTAGCTCTGTAGACCAGACTGGCCTCAAACTCAGAGATTCATCTGCCTTAAAGAAGTTGCACCATCACAGCTGAACAAATTTATTTATTTGTTTGTTTGTTTTGGTTTTTCAAGACAGGATTTCTCTATACCTTTTGGAGCCTGTCCTGGAACTCTCTGAAGACCAGGCTGGCCTCGAACTCACAGAGATCTGCCTCCCAAGTGTTGGGATTAAAGGTGTGCGCCACCACTGCCCAGACATTATTTATTTATTTATTTATTTATTTATTTGTAGACCGCCTTGCGGGTCACTCAGTCTAGGGGTGTAACCCGCCTGGCAGGGTCAGTTATTCCAGGGTCCCGGAGAGGTGCTATCTGGAAGATATGGGCAGGAAAGAAGAAGAAAGCCAGGCAGATTTGTCGAAGCCTTCATTTATTAGAGTCATGATTACAGCGTATATAGGATGAGGAATTTGGGGGGCAGGGGCATGGGCTCTTGCCGCGTGGTCCACGCCGGTCATGTAGGCCAGGAGGTTACTATCCATCAGGTCACAATTCCTCAGCCAGGAGTTCACAAGTTGACACACCTAGTTCTCTAGATAGTTTGGAATGTGAGGAGGGTTCTGCTAACAGATAGCTCTCTATTAGCAGATAATTGGATGTGGGGTAGGCTCTGCCAACAAAACAATTCTCAATACAATTGGGAAGTGGGGTTCTCTGCAAATTCCTTAGAACAATGGTTCCTGCAATAATTTTGGGAGGAAATTGGCTCCTGACATTTATTTATTTATTTATTTTTAGAGACAGAATTTCTCTGTGTAGCCTTATTGTCCTGGTCCTCACTCTGTAGAGCAGGCTGACTTCAAATTTACAGAGATCCACCTGCCTCTGCCTCCGAGTGATTGGGTTAAAGGCGAGTGCCACCACGGCCCAACTGGGCACATCAGTTTGCAGCATAGCTTTTACCATACCCCATACTAAGAACGTGGTCAGAGAGTGTCTGAAGTCTATAGCCGAATTTCCCTTCTTGACTGTAACCTGCTTACCGGATGTTTCCAAACTAATGTACTTAGAACGGGTCTTGATGTGTGACTATTTTTTTTTTAAAGATTTATTTATTTATTATGTATACAACATTGTGCCTCCATGTATGCCCACACACCAGAGGAGGGCGCCAGATCTCATTACAGGTGGTTGTGAACCACCATGTGGTTGCTGGGACTTGAACTCAGGACCTCTGGAAGAGCAGACAGTGCTCTTAACCACTGAGCCATCTCTCCAGCCCGATGTGTGACTTTCTTTGTTCTATCATTGCAATACCTCTAACAGAGCTGTTGCCAGGTTAGGATGTGGAATGTGGAATAAGAAAGATCTGTGTTCCCTAGCCACAGTCCCTCCAGCATAAACGGCCACTTATCCTGGGACGAGAGGTGTGTTTCCTGCTTGCCTCAACCTTACAAGCTGAGTTACTATGTTGGCTTTGGAATCTTGTTCGCTAAACTTTTCATCCTGCTCTCCTCTCTCCATCAAATAACTTTTTAGTGTCTATCTATAAAACTAGGGAAATAGGGCTGGAGAGATGGCTCAGAAGTTAAGAGCACTGGCTGCTCTTCCAGAGGTCCTGAGTTCAATTCCCAGCAACCACATGGTGGCTCACAACCATCTGTACTGAGATCTGGTGGCCTCCTCTGGCGTGCAGGCATACATCGAGGCAGAATGTTGTATACATAATAAATAAAAATCTTAAAAAAAAAACTAGGGAAATAACTTCAATAAGTAAACAGACTGGGTTTGTTTCTGTTTTTTTAAAATATTTATTTATTATGTATACAATATTCTGTCTGTGTGTATGTCTGCAGGCCAGAAAAGGGCACCAGACCTCATTACAGATGGTTGTGAGCCACCATGTGGTTGCCGGGAATTGAACTCAAGACCTTTGGAAGAGCAGGTAATGCTCTTAACCACTGAGCCATCTCTCCAGCCCTGTTTTTTTTTTTTAACTCACAGCAATCCTCCAGCCTCAGCCTCCCAAGTGTTCGTATGCATCATCATGTTGACCATGACCAAAGTAGATACATTATAAGAAAAATGGAGATAGATTTACTTTATGTGCTTGGTAACAAATAGAGAGCTTCATTTTCAGAAACGGACACCTTCCAATTACTCTTGAAAGATTTTTATATTATTCCCCCATCACACACACCCCACTCCCCCTATCCCCCACTGCCTGTGGTGAGATCCATCTGACTTGTGCTATTGAGATGGCTCCCCTGTTTGTTGCATCTGTTGCCAGGTCTGAAGACCTGGGGTACAGAGTTAGATTCCCAGGATCCCCAGGTGGAAAGAGAATCCACTCACAAGTTATCCTCACTTTCACATGCACAATGGAATTTTTTTAAAAAAATGTTATTAAAATTTCCAGGGTAAACTACCAATGAAGTCCTGGCCCATCAGAGTGTCCCCAGATCTCTTCTTGAGACAAGCATAATTCTGTCAGGTAGGCAAGATGACTCTGGGTAACAACTGTTTGAAAAAGAACAACACTGGTGCACTTAAAATAACCCTGGCGATCTCATTGCTGTGTGAATCTCCCATCTGCCTAAGTGGCCAGACTTGTAGTCTCCTGTCTCTGTTTAAATTGTTCAAAGTGTAACCAGGGGCCGGGATGGAAAAGAATTAAGAAAGACAGCTTATGTGGGAAGCACGGTGCAAGTTAGAGTAATCTCTCCACGGCTGGATCCTCTTTGAGTATTGCCAGAGCTGGACTTGAACTATTTAAGAGCTTTCCTTTATTAATCTCTAAGCATGTAGAGTAAGTCTCACTGGAAAGGCTATTATTTCTACAGCAAAGCATGCCTATAACTGAGGAGACTGAGGCAGGAGGATAACGAATTGGAGGCCAGTTTGAGCTACATAATAAATCCCTGTCTCAAAAGCAGAGGAAGAGAAGGATGGAGAGAGGATTTGTGTGTATGTGTATATGTGTGTGTGTATGTATGTATGTGTATATATATGTATGTACGTGTGTATGTGTGTATATGTGTGTACGTGTGTATGTGTGTATATGTGTGTATGTGTATGCATCTGTGTGTGTAAATGTGTGTGTAAATGTATGTGTGAGTGTATATATCCACTACCCTCATAAACTCACAGAAGTTATGGTAACCTTCACAAGATGGATCCAGTCACAAGTCCAGCATAGATGGGGGCTTATGAATCCCACCCATAACACCCACGGCTGCTGGAGGAAAAGATGCTATCTTCTTCACAGACGCACATGTTCCTGTTAGGTTAACCATGTTTTGTAATGGATGGCTCACACACATGCCCATACAGGCAACACTAATTTAACTTAGGGAGTTACTAAAACATAAACACAAGCTGGGTGTGGTGAACCTAGACTTTAAGTCCAGCTTTTGGGAGGCAGGAGCAGGTGGTTCTCTATGAGTTCCAAGCCAGCCAGGGTTAACTAGAGAGACCTTGTTTCAAAAATTAATTCCAGCACACTGGAGACAGAGGCAGAGGCAGGGGGATCTGTGAGTTCGAGGCCAGTCTGATCTGCAAAGCGAGTTCCAGGACAGCCAGGGGTACACAAAGAAACCCTGCCTCAAAAACAACCCCTCCAACCACCAACAAAAATTGTATACACACATGAAATTGTCAAAAAATAAATTTTAAAAAGTTTTTGTTGCTTTTGTTTTTTGAGACAGGGTTTCTCCAGGTAGCCCTGGCTGTCCAGGAACTCACAGATCTCCCTGCCTCTGCCTCAGGAGTACTGGAATTAAAGGCACGGGCCACCACCGCCCTACTAATAAAAAATACTTTTAAAAAGGGAAGCTGTCACAGAAACAAAGAAAGATTAAGATTGCCGGGCGGTGGTGGTGCATGCCTTTAATCCCAGCACACGGGAGGCAGAGGCAGGCGAATCTCTGGGAGTTCGAGGCCAGCCTGGTCTACAAGAGCTAGTTCTGGGACAGGCACCAAAGCTACAGAGAAACCCTGTCTTGAAAAAAACCAAAAAAAAAAAAAAAAAAAAAAAAAAAAGAAGGAAAAAAGATTGGCTAAGGTAGAAAATTTGAATGCAAACACCCCTAACAGAAAAAGCTAATATAGCTAGGCGGTGGTGGCAAACACTTTTAAACCCACGTGACTAGGGAGTCAGAGGAAGGCGGATCTCTGTGAGTTCAAGACCAGCCTGGTTTACAAGAGCTAGTTTCCAGGACAGGCCCCAAAGCTGCAGAGAAACCCTGTCTCGTAGAAACAAAAAACAAAAAAAGAAAAAAAAAAAGCTAGTATCAGTGGCCTTTGTCAGAGAAATTAAACTCTAGTAAATATCCATAATATCTAAGGAGAAGAATGCTTTCTTTACTCCCTGACAGCATTTATTTAAAAAAAAAAAACTTGTAAAGGAAAATTCTTTCTCTATTCCTTTCTGGAGTATGTGAATCTTAAAGGGGAAAAAAAATCTGCCAGCTTTGCCAGCTTTACAGCCCAGGGAAGCCTTTCTCAGTGACCCACAGAGCACCATTGTTTTAAAATGTAATCAACTACAGAAGGTCATCTATTTTCCAGTTTCTGTGGGCACCCTGCTGTAAGTTACAAACTAACTCCTGTTACCGAAAATAAGTATATAAACAAATACCTTATTGCTTGTGGGTACAGGTAACGATTACCAGCTACCCATCAACAGATGGATTTGGGGTGAATTGAGGCCATAAAGCCCTCTCTTGTCAGAACTTGCTGCTTTTCTTGGACCTGCTTGCTTGGAGACATTAGCCAATACTGAAACCTTTTCCCCTCCTTCTTCTTTATGAAGGCGATAGTGAGACAGGGGAGTGCTTTTATGGAATTATAAGTTTTCTTTTCAATACCTGCCACCAAGGTTTTCTAGGTTTGGACCTTCTGCTCAAAGATAAAAATTGTTCTGACATCAGTACCTAATAAAAAGGTGAAAGGCCTGCTCAGGGCTTTCTCTATTCAAAGAGACTTTCCCATGCCTCCCAGAGCGCTGGCAATATGTGGGAGTGCAGGACAACGCGGTAACCTAACAGGCTCCTTTCTGCTGTATTTTTAAATGCAGGCTCCACCGTTTTCTAGCTGAGGGATTGCAGAGGAAATGCAGGATAGAACACCTTAGCCTAACAGGGTCTCCCAAAACGGGACATTAAAAAGAGGTCTTTGCTTTACAGCACAAAGCTTGGAGGAGTAAGTTTCAGCTGGTGTTAATTAGATTTGGCAAAGCAGAAAGTCCTACAGAGCAAAGCTCGTATCCCTAAAGAAACTTACACTCCAATACTGATTTTCAGGAAGGGGGGGGGGTAAAAAAAATACTGATTTTCATAGCATCATCAGATCCTATCTGGGCATAAACTAAATTCTAAAGAGAAAAATGAACAGGTATTTGAAACGGGGGAGTTGTATCATGTCCTTGAGCGAATTATTTCCACAGCTCATTTGAAATTTCCTTCTGAGCTAGGTAACATGAGAAAGCAAAAAACAAAACCACACACACACACACATTTTGTCGAAAGGAACATGGGGACATTGCCCCAGCTTTGAGGGCACAATCCTGGCACTGGAAAAGCAGAGCAAGCACAGCTCACACCTTGGGGCGTGGCCCTGGCTTCTGCCCCACCCAGAACTGCAGAGGCGTCTGCCGAGTGGCGACAGTAAACACTGACGTTCCACCCTCCGGAGCCCGCCGAACAACCCTTCCCTCCGAGCTCAGGCTGTGCCACAGGCTTTGTTCTAGGCGCACGAAACCAGGTTTCGGAGGCCACGACGGGAACAGGAGAAGCCCGGGCGCAGCGGCGGGGGCCGGCGGTAACCAGGCAACGGAGGCGCACCCGGGCCGCGCAGCCGCAGTCCGCCGCGCTCGCAGACGCCCGCTGCGTGGGCGGGGCTGACGGGGCAGGAGAGGGCGGAAAATAACCTAAGGTTTTTCTTAAAGGTGCAGGGACCAGTTTTGCTCTAGGTCCCAGAGTGTGCCCTGTCTGCGAAGCAGATTTCACAGTCTACCTCATTTTTCCTCTGTGGATAAGAATTTTATTTCTCTTTTCCGAGGAAATAAAATCCAATTCAAAATGAGATTCCCTGGGTAGCCTTAATTCTGTAAGTGGGCAAATAGTATAATATTTCCTCAAAGTCGAATAAGGGGGGGGGGGGAAGAGACTAATTAAACAAAACAACCACGAAGTGAACCCTAAAATATCGAATGGCAAAGAAAGAGAGCTAATGAACTATGGAAGGGATGAAATAAGCGCCCACGAATAAAGTCAGGTCTGTGCGGCAGGTATAAAAATGTAAGGCTTCGGAGGCAAGGAAACCCATTTCTGACCGATAGATTGACAGATTATAGTATATATACTAAGAAAATATACAGGAAAATAAGATTCCTGTTAAAGAGGTAAAGCAGGATCAGAAAGCACCCACTCCTTGTACGTAGTTCACTTTTTACAGTAGATAAAATCACGAGACTTTTTGCTCTACATCTTAGAAAACAAAAAACAAAAAGACAGTTCTTTGGAATGTATGTGCGGTGGTACAGGGGTCCTGACGGCCATGCATTTGTACTGCGGTGTGCTGGGGGCAGTCAGAGAACCCGGCAGGGAATCATGGAAGCTTAGCAACCTTTACCCTCTGAGCTCTGCGTCATCTCTGCACCCTGCTTCTTCTTATAGCTAGCAGCTTTTGTGATTTACAGGTTCAGGAGTAATTCATAACAGGCCCATTTATTTCCTGAAAGCCTTCCGTGAAACGACGTAACTTAAAAAGGAAGGGGAAGAAAAGGAAAGAGAAAAGAAATACTGTCCTCTCTGAAACAAAGCAGTTAACACATCCAGTATCTCTTCTGCCCATTTCCAAAGATGGAAGATTTCCTTTTGCCCTCCTCTCATGGTTCTCGTGTTCTAAATGCCCCTTTTCCACACCGCCATTAGGTCTACCGATTCTCTCCTACAAACTGCACCCAGCATCCTCAGCAACACAGCTGATTCTGGCCACATATGGGGATGACGTTCCCATCTTACCAAGGCCATAGCAAACCAATTACCACCCCAGACCGGACCATTCTCTTCTCGGTGTTTTTTTAAATTACACCTCCAGCTTGAACCCCCACAACACGGCCTTTTTGTCCCTATTGTAAAGTCTCTGCAACGTCACTGATTATTTAGTAATTTGTAGAGACTATTTCATTCTGAGAATGTGAAGCTGTATGTGACACTTGATAACTAAGGAAATGTTTTACCTTGCTTTAGACAACGTGTGCAGCCTGTGAATTTTCAAAATGGATATCAAAGAAAGGACCACATTCTTCCTCTAGAAGCACAGGAAGATTGAGTTCTGTGGAACAACAACAACAACAAAAGGTGTGGCAGAAGAGGTGCCAACACCTGGTGGGGAAGATTTAATGGGATGGGAACGGTCTGTGTCTTGGAAACAAAAATATATGCCCTTGTGGCTGGTGCCTGCTATGTGCTTACGGCCTTCAGGTTCCATTACCACAGCTGAAGAAGAGAATGTGAAGATGCTGCTGTTCGGCCAAGATGGCATTTCTGATGTTTGCAGTCTCCTTCCAGAAAGGGTAGTGAGGGATCTCATGCTGTGCCTGCTGAACAAACACGGCCAGCCCTGGTGTCGGGCAGGGTAGTGTCCTTACCACCTTTTATTTTCCAGCACAGTTCTGCGTGGTTCCTCAGGCCTAGAATAGTCCCCACTCTCCTGGAGAACAGACGCTGGGGAAAAAATGCGAACAGAATCGGAATTCAGAGGGAGAAGTCACCAGAATCCTCCCTTTTAAATTCAATATACAAAGTGGATCAAATTACTATAAATTAAAATAGAATTTTCTTTAAGCTATAATGAAATGCTTTTTTAGATTTCTTCATTTTTATTTTATGTGTGTGAGCATTTTGCCCGCATGTATATCTGCACACCTGTAGAAGCCAGATGTGCTGGATGCCCTGGAATTAGTGTTATGGATTTATAGGCCACCATGTGAAAGGAGCAAACTGAACCTGGGTCAATAAGTTCTCTCTCTTGCTCTCATTTTTGTTGCAATAAATTCTCTTAACCACTGAGTCATCTTTCTAGACCCCAGTGAAAAACTTTTTTTTTTTTTTTTTTTTTTTTTTTAGACAAGGTTTCTTGTAGCTTTGGTACCTGTCCTGGAACTAGCTCTTGTAGACCAGGCTGGCCTCGAACTCACAGAGATCCACCTGCCTCTGCTTCTCCAGTGCTAGGATTAAAGGCATGTGCTACCACCACCTGGCTGAAAGAACATTTTTTTTTTTTTAAGGAATCAAAGTGTTAAAATACATGTTAGAAGGTTTTAGTTGTTTCTCATGATGGCAAATGACTGTAATCCCTGCATTTGGGAGGTAGAGATAGGAGGATTTCTACAAGTTTGAGGCCAGATAGAACTAGATAGTGAGTTCCAGGCCAGTCAAGGCTACAAGAATGAGACCCTGTCTCAAAATACAAAAGAGCAATAATGTAGCAAACACAGACTTGAGTTGTTGTTCATATCTACTAAAGATGATGAATGGTATTGTTCAGGGGATTCCAAGAAGATTCACTGAGTGTGAGCATAGGAAGTCCATGTGTTATTTGGATATCAATAGGATATGTAGCTTATTGTGGTGGTTAGTGTTGTCAGCGGGGCAGGATCTAGGACCTAGAAGGCAGCCCTCCAGGCAAACCTGTGAGGACTTAGACTTTTTGTCAGCCTGTGGTCAGCATGCGAAGGATGATCTCGGTTAGATCATCACTAGTGGGAAGGCTCTGTGGGAAGGTAGGTGACACCATTCCCTAAGTGTGGGAAATGGGCCTATAGGGTGGGTGGCTCAGTGGGGAGATGCACTTGCAGCAAAAACCTAAGAACCTGAGTCCCCCAAATCCAATCTCCAGAAGCCATGGAAGTAAAGATGGAAGGGGAGAACCCAGCTCTACAGAGATGCTTTCTGATATCCAGAAGTTTACGGATATCACCCCCCCAATCAATCAATCAATCAATCAATCAAATTCATAAATGAGTAAGAATGGAGAAAGCTAGCTGGACACAGGTGTCCATTGCTATCTGCTTGAATGTTGATGCATTGTGACAAGCTATTTCAAAATCTGGCTCCTTGCTTTCCTTGCCTCAAAGGACTGTATCTTGAACTGTGAGCAAAAAAAGAAAAAGAAAAAAAAAAAACCCTTTTCTCCCTTAAGTTACTTTGTCAGAGTACCATATCCCAGCAATAGGAAAGCAGCTAACATTTCTGCACCGGAATATTATCAACCAAAGGAAAACTCTTGTAAGAAATGACTGCCACATTGGAGATCTTGTACACATGCGCCTGCATGTGCATCATAAACATTAAGCTCAGGGCCTCTTGCGTGTTAGACAACCTCTTGGGATCACCACCGGGGAGGACCTGGGGAGATGTGCACACGGGAGGCACGTGCTCCCACTAAGCTACAGTTCCATCCCTTGAATGAACAGATTTAACTAACCGAGTTTTCCATCCTTGTGGGATACAGGTTATTTCAAATATGGTAACTAGAGAGATTTCATTAAATGGCCCCTGGTGGCCCACGCCTGTAGCCCTGGCTCTGACTTTTGATGTGGAGGCAGGGTAGAGGCTGCGAGTTTGAAGTCGACTTAAACAAGGGGTTTCAGGCCATTGTGAGACATTCTCTCAATAATGGTTGCCTGACGGATGGGTGAGAGGGCTGAGCGGGTATGGGCACTGCTGCCGAGTCTGGGAGCTCATCTCCAGAACCCACACAGAACCTACTCCTGCTGGCTGATTGTCCTCTGGCCTCCACGAGTGTGCCATGGCAAGCCCAACCCCCATCCCTCAATAAAATTAATGAGATTGGAGAGATGGCTCAGTGGTTAAGAGCACTGGTTGTTCTTCCACAGACCCAGTTTTGATTCTAAACATCTGCATGATGGCTCAAAACTATCTGTAAATCCAGTTCCAGGGCATACAATGATCCCTTCTGATTTCTGCTGGCACCAGGCAGACAAATATATGCAGGCAAAATACTCATACACATACAATCTTAATTTAAAATCTTAATTTAAAAAATTAGCCGGGCTATGGTGGTGCATGCCTTTAATCTCAGCACTCAGGAGGCAGAGGCAGGCGGATCTCTGTGAGTTCAAGGCCAGCCTGGTCTACAAGAGCTAGTTTCAGGGCAGGCAACAAAACGACACAGAGAAACCCTGTCCCAAAAAGCAAAACAAACAAACAAACAAACAAACAAAAGAATGAAGGGGCTAGAGATACGTCTCAGGAGTTAAGAACACTGGCTGCTCTTCCAGAGGATGAGGGTTCAATGCCCAGATTCCATATGGCAGCTCACAATTGTCTGTAGCAGGGATTGAACACTCTCATGCAGACATTTCAAAACAAAACAGAAAAAACACAAAACAGTGGGTGTGAGGCCACCAAGCCTGACTGTAAAACAAAAGCAAATGTGCCTTGTGCATGGCCTTACCAAATGTCGACTACAAATCTCTATGTGCATTACGTAACCAACTATTCAATGTGCCTAACAGTGGTTATTCTCGGAGGTGCATTCTGGACGATTATCTTTTTCTTTGTAGTTCGCATGCCCTTTAACTCAGCATAATTTGAAATAAAACTTCTGGAGGGGAGGGGCTGGGTCAAGCAGGAGTGGACGCACTTGGGCACAAAAGCAGTTTTTCGTTGCAATTCGAGAACACTAGGCAATTCTGCCTGATTCTCCTACATTCTATCACACATAGCAACGCGCGTTTCTTTTATTTTGTACTGAAATACAAAAGTGGCCAAGGTGGCCGGCGTAAACGAAACCAAAACACCCGAGTTTGAATTCCGCCCCAAGGGTAGTCCCCCACAGGTGAAAAGGTCCGGCCGCGCCGGGTCCCAGCTCCCTAACCCCAACCCCGCGGGGCTCCAGCTCGACCTCGCCCTGATCTAATCGCTCCCCCAGGAAGAAAAAGGCGAGGCGAAGAGGAAGAAAAGGCGCCACGACGGCCGAAAGGCTGTCCTGGATCCTAGCCCAAGGGCTCGCGGCTGGAGAGCAGGAGACCGCACCCTGCGGCTCCGGACCTGCGGAAGCGGGCCACGCCCCCCACCCCCCGGCGGCCCCGCACCCCGCCCTTCCGGATGCTCCGGGCTTCAAGGGCGCAGACGACGCCCTCCCCTCCCCCGCCCGCCCCCGCCGCCATCTTGTTGTTTTCCTGCATTCCTCCACCCATCCCTCCCCGCACCCCCACTGCCACGTGGCGCGCGGCTACGGAAGAGAAGGCCGCACCCCAGCTTCCGGCCGGACCGGTTCTAGCCGGCCGCGGCATCCAGACGCGGCGCTGCCCTCTGGTGGCCAGTCGTGGCGCGGCAGCCACGCCTTGCCTCCTCCGCCATTCCCGGCGCGGCGCCAGGCACGTCCGCACTCCGCAGCCATCGGGCTGCGAGGGGGAGGTTGGCCCTGGTCAGGTATGGGAACGCCTTTTATTCCTAGTCGGAGGCTGAGGGCCATCACGAGGCGGCTGCAACGTGACATGCACTTGGTTTAAAAACTAACTCGTGCCGCCCTTCTGCCCCCCTGGCCTGGATTTTTGTGCTTTAAAAAGTTTGCCTTCCTGGCTGCACCGTCAGCCTTTAGCGTGTCATTCCAGATGAGTGGCTCTTGGGTATTTGCTGTGCACGAGACCTGTCATCTTAGACGTCTCCAGGACACGAATTGTTGCAGCCCAGAGCACAGACCATTATGCTGGGGCTGAGAAGCCTGCATTGGGATCTAGAGCATTTGCAAATGTTCCGCTTTCCTTTGACGTTCTCAAGAGACCATTGGCTAGCGTGAACATCTTAAGGGAGCTCATAGGAAATCGGAACACCGAGGTCTCCCGACACCTAACTAAATTAAAAGCTTTGGAATAAATGAGACCTGACAGTTATTAAGAATCTAAGTGCGGTTTTGAGACGTACCTAAGACCCTTTGTGTACCTGGCAGCCCTTCTAATAGGAGGAAGGGGAAGGCCTTTAATGAGTACTAACCTTCAAGCCAGGCATTTTGTGTGCTTCTTGGATAGTAACCTACCCATCACATTAACCTCTTTGTGGAAAAGGAAGCGAGCTCACATTTTCCATGAGCAGTGCTAGAGCGTATGAAATGTTAACCGTTACTTGTACTTTTGCTTGGCACCGTATAGACACAAAATCTCTGCAAGGGTATCAAGCGTTTTCAACATGGTTTACCTCTTGTAGAGAAAGTAGGTTGCTAGGGGAAACGGGAAAAAATTTTTTTTTTTTTTGGAAATGTAATTTTCCAACTTGAACTATTATTCCAAAGAAAACAGGGAGTTATATTCAGAACAGTGTTAAAGCTAAAACTAGAATCAAACCCAAATGGCTCCAGATTACATGTCTTCTGTTGACCACACATGAAAATCTATTTTAAACATAAAATGTTCACTAGCTCTTGCAGTATTGTCAACAATAATGAAACTTAGTGTTATGGTAAAAGTAAAACACTATAGGTCTCCGAGTGGCGGCAGTGGGCAGGGGCACAAGACCATGCTGGGCCATGAAGGCAGCCGGTTCAGGCAGGTATCCCCATAGTGGGCGAGAGACAGAACCTCACCTTGCAGAGAAAGTAGGTATTTATTTAGTGGGTTATGGAGAGGGAAGGGGAGAAAGGAGAAGAGCAGAGAGAAGGTGTGGGGGAGGCTGGAGAAGTTGGGAGAAGCTCCTCTTTGAGAGAAGATGGAAAGGAAAGGATGCAGGCTGAAAGTGGAAGGAAGATCTGCTAGACTTGGTGGGTGTGTGGGCTGGCAGGGCTTGTCTCTTAAAGGGACAGGACAGACCTTTACACTTAGCTCCTCATTTAACCTTCTGAACAGTAACCTCCTCTACTCGTGCTAGTTGTAATAGCACATCATATGATAAATAAAATGAAAACAAACCTTTTAAGATCAGGCCTTGCTCCCCACCACGTTTTGTTTTCTGAGACAGGGTCTCATATGGTCCAGGCTGGCTTCGAACTCAACTCTACAGTACTGAATGATCTTCAACTTTTTAAAAAAAGATTTATATATTTATTATGTATACAGTGTTCTGCCTGCATGTATGCCTGCAGGTCAAATGAGGGTACCAGATCTCGTTACAGATGGTTGTGAGCTACTTTGTGGGGCTGGGAATTGAACTCATGATCCATCTCTCCAGATCTTGAACTTCTGACCTTGCTCTCTCTACCTCCCAAATGCTGGGATCACAGGCCTGTGTCACCTTGCCTAGCCTTTATATTGTCGGTTTCTATGTTTTTTTAAATTTATTTATTATGTATATAGTGTTCTGGGCACCAGATCTCATTATAGATTATGGTGTGAGCCATCATGTGGTTGCTGGGAATTGAACTGAGGACCTTTGGAAGAACAGGCAATGCTCTTAACCGCTGAGCCATCTCTCCAGCCCGGTTTTCTGTGTTTTTGATAGGGTCTTAGTAATGCAGACTGGCCTGGAACTCAACTGTGTTGCCCAGGACTGACTTTAATCTCTAGGTAGTCCATGTCTCACCCTCAAAAGTACTTGGATTACAGGTGTGAGCCATCATGCCCAGCTCAGAAAATAACGTTTGTTGACCCTGTCACTGACAGAGTCCTCTGATCCCTTCTCAGATGCCCGTGGACCATTTGTCCATCAAATATGAGCTGCGCCATCCTTGCCAATTTTGCAATATTCCGGAGCCTGTTCCTTGTTCATCTTTCCCTGAGCAGCCCATTGGTGGTGATTTTGTTGTTTATTTTGAGAGAGGATGTAGCTTAGCTGGTCTGGTGCTTGCTTAGCAAGCATGAAGGCCAGGATTTGATTCCTAGCATCACGTAAACTGGGTTTCATGTCACATGTTGAGGTGAGGACAGTAGGATTAAGAGTTCAAACATAAGATGTGTGAGGCTAATCTGTGCTACTGTGAAGACTGGAAAGGAGATAACCAGACTTCTATGGCTCAAACGGGGGGGGGGGCATCTAAATCGGCAGCCCCTGTCCCCTCCTTGCTAAATGTGGAAGTAGAGGCACATGCCAGCACTTTTTCTTTCTTCTTTTTCCCCCCTTTTTGAGGCAGGGTTTCTCTGTGTAGCCCTGGCTATTCTGGAACTCACTTTATAGACCAGGCTGGCCTTGAACTCAGAGATTTACCCGTCTCTGCCTCCCAAGTGCTAGGATTAAAGGCACTTGCCAACAGTACCTTGCTGTGAGATAACCCTTCTGTACATTGTGAATATATATTGCTCTCATTGGTTGATATTAAAAGCTGCTTTGGCCTATATCAAGACAGAATATAGCTAGGCGGAAAAGCCAAACAGTACAAGGAGAAAGAAGTCTAGAGTCTAGAGAGGCACAATCCAGTCATCCAAGGAATGAGCAATACATAGATTAACAGAAATGGGTTAATTTAAATGTAAGAACTAGTTAGTAATAAACCTGAGCTATAGGCCAATTGTAATTAATATTAAGCCTCTGCGTGATTCTTTAGAAGTGGCTGTGGGACGCGGTGGAGGAGAAACCTCCGTTTGTAGCACCTGGCTCTATTTTGCCACTCTTCAAGAGGAATCATGAAAGCAATGCTAGCCTGTGTGACGTGGAATGTGTTACTTACCCTCTCATGGCTTCAGATTGCCTTACAGGCTTTGGAGGATGAAGTGAGTTAATGTATATGTAGATGTATCTGAGGATTCAGCCGTCGATCAGATAACTGAAATGTGCCCATACTAGACAAGTACAGGCTTTTTTTTTTCTTGTCATTTTCCCTAAACAATGTGATTTAACAGCTACTTATATATATATTTGCATTGCATTAGGTAGTTATTAATAATTTATAACTTGTGGGTGGGTGTTTGCAGGTTGCATTTTACATTAGGGACTAGAGCATCCTTGAATTTTGGTACCTGTGGGTGGATGTGTAAGGAATATGTGCCAAGGATTGCCTGCAATCTCAGAACTGGGGTGGGGGGGTGGGTGGAAGGGAGGTAGAGGCAGGGGGATCAGAAGTTCAGGGTCATTGTAGGTATAGCTTGAGTTCAAGACTAGCCTAGGATGCTTGATGTGATCTCATAAAGATATAAAACAAAACAGATTTCCCAGGTACGGTTCAGGTTCTTGGGATGGGCTCTCTGTGTCACTATCACATGTGATGAAATATCCTCATATATACACAGGAAGGTTTGAGTACACATAGCAGTGATTGCAGAGGCAGAGACGGGAGCCTCTTTAAGACGCAGAAAGTCAAGAACAACTGACTGCACCAGACAACACAAAGAACGAAACACATCCTCCCCTTGGGACTTCAGAAACCTGAGCCCTTACCCCCTTGATTATACTCCAGGCCTCTGAAACTCTGAGAATGCATACAAAGTCAGCCCTTCTCTATGGCATAGTTGGCTCCCTTTACCTGTGTTTCTGCTTGCTACAGTTTCAATTGCCCAAGATTAATCACAACCCCAGGGTTCTCTGTAAGAGCAGGAAATTCTCTTAATTACCTAGTCAACTCTCTAGCACATTAACTGTGTCTAATTGATAAGTTATGACAGGCACACTCACATCTGTATTGGGCTTGGTATTGTATTTTAGGCATCCATGGGATGTCTTGGGATGGATCCCTGATGAGGAGAACACTCTAAATTGTTATCGTGATCCTAGAAAACTAACGCTGGGTTTGAGAAGTTTTCTTTTCAATTTTGTTGATTTTTCAAGACAAGGTTTCTCTGTGCGTCACCACCATTCTGTTATCAGAGAGTTTCCTCCTAGGTGGTCCCTCTCCACCTCTCGCCTCCCATCGTGGCTCCCTCACCTGTGCTCCTGTTTTTCTCCAGGATGCGTTTGTTGTTCTGTGCCTGCACTTGCCTCACTGTGGGTGAGTGATACCCTTGTGCGTGATTCTTGTTAATGTCTTTACCTAGAATATAGGGTTCGCCCCGGGGGTGTTGTGACTTCTTTTGCCGACCTTTTTATCCTAACTGCCTCCTCTGGTGTCGGATATCTAGAAGGCACCGAGCATAGTGTTGATAATACCTACGTGGAGGTTTCGTACCCAGTCACAGTACTTAGCACTAACACTGCCATCTAGTGGTAACACAGTATTATGCGCTGCTCCCAGTCTCAGATACCGAAAGCTCTGTGGCCTCGTTCCAGGCCACGCTGGTCATCACTCAGGCTATGATAGACTCCTCCAGCCAAGCACTTGTCTTGGCAGGAGTATCCCTTCAGGTGTTTCGTGCCACTGCCTGTTTGAAACACGAGTAGGCTTTGGGGGTCACAAACGAAGGAGGCCGTATTTAGGCTCTATGGCGGTTTGACACTATACCTCATTGTTTGAGCCATGTATTAGTGACACGTACCCATAAGAAAACTGGAATTTACTGAACGATTGTAGAGATCCAGAACAAGAATCTCCTGGGTGGCAAGAAGTGCATTTTCGCAAATAGGGAGGGTAATACATGGCGTGTCAATTTTCAGTAAGTTGTTTTTGCTCTCAGTCACACAATGAAGTGTGCAGGGGTGTGGTGGGGGAGACAATATGGTGCTCTCGTATTGAGATCGCAGGACCCGTTGGATGTGCACTATCTGTGCATGGCTCACGAGCAGCCTCTCTCTGCATATCTGCATATATTTCCTAAGTTTTTGACTTTGTGGCTTGAGTAGTCTGGCCTTCATATCCCTACAAAGTTGTGTATTGTCTGTAGATTCAACATCAAAGTTGTGTCTGGCCGGGCGGTGGTGGCGCACGCCTTTAATCCCAGCACTCGGGAGGCAGAGGTAGGCGGATCTCTGTGAGTTCGAGACCAGCCTGGTCTACAAGAGCTAGTTCCAGGACAGGCTCCAAAACCACAGAGAAACCCTGTCTCGAAAACAAAAAAAACAAACAAACAATCAAAGTTGTGTCTGTAATCCCAACACTCTTTGAGTCAAGGGGGATCTACCATTCTGGTGCCAGCTTGGGCTCCAGGGTAAGTTCCAGGTCAGCTGAGACTGGAGATCTTAGATACTCCAGAGGCCGAGGCAGGGAGGTCACAAGTTCAGGGCCAGTTTGGGGGAATTGAGTGAAGCCTGTCTCAAAAGAAGAGGATGAGGAAGATGAGGAGGAGGAAGAAGAATGTAGTCCCTAGTGTGGCTGAATACAATCAATCTTTACTCACCAGGGCCTTGTGTGTCCTGCCAGGCAGAAATGAAGATCTCCTAAATAGACACTTGTGTCTCTCAATCTGACCATCAGACTATTTTAACCACGGACCCCAAGGAAATGGAAACTTCTCCAGATAGCTTGTGCTGGGGGAAGAAAGAAGCACCAGGCACAGGGGAAACTTATCTCTGAGAAGGAGATTTCAAACAGTTCTAATAACTTGTTAGAACACTTTATAAAATGATACGGAAACCCAGGCAGTAGTGGGCTGGTGGGTGGGACCACACCTCGACCAGTTTGGCTTAAATGTGCTTTGCCTTTTATTTAAACTTTGATCTCACTTCGGGACCCAGGAGATTTCGGGGATCTCTTTGTCTCTCTTCCCAATATGGTCACATTGAGTAAACCTGGTTTCCACTTTTAATTTGGATTTAAAAAAATATTTATTTATTACATATATATGTAATAACACACACACACACACACACACACACACACACACACACGTATGTGCTCTACCTGCATGTACACCTTAATGCCAGAAGAGGGCATCAGACCCCACTACAGACGGTTATAAACCATCATGTGGTTGCTGGGAATTGAACTCAGGACCTTTGAAAGAACAGCCAGTGCTATAAATTGCTGCACTATCTCTCCAGCTCTAACTTGGATGTTTTAATGGGCTTATTGAGGATGGGTGAATGAACCTGATTGGGGACACAGGTTGTGATCCCCAAGTAGATAATGTAATACACACACACACACACACACACACACACACACACACACGGCAAAGGATGTGTTTTAGTGGTAGAATACTTGCTTAGCGTGTAGGAGTTTGAATTCTACGATGGTCATTAAATACACACCAGCCAGTAATTTTCCAGTATTTTTCTTCCTTTTATTTTCTGAGACAAGGTCTCTTGTAGCTCCTGGGCTTGTGTACCCAGAGTTTAAGCTCCCACTCTCTCACTCACCACATTGGAGAGATTACAAATGCGCCACCGTACTTGGTTCAGCCTGTGCTGGGGGTCAGACCTAGGGCTTCCAGCATGCCAGGCCAGCACTGCTTCAGCTGAGTCATGCCCCTGACTCAGAACTCTTTTGGTAGATTGCAAAAGAGCGTGTGCTCACAGGTGTGTGCGCTGCGTTTTGCCTATGGTTTGTCCCGTTTCATGGCTTCCCATTTCGTAACAGCTGTTCTTAAAAACCACTGAATGGCCTTTCCAAAGAAAGAGATGATCGCTGTTTCTCAACTCTTTTTTTTTTTTTTTTTGGTGTTTCGAGACAGGGTTTCTCTGTAGCTTTGGAGCCTGTCCTGGAACTCCCTTTGTAGACCAGGCTGGCCTCGAACTCACAGAGATCTGCCTGCCTCTGCCTCCCTAGAGCTGGGATTAAAGGCGTGTGCCACTACTGCCCGGCTGTTTCTCAACTCTTACATGGAGAGGATGCTTACAAACAAATAAATGTTAAATAAACTAGTAAGAAGCAGGTTTGGCGATACATGCTTGTAATTTTAGTACTCCAGAGGCTAAAACAAGAAAGTCACGGGTTCAAGGACAACCTGGGTTACAAAGTGAGGTCCCGTCTTAAACAAAATGAAACAAAACAAATACCCTGTCATAAGTGGGGAGGGAAGAGCTGAAGTAAGTTAAACTTGGTTAGGTAAGTTTCTTGACTCTCAGTAAAAAGTAATCGTTGACCCCCACAGGATTTTGGTAGTAATTAAATCATACCAACAACCCAGAGATCAGAGCTTTTCAGCGTTCAGGGATTGGACTGGAAAGGCTCCGTCTAAATGGCTTGAAGGCCAGACCTGAGCTACATCCATCTCCACTCCACTCAGCGGGCGCTTCAGGGCAGGCTTCCCAGCACCATTCCTTCTAAGCTCTCCACAGCAACAGGGAAAAGGCTGAGACGAACACGATAGCCTTTTCCGGCTCAGTGCTTATGGCAGCCCCAAAGGACCAGCTGAGGGCTGATGGGTCCGCTTTGTGCAGCGTGAATGCTGGTTGATTGCCGAGGCAGCTGTCAGGGCAAATTGCTCTCATTTGTGTGATAGCCTCCCTAGGGCCTGGTACTTCAGTAGCATCTGCCTCTCTCTTGGCCAGGGTTCACCCCGCTAAAAGATGTGAGATGATCAAATTATCCTTCCTCCTCTTCCTCAGGTGCCGGAGGCTCCATGCTGGCACACTAAGGCTGTGGCAGATCCGGGAGTCACGTGTGTACCTGGATGCTTGGGACAAATCACTTTTCTGTGTTAAATGATCCGTTTTACTTATTTATTAAAATGTTTTTCAGCAATGGTGGCACACACCTTTAATCCTGGCACTCGGGAGGCAGAGGCAGGTGAATCTCTGAGTTCGAGGCCAGCCTGGTCTGGACCTAGTTCCAGGACAGCCAGGGCTACACAGAGACCCTGTCTTGACAAACCAACCCCCAAAGTGTTTTTGGGGCTGGAGAAATGGCTCAGTAGTTAAGAGCACTTGTTTCTCTTTCAGAGGACCTGAGTTCAGTTCCCAGCACCCACACGGTGGCTTAGAGTCATGCCTAACTCCAGTTCCAGGAGATCGATGCCTACTTCTCACTTCCTAGCATGCATTTGGTGCCCATACATGCATGTAGGCAAAACACTTATGTACGTAAGTAAAATAATCTAAAAAAATAGTTTTAAATTTTTATATGGGGCCGGGTAGTGGTGGCACAAGCCTTTAATCCCAGGATTAAATTCAGGAGGCAGAAGCAGGTGGATTTCTGTGAGTTTGAGACCAACCTAGCCTACAGAGCGAGTTCCGGGACAGGCTCCAAAGCTACAGAGTAACCCTGTCTCAAACCTGTCCCCCCTCCAAAAATAAAATTTGTATGAGAGTGTGAGTCATGGGCCACCGCGTGCATGTGGAGGTCAGAGGACAACTTTCAGACTGTTCTCTCCGTCCACCAGCTGGGGGTCTCATTCATATCTCCTCAGTCTTGCCAGGAAGCACCGTTACCCACCCAGCTGTCTCTGTCCCTGAGTCTCTCCAGTGTAATAAAAAGGTGCTGTTCTCATTATGTCGTAGCTCCTGAAAATACGCTTGGCAATTCTGTCGTATACAGGGGCAGCGATGACTGCTGAAGGAAGGTGGGGACACGCTAAAGTTCCCGGTTGAGGCTCTCAGATTCCTGACAGCAGGCAGGCACTATGGGTTTCAGAATTCTCTCCTTTCTCCAGCTTTCTGTTCCCTCCTTCTCCCTCTCCAGAGTCTTTTTCCATAGCCCTAGCTTGCCTGGAACTTGGAGACTTCCTCCTGCCTCCACTTCGTACGTCACACTCCGTGAGGGGCTCTTGAGTTCCTTTTTTTTTTTTTTTTGGTTTTTCAAGACAGGGTTTCTCTGTGGCTTTGGAGCCTGTCCTGGAACTAGTTCTTGTAGACCAGGCTGGTCTCGAACTCACAGAGATCCGCCTACCTCTGCCTCCCGAGTGCTGGGATTAAAGGCGTGCGCCACCACCGCCCGGCTTTGAGTTCTTAAAAACAATGTGCCGTCCACCCTTGTTGGGCGCTCTCTTCCACGTGTATCCACTGATCAGATCTGCTGCCTTGAGACTGGAATAATGGGTGTTTGTGAGCTGCCTGACTGGGGTCCTGGCCTTGGGTACTGAGAACCAAACTCTGAAAAAGCAGCAAGTGTTTAGCCCCTGGACCATTTCTCCAGCCCTGAATTAAACTTCCTCAGGACACACGTTAACTTTCCAAAGAGGGGTAAGGGGCCCAGAGGAAAAAATAAAGCAGGTAAAACATATGTGGAGATTCTCAGTAGTTTTGCTTGTTTCTATGTCTTTTTTGTTTTTATTTTCAAGACAGGTGACCCTGGGTGTCCTAGAACTCACGCTGTAGACCAGGCAGCCTCAAACTCAGAGATCCTACTGCTTCTGCCTCCCAAGCACAGGGATTAAAGGAGCACACCACCCAGCATATTTTCTTATTTTGAGAGAAGGTTTATTGTAGCCCAGTTGGCCTTAAATTTGTTCTGTAGTAAGGGATGACCTTGAGCTTCTGATCCTCTGATTTCTATCTCTTAAGTGCTGGGGTTATAGACCTGGGCCACCAAACCCCTCTGTATCATTCTCTTTTTAAAAAAAACAAAAACAAATTTTCCCAAACCCCAGTGTTTTTAAAACTATCATAAGCCAGCAGAGGTGTGATGGTCGCCTTTAGTTCTAGGCAGGCCCTGGGAGGCAGAGGCAGACATATCTCTAAGTTAAAGGCCAACCTGGTCTACATATTCAGTTTTAGGACAACCAGGGATACACTGAGAAAACCTGTCTCAGCCGTACCCCTCAAATTATTAATCAAATAATGTTTTGACCACACAATCCTGTTTGCCTTCAAATACTTGTTCCCAGAAATAAAATCTGTATTAAAACACCTTCAAAGAAGTCATAGCCAAGATACAAGCCTTTACAGATGTTCTGAACAACTGCTTCTTTTGATGAGGGTCCCAAACCTGGGCCAACAGGAGACACCATCAGTAAATTACAGCCCCAGGAACCCGTGGGAGGCTTTGGGAATCTACTGAAGGCTGATCATTAGGACAGACTTAGAATTACAATATGCTTTATTGCGACAATGACTCTAAACTGTGTTTTATCCTTTTTTTTTTTTTTTCTGTTTTTCGAGACGGTTTCTCTGTAGCTTTGGAGCCTGTCCTGGAACTAGCTCTTGTAGACCACGCTGGTCTCGAACTCACGGAGATCCACCTGCCTCTGCCTCCCAAGTGCTGGGATTAAAGGCGTGCGCCACCACCACCACCCAGAATGTTTTATTCTTTTTATGATGGTCGAAAGCTGCTTACTGGGACTTGGACTTACAGAACCAGTCATCTAAGTGCAGGGTGACCACCTTCTCCAGCTGTCCTCCCTGCCCATCCCCACCGCAAGCCGGAGGGCTCAAAGGAGCAAGTCACCTACTTGGAACAAGGATGTGCCCGTGTTAGAGGAACAGTTAATGCTTCTCTGCCTTGTTTCCTTCCAGACTCTATTTCCATCTCAGGATGGGGGCGGATTGACCTCTTAGCGCCCATGCAATGGGATTACATGAAGGCAGGGGAGGTCATAATGTGTTTGAGTGTGGGTGGGCCAGATACAACCATTTAATCCAGGAGTTTAGGGGCCATGAGTCATTGGGAGCTTGTCATTCAATGGTCAGTCTGGGCTTCCCAAGGCTGAGTCACTTCCTGCTGACCTTTGACTGAGAGAGGGACATGTACTATTTTCACCAAGTTTATGGGCATCATGAAACTCAGTGTCATCTTTCAAAGAACTCAAAGAAGCATTCCATCACTGGTCCCAGGGGGAGTGACAGGAGGAGGAACTGTGAGCCGTGATTTTGAATCCTGGCTCCATCATTCTTTAGCAGAGTGACTCTGGGTCATGTAAATGAGGTTTCTCTAGCTGAATGTGGAGCTAACTACACTGGGCTATTTTTTCTCTTTTTCGTTTCTTTTCCTTTTCTTTCATTTCCTTTTCTTTTTTTCCCTTCTTTCCCTTCTTCCCTTCCCCCTCTTCCTTCCCCTCTCCCCCTCTTTCCTCCTTCCCCACCCCCCACCCCTCTTACACACAGCACTGAGCTGGAACCAGAAGCTATGGCATCTACTCCTGTTTGTCTTTGGAGGGGAGGTAGGATGTGGAGGAGAGGTTTGCCCACCTTGAATTGGAGCACAGTGGGCCAGTGGGTGTTTTTTTGACAGCAAATGGTACCCTATCCCTGAATGGCACCAGGCACACAGTTCATGAATTTGCCAGGTTTGATGGAAGGATATGCAAATCAGACCCGATTCGTAGCCTCACTTAACAGCTCAGTTGTAATTGCATCTAATTGAGGCTTATTCATAAATGTCATTGATGTAAAAAAACTGCAAACGTGGAGGAGTCCACCTCAAAGAGCAATGATTGCTTCCTAGTGGCAACCGAACTGAAGAACATCATGGTTGCTAGGACAACGGGGAGTGAAGCTGGTTGCCCACGGTTACCCATGCTACCAGATGTCACTGGTGCTTGAGTGTTAGCTTTGAATGAGCCTCAGGGGCACAATGAGGAAGGGCAATGGGAACTGCTTAAGTGGGTATGAATGAGACAGCGTCCTTGTCCCCTCCCCCTGCCTCAGCATCTTAGAGGCTCTCCGTTTCCCAGCGCTGCCAACTTTCTGAAGAATCTATCTCATTAGAGGTCCAGCGAGTTGTTCATTGGAACTCAAAGGTCTTCAAACGACCCTTCCTTTAAAAGTCATTTTTTTTCTTTCTCTTTAAAATTTTGTTAAGGGGCTGGGGGAGGCTGAGAGTGCATACTGCTCTTTCTGAAGATTCAAGATCAGTACTCAGCGCCTGCACTGGGTGGTTGACTGCCACTATAAATCCACTTCTAAGGGTCCACCACCCTCTTCTGGCCTTCTTGGGCATCTGTGCCCATGTAACATTCACACGTGTGTACACATGAATGCACGCACACACATATGTGTATTTGTATGAAAAATATATTTAGACAGGCTTTCTCTGTGTGAACCTTAGGGCATAGGCCTTGTATTGTTGTTTGAGATGCTCAAGGTCTCACAGCATAAAACAAAGCCCCATGGACCGCTTTAGGAACACAAGGTGGTGGCTACTGAGTGTGGAAGAGATACACATCCCACAGCCTAGGTCTAGATTCTCAGCCCTTCCTTCCTTCTTTCATCTCTTCCTTTTTCATTTTTTAATGAGGCTGGCTAAATTAATAGTGCCAGGCTCTCTCTCTACAGTCCTGGCTGTCCCAGCTTCCGGCAGCTATGGACTATACTTGGACATGTAAGATGTCCTCACCTAAGTTGCTTTTGGTTATGGTGTTTATCTCAGCAGAAGAAAGCAAAGTCGGACACTGCTGTCTCTACCAAACTCTTCATCATTCATAACAAGTCCTCCTATCTTCATAAGCTTTTTGTCTTTGCTGTGTTTTTCCCTGTAACTAAACAAGTTTAATTGGGCCTGCTCGCACGTGCATGAGTGGAACATTATTGACGAGAGCATGAGTGAGTTACCAGTGGCTGTAACAGAGTTCAATCACATCACCTTCCCAGCAACCAGGAGTTGCCATTAGACCCTCAGGGAGGGGTACAACTTCATGAGTCCTTCCTCCCACCTTTTAAAAATGATTGCTATTTGTTGCTGTTGGTTTTATTTTGTTTTGGATAAATAAAAAAAAATTTATTTTGTGTTGTTTGGGTTGGATGCCCAGGCCTAGTCTGTATGAAGAGATGTTCGTGTCTTCCCAGGAAATGTCACAAAACAGATTGCTAAATTCCCTTGAGATCGTAATCCTCTTCCCTCAGCTTCTCAAGTAGCTGGGATTGCAGGCATGGGCCACGAGGCTGGCTAAATTAAAGATGCTGAGAAATTTGCGGTCCACGGTTTAAGGTGACCTTTGAGCCCCTGACAGTAGGGGAGATGGCACACTTTGACACACACAATGTAACAATAGTGCCAGTGACTGCATTTTTGCAGCCTCAAGATAAAAGAGGTCAAGGGTTCTGGGGAGCCACCAGAAACTGGAAGAGAAGCACGAAGCTAATTGTCCCCTAGAGGCTCCTGGGACTGACCCTCCACATTTGATTTCGTTTTGCCTGGAACCATCTGATTGTTTTATCCTTGTGATAGCAGCACCCAGAGAATAATACATTCCCGTTCTCTAGCACCTCATGAATATTATCATGTCCTCTGAAACTTTTTATTCTCCATCTTCTCAGTAATGGGAATCCATTATACTTATTTGTTTAGAGATAGGGGTCTCACTATGTCCCCCTGACTCCTCTTAAACTGGGCTGAAGTGATCCTTCTGCCTCTGCCGTCCAGAGAATAGCTGGGACTATATGTATGTACCACTGAACATGATTTCATTGCAAATATCAAATCTCTCTCTCTTTTCATCTATATATCTATCTGTGTATCTATGTATCTATCTATCAATCATCTAGTATGTGCAGTCCATGTATGTAGGTATGTGGAAGTTGCCGTGCATACATGAATGTGGAGAACAGAAGTCAACTTCAGGTGTCTTTCTTAATTGCTCTCTACCTTTTTTATTTTTATTTATTTTATTTTATCTTATTTTATTTTATTTTTTTTGGTTTTTCGAGACGGGGTTTCTCTGTGCCTTTGGAGCCTGTCCTGGAACTAGCTCTGAAGACCAGGCTGGTCTCAAACTCACAGAGATCCGCCTGCCTCTGCCTCCCGAGTGCTGGGATTAAAGGCGTGCGCCACCATCGCCCGGTCCTTCTCTACCTTTTTTAAAAGACAGATTTGTTTGTTTATTATGTATTTATGTATACAGTGTTCTGCCTACGTGTATGCCTGCAGGTGCCCCAGAAGAAGGCCCCAGGTCTCATTACAGATGGTTGTGAGCCACCGTGTGGTTGCTGGGAATTGAACTCAGGACCTCAGGAAGAGCAACCAGAGCTCTTAATCACTGAGCTATCTCTCCAGTCCCCTGCTTTCTACTTATTTTTTTATTTAAATTTTATTTATTTATTTATTTGAGACAGACAGAGTTTCTCTTTGTAGTCCTAGCTTTCCTGGAACTCACTATGCAAGCAAGGCTGTCCTTGAACTCACAGAGATCTGCCTGCCTCTGCCTTCCCAGTGCTAGGATCAAGCGCATGTGTGCATGTTTCAGCAGGCCCTAAATTTTGCCTTTTTTTTTTTTTTTTGAAGTAGAATTTCTTACTGAACCTGTAGCTCATCCATTTGGCTAGACTGACTGTAATGATTCCTGGGATCTGCCTGTCTCCAAGGCTCCTCACCCCCAGTGCTTGAGTTTCAGATACACACAGATAGATGTACCTGGCTTGGAAGCTGGAGATCTGAATTCAGATCTTCATGTATGCACAGCAAGCATGTTCCAACTAAACCACCTCCCCAGTCCTTGAATTACAGTTGTGTGTTGGAAAAACAAACTCTTTAACAGGATAGAGGATGGCGTGCTGTGAAAACATGAGCCCCCAAGGGAAAAAAAAAAAAGAAAACCTGAGCCCGAGGGAGAGAGACAGAGGTCACCACTGAGGTGGGGAGTGTGGGCTGATCATGTGCTGGTGTCTGGGAAGTTTGTTACCACCCTTGTCAACATGACTTTATTTCAGAAAATTCTTAGCCAGAAAGCTAAAACTGCAAATGACAAAATGTCTCAATGTTTGTGCTGGGGATTTCTGAAAACATATTGCTCACATAGGGGATTTTTGATACGGGCAGAGAGTTTGCTCTCAAAACAACTGGCCCCTTGCCCGAGGGAAAGGGGTGTGCGTTGGCTGACAATGTGAAGGGACACAGTTCCTGCTCTCTTATGGCCGGCTCACACTGCAGAGGAGCAGGAGTCAGAGAAAAGTACTTGGTGCCCAGCTGGGTTTCTCTCTTTCCCCTTTCTATTTAGTCTGGGATTTCAGCTCCAGGGAAGCATGCCATCTATATTCAGGACTTGGTTAATCCTCTCTGGAAACACCTTCATTGGCACATCTAAAAGTGCCTCACTAAAGCCCTCTGTGCTTCTTTTTTTTTTCTTCTTTTTTTTTAAATTTATTTTTATTTTGAGGCTTGAGAGATGGCTTAAGCATCTCAAGATGGCTAATAGTACCGACTGCTTTTCTAGAGGTCCTGAGTTCAATTCCCGGCAACCACATGGTGGCTCACAACCATCTGTAATGAGATCTGGCGCCCTCTTCTGGCCTGCAGGCATACATGCAGACAGAACACTATGTACATTATAAATAAATCTTTTAAAAATTTATTTTGTGCACATTGGTGTTTTGACTGGATGTATGTCTATGTGAGGGTGTCAGGTCCCCTGGAACTGAAGTTACAGACCGTTGTGAGCTGACATGTGGTTGCTGGGAGTTAAAGCTGGTCCCTCTGGAAGAGCAGCCAGTGCTCTTAACCTCTGAGCCACCTCTCCAGCTTCCCCTCAGGGTTTCTTAATCTAAATTGACAACGGAATTCAACTGTCTTTTGATATTGTAGACTTAACAGGAGTCGGAATCACCTATAAGTCACACTTCTGGGCCAGTCTGTGAGGGAGTTTCTAGGTTTTGGGCTAACTGAGGTGGGAAGATGTACTCTAAATTCAGGCAGCACTATTTTGTGGGCTGGGGTCCCGGGATGAATATAAAGAAGAAAGAAACCGGGGCTGGAGAGATGGCTCAGTGGTTAAGAGCATTGCCTGCTCTCCCAAAGGTCCTGAGTTCAGTTCCCGGCAACCACATGGTGGCTCACAACCATCTGTAATTAGGTCTGGTGCCCTCTTCTGGCCTGCAGGAATACACGCAGACAGAATATTGTGTACATAATAAATAAATAAATATTAAAAAAAAGAAGAAGAAAGAAACCTGAATATGCCATTCATTTCTCTCTACTTCATGACTGCAGACTGGTTTCCTATATTCCTGGTGCCATGATGGAATCTATCCCTCTGAACTATAAACCGATCCTGTTATGATACAATGCCAGAGGGACTTTGGCAGGTTGGGACAGGCATCCCATGCAGACTGTGCTCAAGTGGAGAGTTTTATTGGGGGGAAGGAAGCTAGGGGGGTGACAGAGTGAGGGAGAGAGAGAGGGGAGATGAGCGCGCACGGTGGGGGGGGGGAGTGTGAGGTGGAGTGGTGGTGCTGGGGAGATGGGACGGAGGAGTGGCAGGAGAGGAGGGATAATGGGTGGAGCTTGTCTCTTAAAGGGGCCTTTTGCGCATGCACACAGAGCCTTACGTAGCCACGCAGCGCGTACATAATATAGTGACATAGGGCATAGGGTTCTGGACTATTTGCCCGAATACCGACAAGCACATGCATGACGGTAAGACTCTAGGGCTGGCTAGGTATTTGCCTGAACGCTGACAGGTGCATCTTGCCAGGTGACAGGCAAGCACAATGCCTGAATGTTAACAACCCCAACCTTAAAAATTAAAAAAAAAATTATTCATTTTATATGTATGGTTTGCTCACATTTATGTCAGTGTACCATGTATCTGGTGTGTGGGGTGATCAGATTTCTCGGAACTGGTTATGGATCGATGTGACCATATTGGCGCTAGGAATTGAATCCAGGTCCACGAAGAGAGCAACAGGACTTTTTGCTACGGAGCTTCGGAACTCAATCTGTAGACCAGGCTGATTTGGAACTTAGAGAGCTCCACCTGCCTCTGCCTCCCGCCTGCGGACATTAAAGATGTGTGCCACCATGCCCAGCCAAACCCTCCTCTCTTCAGTTGCTTTTGCCAGGTTTTGTCACCAAAACAAGAAAAGCAAATCACTGAGATTACCTGGGGCGAGTGAGAAAGAAACACGGAACATGCAACAGACCCACTTACGAGTTTATTGGGGGTGTGTGGGATGTACAGGCCTGGTGAGGTCGGTGTGCAGAGAGAGAGCTTGAAGATGGCGCGTCCAGCTTTTAAGGGCTGCCCAGTGCATGCGCACAAAGAGATGATGTGGTTATGTCATACACAGATGATGGAGCTCACACATGTGTGCAAGGGCTCACACAATTGTGTTAGATGTAGGTGATGCAACCATGCTGCATATGGGTCAAGCAGGGTCCTTTAAGATCCCCCGGGGCCATTAAGCTCTTCTGCCTGAGGGCTTGCCCGCATGTGTATGGCTCTAGAACCTGGAAGTGTCAGCCATGCTGTGTGGCTAAATCATTACAATTACGTATTGAAAACCTCCTCCAACCCATTGACTTTGGACACTGAACCCCAACAGGTTCTGCCTCTGACCCACTGCTTCCGAGTCCATTTCATGCTGGTCATGGGAAGCTGTCTCTAAGTGTAGTTAGATAAGAGGTATGTCTTGGTTTGATACACAGGAAGTATTTCTGGGAAGGTGGTAGTGAATAGAAGGAATGTGTGTGCATGTGTCTGTGTGTGAATCATATATCAGATTGTGCAATGTGCATATTGCTAGAGAAAAGGGTGCTAGATCCCCTGGAACTGGAGTTACAGATGGTTGTAAACCATCATGTAGGTGTTGGGAAGGTAACCTAGGTTCTCAGCAAGAGCAGCAAGTTTTCTTAGCCACTGAGTCATGGCTCCATCTCTATGTGCGTGCATGTACATGTGTGTGCATGTGTGTGCCTCAAGTGAGTAGGTGCCCAAGGCGGTCAAGAAGAGCGTGCTTGATCCTTGGAGCTGGAGTCCCAGGTTGGTTGTGAGTTGCCTGTTGCAGTGTGGCGTTGTACCATCTGTGTACCAGGTATAAGTTTACCCTCCTGTATATGTGAGGGGTGGGGTTGTAGATCCTCTAAGGTTTCTATACAGGAATGAGATGGGAAATAATTAATGTTAGGTTGAGGTAGGAGATTTGATGATGTGGGAGTCCCCTCTGTGTGTTGCTTGTATTGGTGGAAGTAGCCTGAGAAAGAGATTGCTTGAGACTCGGTGTGGCCCTGGTCTTGGGCAGGCCTCTGGCCCGTCACTGAGGGGTTCTGCACCTAGACTGGCTGACTCAAGTGTTTCCTGATTCCTTTTTTTCTGACTCTCCAGCTAATGAATATCCACTTTGAGCATCTTGTCCCCATCCCTAGTAGAAAATTTCTCTGTAAAACTTGAGTTTGGGTGAAGTTTTACTTAGTTTAAAATAAGTAGCAGTGGTTATTAAAAGTATCAAGGAGTGAGAGGTTAGACCAATTTTATTTAACACCCTGGGTCAAAACGTTTGGCTTCTTCGATTTCAGCATTCCTTAATGAGGAGTTTTATCAACGAGGGATTGATATGCAAATCTATGCAAATAACAATTCCTGGGGCCTCTTGAGACAGGGATTTGGTTTTAACAGGATTACCTTGCTGGGTCAATTTAGTTGGGTAGAAAAAGCCATTGCAAATGGGATTTTCATATTAGTAAGAACTGCTGGGGCTTGTGGACCAGGCCTTGATGTGTCTATTTAAACCCTCTCAACCTGGCAGCTATTAAACTGCAGACAGAGCTTTGTAGTTGGAACTCAGGTTTGCTTACGAAGGTAAGGTATTCATCTGAAAGCCAGAATCCTTTTTTTTCTCTCTGTTTGTTTTTTAACACAGGGTCTCATGTAGCCCACATGGGCTTAGACTCAATATGTAGCCCAAGATAACCTAGAACTGATTTTCCTGCCGCAGCCTCCTAGTGCTGGGAATATAGGTATGTGACATCAGGTTCAGTGAGAGTCGAAATCTTAGCTAAAATAATCTCTGCCTTTTCCATGAAAGGGACACCAACCACACCATTCATTTTATTTTATTTTATTTTTTTGGTTTTTCTTTTTCTTTTTTTTTTTTTTTAAGATTTATTTATTTATTAAGCACACAATGTACTACTGGCAAGGAAGGTACCAGGTCTCATTACAGATGGTTGTGAGCCACCATGTGGTTGCTGGGAATTGAACTCGGGACCTCTGGAAGAGCAGCCAGTGCTCTTACCCTCTGAGCCATCTCTCCAGCCCATTTTTTTTGGTTTTTCGAGACAGGGTTTCTCTGTGGCTTTGGAGCTTGTCCTGGAAGTAGCTCTGTAGACCAGGCTGGTCTCGAACTCACAGAGATCCACCTGCCTCTGCCTCCCGAGTGCTGGGATTAAAGGCGTGCGCCACCATCGCCCCATTCATTAAAAAAAACTATGTTCAAAGCTGGGCCGTGGTGGCGCACTCGGGAGGCAGAGGCAGAGGCAGGCGGATCTCTGCTAGGAGGAAAGTTTCCTTTCCTTTTCTTCTATTGGCTTTCACTCCTATGGCTTTCCCTGAAAGACCCCCGTCCAGCTTGCTAAGCAGCTTAGCACCAGATAAAAGACCCCCCCCCCCCCCCCCCCCCCCCCCCCCCCCCCCCCCCCCCGCCCAGCTTGTTAAATGACTTAGCACCATAACGCCATTTTACAAGGCTTGTACTGAATATTCAGGGTTTGAACAAAGGGCAGTTTAGAAGCTGCCAAAACGAGATAGAGACACCTGTGGCTGGGCAGGGGGAGGAACGGGAATACCGAGAATGTGGCTGGGCTTCATCTGTCCCAAGCTGGGAGGAACACCGCAAAGACACCCTGTCACCCTGTCTGCCCTATTTAAGAGCCAAGGCATCCCATATCTGAATTCTCGGAAACTAGGGACCTTGTCCCGACCTGAACTCGGCCACATTCAAACTAACCAATAAAAACCCTGTAACTACGCTTCTCGCTTCTGTACCGCGCTTTTTGCTCCCCAAAACATATATAAACCCATTACCCCGACCTGGAGGTGCACAAGTCCTCCGAGAGACTTTGTCGCCCCAGGTACTTGTGTATCTGAATAAACCTCTTGCTGTTTGCATCCTTACAAGTGGTCTCGCTGTTCCTTGGGAAGGGTCTCCCTAGAGGAAAGACACTCGTGGAGGGTCTTTCATCCCAACAGTGTCTTCCCTACAGTGATTATTTCCTGGAAAAAAAAAAAGATGCCATGGGCTTGATGAACTGTCAGAGAATTTGCTGTCTCTGGGCTTTGGGTTATTTTTATATGACATTATCTCTCTGAAACACGACAGCTTTTAAAATGTATTCCAATCACACAATGTTTTGGTGTTTCTAGGGCTAATAGGCTAGAGATGAGAAAAAGAGAAGGCATGTTGATTTAATTATTATTTACATAATGTGTTTTATGAGTCTAGATAGATTGTGCGTTGTTGACCTTTAATGAATTTAGGCTTAATTAGATAGTTTCATTGTGTTTAAAGACACAGCATAATCATTTTCATGTGCTCTTGATTTTTCCCTCGAGTCCGTGCCTGCCTTTGTCCACTGTCAGGGCCCATACATATTGCCTGCCTATGGAATTTCTTTTCAACTCTTTTTTGCTTTGAAGTTTGCAGGAATCTGATCTCACAGAAGTATGGTACTACTAAGTAGCTTAATTTCCTAGGATACACGACAGTGGCTTTTTCTTCCGTGGAGACCTGTTTTTCCAAAAGAGTTAAACTTGGTGACCTGAAACGGGACTTTTTCGATAGCCCTTAGTGGTCAGACTCTGTGTCATCTTAGAACAAAGTTAAATATTGAGCAGCTAAGGCTCCGCCCCCTGGTGTTGGATCATGGAAATGCAGGCTAATTTATGATGGGCAACTGTGTTTGGGGCTGGGGAGATAACACTGGTTAAGAGCATTTGCTGTTCTTGCAGAGAACTTGAGTTTGGTTTCCAGCATGTATATAGGGTGGCTCACAACCGCCTGTGACTCCAGGTCCAGGAGATTGGATACTTTCTTCTGGTCTCTGAGGGACCAGGCACTTTTGTGGTGTACATGCACATAGGAATTCGTACATACACGTAGAATTAAAAATAAATAAATACATCTTACAAAGAAGTCCGTGTTCTATGAGTCCAGGCTGGGGAATCTGAAAGGAGGAGGATGTGACCCAGCTGGACCAGAGGCTCCACTCTTGTAGCTTTTACAGTGTTCAGGGTACAACCAGGGAACTACAAGGTTCTTGATGAAAACAGTGCTTTCAGGTGCTTTAAAAAGAAAAGCGTCCAGACTAGGATACCTGAGTATAAACATATGAAATCCAAGAGCAACTGTCTTCTAAGCATTTATTTATATAACTTAATTTTAGTCATATAAAATATATGTCAAGCCAGGCAGTGATGGCACTTGGGAGTTGGACGGCTGGGAGCCAGGCAGTCGGGACGAACAAGCAGCCCTTCCTTGCAACACCAAAGTAAACCTATTCTCTCTGAAACTGCTGGAAAACATTTCCCTAGGTTGAACTGGATACAGGCCCAGAGGCTACTGCACCCGGGGTCAAAGAAGGCCAGGCTACACATGGAGCTGGCAGCAGAACATGGCATGGTCATCCACGTGGTGCTGGGAGTGTAGGGACACAGAATGCCACTGCGAGGGGGCTGTTGGAGGATTGTGCCAAAGTTCCAGAAAGGTGCTGAGGCTGGGCAACACGTGGCAGGGCCAGATTTCCTACATGGATGACCCAAGAGGAGCTCAGGAGAGCTCAGGATATCGGAGATACCAGAAATGTGGGACATCTGTCAAGGACAGCTGCCTGGAGTCTGAGGGTGGAGCCGCCCAAGTCGTCTGGAGTCCAGACAATGCCACTGAGAGCCCCACGTGCCAAACATGGAATGGTGGGTTTTGTGTTTTCCCTTTGATCTGATCTTTTGCAATCTATTCCTCACATTTGGAATGGGAATGTCCATCCTGCTCTATTGCATATTGGAAGTATTTAATTCATTTAAAATATAATCTTTTTCATGGGTATGTGTGTTCCTGAGTGTATGTATGTGTAACACATGTATACAGGAGCCTGAGGAAGTCAGAAGGCATCAGATCCCCTGGAACTGGAGTTATAGCACAGTTGTGAGCCACCACATGGGGACTGGGAAGGGGTGCATAGTTCAGAGATTGTCTTGAGTCTCAGAAGAGACCCTGGACTTTGGGTGAGAACTGTGAGACTCTGGGATGCTTTTTCTGGCTGGGAGATGGTGGTCTAGGAAGTGGAGCAGAGAATGGTTTGATGGGGAGTGGGACTTGAAGTTGATGGCTGGGCCCTACTTCCTGTCCCATTAATGTGTCCTGGTCCATTGGGATGGATTGAGTAACTGCCGTGTGCTTTAATCACTGTGGAGCTGCCGGTCACCATCTTTCCCTTCAAAGATGGTTCTATCCTCTTAAACCATGAGCCAAAATAACCCTGTACTAGTCAAGTTAATAAGCAGAGGAGGAAAAGGGGAGTGGTAATGTCTGCCTGTAATCACCAGAATGTGGGGACTGAGGTGTGACTGGGAGATTGAGGCCAGTGTGGGAGACATGTAGGAGGGGCTGCGCAGCTCAGTAGTAGAGCACCTGCTTAACAAGTACAAGGTCCTGGGTTCGAGTCTCAGCACTACATACAAAGGCAACAAATCCGATGTTTCTGTGTTCTATGTTCTTATTCATAGTTCAGCATCCAAACTTGGGGTTTTCTTGTCACCCTGTGGCAAGAAGCTGAGAGTGGGTTCTAGTGGAGACCTATGGGTGAGCATGGAAGCAGAGGCTCACCCGGCTGGTCTTTCAGCTGAGGTCCCCAGTCCTGCCTGAAACCTTTGATTGTAGCCTTCTGAGAGATTCCCAGGCAGGACCACCTAAGCCAGGCTCAGTGTGTCAGTCAGCTTTCTGTAGCCTTGACAAAATACTGAAGGTGAACAACTTAAAAAGAGAAAGGGTTGACTTCGGCTCCCGCTTTCAGTCCACAGTTGCTGGGCTCAGTTGCTTTGTGCCTTGGGCAGCACGCTATATCAGGGTAGGAGCTCATGATGGAGTGGGGGGCAGGTCTCTTACCTCACATAAGTGGGGAGGCAAAGAGACAGGGAATGGCTTGGGTCCCAGTATTTCCTTCAATGACAAGGACTATCGACTGACCTCTCTCTACATGCCCCTACCCTGGAAAGACTCCACCACCTCCCAGCTGCTCAGCTTTCACTCCTTCTTCTTGGGAATAAATACCTTGGGCTATTTCTTTTTTCTTTTCTTTTTTTTTTTTGTTTTTCGAGACAGGGTTTCTCTGTGGCTTTGGAGCCTGCCCTGGAATTAGCTTTGTAGACCAGGTTGGTCTCGAACTCACAGAGATCCGCCTGCCTCTGCCTCTGCCTCTGCCTCTGCCTCTGCCTCTGCCTCTGCCTCTGCCTCTGCCTCCCGAGTGCTAGGATTAAAGGTGTGCGCCACCACCGCCCGGCCTTAGGCTATTTCTCAACTCTTTGCACACGGATGCAGCCCAGGGGCAGGTTTTAGTTGGTGGTCTCTGAGCAGAACTGCCACTGGACCCCTATGGCTGGGGTGATTAAGGACTGCGGGCTCTCTCACTTTCTCTACCTAAACCCTCCCTGGAAGTCAAGGGTGAAGGGTCCGAAACTGGTACAGAGTTCCGTGTGGAGAGAATCTGGCTCTCTAATTGACCACTAGAGGGAGCCCTCCTCACTTACTGGACAAGGCTTCAGAAACGTAAACCTTTGACTTGCTAAGTGGTGAGATTTTTGTTACAGCAGTGTCCCTACTCTGTGGATACCCAGTCTCTGAATTGTGGGAGCCTTAGCTGTGGTTCCCTTTGGCTGTCTGGCCAGTTAAATGAAAGAGCTCGGTGCATAGCGCTGGTGTGGGATGATGACTCGTACGTGAGCGTGGACACTCGCTAGAAGAGAACACAGATTTATTTGGGCCGGCAAGAGCAGGACCGCCATTCTCACACCATCGCCAGGATGTGCTAGCGTGCCAGGCGCCTGGCTGGACCAGTCGTGAGGATGCTGGATTCAGTGCTTCTCACTCCTGAGACCAGTATTATCAGCCCCACTAAGCTGCACAGCTGGTGAAGTTAATGACATAGGAAAGAGCAGACTTTAAACTCTTGGCGCCTCAAAACCGACTCTATGCACTTTTGGAAAAAGTGACACCTAAGAAAACCCTACAACTTCCATCTACTTTTTTTTTTTTTTTTTTTTTTTTTTTTTTTTTTTTTTTTTTTTTTTTTGAAACAGGGTTTCTCTGTAGCTTTGGAGCCTGTCCTGGAACTAGCTCTGTAGACCAGGCTGGCCTCGAAACTCACAGAGATCCACCTGCCTCTGCCTCCCAACTGCTGGGATTAAAGGCGTGCGCCACCATCGCTAGGCAATCTACTTTCTTTCTTCCTGAGGAAGCTTTGCTTTTTCCTATCGTGAGGCATTCTCTCCATGATATAAGGATCTGCCTGCATGCATTAATCCTTGGCTGATGCTCAGTCCCAGGAGTGGAACGCTGGTTCTTCCTTCTCTGTCCCGGGGTCCTGTGCCTGTCAGTTCTGTTTGAATCCTGCAGGCCCTGTGTGAAGCTGTGCGGTGGAAAAACGGACTGAGAATCCAGCCCTTTTTCCAGCCTTTATCTGCTCCCTTCAGTACAGGATTTCTCGAGGGTACAGGGACATTAAATTTAAAGCACTTTCAAAGACAATCAAAATTGTTGAGAGACTATAACTCTGAAGTGATCTTCTCCCCTTTCCCTGTAGAATATGCTAGAAGCACATTCCATTTCTTTATTTCTTTGTGGAACAGAACAAGTGTTTTTTTTTTTTAATAATTGTTTGCAATTTCATGAGAATTAGAAACGTTTCAGCTTCTAGGTGTTGTTTAAAAATCCAGGAGTGCTGGAGAGATCCACCTACCTCTAGCTCAGTTCTGGATCCTCTGGTCTCAGTTTCTCTAGTTCCCAGATTACACACTCAGTTTAGATGGTAAAATATGTTCTACAATATAACTTTTTGGTTATTTAAAAATAATGGGATTGGATGGAAATAGCCCTATGGTTGGGGTTTTAGAAACTGACACAAGATGGCGCCAGAGAGCTGATGTGGAGATGGATGGGGTCCAGAGCTGAGAAAGTCCCTGAATAAAAGGGGCCTGGGAGCATTCTAATGTGTATGTGCGTGCGTGCGTGTGTGTGTGAACCCCATCAGCTCCCAGACTTGCAATATGTTTCCCACAAACTTTGCCACCAGGTCAATACAGCGGGTATGTTGGGCAGGGTGGGCACCCCATCAATATGCACTTGGTTGGTAGAGATGGAGGAGGATTAGGAGTTGAAGGTCATTAGGGACTGCATTTCAGGTTTGAGGTCAGACTAGATACATGAAATCTTATCACAAAAAGTAACAAGCCAGTTGTGGTGGCACACTCCGGTGGGATTTGCTGAAGGAGGCCGAGGCAGGAGGATCACTGATGGAAGCAGATGCAGAGATTCACAGCCAAGCATTGGGCCATGTTCTGGTAATCCAGTTGAAGAGACGGAAGAGAAATTGTATGAGCCAGTTGAGTCAAGGTTATGACAGGGAAACCCATAAAGACAGAGCTCACAGACTCTGGACTTAGCAATAACTAGGGAGCTTGAATGACACGGCCCTCTGTATGTGTGCGACAGTTTTGTAGCTTGGTATGTTTGTGGTGCCCCTAGCAGTGGGATCAGGGCCTATTCCTGGTGCTTGAACTGGCTTCTGGGAACCTATTCCTCATGCTGGGTTGCTTTGCCCAGCCTTGATGCAAGGGGAGGAGCTTGTTCCTCCCTCAAGTTGATGTACTATGCTTTGTTGACTCCCATGGGAGACCTGCCTCTTTCTGAGTGGAGATGGAGGAGGAGTGGATGAGTATGGGGTAGATGGAAGGTGGGGGGAGGGAACGGGAGGAAAACAGGGAGGGGCAACTGTGGTTGGTATGTAGAATAAATGAAAACATTTAATTAATAAAAACAAAACAAAGACCACAGGTCCACAGGTGTGGAAGAGGCCACTTAGGCCTGTTTCTGAAAGGGCTTGGTCAGCAGGACCTCTGGTCAGCAGGGTGTCTGCAGAATGGCTGGGAGCCCATTGTGAAGAAGTGTCTGCTGAAGGTGGCTGTACCAATAGCTGGGGAGACACATGTACTAGGGAAGGTAGAGCCAGGAGGCAAGCACAGGGCAGCTGTGGACTCTCGTCATACCTGGCGTTAGCACCTTGTTGCTTCTTTTTGTGCCAAGCTTTCAGTTAAAGAATAATAAAATTAGTCAGAAAGTGGTGATATACACCTATAATCCCAGCACTCGGGAGGCAGAGGCAGGTGGATCTCCGAGTTCCAGGACAGCCTGGTCTACAGAGCTAGTTCCAGGACAGCCAGGGCTACACAGAGAAACCCTGTCTTGAAACCCATGTCCCTACAAGACAGAAGAAAAAGAAAGTTGGTAAGAATATGGTAGCATGAACACCACCATCATGAACTTTTTTTTTTTCCATTGCTAAGGATGGAGTTTAGTATGTCTTACCACTGAACTACATATCAGCACCATCATGTCTGGCTACTGTTTTTGGAGATAGTGTCTCATGTATCCCAGGCTGGCCTCAAACTCACTGTATAGTCCAAGCTGACCTTGAACCCCTGACCACCCCCCCCCCTAAACACAGGAGGTTGTGTGGAGGAAAGGAGATATCTCATGCTCCACGATGTGTCTTTGCCTTTTACAGCTTGGATAGAGAAAGAAGCCTTGTTGTAAGATGGGAGAGACGGTGGCTCATGTAATCCAGGCTGGTCTTGAACTCCTGAGCCTCCTGCCTCCATCTCTAAAGTATGGTGACATATTGTGGGCCACCAAACTCAGTGTGCTGGCTGGTTTTGTGTGCCTACTTGACACAAGTTAGGGTCATAGGAAGAAGGAGCCCCAGCTGAGGAAATGCCTAGATAAGATCTAGCTGTAAGGCATTTTCTCATTTAGTGAACAATGGGGGGAGGGCCCAGCTCATGGTGGGTGATGCTATCCCTGGGCAGATAGTCCTGGGTTCTATAAGAAAGCAGGCTGAGCAAGGCAGGAGAAGCAAGTCACTAAGCAGCACCCCTCCATGGCCTCTGCATCAGCCCTGCTTGAATTCCTGACTTCTTCAGTGATGAACAGCAATGCTGAAGTGTAAGCCAAATAAACTCTTTCCTCCCCAACTTGCCTTTTGGCCAAGGTGTGTTTGTTAAAGCAATAGAAACCATAGCTAAGGCTCTCAGCATATTTTTTTATATAGACTACAGCAAGTTCACGGAGGAGTCAGGAAACCTGAGAGGAGAGAGGCCAAGGCTGGACACAGAGCCTTTTCCTTCCACAGGGCCAGATACCTTTCAGGATGATTGGCTTTGGCTCTGGACCAGGTTTCTATTTACTGGGCAGGAGCAGGAACAGTTCCTAAGGGAAGAGATGGTATCTCTGTTGGGTAGTTAGGGAGGCCAGAAAGGGCCCTGCTCACTGGAGGCTCCAACTGGGGAAGCTCAGCTCACTGGATGGATAGGAGGAAGGGAGTGCTGGAAAGGAGGAAGAGCGGAGAGGCCAGGGATGGCATCTGGAGCTGCCTGGGGAGGTGATGGGTAACCTTCCCCAGGGGACCAGTGACTCCCTGGTCAGGGAGATGGAAGGACCACTTTGCTTCTCTGTCTTTTGACTCTGATCAATTGCAAGAAGAATGAGAGGAGGGCTGGAGAGATGGCTCAGAGGGTAAGAGCACTGGCTGCTCTTCCGGAGGCCCCGAGTTCAATTCCCAGCAACCACATGGTGGCTCACACCATCTGTAATGAGACCTGGTGCCTTCCTTGCCAGCATTGTATGCTTAATAAATAAATAAATAAATAAATAAATAAATAAATCTTTAGCCGGGGGTGGTGGCGCACGCCTTTAATCCCAGCACTCGGGAGGCAGAGGCAGGCGGATCTCTGTGAGTCCGAGACCAGCCTGGTCTACAAGAGCTAGTTCCAGGACAGGCTCCAAAACCACAGAGAAACCCTGTCTCGAAAAACCAAAAAAAAAAAAAGCCGGGCGGTGGTGGCGCACGCCTTTAATCCCAGCACTCGGGAGGCAGAGGCAGGCGGATCTCTGTGAGTTCGAGACCAGCCTGGTCTACAGAGCTAGTGCCAGGACAGGCTCCAAAGCCACAGAGAAACCCTGTCTCGAAAAACCAAAAAAAAAGAAGAATGAGAGGAAGGGTCCCCAGGGGCCTGCTGGCACGAAGCAATGATTGACTCACTGACCAAGACCTCCAGACCAGGCTGGCTGTTTGCCCATCTGAGCCCAGGAATGAGACAGCTAGCCTTGGCTCATGTTGGGAGAGGGGGGATCTAGGCAAGGCTGGCCAAGAGGGTGGCCTGGAGGAGGTGATGCAGTTAGATCTTGGAGGGATGAATAGGATTGGCTAGACGAACTATGAAACAAGGGACAGAGTAGGCAACGCTGTGGGAGATCCTGAGACGCTTCCAAGGTTCCATAGGTAAAGCATAAGGTTGCCTGCGTTGGTTCTAGAAGCATTTGGTTGGAATTGTAGAGAGAAGCAGGGGCTTGGTTGCATCTCATCAGCCTTGCCAGGGGGTTTGGGTATTACCTTGAAGTCAAGTGGGATCTGCTGAAGGATTTATAACAGGGTGGGCAGCAAGTTGGATTGTGGCTTTCCATAAATGAGTAAGGAGAGTGAGAGAGAGGGTGGGGCTGGAGTCTGTATAGAAATGGCCTTCCTCCAGACCAGGCCGACTGTGTTCTGGGCAGAAATGGAGGTCAGAGCTAAAACTGTGGAACTAGGGAGGAATGGAAAAATGCCTTTTCTGCAGCTCTGTGGGCATCACTCCCGTGGACCACCGTGTGAAGAATACGTACTTAAAATCACTCAGTGCGCATCCTGATGTCCTCTGCTCTCTCCGAGAGGATTAGGTGGGTGAAGGACAGTGGTCTGTTTGACGTCAAAGGAGACTTCAAGAGCTAGGGAGAGGACTCAGTCAATGTTCTTGCCCCAAGAGCAGGAACACCCAAGTTTGACTGTCAGTGTAAAAGCCAGGTGTGGTGGCATGTGCTTACAATCTCAGTGCCGAGGAGGCAGAGGTGGGTGGTCCTTCGGGGTTCCCTGGCCAGCAATACTAGCTACCTTGTCGAGTTCCAGACCAATGGAAAACATCATCTCAAAAACATAAAAACAAAACCAAAAAACCCAAGCTGCTGGTGGCTCAGTCAGCCAAGTGCCTGTCACACAGGAACGAGGACCTGAGTTTGGATCTGAAGCACTCACTCAGAAGCCAGACAGTGGTGCGTGTCTGAAACTCTCGGGCTGAGGCTGGGGACGGGTGTGGAGCCTACTGGTGAGCTCCAGGTTCAGTGGGAGACACCGTCTCAGATACTAAGGTGGAGACTAGATTAAGAGATGTTGCTGCCCTTCACCCAGTCAGAGAACACAAGAAGCAACAGGCCTTGGCTGGGAGAAATGAGGAAAGTAGAGGGGTGGAGAGCGGTGTGGGTATTGGCACAGACTCTAGAGCGGGAGTTCTCTGCTCTCTGCCCACCTGGCTTTCTTGGTGGCACTTCTCTCTCTCTCTCTCTCTCTCTCTCTCTCTCTCTCTCTCTCTCTCATTTTTTCCGGCAATGCTTTCATTTTTCTTTACATAGTGACACACTGCTAGGGCTTCATGGTCTCACTGAACAGTAGAAAACCAAAGTTTGTCATTTCTTAAATTGAGTACAAAAAAACCTTACATAAATGAGAAGAATGAATACATTTCAGGTGTCAATGCAGACATTCCCAACTCAAGGCAAATAACAACCCATGGTGGCCAGGAGGGAAAACACCAGAACAGAAATTGGGTCCTAAGGCTCGGGAACTTTCCCACCCTGTTAAACCGGTAAGATGGAAGTGGTAACTGATTCAGGAACCCTTGCCAGCCTCGAGAAATCCTGGAAATCAGCAATCAGTTAATAACCTGCACAGATTACAGCACAGTGCTCACACAGATCCACCAGGCTGGGGATTTCTCTTCCACAGCATGCTCTCCCCAGCCACCAAGTGGCTGAGCTACCTGACTAGGGACTAAATCAAGATATGCACAGGGTATTAAACATATAGCAAGGGAACAGTTAACTTGAATGTAAGGCCAAAAATCAGCAACAAGTTCTACAATCCAGTGCTGATATTGGATACAAGCTTCAAGGACAAATTTCTTCTCAAAAGCTTATTCCAGTTTCATGAGGCTAGCATGAGGTGTGTACATTTGCCAGGGCAAATTGATGCTTCAGAATCAGCTCATGCCTGGCACCTGCTTAGTCCATCTAGAAGCATTTATGGTGGACGATGGAGGGCCTGACTCGGCACACTCCTGCTTGCTGATCCACATCTGCTTTAGGTGGACTGTGAGGCCAGAATGGAGCTGCCAATCCAGACTTAGCGCTTGCACTCGGGGAGCGAGGATCTTAATCTTCATTGTGCTGGGTACTAGGGCTGTGACCTCCTTCTGCATCCTGTCGGCAAGTGAAGCTGTAGCCCTGCTGCCACATCCCGGCCAGCCAGGTCCAGACTCAAGATGGTGGGGAAGGGTGCAGCCCTTGTAGATGGGTACAGTATATGTGACCCCATCACCAGAGCCCATGACAATGCCAGTAGTGTGTCCAGATGCATGAAGGGACGGCACTGCCTGAATGGCTACGTATGTGGCTGGGGTATTGAAGGTTTCAAACATTATCTTTGTCATCTTCTCTCTGTTAGCTTTGGGGTCCAGTGGGGCCTTGGTCAGAAGCACCAGGTACTCCTCATGGGCCACATGCAGTTCATTGTAGAAGGCGTGATGCCAGATCTTCTCCATGTCATTCTAGTTGGTGACAATACTGTGCTCGACGGGATACTTCAGGGTCAGGGATACTCCCTTGCTCTGGGCTTCGTCACCCATGTAGGAGTATTTCTGACCCATGCCCACCATGACACCCTGATGTGTGAAGTTCTTCTGTATATGTGTTGCTTTTATTGGTTAATGAATAAAGCTGTTTAAGCCAGTGGCTTAGCAGAATAGAGCTAGGCAGGAAAACTAAACTAAATGCTGGAAGAAAAAAAGGCAGCATCGAAGAGAAGCCCTGTAGCCGCTGGCGGAGACAGATACACTGGAACCTTGCTGGTAGACCATGAACCTCGTGGTAAAATATAAAATAATGGAAATGGGTTAATTTAAGATAGAAGAGCTAGCTAACAACACGCTTAAGCTATTGGCTGGCCAAACAGCATTGCAAATAATATAGTTTCTGAGTGATTATTTTGTGGTCTGGGCAGGAACGAACAAGCCCCCTCCTACTACAATGCCCTGGTGCTGGGGGTGCCCAGCGATTGATGGGAACATGGTCCTAGGGGCATCATCACCAGCAAAGCCAGCATTGCACATGCCAGAGCCATCGTCAATGACAAATGTGGCAATTTCTTCTTCCGTTGCGATGGGCGAAGGACAGGGAGACGCAGCAGTGAAAAGACTCGCAGCATACCCTGGTGGTGGAGTGTCTTGGTGGTCTCTTAAAGTCACTCTGGGGACTTGTCTAGGCTTAAGAAAATTATGATCATGGTTGGGTGAGAGGCTCTGGGGTTGGGAACTATCAACCAGAGTGAATACCACAAAAACTCATAGGATGTTCTGTTCTTTCCATGGTCGTGCCAAACAGTGCAGACAAGAGCAGTGCTAACTTTGGGGGGGGGGGTCACACTTTCTCAGAATAAACATATGGAAAGGAAATCCCCCAAACACCTGGGCCTTATAAGTGAATTCAGATGTAGTTAGCTTCCCCTGGTGTGTAGCTAGAGGTCTAGAGGAACTGGGGTGAATTGCCTGGTGTGGTCCTGGGTGTGCCTGCCTACCTGAAAGATCTCTTTCTGAATATTGAGAGAAAATGTATCTGGTTTCCATGTAAGGAGGTGGAGCATTACATCCTGCACTTTCTCCAGGGCCTATGCTCATCTTCCTTGCAGGGAACATTAAAGAGCATCCATAAAAGACACGCTGCAAATTTTGTAGGCCGTAAAACTCACAGATGAATTTTCCCATCTTATTTTATGAGCATGTCTTTTTTTTTTAAGACTTATTTATTATGTATACAATGGTCCTGCATGCAGTCCTGCCAGAAGAGGGCACCAGATCTCATTACAAATGGGTGTGAGACATCATGTAGTTGCTGGGAATTGAACTCAGGACCTCTGGAAGAACAGTCAGTGCTCTTAACCTCTGAGCCATCTCTCCAGGCCCCACCATGGGTTTTAAAGCCTTCACTGTGCCAAGCCACCCCTCCCCAGCACACGAACTTTCTCCTCAAGTTATGAGTTGTTTTTGTGAACTCAGCTGGAAGATCTCCAGTGACATACAGTGACTTAACATCTGGAACTGGTAGAGGACATTGTTCCCTTCCCCCTATAGATAGCAGATGTACGATGTCCCTGCTTCTTCTGAAGGTAGCATGATCTATGCGAAAGCTGAATGCAAGCAGGCAGGAGCTCTCATGGTCCCCAACAATATCCAAAGACTTCAAGTGTCAAGAAAGACAGATAACATGAAGATGTTTAATTTGCAGGCCCAAGTCCCACATTGCACATCCATCATCTGAAAATTTGGAATCTCGAATACTCTAACATTTAAGACTTTGAGCCATGAATGACATACTTTACGTGTGGAAAATTCCACTCTTGACATAATGTGATGCGTTGTGGTAAATGCAGGCACACTAATAAGATGATATGAAATCCCCTTGAGACCATGTGTGTACAAGGTGTATATGAACTTTAAGTGAATTTTGTGTTTAGACTTGGGTCTCATTCCCAAGATATCCCATTATGCATATATAAGTCTTCAAAAATCTCAAAAAAAAAAAACCTCACAAAACTTTGTTTGTTCTTCTGATTCCAAGTATTTGGAGAAAAGATATCCAGCTTATGTCACCAAGAGACTCCAGTCAGAGGAAGGGAGGGTGAGCAGTCATGGTTTCTGGGGTAAAGGTCAGTGGAGGAGAGGCCACCGAGCATGTGTGAGGCCCTCCATATGCAAAACAGAAACCAAAACAAACCAATCCCAAGCCACCCAAGTCACCATCACCAAGAACAAAACCCAGATGTCAGAGCTGGACAAAGCCTTCAAACTCATCTGATCCAGTTTATAAAATCTACACTTTGGCCATCAGGGCCAAGATCATGTTTGTGTCTTCTGTAAATGATCTCCAGGGAACTCTGATGCTGAAAACAATTTTCTTCTTTCTCCTCCCCCTGGTCCCCCATGTAGCTAAAGCCAGCTTCATACTCAGGATGATCCTCCTGCCTCTGCCTCTTTAGTACCAAAACTGCAGGCATGAGCTACCATGCAGGGCTAAAAATAATTCTTTAATTAAAAAAAAAAACAAAGTTGCTTTTTAAAAGTAGGCCAGCTAAATGAGACCCATTTGTTGCCTAATAATAGCTCTGAAGTTTTCTCCTGCCCTACATTAGGAAGCCTCATTAAAGAACAAGTTTTTTGTTACTAAGGATCTGCAGAAGACTGCCTGGTCACTCTTGCCTCTGAAGACAGCAGCTCTGTCCCAGGCTCAGGCAGTGGTTTTTGGCCCTTCTCTGGGTCTGGGAAAGATTAGAGTCACTATGGGATGCTCTTTATGTAGCTCCCCAACTCAACTGGACATCACTTCAGCTTTTCTGGAAGGGTAAAGAGGCTTCTGCATGTATTCCTCATTACCCATGGTGCTTGAATGAGCCTAGAGCAAGGGCAGATTGTCAGAAGTGAGGTGAATGGGGAGCTGTTGAGATAGCTCATTGTGCGAGGGGGCTTGCTTCCACGCCTGACAAACTGAGTTCAATTTCTGGGACTCGTATGGTGGAAGGAAAGCCATTTCCTGCAAGTTATTCTCTCTGTCTCTCCGTTTCTCTCATGCAAACTCACACTAGAGAGATAAATGTTAGTAGAAATAAGGCAGATTAAAAACCATCAACTAGCTGAGTGTAACGGCACACAGCAGTAATTCCCGGTGGCCACGAAGGTCAGGAGTTCAAGGTCATCCTCTGCTACACAGCCCATTTAAGACCAGACTGGGCTAAATGAGGCTGTTCCATAACCAGCAGGAAACAAAAGACAACACAGATGTGAGGGTGATCTGACTGCAAAACCTGTCATCTTATTGGTCACCAGGCAGGTGTCCCCTTCCTCCTTCACCACTCTGGGTGTCCTACCTGAAGCAGCAGGCTGGGCTGAAGGAAACAACCTTTCGTGGAGGCAGAGGAGGGGTGGTACCTGGTCAAGGCTCTAGAGTAGCTATGCGCACCTGCTGGAACCTCTGGCCTCACAGAAGAGCTCCAGCAAGCACCACTTCCAAAACAGGAAAAAAATAAAAATAAAAAAGAAAAAGAAACCCTAACATTTCTGCAAAATTGTCCCTCTGAGGAAGGTGCACTCCGGAATCCCAGGAAATGATAGGCTTGGGAGCCTGGCTTCCCTTCCAGGGCAAAGCTGGCCTTTCTTCTTCTGTCGGAGAATTCATATCTCAGGAACGAAATGCCCAGTCACATTCTGTCCACCTGGCGTGGGCTCAGAGTTGAAGCAACCTTCTCTTTCTCACTGTGGGCATTTGCTTTGGACCAGAAGGCAGACCTTTCTGTCAGCACGGCAGTACTGTTTGTTTTTGTTTCTTGATAGACTCGGTGCAGAAGCTGTGCAATGTCCGGTAGGTCTTGAGCCTGGGCTCGATGTGCCCCTCAGCAGAGGCTCCGCAGCGGCGGCACTTGGAGTTTCCCTAGAAAACAGCTATGGGGACCAGAGGAAGTAGGACAAGGTGACCCCAAAAAGGGTGCGATGAAGCCAGCTGCCAGCACAGGCAGTAGAAGGTCGACTCTGTGGGAAAGTGGGGTGTGGTGGGGAGTGAGTGATCCCACTGAAGGGTATTTACATGCCGGTTGTACCCCACCTTTAGATCTGAAATGTGGAGTAGTCTTACAATGGATACTAGGCAGCCTTGACTCGCAGGGTTTGGTTGAGAGCTGATTGTATGCCTGCTGGTCTTCTGGGGCTTTGTGATGCCCCAGTCAGAGATGAAACTGCTGGCAGTTGGCACACTGGCCCACAGGAATGCGGACAGGGCAGGGGTGGAAGCTTCACACTGCGGCCTCACGAGATAGTTGTTTGATGTGTCTTGCTCCGCAATTGAAAACAGCACAGTTAAAAATAGAGGTCAGGACCCAGTGAAACAGGCTCGTAATTCCAGCTATGTAGGAGGCTGAGGCAGGGGGACTGCAAGTTCAAGGGCATTCATGTAACTACATAGTGAGTTTCAGGCTAGCCTGGGCAGGGTAGTGAAACTTGGTCTCCAAATAAAAATAGGAAAAGGGCTATGGAAACAGCTCAGCCATAGGTTTCTTAGCATGTGTAAAGTCTATACGCCATCTGCAGTGAAACACACACACACAGAGTAGGGGGAGAGGGAGAGAGAGAAAAAGAGAGAGAATAAACACTGGTAGCGCCCTTCAGAACAGAAGGCTCAAGGGAAAACAGTAGCTCACAGTGAGATTTGATTTGGTTCCATCTGTACATCCATGACACACATCTGTCAGACAATGCTGTTCGTTGTCTTCCATCCTCAAGGCCTCGGGTTTGATCTCAAACATTAAAAAAAAAAACAAAACAAAAACAAACCAACTGACCAACCATAAAAGAAAGGGCTGGCGACCTGAGCTCGGATCCCTAGGACCCATGAGAAAAGCCAGGCACAATATGTGTCACCTAGCACTGAGGGGGCAGAGATAGGATGCTCCTCAGGGCTTGCTGGCCCCCGTGAGACCCCACCTTAAAAAATAAGGTGAATGGCTGGGTGGGTGGCCTTTATGCTCAGAAATCTCAGAACTCAGGAGGCAGAGTCAGGCAGATATCTGAGTTTGAGGCTAGCCTGGTCTACAGAACCAGTTCAAGTACAGCCAGGGCTACACAAAGAAACTGTATCTCAACAACAACAAAACAAAAAACAAATCAACCCCTCCCCAAAAAACAATCCATAAGACCTCAGAACAAAAAATAAGAATGTTAGTGTGTGTATGCACAAATATATAAAAATACAACCTGCTGAATCCAGTTTTGTTAGTGTGTATGTGGTCTTAGGGCTGACTGTGCGTGTGTGCGTGTGCCTGTGGTGGTGTGTGCCTGTGGTGGTATGTGGTGGGTGGTGTGTGTCTAACAATAATAATCATCATTGGGAAGAAAAGCGGCTATTAACCTGATAGTTGAGTTGAGACATGGGAGGGATTTGAGAAAGGGTAGCTGGGAGGGGCTAGACGGAGGGAACTGGGGGAAGGTGATATAATTCTATTTCAACTAAAAACATATTTAAAAACTGACGGAATTTAAGGGAGACTTAAGCAGTTTAGTTAGTTGTTTTTTTTTTTTTTTTTTTTTTTGAAACAGGGTTTCTCTGTGTAGCCCCGACTGTAGACCTGACTAACCTCTGACTCAGAGATCTGCCTGCCTCTACTTCCGGAGTGCTGGGATTAAAGGTTTTCACCACCACTGCCTGGCACAAATTAAACAGTTTTACAGAAATAAAAACAAATAAGGTGCAGAGAAACCCTGTCTTAAAAAAAAATGAAGAGAAACTGAGGAAGACACTTGATGACAGGTTCTGACCTTCACCCCCCCAGTCCCACCCCACGTGCATATCTACACACATATGTCCCATGCAAGTGTATACACAAAACCAAACCACCACCATTACCACCACCAAAAAGCTGTTCTGCAGCTTGAGAGACACTGGTATGGCCAGCACAGTGTCCACCCACAGGTCTCTGGGTCTGGCCATTGTTCCGCTCTCCTTTGCCTGTCTTCTTTCCGGGGAACTTGCTCCCTTGATAAACGGCATTCATAACAGTTGTCCGAGGTTGCAGACCCTAGGGTAGCATTTGAATGTGAATGGATTATTTGGGTGACCATCCTAGGAAGCACGGCTGGGGAGGGAGGGGGCAGACAGAAGGGAAGAAAAGGGTAGGAAGCCAGTGGGCGGGGCTGGGTGAGCTGGCCCTTGCCATGGGGTTCTGGGAGGCTATAGCCCTGAAGACTCCAGGAGGTCTGTGTCCAGCCCTCTCTAGAGTCCCTGTCTGCAGGCACACCAGTCTTTGACTCTGACTCCCGCTGCATTGGTGAGGCTACTTCTGTTCATTCTTCCAGTGTGGACAAACCAGCTGTCCCCTAGCAGGGGGCATTCTGGGACACAGCTGAGACTGTGGCCGGACTCCGAGCAGCTGGGCATCTGCCCACAAGCCTAATGACCCTAGTTCCATCTCTGGGACCTGTACAAGTCAGGAGAACCGACTCCATGGTTGTGTGCTGGGGCATCCTGCAACCCCCACACATGGTAATAAAAAAAAGGCAATTTAGATTGGTGTGTCCCCACTTTCTGACTTTTCCACATGTCACGTAATCTCTTCCAGTATACACACCCACAGTGATGCTACGTAGCCAGTACTATGCTGTTTAGACCCTCCAACCACCAGGGTCATAAGCTACACACACCTCGTTTATTTACAAAGGACTTGGCCTCAATTATTATTATTATTTTTTAAGTTGCATAAAGCAGCCAACGTAGTGCATATAAGTTGGCGACAGCTTCTTAGTCCATGTAGTAAATATTGATTGGAATGGCAAATGCAATGCAATTGCCTCGCAGCTCCACTGCTAGGAACTCACTGGGCTGCCAGGGAAGTGGTTTATGTAGTGAGTGGGTCTTCGCAGCACTGTTTGTGACCCTAACAGATCGGGAATCAGCTTAGATAGCCGCCAGAAAGGGAATGGCTTCTTTCGCCCCCCTCCCCTCCCTTCTCTTTCCCTTCTTTTAACCCTGCCCCTTTTGCTGCAGTGTTGGAGATGGGACACAGACCTTGTGTAGGCTAGGTAAGCCGTCACTGGACCACAGCGCTAGAAGTCAAGGTGGCTCTGTTTCTCAATGTTCTCTTGCTTTGTGAAAGCAGACACTTCTAGGAGCAAAGACTCCAGTGCAGAGGATATGGGGCGGGGATGTGGGCATAGGGGGTGAGGTGGGCAGAGCTCCTGGAGACTTGGAGATGATGGATGGGCAGGAGCTGGGGAGAGGTGCGTTTTGTTCTTTCCTTTCTCAATATGTTGGGCTCCGCACAGTTCCAGAGTTTTCTGAAGAAGCCATTCAGCTCCCTCCTAGCCTTTCCTAAGAAGTCTCCACTCCTGTCTGGATGTGCAGCGGGTGGCGGTTTGCTTTTGCTTTTGTTGGTCACTTCTTCCTCCATTGCCAAGGAACTTGAAGTGGTCTGCATGATGGGGGGCCTGGAGAATAGAGGGATGCCTTGAAAACTCTCTGCTTTCTGTTTGAGCCAGTGTAAAAAGAGACACCTTTGCCATCAGCTACTATTGTTGAGAATTGTAGCTTGAGTCCCCTGTCTGGGGATGCACAGAGGATGGGTGACTGGGGCTTGAATTGCTCAGGGCATGGGGCAGGGAGTTCAGCGGAACCTGATCAAAGTGCCTGGAGAGAGTAGTGGGGGAGAAAAGTTCCCTAGCTCTGGCTTTATTCTGAGGGGCTCCGTGGAGGGCCTCTCAGCCTCTTCTCTGACAGACTCCTCAGCATTTAAGGGCATGAGGCTGACTTCTGCCTTTACCTCCCAGGGAACCCATTTTGCCTTCCAGGCACGTGTACACTCACCCAGTGTAGGGTAACACGGTGACCATTCTCCAGCTTCTGGGAAGGGGATGTGGCCATTAGGATTAGATTTTCTCCGAGGAATCTCATCCATGTACCATTCAAGCGTTTCCTTGAGAATGAGACTGGGTTGAGTCAAGGGAGCTTGAGCAGGTGGCTGTCACAGCCAAACTCAGATGACAGGACCCCACGTGCCTGGCTTGGGAGGTTGAAATTAATCCACTCTCTTTCAGGAACTCTGGCTCAGTTGCTTTGTATCTTGGTTTCTTGACCCGGGGTACATCTTCCCACAGCAAAATGAACAATCCCAGCCCACATCTTTCCTCTCTCCCTGTCAGTCCCGCCCTAGGGAAATGGTGATCACCTCTGGGCTTTGAAAGTTGAAGACTGTTGTGGGGTGCTGTGGGTTGCATTCCGCCACCCAGCTCCTGCCACCAGCTAGCTTTACCCGAAATAACAACACACAAACTGTATTCTTTTAAACACTGCTTGGCCCATTAGCTCTAGCCCTTACTGGCTAATTCTGATATCCCGATCAACCCATCTCTAATAAACTGTGTAGCACCAGTCTTACGAGGAAAGATTCAGCATGTCTGACCTGTGCGTCTGCCCGGGAGAGGGGAGCATGGCCTCTGAGCTCACTTCCTCTTCCTCCCAGCATTCTGTTCTGTTTACTCCTTCCACCTATGTTTTAACCTATGAGGCCAAGCAGTTTATTTTTTAACCAACGACCTTCCTCCATCAGAAGACCAGACACTGTATAGGCAGTAACCTATAGGAGGGAGAATCCCAGCTTCTCAAATCTTAGGATTCCAGGAGGAGGGGGATGGGCTGGAGAAAGCTGGAGGATCCTGATGGGGGCTGCTTTCCTTTGCTTTGAAGTCCCAGTACCCCAGGGATCATGGAAGGTAAAATCATTTCCAGCAGTGGAGGCATTCGGACTCTCAAAACAGAAAGAATAATAGAAGACACCCAAACAAACAAAAACTCCCCCTAGCCTCCCTCTCCACACCCCACCTCTTAAAAGCAAAACATTCTGAGGTAAAGGTCGCTGACTGGTCGGGTGCTGCTGTCTCTGGCTTGCTGGTGAGTTTTAGTTGGCCCACAAGGTATTTTCTTTCTCAGCCAACGTTTAAACATTGGGGAATTTCAAATAGCAACCCCGAGCATACGGAGTTCCTGACTGTGCGGGGTCACACAGCTGCACAGTGGTTGTTGGCCATTTACCAAACCCAAGCATGTTGTCTTAGCTGGTCTCTGACTCTGAAGAAATGTGCCTTTGCTATCTCTCCTGCGGAAGACCTGGCACCCCGCTGTCTTCAGGGTCTTCTTCTGGATAAGGTTTCTGGGGTGCTGGGGTATCTCTGCTTCTTTTTGGATTCTTCTGCAGATTTTTTCCACCCACTCAGCTCCCTTCACCAGAGCTTTTGGCCCTATTTCTCTGTGCCTGTTACGCTTGTGAATCAGGAGAATCAGAAGTTTATGGCCAACTTCAGCAAGCCAATGAGTCTGAGGTTAGCCCAGACTGTATGAGACATTATCTCAAAAACACTAAAACAAGGGCTGGGAGATGGCTCTTGGGGAAAGTATGTCTTGTATAAACATTTAGTTATATATGTTTGAATCCCCAGAGCCCACATAAAATCTAGATGTGGTAGATGGGAGACAGGTGACTGAGAGAGAATACTCAGAAATACATGGGCTAGGTAGCCCTGCCTGTAAAGCAGAGAATAACATTATCAACGATAGGTCCTATTTCAAAGTGGAAGGCAGGGACGGAGGTTGTATTCTGATTTCTCTGTCTGTCTGTCTGTCTCTGTCTGTCTCTCTCTCACACACACATACACATGAGCGCGCGCGCACACACACACACACACACACACACTTGAAAAGTAAAATGGGTTGTGCTGTGCACACACCTTTAATCCCAGCATTCAGGAGGCAGAGGCAGGCAGATCTCTGTGAGTTTAAGACTATCCTGGTCTATGGAATGAGTCCCAGGATAGCCAAAGCTACACAGAGAAACCCTGTCTCGAAAACCAAAAAGAAAGAAAGAAAGCAAGAAAAGAAAGAAAGAAAAGAAAAAGAAAAGCAAATTCAACCTACCCAAGCCCTGCAGACATGCCAGGTTTGACATTTGAATCTCTGCTGAGATCCTAGCTTACAGAACTTTGCTGTTTAACTCTGAGTCTAGTGACTTTGTGGATTTAAGATTTAAAATTTGAAGGGTATCTAGGAAGTGGGGAAGTGGGCTGCAAACTACATTTCTTCAGTTTGTAAATGAGCTACATATTTGTTCCAAACCCTCAGGCTGTGTCAGCTCAGCTCCCCACCAGTAGAACTTTCTTTTATTGTTTCTGTTGTGTTTATCGCACAAAGCTACACCTGATATTCCCTTGTTACTTCTCTAGTGTCTGTAGGATCTACACTGACGTCTCTCACTGATGATAGACTTTGTTCTCTGTCTGTCTGTCTGTCTTCAACTTGACTTAATCGCTTTTGAAACAGCCATCCTTGAGTGACGTCCTTTTGCGTCCACACATGCAGTCTGCCTGCACTGTCTTAGATTCCCTGAACTGAATATTCTTCTGAAGGTTACAAACCACTTTCTAGATTATACTGCATCTAACAATCCACAGGTCAAACAGCCACCGTTCCTGGGAGTGTCAGGCCCCATCCTTTGCTGCCATGCAGTTGGGCTAACTATCCACATGTCCGGAGTTTCTTGTTAACGTGGTTTCCAGACCTGTGTGAACACAAACGCCGTGACAGGTATGGAGCAGGGCACCTGTAAGTTCAGACAAAACCCACGTTGCAGAGTGAATGTTGACTAGTAGCGAGACAGGATTGCTTTGGCCAGACCCAGGGTGAGCTGAAGGAAGAACACAACACCACCGCCACCATTCAGGGTACACCTGTGCCCATATTCTCCGTGTGCTTTGTCCCATCACTGCCCTGGAACCGGCAGACCAGCTCATCTTCTCCTCATTCCCATGTTCTTCTCCTGATCCACTTTCTTCCTTCAGCAAGTCTACCCACCTGATGACCTGCTGTGTTTCTCTGTGGCTTTTTGTGAGCCAGAGGATTGATGACTGCCTGACTTCCTTCCTTGAGATCAATCTTTTCTCAAGTTTAAAGCCGGGGGAGGTATCTCAGGCTCTGCTTCTAGAGGACTAGGCCTAAGGTAGAAGGAAAGACTGAAGATGCGTTGGGTGGATTTGACTGCAACAAGCTAATAACATAATGAAATCACTTAGTTTTGATTTTGTACTGGTGTGTATATGTTTATGTAGGAGTGTATGTATATGTATGTGCATGTGTGTGTGTGTGTGTGTGCCTGTGTGTATGTGGAGGCCAGAGGTTGATGTTAAGAGTCTTCCTCCATCTCTTTTCACCTTATGAATTTGTTTAGAGACCTAGTCTCCCTATGCAGCCCTGGCTGACAAGTAATTTGTAACTCAGACTAAGGTATGTTGTAGGAAACCACTTGTTTGTTTCCTGGTCACCCAGACTCCCGAAATAACCACACAGAAACTGTATTACTTAAATCACTGCTTGGCCAATTACTTAAGTGTATTGATAACTAGGTCTTACATCTAGAATTAACCCATCTCCATTATTTTATATGTTACCATGAAGCTCATGGCCTATCGGCAAGGTTATGGCATGTCTGTCTCTGGTGGCGGCTCCATGGCTTCTTCTCTGCCTCTGCCTCCTTTCTCCCAGCATTCAGTTTAGTTTTCCCTGCCTACCTCTTTTCTGCTAAGTCACTGGTTGTAACAGATTCTTTATTAATCAGTGGTATTCACAGCACACAGAGGGGAATCCCACATCAAAGGTAGGCTTGAAATCACAGATACCCATTTGCTTCTCCCTCCTGGGAGCTGGAATTAAAGGTGTGTGTCACTGAGTCCAGCTTCTTGTCTTATTTCTTATTCTTTGTTTCTTTTTACATCTCTTGTTTCTTTTTCATCTGTATGACTGTTTTGCTTTCATGTATGTATATGCACCACAAACATACCTGGTACCTAAAGAGGTCAGAAGAGAGCATCAGATCCCTCAGGACTGGAGCTACAGACAATTGTGAGTCATCAGTGTGGGTGCTTCTAACAGGAATCCGGTTCTTAGCAAGAGCAGCAAGTGTTCTTAACTGCAGAGCCAACTCTCCAGATCTTTATCTTATTTCTTGAGATAAGGTCTTTCACTGAGCCTGTAGCTCACTGACTTGTTACGACTACCTAGCCAGTGAGGTCTAGGGATTGTCCTGTCTCTACCCCCTCTAGCATTGATGTCATAGACATACAAACTCTTGACCTTATGTGGGTTCTGGGCTAGCAAAAGGTGTCAGATCCCCGTGATCTGGAGGTGGAATTACAGACAGTTATGAGCCACCCTTCATGGGCCCTGGGAACTGAACTCAGTTCTTCTGAGAGAAGAGAAAGAGCTCTTAAGTTCTGAGCCATCACTCCTGTTCACTGGAGACTTTTACCTGAAAAGACTAGGGCAAGTAGTGTTTTACAAGCAATTGAACAGAGTCCAATAGTCAAATCAATTTAACAGGTACAACCCGATTTTACAAATGAAATAGAATGGAATGGATAATATCACATTGCAAGCCAAGTCTTATTAGTTGTGTTTGATGTACATCTATGGTTGTTTGGGTTTCCAGTCTCTTGCTGCTACTTGGTTGGGAACAGATTTGAATCTCTTTAGACTTGGCTTTTGGATGCTGTGAAGCCTTATCAGTTGTTTCTGCCTGAGCTTCAGGGAGATTATATGGCAGTGACAGGCTGTTGGGAAGTCTTGCCTTTGCATATCTGACAGTTCAAAGCAGGGACATGCGCACAGACAACACGACTTTCATTGTGCTTATGACAGGGGATTAAAAAATTTATTACCATTGCCCTTGGTTGCCTTCCAGAATTTGAAGGTAAATCCTTATCACTGAAGCTTCCATGTACTTTGGATAGAGAACTTGGAAGAATTGAGCTGGATCTGACCTGGAAGCCTCTATCTTAAGGACTCAGTCCTGGAAAATGCCGTGCAGACAGCCAATTCCTCAACTGTGCCTCCCAGAACCACTATGACCACCATAACATCCCCAGAGGTGAAATAACTTGTATCTTGGTGCCCTGACAGGAAATTTACATGCCTGGTGCTGTAAATTTAGCCCAATACCCACAACTGGGGAGGCCGTGGAACCCAGAGAAGCTATTGTTGCTGCTTTTCGAGAGCAGTGTGACTTCTCACCACGTTCTAAATACTTATCCTTACAGTCACAGGTCAGGGTGGCTCTCACCACTTGTCGTAGTGTTCCATTGCCATGAAGAGACACCATGATCAGGGCAAATCATACAAAGGAAGGCATTTAATTGGGGCTGGCTTGCAGTTTCATATGTTTAGTCCATTGTCATCATGGCAGGGAGAATGGTGGAACATAGGCAGACATGGTGCTGGAGAAGGAACTGAGAGTTTGACATTGGAACTGCTGGCAGCAGGAAGAGAGTGAGATACTGGGCCTGGCTTGAGGTTTTGAAACCTTAAAGCCCACCCCCAATGAAACACTTCCTCCAACAAGGCCACACCTACTCCAATAAGGCCACATCTCCTAGCCCCTCTCAAGTAGCCCCACCCCCAATGATCAACATTCACATAAATGAGCCTACGGGGCCGGTTCCTATCTAAACCACCACACCTCTCATCAAAGAGGTTTCTTTTTGCAGCAGACAGAGACCATTACAGAAACCCACAACTGTCTGAAATGCAGAGAACAAGTGACCAGGGGGTGCCCAGCCCCAACTGGTAGACCTACAACAAAGCCCCTACACCTGATGCTCAGGGAACATCGCAGGAGAGAAGGCAGAAGCATTATTGTAAGAGCTCCAGGACCAGTATGTCTGTTGTGAGAGCATGTCGTCTGTGTGTGACAGGGATGTGATATCCATGAAGTCACAGCACTGTTGCTACCTAAAGATCTGAGCAGCAGCTACAGAGGTGGACACACCAGTGTGGGGGAGGGAGATCTTATAAGTCCCTACCCGCTAGATCAGGAGCTCCAAGCAATTAATGACGGCTGAGAGAGGGAAAACAGATTTCCCCAGGGAAGAGCCTCCAATTGGTCACCCACTCTTAAGTGGTCAGCCCTAGAAACATACATAGGGGCAACACTAAGCAGATGTCATCAGGCGCACATACGGGTATGCATGTGTGGTGTGCATGTGTGTGCGCATGTGTGTGTGCATGTGTGTGTGTGCATGTGTGTGTGCATGTGTGTGTGCGTGTGTGTATCTAACAATACTAATTAAAGAAAAAGGGGCCATGAATTTTACAGGGAACTGGAACACACAGGGGAGATGGAAGGAGAAGGAGAGGGAATAATAGAAATTTAGCACTTATCTAAGAAATTCTAAAAAAAAAAAAAAAATAATTGATCCACAAAGGGTGTTACCCATAAGGCCTGGCTGGGTACACAGGGTCGTAAGCAAACAGCAGCACAAGGTTAACATGTCTATTTTAACGTTTATTTTAAAATTAATTTATTTGTGTGTGTATGTGTCCTGGCATGTCTGTGTTAGGTCAGATGACAACGTTGTAGGGGTCTGTCCCCTCCTACCTTTATGTATTCCTAGGGAGTGAGTTGAGCTTCTGTCAGTAGATGAGCCTGCCCTAGGCAGAACTGAGTGTTGGGACCAGGCAGACATATTCAAGGTGTAAACGTGTTATTCTTAGGACTGAGCAAAGGATAACGTGCAGCCCCAAGAAGGGTGTCTTAGGGCAACATTAGGGAGCAGAGTGGTAGAGAGTCCAGACTGGTGACCCAGACCCTGGAGGAAGGTGTGTGCTCCTTCAGCATGGCCAGCCGGCTCACGGGCAGTCATCACAGACCCTGGAGGAAGGTGTGTGCTCCTTCAGCATGGCCAGTCGGCTCACGGGCAGTCATCACAGACCCTGGAGGAGGCTGTATGCTCCTTCAGCATGGCCAGCCGGCTCACGGGCAGTCATTGCTGAACATATGGGTAAATGGTTACTAATGTGAATGATTAAGAAGTCAATTTACATTGTGTCACTGAGACCAATAAAACAGAAGCTAATCAATCAAGAGAGGTCATTAATAAACAATAACTATGCAGGCAGCATAGAGTGCTCCGTCCAATCCATTGCCTACTTAATTTTCTTGCAGATGTCCAGTTTGAGAATCGGTTGTTCCTAGGACCTACTTAGCAAAAAGAAGAATAGTCTCTTAAGGATATATATTAGGTTCCATCAATTATTTAAAAACATTATTAGCATATGTTAATTATATAACAATGGGTTTTATTTGACATTTTCATGCATGTACATACAGATTTCAATCATATTTACCCTCCATTATCTGTTCTTTCTTTTTTATTTTTGGTAAAATGTATGTGTCTGTCTGTCTGTCTATGAACTGTAATCCCACTGAGGAGATGGAGGCAGGAGAATCAGATTGTTTTTTCTTCGAGACAGGATTTCTCTGTGTAGTCCTGACTGTCATGGAACTCTCTCTGTAGACCAGGCTGACTTTGAACTCACAGAGATCCACCTGCCTCTGCCTCCCGAGTGCTGGGATGAGAGGCGTGTGCCCCTGGGAGGATTGATGTTTATAGCTAGTTTAGCTACACAGTAAATTCAAGGCCAGCCTGGGTGACACAAGACCCCTTCTCTAAAAAGAAAAACAAACCTGAAGAAGGATAAATGATAAGGATTACTATACTAGGAGAGTCAGTAAAAGATTCTCCCTCCCATCTGGGTGTGGTGGTACAGGCCTTTAATTTCAGCACTTGGGGGCAGAGGTAGGATGATCTTGGTGAGTTTGAGGCCAGTCTGGTTTATATAGAAACCTCTGTCTCAAACAAAACAAAATAAAACAAAACACCCCAAACCCCTAAAACAAAAACCAAACCAAAACAACAAAACACCCAAAACAAACAAACAACAACAATGAACCACCTCTCCCTCCTAGATCTAATCTCTGTCTGGCCTTTGCTTAGAGCTCAACATGGAGGGAGGGATTATGTCCTAAGAGTGTGAATCTGCCCGTCAGTGCTCTGAAGTCTGAGGAGCCAAGCCTTCCCGACGGGTCAGTGGCACACTGGGTTGAGTAACCACTGAGGCATAAGGAAACTGAACTGAAGATCTGGTTAGCTGACTTCTTAACCAGTGAGCATATCTAATGCTCTGTGGCTGGGTTTTAGTAACGTGGGCGGAGGAGCCTTAGTGGCACAGCAGAGGTTTCTTTAGGGCTTGGTGTGGGGTTTGGAGCATTGACTGGGTTTTGTGTTGAAACTGCATCCACAGAAGGCTTCTTAAGATGGAGAGAGCCTCAGTTTCCCACATTGAAGAAGGCTGGGGGAGGAAGTGTGATAATGATTTGGGTTGCATAGTACTCTTAGACCTAGCTGCCTTGTGACTTTGAATCGACTCTCTTTCTCTGAGTCTGGGTCTCATGTTGCTGAGGCTAGCCTCATGTAGCCGAGGCTAACCTCAAACCCGAATCCTCTTGCTTCCACTCTCATGTGCTGGAACTATAGTCCTGTACTTACTCACTTGTGAGGGATCTCCTACCATCCGGGTCAGAGATGGGCAAGCCTTGTCCTTTTGCAGAGGGGACTTTGGCCACTACAAGCTTTGTCAGAAGAAAAATTCTACCTCAGAGTTCTGTCTTTTCTGTTCTTTGTACCTTCCTGTCGTCATTCAGCCTCTGAAATCTGCACCATAATCTGGTCATTCTCTTTAAATGAGAACAATGTTGGTAGACAAAGCATGACCTCCGCTCAGCTCTGTAGTCATCCTTAAGGTACCTGGCTCACACACAATGACCTTCAAAATCCTCCGCAATCAAGCCTTTCAGCCAGTTACTTAGGGCTCGTAATCGATATTCACAGCAAGAGGGTTTGTTCTTGCCGGAGGCACTTCCAGCTGGAGGACTCAGCCCCGGCTTTTTCATTTATAGTTTCAATTTGAGTTTCAGTCACTTCCCTCTGAAAACGTGAAGAGAAGACAACCGTTGGTTAGCCTGTGATATACATGGCATGGTACGTGGACACTTTCTCTGCCACACGGGATTTGATGAGGGGTGGTGTCGTGGATGTGTGTTTGTCTGACCCACTCCATTTCCTTGTAGAATGGTTGCCAAAGGCAACCTTTCCCCCCCAGTGTGAGCTGGTTCCTTAAAGCTGTTACGCAAAATGTCCCACCCAGTTCTGGACCAAGGAAGTGGGCACATGGTGTGGTTAGGGTGGTTAGTCAGACGCTGAGTTTTGATGGGAAAAATACGGGATTTCTGTTTGTCCCAACAGTGGGACGCTAATGAGCTGTCAATCACTCCTAGCTCCCTAGATACCCAAAGAGGGTCTGGTATCAATCTTTCTCAGTGTGACAGCTCAGCCCCACATCCCATCCTCCACACAATTCTGTATATTTCCAAAAGCCTCCTCATTTTGCTTATTCGAGGTAGGTCTGCTTGCCTGTGCTAAATATCTTAAGCGATACGCTTGCTTTCCTAAGTGACAAACTTTTAAAATGACATTGTCCTTGGGTGGGGCTTCATCATGGTGTTCAAAGACTAGATGGCCCAGTGTGCAGACAACCCGGTTCCTAAGTATGTGTCAGGCGTCCACACACGGAAGGTGGTCCTGAGTTCAGCCAGCATTCTGTGGCTCTAAAGACGAAGCCCACCCAGCAACCTTATTCATTTTTAGCCAACATGGTGTGCTTAATGCATGAAATATGCTTAAGTTAATTTTCTTAACGTCTGCCTTCAGCCTTCACAGATGGGCAAACTGTTCCCCGCTGCACGATTTTGTTTGCTGAATTCAAATTTTGGGCTGTTGTTTGCTCTCTTCCAACCTTTTCTGGTCAGTTTGATTAGGTAACTCAATCATTGATGGCTGAATGCCTTCATTTGCTCGCTCAGACGGCTTGGACTGAGGAAGGGAAAAAAAAAAACAACTCAGCTCAGGAATAGTTTGAGACACATACTAGATCTTGGAGCAGTATGATTCTGACATTGTTTCGAATAACACAAATGTGGCTGAGTGGTCCAGAGGCAGCAGAATCGAATCTGACCTGTGGAGTAAGGATAAATGACTCAGTATAGCCTGGCATAAGGAAAAGCGTATTTTCCTGTGGGATGGATTCATCACTTACCTGTTCCTGTCAATGGTCCTAAAGTCATCAGGATGAAGTACACAGGAGCAGCCTCTCAGAGTAACTGTGGATTCAAGGAGCAGAGGGCTGGAGAGAGGACCTCACTCACTTGGCACCCCAAGGCCTCTAACGTTCACCTTGACTCCCCTGTCACCTTGGCCTCACATGTGAGGGACAGATGGCGGTTAGGACTTCCTTCTGCCTCTGAGTTCCAGAGGGTGGGATGCCCTGACCGTGCTGGAGAAGCTGTATCAGAGGGACGACAGGAGGATGTGTGTGTGGCAGCTGGGGAGATGGCCTGGTAGGACCTGAGTTGAGACCTCCAGTACCAATAGGACATCTGGGAGAATGCACTTCTGTCACCCCAGTGATAAGGGGGTGGGGCAGGAGAGACAGGGGGACCCATGGAGCTCCTTGGCCAGACAGTCTCGTTGAATCGTGAGTTCCAGGTTTAGTGAGTTCATTGAGAAACTCTGTCTTTAAAAAATGGGATGGAACTGGAAGGTGGTGGAACACACCTTTAATACCAGTTCTCAGGAGGCAGAGGGCAGTGGCTGTCTGAGTTTGAGGCCAGCCTGGTCTACAGAGTTTAAGGACAGCCAGGGCTACACAGAGAAATCCATCTTGAACCTGCTCCCACACCAAAACAAACAAACAAACAAACAAACAAACAGAAGACACTAGAAAAAAAATGAGATGGAGTGTGTGGTTGCTTGAATGAAATTGCTCCTCCTAGTCTCACGGGGAGTGACACTATTAGTAGGTGTAGCCTTGCTGGAATAGATGCAGGCTTGCTGGAGTAGCTGTGGTCTTGTCAGAGGAAGGGCAGCATTGGGGGTGGGCTTTGAGGTTGCAGAAGCTCAAGTCAGGCCCAGTAGCTCTTGTTCTCTTCCTGCTGCCTGCAGATCCAGATGTAAAGCTCTCCAGCACCATGCCTGCCCTTTGTGCCACCATATTGCCTGCCCTGATGATAATGGACTAAACCTCAGAACTGTAAGTCAGCTCCGATTAAATGTTTTCATTGATAAGAGTTGCTGTAGTTATGACATCTCTTCCCAGCAGTAGGTGACAGAGGGTGACTGACGAAGACACTTGATGTCTACTTCTGGCCTCTACATATGTGCACACACGAACACATGTATACAACACACACATACACGGTGAGTGCCAAGGTAAGTTGTCAGGAATCCGTGTGGGCAGGCATCTGGTCATTTGTACAACTCAAGCCTGCCAATAAGGTGGGGAAATCATTTCAGACAGATGGATCACAGGTGGCATCCTGTGGCATTTTCTCTATGCTCCACAAGGTTATCATAATTTTGGAATCAGGCATCTTAAAGTTATTCACTGTACATAGCTATGGCAGGTTGTGGACATGTAGAATATACTAAAGACATACATTGTCTGGTTGGCTCTCATTCACTCTGGGAAATGTTCTTTCTTTAGCTGACCTTAACTTCAACCAGACTGCAGCCAGGAACACTGATGACCGATAGCTTTTTACTCCAGCAGCCGCCATAGGACCAGGAGCATCTATCATGTACCAGCGGAGACTCCCGCTTCCTTTCTTCCTCAGCCGCTGAGTGGCTCTCAGGCGCCGCTGACTCCGAGTCCACGCCTGGGCCTCAGATTTACTGGTTGAGTCGCGGCAGCCAGGCAGCCACCTGGAATAAGATCTTAGAATTAGCAGTTCACATAATACCCAGAAGGAACATGGCAGTCATGGCTGAGGAGGCAGAGGAGAAAGGCTGTAGATGGGCAGGGAAATGCAAATTGGAAAGGCTTCCAGCTAAGTGGAGGGGAAGTGTGGCATGTTAATACTCGGATGTTCACCCAAGATCCAGCTGCAAACGGAGCGCTCTGATTCATGGGAGGAGCTGGACTAGTCTCACTGTAAAAAGACGAACAACTTTGATGTATCATCATCATCATCATCATCATCATCATCATCATCATCATTATCATGCGTGTGTGATTATGTGTTTGGAGCAGGACAGAGATAAGGAAACAGCTCGAGGATGAGTGTTCAAGAGTAAAATCTCCAGGACCCATTGCTAATCTGGACAGAGGAGGACAGAGAGGAAGTAGTCGAAGATAATTCCCAGGGGTTACCTCACGGGCTTAGGCATGTGGGGAGAGGACCAGGCTTGGAATGATGGTAGCAGTGATCTTAGGGGTAGAGGAAATCACAAACACTCTTGGGGGTATGCGGAGTCTGAGAGGCCTCTGCAGCAGTCCATCCAGGGGCTGTGTGTGCACAGATGCTCTGGACTCACAGAAGAGTTCTGGGCTGGGAGGGGAGACTGGGTACGTGCCAGTTCAGTGTCTCCTAGCTGTGGACCCAGCAGATGAAGGCTCACGGCTCAGAGGGCATAGTCCATCACGGCAGGACTGTGTAGAGATGGGGCCAGCTCATCCGTGGCAGCTGCGCATCCACATCTCAGCAGAACAGGAGGCAGAGGTAGGACGGAAACTGTGCCTGGCCTGTAAACCTCAAGGCTCCAACTTCCACCCACATGTCTTCTAGGTAGCCCTTACCCAAAGGTTATACAACCTCATACAAAATAGTATTGCCAGCTGGGGACCAAGTGTTCAAACACATGCGCCCAGGGGGACAGTCTCCATCCAAACCATACAAGTGTCATCATGATGAGGGTGGACATGGCTGGGCGGGGCAGCTGAGTCTGCAGAGACTACTGAAGTGACATCTGAGGAATGTGTGTATGTGTGAGTGTGTGTGTGTGTATATGTGTGTATGCTTGTGTATGTATGTGTATGCTTGTGTGTGTGGTATGTGTAGTGTGTGTGGTGTGTGTGCTTGTGTCTATGTGTGTGTGGTGTGTGTAGTGTGTGCATGTGTGTGGTGTGTGTGCATGGTATGTGTTTGTATATGTGTATGAGTGTGTGTGTGGGGTGTGTGTATGATGGAGGAAGGTCATTGGTTAAAAAAATAAAGAAACTGCTTGGCTGGCCCTCATAGGTTAGAACACAGGTGGGTGGAGAAAACAGAACAGAATGCTGGGAGGAAGAGGAAGTGAGCTCAGACTCGACAGCTCTCCTCTCGGGAGCAGACGCTTCAGCAGAGACGCCATGCTCCCCGCTCCTGGGCAGACACACGCGATGAAGCTCCGACCCAGGATGGAAGTAGGCTAGAATCTTCCCGGTAAGCGCACCTAGCTGTGCTACATAGAATATTAGACATGGGCTAGTCCAGGTGTGAGAGTTAGCCTAGAAGAGGCTAGATAGAAATGGGCCAAGCAGTGTTTAAATGAATACAGTTTGTGTGTTGTTATTTCGGGCATAAGCTAGCAGGCGGCTGGGGTGTTGGGGACACAGCCCTGCTGCTCATATTACTACATGTGTATGTTTGTGTCTGTATATGCATGTGTAGGGTGTGTGTATGCTTGTGTGTGTGGTGTGTGTGTGGTGTGTGTGTATTCTTGTGTCTATGTGTCTATGTGTGTGTTTGTGTATGTGTGTGGTATGTGTAGTGTGTGTATGTGTATGTGGTGTGTGTGTATAGTATGCGTAAGTATATGTGTGTGTGGGATGTGTATGGTATGTGTGTATATGTGTGTGTGCACGTATCTGTTATTTGTCTGTGTGTGTGTGCCGAGATTAAGGAAGTAGAGTTTCTGCAATAGGGAATCCAGTTCATTTCCACATCAAAGAACAGGAGCAGTGGGGAACTGTGTCCATCAGTATCTATCAGGCATGGTGTCACTAAGGGGGACTGTAAAATCACCCCAGATCACGGAGAACTGAAAATTCACTCGACTTATGTGAATCTTTAAAACCCTAGTCGGCAGCTGTGAGAAAGATCCCTGCAGTCACATCAAAGAACAAGGATAACTTTCGGAGCTGGTTTTTTATTACTAAGTTGTTACTATAAACATGTGTCCATGCAAATAGAGCAAAGATACGTGATTTTCTGAAAATGGGAGCTGTGAAATCGCACGCCCAGAAAATCTGTAATGACTGTTGATCCATTTGTTAGGATCTCAGTGTGTAGTGTGAGGGGAAAAAGACTGGCCCACCAGCAGCGCGGACCCTCAGTGGAAGTTCTAGCACCCTGGCTTTTCCTAGTCTAAGTGAAGAAAGAAAATTGCCCCATGGCTGCTTCCCCCCTCGTGTGTGGTGTGTAGGGCAGCATGAGCCCATTTCCATGTATGCAGAGACCAGAGGCCAATGACTTTTCCCGCACTTCGTGTGTGCTGTGTGTATGGTTGCATGTGCCTATGTGCGTGTATGCAACACTTCCCGCACCTTGTATGTGGTGTGTGTATGGCTGCATGTGCCTATGTGCATGTATGCAACACTTCCTGCACCTTGTATGTGGTGTGTGTACAGCTGCATGTGCCTATGTGCATGTATGCAACACTTCCTGCACCTTGTATGTGGTGTGTGTATGGCTGCATGCGCCTATGTGCGTGTATGCCGAGACTGGAGGGGGTGTCAGGAGTCCTGACATATCCCTCGCCACCTTATTCCTTTGCGACAGGTACTCTCCCTGAACCTGGAGCTGGGCTAACATCCAGGAAACTCCAACAGTCTGGCTCCCCTCACAGTACTGGGGGGTAATAATGGGAATGAACATGGCCAGTTTTAAAAGTGAGTGCTGATGCTGCTGGTGTCTGAGAAGTGGAGGAAAGAGGACCACCAGCTCAAGGTCTCCCACGTTGATGTTGTTGGAATGTGTGCATGTATGTATGTATGTATGTATGTCACAGCTACATAGTGAGTTTGAGGTCATCACCAGCGCTATCACCAGCAACACTACGCATAGCATTCTACTTATTTCAACGTTAATCTCACCTGAGAAATATCAGCACTCGTGTTTGACCCAACAGCTGGACACCATAGCCAAGATGACACATAGACTTACCATGGGCTACTCAATCTTCTGTCCGTGTGGCATTAGGCTATAAGTCAGAGCAAGTCCTCTACCACTGACTATGCTCCCAGCGAGAACAGAAAATGGCTCAGAGGGTGAAGACACTTGACACCAAACCTGATGACCTGAATTTCATCCTGGGGACCCACATGGCAGAAGGAAAGACACACCTCGAGCTCCACTTGTGCACTGTGGGACTTATTTGTGCATACAAACACACGCGGATAAATGAGTGAAATTTAAAAATGAAATTAGTTAACATGGGCTGGGGAGGTGGCTCAGTCCTTAAACTCAGTCCACGTTTGCTGTGCAAACATGTGGATCTGAGTTCAATGCCCGTCACCCACGTAAGAGACATGGCAGCGCTCAGATATGGTCCCAGACCTGGCGAGGTAGAGACGGGAGGATTGTCAGCCGGCAAAGCCTAATTAGTGCACCCTAGATTCCAGAGACAGACTGTCTCAAAAAACCAAGGTAGATGACTGCTGAAGTGATACCAGAGGTTGACTTACAGCCTCACACAAGTGCCAACACACGCACACACACGAAAATTAAAAAATTAGTCATCCCTCTATCTGGTATAGGTTAAATTATACCAATCTAAAATGTGTATATTGAAATAAGGTTTTTTGAAGGGGTAATTAAGTTAGAATGAAGATTTTAGGGTGTGAGTCCTAATGCAACGTGATTGGTTTGGCCTGGATTATCTCTGTGGCTCAGGCAGGCCTAGAATCAGAGCAATTCTCCTGTCTCGGCATCACAAATGCTGGGGTTAGGTGTGCCCCACTGTGCCTAGCATGACTGTTTTGTGGTTTTTTACAAAGGGTCTCTTATGTAGCCCAGTCTTGAATTTACTATGTAGTCTTGAATTTACTATGGGGGTCAAGGATATCACTGAACTTCTGGGTGCTGGGATTACATGTATGTGATGGGATTACAGGTGTGTGGCATGATATGTACTTCATTTTATGCTGAGAACCCAACACAGGGCTTCATGAATGCCAGACAAGCCCTCTACCAACTGAGCAAAATCCCCAGCCCAACCAGTAATTTATAAGAGCCAATTAGGACAGACACAAACAGAGGGTTATCTTGGGGATCCCTAGGGGGAAGATGGTGACAGACCAGAAAGAAACCAACCCTGGGGACACCAATACCTTGGACTCCTAACCATTAGAGTTATGAGAAACACAGTTTTTGGTAGCTTAAGCCACCCTTTGGGTATTTTGATGTGGCACCTCCAACCATCAAATATCATATTGTCATAGCTCTGTAGGGCTGCTCTTTGAAGTAGATATCACCCCTCAGTGATAGGGCATTTGGAAGTCTAGCTTCTTTACCAGGATGTACCTAGTGAACTTGGAACTTGCTCGGACCCCACACTTCTTTCTGGTTACATGTCCACTTCTCTTCCAACAAGACTATACACTTCTATCTGCTCCTAGTAGCACTCAAAATTAGGACCTTCTGTTCAAGCATGCGCCCTACATGTCTAGGTGAGACTAATAGAAGGGCCGGGCTGGCTTGGTTTTGGGTGTATGCTTAGCAAGGCAAACTGCCCTTCAAATGAACTCTTAGGGAGAATCCTATTTGCCATCTTAAGCCTATTTGTAATTGGGCATGGGCTATGATTAAAACCAAATGCATTATGGGAAAGGATATGTGCAGTAGGGAAAACTAATATATGCCCTAATCTTTCAATCAAAGTAGAGAACCACTCAGACCATGCACCCTCCTATCTCCTCAGTCTTTCTGATCCCATAAAAGACTCCAGACTGTGTGTGCCCCAGGTCCATAAGTACCATTCACATGGCCTGCTGCCGACCTTGGCAGTTTCATCCTCTCTGAATCTATATTATTGCTTTGCTTTGAATAAAGTTATCGTACTAATTTTGCAAATCTATGTGAATATTGATTTTCAGTTCTTAGGGTAAGAGGTCAAACATGTGACTCCAACCCTGACCCCCGACCATCAGTAACACTATGTAGGGTTTCTTGGGATCCAGGCTCTGGGGAGTTGCCAGTCTCTCCCCAGAGTTCAAGGGTCCTCTCCTCATTGGGAAAGTCAGAGAGCGGGGCCTTCCTCCCTCTTCTGAGGCTGATCTAGCTGGAGAAGGATTAGGTAAACACCCTCTGCCTAGCCTTCCCACTCCTGCTCTGCCATCAGCCTTGCTCTGATTAGCTTCACATGGGTAAACAAGCAGGCCAGATGTGTGTGTTTGAAGTGCTTGTTCACACCTTATTAAAGTTAAAAATAAAAATTGAAATTTGTTTAATTTTGCCTAGCAGAAGCCAGTGCAGAAATTCATATCTCTATGGCCTTGCAATAGACCACATATACTCACATCTTCCCTAACCCTAAAGGGGCTTCTTATCTCTGCCCTGTGCCTGGGAGCAACAGGGGCAGCCAAGGGCCCTTTTGCCTCTTCCTATTAGCCCAGGTCCTTCAGAGAAACTCCTGTTCCTTTGTTCAAGAAAGACCTTCCTGGGCTTGGGGATCTAGCACAGTTGGTAGAGTGCTTGTCTAGTAGGCATGAAGCTCTGTGTTTGAGTCCCAGCACTGCATAAACCAGGTATTTCAGTGCCTGAGCTTCAGAAATTGAAAATCAACCTCTATTACACAGTGACTCCAAGGCAAGTCTGGGCTACATGAGACCCTGCCAAAGAAAGAAAACGAAGGAAGGAAGAAACAAAGGAAAGAAAAGAAAGGAGAGAGGAGAAAGAGGGGAGAGGGAGAAAGAGAGACAGAGACAGAGAAAGAGAGATGGGCTTGGAGAAATGGTTTAGTGGTTAAGAGTATTTATTGTTCTTGAAGAGGATATGAGTTCTGCTCCCAACATCCACATCATGGGTGGCTCACAACTGCAGTTCTTGTCCAGATGATCCAATGCCTCTTCTCACCTTCACAGATTCCAGCACACACACACAATATGTATAAACTCACCTAGGCATATACACATACACATAAAAATAACGAATAAATAAATCTAAAAGAAGGAAGACCTCGATTTTATTAACTTCAAACTTTGGAGACCGAGGCACCTCTGAAACAATAGGTTTCACAGACCCTGGGATGAGTTCTTACGGCTCCCACTGGCAGGTCGAGGGAGCAGCTGGGAATATGTCCATGTGGACGGGGCAAAGGGTTGAAAACAGGGGGAAGGAAGAAGAACCTTGCTTAGACTGAACCTCAGGAGAGGCAGATAAAGCCGTGGGGGAGCAGGACCATCCAAGAGCAGATCTTGCTTCCGGAAAGAGTGGGGTAAAGAACAAAAGTTCATAAACAGGCAGCAGTCCTGATGATCAGTGGTGATGGGATGTAAGTCAGGGCTTCAACACATTCAGAAAGGTGAACTAAGCTATTTCTAGCCTCTGGTTCTTATTAACAAGTCTAGGAGACTTTTGAAAAATCAGTTGAACTCAGATTATGGGTTGATCTTAAATATAAAACGAACGAAGGAAACAAGAAATCATTCTCCTTCATAGCCAAGGAGCTCCTCCCGAAACAAGCAAGAAGTCTGAAGGGGTGAGGGGAATGTTGGGGAATATTATTTGAAGGTGTGTTGCTTTTGTTTATGCTGCTCTTGTTTAACTCTGTGAAGCTGTGATTCTTTGCCTGCCTAAAACACCTGATGGTCTAATAAAGAGATGAACGGACAACAGCAAGGCAGGAGAAAGGATAGGTGGGGCTGGCAGGCACAGAGACTAAATAGAAGGAGAAATGAGGAAGAAGAGGAGCAAGATAGAACAAGGAGAGGAGGACATTGGGGGTCAGCCACCGAGCCACCCAGCCACCCAGCCAACTACATAGAAAGACACGGAATAAGAGTGAAAGTAAGATTACAGAAGTCAGAAAAGACAGAAGCCATGAGGCAAAAGGTAGTCTGGATAATTTAAGAAAAGCTGACGAACAAGCCAAGCAATGGCTGGGTATTTATAGCCAAGAGTAAGCCTCCGTGTGATTTATTTGGAAGCTGGGTGGTAGGCCCCTCAGAAGAGTAAAACATCACACAACATGGGAAGAAAGCTCCGTTGGTAAAGAGCTTGCTCTGCACGTGTGAGCACCTAAGAGGGAGCAGAATCAATGTAACAAACCACGTGCCTGTAATACCAGCACTTGGGAGAGGCAGGAACACCCCCCCCCCCCCCCCCCCCCCCCCCCCCCCCGGGGCTTGTTGGCCAGATAGTTTAGCAGAATCAACGAATTCCAGATTCAGTGAGAGGCCTTGTCTCAAATTCTTGTTTTTTAGAAAGCAATTGAGGAAGGCGTGTCAACTTGATTTTCATCAGCTTTATATAAGCTAGGATTATCTGGGAAGAGGAAACCTCAGTGGAGAAAATGCCTCTAGGAGACTGACCTGTAGGCAAGTCTGTGGGGAGCATTTTCTTGGTTAATGACTGATGTGGGAAGTTCCAGTCCGCTGTGATAAAGCCGCTTCTGGGCAGGGGGCCCTGAGTTGTACAAGAGAACGTGCTGAGCAAGCCATGGGGAGTAAGACCACGAACAGCATTTCTTTATGGCCTCTGCTTTTACTTCCTGCCTCTAGATTCCTGCCCTGACTTCCCTCAGAGACGGAATGCAACCTGGGAGTTGTGAGATGAAATCAACCTTTTCCTCCCTAAGTTAGTTTTGATTATGGTATTTATGACAGCAATAGAAAGCAAATTAAAAGAGGATGACATCCAACATTTACCTCTGGCCTCCACGTACACAAATTTACTTACAGACCTGGCTGGTGTGTACACGTGCCACACACACACACACACACACACACACACACACACGTAACGGGAGTTTTCTTTCCTGCCTGCCAGTTCCCGAATAACCACTCTGAGACAATGTTAATTACAAACCATTTGGCCTGTTAGCTCAGACTTATTATTAACTAGCTCTTACAACTTATTAACCCATTTCTATTGTTCTATATTTTGCCACGAAGCTCATGGGTTGATATCTCACATCTTGCTTCTAAGGTGGCTGCTGGCATCTACCTCCTTATGCCTTCTTTCTCCCTATATTGTTTGGCTTTCCCCCCTAGCTCTATTCTGCCAGACTACTGGCTAAATCAGTTTCTTTATTAACAAATGGTAATACAACATATTCACAACATATGGAATGGCACCACACATCACACACACACACACACACACACACACACACACACACCTGGTTGGCATACACACACAGGCCTGGTTGGCACACATACACACACACACACACACACACACACACACACACACACACACACATGCTTGTTGGCTGCTCTTCCAGAGGACCCTGGTTTGATTCCTAGCACCCACACAGTAGCTCACAACCATCTGTACCTCCAGTTTCCTGGTATCTGACACCTTTTCTGGCCTCTACGGGTACCAGGCATTAATGTGGTGCACAGACATACATGCAGGCAAAGCGTTCGCAACACGTAAAATAAACTTAAAACTTCAAAATAAATCAGAGTGTCACGAGAAAGGCCATGCACAGTAAATGAAAGCTTATGTAACCCAAACCTATCAGTCAAAGCAGAAAACCTCCCACAATTCACCCCTACCAATGGGTTCTTCCTCCTGGACCCACTGAAGGGAGCCGGGGCGGTAACCAGGGGCTTTTGAGTGCATCTTTTCAGTGCCAGACGCTCCCTTGAAGTGTTTCAGGGCCCTTTTCAGACGCTCCCTTGCACAGTATCCACATTATACTTTCCCTTTGCTCCTGAATAAAATCCTTTGCTAGTTAACTACTTGGTAAACTACTTTTGTCTATTTTTTTGCCTAAGACACCAAGAACCCGTAAACACCAGTCTAGACAGACACCATCAGTAACAGGATGCAGGCAATCAACAATAGTTACGGATGTGACCGCAAATTTGTAAACTTACTTAAAATGTGAGATTGTGTGCGTTTACACAAATATATGAAACTGAACCGTAGAGTTGTCAAGTGTGAACTTTGTAGACGCTGATGTTTTGTCGTAGCGTCAAAAGGTTGGATAGACCTGCTAGATGATCTGGAACTGACAGCAGCAAGGAGAATTATTTTTATTATCTCATAACTAGGAATAAAATCAAATTAATATAAACTATTTATGTTTATGGCTCTTAAAACACCTATAAAACCCAAAGCCAAACTCAATGAGAAGCGAGGGGCAGCATGTGGGTACAGCATCTTAATAAACACCATTATGTTGACAGGGTTGACGAGGAAACCACACTGCCAGTTATCACCACCGCAGCCTCAATCCTGGAAAGATGCGGCCCCGGGTCCAGTTCTATGTCTATGTCTGTATTTTGTTTTAGAAAATACCTATGGGATGGCTGGGCAGTGGTGTCATCTGCCTTTAATCCCAGCATTCAGGAGGTGGAAGCAGGCAGAGCTCTGTGAGTTTAAGGCCAACCTGGTCTACAGATCGAATTCCAGGACAGCTAGAACTACACACAGAGAAACCCTGTTTTAGAAACCAAAACAAATAGACAGACAGACAAACAAACAAACAAAAAAACCCAACAACCAAACAAAAAAATTCCCCATGGAATTCTACTGATCTTTACGATTCTCCATTAGGTTGGTCTGTGGGCACACCTGAGAGATTTTCTTAAACTGGATTATTACAGGTGGGGAGACCCACCCTGAATGCAGGGGACACCATTTCATGGACTGGGCCCTGAACGGAATGAAAAGGAGAGAGCTGAGCCGAGCATGCATGAATTCCTTGCTTTCTACCCTTGCCTAGGGATGTGATGTGACTAGCCATTTAGACTTCTCAGCATCCTGAAATTGTGAGCCAAGTAAGCTTTTCCCATTCACGTTGCTTCTGTTAGGGCATTTTATCATAGCAACAGGAAAAGAGACCAGGGTACCATATTTTCTCCTAAGGATGAAGCACAAATAGCATTGATAATGCCAAGGCTGCATTTGTTAATGATGCAAGTTTGGACATTGAACAATTGCTAATTACTGATTTTAATGAGGTGTCGCTTGGTAAATTAGTAGAGTGCTCACATTCCCTTAAATATATTGCTAACATTATAGCCTTATTAAAATCTACTTGAAATGGAGTCCCTCTGTTTTCTGGACTGGGAAAGGAAAATGCTCTAAATGTGTACTTACTACTCATCCCTAATGAAGTGCTGAAAACTTATGTGTGGATGAGATGCACACACGACATCTGCAGCTAATTTGACACCAACACTCACTGGTCATCTCAAGCATGCTTTGTTTTCCTTTCCTTGTGCCTTGGTGAGGAGAGACTTTCTTCCCCTCTTGGCCCTCTTTGCACCACTGCAGGATCTGTACACGAATCTGTATACGAGCTCCGTATCGCTTTCCCAGAAACAAATATGAACGCTCAAATCTTACAGGAGCTCTCTTCCAAAAGGATAGCCAGATAGTATACAACTCCCACTGCCAGGTCCAAAGGAAACTCCAAGTTCCTAACTCCAATAGGCAGTCCAGAAATGAGTGCAACCTGGACTGTAGCAGGATTTCTGGCGGTTAGACAAAAGCCAGCATTCCTCAGGAATCTGTGAAACTGGTTCCCATCTCCGAACAGGAATCATTTCCCTTACCTATGGCTGAAGGGACATGTGGTGCCTATTAGTATTTGAAAGTTCATACCGGCCCCCGGGCTCCTTCAGTATCACAAGCGCTTGTGACACCTTTCAAAGTCCACGCTAGCATCCTAGCTCTTCTCACCTCCTCCCCCGCCCCGAAGTCCCTCCATCTACCCCTTCTCCTTATAATAATGCTATTCTCGCTATGTCTCCCTCCAGCTCCCTTGCTCCTGCTTCTCACTATGTTCTGCTCTTTATCCGCTGCTATTTCCCCTCTTTCACAGATAACCCTGCCTGGGTCCAGTCGCTGACCAATGTTCCATCTACTTTCCCTCTGTGCGGGACTCTTCCAGATGCCTCTGGATGTCTCTTTCTCATAGCCATGATAAAAATCTTCCCCTTAAGTAGACCAAATTGCCGGGGAGAAAATTGGGATCTTGGGGGTGGGGTGGGATGGGGGTAAGGGGAGATGGGGAGAGAAAAGGTAGAAGGGAAGGAGGGGGGACTTGGGGAAACAGGAGAATTGGGATAAAGGAAAGGTGGATAGGGGAGCATGGAACCACAATTCTTAGGTAAGGGAGCCACTTTAGGGTGGGCAAGAGACTTGACCCTAGAGGGGCTCCCAAGTGCCCAAGATGAGGTTCCCAGTTAGTTCCTTGAGCAGCTGAGGATTGGGAATCTGAAATGACCCTATCCTAGAGCAATACTGACGAATATCTTGCATATCATCATAGAACCTTCATCTGGTGATGGATAGAGATAGAGACAGAGACCCACACAGGAGCACTGGACTGAACTCCCAAGGTCCCAATGAGGAGCAGAAGGAGGGAGAACATGAGCAAAGAAGTCGGGACCACGAGGCATGCACCCACCCACTGAGACAGTGGAGCTGATTTATTGGGAGCTCACCAAGGCCAGCTGGACTGTGACCGAAAAAGCATGGGATAAAACCGGACTCTCTGAACATGGCGAACAATGAGGGCTGATGAGATGCCAAGGACAATGGCACGGGGTTTTGATCCTACTTAATGTGCTGGCTTTGTGGGAGCCTAGCCAGTTTGGATGTTCACCTTCCTAGATATGGACGGAGGGGGGAGGACCTAGGACTTACCACAGGGCAGGGAACCCGGACTGCTCTGTGGACTGGAGAGGGAGGGGGAGAGGAGTGGGGGGAGGGGGGGAAGGGTGGGAGGAGGGGGAGAAGGGTGGGAGGAGGGGGAGGGAAATGGGAGGCTGGGAGGAGGTGGAAACTTGATTTTTGTTTATGTTTTTTTTTCTTCTTTTCTCAATAAAAAAAAATAAAAGAAAAAAAAAAGAAAAAAAAAAGAAAAAAAAATCTTCCCCTTAACCATACCATGGAGTGGTCATGTCATCAGTTCACATACCCACATTTTATATCCAAGTTTCTGTGTATAGGTGAGTATGTTGTATGTATTTATAGCATGTGTGTAGCACATAAACCTGCAAGTGTGGGTGGCCATGCCCGTGTGTGTACATGCAGAGGTCAGGAGGACTCGAGAATCTATTTCTCAGTGAACTGGAAGCTTGGCATCTTTGCTAGACTTCTTTGATAGTAAGCTTACAGGATCCACCTGGCTCTGCCTTCCAACGTTGAGGGATTACTGGTACGTGTAGCCATGCCCAGCTTTTGCTGTAGATACTGGGAATTCAAACTCATCTGTATGCTTGAACAGTTCTTGCTTACTAAGCCGTCTCTACAATCTACTCCTACCGTGCTTTATGAGACAGGGAATTCACTTTGTATCTCAGGCTGGCCTTGAACTCAAGGCAATCCTCCTGCTTCAGCCTCCCAAGTGCTAGGATTATAGGTATGAGCCACTGTACCTGGTGTAAATATTAAAAAAAAACCAGATTGTTGTTGGAGGCCACTTGTTCATTCCTGGCTTCTTAGACCCCAAATAATCACTCAGAAACTATATTATTTAAATCACTGCTTGACCTATTAGCTCTAACTTCTTATTGGCTAGCTCTAACATTTGAACCCATTTCGATTAAGCTGTGTATTGCCACGGGGCTGTGGCTTACTGGCAAGGTTCAGCACATCTGTCCCTGGCAGTGGCTTCATGGCTTCTCCTTGATTCCACCTTCTTTCTCCCAGCATTCAGTTTCGTTTTCCCCGCCTACCTCTATTCTGCCTTGCCAGGCCCAAGACCTTTATCAACCAATGGTATTCACAGCATACAGAGGGAAATCTCACATCAGATTGTCAGCAGATTGAACATGTAAACAAAATCCTTGTGCAGAATGAGAAGGACTGGCTAGGAAACAGCATCATCTGTTTCCTCAGATCATACAGGGACATGACCTCTTACGTTTCCCCAGATTTAAGCTGCGAAGGCACTGAAGGGGTGGCCTGGCTCAGTGAGAGGCAGGTGTTAAGGCTGCTGGAGGGTGGGAGGGGGCTGGGGGTCTGGGAGATGGAGTGGGGTTAGGGGGTGGGGGGTGGGTTTGGACCAGGAATGGTTAAGAGGAGAGGCAGTCTTGCTCTCTCAGGTGCACTGAGAATTCTCCAGTTCTTGCCTCGAAGACAAACAGATGAAGGGCCTTAAACACTTTCATGTTGACAACAGCTAGATTTGGGATAACTACTTGGAAAGACCACAATTAAGAGGTAAAGAGCAGTAAACACAGTGCCCAGAGGCAGACATTCTCAACCTGGTTGCCCATTAGAGTCACCAGGGGAGCTATTTAAGTGTGCTGATGCAGAGCTCCATCGGGGAAGATTTGAATTAATTGGTCTGGGGTTGGGCATGAGGGTTTGCAGAAGCTCCCAAGGGGATTCTAATGTGTAACCTAGGTGGCCCCCGCCTGCCCCAAGAGATGCCTTTTCTGTGGTATAATTATATTTAAGAGACCTAAATTAATTTATTTATGGAAGAGAGAGAAGGACCCAGCCTCTACTGAATGTTCTGTGCTAACTGTATAATGAATAGAAAGAACAGCTAAAATTTGCTGAAAGCTTGTTAGATGTCAAACATCATCTTAACTACCGTGCCTGTGTGTGAGCTGCACTGTGGCTCTTAACTCATTTACTGCATTCTTTAAAGGAGGAAACAGAGGTTTATTGGGACCCAGAAAGTTGTCTTAAATCATCTCAGTGATAAATAGATGCACAAATAAAAGCTGCTCAGGACCACAGAGCTGGAGGATAGGTTGGGAATCATGACCATGTCCCTTCTGTAGCCTCAGTCGGCGGAATCTTCACTGGCTTTTTTGAGAGAGAGAATATGAAGTTGGGTGGGTGGGTGGGTAGGTGGGGAGGATCTGGGAGGAGTCTAGGGTGGGGAAAATATGGTCAAAATATATTGTATGAAAACATTTAATTAATAAAACTATTGTTAATTAAAATGATTAATAAAAAACACTCCCCCAAACAAACAAACATTTAGCATCTATATTGGCTCCTCAACATTCTATGCCTCCAAGTATGTGGTGCTTTAGAATAGGGTCTTACCATCAAAGTTAGGGTTTGGGGTGCATAGGCAGTAGGGGTAGAAAAAACTGGGGACAGGAAGCTAGATTCATACTAAGAAATTTGGATGCTTTAGACAAAGGCTTCAGAATTCGTAGGGGTTTTCAGCGAGGGAGCATTGTTTGATTTTGCATTTAAAATATCACTCTGTTATGAAATGTGATGGAGATCACATCAGTATTTCTGGGCTGCTGCAGAAGAATATTGCTGGCTGGGTAAACCCCCACTTTCTCCTCACAGTTCTTGTAGCTATAAAGTTCACGATCAAGTACCGGTCTAAGGTGAGGCCAGCTCTATATCCAAGAAGACATTGAATGCTGGGTCCACTCATGGCAGAAGAAGGGAGACCAAGTGCCTGTTTTAGCTCCCAAGACCATTCACAAGGACTCCTCCTGCAACCTGACACTTCTGGAACATTCTACCTCCCAACTCTGTGGCCTAAGGGCTTGATTTTTGAGCTCATGGGTTCTATGCAGTCATAGTGCAGAAGTGTGATGTCAAGTGCTGAATTGTGACATTACAATGTTCTATGATTTCACTAAAGTGTTGAATTGTGACATCACAGGGATTCCTTGTTTCATCATATTGCGTCATTGTGAGATTTCAATGCTCTATTGTACCCTCACAGTGTTGAAGTGTGTAGTCATAGTGCTCAATTGTGACAATAGAATGATAAATTGTGACACCACAGTGATGAATTACGATACCACATGGCTCCCATGTGTCACAAAAGAGCTGCACTGTGCCATCACAATGCTTGACTGAGTCTTCATAATACCCATTGTGTCCTCACAAAGCTGAATTATGACATCACAATGAGGCACTGTGATATCTTAGTACAGTAGAGTAGGCTACCATTATGCTGCACTGTGAAGTCATAATGTTCTATTGTGCCATCTCTGTTCTGAACAGTGATGTCATGATGCTGAATTGTGACATTAATAGCTGTAATATGTCATCATAATGCCTCACTGTGCCATGACAATGCTCTTTGTACTACCACAATGACATTGTTATGGCATCACACCGTTCAATCTTAACATCACATAGTTCCATTAGGACATCATAAGGCTGGACTCTGACACACAATACTGAATTGTATTATCACAGTGCTGCTGTCTGATGTTTTACTCTTTTGGCTTTTTGGGGGTTCCACCACACAGCTCCCAAATAAATCACACACGGAGGCTTATGAATGCTCGGCCTTAGCTTGTTTCTTGCCAGCCTTTCTTAAATTAACCTGCCTACCATTTGCCTCTGGCTTTTACTCTTCTCTTACTTCTGTATATCTTACTTTTCTTCTTGCTCCATGGCTGGCTGGGTGGCTGGTCCCCTAGTGTCCTCCTCTCCTTGTTCTTTCATTGCTTGTTCCTTCCCTTCCTTAGTTCTCCTTCTGTTTATATTGCCAGCCCTGCCCATCCTTGCTCCTGCCTTGCTTTTGGCCATTCAGCTCTTTATTAGAACCATCAGGCATTTTAGATAGGCAGAGCTAAACAAATGCAGCATAAACAAAAGCAAAACACCTTCCAATAACACTCCCCAACACAGTACTTTTGTTTGCATCATAGTGCTGAATTATGACATCATAATGCTGTGTTGTTGACATCACAGTGCTGTATTATAAGATCACTATGTTGCATTGTGCAGTCATAATTGCAGCATATCAATGCTCTATTGTACCATCACAATATTGAATGGTGACATCACAATGTTGCATTACGCTATCACAATTCTTCACTGTGCCGGCAGGATGCTGAATCGTGACATCATAATACTGCACTATACCATCATAATGCCATATTATGCCACAACAACACCCTTTGTATCATCACAATGCCCTATTATGCTATCACAGTGTGAATATTACAGAGAATATTACAGAGCAGAAGGTTATTGCAATCAGGAGTGCCTGAAAGCAATCATGAGGTAAACATGAAAAAGTCACTTGAAACAAAGCCATGGCCGAGGATGTAGGGATCAGGGCAGAGTGAGAGAAGTCAGGGCAGTAACTCTTGGAGACTGAGATAAAGCCCCAGAGGAGGCTATTCCACAGCCTGGACAGAGACATCATAGTAGAAGGTGGAAAGCTCAGAGAAAACTACTCTAGCTATCGGGCCACTATGGCCCTGGAAGGAGGCTGCAGTATCTTCAAAGGCCACCCAGGGGTTCAGGAAATGAGCTAACAGAATGTTGGCAGCAAGGAAGAAGACATGTAAAGTTGGGGGGATTTTTCTTTTTTTAAAAAAATTGCTTTTATTGAGCTATATATTTTTCTTCACTCCTGCCCCTTTCTCTCCCCTCCCCTTCTCCCCTCTCCTATGATCCCCATGCTCCCAATTTATTTGGGAGATCTTGTATTTTTCTACTTCCCATGTATGTCTATCTTAGGATCCTCTTTGTTGTCTAAGTTCTCTGGGATTGTGAATTGTAGGCTGGTCTTTCTTTGCTTTATGTCTAAAAGCCACTTGTAAGTGAGTACATGTTATGCTTGGATTCCTGGGTCTGGGTTACCAAATTCAATATGATGTTTTCTAGATCCATCCATTTGGCTGCAGATTTCAAGGTGTCATTATTTTTTCCCCCTGTGTAGTTGTTGTGTCCCCATTTTCATTTCTGATTTTGTTATTTGGCTATTTTCTCTCTGTCTTTTGGTTAGTTTGGATAAAGATTTGTCTATTTTGTTGATTTTCTCCAAGAACCAACTCTTTGTCTCATCGTTTTCTTTGTTTCTATTTTGTTGATTTCAGCTTTCAATTTGATTATTTCCTGCTGTCTAGTCCTCCTGGGTAAATTTGCTCCTTTTTGTTCTAGAGTTTTCAGGTGTTCTGGTAACTCACTAGTGTGGGCTTTTCCAGTTTCTTTATGTAGGCATTTAGTGCTATGAGCTTTCCTTTGAACATTGCTTTATTGTGTCTCATAAATTTGGGTATGTTGTGTGGTCATTTTCATTGAATTTTAGGATGTCTTTAATTTTTTCCTTGAATACACTGATCATTCAGGTGAGCATTGTTTAATTTCCATGTGTTTGTGGGCTTTCTGAAATTAGTATTGCTATTGAATTGTAGTTTTAAGCCATGGTGATCTGATAAGATACATGGGATTATTCCAATTTTTTGTATCTGTGGAGGTTTGCTTTGTTACCTAATATGCGGTCAGTTTTTGAGAAGGTTCCGTGAGGTGCTGAGAAGAAGGTATGTTCTTTTCTGTTTGGATGGAATGTTCTATAGATGCCTCCTAAGTCCATTTGAGTCATAACAACTGTTAGTTCCCTTATTTCTCTGTTAATTTGCTGTCTGATATACCTGTCCAGTGGTGAGAATGGGGTCTTGAAGTCTCCCACTATTCACTATTAGTGTGTGTGGTTTAATGTGTGACTTAAACCTTAGTAGTGTTTTTTTTTTTCATATGAGTATGCCCTTATATTTGGGGCATCAATGTTTAGTATTGAGATTTCTTCTTGATGGATTTTTCCTCTGACTAATATGAAATGTCCTTCTTTGTCTCTTTTGATTGATATTAGTTTGAAGACTACTTTGTAGCTATTAGGATAGCTACACCAGCCTGTTTCTTTGGTTCATTTGATTGGGAATGTTTTCCCAACCCTTTATTCTGAGGCAATATCTGTCTCTGAGGTTGAGGTGTGTTTCTTGTATGCAGCATTAGGATGGATTCTGTTTTTGTATTCAATCTGTTAGCATATGTCTTTTTATAGGTGACTTGAGTCTATTTTTATTAAGGGATATTAATGACCAATGATTGTTAGTTCCTGTTAATTTAGTTTTTATTGTTGGTGATATTAATTTGTGTGTTTTCCCCTTCTTTGGAATTTGCTGCTGTGAGATCTTCTATTGTCTGTGTTTTTGTTGATGTAGCCAACATCCTTGGGTTTTTCCTTCTAGTACTTTGTGTGGGGCTGGGTTTGTAGTTAGGTATTGGTTAAATCTGGTTCTGTCATGGAATATCTTGTTTTCTCCTTCTATGGTGATCGAAAGTTTTGCTGGGTATAATAGTCCAGGCTGGCATCTGTGATCTCTTAATGTCTGCATAACACTTGACCAGAACCTTCTGGTTTTCATTGTTCCCATTGAGAATTCAGGTGTAATTCTGATGGCTCTGCCTTTATATGTTACTTGGCCTTTTTCCCTTGCAGCTCTTAATATTCTTTCTTCATTCTGTATGTTTAGTGTTTTGATTATTATGTGGCGAGGGGACTTTTTTTTTTTTATCCAGTCTATTTGGTGTTCTGTAAGCCTCTTGTATCTTCATATGCATATCTTTCTTTATGTTGGGAAAGTTTTCTTCTATGATTTTGTTGAATATATTTTTTTGTGCTTTTGAGTTTGACTTCTCCTTCTTCTATCCCTATTATTCTTAGGTTTCATTTTTTCATGGTGTCCCATATTTCTTGGATATTTTGTGTTAAGCTTTTGTTAGATTTAATGTTTTCTATGACATCATGAGTCTATTTCCTCTATTGTACCTTCAGCACTTGAGATTCTCTCTTCCATCTGTTATATTCTACTGTTAATGCTTGCATTTGTGGTTCCTCATCATTTTCTCATATTTTCCATTTCCAGATTTCCCTGAGTTTGTGTTTTCTTTACTGTTTCTGTTTTCAAGTCTTGAATCATTTTTTTCATCTGTTTGATTGCTTTTTTTTTTGTTTGTTTGTTTTCATCAAGGGATTTGTTGATTTCTCCCACTTTTTCCCCTCTTTTCCTCCATTTCTTTGAGGGAAATAGTCATTTCCTCTTTGAGGGCCTCAAACATTCTCCTAAAGTTATTTTTTTAGGTCATTTCTTCTGCTTCATCTATATTGGGGTGTTCAAGTCTTGCTGTTGTAGAACCTCTAGTTTTTGTTGGTGTTGTGTTGTTTTTTGTGATGTTGTATCTACCCATTTTTTCCTCTGATTGGTGTAGATGGGGCTGTGTCTCTGTGATCAGTCTTCCAGGTGCCATTGGAAGCAACGCTCAGAGGGTTACCCTTTGTGGTGCAGTCAGGGCCACGGTTCCAGTTACCTCAGAGGTCACTCGGTGTCCCCAGAGGTTGCTTAGTGATCATTCTGTCCTGCTCCCAAGGACTTTGCTTGCTTGGGGCTGCTTCTGCTGAGGTGGCAGGCTCGGGCTTGCTCTGGCACAAGTTGCTGGTTTGGGCCTGTTTTCATGAGGTTCCTGGCTAGGACCAGGTCCTGCAGAGGTGTCTGACTTGGGCCTGCTCCCTTGGTCCTTGTATCTGCTCCTGTGGATACTACTACTCCGGTAGAAGTCACTGGATCAGGCCTGTTCCCTTGAATGCCCCTGGCTCCAACCTCCTCTAGTTGAGATCCCTGGCTTGGACCCAGTCCTCCAGAGGTCTCTGGCTAGAACCTGCTCTGTTGGTGGTTGTTCCCTTGTCTTTTTTCTTTTCTCTTTCTTTCTCCCTGCCTCTTTTCTTTGAGACAGGGTTCTCTGTAACCCTGGGAAGTCCTGGAACTCACTCTGTAGAGCAGGCTGGCCTCAAACTATGAGATCTGCCTGCCTGTGCCTCCTGAGGGCTGGGATTAAAGGCATGTGCCACTACCACCCAGCTGGGATTTTTCTTTTAAAACAATCAAATTCAATTAAAAATGGAGAGATAGTTGAGGTCATCTATGAAATAAAGCAGAGAAGGAGGTGGCTAGAACCTAGCGTGAAGGTTTGGGTAGGGGGCTGGTCCCTAACAGGGTGGCATTCTCAAGGGCAGAAGGGAGCAAGAAAAAAAATGTGCAGGAATGCCGAGCTGTGCTTTTGGGGCAATGAGTGGCAAAATGACCTGTGGGGTAGAAGGCTCCCGACTGAGGCTAGAGTGCGCGTGTAGCGAGCATCAGCTCTGGGATCCACTCTGCGGGCAATGGCGGAAGCTACTTTCCAGGGCGATCCCACAGTGTACCTTTTCCATGTTCCCTTCAACCTCCCAGGCCCCGGCTCTACTTGGGAATTAAAGCAAGATTCCCTACAATCATGTCGTCTAGTTTGGGGCTTGGCTGCAAGGCTAATGACGCCATGTGGGAGTCACGGCTGGGACAGGGATGGAGATGTTTCTGTACCTTGGGTGACTCCCACTTGGAACCCAGCGCACAGACAACAGCTGTTGCATTTACTTGGGCAGGTTGGGGTCCGAACCGCTGTCAACGTTAATTAAACACCGAGCCATCTGGAGGATGAACTGCCCCCGCTCCTCACCCTCAGTTTTTCTGGTGGAAAACAGGCTGAAACCTAATTCTGCCCAGCTGGTCCTCGCCTCTCGCTCGGAAGCAACTTTGATGTGTGTGAAGAAAATGCTGAGCTGTGAAAGGGCTGTGGACAGATGGTGGACCCCTCACTCAGAGCTTGCCCCTCCCCCCCTCCCGTGTTGTGAACCTCAGGACTTTGTGCCCCAAGGAAGTCCCCTCCGAAGAGCTGCCCTGTGGGTGGCAGCCATTGCTATGGCTCCATTGGCCAAGAGGGTTCTTGTCAGCCAACATTATGTCATCGCCAGCTGTCTGCAGCTCTTCTAGGAGACACTTGAGAAACTGAAGGAAATATTTTTCTTGGGCCACAGTCGGCTGTTTTCATGGTTTGACAATACCAATCAAATGTAAAGTGGACCAGTAAAAAAAGGCAGGGGAGGGGACTCAGAAAGCTCCACAGCCAACTCCTGTCCAAGCCCGGCAAGTTGGGCCCTCACACTCCAATCCTTAAAACGGGACAAAAATGGATCTTCCTGGGCTGTACACACGAGTGACAAAGAGTTGCTTTTTGTTCAGCTTTGTTTTTAAAATAGGTGTTTCCAGCCTGAGCGGCATGATCCCCCTGCTTCAGTCTCTCACCTGCTGGGATTACAGGCATGTGCTATCATTCAGTTCAGGTTCTTTCTTTTTTAAATACAGGCCTTTGGAAGATTTGTTTTAGAAACAATGAAATAATAAAGCAATTTTAACTGCAATGGTACTGACTTTGTGTGGGCCTAAAAAGCTGTGGACAGTTCTCAGAGCTCTGGTGGTGTAAGTGGTCCTGAGGCTGGAGAGATGGCCCAGTGTTGAAGGGCACCCCAAGCTGGAGAGATAGATGACCCAGTGTTGAAGGGCACCAGCAGGCTGGAGAGATGACCCAGTGTTGAAGGGCACCAGCAGGCTGGAGAGATGACCCAGTGTTGAAGGCACCAGCAGGCTGGAGAGATGACCCAGTGTTGAAGGCACCAGCAGGCTGGAGAGATGACCCAGTGTTGAAGGGCACCCGAGACTGGAGAGATGACCCAGTGTTGAAGGGCACCATCAGGCTGGACAGATAGCGCAGTGTTGAAAGGCACCAGCTGCTCTCTTACGGGTTCTGCATCTGATTCCCATCACATACATGGTGGCTTACAACTGCCTATGGCTCCAGTCTCAGGAGATCCAACGCCCTCTTCTGGCCTCTGCAGGTACTGAATGTACATGGTGCACAGATATACAATGCAGAGAAAGCACATACACAAAATAACAATAACATAAAAACAGGCATGTCACTGATATGATAGAACACCATAGCCTACTGTTTCTTTTTCAAGGTGGTGGGGGGTAGAAGCCAGCCTTTGGGCCTATTAGTGAAGCACTCTACCACTGAGCTACACCTCTAGTCCTTAGTATTTTGCGACAGGATCATGCTTGCATGCTCAGGCTGGCCTTTGAACTTGCTATGTAGCTGAGGCTGTCTTTAAACATGCATCGGCTTCCCCAGTGCTGATATTACAGGCGGTGCTACCATGCCTGGCCCAAACCCGATATTCTGAACAGACAACACACCACAGTGTTAAATGTCTCCATTATATAAAAGAGTACAATTATCTTTCTCTTTCTTGTCCTTGTTGCGGGAGCCCACATCCCCTCTGCTTTGCAGGGTGACAAGATGGGCCTTGTTTGCCTGAGACTTTTCTGATTTTCCACAGAAAGCTCCTCGCACTGGGAAAAGTCATCAACAAACCTTAAGATATTCTCACAAACACACCTTGATATTTTATAAATCACCATAGGGAACTGCATGGAGAAGTTTCTTGTTTAAAAGCCAGTGCATGATACTGGGTGGGAAGAGGTAACCCACACACATCATTCCGGTCCCCAGAGTCATTTTTCCTTTGTGGGGGGATGCTCCTGGTCAGGCTTGGGAAACAGATTCATGGGAACATTAACAACCTGTGGCCTCATTTCCCTTGGCTACGGTGGGCCAGAGACTCCGTTATCTTTTGTTTATAATTTATTTTCATGGAGTTAAAAAAGCCACATGTGTATTTTGGGCTTTCCTTTTCTGAGTATGCCAAATTGCCATCACCTTCCAGACTTCTGCAAACATAGGTATCTGGTTTGGGAAAGCCCCATTTTGGTGAAAACGTAAAAGCCTTATCACGTGGCAAGGGGCAAGGAGACTCAAAGCCTTTTCCAGGGTGAAAATGGACCTGGAACGAGGTGTATTTTCAATACAGGCTTCTCACAATCTGCAACCTGGCATGTTATTATTTTATGAATAAGGCGCTGACATTTCTTTTAAACATTCTAGCTTCAGGCTATTTTACTTTGTGAAGAAAAAGATGAATTATTTATAAAACCCGGCATGAATATCATATGAATTATCCTCATTTCTAGCAGGGAGTAAAATGAGCTGAAGCTGGTGCCCTGTCAGCTCCACAGACCCAGAGATCACAAGCAAGTGGAGGCTGGGCCCCACCGTCCTATGCCCTGTCCTGTCCTTCAGATGCAGCAGTTCTAAGATGTGATTGGGTCTTCTCTGGAGAGGGAAGGCAGTCCATTTTCCCCACCTCTCATGGTGTGTGTGTGTGTGTGTGTGTGAGAGAGAGAGAGAGAGAGAGAGAGAGAGAGAGAGACACAGAGAGAGAGAGAGAGACAGAGAGAGAGGGAGAGAGAGAGAGAGAGAGAGAGAGACTACCATAATGTGTAGGCTAACTATGGAATTATAAAGGTGAGGCCCCCTTCTACCTTTGTGTGGGTTCTGGGAATTGAACTCAGGTGTGGCAAACACTTTTCTCTGCTGTATCATCTTGCTGGCTTTCATCACTAATTTTTTGTTTCTTGTCCAAACTCCTTTTACTTTTTTCCTCCCCCTATCCCTCTCTCCCTTCTTCTTTCCTTCCTTCCTCCTTTTTATTTCTTTTTGAGACAGGGATTCTTATTTATTTATTTATTTATTTATTTATTTATTTTTTATATATCCTGCCCGCAGTTTCCCCTCCCCTCCCTCCTCCAAGTCCTTCCCCCCACCTCCCCTCTCCCCAGATTCACAGGTCTCCCAGGAGTATCACCCAAACATGGCATATCAAGTTGCAACAGACTAGGCATATCCCTTCATATTCAGCATGGACAAGGCAACTCAGAAGGTGGAAAAGGATTCCAAAAGCAGGTGAAAGAGTCAGAGACAGCCCCTGCTCCCACTGTTAGGAGTCCCACATAGTCTCAAATATCTGCATGCTTACTCCCCAGTCGGTGAGCTGTTTGGAAGAAATAAGAGGTATGTCCTAGCTGGGGGAGGTGTGTGCTGTGGGTGGGCTTTGAGGTTTCCTACTCCAGGCCAGGCTCTCTCTGTCTCTCTCTCTTCTGCTTGAGGATCAAGAAATAAAACACAACTCTCAGCTACCTCTCCAGTACCATGCCTGCCTGCATGCTGCTCACCATGACGGCCTTGAACTGAGTCTCTGAAACTGTAAGCAAGCCTCCAGTTAAATGCTTTCCTCCCATAGGGTTGTCTTGGCCATGGTGTCTCTTCCCAGCGATAGAAAACTAACAAAGACACCTGCCAAGAGCTGAGATTACAGTCGTGTGAGTCTAGGATTTCACTGGTACTCAATATGTGTGGTTGATAAGAACTGAAGCCTGTGTACCGATACTGACCAGCGTTCTAGAAGGTTCCCCTATGATGTGGGAGTGTCATATATCAATCTGTTGATTTCATTGGCTAAGTAATGAACAAACTGCTTGGGCTCATAGCTTAGAACATAGGTGGGTGGAGTAAACAGAACAGAATGCTGGGAGGAAGAGGAAGTGAGCTCAGAGACGCCATCCTCTCCTCTCCTGGGCAGACACACACGATGAAGCTCCGACCCAGGATGGACGTAGGCTAGAATCTTCCCGGTAAGACCGGTGCTCACTAAGACCGGTGCTCACAGATTATTAGAGATGGGTTGATCGGGATATCAGAATTAGCCAGTAAGGGCTAGAGCTAAAGGGCCAAGCAGTGTTTAAAAGAATACAGTTTCCATGTAATTATTTCGGGGCATAAGCTAAGCTAGACGTGGGCGGCTGGGTGCGGGGGACGCAGCCCCGCTGCCCCTATTACTACACCCCTACCACACCAGCACTGCTCTATTCTCTTTTTTTTTCTTTTTGAGACAGTATCACGTAGCCCAAGCTGATCTGAAACTCTGTATGTAGCTGAGCTAACTGTGAACTTCTCATTTCCACGCGAGGCATGTTATGTATATTATGTATGTTAAGGTGTACATGGGAGGTCAAGGGACGACTTTGTGAAGTCAGTTGTTTTTTTCATTCCACCTTTATGTAGGCTTCAGGGTCAAATGCAGGTCACCAGGCTTGACCAAGTGCCTTTATCTATCTTCCTGGTCCACAGTCCTCTCTTTTCTGTTGGTGAATGAGCCGGGATGCAGCTGAGGTCATGCCAGCTCCACAGACCATCTTGGTGAACCTTCTTCCCAGAATATATTAAAAAGAGGATGTGGTCGGGAGTATCGCTCAGATGGTAGAGAGCTTGCCACACATGTATGGCTTTGTTCACCAGCACCACATCAAACTGGGGGTAATGGCGCACCTGTAGTACTGGCATATGAGAATTAGTGGCAGCAGGATGAAACATTCAAGGTCACTTTCAGCTCTATCTAAGTTTGGTACACAAAAGACCCAGTTTCAAAATCAAATAAAAACGAGAAGATGATTCTCGCTATTTTAAGCAATAAAACAATCAAGATTAAAATATACATGACATGTAAAAGTTACAACATTAAGATGTAGGAAAAGTCTACTTCTTTCTCATTAGAATTAGAGTGAGTGCCGGACAAGGAAAGGAAGACAATATGAATGTCCCAAAGTCACATGCTTGGGATGAATGCCATTCATCTGCTCGTTCATTGCCATCCAATCTTTCACTGTTGTTCTGGTGTCTTCCTCTGCTACGTCCCAGAAAATGGGGATGTCTGCCTTCCACAAGGTTAGGCAATTTGCCCAAGACTCAGTTCCACTGAGCAGAGTCAGCCAATAAGGAGAGGGAAATAGTCACTGGCTGTCCCTGCTCTGAATTCAAAGGTGATCTAGACTTCATTACTTAAGGAGTCTGGTTTTGCACCTCAGTTCCTGCCTCTCGGAAGTAAGTGCACTAGGCAAGATGCCAGCAGCTCCCTCCCCTGGCTATCCCACAAGCCTTGGAGGGTAGAGAAACAATTTACAATCAAATGCTCTCTGCTGTTTCAATGATCTTTTTTCATTGCGCTGATAGCTTGTCAATAGTTAGCACTTGCTATGCAATTACCATTTCTTAGATAGTGTGGTAAGCATGCTGAAATATTAACTCACTTAGCCCTTGACACACTCTTACGGTGTAAGTCCTTTCAATATCCCTACTTTCGAGAAAACGGAGGCCTGAAGAGGTTCAACTCATTGGCATATCGGAATTAAATCACTTCTATTGTGTTTATTGTGCTTACAGAAATATGTATACACCTTTTTATTTCTGTCCATTCATCTTGGTCTGATTTGAATAATTACTGAAGTTGAAGTGGCTATTTCTCAGTTCTAGTTACCACACACAGAGATGTCCTTATTTTGAGAATCCCTCCAGTTGTGTGTGTCTTGGTGAAAGAGGACACTGCCCCCCAATGGAAAGACAATGGGGTTGGATCTACCCTTTCCCCCTCTTGGAGCAGGTAGCACAGTGATTGCCACTTGGGTCAGTCCATGGGAAGCTGCAACCAAGACGTCTGCATTTAAGCAAGTGGTGCAAGTCACGGGTGGCTCAGAAGCTATTCTCCCAGTGGAGGTGATGGTAATGGCACTTAAGTGAGTGAGGGGGCAGAGCTGGGGGTCTGACCCCAGCCTGCTGCTCTGCGTGCCTTGGCCTGGCCTTTGGCATGGGCCCTCAGCTCCACCATTCTGGTTTGCCACTTCACCATTTTCTGGTGAGCCCCGGACTATGGCCTCTTCCCTGGCCCACTCCTGACCACAGCATGCCTAGTCTTGACAAGCTAGAGCCAGCCAATCAGGAAAGGGCAGATCCTGCAACCCTTCTCCCTACTTTTTGATACATGTGTGGGCTTGCCCTGACAAGTCCAAAAATACTACAGCCAATCAAATTTAAACTAATGTAACCATTGCTTGTTTAGCCCACTGTATTTGCTGGAGATGAACTAACTGTCCCTGGAATTCCCAGTACCTACATGGTAGTTCACAGCTGTCTATAACTCCAGTTCCAGGGGACCTGAAACCCATGGCAAAATACTAATGGACATAAGAAAAAAAAAAAGAAATGGAAGAAAAGACCACCAAAAAAGTGGAGGAAATTAATAAATCTCTTAAAGAATGTCAAGAAAACCAAGAAAAAACAGTTGATGGAAACAAGGTCTAAAAATGGAAATAGAAGTAAAAAACCCCAACAAAAACAAACAAACAAACAACAACAATAACAACAAAAATACCCACAAACAGAGGGAGATCTGGAAATGGAAAACTTTGGTAAGTGAACAGGAGCATCAGCAACAGAATACAAAAGATGGAAGAGAGATTTTCAGGCATTAAAGTTAGGATAGAGGAAATAGATTCATCAGTCAAAGAAAATATTAAATCTAAAAAAATTCCTAACAAAAACCATCCAGGAAATCTGTGACACTATAAAAAGAGCAAACCTAAGAATAATAAGAATAGAAGAAGAATCCTTGCTTCAAGGCTCAGAAAATATATTCAATAAAATCACAGAAGAAAATTTTCCCAACCTAAAGAAGGACATACTTATAAGGGTACAAGAAGCTTACAGAACACTAAATAGATGGACTAGAAAAAAGTACCCTTGCCACATAATAATCAAAACACTAAACATACAGAATAAAGAAAGAATATTAAGAGCTTCAAAGAAAATAGGCCAAGTAACATATAAAGGCAAACCTATCAGAATTACACCCAATTTCTTAATGAAGACTTTAAAAGCCAGAAGAGGACAGACATCTTGAAGGCACTAAGAGACAACAGATGCAAGCCTAGACTAGCATACCCAGCAAAACTTTTAATCACCATAGATGGAAAAAAACCAAAATATTTCATGATAGAGTCAATATCCACAAACCCAGTTCTTCAGAAGGTACTAGGAGGAAAACTCCAACCTGAGGAAGTTAGCTACACCAATGAAAACAAAGGCAATAGATAATCCCAAACCAGAGGTGTTTAAGTTAGGGTTTCTATTGCTATGAAGAGATACCATGACCATAGCAACTCTTATAAAGGAAAACATTTAATTGGGGTGGTTCACTTTCCAGTTTCAGAGGATCAGTCCATTATCATCACGGTGGGGAGCATGGTGGCATGCAGGTAGACATGGTACTGGAAGAGTAGTTGAGAATACTATATCATTTAGGCAACAGGAAGTTGACTGAGACACTGGGTGATATCCTGAGCATAGGAACTCTCAAGGCCCACACCCATAGTGATACACTTCCTCCAACATGGCCTTACCTACTCCAACAAAGCCACATCTCCTAATAGTGCCACTTCCTATGAGATTATGGGGGCCAATTACATTCGAATAACCAGAGTGATCTAAATGAAGTAGCTAAATGGTGGGGAGACAGAGAACTTACTGGATATCTCTTGTCACCAAATGAAGCTTCCAGTAACAGGAATGGGTTATATCTAATTGAGTTGTTGGCCAAAGAGGTTCCATGGGAGCCTCCACACAACCAGGCTGTTGACAAGGCCCTACTGCGGAAGGCAATACCTACACAGCTCATGGAACCTGGAGAAGTTGAGTTGCTAGCTATCTAGTGCCTTCACCCCTATGGACTAGTGTTCTTGATATCAGAACACACGCTGCAAAGGACAAAGCTAAACACCAACTCAGCTATAAACCCTTCCTGCCTGGACTTCCCTCAGTGAATGAGCAACCTGGAAATACAAGATGAAATAAACCCTTTCCTCTCCAAGTGGCTTTGGTCAGAGTGTCTTTATAGGACATGGTCCAACACTCAGCATAAATGAGAAACTATGATCAGACATTCATATCCTCCTCCAATGCTCACAGAACTTTATGGAAGATTATGTGGAATGAACAGAAGGGCCAGAGGAGTCTCTAGATAGGAGAGGGCAAGATGAGAACTCTGTTGGGGACATCAAATCCACTGTCTTAATGGTGACCAAAAAATTTAGTCACTAATGTGACTAAATCTGACCAAGTGGTTCTTGGGTGTTTGGAACGGTTTAGGGGAGAATTTTGGAAGAGTCTGGAGTTGTGGCTCTGGTGGAAGTTTAGAATATACCAGAATAGAGAAGTGGATTGTAAAAGCTATACCTGTGAGATTTCAACTGGAAATGTGGACTCTCCTGGGAACTGGACTACATGATATTTATATCACATTCTGGCAAAGATCCTGTCCCATTTTGCTCATCTTCTGAGACACTGAGTGAGACCAAATTCAGAAGTCGTGGAGCAATTAAATTGTAGTAGCACATCAGCAGTCGGTAAATTAAATCGGTGGAGGGAATTTCAAGATGATTTGGGTGGAGTATGGTTGTTGGTTGCTTTAAGTAAGGCTTGCAGTGAGAATCAGGAACAAGCAGTACAGAAGAATTAAAAAAAACATGCAGTTTTCACAGATGTAAATAGAGTCAACTGAAACTTCTAGATGGGACAGCGAGGGTACTAAAGGGATTGGCGTCATTAAAGACACACCGGTGTGGCAAACTCCCATTTCCATGATCTCAGAGCCAGCAGCCACGACACAATGTAAAAAAACCAAAGCACATCATAAATGTTTTTGATTCATCACAATACATCTGTCTTAGGCTGGACAGTGGCTCATGCCTTTAATTTCAGCACTTGGGAGACAGAAGCAGATGGATCTCTGTGTGTTTGAGGCCACCTGGTCTATGTAGTAAGTTCCAGGCCGGGAGAGTTACATAGTGAGACTATTAAAACACAACAATAACAACAAAACAAACAAATAAACCAAAAATCAAAACCCAAAGCCAACCACCACCACCAAACAAAAAACAACAACAAGTCTGTCTTATGGAATAGAAGTCTTTAGAAATAAACCCTCATGGCTATATTGCAGCCACCCAGATTTTGACAAATGGGTAAATATCTTACTATAAAAAATAAGATAGGAGCTGGAGAGATGGCTCAGCAGTTAAGAGCACTGACTGCTCTTCCAGAGGTCCTGGGTTCAATTCCCAGCAACCACGTGGTGGCTTACAACCACCTATAATGAGATCTGGTGCCCTCGTCTGGCCTACAGGCAGGATACTGTATAAATAAATAAATAAATAAATCTTTAAAAAGAGAAAAATAAGATAGCCTCTTACATTCACAGTGCTGGGAAAACCGGGTATCCATCTGCAGAAAAAATGAAATGAAGTGTGTGTTGGGTTTGGCCCTACTGGTCCGTAGGTTCCTGAGAAGGGGAGTGTGGATTGAGGAAAGAGACAAGAGACAAAAGAGAATGGGGAGGGCTTCCAGTGAATACAGTAGCAAAAGGCAAAAAGCCCCGAGTTTATTACTCTCAGCCCTTATACACCCCAAACAAAAGGGGGAGGGCACAGAACTCCAGGAGACAAAGAACAAGCAAGCACAATTACCTCCTTATATCTCAGAACACCTGGTAACCACGCCCTAAGTCAAAACATCCTGTTGACTGGCCTTTGAAGAGTAAGGCTACCAGGAGCCACATCCTTGGTCAAATATCTTGTTGCTCCTCCAAGAATAGGTCTGAACTCTCTGACTTTTAGTCAAGATGGAGCAGACTCAAAACTGTGGGCCCTCACAAATCTGTATCTTTCAGCATGCATAAAAATCACCTCAAGGAGCTAGCGAGATGGCTCAGCAGTTAAGAGCACTTTCTGCCTTTGCAGAGGACCCAGTTTTATTCCCAACACCCACATAGTGGCTCACAGCTACCCAGAGTCCCAGTTCCACGAGAATCCAAACAGCACACACGGTGCACATACATGCAAGCAGGAAACACATTCATAGACATAAGAAAGTAAAATAAATAAACTTAAAAATATTTTTTTAAAAGGGGCCTGGAAAGAAGGCTCAGTGATTAAAAGCACATAAAAATCACCTCAAGGAGCTAGCGAGATGGCTCAACAGTTAAGAGCACTTTCTGCCTTGCAGAGGACCTGGGTTCAATTCCCAGCACCCACACAATGTGGTTGCTTCCCAGCCATCCATGTTCTAGGGAATGAGATGCGCTCTTCTGACCTTTGTGGACACCAAACATGCACATGGTAGACATACACACACACAGGCAAAATGCTCACATATAAAAAAAGAATATATTTAATAAAAATGTAAAAAAACCAACTTGAAATGGATCAAGGACTTTAACACAGAGGTTGAAACACTGAAACTGCCAGCAGAAATAACAGAAAACACTTCAGGACATAGTTGGAGGCAAAAAGCTGTTCTGCTAATTACTCTAAGCACAGTACATAAACCAAAACATTGACAAGGAGGATTACATGAAATTAAAGGCTTCTGCACAGCAAAGGAAACAATCAGAGGGGTGGAGAGCGAGCCTACAGAATGGGGTGGGGGGGGGAGTATTTGCTGGCCATACGTCAGCTGACTTCCTTGAAGCGATGGCTTGTTTTTTGTTTTGTTTTTATTTTTGAGACATTGCCCACCACAGACCCACTCTGAAGTCTGCCAGTCACTCTTGGATGACAAATGGGGTTCCAGGGGAAAGAATGGCCATTTTGTCTGTGGCTCCAAGAACCACACACCTGCTTTTCCTCCTCTGCCGGTTCTCAGCATGAAACTAAAGCAACTTATTGATTCTTCCTGTCTTATCACATACGACGATAACATGTTCTGCTCCTCAGAGTCAAGGTTTAATAATTTCAAGGCTCTATCAAGGGAATTCTGAAGTGATACTGTTTCCGTGCAGAGCAAGGCTTTGAAGATGACACCTGGCATAGGTAGAACTTGCCTGGAGTCTTGCTGTCACCTTTGTTGACATTGGCACAAATGTCATCTCAATGCAAAAGGAAAATCCCCTCTCAGCACCCTTCTAGAATTATTTCTCACTTTGAGGATGCCCTGAGAGGGTGTGAGGAGCCCCAGGGGTCCACAGACCATGCTTCTAGAATGTCTGCTCTAGTGGACAGTAGTCTTCGATGACAGCCTAACCTGGGTCCAGCAGCCCTTGGTTTGATATCAACTGAAGCTGGTCACTGTTGCCTGTTACTATTTTCCCATGTTAAAAAGGCCATTGTACACAGTTATTTGTATCATAATGCTTTAGGTATTCTAAAATGGAACAATGTATAAGTGAACCTTAATTAGGAAGAATTAAAGATCCTAAAATGCCACTTTCCGAAGGTAGCTTAGCATTTATGCTTTCTATATTCTTGGTGTTAAGTCAATGTCAAGTAATCGCACCCACAGCTCATAAATTGTGACAAAAGGAGAGAAGTCTGATACTTATTTTAGTGTATGTGTACGTCTGTGTGCCTGCTTCTCTGTGTACCAGCTGTGTGCAGTGCCCAGGGAGGCCAGAAGAGGGCGCTGGATCCCCAGGAACTGGAGTTAACTGTGAATCACCCGATGTGGGTGCTAGGAATGGAGCCAAGGTCCTTCGCAGCTCCTTTTCTCTAGCCAGCTTCCCCCTTCTTGTGGATTTTTCTCAGTGACCGTATTGTGCTTGGCCCTGTTACTCTTATTAAATATTAAAAACCTCCTATTCACTGGTTAAGTCCTTTCTGGCCCTGACCACTCAACAGTCAATGTTCATTCTTATTGAGAGGGTTTCACTTGGGCACACCTGCGCTCTATTATGCAAGGCTGCAGCACCTGAAGCTTGTTTCGGAGAAGGCTCGGGAGTTATGAACCTCACATCCAGATCTTAGGGAGTTTTCTGTGTATATAGTCATGAAAACGAAGACTCTCCATCAATGATAGTTCAGAGTTAGAAGAACTTAACCATATGTTTCTTTTCTTTCTTTCTTTTTTTTTTTGAGGGGGGAGAAGGGTGTCTGGGTCTCACCATGTAGCTCTGGCTATATAGGACTAACTATATAGACCAGGATGGCATCAAACCCATAGGGATCTGCCTGCTTCTGCCTCCTCAGTGCTGGGATGAAAGGTGTGTGCCATCATGCGGAGCATATGATCTATATTTAGCTCTCATCCCTGTGACATGCTTGCAAACACACAAGAACTACTGGGGGGCAAGGACTACTGGGAATCTGAATGTTGCTCATCCGCCCTCCCCCCTCTGCAAATAAAAATTCATCACATTGTATATTGCAGAAAGCTGGGAGATGGCCCCGATGCTCCCGGCTTCCTGGTATTTGCAACATTACAGTCGCCTTTCCTCAAGTGTGAATGAGATCTGTGGCAGGCTTCTAACGAATTGGTTCAGGAAAAAGTGTCGGGATGTCATACCTGCGATTGTGTTTTATGGAATTGTACTCGTATCATGCTGGATGATTTAATTGCTAACTGGGCTTGAATGCTTTGAAGATGCCAAATCCCAGCACTTGGGAGGCAGAGCCAGGAGGATTATCTGTGACCTCGAGGCCAGCCTTGTCTACAAAGCAAGTTCCAGGTCAGCCGAAGACACAGAGAAATCCTGTCTCGAAACCCCTCCCGCGCATACACCCACAAAGTCTCCAATGAGAGAACTCAGGACAGACAACCTTTGACAGACAGATGGTGGGGGATGGAGGTTCTGATCTCACAGCCGATGAAGAGCTGATTCTGCCTGGAGAAGCTGACTGAGCCCGGAGATGGAGCTTGTCCTAGGTGAGCCTTCTTAGGAGCTCCTAACAAGACACCTTGAAACGGGAGAACCCAGATAGGTCTGAGATAATATACGTGGCTGTTGTGAGCTACTAAGTTTTGGGGTAATTATGGAAGTTTGGTTATGCAGATATAGACAATGAATATATATATATATATACATTATATTATACTTGTCTCTCTAGCAGGACCAGAAATGAACTGTTCAAAGTATCCTGGTTCTTGTTCTATGTGTTTAAATATTTACCTATCATTGGGGGAGTGCCTCCCAGACCAACCTGGGGTTAGCTCGGGAAATGCACTGAGCACTGCCTCAATTCCTGGGCTCCCAGAAGTATCCGTAGCTGTTTTCCGCCCCAGCATCATTTAGTTTATATACCAGAGACAGCACGACAATCAATTACTCCTTGGAGTTTGAAACGCCAGGCTGGTCTGGAGAAGGTGTTCATACTTCCAAAGGTGGAAGCGCAGAAAACTAGTTCACCAGCAGAAGTGTAAAATGCTTACAAGCTCCAGGTGGGAAATTTGCGCTCCCGAGAGCTGGCTCTGCGTGCTAAATCAGCTAATGAGGACAAGAGAATACCTGTTTCTAGAGGGGGCTGCTGGATTGAATGAGAAATCGTGCGAGCCTCTCAGCACACTACTCTGAGCAGAGTGAGCCAGGCCATTAGGATTTCTCGGTGGGGTCTCAGGTCTCGAACAGCCTGGGGCCACCCAGGGGCGGAGCGCAGCGGGGACCCAGCCAAGGTCTGCCCCGCCCACGCGGGGCCAAAGCCCGTCGAATGACTCGGTGCAACGTGTTGGTGGCTGCTGCTGCTGCGGCGGCGGCGGCGCGGGTTCTTCCGGGCTCTGCAGCTTCCTGCTGAGCACCGCGCAGCCGCCTCGGCCGCGGGAGCCCCCGGCGCAGGCCTCCGGGGTGCAAGCCTCCCGGGCTCAGGCTTCCGGGACGCAGACCTCCGCACCGTGCGCACAGCGCACCATGAGCGCCCTGTCGCCGCCGCCGCCGCCGCTGCTGTCGCCGCTACTGGTGCTGCTGCTCTCTCTCCTGGCTGCGCCCGCCGTCCTCGCTCGCACAGCCGAGTCCGCCTCGGCCTCAGAGCCCGAAGCGAAGCACCAGCTTCCGCCTAGCCTGGGGAATGCCACCCGGCTGGGACCTGGCGTGATGGGCGGGGGCGGCTCCAACAGCAGCGGCAACGCCGTGGTGACCCGTATCTCCAGCCTGCTTCGCGACCTGCCCACCCTGAAGGCGGCGGTGATCGTGGCGTGCGCCTTCAGCGCGCTGCTCATCGCCTGCCTGCTGCTGCGCGTCTTCAGGTGGGTCGCGTCACCCCGCGCCTTGCTCAGCTGGCTCGGCGGGCGGTGTCGCCATGCTGCTGCCCCCGCGCGCCGGCCCCACCTGCGCGCACAGGTGCTCCGTCTTGGCGCGCTCCCGCCAGACGCGCATCGTTCTGCTCTCCCGGCGAGGGTTGGGATCCGGAGGGCGGGCGCGTGTATTTGGTTACATTTCAGGAACCGTTTCCCCTTAAGGCTGTTCGGTGTGTCCCAGGTCCGAGATTCCATTGCTTTACTCTACTCAACGGTTTACACTCTCTGAGTTCCGACCACCTTCCGCGGAATTTATTTTTATGCCCACTTTACAGACGAGGTATAACATTCAAAGGGGTGGCTGGCTTACACAGGTACTCAGCGGTGGAGGGATAATTTGGAGTTCTTCTAATGTGAACCTCGTTCCTGTTCTCCCCCTACCTTCTGCAGCTCTTTTCCCCCTATCCCACCCGCTAGTCCCCTCTTTTCACCTACAGAAAAAGGGAGAGAAAGGGATGCCCGAGGAACCCGGGGACGCCTGCTATGCACCTGATTTGATAATAGGCTTCAGGAGGTTTGGTGACCCTCGACAGCTGCGGTGACTTTCCGTTGCTGAGCTTCTAGATTGAGCGGTCCCAGTGCACACTTACAGGGGCCTGAGAAGACCTCAGGGGGGTTTTGTAGGTTGTTCAAGGCCAAGGAGAAAGTGTCCAGGAAATCCAGGCAATCGCTGGAATAGTGAGTCAGGAGGGTTCACAGGGGAGGTCAGTTGGCCATTTCTCTGGAATGCTAGGGAAATCCTGGTTTGTAGGAAAAAAGCTAAATACATCCTGTTATTCCCACCAACCAGCCAGGAAATGTGTGTGTGTGTGTGGGGGGGGGGGGTGGTTACTGACCCTCTGTCCCATACTATACTATTTTGATGAGCTAGCAAAGAATAGGGCAAGGGGCTTGTACCTTTGGAGAATATCTACAGGGCAAGAGCAGAAATTAGACCCAGGAAAGTCAGGGTTAGGAACTACGTGCAAAGAGGTGCTGTTAGTTTTGACGCTAAGTTTAGGCATTTCCTTTGGGGCCAATATGATGAAATGCCGGTAGTCTGAGGACAGAGAAGAGGGTCTGTGGTCCCGTGTTCCCTTACCACTTCCTGCTTTGGCTCACCCCAACCTTCCCACTTCCCTCATTCCTGCTGATGAACCTCACTGGGTCTTTGTAGCCAGAGCGTAGGCATGGAATTACCTATGTGAGGTGTTTGGGCCCTTATACACTGGCCCAGTTCACCTTGCTTCTCTTAACCAGTTCTTCTGAGTCTTGTTTTTATCTCTTGCTATTTCCTTTTATACCCATGGCCCCGGCTTGTGTTTTCCTATTTATGGTTGGATTTGTTCTCTGCATCTTCCAAGACTGTATGCTGGACCCTGAGTGGTTTTCATGGACAGCTGAATGGGGTCGTTGTTTTCTTATCTGGCCTGTTTAGCCCTAACCTTGTGTCTGTCTCTGCCACTACACCCTATATCCCACCATGCTGCATTGCCCAGTTCGCAAAGAGTCCTTGAGGGTGAGATGCCCCTCTTAGTGTTTCTGTGCAGAAGGAGGGGCTGGCGTTCAGCTGAGGCAGCGATGTCTTTTGCTGATTTCCTCACTGTTCACTTGGAGTCTGCGAACGTCTAGAGCAAACAGCTCTGAGCCTGGAGGGCTGAAGCATTTAGCTCAAAATAGTCCCGGCCCACACAGCTGTATACTTTTAAAAGAAGGCATTTGAACTATTTTGCCAGTCTGCTCTCTATTACCCAAGAGTTGGGGAGAAGACAAGGCATCGTGTGGCCAGATGTGTGTGTTGCTGGGGGGGGGGGGGGGAGGGGCAGGGCAATGAGTTTAAGTCGGAGATGTGGTACTCAGGCCTGGAAGGGAGAGTCCTTGGCTTGGGTGTGGAAGGAAGGAGACCACTTCAGAAGATAAATGGCTTCTGGTTGTGATCATATCCTCTTCCTGGGAAGGCAGGCTTGTTAGCTGAGTCTCCAGGCAGAGAACTGCCAATCTGGATCTGGATGGAGATAGGATCTGTAGTGTTACAGCAGAGAAGGGCCTTGATGGTACCCAGTCCTCTGGTGTTCTTTTGGAGATGTTGCTCCTCGGAGTGTGGGACAAGTATTGGATTTCAGAACACCCCATGGTTCTGTATGGCTGAAGGCGGAGCTGCACCTCGACTCTGCTGTGGGGTGCTCTGTTCTGTGACTGTTAACTATAGCCATCTTCCCCCTGTGGACTGGATTAACTGGGCTTTCAGAACAACTGGGCTGCTGGCTAGGGGTCTTTTGTACCTGCTTGCTTTCCATTACTTAGCTGTAGGCCCTGAGTCCTGGTCTTCCAATCACCCAGAATTCCCAAGACCATTTCATTCCTGTTTAAACGTTGCCTGGTGAAGTGGTCCCACCGACCACCGCTTTCACCTGGGCTGCACCTTCCCCTTGTCTCCTGGGTCACAGTGATGTTCTTTAGGCTGGGGTTCCTGGCTGATCCCTGTTGCTCTGCCCTTCATCCTCCCTCTTCTGCTGAGTGATGGTCTCATTCTTTGATTCTCTCAATCTCCTACATCAAATTCTTGGACCTGTGGGCAAGGCCGTCTCTTCATGATTGGCATTGTGTTTGTTCTTGAGCCTTTAAGTTCTGCCCAGTGCTCCTCTGCCCTTAGCTGTGCTGGACTCCAAGGGCTCTCAAGAGGCATCATGTGGTCCTTTCTCTCTCTCTCTCTCTCTCTCTCTCTCTCTCTCTCTCTCTCTCGGATGGGCTTTTCCAATCCTATAAGGCCCCGGTTTCTCCTTTGCTATCTGGTAACCATTAACCACCTTTGGTTTTGGAGAACTGGAAACATAACTTTCTGAACTGGGAGGTGCTGTAATAATGAGATACACGTGGAATTTATTAAGGGATGCTTGACTTTTTTTCTAAGTCTTTGAAGTAATGTTATTTTCTTTCAAATTATACAATTTCGATGTATGGGTTAAATATATTAAAATTAGGGCTGGAGATGCCATTCAGTGGCACATGTTTCTCTCTCTCTCTCTCTCTCTCTCTCTCTCTCTCTCTCTATCTCACACACACACACGTTCACACTCACATGAGTACAAGCAAGCATGCATACACGCATAAGTGTCTGACAGGTTTAACTGTGTCTTTAGGTTTCTGTTTCTTTTGTTGAACCTAGAAAGCTGGTCTCAAGATCAAGCAATTCTTCTGTCTTAGTTAGGATTTCTATTGCTGCGACAAAACACCATGACCATAAAGCAAGCTGGGGAGGAAAGGGTTTGTTTGGCTTACACTTTATTTAGCATTGCTGTTCATTACTGAAGGAAGTTGGGACAGGAACTCAAACAGATCAGGATCCTGGAAGCAGGAGCTGATGCAGAGGCCAGGGAGGAGTGCTGCTTACTGGCTTGCTTCTCCTGGCTTCCTCAGACTGCTTTCTTATAGAACCATGAGCTGGGCCCCCCTCATTGATCACTAAATGAGAAAATGGCTTATAGAGGGATCTCATGGAGGCATTTCCTCAACCGAGTCTCCTTCCTCTTCGATGACTCTAGCTTCTGTCAAGTTGACACATAAAACCAGCCAATATACCTCCTGTTTCAGCCTCCCAAGTTCTAAGATTTTGGGCACGAGCCACCATGTTTGACTCTTGCTTTTCATGTATTGCCGAAGGCTCTGGTTGTGTAAAATGTACCACGAACTCAGAAAGTTAGGGAAAAATACTGTGTTGGTTTTTCATGCTGCTGTGTCAAAAATCCTGATAAAAATGGGGGCTGAGCACGAACTGTTGATCTGAGCTCATGGTTTTAGAGGTATCTGGGCCCCAGCGCTGTGGACCTGTGGTGAGGCAGGGCATCATGACCAGGAGGCCAGGGTGGAGAACAGATGCTCACATAATGGTCTGGGAAAGAGAGAAATTGGCCGAACATGTTGTCCCACTCTGCCTGTCGCCTGGATCCCCTGGGATACCAAGTCTATCCAACTTATCTCTTTGTTGACCCTCCTGTGTTTTCACTTGGGAAGACTTCTTGGTCAGGCTGCCTTCACTCAAGCTCCCCAAACCCACTTGAGTTTTGAATTTCCGGTCCCTCTGCAATACCAGGCTGCCGACTGCTAAGGGCAGGGCTTCCGTGGCTCTCTAGCACCTAGTGTCATTCCAAGAATAGGCTGGCATTTAATAAAGATATTTTTAGCGAAAGAATGTTGACCTCCCAAGTATTTTACATTGTTGATGACTCTCCAAGTGTCCCCTGTGACTATTTGCACGGCCAATGTGGGATGCCTATGGGGTAGGGGTTTTGGGTGGTACCTGTTCCTTGTCTTAGCCATGCAGAAAAACTGGGGAAGAGAGTGTGGTATCTTTGCTTTTAAATTAGCGCTCTGTCTTCCTGTTTGTCTTCCCTGATGGAGTCACCTTGCTAGACAACAGAAAAAAACTTGGATCCAAGTTTAGTAAAAGGAAAGATCCATGTCGTGAAACCAGGAACTTTTAGATAGGCAGCCACCCCGCTAAGGTCCACATAGTTTTCACTTTGATGTTCTTTCTGGTGCTAACGATTAGAAGAAGAGGAAATGCGTGCATGTTAGGGTCTTCAGAGCAGTTCTGTCTCACTTATGTAGAGGTGAGTGTGATTGGGGACACCTGTAATTTCAATATTGAGGAGGCTGAGGCAGGAGGATCATGAGTTGGAAGCTAGCTGGTACACAGTATGGCCTTGCTGAAACAAAACACAAAAGCCAAGACAAACCCAGCAGTGGACACTGTTGAGAAGAATATGGTAGTCTGTGACGCGTTCATACTGAGTGTCAACTTGACAGACTTGAGAACCATCCAGAGGATGACCTTTTAGGCGTGTCTATGACAGAGTCCCTAGGTTGGGTTTGTTGAGGTGAGTGGATACACCTTAAATATGGCCAGCCCTGTGGCCTGGGCCGGGGTGCCAGTTGGAGTGAAAGGGGAGACTGAGCTGAGCATCAGTGTTCCTGTCTCTCTATTTCCTGACTGCGGCTCCTGCCACAATGATGTCCCCACCCTGCTGCACTGTACCTTCAGAATGTGAGCCGAAAAAGACCCTTCCTTCCTTAAGGGCTATGTCAGCATAGGGCTATGTAATAACAACAGGGCAGGTACAGGATATGTAATTCTCTAGAGCTGCTAAAAGCGATGACGTGGGACGGTGGTGGCGTGAACTGAATAAGACTTGGACTATGGGAAAGACAGTGACAGTGGCAGTATTGGCCATGCATTGTTGAATGCAGCAGATTATAAAGCGGCGTGAATGTCTGGGTTCATTGAACTCAGTTATAAATACATGCATATATGAATGTGCAAAGAAATATATTAACATGTGCACATACCTGTACACATGTTAATATATTAACACGTGGGCGACTCTTCCTTTATGTGATTCTATTCATGGCATGATTCTGTATCACCTGGACTCCTTTACAGTTCTGAGTCATGTGTTCATGCATGCACACTGTATCCTGGGACATGTCTGAAGACCAGTAGGAAAACAAGGCATACCTCTGGCGATGGGATTCCTGTGTTCTCCTACTCGGTTTCCCTGGTTGGGTACCAGGGTATGCTCTGTGCAACCATGCTTGGGGTTCCTTTGTTTGTAACCAACGCTCAGGATAATTGATGCTTTCCCATGTGCCGGATATACTGTAGCATCTCCTTGCTTTGGTCTCCGTTTCTTCTCTCTCTTCCCACGCTTCTTTTGTGTGTGTGCCAACACACACATGTATGTGGAGACCCAAGGAAGATGCTGGGTGTCTCCTCTGTGGCCCTCCACTCTGTCCTCTTAAGATAGAATCTCTCACTGATCTAGGAGTTCACCAGTTTTTCAGCTAAGGATGACCTATCAGCAAACCTCTGTTGATCCTCCTGTCTCCACCCACCCATTGTGGGGTTACAGGCACCTCCCCAGGCACACCCAGTTCTTTTTTAGTGGGTTCTAGGAATCTGAGCTCTGGCTTTCATGCTTGTATGGCAAACACTTTTACCCACTGAACCCCAGGACCCATATTTCATCTGAAATCCCTGTCTTAGTTATATTTCTATTTGGTGATAAAATGCTGTGACCGAGACCAAGGCACCTTACAAGAGTTAGTTGGTTGGGCTTTGGTTTTAGAGGGTTAGCATTCATGATGCTTCTATGTATTAATAAATCTTTTTGATTTTTATTTAGTTTTACTTTCTATTACAAAAAACTTTCTCTCTCTCTCTCTCTCTCTCTCTCTCTCTGTGTGTGTGTGTGTGTGTCTGTCTGTCTGTCTGTCTGTCTGTGTGTGTAGGTTAGAGACACCTTGTTGGAGTCAGTTCTCCCCTTCTACCATATGGGACCCAGGAACTGAACTCAGTTCCTTAGGATGAGTGACAAGAGCCGCTATTCACTGAGCCATTTTACCTGCCCCATGTGTTAATATTTTACTATCAAGGGAAACTCTAGGTAGGAGATCAAATCTGGAGAGAAGATTCTAGAGCACCTTCTGGTGGGTGTGATCACATGGTATCACATGGAGGTCTTGGAGGTGGGCGGACATCTCTGGGTTGGCTGCTCGATGCCTTTCGTGAAAGAGCAGGAGGGAAGATTTTTTTTTTCTTTTAAGGAGCTGTGTGTAGGAGTAGAAAACTGATTTTTCTTACCTTTTTGACTTTGGGTGCTGGTAGCCTTGCATGGATTCAAGGATATGACACTCATAGACCCAGGACTACAGAGACCCTTTGCCCCAGGGGTTCCGCTATAATATCCCTTTCATTGAGCTTTGAGAATTGAACCTTACTCTCCCGTGATGTGGCTGCCAGCCAGGGAGGCTTTACACATTGAAACCGCAGCTTCCCCGCTCCCTGGCTTGGCTGCTCTCCCGGTTTTACTGTACAGGCACTGTTTCTCTCCTGTCTCTGGTGGCTGCGTGCTCAACCCCTTCTTATTTCAAAATCTCTGTAAAATCTCTTGTCTGAAAGGATTTGTTTTGGCTCTTCCCCAGGGATCGGGAAGACAAAGTTGAGGTGATCTAGCATTGCCTGGTGTGGTGGCGAGGGAATAGCCACCATGTTCTGGAGACAGTGACCCCTTGCATGCACAAGTTGCTATCTAGGTCCTGGAGAAGGGGCTAAAGTTTCCTCCTTGCCTTGTGTTTCCCAAATTTTCTATTATTATTATTGTTTATTATAATAAGGAGAAAAGTTAAATATAAACACTTACTCCAGGGCTGGGCAGGGTGTGTCAGGAGGACCTCTCCAACTCACTGGCCAGCCTCCGTGAGAGAACCTGTCTCAGAAAGCAAGGTGGAGAGTAATTGTTGACACAACCAGTGTCAACACACATGTGCACACCCGTTTGGATGTTTGCATGTGCACGCAACACATATAATCACCATTATGTAGCCATAAGCATCAAGGGTACTAGGGCTGAGCTGCTCTCAGATTTGGCTTTCTGGTTTGCTTGTTGGCAATGTGAGCGTTCTCTGAACCATGCTAGGTATCCACTCTCTGCTATTAATTACATACAGTACATGCTTCTGAGGCTTGGTGGGATATCTAGGATAACATGTCAACCACATCCCAGTTTCTCCTTCAAGCAACCGAGTGTCCTACGGTACCAAAAGCTATGGCTTCTGAAGACAGAGGTAGTTTCTGCTCGACCTTTTGTCTTGTTTCTGCTCGGGAGCAAGGCAGCCGTATGGTCAAAATAATCAGGCAGCCGTGTGTACCTCCGAGCATGTTTCAAGTGAAATTGGTAATCATCTCGGCTGAGCCCTTTTGACTGCTCAGCTCCCCAGCAAAGATGGTATCTTGTGACCACCCTTATGAATAGGCCTTTTAGGCACGGGCACCTGCCTCTAGTTCCTTCTAACAAATTGAAAAGGGAAAAGAACAAATCCCTCTTTAATGTAACCCTGAGCCCCTGGCTCACATGGAGTTTCCATAGATGCCCTGGCACTTATACTCTTGCCGGTGTAAGTTCTTGTGATACCAGACATGTGTAAGGCTAAGTGGAAATGGGATTGGCTGGGCTAGGGTGGGGTGAATGTGTCCCACCAGAAGGGAAACCCTCCTGGATTTAAGCAGTACTTCTTGAGTTGTGTGTTTACTGTTCTGGTGCATGCTTAGGTCTAAACCTTTGCAAGGGGACATTCTGGGAGCAGGCGTTTAAAATCATGTTCTTTCTTATGGCTTCATTTAAAAAAGCAACAACAATATCTCCTAATTTGAGGGCAGTCTGTAAGGAATCCAAACTTCATGTTTATATTCTGGGGCTGTGGGGAGGAGGAAGCCCATTCTAGGTAGGTGTGGCTCAGAGGAGAGCAGGATACAGAGGACTCTGGCAGTGTTCCCCCAGAAGTGGGAGGCCTTGGGCCCTGGAACCTCTCAGGTGTGAGCTTTCTTCACATTCAGGGCTCTGCTTCCGCAGGACCCCACCCCCCACTTCTGCACTGTACAGCTGGAACAGAAACCCATAGCTAAGAGAACTGTAACCCCAGGCGTTTGTATGCTCAGCTGTGTCCTCTCCCTGGGCCTCCAGGATATGGCAGGCTGCCTTTGGCCTGTCAAATGGGTCTCTCTAACACTTAGCCCAGCAGCAAGGAGAAAGTTTGACTGAAGAGACAGTGCATTCTTGCTAATGTTTCACAAGTGCCTCTGTGAACACAGGGTGCTGTGCTGAACAGGGAGCACCCCAGGGACCCAGGAACATCAGTAGGCAAGGGAAGATAGCACCTTTGTTGCTATCTGGTGGGAAGGAAGCAGGGAGTCACAAATCAAAGCCAAGTGGCGTTGGCTGGAGATAGAGTGGCCTGGGAAGGCTCTGTAGTAGAGGAGGGAGATTCGGACTTAGCAGTGGGAAGGAGGGCTTCTTCCAGGCTTGGATAGACAAAGCAAGTGGAACGGTTAGTTCTAGCTGTCATCACAGTTTCGAGTCATCGGGGAAGAGAGTCCCAGTGAGTTGTTGTCGGGGTCAGATTGTCTTACAGGCTTGTCTGGAAAGGGTTGTCTTGATTGAGTTGGCTGATATGGGAACTGGCCTGCTGTGGGTCCTGGATTGGCTAAGAATTGCAAAGATGAACTGAACAGTAGACATACATGCATGCATCCTCTTTGCTCTTGACTGTGGATGTGAATAGCTGCTTTAGGTTCCTGCTTGACTTTCCCAAGTCAGTGAGGGATGGTAGCCTGGAATTCTGAGACAGATAACCTGAAATAGAACTATCTTCCTCCCTGAGGACCTCATTGTTACACAGTTCTGTGCTGGGCGGTTTATGTTTCCTGCTCCAGGTAAGGGTGCTTTATTGGGGTTCCTATTTTACAGGTGAGCAAATCAAGTCACTGACAATGTGGATGTGTCTTGCTTAAAGGCGAGAGCTGAATGGGGAAGGGGAAGGACCCAACTCATGCTTCTTCTGTTGAAATATATTTGGAAAACACCCAATGCTTTCCAGGGGATTTGGCCTGCTGGAGGAAACTGAGGGATAACATAGGGTGAATTAAAGGTCTGTTTTCAAAAGAGTGGTCCAGAGGAGGTCTTAGGTACGGAGTGAGTGGCTAAGGAGTGATTGGGTGCAATGGGGGTGCATGGTGTCTAAGGAGACCTGGAAAAAGTGTTGGAAGAACCAGTTGGCAAGGCCGGAGGGCTGAGCGATGCTGAGCAAAAGAAAGCATCTGGAGGCTCAGGGTGTGCTGTATCTGTTTGGGAGGACAAGAGAGACCATCCTGCAGAGTGCGAGGGTGACGGGTCAGGTGGCGGTTGGATTGGAAGCTCCTAGAGCTGTAGTTGAGATCTTATGGTTTGTCTGGCTCATGTTGTCTAATACCTAAGGCCACGGTCCTGACTGCCTGTATTGGGATCTATCTGCAGTTGGTACCATTTTGCCAATCCCAAAGGAGTAAGAAAAGGAAGCATATTGGTTTGCTGATCATGGCAAAATTGCCAGGGAAGAGGGAGGGGTGATCTTGGCTGATGGGCGTATCATTACATCTGTCAGGGCTCATAGGCTTAGAGTGGAATTATTAAATATCACCCATGCTTGGCACTCAAGACCATAGAAACCACAGCTAAGAAACTGAGACAAATTTGCCAACAGAAGGCCTGGGACTTGCAAATTCAGGCCACAGACAGGTAGGCTAGTCTGTTTGGTTTGGATCTGATACTGATTTTGAAAACTGGAAGAGCCGAGAATACTTAATGTAAAGATTTGGGGTCCCTCTCCTTTTGCTAGGTGAGAATGCATAGTGGTATAGTGGCAGTGGACCTCAGCCTAGGAAGGGACAGGAGCTGGCTGCTGCTGCCCCCTTTATGCTGGGCATGGCACTGATCTTTTTATTATTATTTTTACATTTTTGGATTTATTGTGTGGGTGCACAAGTGTGTGTGCTATTTTTTTGCGTTTATTTATTGTGTGTTTGCACATGTAGGTGAGCATGCGCTGAGGTGGGTTTGTGTAGGAAGCTTGTGGTAGTTAATATTTCCCTTCCATCACGTGGGTTCCAGAGCTCTAACTCAGGTGATCAGGTCTTTCAGCGAGCACCTTGACCCGCTAAGCTCTTTCAGTGCCTCCATGCACCGTTCCTGGGGCCTTTGATTTGAAGGCAGTGCTTAGTCACCATCTGTCATCATGTTTGTTCCCATGTTTACGTTACACCATTTCCACTTCAAGGGGTCACTGTATTTACAGGGCACGGTGGCATTTGAGTTGTTGACTTGCTGCTTTGAGTCACAGGGCTGGGTCCATGCTGGTACATTGGGGCAGCAGCATGGGGAGGGGCAGCACCCTGACCAGGTGAGGAGTGGGTGTCCACAAAGAATCTCAGCACAGCCTCCAGGAGGCCCAGGCTGAGCGGCTGAAGCAGAGCCCGGCTGCTGGAGATCCTAAAGTCATTGTTTCATGTGACCGTGTTTAATTGAAGTTCCCTATCTGGAGTAGAACAAGATGAGATTCAGATATTACTGGCTCATTGAGACTACCTTACATGGCGGACACTTGTCAGATGGAGCTCCTGAATGCTGCGGTGCTGCAGCCTGGCTTCAGGGGAAGGTTCCTGAGATGGGGAAGGGGCGTTGGCATGAAGAAATGAATTGTCCGACCCCCAGATGAGTGTCACACAAGTGGCCAGTCCCCAATAGCTCCAGACATCTTTATTTATGTATCAAAACCAAACATGTTTTTCCATACTAACAAGTTTTTCCCAGCCTCCAATGTTAAACCTCCGGCAAAAACAAATATGTCAAATATGTTTTTTTCCCCCAACTTTTACATCGAAACATCTTTAAACCAAACCCAATACTTATCATTTTGCTAACTTGGCCAAATATTGAGCCAGGTACATCCTGTCTTTACAAAACTAGAGGTGATAAACATAGGTATACATTTTCAAGAACAACAATCTTACTCAAAGCATATTTACAGAAATAGGGGTGATTTGCCTCGGGTCCTGTCAGCGCTGAATCAGAACAGCTCCCGGGATCTGCAGTGACAGCTGGCATCCCAGGACAAGAAACCTGAGAAGCATCAGCTCCCAAGAAATCTTAGGGGAAAATGTTTGAGAAAAAAATGGGGTTTCCATGAATGATCACATCTGTCCCATGCAGGGTTGATAAAATGATACTAAAACTGCCAAGATAATCATCAGTTTTGTGAGAGAGCACGCAGGCTGCGTGGTCCCAGCAGTATTCTGTGCTGTCCTGAAGTCCACTGGTTCTTGCTAAGTGAGACTGTCCCGTGGACTTTTGCTTCATCTGGAGACCCGGTAGACAAGAGCTCATATACTGGTCTGAAACTAGGCCGCATGGCTCCCAACACATGTGCTGTGCTCAGGGCAGCTTGCTGGGGAAGGGTGCATTGGTAACAGGCAATGGAGGCTTTTCTATCGAGACCCCAGCTAACCTGGGACTCAGGTACCTCTTCTGTAAGGGATCCTGCAGAGGCCATGACTGGACAGGGGCGATCCTGGGGTCCAGTTCTACCATTTCTTCAAGTTTAGTTGCTTTTCTAGTTACTTCTCATGTTCTGGGGAGCAGGTGCAGAAGAGAGGTCAAAAGTCAGATATGTCCTTAGAACCCTGGCTACAACCCAGGCGTCAAGGCTCACCTGCAGGGTGCACCCCTACTTATGCTCTGCGGCTGCTTGCTTGGTCTCCCCAACTCCCACATTCTGGTTCCATTTTCTTGGCTGAGTTTTTCTCCTGTCAGAGGTGACCACCCTTCGCTTCCAGCTACAGTAGGGCTTTAAGGGCCTAATGCTGATATAGCTGAGGAGGAGGAGTGTTGAGCTGCTGAATGTGACCCCTAAAGTCACCCGGTTGGGGGAACACAGCCAGCTGGAGTAGCCAATGCCAGCCCTGGGTGGGTTCCAGGAGGGGCAGCCAGGTCCATTTCAAATTTAGTGATCTACTTTGAATTTTTGGCATTTATTTACTTCTTTAAAACACAGATCTTGGCCGGGCAGTGGTGGCGCACGCCTTTAATCCCAGCACTCAGGAGGCAGAGGCAGGCGGATCTCTGTGAGTTCGAGACCAGCCTGGTCTACAAGAGCTAGTTCCAGGACAGGCTCCAAAGCCAAAAAAACAAAACAAAACAAAACAAAACAAAACAAAAAAAACCCCCAATCTTGGTCTGGGGAATGTGTGTAGTTCAGTTGGTAGAATGCTTGTGTAACATGCATGAATGCCTGGGTTCATAAAATCGGGAAGATGGTCCCTGCCTGTTATCTCAACACTCAGGACACAGATGCAGGAGGCAGAACTCAGGGTAATACTTGGCTATATAGCAAGTTTGAGGGCAGCCTGAGCCCCTTTCTCAAAACAACCAAATCCAAAACAGATAGTGTATTCATGTGGTTCAAACTTCACAAGAAGTAGGAATAGATAGTAAAAAATTTTTCACGTGTCCATAAGCTATTTTTTTTAACTAGGTACTGTCAATTTCTTATAAATATTTCCAGAAAGATTGTGAGTATAGAGACAAGTTAATGTAATAGTCACACACACACACACACGCACATACACACACACGCACACACACACACACACACACATGCATGCACATCGTCACTGAGATTTACTTGACTGTCTACACAGTTCACCCTTTAAAATATTCAACACTGTGTTGTTTAGGTTATTTTACAGAGTTATGCATCCATCACTAAGGTCAGTTTTAGAATATGTTCATCCCTCCAGGCTGAAACCCTGCATCCATTGAGGCTCGCTCTCCCTACGCCTTTCCCAGCTCCGGGCGACCGCTGATTGACTGTGGCGTCTCTCTTTGGACTGACACATGGCTGCAGTCACATCACAGGAGGTCTGTTCTACTCAGCATTGTCTTCTCAGGGTTCATTTTGCTCCTCTTCCGAGTAATAGCTTCCTAATTAGTTACTGTATCACCTTGTCTTTTTCAAGATCAGTCTAAAATTAAAATTAAAATTACGTTTAAAAATTATGGGTATATGTGGGTGTCTGTGTCGGGATATCTGCATGTGAGTGCAGAGGTCAGAGGCATTGGCTTAGCCCGACAGCTAGAGTTACAGGTGATTTTAAGCTGCCCTACGTGGGTGTTGGGAAACAAACTTGGGTTCTCTGCAGGAGCTGTACACTCTCCAGTTCTGTATGCCACCCTCATTTCTGCATTTGTGGTGGTCTGAATGACAATGCCCCCACAGGCTCATATATTTCCATGTCTGGTCCCTACTTGGTGGACCCATTTGGGAAGGGTTATGAAGTGTAGCCTTGTTGGAGGAAGTGTGTCATGGGGGTGGGTCTTGAGGGTTCAAAAGTCCATCCCATTCCCAATTGGCCCTCTTGCTGCCTCTTGCTTGTCTATCAGGATATAAACTCCCAGCTACTGCTTCAGAACCGTGGCTGCCTGTCTGCTACCATGCTCTCTGCCACAATGGTCACGAAACTGCAAGCCTCCAATAAACTTTTTCTTCTTTAGTGGTTGTGTCTTATCACAGTAATCGAAAAGTACCCAAGATGCTATATTCTCAGTTGATAAATATTTGAATTGTTTCTGCTTTGGGGCCATTCTGAGCAATGCTGTACTGAACATTTGCACGTGTTTGTGTGGACGTATGATTTAATTCCTCTTGGGTATGGAGCTAAGGGAAGACCTTCTTGGTCATTTGGTAGTGCCTGTGCTTAGCGTTTTAAAAAGCTGATGGCTATTTAGGATGATGACATCATACTATTCTGTGTCTCGCTAGAAGCATAAGGAGGACATAGGTTCTTCATATCCTTGCTAACCTTGGCTGCAGACTGTCTTTTTGATCCTAGAGAGTGGGAAGTGGTACCTCACTGTGGTTTGGTTTGCACTGTGCTGTTTGATAATGGTGCGACTTTCCCTGTATGACTTCATCGGCCATTTATATGTTTGCTTTAGAGAACTATTTTTTTTAAATATTTATTTATTTATTATGTATACAATATTCTGTCTGTGTATATGCTTGCAGGCCAGAAAAGGGCACCAGATCTCAATACAGATGGTTGTGAGCCACCATGTGGTTGCTGGGAATTGAACTCAGGACCTTTGGAGGAGCAGGCAATGCTCTTAACCACTGAGCCATCTCTCCAGCCCCGCTTTAGAGAACTATTAAATCTTCTTGCCGAGGGACTGGGGGAGCTGGTTCAGTGGCTAAGAGCTCTTGCTGCTGAAGTGTCAGCACCTGAATCTGAACCCCAAGCACCTGTGTAAAAAGTCAGGCGTGGTCACGTGACCATGCAACCCCAGTGCTGTGCACTGTGCATGAGGTTTGAGAGCAGAAGACAGAAGGATTCCCGGGCTTGCTGGCTGCAAACCGGGCTCCAAGTTCAGTGAGAGAGCTTGTCTTGAGGAAGTAAGGTAGGGAATGGTAGAGCAAGACACCGGAGTTCTCCTCTGACTCTGCACATGTGCATGGCTGCACACATTGGCACACACACACACACACGTCTATATCTCATATCCACACACCAACAGTCTTCCTGGTAGTTTATATCAAGTCACTTGGGGGGATCTCAGTTGAGGAAGTGCCTCTATTAGATTGGCCTGTGGACAAACCTATAGGGCATTTGTTTTTGATTAATGATTGATGTAGGCAGATCCACCCCAGTCTGGGTGGTGCTTTCCCTGGTGAGGTGGTCTTGGGTTGTATGAATAAGCAAGGTGAGTTAGCCATAGAGAGCAAGGCAATAAACAGTATTCCTCCATGGTTCTGGCCTCTGCCCCTGCTTGGGTACCTGTCCTGACTTCCCTCAGCAACTACGATCAGGCTATATAAGCCAAATAAATCCTTTCCTTCCTAATCAGTGTTTTATCACATTAGAAACCCAACTAAAACACACACAATAAAAAATATCACCATTTCATTATTGAGATGTAAGACTATGTCTGTGTTGCAAATGCAATTTTATCCCATTTCTGGCTCTTTTTACTTTTTGAATGGTGTTCTTTGAAGCACTACATTTTTTTTTATTTTGATGAAGTCCAATTTATCTATTTATTTTCTGCTTTAGCTTCTGATATCCTAATCCAAGGTCACAAAAGCGTATCCTATGCTTTCTTCTGTGAATTGTAATATAATGAATAATAGCTTTAGTTCTGAGATATGTCTTATGTATTTATGTACTTCTCCAGAAAATTCTATTAGGTAATTTTTGTATATGATGGCTTAATGTTTTATGAACAAGTGTTCTATGGGGGTAGCGGCTTCCAAATTTATATTTTGCATGTAGGTATCTTCTCTTTCTTCACACATATACTATGTGTCTCATCTTGGATTATATATATATCAATTGTGCATATATGAAAGATGTTTCTTGTCCATGTAGAGACAGCAGCTCCGTGTCAACAATGCAGAGATTTCATGCTTTGTGTGGCCAGTCTCTTACTAATGGGCACTTGTATGTCACATTATGTAGGCTGAAACATATGGTTAAGGTGGTCTCCCAGAAGGTAAATTCTCGGTGAGGTTTGTACCATTGTAAACGACAGGTGTTACTGAACTGTGTGTGTAACAGCCTGTGTACCCGGTAGCATCATGAGACCTGTTTCCCACGCCCCGCCCACTGTGTATCTTTAGTCATTGTGGATAATGGGATCTCTTTAGAGGCTGAGTCTGCCGGATGCACAGCCATTTGTTTGCTTTTTCTCTGCCTGTGACCTGCCTGCTTTTATGTCCTTTGACACATTTTTCAATTAGATGATTGGCCTCTTTTATTGATTTGTAGATACTCCTTCTGTCTGTTAAGGAGGTTAGTTTACATCTGCGCTGCAATTGGATATATTTTCCAAGCTTATCGTTTATCTTGACTTAAGTTATTATTATTTTTTTCCCTGTGCCCCCCACTGACTTAAATTATTTTTCTATGTTTGAATTCAGCACCCTTCTCTTTCTATGGCATTTGGATCTCTTCCATGTTTTCTGCTAACAATTTTATTTCCTACCCTTAAGTCTATCTATCTCGTTTATTATGATAGAGTAGGATATATTGGTGGCTGTAAGCAAAACACTGGATAAATGGCTTTTTCTGAGCCACAGTGCCACTTTTATTCTATTTTGGGTTGTAGTAGTGTCTGCCTCTGGGTGCTCTTGTCCACTACAGCATATCTTTGTGGGTCTGTAACTCAACGCTGTGATTGTGGCTTCGCTGTGTGGAGAAGCCAGTTCCCTCCATTACTTCTCTTTTGCAGAAGGCTCCTGGATCTGTGTCCACTTCTATGCTTGGCTTTGTTTTTGTTTGAGATGGGGGGCTCTCCCTGTGTAGCCCAAGCTAGCCTTCATCTTCCTGCCTTAGCCTCTGGATGCTGGGATTACAGGTGTGCACCGACACTGGAATTAGCATGTCTAGATTTCCCAACACAAACCTTGTTAGTATTTTATTGTATTTCATTAAATGTGTAAGTTAGGCTAATTTAGATGGCTCAGCATCTCCGTGAGACAGAAGCTAAGCACGCCTCCCTTCCATGCACAGATGTCTTCTGGTGACTTTTAGTTGTAGTAGGAACTGCCCGGCAACCAAAGGAATGTGGGGCTGTCCTTATAGTCACCTGGGAAGTATCACAGACTGCCTGCACTTCTCAGGGGTAGATATACCCAGACTCTGTGCATATCTGGGTATACCCAGCACTTCCTGTCCTTTGCTGGTGTGGGACAAGTTCAACATTTGAGTCCCACTTACTAGATTAGGCTCATCAGCATCTCCTGGTTTTTGTTTCCTTAACTTCATATTATGAACCCGCCTGCGTTTCTAGCATCAGGCTATGATGACACCATGTGTGTTGTTGTGCTAGGCCCATTGTGGTGGCTGCTCTTACTGTCACCCCAAGGGAGAGGATGGTAGAGGACCAGGCATACTTACAAGTTGTAAGTGGATTGTGTCCCACAGTAGGGCTGTCGACAGAAGTCAGAACAAGGTTTAGGTGTCCTTAATGATCTCAGGTAAAAATGGGGGGAAACTGAAGGTCCTATGGAGTAGGTTGGCTGGGTGATCCACAGTCAGAATCCCAGAACCTGGAAAGAAACAGCTATGAAGGCATTTGCTTTTAGGATGAGTAGCTTACTCACAGGCACAAAGACAAGGGCTAGGATCCAAACTTCTGTCTCTGGACTCCTTGGTCTATGTCTCTGACAGGCATGCTCCAAACTGAGCCCACTCACTGGGGCTCAGTGTTTCTCTGCCCTGCCTTGTTGTTGAGTGCAGGTCTGGAAGGGTTCTTTCCAAGTTGCTCTGCTAGCCCTGGAGCTTGCTCCCCAGCTTCCTTGTTTGTCTAAGTGAAGCTTGCAGGCTCATTGGAAACTTGATTCTGGCCAGCTGCTGGAGAGCCCTCTGAGTAAACAAACCTGGGGATGACATTCCAGAGGGGAAGAATTTAAAAAATGTATTTATTTTGTAATACCTCCCTCTTGTCTTTTCATTAATCTTCTCTTTATTCTGGAGGATTTTATACCTGTATACAGTGGGATCACACATACTCATATATTCCCCTTTTCTCCTCTCCAGCTCTCAGATCTTCAACATGTCCCCCTCACAGCTTCAGGTCTTTTTGGGGTGTGTATTTATAACCTGTTAAGTCCAGCTAGTGCTGCCCCATATGTACATTGGTGTGGAACCCTTTACTGGAACACGGGGATCCTATCAGCGCCCCTATTTTTAAAAAGAACGATCCTCTCCCAGCAACTGTCTACTGCCAGTAGCATCCCAGTAAGGGGCGGGGCCTGGAAATCATCTACCACATCTCTGCTGGACTTTTGGTTACTTGATCGTGTGCAGGCAGCCACAGCTGCTGAGTTCCCAAGTGTGATGGTTATCTCTGTCATCTCTCTAGGACACAGGATCTCACAGCACTCCCCCACATCTTCCAGCTCTTCCATTCTTTTTGCTTCTCCTTCCACGGTATCCTCTGAGCCTCAGTTCGGGTGGGGTAGGGGTGCTACAGATGCCCCATTTAGGACTGATCACTCAATCTCTTCTTCTTAGTACTGTGACCAGTTATGTATTTATCTATTGACTGCTGCTCACTGCAAAAAGAAACCTCTCTGACCAAGACAGAGAACCGCCCAGGTTTGTGGATTTAAACATATGTAGGTAGGAGATTCTTTGAAAGCATGACCATTTAGCAAAATAACAGAAGCAGGCTCTCCTTTAGGCTCTGTGATTTCTCTAGCTATGGGCTTCTGGTCAGGTTTGTAGTACCAAGCATGTGTTCTCTCTGTGGAGCAGGCCTCATAACCGATCAGAAAGTGGTTGGTTACCCCCACAACAGTCATGCCACTGTCACACAGTTGGGCACATCTTGTCTTGCAGGCTGCTGCTGTAGCAAACAGGGTCCAACCCTGAGTAAGACAATTGACGTGTTTTCTCTTCCAAAAGCTTCTATAGCCCCTTCCTGCACTGTGACAGCTTGCCAGCAGGGAGGAAGTTGACTGTTGGTTCAAGATCAATTTCTCTGTGTCCTGTAGTCCAAGTGAGTGGTGTCTTTAGCAAGAGTCTTCCCATGTAGTTTGGTGGGTAATCCAAGACAATGATAATACTCTGTATTGTTTGGGTGTCTCTGGGACCTCCTTTGACTCAGTTCAGAAGGAGAGCTGCAAATGGCTAGAAAACACTTTAAGAAGTATTCTACATCCTCAGCCATCGAAAGTGTCTCAGTTAGGGTAGCTGTGAAGAGACACCATGACAACAACTCTGATAAAGGAGAACATTTAACTAGGGCTGGTTTGCAGTTCAGAGGTTTAGTCCATTATCAAATGTGGCGAGAAACATGGCAGGGTGCAGGCAGATGCTGTACTGGAGAAGGAGCTGAGAGTTCTACATCTTGATCCTCAAGCAGCAGAAGGGGACTGTGTATCACACTGGGCATAGTTTGAGTCCTCAAAATCTGTCCCCACACTGACGCTTCCTCCAACAAGGTCGCTCCTAATAGTGCCACTCCTATGGGCCAAACATTCAAGCACATGGGGCCGTTCAAACTACCACAGAAAGGCAAATTAAAACTATTTTAAGATACCATATATCTCAGGGTTACTACCGATGTGACAAGACACCATGACCAAAAACAGGTTGGGGTGGGGATGGAGGTGGGGGAAGGATTTAGTTTGCTTATACTTCTCCATCACTTTGCATCATCAAAGGCAGTCAGGGCAGGAACCTGGAGGCAGGAACTGAAGCAAAATCCATGAAGGAGCACCGTTTACGGACTTGCCCATCATGACTTGTTCAGCCTGCTGTCTTATATAGCCCTGGACCGGCAACCCAGGGGTGGCACCCCCTATAATGGTCTAGCCCCTCCCCTGTCAGACACTAGCTAAGAAAATGCTACAGGCTGGCTTGCCTGCAGCCTGATCTTATAGATCTATTTTGTCAGCTGAGGCTTCCTCCTCTCGGGTGACTCGAGCTTGTGTCAAGTTGACAGAAAAACTTATCTGGCACACACAGTCAGAATGGGCATCATCAGGGATGTGAGTGTGGCTGTAGCAGAAGGGGGAGCTTTTACAGAGTGTCGATGAGGAGAAAATCCCATGCAGCCATTCCAGAAATCAGTCTGGAAGTTTCTCAGAAAACTAGAAACTCAGCTGCCATGTGAACCAGCAATACCACTTTCTGGGTATGTGCCCAGTGGACTTGATGTCCTACCACAGAGACACTTACACATAGATGTTTATTGTGTACTATTCACAATAGCTGTGAAATAGAATTGACCTTGATGTCCATCAACAGATGAATAGATAGGAAAAATGTGGAGTTTATGCACAATAGAATGATATCACTCAGCTCTAACAAAAAAGGAAATCATGCAAATTTCAGATAAATGGGTAGAAAAAATCATGCTAAATGCTGTGATTTAGGCCAAGGAAGACAAACCCCTCATCTTCTCTCTCATATGCATAGCCTACCTTCAAATGTTGTGGTTTGTTTAATTTGAAGCAAAAGTGGAAGCCAGGAAATGGGAAGGGCGCTCTTTGGGTTTGGGCACATTAGAGGAAGGAGATGATAGATTGTAGGTAAAACAGAAGCAGAGAGGAGGCATACGGGAGGGGTGGGGGACAGAAATGCTTAGGTAAGGGGGCACAGGGTATGGGAGGAGCCAGGGGCAGAGGGGAGGGTGATCCAAAGGGAAAGCACATGAAAACCCACATGGCATCCTACTATCTCCCAGTGCAATTGAAAGAAAAAAATAACTGGAAGGATAGTAGACTAATACATGGGAAAGAAGGAGAGGGAATATCAGGGGTTAAAGGATTAATCATGAATGGGAGGGGCCATGGGGGAGAAGAAAAGGTAGTGTAGGTTAATCAAAATGTATAAAAAAACCCATGGGAATCCATTAGTTAGTAAGTGAATTTCAAAATACAACTTAAAGAAAAAAATTATGATGCAAGGATGGACAATGTTGCTTCCACCATACATGGGTTCTTAAATGAAAATCTCAGCTCAAGGCAGAATGGGACAGTTTCGAATGACTTCTGTGCCTGGTTGGAAACTGTTGTTAAAGGGCTGTAGAGATGGTTCAGCGTGTTAAGTGCTCTCTGTGCAAACACAAGGAGCTGAAGGTGTTCAGATCATCAGCATCCGAATAAAACATCTGGTATGGTGGGCTCTGCCTGTAATCTCAATCCTGGGTTGAGGGAGGGGTGGATGGAAGCAGGTAGATTCCCAGCGCTCACTAACCAGCCAGTCTAGTGAGTGGGTGAACTCTGAACTTACTGAGAGATCCTGTCTAAAAGAATAAAGTGGGGAGTGATTGAGGAAGACACACGATATTGACCTCTCGCCTCCATGGATGCACACACACACACACACCCATGCACACACATGCACGCACGCACACACGTGCATGCACATGCATGCACACATGCATGCACATACCCCTCACACACCAGATACACACACATACATCCCAGATACACACACATGCACACACGCATGCACTCACACACCCCTCACACACTAGATACACACACATACACCCCAGATACACACACACACGCCCCTCACACACCATACACATACACCAACACACACATAAAAAGCGAGTTTCAGTTTGCATGGAAGAGCAGCATTTAATCTCTGACATCATAGTCTCTTTGTTCTTTGCTTTTCTCTCAAGCCACTGAGCTTGCCAACAGCCCTGTGAAGAGCTGTTGCACGCCTTCCTTCTGGAGAACCTGCACTCGGGCATGCCCGAACAGAAAGTGTCAAGCCGTTGTCACCCGGTGACTCTTAAGGGTTTAAAAGGGTTGTAGCAAATGGGAGAATTACTCTGGTCATGGTAGAGTATTAAAATATCAAAAATGTCTAAGGTGGTATTTATTATAATGCTGGTGTCAGGTCATGCCATGTCTTCCTTTTGAGCGCCCTTTGCCATTAGGACTCCAGGTCACGTGGGACTGAAAACCTGCACGTTTGAGAGAGCAGTGCTATAGTGTTCATGGAGAACTGGTTTCGAAGCAGGCTTAGAACTTCGTCTCTCTTCCTCTCTTTCTCCTCAGCCTCTGTCCTGTCAGCTTATACCATCAAGGGCTAGTGAGCAGGGCACCTAGTGGTCAGCTTTGATTGGTCCTATCTTTCTCCTTTCTTCCCTGCTATTGGTTGGCTAGAGGGTTGCTGTGTATTGACTGCCTCACACTTAATCCTGTGTGTCCACTTTTGGATCTGGAGGTGTGGCCAAACGTGGAGGATGGAGAAGCCTAAAGGAGATCAGTGGTGGATGCTGGCCTGCCTCAAAGCAGTGCATGCCCCAGGGGAGCCTTGCTTCACCAAGAGTTTGTTGGAGGTTTATATGGATCCCCGTGCTGTAGGGATGTGTGAGTTGTGTTCAGTGGTAACTTCCAGAGAGTAAAGGGGGGATTGTGGGTATTGAAGTCAAGGGGAGGTGAAGTGTATGTGTGCTTGTGCATGTGTGAATGTATGCCCACACATACGTGTGTGTGTGTGTGTGTGTGTGTGTGTGTGCACGTGCGCGCGTGTCTTTGGGGCGAGTGAAGGCACTAGTGTATGTGGAGTGGAGGTTCCAGGTAACTTGCTGGGTATAGCAGCATCAAGGTAGCCTTTGGCCCTCTCTGTCAGGTAGGTGGTCACTGTCCTGCAAGACCTTCCTGAACTGACCTGAGTGTGTGCTCTTGAGACCCTCACTCTTATATCTTATATTTTGGTCATGAGCCTAGCCTTTAACAGCCGAGCCATCTCTCTAGTCCTTCATTCCTCTTCCTTTTCTTTTGGGTGGTGTGTTTCAAACCCTGAGTGCCATGTGGGGGGAAGGCAGCCGTGCACTTCTGAGCTCCTTGGTCACAGGAACTTCAGATTGAACCATACTTCTGATTAACTGTGTGGCAGTGGGCAGAATGACCTCTCTGAACCTCAGTTTCCTCACCTGGAAGACTGAATTATCAATGATATTGCTTTATAGATTATTTAGATGTTGTGCCTGTGGGAGTTTGGGACATGGTTTGATTAGTAAAACGCTTGTCACAAAAGCATAAGACCTGAGTTTGGGTCCCCAGTGGTCACGTAGAAAGCTAGCTGGAGAGCTGGAGCGATGACTCAGGAGTTGAGAGCACCGGATGCTCTTCCAGAGGACTCCAGTACAACAACAACAATAACAAAAAGCTAGTTGAGCAATGGGTGCCTGCAACCCAGTGTTTTGAGGGTAGAGACAATTGGATCCTAGTCTAACCAATCAGTGAGCTCCAGGATGTGTGAGGAGACCCTGTCTCAAAACATAAGGTGGAGGGAGCTCGAGGCGGATACGAACAGTGCACATACCATCTACTTACCCACACACCCACGTCCATGTGCACACACGCACACACAAATGCAAGACGAGTCGCACGTGTGAACACACTTGTGAGTTGCTTAGCGTCATGGACACAAGCATAGCTTCTAGGACTACTGTTTCCAAGTTTCTCATGTTCTCTCTTGCTGATGCAGGATGCCCTGGTTCCATACTCTCAGCACAGTTAGACTCCAGGACCTGGAAGTCTGAAAAGCACTGACCCATTCTATTTCTGAATTACCTGCTTCTGCCCTGTGCACAGCTGGGAAAGAAAAGGTCCTCTTTGGAAGAAGTGTGCGCATGCAAGCAGGGCAGCCCCCACACTACCCAGTGTCCCTGCTGTCCGTGGATGTCCTTTTTAGTGCATGATGTGGTGTGAGCTCTGCCCGGAATGGAGCCGCGTGTATCGACTTCGCATGGGTCTCGGCTTTGTCCGATTAACACGCCTGACAATGAGACAGCAAGACTTGTGCTTCCCTAGCAAAGGGTATTTTGTTTCAGAGGGTTGTTTGAAATGCAGTTTCTCTGGCTCATAATGTCAGAACTGGTGTTTGAAGTACGCATGAGGACCCTTACCGATGTTCTTATGTTTTAGTGAGGGCTCTCTGCAGAAGCAGCAGAGTGCATGTGCTCCTCTCTCTCTCTCTCTCTCTCTCTCTCTCTCTCTCTCTCTCTTTCTCTCTCTCTCTCCCTCTCTCCCTCTCTCTCTGTCTCTGTGTGTGTCTGAGAGAGGAAGGGAGAGAGAGGTGGGCCATATACTTATAGGAAATTGCTTATGAAGATCTTATAGTATAGGTTCTAGTCTTTTTTTGTAACTATTTATTTGTTGTGAATTTCATTACCTATATCTTGATCCTATTTATCTCCCTGTCCCTTTGTATCTGTTCTCTACCCTTGTAGAAAAAGAAAATGCGAAAGCTGTAATGTGACTCAGTGAGTCACACAGCAAGGAGCAAGGGCCAGGGCCCATTTCCTGTTTTAACGCCCTCAGGGCCGGCTCACCAACACTTATACCACCAGGGCCAGCTGTACTGTGGTCCCCAGGTGAGGGACAGGGACTGCTCTCCTGAGTGTTGGAGCTGGTGAGGGACAGGGACTGCTCTCCTAAGTGTTGCAGCTGGTGAGGGACAGGGACTGCTCTCCTAAGTGTTGCAGCTGGTGAGGGACAGGGGCAGTTCTCCCAACTGCCTCAGGCAGAGTGGGAGAAAGGCATCTCTTCCTTGCCCATGCCACCATATGGCAGATGAGGGGTGGGGCCAGATCTGCTGGTAACGGGGATGGGCAGCTCTGGAAGGGCATCTTTCCCTGGTCTTTGACACCACATGGCAGACAAAGGGGGCAGTGCTAGCTCTCTCTCTCTCTCTCTCTCTCTCTCATGCCCTCAGGCAAGGTGCAAGGCCTGTACTCCCAAGTGCTGCAGCCAGTAAGGGGTAGGTGATGAGGGGCAAGGAGAAGGCATCTCTCCCTTGTCCATGCCACCACATGGCAGATGAGAAGCACCAGATCTCCCGTGCTCATGTTTTCAGGGCTGGCACACCACACCCGTGTTGACAGGATCAACTCTACTTTGCTGCCTAGGTGAGGTGCAGGGCCTGCTCTTTTGCGTGCTGCAGCTGTTGAGGGACTGGGTTAGCAATCCCTAATGTTGCAGCCAGTGAGAGCCCTGCCTCTTGGCCTTCCATGGTATGAGGAGTCACAGACATCAACACAGACCCAAGGTGCAGCAGGGCCACAGACCTAGACATGGGCCTTAGCAGCAGCCGAGGCCCGGACATCACCATGGCCCTTGGTGACAAGCAGACCACCCACCTCAGCCTGCTCCTCACTGCCTTCACCTCTTCAGATCTCTTTCTACACAGGACATGAACCATTCTCTCTCTCCCATCCCATCCCATCCCATCCCATCCCATCCCATCCCATCCCATCCATTTGTCTATGATAATAGTGCTTGACCAGCTGGTTTCCCTGGGCAGGCAGGCATGTGGGTTCCTGCTCAGTCTAAATGGTGCTGGGTAGGGTTGTGTTTTTTCCTCACCACCTGGGTAGGCCACCCTGGTATTTTTTAAATTAATTTTTATTTCTGGTGCATTGGTGTTTTGCCTACAGTTATGTCTGTGTGACGGTGTTGATTTCCTTGGAATTGGAATTACAGACAGTTGTGAGCTGCCATGTGGGTGCTGGGAATTGAACCTGGGTCCTCTGGAGGAGTAGTCAGTGCTCTTAACCACTGAACCATTTCTCCAACCCCTCGGTTCTGGTCTGAATGCAGACATACTTAAGGCTGAGAAACAGCCATTGTTTCAGTGAGTCCAAAGACAGTGTATCTGGCTAGCTGGTACACATCCATGAGATGGAGGCAGGAGGATATGAGTCTTGAGACAAGTTTGGGATACATAATAGGACTGTCTCAGAAACCAATATAACAGAACAAACGAAGAGATAACCCCCCACTCCACAAACCTACTGTCTAATGGGCAGGAAGACTTCCCTTTAAAAGAGACTGCCTTTTGTTTCACTTAGGCCTTTGCCTGGGTAGGTGAAGCCTACCCACATTGTGGAGGAGAGTTGGCTTTATTTATTTAAAAATTTCTTTCAATGATTTATTTTTATTTCATGTGCAATGGTGTTTTGCCTGAAAATATGTCTGTATAAGGGTGTCAGATCCCCTAGAACTGTGGCTATAGGCAGTTGTGAACTGCCATACAGGTGCTGGGAATTGAGCCCAGGTCATCTGGAAGAGCAGTCAGTACTCTTAACCACCGAGCCATCTCTCCAGCCCTGACTTTGTTTATCTACTTTAGATGTTACATCCATTCAGAAATACCTGGGATAATGTTTGTCTAGGTGTTTGAGTGTTCATAGCCCTATCGTTTTACACACAATGTTCCCTATTACATCCTTGGTATCATCTTGGGGTTCATGATCCTTTTCTGAGCTTGTGTAGTTGAGAAGACTGGTATTAAAGCATCACAGACCATGGAGGTCTCGAGGTTGGTATTGTTTTCCTGAATCTTCCATGGGGAAATATGTAAGGCCTTGCTGGGCAGTGGTGGGGCATGCCTTTAACCTCAGCCCTTAGGAGGCAGAGGTAGGCAGATCTCTGATTCCGAGGCCAGCCTGGTCTACAGAGTGAGTTCCAGGGACAGTCAAGGCTACACAGGGCTCCTCTTCCAGAGTCAGTAATGATGGGTATATTGCACATGCACACTGGAGTCTGTAGGTCAGAGTGTGCACTTTGCAGAGTTCCTGATCCAGAACCGCAACTCAGCCTGAAGCCATCTGGGTGTGGCCATTTTGAGGATGTACTAGTGACTTCCTCAAGCCCTCAGGTTCGAGGAAATTTCCTAAACATTTTAGACACTTCTTCTGCCCAGCCTATAAACCTTGGGCACTCAGGATCTCGTTTATGACAAGGTGGCTAGGCATGTCCCTTTGGTTTAATGTTTTGATGTCAGGCTTGGCATTTGTACCATTTTTCAACCTGATTTTGGAGTCCAGGTAGACACATCTGTGCCCAGGAACATTATCTGTGAGGACAGCGGTAGGAAGAGTTATTCTGCAGTGAGACTTCAGATTGCCCCATTTTGTTGCTAGGTTCTTATTTGCCAAGGTCTTCCCTCTGTGTTGTGTGACTGCTTGGGAGGACACACGCCTGTTTGCCCAGATAGGGCTCCAGTAACAGACAGAAGTTCTTTCATGTAAGCCTACCTTGGTGACCAGTGGATTTCCTAGAGTTACTTATAGGGCTGGAGAGATGGCTCAGCTGTTAAGAGCACTGCCTGCTTTTCCGAAGGTCCCGAGTTCAACTCCCAGCAACCACATGATGATTCAACCTTCTATAATCAGGGAAGAGACCTGGTCAGTCATCCTCATCAACTTAGAACATGAAACCCAACATGGCCAAGTTCAACAGAAACACCTTGCATGCTTCAGCATTGCCAGGGCATATGTTTCATTTTTCATTTCACTTATAGGGACGCGGGTGACTTAGAGGGAAGAGCCAGTTCCACTGTGCACTGAAGCCCTCTGCAGCTTGTGGGCATCAACACCATGGAAGTGTCCCCTACCTCCAGCACGTGTTCCTGCTCCTGTAAGGTGGGGAAGGAGCCTCACGAGGCTTTTAGCTCTCTTGTAGCTTGTGAGTTGCCCAAGCCTTCCTCCTCCCCTCCTTAAGAAATGCTTCAATCTCAAGAAAACAGACTTGTTACCTGAAGGGCTGGATGAGCAGGCGCCATAGATCACACAGGCTGATTTATGCTAGAGATATGGTGCTAAAGTTCGCTATGCAAATGACGTGGCAGTTTGGTGAGTCCTATTTTTGGTAATTTGTAGTAGGTAAGCCAAGAGCACATTGCCGTTCCGAAGACATTTTTAGAGGACCTAAAAGTGAGTTTCTATTTTGATGCTTTTTGAGAACTTGAGAGGCTTTCTCTTGGCAAGAGGTAAGAAGATCTGCCGGTGTCTTTGACAAGTGGTCTCAGGGGAACAGCTTGCCATCTGCAGGAGGCCTCTTCAGTGCCCCACTTAGGATGCTTTGGATTGGCTGCTTTTTCGTAGAGAGCATCCGGTTTTCTTAAGAGGAGGCTGGCAGAGAATACAAAGCCTTGGGAACAGATCCAAGACCGCAGAGGAACAGGCTCAGAGAGCGTCAGCGGTCATCAGAAGAGGGCTGTCCTTACATGGCACCATGCGCTTTCCAGACACCCCCTGAAAAATATTGCAGTCTTCATGCAGGGAGTCGTATGCTAGGGTCTGGCATCTGCTCTTTTCCTGGGACCTGCAGTGTCCCTCTGGCACACCAGAGGTAACAGTGTAGTAATATAGTCCTCACCATGGAAACAACATTGACTCACTTTTACAAGTCCTAATCTTAGGAGAGAGGCTGGGGTATGTGTAATTTCTGTTTGTTATAATCAACCCCAACTAACTTATGCCAAGAGCCTACTGTGTGCAGACTTTAGAAGGGCATCATTCATCTCAGCGACCATCCCTCACCTTCGAGGAAGATTGCTCCTATCACATTTTACTTAGGATGAATCTGAAAGAACTTCCCTGTGTCTGGACTTTGACCCAGATCCTCTAGGATGGCACTTGCACCTCAAGCCAGGCTGTCATTTTCTCATCCTCAGAGAATGATATGATCTTTTGTTCACCATGCATTGCTTGCATGAATTTTATCTTTTTGAACTGCTGCATTTATACTATTTCTCTCAGTTATTGAGTTGTTGGTGCTCAGATAGCCCTGCGTTGGGAAGGCAGGAAGGGTTAGGAAGCTGTAACTCCTGTGGACACCTGGGTTGTGTCCCCCTCTCCAGTGTGTATGTATGTATATATCTGTGGGGTGTGTGTGTACCTTTGGAGTGTGTGTATGTGTGTGTGTGTATCTCTCTCTGTGTGTATATAGGTGTGGTGTGTGTATTTTATGTGTGTGTGCGTATCTGTGGGGGTATGTGCATGTGTATGTATATATATATATATTTGTAGATATCTGTGGAGTACATGAATGCATTTGCATGAGTGTCTGTTGTGGGTTCTTTCTCAATTGCTTTCTAGTTTATAAGGCAGAGTTTCTTGCTGAACTGGAAGCTTCTTCTTGGGCTAGTTTAACTAGCCGTCTTGTTCCCAGATGCCCTGTCTGGCTTCTGAATGCTGAGATTTCAGGAGGGCCATTATACCCATCTGGCATTTGACCTTTCTCTTGCAGCTGAGGGTGAGTGATGGAGGTTCGGACTCCAGTGTTCTTGCCTGCACAGCATGTGCTGTACCCCGAGTTCTTTCTCTAGCCCCCAGCTTCTGGGGCCTTAACCAAGCCTTCAGGGTACAGCTGCAACCTCTGTCTGGAGGCGGTAGCAGGCTTTGTCTGCAGATGTCAGAAAGTGAACTTATCTGAGCACGAGCTACTCCATCTGTACGGAGGCTTGGCCTCATCAGCGTCTCTCGCGGCCATGGTCTCATGAATGTTTCTCCTCCTCCAGGTTGGGAAAGAGGTTAAAGAAGACCCGCAAGTATGACATCATCACCACTCCTGCTGAGCGTGTGGAGATGGCCCCACTGAATGAGGAGGACGATGAGGATGAGGACACCACAGTATTCGACATCAAGTATAGGTGTGGGCAGGGGACAGAGGCTTCTCCCCGGGCTGTGTTCGGTAGGATGGTTCAGCCACAGTGCTCTTGTGTTCTTGTTAAGTGTTAGTCCAGACGAGCACAGGGCTGGTGGGTAAATGCTTATCCTGAAACAAACAAAAAGTCATATTATCATGGTTGTTCCTGGAACATTGGTTTTAGAAACAGAGTTTGTTAATGAATCACATTTGAATTTTATTTACACGTGTGTGTGTGTGTGTGTGTGTGTGTGTGTGTGTGAGAGAGAGAGAGAGAGAGAGAGAGAGAGAGAGAGAGAGAGAGAGATTTCTCTGTGTAGACCTTGAACTTGATTTGTAGACCAGGCTGGCCTCGAACTCAGAGATCCTCCTGCCTCTGCCTTCCAAGAGCTGGGACTAAAGGCTTGTGACACAACATCTTACTCACTTAACATTTTATAAAGAACAACCACACAATGAGACTTGCTGGTTCTAGATACCAGAGTAGGAAGAAATCCATGACTTTTATTTTGTCAGGAAGAGTGAAGTCAACAGTAATATTCAGTTATGCTACAAACTAATACACACATAGTGTTATTAATGATTGTATTGGGTTTATTGCTAAGCCTTTTGCCTATTTCACAGTCAGTACATAGAAACAAGAAAATTATAGCCAGGTGATGGTGGTGCATGCATGCCTTTAATCCCAGCACTCGGGAGGCAGAGGCAGGCGGATCTCTGTGAGTTCAAAGCCAGCCTGGTCTACAAGAGCTAGTTCCAGGACAGGCACCAAAGTTACAGAGAAGCCCTCTCAAAAAACAAACAAACAAACAAACAAACAAAAAATTAATGTCATTTAAAAGGTATTCCCGCTTATACTTCAAAAGTATATGGTGTGTGTGTGTGTGCGCATGCATACCTGTGTCACACACAGTACATGTGAGTGGAGGCCAGGGGCAACTTTGTAAAGTTGTTCTCTCCTTATACCTTATATGAGTTTTATGGGTCAAACTCAGGTCATCAGGCTTGCATAGCAAGCTCCTCTACTTCTGCCAGCTCATCTTGCTAAACCTTACTTTTGTTTTTGTTTTTATTTCTTGTTTGAGGCAGGATTGCATAACCTGGGCTGGCCTGGAACCTGCTGTGTAGAACTCGGTCTCCTGAGTAGTGCATGGCCATCCTGTGCTTCCAGGCTTTCATTATTATTACAATCAATAAGGGTCCGAGTTCTCCTGCAGGCCTGTGACGCGGTGTGCAGTACAGAACTTAAGGGAGTGAATCAGTTGTACTACATATATGTGTGTGTGTGTGTGTGTGTATGCATATATATGTGTGTGTATGTAGTAGTATATATATGTGTGTATATATAAATGCATGCATATAAACATTCATGTATATATGTGTGTGTGCCTACACACAGGCATATATGTCACTGAGTATATTTGGAGGCAGAGAACAACTTTTTTGGAGTTGATTCCCTCTTTCCATTATGTGGATTCTGGGAATCAAACACAGTTTGTCCGGCATAGCAGCAAGTGCCTGTACCTGCTGGGTTTTTTTTTTTATTCAGAGCCACTCCTAGAATCTTGTTCATATTAGGTGTGGCTGTTAATACTGACTGAACTTGACAGGCTCCAGAATCACCCTGGAGACAAATCTCTTGCCGAGCTTGTGAGGGAGTTTCTAGACTGAGCTAATCGAGAGAAGACCTACCTTAAATGTGGTCAGCACTATCCCATGGGTGGGGGTCCTGGGCTAGATGAAAAGGAGGAGCCGTGCCGAGCACCCGCATTCACCTGTCCGCTTCCTGACTGACTGCCACACGACAGCTGCCTCGTGCTCCTGCTGCCTTGCTGTCTCCGCCATGATCGACTCTACCCTCAAACTGTAAATCAAGCAACTCTTCCTTCCTTAAGTTGCTGTCTTAGTTAGGGTCTCTCTTGCTGTGGTAAAACAACCTGGGAGGGCAGGCGGTGGTGACACGCGCCTTTAATCCCAGCACTTGGGAGACAGAGGCAGGTGGATCTCTGTGAGTTCCAGGTCAGCCTGGTCTATAAGAACTAGTCCCAGGACAGGCACCAAAGCTACACAGAGAAACCCTGTCTCAAAAAACCAAAAACCAAACAAACAAAAAGAAAATGCAACAACATGGGGAGGAAAGGGTTTATTTCATTCTACTTTTTTTTTTTTTTTTTTTTTTTTTTTAGCTTTCTGCAAAGTGACAACAGAGAGAACCAGACTGCCCAGGAGCAGACACTGAGCACGGAGCCTGAGTCCATGGGTCTAGGGTTCACAATGGCCAACAGCTTAGAGTAAATGATTAATACAAATGGATTTGCTGGGTCCTGATGTTCCACCTAGAATAGAAGAAATGAGAGACACCAAGGGATTGGGGGGAGCAAACCCCCAAGTCCTGTTTCAGACATCACCAGGTGCCAAGACGGGAGTGTCTGTGAAATGCTAAGCATTTATAATTCATTACCCAGGAATGTCAGGGCAGGAACGAAAGCAGAGGCCATGGGTGGATGCTGCTTACTGGCTTGCTCCTCATGGCTCGCTCAGCTTGCTTTATTAGAGTACCGAGGACCACCAGTCTAGGGGTAGCTCCACCCACAGTGAGCTGGGCCCTCCCATATCAATCATCAATGATCATTTGAGAGGCTGTACCACAGGCTTGCCCAAAGGCTGGTTTGGTGTGGGCATTTCCTCAGTTGAGAATCCCTCTTCCCAGATGGCTCTAGCTTGTGTTAAGGTGACGGAAAACCAGCTAGCACAGTTGCTTTTGGTAAGTATTTTCTCATTATCACAACCAAGAGAGAAGCAACTAATCCATTGGGTGACTGAACTGGCTCTGTGGAAATCATGACAGAATGGGCTGTTTTTATTCTATTTTCACATGCCACTAAGTAAGAGAAAACCCTAGTCTGGATATGCAAGCCTATGCCAGTAGTTCCAATACTCAGGAGGCTGAAGCAGGAGGTTTTGAGTTCAAGGTTGGCCTGAGATACATAATGAGAACCTGTTTCAAATAACTGGTTGGGAAGAGGGAGAGACTTAAACAAGGTACTCTAAAATCTGTTTAGAAATTCTGTCTAGAACATGAGATGCGAAAAGGTTCTATTCTTTGACTGCCTGGATGCCAGCGCTGCTATAGCCTAAAATACATCCACACTCGTCTCAGTTCTTCAAATTAGACCAAGTTCCCTTTTTGGGCTGATTGTCAGTCCTGGATTGGTATTGCTGCAAGCTCTGAAACTCATCAAAAAGTAACTGACAAAACTGAACCACTTGGTAGGTATTCAAGTAGTAGGAATACTTTTGTTTTCTCAAAGACTGACTTCCTCCCCTGACCTAATGCAAGGGTGAGAATCAAGGATGAGGAGAAACTGTGTACCCATATACACAGTGGCATTTCAGACACTCCCCTCTTGGCACCTGGTGATGTCTGATACAGGACTTGGGTATGCTCCCCCCAATCCCTTGGTGTCCCTCATTTTTTCTAGGCAGAAACTCAGGACCCAGCAAATCCATTGTATTAATCCTGTACTCTAAGCAATGGCCATTGTGAACCCTAGTCCCATGGACTTGGGCTCTATGCTCAGTGTCCACTCCTGGGCAGTCTGGTTCTCTCTGATATCACTATGGGGACAGTCTCAAAAACAGGTTCTTTTTTTTCCTATTTATTTATTTATTTATTAAAGATTTCTGCCTCCTCCCCACCACCGCCTCCCATCTCCCTCCCCCTTCCCCATCAAGTCCCCCTCCCTCATCAGCCTGAAGAGCAATCAGGGTTCCCTGCCCTGTGGGAAGTGCAAGGACCACCCACCTCCATCCAGGTCTAGTAAGGTGAACATCCAAACTGCCTAGGCTCCCACAAAGCCAGTACGTGCAGTAGGATCAAAACCCAGTACCATTGTTCTTTTTTTTTTCACAAATGAATAACAACATTTATTAATCAATTCATTCCTAATGCAAATTCCTTCTTTTTTTGTTTTTTTCTATTTTATTTTTTATTTATTTTTATTTATTTATTAAAGATTTCTGCCTCCTCCCTGCCACCGCCTCCCATTTCCCTCTCCCTCCCCCAAACAAGTCCCCCTCCCTCATCAGCCCAAAGAGCAATCAGGGTTCCCTGCCCTGTGGGAAGTGCAAGGACCACCCACCTCCATCCAGGTTTAGTAAGGTGAGCATCCAAACTGCCTAGGCTCCCACAAAGCCAGTACGTGCAGTAGGATCAAAAACCCATTGCCATTGTTCTTGAGTTCTCAATAGTCCTCATTGTCCGCTATGTTTAGCGAGTCTGGTTTTATCCCAGGCTTTTTCAGACCCAGGCCAGCTGGCCTTGGTGAGTTTCCGATAGAACATCCCCATTATCTCAGTGTGGGGATGCACCCCTCGCAGTCCTGAGTTCCTTGCTCGTGCTCTCTCTCCTTCTGCTCCTGATTTGGACCTTGGGATTTCAGTCTGGTGCTCCAATGTGGGTCTCTGTCTCTGTCTCCTTTCATCGCCTGATGAAGGTTAATATTCAGGAGGATGCCTATATGTTTTTCTTTGGGTTCACCTTATTATTTCTCTAGGATCACGAATTATAGGCTCAATGTCCTTTATTTATGTCTAGAAACCAAATATGAGTGAGTACATCCCATGTTCCTCTTTTTGGGTCTGGCTTACCTCACTCAGGATAGTGTTTTCTATTTCCGTCTGTTTGCATGCAAAGTTCAAGAAGTCCTTGTTTTTTACTGCTGAGTAGTACTCTAATATGTATATATTCCATACTTTCTTCATCCATTCTTCCATTGAGGGGCATCTAGGTTGTTTCCAGATCCTGGCTATTACAAACAATGCTGCTATGAACATAGTTGAGCATATACTTTTGTTGTATGATAGGGCATCTCTTGGGTATATTCCCAAGAGTGGTATTGCTGGGTCCAGGGGTAGGTTGATCCCGAATTTCCTGAGAAAAAGCAGGTTCTTGTATAAAATGTGGTCACGACATTTGTGACCTTATTTCTGACACCCTTATTTTATTTAAAAGTTATTTGTGTCTATGCGTGTACATGCCTGTGTACGCATGAACATGTGTGCACACATGCTGTAGGTGGTATGACAGTTACAGGAGCCAGTTCTCTCATTCTGTCATGTGGATCTGTTTGGTCTGAATGAGAATAGCCCCCATAGACTTGTGCATGAATTCCTCAGTTGGTGGAACTGTTTGGGAAGGATGAGAAGTGTTGTCTTGTTGGAGGAGGTGCGTGATGGGGGTGGACTTTGGGGTTTCAAAAGTCCATACCAGGCACAGTCAGCTCTCTCTCTCTCTCTCTCTCTCTCTCTCTCTCTCTCTCTCTCTCTCTCTCTGCCTGTGCTGTAGATGAAGAGTGATAGTAGCAGCCTCGCTGTCTTACTCCTGGTCTTAAAGGAGTATGCATTCAATATTTGACCAATGAGCGAGGTTTGCTATTGGGATTTTCTTTTCTGTGTGTTACCTTTGAATTTTATTCCTTTCTCTAGCTCTGTTGAGCTTTTCCTTTAGCCCATTATGGTGGTGAATCTATCTATATTCATTAGCTTTCTCCTCCCCAGTCAATTCAGGATTCTGGAGTTAAGAGCTTTGGTCATGCGTTACTTTCTATGTGCATCGCATTGTCTAAGGCTTCCTTTCTCTCTAGGGAATGGTGACTGGCCTGTTGCTTTTCCGTTTTGTTATTAGTCTGTTTGTCTGGCTCTGGTACAAGTTAATGCTGGCCTCATGAAGCGAGTTGGGTGTGTTTCCTTATTTTCCTTTTGTAGACAAGTTTGAATCAGATTGGAACCGTTTGTTTCCTAAGTGTTTAGTAGAGCATGCCAAAAAACCGGCTGCACCCAAGACAGCCTGTGTGCAGTATTTAGGATAGTGGCATGCATCAGTTCCTTGAATAGTTCTGAGAATATTCAATCTTTATTTATTCTTGGGTCAGTTTTGATCAGAAGTAGTTTTGGGGGCATTTTGTCCATGTCTGTTAAAGTTTACAGATCTGTTTTTGTATAGTTGTTCCCAATATTCTTTTTTAAACCTGTAAATGTGTGTAATATGAGTAGCTATGGTCTTTTTTTGTCTTTTTTGAATGACAGGATCTTTGTGTAGCCCTGGCTGGCCTGGAACTCACTATGTAGACCAGGCTATAAAGACAGTGTAAATCTCGAATTTACAGAGATCTGCCTGCTTTTGCCTCCTGAATTCTGGGATTAAATGTGTGTGCCACCATGCCTGGCTCATTTGCATTATTATTATTTAATATTTAATATTATTTTTCACTTCCCCCCTTTCTCAGTCTTGTAGGAAGCTTCATTTTTATCTCTCTGCATGTAGAATCATCCTGGGGCTTCTTTGATACCCTCTCTGATGATCAACTTTCAGTTGGTGTCTGCGTCCCATCTTAGCTAGGATCTCTGTTGCTTTGACAAACCACATGACCAAAAGCAAATTGGGGAAGAAAGGGTTTTTTCAGCTAACACTTCCGTATTGCTGTTTACCACTGAAGGAAGTAAGTGTTGACTGAGATTCCTGCAATTGTTCAGTCCCAAAGAAATCACACAGAGGTTTACATTAATTATAAACTGATTGGTCTAGTATCTCAGGCTTCTTATTAACTCTTATAACTTATATTAGCCCATAATTCTTGTCTGTGATAGCCATGTGGCTTGGTACCCTTTTCTGCGAGGCAGTCACGTCTTGCATCCTCTGCATCTGGGTCAGGACTGCAGACTGAAACTTTCCTCTTCCCATAATTCTCGTTGCCCCACCTCTACTTCCTGCCTGGCTACTGGCCAATCGGTGTTTATTAAACAAGTACAAGAAACAAATCTTTACAGGGTAAAACCATTGTCCCACAGCAAGCGAGGACAGGAACTCAAGCAGGGCAGGATCCTTGAGGCAGGAGCTGATGCAGAGGCCATGGAGGAGGGCTGCTTACTGGCTTGCTTCCTCTGACTTGCTCAGCCTGCTTTCTTATAAAACCTAGGACCACCAGCCCAGGGATAGCATCACCTACCATGGGCTGGGCCCTCCCACATTGTTCACTAAATGAGAAAAGCCTTACAGTGGATCTCATGGAGGCATTTCCTTCACTGAGGCTCCATCTCTGAGGGCTCAAGCTTGTGTCAAGTTGACGCACAAAACCAGCCAGTATACCAACCCTCAGCTTTCTTTGAGTGAATTCTATTCTGCTGCTGCTTTCACTGAATATGAAACCCATTCAGTTATTGTCAGACTTCCCAGCTGGAATCGGCATTTTTTTTCTGTGACAGCCTGTGGCAGAGCTTCCTGTAGACATCCAGGACTGTTGCCAGGCCCTGCCCTGCCTCTCTTTGTGTCCTGAAGAACTGACCTTCGGGGAGCTCCCCCATGGACGCTCCTGCTGTTTGTGGTTGAAGTGAAATGACATTGTGGATGACCTTGGAGGTGAATCAGTCAGACACAAGGCCGCGCCAGGCCGGAGAAGACTGACAGCTGGGAGGCTAAGTAGCTTTTCCTCATGTCCAGGTTTATGGGAACTACAGCTGAGAAGTGGGGGAAATGGATTCGCTGTCATCTCACTACTTAGCAGTAGCCACTAGAGTGTGTGTAAGTACGTGTCTGTGGGGCTTCCTTTTTCTTTTGAAATAGACCCATGTTACAAAGGCTGACTTGGGGCCCCTTCCCCCTGAGTGGCCTATTGTGAGCAGCTTTTCACGTCAGTAAGTATGAAAGAATGAAGCTCTTTAAGGTCACCTTTCTGCTTCATGCAGTGTTTTGAGGACTTGTCGGCACACTGCTGACCTATTCAGAGGGACTTGTTTTTCCTGTCCACCAAATGTTTCTGCTTCTCTCCAGGAAGCACACACATTGAAATCAGATGTGAATGAGCCATGGCTTTTGGGTTGTTTTGTGATGGAGTGGAGAGAGGAGTGTCATGTGCTTGGCACCATGGCAGTGAGGTGGGTCCGATGTGTCTTACCGTATATGCAACTTTCTGATCGTATCTTGTGACTTGGAGCGCTGGTGGATCAGCCAGGCTTGTTCTCCCTAAGTTTCCAGTCATGGGGAGAAGAGGTCAGAGGCCAGGGAGGTGTCTGTGGACAGCACCCCCAGCCCCAGTCCTGGGTATCAATCCTAGAGTCTCATGCATGCTAGCTCCACCCCTTCTTTGTTTGTTCCATACCGCTGGGATGCTTTGATTTGGGAAAAATACCACTTGGAGGACAAAACGCCTGGAGTTTTGGAATGGTTCCATATTCCAGGAGGCATTTGGATTTCACTTGTGTTTGTGCTTGGTTGGCCTGGTGCACTGTTGCAGTGTTTTGGGTCTTTGCGAATCCCTAGTTTATTTTGGAAGACTTCTGTTACACCGCCTAGGCATCCCCGGAGGACAGGCACGCGTGAGCGCTGCTGGTTGTGTGTCAGGGAGCCTGGCAGCTGGGTTGAGCACAGCTCAAGGTACCTAGCTGCTGGGTAAAACCCACCCAAGGTACCAGACTGCTGCTGTCCCTGCCAGCCCTGCTTCCTGCTGAGTTGGGCTTTCTGTGTGTGGAAACAGCGTGGCTCCTCCAGGGTGTGGACCAGCATTCTAAGCAGGCTTGCTTGCCCCACTTTTGTGGCTAGAGCTTCCTTTAGGAATATTAGCTACCAGTGACATGACCATGGCGTAGGAGACGGTGCCTACTCTATCCTCCAGAGGGCAGGTAGGTCTGACCCCCCCCCCCCCCCCCCCCGCTCCGCTCCCATCCCAGGTTGAGGTCTAGACTAAGTACTTCTTATATGAAGGTATTAATACCTTTCCCATGGCAACGTCTTCTGGCTGCTTTTTCTTCCTAAGGAACTTGGGAAAGGTTAGGGTCTGGAGGCTCCTCTGCCCGCCTCCTGTCCCAAGGTTTTAATTCTTCTGTGAGAGGTGCTTATGGTGAGGAGACTGTCATGAAAACTGGGGTTCTCCTTTGCTCTGCAGCCCTCCCGTGTCTATGTGTGGCTGATGAGTGTTCAGGTATGGGGGTTGGCCGTGAGCAACTCATGGGAGGAAGGCACAGGGCCTGCCAGAGCTATCCATGCAGGTGCTTCTGGGACCCCCGTGAGATGAGTGCCCAGGCAGGCGACAGTGCCACATGTTGTTCAGTGAACCCATGATTTGTTTTGATGTAGCTATGGAGAGTACTCTGTGCCCTGGCCTGATTCTTGGTTTGGTCTCTGAAGCCATCGCCAGTCCTTAAATTCTATTACGCTTTTGTTTGTCATGGATGATTACGCAAGGCCCGTAATCCAACGTGGATGGAGGAATCGGGTCTAATGGGTCTGCTTTCCCTTCCTAAGCTCCTGTGGCGCAGCTTGTGAGCTTCCACTCGTGGCAAAAGCATTGCTTGTCCCCCTGCTGTGGTCTGCACTGTGTTAGAGTTGGAGCAGGAAGACGAGCAGGCTCACACGTGGCTCCAAACACCAGTCTGAGCAGGAGCCAGACGCTCATGTGCTTCTATAGGCCCAGCTCATCTAACTATGGCCAGAGCGCCAAATGCCTTCTGCATTCACTGGGTCTCAGTTATTGTCGCAGAATGCCTGAGACATCAACCCGAAGGCTTATTTTGGCTCCCAGAGCTGGAGGTTTCAGTCCATGGTTGGTTTGCCCCGTGGTGAGGCAGCACGTCCGGGTGGGTGTGGGGGAACAAAACCGCTCACCACGTCGTGAGCCGGGGAACCAAAGGGAGAGATTGGAATCCCAGAATTCCTGCCCCGTGTCCCCAGTGACCTGGAGGCCTCAGCTCTGAAAAGTTCTGCTGCCTTCCGACAGTGCCATTCCTTCTAACTCAGCGGGCTGAGGGGAGGCATCATGGAGTCCAGACTCTCACAAGTGCTCCCAAGCCAAGCATGAGTTCTACTTTCTGTCCTGTGTGCACCCAGGTCTTACTGGGCTGCTCAGGGTTTTTCTCAAATGTGTAGCTTTCCCCCCTGCCTCCCAACGGCTAGGATTGCAGCTCTGTGCCAACGTGCCCAGCTCTGATTTTTACATTTCCGTGTTTGAAAAAGATTCAAAAGGAGAATAATATTTCAGGATATATCAAAGTTGAGTGTAATTCAGATTTCATTGCCCATAAATAAAGTTTTATCGGCACACAGCCATCACCAGACATTCTGTACCGTCTCTGGCCGCTTTTCTGTCATGACAGCAGGATTCATAGCGGACACAGAAACTGCAGGATATACAAGCTTTAAGGCAGTTACTCTTGGGTAAATTTTAAAGAAATGCTTTGTTGACACTCGGCCTGAACACCTGTGGGAGGGCGAGAAAGAGGGATTTAAGGAAAAAGCAGCTTGTGTTCTAAGGGGTGTGGAGGCTGTGTGTGGAAGGAGGGTCCCTGGGCGTCCTGTGTGAGATCTGAAGGTCAGAGTGACACGGGAGAATGGAATGTGCCTTCCAGGCAGCACATGAAGAAGCCGCATGGTTGAGCACACCAAGGGCTGCCGAGAGACGATGGTGACAATAATGATGAAGATGACCACGCAGATGGCAGGAATAGGAAAAGGGACAGAGAGTGTGACCGTGTGGCCCATGGGGTGGAGACTGCCAGGAAGAGTCAGATGGTTTCAAGTGCTTTGCCCAAGTGGTGATTCTTCTTCCTTTTCTTTCAGGTAAAGATTTTCGGGCATGTCAGCATCCTGGGGGACGTTGGTCAACTGCAGCCTGAGATATGAAGGTCTGGGCACCGGCTCTCACCTGAGGTGTTGAAACCGAAACCAATGTTACTTATGAAACTCTGACTTCACTCTGTGTGTCCAGCATCTACTTGGAACGTCACCAACAAGCTTGTCCCCAATCGCCAGATGAGAGTCACCTCGGCCACCCTTGGATGCTCCTTTGAGATGCTCTTTGCACTCCTTCCTTGAGGGGTTTTCCACCTTCCTAAGAGGCGAAGATGGGAATATTGATTTCTAAGAATCTTTCTAGAACAACTATGGATAACAGTAAAGCTACAATTAGGAGGATCAATAATTTTAAAAAGCTGGGAAGATACCTTAGTTCATAGCCTGATTACCTTAGAAGCAGGGGATACAAGTTTTGTCCCTGGAGCTCACATAAAACAGAACTAGCATGAGGGCCCACACCTCTAATCCAGTATAGGGCAAAGAGGTGAAGGCCTGGGGTTGACTGCTCAGCCAACCTAACCTTGTGAGTGAGTTCCGGTGACGACACCTGGTCCCAGACACGGTGGATGACTCCAGAGGAACAATTCCCAAGGTTCATTTCTGGCCCCTACACACATGTTCACCAACACACAGCACACATACACACCCTCAAAAGCCGGAAGGGCCTTCAGATGTACCTAGGAGAATCCTGGCATTTTGTTATTCCAGATCTTTCTGTCACCATCAGGTCTGGTTTTATTTGGGGGACAGCTATGTGACATTTCAGAGTGAACATACAAGCTCCCCACCCAACTCCACTCCACCCCTTCCAAGAGGTTCGGCATAAATAGGCATGGCTACTACACAAATTTCAAATTTTCAGGGATCAGACCACATGAGTGTGTGTGTGTGTGTATGTATGTGTATGGGTATGGGTGTATGGTGTGTATACCTGTCTCTCTCTTCATGGGGATGTAAAGTGCCAGGTAGCTTTTAATGATTTTATGTGTGTGTGTGTGTGTGTGCTGTAAAAATGTTTCTCTCTCCTGCCTCAGTGTTGTGTTGTTTGTCTTAGGAATATAATGCTAAGAAGAAATCACTGTGGTAATTTAAATGAATGATACTTTGGTTGGCTGAAAAAAGAAGAAAAAAGGGACACTGTCAGGGACTCTTTTGGCAGCCCGTCCAGGCTAGGTTGCACTAGACTAGACTAGAAGCTCTCCTGGGCTCACTGCACCTAGCCTGGGAGCTGGGTACCCAGAGATGCCCGGAGGAAACAGGTCCTGGACTAACTGCTCAGGTTAACGGAGGTCTCCCACTTGGTCTTCTCCCATATTGCTGTAGCTCGGATGCTGTGTAAATCTCATAGCAGTGCCTTTGGGACCCCGGGAGTGTAGTATGTCTGGAAAGTATGACTGCTGTTATTGCCTTGTTTCCTTTCTGTCTTGGTTCTTGAGTTTGTGTACTTGTCTGTTTGATGCCCTGCTCCATTGCTTTGGGTAAAATCCCCTACCATGGCTAGCTCCACCCCACCATCAGACTCTCCAGTCCCTGGCTGGGGCTGTGGTGGTGGCAGTAGGTAGAGAGCCACCTTGGCTCTGGAGCCTGGCTGGGCATGGGTGCTTTGCAATCCTAACCCATCACGGAGTGGCCTGTTCTGGGCTCCCTTAATCTCTGCTTCTCAGTTGGTTTCTCTCACCCTCCTGCCCTGCTAGTCAGAGGGGTGGGGCTTGAAGCAGAGCAGGTGGCTTGCTTTCCTCACTGTGTAGTCACAGCACAGAGGTGATTCTAGGACATTGGCCATCTTCAAGCTGTGTGCCCTGCCCTCTCAGCCTTGGAGCTGGGACTGTTACCTCCCATTCAGGTGTCCCGGGACTATAGGTGACCACCTAGAGAAGCTGGATTCTCCTGCCTTATGTGTGAACACCATGGATCCGGCTGCCAGTCCCTCATCGCTGACTCTGGCAAGAATAGCAGGACGGTGACCTTACAAATCCTTGATGAAACTTCAACACCGCAGGCACTTAAATAAAGATCCGTAAAACAAGAATCATCAGACTGAGTCATGAGTGTGTTGGGTTTGGGTGTTTTTCGATGGAGCTGGTGAAACGACTTTGTGGTCAGAAATGTGAACACAGGTTGTGGGTAGGGATGAGTTGGGGTTTCTGGGGCTGTGTGTGTCCTGGTGATTTAGGAAAAGGCATATGAATGGAATGGGGCTGGGGAAACTCTCTCTCTCTCTCTCTCTCTCTCTCTCTCTCTCTCTCACACACACACACACACACACACACACACAACACACACACACATACACATGCACACACATGCGTGCACCCTTGCTTCATGCACTCTTGTTCAAGAAGCTGGTTCAGGTTGGGAAGTGTTGAGCCCTCACTGGAGACCCTTGAGGTGTCCAGAGGATGGAGAGCCCACCCTGTGTAATCCGTGGTCCTGTCCTTGCCTCGTCCCTGGTTTTGCATAAGATTTCTGTGACATCCAGGGTGCGATGGCACATGCCTGTCATCCCAGGGCTGCAGAGGCCAGTCTGGGATCCAGAGCAAGACTTTGTCTCAACAAACAGAAAACCATCCCCAAATTTCTATGGATGTCCAGGCTGGATTAACCCCCTAGTGGATAAAAGCCAGAGAGGGTGGCTCACTCACTTGAACATGCAGTGTTGGGTATCACCAAGAACTTCAAGGGTGTGGTCTACTTGACTCTTCCGACAGTACGCTCGTCGTCGTCTCTGTAGCCAAGCGTTTCCCTACCAGTCCCGCTCCTCTTGACATCCAGGGATGAGCCAGCCCGAGGAGGAAGGAGGTACCCTCAATCCAGCAGTGCCCCTTTTGGTTTGGATTGCTGCTAAGGCAATAAGTCTAGTAGAGGAGATGGTCCATGACTCCCAAGCCTGTCTCCCAACTGCCTGCCTTTTCTACCATAAGTGCTGACACTTAGGAAGAGGGGTAGCTTGGGGCATTGCTCAAAATGGTACTTTCTAAGGTTGTGAGACCCCCTGCTGAAGTCTTAGGTTTATGATATGTACCTTGCTTGCTTTTCTTTTTTCTTTTTTTTCAGCAAGATGCTGGGTCTGGGGACCTTTTGAATGGAATTGGGAAGTAACCAGAAGAGAAATGTCCAGAGGCAGGTGCACAGGTACCCTACGCTTGCTGGTGAGACTGACTAGCAAAGTGATTTTGAGATTGGTCGGCTCCCTGGTATTGTGAGCTCTGTGAGAGGGGGTGGGCATCAGCAAAGGGGACTACGGCTCAGTCGATAGGAAGACTGCAGGAAGAGTCAAGGGACTTCTCCATCTGCTCTCCAGAGGCACAGAATCTGCCCCACGAAGCCCGCAAGCTGCTCCCAGTCACATGTGGGAGCCAGCACTTGCCTCTAGCTCTGCTGCAGTAGAATTCTTGTGACTTTTATCTGAGAATTCAGGGAGCCTTTATGTGGACTCAGTGTGAAATACACAGCATATGATTTGTGAGATCGCTCTCTTTTCTATTCTTGGTGCGAACCAAATAGCGTGAGCATTTAAGGCCGTTGCTGTGGACCGCTACCTGCGCTGTTGCCTGAGTATTTGGTCTGCAGAGCGTCTCTCCCCTTGGTAAACTGCCTCAGAAGTTCTTGCTATAGTTAGGCTCAGTGGACTAGATTATCTATCAGCAAGCTTCACCTTCCTGGAGGTGTGGGCTGTTTTTGATGAGCCAAAATGATGTGGAAGGGCCACAATGGGCTTTACCTGTATTTGTTAGCAAAGAGAGGTACCGCAGCCTCGATGTAAGTGTTTAAACCCTCCATCGGACACCAGTGCTGCGAGTAGGAAAGATCATAGAGTAACTGATTGTGAAGTTTGTAAGAAGGCAGCTGGGCGGTGCCAGATGTTATGGGAAGAAGCAAAAGACAACGGGTGTGATTCCTGTCTTGCTTGCTCAGAGTAACGGGGGGCTAGCTTCCTCCGCTGGCTGTTGCGGTCACCTAGAGCGCAGGTCTAGCTTAGCATTGCTCAGTGATGGGTATCTCTTTGGCAGACATTCCCTCTGGAGGTCATTTTCCGCTCCTAGAGTCAGAGCTAGTCATCCCCGGTCTCCTCCATCAGCTTGCTTCCACACGAAGGTCATTTTCAGCTGCTGGAGCCATCCCCAGGCTCCCCCTTTAGCTTGCAGAAGCTTTAGGAGGTCAGGCAGGGAGTGTCTACGGCTTCCACAGTCCCAGATACTGATGGAGGAAGGTCATTGGCTAATAAAGGAACTGCCTTGGCCCATTTTATTGGTTGGAAGATAGGTGGGAGGAGTAGGCAGAACAGGACGCTGGGAGGAAGAGGAAGTGAGCTCAGTCTCAACAGCTCTCCTCTCTGGAGCAGACGCCTGAGAGAGACGCCATGCCCCGCTCCGGGCAGACACACGCCATGAAGCTCCGACCCAGGATGGACTAGGCTAGAATCTTCCCGGTAAGACCGGTTCTCACAGATTATTAGAGATGGGTTGATCGGGATGTGAGAATTAGCCTTTAAGTGCTAGAGCTAAAGGGCCAAGCAGTGTTTAAAAGAATACAGTGTCCGTGTAATTATTTCGGGGCATAAGCTAGCAGAGCAGGCAGCCGGGGTGCTGGGGACGCAGCCCTGCCTCGCCCCTATTACTACAAGATACCTCACCAGACACAAAGTCATCACCACGAAAAGATCAAGGCACCACACATGGGTGATGCTGCTGCCTAAGTGCAGGGCAGCAAAGTCTCATGTTGGGGAATGGGAGAGTGAATGGGAGAGACAAGAGCAGGTCATTGGGCCTGGGAGTGAGGGCCTAGCGGTGACTGGGAAGGTAAGCAGTGTGGGAGAAGGCCACAGGTCTGGACTCAGCCCAGGCAGGGACCCCCCCCTCCCCAAATAGGTAGAATTGGAGTAAGGGCTATAAGTATCTGGGAATTGTTACCATTACCAGTAACTTCTGGGGTCCTTCTATGTGCCTGGAGCCTTGGCATTTTATTTCTTATTCAGTTTCTCAGCTGGTCTTTAGGACCTTTAGGAGGGTATAATCTTATTTCTGTGATTATTTCCACAAACCACAGACGGGGGTTGGTTTCAATAATGGTCCAACTTCCTGCTTGTCCTGTACTTTAACATCCCCTGAGTCCCAGCATCACAGGATGGAGTTGGCAATTGCCTTCTCTTTGTTTGCGTGGGAACTAGCCTAGGAATCTCAGCACACAGGGTCACAGGTTGGTAACGGGTAGATCGTGGACCATGGCCTCTTACCCTCCCCAGCATGTTTACTTGGAGGCTCTGGAGAGATGGGAGAGCATAAAAATTCACATTGGGTGGCAGAGGATTCCTGAGCTCTGGGCCAATGGGAATTAAGGTTGTGTACTCCAAGAGGCATCCACCTTAGGTGGTAGCCCCCCTTCATGGCTAAAAGAGACTGTCTGCCCAGGAGCCCTTTTCACTTTTTAAATCCTACCTGGGTACCTGGGTCCTTGGAGTCCCCTACCCTGTCCAGTTGCACCAATCTGGGTTCAGGGCCTATGCTAGGAACACTTGCCTATCTATGTTGTTGGGAACCCCTGTCCTCTGAGCATAGCATGGCAGTTACTCCGCTAATCAGTGCAGCTCTGACTACCACCCACATAACACCTGCATAAGGCGGGGTCTGCTGATGGTTCCTTGTCAAAGCGACCATCACCTTCAACTCTAGTTGCTTCCCCTGGCCTCCTCCCCTCCCCGAGCAGTGTGCAGCTGCGTCACTTCTGTGCCATTCTGCCCCAGCTGCACGGGCTCTAGAGTGTGTAGGAGGTAGAAAGTTAACCGAATGGTGCACTCCATCTGTGGATGGCCTTGGGCTAGGCCTTGCACACAGCAAATATTAGGAGTAGCTGGGTGGATGACCCGACTTGGACTGTGCTCTGGGGAGACAGTTCCTTTGTATTTTTGATCTCATCATGGTGTTAATGACTAAGCCAGACAAGCATCTTCAGGGGCAGACTCCCAGGTAATGCCTACTCAGAGCATCGTTTATTTCTGAGAATGCCCCCAATCCAAAGTCTAACAGAAAGACACCCCAACACTATGTATGAAAATATCCTTTTTGAGTTTTTGGACAAGGCTTTCTAAGAGACTCCCCAGATACTATAGGTTGTTGCTGTTGCCCCTTGTTTGTCCTCTAGAGGCAGAAGGTAAGTCCGTATTTCTGAAGACACTGTTAACTTCAGACACAGGACCCAGAAGACGTGGACTAGGAGATCTGACCTGAAAATACCAAGCATGCAGATTTCCCAACAAAGGGAAGCAGTCAGTGGTCCTACTTAGGTGTTATTCCCATAAACCATAACAATGACCAGTGTGGCATGCTAACCCTAAGGATGCACAGTGGCGTTCATACCGTGATAGTAACCATAAGTTCTCTACTTGATCTTAAGGTCTACTTGGTAAGATGGAAATCATGCCTGGTACAGGAAACCTAGATAACAACCTGGGGCTAGAAAAGTCAAGGATTTTGGAGGAGAACCCATAACCACCACTAAACCAGCATAATCCCTAGGTATCTTCTAAATATTTATTCTTATGCCCACTGATAAGTATAGTTCTTAGTCATTATCAAGGAACCTTCTCTTTGCAGTAGACCATTACAGAAAGTCATAACTGATCAAAATGCAAAGAAGAGATTGTGTGGTGGTGCCCAGCTCCAATGGATATATTTATACAACTTGGGGTCTTCATAGAATCAGAGATGGGAAGACTCTTAAGAGCTAGAGGACGAGGGTGTTAGTGATACTGTGTCTCCTAGAATTGTCAGAGAAGCTATACCCATGAAGTCTCATCAACATGGCTGCCTAAACAAGACCTGAACAAGGACAACACTCACAGACATGCTAACATGGAAGAGGTAAGTCTATGGGGCTCCAACCCTAGACAAAGAACTGCAGGTAACTTAGGGAATGCTGTGATTGGATGAGCTCTCTAAATTGTTTATTCAATATCAAGTGGTGGAGATCATTGACTCTGGATATGGTTGCTGGTTCAATCCTGTTCTGTCCATGTCCTAGGACTGGATTTGCTCCTTGCTTCTGCTCCTGGTGGAGCTTGTTCTCTCTCTGTCCTAGGTAGCTGGTTCAGTCCCACTCCAGTTCCGGTGGAGGTCACAGACTCTAAATCAGGTTGTTTGGCTCATTCCTGGTCTGCCAGTGTCCCAGGACTGGATTGGCTCCCGGGATTTGTTCCTGGCTTCTACTCCCAGTGGAACTTGTTTCCTCCTGCCCTTTCTGTCCTAGGAGTGTGTTCAGTTCCACTCTTGTGGAATTTGTTGCCCAAGTGGAGTTCCTCGCCTCAGGGAAACTTTGGCCTAGGTTACTGTCTTTGACCTGTATCTGTAAATCCTGGTCTGGATTCCAGGCAGAAGTCCCTGGATTTGAGTTGGACCTGGAAAGGTTTCTGGTTCTGGTCTACTGCCTCGGAGATCCCAGGCTCGGGTGCACCCTAACCCACAGAGGTCCTGGCTCAGGCCTACTCTCTCTGAGGTCCCAGGCTCACACCTGGCCCCTCCGAGTTCTCTGGTTCCTACCTATTCCCTCAGAGGACCCAGGTTCACTCATGCCCAGACTGGCAGAGGTCCTGGCTCCGTGATATAATTTCAAAAGATAAAATTAGTTGCACAGAGACTATTGTGGGATACCCACCAGAGAAGACTCCTTTGGACACAGATTTAAACCAATAGAAAGTCTATTTGATGGCCAGTGTGTTCAGATCCCAGTGTAGCCCTCAGCCTTTCTCGGAGTAAGTTTTAAAGCACAAAACCATGTCCTGGGTTGACATACTTCAGCTGATATAACAGTTAGCCAGAAGTGGAACTGAAGAAGGCAGAAGCAAGGTTAGTACATTCAGAGACTTCCCCAGCACTCTGGACCTCTTTGTTCTGGCAGGTCTTGCTGCCTGTGTGAAGGGTCCCATGGCCTAATGGTACTTCTATCATAACATCAGTTGTGTGAAGGTTTGGGGCCTACTATAAAACAACAGAACTTTACAGGGCAAGCTAGGCATGCCTGGAGACATCGCTATCATTTATCTTTTTTCTAAATTGATTTTTATTGAGCTCTACATTTTTCTCTGCTCCCCTCTGGTGTGGGAGAATTGTCTATATTCTGTCAATTATATATTAAATAAACACTGATTGGCCGGTAGCCAGACAGGAAGTAGAGGTGGGGCAATGAGAATAGGAGTATTCTGGGAAGAAGGAAGCTCTTCCCAGAGTCCTGCCCAGACCACTGAAGAAGCACGATGTGACCTGCCCTGCTGTAAAAGGTACTGAGCCATGTGGCTAACATAGATAAGAATAATGGGTTAATATAAGCTACAAGAGCTAATAAGAAGCCTGAGCTAATGGGCCAATCAGTTTATAATCTTATGGAGACCTCTGTGTGATCTCTTTGGGGCTAAACAGCTGCAGGAACTGGGCAGGACAGAAACCCCAAGGAGTAGGCTCTAATGTTACAGAAGGAAGTAGCCTGGACTACTACGCCCACATTCCCAAAAAATGGACTATGGATATTTTCCTTTGTTTAAAAAAAAGAGGGGGAAGTGGTGCGGGAGAATTGTTTGTATTCTGTCAATCATGTTTTAAATAAATGCTGATTGGCCAGGCAGGAAGTATAGACGGGTCAACCAGACAAAAAAATAGAGGTGGGGCAATGAGAACAGGAGTATTCTGGGAAAGAAGGAAGCTCCCTCCCCAGTCCTGTCCAGACACAGAAGAAGCAAGCTGTGACCTACCCTTCTGAAAAAGGTACAGAGCCATGTGGCTAACATAGATAAAAATAATGAGTTAATATAAGTTATAAGAGCTAATATGAAGCATGAGCTAATGGGCCAATCAGTTTATCATTAATATAGACTTTCTGTGTGATTGTTTCAGGGCTAAGCTAGCTGGGTGGCCAGGGTGACAAGCAGGCCCTTGTGTTACATCCCTCTCTGCCTCTCCCCTCCCCTTCAAACCTCTACCAAGGTCCCCATGCTCCCAATTTACTCAGGAGATCTTGTCTTTTTTTCTATTTCCCATGTAGATTAGTTCTATGTATGTCTTTCTTTTCTCATTCTGTAGGCTGTCATTTTGTCTTGTTGACCATGTCCTTTGCTTTACAGAAGCTTTTCAGTTTCAGGAGGTCCCATTTATTAATTGTTTCTTTCAGTGTCTGTGCTGCTAGGGTTACATTTAGGAAGTGGTTCCCTGTGCCAATGCATTCAAATGTATTTCCCACTTTCTCTTCTGCCTTTATTATGTTTAGGTATGTTCCTAGTATGTCTGTTCTCTCCAGGACCTTTATCATGAAGGGATGTTGTATTTTGTCCAAAACTTTTTTGGTATCTATTGAGATGATCATGTGGTTTTTATTTTTGTGTTTGTTTATATGTTGGATTACATTGACAGATTTTTATATGTTGAACCATCCCTGTATCTCTGGGATGAAGCCGACTTGATCATGATGCATGATGGTTCTGATGTGTTCTTAGATTCAATTTGCCAATATTTTATTTAGTATTTTTATATCAATGTTCATGAGTGAGATTGGTCTATAATTCTCTTTCTTAGTAATGTCTTTCTGTGGTTTGGGTATTAGGGTAATTGTAGCCTCATAAAAAGAGTTTGGCATTGTTCCTTCTGTTTCTATTTTGTGGAATAATTTGAATTTGAGGAGTATTGGTATTAGTTTTTCTTTGAAAATCTTCTAGAATTTTGAGCTAAAACCATCTGGTCCTGGTCCTGGTCTTTTTTTTTTTTTTGGTTGGGAGACTTTTGATGACTGGTTTCTATTTCTTCAGCAGTCATAGGTCTGTTTAATTTGCTTATCTGGTCTTGATTTAATTTAGGTAAGTGATATTTATCCAGAAAGTTGTCCATTTCCTTAAGTTTTCAAATTTTGTAGAGTACAGGTTTTCAAAATATGCCCTGATGATTCTCTGGATTTCCTTCATGTCTGTTGTTGTGTCCCCCTTTCCATTTCTGATTTTGTTATTTGGATATTCTCTCTCTGCCTTTTGGTTGATTTGGATAAAGGTTTGTCTATTTTGTTAATTTTCTTGAAGAACCAACTCTTTGTCTCATTGATTCTTTGTTTCTATTTTGTTGATTTCAGCTTTCAATTTGATTATTTCCTGCTGTCTAGCCCTCCTGGGCAAATTTGCTTCTTTTTGTTCTAGAGTTTTCAGGTGTTCTGTTAACTCACTAGTATCGGCTTTTTCCAGCTTCTTTATGTAGGCATTTAGTGCTATGAACTTTCCTTTAAACATTGCTTTCATTGTGTCCCATAAATTTGGGTATTGTGTGGTCACTTTCATTACATTTTAGGAAGTCTTTAATTTCTTCCTTAATTTCTCCCTTGACCCATCGATGATTCAGGTGAGCATTGTTTAATTTTCATGTCTTTGTGGGCTTTCTGGAATTAGTATTGCTGTTGACTTCCAGTGTTAAACCGTGGTGATCTGATAAGATACTTGGGGTCATTCCAATTTTTTTTGTATTTGTTAGGTTTGTTTTGTTACTGAGTATATGGTCAGTTTTTGAGATAGTTCCATGAGGTGCTGAGAAGAAGGTATATTCTTTTTTGTTTGTATGGAATATTCTATAAATGCCTGCTAAGTCTATTTGAGTCATAACATCTGTTAGTTCCCTTATTTCTCTGTTCATTTTTTGTCTTACTGACCTGTCCAGTGGTGAGAATGGAGTGTTGAAGTCTCCCACTATTAGTGTGTGGGGTTTAATGTATGATTTAAGCTTTAGAAGTGTTTCTTTTACATATGAGCATGCCCTTGTATTTGGGGCATAGATGTTCAATATTGAGATTTCCTCTTGATGGATTTTTCCTGTGACTAATATGAAATGCCCTGCTATGTTTCCTTTGATTCATTTTAGTTTGAAGTCTATTTTGTTAGATATTAGGATAGCTACACAAGCTTGTTTCTTAGGTCCATTTGATTGAAATATTTTTTTTCCCAACCCTTTACTGTCTGTCTTTGGTGTTGAGGTTTGTTTCTTGTATGCAGAAGAAGGATGGATTCTGTTTTTGTATCCAATCTGTTAGCCTGTGCCTCTTTTATAGGTGACTTGAGTCCATTTAAATTAAGAGATATTAATGACCAGTGATTGCTATCTCCTTTTAATTTAGTTTTCATTGTTGGTGATGTTGTGTTTTTCCTTCTTTGGGATTTCCTGCTATGAGACCATCAATTGTCTGTGTTTTTTTTGCTGATGTAGTCAACTCTCTTGGGTTGGAGTTTTCCTTCTAGTATTTTGTGTAGGACTGGGTTTGTGGCTAGGTATTGGTTGAATCTGGTTTTGTCATGGAATATCTTGTTTTGTTCTATGGTGATTTAAAGTTTTGCTGGGTATAGTACTCTGGTCTTGCATCCATGGTCTCTTAATGTTTGCATAACGCTTGACCAAGGCCTTCTAGCTTTCATTGTCTTCAATGAAAAGTCAGGTGTAATTCTGCCTTTATGTGTTACTTGGCCTTTTTCCTTTGCAGCTCTTAATATTCTTTCTTTATTCTGTCTATTTAGTGTTTTGATTATTATGTGGTGAGGGGACTTTTTTTTCGTCCAGTCTGTTTGGTGTTTTGTAAGCTTCTTGTATCTTCATAGGCATATCTTTCTTTAGGTTGGAAAAGATTTCTTCTATGATTTTGTTAAACATTTTTTCTGTGCTTTTCAGTTGAACTTCTTCTTCTTCTATACCTATTATTCCTAGGTTTGGCCTTTTCATGGTGTCCCATATTTCCTGGATATTTTGAGTTAAGCTCTTTTTTAGATTTAATGTTTTCTTTGATGAGCCTGTTTCCTCTATTGTATGTTCAGCACTTGAGATTCTTTTCCATCTCTTGTATTTTACTGTTTGTGCTTGCGTTTGTGGTTCCTAATTGTTTCCCCATGATTTCTGTTTCCATAATTCCCTTGGCTTGTGTTTTTTTTTTTATTGTCTGTTTCCACTTTTCAAATGTTCAATAGTTTGTTTCATGTGTTTGATTGCTTTTTCTTGATTTTCTTTAAGGGATTTGCTGATGTCTTCCAATTTTTTTGTTTGTCTTTTCCTCCATTTCTTTGAGGGAATTTCTCATTTAAGGGTTTCAAACATTCTCTTGAAGTTATTTTTTAGGCCATTTTCTTCTGCTTCATTTATATTTGGTTGTTCAAATCTTGCTGTTGTAGGGTCTTTAGGTTTTACTGGTATTGTGTTGCTCTTTGTGGTGTTGAATGTGTTCCTACCTTTCCTACTCATCTTTTCCGCTAATAGGTGTGGTTGGGACTGTCTGAGTCTGTTGAATGATCTTCTAGGTGCCAGTGAATCCAAGGCTCAGATGGTTGTTCCTTGTGGTACAGTCATTGCCACGGTTCTATTTATCCTGTTGGTCACTCTGTGTTTCTGGGGATTGCTCAGCGCTCCTGGGATTTGCTTCATTTCCTTGGAGTTTGCTGTCTCAGGTCTGCTCTAGCCTAGGTTGTCAGCTCAGACCTGTTTCTGTAAATGCCCCTGGTCTGGATCCATTCCTGCAGAGGTCCCTGGCTTGGGGTTGGTCCTGCAAAGGTCTCTGGTTCCAGTCTCCTGCCTTGGAGTTCCCAGGCTCGGGTTTGCTCAGACCCGCAGAGAACCTGGCTCAGGCTTACTCCCTTAGAATAAGACTCATGCTTGGACCTGCAGAAGTTTCTGATTCCTGCCTATTCCCTTTGATATCCCAGACCAATGCCTGGACCTGCAGAGATCTCTGGCTCTTGCCTACTCCCTCAGAAGTCACAGATTCATGCCCAGACCCACAGAGGACCTGGCTCAGGCTTACTCCCTCAGAGGTTCCAGACTCATGCTTGGACCTGCAGAGATCTCTGGTTCTTGCCTACTCCCTCAGAAGTCATAGATTCATGCCCAGATCCGCAGAGATCCTGGCTCAGGCCTAGTTCCTCGGAGGTCCTAGACTCATCCCTAGACCCACAGGGGTCCTGACTTAGGTCTACTCCCTTGAAGGTCCCAGATTCATGTCTGGATCTGAAGGCGTAAGTCACAAACAATGCCACACCAATTCGGGGTTATGATTATTAGGGTGGTATTTATTTAAAGGGGAAAAAACTTACAGATCACTGTCCCAGGCAACAGCCCTCTACGCAACCAGGAAAGGAGTCTAGTCACAGGCGGAGCAGGAAGTGAAGAGAGAGAGGAGAGGGAAGTGGCCGCTTTTTTAAAGGGAGAGAAACCATGCCCCAATGGGCTGGTACCTCAGCGGTGATAGGCTGGAGGAGTGGGAGGACCTCCCGCAACACCTCCCCCTTTTGTTTAAATAAGAGAGTTCTAAACCTACTATGAAATTATATACAATAAGTACAAATATCCTATTCTAACTAGCTTAGGTCTTGTATAATAAATAACTTGGCCAAGTCATGAGAGAAAGTAACTACATTTATATAGTCTTCAACCCCATCAAAGATCTGAGAAGGGAAATAATGTTACCTGGGTAATTAGGAAGTTCAGTAAAACAACTTCCAAAACATGCAACAAATCACAGAGACAACTGGCTACCTGGGCAATCACCCAAAATCACGTTAGCAGCGTTGAAGCAACCAACTTTGGCTAAGGCCTAACATAACTGACATACCATTTTCAAAGGCAAGCAACTTTTCAAAACTATCTTACCCTGTCTTGGCAGGATATGACAGCCCTGTTTTATCCACTGATGCATGCTCTGTATCTTTGTCAGTCGTTGAGGTATGGGCATTTCTTTGCCCAAAGGCCAGTTCTGCCAAAAAGAAGGCTCCAGGTAGAGTGTCTTTGGTGCTCAACATTCTCTCGGGAATAGAGTGGTGTTGCCAGGAGCAATTGTGTCTCACTACCACAAAACTGAGTTAGATTAAAGGCCATTTTCTACAGCTCTTTGAAGAAGTTGAAGATTATCTATCTATACTGAGTATAATCTCTATATATCTAAAGAACCTGATTAGTCTATTATAAATGACAAACTTAGATGACTATTAGTCTATATAATTCTCAATATCTATCTAACTTAAAGACTAAGACAATAAACGACTGTGAAACAAATGAGGACAATGACCTCCAAATATAAACAATGTACAAATAAACATTGCAGTAGGTAAATATATATCAATACACAATCATTATATAAGTATCTTAATCAGAGGTAGAAATGTACACTGCAATATGGTAAATATATACAATATATATATATATATATCAATACAATATATGTCAATACATAAAAAAATGTTTTAAACAGAGGTAGAAACATGCATGCGTACAATAGTCAATATAATTTAACTTTGTATCAATATACAAGAATCTATACCAATGTATTTGTCTAAAAACAGTAACTCACAATTACAAATCTATTATCCCATCATCCCTCTTTTTTTTTTTTTTTTCAAAATGATCCCTGAGCGTATAAAATTCCTCCCCCAACCCTCAATCGTATACTAATTATAATCAACCCCTAAATGATGTCCCTAAACCCAAGGGCAAGTTTTATTGGGAAAGGGGACGTCGTCCTCTAGAATTACTTCCAGCTGTCATGGGGGCGACGTTCTTTCTGGGGGATCCTGTGAAAGTGAAATGATGGTTAAATTTCAAGATCAATGTCTTTTAAAATTGCCAATAGTCTCTGAGTATTTTGTGCAGGTCTGGCCAAAATGTTGTATAAGATGTGCACCATTTCAGCTAACCAAGTTGGAACTGTCTTGTGCAGCTGGTACCAAAAGCAGGTCTTGTAGTAGCGCTATCAGTATCATGACGTCATATCAACCAGGTGGAGTTGTTGTTATGGGGCCCCATCTTCTTCCTGGAAACTTCAAATGTCACTTCAGGAAAAACTCATTGTTCATTATGAAAAACTTAAACATTAATCATATAGACATATATAGACATATATATATATTCAATGAAAGACATGATAGATATATTCAATGAAAAGTATGATAGATATGAAGAAAAGCAAAGATGTTTTCTAAACTCATATTTCTTTCTGTCCCATATCATGGCTCTTGACATGAGACAGAAACTCCAGAAACTCTGGGTTTTTCTCTTACTAACAGGCTTGGAATTGGAGAGGGACTGAGCCAGAGTCCAACTTCAAAACCAGCTTTATAAATTTAGAAATATGGTTTAATATTACTTACACAATCCATTCAGTTGTCTTGATATTTCCTATTGGGCAGGTATTTTTCCATCTGTCAGTATCCAAACATCCAGGGTCCCTTGAATTTCTCAAAGATGAGTGTTTTCCTGTGGAGATAAGAACAGAACCCTGCCCCCATTCTATGTTTTTCTTACCACCTGTATGAATATCATCATTGTGGATGAGTTGTCATTTCTCCTTTCCAAGAGGTTTCTCCTCTTCAAATCGAAACTTTATTAATTTTGATGGTATCCACAATTTTTCTTCTCCTGTGGAAACAAGAGCAAAACCCCTTCCCCAACGTAGCACATCTCCTGGCTTCCACTGAGAGGTCAGCACATCTTTGAAATAAATCGGTTGATTTAGTTCAGCAGACTTTTCCATTATCCAATGTCTTTCTGCTGCTGTCGTTCCTTTCTCATTAGCGTTAAGAAAATTCAAGGTTAATAAAGCATTATGTAATCTATTTCTGGGGGTATTTTCAGTCCCTTTCTGTTTGTTCAGCATATCCTTTATAGTACGATTTGATCTTTCTATAACTGCCTGACCTGTAGGATTATTTGGTATACCTGTAATGTGTTTTATATTATAATAATCAAAAAAGCGTTTCATTTTCTTAGATACATATGCTGGACCATTATCTGTCTTTATTTGCGCAGGTATACCCATGATGGCCATAACTTCCAATAAATGTGTGATTACTGAATCAGCCTTTTCTGAGCTCAGGGCAGTAGCCCATTGAAAACCTGAATACGTGTCTATGGTGTGGTGTACATATTTTAATTTACCAAATTCCATAAAGTGGAACACATCCATCTGCCAGATTTCATTTCTCTTAGTACCCTTTGGGTTACTCCCTGCAGGCAACGGTGTTTGATTATAGAAAGAACAAGTAGGGCATCTCTTTATAATGTCCTTAGCTTGTTGCCAAGTAATGGAAAATTCTTTCTTTAGGCCTTTACTATTGACATGATGCTTCTTATGAAATTCCGAGGCCTGCAACACACTTCCAATCAATAATTGATCAATCTCAGCATTGCCTTGGGCTAGAGGACCAGGCAGACCTGTATGGGACCGGATGTGTGTTATGTACATCGGACAAAGCCTGTTCCTGATTATGTCTTGTACCTGGATAAACAATGAAGTCAACTCTGTGTCATCTGGTATAAATTCAGCGGTTTCAATATGCAAGATAACTCTTTCTGCATATTGTGAATCTGTAACTATATTAAGAGGTTCTTTAAAATCCCTTAGCACCATAAGAATGGCATATAATTCTGCCTTCTGGACAGAATTATAAGGGCTTTGTTCCACCTTACTCAATTCATCTGACTTGTAACCTGCTTTCCCTGATTTATTTGCATCAGTATAGAACGTACGGGCTCAAGTTATTGGAGCATCACGTACAATTCTAGGAAGAATCCAAGAAGTTCTTTTTATGAGATTAAGTCTATCACTTTTGGGATAGTTGCTATTAATTTCTCCCAAAAAGTTAGCACAAGCTCTTTGCCACGGTTCATTGTCTTCCCATAACTTTTTTATTTCTTCAGTAGTAAAAGGCACTATAATTTCTGTTGGGTCTATACCTGCTAGTTGACGAAGTCTCAGCTTACCTTTTATAATTAATTCAGAGACTTTTTCCACATAAGTTTTTAATTTTTTACTTGGTTTATTAGGTATAAATATCCACTCTAAAATAATATCTTCCCTCTGCATTAGAATCCCTGTAGGAGAAATTCTGGAAGGCAATATGACTAGGATGCAGCTAAGATTTGGGTTCACCCTATCCACATGTGCCTCCTGTAATTTTTCCTCAATCATTGTCAGTTCCTTTTCTGCTTCAGCTGTCAGTTCTCTTGGACTATTCAAATCTTTATCACCATCTAAGGTTTTGTTTAAATGAACTATTAGATCAGGTGTTATCCCAACAGCTGGTCGTAGACTGGAAATGTCTCCTAACAATCTTTGGAAGTCATTAAGAGTCTTTAACCGGTCTCTCCTAATTTGTGCCTTTTGCGTTTTAATTTTCTCTAACCCTATTCTGTAACCTAGGTAATTAATAGAATTTCCTCTTTGAATCTTTTCAGGGGCAATTTGTAATCCCCACCTAGGCAAGACTTTCTTTACTTCTTCAAACATCCTTTCTAAAGTATCTTTATTTGAATCAGATAATAAGATGTCATCCATGTAATGATAAATGATGGACTTGGGGAATTGTTTACGAATTATTTCCAATGGCTTACTTACAAAATATTGGCACAGTGTAGGACTATTGAGCATACCCTGTGGGAGGACAGTCCACTGATATCTCCTATTAGGCTGAGAATTATTATAAGTAGGCACTGTGAAGGCAAATTTTTCTCTATCCTTTTCTTGTAACGGTATAGTGAAAAAACAATCTTTCAAATCAATAACTATAAGAGGCCATCCTTTTGGTAACAGAGAAGGCAAAGGAATTCCAGATTGTAGTGGGCCCATAGGTTGAATTACTTTGTTGACAGCTCTTAGATCTGTCACCATTCTCCATTTACCAGATTTCTTTTTTACAACAAACACAGGAGAATTCCAAGGGCTGGTTGATTCTTCAATATGGTGAGCATCTAGTTGCTCTTGCACCAGCTGTTCCAATGCCTGTAGTTTATCTTCAGCTAGAGGCCATTGTTTGGTCCATATTGGCTTCTCAGTTAGCCATTTTAAAGGTAGGGCCGTTGGTACCTCTAAAGGTTTGGTATTTGCTGTATGTTTTTGTACAGCCTGAATGGCTGGTGACCTTTTTCCATAATACCTCATCATATCCTTCCCAGAATTATGAGTTCCTGGAAATACAGGAATGTTAATCTGGGTATTCCATTGCTGTAGCAGGTCACGGCCCCATAAATTTATGGCAATATTGGCTATATATGGCCTTAGTCTTCCTATTTGCCCTTCGGGCCCTATGCATTCAACCCATCTTGTGCTTTGTTTTACACGAGATAGGGTTCCAATTCCCAGGAACTGAACATCTACCTCTTGAAGAGGCCAATTCGGATGCCAAGATTCTGGGGTAATGATACTTACATCCGCACCTGTGTCTAATAAGCCTTCAATAAAAGTGCCATTTATACAGACTCTTAGCTTTGGTCTTTGATCATTAATAGAAGTCTGCCAAAATATACGTTTACTCTGTCCTATTGGGTTTTTTGACTCATCCTCCACACGTAATTCTTCATTTAGACCAGTATTACTTTTTACAGCAGAAATTGGAGCTTTTAATTTTCTTGGTGAGGCACGTTCTCCACTGTGACTGGGAATGACTGGGCCACTGTTGGCTTGGGGGCCTGCGAGAGGCCCCCCAAGGAGTTTCCCGATGATATCGGATTGCCCCGTCTGTCTGTTGTTGACCTACATTCGTTGGACCAATGCCTGCCTTTACCGCATCTCCTACATATACCTGAAGGCCGAGGTCTCCTATTTTTGTCATTCCCAGAAGAGATATTCCTAGAAATTCTTTGCCTGCAATTCCTTTGCAAATGTCCTAATTTACCACAATTAAAACACCTGGCAGTTTGATGTCTCCTCATTGCTTTGGAAATCGCTTCTCCTACCCAAGATTCATCATTATAGCTAAACGTCTCAACATTCATCGTATGCTGAATCCATTCATCCATAGGTGCTGATCTAGACTTTAAAGGCCCAATTATCTTTTTGCATTCTATGTTTGCATTCTCAAAAGCTAGAGATTCAAGAAGTATTCGTCTAGCTTCTGGGTCTGTTACCCCTATGTCCAGAGCCTTAATTAATCTTTGCAAAAAGTCAATAAAGGGTTCTCTCTGTCCCTGCCTAATTCTGGTATATGATTCAACCCTTTTTGCTGGATCTTGTATCCTATTCCAAGCATTTAAAGCTGCTTGGTGACATAGACACAGTACTTCATCGTCATAAAGAGCTTGGACCTGTGGATCAGCATATTCTCCTGCACCAAGAATTTGATCTTGGGAAACCTCAATACCTTTTGCTCTTCCTTGCTGTTCCATATGTTTGGATTCTTCTCTGAAATAAATTCCAAACATCAAGGAAGGTCCATTATCTAAAACTGCAGACACTAACTGATGGAAATCATGGGGAGTAGCTCTAGCATTAGAAGCCCAAGTCCTTATCATTTCCTTTACATATGCATTGTGCAAGCCAAAATTAACAACAGCTTGCTTAATTTCTTTCAGATCATTCATTGCTATTGGCGTCCATCTAGCTTCTCTGACTCCCTTTGAGCCTTTAGAAGTTGATGCTTTTTCAGAATTAAGTATAGGGTATGTCGCTAGAACCCTGGGTAAGCCAGTTCTAATAGCTGGTGGAGGCCTTGTATCCTGTCCTTGTGCCTCCTTACTCTGTTCACCAGCTGCAATAATTTCCCCAATCTTTTCAAATCTTTTTATCATTGTCTCTCTTAAATCCTGAATCTCCTGACCTGTATATATTTCCAGTGATTTCACTGAGGTATCAATTTTTTGGTCCCCATTCTGCACCTGTGATTCCAAAGCTTTAATTTTTTCCTTCAAAGATAACATGTCCTCCTTAAACTTTTCTTGTATATCATGTAGATTCCCATCTTGGAGGTACATTCTGTCTGTTACCTTATCAAAACTTTGTGATAAAGTCTGAACGTCAAATTCAACAGCCTGAACCCTTTCAGGTAACTTTCTAATACCCTTGGATATGGAATCAATTTTGTCTGTCATAGTATCCACTTGTTCAGATAACCTCTGATTTTCAATAATTTTAATCCTGTCAATTAGTTGTTCATTATTAGTTCGTAAAGATTCTATCATTCTTAGGAGTGCCATATTCTTCTGTTCATTATTAGTACGTAAAGATTCAATCGTTCTTAGTAGTGCCATATTCTTCCTTAATGATAGAATATGGAAAAGAAAACTGAAGGCTAGTAACAAGCAAATTAAGGTATCCCCATAATCATATAAACCTTGTATGATGTAATTCATTGTATTAGTAAATATAAATTTACTAATCCATTGTATTAGTGAAAACAAAGCAGTAAAATTTGCGTTAGAAACAAAAACTGCAATATTACCTATTATCCAGCAGGTGGCGCTGTTGCAGAGTCGCGGTGAAAACATGGTCCTGTTTCAGTGCCTTAGTAGATGTTAAAAACTGGAAAATGCAAGTTTCTCAACAAAGTAAATGTAATTAAATCAATTCCTGAGACGGAACCAGAAACCCAGAATCCAGGGGTAGAGAAGAGCAATCTGGAAGCCGCTTATGCCTCCACGTGACAGAGTCACCCTGAGGGGTTGCAGCTTTCAGCAACCACGTGCTCTGGTTCGTGCCACTTAAGAGCTGTACTTGCAAGGGAGATTTAAAAATGACTCAGAAAAGAGCAAACCACGTGGCCAGAGACTACGCGGGCCTGTGGAGTTTAAATCCACGTGGGGAGTCCAAGGCCGCTGGCGGCTGAGGAAGGGGAGGGCTCCCGCCAAGCCGAACTAGAGCCCGCCAAGCCCGCGGCCGCCAAGCTGAATTTGCGCCCGCCAAGCCCGCAGCCGCCAAGCCGAACTTGGGGCCGCCAAGCCGAACTCGCGGCTGCGAGTGGGGAAAGGAGAGGTTCTAAAACCAAAAGTTGGGCGCCAAAATGAAGGCGTAAGTCACAAACAATGCCACACCAATTCGGGGTTATGATTATTAGGGTGGTTTTTATTTAAAGGGGAAAAAACTTACAGATCACTGTCCCAGGCAACAGCCCTCTACGCAACCAGGAAAGGAGTCTAGTCGCAGGCGGAGCAGGAAGTGAAGAGAGAGAGGAGAGGGAAGTGGCCGCTTTTTTAAAGGGAGAGAAACCACGCCCCAATGGGCTGGTACCTCAGCGGTGATAGGCTGGAGGAGTGGGAGGACCTCCCGCAACATGGATCCATAGTGGTCTATGTCTCTAGCTCACTCGCTCAGCGGTTGCTCTCCTGTACCTGTTCCTGTGGAATTCGCTATCTCACACCTGCTCTGGCCCAGCTTGCTGGCTCAGTCCTGATTCACCCATGTCCCTGGACTGGATCCACTCCCGCTCCCATGGAGCTGGCTTTCTAAGGCCCACTCCAGCCTAGGTACCTGGTTCAGTCTTGCTTCTGTGGAGCTCACAGCCTCAGGCATGCTTTGGCCTAGGTTGCTGGCCCAGTCCCACTTCTGCAAATGACCCTGGTCTGGATCTGCTTCTGCTCTTGTGGAGTTCATTGTCTGAGCATGTTGTGGTTTCCCACGTTGCCAAAGCTATCTGTTCATAATCTCCCTGCAGCAGCAACTGTACCACAGCACAGCTCCTCTGCAAAGCCCAGTATCGCTGTCATTTATCTTTTACATATGTACTCCATGCCTCCAAATGTTTGTGTACTCTACGTATTTTTTCTTTAAAAAAAAAAACTGATTTTAAACTGACTACAACAAAATCCTATGCTTCTGTTGTTTGGGGGAAGGTATGGCTTTTGAAATGACTCCTCTGCCCGCTTTGCCTGCTACAGTGGGCAGGGCATTCTTCCCTGCTCTTTCATGTCATGGCTGTGCTTATTTTGGCTTTGCACTCACCAAGATGCGAACCCATTGTGTTGGGTTAAAAATAAGAAGCCCACTTGGTGCTCGTGATGTGATCACAGGCCTTTTGCCCAATCAGAGGAGTCTTGTTTGTGGGACTTGTCTCTGTCTCCCTTTCCTATCGAGAATGGGCAGAGGAGTATTGGGATTTCTGCTGCTTCAAAACAGTGGGCTTTCCTTCACCATGACCATCCCTCCACAGTTTTAGAGCTTGAGCATGTCATTGATTTCATTTGCCTCTACATCCCTGCCGTTATCTGATACCTTTCCCTCAAGGCCTTGGTAAGCACCTGTGTCCTCTCCTTGCCTTACTTTATCTGAAATCACTTCGCATGGAAAATAATTACTAGAAGTGTTGTGGAAATGAAAATGAACAGCCAGCTTGTGTAGTAAGTGCAGCAGAAAGCAGCTAATGAAATGGAGTGATCTTTTTATTTGGAAGCCAAGTCAGGGGCACGAAGTACTGCTGGGAATTAAGGCTCTCTCTACACTGCCCTCCTGACACTTTGCTGAGACACTGAAATTCTCAGCTCTGACAAAGCAGGGAAGAGTGACTGAGAGGCATATATGGCCATGGGGGTGCGATTAACAAATGGGATGTTCATCTCTACACCTCCTACAGGTGTTCATAGGGCTGCAGACACAGTGGAATCTGCTGGGCTTTCCAGGTGGATAGTGCATTTGTACCTGGGTTTAAGGCTTTTGAAGTTGGAGGGGAAGAGCTGCACACAAGGGCCGCGCCATGACTGGTGTCTACTTTACATAGGCACCTGCATCCTGGCACATGGGAGTGCCATCTTATACTTATTGGGCTTTTATTGTGTTTCAGGAAGCACAGGATGAACTTCACATGAATTATAGAGGCTCATTTGCAGTGCTCCGAGCAAGGGGACTGTGAAGCCAGACTCCGGGCGAGACTTACAGGCGCTAAGGCTTGCCACATTGTGTGACCTTAGATACATCTCACCCTCTGTGAGCCTGGTCTATAATAGAGGAATCAGTTTGTTTAGCCTGGGTATTGTGAACTGAATGTGTTATCGACTTTTAGGGTACCCTTTGACACCGCCAGACACTTAATGTGTTATTGTGTACGACAGCCAGTGCATGGTAGCATCTGTATTATCGTTTCTACTTTCAAATAAGAACACTTAAGCTTTAGTAATGAGTTTGCCCAGATCTCCTGCAAGCAGTGTTAGATGCTTGTTTTTGTAGGCCCGAGTGCTTTACTGAATCCCCATCCAGAACTAGCTTCTGCTCGAGACCAGGAGCCAGGCATGCGGTGTGTGCGTGTGTGGTGGTGGGGGGGTTGGCTGATGATCTCAGCCAGGTCCATGGAGCAGTTCCAGATGTGCAGAAGAGTTCTGGGTAGGCGTGGATGTGTGGCGGTTGCCCAAGGTAGCTTTCCTCCTATGGAGCAAGGAATTTGAAGTTGCAGTGAATCCTGCTTGGAAGAGCAAGGGCCCCGGATAAATGGAAAGCAGAGAGCTGGAGGCAGAGAGGATGCTGTGGTTCATGTCCTGCTGAATTCTAGGAGCAGCAGAGTGGGCCCAGCCCTGGATGAGCAAACCTGGGTTGGAAGGAAACTTGCACAGGTCAAGTGTCTTTCTCTTACACGTCCCGTGTTCCTGATTGTGGGCACTCTCAGAATACTGCTGCTGGGGGAAAACAGCCCAGGCTGCCAGCCCTGCCATCTATTTTCTTCCCACAGTGGGATTTAGAATTAATCCTGCTTAGATTTTTGAGGAACCAGCTTTACAAATACTCAGCCTCATTAAAAAAAAAAAAAAAAAGAGTTAAAGACTCATAAGGTAGTGTGTTCCCAGCATTGGGCTGGAAGTTGTGTAGTTACCACTATTGCAGAGAAGATCGAGTTGTAGTGCTCTCCGGATTACTAACGTAGAAGTAACCTTGATGTGGAGAGAAACCATTGGAGGCTAATTCACATAGGTCAAAAGGTGTTGATCAAAACATAATCTTTCTGTTGACCAAATTTTGTGCAATGAATAATCCAAAAGAAAGCAAAAATAAGTTATCCAGACAACAGGGAGGCTCAATGGTATTTGGGTGTCCTCCCCTCTGGGAATTGCTGGGCCTTCATTTTCCTCCCATCCATTGTTTTATAAACACCTGCTGAGCCTTCACTTGTGCCAGGTGGTGCCATTCCAACGGGCAGGCTCAAGGAACTGCCTGGCCTGGGGAGTTAGATGTGGGATCCTGCTCTCGCTTATGAGGTTCCAGCATTTCAAACCCTCAGCCTACTTTTTTTAAATTTAAGAATGTTTTAAATGAGTACTTAACCTGTTACTGTGTCCCAGTGTGTGTGTGCGCGGAGGGCCGGGGAGTGGAGAAGACACAGTGACCACATTTCTCTGCCAGAGACAACCATGAATAAAGCAGTAGAATAGAGGCATGAGGGCTTCAGGGACCGCCCAGGGAGTGATCAGCTCTGCCAGGACAAACGACCTCTGGGACTTTTGTATTTTTGCCTTGGCATCTTTTTCTCTTGAGAATTGGATCACATGACCTGTTTTTTTTGTTTCCTCCCCACCTCGTTCGTAAATATTTAAAGGGGAGCTTTCCAATTGTACTCTGTAGGCTAGTTCTGGCCAGTGTCTCCAAACCTCAGGCTGAGAAAGGCTTCCTGTAGAAGTAAAGGGGCGAGGAACTGGGGGATTGCTCCCAAGAAGAGCTCACGCTGAATAACCTCCTTTCCTCCTCCCCACTTTTGACAAGGCTAATCTGAAAAATGAAGGAGGGATTATATAAGCAGGGTGCTGATCCATCTTTAAGTTTGCACCACCAGGGAACGCGGGCTTCCCACCAGGTCCAGTCATTGGGATGAAACAGCAGTCCATCTTCGAGCCTGCCCTCTCCCCTCTTCTGGCAGAGAGCAGCTCAGTGTCTGTACTTGAAACACTGGGCAAGGCCCACGAGAGGCAGCTGCCCATGTGGAACCTGTCGGATGAGGACTCCAAGAGGAGAGGGAGCTGGGGTGTCAGGCTCACAACCCACCTTTCAATCCCACCTCCTGTCTTTCTCTCACCTATCACAGCCCCCGAGAACCCTGCTACTCCTTACCCCTGACTCTGAAACAGCTATCGTGTGGATTATAGATCCAGTTTGGTTTGTGCCCACGTGTGTCTATCCAGTATACATGGTCACAGACTACATTCTATTAGAGTTTTGTGTTTACGGCTGCTGTATTTTCCCTCTAACGGAATGGTTATCCTTGGGAAGAGGTCCTAGAACGCAGAAAGGTCCACCTCACCGTGGCTACCTGAGGACTGGGCCCTGCTGGGCAGAATGATATCCTGGGAATTCGTAGTATAGGTGTTTGAGATATAGGAGCTACAGAGACTGCAGAGTTCTATTTAATTCTGCCCCAGGGGATCCTGAAGCTCAGAGAGTTTACATGAATTTCAACCGTTTCCACCCCAGGAAAGAAAACCTGCTCTGAACCTGGGCCTCTGTTCCCCTTCACTCTCCCTGGGATACCTGGGTCTTAGGGTTCCCTTTCTGATACAGAGGAGGATATGGGGGAGGGGTCAACAGACACTCATTTGCCAAGTGACTGAAAGAGTACGTGATGAACCTCATCTATCAGGAAAGAAAATGGGTTTAGGTTCAGATGTACATCATTCTTATAGGTTCAAAACACAGTGAACTTTTAAAGGAATGACTATATCTTTGGCCCAGTGACTGGGAGTCCCAGGAGTCTGAAAGTCTTGAAGCTCACCCTTAAGGGGCCAAGGGGCACTGTTTGTGGTGGGGTGACTGACCCTAACTAGATGGTCAGGACAGCTGGGGTTGAGGGTGGGAAGTTCCTGCTACACGTTTCTCATTCTGGGGAGCCTGGGAGGGCATCCTGGAGCTGGGAGAAGAGGCCGCAGTGTCATATGCCCAATGAGAGGTATGACAAGCCATTGAAGGAGGAGCCAAGCCAAGGGACACCCACATTCAGCTTGGTGGGGATTCTAGGAGTCACTCCTCCCTGCCGGAGGCCAAGGCCACACAGTGTGAAGATTCCTGAGCACTAACCACGGGAGCCTTCCCTGTCGTGCGGTATGCTGTTTCAGGGTGTGTGCAGCCCTAAAGACAGCATTCTATCAAGCCCCCAGGAGGCCCTGGTGGTCCTGGTCCGAGGGCTCCATCTTGAGTGGGAACATTTTTTAGGTTGCCTTCTCTTCAACACCATGTTCACTGTTGCCTCTTGCCTCTCTGTCCTTGAAAGCATGGGCCAGAGCCCCCACATCACTAATCACCACCACTACAATTCCCCCATCCCAACCCCGGCCCGAGTTCCTGGCACTCTCAGATACCATGACACTTCCTGAAATCAAAACCATGGGGATCAGGCAAAGACGTCATGGTGGGAGAGTCACACGTGTGACTCCAAATACCATCCCAGAGACCTGAGGCCAGGAGGCCTGTTGGAGTTTATCATCTGCCTTAGAGAGCAGTAGGCACTTGAGTGGAGAACAGATTCCCCCCTCAGTCTCAGGGGACCCAATCTCTCTTGAGGAACTGAATTTTCAGGGTGCAGCCCTTACATCCGAGGAAGGGGTTATCTAGCCTGGTAGGATAACTGTTAACTCTTCCCCTGCCATGCAGGTGTTTGCCTGGGTTTTTTTTTTTTTTTTTTTTTTTTTTTTTTTTTTTTTTTTCTGATGAATCGTTGAAGACTTCAAAAAGTACTACAGGCTTCCCTTTCTTTGTGACCCACAGACAGGGAGAACTGATTAAGCAGGGCTTCTCCGGACCTTGGAGAAGGCTGTGTGCCCCTGGCAGGGCCCACTTGCCTTGGCAAGTAGACCGTGTGAGAAGGAGCCTTGTCTCAGAGTCCTTCCCACGAAGTGTGACCTAGGCTTGGAGTAAGTCACAAGGAAAACAGCTTTTACGGATGGATTCCCGAGGAGTTGGTTCAGTAGGAACAGCCCAGGGCTTGGCAACAAAGATGGAAGAGTTATATTCGTAAAGGTGTGTTGAAAAATCTCTAGGGTGCTGTGAGATGCGTGCTCAGTTTGGGCTAGAGAAAGAGAGACCCGGTGCCACTGTCTGTCCAGAGAAAAGGGATGCAAGCCAAGTATTTGGGAGCTCGCCAAGCAGTGATCCTGGAACCGGTCCCAGGAAGTTAACAGATGCAGAGGAGAGGAAGCAGAGCCTTTAACTGCAATATAAAAAAGCAACAAGCTCACACTTCAAAAGCTGAGGTGAAGCATTAGGAAGCTGGCCTAAAAGAGTGGCGGCAGATGGTTTACGTTTTGGGGAAATTAAAATGCATGGGACCTTCAGACTTTTGCCCATGGGATAGGAACCAGAGGGCTGCTTTTGTAGGTGGAAGACTACTTGGCACAAAGGAAAACAGGAGTTGGGAAGCTGATAGAATCCAAACAGAACCAGGATAGCAGCAGGGTGAACCTAGAAGAGCAAGCAAAGGGCAGGCAACTGGTGGGAGAGGCTAGGTCGAGGCTCCCTCACACGGGGGTTCAATCAGGGCCCCCAAATGTCTTCTGGACTCGGGTGTCCAAACTAGACGAGATTCTTCTGTTAGCCTAAGCCCAGAAAGAGGAAGCTAGCATTGCACATACCATCTTGATGGTCAAGAAAGTCACCTCTAAAGCTTGATGCTGAGTGTTGCCCAGTGCCACTCCACTGGCCACTAAGCCTGCTGTTTGGCACCTGCTCAGAGGCCGAGTGAGACCGTCTGCCCAGGGGGCTGGTCTCCTATCACATAGCAATACTTCCAACATCCGGATGACGCAGCTCTGAAGCATTCACCATGGTCACCATGGCCACCATGGCCCGGAGAGAGCCGGACTTTGGCAGCATGGACTGTTGATGTTGGTTTTTTTGAGCTGTGGCAGCTCACCCAAATACTTCTGCAACTGTTTCCCTCTGACTCCATTGAACAATGCACACCGAAAATAGAAAGACGGGATTCACGAGTTAATAGGCTCTGTGTAATGGGCAGAAGAGCTACAGTCCCTCTGCCTCATCAGAGAAAATTCATCAGCGGCTTAGGAAGTATTTGCTAATGGAGAGGTCTGGGTTCCTGGTGCTCAGCAGAAGGGTGGATCTGGTTCACTCTGAGGGCCATGAGACACAAAACAAGCAAAAGAAGCTTAGCAAAAGAAACTCCAAAGGACAGCGTCTCCAAGCTTTCCCATAATGGATTCTGCTTGAGAGCAGATGCAGTTGCCTCCGGGATTCCCAAGACCAAGAAGGTTCTCCCGTGGTTTGCAAGTCAGAAGCACCTTGACTTTTAAAACTCCTTTTATTTATATGTCCCCATTTCCCTTAGGCCTTAGCGTGGCCATATTTCTCAGAATTTGGTTAAGCACTGTGCCCGACCAAGGGTTTCCTATAGTGTGGAATTCTACTGTGGCTTCACCCTCCTAGCCTCTGACAAAGAAATTATGTCACTCAAAACAGGGCAGTGCCACTTGTTATTGAAAAATAGATTTGTGTACCAATAGATTTCAAGTACCATTTTTCTGTAATGTGGAGGGAATTTTAATCTTCCCCTCCATGAGTAGTTTGCAAAAGCCTTTGCCCAAACCTGAACATGAGTAAATGGATCTGTGAGCCCAAGCGATGTGTACAGCCTTTGGTCTTTCACTTGGGAGGCTCCAAGTGTCCTCAAGAAGGACGTCACTCTTCCTGCCTAAGCGAGCACTGGCTACAGATGAGCTTGCCCCCTACCCCTTTCCCCCACTTTGTGGGAACCCATCCCAAGCAATCATCTTAAGACAAGTTTTCATTTTGCCTTGTCTTCTTACAATTTTGACTTTGGTGTGACCTGGATGTGGTTCAAAGCTTATCTGGTGACTATTTTGAATCTTAAGAAACATTTGAGGATAGTGTCAGCCTAGGTACAATGAATCCGTAAACTCAAGTATTGGCAGATTCTTGGTACATTTCAGCTCAGGAGAACCTGACCCAGATTCCCCTCATTTACAGCTCTTTCAAACCCGAGACATCAGGTCTTGTTTTAATAAGATAGGAAGTGATTCTGTCTTGCTTTTCAGGAAGGAATGAATATTGAATTCTTTTTGTTTACATTTTTTTGACACTGTCTCCCACTTTTTGTGACTTTTCGATTATGCTGAAGCACAGTCAGCATGTGGCTCTTTGTCCATCTGTCCTGTCTTTTTTTTTTTTATGCTCTAGATTGGGGGTTTTATGGACAACACTTCTCACCTTATCAATAGGATATTGACACATTTTATATCAGGCATCAACACAGTTGTCATCTGTAACCATATTATTAGTTACCATCTCATCAAATTACGTGTGAATAATGTCCTGTCTTTTAAGATGATGCTGAGATGTGCCACTTTGGGGATCAGGCGTCCATCACTAGCCAGGCCTATGTGGCATACAAGCTTTAAGAAATAAACGAGGAGACCCTCTGGACCGAAAGGAACACTAGCTCCTCCCCAGTGTTGTTTTAATGCATTTCTTATGGCATAAATTCATGGAGAGGACTTTTAAAAATGGTGAATATGAATACATTTCTGAAATAAAAATTTAAACTGGAAAGTAGTTTTATAGTCAAATGTTTACTTTTCCTTTTCTTAAAGAAAACCACTGCTTCTTACATGGGCTCATCTGAGATTTTTACTCCCAGTGGATGCACCCTGGTTCCGCTGCTTCTTTTGTGGGTTCTTGGGGTCCTGCTTCTCCCACGTTGTCTACATCATCTTCAATTCAGCTCCTACCTGATCCTTCGTGGGCCACCGATTTGCTCTCTCTAATGCTTAGCACCTTCCCAGCCCTTGTCTTCTCAGCCACCCCATTCCTGTCCAGGTCCCCTGTGCCAGAGGGGCTCCTGCAGAATCCGTTAACTGGGCTCTCAGCTCTACAGCCCCTCAGGCGCCATCTCAGGGGGCCTCTTCCTGGAAGTGACGCTAAATAGGTAGTCCTTTGGGTCATAAATATCCAACGGCCAACGACTTCCTATTGCCAACAGGTTGAGAGTCTAAACTGTTTCCTGTAGCTCGGGAGACTCTGAAGTCGGCTTCTGGCTCCATCTGTCTCACCCACAGCTTTTTGTTTCTGCCCAGCGAACCTCGTTTGTTCCCGAGCATGCCATGTGTCCTTTGCTTGTTCAGGGCAAGTGCCACTTTGACGTGGTGATATTCCCCACAGGGGGTTAAATTTCCTTGGGCTGTAAGATCCAATTCCACTTCACAAGATTTCCTTGGAGGCCAAAGACTTTGGAATCATGGATGCTTTGAATCTGCCAGCATCAGCCTTCGGAATCTCAGTTCTGTTTACTCTTTTGTATTGGGGTGAAGATTCAATGTTTGGGCATTAGTAATTTGAATTTGTGGAATGTTTTGGTAGGGTGTTCTGGGGAGAACCAGCCTGAGCGTGGTAGACATACACATGTTCACAAGCATGTCTTTGGACTTCTGAAATGCTAAACATTCATCCTGGTTCATTGCCAATGGACCAGTCCTCTTATTCTAGGCCAGTGTCCACTCTCCTCTTTGTACCTACTCTGCTCTTTTTGCTTGCCTTTATCTTACTTTCCTCAGTTACTCCTTTAAACCCCCAACCCCGGAAAAAAAAAGATTTAAAAAATATCCCACCCTCCTTCACTGTGTGCAGTTAACTCCTCTTCTCTCAGGCTCTATGTGGACTGGGCCAGGCTCTGGGGGACCCTCCCTAAGCCCTGGCCCAATCCCCTGTGTCTGCCCTAAGCAAATAGCATTGTTTCTCTGAGAAGGGGCCGGGATTTGGATAGCTGCCACACTCGCTCCATCACGTGCCCGCAGTGGCCACTCCATGCAGGTTTGGGATGGGCACAGGGGCGTTAGTCCTCCCTTTTCTGCCTGGATCTTGCACTTGAGCAGTAAAAGCCAAAGTCTGGTTTTGTTGGTGACAACGATAGTTGAGAGGTTTGCTTTGGGTGTGTGTGTGGGGGGGGGGGCGGGGGGGCGGGGGAGCTTTGGGAATACCTTTAGAGAAGTGGAACAAGCCTGGTGACTGACAACTTTGTTGTAAGAGGAGAAGTCTTGTACAAAAGGAGGAGACAAAAGAAGAGGAAAACGAAGCAAGGAGGAGCCCCAGCATTGTAGAAGGAGCAGGAACCAGGTACTTCAGGAAAACAAGGATGTGAGTGCATCCATTCCCTGGAAGTGAATTCCGAGTCCTACTCCGTGCCAGGCATGGTTCCAGAAACTGAGACCAGCTGGGGCCTTAAAGCAAGTCCTGGTTTCTGCTTTTGTAGGGATTTTGCTACGCAAAACACAGACATTAAGCCACTAGAAAACAAACCCCTCAAAATCTGTGGTTGTGCTGAGAGTTCCAGGAAAGATGATGAAGTAGCAGTCACTGCTGTCCCGTATGGCGTTCAAGAGGTGGTCAGCCTTGAAGCTAGAGGAGACAGAAAGGGAAACTTCTGGACTAATGGAGCACCAAACCATGGCTCAGAAAAATGACTAAGCTGTGCTCTGAATGTATCACATGGGAAATTGTTGTAACAAAGAGCATGGAGTTAGTTTCCCAATCCCTCCTGGGGAATGGGCTCCCTAGAGGCTGAGAGAGCATGCTTGTTCCCAACGATGAATGGGTGGGGGGGCTTTGAGTGTGTCAAACTGAAATAGTTCTGATTCACTTCACTTAGCAAGAAGCAGCCTCTAGCTTGGGCATAACTGATTCCATAGTCTTCATCTGGATCCAGGTGGTCCAGACAGCATCAGCATCATAGTCTTCATTTGGATCCAGGTGGCCCAGACAGCATCAGCATCTCTGTGGGGCAAATTTGGGATTTGTTCTTTTAAAAAAGCATTTTATAAGACAGAGAAATGTTCTAGGAGTTCTTGGTGAGGAAGGGTTTGTAGGGTGGTTGCCTTTGTAAGGGACCATTCAAGGCCATCCGTCTTCTCTCAGGCCAAGTGTTTCTCTGTTCTGACACTACCACACCTGGACGGCCCCACAGTACAGCAGCACAACTTTACCACCACGTATTTCCTGACGCACCGTGAACTGCAAGCCCATCCAAGGTTTGTTTAATTAATTCTGGGCCACCCTTATTTATGCCAAGAGAGTGAATCTCCAGGATGGCTGAGTCCTGGGCTGTGGCCCTTGCCTATGGACCCATCAGAAGGTCAATTCAGGGTCTAAGCTGATCCCACCTGGATCTACCAGTGACAAAAAGCATCATGGAGAACTGGCTGGGTAAGTTCTGATTTTTCTTCTCTGTGCTTGCCTTTGCCCAGTACTGCCTTGTTCTCCCTTTGATGTCTTTAAGATGACTTTAAAAAAGAAATATCTTGCCCTCTTTTGCTTATTGGCTCCAATGGATAGTTCCACCTGCCTGGTAGGCCATTTCTAGAAGTGGCAATCTTAGTACCTTCTCCTGGCCCAGCCTAGCTTGGGGGTTTCTCACTAGCTTCCAAGATGTGCAGGCTGAAAAAGTAAAAGAGTTTAGGTAAAGGGCAGATGGCAGGGGGCCTGGGCCCTGGACTGAGAGCAGAAAATAGCACGTGAGTTGTCACCCCAAGGGCCTGGAGTTTGCCCCTTTCGTCACCTGGCAGACAGGGTCAGGCCAGGAGAGGAAGCAGACCCAAGAAGGTCCACGAAGGAAGATCTTGCTGACTTATGGCCCCTGGTGCTGAGGTCTTCCTTTTCGTCTGAAGATTTCCTTGGCCTTGGACTTTTATCAGTTTTTGATGTGGAGGGAAAAAAACAAAAACAAACAAACAAACAAAAACAAAACAAAAAAAAGGAACAAAACCAGGCTTCTGTCCTGAGGAATGTTGGATGGAGACCCCATGACTTCTCTGGTCGTCTCACAGCTCCTGGGAAATGCATATCCATTCAGTCTTTCAGGGAAGCTGGCCTGGGTAGTTCTGCTAGCATGGTGCTGCCTCAATTTTGTAGGTCAACTTTCAGTTTGTAAGAAGCTTATCTATCTACTCATTCATTCATTCATTCATTTCACAAATATTCACTTGAGCACCTGCCACGGGCCAGCTCCAATGTTGGACTCCAGGGATGTGCCAACCCCCAGCCTTCCCTAGGCAGACAAATATGAAAATAAAGCCCTGCTCATCCGGATCCCATCTTTCTGGAAAGGCTTGCTTTAGCTCTGTGAGGGTGGCTTTGGGGACTTTTTCCTTCTCCTGTGTCTTCTGGGTGGACTTTTCTTCTCTTTGTGCCGCACACCACCTTTCCCCCAACACTTTACTTGTTCTTAGGCCAAGAATGAGTCTCTCCAGTATCTGCTGCTAGAGCAGGACGTCTGGAGTCTCTCCAGCTCTTCTCACTTGCCTTCGGAGCTGGGGGCAGCTCCTTCTACCCAAATGATACCCGCAAGATAGAGCAGGTCGTGTGGAAGCAAGAGGCTTCTTTCATCGAGAGGAGAATGCTGTGCAGCATTGAGGAGGTGGCCTGCCATCCATCCATCCAGATAGACAGATAGACAAGAGACAGCCTAACTTATGGCCTAGACAATCCAGGTGTCGCACAAGTTCAGAGAGACCAGTTAGCAACATCTTAGGGCTCAGGCGTCTGACTTCACCAGAGGGCAGATATTGAGAAAGATTTCATTTAGTCTTCTGGACATCTTATTTCCAGAACATGGATGCAGAAGTGCCATATGCTTTCGATGTATTTGCATTTTTGCAATGCAACACTTCTCAGAATATCTACTGAGCCCACACAATGTCATCAGGGAAGCTGCTGCCCAGGAAACTGGCGGTCCCCCAAATCCATCCCTCCTGCTAACCCTGGCACTTGTTTGCTGAGGCTGGTGAACTGGATCACTTTGCTCCAGGTTCCAGATCTTCAAATGCCAAAGCACACCTTTGGATTCTGGTCATTGAAGGGAAGGAGCTCTTATTGTCCCCTGGTTTTAGCCTTCTGCTTGAATTCTTGATCGAGAAATACAGCCAGCCCCACATCTTCTCCCCAGCCATTTCAATCACATAAAACTTTGGATTTTATGCTTGACTGTTGTTTCAGCTGTCTGTGTTGGTCCACTTGACAAAATGTCATCTTTGTTCCTTTTTTGAATGCTATCACTGCCTCCCTCTCCCCTCTGCCTCCCTAGGGTTCTCCCCTTTGTTAGGAAGAACAAAATCTGGCCTTTGCCTTAAACTTACCACCTGAACCACTACTGATGCTCAGCAAAGTCAGGGGGCTCGAATTCACCAAATCCACCCTCCCGACAAGATAATCAAAGTTTTGATTGGAACCTGGGGGCCAGAAAGAGCAAGAGCTACCGGGGTGATTATTTTACACCCCCTAGATCTTGAATATCTTTTTTCCCCCAGTGTACATTATAATTTATTTACTTCTGTGTAGTTATAGAGTAGGCTTTATCCCAATCTTGAATATCTTCTCAATTATGTTTGGTAGCCATGCCTAGACATCTACAAAGTTATGGGTCCAAGAGCAGCAGCTCCCTCAGTCGGCTTGGAGACAGTCTCAGGGAGGGGGAGGCTAGATCACCATCCTATCGCCACTGAAGACAGGAGAGTCCCCTTGGGTCTGGTGAAGTTTCTGTGTCACAGAGCTGGGGATAGTTTGGAGGGGCAAACTTTTTTCCTTGCTTTTATTAGACAAGATGTCCTCCTGCTAGAGGAGGGCAGCTCACGTGTCTCAAGGGCCACACTTCACAGGCCACCACGAGGAAGGCAGTAAAAATTCTTAGAAAGAGGGAACCTCAAGGGAAATTTCATTGGGAACTGGGGAGACACTATATATCAGGCACCATGCGTGCAACTCGCCAACACACGTTCTACACGTATGTTCCAGTGGGATCTTTGAGGGCATCCTCGAGGATTCATTTGTCTTTGTGCCCAGCTGAGGGTCAGTTTTCCCCAGTCTAGGTTCTTCCTAGCTTTCCTACCCACAGAAATTTCAGTCATTTCCCCCTTGTCCACGCCAGTTAGCCCTCAACATTGTAGTGGCTTGAGAAGCAAGACTCTGAGAGCAGAAAGCAGCTGCTCTCACACATCCAACACTATCACATCATTCTCCAAAGGAACTTGGTGGGCAAGAACCTGTTTGATCACTGAATTCAGTTGCTTTTTTTTTTTTAAAGCCCAATACAGAGTACTGTATTCCTAGAAGGCAGCTGGAAATACACCCTCAGCCAAGCACCTGGAAGCCCTGTTCCAAGCCCAGTTTCTGATAACTTCATTTGGATGTAAACAGAGGTGCTGGGGAGCTCAGGAGGAAAGGGAGCTCTTCTGAGGTACACTGCCAACTCCCTAAGGAATGTTTCACACCCCAGGGCAAGGGGAGCGTTGCCCTTTTGTTTTGAATCCAGCTCCTTTTTAAGTAGTTGGTCTCTTTGAGAGGTTCTTGGAAGGTCTGATAGGCAAACTTTTGGTAGAGCCTTCCATGGAGTGACTTTCCACATTGGCCTTTTAATTTCAGATGGTGGGTTAGCTTAGCAGAGGATGACACCTCCACAGGTTTGTGATTACCTAGCCCTTTATTTAAATGTCCACCTGGTTTTCAGTGTCAAAGGTTAGACCTGTAAACGGTTGGGTAGCTAGTTATGCAGGCTAATGGTTAGGGTCTTTGAGATCGTGTTAGGTCAGCAAAGCTCATGTTGCAGGTAGATACGAAAGATCATTATTCAGACATGATCGATTCATATGTATTCCTTAAAGCACAGCACAGGGAATTGTTCCAATGGTTGGCCCTCAGGGACTGGGCTGATATGGCTCTGCCCCATTCAACAACTGACTTCCCAAGCAGTTAAGATTACTGTCACCATCAACCCAGCTCATAGGACATAGAGGGGAAACACAAGATTTTATGGCTAGAAATGGCATTCACCTCATTAAGAAGGTATCATACCACTAAACGAAATCAGTAGCTGGTCAGACACACAACTAGAAGACACCTTGGAAACAAAGGATGAACCTGGGTCTGAAAAGGGAGACCTACAGACCTTAGGTGTTTCTCCAAGTCCAACACAGTATAGGTACTGACTTTACAGTCCCGGGCACTTCCTGCCCATTGGTGTCTCAGCTGTCTCTTTGATCTGGGAAAGGACTGTCAGGCCCCTCTCTTCGAAGCCTATTCTGCAGTGTGACAAGGATGAAACACACGGGTGGAAGGGATGCGGAGGCATTGTCTGTCCTCTACGGCTGCAGGAAGCGCCACCTGCAGGCCTTTCTTCTTCTCAACCTTATAAAGCAGTGCGACATCGCCAATGATGCTCCAGGACCTCCTGAGTCCACTCCAGCCACTCCAGTCATGATTGCTGCTTGTAACATTTGTATTTCTAGAATAATCCTGTGTGTGATTCTGAAGACATGCCAACATCAATTCATTGATGATTTAGAAGGCCTCCGCGAGTCTTAATTGCTGATTTCACAAACTATCTTACTTGTTTTTCCTTGGTTTGGCTGAACCAGCTTCCCCACAGCTCCTCCTTCCCTCTTGTTCGAGTCTTTCTGTGCTGACCTTCTGGTATCTTAGGTCCTCTTTAACTTGCATACTCTTACCACTCCCTTTGAGCTATCATTCCATCTGTCTGTGACGATCCCTGCAATTGTCCCACCTTATCTGTGGGCACTCATCCATTGCTTGGATTGTTATATCTATTTCCCCCAATACTCATGTCTACCCAGTGAGATGCTGGGGGATTGTGTACATAACAGAAAATGTTCAGCACCTTTTAAAATTGTGCTTGGTTTCCCTTGTGTCATTTGAACTGATCCGAACAAGTCTGTAGATGATAACAGCCTTTTGTGAGCTTAGGAGACTGTGGTGTCTTGAGCCTGAGAGATGGATGAATGTATCACTTGGTTAGTAGGGACTGATACAATCCTCTGCTAGATATGTCCCAAGGCGGCTTGGAACAGAGGGGGAGTCTGGACAAGAGGAGAGAACAAGAAAACAAGAAAAAAAAGGGCTCCCAACCTGTAACTTATTCGCTACAATGAACCAGCAGCACCTGGGCCAATCAAGAGTCTGGCAATGCCAGAGTGCTCGGAGCCTGTGGTGACATCCCTGGAAACACTTGGCTCAGCTGATAGAAAAACAGCGTTTCTCAAGACAACAGGGTGAGGCAAGGCAAGGGCGCCGCTTTTCCTAACTGCCCCAATGCCTTTGAAAATTTCCAGATTAAGACTTCTTGTCTTGGGAAAGGTAGAAAAGTAGAGGGTGGGCCAGATTGGGGGTCCTCTAGTTCTTGGGTGTCAGAGGAGCTCTCTTTACCCTCTGCAAGCTGGGATTGAACGGACATTCAGCTGCCCTTCAATTCCAGCCCCACAGGAAATGCCTGCTGAGCCCTCCTTAATTTGAAACCTATGGGATTCCAGGTCTCTTTGAGTGTCTGGCCTATGGGGGTAAAATATGTTTAGCAAGAGAAAGGGTACATGGGAAGGGCTGAAACAGTAGAGTCCATACTGGGCAATTTAGTTTTGAACCTAGATGAGACCTCGGGATGAGAAAAGTGTTTGCTTTTCCTATAAAAATTTACCCCGGTAGCTCCCCTTCTCTCAAGGGATTTCCCATGGGCACTGCTGCTCACCGTTCTCACCCAGAGACCTTAACATTTGGCCTCTCTACCTAAAAAGTGACAGAAAGTATGCAGAGGTGAGCGGCAGTGAGACGTGGGTGAGATTCTGGAGGGACGCCTGTAGGGTGGCTCTGGGGAGACCTCTCCACCTGGGCCTCTCTTACAGTTTACATACCAGCAGAAGCTTGTCCAAGCTTGGTTCTGCTATGGGGCCTCTGCCAGAGTTCTGGGTGTCTGTTACGATCCACCACAGAGAACCAGCTGAAGGGAGGTCCTTCATGAATGTTACCACCTCAGCAGAGGCTGCCCCAGTGCTGGGTCGCTCAAGGGCCACTACTCCTGTCCTTCTCCAGGCAAGCTTTTAAAGCTGCTGTCAGGAGCTCTCAAATCTTTTAGTGTATCTTGGATAATGCTAGGAAGTTAGTGCATAGGGTAGGTGAAGTTGTGCCTGGTGAAGCATTTTTTGTTCATCTCTAGGCATTCCAAGGGTACACACCACTCAAGATGCCTTTTTTAAAAATGATGCTCAATTTTAAAATTGAGTGATCCTTCCAGAGCATCTAGTAGGTCCCAAGTAGTCCTTGAGTTATGCTGGGTGAGATGGGAATAATGGTCCCAAAGAAAGGCTTGAACCTTTTTGTCTCTGCCTCTACTGGATGTAGATGGCCTCCTCAACCCCTTGAAGTTTGAATTTCTTTGACCCAGATTTTGGGTTCCAGAGCTAACCTATGTGCTCTGACCTATTTTTGCGGTAGATTGCACCAAGTGACATCAAGGAGTGTAGCCCATTGGGCAGATTACTGTCTTCACTCCCAGTATCTCTCAGGGTTCCTGAGATTCAAAGAGGCCATGCGTGCTCTAGTTAGGAAGAAGGAAGATGAACAGTGAGCAAGCCTGGACCCTTTATCCCGTGTCCAACTCTTTGTCTTCCCAGGCTGCTTTCCGTATTACCCTCAACCTCAAAGGATGTGAGGGAGACTGAGTTGGGTAGCCTTTGGTCAGGACAGGGTGGAGGTGAGAGAGAGTACCCAGTAGCTCAGATTCCCTTCTTGGCAAGTCAGCTCCTCATTGGCCAGAAGACTTCACGAAGGGGACTCTCATGGGGCTGGTGTTTCTTGGAGAAATGGAAGTGTCCTCTGGAACAGCAGCTTGAGCCTCATGGCCCCACTGACTAGTGTTCAAGAGTGTCAGGTATGGTTTGCTTTAAGACACATAAGTAAAAAAGCAAAGGCGGAATATAAAAGATGGATACATGCAGGTTTTCAAGGAGACAGGCTGTTCTGGAATCCCTAAGAGTCAAACAGCAACTCAGGGGAGATCTGGAAGTTTGGAGGGCCCTCCTTCCTAGCGTCTAAATTCCAGGACTTTGATCATATCCTCCCCCTTCCCCCCCGCAACATCTGTAGAAAGTCATAGTTTCCCAAAGGTAACGTGCCTGGGGTAATGTCCAAAAGTACCTACTTCCATGGTTTCAAGGGCAGGGGATGAGATCTGTTTCCTTTTCTTTTTCTTTTTTCAAATGTGCTCATCCTTGAGCTAGCCGAGGTCTCTCCAGGTCTCACACAGCAAGGAGAACTGGCCGGGAGGGACAGGGATAGGTCCTTCTCCGACTTGAGAATCTGAGAGTGAAGTATGCTTGTATCAGAGAGACTACCCTGCCACATCTGTATAAACTCTACCACAGCATCTCCCCAACCAAAGACCTTTCTTATGGTTCCTGTGTCCCAGAACATAGTGGATGCCTGAGCATCGCTAAGCAGTTGGCATACATCACCTTCTTGGAACAAGTCACCTATGTATAATCCAAGCAAATGGGTTTGGACGGGGAACCAGATGGCTCAAAAGAAAAGAGCTCCAAGTCCGCAGGAGAAGTTACTCTAAGGGACAGCCGCCTTTCCGGGATCAGAAGGGTTGGGGAGCTGTGCTGTGGCTGTGGTTGTGTTTCGCGGGACTCTTGGCCCCTGAAGCTCTCTGGCAGATGTACGTGGGGGATGGTTATAGGACAGTTAAGATCCAAAGTGCTGGCTGGTGAGGGGGCGTGAGGATTTCTCTGGGTGAACATTGAATCAGAGTCTGTAGAGAAGGTGGGTGCCTCATGAGCCTCACAGCTTCCCACGGACTGTGATCAGGAGCTGAGGGTGGGCTCTCTGCACTTCTGCTTCAGTATTCCCTGGGACGTTTCTCACGGCCCCTCTTCCTGCTGGCTCTTCCCATTTCTTCCTGGCTCTTCGCAGTTCCTGCTGATGGCCCTAGCCCCTCCTGCCACCTAACCACACTCTTTCCCTCTAATCCAGGTGGGGCCAGTTCTGTTCTCTCCCAGTTCATCAAGGTCATCTCCACCTACACTGGGCTTTCACTGGATTGCTGCCTGTGGTGGCAACAAATTGTGGCATTGATTTTAACTCCCCCCCCCAACATCTGAGGAGGAAATAATGCATATTTTTCTTTTGCAGAGAACATGAAAAAGAGAGAAAATAAACCCATTATTCTATTGGAGAGTTCCAGCCATCCTACGTACCTCAATGGAACATCTGCTCATCTTTTTTTCTATGTGTGTATTATTAGTTTATAAAACTTGATACTATACTGTTGATGCGCTTTTTGTCTCATCTGCTTTGTAATATGTGTGCTTTAGTAGCCAAAGCTCTTCCCAGACCAGACCAATGTTCTGCTGAATGGTGGAGTATCATGATTCAATTATTTATAGTTTCCCAAATGATTTGCTCTTTCAGGTCCCCACTGGCAGACTGGAAGCATGGCTGTATCTCACTGTGACAGGAGATGGCTGTAGGGGACTTGCTAGTGATAGAGCCAGATGAGAGAGCAGAGGAAAGGGTGGGGTGAGAAAACGCTCCCCAGCTGTGTTATGCTAAGTGTCAGACGTGGTACAGTGAGTCCGCAGAGCAACCCCTCCATAAGAGGCATCCTTGGTGGAGCAAGAGAAGGCTGGTTTAGGACTTGAATGATGCTGAAGTCTGGCTGGAGCTGGCAGACAATCCTGCTTCTCTGGGCCCGGTTCTCTAGAAGGAGAACAGAGCCACAAGTTTCTTCTCCCCAGTGGCCACCCCCATTTCCCCTGGTCAGCAGTGAATATATAATTATTAGCTATAAAATGTTCTTACTTTCAAAACTCCAGAACTGTTAGAGAAGAAGAAAACGGCAGAGAAACACAAGATTGTGACGGCTAGTGGGGGTTTTCAGTTTGTCAGGGTCTAGAATCATCTAGGAGGGATGATTTAGGTGAGGTTAGCCTCTGAGGAATTATTTTGATAAATTAAGTGGGAAAACCTACCCAAAGGGCAGCACCATTCCCTGAGATTGCATCCTAGACTAAAAGGAGGAAGCTAGCGGAGCACCAGCAGCCATTGCTGTCTGCTTCCTGATGGTGGCTGCAATGGGACTGGCTGCTTCATGCTCCAGTCACCAAGAGTACTCCACTGCGATGGACTGTACTTTCAAACTGTGAGTCAAAATGACCCCTTTGTCCTACTTTTTTTTGGGGGGGTATTTTATCACAGCAACAAAACAAACAAACAAACAAAACTAGTGCCTCATTCCAGTTGGTAAATCTACAACATAACTCCTGCACCAAAGGGACCCTCATGAAAGAGGGGACAGAAAATCTAAGAGCCAGAAGGTCAGGGGATTTGCTGTGGGATTGTGTCTCCTAGAAATGCTAAGTGAAGCTACGCCATTGCAGTCTCATCAGCATAGCTGCCTAAACAATACCCAAACAAGGACAACACCAATCAACATGATGGCCCTAACCCTACACAAAGAACTACAGGCAACTAAGGAGTAATAAGATTGGGGGAAACAACGTTCCCCAGGGAAGGGATACCAATTGGTATCCAACCAATACCAAATGGTCAGGCCTGAAATTATAGACATACAACATTATACAGTCCGGGAGTGGTTGTATTTATATACTTAGGAATCCATACATATGTACACATACATTTGTATATAGAATTAAAATACTGATTTTGATATATTTATTTTATATCCAACCATATTTCTATTCCTAATCTCTCCTCCTTCTCTTTCTTTCTTGTCCTACCTCTTTTTTCTTCCTTTATTTTTCCTTTCTTCCTTCTTTCCTCCTCCTTTCCCTTCTCCCTTTCTTCTGAGACAGAGTCTTTCTCTGTAGCCCAGGCTGCCTCCTGCTCTGCTTCCTGCCTCTACCATCTGAGTGCTGTGATTACAGGTGTGAGCTTCCATGCTCAGTTTGTAATCCTGTATTACTCCTGCTTGTCAGCCAATTTGTAGCATTTCTGGGCATTGCCATAGTCTATAGAGATAGTCTACACAGAGATCCCATTCTCTCAATCCTTTTTGAGTCATTGGATTTAACTTGGAAATTCCATATTGCTTTAGAGAACTTCTAAGTTTTTTTTTTTTTAATTTCTCAAGTTAAGAATGGGTTTGAGAAGTTTTCACACTGCCACTTTGGAGCATCAGATGACCAGGATCACCTGGGGCATTTCCCTGCTTTCCTGAGCTCAGTGAGTACATGGTAGCTGATACATTCCACAGTGCTCTCATGGCATAGCGCTTGAGCAGGAGGCCTGCCTGGAACAGCAGGAAGGATGTGGGTTGCAAGAGCTGGGGCAGAGCAAAGCCTACAGAGGCAGGTAGGGTCCAGCCTTCTGGAACCTTGATCGGAAATCACTAGAAACAAACCCTTCCCAGCACGCAGTGCTTTTCATCTCGGAGATGTTTCTTAGCTGCTGGGGGGGGGGGGGCATCAACCCGTGAGACTTGTGGAGGGGTGCATTTAAAAAGCAATTACCTTTAAAGCAAAGCATTGGGTTGGACAGCCCAGGGATGCTCTCAGCATCTTCGAGACAGACCTCTTAGTGGCTCAGTGGCAGCTGCCATGGTTCCCATTCATCCTTTTGGTCTGCCTCACTTTTGTTCTAGAACAGACTTAGTAGCTGATGGTAGGCAGCCAAGGCAGCCCTCAGGTTTGGCGTCCATGATGCAGGACAGAGGCGTGACAACAGGACTGTTAGCCATCTTCCCTCGAAATCCTCATTTGAAAAATTCAAAGTACTTTTCAAGAGACCTCAGGTACACATTCCCAAGAATAGTGTTCAAAAGGTAAATGAACAAGTATTTCAGCAAAGTCAGGATAATAAGCTTTCTTTGAGCTGTGTGCTGTAAGTAGAATTGTGGAGCAATCCTTTATTATCTAGAAATAGAACCTAAGATTATGAAAATATGCTCTTTGGGGACTATAACTTTCTGCAATTAAAAATATACTATGAAAACAGTCACAGTATACATTTTTTTTTTTTTTGAGATAGGGTTGTGCTGTGTAGCCTCAACTGGTCTGGAACTTCTCTGAGGACTGACTAGCTGGCTGGCCATGGGCATGCTATGTTATTCAGAAATTCTTGGCATTGGTAGATGCAGATGCAGTTCAGTTTCAATCAACAATATACGTACATTGGAATGACACCATGTACCTTATGAATACATATAATATATATTTAAAATTCTTATCAAAACCCTCAAAACCTAGCACAACAACTCAATGTTCCAACCCACCCCGCCACCACCAAAAAAACCATACTTGCTGACTATACTTCTTCTTCTAGCCCGAATCATTCGGAAAAAAGATGTAGCCAAATGTTCCTTCAGCCCCCATCTCTGAAAATCACTGTGAAATGTACTTTCCTGGGTCCTTCAAAAAATGCATTATTTTCAAAATATCACCCCAGTAAACAGCCACTGGCACACTGTCTGGGTGTCCAGTCAAGTTATGTGGCAACCTTCTAGAAGTAGGGTCGTTTGCCCATCCATGCGTCTCCGTAGCTTATTACAGTGACCGTGGAGCTGATGAACAAGGCACAGCAGCTATGAGTAGGCGGGACAAAGTGGTGATTGACAGTCTGGGCAGCATGGAAGACAACAGCACAAGATTTTGTTGCACTACTCAGAACATAAATTTGCAGGTTTTTTAACAGGATTGCCAGTTGTCCTCAACGGCACACACAGGGAGTAAAACCATAAACAAAGGGAAAGAGTGTGCCATGGCTCCCTGCTGTGAGTTAGAAACGCTTTTTCAGAACCAGGCCAGCTGGCCTTGGTGAATTCCTGATAGAACATCCCCATTGTCTCAGTGTGTGGGTGCACCCCTCGTGGTCCTGAGTTCCTTGCTTGTGCTCTCTCTCCTTCTGCTCCTGATTTGGACCTTGAGATTTCTGTCTGGTGCTCCAATGTGGGTCTCTGTCTCCATTCATCACCTGATGAAAGTTAATGTTCAGGAGGATGCCTATGTTTTTCTTTGGGTTCTCCTTATTTAGCTTCTCTAGGATCACTAATTATAGGCTCAATGTTCTTTGTTTATAGCTAGAAACCAAATATGAGTGAGTACATCCCATGTTCCTCTCTTTGGGTCTGGCTTACCTCACTCAGGATAGTGTTTTCTATTTCCATCCATTTGCATGCAAAATTCAAGAAGTCCTACCCTTTATGAGATTATTATTCGTAAATTTCTCTTAGCCATAAAAGCAAGTCTTTGTCAAAGAAGTAGAATTTATTGTGTTAGAACCTGGGTAGAGAGTAACTTGGGGAGAGAGGAAAGGATGGGGTGCTGGCCCATTAAAGTTTTCATGGCCTTGTTTTACAATTAGAAGGACCAATGACTAGTTGGACAGCTAGAGAAGCCTGGAGATTTTGGTTGAGTGTTTACGTTGAAGAAATATGGGCCAGTAAATACAGGCTATCTAGTTTTCCCAGAGTCCCTTTTCACTGGGTGTTGTCCCAAAGGGGAAAGATAAATTCTGCCAAAGAAGTCCTGTGTTGTGTTCAATAGGCAATCTGGATATCCTTTAGCCCTTACTTGTGATCTTAACTGAAAACAGTCAAACTTAACTATAGGTTAAGTATACACAAGGTAGCTCTGAGTGGACTTTGGCCCCAGGCTACCCTCAGGCAAATCTGGCCCTGCAACAAGTACTCAGCTCTCAGGATACACAGAACTGCATCTCTAGTCAGTTCTGGCTTTGTGCTGAACACACCTTCCCCAGGGAGAGTCCTCGAGAAGTCCCTCATTTGACCACAAAGTTTGATTCAAACAAGCCTTGTTTTGGTTGTGTTCCTCCTCTTTGTGAGGGCAGACTGAGGTTCTAACCTCCAGGAGAAAGTTGGACGCTGACCCACCTTCTCTTGCTATTGGGCCTTGATCTGCCACATGGTGGCACTGTTGAGCACTGGTCGGGCCCCTGCCTCCAGACTTCTTTCATTAAAAAAAAAAAAAAAAAAAAAAAAGGAACAAAACCAGGGGGTACTCCACACACGGCTGTAGCACATATCCGAGATGCACACCTGTGTTGTGTGGCTGGGTGGGGGGCTGCTTTCTATCTCAAGCCAGAAGAAAAATATATACAGAGTTTCCAGGTCTGGAAACTTCTACCCACTCTGGGCCAAGACACACATGCTTGACTGGTTTGACACTGTTTCCACATTTCCTTTGTCATCGTTGATTGGTTCAGGGCAACCAGAAGGAAGGGATTAGAGGTTTGCCTGAGCCTTGGGTGCCTTAGGCTGAGCGAGGGAACAGTTACCATGGCTTTATAAAAGGTCACCCAAAGATATGGGTCTTGTATGTATCTGGGATGGGAGCTAAATGAGATAAGAAGGACAAAGAGAAAAGTTTGGGGGACTGACTCTCTAGGAGACCTGGGGTGAGGGCCACCCCCCACGAAAGGACACTTCAGACACCACCTCTCGGGTCTTCCCCCAGTTCTCAGTGTGGAGGGTCTCACTGCTTGTATTGGAAGGAGAGAGAGATGCTCAGATGAGGTCAGAGCCAGTCTCTGATGGTGATCCATAAAACAACATGCGCTGTTAATTCCCTGACTATATCTTCCAATCATATCCAACCCCACCCCCTCAAACTGAAAACCCAGCAGACAATTCTGTAGCGCAACCAGTACAGGCCAGAAGGGTGTGGTGTGTTAGGGTTTGGATCTAAAATGTCCCTCATTTTAGGTTTTGTGTAGACTTGATGATGACCAACGAATGGGTTTTGGGTTCTGGATCAGTGGATTACTCCACTGATAGGTTCATAAGTGATTGACTTCTGCTGGGTGATGGGAGCTTGTGTGACAGTACTTATTTGAAGTGGTTCGGTCCTTGGGGGCATGCTCTGGGAAAGCACACAACTTGGGTCCAGCTTCTTCTTTCTCTGCTCCCTGGAGTTGAGTAGCTGAACTCTACCACACATGGTGTGCCATAATGTTCTGCCTCGACACAAGCCCACAGAGATGGACAAGTGACCATAGGCCAAAACCTCGGAAACGGTGAGCCAAGTAAATCTCTTTTCCTCTCAAGCTCTTTTTCCTGGGCATTTTGTCAGAGCAATGGAAAGCTAATATAGGACAAGATGGAATTGAGCCAGGACATTTGTTTTCTCCCGCACTGAGTTTGAGAGTGGATTCAAGTGTATCAGTTTAGGTTGATAAGGGAAGAAGACATAGACTTGGACCTGGCTCCAACTCATGAGGGAATGCCACACACTTTAGGCTGTTGTGTTGCTTCTGGGCCTGTCTCTCCAACTGCACTGTGCCTGGCATTGAGACCATATACCCATTAGAAACACCGAGCCAAATGCTTAGGAGATAGAAATGATTCTCAAGGGTATGCCCTCGCTGCTATTCCAGATGTTGGGGCTGGGCTGCACTGAACCTTGACATTTAAGACACAGGGCAAATGGTGCAAGAAGAGAAAGCTGCCAAAGCTTCAAGTGTTGGCTCACCAGAGCTGGCGAGCCATTTAGCCCACCCTGTCCAAAGATCAGAGCTTTAGATCCCAGGCCACTGAAGTCGGCAGGGGCATCTGCATTCCATCCCTGAGGAACGACATCAGGTCCAGTGAGCATCTATACCCAGTGTTGATCCTAGTGCCCAGTTCGTCTTAGCCTACAATGGCTTCCAGCCCCTTAGTGGAGCAAAAGTAAATTTCAACGGAGGAGTCCCAGGCAGAAGGGACTTGAGCTGATGCTCAACAGGGAAGTGAATCTTTATGGTCTGAGGACATGCTATCAAGACCAAACAAAAGCCAAGACACAGAGGGGCTGACTTCAGGCTGCTTTGTCTCCCACTCTGCTGGACAGAAATCCTCGCTGCTTAGCTCGGGTGCCACTCCAGAAGCAAGAGGGCCCTGGGGTGCTCTGGCAGTATTAAAGAGGAGAGACAGGAAGAAACCTCTCTTTGAGAACCGAAGTTGAACCCCAGGGCGAAATGGCTGGGCTCAGGTACTGAGAGAAGCATCTAAGTCTCTGGAAAAGGTGAACTGTCTTTGAAGGCAAAGAGGGCTAAGAGTAGATAGATGGGCCATAGGCAAATATGGCTGGCCCTGTTCCTAGACACCCACAGTTTTGCTGCTATCTCCCACTGATGTCCCCAGTATGCTGATGAGAAAGGCATTTAAGCTAAACCCAGAGAAGTAAACCATAGATTTCCTGACTCTCATGGAGGGAGAAAGAGATAGGGGAGTAGGGAGAGAGAGAGAGAGAGAGAGAGAGAGAGAGAGAGAGAGAGAGATCTTCAAGGCCTAAGTTCTTGGCCCAGCCCGCTGGCCCCTGCCAGCTACAGTGTGGACCCCACTTCTACTTAGGTGATCTGGGAGAAATAACCAATCAGGAAAGTGATGCGTGACACTCAGGCCCAGGAAGCCGGTTCTCTGATGCCTAAAGAGAAGGGAAGGGAATTTGATTGTGGGTGGAGGGCAAATGGCAGATAAGCTAATTCATCCTTGGCTAGGACACGGCAAACAGACATACAAAGAACCCTCTTTGGGTTGTACTTTCAAATCCTGACCTGGGAAACCTGGATGCTGCCTTTGACCCTAACACAACCGTTATTCAACAAAGCATAGCTGTAGCGCACCATGCCTGTCTGCGCTCAATGCACTACCATACAGTTCGTGAACCGGGCAAGGGGCTGGAGATTGAAACACACAAAGACTCACAGAGAGAGACACAGGTCATCCTTGATGTCAGAATGCCCCCCCTTTATTGTATCCAGGGGCAGCTTATATAGATGGATAGCCACGCTCCAGCCAAACCCACCAGAAACCACTCCCCTGCCATCAGGAACTCCTAAGGGTTTCGTGCTCAGAGCAACTGCAAGCTGTCTCAGAGCAGAGGAAAACAAGTTGTTTACAAGAAATCCAGGATCTGGGGAGTTAACAGCTCCCAACACATAGCAAATCCCTTCTTGAGCCCTGTGCCCCGGCTTTGCCCCGCTTCTGACTCACCTCAGCTTGCAGGCTCAACCTTTTTCCCATGGACCTGACAGTCCATTCTCCTCTGGTCCCACTTAGAACCTGTATTAATTCCCTGCTTCCCATGGCCCACAGGTTCAAGTCCACACTCTCTAACTTGGTGTGAAGGGCGTGCTACACCTCTTTCCTCATGCTGTGGGGCTCCCGTCTTCTTTCCAGCCACCTTCCATTCCCTATCTGGAAGTGTCTGCAGTTGCTTCTGGGGCCTTTCTGTGTATTCTCAACTCCTTTGGCATGTTGTCTCCATTGCCAGAATTGAATGTTGCTCAGATTCCCGCTTGAACCCTCCCGGATGGAGGCCAACGTCTCCCCTTCCCTGTCTGTTTCCTCCCTTGCAATCTTGCCTGCCTCTGTCCACCCTTCTCCCCCCAAGACACTGTAAATTCCTTGTGGGCATGGCTTGTGTTTCACGGCCCTTTGAAGCTTTAGCTTTGAACAAAGGGCCTGGAGCCTGTGCTTGCCGCTAGTTTGCAGGTTTCAGGGTCTCCTGTGATCCCCACAGCCACAGACCTGGGGGGGGGGTATCCTCACAATCCAGGCACACTCCACAAACACAGGTGACCTCTGCCCTGGAAGAACTCACCTGACTGAGAGGATGTGAACATAGAGATACCAAGAGGGGAGAAGAGAGTGGAAGCCACTTTGTTCTGGGTGGGTGGGGGTGGAGCATGGGAACTTCTGTACCCAAAGATCAAGGAATAGCATGGTCCAGTAAGGCAGCCCCAGGGTCAGAGCGGCCCGAGTCAGCGTCTCCGCATCAACTCCAGTTTTAAGGTCATCGTGGGTGGTGGTCAGAGCATCGGGTGGCAGGTCAGCAGGGAAGGCAGCAGGGATCTGCACGATAAGTGCCATACATGTAAGTAGAGTCACATGCAAATACAGGAGTCTCCATTCTCCAGGGCAGGACATGGGGGAAGAAGGGTACGTGTGCGCATGAGTGCTGGGGCAACTTTGGGAAGTGGCAGCGGAGGCTCCTAGCCTTCCCCTAGTCTGCTCACTCAGACAGCAGTAGGATGCCAGGGCAGACCAGAACAAGTACAGAGTTCCCTGTATAAGGGTTTCCCCGGTGGCTACAATTCAGTCATTTGGGGCATAGGTGAGAGACAGCCCCACCTCTCACTGGATTCTTGGGGCCAAGGGTGGTCCCTCTTGCAGACAAGAGTTTTCTGGATGTGAGAACATGGTTAAGTGATTTGAAAGATGTGTCTTTGGCGTGACCGTGGGAAGATGAGCAAATTGTGCCCAGATGTGCCTGGACTGTGGTGGCCAGGCAGCCCTTGTCCCCCGAGGTTGGCAGAAAATACTGGCTCCACGCGGGAGCAGAGAATGACCTTCTTTCCTTCTCCACGCACAGACATTTTCTCTGCCTACCCACTCTTTCCATCAGATGGGTACCCTGTCAGGCCCCAGCCACCTTACATTTCCATCAGTGGGAGGAGCTGAATGGGGAGGAGGTGAGAAGACAGCCCATGGAAAGAGAGAGAGAGAGAGAGAGAGAGAGAGAGAGAGAGAGAGAGGTTGCAGCCTGTGCCTTGCTCTCGGTGAGAGCTTGCTGGGTGCAAGAATCCTCCGCATGACAGAGCATGCCCTCCTCCCAAAGGCCCTGAAGTGGAGAGAGGGTCTCTTGGGGGCATTTCAGGTTTGGAACTCCCCTGCATTTCCCTTGAAGAATAAAAAGGTGGTGTGGAGGGCAGGGCCCAATAAAGCCCGTCGCCTGTCTCGTACAGCGGTGTTGTTTATGCTGTCGGGCACAAACCATTAGTGGGTTGTGAAATCAATTTAGTGGTTTGCATCCAGCACTGGGAAATGAGGAAAAAGACCTACTTAGGTCTTACAAAGACCGTTAGAACGCCCCCCCCCCCCAACCAAGGCCAATTACCTATCTGTGTGTGTGTGTGTGTGTGTGTGTGTGTGTGTTTGTGTGTGTGTGTGTGTGTGTGTGTGTACTTACAGTCCTGTACTGTATCCTAGCACCTGCATGGATGGCAATGTAATGTTTGAAAAAAAAAAAAAAAAGACTTGAGGTGACCTCTCTTCCAGAAGCCTACACCCATGCTCTGGGCATGTCTTTCTTATTGAGCACTTCTCTTTCTTTTGTGCTTAGAATATATATTATTTCTTTTCATAAACTCTTGACTCTGCTTTAAGAAATTAAAAAAAAAAAAAACAACTCTGAATAAGATACTGTCTTCCGAGCTCAGTTTGGGAGGAGTGAGCAGGAACAAACTTCACGGGTGAAGTCAGAAGTGAGTTACACGGTCTGTTTTAGTGTCATGGACCCCAAAACGGGTCCTTCCTGGAATCAAGTGACCTTCTTCAATGGGTCTTTGGCAAGACTCATTCAGGAAGTCATCTCAAAGAAGTCTAGATCTCTACATTCTGTGGCTCTTCCTTGCTTTGTGTGTGATGTTAGTTTTGGAGACATCCAGACTGGAAAAAAAAAAAAAGTGTGGGCGGGGGGAGCCCAGGGAAACCAGAGAACGTTGAAGCAGAAGGGGAAAACAGAAAATTTTTAGCAGATGTCCACGGCCTTCTGGGCGGTACTGATGTTGAGCTTGGCGTTAGGCCAGAGAATTAGTAGGTGGACCAGAGAGGTAACAGCCCCTTTGAAAGCATGAGAAATGCCAACGTTTTGGGACCCTCCCAGCAGAATAAAGCCAAAGTGTTCAAGGAAGGGGCCATTATCAACAACAACCCAAGGTACTGGGAAAGGGAGTGGGTTCCTCAGGATTCTTTCATCAAGCAGTAGCGTCTGCTAGCTAGGCTGTGCCTCTGAGGAAGAGAAAATAGGGCACACGCATGCCATTTATTGCAGGGACGTGCTGTGAATCCCGAGGTGAGCGAGAAGGAACGCAGTTGTGTGTACACACGGGAAGCTGCGTGAGCTAGCACTAGCCTGGGATGGCTCACTTGGGCATTTCTCAGTCAAGCCAGTATTGAAGTGACCCAGAGAGGTGGCATACTTACTTCACTTTACAGTTATCAAGTATCTTAAACACTGATTTGAATATTGTCACATGCTTACTTTAGCCAGAAGACTGACGTTAGCAAAGATACAGCATTGCATTTGTGAGTTACGGTGGACACCAGAGGGCTATCCAAAGATGCCTCTGGGTTAAAGCAGCTTTTGGTTTAAACTGAACTGGGGACTCTTAAGTAGAAGCCCCAACTATTGCAATGCACATCGGAGTTCCCCCTTCTTTGTTTCTTTCTAAACTCCCTTCCTCCAATTCCCTGTCCCCTTGTCCCTTCAAGACCATCCACTCCCTGCTCCAGGACTACAGTCTCCCTGGTATTCAATACACAAAGAGAAGGTACACAGATTTGGGTTTTGTCCCTACAGCTAAGTTGACAGTCTTGGCTACTTCCCAGTCTTGACCTAGAGTTCACTCCTATTTGAGAAATAAGTGATTCCAAGCAGGGGGTTTATTACTGAACTCGTGCAATAGAAAGGACTGTCTGGCATTGTCTGTTTCTCGTGTCTCTTCTCACAAGGATCTGTGGGGAGCACTTGTCTCCACTGGTCAGTACTGTATCCAAGATAGGGATTTGAGCTTTTGGCCCCTAGTGTATTCTGTGTTGTCGGGAAAAGACATAGGATGGAATAGAAAATTATAAATCCTAGGATGAGAACATACGGAGCACCTGCAACAGGATGTCACTTCTGCCATTGCTTTAAAACGAGGTTAGCTTTGCAGTTTAAACTTCTACGTGCGTGGGGAGAAATTCAGAGGCCTTTGGAGGAAGCGTCTCTCTGGATGCTTTTATGTTCACTGTGGCCTTTAATTGACTAAGCCTACTCCATGTAAACTTTTTTTTTTTTCTCTTCAAGATGACAGGGATTACTGAGCTGGAGAAATAAAACAACTGATTCAGAATCCATGTCATCAACATAGCAGTTGCTTTTTATAAAAACATCTTATTCTACAAAGGTTTGGGGACATCGTATCTTTCACTACTCTTGTAGAAGATCCTGAAAGACACGAAAGTTTGGGGACATCATATCTTTTGTCACTCTGGTAGAAGGGCCTGAAAGACACGCCGTTCCCCATGAATCCCGGTCAATGGTTTGGCATCCTTAAAATCTGTGATGAGCTGCCTCAAACTAATAGGAGGGCCAGAGAATAATAAGATTTCAAGTGGGCCTCAGTGACATCTGTAGCACCTACCCTACCCAGTCAGGTGGGCCTATTGAGGGAAGCGTCAGCTGTTTTCATTAGCCGGGAGGCCTGGCAAGCCTCCAGTGGACACTGTGACTTGAACTAAGACTGACCCACTAACTATTGTGTCTAGTCCATCATCAGCATGGACACAGTGGAATGGACGTACGGCCACGCAGATACCTTCCCATTCAGTCTTGGTTTTGCCTGGCTTCTTTGAACCCACCATTGCTAATTTTTTTTTCTGATTAAAAAAAATAAAAGTTGCAGGCTCGGCATGAATTTCATCTTGATTTACAGTAGTCATGTATAATTCAGCTCCAAAGATCACTCTTATCCCTGTCCGTTGGATTATAAAGAGCTGGTTCTTTTATGAATGACAGACCAGATTTGTCTCTGAGTCCATGAGGTAACAACAGGCTCTCCTCTTCCTGATTTTTTTTTTTTACCTCTTCTTCCTTACAGGCCCCTGGGGCCAGGTGAAAGCCTGCCTGTCTCCTCCTGCCATCACTTTCTCTCTAATACACATCTGCACCTTGCCTAGACTGTGGTTTCTGTTCTCTTAGAGCTGTGCTGTATGACAGTTGTTTTCAACTGCCTTTGGAATGTTCTCAACATTCTCAGCAGTTGGCACCCTGGTTCTATAGCCAGGTGGAACCTCAGCTCTCCAGGGCTGTGGTCCAGATTATTTAGTGGGTCCCCGACAGTTGGGTCACTGGGAATGTTCAATCCACTTAGTGAGAATTCCCATTACAGGCTTCAGGGAGGTCTCAACTCCATGTGAGACCCTGGGGGTCACCGCCTTATCAAAAGTCTGGCTAAAGAAAAATTTGATATGGGAATCCTAGTGTACCAGGCAGTGGAGGTCTGTGGCTTTGGGCCCTTGGCCTTGACACAGCTCTTTTTCCACCCAGGCTTTTGCTGACCCTTTGCCAGGGCTCATGTACTTCCAAGCAGATAGCAGAATGCCTGCTGCCTCAAGAGAAGGGGCAGGGCTCTGTGGGGATTTGAGTGCTGGATTTTAGCTAAGTGTGCTCCCCCTTTGCCCAGCAGCAAGGTAAAGAGACTAATGTCCCAGAGGTTCAGATGCTCCTGTTCCCCACCTCTGGCAGCTGGCCACTGGCAGATCTTGGCTTGACTTTGCGGGGCTGCTGGCTTCTTCTGCCTTAGTGCTTCAGTCCTGTGTGCTGGGGTTGGGAGAGTATCAATAGAGAGGGCTAGAGAAGAGGCTGCCATGGCCTTTGGCACTGCTGGGAACCTCTGCAATGTCACCTATCTTGTATCAAGACCTGCAGAGAGCATCTTAAAGACTGTGGCCTTTCTTTTTAAAAGGCACGCATAGAAATACAGTGGCTTCGTAAGGCCTCATTTAGAGATTGAATTTTCGATAAAGCCTTTGTTTTCAGGGCACTCTGGGAATGAGGTTCAGGACACAGGGTTCAGTTGTGCTCGTTGTTACACCCACATATCAGGTCTGGACACTTTGGGAGGGGGTCTCCTGCCAGAGTCTCACCTCGCCTCTCTTCTGATAGATTAAGGCGTTACAATCTGTTTTGTGACTTTGGAGACTAGGTCTCTTGGCTGGCTTGGGCTGACCTGCAGGCAGAGTGACCCTCCTAATAAGTAGGAAAATAGTACAGGAGATGTCTGCAGAAGCTTTCCACGCAGGCCTACAAGGTCCTAAAAAAGAGGTCCATCAGTAGAGCTTGCTTTGTGCAGGTTTCCTTCTCTGGTATTGAGGGCTACGGATTCATGGCCCCCAAGTGCCTGCATAGGTGAAGCCTCTTTCAAAGCGCACAGGCTATGATGATGACTGCCTACTCAGAAAGTCTTGTCTCCACCCCACCCCCACCCCCAGCCAACAATCAGATTTGGAAGAAAAGCCCAGGTGTGGTTCTTCACTTGATTATAACTGATCACACTCCCTTGACTGACAAAATGACAGAAGGCCATCTCTGCAGGGTCCGTGGTCATCCCAAGACAGATCCTGGAGAAGAAAGGACACAGTCAGACCTGGGCTGTGGGGAGAAGACTCAGCAGCTAGATTGGGGACCTGGCTTGGGTGAAAACAGAGATATGAGAGCTAGCCGAGGTGGAAGATCTGGGAACCAAGGGAGGGGATGTTTGCATAGGAAACTAGGAGGGGAGGCAATGGGGTATTAGTTCACCCTGGATTTTATCCTGTAGACTCTGGTGAGCAGCTGGGCAGATGGAAGGGTTAGGTGGGCTTGTGGGATGCAATGCATTGGCCCTGGACTGCAGGGGACAGATCTAAGGAGTCAGGATTGGGGACAAAGGAGAAGAAAGGCTTTGGCAATAGAGTAAGCAAGAAGTCTCAAGGAGAGATTGTGTGCATGCAGAGGGAGGTGAGGGGAAGGTCCCAGCATCTAAAACATTTGGAACTGAGTTGGCAGGTGTTGGGAGGGGGCAGACTAGACTTGGCTTTTGTGACCTCAAGTCATGAAGGCATTGTTCTCCTCACACCAGGCTGAGTTTTGGTGGACCTCTGTATCCAGGGGCACTCCCTAACAAGAGGACAAGGGCAAGGCAGATTCCTGGGGACATACGTGTGTGTGTGTGTGTGTGTGTGTGGGCAGCTGAGGTGCAAGACCGGTAGCAAAGGGGAGGAGGAGGTAGGTAGCTTGGTGGGGAACCTAGGGAACACGGCTCTGTATAAGAGAACTGACCTCTATATGCTCAGAAGGGCCAGTACCCACTTCCTCCTGCCAATGTGTGAACAAGCTCCTTGTTTCCCAAGATGCCTGACAGTATGTCTCTCTCACACAGTGCTTGCTAAATTAATGTCTGGACACAGATGTAGCAGAGCAGGTGGCAAGAGGCCCGAGAGTTGTGGAGGGTTTGGCAGGGGTGGGATGGGATGCTGGGTCACCCATCAGACCGGTTTGGGGCAAAGAATGAGTGGTTGGAGGGAGGAGGCAGGATTTGGGGGCAGAGCTGAGTATGGAGGGGAACAGAGGAAGTCTGAGACAGCCTTCCCGGCTGCTTCTAGTTTCCCCATGACAGGAAAGGAGAGCGTGCAGAGAGCGAAGGCCTGGAGGATGGAGCATGTTTCAGAAGTGAAAATGGATGTTCATTGACTGCCTCATCCCCCCCTGCAGCACTGCATGTTCGGTGTAGAAAAGGGAGAGACGTGTAAGGAAGAGAGCAGTAGAGATTCCTCGCAATCCCAGCCACGGTGCTGGGCATCATTCATACCCTGGGATGCATGTGGCTTTGGGTGGCACGTTGGATACACCTGACAGTGTAAAGCCGTGGTTGATTAACTCCTCCCCAGGCCTCTCTTTTCTTTCCTCAAATTTTGGAGGGTAGGAGAGGTGTCATTAAATACCTTATTTCACAACGTTACGTTTCTCACTTGAAAGTTTCTTGAAAACATGTCTATATTCTTCTGAAACATCCCTTATTATTATTATTTTCTTTAACAATCTCCATCATTTGAGATCTAGGTGGCTCAAAAAACAATAGCTCCAAAGAACATTCTGGGAAAGGCTTCCCGACACCTTCTGCTTCGGAATCACTAGGCTTCCTTTTTAGGTTGTAACTTTTAAAAAGAAGAAGTCCTGGTATGGACGTAACCTGGAAATGACTGCAAATAGCCAGCCATGTTACAAATCTAGATAAGAGGCCTTATTCTACTAGTGTCTATGAGACTACTGCAGCTATCCTTCTAGTCAAATCTTGGTGCACACAACTCATTTTCTCAAAAGACATTTCTAGAAGCAGCCTGTCTAAAGTAGGAGAAACACGTTCCTAGAAGCAGCAGGTCTGGGAAAGAAAACTTCCAAGGTCATATTTTCTTTGAGGAAGTGTCTCAAAGGGCCCCAATCCTGCCCTCCATCGGTCATCAAAAGCCTCCAACAGTGCCCAGCTCAGTGGGAGGGGAAGACTCCAGCCAGCGCCTCTAATCCTCACCAGGAGCTGTCTGTAGATAATGATAGTGGTGTCTTTGCGGGAGTGGGAGGTGGCTGTGGGGGATAGGAGTCGGCCAGGGCTTGGGAGAGCAAAGCTGAGGCCACAGCACAGTGATTAGAGGCGGTTGTGGTTGTGCCACCAGGAAACACAAAACCAGGGGACAAGGTTTATTTGTATCTTTTTCTAGAAACCCCTGCCTTGAGGGCAGGGGGGCAGGACTGCCACTGGCTTGCAGAGTGGACTATTGTTGTTGGCTTTTTCCTCTTGCAGAGACAACGTGAGAATTCTTTTTTGGGCACCAAGCAGGGATGGGGGGGATTGCTCTAGGTGGGTGACTCCAACTGTTATAGACTTTGTCCCCTGCTCCGTCTCTGAGGGAGGGAGCTTGCACCCTGCCGCCTTCTCAGGTAGGACTGCTTGAGTCCTGAAGGCAGAAGAGAAGCCTAGGGCTGCTTCCTCATCTGCCTCTGGGGTGGGGGTGGGGGTACGTGGGAGGCACAGGAAGACTGTCTTTATTTCTGGGTGATCTTTAGTGCTAGTTTTGGTAGATTATCCTTTTCCCCTGCATTCTTCTTTGGATCATTCTTAAAAATTCCTGCTTCTAGCAGACTGGTTAGTGGAGAAGCTTCCTTATGTCTTTCTTTTCTGTGCTGTGGTTGACTCAGTGTGAGGGGGAGGTTGTCTTCTCCTAGAGAATGTGTGATGGCCAAAGAGAAACAGTCAAAGGGCCTTGGCTTGAAGCGTGAAATTTCTTGCTTGGGTTAGCATTACCAGGGAATCTCTGTGATGCTTACCAGCCCAAGTTCCCCTTGCTCCATGAGTGTCCCCAAGTCCTGGAAGGTCACTGCTTAGCTGGACTCGGAGTGAAGTGGGAATTTGAAGTCGTAACTGGATTTGTGAGTTGCAGCTTGCTGCTACAGTTGGCTTGACCTCCAGTTAGTCCCAGTTTTCAAATATTGCTCTTTCCGGGACATGAAGTGCAGATCTGTCTTGCGTGTCAGTTCCAGGCCCTGAACTCCAGCTTGCGCCTTCATTTGTTTCTGTGTTGGTATCCTAGGCTTGCTGCCAACAGGTCTCTACAAAACAAACAGTTCCAGACAGCATAATTCTTCTCTCCTGGTTCTGGAGACTAGAAGTCCAAAATCAAGGTACTGGCATGTAGTAATAGGAGCAGTGGGGCTGCGTCCTCAGCACCCCAGCCGCCTGGCTAGCTTGTGCCCCGGAATAACAACACACAAACTGTTTTCATTTAAACACTGCTTGGCCCATTATATCTAGCCTCTTCTCGGCTAACTCTCGCACTAGACTAGCCCATTTCTAATAATGTTTGTAGCACCCCAAGGTGCGCTTACCGGGAAGATTCTAGCCTACGTCCATCCTGGGTCAGAGCTTCATCGCATGTGCCTGGGAGAGGGGAGCATGGCATCTGCTCCAGAGAGCAGAGCTGTCGAGTCTGAGCTCACTTCCTCTTCCTCCCAGCATTCTGTTCTGTTTACGTTTACTCCACCCACCTATGTTTTAACCTATCAGGGCTAAGGCAGTTTATTTAACCAATGACCTTCTTCCATCACTGGCAGGGCCGGTGCCTTCTAGGATCTTTGAAGGAGAGTTGATGTCAGTTCTCCTTCCCAGTTTCTGGTGGCTGCAGTCCTTTGGATCCCTCTCTTGGGCACGCTTTGCTCCGGTCTGCCCCTCTCCACTACACATGGTGCTCTCCTCAGTGTTTGTCTTTGTGTCCTCTTGCAAGGACATCAACGATTGCATTTGGAGCCCAGCCTAACCCAGATGCCTTCTCTATCTAGCTAACTATAACTGTAATGACCTAGCTTCCAGACAAAACTCTGGGGAACACAACTCTTTCGAGGGGTTGCTATTGAGACCTTTGTAGCTTTTCTACCTTCAGACTTTCCCATCTAGCCACTTAGCCCACAGGTTCAGCTGTTGTTTTTCTCAGACCTCACTTAACGGGCACACCTCACCCTTGCTCCCCAAAGCCTTCAAAGGCTCCCATGACTGACAGACTAGAGTCCTACCTCTCTAGTTCAGTTTTAGGAGACCCATCATAGTCTGGTCCCAGACTTGACCGTGTCTTTATGCCTCTACGCATATCCTCCAGGTCCATGGGAAAAGTCTTCTGCACTGTAGATTTTGTTGTCTGGATCATGGACTCCCTACCCACACTCTGTCTGATGCTTACATGCTTTCCTTGAATGTCTGTGTCATGGTTTTCTCTCTGAATGTAGACTGACCCATTTCTTGTTTGGAGTGATGCTCCAAATGGGGTCTACATTTTACCCGAAGCCCATTTGTTATACTTTCTTAGGTCCTTGGATTTGGCCACAGTGTCTTGAATCATATGAAATTGGAAGCCAAGAGACACTGGGTGTAATAGAAAAAGTATCTGTGTGGGGAGCCAACCGCCTCTTCTCATAGGATCCTTACCAACACTAGTAGCCAGAGTGAGGATCAAGGAGGTGAAAGAGGAGAAGTAACAAATTGAAGAACATGAACACCTTTCAATATCAGCCCTGATAGATGCTCTGAAAACTTGAAAGTTGCAAAGAAGCTTTTCCTCGCAGTGTTGGGATCAAGCCTGGGGTTCTGGCACGTGCTACACCTAGCTAACCTACAACTCCTGCCCCCCAAAATGTTTTTACCATCAGGACTGCTCTTAGTGTCTTTTGGTAGCTCTCAGTAAGTGCAACGACTCTGGAGTTTTTGGCGCTACTCGAGCCCTTCCTTGCCAGGTCTTGGCAACAGTTTTATGAATTGGATGTAGAAACCCGGGCTAATGCAAACACCCAGGTAAAACTACCCATGTCCCCAAATCGTTTATGGGTAGTTTATATGATGGTTTTGATCTCGTCAGCTTGAAAGAACTTTGCACCTATGCCTGCTTTCACCTTGCTAGATTATGGTAGAAACAGGAGACCCTGAACTCCATTAAAAATTCTATTTTCTTGGATCCACAACAGTTGCCTGCTGATTTCCTGCCCTGTGGGCATTTCAGCCTTCACTGCTCTAACATGAGAAAAGAGGTATGTGAGGTGGATTTTCCTGTCAGTGAGTCTTCGCTGCTATATATGTGTCTCCCATGGCAATCTCATTCACGCTAGACCATGAAAACAGTGGGAACAGCTTGAGTCCAAGTTTGTCCTGGCCATCTGCATAAAGAACATACCAGACTTTGAAATGTTTTGAGACTCAGAAAGGAGAGGAACCTGAGAAGGGCACACTGTTGGTGATTCCGCACTTAAACTCTGCTACCCCCACCCCCCGCCCCATCCAGCTTCCTGTTTCTAGGATCTTCCTTGGAACTTGAACAAATGCACAAAGAACATGCCACACAAAAGTAGAAAATGGACGACTTTGTGTTCTTGCTGGGGCTCAGAATTACTCGTTAGGGCAAAACCCCTCACACCACGTGAGTTAACAGCCAGCCTGCTGTCATTGCTCCAAAGATCCAAAGTTGAAGTGGATGTCCTTCACAGGGGGCATCTGGATCACCCCAACTCTAGCCTCACTTCTGAAACCAGGAATCTGGGATCTCTGCATTTTCTTTTCCAACTAGACAGTGACTCAGTGGCTGGGGTAAAAGAACACTGGAAAAATAGTTTTGTTTGGAATGGCAGGAGTTACTAAATAGCCAGCTCCCTATAAACAGGACACCAGGCACCCATTTTTCTGGAGTGCATACAAATATTTGGTAAGAGGATTCTGGCTCCACAGTGGGGTTGGGAGCAAGAGCTCCATGCAGGAGACGGAGGAGTGATGGGTGAGAAGCATTAATGCTGATGGCAGGTTGCAGAATAGATGGAGGGAGATGTGGGCACTGATCTATTGGCCACTGATAAAGCCTCAAAACTAAAACGGTCCTGCCCAACTCTAGCTTAGTGAACCAGTAAGTTAATTGGGGTTACTTAAAGTTAGTGGAAGACAGCTGTCTCACCAGAAAGCCCATTGCGGCAGGTACCCCTGGTGGAGGAAGTCTTCATTTCAGGGCACCCGTACCACTCTTAGGACCTTGGGGAGGGCCCTGTGGATTTCATATGGAGCTTGCTGAGCCTTATAAACTTCATGGATGTCCTGAGCAGTGTGAATTCCTTTACCTTGCTGCGGGAGCTCCTTCCGCTCCTTCAGCCAATAGCCTTAAAGATACCAGCCCACTTGGGCGTGGGCTCTTTGGCTGAGTTGGGCACCAGGTAAAGGAGTAAATCACAAAGCAATCCCACACCAGTTTGGAATTATGATTAATAAAAGGGTTATTTATTTAAAGGGAAAAACTTATAGATCACTGTCCTAGACAACAGCCCCCTGCATAATCAGGAAAAGAATCTGGTAGCCGGAAGCAGATTCTGAAGCAAGAGAGAGCACGCATGCACACATGCTCGGCTACTGCTTTTTTTTTTTTTTTAAAGCCAAATAGACCACAAGTAAGTGGTCTGATATCTTAAAGGCTATTGGCTGAAGGAGCAGAGAGAGCCCCCGCAGCATTACCTTCCAGGTCTCATGAGCCTCTCTCCTCCTTCCAGGAGGGAATTCTTTGAAGGCAGCGAAACAGTTTCCCAAGGAAGATGGTAAACTTGTTTCTAATGTCTGCCAGAACAAATGACCATAAAGGAAATGAACTGAAACAGTAGGAATTTTCTCTTTTCTGGTCCAGGAGGTCAGAGGCATGAGACGCATCTTCCTGGGACGACTTCCGAAAGTGAGCCATACTGTGTTCCGTCAGGAGGCTCCAACATCCAAGTGTGAACCATGCCATGTTCCTTTAGGAGGCTTCAAGGGGGAAGCCTGCCGTCTTGCCCCAGTTTTTGAGGTCACCTGCATCTCTTGGCTCCTGGTCCTTTCATCTTCTTCAAAGCCAGAGTGTTAGATTTGTCTTTGATTTCTTACTGTACCCTGTGAACCTCCTCTCCCTTTTGAGGGCTCCTGGAATGACTATGGGCTTAGCCTGCTGCATCCTGCTAATTTTCTGCTCTCAAGGTTTTCAGACAGGCAACTGAAATTCTACTCACTACTTCAGTTCTCCCTTGATGCAGTATACGCATAGGTTCTGAGAGAAAGGACGCGCACAACTCTTGGTGGGAAACACTCTTTTACCACGAGGAAGGCTCCCTATGGTCATTGTAGTGTCAGCATCCTTTTTCAATATCGACCCTTGAGGAAACTTGACCTCAGACAGTTTATGTGAATTCCAACTTTTGGCTCCACAGGAGAAAAAAATGCCCCTGAGCCACCTGGGCCATTTGCCACAAAGTAGCAAGCAAAACCCTGTTGTAGGCTTGAGGCCTTTACCCTCCAGTTCACTTTACTGTACCTGGACCTCACCCTTGTCCAGTCTTAAGGAATAGTGCTACTCCACAGATTCAGAATGGATTTGATCCAGCAATAAGGAATAGTGCCTCTCCACGGACTCAGAATGGACTTGATCCAGCTGTAAGGAGTTTTATTGTTTGAACAAGGGCATAGACTTTTAGAATTGTACTTTTTGAGTGCCCAGTTGGGAATATTGAACTTTAGTGATCAAGGGCTCCAAAAGCCTGAGATCCTGTACGTTCCCCTTAAGAACTCTACGAAGAGGGCCTAAAGAGTGAGTACCCACAGCAATCGTTTCTGGCTAAGTTACTGCTGCAGGTTTTGCCATATGGTTACCATGTTGGATGAGGCTAGGCCCTAGAATTAAAGAGGACTTTAGCCACTGGGTACTCAAAGTGATGGAGCCAGCGACTCCGGTATACAGTTCAACTCTTAAGACAGAAGGTGGTTCAGTGGGCAATAGAGGATATCTTCAGGCAAGGTCCGTGACGGAGGGGAAGCCGCAGGAAGACTTTAGTACATGATTTTTTCTCTTGGAAAGAGCAAATCATGATCTGGGGAAAAAGAGACTCCCAGAGGAGGCATCCGGATCTCATTTTGAAAGCTACCACCCTCTAAGTCAGCTTATCCTGTCAGCTGTCCAGCGGTTTACCCTACCCTCGGCACCTAAAGATGGAATCTGGCCAAGGACAGGATCTAAGGCCTTTTTCTTTTTTGCTAAGGAAGTAAATTCTTTAGAACTCTGAGATGAATCCAGTCTGTGAAGAAAGATGAGGCACTGAGGAGAGATTTGGGGGGCCACTGAGAAAGGCGGTCCTGATTCCTGGAGAAGCATCATAAAGGAATGACAGTTGAGTCATGGAAAAGTCACTTTGGCATAGTACTACAGAGTTTCCTTTCAGCCCTGCCAGCAGCAGGTGGAAAGGGGAATCCTGACCCCCACCCCACTCCAAATGATGAACAAAGCTCAAGCAAGACATCTGCATCCAGGTGAGAACCAAGGTCCTCATGACTGAGGTCTGGGATCACCAGGCCTGCACTCCTTTTGTACTAAATAGGGCAAGTCTTTCACACAGTGGTCTCTGAAGCAGATGGAGCCTAAGGCTGCGAAGGGCGGAGGGGCCTCTGTAGCAAGGTGTGCGTGGATAGATGCTGGCAGAAGATGCTGAAGTACTGGGAATTTACTGAGGAGTTCTAGCCTCTGTTTCTAGTACATGTAGGGGATGAGAGAGGGAGAGAGGATGATAGTGGTTAGCAGAGAGGTTTTCATTGGAAAAAGATAGAAAACTTGGCCACCAAGGTCCTTGGGAGAGCCACTATCGATGAAGAATAAGATTTGGATTCTTCTTCCAATTAGACTGGTTACCAGCCTAAAGGGCGTTGATTTTGGAAATGACTCCTAGCTGGGTAGTAATGACTGATGGTGGTCCTACCCACCAAAAGGATGCCAAACCCCAGCAGGCCCTGGGGAGGAGAGAGACTTAATTTTTGTTGTTGTTGTTTTTTTTTTAATCTGCAGCTGTAGCTTGGAGGCAGGTCCTGTGAGGAGGAGGCAAAGCACAGTAGCTTCCCTGGGGCTCCCTGCTTCTCCCTTCCACAGGTGTCTCCAAGGAGGCTTCCCAAGGTGAGTCGCTCACCCATCCTGTCCTACAGAGTAAAGTCAGGAAGGGAGGGGAGGCTGCCAGCTGCCAGGTGCTAGGTCAGGACGTGGCCCACAAGTCACCTGGGTTCCAGTGCTCCCTGCAGGGTTCTCAGTGATCAGATAGATTCCTGGGTGCTGGCTTCTCCTTTCAGGAGGTCCTGGGTGGAGAAGGCTGAATGTGATCTTCTTTTAGGAATCTGACTAAGCTAGAATCCCTCGCGGTCCCAGACAGCTTCTAAGATGTGTTAGACTGGATGCTTAAAACGTGGCAAAAACGGAGACAGAACCAAGAGGTAAGAAGTAAGGGTTTTTTTGGGGGGGTCTGCGTGTGTGTTGGGGATGGGAGGGGCCCTCAAACTCCTTGCCATGGTGGGTGAGAATGGGCGTGTCCTGGAGAGCCCATCCAAGAAGTTGTGACGTCAGAGGAACAGGATGGAGAACTTCCCCACTGGGCCCAGTCTGTGAGTCTCAGGGAGACGTTGGTGACCAATGGGTACGACCGCAGGAGGATGAGCACTGGGTCTTTAAGGCCAATGCCATAGGTCTTTCCCTGTTGCTGTCCACCTTATTTGAGACAGGGTCTCTTACTGGTCAGTGTACCTCTGGCATCTTCCTTTTGCACCTCCCAGGGCTGGCGTTATAGATACGTGCACCACATCTGGCTTTTTTTTTTTTTTTAAATCTGGGTGTTAGAGATCTGAACTCAAGTTCTCGGGCTTGTACAGCAAGCACTTTACCTACTGAATGGTCTCCGTAGCCCAAAGCTTTGAAAGATCTGCGGACTTGGGTGACTCCAGGAAATATATGGTTCGAGCCAGGCCTTTCTGCAGGTGGGAGGGCCTTGGCTGAAAAGCACCAGTGCTCAGCACACCCATTGTCAAGCCGCTGTCAGTTACTGGAAACCAAGGGCGCAGGAACAGTGGAATCCATCTGTCTTAGTCAGCACAGGCTGCTGTTCTGGATACTGTAGGCTGAGTAGCTTAGAAAGAACAAGACAATTACTTTAGTTCTGGAGGTGGAAGTCTGAGACCAGGTACCAGCATCATCTCTTACAGGGACACCAATCCCATTCACACGGGCTCCTTCCATATGATCTGATTACCTCTCAGAGGCCCCTCTTCCAAAGGCCATTACGTTGGGGATAAAGTTGCGACACACAGATTTGGGGGGCAACATATTTAGTCCATATCAACATTTCTAGAATTTCTGTTTGACACCACTAATCAGGTTTCTGGCTTTTTTCTTTTTTATGTGTATGAGTGTTTTTGCTTTCATGAATGTGTACAATGTGTGGGCCTGGTGTGCTCAGAGCTCAGAAGAGAGAACTGGATCCCCTGAAATTCGACTTACAGATGGTTGTGAGTCACCATGTGGACAATGGTTCTTGAGCGCAGGTCCTCTGCAAGCACAGCAAGTGCTCTTAGCTGCTGAGCCATCTCTCCAGCCTGTGCTTCTTCTTTTTGTTGTTGTTATTTTTTTTTGAGGCAAGTTTTCTCTGTGTAGCTTTGAAGCCTGTCCTGGAACTTGTTCTGTAGACTGGGCTGGCCTTGAACTCAAAGAGATCCTCCTGCCTCTACCTCCTGAGTGAAGAACTAAAGGCATATGCCACCACTGCCCAGGTTGGTTTATTTTTCAAGACAGGGTTTCTTCTGTGTAGCCCTGGCTGTCCTAGAACGTGCCTTATAGACCAGGTTGGCCTTGAACTCAGATCTGTGTGCCTCTGCCTCCCAAGAGCTGGGATTAAAGGTGTGCACCACCAGCAGCAAGCTGTTTTGTTCATATGCTTTATTTTTCATGTGTATGAACATGTGCCTCTGTGCCAGGAGACGGAGGTGGATTGATTCCTTGGAACTCGTATTACAGGGAGTTGTGAGTCACCTGATGTGGGGGTTGAGAATTAAATTAGAGTCCTCTCGAAGCAGGAAGTCCTCTTAACTAACTTCTGAGCTGTATCTGGAACCCCATTTTTCTGTGTTTTTTTTTTTTAAATTTTTTCTTTGTTTTTGTTTTTTGTTCATTTTTTTTAATTTTTAAAAAGGTTTAAGATTATAATTGCATTTCTCCCTTCCCTTTCCTCATTCCAAACCTTTCCATACCCACCTCTCCACTTGCCTTTCACGGCCTTTTCTTTCATCGTTACTGCACATGCCTGAGTATGTAAAAACATGTATATTCCTCAATACAAGCTGCTCAGCCCACATATCATTGCATGTGTGTTTTCAGTTTTTATTTTTAAACAATGTAAAGTTTTAAAAAAATTTTTTATGTATATAGTATTTGGCCTGCATGTATGCCCACCAGAACTCATTACACATGGTTGTGAGCTCTATGTGGTTACTGGGGATTGAACTCAGGACCTCTGGAAGAGCAGCCAGTACTCTTAACCTCTGAGCCACCTCTCAGGCCCCCAGTCACAAGATGATTTTAAAATGACTTAGTGTGTCTACTTGACTATTCGCTAAGATCAGTGGTTCTTAATGTGTGGGTCATGACCCCTTTAGGGTAGAACCACCAGGGGTCTCCTAAGATCATCAGAAATAGGTACTGAGACTCCTCTGTCTGTCTCCAGGTGGATCCATCCACATGCAGATAGTCCCATATATGAGTGCACAGTGTGACTGCACACCCCGAACAAATGGCTTGGGGCCACAACATGCTTCTGTGTCATGTTACACACAATCACACACGTGTAGAGAGCAGCAACTGTGTTGAAAGCAGCAATGGATGTAAAATGACCCTTCATGAATTATAATCACTGGGGAAATGTAAAATGAGGTAGTGTCAAATTACCAACGACTGCAAAAAATTATGGGCACCATGGGAATTTAATCTGTGTCATGATTGGTCTTTTTAGAGTCAGCTGTGTTGACGTGGATACTTGGGATAGTGACAAGTATGTAAACAAGACAAAACAGAATGGTAAATCCCAGGAAACTTCAATGAACTGAACTGACTGCACTATGAACGTTATATATGAACACATTCATATACATATAAACCGTGCCATCTTTTGTATTATTAAAGCTACTGTTACATAGTTTCGAAACCATCACATGATGATGGATAGTATAGAGAGAAGTGTTAAGAAAGCTTGTTTTTTTTTTTTTTTTAACAGTATGGTTTTACCTCCATAAGTAGGGCAAGGTTTGAGAAACTGCAACGTGTTAACCGTTGTGAAGTTTTATCAGCCAAATGTATGAACTAAAATTTCTTTTAGATCGCAAGCACCCAAGCTTTGCCAGTTAGGATACCAACTATGTTAGAAGTGAAGCTGGTGGACACAGAGAGCCAGACTGGACACTGGTGGCAAGGACTACCACCAAAACGTAGCAGCCACTGAAGCTTCATATTTGGTGGCACTCGGAATCGCCAGAGCTGCGAAATCTCATACCATTGCCAAGGATTCACTGCCTCCAGCAACCAAAGACAGTGCTCGAGTTATGATGGGGGGCAAATCTCCTATGCAGTTGAGTGCAATTTCCTTATTTAACGACACTGTCAAAGAATAAGACGGCTCATCTGCTTGATCAGGCAATCCAGGAAATTAAATCTGCTCCACTTCCAGTGTTTAGTATCCAGCTTGATGAATCTACAGATGTTGCAACCTATGCTGCTGGTTTATGTGAGGTATATCAGTGACGGCAACGTTAAAGATGAAGTATCTGTTTTGCAAACCTCTTGAAACAACTACTGCATGCGATGTATTTGACACAGTGGGTTCATTTCTGAAAGAGCGGAAGAGAAGATCTCTTGGGAAAAGATTTGTGGTGTTTGCACAGATGGTGGTGCTCCCGCTATGCTAGGGCGTCGATCTGGATTTGAACGCTCGGTACCGAATGAGTCACCAAAAGCCATTGGTGCTCACTGGATGATTCGCTGGCAGATATTGGCAACAAAGACAAAGTCACACGAGTTACAAGAAGTAATGAAGAGTGCCATTAATTTCTGTCAGTTTTGTAAAGGCGAGCACTTTACTGTGCAGCGGGTACCAACAAAGTTCTGCTATTTCACACAGAGCTGTGAAGTGAATGGCTGCCCAGAGGAAAAGTTTTAAAACGTGTTTTTGAGCTGGCGATGAAAGACATTTTAAAATGTGGTAGTTTGAAAGAAAATGGCCCCCAAAGGGAGTGGCACTATTAGGAGGTGTGGCCTTGTTGGAGGAAATGTCACTGTGGGGTGGGCTTTGAGGTCTCTTTTTCTCAGGCTTCTCTGAGTGTTGACAGTCAGTCGACTTCCTGTTGCCTGCAAGATTTAGCACTCTCAGGTCCACCACCACTTCTGCCGGCTCCCTGCCATGCTCCCTACCTTGATAATGAACTGAACCTCTGAAACTGTGAGTCACTCCAATTAAATGTTTTCTTTATGAAAGTTTCTGTGGTCATGGTGTCTCTTCATAACAATAAAAACCCAAACTAAGACAATGCAAGATCGCAGTTCGGAGCACCTTTCAGCAATAAAAATGAACTGCAGAAAATAGCTTACTTGATGGACATCTTTGCTATCTTGCATGAGTTAAGTTGATCACTGTGAGGACCAAATGCAAATGCCTCGATTTGTCTGAAAAGATCTGCTCATTTCAAATGAAACTTCAGCTTTGGTGTGTGTGTGTGTGTGTATGTGTGTGTAGGATAAAAATAAAATTTGCATGTTTACCCATCTTATCTGCTTTTTTGGAGGAACATAAAATTGAACCAGACCAAAGCATTATAATAGTTTCTGTGAACAAAAGAACACTTTTACAGGCTTGCAGATAAAACTTCATCCGATCTTCCAAATCTGCCTGCCACCCTATGTGGACCAGCCATTCACAGTCAAAGCTGAAGATGTTCCTGAGACAGCACAGCGGGAGGTCATCGAATCTATTTCTCTACCAGGCCAGTCACAAAATTCTGGATCAAGTGTTCGCAGCCATATCCTGGTCTGCCCGAAACTATTTGTGCTGCCTTCATTTCCAGCAACATATCTTTGTGAAACTGATTTTCAGCTCGTTGGTTATCAAGCCTAAATACAGAGGCAGACTTGATGTGGAGGATGCGCTTGGTTGTGCTCTTGCAAGGACTTCCCCGAGAGTCTCTGATCTGCTGGGAAAGCAATCTCCAGACCTTCCAGCTGACATTGGCTTTTTACTCACTGTCGCAAAGGTGACAGTGTGGTTTACTGTTAAGACTGATACCCATGCAGCACCATGCTTCAGGAAGAAAATTTCATTTATTTGTAATTAGAAATAAATATCCCACAATACACAATTACACATTGTTTTGTGGTTAATCACTAAGCTTTAGTTGTGTTCAATCTGAAACAATGAAAATGCATCTGGCATATCGGGTACTTATATTATGATTCGTAACAGTATCAGAATTACAGTTATGAAGTAGCAATGAAAGTGATTTTGTGGTTGGGGGGGGGTCACCACAACGTGATGAACTGCAGTAAAGGGTCACATTAAGAATGTTGAGAAGCACTGTCCTAGATGAATTTCAGCATGACTTGTGAAGTCAATCATATGATTATCACTATTAACTAGTGCTACGTTAAACCTATGAATTTGCTTTAAAAAATGGGTTTGGAGCCTAGGTTTTTTGATCTGTGTGTCAGAAAGGTGGTGTTCTACACAGAGTGTGGGGGCCACTGCTGGGGTTAAGAATTTTATGTTTAAGTGTGAATTTAGGTAGGTTATTTGGCCTCAGGTTCCTCATTTGTAAACAATTTTTACTTGGAAGCAAAGATGTTACATCTTAATGTGTTGTGATGAAGACTGAGCTAATAGATAAAATACGTAGAACGGTAGTTAGTGCACACTAAGCACGCATCTCCAGGCCACGATCCTGTCCAACTTCTGTTCTTTGAAGCATGGCTTCTTGAGCAGAGGGCCTCACCATCAGGTTCTGTGGGGGCAGACGGTCACCAAGAGCCATGGAAGTAGCCTGTAAAGTCTTTTAGAGGGGGTTTCTATGGGACTCCACTGGTTAACACCTGGAAAAGTGGTACCCCATATCTGGTACTGGACTTGTTTGGAAGAGGTACTGACCCCTCGCACCACTTATAGTGTAACCTCAACTGTGTGTCTGTGTCTGTCTGTCTGTCTGTTTTAAGGAAGCTTCTACAGTAGTACATTTCCATATGGCTTTTTCCAAAGGTGCTGATCCTTCCCCAGGCTCTACTCTCTTTCCCATCCTTCACCTCCAACTTAACCCTTTTTGCTCCATTCCCCCTGCTACCACCTGCTTTTTCTCCTCTTCTCCCAGGAAGCCTTCCTCATGGCTCCAACTTTACTTCAAAATGTAGTTTACTGAATACAGACTTTAACTCAGTTTATTTCTGTCCCTACAGCGCAACCAGGAACAGGATGGTCCATGTTGAGGATGGATAATTATTGGAAGATGCAAGAAGACCTCACAAGGCAATGGGAGCTTCCAGGGTTGTTAACCCGTACCTTGTGCCTGTCCCTGGCCTCTCCTCTTTCCAGTGGGATGGGCTCAGCAAATGCCTAGAATGTCAGTATATTTGCCAAATTATTTGTGGTTATTTCTAGGACCAGAGCCTGTGAAACATGATTGGAAAGGACCCACAGTTGAGAGTCCACGGTGTCTTTCCCACGGGCACTCTGGTTTTCTCCCGAGCTGGGAAAGTGATGCGAAAGGAATAGTGACAAATGAGAGCCAAATATACTGATGCACATGTGTGAAAATGTCACAACGAAACCTAGCGCTTTGTATTTGAACCCCCATATTGCGGAGCATGTAGTAATGCAATAAATCGAATGGAGAGGAATTATTTTCTGCCTTCAGAGTCCTCTCTGCATCCCCTCCTACGTTGTTTGCACCCCTGCAGAGCACAGGGAAAGGAGTAAGGCAGGCATCATTTCAGTCCGCGGCTTGGCCCCTCCTCGCCAGCCCTTGGGTTTAGTTTCAGCCCAGACACCAATGCGGATTAAAGTGGGAATAAGAGAGGCTGAAACTGTCTCAGTGGTTATTTTCTCCAATCAGGGAGATAATATGTGTAAAAATGTTTTGAAAGGAAAGTGTGAAAAGTGGCAATTGGCCTCCATGATAAACAGAACTATTAATGTCAAAGATTCTAAATGGTACAATCTCCATTGCTCAGGACAAGGGTTGGTTGCATTTACATATCATTAAGTTTTTACTGGGCCAAAACTATCCTTCTTCAGGGGTTGCTATGACAAAAGTCTTGAATTTGTTTAAAGAATTAGGTTTTTTTTTTTTCCTGAGACAAGGTTTTGCTATTTAGCCCAGGCTGGCCTTGAACCCACTGCAGAGCCCAAGATGGCCTCCAACTCTTGATCCACTTGCCTAAGTTTCCCAAGTCGTAGAATTACAGGGCTGCCCTACCACTCCCGGCTAGTGCTTTCAAGGTTGCTATAGGTAGCAATGCACTTTGTCTCATTCTGTGGTAAACAGGGAAGTGAGCCATCCTCCAGTCCCAGTTCTCTGCTCTCCCACAATGATTCTCCACTGGATCTAACCTTAAAGCCTCCTCCCTTCAGTGTATCTTCCACAAGAAGGTACAAGAAAATTCTGCCAAACTGGCAGAGGAGGGAATGATGGTATCACTGTGGTAGTGTGAATGTAATTGGCCCCCACAATCCTATAGTCTCACTGGGAGGGGCACTATTAGGAGGTGTGGCTTTGTTGGAGGAAGTGTGTCGCTGTAGGGGTGGGCTTTGAGGTTTCTTATGCTTGGAATACCTCCCAGTGAGTCAGTCAACTTCCTGCTATCTGCCAGATGTTGTACTCTCAGCTCCAGCACCACGTCTGCCTGCATGCCTCCATGTTCCCCATCATGACGGGGACTGAACTTCTAAACCGTAAGGGAGCCACCCCAATTGTTGTACTTCGTAAGAGTTGCTGTAGTCATGGTCTCTTTTTACAGCAATAGTAACCCTAACTGTGACGCCTAAGAACCACACAATGAACAGCTCGGCAAGAGATCCATAAAAGAGTAAGAAGTGGAACTCACATGTGGGTGGTCACCAAGAGCTAATCGGACTTCAGGCCAACTCAACAGGAGGAAAATCATGCCTAGGAACACAGCCAGCTTCTGGAGCTAGTGAGGCCAAGGGCATCAGAATCTGCCGTCCACTATCACCACTATGGTAGACCAGCATGATTCTTTACTACATCCTAAATACACAGAGGTAATACACCTGCCACCCCTCATCAAAGATGCCTCTCGTTTATAGCAAATGGAAACCACCACAGAAAACTACAACAGGACACAATGTGGGGATCAACAAATTGCAGGAAGCCCAACTCCGATGAGTGTATTTACATTACAGCTCTGCATCTGTGGCTCAGGGAACATTGTGAAAGATGGGAGGGTACAAGAAGTTTGTAAGAGCCAGATACAAGGAAGCTTTCTGTAAACCAGTCTGTTCCAGAAACTGTTACACAAGACCAGAACAACGGGTGTATCAAGGGACATTGTACTGCGGAAATTACTGAGAAAATTTCACGGGGTCCCCCTCCTAAACTAAGAACTAAGCCTAATGACTGCTGAGGGAGGGGAAATTAGCCTCGCCCAGGGATGAGCCCCCCTCTTGGTTGTCCAATCCAAAGTGGTCAGCCCCCAAACCAAGTACAACAAAAATAGACTCAAAAGGCTGTATTTATCTATTTGTGCATCCACATACATACAAACACACATATTTATGTAAGGATAATAAAAATATATCAGTTTGGGTGTGGGGGCATGGGAGAGGATTGAGGGAGGGTAGCTGAGGAGGGTTGGAGAGAGGAAAGGGAGGGAGGAAACGCTGTAAATATTTCAATGAAAATCTATAAAAAGATTCATAAAATAGGCCATTGAAGCTTTTGTTCTTTTTCATGTATGGACACACGTGTGTTGTGTATGTCATGGAGTATACGTAAGGGGGTGTGTGTGTTCATGACTTCAACAGACAGTTTTATTTCCTCTCTCTAGTTCTTTTTTCTTGTTGAAATAACATGCCTAGAACCTGTAACATGATATCGATTGTGATCTTTTCTTAGCCTTCTGGGGACAGTGTTCAGTTCCTACTATTGAGCTGTGGTGCTTTACACAAACATCTGCTGCTATATTTGGAAATTTCCTTTATTTCTATTTTTTAAAAATAAAATATAAAAAATAAAAAATTTTTAAAAATTTTCTATGTCAATAGAGATGAGTGTGTGCTTTTCATTGATTCCCCCCCCCCCACTTCCTACCTGAGCGCTCTCTCCGCTTTTTGGTCTACCCAACTGGGATCCATCTCAGTCTGAGGCTCTCTCTGCCGTGTGTCTTACCACACCTTCCCTGCACAATAGACTGTGTGCTCTCAGAGCCTGAGCCCAAATAAACCCTCATTCCGAGAAGTTTCTTCTGCTCGGTTCTTTGTCACAAAAATAAGAAAAACTGCTACCATGGTTATCAAGGCTATGTTTTCTGGATATAGAGTTCTCCCAGGACAGTATGCTTCCATTCTTTCAGGCTATTACTCTTTTTTTTTGTTTGTTTTGTTTTTTTGTTTTGTTTTTTTTTTTTTTCGAGACAGGGTTTCTCTGTGGTTTTGGAGCCTGTCCTGGAACTAGCTCTGTAGACCAGGCTGGTCTCGAACTCACAGAGATCCGCCTACCTCTACCTCCCAAGTGCTGGGATTAAAGGCGTGTGCCACCACCGTCCGGCCAGGCTATTACTCTTACCAAGGGCCCCTTGCATGTCACAAGTCTCTTTGATAACAGATGGTTGGATTGATTAGCTTGGATACATACAGTAGGAATAATAACAATCGTATATACAATAATAATAATAGGCATTCTCATTTACAGACAGTACAAGCAAAGCTCTGTTCTTGGAACTTCAGCTGTCAAGCAAAATGGAACGAACAGGGACCAGAGTGGCAATCGCCTACTCACTTAACAAAGGGGAGATTGGGCTTCTACTGATGCTCTGGGCTGGATCAGCATGGTTGCTCTGCTCTGGTCATAGGCAGGTCTTTCACAGTTCTTTTCCAACCCCTTTTAATTCCTTTATGCAGACTGTACAAAACAATGGATTTCTCACGGACTTTGATCATACTTATGCCCCTTTACCTTCTCTTTTCTACTCCGCTCCCAAAAGTTCCTTTACTCTTCCTCAGTAGTTCCCCTGCTATTTTCATGTTGCATGTGTATGTGCACATATGCAAACATGAATAAAATCTAGGTTCTATCCGCGAGAGAAAGCAAATGTTTTTTTTTCTTTCTGGGTCTGGCTTATTTTGCTTAATAAGATAATTTCCAAATCCATCTGTTTCCTGAAAAGGACACAGTGATGTTCTTGTTTACTCCAGTGTGTGTGCGTATGTTGTGTAATATTTTCTTTATCCCTGTATCTGTGGATGGATACTTAGGAGGCCGATGCCACAGTTTGGTTATCATAAATGGTGCTATAGTAAATGTGGACACACGTGGAGCCCTATCCTATGCCAAGATTCCATTGACTGTAGTCAAGCAGTAGTATAGCTGAGTCATATATCAGTTTTATTCTGAGGTTTTTGAGGAACCTCCACACCGATGTCCATAGTGACTGCAGGAGTTCACAATGTCCCCACTAGCAGTGTCTAAAGATTCCTCTCTCCTACATTGTCCCAGCATCTGTTCTTAGCCTTTCTGATGGGTGACAGAGACTCTCAATATAGCCACCCTGCCTCTTTATTTCTAAATCAATCTCAGTATGTAGAGTAATAGATTTTCTTATGGCATTCTCCAAACATATCTGTTGTCAGATTTTGTTTTTGTTAATTTTCCTTTCACACTGATCCCTTTTCCTTCCTTGTCTAGCCCCTTCCTTCCCACGGTTACTCTCTGTTTCTGCTTTCACACCACACATATTTCACTACTATGAGTTTTTTTCTTTTTTTTCTCTTCCAAGACAGGTTTTCTGTGTAGCCTTAGCTGTCCTGGAATTTGCTTTGTAGACCAGACTTACCTTGAACTAACAGAGATCTGTCTGCCTCTGGGCATTAAACATGCTGGGATTAAACATGTGTGCTACCACTACGCCTGGTCCCATTACCATCCTTTCTTCCTCTATTTTTTTTTTTTTGTGTCTCTTCCTCAGTTCTCATTGTCCCGTTTCTATTTTCATCACACACACACACACACACACACACACACACACACACACACACACACACTTCTCACCTGGGATATTGTCTGTGCCTGGCTTATTTGATGTAACACAGTGATCTCTAGCTCCATCCCCTTTTCCTGCTTCCTTTCTTCCTTATGGTTGATTTGCATTTCCCTGGTGGCTAACAAGGCCCCCCTCCCCATATCTATTGGATACACACACTCTGTTTTCTGAGAAGTATTTGTTCATTTCATTCACCCAGTTCATTTAATTGGATTACCTGCTTTTGGGAACTGCTCAAGTCTTGAGCTATTTCTACATGTGACACAACACGAAGCCAGAAAAGGCAGCTCTTTCTTCCATTTTTGGCATTGTCAGTATCTGTGGGAACCAGTAAGGAGCTGGTACTTTATAGCAGATTTTGTTAAGTAACCTACGCCTTCAAATTTTTGCAAAGTAACCTTGGTAACCATTGTCATAACCCCCACATCTGAAGTTCTATCTCCAAAAAAACTAGTAGGAAGGTAAGAATTCATTGTTCAATCGTATGAGTGATTTTTTTTTTTTTTTTGGTTCAAATAAGAGCAAATGCCATGACTTTTCTCATAAAGATGGTCTAACATTTAGGTTGACTCTGAGAGTTTACTAAGAACTTTAGGGATGAAGTTTCTCCTCACTAACAATCCCAATGGTCTTCGTTTATCATTTGTGTGGCCCTTGGGAGCCCCACCAGTTTTAGCTTGGGATGTACAGCCATCAAACTCCGGTTCCATGGAAAGTTCTGCCTGGAGTCTAACCTGGTGCTTCAAGACAAAGCTGTTGGAAATGCACTTTCTAGTGGGCAGCAGGCTCGGCTCCTACAGTTTGTTTGCCTGTTATTCCCACGTGGTGGTCCTACCTATTATCTCTTCCTCCTGCTGCTGTCAAGACTCCCCACTCATCGTTCCACAGGTGATTTATATCGTGCCTTGGTGTGCAGCTCAGCCTTCCCTTACTAGGAGTTTGCTGAGCTTTCTGGGTGTGTAGATTTGTATCTTTCATTATGCGTGGAACCTTTTGAGCCATTGTTTCTTTGAATCCCCTCTCTCATTCTTTGTTTTTCTTTGCCCCTGGGATTCTGAGGAGTGGCTACTCCCAGAGGCCACTGATGTTCTAGTCAGTAACTCATTTTCCCTTTTTCCTCCTCCAATGGGACAGGCTGAACTGACCCACCTCCTAGTTTGCTTTGACCCTCCAGCCTGCTTAAGTCTGCTCTGGAATGATTTAGAAAAATTTTCAGGTAAGATGCTGTAATTTCCTTTTTTTTATTGAGCTGTAGTATTTGTACTTACTTGTGGAGGCAGTCATGACAATTCAGTATACTTAACTGATATGCAATGATCAATTTAGGATAATAAGCATGCCCATATTTTCAAATATTAACCCTTCCTATGTTGGTAAATTTTTGTACTATTGTTTTTTTTTTTTAATTATTTCAAAATACACCATCTATTGCCCCAACACTAATGCCCCTGCTGTGGTATAGTAAACTGATAGTAATTTTTCCCCTGCATCAGTGTTGTGTCTCAACTCCTTTCAGTCCATCTGTAATGCATGTTCTACTGGTAAACTGCCATGTGTTGTTTAAGCTTTTTGAACGCTTTCTTGGTCACTTTGCCACTGCTGTGATAAACGTCCCGACAAAAGCAACTGAAGGGAGGAAGGGTCTATTTTCGCTTCTAGTGCAAGACAACAGAACCGTGAGGCTGGCTGATCATCCTGCATCAGCAGCAAGGAAACAGAGAACAGGAAGTCAGACCAGGCTGTGAAACCTAAAATCCTGCTCCCAGGCTGTGCTTCTTCCAGCAAGCACGGACTCCCCCAAAGCCCCGTCCTCTTTCCCAACGGCACTACCCACGAAGAGCAAGAGGTAAGTATGACACATGAACCTACGGTGGACATTTCACATTCGAACCACAGTGGCAAGGGACTCTTGAGAGCGAGGAGGGCTCTTCTGGCCTCGACCCAGGATGTTTATTTCAAATGTCCTTCAAATCCCTTTGTCTGAGGATGGAAGGTCTGACTTCCTGGCTCTGTGAGAGGTCAAGAGAAGAATATCAAGATGGCCCAAGAAACGTTGCTTCCTTGAGGACGGCTAAAAGGTAAACTATTTCGAAAGGAGGGTACTGTTGTTTATTTCATGATATAAAATGCCTATGGTGGGAATGAGAAGGCTGAAGCTCACCCACGGAGAGAATGCCCTGCTTTGCCAGGAATTCTCCTTTGGGACACTCTACTCCTGGAAATCGCTCTGTAGATGGGGCTGGCCTCTACCTCCTTAGTGCTGGGATTAAAGGTGTGGGCTACCACCGCTCAGTTTACCTGGGACTCTTGATTGGGAACCCCTTCTGGCTGCCTCCCTAGGGCTTCTCCAGTCTGCAGGATGTTTGTAGGTCCTGGTCTGATAATGTTGCTTTTTATTTGCTCTCTCAGAGGAGCTATTCCAGTCATCTCTGCTGAAGTTGTGTGTGTCTAATTTGCTGGCGTTTTTCTATATACCTGTTACTCATTTTTTATTCTTTTACTTTGGTTTCTTTTTTGTTGATAAACGTACTCATCCCAAACTGAAAGCTTGGCTATGATGCATCATTCTCTAGACCATGTAGAACACCACCCTCTTCCTTGGTCTTTTTCAAACTCTATGGACCACTGCTCCCCTCTGTTCTGTGATGCTGACATTTTAACTTCTATAAATGAGCAAGAACAGGTGATATTTGCCTGCGTCCATGTGTCTTACTACACTTAACATAATGGCTTCCAGTTCCACTCGTGTTGATGCTAAACACAGGATTTCACTATCTTTGCCATGGCTGAGTAGTAGTTCTTTGTCTGTGTGTTCCACATTTTCTTTATCTGCACATTCATTCTCTGGTTTGGATCTGGAAGGCTTCCTAAAGCTTCATCTGTTGAACACAGTGGTCTTCAACGCACAATTGCTCTGCGATAGGGCTCTGGAGAAGTAGCTCTATCATAAGACCTTGGATGCATCGCTGTGGTTATTCACTGAAGGGTAAAGGCTATTAAGAGTTGATGGATTTAAGAGGTGAGACTTCACTAGAGGGAATGAGTCCTTGCAGATATGACTGTGGGGACTCCATCTTGTACCTGTTCTTGTCTCTCCTTTTGCTCCCTGGCCACTATGATGGCCACACCCAGGCTCTCTGTACTGTCACATCTGGCTTCACGTCAGGTCCAAAACACCATGCCCTGAAATTTCCGAAAGCCCAAGCCACATGGTCCATTTTTCTTCTTTCTACATTGTTCATTGCAGGTGTCCTGTCACAGTGGCAGAAGGCTAACACATAGCTTCAGTTGGCTCCATGTCTCGGTTGCTGTGGGCAGTGCTGTAGTGCCCATGTCTTGTGGATATGTACCAGGGCTTGTCAGACAATCTGGTAGCTCTATTTCTGGTTTCCTACAAGAAATCTCCGTATTCTGAACAGGATAATCAGGCTGAACTCATTTCCATTTCCATCACAATGTCTTAGAATCCTTTCTTCGTAGTCTTCTCCAACATCTTTTTCTCTTGGAGATAGAGTCTCACCACGTAGTCCAGGCTGGCCTCAAATCTCCCACCTCAGCTTTCCAAGTGCTGGTCTCAGGCATCTGCTGCCATTGCTGCATCTCTTAAAACTTTTGGTACATGATTTCCTCCAGCTGCTTTTTAAAATCATATTAGATATTAATGTCTTTGTCTAGCAAATCTGATATTTGGCCTTTCTTGAGGAGAGTTTCCCTAATTTTTTTTGTGTGTGTGTTGAATAGTCACAATTCTCTCTTATCTGTTTGCACACTGGTTTTTGTTCAATTGCTAACAAACAAAACAAGACTGTATCATAAATAATTTAACATGGTCAATATGGAAATAAGCTTCAATAACATCTCCCGGATCTGGATTTGTTACTTATTGAGAAATATGGTTGTTTGTTGGGTGATTTTTCTATATTATAAGTGTGGTTTTGTTTGTGTGCATGATCACTTCTCTTCGAAGTCTAGGTGTCCCCTTCTCACAAGAGCGTCAATCATCCGGATTAGGACCCAAGCTCATGCCTACATTTCACCTTAGCTTCCTGACTGGAAATTCTCTCTTCAAATAAAGCCACATTCTGAGGCACAAGGTATTGACTGGGAGTTCAGCGTAGGAACATTTGGGGAACACCAGTGGGGAAGAGGACCTCCAGATCTCTCTGTCCCCACTCTACACTGCGGGGAGGCCAAGGGCATCACAGCACTTTTGGAGCAGATAAAATGCCCTGCGGTCTCCAACACACCTTAATTTCAGGTGGTGCTTGATGTAGCACAGTGCAGGCTTTAGAAGGTGGGCGTTACTAGCCTCTCCGGTGCCCTCTGGTGGCGCAAATGGGCAGGACCATAGTTTTTTCTTTCGAAAGGCCGAGAAGCACTGCCATGACTTGACCCCCAACCATAAAATTATTTTCATTGATACTTCATAGCTGTAACTTTTAATACTGCTATGAATCATAATGTAAATGTATGGTATGCAGGATATCTGATATGGAACCCCTGTGAAAGGGTCTTTTGACCCCCAAAGAGGTTGCAGCCCATAGGTTGGGAACTACTGCTCGATGGCGTTTGGCTGGAGTAGATGAGTTCCTGCGCAGTGTTTCCCATCTTGCTTCCCTTTTCCTGGTCTTTAGTTGAAAAGGGGAGACTCTGCTTAGTATGTCAGAGACAGTAGAATAAGCCTTACGGTTTGTCTCAGTTAGGGTTTCTATTGCTGTGAAGGCACACCATGACCACGCCGATTCCTATAAAGGAAAACATTTACTTGGGCCTGGCTTACAGTTTCAGAGGTTTCGTCTATTATCATCATGATGGGAAGCTTGGCAAGGCGCAGGCAGGGATGGTGCTGGAGAGAGAGCTGAGAGTTCTATATCTTGATCTTCAGGCAGCAGGAAGTAAACTATCTCCCACACAGGGCATAGCTTGAGCATAGGAGACCTCAAAGCCCGCCCCTACAGTGACACATTTCCTCCAACAAGGCCACACCTCCTAACAGTGCCACTCCCTATAGGCCACGTATTCAAACACATGAATCTATGGGGGGGCATTTCTATTCAAACCACCACAGGTGACTTTCATCTGCCAAGTGCCGCTGCTCGGCTGGGGCGGCCCCATCCCTCAGGCCAAGCTATCATTCTTTCCAGGCCTCGATTATCATTTTGTCCATGCCTGTCAAACCTGTGACGGTAACCATTTTTGAATCTCACAAACTCTGTGGTGTGTCCCCAGTCTTTTCAACTTCCCAAAGGCACCGATCCTCTGGGTGCGACCCCTTTACTACACTTCCTTCACTCTCCATTGCTTGCTATAGTCACCACTCACTATCTGGCAAATGAGCTCCTTGCTCCAGGTTCCTTTCTGTTCCTGTGAGGAAATATTCTGCCCAAAAGCAACTTGGGGGAGGAAGGGGCTTCTTTTGCTTACCATTCCAAGTCCTGGGTCGTCATTTTGGGGAAATCAAGGCAGGAGCGCAAGTAGCCATCACACGACATTCACAGTCTAGAGTAGCCATCACATGACATTCATAGTCTAGAGAAGCCATCACACGACATTCACAGTCTAGAGTAGCCATCACACGACATTCACAGTCTAGAGTAGCCATCACACGACATTCATAGTCTAGAGTAGCCATCACACGACATTCACAGTCTAGAGTAGCCATCACACGACATTCACAGTCTAGAGCAGAGACAGAATATAAATGTTTACTGGACAGACTGATGCTTATGCCCAGCCATCTTTCTTCACTTTTCATACTGTCCAGAGTGAGCCCATGAAATGGTGCACCCACCTTAAATTAAAATCAATTAGCAATCATCACGGTCTCCTATAGACATGTCCACAGCCTACCCTGACCTAGATGTTTCTTCGGTTGTGATTACCTTCTTGGGTGACTTTAGGTTGTGTCAAATTGACACTTAAAACTAACCAGCACATTGCCCAATTGATCAGGCTCCTGTGACCAACCCTCCAGCATTATTACTCTCTCTCTCTCTCTCTCTCTCTCTCTCTCTCTCTCTCTCTCTCCCTCTCTCCTTTGCTCTCTCTTCCACCCTCATGCTTGCAGGATGATGCCGTTATCCATTCAGGATTGTGAGGACCACCTCCTCACTGTGCGCTGTGAGCTGGAAGGAACCCACTTTCTTGGAGGAGTGTGTGGAGCAAGGGATGTGTGTGATAGTGAGTTACTCAATCTTTCATTCTTGGATCTTTATTTTCTTATCTGTGGAGTGGGTCTTAATACCCTTTCCTGCAGAGGCTTGCTGTGAAGATAAAGGGAGATAATTTATGTACAAGTGTTTAGCCAATGCATGAGAATAGAAGGGGGCCAATAAATATGGGCAATTTTGCCTGTAATGAAAACTCCAAACTTTTATACCCCTGCCGCGAAGATGTACAGCTTGCGTTTACTTTCCCCCAGGGAAAAATAACACCTGAGATTTGTTGCCTGTGAAGTGCTCTGACGTTCATTATCGTATTTAATCCATGCAACAACACTTCCAGGAAGGAGGGGATCGCATGCTCCTTCTTTTATCTTGGTTTTTTAATTGGAAAAGAGGAGTCACGGAGCAGGAAGCAGCTTGCAGAAGCATATCTACCTAACTTTCTCACTAACAAGCACAAGAAAGCCTAGAACTCTGTGACCTGACCTCCACAGGAGAGAGCTAGGCAACCACATACCCTCCGTGAGAAATTCTGTTATATTTTCTGTTGAAGTGATTGGGAAAGAGAATGTCTGGAGACAGGGTGCTGGAGAATTAGCTGGGTATCCTACATCTTATCTCACAGGCAAGAGGAAGTGGTCTGAGACACTGGGCCGTATCTTGAGCATATATGAGACCTCAAAGCTCACCTCCTCAGTAACACACTTCCTCCAACAAGACCACACCTGCTCAACAGAGCCACACCTCCTAATAGTGCCAATCCCTTTGGGAGCTATTTTGTTTGAAACCACCATAGTGAGTAAGTTGTTGGTCCAGTTCGTCAAGTAGCTTGAAGACATACAGTAACCTCATGAGGAAAGTGCTTAATGTCTGAAAAAATTTCAACAAAAAAATCATATATACAAGTTTTATTGTTCTATTGCCATTTGCAGAGGAGACCAATAGATTTTTACAACCCTATGGAAATCTTTAGAATTGAGGGGAAATCATCAAATGTAAATTATCTATTTGAGTTGTGGAGAAGAGTTCAGCAAGTACCCTTGGCCCCCTTTCTCTTCTCTCATCCTGTCTAAAAGTTTAATTGAAACAATTTCCCAAAAGATAGAAAATGAAGGCTGAGTCAGGGAGCCTGTTAGAGAAATTAATGCATTCACACTCACTAAAATGGAAACGAAACAAAACTCCACTCTGCCCACAGTCTCTGGTCCTTTAGGAGGTGTGTGGCCATCTTTCCTCTCTCAAGGACTCGTCTCATGGTTAAGAAAGCATTCTCAGGGAGAAAAACAAGCCGGGTGCCAATTGTCCCTAGGACAAAAGCCTCCCTTATCTGGGCATACTAGGGGGTGCTACTACAGTTACAGCATCTTGAAAGCTGAGGCAGGGCTATCTCAAGTTCAAGGCCGGCTTAGACTACATTGCAACACCCCGTTGTCAAACAAAACAAAGCCTTAAAACCTCAACTACAGCGCCCCCCCATGCCCTTTAGAGCATCTACACAGAAGCCCCAGGTGTCTGTGTTACATGAGGAGCAGATGATGCTTCCATAGGACACCACCTACTGACGTTCGGTTCTCTCACTTGTCTGCACGGGCATATCAGCTGAGGAGATCCACAGGTGCCCATGCCCAGTCAGCGGTTGAGAGCAATCACCTTGGAGTCTCTGGGGTGGGGTCTGGACATGAGCTTTCCTTGTCTAATTTCCATGGAGAACTGTGTACAGATTCCTCCATCTTGGTGCTGGGTACTGAACCCAGGGCTCTGTCTTTGTGAGCACTCTACTGCTCAGCTAAATTCCCAGCAGTCACTGCTCTATTTGGAAGTGTGAACCTGGAAGAGAGGAGCCTAAAAATGAGCCTTTATCTTGCTTCCTGTCTACAATTTGCCCCCCCCCCCCGAATGCCACATAAACAGAATAATAATACAACAGTTGTTCTTCCTGGCCTGGCTTGTTACACTAAGCATCCTTTTCCTGAGGTCCAGCCCTGAAGTGTTGCAGCATCTCTAAAACCTTCGTTCCCTTTCATGGCTGAATGAGAAGGAAGCCGCGTCTCAGGGGGTACCCCGGGTGATTCTGATGTGTGCTTTGAGTCAGAACTGCCAGCCTAGAGCAATGCCTTTCAGATATTATCCTCCACCGGCACCCTTGAGGAGCTTGTTAAAATGCAGCCCCGATTCATTAGCTGACTTATTAGCAGGTTCATTAGAGCAGCTGAAGATCCTGCGCTTCTGACAAGAGCTGTGTGCTGAGTCTGAGAACAGCCCGTTTAGGGCAGCCAGGCTGTACCCAGCTCGCCAGGTGACCACTCAAGGGAGGGTCAGTCCCACACAGCGAGGCAGAGGCTGGAGTTCATTTCTCACCTTGTTAATTACCTAGACAAGGACAAGGACAAGGTCCTGAGCCTTAGAGCTCCAGCCATGAAGAAGATAACCATGGGGGTGCTCGAATGGGGGTAAGGCTGGAATTTGGGAGCTTTTCTAGGGAGTGCAACGCTAACCATCACATATGAAAACAATACAGTGGGCATCCAGAAGGTGGCTTGACTCTCTTCTCACATGTGTGGCTGCGAAGGAGGAATGGCAGAGGTGATGATGGCCGAGTCCTGGGATGTGATCTCAGAATTGAGGGGCAGGACTGAATCTGGGCAGAAGGCCTGGCTCCTCCATCTTTCTTCCTGGCTGATTATATCTGTCGTGACTGGGTGGCGCAGAGTGAACAAAGATGGGCAAAGCTTCAGGACCACTCTTCCTTGAAACGATGCCAGACTTAGGTTTCCGAAGACGCAGCTAGTCACCTATCCTCTGCAGATCATCGTCCACCTTGGGCTGTCAGCCTGGGGACATCGTCAGATAAAACCACCAGGGGCAACCCCAAGCTGACTCTTCAGCTGTCCTCTATATGTGGTCTCCCTGTTTGGAAGCAGTGTGGTAGGGCAGAACCCTGTAGGAAGTTCTCCAGTTTGTAAGAAGAGTGGAGAAAAGGAGAGAGGTGAGCAATGAGGAAATCATGGTTTGTTTCTACAAAACAGTGTTGTTGATCTGGAAGAGGTGCTTTTCAGGGAGTCTTTGGTGCTGTTGAAAAGTGTTCAGGATCAAAAAAAAAAAAAAAAAGAAAGAAAGAGAAAAAGAAAAGGGTACCCATGCCACATGTTTGCAAAGAAACACACGGCTTTAATTGTCCTTACATGTTCTTGGGAAATTTGAAGCATTACACATGAAGAAAAAAGGAAATATACCAAAAATAACAGTGGTGTGCCAGATAGTTTTAATGTCAACTTGACACAAGCTAAAGTCATCTGAGGGGAGAGTTCCTCCATTAAGAAAATGCATCCTTGTTTGGGGAATCCTGCAGAATAGGGGGGATTTGGGGAACCAGAGGGGTCAAGGACACCGCAAGAAAACCCACAGAATCAACTAACCTGGGCTCATAGGGGCTCACAGAGACTGAACCTATAACTTTGGAGACTGGATGGGACTGACCTGTCTTAACAGTCTTTAAGAGATTTATTGATTTCCTCCAATTTTTTGTTGTCTTTGCCTCAAGTTCTTTAGGGATTTTTCCCCCCATTTTTCCTTTAAGGATGTCTATCATCTTTATAAAGTTATTTTTAAGATCATTTCTTGTGCTTGAGCTGCACTGGAATGTTCAGGTCTTGCTGTTGTAGGATAGCTGGGGTCTGGTGGTGACATACTGCCCTTTCTGTTGTCATGTTCTTACACTGACATTTGGGCATCTGGATGTGGTGAGGGTTGCACCGGAGCAGTGGAACTCCTCCAGAGTTGGGGATAGTGGTGCTGGTGCTGAGGTGGGAGGTGCTGGGCAACAGGGCAGGAGGATCACTCACTGTTTGTGGTTGATGTGGTCTGTGCCTCAGTGGTGGAAAAGTCTGCTGGGGTTATGGGCAGGGCCCAGAAGCAACAGGGTTAGGGATAAGTTGGGATGACATGGGCCTGGGGAAGGGTCATGGAGAGGCAGAATCCAGGGAGGGGAACATTTGTATTGGCAGGCTCATCTGTTCTGACTGATGTTGTCTGAACATCAGTGGTGGAAGTCTGCTGGGGTTGAGGCAGAGCCTAGTAGCAAGCCGAGATGGGTTGGGATGGCCATGGGTGGGGGAAAGGATCCAGGGGACAGAATTCAGGGAGGGATGCAGTTAATCTGGCAGGCAGGTCACGTATCCATTCTGGCTCAAGGCACTATTTCTTAATTGGTAATTGATAGGGGAGCCATCCCTGGGTTGATGGTCCTGGGTTCTATAAGAAAGAAGGCTGAGCAAACTACAAGGAGAAAGCCAGTAAACACAGCTTCTGCATCAGTTCCTGCCTCCAGGTTCCTGCCCTGTTTGAGTTCCTGTCCTGCCTCTCTTCAATGATAAGCTTTGATATGGACATGTAAGTCAAACAAACCCTTTCCTTTCCAACTCGCTTTTAATCATGGTGTTTTATCACAGCAATAGAAACCTTAACTAAGGAAAGTAGTTATCGTCGGAGGATGGTAGAGAAGCGTTTGGTTCTAATTCTCCAGTTCGGCATGCTTGTACTTCCCAGATCTTTATACTGGTCTCGTCATCTTTACTAACAATTAAAAGAAGCAATACTGTGTGTGTGTGGGGGGGGGAAGCACACTACAGGAAAATCAGTGAACATAGAAAGGTACATTTGTGTGTGTGTGTGTGTGTGTGTGTATGTGTGTGTATACTTTTTTATGTATTTTTTTTCTTTTTCAAATCTTTTTATTGTAATACACAGTACTAGGTTTCCTTATGATATTTCATACATACTTAGTTTTGGTTGATCCCCTTCCCAGGCATCCTCCTGATCTCCCCAAAGATACACAGTTTCTCTGTCTCTCTCTTTGTCTCTCTTTCCTGCTTGCAATTGAACCCAGAGTCTTTTACATCTTTTCAATCTTAGAAAAATCAGACTGTATCTTTGGAATATTCAGTGGTCATCTAGGCCTTTCCAAAGGCTCTTCCTCCTGGAGAGAAAGCTGTTCTTGTTGGCAACCTCAGAGCCCCGCCTGCTCCTCCCTTCCTCCTTATTCATCCAAGCCAGACTGGCTTCCTTGGACTGTACCAACGATTCCTTCTGCTCTTCTGCCCCAGGACCTTCGCACTAGCTGCACGGTCTTCCATCTTCTCCCAGATGTGTGCTGAGCTGTTACTGTTACTTCCTTCGGGCCTCTTCTGTAACTACCTTCTCATCAAAGCTATACTCAGAAGCCCCAGCACTGTAATATTTTGTATCTCCCTACTCTTATTTCTCTTACCAGCAAGCACTGTTCTCGAACATTCTCTAGATTTTATTTTTGTATTTCCTTATCACTTCTCCTGCTCACGACAGTATAAGCTCCACCGGTCAGAAATCTTGTCTTTGTTGCCACTCCTATCGCTCTAGAACGTTCGAGAATAACGTCTGGTGCTGGCGCTAAAATTAGTTGCTGAATAAATGAACAAGAAAATGAAGACTCTACTTTTAGCCTATGAAATCATAAAGGGTAGAGCTCTTGCAAATAACTTCCCCAATTCTACTCCCAAGCTAAGCAGGAAACACTCAGAGTCAAGGCACTTGCTTTTTTTTTTTTTTCTGATGGTGTGCACAGTTGCTTCTGCTGCCTAGTGGCATATGGATTTCATTTTTTTTTTCAAGGAATCGGAATCTATACAGTCATGCCAGGAAGGCTGTATTATTTGGTGGGCATGCTCAAAAGAACGGGCAGCTTAGTTGTGGAGTGACGTTATGGCTTGTTAGCAGGGAGTCAATAATGGCTTCCTGGAAACTTGTTGAGAAAGTTGTAAATACCAGTAAAGCATCGATTCCTTTAGCATCATTCATTGAACATCTGTTAGGCGATGGGATCTGGTCCATGGAGAGATCAGGAAGCCACGCCTTGCCCAAGGAGGTGCACAGACCAGCGGGGCTGCAAGTGGCTAGACAAGAGAGGAGCGTCTAGGGTTTGGAGCTGAAGTACCTTCCAAAGGCTTGTTTGTTAAAGACTTAGGCTCTGGCTTGGTGGTATGTGAAGCTTGTAAGGCTTTTTAGGGAATCCTAAATCGTACATCATCGGGGAGCATCCTCAAAGAAGACACCGGAAGCCTAGCTGCTTCCTTGTCCTCTCTCTCTTTACCGTCCAGTCATGATTGATGTCCCATGTTTCTATCATGATATAACACTACAGCCCAAAGTCAACCAACCATGGACCGAAGCTTCTAAAACTGAGAACCCAAGCAAACCCTTCCTTTTCGTAAGGTGATTCTCTTGGGTACTTGCTATAATAATGGAAAGCTGACTGATAGAAGCAATGGGATATTAGGGAAGCATGACTCAGACTTGGAACAGGGGGTTTGCAAAGGCCGTCTGGTGCAAATAAAACTTGGGAGAAGTCAAAGCAATATGTCACATGGTTAGTGCGGAAGCGGTCATGAGCGGGGAGGCTGAGAGAGGTTGTCCCAGGAAAGGCCCAGGCATGGAGCAGAGCACCTGAAAGTAGCTAGAAGCCTTAGTGTGGTTTGAGCGCAGACTTTAAACTATGTGTTATGTTCCAAATTCAATTGCTTCTCATCACCTCCAGCCATCATGTGTGCTGGTCACACTCCTCAGTAGGCTTCTGTCACTCCTGCATAACCAGCTCACTCTTTTTACCTCCATCGCCTTAATACGGTGAGAGGAAGAAGCAGCCCCCCCCCCCCCCGACACTCACCAAGAATGAGGAGCTGGCATGTCACTGCCAGTGGGTCATTGTGTTTCCGTGCTCTGGCCTGGCTCTCAGGACCTTTGGTGTTCTTCTGTGTAACATAAATCACAGAACAGCTCCAGGCAAGGCCACTCTTTGACATATCGCTTGCGTAAGTCATGTCTAAACACAGGCAAAAAAAACACACACACATTGTCCAAATCATAGACATACCAAAGAGCCTCTACCTCTGCCATCGAGTTACTGTTAATGTCTTTACCAGTCAGTTTTGGCCTTTATTCCTTTCACTTTGGATAAGATGGATTGATTGTCACTGCTTCCTTGAGACATCTTAGCATGAACCCCAGTTCTTGAACTTCTTTAGAATCACCTAAGATAAGGCCAAATCTTGGATTTCCTGCTCCTTCCTGTTGTGGCATGTCACGGTTCCCCATGATCATGTTCTCCAGTGGCCAGGGAGATGGTTGGTCTGTAATGTGCAGCTGCACAGGCACGAGGTCCTGAGTTACATCCCTTGCATTCACGTAAAAAGCCATGCATAGTGGCACACACTTCCGATCCCAGAGTTGGGAGGTGGAGGAGACACACAAATCCTTAGTAAGCCCTAGTCCTAGTAAGAGACCCCACCTCAAAACAAAACAAAAGAAAGCAAATAACAACCATAAAAACTAACCACCAAACAAACAACCAACCCAAACCAAAACAAGACAGATGGCACCTGATCTTCCTGTCCCAAACAGGAAAGTGCCTAGGTCGCTCGTGCCCGATTTAACAGATGCTTCCTTTGATCCTCCCGAGTCAGTTTGCTCTCTGACTCATAGACTTCCTCACTCTGCACAAACCATCCCTTTGGGTCTGCGATATGCCGGGCACCTTTCTCCACACAGGTCCATGCAGACTGCTGGGTAAAGAATGGTTTGAAGAGACAAGTGAGGACAGGGGCAGGTTAGGTGCGAGGTTCTTTCAGTACACCCAAGTGACAGGAACAGAACTGGGTGGGCGCGCGGGGCGGAAGAGTACATATGGCGGACGTTTTTCTGCATGGAGTGACTGTTCTAATGGTGTGTCCTTTGCCAGGAGAGGGAGTGTAGTGAATGTGCTAACAAAGAGCATAAGAAAAGTAGTCCCTCACTAGGCCGTCTTTGGAACGGATCTCCACTCCAGCCCCAGAGACTGGGAAGTCACTGGGTCCTTCCTCTGACCTGTGAACTCGGGCCCGTAGCTGCAGGAAATGGGGCGTGAATAATACAGCCATTGCAGGTTCTGGCTTATGTGTTTAAGAGAGACATATTTCAGCGGCGTCAGTAACTTCTTTCTTATGGCCTTCTGGGCTTAAATAAAATGATGATTAGAGTAACTCGGGGTCCATGAAGTACTGCGAGAACAGCTGCCATCTGCCAGGGCTCTCGTTGGTAACTCATTTACTTTTTATAATAGGCTTGCACATATATGAATGAGGTTAGAATGTGCCGCTTGTGTTTGGAGGAGCCAATAAATGGCTTGCTTTTGTGTTACAACTCTCAGAAGCAAATTTATTCAGTATTCATTGCTTGTAGGGCCTAAAGAGAAACTAAATTTATTTTGATTCCTCCACCCTCCTCTCTCGGACATGCTTTTAATGTTCCCGTCCCGGAGACTTTGCCGAATTGACTAATTGTGTGTTTTGCATATTTATAAACGCTTTGTTATTTATTAATGGATCATCTCAGAGATAAAATTAGCACTGTCTTCACATCATAGCCATTTCTCAAAGGTGCCCTGACTCTCAGCAGCGGGTTTGAGATTTGAACGCGCATAATGAAAGCCCAGGCGATTGTTTTCTCAAGTAAATCCCAGCAAGGGGCAAGAGCTGCCCGGATGTAATTTATCAGGCTGGCTCTTCAAAGCTGTGCCGTCCAATATGGCTTTGTAAAATTAAAATTAATTAAAGTTAAATAAAATTGAAAAATCCAGCTCCGCAGTCATACCCATAATGCCATAATGTGTCAAGTGTTCTGTGGCCATGTGCACCCAGGGGCTTCCATCTTGGAGAGGGCAGGGCGTGTCTGTCTCTCACAGGATTTCCATTGCAGTGTTGCTCTGTGTGTTGTGGGAACTGGTCCTTCTGTGGCTCCCTGGATAGGTGATACCAGGTTGTGTGTGTGTGTGTGTGTGTGTGTGGAGGGGGAGGGTCCTTCTGCACCAACTGGCTAGAAAGGCAGAGGGTTATTGCTTGCCGGGTCATGTTTCCAATTCTGACTGTGTCTAGGGTTTGGTTGCGTCCTACTAACTATTCCCGGGTCCGATTGCTGTTCATTCTCACCTGGGTTTAGGGCCACCACCTTCTAACAGGTCTCTATCTTTTGGTCTCTAAGTCCTTCTCTACATGGCCGACCATCCAGCGGCTTTGGGTCTAACTCAAAGGAAAGGCTGGAATCCTTCCAGTGACCTCCAAGGCACTCTCCAGCTCCCAGCAATCTCCAGATTTCTCTCTCTAGATCCCTGCTTTCATCCCCCAGTTGCACTGGCTTTTCCCCTGGCAAGGGCTATACCCTTTGCCCACAAATACTTCCTTCCCAGACACCTCCACATGTCTTATTTCTCTGCACACTCCAGATTAGAAGGGAGCTGTCCCTCGGGGCCCTGTCAATAAATTTAGCCCTCCCCAGGCAACTTTGCTCTTCACTTCTCTTCCAGGCCGTGCGGCATTTCTCATTACCACAATGCCATGGCTCACTCACTGTTTTGTTTCTTATTTCTCCACGAGAGTGTAGGCTCCACCAGGCAGGTGTTTTGTCTCTTTTCCTCACCACTCGGCCTCGGTTCTTAATACGGTGTCTGGCACATAGGAGATATTCATCAAATATTTATTAAACAAATGAAAGAGTCCTATAATTCAAGAACCCAGAGGGAGAAGAGAGGGAATAGGTGAGCAGGGAGGCATGCTACCTCAGTCTAGATAAGTTTTAGCTATGTCTCTTAAATTCTTGGAGCTCATTTTCTCCCCTGTAAGACAGAGATGGTGAGAGCTGCCCGGAAGGGTTGTCATTGGGATTCAGCAGGGCATCCGTGGTAGAGCTTCCCATATGGTGATAATTCAGGGTCTGTGAGATTTGACCTGAGCTCTTCTTTATCTGAATCATCTATGTGAAAACAAAACAAAGCAAAACCCTTTCACAGTGTAGTTTCAAACAGCATGCTTTTTTTTTTTAAAAAAGAAACAGCATTACATATACAAAAATTGCATCTTCTCAGTGATTACCCTACAGATAAAGTTTGGCTGTGAGATCATGATCTCATATGTGCAATACTTTTTGGATGCAAAGGACTCTTGTTAATGATCATATTCTTGGAGAAAAAATTAAAATTACATTTTGTGTGTGTGTATACCCACAGGTGCTACAGCATGATTTTGGCCGTCAAGAACTTTAAGAATGAATCCTCTCCTTCCACCATGTGGTCCTAAGGATTGAACTCTGGTCAGTAGACTTGGTAGAAAGTACCCTCATTCACTAAGCCATCTCTCTTACCCCCATTAAAGATTTTTTTTTCATGTTGATAGTCTAGAAATGAAAATTCTGTTAACGTTCCGACAGGGAAAGGTAGTGGGAGAATGGAGGCCTGCCATTTGATGTGGTTCTGTGTGATGCGGTGGTATGAGCCTGTCAAGCCCAGAGATACCTATATCCAGTGGCTTGACCAATATGACATTTCAGGAGGGAGCTGGGTGCCAGCGCAGATGTAGCCTGTTTTCTAGGGTTAATGCCATCTTGAGTATTATCATTCTTAGGGAGTCCTATGCTTGCAGAGTTTATACCTAGGTTGCATTTCTATGCACTGGAGAACGTAACAGAATTTCACCAGGAAACAAAATGCATCCCTACTCTCTGATGCAAAGGCAAAGTGGATGCATGGGAGCTGGGACTGCAGATAGGAAGGCTATGGGGAGATGAGCTGCAATGGGAAGCCACCCAATAGCAGGCTCAAAGGACAAGGGGGGCCAGCACAGGTGTCACTAGGCAGAAACGGAGATGACAAAGGGCCTGTCTGAGAGAGCAAGATTCATGCCAGTGCTGCTGCTGTTTCCAGAGAAACCACAAAAACACCCCGTCTTAGTTAGGGTCCCTTTGGCTGCGAAGAGATGCCATGACCATGGCAACTCTTATAAAGGAAAAACATTTAATTGGGGTGGCTTGCATTGCCAGAGGCTTAGTCCATTGTCATTATGACACAAGAGGGTGGCATGCGGACAGAGACAGTGCTGGAGAAGTAGCCGAGGGTCCTCCATCTTGACTTGCAGGCAACAGGGCTTGATCTGTCTGTCACCCTGAGCAAAGCTTGGACGAAGGAGACCTCAAATTCTGCCCCCCCACAGTGACACGCAACCTTCATCAAAGTCCATGCCCGCTCCAACAAAACCACACCTCCTAATAGTGTCACTTCCTTTTGGGGGGCCATTTTCTTTCAAACCACCACACACCCCAAATCTCAGCAAAGAAGAATTCCCTTCCTCAATAACATTTCCATTGGCTGAATCCTGACATGAGAGATGGGGAACATGGCAGACAGAGAACATGCCCATTATGTGTTGTGTATACCATATGTTATATGTTGTGTACATGCATGCACACATATGTCCACACCCACACACCAGCAATATAGAGTACAACAGGCTGAAGAATGTTTCTAAAGGCAAACTCAGCAAGAAACAGCACAGGCTAACTCTATAGAGGTGGGTTCTGCTTCCTGGCATCCGTTCTCCTCCCATCTATCTCCGTGTAACAGAGTAAGCGGGTTGAACGCACCTCCGATTGCATGGGCGGGCTCTGCTTACTATAGATGTCCAAACCAAACAGGGTACAGAGCCTCACCCCTTGATAGCGAAAGGCAATGTAAGCAATGGCCTAAGAAAATGACTGCCAGCTTCCTTCCCCGGGCTTGAGTGACACACGCAGGGATAGTCTGCACAGTGTAGCTCCCCAGACAGGAAAGCAACAATGGAAGGCATACACACCAGACATGCTCCTCAGGGCTGTTGTGCTAGGCTCTGGAAAGATGCAGAAATCAGAGCTGGAGCCTGGCAGTCATCACACCTCAGGGGTTTCAGATGTCCCCTTCCTTGTTGGAGACTGTTGGAGTTTGGCTTTTGGTGTCACTAACACAGTAATAAAAATAATTTCACCAACACCAGAGGAGGGGAAACAGCAGAAGGACAGTGGGGTGTTTAAGGGGTGCTCCTATCATTTGCATACAGGAAGCAGTAGTTGCTCCTTCATAACTGTGCATCTTTCGATCCCCTCAGACGAGGACCACGGATGCTACACGGAGCAGGGAGGCCAGGCAAAGAGGGTTGCTGCAGAGGTGCTCTCAGGTACACCCCATGTTTCTGAACCACAAGGAGAAACAGAAGCATACTCGGATCTATAACGGCTGTCCAGAGAGCCGTAGGTATCTCTTCAAAAAGCAGAGACGTGGAGGTGGGGGGGAGTGTGGGGGTATCTGTGTGTGTGTGTGTGTGTGTGTGTGTGCGTGTGTGTGTGCGTGTGCGTGTGTGTGCGTGTGCGCATGCATGCAGGGTGGGGGGGCCTCTGCTTTCAATAATGTGGGCTGAAGATGGGGCCAAGACAAGGGGGAAAGGGGCCACTGCCACCATGTGGCCATTCTCTCTGTAGTTGAAAAAAAATTTATTGCTCTAAACTTTAGACAGCTTAAAGAAGTTGTCTCTCTTAATAGGAGACAAGACATATCGATTGGCTCAAATGTCTGCTCTGAAATCCCCCGAAGAGAAAAGCCCGGCGAATTACTCCCTCCTCCCAAAGAAGGTAACAGGCCCTACAACCCTGGTAAGAGCTCCAAGACTCAGCATTGCGGGTGGGGGAGGAGACTAGTGGGTTTAAATATCTCTGAAGCTTCTTGTCTAGATCTGGCTTTGATGGCAGGCTTCTGCCTGCTCTAGAGATTCTCAGTACAGTCCTTAGGATTTCTGCAAACGATCTTTAAACAGGAGACAGGGTGAGCCTTAGTCCCTGATTCCTCCTGGAGCTAACTGTGGCCAGGGGTCAGCTTGGGGAAGGGGGATGTAGAGGCTCCCCTGCTGTTGAGAACAGAAGGTTCTTCTTAGAGTTCACTCTAACACACCAACTGGGCTGTAGCAGGCAGAGTGGTTCTTTCTGTGTTATTTCCAGCAGCTTGCTGGAGAGCATTTGCATTTGGCCTTAAACCCTTCTGAAGGGTGAGCATAGGGGCCTCTCCTCTCTTCCCTAACCTGGGTGCCGTGAGTCTCTGTATCAGACCTAAGTCTGAAGGGCCAGGAAAGCAGAGACGTGGTTCTGATTTTCTGTGGGGGAGCAGCAGACATGGCAGGGAGGGTTTTTATGAAGTATCTTTGACCTTAACCTTGGGCATTTGAGGTTTATGAGGCTGATGGGTGCCTTGGACCAGTTCCCTTATACTGTCCACTGGGAAGGTTCCCAGGTGGAGCACTTTTCAAGTCTCAGTGCCTCCTAACATTTCCTTTCCATTGGGGAGCGCTTCTAGGGCACCCAGTGACTAAACCCTGACGTGCCCATTGAATGACATGTGGCATCTGCTAACGCTGGTTTGTTCCTGTCTGGTGGTTGTCAGGGATGGCAGGTGGACAGGCCTTAGCTGTTAGCTCATTCTGTGCTGTGTAAAACTGGGTCACATGGCAAAGTGGTACCTGTCCCAGGTGAGTCCGGCCCAAGGCTGAGTGTGTGCCTTAGTGTGTAGCATACAGGCAGAACTTCAGTATCCACAGATGTGAGTGCCTTCGTTGTGTGCCTTCTGGTCATCTGTGACTTGCAGAAATGAGATCACTGCCCACCCCTGTGACAATGAGGGACTCAGAAGTGTCTCAGTAATGCTCGGAACTAAAGCCACAAGGTTCCCTCCTGGAGAGTCTATTTGCTCTAGATGTGGTCGGAAGCAATTACTGAGCCTTAAATCCTTAGTGTCCCCATCTGTCAAATGGGAAGAAGGGCATCCAGTCTTCCGTTTTATGGATGTAGTTTATGCCAAATGCAGAGAATCTTGTCAATCTGATTTTGAATGGACTTCATCTATTGAAGTTCTAGGAACCAAAGAAGATGCTAAGAACCTGTTTGAGCAAGGCATGAAGGTTACGGTGTGGGGAGATGGTTAAGTAGTGACGGTGTGTGTAGGGTGGTCGCAAGAAGAGATGCCCTGGCAGTCAGTGACCCCATGGCTGACCTGTGTGGGTCCTTCAGGGCATCCTGGCAGCACTATGCGCAGGTGAGTGTCTATTGAGACAGGTAGAGCCTGCAGTAATAATCACTTGGATGTTGGGATAAATGGCTCCTAGTGACCTGGAATAAGAGATTGCAGCCTTGGAGATCTGGGTCAGGCGCTCAATTGGAGCAGTGCGGGTTCATTCAGGGGATGGGAAATCCTGAATCACTAGATCAAGCAGCAGTTGATGGTTGTGATGAATAGGTATCTGAGGTGAAAGGGAAATCGACTTTGTTCCCAGGGCTGAGGAGACTCAAACTGGAAAGCACTTAGGACCTTGCTGGACCAGTGGGGTTTTGTCACTTGACAGCGGTGGTACTTCTGGTTTGGTTCAGATTGATCTAGAGTTGTTTTTGTAAAGCAACTGGCCGCTCCCTGGAGTACCCATGGGGAGCATCAATCCATGGCTGAAGGGGCACAGGAAGTATAGGTGATGAGGGGGCAGAAGGACTCCAGAGCAAGGGACCTGCACATGGGGTTTCCTTACTGTGGTAGTTTGAGTGTAACTAGTCCCCCCCCCCCCCCCCAGTAAACTCACAGGGAATGGCACTATTAGGGGGGTGTAGCCTTGCTGGAGTGGGTGTGGCCTTATTGGAGTAGGTGTGGTCTTGCTGGAGTAGGTGTGGCCTTGTTGGAGGAAGTGCATCACTCTGGGGGTGGGCTTTGAGATCTCCTATGCTTAAGCTACCACCCAGTGTGGGGTACAGTCTCCTTCTGCTGCCTGCAGATCAAGATGTAGAACTCTCAGCTCTTTCTCCAGCACCACGCCTGCCTGTGCACTGCCCACGTCCCTTCATGATGATCATGGACTAAACCTATGAAACCGTAAACCTCCGCAACTAAATGTTTTCCTTTATATGGGTTGTCGTGATCGTGGTGTCTCTTCACAGCAATGGAAACCCTAACTGAGACGCTTATGAGACGCTTACTGTGTGGAGAAGGTTCTAGAACAGCGATGGGAAGGCCAAGGCTGCACAGTCACAGACGGCTTTCAGCAGGGTGAGAAGAAGGCCAGGCCACTAAGAACAGGTCTGCTTGCTCCTGTCATGTCCCTTTATGTCTTCTGCTGAGAAAGCTAACCTCATAGATACTGTGAGAATGGCATCATGTTTGGCATCCCACATGGCGAAGGCCCCTGTGTTACTCTCTACTAGCTCCCTGATGGGATATTTTTTTGGGGGTGGTGGTAATTAATTCTAAATGATTTTTTTTTAAAAAATGACAACCTTTGCCTTTTGGGTGAAATTTATTTTATTGAATTCTGTAAGTAATTTTTAGAAAAATATCCTAATGTCTCATATGTGCATATAAACATGTGAGTAGCAAGAACATTTATAGGACTAATGGGGCAAACCAGACCATAGAAAATTATGAATCTGATATCACTAAAATATGCACATATATACACAGAAGGAGTATATAGGAAGGGGCTGGAGAGATGGCTCAGAGGTTAAGAGCATTGCCTACTCTCCCAAAGGTCCTGAGTTCAATTCCCAGCAACCACATGGTGGCTCACAACCATCTGTAATGGGGTCTGGTGCCCTCTTCTGGTCTGCAGGCATATACACAGACAGAATATTGTATACATAATAAATAAATAAATAAAATAAAGAAGAAATACATAGGAAAATAGGAGAAACGGTGGAGGAGATTTCTCTACTAGTGTCATGGATAGTTTTTAAATAAACTCATCTCTGGTTTGCAGCTTCCTACTATGGGCTTGGATGACTTATGTGAAGGACGGAGGGAAAGAAGGGACGAGGGGAAGAAGGAAGGAGAGGGAGGGAGGAAGTGTGAAGATCAGCACTAATTGTCACCTTGGCAGCAGCATCTAGATCAGCTGTTCTCAACCTATGTGTCACAGTCCCCTTTCACAAGGGTTACCTAAGACTATTGGAAACAGATGTTTACATTATGCTTCATAACAGCTGTGAAATTACAGTTACAAAGTGGCAACAAGAATCATTTTCTTTTTTTTTTGAGACAGGGTTTCTCTGTAGTTTTGGAACCCGTCCTGGAACTAGCTCTTGTAGACCAGACTGGCCTCGAACTCACAGAGATCCGCCTGCATCTGCCTCCCAAGTGCTGGGATTAAAGGTGTGCGCCACCATTGCCCAGCAACAAGAATCATTTTACGTGGGGGCCACCACAACACGAGGAACTGTGTTAAATGATCACAGCATTCGGACAGCTGAGAACCCCTGAGCGAGAGTCACTGGAAAAACAAGCCTTTTGGCATGTCTGTAGGCTTGTCTGGGCTGTTTTAACTGGGGTGTAAAGACCCACTCTGAACACAGGCCGTGCGGTTGCATGAGCTGGGGTCCTGGGCTGTGGGATCTCTGGGAAGGAGGAGAGCTGAGAAAGAAAGCCTTGCTGTGCTTCTTCACAGTGGGTGCTGTGTGGGCACCTGTTTCACGTTCCTGCCATATAAAGTAACTAATACAGAAGAAGACAAAAGAAGAGGGCGGAGAGGGAGAAAAGGATGGAAGGAGGGCGGAAAGGGAGGGAGGGAGGAATGAAATTGGTTGGTAGCACAAAGCTGAAGCTTGATAGGAGGGTGAGTTCTCGCGTCATTTGCGCAATAGTCTGACGCTAGTTAGCAGCAAGGAAATGCGTAAGTGCGTAGTTTTAAAGTGTGAGAACAGAAGACGCTGAACAGTTACCACAAGAAATGACAAATGTTTGAGGTGACGACTGTGCTACTTACCTTCTGAGATGACTGCGCAGCATATGCAGGAATCAACATCTCCCACCGAGTCCCACACGGATGTACGGCGCAAGTGTCAATCAAAAATGAAACGAAGAAAGGGAGGAAGGGGGAAGGAGAGGAGAAGGAGAGAGGGGGACACCTAGAGCTAGTCCCAAGGGTGATAAGCCCAGTGAAGGTGCTGGGGTTAGTCAGCAAAGCAATATCTGGTGAGCGTCATTTTATTCTCTCCGCTTTAAGGGGCTGAGTGGGAGCTGCCTTGCTCGCCCCATGAGGCGCGATCACTGCACCCTCAGGAGCCTCTGTTTGTTTTCAAGTTGCTTTTCAGTCTTCCTCAGGCTGCAGGCTACTCTGCCAAGCCTCCCTGGTGGCAGGTTGGTGGGTTGGCAGGGCCTGGCTTGTTTGCCATAGCTAAGCAGGTTCGACTTTTATTAGCTATCAACCCAGAGAAAAGTCTCCACCTGAAGAAAGGATTCTATTTAGAGCCGAGAAACTGGGCCACGTCTAAGATCAGTGACCTACATTCCTCATTCCCTGCTATAGAAGCCGAAGATGAGATGGTAGCGGCTGTCTGGAGTGCAGGCCTTCATCAAAGACTGGCGAGGCAGAGCAAGGAAGGAAGAAAGGGAGGCAGGGAATGATGGCGGGCTAGCATCAAGCTAGGGATGGTTGATAATGAGAGTCCTGACTGTGCATTTATTTTCCTGGAAGACCAGTGTTTGCTCAGTGCTGGCTTCTACAGCAGGTTAAAAAAAAATACATTCCTGTTCTGAGGCCTGTTGGAAAAATGACAGCTGTCTTTGTCATCTGCCAGCCACTCACAGAGACAGAGCCCTGTGTCGCATGTTGGACACACCAGCCTTCTGCTCTTTGCTAGAGACTTCTGAGAGACGGTTTGCTTAATCTCATTGAGCTGGCTCTTTAGACCAGCTCCTGCAGAGCAACTGAGGTTAATAGGCTCTCGGGGCCTGAATTCCCATGCATCTTGTTGTGGCGGGAAGGGGCTGTCAAGAGGAACAAAACGATGTTGATATATGGTACTTTCTTGCCACCCACAGCTCCTTCACCACAGAGGCTGGAGGGTCAGGCCGACATTTGGTGAATGATAAGGACAAAGAAATCCCGCAGGCCTGGGTCAGTTCCTTCATCTTCAGTTCACAGTAGGACTCTTTATTATTGTCGAAGTGCACAGGCCTAGAGGTCGGTGATCCCACAGCTGAGTGCTTGTTCCTCGTGCCTCCTGATGTCTGGTTCTCTCCTAATTCAGCTTCGCTGAGCTCTGCAGCGTCCTCTGTCAGCGGGTCAAACATTTATGCTGCAGAAGTCAGTCAATATGCGCATGCATTTGAGTGTGGATGCTGGGTCCTTGCCTCCCTGCCCTGGTGCTGTGGAAGAGGACAGCATCAGAAGAGGGGTACAGCTGTTATTCTGGGTTCTAGAGTGAAGACCACATGGAACAGAAACTTCCCACCTCTGTGCAGAGCTGGTGACAAATGGCCCTTACTGTAGCCGGTGAGATGTGGAGGCAACTGATAGGCTTATGGCAGACTTGCGTCACGCCCACTCTTTGCGGTAAGTTATAGTTTTTTGTAAATTGGCTAAAAAATAAAAACAAAAGCAGCACACGACTACTTAACACAGCGTATGCTTGCTGTTAGACATGCCTTGGATATAGCACCTGTTGCTGCCTTGGACACACGGTCTATTAGTGACTTTTCAGGCCGCTGTAATCAAAATACCGGACAGAAATAACTTAAGGGAGAGAAGGCTTATTTTAGTGGATGGTTTCAGGGAGATATCAGATTATCATGGTAGGAGAAGGCATGGCAGGTGTGTGTGTGTGTGTGTGTGTGTGTGTGTGTGTGTGTGTGAGAGAGAGAGAGAGAGAGAGAGAGAGAGAGAGGAGCTCTTTGGTTCACGGTTTCAGGGGGATTTCAGATCATGTTGGGGGAAGGCATGACAGGTGTGTCTGTGTGTGTGTATGTCTGTGTGTGTGTCTGTGTGACAGGACCTCTTTGGCTCACAGTTTCAGAGAGACATCTGATCATCACGGTGGGGGAAGGTGTGACAGGTGTGTCTGTGTGTGTGTCTGTGTGACGGGACCTCTTTGGCTCATAGATTCAGGGAGACATCATCACGGTGGGGGAAGGAGTGACAGGTGTGTGACTGTCACACTCCTCCCTGGTGGCTGCAGTGTAACTCTGTCCTCTGGATGTGACATGGCTGTCACTGTCTTGTGATGAGAGCAGCAGTGATTACTCACACGAGGCCCTTGCAGATGATGGGAAGGAAAAGGCACCAGCTCCTCACCTGAGGTTTCAGCCCCGCCTCTTCCTCCTGCCCCAGTGGCATGTGGTATAGGGATGAGTATGCTAGAGTTTGTAAGGGGCAGAAGGTGGGTGGGGAGGGAACGCTAGTGACACAGTTTTGTGACTTGTCACCCATGCCGAGGTGGGGCTTTTTGCTGTAGTTGCTGAGGGCCACCCATGCTCTCGTAAACAATCCTTCACGAGATTCATTGATTCTCTAAGCCGGGCTCCAATGTAATTGTCTCTTTGGCTTGTGGACGTCTGGACGGGAGTCAATAGGTGTTTCTGTATTTCTCCCCAGGGAAGGTCATGCAATAGCATTTGACCAGGAAGCAGCGAGAGTGGGGGTAGGGGCAGCTATAACCTTCAAAGATCTTCCCCTAAGGGCCTTCTTCTGCTAGCTAGGTCTAAACCCTAGAAGCTGGGGAGCAAACTCTCAAAACGTAAGCCTTTTCTGAATCAAACTATGGCCACATAGCCTTCTGCTCTGCTTTTCAAATATCTTCTGACCTTTCTCTTAACAGAAATTTGTCATTGAATATCAGCCCTCTTCAAAAACCCAGGGTGACCTCAGGACTCTTAACTGTATCTAAAAAGTCCTTTCTCCAAAATATAGTAATACCCATTGACCTCATATAGGTGGGCATACCTTTTGGAGGTCACCATTGAACCCAGGCCAGGAATATGCTAAGTCTGTAGGCATATTATTGTGTCCATTTTAACAGCAACAAACTGAGTTTCCATGGGACTTACTGTAGGTCATATGATGGCAGGGACTAGGAATTATGTCTAGGTCTTACTCCTAACTCTGGGATTTAATATAAGCCTGGATGTATATGTATGATGGTTAATGTTGGTAGCAAACTTGAATCACCTGGGATAGGGTTGTCGGGGCCTAACTGTGAGAGATTACTTGACTGTATTATCAATATGAGAGGAGCCATCTTAACTGTGGGCAGGAGCACTCCCTGGACAAGGGAATCCTGGACTACGTATAGTGAAAACAGCAACCAGGATACTAGCATGCCTGCACTCATCGCATTCTTGACTGTGGGCCTACTGTGAGCAGCTGCTTCAGGCTCCTGCTGCCTTGACCTCTCTACCGTGATGGAGTGTGTGTTGAGCTGCGAGCTAGAGTAAGTCCTTCCCTCCTTAAACTGCTTTCTTCAGTGCATTTTATCACGGCTATGGGAAAAGAACCCAAGACAATATATGTAGACACAGCCCCATATACATCCACATCCACATACAGTCTAATAAATGTTCATTCTCTCCATTGTTGCTTAAAAGGCTTCCGGAAACCCCTTGCCTCTAGACTGCCTTTATAAGCCATGCTGGAAACGCCCGCCTGTTTGCATTCTTATCACAATTTGAATACACGTGGTTTTAGGCAGTTTTATTTTCATATGATGTAGCTCCAAGATTAAATTCTGCTTACAATGAACAGGCCGCGGCATCTGATGGATCGCAGCCTATGGCTCCCTCGAAGGACTAATTACTCAAGATTAAATTAAACTGGTAAAGCGGAGCCAGCGGCTTTGATATCTAATAGAGAGGTCTAGGTAGAGATGAGAGAGCGTGAAACGCCCCTCACAAGGCAGGTGGGCCCTGTATTAACTCCTCCGGCGTGTGCCATGGTGTCAGGAAGGTATGAAGATAGAGCTGATTAGCCAAAACATGCTGGAGTAGAGACCGTGTGTTCACCTGTACAGAACACATCTCTCTTTTTTGCACCACACAGTGTTGGACCCATCTCCAGCAGTGCCCCCTACCTTAAACATACCCCCTGGAGTCAGCTCCTGATGGAGAAGTAATGGCTGACCCAAAGGTGCAGAACAGCTGTGCTTAGAGCGCCCCACCTCTGGAGTCACTGTGAGACAATCCCGGCTTTGTCCGAATCCTGTGTTATTTACTGCAATAGTCTCTTGCCTGATGGATATGGTACCATGAATTGTGCGTGCAAGGAGCTCTTCATGGTTGCGTTTAATTCTCACAATGCCATGAGGCGGGCGTTCCTATTGTTTCCGTTTTATAGATGAGGGCTCCGAGGTGCAGAGGAGTTAAGTAGTGTTCCAGGAGCACGCTGTAGGTAAAAGGGTATCATTCTAAACAGAATCCTGTCCTTTGTTTGGAGTGCTGTAGAGAGAAGGACATTTCAGTTCTGATCAGCTAGCCAGGTCTGCAGAGGGCTCAGGCAAGATCAGAGGAAGTGTGTGCACTCTCTTAAACCCTGTCTCTTTATTGAGGTCGAATGGCAGTGGAGTGTTCTACTTTGAAGTTGATTTTGCGTTTGGTCATTGCCGTTCCACAGAGTGAAAACCAGGATATGTGGTACAAATGACAATGTGCCTGTGTTGGGTGATTTACGGTATCCCTTGCCATCCTCACATTCAATTGCTGGAAAAGCCTGGCTGCCGTTAAGTTAAGGGTGAGCTTTAACTTCTCCCGAATTAAAGGCTGCAGTGTCCTGACTAATTGATTTTGATTAAATGGGATTTTACCACTATCAATCGTCTATTTCTATAAATGTTATTTCCTAACGAAGGCATTCTGCGAACTGAGGCTTAGGAGAAAAGGCAATCAATAGCTTACCCAGTTGCTGGTTTTCTACTTTCTCCTGAGCTCCTGGCTGCATTAAGCATTATTGCCCCCGTTCTGCTGCATCTTCCCCGAAACGGCCTTTGATTTACTTGTGGTGTCACTGGGAGCTGAGATTCTGGTCATAATGGTTCCTGGAGAGATAACTCAGTGAATGGACAGCCCGGGGAAGTACCCAGAATGGGATAGGTTCAGTGGCCTGGAAGTGGGTTTCTTGATAGGGGTATGACTAGGGTTGTGTGAGGTTTGGTGGTTCCTGAAGTCACACTCCCAGTAACTCAAAACTATCCCTGTTGTACCACCCTGACTACTTGCCAAAGCACACAGTGCCCTTCCCAAGGCTTGCCCAGGCTTCTCCATCTACACAGAACACCATCCGTCTTTAATTCCTTTCTTGGTTTTCTTTCAAGCATCAAAGATCTGGATCTCATTTGCTCTCCATGGAAACCATAAACTTTTCTTTGGGGAATTTTCCATTTCTAAGCGTCTCCTGTGAATCGGGATGGCTAGGGGGAGTTCATATTCGTGTTTAGACTCATTTTAATCTCTCAGTGGGTCTCTTGCTATTTTAAAGACGGAGGAGACCAAAGCCAGAAGGTGGAGTAACGTCGACCCTTTCCTCAGTGTGAGAAAGTAGATTCAGTTCAGGTCTGTCTGAAGTCCTACCTGTAAGATGTCCTCATCTGACCTATGACTCTTGTTTTCTCCTCCTCCTTCCCCCTACAATAGCTGCCTTTTCCTGGATCACTATCTTTTATTCTTGTTGATTTTTTCCAGTCTGTCCTACTCCTCAATGGTGGTGTTGCCTCTTTACAATACGAGTCCAGTCAGATTCCTTCCTCAGTATAAACTGTTTGTGTATGCCTATTGCTTTCTTGATGGAAGCTCTCGACCTGGTGGGCCTCTGTTCCGTGTGGTCTCTAGCACATTCCTAGCTAGAAGCATGCTTGTGATTGCTTTCATCACTGACCGTTCCAGGAATCCTTTGGTTCTCTTTTTACCATCATGCTTTGCGTTGCCCATTTTAGCTCTCCTTTCTAAAAACAAACATGTTTCTTCTCATCCTCAACTATTCTGTCAGAAAGCTATTTCTCTGGGAAGCCATGGGTCATCCTACATAGGACACCCCTAATGGCAGAACAGTGACCTATCTCTTCCCTGGGTCCAGTACTGCCCAGACCCCTGTTTACCTATCACCTGTCTGTGGGGAATCTTTGTAAGCTCTACTGTTGTCTGAGAAACAAACCGTGAGAGGCAAGAAGGAAACCTAGTTCAGTACAGCTTAACTGGGCTGCTGGCTCAAACTTCGGGAGTCTGACCCATTTATTTAAAAAAACAAACTTATTTTTTTTTTTTACATATTTCAACACAATGCAACTTTAGAAAAGAGTTCCCTCATGACAACTCTGACAACAAAGCTTAAGGCGTGACTGCATCAGAAGTCCTTTGCAAAGTTCATGTCTTTAGGAAAGCACCTGTGACTTCTTCTACAGGAATGGGTTCTTCTGACTGTTAAGCCGTGCTCAGGACTAAGTCTAGGGAGGAGGGGTTCGTAATAAGCATAAAAGTAAAGACCTTTTGCAATGTTCATGGGACCTCCTTCCTAAGGACGGGCTATATTGACTGAGAAACTATAACCAGGATAAGGGGGATTTGGACGAAGGCTGGCTCCACAGAATAGCGAAAGATCACCAGGCTGTTAGACAACATTCACTCCCAGCCTTCTGGCTGGAAAACAGAATACACACCCCTTCCATCGATGACAAAAGCCTGCGTGTTCACCAATTCAGGTTTCTCTATTGCTCTCTGTAAGCCCAGGGGCCTCGTGTCCGTTTATATCTGTCCTCTTCAAATAGACCACATCTTGGGTATCAGAACCCAGAATCATCTGTCCAGATGGTCCAGCTTCTTCCTGGGCCTGAAAAATGGGCTGTGCTCTCAACTGGAGGCCACATTGAAGAGGACAACTGTTGTGTGTGAGAATGAATGGAGCCTGAACTTACAGATAAAAGCACGCAGAGGGGGTGTCTCGCTGTGTCTCATCAGGCTCGAGGGAAAAGAAGGAGTTCAGCTGGATCAGAGCACCTTGTATTTAATCTCTAGTTCCAAACTCAGCACCACCACTCCCGCCTCCTTTTTATGAAGAAAACCTGAATCTAACCACTCTGGGTCCCTTAGTTCATTTCTGAGCTGAATTTTGACCTTTGGGGAATGGTCAGGGAATTGAAGAGTCCCCTCAATGGCTCTCTTATAAGGAGGCACCTGGGTGGTATACTAGTGGGAAGGGGTGACCTGCTACCTGGTTGGAGAGTTTCTCGGATGCCTCAATACTTCTGGGTTGGGTGAAAGGCCCCTGCCTCCTCGTGCAGATGGACTTGGCACTCATGTTCATGCCTAGGTAGAGGTTTCCTTGGGTCATGTTGGCTCTTGCTGGTTGCTACTTCCTGAATGCAAATTCCTTTCAGACGCGCAGACTCAGTTCTGTTTGGCCTGAGGGTTGTTTGTAGACATCGTAGGTCCTTTCTGTGCCATTGCTAACAGCCAATGTTCTAAGTCTAACCAAGTAATGCTAGATCCCTTCCATGGCCCATACACTCAGGATGGAGATGATGGTTGGTCCAATAGCCAGCCCTCTGTGCGTACTGGAGAAGAGTGTATTCAAGTAAGACTTCTGCCGTCAGCGTCCGAGATTAAGCGGAGGCATGAGCACCTGTATTCGGAGTCATGTACAGTCACAGGGAACAAGGGGAGGAGATATGGGATTCTCAGTCTTCTTTCCAATCAGTGGCTCCCCATCCCCCACCTCCACCATCGTTGTATATGTATCGTCATACTACATGGATTTTTCCTGGTACACTCAGAACACCTAGGTTGTTTGCTTTCTTTATAGATGTTACCATCAATGCTTCTTGCATGTTCTTGTAAATGTCTCCTGGGGCTCACATGGAAGAATCTCTCTAGGGTTGTTGTATGGTAAAGAACTTATTTTTCTCAGTTTCTGACACAGAGCTTGGAAAAAAAAAAGAACTTGGAAACTCCCAAGTGTTAGGAACGTCTTTGTCATGCTGATATGGTGATTCCTGTAGTCCCTGACTTCAGGGGGAGGCTCCCATCCAGCTGGGATGGGAGTGGAGCTGTCTGAACTCTGAGGGCAGGAGAGGGCCAAAGATGCCATTCATACACACTGCCAAGGGCTTATTGATCACCAGTAAAAACCTCTGGTCGATGAAGCTCACTGGGGCTTCCTGGTTGGGACAATAAGTTCTGGCTCAGAGAGAGCGCTGGAAGGCTCTGATCCCAGGACCCTCCCAGCTCACTTTGTGACCCTCCGTCACTGTGAGTGTTAAGTCTGCCACGGACACTATGCTCTGGAAGCTGTTCTAACAAATGGTCAAGCCAGAGAGTGGGTTTGAAGACTCCGTGCTTCCTAGCCAATTGCTCCTAAGTTCCAGTGGCTTCTGGATTGGGTCCCCTGGTGGACTTTGCCCTTCTCCTGTGGGGCTTTGTACTAACTTTGTATGGGTGCTGCTGGGGTTGCATTGCAATAGATCCAATTGCAGCACTCAGCTCTGAAACAGTGCAAGCACATATATCTAGGAGTGGAATTGCTGCCGGGAGGGTTCTTAGAACATCTGACTGACTCACGGGCCATCCGCACAGTGCTTGGCCACTCCTGGCCATTGACAAATGGTGGCTCTTACGATATATAGTGGTCTGGTGGTTTTATTGATTTCCCACTGTGGTTTTTTATTTCAATTTCCATATTTCCTAAAGAGGGCGAATAGCTTTTCACGTTTCTTGACTGTTCAGTTTCTTCTATAAAATGCCTGGTCCTGTTTTATGTTTCTTTATGAAGTTGTCTTTTCGTTGCAAGTAGATGATAGCACTTTCTGTGTTGGCTCTGCACTTTCATTTGGATGCCTTTGGAAGAATTTTAATACACTAGTAATTAGTCATTTTCTTCTGATTTTAGTTCTTAAAATTTTCACATTTAAGTGTTTAATCTACCTGTGATTTATTGTTATGCATGATGTATGGGCCTAACTTTTCCACCTTCCACATTAACAATGGCTCCAGTGTGCTTTATTGACCTGTCTTTCTTTGCTATGGAAATGCTATTAATCAGTTTTTCATGTAGGAGACTTTGTTTCTGGCTGTGGGCTCTATCTCACCATGGGCTCTGTCTAACCATGGGCTCTATCATAGTGGGCTCTATCTCCCTGTGGGTCTCTCTTCCTGTGGGTCTATCTCCCTCTGGGTCTATCTCCCTGTGGGTCTACCTCCCTGTGGGTCTACCTCCCTGTGGGTCTGTCTCCCTGTGTGTCTATCTCTCTGTTGGTCTATCTCCCTGTGGGTCTCTCTCCCTATGGGTCTCTCTCCCTGTGGGTCTATCTCTCTGTTGGTCTATCTCCCTGTGGGTCTGTCTCCCTGTGGGTCTCTCTCCCTGTGGGTCTGTCTCCCTGTGGGTCTCTCTCCCTGTGGGTCTATCTCTCTGTTGGTCTATCCCCCTGTGGGTCTACCTCACTATGGATCTCTCTCCCTGTGGGTCTGTCTCCCTGTGGGTCTGTCTTCCTGTGGGTCTACCTCACTATGGGTCTATCTTCCCATTCTATTTGTCATTTGGTTCCAGTAATACAGAGAAATTGGAGTCTGCTCTTGGGATTTGGTCTTATTAGTAAAAGGATTTAAGAATGGACTCAATTGGAAACTTGAGGACAATTTTATTTAAGTTTAAAGTACATCCTGGGTGGTGGTGCATGCATGCTATGAATCTCAGCAACTGTCTGGAAGAGAGAAGGAAAAAGCCACATGTGGAAGGCAGCCACATGAGGGAAGGGGAGCTTTAGAGAAAGAGCAAGGAAGCTCAAGACATTACAAGATATTAGGAATGGAATACTTGGTCTCTGGCCAGCATTCACTGTGTGTGTGTGTGAGAGAGAGGCGGGGGGGAGGAGAAAAAGGGAAAAGTGATTTGGGATAATCCTTGATTATTTGATGTTAACTGGTAATGTCAATCCATGAATACGGTATGGCTCACCATCTACTCGGGTATTCCTTAGTAACTTTCAAGGTAGATTTTGCAGTTTTCATTCCTTTTGCTCATTCTTTCACATTGGCCTGTGTTATTGTAAATTGTACACTGTTGTAAATTATATCATTTTGCCCATAATGGGCATCCACAATTTCTCTTTGTCTCACAAATAGAACTGTAATAGACATTTCTGAATATACCCAACTACAGGGATGCGTACGAATGTATTTGGAATTTATCCCTGGAAGTGGCATTAGGGTCTCATGGGAAACACATATCTAATTCTGTTTCCCCATTGGCCCTTCACAGGAACTCTACTAGCCTGAGCTATCTGTTGTTTTAGTTTGTTTTCCTTTGCTCCTTTTGACCACCTATTCGGGAACTCACTGGTTTCTGGATTTTTCTTCCTTCTTCTAAAGAATACGTTCATACCTTTGTTTATTTTTGCTCTACTTGTTCCTAGTTGACGCTCACAAACAGTTGTCTGTTTTAGATATCCTTGTCTTGATTTTAGTTATCGCATGTATATTCTCCTAAACTGTCTTCTTCCTACTAAGATTTTTTTTTTTAATTTTTATTTTATGTGCACTAGGGTTTTGCCATGGGCACCCGGTTGCTTGGAATAGGAGTTACAAACAGTTGTGAACTGCCATGTGGATGTTGGGAATTGAACCCAGGTCCTCTAGAAGAGCAGCCTGTGCTCTTTACTGCTAAGCCATCTCTCTAGCCCTAAGTTTGTTTTTGATATGCTGTATTTAATACTGTCTTTATTAGGGTTTGCTTCTGTTGCTGTGATGAAACACTATGACCAAAGCAACTTGGGAGGAAAGGGTTAATTCAGCTTACACTTCTATGTAACTGTTCATATAAGGAAGTCAGGACAGAGACTCAAACAGAGCTGGAATCTGGAGGCAGGAGTGGATACAGAGGCCATGGAGGGGTGCTACTTACTAGCTTGCTCTCCATGGCTTGTTTGTCCTGTTTTCCAATAGAACCCAGGACCATGGCACCACCCACAATGGGCTGGGCCTTCCCCGAAAAATCACTAATTAAGAAAATGCCTTGTAGGTTTTCCTATAGCCATATGTTATAAAGACATTTTCTTAATTGAGGGTCCCTCCTCTCAGATGACTCCAGCTTATGTCAAGTTGACATAAAACTTCCAGCAAAGACACAAACAATTCACTTTAAGGATAATCAGTTTTAGTCTTCATTTGCCCTTGCTTTATTTTTTGAAAATTATCTTATAAAATCCTTCCTTGCTCCATTAAGATCATAAAAGTATTGACTTGCAATTAGGGGATTAATTATGTATTTACATTATATTTCACATCTAGGTCTTTGATCCCTTGGAAGTCTTCTTCCTGCCTTCAGTGGCAGGTTTGTATGCTAGTTAGTTAAGTTGTCATGTATTAAGAACCCGTATCTGACTTGTGTCTGAGTGTATGGTGGGTGTGTAGCTGTGTGCATTGCTTGGGCCTACAGCTTTCACTCTGTGCTCCCTATTTACTTCTAATTAGTTTGTTTCCAGTACAGAAAATGCTTATTAATATGGTAATGTGGATTATCTTATTATCGATTATTAAAAGACCTTTTCTTTACTTTTGAAAGATGATTTGCCTGTCCACGAGTCTATATTCGTCCACATACATTTAAAACTTATTTATTACTTTTAACGCTGGATGGTGGTAATCGCAACACTTGGGAGGCAGAGGCAGGTAGATCTCTGTGAGTTCGAGGCCAGCCTGGTCTACAAGAGCGAATTCCAGGACAGGCTCCAAAGCTACAGAGAAACCCTGCCTTGAAAAACCGAAAAAGGAAAAAAATATTTATTACTTTTAAAAGTTAAGCTTACTGAGTTTCTATGGAAGTTCAAAAGAATTCTGATATCTTTAGATTCATACATTGGTTTGGGCAGAACATATGTGTGGATAATGTTAAGTAATGCTACTCAGGAAAATGAAATATCACATGTCTGCATTCATTTCAATATTTTAAAGTGTTCTTTATTGGATTAAAAAGTATCCTTGGCACAGCATTTCTTTGGGTTCTTAAAGTTTTTAAATAACATTTATTATTATTATTATTATTTAATAATGCAGGTGTGTGTTATAGTGCCCATATGGGGATCAGTGGACGGCTTATAGAAATTAGTTCTCTTCTACCCCATGGGTCCTGGGTGTCAAACTCAGGGCATCAGGCTTAGGGGTAAGTACCTTGATCCACTCAGCAGTCTTGGCTCTGTAGGTTGGTTTTAGTTGCATTGCTTTGAGGGGCTTTGTTTTATTTCATATGTGTCTAGAAAAGTCATGCTACAAACTGGTGAGTTTTGTAAGCAAAGCCTCTCTTCTGATCTCTTTACGTGGGTATGGTTTTATTTCTTTTGAGACAATCCCTACGATTATTTGGTTGGTTGCTGTGTTTGCAGAAAATCTATGTTTAATTGAAACCTCACTGCCTTGTATGTTCACTAAAATGACTAAAACCACTTTGTAGCAGCAACTCATGAGAGCTCAGGTTGTTCTCTATCTTTGTCAGCACTTGAGATTGTCCATCTTTTTAAGTTTAGCCATTGAAACGGATATGTAGTGTTTCTGATACTTATTTTCAATTTCACTTATTGGAGTGGTCATTTGTAGAAGTTCTATTCACACCTTTTCAAATTCACTCCATCATTTTAAGGCAAGTTTGCTCCTTCCCCATGTCTTCTTTATCTTCTCTGCCTTCTGAGGCCTCCTTGTCTCATTTTTTTTTAAAAAAGATTTATTTATTATACAACATTCTGCCTTGATGTATGCCCACACACCAGAGGAGGGCGCCAGATCTCAATACAGATGGTTGTGAGCCACCATGTGGTTGCTGGGAATTGAACTCAGGACCTCTGGAGGAGCAGCCAGTGCTCTTAACCTCTGAGCCATCTCTCCAGCCCTCTTTGTCTCATTTTTAGAGCAGTTTTTACTCACAGTCAAATTGTCTGCTATACTCCTGTCCCCATGTGTGCACAGCCTCGTTAGTTGACACCCTAAACCAGAGAGGTGCATTTTTTTTTTTTTGCAATCACCTACAGGGATACATCAGTATCACCCACTGCTACAGTCTTGGTCCTGTCCATTATGTAGACTCACTATATAGAACAGACCTGCCAACCATTACGGTGCAGCACAGAGCAGTGCCCATTCATTCCTTCTCAAAATCTTAGGCCCACCATTCTTTTTTACAGTGCCTATAATTCTTCTTTCCCTAGTGTTATGGATGTGGAATCAGGCAGTAGATACCCTTTTCAGACTGGCTTCTTTCTCTCTGTAGGGTGCATACTAGCCTTCTCTCCTTTAAAAACAAAACAGTAAGTGCAGCTGGAGCGAGATGGCTCCATTGGTAAATGCTTGCCACATAGACGTGAAGACCTGAGTTCAAACCCAGACATCCATTAAAAAGCTTGGCGTAGCGGTGTGTGCTGTGACCCCAGTGCTCAGCTCAGCAGAGACAGGAGGGTCCCTGGATCTTGTCATTCAGCCTGCCGATAGTGAGGGCTTCAGTGAGGACTAGGTTCAGTGAGAGACCTTGCCTCAAAAAGTAAAGTGTGGTGTAATAGGGGAAGACACCCAAAGTTGACCTCTGGCCTCCAAATAATTTAGCCCAAGCACAAGAATGCATGCATTATATGTACATATGCACACAGGAATCCGCACAGACACATACACAGAAGACAAAAGAGAAGCAGGAATCATGACATGTACTTCATGCATGGTATGTGGTAACCCACTAGTGAAGGTGTTTTCAACCCTCATTTCCTGTCTATTGTTTCAGCTGCTCTGGCTCCTGATTCCTTGTTGACCGTGAGATTATTATTTGGACATTTATCTGAAGGAATTCTTTGAAGGTTGGCTTGAAGATGACTTCCTTCAGATAAAGAAGGTGTTATTTGCTGTCACCGTCCTGAAGAATTTCCACCCCAGGACTATTTGAACTGAATTCTCACCTTGAGGTTTTTAAAGTCAACCACACAGTTTGAATTCAGCCTGTGAACTTGAATGCATCTAACCTGAGACTACAAACTCCCGGGGGAAGGTTTTCTCTCTTTGGCTCATCACAGAGTCTTTAAGTTCAACAGAAAGCTTTCCTTGCACTCCTTGGAGAAGTAGGTTTGCAGTCCTGTAGCAGATGAAGTGTATACGATCCTAGCTTTTACTTGGGGCGGGGTGAGGGTGAGGGGGCTCTCCTCACACCTGAAGGAGCCCCTGGGGTTTGCTGTTTCCCCTAAGGAAAAGCAGGAAGAATGTGGAATTGGAAAAGGAATCAGCATTCTGCGCTGCTAATACTATCTTAATAAATCTCCTGGTAGTGTCACAAATGTAACGACATTGGAAAGTGACGGAAAACACGGGCTTTGGAGCTGCGACCAATCCTGCGGATTCAACCTGAAGTTGAGTCAGCTCTTAGGGCTCACAAACTTCCTTCTCCATTAAGATTCACTGATCATTTCCCCATTCTAGAACAATCACTGTGTTTATGTAGCTCATGGAGGTCACGAGTGACACATTTAATTTATATAGCTATAGATATTTCAGCTGAAGATATAACTTAGTACTCACCCAGCATGCACAAGGCTCTGGATTCACACTCCAGCACCACACACACACACACACACACACACACACACACACACACACCAAAAAACAAAACACCAATCCAGACACAGATATTGCTAGCATGCGTAAAAAAACACAACAGAAATGCATACGCTGCAAATCAGATGTAAGCAAGCACCCCGAGCGTCAGTCATTCCCAGTGCTGACAGAGATGGAGTGTGCTCTCAGGGGAACGATGCTCTGTAAGCACTCTGCTCGCTCGCTTGCTGTCTGCTCTAGTCCATTTTGCATTGCTGTAACGATATACCCAAGGCTGTACTACTTCATAGAGAAAACAAGTTTATTCAGGTGCCCGCAACTGGAAAGGGTTTTGTGCGTTATAACCTTGCGTGAATGGAGTTATTACAAGATGAGAGTACATATGGTAGGAGAGAGAGAGAGAGAGAGAGAGAGAGAGAGAGAGAGAGAGGAGACTAATTAGTGTGACAACCTGCTCTTGTGGTAACCAATTCAGTCCTTTGAGACCTAACCCACCCCTATGGGATCTTTCCAAGGGTGGTACTCCTCATAAGCATCTCTTAATAACCTCACCTATTAAAGGTTCCACCCCCTTCTCAGTATCATTACTTTGAGGACTAAGTCTCCAGCACATGAGCCTTTAGGGAACAAACCATATCCACGCCCCACCCTGTCTTAGGAACTCATTAAGGTAAGTTACTAGGTGCGGAATCATGGGAGAAATGTAGGCTGCTTTTCAATTTGACGAGGCATTACTGAGTTTTTCTTCAGCTATTCTGTCATCAGCAGAGTGTGGGAGTTCCCTTTCCTGAATACCCAGCCAATACTGGTTATAATTAATTTTTAAAAAAAATCTCTGCTCATCTGCTAGCTGAAATATTGTTTTAATTTCCACCCATGTTATTACTAGTGAAGTTGAACATTCTTTCCAATTTGTTTTTTCTTAACTTCCTTGTGCATGCTCTTTGCAAGTTCTTCCATTAGGATCCACCCCTCCCCCTGCTCCCGTTCCACGGGTGATGGGGAATCAGTGTCCTGCTTGAGAGACTTGGTGTTATTCTGGATAAAGTCACCGAAACTGGTGCCCTTGTCATTCAGTCTCCTCTTTTTAACCTCGTTTCAACTACACACTCCAGGGGTGGGCAGGAGAGGCACAGGACTGGATGACTTGGCATGATGAAGTGGGCAGGGAGCCTAGGTGTACCAGGCTTTCTTTTGGGTGACAAGCCAGCCCCCAAATCAAGACATGAAGACTTATTATTAGTTATGATGCTCAATTGGCTTTATCTTAGCTTGTATTTAATCTGTTTCTCTTTATATACATTTTGCTTTGGGGCTTTTTACCTCCCTCCCCCTCCTTCCCTCCCTCCTTTTCTCCCTCCCTTCCTCGCTTCCTCTCCCTCCCTTTCACTCCCCCCATCTCTTGTCCTACTTTCAATATCAGGCTGATTAGAGGCTTCCTGGCTTCTGACCCTGGGCATGTCCCCTCTCCTCCTCCCTCCTTCTCCTTCTTCCTTTTCTCTCCCCTTCCTACATTCTTCTTCCTGCTTATTCTGTTTGCCCACCAGCCCCACCTATCCCTCTCCAGCTATTGGATGTTCAACTTCTTATTAGACCAACCTGGTGCCTTAGGCAGGCAAGGTGAAACTAATGCAACACATCTTTATGTAATCAAGCAAACACCGCATAAACAAATGTGACTCATCTTTAACAAAGGCAGCGGAAACAAATGTCACACCCCTTTACACAGTTAAAGTAATATTCCACAGATAAACAAATGTAACACCCCTTTACACAGACAAAGTAATATTCAACAATAAACAAATGTAACACACCTTTTCATAGTTAAAGTAATATTCCACAGATAAACAAATGTAACACACCTTTACACAAAGTAATATTCCACAGATAAACAAATGTAACACCCCTTTACACAGTTAAAGTAATATTCCACAGATAAACAAAAGTAACACCCCTTTACACAGTTAAAGTAATATTCCACAGATAAACAAATGTAACACTTACACAGTTAAAGTAATATTCCACAGATAAACAAATGTAACACACTTTTTCATAGTTAAAGTAATATTCCACAGATAAACAAATGTAACACACCTTTTCATAGTTAAAGTAATATTCCACAGATAAACAAATGTAACACACCTTTACACAGACAAAGTAATATTCAACAATAAACAAATGTAACATACCTTTTCATAGTTAAAGTAATATTCCACAGATAAACAAATGTAACACACCTTTTCATAGTTAAAGTAATATTCCACAGATAAACAAATGTAACACACCTTTACACAAAGTAATATTCAACAATAAACAAATGTAACACACTTTTTCATAGTTAAAGTAATATTCCACAGATAAACAAATGTAACACACCTTTACACAGTTAAAGTAATATTCCACAGATAAACAAATGTAACACCCCTTTACACAAAGTAATATTCAACAATAAACAAATGTAACACACCTTTTCATAGTTAAAGTAATATTCCACAGATAAACAAATGTAACACACCTTTTCATAGTTAAAGTAATATTCCACAGATAAACAAATGTAACACACCTTTACACAGACAAAGTAATATTCAACAATAAACAAATGTAACACACCTTTTCATAGTTAAAGTAATATTCCACAGATAAACAAATGTAACACACCTTTTCATAGTTAAAGTAATATTCCACAGATAAACAAATGTAACACACCTTTACACAGACAAAGTAATATTCAACAATAAACAAATGTAACACACCTTTTCATAGTTAAAGTAATATTCCACAGATAAACAAATGTAACACACCTTTACACAGTTAAAGTAATATTCCACAGATAAATGTAACACCCCTTTACACAAAGTAATATTCAACAATAAACAAATGTAACACACCTTTTCATAGTTAAAGTAATATTCCACAGATAAACAAATGTAACACACCTTTACACAGTTTAATATTCCACAGCATAAACAAAAGTAACACACCTTTACACAGTTAAATAGTCCACAGATAAACAAATGTAACACACCTTTACACAGTTAAAGTAATATTCCACAGATAAACAAATGTAACACTTACACAGTTAAAGTAATATTCCACAGCATAAACAAAAGTAACACCCCTTCACACAGTTAAAGTAATATTCCACAGAAAAACAAATATAACACCCCTTCACACAGTTAAAGCAATGTTCCGCAGCACCCAGGAATCCTGTGAGGAGAGTTAGCCAGTGTTATGGAGGAGCAATGGGGAAGGTGCTTAGGGGCTACTGTTCGACTTTACAGGGGAGATAGATGCACTGATTATTGTTTTTTTTTGTTGTTGTTTTTTGTTTGTTTGTTTTTGGAATGTCCCCTTGAGTCTCATTAACCTTCTTTATCCTTCTTGGGAACTTTTATCTTTGTATTTCACTGGATAAAAAAAAAAGCACAAAAGGCTCACATGACCTGATGGTTCACTGAGACAGGTCCATGAAGGGCAGGCTGCAACTGTTTTTCTTAATTTGTTTTTGTTTTAGTAAGTACATGACCTTTGGCCACCTAGGACTTTTGTTTTTGGAGACAGGGTTTCTTTTGTGTAGCCCTGGTTGTCCTGGAAGTCTCTCTGTACACAGGTTGGCCTTGAACTCAGGAATATGCCTGCCTCTGCCTCCCAAGTGCTGGGGTTAAAGGTGTGAGCCACCATCGCCTGGTGGAAAAATGTTTTTGAGCTTTAGCTATTTAGAAATAGTTCTTATTATGTTTTTACAGGTTAGCTTGCTCTTGTCTGCCAACAGCAGAACTCACAAGTGCCACAGAGGCACTTGGGCCCTCACCAAATGTGTCAGTTCACATAAAAAAAGATGTCAAGTGGCCAATGGGCCAAAATCTTGGATGCCTCCATGTTTCGGGTTAGTGACATCTGAAAGCTGATGGTGCTTGTGGTTAGAGGCTGCCTGCCAGTAACGGTTATCCTTCATTCTCCTGTGCTCACGCTCAGAGGCAAAGGGAGGGAGAGAGAGATGTCTTATTTGATTTGTGACTGTTAAGAAGTTTTCTGCTCAGTTCCCATCATGTATTTCACATGTCTTAGACAGTGCAAGCATCTTATCTATGAAGCCATTGTAGCAAATAGGAGAGGGTTTCTGTACTCAGATTTTTGTCAGGGATCCTCGGAGACTGGTCCAAGGCTGTCAACACCAATCCTTTGAGATGAAAAGAATTTAGAGCCACTTCTCCAACATATTCTCTTAGAGATACTGTATGAGTTACTTTGTGTGTCACTGTGATAGAACACCTGACGGAAACCATTTAGGGAAGGAAAGATTGATTCCGGTTCATGGGTCAGGGGATACAGTCCTCTGCGAGCAGGAAATACACAGCCATGGGTAAGCTCGCAGCTGGTGTAGCAGTAGCATGAGGTGGTCGGTTACCTTGCTGCTGACTGTAAGGGACCAGGGTCACCTATAACCCATACGGTCTGCTTATTCCAGTTAAGCCCCGCTGCCTACAGTCTCCCAAAACAGTGCTACCAGCTGGGAACCACGTGTTTGAGCACATACATCTGTGGGGGACACTTTAGGTCGAAATCGTAACTGGGGCTCCACAGGTGCTTCTGATGAGTCGCCACATTGAGATACATCGACCTCCCGTAAGAGCTGTGTCACTGCGTGCCCCTTGAGTCACATAGGGGATTGGAGGGAGGGCTAGGCTCCTGAACATAGTGGAAGTTCTACTGGGAGAGAGAGAGGGCGGCCATAATGTCTACTGCATGGATCAAATTGTACTTAATTTCCAGCCCGATCCACCCTGAAGTCTAACCCTTTAAACTGTAAAATGACCGTATAACTATTGTACACTTTTCTAATCGCAGAAAAGCATAGGTGGGGGGGGGGGCGGTGGGGAGGAATGTGGAGGGAGCTCAGTCAGTAAATCACTGTCTTGCAGGCACAGGGACTAGATTCCAGTCCTCACAACTCATGTGAAAAGTTGAGTGTGGTGGTGGACGTTTGTTAGCACAGCCCTGGGTAGGCTGAGCTAGGTAGATTCCTGGGGCTCGTCATCCAGCCAACCTACCTTACATGTTGAATTTTAGGCTGGGAAGAGACTCTCACCTCACAAAAGGGGGGACCTGTGTGATGACATCAGGTTGTTCTTTGGTCTTCACACTTTTATGTATACATACACACACACACACACACACACACACACACACACACACACGGGGTGGCTTAAGTGGACACACAATGCTCATGATTCCACATTTGCTTTTTGTGTTTAATGTGCCAGGGAGATCGTTTATGTCAGCGCCCATCAATCTTGCTCTTTGTAACAGCTAATCCTTTCCGTGAGCGTTGGTTACACTGTTTATTCAATTGCTCTCCTGTTGGTGGACCTTTACACCATTCTGCTCTTTTACTAACAATGCTGCAGTGGCCATATCTTTCCATAGATTTGTGTGTGGGGGTCGATAGGCAGAAGTGGAATTTCAGTCTAAAGGGTGATCATTTAAAGATGATCGCTTGATGTGGTGGCATATGCCTGTAGTTCCAGCACTCAGGAGAAAGAGACAGGCAGATCACTGTGAGTTTGAGGCCAGCCTGGTCTACATAGTAGTAGTTCCAGGAAGGCAGGGCTACACAGCAAGACTCTGTCAAAAAAAAAAAAAGAACAACAATCCCAAATTGATAAATATTTGCAAATTGTTCCCTAATATAATGGCACCAGTTTACTGTCCTTCCATGAACACACGGATGCTTCTGTTTCTTCATAGGCCCACGGACTTTGAGTGCTATCCTGTTTCTAGACCTTTGCTTATATGATAAACAAAAATATGATCATTTTAAGGTACACCTGTTTATTTGTTAATTAAATATACATTTCCTTATTTATGGAGGAAATTGGCCATTTTTCGTAGCTTAAAATTCATTTACTTATGTTTTTATCTTTTTCTAGGGACTGGTCACACATAGTTATCTTATGGGTTTTCCTTGAAGGTTTCTGGCTTTCGCATGACGCAAAGAAGCATTTTCTCAGCACCAAGGTGTAAAGGTAGCTTTCTACCAGGATGGAGGCTCCATTGCATCTCTGGAGTAACAGTGGCCAAGGTGACTCTGTCTGCAACTGTGTAGCTTGTTCCCAACTTTTCAGGGCTGCATTGCATCTCTCCCATTCATGTGTATGATTTTCCCACCCACAGACCTGCTTAGAAAGTTTGCTTATCCTTCCATGGGGCAATTAAAGACGGCTTCATTTCTGATCTTTCGGTGGAGGCCAAGGTTCTTGGCAGCTCTAGGCTGCCCAGGGTCTGGTGGAATCCCCGTGGAATCCCCTGCAGGACCCCCGCTCTCTCCTTGTTGGTGTCTCCTACCCCGGCACCTAGTTGATCTTCTGAAGGCTGAAGGCGGCTTTCAAAGGCCAGCTCCACTGGGTCTTGTTAAAATACCTTATCAATGGCCATCTTTCTCAGCAGGAGTGACCTTTGCCTCAGCTTCGCTGTCACTACCTGACTTGGATAACCTCCAAAGGCAGGTTGCCATGGCGATTCGCATTCAGCCCAACCAAATCTGGCTTCTGTATCTTATTAAATGTTCCCTAAAAAGGAAATCACACTGTGTGCGGACAGAGGAGCGCCATTCATAAGGAGCAATAATGTTCATCTGCCCTGTCCTTCCCCCGTGTCCCACTCTGGGGCCGGTCTGTCCTTTGCCAGAGTTGACTGTTTGCCCCTCTTGTTTCGGTTTTTCCTAATCGCCGTTGTCATGGTAAGTACTTAGATTTTAGGGGTGAGAGGATGGGAGGGGGTGGCTGTGGCAAATGTCAATCAGCCGTTCAAAAGACACTTTTACAGTTCCGATCCACCGGCACTAACAAGCATCAGAATCAGGTGCATAATGAGGCCGCACTAGAGACACTAATTGGAAGGGTCTTCTTTTCTTCTCCGTCTTCATTTTGTTGTGATGTTTCCCCCGTTTTCTCAGAATGCAGACTTCACAGTGACTCTCATTAAATCCGAGCAGATAATCTCCTTCAAACTACTGCTCCTTGCCCTGGAAGAGGGGTGGGCGGACCCAGTGGTTGCTGGGAACTTCCAGAGGGTTGCTTTGTGTTCACCCCTGGTTAGAATAGAGGGGAAGGTGAGCAACATTCCACACCCACAGAGCCTGCAGACCGGCTTGCACTCTCTGTTCTCCAACAGCAGGCAGTCTAGAGAGAGGGAACACTGGATGTCAGAGATATCCACAAATCTCTGGGCATGTCCAGTGGCCCTGACCTCTGTAGGCAGAGACCCCAAGTCTGCTTTGAATGGAGGGGAGGTCTGACCGCCATTCATTTACGACGGATCGTCCCCTTTTCAATTAAACCTCTCTGGAAATGCTATCTCAGGCATGTTGCAAATGCCTCCTCTGGGTGATTCTAAATTGGTCAAGCTGACAGTGAAGACTGGCTGTCACAAGGCACACGTCACACGTGCTCAGACCAGTGGGACCTTCTGAGCAGTGTGGTCCATCCTGCTTGATCCTGAGTCATAGCTGCTGTGTGAACCTAGACTGCCCCCCAAACCTACTCTCTGGGCTACTCCGGCCATCTTCTCCCTTCTCTCCAGATGGCCAGGGTCCCAGGAGATGGTTCTTCTGTATGAATTTTTAACACTCACACGTTGGAGGTCAAGACTGATACAGAAAAATAACGTATCAGTTGGCCATACTCCCACTCCCCAAGTTGATAGAGGGACCACAAGAGTCTTGGAGGGCCTGTCCTGCTGGTAGAGGAAGGTATCAGAGGCAAGGATTGGGGTTTTTTTCAGAAGGTACAAATGACTACACACTCAGACACTAAGGGAAGGGCAGCACTGCTATGAAGTGTGTGTGTGTGTGTGTGCGCGCGCGTGTGTGTGGGGTGTGCATGTGTGTGTATGTGTGTGTGGGTATGTGTGTCTGTGTGTGTGCTTGTGTGTGTGTGTATGTATATATGTGTATGTGGGTGTATGTATATGTGTCTCTGTGTATGTGTGTTTGTGTCGGGGTGTGTGGGTGTATGGGTGTATGCTCGTGTGTGGTTGTGTATGTCCATGCAGGCACGTATTACATTCCCGCCTCCCATTTCAACTCTCATTTTGCAAACTAGGGTGGGACCCTGGCTATCCCCACCGTGACCACAGCTTCCTTGTCTACAGCTGGTCTAAGCTTGGACCACCTTCCTGAAACTGAGTGGAAACCAGTTTGTCACCTGGGCTTCTCGGGCCTCTAGTAGTGTGGCAGCAGGCTCTTAAAGGCTGGGGATGGTTTAAATCCTTGCTAACTCCTGCTATGCCCGAGGCCATCCCAATCCTGCGGCAGCTATGAACGACTTCAACCCACAGCACCTAGCAAAGCCTGCCTGGATCCGACTGCATTTTCAGGAGGGGCAGGAATCCCAAGCAGGCAGCATTTTAGAAACGACTTGGTTTTATTTAAGTTTGTGTGTGTGCATGCACGACAGTCGGCTTCAAGGACAAGATGGTGTCCCCACTACTCTACATCATGTGATCTTCAGAGCTGGAGCACATCCCTGAGGACGCGAAAGAATTCTGCACTGACTCAGTTGGACTCTCTTTTACATCCTTACAGTGAAATGATGGCTTCACACCAAAATAAATTTGGCTTCTGATGCAGCGAGGCAATCTCTGTGACCAGGACTCACCATTGACGACTGTAATTCAGGCTGCTTGTGTTATAATCAAGTACTTTCCTTCAGGAGGCAGAACCTCGGGCTTGTTTGCCAATTGGACATTGGAAAAGTGGGGAGAAGCTTGTCTTATCTAGGGATTTGGGGGATACAGACATGTATGGGGCAGGGGCAGAGTGTGACCAGAAGAAACAGGCATCAGAGGCTACTGTTTGGCCCCTCATCCCTGGAAGGGAGTAAGCAGACTGCGGTCAGCGTCTCAGCATAGGGTAAATTGCCATGGATGTGGGCTTTCTGAAGCCAATTTTCTTTTAAAAGAAAGAGATGGCTCTGAGTGTGGGCAGCCAGGCCCTCTTGCTGGGATCAGCCTGGCACTGTGTCTCCGACTTCACATTGCTTCTTTACTTTCATATCCATGCCTAAGCCACCCGCCTTCACTGGCACTTGTCGGGTCAGTCACTGGCGAATTTCTCCTCAGTGGAGAACTGTGATACATGAGGGCTGAGCCTGATACAGAGGAACCAGAAATGAATTGTGCTAAGCTTCATACTGAGTGACAAAATGAAGGATGAGTAACAACACACACACACACACACACACACACACACACACACACACTCACACACACACACACAGAGTTTTCTCGCCAAGAAAGTCCCTGGTCCACTTTCTCATGGAATCCACAGTTTTTCCATTTGGAATTTCTGAGTCAGGGTCTCAGTGTGTAGCACAGGCTAGTTTCAAGCTCGCAATCCTCCTGCCTCACCCTCCTGTGTACTGGGTAACCGGCCCACACCATCACGCTCAGCTCTCATGGCTTGTTCCTTGTTTCCTGAGTGTGCACACGGCTATGTTTACATCCCACACAGGACAGAGGTTAATGTCAGGTGTCTCTCCACCTTCATTGCTCTCCACCTCATGTTTTTGAGATACAGTTTCTCATTCAGTGTGGGACTTGTTGATTCATCTAGACGAGTGTGGGGTTTTAGGATACTAGTATATTGGTCTGAGTCCTACCACAAGCCATTAAGGTCACAGTGCTGAGACCGTCTTCTCAGTCCTGAACCTTCTGGGACTAATGACACTGGGCTTGGGGTCGAGTCCCACCCGTTGTTTTCCGCCAGCCCATCTGGGCTCCCTAGTAAGCCTCACACCAGCCCAGCCTGCCGTGAGGAGAGATGAGGCAGTTCTGGTTGGTGGCCTGCATCAGGGAAACCAAGTCATCCTTTCCTGTCATCTCAGCACGGGCTTTGCGGCAGGGTCATCATAGTTTTCGTCCTACCTTAGCGGTACAGTTTGGACAACTCTGAATTTCAGCATTTTCTTCCATAAAGTGGAGTGCACACTGCTTAGCTCCTAAGGGTGTCGTTAGAATTGGAATCAGACACTTCACGTGTAGAGCGGGGTCTCTCAGCATTAAATTACCACAGTCATCATGATCGTCACCACTCAATACTGAGCCTAGTAGTCATGTCATAGCGTAGTCCAGCCGCCTGTTAAGTTGGAGCTGCACGTGACATTTTAGTGAAATGGTCTTCGTGGGAGCTCAGTGTTGTCTCTCAAAGGTGAACTCTCAGCTCACCTCCTCGCCGCATTCAGGCAGGGTCTGTGGGTGACAAGGGGTCCCTGAAGGTCTATGGCTTTCTGCTAGGGTGTGAACTGGTTTCCCACGCACAAGGTGACTCTGTTCGGTAAGTTTAAGAAAAGAATGTTTTCTTGGGTTTCCTCTCCGACCATGGATGCTGTGGGCCACGAAGGAGGAACCAGCTCTGCCCGGTGTTGTGAACCTCTTGACGCCTGGCCCACTAGAGAAGCCAGAATGCTTAGTGGATTTCCTGGGAGAATGGCTCCCAGTAACTTAACAGAGAGTGACTTGAGAGAAGTGGAGAAAAGGCGTTTTGTTCTCTCAAGGAGCCTACCGAACGCTCAGTCCGAACAGCCCCATAACTAATTCATGACTTTGCACCACACAGACATCTTTTAAATTAGGCAGAATACAGATGAGTCTTGTTTTGTGCCATTAATTTCAATGGTTTTACACAATATTTGAATCGCTGGCTTTTCTTCTTCTTTGGAGGCAGACCAAATCGGGCTGAGTCTCCTTGCACTAAAAGCCATTCACGAGACCCAGCCAGCTCCGTCTTGCAGATGGAGCACCATATGTTTTGGCTCAACCTCCATATGGAACAGCAATATGCAATCCAGGGATAGAAAGCCCCGTTTCTTCCCATTCACGCTCACGGTCACCTCTAACCCACAAGCTCTCTCCATTCTGCACAGAAGTAGGCACATTCATCCCCCAAAGGAGCCAGAAATATGCTAAACGCTGCAAGGGCTGGGTTTTGTTTTCTCTTGCCCTTTTACACTCAAAGACATTCATACATCTGGTGCTTCCATGAGGTGGCACTTGGAACAATTCCATTTTCACATTTCCAGGAATAGGTTAGGCCTTTTTGCTTGAACACATAACTTTTTGTAAACATCAGGAGATTCTAGAAATAGTGAATTAAGGGTCTGGACCGTGCGAAGCATTTGGATATAATCTAAGGCTTCCTGGTAGGGGTTTAGGGTGGGATAAAGGGTCTGTTGTCTGGGAGAGAGGAGTCAAGTAGAATCTGGGCTTCATCGACAACTAGAATAAAGGCTTCAGGTTTCGGAGCATCTTCTAGGGAAAGGTGGGTCAATGTTATTAAGAAGTAAGGGCTCCTTTTCCCATGTATCCAGATTGAGGAGGCCAAAAGCACTGAACAGAGAGTCTGGTCTTTTCACTATTATTAAAGAGCCTTGTGACCTTGAACAAATGTCAGTGTGACATTCCTTTACACGTAAAGGGTTTAGATGATCTGGTGATGGCTACAGAGACCATCTCTCTTCCCATCTTATGCTATAGGACACAGCTGTGGGGAGGCTCAGCAGTCAGGGTGGTGACATGAACTCGAGGCTGATTGGATAGTAGATGCGCTCACCACGTATTCAAATTGAGATGTCCCTCCCGGCAATGGCATTTGGGAACCATAATTCAGTTTGTTCTCATGAACCTGTGTGCGGTTACTAACTCAGGAAGTGGATCTCAACTCCCTGGCAAGTGGGTACAGCACAAAAACCTCTGTCCACACTTTGTATCCACCTGCCTTTGGCAGTTTTGCTTCCTCGCTAGGGAATAGCAGTAGCGCAGACCCCTGGATGTCACAGAAACACAGGTGCTTCAACCCTGGAGTTTTGATTTTGATGTGACTGTAAACCAGAGGTAAGGGGACAGATAGCAGAATCTCACCTTGTTTTGGCCTGCGAAGATGAGGCCCACATCTTCTAGGTCTTTATGTCTCAATAAGCTTCAGTTGTGACTGGAGTTACCAAATGTTTTATGCTCTCGGACCCTGGAGACTGAGTTCCAGGAAATCTAGACCTCCGAGATTGCCTGAGCCTTGTTAAATGAGTTTCCAAGCAGCTACCCGTGTAGTTTTCGATGACTGGAGGTTGCAAGGGGATGCTCTGAATCTCTTCTAGCTGAGCTGTCAAAAAGCAAGGACAAAAGAAGAACGGCTATGAGCCCTCACATTCCAAGCTCTGAAACCAAGTTTCTGTGCAGAACTTCCTCAGATTGACCTGACACCAGGGTCCTGACCCTTAGCCCACTATCTCTTCGGTATAAAGAAATTGAATTTAGAAATTCAAGAAACAAAGGGTATGTTGGTGAGCAGGTTTGTGTGTGGCGTGACCCGCCCTCAGCCCCACCCACACAGCAGGGAACAGGAAGCAGAAGGAGAAACACCTGGAGTTGGAGGCATAGCAAGCTCCCTGGGGTCTGAGCCATATCTGAGTTAGGCACGGGTTCTCAGAGAACTGGAGGTGCTGGAAGGCAATGCTGTGAGTTTCCCATGATTCAAATGGACCCAAGGAAGAGAACTGACCTGGAGATGTCTTAGAGGGAAGTTTGCGCAAGATGTACAGTTGGAAAAGTAAGGAGCCCTTTGTTGAGGGTGTCTGGAGGGTAAGCGCTGGGTCCTTCGGCTAACACTGGAGACATCACCCAGAGCAGCCGCCTGCCTCAGCTGGGCTTGGGGGAGGCTGTGGAGCACTGGGAGAGAGGGACATGAGAGAGAGGGATGCCGAGTGTCCCTTTTCTCTCCACTTCCTCCCAGTAGGCTGGTTTGTTTGTGGTGTTAGGGTTAGAACCCAGAGCCTCTCCCATGTCTGGCAATGCTTTTCCACTAAGCGACAACCCTAGGTCACATGAAGACTTGAAAGCAGTCAAGATAGGAAAGGACACCTCTAAATAGATTCACCTTTGGGGGACAGTTTCTTTTTAATTGCATAATAGCCTTCTATGGTAATACTAGTTAATAATTTGCCTGCCCGCTCCCCTATTGATTAAGACATGATGGTTTCAAGCTTGAGGCTATTAGGATCAGAGCTGCTAAATCCAAACATTCTTGTGTCAGTTCACCGTGGGGACACGGGTGTCCCTTCCCCTTGATGAGGTACCCTGGAGGGCTCTGCGTGTAACTGTGCTTCCCTGCTCAGTGCAAAGGCCAAGATGTTTCACCCCGCCTTGTCCCATCTCAGTGCACTCACGGACAGAGTGAGCTCTGCTTGGTTATTCTTGACTGTTCATTTTCTGGAAAACTTGTTTGCGGAGAATCTTTAATTTTTTCCAGACGAGAATGAAAGTGCCTTGCTTTGGAGAATATTTACTTTTAGGCTGTTGCTAGGGGCTGGGGCGTCGGGGGACACTGCCAGCCTGGGATCCCTTTCAACTTCATTGTGGCTGGAGGTTTGTTTTGGACACTGTCCAGGTGGCGCACATCTGGGCTAACCATCTTGTAAAGGCCAGCTGTGGTCACTCCACTCAACGAGGGTTTTTAGATTTTTGTCTGGTTTGCTTCACTGAGCGCCAGGGTCTCTCTCTGCAGCCCTTAGGCAAGAAGGAATAGGTTTCCTTCTACCTCTGCCTTAGCCTGTTGGCCTGACCTTAGTCTGCACGTCTGCGCGTGGAAACCGAAGCTCAGTTTCACTTAGCATGACAAATAGCTTCAGGGAGAAGGCAACTTGAATTCACCTCCCTCTGTCTTTACTTCACCTTTGACTTTACCTCCTCAGAGTGCTTTCGTTTAGGCTTTGGGGTGGGACCACGGCCTGCACGAAGGTGTTTCTAGTGTTTTATTTAGGTTCTCTGTGATTTTTTTGTGGAGAGTTGGTTCACATCAGAGCTGGAATACACAAACACAGTAGATGAAATGCTGTTCTCTGGGAGCAACAACCATTGCCCTCTTCACCTCAGCCGTCAGTCCTGACTCTTTGTGAACACCCTCATCATCGGCCTGCCGCCCATAGAAGGAGGGGGTGGAGGCCCTTCGACCCTCACCTGAGATGTCAGCCACTCTTACACCTCCAATCCTGGTTCCACATGGTTCCACCCAAGCAGTGTGTGGTCTAGTGCTAGAGTAGATAGGATGTGGAAGGCCAGCTGAAGGGGATACCCTATCTATGTATGCTGGGGTGAAGCCTTCCAATGCTGCTGCTGCTTTGGGGACATCCATACTCTTATAAGTGACCCCTCACCCATGCTGTGGGAGTGAGCCTCGTTTTGGTGTGTGGAGCTAGACTTGGTGACTCTGTTTGTCCGGTCTGTCATAGGTGCCCTGTTGGAGTGTACAAACATTTGTCTGACCCTCCCAGAAAAAGTTCGCACAAGAGAAGTGTGTGTTAGCTCTTTGCTGAGCCTTTCTTAAAGTATAAAACTTTCTTCTATTTGAAAAATTATATTGAGTTATGTATTTCATAACTTTTGTGTTTTCTTTTGCCTCTGGTTTTCTCCAAAGACAATGGAGATAATTATTTGGAAGATTGGCCATTTGTATCAGTGCTCTAATTTTCTTGTTTCGTGTCCTTTCCTCCCCCATTTTGATCTTTTTGCCTCATTTTCTGGGAGAAATTCTCAATGCCTGTTCAATGATTTTATTGAATTTTTACATTTTGCAGTAGTGTTTTTTAATTCTAAGAGCATTTGTTCTTATGGTTCTCTGAACAGTTCTCTCTCATCTAGCCCTTGTGGTCTGGTTTTCAGAGTGAAATATCTACTAATTCAGAGGTTTGGCTTCCCTGGCTGAGTCACCGTCTCTCCACAAACTGCCGTCTTCTACTAGTCTCCTCTGTGCATTGGAAAGGACCCTTACGATGCCAGGATCTTCAAGTGCTTATATATTACACTAGGCACAAAAATGGTTATCGAAAACTGTGTGTGTATGTGTGTGTGTGCACATGTGTTTTTATGTATGCACAAGTATGTGTCTATGTGTCTGTATGTATGTGTGCATGTGTATAGATACGGACATGTGTGTATGGATATGTGTGTTCAGCCATGCTCCCCACCATGAGGATAACAAACTAAACTTCTGAAACTGTAAACAAGCCCCAGTTAAATGCCTGCCTTCCTTCCTTCTTTCTTTCTTTCTTTCTTTCTTTCTTTCTTTCTTTCTTTCTTTCTTTCTCTTTCCTCCCTCCCTCCCTCCTTCCTTCCTTCCTTCCTTCCTTCCTTCTTCTTCTCTCCTCCTCCTCCCCCCTCCACCTCTCCCCCCCCTCCTCCTCCTTCATAAGAGCCACCATGGTCATGGTGTCTTTTCACAGCCACAGAACACTAAGACTGTCTGGTTCTAAACCTCTTGTGGTTTTTCTCTTGAGTTGGTCTGGGTCTCAAAAGGAGTCTCTTCTAATCGCTTCACTAGAGACAGAGTCCTGACCGTCAAAACTCTGGAAGCCGAGATGAGGAAGGAGGCCAAAGCCATGGGTGATGGGAGTGATTTCATATGCAGTAAATATGTAGGCCCTGGGTACCTTGTTATTGGTATTGCCCCTGCCCCTGGGGTCTAGAGTTCTTTGTTTCTATGCTCCCCAGAGTTCTGTTTAGGAGAAGACGTCCTCCAGTTTCCCAGAGGGGAGGCGGTCTGATGATCGAGTTGTTCCTTTAAAGTTCTTAAACCGGTATTCTCATTCTCAGCCTCCTCTCTGCTCCCACATTCATGAGTACCTGGTAGCATCATCCCTGCTGCCAACTTCAGCGTTGACAAGTCAGTGCTTCTTAGCTTCCAAATGCCTCTTCCTGTTTCCTCTCCCGTTCTTTATGCATCATTGGATGTGTGTCACTGAAAAACCATTTTAATGTGGTTCCTGGGAGGGGGTGGAGCAGGGGTGAATGGATGCTTGCTGCTCCTTTCTTTCTCTGTCTTTCGACAGAAGGCTTATTCCCACAGCATTGAAAGTCTCTTATTGGATCACCATACTTGGACTCTTAGATGCAAATATCGTCACTCCGAGCTATTTTTAGTGGAACCTGGGATGCTTTTGCCCAACTATCACTTGGGAGAAGAAAAAGACATTGTAATTCACCCTATATGTTTTTTCTTTGGCAAATGTGGTCAGTACATCTGTTAGCAAGGGGCTGTTTTTGTATGTGTATTTTTGTATTGATTATGAGTAGTTCAAGGAAGCTTGGTAGAGCAGATCCATTGACTGTCCAGAGCAAAACTTGATCCATCCAGCACACCCTCAAGACTGGAGACTGTTCTGCTATGGGCCCTCAGACCATGGCTTCTAGAAGAGGCATGGCATCTCTTAATGTTTTGTGAGTTTGCATAATATCTAGTTACAACACATGGGAGTTATAAAAGACCCAGCATCTGGAAGCACACTGTAGCTTAGGTATTATTTTGCTAGAATAGGGCAGAGTAAGGAAGACTTGGGGGGGGCATATGTGGGACTCTTGGGCATATTGTTGAAGCTGTAGTCTGAAGTAGACTTCTGTAGCCTTTCTTTGGGCTCTGATATAAATGGACCATCATTTTTGTGTCTTCCAAAGGGGAAAAACAGAATGCTCTGTGCTTGGGTTTAGCTTTGAGTCTTTGACACAGTGTTTAGAAGGCTAGTCAGACTTAGTTACCCAATAGCCCCTTTCCCTTCCCTTCCCTTCCCTTCCCTTCCCTTCCCTTCCCTTCCCTTCCCTTCCCCTCCCCTCCCCTCCCCTCCCCTCCCCTCCCCTCCCCCCTCCCCTCCCCCCTCCCCTCCCTTCCCCCCTCCCCTCCCCCCTCCCCTCCCCCCTCCCTCCCTCCCTCCCTCCCTCCCTTCTTCTTTCTTTCTTTCTTTCTTTCTTTCTTTCTTTCTTTCTTCCTGCAGGGTTGGGGATTGAATCCAGAATTTCATGCGTGCAAAGCAAGTACTCTATTGACCATATCTCCAGCCCTTCTACTATTGCTTTTCTGTCTATGCTAGATAGTTATTAGGCACCTTGGGCCTATCTCCACATACCCAATTTCCACATTGTCTCCCTCTTGTCAGCAGAGGAGCATGGAGCCCCTCTTCCTGTGCAGATTTCCAGGCACTTCTTGGAGAGGGTCTTGGACTCTATCCTGGCATAACAGAAAGCCTGTAATTTTTCTATATTTATCAGTGTGATTGTCTGTGTACTTCTGCTTGTGAGTACTACTGCTACTGTGTTCTCTTATGCAGGTTTAGGGAAAACACAAAATTTTATTTTAAACACAGAGTCTGTTATCTTATTTTTAACAGGATCAGCTCGATAAGGGAACAACTATAGAGAGACTTTATGCAGTGACAGGGAAGTGTCTCTTCCATTGTCTGTTGATGGCTACTTGAATAGGGGTAAAGAGATTCAATGTCTGTGTTAAGTGTTCTGTGTTCATTTCTCACGTCCAAACTTTTGAGGTTTGACGCACTTTCCCCTGCACTAAGCCTGATTAAAGATAAAGTGACTAGGAGGTGGGACCCAGGGCATTCCTATCCCTGGGTTGCCCAAGAAGAAAATGCTTCCGATGAGCCCAAGACCTGCCATTCTCTGGGTCACTGTACTGTTTCATATGGAAGAGAAGTTTCCAGAGAAGACATACGTTAAGACGGGACAGGTCAAGTGAAGTGGAGGAGGAGCAGGCAAATGGAGACCTTATGTCTGAAGATGAGCTCTGGTGAGGCGGTGGCTAAGGAACTGGGAAAGAGTGGCCTCAGAGCTCAGAGAGCCTGAAAGACTACCAGAGACAGAGGGACTTGGTGCCAGGCTGGGCTGCACTTTTTGTGTGGCTTTTATTCATGGCCTTGCGTTCCCATGCCAGACTGCAGGCTTCCGTCTTTAACTCCAGCTCTCCACTGCTCGGTAGAGCTGATGAGATAATCTGGTGTTTTGGAGGAATCATGCATAGTAGGATAAGTAACAAACATGTCTCTGCTTAGTAATGATTTAAGGGATTTGCGAAGGTGTAGTCTTGTCTTTATGCGTGGTCATCGTTTTGTCTGTTATGTGGTTAGAATAAAAAAAAAATCTTACATAGACCAATAAGGACTAGCAAAAAGGGAGGAGACTGGAGGGAGTCACGGAGCACAAAGCCACGGTTGAGGGGGTCCAAGAGCCCGGGTACACAGTGATTGTGGAGAATGCAGCCAAAGTCCCCCTGAGCGGGCCCCACTTGACCTGCACCCGTTACAATTGTTAGAGAAAGTGTGGGGTCCTTCTTAGAAATTTATGGAGCACCTGCTCCTTTCCCCACCAGATTTCCCTTCTGGACTGTTGACTTCTATGAGGAGACCAAAATAGCTTCCATCTTCCAGGAGAAAGACCAAGAACAACCGATGTGTGCATACATCAACAGACTAGGCAGTTGCCTGCCGTCCTGGGAAACTGCAGCATGTCCTTGAAGACAGGCCTGGAGTCTGATGCTACAAGGAGACGGGCTGGGAGGACACCAAGGGAAGCTGATATGCAGCATTAAAATTCCTCTGGTGGGACCTCGAGAAAAGGGGCATCAGAATGAGGTCAAGTGTCATGGGAACGTGATCTAATCAGCCAATGACATTTGGGGGTGACATGCCATGGGCGTGGTTTTCTCTGGGTACATGACCTGATAAACTGGGGAAGGAGCACGCGGTCACTCTCTTGGTGTGGTCCTAGCTGGAGGAAGCGGTGGTTGGTGTTCTTCACCCCTGGGCACAACGGCAGGACAAAGGCAGCTGGATTAGCTCATTGTCTGCTTTGTCTGTATTTGTGAGTTTGTCTTTTCATTGCACCCCTTAATAAATTGGTTAATAGACTTCTATGGGTTCCTGCATCAGACAAGGGCAGGAGAGACAGTCTCAGAAGAAAATGTGCTGAAAGTGAGGATCTCCTGCATGTCACATAGGCACCCGGCTGTCTCTCTGTTTTGGAATGGCTGAGATCACTCTCTAAAGGTCCAGGGTCATATGGATCCAGTGCTGTGACCTCAGCTGGGGCATCATCAAGATCTGTAGGAGAGAATATATAGGTGATAGCAGAGTTAACTCCCTTGGTGGCTTTTGAAAATTGGTAGGAATTAGCTTCCCTGTGATAGCTGGCTGCTTGATTGATTTTCTTGCCCATTGCTGCTGCTAAGAAGGATAAAGCCTTCCCAGAGGGAGCTGGCTAGAGAGTCGAGGTCCAACAAGCAAAGTCCCACTCCATCTTCCAGGCCTAGCCCATCTGTCATCTCTCCCATGAATCCTTCTCGGAATATTCCCAGTTGCTTGGACCAACATTTCCTTTATAGTTTATTCTGCCATCCTTTGTGTACCACTGTTCCTCCCATTATATTTAAGCCTTTCTGAGGCTGGAGCTATGTGTGTATGCTCCTCAGAGATGGCCTTAGTGCCTGTGCCTTTCATTGAGGTCTGTAAAGTTGGATGAACAAACGTAGATATTCTAGAACACATAGAGACTCCTCCTTCCCCTGCGTGGCTCACTGGTGTTGGTGTTAGTCCGGAGCCCCATATGTGGATGGACACCTGATTATAGGGGTGGCCATGAAGACCTGGCTGCCACTGCCTTCTCTCTCCCTCTTTGGCCCTTGTGTCTGCAGAGAAGAGGAAAGAACAGCTGTTTTCAAGGGGAGATGGGGCTGATTCTTTCCTTGCATGTTTTTCCTCTCTGGCTCTCTCCCTCCCTATCATAGAAACCTCACCCACTCCAGCTATGGACCATGGGCCTGGCAAAAGCCAGGGCCCAGTGTTATGTGGCATGCCATCCAGTGGCCATTCATTTCCTTGAGTGAATGCTGAAAGAGATTTCTAGACTGAACAGTTCTGCCCTATTAAAACTTATGCGCTGAGCTATTCCAGTTCAGTTGTATGGAGGTCAGGCCTTTGGAGGGTAATTCTATCATAAGAGGACAAGTTCTCTGATGATGTTCGTGTCCTTATAGAATGGCACACGAAATCCAATTTCTCTCAGTTTTCTCTCTGCTACGTAAGGGCATAATTGAGTGGTGTGTCAATCAGCTCTCCACTGCTGTGATAAAATACTGGAGGTAAATCAATTTTGGGGAGAAAAGCTTTATTTTTGGCTTATGAGCTCAAGGTTTCAGTCCATAGCCGGCTTAGTTGCTCTGCGGCCTACTGTGAGGTAGAACCTTGTGACGTTGGGAGAATATGTTAGAGGAGGGACCATTTCATAGGTGCCAGGAAGCTAAAAGGGAGAGCGAAGACATAACTGAGGAAAAGACCCATCCTCCAAGGGCAATTCTGACACCCTACTTCCTCTAAGTAGGTCCCATCTCCTAAAGTCTCCACTGTTTCTCATTAGCCCACATCTCAGTTACTTTTCTACTGTTGTGACAAAACACCAGGACCAAGACAATTTATTAATAAACAGAAAAACGTATTTAATTTGAGGGCTCACAGTTTCAGAGGGTTAGTGGCCATGATTATCATGGCCGAAGGCAAGCAGGCATAGTGCTGGAATGGGAGCTGAGAGCTTACACCTGTCTGAGCCACAAGCAAAAGGGAGAGAGAGAGAGAGAGAGAGAGAGAGAGAGAGAGAGAGAGAGAGAAGCACTAACTGGGAATGGTGTAGGCTTTTTTTTTTTTGACTCACTTCCTCTAACAAGGACACACCTCCTCATCCTTCCCAAATAATTCCACCAACTGGGGGCCAAGTATTTAAATATAAATATATGAACCTATATGGGGACCATTTCTGTTCAAGCCGCCACAGGACCATTAAGCTCCAAATCTACAAACAATGAACCCGTTCCTGAGGCCTGCCTCATCTTATGCCCAGACCCTGAGTCAAATGGCCATAGTTCATGGAGGAGAATGGGAAGACGATGTTCAGCTTCTGGCCAAGTCCAAAAGGCAGCAGCTGCAGTCATGGTGTCTGTCACCTACACCCTACACTGCACTGATGAGCATCTCTGGTTGGTGCTTTTGGCTCAGCAGTCAGGAGCAGGAGGGGCTGGAAACTGAACCTGGGGCGGGAACAGGACATTGGGAACCAGATGCATCAAGTCACGGGCAAAGCTGATGCAGCCTTGGGGACCTGGTGAAGTTTAGGGACTTCCTGCGCCATCTGGGATCATGAGAACTCGGGTTTAAACTATAGTTCAAACTCTTCCTAGGGTTTTGGCTTTGCGAAAGTTAACCAACCCCTCTGCCTCAGTTTCCTTGTCGATGGAACTGGAAAAACAACAAGCTACCCAAAAGAGGTCCTTCTGAGATATCGGAGTTAGTTTATGGGACTCCTCATCCAATCAGTACACAATTAACGGTCACCTACTCCTGATCCTGGCCACTCCATCAGTCTCCAGTCCCCCTCCAGCACTCCCCTGTGTGCCCCAGATAGTATTTGAGGCAGCCGTTTACCAGTTATCCATCCAGACACACTGTCAGAAGATGCTTCTCTTCCTTGTGCCTCTCGGGGCTCTCCTAATTGAATTTGTAATCTGTACACACATGAGCTACACAGAACGTCTGCTATGGGTCAAAGATGTGTCCATGCCAAACCAGAAAGGGGAAAGCCTCTTCCTTCTCCGGGCAATTCTATCACAGAAACACCATGGAGGGACTCTCTGGTATCCTCTTCCATGGTTCAAACACTGCCAAAATCCCTTCTGTCTCCTAACTTGCTTATAGGGCCCGAGGGATCAATAAAATGATGTCCCAGTAGGGCCCCGGATATTAGACTAGACCATGACTGCAGCGCTGGGGCAAGGATCCTGCCTAGAAAACATTTTAACACACACTGCTGTGCATGTGGGTTCTGAATCTATACCCGTCACACTAGCGGGGAGAACCAAATCAGAACAGAATCTTGGGGATGGGGTCTGAGTGGTAGAGTCCCATCTTCCTCCCCTTCTGGTATGGGTTCGTGTAATGATCAAATGTTTGAGAGGTGATGCAATTAGGTGGCCTTCAATGGCTTTGGGTAGGCTGGTGTGAACGGTGTTGGCAGATGGTGTGAATGGTGTTGGCAGATGGTATGAACAGTGTTGACATGGTTCTCAGGCTATGCTTTCATATCCATGAACTTTGGCATCTTGGACATATTTTTCATCTCAGAGGACCTTGGTGATACAATCCAATTACAGCACACAGAGCTGTTGATAAGGTTGAACACTGCAGGAGGTTCTATGATTTGAGTCTTAAATGTCCCCAAAGGCCCAGGTATTAAAGACTTGGTTATCAGCCTATGGCACTTTTGGGAGGTGATAGGATGTTCAGGAGATGGGGCTTTGTGGGAGGAAGTTAGGTCATTGGGGGTGTGCTTTTAATGGATGTGGAATGCTAGTCCTGCCCCCTCTACCATCCGCCATAAATAAGCAGTTTTCTTCTGCCGTGTGCCACAATGTTCTTTAGTGTTAGGCCCAACAAGATTTGGTCAGGTTTCTATAAACTGAAACTGGAAATTGTGAGCCCAGATAAACTTTTGGGTTTCTTTTTAGTTTGGTGTGCATGTGTATAAGCTCACGTTTGTGTGTATGTACATGTGTGTGTGAGGGTAAAATGCATATGTGTACTAATACAAGGGGCTAGAAGGCAACCTTAGGTGTCATTCTTTAGACACTGTGTACTGTTTTTTGTTTGTTGTTTGTTTGTTTTGAGACAGTCTGGCTGTGTAGGCTAGGATGCTTGGCTAGGGAGCTCCCGGGGCTCACCTAAAGCTGTATTTCCAGTATAGGTATTACAAGTGCATACCACATACCTTTTTTTTTCTTGGTCATCTGTCCTGGCAATCAGTCTCTTCATCCTCGTGCTTGCAATAAAAACAATTTATCCATTGAACTACAGTCCCAGCCCAACTTTTGCCCTTTATAAGTTATCTCAGGTATTTTGTGAAAAAGTGGGACTAATTTTTTCTCCTCTTGAGGAAGTTCTGACATTTTTTCCAGAGGTAGGTGTGGTGGTTTGAAGGGAAATGGCCTCTATAGGGAGTGGCACTATTGGGAGGTGTGGCTTTGTTGGAGTGGGTGTGGCTTTGTTAGAGTGGGTCTGACCAGGTCAGGGGCCTGATTGGGTGTTGGTAGAAGCCTGAACATCTGTCAGAGCTTTGTTCCACAGCACTGCACTTTCCGACTCTTCCTCACGTCATTTCCCTATCTAGTGCATCCTGAATTTGTATTTTCACAACACCACCACAAAGGAATCATTAGGTGTCGTCTCTAAGTCACAGTGGCCCAATTCTGATGAACAGTGAACCCTGCACCGGCTGTTTAGTGGCTTCACTGTTACAGCCTCACCTAAGCAAAGGGAGCCGCATTGAAGGGTGTTTTCTTGCACCCGGCCTTGACTTGACTCATCATTGCTGTCTGTTGTCTGAGAACCTGCTTGCCTCTGTGTGGTTTGCACACCAAGAATAATCTTCCTACTCACTGGGTCTTTGTTTTCTAACAATTCCCTGATGATTGACTGCTTCTACCTGGTTCTGCACCAGCTCTGTACAAGCCTTTTTATTATTTGAAGCCTTTGAATCTTTCTTGACAGTTCTTGGAGGCCCATTTCCCTGCTAGGTTTCTTGCATGGGAAGGTGTAATGGCTCAGGAAGACGGGATGAGACAGGCCACAAAGGTCCTTACGTGTCTGGTTGGGTGACTCTCCTGGGCTTTGGCTGAAGGTGACTAGAATAACCAGACAAAGCCCTGCCTAGAGGCCGTATATGCACCAAGAATGAAGATTCAACCACCACCTGGACCGCTAAGAATAAAAATGCAACTGTCCTTATAATGCCCAAATTCTAACCCTGATTCTAGACGGTAACCATGGAAACCTCCCATTGTTGTGAACAGCCCACCACCACAACAGGAGCCATTTTTTTTTCCTCCCTGAGGGATGGTATTAAGTGCTTAGCCTCCTCTTTTTCCCACTGCCATCTCTCAACACCTCCGTTAGGGTTCAGGTATCGGATAATAAAAAGCTGACACTCAGAGCCAGGGAATGGTTACTACAGAGACAGAGACATTAGCTATTACCTCTGGGGGGTGGCTGCTTGCTCATTCAGGAAACAGACCTGTATGACCCCTCTCCACCTGCACCCCCCAATTTTGAAGATGAGTAGCAGAAGGGATGGAGATGGCCAAGATGGCGTCCAGAGGGCTGATGAGAGAGGGTGGGTGGGGGTGGGCTGTTTGTTAAGGGCGTTTACGAGGCAGCATTCATGTCTGGATTCCCGTCAGACTGGCATCAATAAACGTCTCTGTTCCATTCTGGAAGGGAAGCCTTAATTAGGCCTGAAGAGATTTATCAAACAGCAGCCTCTTGGAGCCATTGGCTTCACTGCCATCTGGATGGATGGTTTCCCACACTGCAACCATGGCCGTGGAAATGATGAATGAGGTCCCACATCTCAACGCCCCCGGGGTCTGAGAAAACCCAAATGGTGTTTGTCCTCCCCAGAAAGAGTGAAAATCAGCCTGTGTTGATGGGCACGTGTGCTGGCGTTCATACTAAGCTTAGCCCAGGGAATACCAAGGCCGCATCCAGTTAAAGTCAGTTTTTAGTTTTACAATGAGTGCTCTAACCATATGGACTTCTAGAAAAAGCCCTACAGTGAGGGCGGAACTGTGGTGAAAATTCCATTTAGGCCTCTGCCTCAGTTTAATGACCTACTTATTCTGCTTATGTCCAACCCACGTGACTTTTCAGAAGGTTCTTGTGATATGATACACTCAAAAAAGGCTTCACTCACTACAAAGACCTCTCTAGACACCTGGGACTTAATCCAACAAACATTTATTGAGCAACCATTGTGTGCTATGCACCACGCCTAGCGCTGTGATGGATACAGATGAACAAAACAGAGCCTGCCCCTGGCAAGCTTCCAGTCTAAGAACAGGCCTCGGACAAGTGCTCAAGTAGCTATAATACAAGGCAGAGCATGGTAAGTGCCATGGGAAAGGGACAAATAAAGTGCTGTGGTGGTTCCATGGAGGGAGAGAGCCCAGCCTCGGTGGGTCAGGAAGGGCTTCATGAAGGATGCCGTCTCTGCAGGGGCCTCGGGAGGATCTCAAGAGTGATCCAGAAGGCGAGGACTATAAGGCCAAAAGCACAGAGCCAGGAAGCATGGCCCCTTTTCCAGTAATGACAACTCTTCTGAATTGGCCAGTGCAGGGCATGAAGGGACCTGATTGGGTGCTCTGTAATGTCAGGATAAAGACGGGCACATTTTTGTGGGCCAGGGGATCTTATCGCAGGTTTGCGAAGGACTGCAGGAACTGACCATTGCGCATGCTCGGGGAGGTCTGGGCGAGGAGAGCACTACTAAGGGGTCCAAGGGACTAGTAGAAGTGAGGTCAGGACTAATTGGAAAGCGGAATGATGGAATGACGGAATGCATGGAAGAGTCAGTGGTCACCTTAGGGTCCCAGATGATGTTGAAAGAGTCATTGGTGTTCTGGTGGGAAGATAAGGGGTCGTGCAGGGAAGATGGTCTACTGAGCTTCAGATGTGTTGAATTCAAGATGTCAGAGCAGACAGTATGTTTACCAAGCAGCATGTCATCCGGGGGCTGGAGCATCCGGTGGAGCTAAGCGGCTACGGGGAGTGGAGTGGGAGGCGGTCTTTGGGTGGTGGTAGCTAGGTCTGAAGGGAGGCGTGGAACTGCCCATGCACCGGGCATGGGCCCGTGGGGAGATCTTATCTGAAGGAATGGCTACTTTGTGGTACGGGGAGAAGGGAGGGGGAAATGGGCAGATCATCCTTGGGTCCTTTCTCAGCTCAAGGTAGGAGTGCCAATAAATAACTCATAAATACATAAATAAATATATAAATAAATGGTCATGGAGGTTGGGATCAGGAAAGGGGTAAAATCTTAAGAACATAGTATCTTGCCCAGGAGAATCCACGGGAGAACTTTGCAGTAAGAGTGGCCTTTTGAGTTAGCACTGAGATGTTGGTCCCAGGAGTGGGCTAGGAAGGAACACTAAGGTGTGGTCGGGGGGGGGGGGGGGGGGGGGGGGGGGATTGGTGGCAATAGGGCCTGGAGACCCTGCCAAGGTCTCATAGTGGAGGAATGAAGAAGAGGCTATAGGAATCAGACCAAATGCAAGAGGGCCGGTGGAGAGACTGAAGGTATGAGCGGGGAAAGTCCCTGGCCAGAGGAGGGACCTCACTCGCTCAGAAATGGGAGAATGAAGGTTATTAGTGGAAAGGAGGGGCCAAGAGAGTCTGAGGAAAGGTCTCATGTCAAATGCTTAGTTTTTTTTTTTTTTTTTTTTTTTTTTTTTTAAATTTGGTGATGGCAGAGGTTAAGGGTGGAGTCACTGGGGGATCAAAGTAAATGGAGGTTCGGCAGGCTTAAGTGGGTGGACTGAGGAGGTGACTGACAGCCAAAAGTAGAGGGGACCGGCTGAGGCTGATGGGATGGTAGGATTGACCGCAGTGGCAGCAATCAAGTTAAGAGGGCAGGCTGTGCCTCTTGGGGAACAGCCTAGGTCAGCCAGCCTATGCTAAAGACTTCAGTGAAAGCCAGCCCCAAGTGAGTTCTCAGCAGGCAGTCAAGGGCAGTTGGCTGCTGACTGTGAGTTTGGCTGGAGGGGAACAAGGAGAGGGGAAGCTAATGTTCATAGAGTCCTTGCTGCTCTATGCCCGGATCATGTTGATAGCCAAGGACCTGCTGAGTCAGAGAAATGGCATATCCGGGTAGTCCTGGGATTGCTGACTTTTTCTGGTTAGGTTACAGCCTGCTTAAATCCAGTTAGACAACTGGTCCTCTACCTCCTCTGCAGAGAGAGGATGCTGGGTGGAGCTCGGGGTCACCTCCAGAACCTGACCTCTGGGCCGCCACATGGACTAGTCTGACATTCAGGGGCTTTACTAATGCAAGGCCCTGCTGGTGATTTTACTGGTTCCTCCAGGGCATCGCAAACTTTAGAAATTAAATGTCTTCTAGAGACTTTGAGATCTTTAAGATGAAAGGCTCCAGAGACATGTAAAATATGATGCTAATTATTTCCACTGCTCATGGGGAAGGCTGAACCACTCAGTTCCCCGGATGGCTGTTAGGGCTGTTGCTTTTTTAAATATTCATTTTATGATGCAAATCCCAAACCAAATCACATGCTTCGTACTGCACCAGGAACGAAGAGAGGAACGTGGAGATGTACAATCGATCATCCTGGTTTGGGGTGGGAGGACGATACACGGGGTTACTACGGTTAATGGTTCTAGGGTGTCTCCATTGTCTCTGTTCATTTCCCATCAGCCACTGATTTAGAGAAAATGTTGTGTTCTGAATGGCTGTTGATTAATTACGTCAGGCCTCATAGGCTTGGGAACGGCTCCAGATTACTTTCTGTTACTCTGCTCACCTTCCAGATAATACTTTTCTTTCTTATCTTTCAAACATGTTTTAAAAAACCGTTATTTATCAGGCGAGGGACTGCATCTAGCAAATCAAGCTGGATAAGGCTTTGCTGCGTGTGACCTGTAAGCCCAACCTCTAAGTTACTGGTAGTGAGCACAGATTTCCCCTGGAGATTATGTCCCGTGTTTCTGTGTTTGGCTTTGGGTTTTTACAACAAAAACAAGTCTTAAGTGGGAATCTAAATAGGGGGGGGGGAAGGATTTTTGCCAAAACTCTGCCGTCATTGCTTGTGTAGGGGGGTGAGGGTGGGCAGGTGTGTAGAAGTGGGCATTAGGACCTCTCCTGGAAGAGTTGAAAGTCTCCACGGTGGAGCTTAGTGTGGCAGGTACGACTGTCAGGATGGAACAGGGATGAGAAGGTGACACGGACATAGCAGGGGACCCTCAGAGTGCAGGATGTGAACAGCAAACAGACCTAGAGCCAGGCGCTTCACAGTCCTCCAGGTGTCCCGGTCTGGGTCTCCGTGTGGCGCCTAGAAAGGCCGTCGTGTACCATTGTGTATGTTTTGAACAGGATGAGACCTATTGTGACTGTGCCCTTTCAAGCATTCGCTGTGTCTTTCTGGCGGTAGACAGGACAGTAGAGTTCTCCTGTGTGACAGTCTCGGAAGATGGGATGCAGGCTAACCGGGGAAGTTGAAGTCCCAGGACCACTTCTTCCTCAGTGGGGCTCAGTTGCTTTAAAGCACACCCAACAAAACGACCATATTTTGAACACTCTTTTGTTCTTTTCTGAGGCGGAGCAAACCCCTGGAAGGTCTCAAGCTCCTAAAACCATGATTTATAACACTCTACCTGTTTAGGGCCATCTGCCGATCCACCCTACTAAGTCCTGGGTGGTCCTTGTCTAACCAGGATATGGGGCTGTCGAGTGGGTTTCCTCCAGCCTGTCTCTGTAGCTGGGAAGGCCTCTCTGGGACACAGGTGCTGTCCATGTGTAGTTTGGGCACTTACACTCTCAAGTTCCTGAACAAGGTCCTCAGCTCTGTTGTGACCTCCGATGTTTGGTCTCCTTGTGCCTCTTTGCCCAGTGGAACTCTCCAAGTCTCTCCTCCATGAACTGTACCTCTTTAGACTGGTTCAAACTGTCCTCTCTAGGTCTGGGCTACCCAGAATCCACATCACTCAGAGGTTCGGGGAAGCTGACAACAGGTGGCTCTCCATTCATCCATGAGCCCAGAGATCCGTCCAACCCAGGAGGCGGGTTGTCATCCAAAGTCATGGGACTGGCTTCTTGGCCTGTCAAGTCCTTCTGCCCCCTAAAGGTGGACTGAGTCTCCATCTGGTCCAGGTGGGTTCTCCACACCTTCTTCCTGTGGCTTATCTGCCTAACGCTAGATGAACACCACACAGTTATAAATACTCAGGTCAATATATATATGCAGGTATAGATATATATATTCTGGTCACTGTTTTACACTTTAACAAAGGAAACCACTAGCCTGCTTGTTCTATTGTTTGTGCCACCCCGACTCCCATCTGCCTGTGGTGTAGCTGGCAGGAAAGTGAGCCACTGAGTCCCACGGGCTGCCATCCTTACGTAGCCCCGTCACACTGGCCGACCGTCAGTTTCAATGCTCCCTGCTCATGCAGGCTCTTGAGGGCCTTGAATTCCAAGGGCATGGTGTGGGGGCTGGCCTGGGAGGTGTAGCCGTACTTGAGGCTGTCATAATAGTGGTACTTGACGGGGTTCTGATTCTGATCCAGTGGAAAGGGCCAGAAGCCATAGAGGTAGATCTGATTGCAGAAGCGTGTAGCCAGAGTGTACATCAAGAGGCCAGTAGTTGGTCTTTTTATGTGAACTTTGTTGGTCAGCCAATATCTGGATAAGAAAAAAAAGTTAAGAAAGATAATAAGATCTGGGAAGATGGCTCAGCTGGTAAAATGCCTGCCTTGCGAGTATGAGAATCTATTTGGATTCCTCAGCACTTATGTAAAAAAAGAAAGGCATGGTAGAATATACCAGCAACCCAGTTGTGCAAAGGTACAACACACGCATGCAAACATTCATTCACACATGCACACATGCATCCACCAGCGATATACATTATAAATAAACACACACAGAAACAATAAAGAAATGTGTTTGTGAACACTTCCCAAGAAGAAAGAAATTCTATTCTGCCCAGCAGCCCACCTCCTGCCTCCTGTGACTTCAAGTCACATGTCCTAGGCTTCCTTCTCGGGAGATTGACAACGACTGCTGATTAAACCAGGACTACGCCTTGAGTTGGAGCTTTCCTGTGCATGCGTCTATGATGTCTGGGGCACCACGATAAAAAACTGGCACCCATGGTTCCCCATGTGGGAAGCGGCAGTACCTTGTCTTGAACACAGACCCATTGACAACTGAAGCAGGGTTGGCAGTTTTCTGTAATGGGCCGGGCGATAAATGCTCTTGGGCTTGCAAGTCTATGGCTTCAGTTATGACTATGCAACCACGTTGTAGTTAGAGCATGAAAGAGCCACCGCCATCATACACAAATGTGTTCAGGCTTGGTCACATTTTAAGGAATGTTTGCCTAGTGCCCACTGTCTCACAGACGGTTATTAGTCTTCTCCACATCATATAGGTAGACTTTTTTCCTCTCAGTGTTCCCAGAAGCCCCACCCTCTGCGGCAGCTGACCTTCCCTGACCATGTGTATAGCTTTTCTGCAGAGCCAAGGAGCTCTGGACTGCAGTTCTGGACTCTGTCTACACGTTAGTTCCAAAGATCTGTCATTGGATCTTACTAGCCATCTTGATTAGGGAGTCAGTGTTTCCTGCTGTTGGGGCTCTGTCAAAGAGAGATGGGAGGAAACATGGAGAAGGGCAGGGAGCAGGTTGTTGATGAGACAGCTCAGCTGTGTGTCTCTCTGTGCCTTAGCCAGAGCCAGAGCAGGGAATGGGCCATCTGTGCTCTGGATGAGAACCCATGCCCGGAGGATGGAGGTCTATAACTCAGATGGCTCTGTTGCTAGCTCTCTGTGTCTTTGAGAAAGTCACTTCTCTCTGATGGACCTTATTTTTCCCTCACACATAGTCCAGATACCTCCAGGTTCAAACATTCCACAAGAACCTAGAAAAATCTCTGCAAGTGAGAACCCTTCTGCTTGTTGTGATTCTTGCTGTATAGATCCAGAGCTCACCCTGAGTGGTCCCTACCTGTTTGTGGTTAAAGCTCTGTTTGACCCTGGCTGCATGGCTCTAATAGCCAGGCTCCTGTTCCAGTGCGAAGGCAGGATTGCTGACCACTGAGCTGGTCCAGTGTGTCTCTAAACCAGACCCAGAACGCGATTTTCTGTCTTTAAACAAAACACCTCCATGGGACTGCATCCCATGGGCTCAAACTTGCCACTCTTCCGCTGAAGGGAAGGCCAGTACCTCAAATGAGCTAATTAAATTCATGCTGGAAGTGGAAGGACACTAGAACAAAACATTATTTGTTGATGTGTGTATGTGTGTGTGTTCTTTGCAGCGACTTTAGCTGGCAAGGAGGGGTGGGGATGTAAAGGCTTCCAAGAAGTCAAAGAAAACTCTTTACACACCATGGCTTGTTCTGCAGCTCAAAAAAGGAACCCAAAAGATTCCAGAGTCAACCCTAGAGGAGTTCCTTGCATCTCTGTTTGGAGGAAGCACTGGCTTCTGGATCAGATGAAGTCACAGATGCCTAGAAACCCATGCAATTACAGTAAAGTATGCAATATTTCCAGGTTTGCTCAAATAAAAGGTGTTCTGAGGACTGCCACAAACTGCCCCTCCAACAGAACTGTCTGTCTGGTGTGATCTCAACGTCACTTTGGACCTTGAGATAGAAAGCAGTGGTCCAGATGGTCACAACCAGGCCTATGATTCTTCTGGGCACAGCGGGAGCTGGGTGGTCCTTTGGACAACCATGGTTGTTCTGTAGGTCAGCCACTTGGAGATCCTTGTCCTTGTGTCTCCTCCTATTTTATGCTGTATGAACCTAGAAACGTCTTAGCAACTGCTTTTCCAACAGGGAATCAGATGGAGTGAGAAAATGAGCCGAGCAGCGGCTCTGGTAACTGCAGGCACAACACAATTGGAAAACAGCATGGAGCAAGTCTGTGGATACAATACAGACCTGTCCTTTCTTCTCCATACTGCTCACGTTTCTATGGTGATGGTCGGCCACTGTCCTCCAGCTCCCTCTCACAGCCTCCTGGGCAGCTCTCAGAAACCTATCCCTGTTCTTCATGCATTTAAATTCCACAGTGGGTTCTCTGCAGGACCCTCCCTGGCTACACCCTTAGCTTTGCCTTTCCCTTGCGGCACCAGCCTTCCCAGTATGATTGGCCACAGCTCTCTTCCAAGGCCCTGTGCCGTGTCATAGTGTATCTACCCCCCCCCCCCCCCCATCAAGATGCTGTTGCTCTTTTGTTCTGGCCTCTGGGCTGTAGCTGAGGTCACCTGCGTAATAATTTCTTTCCCAGGCTGCTGAATTCTCACGGGACTGTAGGGCACATGCTTGCTTTTCCATTATATGCTGGGTTCTCGGGGGGGGGGGGGCGGGGGGTCATCTGTCTTGCTTGCTGCCTCTGTACTGAGGCGCCAGGATCGTTGAAGAGGTGTATTATCACTCAGGAGGAGGGAGGGCTGATTTGAGAATGGGGGCGCTGTGTTTAGTCTTTCCTCCCCTCACTCGAAGATGCCACAGGGCTATCGCCTACTTTCAGTGGGTTAGGGTAGGGGCAAGGGTTGGGGTACCACTTGTCTAAAAGAAAATATACTGAGAATGCGAGGGGCAGCCTATGTGTTGTGAGTCCCGCTGTAGTCCAGGATGGGTTAATTGATGTCCCTCAGTGGCTGGGAACTTCTTCCCTCTGGTCACAGGGAGGCCTGGGTAGATAGAACACAGAAGCAGTATGCTGGCCTTCTGTGTCTGCTCTGCTCCCCATAATGCAAATGGGCCTGGAACTCTGAGGGGGGAGGGTCTCCTCCCTAGTCCTCTTGAGCATAGGAGGCATCAGCCAGGCCGAATTCACATTAAGACCCACACCGTGTGGCCCTGGACAAATCTGGTTCGGAATCGATAGGCTAGGTAACATCAGCCAGCCTTACTGTAGATGAGAGAACTCCATGGGGACCGTGAAGCTGGAGATCATAAGCCAAGTGGGGAATTATTACCACTATCCCAAGAATCCACAGGATACCTGAACCACTATCGTGCTTACTTGGGTGTTTCTAAAAGGCTCTTTTGTGATGAGGTTTTTTGTTGTTGTGTTTTTATTTTATTATTATTTTTTTTAAAGATGACACCCGAAAGGACAGCCAGTAATGGCAGGTCCTCCCACACATCCTGGGGAATGTTCATCTGCCTTAACTGACACACATTCATACTGGGGAGCTTGCCCTTTGCTAAGCTAGCCTATTACATCTCAACCCCGATGCCAAGTTTCTTAATTAGTTGCCCACTGTAACACCAGGAGCTTCAGCAGATGCCTAGGGCCCACTCCCAGCAGCCTGCCCACTGAGATCCCTACGGTGCCCTCTGTTAAATCCTGCTCTGACTAGGAGGTGGATCTTTAGAAAGAGCCAAATACGGGTTACATTTGGAAGGGAAGGGGGGACAGAGTCAGTGTAAGGTCAGATGAGAACTCAGCCGGCTCAGCAGCCTGGCAGAAGGAAAACGGAATAAACTGAGAGTTGGGCTATAGGAAAGAAAAATGGGTGTCCAGTCTCAGTGTTGTCGTATAAAAGGGGGTACTGGTGACAGTGGCATCTCCAGGAATGACCAGTTTATGGTTGCACTGAAGGCTGACACTAAGATTTTCTGATTTAAGAAAAAAAATAGCACCAATATTTGGATTTTTTTTTCATATACATTCTCCAAATTTTAAAATGTTGGTAACTAATTAAAATGCCTTTAGAACATCGAGTGTATTCAGTGGTAGAGCACTTGCCCGGCATGCACGAGGCTCTGGCTTTAACTCCCAACACTGTCAAAAATTTATTTCTTTAAAAATATCCTGTGAGACCTTATTGGGTGGGTCAGATAGACTAGGCCTGAGGCTAGGATAGCAGCCTCCTGAATTAGCCTGCACTTCCTCTTTGGGTGAGCAGAGGCAAACGTAGTGGACAAGGGAGGTTTTCTACAACAGAAGCCAGATTCATAAGCACACAATTAGACGGGGTTTGGCTATAAAAATGTGTGTTTCCGAGTCTTGGCCTCTGGGGCATTTTTCACCCTGTGGTGATTTCGTAAGAGTCAGGGTTAGGGCGGCATGGCTGTAGCTACAATTAGCATTAGCCAGAGGCCATCGAGCTGTCCCTGACATTTTCCAGGGACACGTGAGCCACTGGTGGTGCCCTGCACGTGGGTTTATTGATGCTTCCTCCCTGAGCTAACGCCTAGGGATTTGTACTTTGTTTACTTTCTGATAGTAGGGCCTTAGCAGGGGAAGGCTTTCAGTAATGGATTTCTTTTTAGGTCAGTAGTGCTATGTCCAGAAACGGGGTGGGGGAAGAGGTGAGTTTAATCAATGGGACAGTCACCCAGCGAGCAGGGGAGGGTGACATATTCATGCTGGGATCTCCCCCACCTCATACCTGTCTCCACCTCTGCCTAAGCTTAGTTTCCCCAAATTAAGCGCATGCATTTCACCTTCCTGGAAACAGTCTCTGTTCCCTTTGTTCCTCTAGCTCCTCCCTGGCTCTCAACCTGTAATCACCCTACCTGATCACCTTGAGCTTTCCCCCTACTCCTTTTCGGTGCTTAGCAACTGGGGCCAAGGCTTACTTAGATTCCTTTGTAGGATTCAGTCATCCAGCTCTCCCTGCCTGCTGTACCTGAGGACCTAGACAGAGACGATAGCATTTCTCCCCCACACATCCCAGCATCCTTGCGACTAAGCTGGGTCATACCAGCAGTTCTGGCGCCCAGTCGACAACAAGAGAAGCTTCTTCTACTTCCTCTTTCCTGATCTGGAGATGGGTTGTCTAAAACAAGATGCATCCATCACGGATCTCCAGACCGCTGACTGGAAGAGAGCCTCAAACAACTCTTATCACATTTGAAACGCAAAGACCACTGGGACTAGAGGCTTTGTCGTTGTAGCGGGTCTGGAAATGGTGGACCTGAGGTCTCTGTGTGCCAAATATCTTCTATACAAATAAAATTGAAAAAAGGGGAAGATGAGGGGAAGCAGAAAGGGAATGCTCACAGTGTGTACAGCTTTGGAAGTGCAAACAACGGGGACAGGAAGAGGACACCCAGCTCCGCAGATCCAGTGCCAGATTTCCCACCCAGAATTGCTAACTGGGGAAGGTGTTAATGGCCCACAAGTTTCCAGCATAAATCGGAAGTGTGATGGCTCTTGGCAGAGGGACCCACTTACTTCCTGCTCTGCCTCCAAGGTAAACAAGAACTCATGAGCAGCGTCTGACAGGGACACAGGGGCTCTGTTTAGTGAGCAGCTTGTAATAGAAGCTGGCTGTGTTATGTAGGGACACATCATTCTAGATTTCCTTTCTGTCTCCTCAGTCACTCTGGCCAATTTAGAGACTGTACGTGGCTGACTTGCCAAGGATTCCATTCCTTGGGATAACAACTGGGTGTTAAAACACAAACTAATTAATTTTGCCTTCCCAAATGAGGTTAGCTGGGTGCATCCAGAGAGCTGTATTGACAATGCACCTTTAATATCCTAGTCTTGAGATTTTAATTAGAAGGCAAAGTAATCTCAAAGAAGGCAGTAATTATTTTTCCAATTGGCCACCCCAATGACTGTGACAGTTAAGCACCGTATTTTATGAGCATGGACAGCAATCAATGATGATTGCCAAAATCTTTTCATCTTTAAAGTGCCTCCTTCCGTCCCTGGATTTTTGGATGCGGTATGTGGTGAGAATAGTGGCTGCCACTGGTTAGCGGTTGTCCCCCCCTATATGGGACAAAGAGGACTTTCTCCAAGAAGCTAGTGACACTGTGGGACAGGCCCGTAATGTCCTTGAAGGGTAGGAGTGTCTCACAGGGAGATGTGAAGGGCACTTGGTGATGCTTTGTGTAAGCCTGGCAGCAGAACATGGAAGGGAATTCACTCTGATCTGAAGGTATCACAGCTCATTGCTGTTCTTTCCTTGGGTATACACTGAGGTTTCTTTGCACCCTGGTTTATGCCAGGATGAACCTGCCCATTCCGCATAACAGGTAAGTTCTGGCTTTTATCTTAGAATCTGGGGCTGTTGTCAAGAGTTGGTAAAAAGTTCAGTTGGTAAAGTGCCTGCCTTGCAAACATGAGAACCTGAGCTTAAACCCCCAAAAGCTGAGGGTTAGCCTAATCTTTGAGTCTTGAGTCCTGTGCTGAGACACTCCCACAAAAAAAAGAAAAAATAAAACAAAACAAGTAGGTGGTTGATACTCGAGGAAAGGCACCCAAGGTTGACTTACATACACACATATGGATGCATATTTACACACACACACACACACACACACACACACACACACACACACACTACTGAAGCCACGAGAATGAGGGAGGCTTCTGGTCTCTAGGTATCCAGGCTTACTTACACCAATGTTCTACCTAAGTTCACGTATACCTGAAACATGACCGGACTACCAAACGTTTCAGTGGCCCTATGAGTACAGGACAAAAGCAATGGCTAGTCAGGTTGGATACACCAGTGATCTGGGCCTGCAAACCGTCCTCATTACAACTCTACCCAACTGCAATTGTGGCATCTTGGTTTCCGACCAAGCCCTTTCCTAAGGTTTATTGGTCAACTGCTCTTGAATGCTCTCAGTTGTCATGCGTCTTCCTGCTGAAGTCTTCGGAACCTTTTTGGAACCTCCCTGAATGGCTTTGGTTCTGTGTGCTGCTTCCCCTACCACAACACACTTCCCAAATCTCCAGTGATGGCTGGCACGTTGAGCTCATGGGTCACTGTGGGGGCACGCCAGGAGAGGTGCGTGGGCTCACTCAGCTTTATCCAATGCATCCAGGTGGACCAGGACTGTGCATGCGACAGCTAACACCAGTGTAGACAGCACATTGTCCCAACAAACGAGTAAAAACCATGATGCTGGTCATTTGAGGGGTCCCTCCTGTTACAGCGCCTTGCCTGTAGTGAGACTGTTTTTCAGACTTAACTCTCACCTGTGACCCTAGAGGGCTCCGGAAAGACAATTTGTTGAGCTTAAATTTGTGGCCAGATTCTAGAGTTTAAACTGATGCCGCCTACAAACAGATCTCATTCAATCTTGTTCGTAATCAAAGGAATCCAGTTCCAAACAATAATCAGCTGACAGTTTTCAGTGGCGTGGTAGAGACGACAAAAGTTGATAGGACATAGTCTGGAGAGGTTATGGGAAAGCAGGTACCTTCAGTAATTGTAGGTGAAAGTAAATTGGTACCTGTTGCTAGGGAGGAGACTTTGGCGCTATCCATAAAAATCAACAAGGCATGTATCCATCTCCCCGTTTAGAAGACACGTCTAAAGAGCAAGCCCACAGATGCATAGGCATTAGCAGAACTCATCGTAAGTGATGGATGGATGGATGCCTGATTACTGCAGCCAAGACTGGGAACAATGCCTTTGCCTGCACAGGTGATAAGCCAGATGTACCATGTCTGGCCAGGCAGCTTTGCGGGACCGTGAGGTGGTGTGCATCCATATGGAATAATTTTGGGAGTTTAGAAAGGTGTGAGGGAACACACATTCCCCATGTGTGAAAAGAGACATAGATATACCAAGAGCCAGTTTCACTGCTTGCCTCTTAGAGGAAGACAAGAGATGAGGAGTTTAACTTCCTGTCAACCAAACTTCTCTCATACATTTTAGATTTTTCTTTTTTATAATGTGCACTGTTATTTAACACACACACACACAATTAAAATGAATGAGGATGGGAGATATTTCAGTTCTTAGTATGGAGATGTGAGCCTGATCTCCAGAGCCTGTGTTTAAAAAGTCGGGTGTAGTGGGACATGCTTGTAATCCCAGTGCTGGGCAGAGAGAGTCAGGGAGACCCCTGGGGTTTGCTGGTCAACCAGTCTAGTTTAATTGGTGAGCTTCATTTTCCTGTAAGAGCCTGGGCATGGGGAAAAATGTGGATGATTCTTGAGGAATGTCATCTCTGGTATTGACATCTCTGGTACACCCTTACACACACACACACACACACACACACACACACGTACCCACATACATACACCATCACTATCCACCATCACACAAGCACATACATGTACACAAATAAATAAATGCCCAATACTACAGACTGTCTTTCTCTTCTATAGATGGTACTTCCAGAAAGATAACTCTAGTTCCTTGATTACCTGCCCACTGGAGCAGACTGGGACCAGCCAGGAGAAGGATGTGGACTAGGAATGCACACTCTAGCCTGGGATGGCATCCCTGGAGAGAGTGTCTTCTCTGTGCTGGGGTGTCCCTTTGTTCTCTGCACCTTCCACCCTCTCACCCTCTCTGGCCTTTAGGCTTCTGTTCACAGCGACAGGTGGCAGGGCTCCCTCCCTTGACTGTCCCTTCTAAGCCCTGGCAGGAGGGGACCTGACTCAGAGCCATCCCAAGACCAGGCTCAGCATTGCTGGTACTTAATTTGGCACCAATTCACAGGGTGTCTGATGTGAGATTTCCCTCTGTATGCTGTGATTACCATTGATTAATAATGAACACTGCTTTGGACCTATAGCAGGACAGAACTTAGGCAGGGAAAGCTAGGCTGAATGCTGGGAGAAAGGAGGCGGAGTTAGGGAGAAGCCATGTAGCCCTGCCAGAGACAGATGCTGGAAATTTGCAGATAAGCCACTGCCTCCTGGCAATGCACAGATTAATAGAGATGGGTTAAATTAATATGTACGAGTTAGCCAATAAGAAGCTAGAGCTAATGGGCCAAGCAGTGATTTAAATAATATGGTTTCTGTGTGATTATCTTCGGGCAGTCGGGAAACAAGTGGTCTCTCTTTGCAACAAATTACTAGCTGCCTCCTTACTACAGGTGTCTGCTCAGGACAAGCAGGCCGATGCCCCGCCCAAGGCGTGGCCCTCTCTGTAGGTCACAGCCTCCCTTGTTGTAATTAAATTAGAACCATTCATGACCAACTGCTGAGGAGTTTTCCCACTTACTGTGCCTCGCTCAACTGCCTGGCTGGCTGTCCACTCTGCTACTCTCGTTCCTGACCAACAATAGCTAGCTAGCCAGGGCACTGAGCCACTCTGCTGGCACTCAAAGCCTTTGGGAGAGCTGCTCCTCCTGAATCTTTCTTGGTATTCGAAGGTAAGCTCTGCCAGCTCCGGGCTTTCCACAGTGCTCTCTGCTTCTTGCAATGCCCAGGTCACTATCTCAGCTGGGCTGGTAGGTGCCAAGTGTACTGATTCATTGAATCAAAGAATTCTGGAGTGGGGTATAACTGTTAGGGACTGAATTGTATTCCTCAGATTCATTGGTTGAAATCTGTCCTAACTCTCAATACCTTGTCATGTGACCTTATTTAATGATAAGATCTCATAGAAGTATCCAAATTAAAATTAGTCATAGTCAAATTATAGATAGTCAAAATTAGGATGGGCTTTAATCCAAGATATATATCCTTGTAGATGTAAATGTTCGTGCCACTGAGTGTGAAGACAGCCTTCCTCTGACAAAGAGAGACCAAGATTCATGTTTCATAGCCCTCACAGGGGACCGACCCTGCCTACATTTTAATTTTTGGGTGTCCAGCCTCTAGAGCTACGAGACAACCCATTTCTACAGTTTGACCATCTCAGGCTGGTACTTCGACCAGGCAACCCTCACAGAACAATGTATCAGTTCTGTGGGAATGACACGGATTCCCCTCCTCACAGCCCCAGAAAGGGAGCTCACTCTGCCCAGACATTTCAAAAGATACTGAATCCATCATTTCTTAAAGGCGCTACCTTGTTGCCGAGGCTCTCAGGTGTTGGGATGTTTTTACTGTGGGCCAGATGGTTTCCTCCCCCCAACCCCTTTTCCTCACCTGCCTTGCAGCTTCACAGGCTCAATCTAGTGGTTCCTCAAGGGCTCTATTTCACCAGCCTAAAGCACCCTGGGAGCCTTTAAGTGTCTGATGAGAGCGGCTGACTGAAGGAAGATATTCTCATTCTCCCTAGCTCCTTCTCTCCCCAAAACGTTTCAAGTCCTTGATTTTTCTGCTATTTTGGTCCTTTTGCAGTTGGGTACCCCCAAGTGCATGTGACTCTTCAAGTGGGATCTGGCCACGCAGAGTAACAAAGCGATCCCTGACCTACCTACCACGTAAAAGATGTCAAAACATCCTTTGCTGTGCCCAGAGAGCATGGGAACCTTTGGGGGTATCCATCCATCCACTCAGTTTCAAGTCACCATTGTTTTCTGCCTCGCTGGAGAGTTTGGGATTTGTCAGAATTCTCAGTTTCTTCCCTCTGATTGGCTTAGGTTTCACTCTGAGACTCTGAATACTGAGATCATCTCACTTGTGAATTTGCTAAGGGAGCCACTGGCAAAAACGGAGACAGGGTCTGAGCCTGGCTGCCAGGGTCGCAGAGGTCTCGATAAGGTCAACATAAATGTATATGATGAATGGGCATGCTCAAAGGGTCGGTGGATGGGTAGGTGGAGAATGGTTGGTCGGTCCGGCATGGCTATGGGGAGGTGGTGGCAGGATATGTAGACATCTCAATCTTATATAGGCAGAGACCAACTCTGGCTCCTCTCTTCTCATCTGTAAGAGAGACACTTTTCCTAACATCTGAGTCTTGATTTCCTTCTGGGTTAAAGGTATCCTATCCACAAGGCTGTTCCAGCAGAAAGCTAACATTTGCCCCTTTTATTCTCCTGATTGTTAAACAGGCCGCACACAGCTCTTTTAGTTGCCACGAAGAGCCTCATCACCACAGCTGACCGATACTCTGGGTAAATAAAGGGACTACGCAGATGGCACATACCTGTCTGCTCTCCCTACAACCAGGGACCCTGGGACAGCAAACCGTGATATTTTCTGGTGAGCACTCCTACTTGCAATGTTTCTTTCTACCTCTCTTATGAATCCCTGGATGGATAATCTTCCTAAACTGGGCTCACAGGTGTCTGTAGTTTTCCCATATCTAAAAACAAATCAGAGTCAAGAGGACTGCCCCCATTGTCCTTCCGGTGCAGCTCAGTTTAGAAGAGGCCACGGTCAGCGGCTCAGAGGACCTAAAATTGTGGTGTCAACTGGTCTTCATTTATTGATGGCAACAGTTCTGAAATTTAAGCCATGCACCAGAATCAGGCGGACCTGTTAAAACATAGATTGGTGTACGTTTTCCTACGCCTTGCGGTTCTGAGCGTCTGAGGTGATGTGAGCATTCTGCCTCGCTAACAAACACCCAGGTGATGCTGATGCTGTTCATCCAGGGTTTACATCGAGAGCCGCTGGGGCAGCAAATGGAACTGCAGGTCAGGGATCAAAGATCACCTCACTTTGTCCAGGCCACAGATCCACCACCACCGTCTTTGCGGAGAAAACAGGAGTGGAGGGTTTTGTTTTACCTCTGCATTTTGTTTTTATTGTCTTTTGGTAGTGCTGGGGATTGAACCCAGAGCTTCACGTATGCAAAGCAAGAGTACCACACTCCCAGCCTATCTTTGTCCTTGGTAGCCTCAGTAACATCTTCCTCTATTGTTTGCTTGTTTGTTTTGTTGTCTGCCTGAAAGATAATGCACTTTTTTTTTTTGGCGCTGTTATTGCTTCTCTTACTACTTCTACAAGCGAAGCCCATTTTGGCTTTGGTAGTCTTGACTTTATTCTTCTAGAGTTCCTTTGCCGTTTCCTGGTCACGTGCACTAGAAGTAAGCAGAAGCTGATGAAGAGCAATGGAAGAGTCCAGAATCTGTCCCTTACGAGGCGGCCTTGGGCAAATGGGTTACTCTATGAGGCTCAGTTTTTCCATCTTTAAAATGGGGATAATGGGACTAAGTCTAGTCTTGTGATTACATGGGACAAGGCTCAGCATGGCGTCTGGCCCCTAAGCATAGTAGCTATGCTAGCATTGTGCCCCACATCTATTTTTCCGTTTTTCATTTCGGTTCCGCCACAGCACATTCAGAATGTGTGATGGAACTGGTGACGTCTACGCATGTTTGCTTCTCTTCAGAAGGCTGTCTCATGTGCAAAGAAACAGCCAGGTGAGTCAGGGAAGACAAACCCATCTGGTCCAGGGATAAGAAGGTTTTAAGAAGATAGTATCCCACTAGATGCTATTATGTGGGTTGCGACTCTGAAGTGTTTGGACAGTTCACCTTGTCCTGACTGTTGGGAAAGCTGCCCCAGGCCCTGGATAACTGTTATGTGGACACAGAATCTCTATGCCAGGGCGATGCTCCCAGGCCCACTGATCTTCTCCGGCCCCTGCAGATCTGGACATGAAGAGGCACAAATCCCCACTGCACCTGATACACTGGGAGGCAGATGGCACGAGTCTATTCTTGGTTGTGCGGCTTACTGACTGGGTCACCTTGTATGGATCACCGGACGTTCCTGAGCATTAATAAGCGAAGATACTGGCATGCCTCAAAAGTTGCCTCTCCTTGGAGATCCTCACCAGCCGTGCGAGAGTGCCCGATTCTCCAGGTCCCCACAGACGTGTGTTGTCTTCTGGCCACTTTATTAATTTGTTTGATGACAGCTATGCTTCTAGGTGAGAAGTGGTACCCCGCTGTGGTTTTATGCTCTCTGCAGTCATCTGCAATCCTGAATGGCTTGTCATATGCTAATTATCCAATTGCGTGTCTTCTGTGAAGAAGTGTCTATTCAAATCCTTCTCCCATTTTCTGAATTGGGTTGTTTGTGCTTCTGCTGTTAACGCTGTAGGAGTTCTTTACAGGTCCTGGATGTTCATCCCTCACCAAACTTACTACCTCCAAATATTTCTGCCTATTCTATAGGTTTTTTTTTTCACTTCCCCAATTGATCATCATTTATACACAGTCGGTCCCCTGCCTTCTTCTCCACCATCCCTTGGACATTTCTCTCACGATTTCACTCTGCACCCCCTGCAAATATGTTCTTTCATTTTTTCAGTGAACCCCAGGTAAGGCCAGAGATGGAGGCAAGTCCTTTCCCAGGGACACAGGCTGCCCACTTTCTCACCCCAAGGCATCTTTTCTTTTCCCTCCTCTCCTGGCTCAGAGCTGGAGGTGGGGCAGCCCACCTGTTGCTCCTGCAGTATTCCCTCTTGGACTGCTGGCAGAGAGAGCTGCCTTCTTCCCTGGGATCAACAGCCTGTTTGTTTAAAGGGCTCATTACTGCAGCTTAATGCTATTTTGACAGATGAAAGTGAGTCAATTATAGCTAAAAATAGCTCTGGCTGCAGAGGTTTCTTCCAGGTGGCTGCCTGGCCCATCCAAAGGACTTTTGCTCTTGTTGCAAAAGTTGTCTGCCCCAGGTTATCTTCCAGAACCTCCAAATCAACTCAGGAGGGGCCTCCTTCTAGGAATAAAAGGCCTTCAAGGCTTGGGGCCTAAGCCCCAGAGAGCGAGGTTACTCTGACAGGCCCACTCTGACAGAACTCAGTGAAAAGATGCTGAAGAGGTTCCCTGGGGCCTCTGTGTCCCTCTGGAACAGGGGTCACTCTGTCCTTCCACCCTCGAATGTGGTTACCCTTGTGGTTTGTTTCTTGAGATCTGTCTTGGGACCAGGATATTCCCTGTGATCACACATAACAAAATACGTCCAATTTTGGTCATAGCCATGAATGTCTTAGGGTCATCTTTTATTCACGAGCATGGGGTCTATGAAGGGGATTCAGATGGCTTTCCAGTTATTATGTTGAGGTGCCACCTTGGAGCATTGCCATGTGCCTCAGTTGGCAAGAAATAAGTTCTGGGGAGCATCCACTGTCTTTGGAGTAGGGCTGTGATTGGCCCATTGGTTGGGTGGACAGTTGGATAGGTCAGTAGGTGATACATATTCCTGACAGACATATCAAATCTATATCTAGGCAGGTACCCAAGTCTTCAAAACCTACTCTCTCCCGCCTCACCACCTAGGTTTCCGTAGATTCTCTCATATGCTAGAATATAGTACCACCATCCACACATGTGCTTAAGCTCTGACCCCAAAATGATGTAACCAGAGATGCATTCAATACCATCTGTCCCCAGTGCTCTGTCCCCAGCCACCATCAGACTGCACCTTTGCCCAGAACCATCCAGACAAACTATTCCTGAGTTCCCAACTAACAGCAATTAGGAAAAACACAGGTACTGTTTTTTTCAGGATTCTAAGATTTGGGGGTGACTTCTGACCCTGTCATAGATAACTGGAACCAAGGGAATGAGGGCTTACCATCCAGCTCCGCTGCTTGCTGTGACCCAATTTGTGACCCCAGGAAGTCTCCTGGCCCAGAGCCCTGGGGAGTGGGCCTGTGCCTGGTCTCACAGTTGGGAAGAAATAAGCAGGAAGTTAGGAATTACCAGTCTGGCTGGGCTGCTGAAAAGCCCAACTGGTTCAATGTGGGTTTAATCAATTTTTAAATTTTTTTTTTTTTTTTTTTACTGTTTTGAGACAGGGTCTCATGCAGCCCAAGCAGGCCTTAAACTCACTTTGTTGCTGAGAATGACCTTGAACTTCTCTGATCCTCCTGCCTCCCTCCAGAGCTTTCAGTCACCACACCCTGGTTGTGCAGTGCTGGGGACTGGACCCAGAGCTTAGTACAAGGATCAAGGATGGTGGAGACAACAGTGTTTACAATGACAGTGCATCTGTATTAGTTGCTGTCCAGATGTTATTCCATTTAGTCTTTACACTCCGGCAATGTTACCCTTCCCACTCCCGATTACTGATGAGGAAATTAAAGTCTACAGTGCTTCGGGTGACATGTTGAAGTCAAAGCCATTTGCTCCTGGTGGAAACCACCTACCTGAGACGGCGGGTATGTGACAATACCTGTCATCATCTTCCTCCCCAAGTCCATTGCATCTGTTCACATCGAGCCTCAAAACAACCTCCAATTACTTTCTTAAGAGCACAGGGAGTAGGGAGCTCACCCAGATGAAACCCATCTGCCAACCGCCCTCATTGCTGATAGAGCTTCCAGAAAGGCCAGGAAGCTCGCTAAGAGCATTCAACTAACGGTGTGGAGATGGAAGCGCATCTGAGAGGCAGCCCTGTTTACCACTCACACCCAACCCTCCGATGCCGCACTCACCCTCGGACTGCGTGCAGCAGGCGCAGGGAAGGGTAGGCCGTGCGGACGTTGACATGATGCTTCAGGATGAGAGCGTTGACCCACTCCACACGTTCTTTGCCGCCCCGGGCCATAAAGGCAGGGATCCACAGGATGCTGCCGTTGAGGCCATGCAGCCGCTGCAGCAGCTTCTCCCGCCACGTGGCGTTCACCAGGTCCTCAAAGGCCCGCTGGATGACTGAGGGGTTCATAGTCACTAGGTCTGTCTTGAGGCCCACGTCCCGGGCATACTCCTGAACTGGAGCCAGGTTGCACCTGAGGGGTAAAAGGCAACCTGGTCATTTGGGATGGTCCTTCTGACATGAACTTTACCCTGCCCTCTGCCTCTTCTTGCTTCTTTCTTTCTTTTTTTCTTTTTTAAAAGATCTATTTATTTATTATGTGTACAGTATTCTCAGTATTCTGTCTGCATGTATGCCTGAGGCCAGAAGAGGGCACCAGATATCATTACAGATGGCTGTGAGCCACCATGTGGTTGCTGGGAATCGAACTCAGGACCTTTGGAAGAACAGGCAGTGCTCTTAACCGCTGAGCCATCTCTCCAGCTCCTTCTTGCTTCTTTCTTTCTCCTCATGGATGCATCATGGGTACTTGATTGGTCCCAAGCGTTTCCTATCTCTTTCTTCCTGTCTCAATGTTTACTGAACCCCTGTCATATCCTTAAACACAAAATGCCACTGGAGGTCAGTATCTAAAAGAGGAAGCACAGTGCTGGCCCTCAGCCCCCACAACGAGGTGGCTCTTAGTAGGTGTGTCCTGGCCCATTAGGTGACACCTTAGAGTGGAGACTCAGAAGACAGATTTCCAGGTTCAATACTCGGATCTGACACTCTCTACCTGTGTGGTGACTTTCTCAGCCTCTCTGCGCTTCCCGCGAGGCTTCCATGACTTTGGCTGGTGGCAGAGACCACAAGAACAGTGGGTACTCGGGATGCTCCTGGACCATAAGGAGAACATAGCCCATGGTAAGTGCTGTCATGTTTCTATTGGGGGTAGGAGACTATCAGGTGTCAGAGCGGGGAGGGAAATCTAAAGGACGGATGAGCAAAAGAGCAGTGGCGGATAGCGACGGAAGAAGAGCTGGTCTCTAGTTTGTAAAGTCAGAAGATTCCCACAGAGACTTGTTAAAAATAGGATTCCCCAGGTCCTGATTCAGCAAGCCTCAGAGCTTAGGAATTTATATGTATGTATGTATATGCATGTGCATACATATACTTTCGAAAAAATCTCTTCCTCTTTGGGTTCTAAGCAACTTTTAAAAAAAAACCCACGATGCTATGAAATTTGAGGCACAGGAAATTTGCCCGAGGGTAGGGAATGTGAAGCAGTATGGGTGTTCAGAGGAGGGACATGAATTGGTCTGACTAGCACGGATTCCATCGGTGAGACAGGGAACAAGAGGAATGTTAGATAAGACCTCAGAGGCTGGATATGCAAGGGCTTGTCACCGAAGGCAGTAGGAAGCCATCCGAAGGGTGCTGAGGGAAAGAGCAAATGGGCTGATCTGTATCCTGCTATCTCCTTGCTGAACCAGTCAGCCTGCCTATTCCCCGAAGGACCGCCTTGGGTCCCTTCCTCCAGAGTTCTGGCCCAGATGTCAAAGGGCCCCTGGGACTGAGTCTGCAGGCAGGAAGCGCTTACTGTCTTCCCTGGAGACCTGGATGGGAAGAACGATCTTTGGATCAGTGGGAATTAATGGAGAACCCAGAGCAAGTATGTGCAGTGTGGAGGCTGCCGGTGTGTTAGCTTCACAGTGTAACGCAGACACCATTTGCCTTTAAGCAACAACCTCTCTTCTTTGCCTGGGGAAGAAAGCCAGTTCAGTGGATAGCACACTGGCCTTGCTGAGTCCTGGGCTACACTGGCCACTTGACTAGTATTTTCTCCCTCCTACAGGTCAGTTCATTTTTACTGTGAACTTGTATTAATAACCCCATTTTAGAGACAGAGGAAGGAAGTCCTCAGCTACCTATTAACTTGCCCAAACTCCCTGAGCCAGGAAGGGAACTAGTAGGATTTGGAAGCTTGTAATCTCTTGGGAGCCTCACCCCACCCAACACCTCGTCTCCATCCCTTGCCTCAGCTTTGCCTTCTCCGGCTATGGCTAAATCTTATTGGGGCAAGAAATGCCGGGGACCTCTTCAGATGCTCCTGCTCCATGCCACAGAGAGTGGGAGATACTTTCAGCACAGTGGCCTGCCTGGGGCCACCCATATCTCCCGCTTACTCCAAGTCCAGCTGAGCCAGGCTTCCAAAACTTGGCTGATTAAATCCCCCCCCCCCCCCCCCCCCCCGGTCAGGCTCACTGGAGATCACCACTGCTAACTGTAACGGGGCGAAGGAGACAGCACAGGTTGAGTGGGTGTCAAGCAGATTTGAGGGCTGCTCAGGTGGTGGGGAACACACTGACTGATTACTAACATAAGGACCAAATAGACCTTTGCTGGAAGAGACATCAGGGTATTTGTGCCCTCTAAGGGCAGGGCAGTTCACAGCAGTGGCTTCACAACCTACATGGGGTTGGGGTGGGAAGTTGGGGGGTCTGTGGGACTCAAGCTTGCCCAGTGATATGTCTTAGTGAGGACATTGCCACTAGGCATGTGTGGGGGCGATTCGTGGGGGGGGTGAGCAGTTGAGACACGTGTGGCCTCTGAATGTTTCTTCCCACTGACATAGAATACATGATTTTTTTTTTTTTTCATTTAAGTGGAGTCAAGTCCTTTCTGACTTTGGCTCTGGCAGAGGCGCTCTCGTTCAAAGAGAATTCTAGGAGAAGAAGCTGCAGAGCAGGCAGGCCTGGTTTCTGGCAGGAAGGGAACTGGCCCCTTTCAGAAATAACTGTATCCATAGGTACGTGTGGAGTAAGCCTCAAGATGAGGGGAGCAGTTTGGCTTCGAAGCCAGGCTGCCAGCTCCACAGCCTAACCCTACTGTGTAGCTAGTCACCAGGATCTGGGCCATCCGTGCCTCAGTTTCCTCACTGGGAAGGACAGTGCTGAGAGTTAAATAAACTCATAGGTGAGCACAGACCAACACCAGGTGCCATGAACATGCTATTACTAACGCGCTGAGGGGACAGCCTATCTAAAGGGTCTATGCTGATGGTGATTTCCCCGTGTGTGTATGTGTGTGTGTGTGCACGTGTGTGTGTTGCTAAGAAGGAAGCTGAGAATGGCATCTCTCCTCATCCTGGCATTGTAGTCTTGTGTCATCCTCTCAGGCCTAGCTGTCCCGGCCATCTCTGTTCCCAGAAGCTGGCGTGTAACCAGCATCTGCTCAATATAGCCTCCCGGATTTGCTTCCCCATCCTTCCCCTTGTGGTCTGCTCTTCCTTGTGGGAGGTGGTGCACACTGCAAGTTCACTCTGTTCCACGAGTCTTGAGACCTACTAGGGCTTCTGGGGTCCTGTTCCCCAGTAGTTTTCTGAGAAAGTGGCCATGTCCTGTGTGTTCCTCACATAGAGTGGGGCAGAAACATAAATGAGGAAAACTAATTTTGCAGACTTTGATAGGTGGAGACAGGCATCCGTTAGGAGGGACTGTTTCAGTATTTGGCATTGGCATGCAGGCCTGTGGAGCCCTGCTGTGTGCTAGGCACACCAGGACCTGGAAATCAAGGCACAGCCACAAAAACTCCTATCATTTCAGGAGCTCGCTGTCTGGGGGTAAGGTAGTACAGTGGAGACACAGGGTTTATAGAGAATGAATACTCGGTGTCCTATCATGTGGGGGACACAGGGCATGCCCACGTGTGTTACTTCATCTAACATTCATGACATCATGTGTGATTGTGTGTTTGAGTGGAAGTGTGCTTGTGGATATGGGGTCAGCAGAGCATGCTGAAGCCTAGGCTCTCTCTGTGCATCTTGCATGCATTCACGGTTGCATCTTGCATATAATTCGTTGCCACATCATGCATAACCCCCCCCCCCACCATGGTCTTGTGGGAAACCCAGAGACTCAGGCTTACTTCATATCTCACGTCTCTGTATTTCAATAAGGCAACAGGCATGCATCCCCATTGAAGTGTGGAGAAAGCTGGCTTAGCATCTGGAGAGGCTTCATCACGGGACGACCTTAGAATCAGCTATTGCAACCCAAACATTTCACAGATGAAACCGAGGCCCAGGAAATGGGAGTGTTCTACTCCAAGTTACTTGACAAGTGGTCATTGGAGCCAAGACTGAGCTTCAGAACCCACACTGGGAACTATGGGCTGACCCTGGCCACGACTTCTAGAAATTCTTTTGGGAATCCAGCTCATAGGAGAAGGCCAAACATCTGCAGGGTGAATCTTTTCTCCACAGTTAGGAGTGGGGCTTAGTGTGGCTTGGGAAGCTGACCGTCGAAACGCATTACTCTGCCTGTCCTCCAAGAGTTATATGAGGTTGGAGAGATTTCTTCACTGCTGGCTGGCTGACCCTGGAGGAGAGCTGACCCTGGAGGAGGCTTTGCCCCGTGCCCTCCATTTTAACAGCCGTGCTCATATCCGTCACCTCTCTGGCTTCCAATCAGACAAGTTCCACACATTTTCCTTTCTTTTCTTTTTCAGACCCTCTCTTTAGACTGGAGGGCTTAGAAACGTAGGGATAAGAGCTATTGGCTCTGCTAGCCACAGAGAGACCTGGTCAGGGGGAACAAAAAAGAAGTAACTGGTACCCAGGCTATTGTAGCATCTCCAGTCTCAGGGGATGCAGGAGTGATTATACTCATTTCTTCCCATGTCCTCAGGTTCAGGGAACTCGCTGGTCATGATGCTCCCAAAACCCCAGAAGGAGAGATTCTCTTTGCACAAGGGCAGTCCTAACAGCAATATGAGATGCGGCACACATTTCTGCCAGGGCTGGGAGCACTTTGGGATGAAACTTGAGGCACCATGTGTCCTACTTTTGTCTAGAAGACAGCGATACCTTGTTTCTGAGTTTGTATGGCTCGAGGGTTAGGTGTCAGGTCTATGGGTAACTGTCACAATGTCCCCAGTGATGGCAAAACAAGAGCTGATGTCACAGAGAAAATGGCTGTTGAGTTTCTTTATCACTCTTCATTTCCTAGGTTTTGACTACAGGATACTAAAGTTACAGGTAGAATACGCCTTCCAGAATACTGGGAAGACCTTTATGGCCCCGGCACAGGAACTACCCATCCAGATTTTCTTAATCCCCTTTGTGCCAGGATCTGTCTAGTGTTCAGAGAACAAGCCCTTTCTGTAAGGGCCAAACAACAAATATATTCAACTTTGCAGGCTGTGTGCACTCTGTATTCCTTTAGCAAAACATCCCAGCTTTGCCCAGAAAGCTAAAAGGATGAGGGTGGGCCTGAGTGGCTGTGTTATAATAAAGTTTTATTTACAAAGCATATGGAGGGCCATAGTCTGCCCACCTCTGAACTCTTCTTTCTGAGGCCCAACCTTATAATCCAGAATCACCTGGACTCTCTGGGTCACACAATGCTCCTGTCCTGTCCCTGTAGTGACTTAATAGATTAGATGTGCATTCTGATCGGAAATAAGGATCCCTGTGATGAATCTTCATTGTCAATCTGATTGAATTTAGAATCCCCTGGGAGACACACCTTTGGATATGACTTTGAGGAACTTTTCAGAGAGGTTTGACTGAAGAAGTAAGCCCCGCCCCGAATGTTGTTGTTCCATCCTAAGGGCTGGGTCTCCAGGCTGAATAAGAAGGGGAGAAAGGAGCTGAGCACAGACATTTATCTCTGTTTCTTAACTGCAGATGTGATCTTATGTCACGCCTTCTCCATCATGATGGACCCTCAGACCACGTGTGCAAACAAGCCCTTGCTCCTTTAAGGTGCTTTTGTCAGATGTTAGGGTACAGGGATGAGACAGATCACTAATGCTCCCCCAAAGCAAGTATGACAAGGAGTGAAAGTTGAGAACAGGAGGCACCTGACAAATATGTCTTGTTTCAGCCACCTGACTTAAATATATCTGCCACTCGGGGCCCAAACCCTTGCCGCAGATGGTTGGTTACCTTATGACGAAGCTGTGCGTGTCAATCTCCTGCCCACAGCCGCTGTTCAGCAACACCCCCGAGTTGCCCACGATGGCACAAGTCTGAAAATGCTTATTCTTCAGGGGTGAGGTTCTGGGAAGGAGTTCGTAGAGGTTCTGGGAAACGTTCATTGTGCTGTCTCGATCAAAGATATAATGAATAATGTCTCCGGGCTTCAGGGTCCCCTTAAGGACGGAAATATCCTTCTCTGCATCCAAAAACTTTAAAATCTGCTTCCTGTAGAAACCAAATGAAGAAAGTCTCCATGCTGCGAGTTGCTCTTAACAGGCTCAGATGTTCTACTCCATGTCACCTTGCAAGGATGCTATCACCCAGCAACCAGGTGAGCATACCCTGAGGCTCAAATGCCTTCAAGGATGCTCTCTGGCTTTGCAGAAGGCCCTAGATGAAAGGATGCTGCACCAACGCCAGGAAATCTTCAGTAGTGGGCAACCCCAGTCCTTTGGCCCAGGCTACACCAAACTTCCTGTCTTAGGGGAACTTTCATCAAACAGGGAGTCAGAGTGATGTGTGCCCTGATTCCATAGAAGCCTTCTAGGAGTGACCATGGTGGTGGTGGTGTGGGGGGGGGGGGCAGCAGAGGTGGCAGATATGTAGATGGGTCTGTGGAACTGTGATGGGGAATCACTACTCCCACTTGTAAGATTCTGTGAGTGTAGCCTCCTGGCCTGTGCCCTGACCCATTTTGTGTACTGCCTCTTATTTCCCTAGTGTTGTCTGGTGGGGAATGTGAATCATGACATCTCCTTGGTCCCACAGAGACAGGATCCTCTGTGTCTGTTCAGAACAGCGTGATCAAAATACAACACATCATTCTCTAGGTTCTGGGGTTAAGTTAGATCTAGAGGGAAAGTTCTAGAAGAGCACAGGGAAAGGCTGGAAGACACTGGAGTAGGTGTCTTCATGAAATCACAAAAATTTAGCCAAACACAGCCTGTCTCTAGGAGTCTGAGCACCAGTGTGAGGTCTACTTATAGAAACCTAAGGATTGGAGCAAGGATGACACCCATAGGCTTGCTAACATGGAGGGGAGGGAGAACTCTCACAGGACCCACGACACTAGACAAGGAACTACAAACAACCAGGCAATACCAAAAGAAGGATAGTCTCCTCAGCTGGTTATCCAATGCCAAGTGGTCAGCCTTGAAGTCATACACACATATAAGCAACATACAGACCGAGCAGGTTGTGTTTATATATTTAGGACTATAAACATTCATATATAGATATATGTATGCACGAATACACCCATATGTAACAATGCTATGAGTTTGAAATGGCAGCAGACACATGAGGAAGGCTGGAGGGAGAAAAGGGAAGGGGAAAATGATGCAATTATATTTTAATTAAATTTTAAAAAGAACTGCTTAAGGAGCTAGAGAGACAGCGAGTCGGCAAAGTGCTTGTCATGCAAGCTCGAGGGCTTAAGTCTCATCTCAGGAACCCACATTTTAAAAAGCCAGGCACAGTGTCAGGTGCCTGTCATCCCAGGCTGGGGAGGTGAAGATGCACAGATCCCTGGGGCTCCATTGCGAGCCAATCTAGCCTACTCAGCAGGTTCTGGACTAATGGGAGACTGTCTCCAAGACCAATGTGGACAGCTTGTGAGGAACAATGCCAGAGGGTGACCTCTGCCTTCTGCATGCTCACGGCTACATATACACATGCATCCACAGATGACAGACACGCACAGAAAATGCCTAAGCCACCAGTTTTACAACATGGTGGTGATTGCAGTCATACAGAGAAAGGAGCTGGGTGCTTAGGTCAGCTGGTCTAGTTGTATCTCCTGCAGCAGGTCCCCATTTCGCCTTTCAGAACCGAGCCAGGGAAGCTTGTCTTCCATCCACAAGTGTTCGTGGATGTGCGCTTGGTCACACTGAGCCCTGAGCCTGCAGAGCACCCTGAGGCAAGTCCTAGGAGAGTCGCAAGTTTGTATACTTGGGAAGGAGGAAGAATCTGGAAGCTGTGGCTGACACCTGAGGAAACCTGATTCTGTGGGGATCTGGGTCAGATGATTAATATACATCTAGGTCTGGGGTGTTCTGAGACAGCCAAGGGGGCAGCCAGCATCCCTTGGGGATGGCACGTTCCATCTTCTAGCCACTGCCTATTAGTGAGTGGAGTCTCCAGTTACTACGCAGGGAGAAGCCACCTTGGCTGAGGACTTCTTACGTCTTAGCAGGAAACAAAAGCGACTTATTTACTCCACTTCATGAAAGACTATACAACTTGACATGCTAATATACTTTGTAAATTGCTAATATCCCTTGCAATTACTTACCCCAAAGTATTTAAAAGCAAAGAGAGCCCCCCAGAAAGCTCATAAATAAATACCTCTGTGAGGGAATTAATTTCTAACTAATTATGAGAAATTACAATCAATTATTAAATATCATTCCAAATCACTCACAGAATCTTTTATTGTGAATAATTTTGGGAACTAATTGAGTAGAGGGAGATTCCTTTTCCCTCTGGGTGGAGGCATATTGTTCCTTCTACAGTGACTGCTGTCTACAGGCTCCTTACAGAAGCAATGGTCTCCTCTTCTACACAGACAGGGTGTGTGTGTGTGTGTACACGCATGTGCGCGAGTGTGTGCATGCATGCATGTGCGCATCCACAACTGTGTGTGTGAGTATGTGTGTGTGTATATACATATGTGCACCCCTGTGTGTGAGTGTGCATGTTTGTATGTGTGTGCATGTGTGCATCTCTCTATCCCTCACCGCCTTTTCAGAGTTCCTACAGGAAAGGTCCAGAAAGAGCTGATGTGGGTGGGTGCTGGCAGTAGGATTTCACCTCAGGAGCTATAATGAGGAACATGAAATATGGTGGCCAACCCAAAATATATGGCCAACTCTGAATCCCTGGAACCTGTGAATGTGATTTTACTCAGAAACAGCATCCTGGCAGATATGATTAAGGATCTTGAGATGAGATCATCTTGGATTCCCTGTGGGCTCTAAATCCAGTGACAGTGTCCGGTGAGAGATGGAGGATGAAGTTACACCAACTCAGATGAGGAGACAGAATAGATAAATATGGAGGTGATACAGCCATGGGGACATCCAGGGCCCCCCAGAAGTCAGCAGAAGCAGCAAGGAGGGCTCTCCTGGAGCTGCTGGGACAGCACTCAGAACTGCGACTTCTAGAACCATCTAGCCTTAGGTTGGTGGGGGTTGCTGCTCTGTTAGCTCCATGGTACACAAAGGAAAGGACATGACTGTCAGGACAGTGCAACAGGGATGGGTCTCGCTTAGGTAACCCCAAAAGAGGTACTGAGAAAGATGGCCTGGTGGCAGCTCCTCCAGGGGGCCTCTCAGTTGTCGGGCTCCCAGATGGCAAACGCTTTTTAGTCCCACACCCTTTTTTTCTCCCCATGAAGCATCTAGAACTATGGGGTAGAGTCACTGAAGGAGGCAACTCCCTGTTTTGTGTGATAGTGTATGTATGTGGTCCTTCACCTTTCTTGCATAACTATCTGAGAGTATCCTTAGCTCTAGAACAACCAAATCTGGGCTGGGACGACAAACTGATAGCCTGGGGAATCAAACCTTTCCTTACCTGGTCCTGGCTGCCTCATTCCCATTCCCCATTCCCTGTCTTCTGTTCAGTGCTCTTTCAGCCCTGGTCACAAATCACATATTCAGAATGTGTGCATTCAGGATGTGCATGGCGCACCTGATAAACTCCCACTTACCCTTCAAAACATAGGCCAGCCTTACCTAGTAGCCTTCTTGGATCCCTTAGAAAATGAATGGCTCCCTTCAGTACAATCTCCTTAGCTTTATCTCTTTGCAAGATATAGCACCGTCTGGTGTGAACATCCTACCATGTTGTCCTGTCTCTGCTTATTTTTGTATTTTTCTGCCTAACTTGCCTAGTTATGGGCCACAGGTCAGTGCTTGGAAATGAACATTGGATGGGTCAGTCATGACTGCATCTGAGCCAAAGTCCCAAGCACCAAAGTCATCATTTTCTCCATGTCCACCACCCGAGGATGACTGTTGTCTGAGGGTGCCAAGGCCAGGACAAAGACTTATCTCTGACTTAGACAGATCAGTCTCTTAGAGGTCGACCAGATGCCAGATCAATTCTGTGTCCCTCAGCTATAGCTCTGTGTTTTCATGTGGGTGGAAGTAGGGAGACAGTCTTTCATTCTTTAAGGGCCATGGGAGGTGGCAGACAAGGTGAAGGACTGTCACAGATTCAGGACATAAGTACCAGGTAAAGGCAAACAAGAAACAACTCTTTATGCCAGAGAAAGATACCTGTGGCCTGCACTGCCCAGAAGCAGAGCTCCTGACTTAAACTGATGACCCTAGGGGGCTGGTCACACAGACCACCTCCCCTTGCCCACATGGCTGCATATCCACATGGGTCAGGTGGCTGGGCTTGTCCCAGATTTTGATTTCTAATTGTCATTTAATAGATGGAACCTGCTTCCTCAGGAGGAAAACATTCATTTCTATCCTGGCTTCTTTAGATAACAGAGAGTTGCAGTTTGGTGACTCATGGTACAGAAAGCCAGGTCTGCCCCCCCCCCCCTTGTCCTGTAGGTAATGACCCATACCTGATCCTCAGAGAGAGCGTCTGGTTGTGTCTCCATTTGGATGAAGCCGGCTGGATGCCGTGTTTAATGCTTTCATTACTTCTGTCAACAACAGCTGGCAATGAAGACCCATTTATTACGACCTCAGCTCTGGAAAGGGGGAAAAAAAACCACGAAGGTAGACATGATCTGTGAGCCTGCCCATGACAAGTCTAATAGCTTTGTTTTCGCACGGGCTTGAATGTAAACTTCACAAGAGCGAAATTGCAGTTATTACTTGAGAAGGGAAGTCTATTTATCTTGGAGAATGCACGAACTTGCTCCCTCAGGAATAGCCTGCAGACATTGGTTCTTAGAAGCAGGAAGTGGGGGCCCTGCAACTCCTCTTCCCTCCTCCCATCTCTGACCTTCCAGGGGGAACCTGAAGTCTCTGCCAGGACAGTGCAGGTTCCCTTCTCAGTACAGAGAGGAGTGTCCACAAGAGCAAGGTGCCAGCTGTTACGTGGTGGCCCGCAAACGTTAAGAGATAGCTAAACCCCACGCAGGACAATGTCCTTAGAGCCTGTGGCTCCGCCCTCCTTCCCTCATTCCTCTCATTTTCTTCTTTGTAAAACCTTTTCAAATACATTTGTGTTTGTATGTGTGGTGTGTGTGTGTGCACATGTGCGCGTGTACATGTGTGTGTGTACACATGTGTGCATGTGTGTGCATGCGTGTGGGGGAGTCAGAACAACTGGCAAGAGTTCATTCTCTTTTTCTGTTATGTGGGTTCTGGGAGTTAAGCTCAGATTATCAGCCTTTGTGGAGTGTCTCTTTGATTACTGTGCCATCTCATCGTGCCCCCCTTTCATTGCTCATAGAAAAAAATACCCATCTGTGATCAGATTATTAGTCTTCTATCTGCCTGTCTTACCAGGCTCCAAGTGTGGGATTTTTCTCCTATGTCTCCATTTCATAACGGTTTAACATAGCAGGTGTCCTATAAGTAACCACCTGTTGAATTTGACTTTGAACTTGGTCCTGAGAAGCCTGGTGTGGAGGAAGGAGCTGGCTGGTTTTGTATTCCTGAGGCAGATCCGTAGGCTGGATATAAACCATCTTCCTGTCCAACTCAGGGACAGCAGGCACGGGAGGGCTTTTGAACGCAGATACTTGAAATCTATGCTAGTAGGTTTCTAAGAAACCAGGCTCCACTGATGGCTTTGAAGGCAGTCTAGGAGTCAGCCTGCCTCCTGCCAACACACACAGATATATGTGGGTCACGTCCCAAGTTCCTTTTGTCTAGCCGGCAGCACTTTCTCTTGGCTAGAATGATAAGTGGGTTTGTAAGGCTGGATTCTAGAGCTTTTGAGAGTTCAAACCAGACACCTCTGTCCTCTACATTTATCTTGGAACAGCCAAGTTCAGAAAGACCAAATCCTGTTAGTGAAGCCTGAACTCAATACTCTGTTTTGCTTTTCGCAGGCAGAGAAGAAATTCTTTTCAGGGGGCCTGTCCTGTATGGCACCCTCGCCGCATCTGCCCACCTCCATCCTTCTGTATCCCTCTGGCTCTCAGCACTTGTCTTGTAGCTTTGCAGGGGATAGAGCAGGCAACTATCTATCAGAGGGGCTTAAGGGATCTTATGGAAGAGAACAGAAAGTCCAAACTTTGGAATTGTTATGGTTTCATGGAAGGAAGCGGAATGTATTGTGTAGGTATTTCACAGTCTGGGCATCTGTGGGCAAATCGCCTAACCTCTCCAAGCCACAGTCTAAGTATTTACAGAAAGAAGGGAGCTAAGAGGAACACACCAGGCTCTGAGGTTCTAGAGTCCTTAGAGGATGGCTATGTTTCCTACCACCTCTCAGGGGTCCAGGGAGGCTGGTATGGCTGCATCCTCTCTAGTACTGTTCCCTCTCTCTGGCTCTCTCTCTTTCTCTGTGTGTAGCATGTCAGGTTTCTTTCTCAATTATTCTCCTATTATTATTATTATTATTATTATTATCATTATTATTTTGGGTTTTTAAGACAAGGTATCTGTAGCTTTGGAACCTGTCCTGGAACTTGCTCTGTAGACCAGGCTGACTTCAAACTCACAGAGATCCACCTGTCTCTGCCTCCTGAGTGCTTAGAATTAAAAGCTTGTGACATTACCATCTGGCCCATCTTATTTTTTGAGGTGGTGTCTCTCACTGAACTTGGAGTTCCCAGTTTGTCTGGACTGTCTAGCCAGCTGCTCCAGAGGCTTACCTGTCTGCCTTCCAAGTGCTAAGATTACAGGTGCACACCTCTGCACCTGGCTTTAATTTTGATTTTGTTTAATATAGGTTCTTCAGATTAAATGCATCTCCCCAGACTTGCTCAGCAAACACTCTCCCCACTGAGCTATCTTTCCAGCCCTTGTACTTACTGCCTCCTTATGTGTGTCTAGAGGCAAGAGCAGTAAACTCAGGACCACGAGTACAGTGATCACATTCTAAGGCCTCCAATATTCACGGCAACTTCCATTAGTAAGGAAATAGTTTACTGTTTGAGATGGGACATGGTCTTCTTAAGAGCATCATGGCTGCCATCTTGTAGTTTTAGGTGGATTTGGTACCTGGTGATGATGCTCCCTAAAAACTGGACATTTTGCATGGCGTCAGGCATGCTCAGGAAGAAAGCATCTGTAGAACTCTGGACTCACGGAGGCTTGTAATGGGGACCTGCTCGGAAATCTCTAGGTGGGGTCTCCAGGCTTCTCCTGGGCACAAGGTGGTAAAAGAAGGATCCAGGCACTGATAATGGTAACATGTCATTCTGATCCTGGTTCCTAGCTGACAGGGGAATCTTGTATAGACATCCTTGGTGCTGAACTTCAACCCTGGCTCTGTGACTATCTGGCTAGAGGGCATGAAAAGGTCGCTTCAGGCTCCTGGCCTCCACCTTCATTTCTAGGCAATAAAGGGGGCAGCTTAGCTATCCTCAGGGACGGCCACTGTTTACAGCTATCAGATATTCTGCACTATCCAAACCCAGCTGGACTACTGAGGGAGATTTATTGTCTTCTGTGAATGTGCCCGTCAGGTCCCAGGATCCTTCTTTTGTCTCCCAAACGCTACAGGTACATTTTTGGATATGAGTTGCTTCACTTTCAACTCTTGAACTTTGCCCTCAGTCACCAATCTTCGAGGCTATCAGTACGTCCAATGACAGCAGCAAACATCTACTGAATGTCTTAGTCATCTCAGAAGATCGGCTATGTAGAGCCTTAGCGTCAGTAGTTCAAAGCTGCTGCTTTATCGGTGTTTGAAAGGTGAATGTGTTTGCCCGAAGCCCTACCTAGAGAACCCAGGGTTTGAATCCAGGGCTGCCTGGTTTCTGCCTAGTTCTCAGACTCAGTCTGACAGTGCCTCTTCAAGTTACCATGGAGACCTGGGTCTTGGGGACAGGGTCGCCTTTCTCCAAAAGGGGGAACAGAGAGAAGTGTAGGGCATGTGACTTTCTTTATTTCTGCCGTTATTTGCATGCTAGCCAAAAGATTCACTTCGTTTGAAATGCCATAGGGTCGAGGCCGCTGGCACTGTAGAGGCGGTGAGGGCAAGGATAGAGGAAACAGTTTCTCACGCCAGTTACACAAGGTCAAGATCAAACATACTTTATAGGCCGGGTACGGTCAAAAAAAAAGACCTAAAAATACCACGGAAGAGTAAATAATGAAACTGAGTGTGGCGGCCTCTGGCTGTTGTGAACCTCTCAATCCCAACAGCAGCAAACCAGGACGTGGAGGAAGTACCACAAGAACTTCAGTTTGAACAGTAGCCTCTGTTCATGGCAAGCATCTTGGCTCCTTATATGTGGGTTTTGAGACAGAGGTCCGAGCGGCGGTGTACTCATCCTTTTGTGGAGAACGGAGAAGGGGAAGCGCGAAGTATCTGCAGCATGCCTTGCAGAGTGTTTGCACAGTTCCCTGCACCAGTCTCCCTACCAGCTGGGGACTGTCCCAAAGACTTCCAGTCCCACAGTGTTAAGAGTGTGCTTCCAGAATTGAGACCACAATCCCACAATTAGAGTTAACATTACTTAGTTGACTTCCTACGTATTTTAAGATGTCTCAGCAAAGTTCTTAAATGCTTTATCCCCATCTCAACCTCCCAGACAAGTCATCAACTACAGTGAAATTGGATTAAAGTCCTGGCTTGCTTCCGGGGCTCCACTGCTCAGCAAAAATGCGGGTTCTAAGGAAGTTGGTAGGAGTTCAAGCTCAACGAAGTAGGTGGGCTCTTTGCCAGAAGGTAACTTGTGCCCACCTGTGTTTTCCATCTCTGTAGCCTCTCTAGCCCCATGGACCATTTCATGATCTCCCACTGACAGCTCCCCTCGAAAGTGATTAAGGAAATGCAAAACCAAAGTGAAATGAAACAGATCTATTTGCTAAGTAAGAAGAGCACCACCCAGCAAAGAGGAGAGGCAGATTAATAGCTGCCTTACAGCAAAAACAAATGAACACAAAATCTAATTTACAAACCTATTAGATTTGCTATGTAAGCTGTTCACAGCTGATCTGATTGTACCTCTGCCTCCAGAATTCCTGCAAGACAAAGGAAATGCATTATTTATCAGCACAGCTCTTCCTTGCAAAGCCCTCTTCAATCACCAGGAGACCCCAGAGCTCACCTGGGGGACCACAGAAAGATGACAACATCTGACTCTGGACTTTTCATAATGGGCCATGTCTTGTTCTCTGCCATAGCCCAGGAATCTGATGGGATATTTGGGTCTCTCAGAGCCTCCCATCTCCCAGATGAATGCGACCAACTGAGACACCCATTTGAGATTGGTGAGAGACTGCTTTGGAGACGTCTCCCTTGACTAATCCGTGTGATGACATGATTCAGCACAATGTGGCATTGGCACCAGCTAACCCAGCTGTGCTCACTCTCATCATCCCTTGCTTTCATTCACGGGTTATGAGATGTTTTTTCTCACATTCACCAGAAACAGAAGCCACCGGAAATCCAACAGAGGCAGCAGCACTAACTCGGCAGTGCCTCTAACCAAACGCGGCAGTGGTCTATTTTTTCGTGGCAGGATGCACACTGTTATTGGTGTAGCATGGATGGGACAGGAGGCAGGTGGGCGATGAAGGGGGTCCTTTGTCCTGGGGAACAGGCTCTTGAAAAGCTCAAGACTTTAGGTAAAACCTGAGTGCATGCTCTTGGCGCCCCACTCTGTGCTGTGCCATAGAAACTTCATACGCAAGGCTAACTATTTTTCTTTATTAAAAATGCCCCCCCCCGATTTATAGGCAATGCGAACAAGAAGGTATTTTGAATTTTACTTGTGTGTTAAAGTTCTACTGAACCCTTCAAAGAAGGGGTTAGTATACAGCAAAGAAACAATGAACATCCCTGGGGAAGCTGTGTATTGGGGCAAACTGTCATTAAGTGAGAAGTCTTTGGGAAGAAGTTATAGCAAAGCAGCACACTGGATTTATACAGATATCATCATATGTGCATCTGCATGTATATACATACATACATACATATATATATATGCATATATATAGAGAGATGGTTTTTTTCTGATCTGTTGAAATACAGTTTCAACATTCCTGACTAATAGTCATTTAGTCTTCTGTTTCATAGTCAAACAATTGGAGTTGGCATGAGGTCTCTAGGATGTCGCCACCATTGAGTTTTACCCCTCCAAGCCTAGTTCTTTATGACACAGAGTAACATCACACTTAACTCTCATTTATTGTCTAATACTTAATTTATCTGGTTTTATAGTCTTTCCATTCTCTTCGGAAGGCAAAGCTCTTGACCTTCTGACTGGGATTCTGAACACCTCACGGGTCCCAGTTCTGAACCACAGTCTTAGGGTTGACCCTAAGGGCTTCTTTCGGTGTGGCGTCCCCACTATCACTGTCCACGCGCACCTCTCTCTCAGATCCTAGCCATCCAAGCAGCTGTCCTCGAGGGACGGACGAGCTGCTGGGCTGGTTAGTAAGTCGAACGTGATATTTAAAGTGCAGTAATAGTTCCAGACTAGCAAAAGGTTAATGAAACTAAAGAGATTGTCTAGCAATACCACGTGCATAAGAACTGATACATGATTTTTAAAGCATTTTTCAAAGGGAAATTAAGTAAATGGTTTGGAATAATTGACTAACAATCTTGGAAGAAATAACAAGCACCTTCCTGTGGATAGCAAAGCGAACTTTAAATGGGTTTAGCTGGTTATCCTAGTTCACATCCTGTCGCTGAGACAAAACATTAGCCCAAACCAACAAAGATGGGAAAAAAGATTTATTTCTTCTTACAGCTCCCAGGTAAGTCAAGGCAGGAACTGAAGCAGAGGCCATGGAGGAACTCTGCCTACTGGCTTGCTCAGTCTGCTTTCTTATGTATTAATCAAAAAATGTACCACAAGCTTGCCCACAGATCAGTCTGATGGAGGCTCTTTTCAATCGATGTCCCTTCTTCCTGGGGACTCTGGTTCGTATTAAGTTGACAAAACATTGACCAGCATGCAAATGTTTCCCAAACCAGTGATTCTTATATCTCTATAACCAATTTCCTTTGTCATCAAGGGTACCATTTATTTAAATTTTAAAATGGATTCATCTTTGAAAATGCACCTTTGTCCTAAACAAGACCACCCAAGAACCAGAGGTATGAAGTTGGAGCCATGTGCTTATTCACAAAACCCACAGAACCATTGCTAGGAAAGTATTTATCTGAAGAACTCCTCAGATCATCTCACATCACCATGAGGAATAGTGGGGATACTTGCATCTCCCTCTGGGAATGACCAGACAAAAGAGGAAAATGCCTAGAAGGAAAAGCAAACATGAATTTGGAAGGACACGTGGCAGGCGGGGTCCACCAGGAGTCGACCAGGGAACAGAGAACATATTGTACCCACATATGAAAATGCCAACAAAAGAAAGGCGAGAAATGGGTTAAAAAAATGGCAGTGTATTTATGAACTGTTTGATGAGGGCCCAGGAGTATGTGTGAGAGTAAGATGAGATAATAGAGATAGATAAGATGAGATAATAGATTCCGGAGAATGCTCTGCCTTCATCAGAATCTAAAACGCTGATTATTTAAAAGGCAGACCCAGCTCACGGGGGCTTCCATCAAACTTACAAGGGCTCCGGGTGAGGTGAAGGCTGCATCTGATTTAACTTTTAAAAATTATTCATTCAACAAAAATATTTGAATAACATCATAGCTGGGTTGCTTGCAATGCTGAACACATACAGTTCCCCAGTTCCCGCCCTCACGAAGTACAGGATACCGCAAGGATTCTTCATTTTACACACACACACACACACACACACACACACACACACACACACACAGAGAGAGAGAGAGAGAGAGAGAGAGAGAGAGAGAGAGAGAGAGAGCGCTGTGGATTCAACAAATTTAGGATAAAAAAAATTCCTGAAAACTTTTGTGTCAGACAGGTGGTGGTGGCACATGCCAGCACTCAGGAGGCAGAGGCAAGTAGATCTCTGAGTTCGAAAGGGGCCTGGTTTACAGAGTGAGTTCCAGGACTGTTACACAGAGAAACCCTGTCTCAAAAAAAGAAAGAAAGAAAAGAAAAAAAATTTGTGTTTACTTTGTGCTTACTGAACAGACATTTTTATTGTTGGTACCCAAACACTACACCATAGCCCTTAGAGTGTATTAGAAATTAGCAGTAACAAATCCAAAGTATAAGAAAGGATGTGCATAGGTCACAGGCAAATACTGCACCACTTTATATAAAGGACTCGAGCACTTGTGGAATTTAGTAGCCGTGGGAGAGTCCTACAGTCAATTACTGAAGACAGTGTGTCCATCATGCCCATTGTGATGCCTTGATATATGTATACATACATATGTATATATGCATACATGCATACATTGTGAAATGATTAAGATAATTCCCATGCCTATTACCTTATTGTCTTTTTTGTTGTCATAGGAACACAGCAGACCAACATGATAGCAGTTTTCAAGAATACGTTATCGTTGTTGTTATTATAATTATTCGAGCAAAGTCCCGCCATGTTGCCCAGGTGGATTTGGATTTGCCATCCTTCTGCATGGGCCTCCTGAAGAGCTGGGACTATAGGTGTGAGACACTGTGCTTGGCTACTTGTGCTATTAGCTGTGGTCACTGTGCTACAAAACAGCTTCAAATCGCCTCACTGGTCTTTGTGCCTTAGACCAACATCTCCCTCCTCTCTTCCCAGCCCCTGATGGATAGATTCAGAGGGGCCAAACACTTCACCAACACCAGCTCCCAGCCTTTCTCCTTTTCTACCTCAGGCTAGGTCCCAGAGAACATGGCATCCTGCAGACTTTGACTATCAAATCCCTGTACTTTCCTTATCAATCCTTCCTCTAACTCAGGGCTCCCTATTCTCAACACTCCTGACATTCTGGCAGGACAGCTCTTTGTTTGTGAGGCTAGGAATGAGACAGCTATCTCTATATTACATCCCCGACTTTTTTTTTTTTTTGAGACAAAGTCTCACTATGTATCTTTGGCTGTCCTGAGACTCACTATGTAGACCCGGCTGGCCTTGAACTCACAGAGACCCATTTGCCTCTGCTTCAGTCTCTGTTGGGATTACAGGCGCGTGCCACCATGCCCAGCTCCACACTTGACTTCTGTCTACTGCCTTCTAACAGTAGACTTCTTCCTCATCTCCAAGGTGTGACAATCAAAAATGTCTCCAACTATCACCAGCATCCCCTGGGATGTGGGGCAGAGACTTGCTGCTGGTCCAGAACCTGCATCGTGCTATTGCTTTCAGCCTAGGGTCTCCCAGGCAACCAGATGGTCCTTATCATGCTTCCATGCTAGCCCCCAAGCCCAACACCTGTGCCTCCCTCAGAGCTACTTGGGGTTTGCATCCTCAGCCACTCTTTCCTTCTCCTTTGAAAGCAGCTGCTTCTTTCTTGGCATCTTTTCCCGTCTGTCATCTCACAGTCTGACCCCTCCTCTTACTGCTGAGCGGCCGGCCGAGGTCTGAGTCTTTGTTCCCATTTCAGCTTCCTTGCCTTCTGAACCCACTGCAGCGTGTTTCCCTTAAGGATGAACAATAACCTTGTATTTTATTTTCCATGTTCTGATGTTTTGACATTTGGGTCTTGCTGTCTCTGCAGATAGCATCCCTCCTAAGGCTAACTAACCCTGCAGATAACCAAGGCTTGCATGGGCATGAGTCCTTCAAGTACCAGCCAGCCATGATATGACGCACTTGCCATCACCTCATTGATGGAGGTCCCACTAGAGGTCATTATTCCTTTGCGCAATAACCCTAAGAGCAGATAGGAGAATCCCAGGACCACATCCTATGCTCCATAGCCTGCAGACATTATTCACCCTAGCCTGCTCACCAGCCTTGACCATCACCTTCTTACAGAAACCACACTAAAGGCTCTTGCCAATCTATTCCTCTTACTGTGTCTCCCGGCTTACCCAGTCTTTTCTGTGTGCCCACATGATCTGGCATGTATGCCCTCTCCCCATGAGAAATATTACCATGAAAAGCTAAACAGGGTGAGACCCTGTCCTGTTCAGTCCTGCAGCTCATAGAATGCCTTGCCCCAGAACTTGGTGAACTAAGTTAGACTTCAATGATGAGACGCTCAGCTGGGAATTCTGCACGCCTGATCACACACCTTCATTACACCCATTTAAGACACTGTGTTGTCATAATCCCTAGGGCAGGGCATCACTCCCAGGGAGTCTGAAGGTATTCGGCTTGAGAAGGAAGAACACAAACTGATGAGATGTTTGTTTTCGTTTTATGCTATTTTACCTCAAATTTTATTAAAATAAATTAATACTTGCTTAGTTAAGGGAAAAAAAACATGATGATCGGGTGAAGAAATTGCTAAAAATAATTCACAAAGTGAATTTATAAGACCGCAGATGCTTAGCCTACCTAAATCAACAACGACGACAACCACAGCCACCCCCGAGAAAGTACTTTGCGTACCATAAAGCCTCAAAACCGAGCCCAAATATCAGCAATGGCAAGTGTCCATTTGATCTTTCTACACTAGTCTCAGCTAGAATGTTGACGCAGTTTGGTCACTTGAAAGTTTTACAGTTTAGGAAGAGTTTGCTGCCACAGTTGTGATGTCCTCTAGCAGAGTACACGGTGACTAAGACAAGAAAGCGAGGTTAGCCAGACACAACAAAACCATGTGCGGTTGGATCCGTTCTGCTGAAAGCAGCTAGGAAGCACGCTGAACGGAATTTCTGCTCAGCTTCTGCATCAGAACCCAGTTATTTTAAAATATATATTTATTTATGAGACAGGGTCTCTCACAGTCTGGGCTAGCCTTGAACTCATAACCTAGGTTATCTTGAATTCCTTATCCTCCCACTTCTACCTCTTGAGTTTGGGATTACAGGTGTGCTCTACACACCCGGTTTCTGTAGTGTTAGTGACAGAACCCAGGGTTCACGCTTGTTAGCAAATACTCTGCCCACTAAACGACAATCCCAGACTGCAGGTTCTTAAATTTTGTGTTAACTGTTGTTCCTCCCCCCCCCCCCCCGCCCGGCAGACAAGTCACAAACGTATCCGTTAGTGGGGCACAATGTGAACATCAGGCGCCATTCTTTATACTCAAGGTCATGCCCAGTGTCTGTCCCTGTTAGAATTTCCCGCATTTGCAGTTCCTCACCGGAGAGTTGGGCTAGGAAAACGAACTTTCAGGCGCTGACAGCTTTAATTAAGAGTCTGGACCCAACTTAAACAGTTGATTAATCTTGAGAGTAGAAGATTAAACTGAAGAGCCATTCCTGAATTTGTAGATGCTTCACATTGTTGGGAGGGTACTGAGTGCCTTTTTCCAGTTCCTACATGAAACCCACTGAGCTCCTACCTGCTGGCTCCCAGGGGTACACTAACATATGGTCCTATGAGCATATGCTAGGGAAAGCGGTGAGGGAAGGGACAATTTGGAATTAGTCATGTGAGCAGACCTGGGGTTCCTACTGAGGGTCAGGCAAGGGTTTTGATTTAAGGACATCCTTTCCTCTGTATACCTGACACCACTGTCATCATTTTCAGCAGCAGCAGCACAGGGATATTAAAGCACTGATAAAGTTATTACCCTTCAGCATCCATCCCCAGAACATCTTATCCCAAAGAGAAACTACAGTCAATAAGCAATCCTCACCGTTCCCATAGCTTTGATTCCATGGTCTGTCTTTAACAGTCTTATGGATCTGTCTATTCTAGATAGTTCAGCTGGGTAGAATCACACAACATCTGGCTTCTTTGACTTCATGTCATGTCTTCAAAATTTATCCACCTCCCAGTGTGCCATGAAGACCTGGCATTTGATGATGGAAGTCTGGGAGGCAGGACAACACAAAGATGCTTGGTATAGGGGGCAGTCCCACCTTCCATGTTGATGTCCTGAGCTAAGCACCTGTGGTTTGAACAGGAGCACAGGTCCTACCTGCTGACCCATATATGATGGCTCAGAGACACCATTGCCCAGAATATTTTGAATTAGTTGCCAAAAATTAACTGCCTGTCTCTGTCTTCTGAAAGGTTGGATATCCTTGCCCATATGAGCAAGGGACCCCCAACTGATTGATTCAGGACAAGTCCTGAACAAAAAGTTAGCAAACATAATGACTTTGCTTACTCTGAGTGGGAGGAGGTTCATATGCTTTTGTAGTTTGGTTTGGGGTGGTATGTTAGGGTTTCTATTGCTGTGAGTAGACACCATGACCGTGGCAACTCTTGTAAAGGGAACATTTCATTGAAGTGCTGGCTTACAGTTTCAGAGATTTATTTAGTTCTTCATCATGGTGGGGAGCATGGCGGGGAGTAAGGCATGTGTTGCAGAAGGAGCTGATACATGTTGCTATGCAGAAAACAGGAAGCAGACTGTCTCACTTGGCATGGCTTAAGCATATATGAGACCTAAAACCCGCCTCCACAGCGACCACATCCTCCAATGGGACCACATTTACTCTAATAAGGTCACAACTCCTAATAGTGCCACTCCCTTTGGGGGCCATTTTCTTTCAAACCACCACCAATGGTCACATCAAGAAGAATGCCTCCATCGGGATATGGCTTGGACCAGGGAAGACTTTGCTCTAAGTATCCCCTTCCAGTAATCCTGGCCCAAGGCATCTTCAGTGATCACCATTAGAGAATCCTTGATGAAGGGCATATGCCTGTCAGCAAGCTAGACTACAGTGATGTAACTGCTGGCATCATCAGGAGACAAGAAGTTCAAGGTCATCCTTCCCAAACTCTAAGATGTGGAAGCTCTCATGTCCTTGCCCTTCACTGCCTTAAAAGTGGAACTGGGGAGATGGCTCAGTGGGTAAAACTCTTGGTACACAGTCATAAGGATCTGAGTTCTGATCCCCAGAATATATATAGCCAGATACAGTACTGCATGTCTGTAATAATCCCAGGGCTTCTACTGAGAGACAAGAGGTAGAGATTGGAGGACGTCCAGGAGCATGTAAGCAGGCTAGCCCAGCATAGGGAGTGGTGAACAAGGCACTTGATCTCAAACAACTGGAAGGCAAGGACCAACACCTGGGATGGCCCTTTGATCTTCACAGGTGTCCTAGGGTACAGGAGTGGCCAGACCCACCTTATAGTTGGCTTTTCCAATCACATTCCAAGTCACCTCCAAGGTTTTGTAGCCTCTGGGGTATGAGTCAGTTAAGATTTCCTTTAAAGAATCAGACAGTTAAGTATTTTAGGCTTTATGAACCAAGAGGAAAAAATTAAAGATATGCACACCCTTCAGAAATAAGAGAGAAAAATTTTCCACAAATGTTTTATTGATGACATTAAAAAAATATAATAATTCAGTAGAATTTTTTTTACTCAAATGTTCCATCAGTCTGCTGATGAGAAGAACTTAATTCTCCTGGGGGGTGGGACAGGATGGATAAGGTTTTGCTTAATTAAAAGTTACTGCTCCTGCCATTGTTACGGGTAGGAGGCATTGTTCTCCTACACTCTTTCCATGATCCTCTGAGATCCTTTGTCTTTCCTCTGTGAACTCATGTCACCTTAATCTTTCTGTTGGAACTTAGGCTCTGCCCTTCCAGTAATTTTTCTGATGGGGGGAACCATAGATGGGAGATTCTTCTCCATCCTGCTGGTCCAACTGGATGGTTTCTCTCCATTCACCTGGTCCCTGCAGCCGCTTATAAAATAATCACTCTGTGGCTTAATATCAGTTACAATTGTTTGGCCAATGCCTTAGGCTTCTTACTGGCTAGTTCTCTCTTATAAATCAACCCATTTCTATTAATCTATGTATCACCACGTGGCTGTGGCTTACTAGTAATACCCCGACAAGTTACTCCTTTGGGGGCTTCATGGCATCTCTCTGACTCTGCCTTATCTCTTTTCCAATCTTTGTTTCGATTTCCCGCCTAGGTATATTCTGCCTGGCCATTGACCATGTCAGCTTTATTCATTAACTAGTAATAGAAACACATAGTCACAGTATACAGAAGGACAAGGACATCCCACACCAGGAAACAAGCTAGAAGAGCAAGCTCTGAGGTGAAATTCCAAGTGTCTGATTTCTCCATGAACTAGTCATTAGCTGTTTGATCTTAGATCATCCCTTGACCTATCTAGAAGCTTCTAGGTGCTTGTATGCCTATAGATTAATAGTATCTGGTTGGTATGATTGTTGAAAAGGTTACGTGATCTAATGCAATGATCCCCTAAACGCAGAGCACACTGCAAACCATTGGACATGAATGTTGTTCTTTTGACTCTTTTCCATCCTCGACCTAAGGACCATGTGGTGGTTTGGATAAGAAGGGCCCCATAGCCTTGTATGCTTGAATATAGTCATCAGGGAATGGCACTACTTTAGAAGGGTCAGGAAATGTGGCCTTGTTGGAAGAAGCGTATTGCTGGGGGTGGGCTTTGTGGGTTCAAAAGACCAAGTCAGGCCCAGTGGCTTTCTCTTTTCCTACTGCCCAATACAGATACAGATGTAGAACTCTCATACACGGCTCCAGCATCATGTCTGCCTATGTGCCACCACGATGGTAATAGACTAAAGCTCTGAAACTGTAAACAAGCCCCAATCAAATCCTTTCTTTTGTAAGAGTTGCCTTATTTATGGTGTCTCTTCACAGCAATAGAACAGTGACTACGGCAGAAATTGGTACCAGGGAGCTGGCCAGATTTGACCTGCTGGCTGTAGAAGGTTGGTGATCCCTATCGTAGGATGCAAGATGCTCCTTATATTCTCAGAGACATCAGTGCCACATTTCCCCCTGTCCCCCCGAGGACTTCCTTATGCTTGTATGTGGCGTTCATGGGTCTAACATAGGTCGTGAACTCCAGTAAGGCCGGCTCATTAGCAGTGCGGAACCATCACGATCGTGATCATGCTGGAACTGATCGGTGGTCATTTCAGGAGGTGGAGTGACAGCATGAGACATTCCTCCCAACCGCTTCGGCTTCACAGGAGGCGACACATTTCGTCCTTGGCGCTGCCCATGCAGACTGGCAGTTTCTCTCGCGGTTGGTTCTCAGGTCGGGAATAACAGTTTTACAATGTGCTCGCCAGTATTTGAGGCTCCTTTTCTATACATCGAGCCTTATTTTTTTTTTAAAGGTTTATTTATTTATTATATATACAACATTCTGCCTCGATGTGTGCCCGCACTCCAGAGCAGGGCGCCAGATTTCAGTACAGATGGTTGTGAGCCACCATGTGGTTGCTGGGAATTGAACTCAGGACCTTTGGAAGAGCAGCCAGTGCTCTTAACCTCTGAGCCATCTCTCCAGCCCCTGGAGCCTTATTTATTTATTTTTTTTAGTGGACTACTTAAACCCCGTAGACAGGGAGGCTCCACAGGACACACAAAGGCTGGAATGTGTGTAGGTGTCAAATTGACAGTGTTACTTCTGTAACAGTTGAAGTCTCTGGTACTGGGTTTCCAAGAGTGTGTTTGAAGCCGAAGGTTAACTCAGCTAACGAGGCTGGCTGTCTTCTGTGCCCTTGAGCTCTCCTTCCCCGCTTCTCCACATTCCCCATGCCATCCCGTCTTCTATTTTAAATACTAGCTTGATTTGATTTATACATTTGCTTTGATTTCAGCCAACTTTTTTTTCCCTTGTCAATCAGTTTCCCTTGCTGTACAAAAAGGTACCAGCTCACTCCTTGCTCTCCCCTCTGCTTCAGTTCAGAAAACAACCCTGGGAACCCAGAGCTTTGATTATGCTCCAGCCAATTTCCCCAGACTTTATATAAAAAGTACTTCTAGGCATCTGCACATCAAAATGCAAGTAAACAAGCCTCTTGGATGCCAGCATGCCATGCCAGGCTTATTCCGGGTCTTTCCTCTTTCTTACCTCTAGCCAGGGGCAGACAGTATGATTTATCACCCCAGCCAGAGTGATTCCAGAGCAAATGGAGGCGCAGACCTGAGAAGATGCATAAACTGGGGTTACCAATTCATGTGGGACTCGACCTCCAAATTGTTAAAGGCGACAGATTTTATACACCGCTAACTAAAATAGTGCTGCATCCTACAGTCCCTGCGGTTCTGAGATCCAGATAACTCAGTGAGTGCTGGGAACCAAACTCTGGTCCTCTCTGAGAGCCAGAAACGCTCTTTAAGTAGTGGACCATCCCTCTAGCCGCAGTGACTTTTAAATGGGAGGTATTATTGTGGTTTGACTATGAAGTGTCTTCCTTGCGTTCATGTGTTCTATCCTGTGGTCCCCAAAAGGTGAGACTGTTATGGAAGGTATGTGGAACCTTTGGGAGGTGGAGCCTGAGGAGAGGAAGTGTGTCATGGGGGGGGGGGGTCTTGAGGTTGTATAGCCTGCTTGCCGTTCAGTGACAGGGAAGGCAATGTGACTAGATACCTTCTGCTCCTGCTTCCAAGCCTTCCCCACCATGAAAGACTGTATCACTTTTACTGCGAGCCAAAATAAACCCTGCCCTCCTCAAGTTGCTCTGGTCGTATCTTTAGTCACAGCAGCAAGAGCAACCAACACGGTGTTCATGGCTACAAAGCCTTTTCTGGGTTCATGCATCCTTATTCCCTACAAGTCAGCCCACCCCCACTGCTTCCTGTTATAGTCTATTTGCAGCAAGGTGCTCTCCACTCAGTTCCCAGTGCCCCCACCATAGACCATGGCCAAACACATGTCTGGGGTCCCGCCTACGCCAGTATTTTCATAGGAAGCACACTTTCTGCATATCCATTGTGTTCTAGGAATGAAGAGACGAGCCAAAACAGTCGCAGGTGCCCTTCTTCTACAGAGAAGGCTCAGCTTCCTAGAGCAGGGCTTGGGGAGGAAGGATGGAGAACTCAGATGTCCTTCCATGCTCTTCTACCTGCATCCACCGGGCATGCTCTGGTCTAGGGCTTTGCGTTAGCTGTGCCTTCACCCTGGGATGTTTGCTCCGGGAAGATCCCCATGGAACACTTCCCCGCTTTGAAATCTGTGTGCAAATGTCATCTGTGTAGCAAGGCCTTTCCTGACCATCGTTTAAAACAGCATGGACTGTCTCTGTGCCCCCACTGTGCTTCTCCTTACTCCCCATCACCACACCCGCTTATTAAAGGCACTGTCTCCCTCTACAGTGGTAGCCCCATGTTGGGAGCATGTCTGCCTAATATTGCCACCCCCAGTGGTGTTGGGTACATCGCCTCCAGGGTTCAATTAATATTCGTTAATGGAAGAACTCAGCCTCCCACCTTTCTTGTGCTACAACAGAGGAACCAGCTGTCTCCTTATCCAAAGCCAGTGATCTATCTCTGTTCTGAATCGCATCCCTTCTGCCTTGAGGCTCTCTAGCCACCGTACCTTCCGTCCTCCATGAACTTAACAATTCCCACTAGCTGCATAATTTGATACGTATCCCAGGGCTCTTGTAAGTCAGGCTAAGTTCCACAAATCTTACCTTACCTCACTGTTGCCTGCCTATAGCCCTTGAGGGAGGAACAGACGTTCATTTATACAGAAGAGGACTCCATGCCCAGGCACAGGGAACATGAGAATAACATCAGAGCTACACAGTAAGTGATGACTTCAGGATTTGAACCTAGAAAATTGGTCAAAGATCTCAGCTCTGAATTACAATCCAGGCTTGCCACACCCTTCCGTTCTCATTTCAATATAGATTCACTTAATCTTGCCTTAAATTTAAACGGCCCTTCATCCCCTATTCTCCTCAGCCAATTCTATATTTCTTCCTATCACTTTGTGAAGATTTGCAAAGTCTCCTCTTTATTAGCCATCTCTTCCTTTCTACCCTGTTCTCTATTTGTCTCCCTCTAATCTCTCGTACTTCTAGTCAAAGAATTCTTTTTTTTAATTTATTTATTATGTATACAATATTCTGTCTGTATGTAGGCCAGAAGAGGGCACCAGACCTCATTACACATGGTTGTGAGCCACCATGTGGTTGCCAGGAATTGAACTCAGGACCTTTGGAAGAGCAGGCAATGCTCTTAACCACTGAGCCATCTCTCTAGGCCTCAAAGAATTCTTGTAGGATCACCTAGCAACAGAATTTCTCAGTCCATATCTGTCTTTGTATGCATTTTATTGCTATAATAAATGCCATGATCAAAGGGAACTTGGGGAGGAAAGTGATCACTTCACTCACAGTTTATAGTCCACCATGAAGGAAGCCAGGGCAGAAACCTGGAGGCAGGAACTGAAGTAGAACCTACGGAGGAATGCTGCTTGCTGGCTTGCTCTTTATGGCTTACTCTGCCTGCTTTCCCAGGACCACCTTCCCAGGGGTGGCACCAACCACAGTGGGCGGGGCTCTTCCACATCAATCATTAATCAAGAAAATACCCCTGCAGACTTGCCCACAGACACTGCTTGGGACATTTCGATTGAGGCTTCTCTTCCCAAGTGACTCTGGCTAGTGACAAGTTGACAAAAACTGACTAGTGTGCCATCTTTCTCGGCCTCCAGCAGGACTTGCCAGCAGTAGCTGCTCCTCTCTTCCAGGATAGAATATTGGGGGTTTCCTGGGTGCAATTCTTACCCTCTGCCTGGCTCACTGGGTAGCCCTGAACAGACCCTCTGTCCCCTAAAAGACACATGAAAAACGCCATCCATGGCACACCCTGGAGGAAGCTTGCTATTAGGAAGAGACATGAAACATTATTGCAAGGAAAGGGGTCCTTTAGAGTTCACAGGACATCTTTATCAGTCCTTCTGGCTCAGAGATGCAGTATTTTAAATTGTTTTCTTTTTAATGCCTTAAGGTTCTATTTGCAGTGGCATAAAATCCCTCCTTGACACTTTCTGTTGCCCAGGCAGATGGTGTCCACATTCTTGAATTCAATTTTTCTTTATATTCACACCCAAGCAGATTTTGCTTAGAATTACCCATCATTTTCCACAAAATTTGGATTTACATTTCCAAACACAAACATTGTTAAAAGAGTGTGTAGGTACACATAGTCTTCCCTTCAGAGCAAGTGGTCTCCTTCCCACTATCAAAGTTCCCTCCCCAAGAGCCATATCTTCACTACCCCAGGTGACGGTTCTTGTCCCATTGGCCATGTGGACAAAACACTGCCTAGAAGGACATGAAGATCCCCAGAGTCATTAAAAATGATCATGGCTTCATATGTGGAATCTTACCCCATGCCAGACACAGTACCAGAAATATGGTATGCTCACTTCCTTATTTCTCACCGTTTTAGAGATAGGATGTCCAAAGCTTCAAAAAGCTTCAGAATTTGCCCAGGATCACCCCGTGAATAACCCCAGAATAAGAGGTTTCAGGACATCATCCTGAAATCATGCATCTGTGAAAAGGGGTTTTGTACCTCCCTTTCATTGGCTGCGGGTAAGGACTGAGTGTGTAGGCCCAGGGATGCTAGAGAATTTAGCAGAAGCAAAGGTTATTCCACAAACCGCAGCGGGAGAGCTAAGCAGACGGTTCAGGAAAATATTCGAGTTAGGCTTCCTACTTGCCTTACGCTGATCGGTAAGTGTGGTCCAGTCATTGCAGGCTACGCTTGGAAACAGTTTGCTATGAAAACACACTCGGTCTATGACCCAGTTGTTTTGCATCCATTATTGACGGCCCTTCCACTGCTTTAACCTTGGCTGTCATTCCCTCTCTTTTATTGTAGAAGAAGCGTACTACTACAGAACCCTAACCGGAAAGTTGACAGCCCTGGAAACTCATTTCATTCATGTCGTAGGGTGTGGATAAATCCATGCTCTTTAAAGAGAGGAGCAGAACGCCCGTCTGATGCGCCACACTTTGCTCTTGAACCTGCCGGGCAGCTACTTGAAAGGCCTCCATGTTCAACCAGGCTTTCTTCTTCTTCTTTTGTTCCTTTCTTGATGGCCTTGCATTCAGACGCGGCAGTGTTCCTATTAACGTCAGCTGCTGCCTTTTCATGACAGAATTTCTAGAGGACACCCGGACAGGGAAGACTTTGAAGGTGCTTTTCTTCTGGGGGCTTTGATGTGTCTCCTTGTGACCCTGCCTGGTCCTATGACAATGGCCATTCCCTCTTCCTGAGCAGCAATGCTGGTCAACACTCAGGAAGTCTTACTGTTAGCTGGAAAGAGGTAGAGTGGGACCACTGGATAGGGCCTGGGAGCTCTAGCTTCCCACAGCTTCTGCTCTTACAGCTGAATCTTTCTTGGTCTTGATATGCTTTTTCTAAGTCAGGTCTTATAGGGTTCAAATAGAAACCCCTATGAGTATTTGTTGCAGTGTTATTGAAGGTGATAGCCACTGTCCTTCAGAACAGAATAAACCAGATATTATTGCTTGCTGAGCTTAAGAAGTCTCTTGGGACTGCTGTGCTGTTTTCCCATAGTGCAATCCATTAGGGTCTTATTAGAAGCCATGAAGGAAGGACAAGACGGTTAGCCATAGTAGGATCAAACTTTCTAATGTTCTATGGCTTCCTCAGATGTGAAGCTGGGCTCTATCCAGAAGGAAGGGCTGCTGGAGATCATTTTTGTGCATTTTCTTTCCTTCATGTAGGAGACACATCTGAATGTCACATGTCTATAGTTCATGGGACTGTGCAGGACAGAACCCTTGCGTAGAGAGGCCTGATCCCACCTTGAGTAGGCACAGGCTGGGCACAAATCAAGTGTAATAGCTGGTGTTGTCAACTCAGTTGAAGCTAGAATGACCTGGGTGAAGGGTTTTGGTTGTGCAGGGTTATCTTTGATTAATCCAAGTGAGAAGACCTGCCCACCGTGAGAAGTGCCATTCCCTGACTGGCATTCTGGATTGTCTAAATGGAGAAAGGGGACTAAGTAGAAGTTTGCATTCATTGATCTCCTTTGATTACTAGGGCACTGTGATGAGCTGTCTGAATCTCCTGTGGCCTTGAATTCCTAGTCGTGGGAGACAGTAGAAGGTAACTTTAACTGTCAGCCGAAGCAAGCTCCTCCATAAAGTTACTTTTGTCAAGAGAATTTAACCATGGCAATGGGGGAAGGAATGGAAGACACCAAGTATCTGCATTGCCCACAAACCAAGTGAGACTCTAAAACATCCCAGAGACCAGCCTCAGCTGTGGCAACACTTTCTCTGGTTTTTCCAGAAACTTCTTTTTCCCCATTTGCTTCCAGCCCTGCCTGGGTATTAGGGATATTAGCGTGGCCCATGCACTAACCCCCAACTTCCTCTGTCTTTCTCTAAGTTGTCCGATTCACCCTGCAATTTCAATCCTACTTTCAGACTCACTGATCATCGTGGCTGCTTCCTACACAGGCCTTACATCTGATAGACTATCCCCTAGATCTCTCCCGCAGGGAAGGACAACCCTGCCTAGTTGGTTCAAAGTCAGGGGAGCATCTCCAATTCCCCCATCTCTCCCCATGATGCCTCCCCTTCCAAGTTCCATCACCTTTGCATTTCAGCTCACCCCTCAAAATGAGAGGAGCTGCTGGTGCCCCCATCATTGTGATAGACATCTCTCCCAGGTGCACAGTCTGCCAGGTCTTCCCCGGGAGGGCATGGTTTCTACGATGCAGAGCTCAGCAGCTTCTCTGCCCCCTGTAATCTCCTCAGGATTCTGTCATGGGCACCACCAGCTTTCGACATCAGGTTCAGATTTCTGTGTGCAAGATCCTTTCTGAGCTGCTCTTTGCCCCGGTCTTCTGTTTTTTCATTCCTTCTAACTTTGCCGGGCAATGCAAGAGTATCCTGGAGTGTGGGAGCTGGATCGCATGGCTGTATCTTTGAATATCAAGTTCTCTACAAGAAATGCCTTATTCTGTGTGTGTGTGTGTACTGAATTTAACATTTATAAATTGCCAGAGTCAGATCATAACTGGTTTAAATATGCATTTGGAGACTTGTATTATGCTGAACCTTTTTCTTTTCTTCCCTCCCTCCCTCCCTCCCTCCTTTCTTTCTTTCTTTCTTTCTTTCTTTTTCTTTCTTTCTTTGATAGGGTCTCTTGTAGCCCAAGTTGGTTATAAACTCTATGTAGCAGGGGATGACTTTAAATTCCTAGCCCTCCTGCCTCTACTTTTTGAGGGCTTCATTACAGGTGTGTGACATTACACCTCACACCTGGTTTTCTGAGGTGATAGGAATGGACTAAGTATTTTGAGCATACTTATTTTGAGAGAGTGCCCTCTACCCCATCTAACGTTAAAGCTTTGAAAATTCAGAGACCAATCTTTAAAGTGGAACAGACTAGTCAGAAACTCGTCTGGCTTCTTTTGAGCCTTCTGGGGATCTGGCAGTGGTAGTCTCTGGTTGGTAGGTCTCTGTGGTGTTTGCTGATGAAGTCAACCACTAGGAGGGAGCTCAGCCTTGAGGGCTTCAGGGATATGACCACTCGTCTGCTGCTCCCACCAGCGTTCTTCAGGGTCCCCAAGGCTCTGGGAGGTACTGGGCTTGAAGAAGACTTCTCTGTCCTAGGGTCCTCCTGACCACGTCCTTGCTGCCTTGTGAGACGTCATGGGCATGCTCCGTGTGGAAAGCAGGAACTCCAGCCATGTTGGTTTAGAGATCAGAAAGTGGCTTTCTGCAAGAAAGGTCACTGTAGCTCACAGCAGGTAGGGGTCACGTGGGAACAGCTCTGAGAGGACAGGAGCCTCCAAGGCTATGACCAGGTGGATGCTAATATCATGTATCTGAGAGAGGACTGGAGGAAGACTTCACTTTGACAGTTAAGGAGAGCCAAAACAAAACAAAGAAATAAAACACTACGAAAAAAAAAAAAGCCACGCAGCCCAAGCCATTGTGATGGATGGGCTTCTGTTATAAATTCTCCTCTCTATCCCCATCACAATCCTCTATGGTCAGTGTTCCCATTGCTTCCATTTCATAGAGAGAAGTTGAGTGTCGTATTTATCCTGACTAGGTTTTGCTGTTAATTTGACACAGCCCAGAGTCATCTGAAGGTGTTTTCAGTTGAGGGATTGCCCAGAGCAGCCTGGCCTGTGATCATGGCTCTGAGAAACTATCTTGAATGAGGACTGACATGGGAGGGCCCAGTTCAGCTAACTTTCTCACATAACCCAGACCCACCTGCTAGGGTGGGCATTGCCCACAATGAGCTACGATTCCCTGAGTACCCGCCCTGACTGCCTTCAGTGATGGGCTGCCCCCTGCAAATGTGAGCTAAGTAGACCCTCATCATCCGAAGCTGCTTTCAGGAAGAGTGTTTTATCATGGCAAAAGAAAAGCAAACTCAGATGATAACCAGTGGTCGACAGCCAAGGAGAGAGCAAGAGGCAGAATTTGAACCGGGCTCTCGAAAAGACTCTCTAAATGGTCCGAGCCTGAACTAAGCTAAAGCAGAGAGTCAGTATAAGAGCACACTGAAGAGGTATCAGAGGGCGAGACGAGGCAGTCAGTGTTCCTGGTCACTGTACTCCAGACAGATGTCAAAGCTCATTAAGTAGAGCAAGGGGAGTGAAAAGCCATGTCGGGAAGGAGGCGGCGTGCACTGGGGTGGGCTGTCCCTCTGACCCGACTCCTGTGTCTCTTCGTGGACTTCTGGCCCTTCGCTTTGGATGCTTCCAGCAGCTTCCGGAAGGAAGTTCAGGCTGGAAGGTTGTTTTCTGTTTTACACACCCACCCTGAGAGTGACCAAGATGTAGCAAACAGTTACACAGAGAGAGAGAGAGGGAGAGGGAGAGGGAGAGGGAGAGGGAGAGGGAGAGAGAGAGAGAGAGAGAGAGAGAGAGAGAGAGAGAGAGAGACTCAAGCAAACATCCTCCTGGCCTTATGCATGGAGGTGTAATGACCTACCCATGCCTTGGGTGCTACTGACAACACACATAAGAAGCAGGAATGGAGGAGACCTCAGTGAAGCGTGTGTTTAGAGTGGACTGGGAAGGGCTGTTTTCTAGAGGTCTAGGGGAGCCAGACTCCAAATGCACCCTGGGAAAGACTCACAGAAAAGGAATCTCTCAGGTGATTGACTAAAAGCCCAGCCCAGCCATGTGGCTCGGTGCATTCAGGTCTTCCCTTCTGTAGATGGTGTTTCTGTGCCCCCCCCACCCCAGTAGGAGCTCACTGGATTGACCCTCCCCTGTCCTCTCTCCCTCCCTGCTGTTTAGCTCCACTTCATTCCAAGGTTGTGGCTCTGTCACCGGGCTTCTTGTGCCTCCTTTCTCTTCCCTCACGACCTTATTTTTAAACCGTGAAAACAACGTGTCTGTGTATATATGTGTGTGTGCATGCATGCATGTATGTGCATGTATGTGTGTGCATGTGTGTATCGCATGTGTGCATGTGCACACATGTGTATATGTGTGCATGTATGTGCACGTGTATATGTGTACATGCATGTATGTGTGCGTGTGTGCATGCATGTGTGTATGTGTGTGCATGCTAACTGTCTTCCAAGGTCCCAGGGCTCTCCCTCCTCCCTCCTGCCTCCCATTGCACAGTAGAAGTGCTGGGCCTGCAGCCTCCTGTTGCCAAACTTCCTGTGCTGCTCTGGTTTCCTTCTGTTGTTGTGACAAGCACCATGACCAAAGACAACATAGAGAAGGAAAGGGTTTATTTGGCTTACACTTTTGGGACACAGTCCGTCACTAACATTCCCTGACCCCCGACATGCTCACAAGTCAACTTGATCTAAAAGCTATTCCTTGGTCAAGGCTTTCCTCTCAGATAAAGACTTTCCAGTCAGATAACCCTAGGCTGTGTCAAGTTGAGAACTGAATCTAAGTAGACATATGTGTTCTGAGGATTTGAACTCAGGTCCTTACACTTGCCTGGCAAGGCTTCTTCCCCCGAGCCGTTTCCTCAGCCTGGCTTCTTTGGAAATCCACTTTTTTTTTTTTTAATTTGTAGACTGTTTCTCTTCTTCTGTCTTCTGCTCTTTTCTTCCTTTTCAAACCTCTGGCAAGGCCAGCCTGCTGTCTGTAGAATCTCATTCCACCTGACCACTCTAGCCAAAGCAATTTCTCAAAGTCACCACGCTCGATGATGACCCAACCCGAGGGCCCTGGGCACCCTCATCTTTAAAGGGTGCACGTACTGGCAGCATGCCTCCCTTGCTCTCGATTGTCCTGTCCTCCCTCACTGGCTACTCTGCTCTTTGACCTCTGCCATCTGGCTTCTGCTCCGACTCTCCAAGTGAGGCCACAGACCAAGGCTTATTTCTGGAGCCTTTGCTACGATAGAGATTCATCTACACTTTAGTCTCAGCCCCAATTGCTCTCTAAAATGCAAACCAATCAGCTCCTGGTTCTTACCACTTAGGGGACTCTGGACAAGTCATTCACATCTTATAATTGTTGCTATAATAATAATAATAATAATAATAATAATAATAATAATAATAATAATAATAATAAATGTGGCCTCCTATGTCCCTCTTTGCTCTAATAGCTGGTGAACTGTTTTTTTTCTTTTCTGGCTATTTCTCAGGTGCCATTGCCCTTTGTTCTGGTTCACCCATGTTCACGACCACACAGATGGATGCCTCTGTTGAAAATAATCAGATGTGAAACCAAAGACCAAACCCACCCAAGAGTCACACAGAACAGCTTCCTTTCTCCATGCCCCAATATTTGGATTATTCCCTAACTCTTCCTGTCTTTGCATGGACATCGCCCCAGGTAGACCCTTCATGCTGTGGCTCCCATTGGTAGTGTGGGTGGTCCTCTCAGCTCCCTTACTCTCCGTGCCCCCTAGTAAACAGCTCCTTGTTGGCATAGTTTTTTTTTCAAAGCACTCAGGGGTCCACAGTGGTTCTTTTTTCTTTTTGACTCCTTTGAAGCCTATGGACCCTGTGCCTGTCATCTGAAGGGGTTCACAGAGCACCTAAGACTCACTATAGATTCTCTCAGGCTTCTGACTCCTCAACTTACGTCAGAGACTTCTAACTTCCTCCAAATCAAATCATCCTTTAAGATTTTATTCATTTATTTTAGCACAGTAGCACTCACCACCAAGGTCAGGGGTTGCAGCTAGGCTGATGGAAGACCACAAACACAGGCCTTATGCAATGATGAGTTTTCCCGATTGATTGCCAAATGAGGAAGGCTTCCCAAATCACTAAATTTAGCTATGTGTAGTGGGAACTTTCCTGTGTCTCATTACACACATCCATGCACTTCTCTGAAATGTGGTATATTATTTATCAAGAATACCAGTCCTACTGTAATACAATGTTTTCCCTGGTGACCCTGGTGGCGGGAATACGAGACGATGGACCCCCAGTTATCAATCTCTGAAGATGTTTCTCTGAGATGAGAAAGTGTCCTTGCCATAGTTGGCATGGTGCAGACACTGTAGCCAGTTGGACTTTCTTTTTCCTTGGGTGGCCCTCCCCCACCCTTCTATCCTCCACCTTTCTATGTGTAGCAGGTAGGAAGTGAAAATAGATCAGAATCTATCTACTGCACCATTCCAGCCTACAGGGTAAAACATTCAGATACATAACAAAGAACCTAGCTACCTCCAGGGAGTCTAAACCCTGTTCCTGGTGTCTGTGGTGGTCACCCAATCCCGAGGATACAGAACTAGGGGAAACCCATGACTTTATCTAGACAGTGTTGCATGGGTAGGGAAACCGGCCCTGGGAGGCAAGGGCCTGCCACTGAGGCAGCCTGCGAGTCTACAGCCCGAATCCAGAACTCTGAAGGCTCGTTTCCTCTTTATCACACAAGACCTCTGCTCAGCCAGATCACAGTTTCCTTGAGCCCCTCATCTAAGCTGTGTCCATGTCTGCATGCCACTAGCATCTAGCACAGAACTCAGAAGTCCCTGGGTGCAGTGGGTCATGTGCACAGTGCACACACAACTGTGTGATGACGTCACAAAGCTCGTGGAACTGTCACAGAAAGCAGGTAGCGGGGAGTTGACCCGACGCTTTCCTCCAGGAATAAGGAGAGTACCGTGGGAGGCTGCTGTGTGCACACTTGGTCAGAAATAGATGGCTTTTTGTTTCTTCTTCTTCTTCTTCTTCTTCTTCTTCTTCTTCTTCTTCTTCTTCCTTTTTTCCCCCCAAAGACAGGCTTGGGGTACGTTGTCCTTACTGGTTTCTCTGAGACGCTGCCTTTGAAAAATAGTTACTGAGCATCTACAGAACCATGCACTGGGTCCATAGAAATGAGCAAGCACAGACATAAACTCCTTCCCTCACGGAATATGATCTAGTGTGAGATGAAAGAATAAAAATAGACCACCCCTCATGCAGATGGAGCGAGGCTAATCCCTGCCTGCTTCTAAGAAAATAAAAACAACACTGCACAATAAGACTTGGATGAAGTCTAAAAAAAAACAAAAAACAACTAAACCCCAACACGCTTCATTCTATTTTATCTCAATAGATCTCAACTCCCAAATATCTGAGCTTCAAAAGGCAAGATTAGATACCATTAAGCCAGCCTGGCCAGCATTGATTTAAAAACCCTCTTCTATGCCTCAGGATTGAGGAGGTTGTGGACCTCTGTTAATCTTCTTGTTATCAGCTGGATCTCAGCCTGCCAGGAGCCAGCACGCTTGATTCTCAATTCTGGCCACATCCCTCCAATCTTCTGGTTTCTGTATATGACGGCCGTGTGGAACCATGAAGCAGCTAGCTAGGAATACTAACTTCAACCGTGGGCTGATCTTTCTTCACGGAACTGGGAGTGAGTAGGTTTACTAACTAAGACAGAAGTCAACATATGCATTAGTTAGCTTTGTTGTGTTGTGAACAAAATATCTAACAAAGAAGAAAAGATTTATTTTGCTCACTCTCTCAGAGGGTTCTGTCCACAGCTCAGCAGAATCTCATGGCAGTGTGAGCATAGTGAAGAGCCTCTTCTCTTCCGGGTGGACAGGAAGCAGATAGTGAGAAAGGGACTGGGCACCGGGTAGACCCATCAAAAGCATGCCCCCTGTGGCCTGCTTTCTCCAGGTAGACTGTACCTCTTACGGTTTCTGGTACCTCCCCAAATAGCGCCACCAGCTGAGACCGAGCCTGTTGGGGGCATCTCATGTTCAAAAAGTAATGGTAAGTTTCATATCAGATGGCTGCAGAGCCCCATGTAATACCTCGCAGGTTTCCTCTTCTCTGGCAGCACAAAGAGGTATTTAAAGGATCCCAGAATGTATTTGACAGGACCTTGCTGGACCTTCCTCAGGGAATTAGTTCCTTCTCCTCTCTTTCTCTGCCTTCCCTCTTCTTTCCTGGGTTTTCCAAACAAGCACACATTCTCTATCAGGCACTGGATGGATAAGGACCTGGAAGGTCAACACAGCACAGATCTGAAATGGTCCTGTCTCTCAGTGAGCTCCTGTGTAGCAGCCATGAACACTACCACACAATAGATACGAAGTGGTACCCAGGAGAGGCAGGGCGCTTCTAAAGGATGGCAGCCGGCGTTGGCCTGGTAGTGATGCAGAGACAGGAAGGTCTTCTTGGACCTGACTCATCCTGACCTTCCTCTTGTCCAGATGGTACTGCCTGGAAGGTGGTGGCTCGAAGGTTGCATGAGTGTGCCAATAAGCGCTCTCTCTCTCTCTCTCTCTCCCTCTCTCCCTCTCTCTCTCTCTCTCTCTCTCTCTCTCTCTCTCTCTCTCTCACACACACACACACACACACACACCACTATTCAAATCACCTGCATGATTGCTTCCTGGGAGGAGTCTTCCATTGGGTACTTCCTCAAATACAGTGAATGGATCATTTCTGTAACCAGGGATCCTTCTGGGGAATTAACTCACTCTGTATAGAAATGCCTCAAGGAGTTGTTTTGGCTTCGCTACCTTTGGGTTGCTTAATGGCATAGGGAAGAAATCAGACTAGTGTGTTTCCTACATCAACCATAACATTTTTTTTTTTGGGTCTATTCTCCTGTATTTTGCTAACTCAACTTTATTGACTCAACACTTGCTTTAAATTGACTCACTTAAAAACTTAAATGAATTTATCACAAAAGACATCTTTATATCACTACCATAAATAGAATACCAATATCCCTTGCCCTAAATAGAAGGTAATAGCAAAAATAAATACAATTAAATTCTTGGCTGCCATCCTACTCAGGGGCTCTCTTTATCAGGAAGAGCAGATGGGTTTTAAAAGTCTCCCCTATACTTAGCCTTCATCACCCCTAGAGGCCTCCCCTCTCCATTCACGACAGTGGTGTTTGGAATTAGACTACAGGCCGGGCAGGCCACCAGATCTGCCAAGGAAGCCCCAGACCTCTGGAGGAAGTACTATGGCGTGTGCCAACCGTGAAGCCAGGCCATTTGCCATCTAAATAATCATGGCCAACCAACTCACCAGAGGGCTCAGTGAAGCTGAGGACTGCTTTGCTGTCCTGCTTCTCCAGAAATTACCATCTGGTACTACAGGCCTAGGTCAAGGCTGTGCCTAGACGCACCAGAGCCTCTTTAGACTCCTGAGTCAGGTCAACCTTTGGTGACGATTCCTCCCGGCTTTACCTCATGGCCGAGGAACGCAGCCAGCCAGATGGAAAAATTTCAGGTCCCTCTTCTGGCTTTATGAAGCAATTACTGTACTCGGGTTTCAGTTACCAGGCAGGTTGCTCTTACAGGATGTGTGTGTGTGTGTGTGTGTGTGTGTGTGTGTGTGTGTGTGATGGTCTTCACTTTCAGCCTCATTTGAGCTGGTCTTTCTGCTGTTTGCCAATGCATACCCCTGGCCTTGCGGGTTCTGTAGCAGAATTGGGATTAGAGATGTGTGCTACTGCACCTAGCTTTACATGGGTCCTGGGGATTCAAACTCAGGTCCTTGTGCTTGTCTGATAAGCAGTTTGCCCACCGAGCCATCTCCCCAGTACCTCCTGTAGTGTACTTATAACAAATGTGTGGTCTACATAAAAAGCTCTTCATCTACACATGGGGATCTCCCTTGTGCCTGGGATGAGTTACTTCTTTTCTTTTTACATCCATTGGAGAGTCACTCTAGGGCAACTCTGTTTTGGACGGAGAGACATAGACAAATTCTCCCTGGTGAGTAGGCACAGGGTCACTACAGAAGGCAGGGAGAGCAGTTACACTGATGTATCCTTTAGTGACCGGGACATGTCTGCAGAAATGCATCATTAAGCGAAGTTGTGGGAATGCTACCAAGTGTTCTTGCAAACACGGGCGGTGCAGCCTTCTGTCTGCTGACTGTATGCTATGGCCTATTGCTCCTAGGACCAAATACCATGTTTCTATATTGTGTCCTACAGACAACTGCACACGGTGCTATGTGTTTGTTTATCCAAACACAGGAAAGGCACGTTGTTTTTCAGCTCCATTACAACCTTAGGGAGAGGCTTCGCCATGTGCAGCTTGGGGGTGAGCAAAAGATCATTTTGTGGTGTGTAACTATATTGCCACTAGTGTGTGTGCGTGTGTGTGTGCGTGTAAGCGCATGCAGGCCTGAGATTCGGCATGTCTTCCAGACCTCTAGGTGATATCCAGAGTTGATGGTCTAAGGACCACACTTTGAGTGAAAAGACCCTAGCCTAGTGTCTCTCAATTCCTCAGAGGGCCTAGCAGTGACAGGATCTCCTGGAACTTGTCCAAGATGCAAATTCTCTGGTTTGGACAAACCTTTGAGGATGCTCTTTCTGGTTCGAGGGCCATTTTATGGACCTCATACTTCCCAGAAGCCATACCAACTGCATAGTCCCATTTTCTTGCAGGTACTGTATGGTGTGAACCGGATGAGAAAGGGACCACATGCCTCCAATTTTCCTAGTCTTGTGGTTGCCAAATCAGAAAATCCAAGGTTTTAGGCTCTTGTCAAGTTCACTCTTGAGCCAAAGGGGGGCAGTTTCAAGACATCCCCCCCCCCCCCCGCAGAGACAGAGCAAGAGAGAGGAGGAAGCTGTACAAGGCGTTGGGAGGGGTCTGAGTACCTTTGGCCTCCCTCATCTCCACCACTGCCCTGTGCCGTCCTTGAACTTGAGTGTTTATGGGTCCCCAGGGACCCACTCCACTGGATTTAGATAGGCAGGCAAGCCAGCAAGTATTTACACAGTGGCCACACAGAAAAGCCTGTACTTTCCATAGTTCTAAATCCCAAGGGTTAGGGATTTGGGCCACGTTCAGCAAGTCTAGCCAAACACACTCATGCTATAGTGATGGTGTATGCTTTCTAATCCCCGTGTTTCTGCCACTCCCTCGCTCTCTGGCATGATTGCCTCCCTCCCATACTTCTTGGTATGTATTACCTTCCAAATGAAATAGTACCCTCATTGATGTTGCTTTGTTAAAACCACACCATGCTCTTAAAATAAACCAACGTGCCCGAGCACCTGCCAGGCATTCCCTCATTTGTGTGTGTGTGTCTGTGTGTGTGTGTGTGCGCGTGTGTGTGTGCGTTTTCAAAGATTGTAGTAAAACACGTGAAACACATACTATTTTGAACTTGTTTGAGTGTTCTGTTAGTGGCCTTTAGTACATTTCTATTGCTGTGCAATCTTCGCCACCATCCCTCTATAGGACTTTCTTCATCTTGCAAAACAGAAACTTTACACTCATTAAATAATAACTCCTCACTCTCCCCCCTGCCAACGGTGATAATCCCTGTTCTATGGAGAATCTGGCTGTTCTAGGAAGCTCCTGTATAAGGAATCAGGCACCGGCTGTCTTTTTGTGACTGCATTAATTTCACTTAGGTTAATGGCATCAAGGTTCATCTGCGCTGAATGGAGCATTGTTAGAAGTTCCTTCATTTTTAAGGCTGAATAGTATTTCATTATATGTGAAACACATTCTGATCGTCCATTCATCTGTCAATGGATATGAGCTGCTCCTACCTTTTGCCCATTGTTACTGACTCCTCTGTGAACAATGGTATTATTGTACACCTATCTGTTCAAGTGTTGGCTTTCAATTTTTATAAAGTTTTGGGTGATTTTATTTATTTCCCTTTTATGCATATGAGTGTTTTGCTTGCATAGATGTCTGTGTATCACATGTGTGCTAACCCATAGAGGTCAGAAGAGGGAATCGAATTCTCTAGAACTGGAGTTGGAGATGGCTGTAAGCTGCCAGGTGGGTGCTGGTACTTGAACTTGGGTCCTCTAGAAGAGCAGCCAGTGCTCTAAATCACTGAGTCATTTCTCCAGCCCCTCTGTTTTGTTTTAAGCATACCCATTAGTGAGATTGCTAGACTGGATGGTATGGAGTCTGTATTAGGGTTTTGGGGAGAGACTGTTCTATCGCTTTCCTTAGTAGCTGCAGCATTTTGTACCTTACTGTCTGTAGTCTGCATAATCATGAGGAGACTGTGGTTTAGGAAACTGAGGTTCAGAAAAGGGGGCCATTTGCTTGAGGGCACATGGGTAGTAAGCGTTTCTCCAGAGGCCAGCATTTCCACCACCCAATAATAGCTCCTTGTTGGTACTAAGGTGGAGCCTGGTGTCCTGCATCAGGGGCAGTGCGCTCCAGCCAGAAGGTAGTGCAGAAGTAAGGCTCTGGGTGGCATCAGGAAGAGATTTATAGGAAGACCCAAGACCTCACTCTGTGGGGTCAGAGCCACAGTTGGCAGCATTGGTAGGAAGAGATTTATGGGAAGACCCAAGACCTCACTCTGTGGGGTCAGAGCCACAGTTGGCAGCATGGGTAGGCTGTGGGAAGGCCTGCAAGCCATAGCTGTTTCCACACTGTCCAGAATCTTTTTTGAGGCCTTCTGCAAGCATGCCCAGACACCGCCAGCAGCATTGCGGTCCCTCTCACCTGTCCCTTCGCTTCTCAGAAATAAACATTTTGCTTAGGGCATTAGCTTGGACACCTTGCACAGTTCACTTAAAGTCAAGTCTTAGGAAGGCACTCTGAGTGCGTTCGTGACCTACAAAACAGCAAGCCAAAGCCACCGGGCCAGGCAAGCTCCCTCTCTCCAGACACCCTATGCCTTCACCTCTATTATTTAAACTGTCCTGGCAATAGCGTGAAAGAAGGCCTGTGAGTTACTCGAGGTATCGCTCTCCTGAGTGAGGCCAACGCGCTTAGCCTAGAAACTAGAGATTAGGAAACCCAACAACAAACACTGAGGTCTTACTGGGCAGAGAGTCCAGGAGTGTCTGCCCTTTCCTCAGCCTTGGCTGAACTGCCAGACCCCAGCTATGGTCACCAGCCTGCTAGTCTACAGACCGTCCGCGAGTCTCTCCTCCAGACTCAGAAGTTTCCAGTATCCTTTTACAAACCTACAGCGTGGCACAGACAACGGAACAGAGCAGGGGAGGTCCAGGGCAAGACTAGAAGGGCGGTCTAAACATCTTCAGTACCAAAAAGTAGCTAGGAGCAGCGAGCCAAGGCCAGGGCTAAATGAATACAGCCCCTCTTGAACTTGCCATGTGGTCACAAATTCCCGGGACCTCTCTGAGCCTTCAGTACTTATCTCTAGATGGTCGAACAGCCCAACTGGGGTACTTAGTGAGGCTATCAAAGTGAGCTCTCGGGGGGGGGGGGGGGGTCAGGCCCTGGAAATGGGGGCACCCTGGAACGGAGCCTGACCCCTCCCTGATGAAGCCCATGTTTCCCTGCTGTGTAGCCTCTGAACCAGGCTTCCCTGGCTTGGGGCAGTTGGCAATGTGAGCCCGTCCTTTCTTCTCTGGAAGAAAATTCCTCCAGGCCTTCACCATGTGCCTTGCTTCTCCTTCCCTCAGTGAGTCAGTCAGCCTCCTCCCCTCTTCCTCCCCCCCCCCCCCCCCCCCCCGCACCCTCACCCCTTCCCTAACAAACATCTTCCACAGCCACTCTGAAGGGAGCAGTTGGGGGCAGAATGAAGGGAGCAGTTGGGGGCAGAAGGCTGCTGGAGGGGAGGCAAAGGCAGTGGCATTTCGAAGCTGCCCCCCCCATTCCTATGGATCTTTCCATCTGTCATGGCCCATTGTGTCCTGGGCACCAGCACCCTACCCCTGAAAACCTCCCCCAGCCTTGGTGAGTCTACATAGTCCTCTCTCACACAAATATTGCGGTTTTGGTGACTACTCCCTTGGAGATAAGCGCATGCCCATCTCGTCACCGGATGCCACTCAATGCACCACTTTCACGTGGTTCTTGCCCCCTGGGGATGGGGTTCAGGTCTCACTTCTGCCCTTTACTAGCTGTGTGACTCTGGATGAATTGTTTGATGACTTTGTGCCTTGGTTTCCTCACCTGTGCAGTGGGGATGATAATGACATCGACTTTATCAGATTGCCGCGAGGCTTAGATATCTAGCACCCGGCAAAATGACTTTGTAGTTACTGTCTATTGGCACCTTCCCTCTGGAGGATAAACAACAAACTGTGTGTGGAGGGGGGTTGTGTTTTTGGTGTGGTTCCCACCATGAACCGTTAGGAACCAGATCCCAGAAAGTAAGATTTTAAAAGCTAGTAGCATTAAAAATCAAGACAAAACAAACAAACAAACTGGGGTTCGCAGACACTGGTTCCCAACCCGTTTGGCCAAAGAAGAGGATGTTTGGGCCATCTTCTAAGACTTTCTTCCACGTGGGGTCATCTTAGTAGCCACAAGAAAAGGAGAGCAGCATCTCAGGGCATAGAGGCTCTGAAGCAATGGCAGCTGGTAACTGAAAACTGCCTAACTGCTCTGGACACATTGCGCCTTTTCTCTCTTTTTTATTCTTCTCTTTTGCATCCTTTGTCCTTTCTGCACGTCAGCATCTGGGGGAACCACTGGTCAGGGGGATCATCTGGATCCCTAAGCTATGGATTAAGAAGCGACAGGAGCAGAAACTGCATCCCTGAAGTTTGGGGTGGGGGTTGGGGTGGCTGCGCTGGCGCAGGGAAATCCCCTTGACAGAGTGGAGAGGCTCCCTCTTGCAATGCAGATTTACAACTCACACAGCAAGCCAGGCGTGATGCAGGATTTTCCAGGGAAACAAATCAGCTCCCCCAAGTGCTTGCAAGTGTATCAGGAGGAACACAGCTGCCTGCGTGTAGCGCAGCCGCGCTCTCTGCTCTCCTCCACTGAAGCCATTCCCTCCGTGCTACTGTGCAGTAGGTGACAGCTGAAGCCAAGTACATTCAGGGACAAACAGGTCCCGTCAGGACACTGGACAGCCTCCTGGCTGGGTGATGAATTGCGGACAACTGGGGAGAATTTAAAACCATCCCAGCTGCCACCTAAGAGAGTGACTAATCTCAACACTTAAGGACGAGACTAGCACAGCAGAGATTGCAAGCCAGACCCAGACTGGCAAGAAGGCAGCCACTGGGGATGTCACCCTGACAGACCTCTAGGGAGGGACCTGTCTCCATCACCCCCCCCCCTCCCTCCAGAAGGAGAGAGACACAGCCACGGGCTCAGAGGGCTGTGGAGTTCCTGCTATCTGCCATCTGCCTGTCTAACTCAGTTTTGCTCTGGGCAGATGTGAGATCGGATCCTCTTGAGCTTATCTAGATCTGTGCAGCATCCCCAGGCTTGATGGGTCATCATGATCCCCTAGTTTGACAGCGTTTTAAAAATAAATGCACTACTTTTAAGTATCCATAAAGAACATTTGGAGACGGTATACATGAGGGTGGGGGACTTTGCTTTTCTATGTGGGCCGTGTCTCAGAGATGTCACTTTCAGTGTCCTTCCCAGGCTGTACCCTTCATGCTACACATGGCAGAAATGCCATGACTTTCTCATTAAGTGGGGATCTTTTGAGTGAGAGAGACTAGGACCTGATTTCGCTAAACCTCAGACCTAGGCTTGTTCATTCAAAAGGTACTTCACAGGTTTCATTATTTCCAGGTTGGAGTCTTGGGCCACAAGCACTCCAGGATAGCAATGAAGCTACGAATGCAGCTCACTCCAAACTACCTTAAAACATGACGACTTTTGAAAAAAAAAAAGTGATTTGTTTTAATAACTCGATCAAGTGGCTCTTGAGGGTGAACTTGTAGATGGCAATGTCATGTTGCAATATCAAAAGGTCAGGTATTCCTGGACCATATACTTCTCAGGAGGAGCTCGGACATAGGCTAAATAAAACATAATTGTGAACTCTGTCTTCATAGGGCACTTGAATGATGGGATGGTCAAGGTGCACACAGGGTGAGAAGCTAAGGAAGGTGGGGCTGGGGATGTGACACCAAGGAGGTAAATGGCAGAGCAGTGAGGAAATGGGACATGGGAGGGGGGCAGGGAGAGCAGGAAGGCTAGTTTGAATCGGAAGTCCCTGAAAGGGGGATGTGTGTGTGCAAAGGGATAGAAATGGGCAATCATGGACCAATGTAGAAGCTTGTAAGCAGTACAGAACGGAACAGGTAAAGCCGTGGAGGGATGAACGGGAGGCCATGACCAGGCGGCAGCCACTTCTGTGCATTCTCTCCTTAAAGAAGCCAGAAGCTCTCCAGAATCCCACCCTTTGTGTCAAGTAGTTATAATTTTTCACTTTTCACCATTTCCCAGATTGTGAAACCTAAACAGTTTTAAAACCTAGCAACTCTGTACTACAAGGGGAGAGAGGCCTTGCGCGCTGAGTTGGTTTCCAAGACGGATATCTATTTACAATTCAAATTGGATGCTGGAACAGTTGGCATCAAGGACTCAGAGCAAGGGAGTTAAAACCAGAACGTCTTTCTCTTCTATTTTATCTTTTAATTGTGTTTATGCTTGGGTGAACTATACTAGGATGGCGGAGGAGGAAAAAAAATGAATGCCTCCCCCAATGACAAGGACCACCTTGAATAAACACAAACTCTTCTCACAGAGCGGAGGACGCAGCTGCCCAAGGCCATGTTCTTCTGCATCCGCATCCACCCAGACTCTTCCTCTGAGAAGTGTATTTAACCTTGCTGGCCCTGGATGGCAGGAGTCACTGCCTGCTCACAGACCAGGTCTCATTGATGAACAGCGCTAACTCCTCCTCCTCTATTACTTTCTTAGACATGATTTGACATTTAATATGGTACTAGGACCCTGGCATGATTACTGGATGGCATCAATTCTAACCACTCAGATAGCCGTCCTAACACATCAGTTCTCGAGATGGATAGGTTTCTAAATATCTTCACTATCACCCCTGCTCTGGATGCCTGGATACAATCAGGAAAGTCTGATTCAGCTGCCGCTGGAGTCTAGTTGGCAAGAGAATGAGAACGCTACCTCCTGCAGAAGATTTAGCCCACCGTCTGCCTGACCTCTGGCCTGTGTAGACCTAGGGTCAAGTACTAAGAGGTTCATTATTAGAGAATTAACTCACAGCTTCAGTTTCCTTCCGGATAAACTAGGGGTAGCAGCAGTACCCACTGGAGATGGGTGGAGTGATGGGCCAGTGAACAGATGCTCCCAGGTGGTCAGTGTGGGCCTGGTACACGGAACACAATGAAGCAAGAAGTTCTTGGTGCCCCTGGTTGCTTGCCGTTGGGGTACCACAAGGATAGAATATGTTAATGTCTTGGACAACTAAGGATAGCTCTCGTCTGGTAAGTACTCAGTTCATGCTAACCATCATTACCATCCCCCTTAGTGCCACATCTGGGATTGTTAGGGTCACCAGCTACGCATTTATCTTTTAAACAGAGTTCTGTAGTGTTCCTGGGATTATAATGGCTCATCTGGTGACTAGAGCATTGGACGGCAAAGGTAGAGATCTGTATGAGGCTGCCTTACATGGAAGCAACCACAGTATGGCTTAGATATTTGATATTACATCAAACTAAGCCTAAGTCATAACCCAGGGAGCTGTTTCTACAGGAGGAGCCCTTTGTGGCCTGAGGACCTCCGAGTGCCACTTTGCCTACCTGCGACAAACTGGGAAAACCCATACTTCTTGAATGACTTCTGTGGGCCTATTGCAAAGACAATGTGCTTGACACAACAACCATGAACCATACTCCTATGGAGGTGTCACACTCAAGACTAAAGCCCAGGTGATAACCAGAATGACTCAGTTTACCTAGTAGGTGTGTCAATGGTGCAGCCCACAGGTACTACACGTACCAAAGGAGCTATGAATATAGTCCAGCACAAAAGTATAAACTTAATTAAAATGTCATGAGTTTTTGTTTTGCCATTTCTTTTGGTAACTAGACAGCATATTGTGGACTTTGCAAATAATAACATCATGTCACAATATCTAAATGCTGAACATGCCTGATCCAACATGGGCCAGCCGACGTTAAAGCTCAGTGCTCCTGGGTTAGGTATGTGGCTGCTTCACCAAAGCCCCATTCGATTGCTGGCTCAGAACTCGCCTGTGTTCTTTGCTCTCAGCAAGCCTCCTTGGGTGCTTAGCAGAGAATTTGCCTTTGTACATGCATGTTTTCCTGCCTGGTGCAGTCCCAGCTGAATGAGAACTAGAGTGTCAAGAGTGGAACTTACAAGAAAATCACTCAGAAAGAAGAGATGTCTCTCAGACGAAACCTCTGAAAGAGAGCTTTACCCCTGGCCAGAGCATATGTAGTGCAGGAGGTGGGTCAGAACCACAGACGCCACTAACCTACGATCTCATCTTCTAAGAAAGCATTGAGAGACTTCCGAAAAATGGGTCTCCAGGTCATGCGTGCGTGCGTGTGTGTGCGAGAGAGAGAGAGAGAGAGAGAGAGAGAGAGAGAGAGAGAGAGTGTTGCTTGCTTCTTTCACTGTCCATTCCTTAATTCTTGGGAAACCTATCCCTAAAGTGACTCTCTGTCTTGCTTGCCCGATCACTAGCTCTCAGGTTCCCACTGTCTACTGCCTTCCGGAATCACCATCCCCAGCACCCCAGGACTCTGGTGGGTATTGGTTATTCTTTCTAGCAGAGGTAGCAAGGGCTGGTCCAAGAACACTGTGGTCCTGAGTAGGATCCCAGGCTATCCTGAAAAGCACAGGACACGGGAGAGAGTCCTCTTGACAACCCTCCCCCGTCTCTGTGATGGGTCATTTACCTACATCTTACTATTCACACCCGAGGTGGTTCTAGGAGTCAGCGACTGTTCTAGGAGTCAGCTAAGGAGGGAGGTTTTAACAAGTGGGATTCCCATCCTCCCTGCCCACATTGTTGTTTCCGTCTCCATGCGTGGCCAATGCAATAAGCCTCCTCCCCCCAGGTTAAACATGGGTGGGACTGACTGCAAATGGAACTGGTCTATCGATGACAATCACATGGCATAGATATAGGACCAAGATGACTACATCAAACTAGGAGGAAGTCATAATGACTGACCAAGCTACATGTCAGTCAGCCCAAACGCCAGAGTCAGCACGGGGCAAGGTGCTGCAGCAGACCTCAGTGTGGGCTAGGTGGTGGTTTTCTTCAGGTAAGGGGCAAAACAAAAAGCAGTCGGGATCCCCAGGTGAAACATATCACAGAGGATATGCTCACAACACCGAGCCCTGAGTTTCAGTATACACTCTAAATGTAAATGCTCCTCTGGAAACTCCTGATGGCCTGCTGGAAAAATCTGACTATGGAAAGTGGAACTTTCAAAATGCCTTTGACAGGAAAGAGAGACACTACGTGTAACTGATCTTCTCATTACATTTTAAAAATTAAAAGTCCCTGGCGAAATAGAAGATACTCAGTAAGAAGTTTAGCAAATTGATGAGCAAGGGTGTTTGCTTATGGGAGAGGCAGCACATGTTCTTATAACAGAACTAGTGGGCATCTAGGCCCTTCGTTTCCCCATCGCCAAAGGTCACCCAGTGGTCTGGGCCAGGCAGAAACCCGGAAGTGCAGAAGGCCCATCTTAGCATCACGGTATTTTCCAGTATCCCAGAATGTGACTTCACCAACTTCTGTTGCGACCGATGGTTCTCTGGCAACACACCAGGAGAACGGCCATGGGAAAGTAGCCCGTTTTTGCCTGTGCTTAGGGGCTGGCGGCACATAGTGTGTTAACTGAACATCGGGGAAAGTTTTCAGAGTTCTTGGGGAAACCGAGGATGAGGAGAAGAATAACGCCGAAAGGGGCTCGTGAAGCATAATGGAGTCCATAGGATGTATTGTGCATTACGGAGAGAGATAGTGTCAGAGCGAAAGCAAAGAGCGGGAAGAGACACCTGCCTGCAGGCTAGGGTCCCCAGGGCTTCAGCATTTTGGATTCTGGTCGCTCTCTGTTTTGGAGGGGCCTGACAGCACGGCGCATCCTCTGTTCGTGTGGATAATGAAGTTGGACAAAGGAGGGGCGCACGCAGCATGGGACGCCCGTATGTTTGGCTCCTCACAAATCCCACAGAGGACCGGATTCGCCCACTGTCTGCCATCCTCTCTGAGACCTCACCCTTTTCCTGAAGGCCACCTCAGAGCCCTGCTTCCCACATGTCCACCACGATTTGGAGGCTCCCGACAGGGGTTGGGCTCCGCGTGCAGAAGTCTGAAGGGCCGGGCGCCAGCCTCAATCCAGGGGGCACCCTGATGGTGTGACAGGCTCCTTCAGAGAGCGCATTCCAAGAAGTCCCGGACCAGGAGCACCTCGAGGTTGTGGTCCCGCCCACCCATGAAGAGATGGGGACAAGCTGAGATCGTGCGCTCTTGGGGACCCTGGAGCCCACCGGCCGACTTTCCGGCAAGGTCTCCGTCTCTCTGCGCCTGCTGTGAGTGCACAGCAACCCGGGGTCGCCTGGGGAGTCGCAGGTTTGGCTGAACATTCAAAGCCAGCAGAGAGCCCGGGTCTCCAGCCCCGCGCGCCACACCTTAAGCAGTGCCAACCCCCCACGCCGGGATCCTGAGCTGGCTGGCGGGAGGCGTGGGAGCGTGCCTGTGTGTGTACAGCATATTCCCCTTCTCCGGAGTCGGTGCAGAGTCTATCTCACTCAGCTCCCGCCAGGGGATTCCCCTCCCCCAGCTCAGAGATCCCCGCGCGCCCCCTGCCCACTTTGCCAAGGCGAGAAAGCGGCCGAGCCGGAGACAAAGAAACTCCTGCCTCCCTCCACTCTCCGTCCTTCTACCCGCCCGAGACACTCCCCGGCGCCCTCCCTCGACCCCGGCGACACCGGCGAGCGCAAACGCCAGGGGAAGGGACCAGGGGACAGGGAACAGGGTGAGCGAGTCCGCTTTCTCCACGCCGTGCGGCTACAGCTGTCCGTGTACCCCGCCCGGGGACACCCCTCGGTAGCCGCGCCCCCATCATCCACTCCCCAAAGCGTCCCGGGCCCCTGACACTAACAACCCCAGCCCAAACCGCCAGCCACATCCCTCCAGCGGAGCGACAGGGGGGCGCGGCGCACACAAAGCGGATGGGGAGCGCGGAGCCTGGGGAGGGGAGGAAGAGATCCCGCCGGAGCTCGCGGCACGGACCCGGGGTGGCTATTTACCCGATTTCTTCTTCGATCTCCGAAATGTCTGCGAAGATGAGGAAGACCACAAGCAGCGTGAGCGCGGCCAGCATCCAGCTCCGGAACTGCAGCTGCATGGTGGGGTCGGCGCCCTCCGGGACCCGCGCGCGCAGGCCGGGGCGAGGAGCTGGGGCTGGAGGAGCCTCCGCGCTCCACGCGCAGCGGGGCACACACCCTGCGCTCTGGGCGAGTCCGGGCCGGCGGCGGCCAAGGCGACAGCGGCAGCGACAGACAGGGGTTGCTCAGGCGCGGCGAGCCCTCTCTCTCTCTCTCTCTCTCTCTCTCTCGCTCTCTCTCGCTCTCTCTCGCTCTCTCTCGCTCTCTCTGTCTTTCTCTCTCTCTCGCTCTCTCGTTCTCTCTCGCTCTCCCTGCTCCTGCCCGCCCCTCCCCTCTCCCCTCCCCTCCCTCCTCCTTTTTCCCCCTCCCCAGGCCCCACACCGGGCTCCGGGCGCAGTTTGACAGCTTTGCTCCGCGCCTTGCCTAGCCTCCTCCCACTAACTCCAGCGGCCAGCCAGCTGCCTTTGCGACTCCCACCCGGGAGGGCTCAGAGAGTCTGCCACTCCCGGCCTAGGCAGGCTGGGCTTGGGCTATCGAAAGCGATCCGGAGACTGGCCTGAGCCACGGGGTAACTCGGGGCACTGGGGCTGGCTGGCAAGTGGCCTCCGCCTTCCTCTCTTTGTCCAGCGCCCTCGCTTCCTCTCAAAGTTTTCCTGACACAAAGACTAACACCTGGGGACGGTCTCCAGCGCGCAACGAGGAGGCGGTTTCCTCTGGGCTATGTTTCAGCAGTTGACAAATTGGGAGGGGAAGTGGAAGAGAGGAGGGAAGAAGAAATGCCTAAGACAGGTCAACTTCAGCAGAGATGCTCATGGTAATTTGTGGGCGAGGTACCCAGCCTGAAAAACATCACCTCCTCTATGGGCGGTCATCTCCATCCATTTTTAGACCCAAACCTGGGAGTCTGGAGCTCCCCGAGTTGTTTGAGGTCTTGGCTAGAACCCTCGGATCCCCGTGTAGTACCTGTTCTACCTCCAATAGCAGGCATAGTACCCTCATTGTGGCTGATGCTGTATGCTCATCTCCCTAGCTCTTGCTCTTTCCTGGTCTAATCAATAACCCCCTGGAGTCCTATCATGATCAAAGGCCTTCTAGAAAAATACGGTTCCCATAAAGGAAGATGCACTTTCCCACACCCTATACTGGACTGTTCCCTCCTTCACACACTTTAGCTCATGTTGCATTTTGCACTGCCGTGTTAAGTGAAAGACCCATTCATTAAGTTTTACTAGAACTAGATAACAAACAAACACACACACACACACACACACACACACACACACACACACGGCCCTACATGTAACTTTCCAGGAGCAGATGTCTTTTCCCAGAGGAGGGCTGTGCCCTTCCACAGTACTCCCTCGCTTTCCCTCCCCCTTGCCATGATCATGCATGTCTGTTCCCTTCACAGCGAGCCCCTGAGAGTAGCACCCCCCCTTTTGTCCCCAGACATCAGAAGAGGGTATCTCAGAGCTGAGGAGGTGGCTCAGTCAGCAAAGGGTTTAGTGTTCATGAAGCATGAGCACCTGATGTTGGATGCCCAGCACCCAAGTCCGCAGCTGTGAAAGTAACTGCATCTCTACCTCCAGTGCCAAGGGGTAAGGGCAGAAAGAGGCAGGTCCTGGGGCTTGCTGGTCAGCCAGTATAGCTGAATCGACAAGCTCCAGGTTCAGTGAGTGACTCAAAAATTATGTCTCAAAAATGAGGGTAGAGCATTACTGAGGAAGACAGCCAGCATCAACCTCTGGACTCCATATACTCATACAAGCATATGTGTATGCATTTGTAATACATTGTACACCCTACATGAACATTAGCAATACAACACACACACACACACACACACACACACACACACACACAGAGAGAGAGAGAGAGAGAGAGAGAGAGAGAGAGAGCTACCTTTTCTGTCCGTGTGACAGGATTTTCTAAGCACCTTTCTCTGATTTGATGGGCATTCAGGAGGTGTGTGTTATTCTTGACAATATTATGTCTTGTTTTTCCCCATTGGCCTCATTCACCAGCAGTAGTTATTGAACAGCTATCCTGTGCCAGGTTCTGTGCTAGAGGCTAGAGATAACAAGAGTCAAGTTGTTTCCTGCCCTCTAGTAGCCGTCAGGGTTCAGAAGGAAGGCAAACATGCAAGTGTCTGATTATGACATAGGATATAAACTGCAGCGGAGCTGTGGTCTCCTACTTGTAACTAACTGATTAGTAAGATCACTCCAAAGAGCAAGAAGAAACCAGCTTGGCTCTGAATGTTTCTCTAGCTATATATTTTCCTTATTTTCTGCGTTGTGTGTGTGTGGTTTTATATGTGTGTGTATGCATATGTATGCATGCATGCATTATGTGGAGGTCTGAGGTTGATGCTGGGAATGACCTTTGATCAATCTTGCATTTTGTGCAATGGGGCGGGGTCTCTCCATCAAACCCCAAGCTCACCGATGTAGCGAACCTTGCTAGCCAGGTTGCCCTGGGAATCCCTGACTCTGCCTTCTGAGGCTGGAACTACAGATGGGCTCCTAGACCCACCTGTAATTATGTGGATTTCTGAGACTATCAACTCCTGTCCTCATGCTTGCACAGCAAATGCCTTACCCCCTGCGCCCTCTCCCTAGTCCCCAACGATTCTCCTTCTTGTGACAGAACCTCATGAGGTAGTGCCACAGTGCTCAATTCATCGGGTCGGGAAACCTCACTGCTGTGAAGGCCATTACAATGAAGTCTTTCCATTTTCTGTGTGGTGACTCATGTTCTCATTCCAGGCTCAGCAGTATTCCTCCTTTGCATCCACTAGAAAGGAACCATTCCGAGTGGCCAGCAAGCAATGGAAACTTGCACCAAATACCATTCCTTATAGAGAAATTTGTGCGCTCAGGCTTTTGGAGAAGGCATCCCGGGCATATCTACTGGGGGAAAAAAGAAAGAACTTAACATTGTAGAGGCTCTCCTTCCAATGAGTCATTGAGGTGGGATTTGGCTTATAGTGTAGTGTGGGACCTTGTCACTACTCACCATAGAATATTATCTAAGGCATTTAGGCACTTTTCTTGTGACCTTATCAGTGACCTGTGTGTTTTCTCTGCCACCTGAGTTCATTCCTGGAATTTGGAATGAGAATGAATGCTCAGAGTGGCAGTTAAGTGTCGATAGCTACTGCCTTAGTTACGGTTTCTGTCGATGCAACGAAACACCATGACCAAAAGCAAGTTGGGGAGAAAAGGGTTTCTTTGGCTTCGACTTATTGTAGTCTATCATTGAAGAAAGCTGGGACAGGAACTCGAACAGATCAGGATCCCGGAGGCAGGAGCTGATGCAGAGGCCGTGAAGGGTGCTGCTTACTGACTTGCTCATCATGACTTACTCAGCCTGCTTTCTAATAGAACCCAGGTCCACCAGCCCAGGGATGGCACCGCCCACAACGGGCTGGGCTCTCCTCCATTGGTCATTAAATAAGAAAATGCCCTACATCTGGATCTTATAGAGGCATCTTCTTAATTGAGGTTCTTGCCTTTCAGCTGACTCTAGCTGTATCGAGCTGACACAGCACTAGCCAGCACGGCTACAAGCACAAGCTTGTGGTTGCTTGGTTTGACACGCTGGTCCCTTCTCTTTTTCCATCTCGTTTAAGCAGGTCCCCTTTCCTACACTGGATTTCTCAGGAAAACTGGATGTCCTACAGCAATCATTTTTTTTTTTTTTAGGCCAAGTCATTGAATGCTTGGGCTAAAATGCAGGACTTATATGGGAGTATCAGCAAATTGAAAGTCATTACCACTCATTAACATTTTAATTCGAATTAATAGAGTATAGTAGCTGTTCAGGCAACTCTGAGGGGCTCAGAAGTTTGTGTTAATGAGGGATAGCGTAGAAGGAGGCCGTGCAGAAGTCTGTAGCACACGGCAGTCAGACAGCCCTTTGTCACTATTCGGGCTGAGGGTTGCAATTGTCCTGTGAGATGCCAACCTCAAGAAGCGGAACTTACCCAGAGCTGGAATTCATGAGCACGCGTCCACTTCGCCATCACTTTTCTAACTAACCCTCTTAATACAGACTGGCTCTGGAAAATTGGCACTTGAACACACTGCCTAGGGACATGTCAGATGGGGGCAGGAGCGTCCGGTAACGCACTGACATTCATGAGCACACGTGACTGCAAGGCAGGCTGACAGGCATTTCCCTTCGCTCTCTCAGACTCCCTCTTTCATAAAGAGCGTCATCTCCACTTTTCACCAGACAAACTCAAGCTCAGAAATGCTAAATTGTCTAAGTGGCTCAGTTAGTGGAGGGAATTCCAATTCAGATGCTTCCACCATGATCCTGGAATGCCAACGCTCCCTCAGGACTCTGGTAGTCCTAAATCTGTTTGTAAATAGCTTCTCCTTTGATTTGGACTGTATCCCCTTAGTTTTGTCGTGCCTGGGGCTTGGGGAGCAAATCCGTCTTCACTTCTGCACAGCCTCCATCATCGACGAGACAGTAACCATAAATCTCCATTTTCGTCTTTCCACACGGAAAAGTCCTTTCAATCGTTACAGAATAAATAATGATTATCCAACATTTGAACATTGTACCTAACACCCTTGGAGCCACAAAACACTGATACTTTTGCTTGTTCATTATCTCTGAAAGAGGGGAGGGAGGGAGGGGGGAGAGAGAGAGAGAGAGAGAGAGAGAGAGAGAGAGAGTTGGAAGATAGCCTGGGAGGGGAGTGGAAAGAGGCAAGATATCATAGTCTGGGTAGATTAATAAGTTAATGTGTTTCTGCACCTTCAATAACTGAAAGAGCCTGCCTTTTCATTTAAAATTTACACTACATTTGAGTGTTCTCAAAAAAACGCCATGCTCCCCTCTTCCAAATCCGAATCAGAGTGGTGACAATATAGAACCAGGAAGGGGCACATTTGCATCCTATCCGTAACTTTCCTACATAGCAGAATTGTAGTTTAGCCAGGGAATGGAAAGAAATATACTCAGGCAATTGCTGCAAATGTCTCTGAAATGATCAGCCAGCGATGTGGGGAGGCCGTGGGGATGTGCTCCACACTGAGCTGGGAGGGAGAGAAGTGTGCGTGTCAGGGGGTGTTGTTGCATTTTTTCCTTTGGGATTTTGACAAACCCTTCAGTGGAGGTGAAAGACATCTCAGAACCGAGCCGTGAAGTCTAGTGCCAGGAGGCAGAGAACAGAAGAGAATATTCTTTCATGGTTCTATAAGATGACCACTGTGACTTCTGAGTCCGGCCTCTCAGCCTGCCAGCTTTCCCTGCAGTTCAGTGTGACGTCCCCATTTTCAGGCATCCAGGGCTAGGCCATGCTGGCCATCCTTGGGTCCATTTCGCATCTCTTCCCTTTGCTTCCATTTAAATGGTGGATCTCTCATAAAGCTGGGAGTGTTTGTAGCAATCACAACCCCTCTCCATTCACACGCAGGGTTGTTTTCATCACTGTTTTGTGTCTGACACTGTTGACAGTTGGGGTGTGGTGACTGAGGCCGGTAGACTTTTTCCTGATGAAGTCTCGTGGGCTTTTCCCGATCTCCAGATGTTTCAAAACTGAGAACACATTTCAGCTTGCTTGTGTCTGATCAAATGCAGTATTAGTTTTCTCTCATATACACCAGGTCCTTTCATTTGTTTTCCATGAAATTTCAATGAAATTAGAAACTTCCAAGGGATAAAGATATATATTACTTTTCTGGTTCCACACTGTGATGTATGATGGACGAGCAATATAGTTTTTTTTTTATTTTATCATGACCTTCTTCAAACCATCATACCTATGTTGTTAAAGTCGTAGTTGGAAAGAGATATGAGTGGCAGGCACACCATGACAGAGCATGGCTACCATGCCTGAAAGTAATGAAAACACCTCAAGAATACAGAAACTAGTAAAGGGTTAAGAAATGAGAAAGTTAGGTTCTAAGTGCTCACTGCTTCTGTTTCTGGTACAATTTATTGAACTGAAAATTTATGTATTCCATGTAGACTAATATTTAATATTATTTAATATATTTACTATACTTAAAAATCCATTTCCATTACATTTATTATTATAATATAGATAATTAGTACATTGCAAATGTAATGCTTATTATTACATTTCTATTTCATGTGTGCATGCCACTGTGTGTATGTGGAGGTCAGAAGACAACTTCTATGAGTTGTTTCTCTCTTCACACTATGTGGGTCTCGGGGATTGAACTTGGGTTTGTCAGCCTTGGTGGTAGTTGCCTTTACCTTCTGAACCACCATGTTAACCTCATACTTTCATTTTTTTTATGACTGCACCAAACAGTGAGAACAAGCTGTTTCTAGCATAGTATTAGTTGCCAGGGGCAACATGGAGTGGCCACACTTCTGAAACTTGAGAAGCATTCTCAATGAAATGCCATCTCTAACACAAACCCCAGAAGGGTTAATCCACAATGGTATGTCACCACTGACCGCAATGCTGACTTGCCAGCATGAGAGCACACAGCATTGTGTCCACGAGAGAGGTCCTAGGCTTCAGTTTGGTTTTCTTTATAATTCCCTTTGGGAATTCCCTTTCCCATGTCTCCTGCTCAAATAGAGTCTGTAAGACTGCACATCAGCACTTGCCATCCCCGTATTTTCCTTGACAAATGGCAGATGGAGGATTACAGAAAGATCTAGGGATGAGTCGGTTTGCTTGCATGAGTGTTTTAATTTGAATGCAATGACTAGTTCCTGAACCTTGTGCCATTCCTAATAGCAAGCCCTCTTTTTCATGGCTCATTTCATTCAATTTCCAGGTAATAAAGTAGGGGAAGAGATAAAAGTTACTTCTGTCTGGAAAGCTTAAGTGGCACAGCTAGCTGCAAGGGAAGCGGGGATGTGTTAGCTGCAAGGGAAGCAGGGAACTTGTGTTTGTTCTAGGTTTTATGTACTCAGCTGAGGTTCTATCAGGGGAGAAGGGATACATAGATGGGGACAGCCACTGCAGTTTGCCACAATGGGAGAATTGAAGACAAGTTTTACACAGTGCAATCTTATTATTCTTGCCTTATGTTTGTGTGGGGCAAGGACTGATCAGAGTCACAGACCATGAATAACTGAGGTATTTGTGGAGCTGGGCATCAATGCTATGGTGTCTTCATAATCCTTTAGCATCCTTATTTTACTGTTTTCACACAAGGGGGTTGGGTCTATTGATGTAAAGCAATGCTTATCAAGAAATTTGTGGAGAAGAAACAGGACATTTGTTCTTAAACGTTTAACGGATTGTAGAACGGTATGTGTCCTGGGACAGTGCCCAAGCCTCTTCACCAGCAGGAGTCACTGATTCGGGAGAGAGTTTTGTGAAACTCTGCAGAGGCTTCCAAATGCTGCTCAGTCTTATTCATCTCAGAGTCAATGCACGGTACATGGCTCCAGTGTAGACGAGTCCTGTATAGATCACACATGAATGCTGGATTCTGGGCCACACGTTGAACTGTTCTGGTTTAGACTTGTTCCTGAGCTCATACGCATTAGGGTTCAGAGCCTTCTTATTGTCTGCTCTTGGTCTAAGTTTCAGTCTTCTTGATGTTAAATGGAGACGATTGTAGTACTTAACTCACAAGCTTCAGTAAGAATGAACTAAAATAGTATATCCAAACTGTGTATGAAACTAGCATCAACTAAGTGTGCAGCACAAAGAGCTACATTTATTATTTAGTACAACACAAAATATAAAGGACATGTTTATACACATATATATGAACAAATAATATCTACTACATATGTAGTATATGTGTAACAATAGGTACCTCTACATAGTGAAATTTGGAATGGTCTCTATTTTTCTTCACACTATTTTCTGCCTAAAATAATTTTCTCCACTGTTCACAAATTACTCTCTAATCAGAAAAAAGACATTAAAATTTGTGGTGTCTATTTTCTCTGCACTGATATTTTTTTTTGGCAGGGTTTAATACTCTTTCTCAATAATCCAATATAAACACACATATTTAGTAAAATTGGTTTTGCAAACAGTTTGCAACCTTCCTTTGGTATTTTGTAAGCATCTACCTAGACTTCATAGTGCGATTTCCAAGGGAGGAAAACACAAAACCTTCTTCCGCTCAAATGACCAGTTCTGGAGGGTGCTTCAGGGTTTCACGCTGCTGTGTCCACTTCTCAGCCGGTCTGACTGCCATCCGACTTAGATTCTTCTGCTGCCGGCTTTGCAGGAGAGTGGGCCCCATCCAGAGGGCTGGGGTTTCCTCACTGCACACCGCTGCTTAAACTCCACCTTGGTGATAGTGCAGGGGAGAAGCAAGCGCCTCGACTTCTCAGATTGTCTGCGGTAGCGCCTTTCTTGAGGCCTCTGGGTCATCTTGCAGGCCTTGCCATCTTTGAGAAGAGTAACCCTCGTGGTGAATATAGCTTTGAAACTACCATCCATTTAGAATAACTTCTAAAACAATTGGCTAGGAGATAAAAAGGAAGACCACCGTTTTAGTTTCCCCAGATAGCTTGTTGGAGATGTATAAAAGAGGCCAAATTGTCTTAGCCTTTCCGAATTTGAAGAGGACAATATGGCTCCTTAACTTTATTATTGTTAACATGTTTGGGAAGGCTGTTTTATGACTTGGTAGTGTCACAAGCTCTTCTGTTTCAAATATTCTTTAGAGGACATTGGAATCCGATGTGTCACCGAAGCTTAGAGTAAATGTTTACTAACAGGGAGATAATTTAGGCGAATCTGAGTGATTACAGAGCTCTGTGGCTATGCGTCAGCCTTTATGTCAACATGTTATTGCTAATAGCGATGATTTATTTACTTCCAAGTCCTTGGTCAGTAGCAGCGCCTCCAGTTAGAGCCTGCGTCCAGTGAAGAACGTGCAGTCTGTTTCTGGAAATCCACCACGATGACAAGAGAGCTCTGGGCTGCTCCTCTCTCCTGAAAGCAATTTAATACAATTTCCTGAGTGGCTCTGGGAGAAGCTGTGGCCTCAAGCCATTTAACATACCCAGGGTTAGCTTGGGCCTGTCACAGGAGCCCCTGTAGTCTTTAAATTACTCAAACACTGAGTTATCAAAACACATGTAGTTTTTCAATGCAGCAGATCATGGGTCTCATGGATGGGAAATTCCACTGCCTGGACCCCAGGAGCCCATAGTCTAGAGACCTGTCCCCAAGGTGGTGTTATTGGAAGTCCTGTGGAACCTTAAGAGATGAGACTTTGTGTAAAGTCCTTAAGCTATTTTGAAAGTGGCTGTAAAAGGAGTCCTGGGACCTTGGTCCTTCTTAGTCTAGCTCCTGACCTGCTGTCTACTGTGGATATCTAGTAGCTTTATCAAAGGCACAAAGCAAACAGGCAGGCCAGTATCTCTGATGGAAACCTCCAAACCCAACAACTTAGCAGCACTTTTCTCTTTTTAAGTTCATTGCCTCGTAGCTCATTAATACAGCTAGTTCGGGCCTTTTGTTTTCTTCTGGAGGGAAGTTTGGGGCAGGGGAGTTTAGATGTAGGGAAAACATCTATAGAGGACTACCATACCTAATTAAATGAACAAGATTTTTGGCAGAACTCTCTAAATTTTATCGGAGCGATCCACTTCCTGAAGCCCACTGATGATTATTGATTGAGGCTATTGGCTGTGAGCATGGAGGTCGGAAGGAGTGGAGAACCAGATAGCTAGGGTACTTGGGGGGACTGACCATAGATTCTTCCTTCTCCCTAGTAATAATTTCTATTTGGATCGTTTAGGATCCTAAGTTGCTTCTCTGTGGGTTCAACCAAAAGAATAGCAAAAAGATTAGAGGAAAACAAACGACACTTGTACCAAACATGCACACACCTTTCCTTCCTTCTTGCTCCTCCCTAAATACAAAGTAACAAACCATGTGAATTTATGTTACATTGTGTCAAGTTCTTGCCATCAAGAGATGACTGAAGGAATGGGAGAGGATTTGGGTGCCGTACGTATAGCACAATGTTTCCTAGAAGGAATTTGAGCATCTACAGACCCTGGCAACTACGGGGATATTGGAACCCATCTCTTATGTATCCCAAAGGGCAACTGTATTTATAGTGTGGTTTGGGTGTGTGTGTGGGGATTCCACTCTTCATCTGTCATTTCCTGGGGACGGTGCAGGTTTCCAGCATTTTCTTTTTACCTTTTCAGCTGGATTAGTAACTTTCTAGCCCTCTTGTGTTTTTCTAAAGCTTTCATTTCCCCTGTCCCGTGGCTCATTTCAAAGGCTGTGCTAACAGCTGATGATCCCTGGCCTAAGCGGAAGGGGTGCGTTCTCCCTTCCCCTTCTTTTTACCTTCTGTTTGCCAGCCTGTGGGAGGGGCCTGCCTGCAGCCTGAGGGCCCCTCAGCCCACACCACAGCTGGCCTCTGCCAGAGGTGTGCCAACAAAAGTCGAAAACAAAAGCTGAACTGCAGTCATTTCAAGCTCCATTAGGGGCATGTGTTGGGCGAGGAAATGAATGGGAAAAATGAAGCTGCCAGGGAAAGGACTTTTTTCCCTCTGTAGAATGGGATTGACCACAAATAATGATAGGGCAGAAATCACAAGGCAAGAAGATTTTTTTTTTTTTTTTAAAATCACATTCAGCAATTTAAAAAAAATGTATTTCTGAAGCTTAGGGGCAAAAGAAATTGCCACTTTGTTTAGTGTTTTTCTTTGCATGACCAAGTAGGAGCTGGGCCCCAGGATAGCAGCACACGGCTAGCCCCTGCGGATGGGTGCTTTAAATGAAACAGGAATTGCCCTTCTGCGGCTACAGCAGCCATTTGAAAGGATAAACTCTTAGGTATCAATAATATTGATATCCGTCCTAATGTGTGGCTAATCGAAGACCATTTTACAGCTTTGCTTCCAGAAGCCAGTCAAGAGAAGGGCTTCCACGGGGACTTGTTAACTCCAAATTCATCCCCATCCTCTGACAAAATACCATAAAGCAGGTATTTCGAGAGAAGATGCAGGCAGGAACGTAGTTGTGGTTTTTGTAAATAGTCTATGGAGAATCAATTCTCATTCTGTCACTCTGTTTTCATATAACTTGGGCACTTACAGGAAGGGTTCCTTTCCTGACATTTGATTTCTTTGATAAGCTTAATCCTGGGTTTGTCAGTTTTCTCTTGATAGCGTTTCTCTTTGTTGTCTTGTGGCGATGACTGGGAGTTGCCACCAGGTGGCACTGTGCCAGACGAGGCTCTCGGAGCGCCGAGAGGTAGATTGCCGGGTTTAGCTCCCATCAGGAAAATTCCTAGCTAGGGAAGACTGAAGGAGTAGACTGGGACACGAGGAAATGGAGGGGAAGTGGATAAAGCTGCCTGGAAGGCAAGCATCTTGCATTTTGCCCGTGGACTGATCTTGGTGAAACTGACGGAAGCCACAGAGCTGGAATTGAGATGAAAAGGGGGCATATGGTCTGTGGAAATCAGTATTCAAGGCAGAAGAATTGGGGCGAAATGCTCATGGATTACCCAAGATTGGTTGGAGAGTCCCGGTAATCTCTACAGAGAAGCCCTTTCATTTTACACTCCATCTAGCCTTAGTGAAGAAATTAAATTTGAGCAGTTCTTTAAATAATCAATATCAAAATCAATAACAAATTGACACCTTGCACTGTCCCCGATGTGGGCAAGGCTATAGTAAATGTGTGGTTCTGGCTGTTTCAATTTACAAGCTAAAACATAAAATTGTCTCCACTTAGTACCGTTATTTATTTATTTTGCAATTAGACCAACAGTCTTTTCCTTAATGCCTCTCACCCCATGGAAAATATACAAACCAGCAAATCCACTTCTCCAAGGGATGCCAGAAAGGGCAGCATCAATATGGCATTTGTATACTCGAAGCCCACACACCAAGCACCAGGGAATTATAAAATAATGAAACACCTTCCCCTATGTGCCCAGGCCCATGCCCAGTGATCAGGGAGTTAAGTAATAGAAACCATAGCACCCCAGGTTTTTGCAAAAAAGCAAACTCTCTTGACTTAATTATGGGGTGTGCCCGTCACACGTTGCTCAGATATAGCTGTACCCCATCTCTCATTAACTTAATGGATTCTCATTGTCAGTCCTCTGGGGATGAGGAGTTGAAGCCCCTAAGTTTTGTGGCAAGTGTGGCTGTGTTTGTAAAAGCGTCTTCCTACTCCCTGGCTCTGAAAGCCACAGCTCTCCGCTCAGGAAGTGCAAAAGGAGAAAGTGGGTACGGTGGCAGGTAGCTGTCCTCATCCTCACCTATGCTTTCAAGTCACCCCAAATGAGAGCTGATTAAGCTGCCTGCTCTTTGTCCATCTCGGCTTTCCTGCTGGCCCATGGCTCGGACTTCGTCTGTAGTTTAGACTGATCACAGGTCACTGATGGGACAGCAAAAAAGATTAGGGAAATCTTTTTTTTTTTTCTCCGTTCAAAGTCGAAATCTCACTCCGGGTGTGGTGGTACATGTCTGTGATCCTAGCTCTTGGGAGACCCAGGCACGGGGATCATGACATTTAAGACTGTTTCGAAAATCAGATAAAAGGGCTGGAGAGATAGCGCCAAAGGTCCTGAGTTCAATTCCCAGCAACCACATGGTGGCTCACAACCATCTGTAAATAAATAAATATATATATAAAAAAAGAAAATGAAACAAAACCAAGTCCTAATCAGATGTAAAAATTTTAAACAAACAAAAAAAATCAAGCAAAAACATAGCCAATAACTTAAATTATTTTGCCAGGCGGTGGTGGCGCACGCCTTTAATCCCAGCACTTGGGAGGCAGAGACTGGCGGATCTCTGGGAGTTCGAGGCCAGCCTGGTCTACAAGAGCTAGTTCAGGGACAGGCACCAAAGCTACAGAGAAACCCTGTCTCGAAAAACAAAAACAACAACAACAAAAAAAATAACTTAAATTTTTATTGGCTGTTTCTCAAGGGTGATCATGAACCACAAACTTATAGTTCAGACTTGTTTATTACTTATGTGTGGGTGCATGTTTATGCGTGTGTTCATGCACATGTGTGTACATGCATGTAGTGGCCAGAGGAAAGGTTTCATTTCTCAAGAACACCATCCAGTCTAGACAACTTTTGAGACAAGTTCTCTCGTTGGCCTGGAGCTCTTTGAATTGGCTGTGTGAATCCATGTGACTCTACCTCCCAGGGCGGGGATTACAGGTGTGTGCCATCACATGTCATGTTTTGGCTTAGGTTCTGGGGTCCCAGTTCAGCCACTCATGTCTGCAAGGCAAGGACTTTGCCCGCTAAGCCATCTTCTGAGCCTTCATAGCACATGTTAAAAACACACGGTTGCTTTCATGGAAACCACAGCATTTAAAGATGCCCTGGAATCTGAAGGCTTCCAGTGGGCCACAGGCACCCCAGTTTTCCACAGCTTGGCATTTTACATTTGGTCTAGCTCTCATACTTGAGATCTCTGGCTGGCTCCTGTGGCATCTCACAAGCGGATCAGCCTGACACACAGATGTCTGTCCTTTGCTGGGGGTAGGCACCCTTACTCATAAAAGATTTAAAGGAAATGGGGACAAATCTTGCACACTGTTCACACAAGGGTAAATCGGAATGACTTCTGTAAAGGAAACTTTGTCAACATGAAAGAAATCTTGATATATGGGGACCTGGTCTATAGGGTGATTTTGGAAGTTGGTGAGAAAGGAATCCTCTAGAACCGTGAGGAGGAGGTCTGCCCTTCCTGCCCCTCTGGTACACTCTGGGTGTGGGCCTTTCCCACTGGGAAAAGGGGGACTCTTGACAATCTAGCCTATAAAGAGATCGATTCAAACTCCTCACTCCACCATTATAAGTTCATCTAATTGTTGGTGCTTTTCAGTTTATGAGGGGAATAGACACTTGGGCAGGCAAGGATTTTCTCTGTTTAGTTCTGTTCTCAGAACACCACTAGCATGGGAGTAGCCCTGGTTACCAACGCGTAGGACCACATGAGACAAAACTGTCTCTGCTGAATGAAGGAAACTCTCAGTACAGCACGCAGCAGCCCACAGAGCAGGAGAAAAATTTTACCAGCTCCCCTCAGATGGGAGGATAATAGCCAGAATTTACGAAGAATTGCAGAAATTGAATACCAAGGAAATAAAACTGCCAATCAACAAATGGGCGAATGAAAAGACAGTTTTCAATAAAAAGAACAGAAACGACCAATAGCTATTTTTTAAAAGTGCCCAACATTCCTAGTCGTTAGAGAAATGCAAATTAAAACTACTCCAAGATTCCTCCTTGCCTATTTCAGAATGTCTTCGATGAAGAAATCTGACAAGAAATATTGGAGAGTTTGTGAGAGAGGTTCCCTTATTCACTGTTGGCGGGGGTTCAAGTAAACACAGCCATTGTAGAAACCAGTTTTGAGGTTCCTCAAAGAGTTCAAAGCAGTACTACCTTACAGCCCAGCTATTTCGCTCCTGAGCCTGTACTCAGGGGCCTCCATACACAGAGATATTTCCACGCCATTTTATTTCTGCCTTACTCACTGTGGTAAAGAAATGGAGCCAACGTAGTTGGCTGTCAACAGTTGACTGGGTAGTGCAAACTTGATACTGTCTTAGTTTGTTTTCTAAAAGCCGTGGTAAACACCATAACCAAAGTAACTTGGAAAGGAAAGGGTGAATTTGGCTTAAACTTCCATATCACTAATTTGTCATCAAGGGAAGCCAAGCAGGAACCTTGAGGTAGATGCTGGAGCAGCGGCTGCGGAAGAACACTGCTTACTTGCTGGCTTGCTATTCCTGGCTTGTTCAGTTGGCTTTCTTAACAAGGCAGCATCACCTGTCAAGGGGAAGCACCACCCATTATGGGCTAGGCCCTTCCACATCGATCATTTATTAGGGAAACACCCTCACAGACTTGTCTACAGGCCAGTCATGTAAAGGCAATTCCTCACTTGCCGGTCCCTCTTCCCAGATGGCTTTAGCTTGAGTTAAGCTGACAAAGAAAACCAACCAGTACAGGTACATATGCAAAATGGAATAATAAATACTATTCAGTGCTAAATAACAGTGAAATCACAAAATTTGTGTGAGAACAGATGGACTTAGAATGTATAATATTAAGCGAGGTCACTCAGTCTTTTTTTTTTTTTAAAGATTTATTTATTTATTATGTATACAGTATTCTCAGTACTCTGCCTGCAGGCCAGAAGAGGGCACAGATCTCATTACAGATGGTTGTGAGCCACCATGTGGTTGCTGGGAATTGAACTCAGGACCTTTGGAAGAGCAGGCGATGCTCTTAACCACTGAGCCATCTCTCCAGCCCGTCACTCAGTCTTTAAAAGGAAAGAGTGAACATTCTCCCTCATACTCAAATCCCAGCCTATAATGTATGCATGTATACATGTAAACAAACATACATCTTGGTAAATACAACACACAGAGGACAAGAAAGGTTGAGGAAGATGACGAGGAAGGACAGAATGCAGGTGAAGGACATGTGAGCCATGAAAGAGGATATATTAAGTCAACTGTTTTTCTAGTTTCAACTTTCATGGATTTTTCTTTCTTTCTTTTATTTTTGGCAGGTAAGTGCATAAAATGTACTAGTAGCTAAAAGTAAAATCCAAAGCAGCACTCATGGACTTAGAATGGCTCTTCTAATGCATAGAGATTCATCTTGGAGATGCATAGACTTTGGGTCTGGCAAGTGCTTATTTGAGTGGCGATGTTACTCTGTCTGTGTGATAGTTTTCATAAGCAATCTCTTAACAATAACGTTATAGATACACACACATACCAATCCACAAAGTAGTAAGACTCTTAAAATCACAACGACATGCCTTTCGACCCAACAATTCCACCATCTTTAGGACTTTTTCCATAAGAAGATGTGTAAACGAGTAGGGAAATGTTTAGATACAAGGATGTTCATAACAGCATCATTTTTAGAATTATAACTGAAAGCCGACATTCCAGCAGTAGGGCTTTGTCAGTAAATCACATGACCGCCTTCAGTGGGATCCTAGGCAGTCATTACGAATGACACACTGCGATCTTCTGGGATGGAGACTACTTGCATTTTTCTAAGCTAAAGAAGACCCAAGTGTTTTGTTCACATTTGCATCTGCATACATACTTATGTGCATGTCTGGAGTGATGGGCGGCCTCTGAACTGGAACTGAGCGATGCCTGGCCGCTGCATCCCCAAACTTTCTTCCCTTGAGTGATTTGCCTCTGTCTAATAGAATACAGTGACCTGGAGCTGTAAGCTCACTCATGATGAGGTTGCGCCCATCGTGGCTTCCCTTCGCTCTCTGTATTGGTTGTTTTACTTGTCATGTGCCGGAGTAGCAGACATAGGGACTAAGAGAGAAGACTGATTTTGGCTCGTGGCTTGAGGGTATAGTCCACCATGACAGGGAAGAACAGGAAAGCCATGGTAATGGGAGTGTCTCTCAGTTGTGGTGGCAGGAATGTGAGGATGCTGGTTCCCATCCAGGGAATCAAGAAGCAGAGAGGGTGACACCGGGACTCTCTTGGCTTCCTGCTTTCTTCCGTTGTTTATTGAGTCTGGGCACCCAGCTCATGAAATGATGCTGTCCATGTTCAGGGAAAACCTTTTTTTTTATTTAAACTTCTCTAGAAATGCCCTCACAGCCTTTCCTTGATGTGAGTTCCCTGGATGATTTTGAATCTAGCCAAGTTGGTGATGAAGGCTAATCATCACACCATGGAGCTCTCCCTAACTGCCTTCTTGGTTACTTGTTTTGATGAAACCAGATTCCACACTGGAAATGCCCATGTGGCGAGGATCCGAGGGTGGTCTTCAGCCAACAGCCACAGGGACACTAATGTTTGTCCCATAGTGGAAGGGAACTGAATTCTGCCAGCAATGGAATGAGCTTTGAAGTGACTCTTTCCAGGTTGCATTTGGATGAGAACCCTTTCCAGTCAGCACCTTGTTTGCATCCCTCTGGACCCCCTGAGGATACTCCAGCCTAGTTGTGCAGGTTTCTCACCTCCAGCCCCTGGGGTGAGCTCTAAGTTGGTTTATCCTAAATGATGACTCACACTTTGAGTTCTAAACTATAATGTATTAGATATTGTTACGTCTGGGTGGCACAAATACAGCATCCTTAAAATGTTTGGGGCCTAGAGACTCCTTCAGCGTGGGACTGGTCGTCTTTTACATTTATTCTGATGAGAACTTGTGATTTGACATCGGCATTGAATAAGCCTTTAAAAATAAAGGGTGACTTAGCGGCTTACAAATTTATCTGTCTGATTTCATATACTTAAGACAGAGTTATTGCAGCTCTGAGACACACTCGGGATCTATGGATTATTTAAGACACAGAGGGTGTGTCTTAGGGTTTCTATTTCTCTGATGAAACACCATGACCAAAAGCAAGTTGGAGAGGAAAGGGTTTATTCAGCTTATACTTTCACCTTGCAGTCCGTTATTGAAGGGAGTCAAGGCAGGAACTTGAACAGGGCAGGGACCTGGAGGCAGGAACTGATGCAGAGGCCATGGAGGAATGCTTCTTAGTGCTTTCCTCATCACAGTTTGCTCAGCCTGTTTTCTTACAGAACTTAAGAGCATTAGCTCAAGGGTAGCCCCACCCACAATGGGCTGGGACCCCCTTCATTAAACACTAGTTAAGAAAATGCCTTACGGCCAGATCTTAAGAAAACATCTTCTCAGCAGAAGTTCCTTGTTGCGGGAGGTCCTCCCACTCCTCCAGCCTATCACCGCTGAGGTACCAGCCCACTGGGGCGTGGTTTCTCTCCCTTTAAAAAAGCGGCCACTTCCCTCTCCTCGCTCTCTTCACTTCCTGCTCCGCCTGCGACTAGACTCCTTTCCTGGTTGCGTAGAGGGCTGTTGCCTGGGACAGTGATCTGTAAGTTTTTTCCCCTTTAAATAAATACCACCCTAATAATCATAACCCCGAATTGGTGTGGCATTGTTTGTGACTTACGCCTTCATTTTGGCGCCCAACGTTTGGTTTTAGAACCTCTCCTTTCCCCACTCGCAGCCGCGAGTTCGGCTTGGCGGCCCCAAGTTCAGCTTGGCGGCTGCGGGCTTGGCGGGCGCAAGTTCAGCTTGGCGGCCGCGGGCTTGGCGGGCTCTAGTTTGGCTTGGCGGGAGCCCTCCCCTTCCTCAGCCGCCAGCGGCCTTGGACTCCCCACGTGGATTTAAACTCCACAGGCCCGCGTAGTCTCTGGCCGCGTGGTTTGCTCTTTTCTGAGTCATTTTTAAATCTCCCTTGCAAGTACAGCTCTTAAGTGGCACGAACCAGAGCACGTGGTTGCTGAAAGCTGCAACCCCTCAGGGTGACTCTGTCACGTGGAGGCATAAGCGGCTTCCAGATTGCTCTTCTCTAGCCCTGGATTCTGGGTTTCTGGTTCCGTCTCAGGAATTGATTTAATTACATTTACTTTGTTGAGAAACTTGCATTTTCCAGTTTTTAACATCTACTAAGGCACTGAAACAGGACCATGTTTTCACCGCGACTCTGCAACAGCGCCACCTGCTGGATAATAGGTAATATTGCAGTTTTTGTTTCTAACGCAAATTTTACTGCTTTGTTTTCACTAATACAATGGATTAGTAAATTTATATTTACTAATACAATGAATTACATCATACAAGGTTTATATGATTATGGGGATACCTTAATTTGCTTGTTACTAGCCTTCAGTTTTCTTTTCCATATTCTATCATTAAGGAAGAATATGGCACTCCTAAAAATGATAGAATCTTTACGAACTAATAATGAACAACTAATTGACAGGATTAAAATTATTGAAAATCAGAGGTTATCTGAACAAGTGGATACTATGACAGACAAAATTGATTCCATATCCAAGGGAATTAGAAAGTTACCTGAAAGGGTTCAGGCTGTTGAATTTGATGTTCAGACTTTATCACAAAGTTTTGATAAGGTAACAGACAGAATGTACCTCCAAGATGGGAATCTACATGATATACAAGAAAAGTTTAAGGAGGACATGTTATCTTTGAAGGAAAAAATTAAAGCTTTGGAATCACAGGTGCAGAATGGGGACCAAAAAATTGATACCTCAGTGAAATCACTGGAGATATATACAGGTCAGGAGATTCAGGATTTAAGAGAGACAATGATAAAAAGATTTGAAAAGATTGGGGAAATTATTGCAGCTGGTGAACAGAGTAAGGAGGCACAAGGACAGGATACAAGGCCTCCACCAGCTCTTAGAACTGGCTTACCCAGGGTTCTAGCGACATACCCTATACTTAATTCTGAAAAAGCATCAACTTCTAAAGGCTCAAAGGGAGTCAGAGAAGCTAGATGGACGCCAATAGCAATGAATGATCTGAAAGAAATTAAGCAAGCTGTTGTTAATTTTGGCTTGCACAATGCATATGTAAAGGAAATGATAAGGACTTGGGCTTCTAATGCTAGAGCTACTCCCCATGATTTCCATCAGTTAGTGTCTGCAGTTTTAGATAATGGACCTTCCTTGATGTTTGGAATTTATTTCAGAGAAGAATCCAAACATATGGAACAGCAAGGAAGAGCAAAAGGTATTGAGGTTTCCCAAGATCAAATTCTTGGTGCAGGAGAATATGCTGATCCACAGGTCCAAGCTCTTTATGACGATGAAGTACTGTGTCTATGTCACCAAGCAGCTTTAAATGCTTGGAATAGGATACAAGATCCAGCAAAAAGGGTTGAATCATATACCAGAATTAGGCAGGGACAGAGAGAACCCTTTATTGACTTTTTGCAAAGATTAATTAAGGCTCTGGACATAGGGGTAACAGACCCAGAAGCTAGACGAATACTTCTTGAATCTCTAGCTTTTGAGAATGCAAACATAGAATGCAAAAAGATAATTGGGCCTTTAAAGTCTAGATCAGCACCTATGGATGAATGGATTCAGCATACGATGAATGTTGAGACGTTTAGCTATAATGATGAATCTTGGGTAGGAGAAGCGATTTCCAAAGCAATGAGGAGACATCAAACTGCCAGGTGTTTTAATTGTGGTAAATTAGGACATTTGCAAAGGAATTGCAGGCAAAGAATTTCTAGGAATAATATCTCTTCTGGGAATGACAAAAATAGGAGACCTCGGCCTTCAGGTATATGTAGGAGATGCGGTAAAGGCAGGCATTGGTCCAACGAATGTAGGTCAACAACAGACAGACGGGGCAATCCGATATCATCGGGAAACTCCTTGGGGGGCCTCTCGCAGGCCCCCAAGCCAACAGTAGCCCAGTCATTCCCAGTCACAGTGGAGAACGTGCCTCACCAAGAAAATTAAAAGCTCCAATTTCTGCTATAAAAAGTAATACTGGTCTAAATGAAGAATTACGTGTGGAGGATGAGTCAAAAAACCCAATAGGACAGAGTAAACGTATATTTTGGCAGACTTCTATTAATGATCAAAGACCAAAGCTAAGAGTCTGTATAAATGGCACTTTTATTGAAGGCTTATTAGACACAGGTGCGGATGTAAGTATCATTACCCCAGAATCTTGGCATCCGAATTGGCCTCTTCAAGAGGTAGATGTTCAGTTCCTGGGAATTGGAACCCTATCTCGTGTAAAACAAAGCACAAGATGGGTTGAATGCATAGGGCCCGAAGGGCAAATAGGAAGACTAAGGCCATATATAGCCAATATTGCCATAAATTTATGGGGCCGTGACCTGCTACAGCAATGGAATACCCAGATTAACATTCCTGTATTTCCAGGAACTCATAATTCTGGGAAGGATATGATGAGGTATTATGGAAAAAGGTCACCAGCTATTCAGGCTGTACAAGAACATACAGCAAATACCAAACCTTTAGAGGTACCAACGGCCCTACCTTTAAAATGGCTAACTGAGAAGCCAATATGGACCAAACAATGGCCTCTAGCTGAAGATAAACTACAGGCATTGGAACAGCTGGTGCAAGAGCAACTAGATGCTCACCATATTGAAGAATCAACCAGCCCTTGGAATTCTCCTGTGTTTGTTGTAAAAAAGAAATCTGGTAAATGGAGAATGGTGACAGATCTAAGAGCTGTCAACAAAGTAATTCAACCTATGGGCCCACTACAATCTGGAATTCCTTTGCCTTCTCTGTTACCAAAAGGATGGCCTCTTATAGTTATTGATTTGAAAGATTGTTTTTTCACTATACCGTTACAAGAAAAGGATAGAGAAAAATTTGCCTTCACAGTGCCTACTTATAATAATTCTCAGCCTAATAGGAGATATCAGTGGACTGTCCTCCCACAGGGTATGCTCAATAGTCCTACACTGTGCCAATATTTTGTAAGTAAGCCATTGGAAATAATTCGTAAACAATTCCCCAAGTCCATCATTTATCATTACATGGATGACATCTTATTATCTGATTCAAATAAAGATACTTTAGAAAGGATGTTTGAAGAAATAAAGAAAGTCTTGCCTAGGTGGGGATTACAAATTGCCCCTGAAAAGATTCAAAGAGGAAATTCTATTAATTACCTAGGTTACAGAATAGGGTTAGAGAAAATTAAAACGCAAAAGGCACAAATTAGGAGAGACCGGTTAAAGACTCTTAATGACTTCCAAAGATTGTTAGGAGACGTTTCCAGTCTACGACCAGCTGTTGGGATAACACCTGATCTAATAGTTCATTTAAACAAAACCTTAGATGGTGATAAAGATTTGAATAGTCCAAGAGAACTGACAGCTGAAGCAGAAAAGGAACTGACAATGATTGAGGAAAAATTACAGGAGGCACATGTGGATAGGGTGAACCCAAATCTTAGCTGCATCCTAGTCATATTGCCTTCCAGAATTTCTCCTACAGGGATTCTAATGCAGAGGGAAGATATTATTTTAGAGTGGATATTTATACCTAATAAACCAAGTAAAAAATTAAAAACTTATGTGGAAAAGGTCTCTGAATTAATTATAAAAGGTAAGCTGAGACTTCGTCAACTAGCAGGTATAGACCCAGCAGAAATTATAGTGCCTTTTACTACTGAAGAAATAAAAAAGTTATGGGAAGACAATGAACCGTGGCAAAGAGCTTGTGCTAACTTTTTGGGAGAAATTAATAGCAACTATCCCAAAAGTGATAGACTTAATCTCATAAAAAGAACTTCTTGGATTCTTCCTAGAATTGTACGTGATGCTCCAATAACTGGAGCCCGTACGTTCTATACTGATGCAAATAAATCAGGGAAAGCAGGTTACAAGTCAGATGAATTGAGTAAGGTGGAACAAAGCCCTTATAATTCTGTCCAGAAGGCAGAATTATATGCCATTCTTATGGTGCTAAGGGATTTTAAAGAACCTCTTAATATAGTTACAGATTCACAATATGCAGAAAGAGTTATCTTGCATATTGAAACCGCTGAATTTATACCAGATGACACAGAGTTGACTTCATTGTTTATCCAGGTACAAGACATAATCAGGAACAGGCTTTGTCCGATGTACATAACACACATCCGGTCCCATACAGGTCTGCCTGGTCCTCTAGCCCAAGGCAATGCTGAGATTGATCAATTATTGATTGGAAGTGTGTTGCAGGCCTCGGAATTTCATAAGAAGCATCATGTCAATAGTAAAGGCCTAAAGAAAGAATTTTCCATTACTTGGCAACAAGCTAAGGACATTATAAAGAGATGTCCTACTTGTTCTTTCTATAATCAAACACCGTTGCCTGCAGGGAGTAACCCAAAGGGTACTAAGAGAAATGAAATCTGGCAGATGGATGTGTTCCACTTTATGGAATTTGGTAAATTAAAATATGTACACCACACCATAGACACGTATTCAGGTTTTCAATGGGCTACTGCCCTGAGCTCAGAAAAGGCTGATTCAGTAATCACACATTTATTGGAAGTTATGGCCATCATGGGTATACCTGTGCAAATAAAGACAGATAATGGTCCAGCATATGTATCTAAGAAAATGAAACGCTTTTTTGATTATTATAATATAAAACACATTACAGGTATACCAAATAATCCTACAGGTCAGGCAGTTATAGAAAGATCAAATCGTACTATAAAGGATATGCTGAACAAACAGAAAGGGACTGAAAATACCCCCAGAAATAGATTACATAATGCTTTATTAACCTTGAATTTTCTTAATGCTAATGAGAAAGGAACGACAGCAGCAGAAAGACATTGGATAATGGAAAAGTCTGCTGAACTAAATCAACCGATTTATTTCAAAGATGTGCTGACCTCTCAGTGGAAGCCAGGAGATGTGCTACGTTGGGGAAGGGGTTTTGCTCTTGTTTCCACAGGAGAAGAAAAATTGTGGATACCATCAAAATTAATAAAGTTTCGATTTGAAGAGGAGAAACCTCTTGGAAAGGAGAAATGACAACTCATCCACAATGATGATATTCATACAGGTGGTAAGAAAAACATAGAATGGGGGCAGGGTTCTGTTCTTATCTCCACAGGAAAACACTCATCTTTGAGAAATTCAAGGGACCCTGGATGCTTGGATACTGACAGATGGAAAAATACCTGCCCAATAGGAAATATGAAGACAACTGAATGGATTGTGTAAGTAATATTAAACCATATTTCTAAATTTATAAAGCTGGTTTTGAAGTTGGACTCTGGCTCAGTCCCTCTCCAATTCCAAGCCTGTTAGTAAGAGAAAAACCCAGAGTTTCTGGAGTTTCTGTCTCATGTCAAGAGCCATGATATGGGACAGAAAGAAATATGAGTTTAGAAAACATCTTTGCTTTTCTTCATATCTATCATACTTTTCATTGAATATATCTATCATGTCTTTCATTGAATATATATATATGTTTATATATGTCTATATGATTAATGTTTAAGTTTTTCATAATGAACAATGAGTTTTTCCTGAAGTGACATTTGAAGTTTCCAGGAAGAAGATGGGGCCCCATAACAACAACTCCACCTGGTTGATATGACGTCATGATACTGATAGCGCTACTACAAGACCTGCTTTTGGTACCAGCTGCACAAGACAGTTCCAACTTGGTTAGCTGAAATGGTGCACATCTTATACAACATTTTGGCCAGACCTGCACAAAATACTCAGAGACTATTGGCAATTTTAAAAGACATTGATCTTGAAATTTAACCATCATTTCACTTTCACAGGATCCCCCAGAAAGAACGTCGCCCCCATGACAGCTGGAAGTAATTCTAGAGGACGACGTCCCCTTTCCCAATAAAACTTGCCCTTGGGTTTAGGGACATCATTTAGGGGTTGATTATAATTAGTATACGATTGAGGGTTGGGGGAGGAATTTTATACGCTCAGGGATCATTTTGAAAAAAAAAAAAAAAGAGGGATGATGGGATAATAGATTTGTAATTGTGAGTTACTGTTTTTAGACAAATACATTGGTATAGATTCTTGTATATTGATACAAAGTTAAATTATATTGACTATTGTACGCATGCATGTTTCTACCTCTGTTTAAAACATTTTTTATGTATTGACATATATTGTATTGATATATATATATATTGTATATATCTACCATATTGCAGTGTACATTTCTACCTCTGATTAAGATACTTATATAATGATTGTGTATTGATATATATTTGCCTACTGCAATGTATATTTGTACATTGTTTATATTTGGAGGTCATTGTCCTCATTTGTTTCACAGTCGTTTATTGTCTTAGTCTTTAAGTTAGATAGATATTGAGAATTATATAGACTAATAGTCATCTAAGTTTGTCATTTATAATAGACTAATCAGGTTCTTTAGATATATAGAGATTATACTCAGTATAGATAGATAATCTTCAACTTCTTCAAAGAGCTGTAGAAAATGGCCTTTAATCTAACTCAGAGTTTTGTGGTAGTGAGACACAATTGCTCCTGGCAACACCACTCTATTCCCGAGAGAATGTTGAGCACCAAAGACACTCCACCTGGAGCCTTTCTTTTTGGCAGAACTGGCGTTTGGGCAAAGAAATGCCCATACCTCAACAACTGACAAAGATACAGAGCATGCATCAATGGATAAAACAGGACTGTCATATCCTGCCAAGACAGGGTAAGATAGTTTTGAAAAGTTGCTTGCCTTAGAAAATGGTATGTCAGTTATGTTAGGCCTTAGCCAAAGTTGGTTGCTTCAACGCTGCTAATGTGACTTTGGGTGATTGCCCAGGTAGCTAGTTGTCTCTGTAATTTGTTGCATGTTTTGGAAGTTGTTTTACTGAACTTCCTAATTACCCAGGTAACATTATTTCCCTTCTCAGATCTTCGATGGGGTTGAAGACTATATAAATGTAGTTACTTTCTCTCATGACTTGGCCAAGTTATTTATTATATAAGACCTAAGCTAGTTAGAATAGGATATTTGTACTTATTGTATATAATTTCATAGTAGGTTTAGAACTCTCTTATTTAAACAAAAGGGGGAGGTGTTGCGGGAGGTCCTCCCACTCCTCCAGCCTATCACCGCTGAGGTACCAGCCCACTGGGGCGTGGTTTCTCTCCCTTTAAAAAAGCGGCCACTTCCCTCTCCTCGCTCTCTTCACTTCCTGCTCCGCCTGCGACTAGACTCCTTTCCTGGTTGCGTAGAGGGCTGTTGCCTGGGACAGTGATCTGTAAGTTTTTTCCCCTTTAAATAAATACCACCCTAATAATCATAACCCCGAATTGGTGTGGCATTGTTTGTGACTTACGCCTTCAGTTCCTGCTCTTCTTTTTTGATAACTCTAGCTCGTGTCCTGTTGACATAAAACTAGCCAGCACAGGGGTTGTTATGATGGATGATTTGAGGTGACTTTGGTTCACATTTTTGTCTCTCTTTTTGTTGTAGGTTGGGCTCTTGGGAAGCCGACTCGGATGTTCATGGTCACCACCATGTGCAAAAGAGGCAGGCAAGGAGCAGAATGGAGCCAGGAAAGCTGCATGATGGTGCCCCCTACGACTCCGTGTCCTAAATGATCAGGCCTCTGTAGTCCTGCCTCCTTCAGCTAGTGGATGCTGGCTGTTCCTAAAAAAGGAGTGACCTTGGAATATGTGACACTCTGCTCCTGACACAGTCCTGAGACAGGCTGGCCACCGAAGACTGTCTTCTGACTATACTTCCTGCTCTGGGCAGTAGGTCTTTATTTGAACATGTCTGTGGGTGCTTCATTTCTGAGTAGACCTCAGTGGAAAAGACACTGTATGTTCGGAGCTTGGCTAGGGGAGGATTGAGCTGCTCTTCAGACCCAACAAACGTTTGTCCAGCCACACAGGGAAGTCTGGAGCATATTGGACCCAGGTAAGTTTCTTCTCATTGGGTGTAAACCCTTTGCAGTGGGTCAGTGCGTGCTCATAGCCATCAGAATGGGCAAGCCCGTGGGGGAGGCCGGTTTCATTGGCAAGGCTGATCCTGAAGGATCTGGCAGACAGACCCCACCACCGTTACAGAAAATCCTTCCTCTTACAAGGACCTGGGTGGACATTTCTGTTCATAGTCTGCCATTTTCATGTTTGACATTCTTCTGTATATGTGTTCTGCTGGTTTCTTCTCTAGGATTGCAGCAAGCCTCATCCTTTTTTTTTTTTTTTTATGGATAGAGAAGAGTCTCAGAGGGACAAAAGCCAATGTCCTATTACTCCTCTCCATAGCGCTCTGAACTCCCTGTGGGTCGGATTATGTTGGGTTGTGCTCCTCCCCTGATCCTTACTGTGGTACTTGTGTCCATCTGGCTTCAGTATTTTATTGCTCCTGGTGCTACCATGCTCACTGCCTTCAGGAAGCTTAGCTCTGAAACAACCCCTCCTACCACCTTGGCTTGCAGAAGACAGTGATATTCTGGTGCCATGATCTCTGGCCCCAGGGAACGACATTGTCCCTGAACTGCACTGAACGGCGGATCATCTACTGAATGTGCTGGCTTTTCCCGGAGCCTGGTGTCTCCCAGTGTCTCTGCTGGAAGGCTGAGCACCTCAACTCTCCTTGCTCTCACTGTCATGAGTTCTGTGCTTTTAGACGGCGTCCTCCCAGCCACTTTGCATCATTCCTTGGGGTCTTTGACAGAAGGGATCTTGGAAGAGAAATCTCAAATCAATAACCCCTCTGCCCGATCCAGTCTTAAATTCTGACCCTATTGATCGGCACTAATGAATAATTCCTGGGTCTTGTTGGCCCAGGATGGCTAGGCTTGCAGTTTTGGGGTGGTGTGGACTTTCTCCTTCTGTCAGGCACAGTTGATCCACAGCAGGTTATGTGGTAATTTAGACAAAATAACAGCCCTAATGGCAAGAAGGGGACACATGCGTGATGTCTTGTCAGGAACTAGCGGCTTCACTGAGCCCTAAACCATATCAGTGAGGGTGAGGATTTTCCTGAGGGCTAATAGAGTTCAGAGGAATCTGCAGATTCAAAATTGTAGAAATATCTGCCTGAATATTTTCAGCGTTAAAGTTTTGGTCTATTTATTTAGTCATTACTTGCTCCTATTCATTCATTCATTCATTCATTCATTCTTTAGGTCCTTGAGCTTGAGTTGGACTTCTCATGATATTTTCTTTTTTGTCTCTCAAGACACATGCGCGAATGCACACACACACCCTGGGTGTAGGTATGTGTACAGTGTGCATGCAGTTCTCTAGGAGGCCAGAAAAGGGAATCAGATTCTCTGGAACTGGAGTACTTGTGAGCTACCCAGGGTGGGCACTGGGACTCAATCCCGGGTCCTCTGGAAGGCAGCAGTGCTCTTAACTTCTGAGCCATCTCTCCAGCTCCAGGAGTTCACTTTCTCTTACCATGAAGTCCTGAACCTATCTCTGCTTCTTTCTTCCCAGCTGAGGCTATAAAAACCTCTTTATTAAGTGCCAGGAAGGTCTCGTGGCTCCCACAGTTGCCTTTCAATTGCTGATCTAAGTATTTTTCTAAATATAAATGGTGCTTATCAATACACTGTTGTTGGAGTTATGGCCCTGTGGAAAGCCGATGAAGTCCTGAGAAAATGTGTCTTGTTGACATGATCATGGCTATGCCATATTGAGTACCCCCATGCATGCCTAAGACCCACAAGAAAGCAAAGCCTTCCCTTGGTCCATGTGCAGATGTTGACAGAGTGTGCAGTTGTATGTATTCCTCCCCCTGGATATTTACAGACTGAGATTACTCTCTTAGAGAGATCTCAAACTAAGAGATTAGTTAAGCCCCTCCTTGTGCTGTATATCATAATGTTGCTGAGTTTCTGGGTTGTGTGGTAGGTACCCTCCATTAGAGGAAGCACAGCCTACTGAATCCCAGCTTTTCTGTGTGTGTGTCTGTCATTTCTTCAGTGTCTGTCATTTCTTCAGTGTCTGTCACTTGTTCATTCCTGGGTCACACTCATCAGATTTCCAGGATCACACCATGCTGGACGAGACATATCTCCACACCTCTCCAGGACACATTTTTGATAAATTGCACCAGCTACACCATTCCTTTTCACCAGCATGCCATCCCCAGCTTATCAAGAATAAAAGGTTTAACAACTGGATTCTCATCTTATGCCAGAGGCTCTTCACAGCCCACCTACCACTCAAAATGGAGTCACGAACAGCCAGCCATCAGCAGGTTTGCTCCCTAGCCTCCGTCACTGCCTCTTTCTATGACCTTCCAGTAGAATTATTCCTCATGGGGCAGGATGGCTAGCTTCTTGTCAACTTGACGCAAGCTAGAATCATCTAAGAGGACGAAGCCTCGACTGAGAAAAGGTCTCCATAAGATCAAGCTGTAGCAAGTCTGTGGAGCATTTTCTTAATTAGTAGTTGGTGGGAAAGGGCCCAGGCCATTGTGGAAGGTTCCACTCCTGGGCTGGTGGTCCTACAGTGTATAAGAAAGCAGACAAGGAAACCATGGGGAGTAAGCCAGCAAGCAGCACCGCTCCATGGCCTCTGCATGAGCTCCCGCCTCCAGGAGGAGTCTGAGTTTCTGTCCTGACTTTCTTCAGTGATAGACTATGATGTGGACGTGTAAGACAAATAAAGCCCTTTCCTCCCCAACCTGCTTTTGGTCACAGTGTTCCATCACAGCAGTGATAACCCTAACGAGGACGCTGGGTTTTCCAGAAGCAGATAATGATATGGTAGTTTTTATGATGACAAACACCAGTGAGAAGGTTGAATAACTGGGCTAAAGAGGGAGTGGAGACAAGCGTGTAACCTTAACAAGACCTTAGCCCAACTCCTGGGGAGCTCTGGACTGAAGAATTTCATGCCTGGTGTTGGGAATGACAATCCAAAATTTTTTATTTTGAAGTGAAATTCAAACCACATCTCCTTCCTCAGCTTGCTTTGTGGGAATACGGCATTTGGTTCTAATTTGAATCCATAGTATCTGTTTAGAAGCGAGCTAATGGTCAAACTCTTGTCCCAAGCTCCCGTAAGTCAGGCTATCAGATGTCCTTAGCGAAGACAAGGAGCAGCCTTCTCCTGATCCCCATCTCCGTGCCGGGTTGACTGACTCACGGTGTGCTCACTTTTGGAATTATTTCCTCTCCACTGGTTTAGATTTGCGCCTCCATTGAAGTTGATCCATCCACCAAAATGCTGGCTTATTCACCTGCCATGATCAGAAGGAGGGAGTGTCAATCTTTCTCCCCTTTCTCCTCTCTTTGAAAGTTCCGCTTCTGTAAAGGTGCTTATGGAAGGGAATTAGTGATGGATTTTGTTTTTGAAGCTATAAACACCAGCCCGAGGCCTCATTCCCACTTTTGTCTAGTATCATCCCTTTTCCAATAAGAAGAAGTCCCCTTTTGACGAGAGGCTTTGAGACCATAACCAGAGAATTTAGTTTCTTTCCTAAAACTTGGAGAAAGCAAGCCCGCACAAAAGACCAACTTGAAACTTGTAAAAGGTCCGAGGGAAAGAAGACAACATGGGGTTCGGTGACAGTTAGCCTTGGGGTGGATGGATTGAAAGGCTGCCTCCTGCTATAATCTATCATTATATAAACTCTTGGATACTCAGTTTCTTCAGGTAAAGATCATAGCCCATTTCTTTTTTGTCCTCTTTGTAGTAATGTCCTTGAATGGATTCTGCCTCTTATGCTCATGCATTTTTCCTAACAATCCCAAACAGCCCCATCCTCACAGTTTCTCAAAAGGCCTGTGTTGACCTCCTGCTGTGTGAGATGGTTTCCTAGGGAGACACAAACAAATGTCTATAAAGGCCTAATGGACTGTAGACAGTGTAATGATTCTATCAATGTCTGGCTTGGTGAACCAATGATGAGTTTATGGGGTTATGTACAGGAGCCTGGACCACTCAAAAGTAGTCATATCATCCAAAAGCCCTCGTCGGCTTGTTTGTCCAAGCATGGAAGATGGAACCCTGCATGTGATGTGTCTTTCCCCACCAGTTCTTAAAATATGCTTATATAAATGCATGTATATACATACATATATATGTGTGTATGCTTATATATTTAGAGGAAGGAACATTATGAATTTGGTAAGTTTCAGGGATTTGAGATTTGTGAGTTATTTATTTCCTGAGTCTTAAGGAATCTTTCTCCAGTGAGGCTTATTTCAACTCAAAGGAAACTGCTCCGTATCTTGCGGGACCGATGACTTCCCAGCCGCATCTACTCAGGTCACACTCTCCTGATTCCAGGTTTCCAAGCAACCACTTCATCTAAGACGTCCCGTTCTTCTCTGGATCGTTGGCTCTTGTTTCTCCTCTGGCCAGAGCTGCATCCCTGAGTATCCTGTAACTGTGTGTCCGTCTGACGCTGTCGTCTTGGGACTCTGAGGTTTTTGATGCCATCTATGTGCTGAGGACCCTCACATTTAGATCTCCAGCCTGACCTTGCCCGTGACTTTCAGCCACAGAGAGTCAATCATTTATGTCATATCTCCATTGGAGTGTGCCATCTGCACTCCAAACATAACTCCTTACTCCTCCACTTCCTACCCACAGCTCCATAAAGTCTATTGCAAAGCTGATGCTTTTCTTCCCTTTCACGCTCTGTCCTTTCCTCTAGGGACTGGAATTGACCAAGTATATTTCTCAGAATCCCTGCCTGTGTATATCCCATTTCCTCAACACCCTGCGATACTCTCCCTCTCTGCCAGGAGAGCAAGCTGGCCCCAGTGCCCTCCCATGGCTTGTGCTCCTTCCCTCTTTGAGAGGCTTTTTACCCCCAACCTCAAATGCCGAAAATGTCTGCATGCGCTTCACTTCTGAGCCACCTTCTGCATCCCCGACCCCCGTGTCACCTTGCACCTAAACAGAAGAATGGGAGGCGCTACTGTGTTAGCCCAAGATCCAAACCCACCGAACTAAGGCTTTACCATGCGCCTGTGCAACTTCTTAGACCAAAAAACATAAGAATAGTTGATTCCTCTCCTTCATCATCAGAATCTCGGTTATTTAACGATACACCTGAACTTCTGAAGGTTTAAATAACCTGGGGGAGCTTCCACGTAACTAGTGACACTATGAGCCATTTATCCCCGAGGCTGAATGTCACCAAACACAAGCTCTCTCTTGACGGAACCTGACTGACAGTGTTTTAACAGTGAAAACCAGCTGTTATATGCATCTTGTTCTCAATGAAGCTTACAAAGAAGTATCCGGCCGAGAGAAATCAAAGGTTTATCAAATGCGGGGCTGGCATGGCTTCCATGTAAAGGACTCGAAGGCCCTGTGTGCTTCCTGTACTGTTTCTGTGGGCTGCCTACTTGTGATGGGGCTTTCTTATAAAGTAAGGGTAGACTATGGGGGGCGGGGGGAAGAATACATTTTGTTCAAACCTACTGAGCAAAAATACAAACATTGAGTCGGAGGTCCTAGCACCCTAAGGAAAGATTTTAAACACTGGCATCACAGAAGGGTGTTTTTCTTTCTAGAAAACGTGGCCTCCTTTTGCCTGCTTTGGAACATCCCATTGAGGCCATTGCTCTGCAGAAACACCTCCACCACACTCGGTGGTGGGCACCTTCCTTCCTGAGGTTTGTCCTTGGGTTCCTAATCCTCACCACTTCAACCCCACATCTAATCACATGCAGTTTTACCTGTGACATGGTGCTGCGAAACACGGAAGCAGGGGCAGTGGGTAAAAACGAAATGATAAAATAGATCCTCTTGCTTATGAGTTCAGTGGGAACTGTGAGTCAAAATTATGCATTTGGCAACACAGAAATGATACTAATGAATGCAAAACATATGAATCATATGCTTTTCAACCCATCAAACAACTCTTCAAGTGGAAACAAGCCTCCGAAATCTAGTAAATTTGTCTAAGCCGAGATCCATGGTGTATTCATGCATGCCTACCCCTGGTACTATTCCAAATTTTTAACCCTGAACATGAAAGAAAGAAATCTTTTGGATTTTTAAGGGAGTGATATCACACAGGTCCTGTTGAGAGGAGACTTGAGGGTCAACCTAAATTCATCTATGGGGATATGGTCCTAGCGCTGATGTTGGAGAGGGAGCTCAGGGCATTGGGATTAAAGGCTGGTACAAGTGCAAGAGCGTGGATGTGGCCTCCCAAAGTTCACCTTTCCTTAAGAGTCTTTGAATGTGTGGTAGCTGTTGGCTTTCTATTGTAGTGACAAAATCCCTAGGATAAACAAAGAAGGAAGGGTTTTTGGTTGGTTGGTTGGTTTTGTTTTTGTTTTTTGGCTTACAGTTTCAGAGGGCTCAGTCCATGGTCAGCTGTCTCTATTGTCTTAGGTTTGTGGAATGCACAGACACAATGACAGGAAGCTGTGGTGGAGGAAAACAGCCCAGTTCCTGGTGGCCAGGAAGCAGAAAGAGCCAGAGAGGAAGTAGGGATAAGATACACTTTTCAAAGGCATGCCCCGGGGGCTCACTTTCTGCTGGGAAGCCCTTATCAGCCCATTCTGCTATGAACTCACTAATAGATAAGACAGTTGATGGAGTGGGTACCCTTATGATCCAATCATTATCCAGTAGTATCACCAGCTGTAGTACAAGCCTTCAACATGTGAGCCTTTTCAGAGGACACTTTTTATTCAGATCCCAGCACTATATCATCAGGTGCATGCTCCATCTGTAGGATTTCTAGACGGCATGGTGGAAATGGCACTCAGTAGCTGCAGTGCAGAGGTATCAGATAAATGGCATTTGAGCGATGCTCTGTGATTCCAGGGTATGGGAGATGCAGACAGAAGGGCAGTTCTGTTCTTATAGCCTGCTCAGATGGTGCTTCTGTCTATGAAGTGGCTTGTTGGAGGGTAGAAATAAATCTAAGGTGTCTCCTATAATGATTCTGTGGGAGAGAGACCTTGGCGGCAGGTGGGTCCAAACCACTGCAGGCAAGAGCCCAAGGCGGATGAGGGACATATATGCCATGCAGACAGAGCTTAGTGGGGAGTTTTATTGATATAAAGAGTGTGGGGGAAGGGAAGGGAGAGAGATAGAGAGGGAGAGAGACAGAGACAGAGATAGAGACAGAGAGGCAGGCAAAGACCTACTTGCCTCCTTAGAAGACCATCGGGAAAGAGTGAGAGAATGGGCAGAGCTTGTCTCTTCAAGGGACCTTTTGTGCCTGCGTACAGACTATGTAGTGACGTAGCAGTTGTAGGCTGGCCAGGGTACTGCCTGAGTGCATCCTGCCAGGTGACAAGCAGGATAATTCCTGAATCCCAACATCTCCTGCATGTCCCATGTTGAGAGCTCTATACTCTTTAGCTCAGATAATTTTGACAAATATCTAAGAAGTCTCACTATATTTGACAAATTTGAGACTCAGAAAGAATAGCGTGTTTGACTGAATCCCACCCCAACCCCTGTGTTGAGGCCCCAGCCCTCCATGTGATGGTATTGGGCAGTGGGGATTCTGGGAGATGATGTTTAGGTGAGGTCAGGAGAATGGAGCCTTCATGATGTGATTCGTGTCTTTTCGGGATATCACTGGAGAGTTTACTTCCTTCTCTTTGTCTCTGCTGTGTGAGGACACATCAAGGTCACAGTCTATAAGCCAGAAAGAACATTACTTAGCACCAGAACCCAGCCATACTGGCACTGTGATTTCAGATATATAACTTTCAAAACCACGAGAAAAGCATTTCTATTCCTAAATCTGTCTAGCCTGCCCCAGAATACCCCCACGGCATTATCTGACTGCCGGAGCTAGGATACTGAGTTTTAGCACAGGTCTGTTGGAATGTAGCCTGTCCAGCCTGGAACACTGTGACATCTCTCCAGGGCCATCTATAACTTTACATTGTCTTTTGGCTGACCACACAGTGACAGTGAAGTAACTCACAATGAAACACACACCAACTTCCTCATCTGAGAAGCCCGTAGCACTTAGGGGGGTTGTTTGTAGTGTTTAATGATGACGTTGGGGTACTGCTCAAAGGCAGGTATTTAATTTTCTTCCTTTGAATCCAGGAAGCCCAAGAACATTGCACAGTCCTGGGTTCTATGGAGCTGTCTCTCACAAAATTACAAAGTCCAACATAGCAGGGGGCACTCACTCAGGGAAGCCGTCCTTCCAATATTCACCAATTTTTGCCGTTAGAAAACAGGCTTGACTGAAAGGAACACTAGGCTTGTTCTGAGTTGATCAGACATCTGTCAAAACATCTAAAAGTGAAAGCCATATTAAGGGCTTCTCAGAGAGCACAGCAGCTCCAAAACACCCACAAAAAGATGGAAAGTGCCCCTTGTAAGAGAAAGGGGACTGAGCGTGTACCAAGTTCATGTTCTGCTTCTCTTCTAGAATAATCTTGGGTTGAGACCTTTGCCCCGAGGTGGTTTTGCCATTGGTCATTACTTCAGGATTCTCTGACCACAGGGGTCCTTGGCTCTAGGGGTGAAATCCTACCTTAGTTTAGGTCCAACCTTTGTAACTTCCCTCTGTTCCCTAAGTTACGGCTTGAAAGACCAATTTTGTTCTAACCACCAAGGCACTGAATGGAATTAGAGATCTGTGTTCTCAGAAGATGTCCTTCTGTGGGTAGAGAAGAGCTGGTAAGCTTCCCTTTGAACAAATGTATTGAACGCATGAGCGCCATGGAAGTTGCGGGCCATCTACCACCACTATGTGGGTCCTGGGGCTGAAACCTAGGCTGTCAGACTTGGTGGCTGTGCTTTGCTGCCTAAGCCATCTTTCTGGCCCAGGAAATTGCTTTGTTGTTTGGTTGTTTGTTTTTTAAATAATTATGTGTGTGTGTGCATGTGTGTGTGTGTGTGTGTGTGTGTGTGTGTGTGTGTGTATGTGTGTGTATGCACATGTGCGCAGGACAAGAATCATGTCAAATGTGATTGAAGAAGTTCAATCACTTCCCACCTTATTTATTTTGGGTACAAGTTCTCTCCCTGAATGTGGAACTCAACAGTTTGACTGGAGTAGCCCCAGCGATTTTCCTGTGTCTCTCTGCCACCCACAATGACTGCCAGCCCACAAACAATAACCTGGAGACTTCTTATTGATTATGAAAGTTTGACTTTTAGCTTAGGCTTGTCCCCAACTAGCTCTTATAATTCAAATTAAGCTGTTATTATTAATCTATATTCTGCCATGTGTTGGTTACCTCTCCTCTGTACTATATGTCTGACTTCTTCAGTGTATGGCTGTGTCTCTATCATGCCTGGATTCACTCAGAGGTCCTCTCACTGCCTGGAAGTTCCACCTCTTCTCTCCTGCCTAGCTATTGGCCATTCAGCTCTTTATGAAACCAATCACAGTGACACATCTCCACATAGTGTAATCAAACATTCTGTAAAACTCCCCCCTTTTGTATAAATAAAAAGGGAAGAGTTTAACAGTAAAACTATATATAATAAGAGCAATTATCAGGTAAGAATTACATTCACAATGTCTAGTCCTGCGTATTTGGCAATTTCAGAGAAAATACTCTATTATCTATACTATCTTGATGAATCCAAAGTTTTATACCTAAATCATTTTCTTTTATAACTTGTATTACCCTCCTAAAAATATCTTTTTAGACCTTAAAACATTCTCTTAGATAAACAGCTTAAGCTTTTATGCCTCTCCACCTTATAGACTTTGCATTTCTTTTGTGAGTTTTTTTAAATCTTGAAACAAGAAAAACTATAACTATATCTATCTTGTCTTCAACCCTACCAGAAACCTGCAAAGATAAAATATTACTTGAGTAAACAGGAAGTGCAGAGTAAACACCTTCCCAAGCTATAGAAACAGCAGAAACATCAGGCTGTCTGGACAGTCACCCAAGTTTCCTCTATAATGTTGGGTCACCCATCTTTGACTTAACAGATCTAGAATATCTGGCAGACTTTTCTGTGAAGCAGAAATTTTGAAGGACTGTCTTATATCATCTTGATGAGGTTCAGCAGTTGCTTTCTTTTGTATTCTGGTCGTTCAATTTGGATAGCGCACTGTCAACAGCCGAGGCAAGGGAGTTTCTTGCCTGGTGGCTAGCTTTGCCATATTGAAAGCAAACTATATGGACTTTCTTCAATGCCTATTATTCTTTTCTGAAATAGATTGGTGCTGCCAGCAACAGACATCTTTCACTGTCATGAAAAGCCTTGTGTTATTGAAGCATCTGAAGTACCATATTCTGTAGACATCTGAAGTGTTTGAAGTCTATCTATCTATCTATCTATCTATCTATCTATCTATCTAAAATATATCTGTTTAACCATGAAAACATTCCTAACATGACTACAAGTTTGATCATTATACTAACTTCTAACCTGCCTTTCTTAAATGTTTGTAATAATAGCTTTCAAGGACTAGAACTTCACATTACATTTTAAAATGAGCTGCATAGATACAATACCTTACAAGAGTAGAAACATAAATATATACGTATGTTTATATATATACTATATATATAGTATGCTGTAACAAAAAATAACCATAAATTTGTACCAGCGCACAAAAATCCATAAAAATGTAAAATATTTGAGATTAATAGTTGTTTGTTAGTTTGAAAGTAGATTCATTAATTTACCCTTTTATCTTATCATTCCTATATTTCCCTTTTTTCTTTTCCAAAAGAAATCCGTCAGTCCAGTCTCCCTTGCTTAGTTTTCTCCCTTACTATGACCAGTAACAATTTGTAATAAACTCCCCTAAAGGATGACAAATATCCATAAATCTCTGAATGACCAAAAACTACCCACCCCAGCTCTTGAGAATGTGGGTGTCAAATTCTTATGATTACTTGTCTCTTGTCTGAGGCAACAGTAACTTTAGGAGACCCTGAGAAAACAGAAATAATGGTTAAGTCCTGGAAGAGCTAGCTACATCATTTGTTGTCTAGTCTCTGTGTAATGGGAAAGTACAGGGCTTATCTGAAGTCCTGGCTAGAGTGGTTTGTGGGTCTGAACCATCTTAGCTAGCAGCTTTGAAGTTGTGGGTGCAGATTTTTGAGAAACTACAACAGAGGCATTCTGAAGGCTAGATCACCTGGGCTACTTGTCTTCACTGGCATCTGGTCCTTTTGTTCTGAAAACACACAGACTTTTGAAGGTAACACATATATCTGTATTAACACAAGTATGGAATGTGTGGTGTGCACAAATCAGCTAACGATGATTCTGTGCTCTGTGTTTAAGCAGGTAAAAGACATCTGTCAAATTTATAAGAACATTTGGAGTATATAACTAAACTGTAGTATAAATTTCCAGCCACACCATATAAAAGGATGGTGTGTAATAGTAACTCATGAGGACTTTGTAACCAACAAGATTTAGCATGTCTCATCCAGTCTCTGATCCGTTCCCATAGCAGAGTGATCAGTGTGTATGTCATGTATCTTGTAGTTTTTATTGGTTTCTTCCTTCATCTTTGTAGCTATGGTTTTCAGGAAGTCTCCCCTAAACAAATTCGATCTTTATTAATTTTGAAGAAATTCATAGCTTTGGGTTTTTTTGTGGAAACAAAGGGATAACTTTTTCCCTAATGCAACATATTTCCTGACTTCCATTCTGAAGTTAAGACTTCTTAAAATATATAAGTTGTTTTAATTTAGTGTTTTTTTTTCTACAATCCAATGTCTCTCAGCAGTGTTTGCCCTTTGCTCATCAGTATTCAAAAAATTAAATTCAACAAAGCAACATACAGGATCCAGGTACCCTGTGTATTTCACATCCTTATGTAGCTTTTAGTAGTATTATTATTACTTTACTCTTTCTTTAAAGCCTTTATTATTTTTAAATTATTTAATTTATTAACTTACCTTTTATGACTGACTATATTCATTTTCCCCTTACTTTAGCACTTAAGCATATTTTCAAGCACACTGTAACCTGTTCAGAGGGTTTTTTTGACCTGGATCTGGCGTGTGTGTGTGTGTGTGTGTGTGTGTGTGTGTGTGTGTGTGTGCATCCACAACATTTCTGTGGCTGCTGTATGGTTGCTAAGCACATGATGCTGGTGGCTGGCTTGACCCCCTTCAGGTCCTGCAGGCAGTGGCAGGAGCTGCACCTAATTGTCCCTGCTCTGGGAAGCTGCTGTGTCTGCACCATGGCAGAGTAGCACATTGTCTGCTCACAGCAGGGACTCTCAAATGAGCCATGCCTCTGTATCCATAAGCACTGGGCCTACCTGGTGGTTGCCAGGAAGCCATACCCAACTCTGTGTTCAGAACTTTTTTTCCCCCAGCTTTCCAAGACCCTATGTGGATTTATATACCATATGTTGGGCATAAAATGTAGCAGTACTTTTTCTGTCGGGACTGCCGGCCCACAAATAATGACCTGGAAATTTATTATTAGTTATCAAAGTTTGGCCTTTAGCTTAGGTTTGTCTCCAAGTAGCTCTTGTAACTCCAATGAACCTACTTTTATTAATCTACATTCTGCCGTATGGCTCTGTACCGTATATTCAACTTCTTCAAGGCTTACTGACATCTCTCCACCTCTCTTCTTCCTAGAGTTCTCTCTGTCCTTGGAAATGAGCTGAGCTATTGGTCACTTTAGCGTAATTAATAAAAACCCAGAGACAGATATTGGGGTTCAATCTGAGGGTCAGAAAAGCAAAACAGCCAGCCGCTGGTTCTTACCTCTACCTCAGTCTAAAAGGGCGATCCCGCCTCCAGGAATCCTCAGAATGAGACTGCATTTGAGAGCTCTCTTATAGTCTTCTCTAGGGTTGAGATGAAAAGCATGCACCCTACCGCCTGGTTTCTATGACAAACTATTGTGGCTACTGGGATTAAAGGTGTGTGTCACCACTGCCTGGTCTGTAAGGCTGACCAATGCAGCTGTTTTACTCTCTGATCTTCAGGTAAGCTTTATTTATTAAAATACCATGAAATATCACTCCAGGTTGTTCAGCTCTTTATTACATCAATCACAGCCATACATTTTCACCCAGTGTAAATATCCCACAACACCTAGCTTTTTATATGGGTGCTGGGGGGTCAACTTGGGTCCTTACACTGGTACAGCAAGCACTTTACCAACTGGAGAGTAACCCCTCCAGGCCCTTTCAAACATCTTAAGGCACTAAAAACATCTACAGTATGAACTGATTACACATGCATGTTTATATTCTTTATTTTTTATGAAACACGTATGTGTTCTGGATTATTCTAGAGACGTCATGCAGTATGTTTTAATCACTGCAGAGCCAGAGAAACAAGGACACCCATTATCAACGAAGGTGCAAGGCTTTAGAATCAGATCTGTCTTCCGCGAGATGCAGCCACTTCACAGTTGGCATGACGTATTTTCTCTTTGTGCCTCAGTTTTTTTTTTCATTTTTAAAGTGAAAGTATTGTTTACCTCTTATAGACATGGTGTTTCGCTGCCATTCCCAGCATAACTAGAGTGGGAGCGTGGTGGGGAGTAATTCCGTAGTTCTTGGGTGTTCTGTGTGGTATGTCTTCCCACTAACTCCTGCTTAGCAGGCCGGTGTTTCTCTGTGATGTTTTCCTGGGGCCTTAAGGAGTCAGAGGAATTCTGATTGCTGCCTTAGTCATGGTACTTCTGGGCAGCTGTTAAACAGGTAATCATGAGAGCAAAGGTCCAAACCCTAGGGACTCAAGGAGCAGCTGGCCTCTTAAAATACTCCAGGGGAGTTTGATGTGGAGAACGATGCCTCTGGACTCTAATCTGGGACCAGGGAGCAGCACACGTCAATTTCATTCTTCTGAAACAGGTCCATCAGAAAATCCAGGATGCCTTCTGAGGGGGCAGGCTTTGCCCTAAATAAGGAAAAAGACTAGGTCCCTGATCTCAATAGAGACCTGGAATGCAGAAACCAAATCTATTTCACACAAGCTTAGCATTCAGGAAGTGGTGAGAAGCAGAAAGAGTCAGAGGGCGAAGGAACAAGAGTCGGATATTTTGCACTGCAGGGCAGCCAGTCCTCCTGTGCCACCCAAGACCAAACCAGTCATTTGGTTAGAATGTTTCAGAAGAAACAGGAGCACCAAGGCTAGCGGGAAGGAAAGTAGATAGATTTAGGATCTATTTAGGATCTTTCCAGGTGGAGGAAGTTATGGCTCCTATGGAGGAAAAAGAAGCAATCTGAGCCAGTTCAGACTTCCAAGTTGGGTAAGGGTAATTGAATCATCCATCCATTCATCCTTCCTTCCCCTTCCTTCCTTCCTTCCTTCCTTCCTTCCTTCCTTCCTTCTTCCCCTTCCTTCCTTCCTTCCTTCCTTCCTTCCTTCCCTTCTTCCTTCCTCCCTCCCTCCGTCTCTTCCTTCCTTTCTTCTTTTTTCTTCCTTCCTGCTTTCCTTATTTCCCTCCCTCCCTTCCTTCCTTCCTTCCTTCCTTCCTTCCTTCCTTCCTTCCCTCCCTACCCATTCCTCCTTCCTTCCTTCTGAAGTAGGTAAACACAGGAATAATTTAGTAACCTGGCCTTTAAGTAGACTTCTAGAAAGAATCTCCTCTGCTTATGCATAATTAGATATAAAATCAGATGCAGAAAAATGATTATTATGACCTAATCTATTAATCAAAGCAGAAGCACCTGCATTGTGCCCCTCAGGAACCAAGCTCCTCCTTCCCCTGGCCCCAGATGCTAATCAGGGCCCCTGAGTAATTTCACTTCTCTGACCTTCCTCCCCACTGCAGTCTATTCTGAGAGTTTCTGTCGCTTTGCCTTAAAACTTTTGCAAATTTGTGTGGACTTTTATCTCAATTAATAAAACAAGAGGATTTACCTCGCCACAGGTTACAGATAGCTCCTTTTTTCCTTCCTTCCCAGCTATTTTTCTCTCTGCTTCTTTCTCTGTATTTCCTTCCTTTCTCTTCCTTTGCTTTTCTTCTTTTCTTTATAAATTAAAAAAAATATGTGTATGATTGCTTTGCCTGAATGTAAGAATGTGTGCCACATGGGTGCCAGGTGCCCCTGGAGGTCAGAACACATCAGAACCCCTGCCACTGGAGTCGCGGATGGTTTTAAGCTACTAGAATGTGGTCCAGCCATTCAGCTTGGTCTCAGACTTGCTATGAAACCAGCCTGGCCTCAACCTTATGATCTCCTGCCTTGTTTTTCTGGGCACTGGTATTATAGATTTGTACTCTGACTCTGTGTTCCCTGAAAATGCTTCCTGTATAATTTCACTGGGCAGTCAAGAGGTCGAAACTACCAATCTGTAGCATCCCCCTTTTGCTCAGTAGTCAGTTGGTATTCTTTTACTTGTATAGGTATTTCTTAAAGCCTGTTCCTGGACCCTGCATGGGAATACAGATTCTTGGGTCCTACCCCAGACCTACTGAGTCAGATTCTGTAGAGTGGCCAAAGGATGTATTTGAACACACACTGTCTTAGATTATTTGTAAACTCCCTGAGATTTGAGAAAGTCTGACTAAAAGATCAACTGACTTCCATTTTGTGCCACCCTGCACTGATGATCCTTCTATCTTCTTAATAAATGCGAGCTCCTTCTGCTTGCCATTACAAGCTCGAGACTTTAAAACGGCACAGCGAAGACCTTGGAAGGAAGAATCTCATTTTGATGTAATGCAGGCGGTTGGATGAAGCCATTTCTTTTAGTTCCGACACTCTGTGATTTTATACCATTAGATCTGTCATTATGATCTGTGAAGCACAGGTATGAATTGGTTCAAACTGTAGTACCGCAGACAGAAGGGCAGGCGATAGCTCTAAGCAGGGTTCACATATTCCCACGGGTCCTGCCTTGGAGTTTAAATCAAGCTGACCAATGGAGCTATGGACACCGCAGGCCTTCAGGACTGAGCTGTCTCCACCAGGCCATGCACTTGTAGCCACCATTATGGATCATTGTGGCTCTTGTTTCTTAGTTACTTAATTGCTGTTACCATATGTCTGTTGTGCAGAATGGTGGGCCTTGGTATGACATTCTCACGTTCACATGCCATATCCTTTGTTCTGATTCAATGTGTGTCCCTTAGGTTTATCCTCCCCCGCTTCTAGCCATTGTTTGAAGCCATGTGCTCCTTTTCTGAGCTCTCCGCTCTAAGTCTGAACTTCTTTCCTACTCCTGATCCTTTGAACTTGAGGTTAACATTTCTTTCCCCCTGAATGTTCATCTTAGTTCGTCCTGGTGGACTCTTTTTTTGCCTCACCTGGGGAGAAAGTACCTCACCTGGGTCTGGTTGCCTATGGAATTACCTCAACAGCGCCAATAACAACCGTAAGGAGAGACAATTCCATCGCGACTTTTGAAGTGGGACAGAGAAGTCAGATCTTTCCCCCCGTGCTCCCCAGGGGATCTCAGCGGGCAGCAAGGATTGACTACCATTTAGAAGTAGACAGCCACACCTCCCTACAGCTGCTGTCCCGACCTCATCGCAGCCCGGGTTTACGCTTCTTCCGCCACCTCTCTGTGTGATGGAGGGACTCTTTTTAACAACTGTCCCAAGCCGGTCGTTAGCACTCCTCCCTCCAGCAGGAGAACCTGAAATTTGCCACCAGTCACGAGGATGCAGGCTGAGGGAGAGGCAGCTGACCAAAGAGAACAGAACGCTAACAGGGGAGACTCCCAGGCAGAGCTGGAGGGCCATGCGGAGCAGACAGAGGAGCCCTTAGCCATAATGAGTAACCTGTGGCAGGCGCTTTGCAGAGCAATACAGTTGATAAATACTCGGTACTTAAAGTGAACTTTGAACAAATGCAGGAGCAGAGATGGAGTGCTTTGTGCAAGGAGTAGCACATTAAGGGCTTGTTACAAAGAAACCGTGTCCCTGCCGCGTAGACCGAAGTGGAATAACAGCCAAGCTGGGGACTCTGAGATGACTCAGTGGGTAAGAACATGTACTGCTCTTGCAGAGGACCCAGAGTTCAGTTCCCAGCATCCATGCGAGGCAACATACAAGCACCTGTAACTCTCACATCAGGGGATCTTCTCTGGTCTCTACAGGTGCCTGCACCCATGCGCGCATATATGTGCATACATACATACTCAATTAAAAACAAAATAAAATTTAAAAGTAGTTGCAGACTCTGTGGAAGTTGCCCAGAAGAACTTAGGCAGAAAAGTACATTTCCTCAAACCCTGATGATTGAGGTTTCTGGAAGGTATCCAGTGATACTGAATTGGTGGGTCACAGTGTTTTCAGGGTGAGATGGAATTGGAGGTTCCTATTGTGAGCTCACTGTGGGTTATTTGTAATTTGAGGGCTCCACCCAGTTTAAATTGTCTGTAGAGTAAGTTCTTTATCCTTTTAATTCCAGAGGACACTCATCATTTTTAATTAATTCTTTTGTTGTTGGTATGAATCCCAGAGCTAAGGAATCCTACTACGCTCTTTTATAGAAGCATATATGGGCAAGAGAGTTTGGGTATCTGGCTTGGTGACTGGGAAGGGAAGGAGCTCCTGCCATGGACCTGGTACCTCGGCAGCATTCAAATTCCTCTCTAGGATGCTACACCCAGTGCTAACACCATCGGGCCAGAGCATATACATCAACTGTGAGGCCCAAGGAATTGAAAAGCCATGGGAATCATGCTTCTGGGAGGTTCTGTAATGAGACAGGAGCCGCAAAGATGTGGAGAGCACTCCAGCTGTCAAACTGGAAAGGTTGGGGGATCAAGTGGAGCGTTTCAAAGCAGTCATCCCTGCTTTTCATTAAGATGAAAACCCGGATACACTCGTCCCTCACAGAGTCAACTGATCTCCACAAGACAGCCCAAGCTCGCCGGCTCATCACTTCCTATGGTGGCGTGCCAGCGGGAATAGGATCCGGCTCCCTTCATCTGCCGGGTCTGAATGTTGATGGGAGTTTCTGATGGGAAGAAATCAACTGTGTTTTTTCTCTGTGATTTCAACGGACCTGCTTGAGAAAGAACCATCAGAGCAGAAAGTAAACCATAGCAGCCGGAGAATACACTGCCTTCTCTCTTTCCTCTTTTTTCTTTACTGGCCAGGAGGCACGTGACTTTTAGAAGTCCCACCCCTGGTGATTCTTTTTTGGAAGAGCTTGTTTGGAAACTCAGCAGAGGAAGGAGTTCAAGTACATTGCCACTGAAACCAGATTAAAAGGCAGTGATTACCTGGGAGCTGGGTGGATGCTGAGCCCACCCTGGCAATATGCTCCCGTTAGCAGCAGGCAGACACATGTTAAGGTCTCCTTGAATCTCCTCAGAAGAGGGCAGATTAAAAGTACACAAAGGGATAAAAAGCCCAAACCTTAAACAGCTAGAGAAAAAGCTGGGTGGGCCTTTGCCAGGTCCCATCTCTTGGAACTTTGAGGCCAAATTCCATTTCACACCAGATTTAACAGAGAATTTTTCTGAAGGTCAAAACTCTGCCCAGTGCCTTTGAACATCTTCCTCTAAAGCTGTGTTAATGAGCTTGACAACTTCAGGACCACAGTTCCTCCCTGCGGCTCCTGCAGGCTCGAGTCTACCCAGGACCTGGTCAGGAATTCTCTCATTCCGAGTTCCAGTTTTATCGCGGACTTCTCTATTCCTTTATCTGAGAAGAAAGAAATATTTAGACATATAATTGGCATATAATGAGATAACTATAACAAGTTAATTAGTTCTCAATTAAGTTGCATTTGCCATACTTGCTGGATGTGTTCTCAGCAATTAGGGACATCTAATGAACTTGGAGGAACTGCTCAGCTTCTCGCAGTCAGCAGGAAGACAAGAGAGAGCATCTCTCTTTGAGTCGGAGGCAAGCACAGCTTTTCCTTCCTGAAGCCAGCATCAGGGGATGCAACCTGCTTGTCTCAAGATCGGTTAAACAGTAGAGCCAGCTAAGTCAGCGAGACAGTAGGCTGGAGCAAGAAAACATGTCAACAGAGTGACGGATTAGTGTTAGTGTACTGTAAGGATCTTTGCTTGTGGGAGCCCAGAGTTATGGGTTCAAGTCCTGACTATTGCTTTTTAGTTATGTGATCATCATAGTTCGTTTTCTATTCTAAAAATTCTTGAGAATGAGTAATCTCCAAAGAAGAGGATTTTTAGTCCTCAGAAAAACAGAAATGAAATCTGCATTCAGAGTCCATCTCTCCCCTGTCAGGATGGCTAGGATGAAGAGAATGAACGATAGTAGTTGCTGGAAAAGATGTAGGGCAAAAGTTAGTCACTGGGGTAGAGAATGTAAGCTGGTGAGCCACTATGGAAATAAACAATCAAACTGGAACAGCACGATCCAGCTATGCGGTTCCTGGGTATATAACCCAAAGGAAGTCAGGTTAATACACCACAGAATTATCTGCACATCCACATTTATTGGAGTATTGGTTTCAATAGTCAAGATAAGAAACTAAGATAGATGTCCAGTTAATGAATGAATGGATTAAAAAAATGTGGTATATATACACAATGGAGTTTTATTCAGCTGTGAAGGGCAAAATTAGTTTATATGATCTGGAATAAAACTGGAAATCATCATGCTAAGCTAAATAATCTAGACTTAATAGGTCAGATCTGATGTTTGTCTCTTAGATGCAGAATCTAGATTTAAACTTACACACACAAACACACATATACACACACTTACACACACTTATACACACATACATACACATATACATACACTATACACACGAATACACACAGACATACACATACATCATAAACACACACACAAACCACATGTACACACACATACATACATCATACATACACAAACACACACAAACCGTACACACAAACACACACACAAACACACACATCATACACATACAAACATATACATACACACACACACACACCATGAAATGAGCTTGGAACTATTACTATTTGGCAAGATACACACACAAACACACACATCATACACATACAAACATACACATACACACACACACACACACCATGAAATGAGCTTGGCACTATTACTATTTGGCAAGATACACACACAAACACACACATCATACACATACAAACATACACATACACACACACCATGAAATGAGCTTGGAACTATTACTATTTGGCAAGATACACACACAAACACACACATCATACACATACAAGCATACACATACTCACACACACACCATGAAATGAGCTTGGCACTATTACTATTTGGCAAGATACACCCACAAACACACACATCATACACATACAAACATACACATACTCACACACACACACACACACACACACACCATGAAATGAGCTTGGCACTATTACTATTTGGCAAGATACACACACAAACACACACATCATACACATACAAACATACACATACACACACACCATGAAATGAGCTTGGAACTATTACTATTTGGCAAGATACACACATCATACACATACAAACATACACATACACACACACCATGAAATGAGCTTGGCACTATTACTATTTGGCAAGATACACACACAAACACACACATCATACACATACAAACATACACATACTCACACACACACACACCATGAAATGAGCTTGGAACTATTACTTTTTGGCGAGAGAAGGGAGACCAGTGGGAGACAGCAGGAAGAATAATGGGGAAAGAAAGGAAAAGATGGGCAAATAAGGACAGGGTCCATGACATTCATGCACGAAAGCACCATAGCGGATCTCGTCATCTGTGCACTAAAAGTCCTCTTAATAACACACGAAACTAGGACGGTGTCTCTTGGCAGTGTTCTTCTCAACAACAACAAACAAATAAAAAGATTGTGTCCCCGGTACCTGTTGAGAGTCTTCTTACCACACCATGCTACTGTGGAGGGCATCACATGACGAGAAAGTACAAGCAACACTGGAGCTAATGTTTTTATGATGAAGCTACTCTTGAAGAAACCAAATACCCCACCCATTAGCCTCCAAGTGAATGAATCTGCTCACCTCCCAAAAGGTCTCTCCTGAAATGCCATTAATATATACATGTGGGGATGAAGTTGCCAACGCATGGATTGTGGAGGACACTTTCTTTCTTTCTTTTTTTTTTTAATATTTATTTATTTATTATCTATACAATGTTGTGTCTGTGTGTATGCCTGCTGGCTAGAAGAGGGCACCAGACCTCATTACAGATGGTTGTGAGCCACCATGTGGTTGCTGGGAATTGAACTCAGGACCTTTGGAAGAGCCGGCAATGCTCTTAACCTCTGAGCCATCTCTCCAGCCCCTGGAGGACACTTTCAAACTCTAGCAATCACTTGGGAAAAGCCCCTCAGATCCTCCAGCTTCCACGTTTACGCTAGATATAACAGTGTAGAGCTCACACAGTTGCTGCGGAGATTGACCGGAGTATGAAAGTTTAAACTGTCTGTTTTCCACACACAGGAAACTTTGTCATTCATCTCTAGACATTTTTCTGTGACTTCTGTCATTCAGAGGGTTTGACAAAGATTTTACTTGGATAAGTCCCAGAAGAAGGGGTCAGTTGTCATAGCTGGAACCCATCACCCCCCGACCCTGGACAAATTTCAATGCAGTGCCAAGAGGTGAAGTCTTCAGGGAAAAGCATTATCAGTATACAATGAGGTGCCCAGGTAGGCAAGGAATGTACACGGAGAAGGTCAAGCAGTCATTTCCCTGTTAGGATCACTCCACGCAATGAAATTGAGATAGGAAAGTTACTTTGAGTTTATCTATGGAGCACCTTGTAAGAGTAGTAAAGTGATCCTCTCTCAGGAGGACGCAGGTATGGTGGGGTAAGGAAGGGGTTAAGCCTCCTTAGCAGCATACCCTACCAAGGGTGGCTCTCCCTAGATATTCCCTTCTATCCTCCCAGGGCTCACCTCATCTTTCGCACCAGCTATGATTAAAAAGCCACATCGAGAAATCGTCAGAAGGAGGGGAAAAAATTTACAAACTAATTTGCATTTTAATGAATTTTTAATTGAACCCAAATCTGTTGTTTCTGTTTAAAGATGCAGGGCCGACTCTGTGGTCTCTGCGGCTGAGGGCCAAGTGGGAGCTGCGTGGGATAAAAACAATAATAATGTTAAGCTTAATTAGCTTTGAAGACTTGTCTGGAAGGGCTGTGCGGAGTCTGGGAATGTAAGTGTTTTCTAGCAGTGGGTTAAGAAGCAGGATTGGATGGGTGGATGCTTCCTCCCCACAGATCAAGATCTCAGCTCGGAGAAGCCATGAGCCCTTTGCGTGAGGCAGGCTACTGGGGTGCTGGCGATGATGGTTTTGGTTTCTAGGCACAGGTGCCTGCCTAATTAGTCAGGGGTAGGTGGGGCATGAAATTCTACGCTGCTGCTTTGGTGGTGTGGTACCACCTGCAGCTGCTCCTTTTTCTCCTTTCTTCTTCTTCCTTCCCTTTTTATTAAGAATTTTTTAAATACAGTCTTTTCTCGTTTTACATAGCTATCCCCATTCCTACTCCCTCCACTCCTTCCACCCAGCCCTTCTCCCCATCTAATCCCCATCAACTCCCCAGAAAGGGTAAAGCTTCCCATGGGGAGTCAACAAAATCTGACACTTCCCTTCACTTCAAGGCATGACCAAGGTCTTTCTCCTATAACTAGACTGAGCAAGGTATCTCTCCATAAAAAATGTGCTCCTAGATGCCAGTTTAAACACTAGGGATAAATCCTGGACCCATTGCCATTGGCCCCATAGACTGCCCAAGCCCCACAACGTCCCTGACATTCAATGGGCCTAGTTTGGTCCTAGGCAGGTTTCCTGACTCTCAGTCCAGAATCAGTGAGCTCTCCCTAGCTCAGGTCAGCTGATTCTGTGGGTATCACCATCATGGTCTTGACCCCTTCGCTCCACCCTCTCTTGGATTGGTCTCCAGTAGCTTGGCCCAGTGCTTTGTTGTAAGTCTCTGTATCTGCTTCCATCAGTTGCTGGATGAAGGTTCTATGAGGACAATTAAGGCAGTCATCAATCTGATTGCAGGGGAAGGCCTCAGAGAAAAGGTGTCCTCTCCACCGTTGCTTAGAGTTTTAACTGGAGTCGTACTTGCAGATTCCTGGAAATTTTCTCTAGAGCCTTGTTTCTTGCTAGCCCTTTAATGGCTCCCTCAATCAAGACAGCTCTTTCCCTCTCTGAACGTCTGCATTTTGGAGCATTCCTGTTCCCTCATGTTCTCCTCCCCCTCCCCTTCTCTTCTCCCCTCTTCTTCTTCCCTCCCTTCTACACCCCCCCCACTCCCAATTTTTTCAGGAGATTTTGTCTGTTTCCCCTTCCCAGGGTAATCCATGTATATCTCTCTTAGGGTTCTCCTTGTTACCTAACTTCTCTGGGAACGTGAACTATATGCTGACTATCTTTTGCTATAATATTCTCTTATGAGTGAGTACGTACCATGTTTGTCTATCTGAGTTTGGGTTACCTCACTCAGGATGGATTGTTTTTTCTAGTTCCATTCATTCAAATGCAAATTTCAAGATGTCATTGTTTTTTTGTTTTTTTTTTTTAACCACTGAGTAGTACTCCATTGTGGTAAATGTACCACATTTTCTTTATCCATTCTTTGGTTGTTTCCAGGCTCTGGGTATTATGAATAATGCTGCTATGAACATAGCTGAGCTAATATCCTTGTGGTATGAGTGTGTATCATTTGGGCATATACCCAAGAGTAGTATTGCTGGGTCTTGAGGTAAATTGATTCTCAATTTTCTGAGAAACTGCCATATTGATTGTCAAAGAGGTTGTAAAAGTTTTCATGCCCACCAGCGATGGAGGAGTGTTCCCCTGACTCCTCTGCATCCTCTCTGGTGATCTTAGCCATTCTGACCAGTATAAGACGGCATCTCTGCGTTGTTTTGCATTTCCCTGATGGCTAAGGATGCCGAGCAATTCCTTAAGTGTTTTTAGGCCATTTGAGATTCTTCTGCTGAGAATTCTCTATATTGGATCTGTACCCCATTGGATGTCTCCTTCTTCTATCTCTATTATCCTTATGTTTGTTCTTTTCATGGTGTCTCAGATTTCCTGGTTGTTTTTGTGTTAAGGATTTTTTGGATTTAACGTTTTCTTTGACCAATGAGTCTAATTGCTTTATCATATCTTCCACTCCTGAGATTATTCTTTCCATCTCTTGTTATCTGATGGTTATGCTTGTATCTGTAGTTCTTGTTCATTTACCCATATTTTCCAGTTCCAGAATTTTCTCGGTTTGTGTCTTCTTAATTGACTCTATTTCAGTTTTCAAGTCTTGAACAGTGTGAACTCTTTGCTTCACCCGCCTGATTGTTTTTCTTGGGGTTCTTTAAGAGATTTCTTGATTTCTTCCAATCTTTTGTTTTCTTTAAGGGAATTTTTCATTTCCTCTTTAAGGGTTTCTATCATCTTCATAAGTTTATATTGAAGGTTGTTTTCTTCTGCTTCTTATGCGTTAGGATGTTCATGTCTTCTTGTAGGATCATTAGGTTGTGGTGGTGCCATATTGGCCTTTATGTTGTTGGATGTGTTCTTACACTGCTGTCTGCTCATCCCTTCCTCCAGTGGGTGCAAGTGGGCCTGTGCTTCAGGGGTCTCCCTTCCTCCAGTTGGTGAAGGTGGGGGCCTGTGGTTTAGGTGACAAAACAAACCACAAACATGGCCCCCATCTGCAATAGTTGTTGGGAGCTGTGAACCTCCCAGATCCTGAGTTTCTGGTAAACAACTTGTAATATTTACAGCTGCTCTGAGCACAAGACCCTCAGGGGTTCCTGATGGCAGGGGAGTGGTTTCTGGTGGGTTTGGCTGGGGTGTGGCTATCAGTTAAGGATTCCTATATAAGCGGCTCTGGTACACAATAAAGGGGGCATTCTTGGGGCATTCCTGTTTCAAGGATGACCTGTGTCTCTGTCTGTGTGTCTTTGTGTGTTTCAATCTCCAGCCCCTTGCCTGGTTCACAAACTGTATGGTAGCGCATAGAGCACAGACGGGTGTGGTGCGTTACAAAGAGACCTAGACAAGATTCTTGGCGGCATCTCAGACCATCATCAACATGAGCACAGGTGGCACTGCAGGCCACTCACATTGATATGGTGCCCCGCAGTAGCTGTGCCCACAGACATTAACATGGTTTGAGACCGGAGCACATATCACGGACATCCAAATGACTCTCAGTGGTAACGTGGGTCGCAGACATCAACACAACCCCCTGGCCTTATCAGGACCACCAATCTCAGCAGCAGCATGGACCATGGCTCTCGATATGTTGCCCTCTCCCTGCCAGAGAGCAAAGCCGGGGAACATCACCAAGGCTTCAGTTAGCAGCAAAGACTGTGCTCATCTTCATGGATCTCAGGCTTCATCAAGATCTGGGGCAACAGCATGGACTACATACACACGCACGGGCTACATACACACGCACGGGCTACATACACACTCACGGGCTGCATACACACGCACGGGTTACATACACACACATGGACTACATACACACACGGACTACATACATGCATGGACTACATATACACGCATGGACTACATACATGTGCATGTTCTACATACACATGCATAGACTATATACATATGCATGGATTACATACACACACATGGGCTACATACACATGTATGGACTACACACACACACATGGATTACGTACACCAATGTGGCCTCTGGTGGCATCAAGGAGCATAGTGGTCTTTGGAGGCCGTCTGATCTGGAAAGTGATCCATTCCTTGTCTCAGACCCCTATCATTGCACAGAACCAGGGTGATCCAGCAGCCAGGCAGCTTGTTTGAGGGCTGAATCTGTTCAGCTCCAGGCTGCTGCACACCTTCCCGCCGGCCCTACTGGGCAATGACAACATGTCGCTCTTAAGACTCTTATATCTGCCATTGCCTTTGCATCTTCAGTTCTGCCTCTCCACAGCGCATATACTGCTCTGCTTTTCTATCTTTCCCATATCTCCAACACATATTTGTTCATTATAGTGATGCCCACTCTATGTGCCATGAGGTATGGCATCCTGGCTGGCTTCTACTGCTCACTATTATCTGTTAATTTTTTTATTTCACTTTTTTTTTCTTGAAGTGGGACTAGAACTCAGGGCCTCTTGGATGTCATGAAGATACTCTACCCTGAAGCCTAGCCTTCGGCTCTATGTTAAATGGCAGACATCTAGAGAAGGTCACACATAACTAAGGGTAGTGAGTCACTGTGATCAGTGCAGGGCTTGGTTAGGGGAGGAGAGCTAATCTGGTAGAGTATCTTCTGTGAAATCATAAGTATCTGAGTTTGGATCTCCAACACCAATGTAAACAGCCAAGCACAGAGCTTCGGGGTTTGTGAGCCCAGTGCTGGGAGGTGGGGACAGACAGATCTCTGCAATTTGCTGGCAGTCTAGCTTTGTGGCATCTGTGAGCTCCAGGTAAAGTGACAGAATCTGTTTCCACCCTCCCAAAGGTGTGAGTGATTGAAGAAAATGTCCAACATTAACCACTGACTTACACAGGGTCTTAGTTACTTTCCATTGCTGTGAAAAAACACCATGACCAAGGCAACTTCTAAAAGAAAGCATTTAATCTGGGGGTGGGAATCACCATTCCAGAGGGTAGAGAGAGTCCATGATCATCATGGCAGGGAGCTTGGCAGTAGGCAGACAAAACTGGCACTAAAGCAGTAGCTGAGAGCTTATGTACTGAGACAGTAACCAAGAGGCAGAGAGAGAGAGAGAGAGAGAGAGAGAGAGAGAGAGAGAATTAACTGGATTTTGTAGGCTTTTAAAACATTGAAGCTGACTCCCAATGGCACACCTCCTCCAACAAGGCCTCATAGCCCTTCCCAAACAGTTCCACCAAGTATTTGAATGTATTCAAAGGCACAGCACAGACAGGTGTGCGTTCACACTTTTACTCAGTCATATGTACAAAACTGTATCACACACATGTAATCACATGCCCACATACACACACACTATATATATTATATATATAATTATATCTCTATATAATGTAAATTAACTGATGATCACTGCATTTTGAAGAAGACCTTGAAACCTTGAGAGGCCACCCTTGAGAAGAACTGTCAGTGCCTGAGTCTTCATCCTACTTGGTAAGATGGTCTGGGTTGTTTTCCCCTTACATTTGGGTCAGAGATGGTAGGTTTTATCACCCAGAGCAAAAATCCACAGCAGAGATCCCAAAGAAATAATAGAGCTAACAGATATTATGGATCAAGTAGAGCTAATAGACAGCTATAGAACATGTCACCCAAACACGTAAGAATATACCTGCTTCTTAGCATCTTATTGCACATTCTCCAAAACTGGCCACATCCTTGGTTACAAAACAAGTCTCAACAGATACAAAAAATTGAAATAACACCCCGTATCTTATCAGTCCACAATAGACTAAAGCTGTATTTCAACAACAACAGAAGCCACAGAAAGCCTACAAATTCGTGGAAACTCAGCAACTCTCTACTGAATGATGCTGGGTCAAGTTGGAAATAAAGAAGTTAAAGACTTCCTAGAAAATGAATGCACAATATACCCAAACTTATGGAACACAATTGAAGCAGTGCTAATAGAAGAGTTTATAGCACTAAGTGCTTTCATAAAGAATTTGGAAAAAAAATCTCATACTAGCCACTTACCAACACACCTGAAAGCTCTAGAACAACAACAACAAAAATCAAACACACCCAAGATGAGTAGACAGAAGGAAATAATCAAACTGAGGATTGAAATCAATAAAATAGAAACAAAGAGAACAGTACAAAAAATTATGGAACAAACAGTTTGTTCTTTGAGAAAATCATCAAGATAGACAAATCCTTATCCAAACCAACTAAAAGGCAGAGAGAGACTTTCCAAATGAACAAAATCAGAAATGAAAGGGCGGGCATAACAACAGACATGGAGGAAATCCAGAAAATCATCAGGTCATTTTTCAAAATCCCGTACTCCATAAAACTGGAAAATCTAAAAGAAGTGGACAAATTTCTTGATAGATACAACATACCCAAATTAAACCAGGATCATAAAAACTCTTTAAACTCACCCCTGTTTAAATCTATTTATAATTTAAACCTATAAGGAAATGGAAGCAGTCATTAAAAGTCTCCCAAACAAACAAAAAACCAAACCAAACCAAACAAAACCTGGGTCAGATGATTTCAGTGGAGAATTCTACCATATTTTCAAAGAAGAACTAATATCAGTACTCCTCAAATTATTCCACACAATAGAAACAGAAGGAACATCGCCAAAGTATTTTTTTATTGTTTTTATTCAGCTATGTATTTTCTCTGCTCTCCCTACTTCCTCTCCCCTCCCCTTCTGCCCTCTCTCATGGTCTCCATGCTTCCAATTTACTCAGGAGATCTTGTCTTTTTCTACTTCCCACATAGATTAGATTCATGCACATCTCTCTCAGGGTCCTCTTTGTTGTCTAGGTTCTCTGGGATTCTGAATTGTAGGCTGGTTTTTCTTTGCTTTATGTCTACAAGCCATTTATGAGTGAGTACATATGATATTTGCCTTTCTGGGTCTGGGTTACCTCACTCAATATGATGTTTTCTAGATCCATCCATTTGCCTGCAAATTTCAAAATGTCTTTATTTTTCTGCTGTATAGTACTCCGTTGTGTAAATGTACCACATTTTCTTTATCCATTCTTAGGTTGAGGGGCATTTAAGAATGGCCAAGATCAAAACCACTGATTGCAGTATGAAAGCAACACTCTTCCATTGCTGGTGGGAGTGCAAACTGGTACAGCCACTTTGGGAATCAGTATGGTGATTTCTCAGAAAATTAGGAAACAACCTACCTCACGACCCAGCAATACCACTTTTGGGTATATGCCCAAAGGATGCTCAATCGTACCACAAGGACATGTGCTCAGTTATGTTCATAGCAGCATAATTTGTAATAGCTAGAACCTGAAAACGACATGAATGACAAATTCTTTTTATGAGGCTTCAGTTACCCTGATAGCCAAACCACACAAAGATGCATCAATAAAAGAGAATTACAGACCAATTTCTCTTAGGAACATTGATACAAAACTATTCAATAAAATACTGGCAAACTGAATCAAAGAATACCATGATCAAGTAGGCTTCATCTCAGAGATGCACGGATGGTTCAACATATGGAAATCTGTCAATGTAATTCACCATGTAAAAAAAAACTGAAAGAAAAAAAAAATCACATGATCATGGCTTGTGCTGGTGAGGCTGTGGAGCAACCTCCACTGTTGCTGGGAGTGCAAACTTGTACATCTCGTTTGGAAATCAATATAGTAGTTTCACAGAAAATTGGGAGTCCATCTACCTCCAGCCTCAGCTATATTATTCCTGAGCTTATACACAAAGGACACCCCACCCTATCACGACACTTGCTCAACTATGTCCATAACATCTTTATTCATAATAGCCAGACACTGAAAACAACCTAGATGTTCCTCACCCGAAGAATAGATAAAGAAAATGTGATATATTTACACAATGGTGCATTACTCAACTGTAAAAAGCAAGGACATCACGAAATTTATAGGCAAATGGAAAGGACTAGAAAAAAATCATCCTGAGTGAGGTAAGCCAGACCCAGAAAGACAAACATGGTATAATTCATAGGTCATTATTAGCTGTAAAGTAAAATATAATCACACTGTGGTCCATAGACCCAGATAGGCTAAGTAGCTAGGAAGGCTTAAGAGGGGCACAAGGATCTCCCTGGGAAGGAGAAATAGAACAAATTTTAAGGATGGTCTTGGGAACAGGAGAAATTAAGGGGAGGATGTAGAAAATACTGGGAGAAATGACTGGAATTGGGGGTGCTTGGTGGCCAAGGTGGAAACCCAGTGCAATGGAAACTCTACGGAATCTATAAGAGTAACCCTAGCAAAGACTCCTAGCAATGGGGACACCAAGCCTGAACCGGCCATCTTTTGTAACCTAGCAAGATGTCAAATGGATGGACTCAGATGGTAACTCAGCTACAAAACTTTTGACTTACAGTTAGTCCTGCTCGCAGAGTATTCTGGGACCGGAACCTAGCATAATCTTCATTAAAGAGACCAGAGAGACCTCATTCAGTAACTGATGAGAAGAGATGCAGAGTCCCACAGCCAAACATTAGACAGAGCTCTGGGAGTCCTGAGGAGAAAGGGGAGAAAGAATAGGAGAGTCAGAGGGATCAGGTACACCATAGGAAAACGACCCACAGAATCAATTTACCAGGACTCTTGGGGGCTTACAGGTATCAGGGAGCCTGTAGAGATCTGACCTAGGTCCTCTGGATATATGTTTATGCCTGAGTAGCTTGGTGTTATTGCAGGATTCCTAACAGTGGGAGTGGAGGCGGTGATTGACTCTTTTCCCTATGTATGGAACACTTTTCTTCCTACTGGGCTGCCTCGTCCAGCCTTGATGTCATGGTATGTGCTTGGTCATATTGTAGCTTGTTACACCATGTTTGGTTGATGTGCCTGGAAAGACTGCTCTTATCTAAGGGAAGACAGAGTGTGTGGATCTGGTGGAGAAGGTGGGTAGAAAAAGGAGAGGATGGGGGAGGGGATGGAGGGAAAATTGTCATCTAAATGTAATCTATGAGAGAAAGGAGAAAGAGGGAGAGAGAAAGAGAGGGAGGGAAGGAGAGAGGGAGGGAGGGGAAGGAAAGGGACTTACCTCAAATATGAACATTTCTCATGGTTTTTTAGATTCTGGTATTATAAATCAGGGAAAAATAATTTTTTCTTCACCCCATAGTCTATTCTTTATTTTCTTTCATATTCCTTCTTGAGATAACAAAAGCACATAGGTTCTTGTGTTTCATGAGGCTCCTGGTATGTCTTCAACCGTATGTTGATTATGGCTTACCCACAGTGACTCACTCCTAATTCATGGAGGAAATCATGTGCAGAGAACTGAGAACTGTCAAACGCAAGGATTTGAGAAGGCCAACAAAACTTAGGCTGCATATAAGTGTATGCATTCTCTTTTTCAGTCAAAGAAATCACTTGGACACTTCAAAATCAAAACTCATCAGCATGACCCAAGATATAACTGGATAGCATACAAAAATAAGAAGCAAATTACATAAACCTTAAATTTTGCTTAGTGATTAATGTTTCATTATTCTTTCTTACTTTGTAAAATAGCTAGATACCTAAAAATACATTAATTAACTTGGTATTTGTTCAAGGTTTCAATCCACCTAACGATGTTGAAAATTGTATCTAACCTAGTTCAATGTGAAGCATAATTACTGTTGATAAAGTTCGTCAGACTAATGATTCAATTTGGTTGAATACAAATTGATGATTCTCATCACGTTAAACATCATTTATGAGTAGCATTAGCTTACTTGATTAGTAAACCTGTATAAATTTAGTAGACATTTTTTTTCTTGAGCAAACAAACCCAAGGAAAATGACGCACACCACTGTATTATATTTAACATTAAAAAAATCAGGAAAATGTAGCTGCTTGTTCCTTAGATCAATGTCACTGGTCAAATTTTACTTAAACTATGAAAAACTGGATCCTTAAGATGTAATTGACCTAACAATTCATGGCAGAAGAACTTTTCAAACATCTTCAGTTTTCTCATTTCTGTGTTTTTACTTTGTGGGATTTTTAGGATTTTTTTTTACATGAGTACTTATTTATCTTTATGAGCTCATTAGAAAAGGGCTATGTGAAGACATTATAATAAATCAATGCTCTCAGCTAGCTGGAGAACATTTTATGTGTCTACCAGGAAACACCAAGAACTTTCCCACCTAATGATAACCCTTTGCATAGAGATGGAGTTTCATCTCTATAACATTCCCCGGAAATTAAATGCAGACAGTAATATAAAAGCCATTAGTCCAGCTCTCAAAGGGTTAGTCTTCTTCCCACTGCTCATGCCATTCTTCACAGGGTTGGTACAAATTCGACAAGTCAATCAACGTTCAGGAAAGACTGCCACACTGGACAACCCACTGTCTCTTACATAGCAGAGACTTGGTCAGTATTATCTTTTTAGTGATAACCAAATGGCTAACATGTAAGTCAGCTTGCCATTCCTGCAGCAAATACCTGCAGTGCTCTACTTACCTGAAGAAAACAGTCATTCGGCTCATGGTCTCAGAGGTTCTAGTACAAAGTTGGCCGGCCCTGTTGCTTAGGCTCTTGCAGGAGCTCCTTCTGCTCCTTCAGCCAATATCCGTGAGATACCAGCCCATTGGGGTGTGGTCTCTCTCTCTTTATAAGAGCAGCAACTGCCCTCTGTTCACTCTCTTGCTTCTGGCTCCACTTCCAGCGACTAATCTCCTTTTCTGATTGCTCAGAGGGCTGTTGTCTGGGATGGTGATCTGTAAGTTTTCCCCTTTAAATAAATAACTATTCTATTAATCATAATTCCGAACTGGTGTGATGGAGGAAGGTCATTGGTTAAAAAAATAAAGAAACTGCTTGGCTGGCCCTCATAGGTTAAAACATAGGTGGGAGGACAGAATGCCGGGAGGAAGAGGAAGTGAGCTCAGACTCGACAGCTCTCCTCTCGGGGGCAGACGCCTCAGAGAGACACCATGCTCCCCGTTCCCGGGAAGATGCACGCGATGAAGCTCCGACCCAGGATGGACGTAGGCTAGAATCTTCCCGGTAAGACTGGTGCTACATAGATGATTAGAAATGGGCTAGTCCAGGTGCAAGAGCCTAGAAGAGGCTAGATAGAAATGGGCCAAGCAGTGTTTAAAAGAATACAGTGGCCGGGCGGTGGTGGCGCACGCCTTTAATCCCAGCACTCGGGAGGCAGAGCCAGGCGGATCTCTGTGAGTTCGAGACAAGCCTGGTCTACAAGAGCTAGATCCAGGACAGGCTCCAAAACCACAGAGAAACCCTGTCTCGAAAAACCAAAAAAAAAAATAAAAAATAAAAAAAAAAATAAAAGAATACAGTGTCTGTGTAATTATTTCGGGTAAACCTAGCCGTGCGGGTGGCTGGGTGGCGGGACACAGCCCAGCCGCTCCTAATTCAACACTGGTGTGGGATTGTTTATGACTTATGCCTTTAGGCTCTGTGGTGAAGGGATGTATCATGACAGGAACATGTGCTGGAGGAAATGGAAGAGAATGCAGGGTCTCCAAAGGCATGCCTCTATCTAAAGGCCTCCCACACAGCCCCACCCACTACAGGTTCCGAGGCTTCCTAACACCACCATACCAGAGACCATCCCTTTAACCTTGCAGTAGGGGCATGCAGTGACCAAATAATAGCAGTTGAGCTATAAAATCAAATCTGTAATCTTTAGTGCTAGCATGGGGGAGCAATTTACTAATTACATGTCAATCAAAGACCACCCAAATGTACCAGGTCAGTAGAACGGAAACGGTTTCTCATTTTGCCTTTCTTACTGACTAGCCCCCTCGGTTCATAGGTTTCCTACTGCTGTGCTCTGGGTCGCACATGCAGCTCCAGGCTGAGCAGATGGTTCAGAATGGCCCTTCACTGATGGACAGCAATACGGCGAGTTGGATGCTGTTAGCGTGACATGCCAACACCAAAATGAGAGCGAATTGCCACATGCCTGAGACTTGAGGCAATTGAGAGGGTAGCAGGGTTTGCCATAGATGCAGGTTTGGATGAGATCTTAGTTATCTGCCCAACCATTGTTCTCACTCGCTAGAGGACAAACTCAATCTCTATGAGGGCAAGGGTCTTGCTCAGGATTCCACGAGAAGTTATTGGCCGAGCCAGGACCAGGAATGGAGGCCTTCTGCCTTCCAGCTTCTACAGTGGGTGATGTCTACAGTAAGCTGTGTCTTATGCCCATTGATAGCTGAAGTTGAGTTATGAAAGCTTGCCTAACTTCTCAGCGTGCTAGTGAGCTGTCTTCACACTTTCGTCACAACCATGACTTTGACTCTGTCACTGTAGAAGGTTTTATGGAAAGGAGGTTCCTCGTACTGAGAAGCTGCCTCATTTTTACATCAAGGCACGGTAAAGTAGACACTCTAAAAACAGATGTGCTCATAGATGTTGACAGAGCACTGTGCACTTATCAAACATGCTTGGCCAGTCAGTTTGATATCCCTTTCATCATGTCTGTGCTGACTTGTGCATACAGCTATGACCAAAGTCCAGGATGTCCAGAGAGAGAACCGGTCAGCTCTGATGCTGGATATTTCTTAGGCTGGCACTCTAAATCCTCACAGCAATTTGACAGGAGCCCTAATTCTGAGGTGTAGATGAGGGCACAGATAATTAATCCAATGCCACAGAGCCAGCCTTTCAGGGAAGAGTTGAAACCTGTTGGATAGTCCGAACTCATTGCAAGACATCAAAAAGCTTCATTAAGCCCACCTACCAGGGACAAATCTGTGGAGGTAGAAGTCACACAGTGAAGGGGATTAAGATCCCAGGAGGTATGAAGACTGGTTGTGGAGAGACTGAAAAGGGCAGGGAGTGGTTCTCAAGACAGGGAGAAGGGAAGAGGGTCTGGGAAAGATGCCTGGGGTGACTGGCCTTTGCCAGAGAGCCTGTGATTCGAATGATGAGGAGTTTGGATGTGAGGAGGTGGGGAAGAGAGGGTCTGGCAGGTGGTCAGTGCTTAGAAATTTGGATGCATATGGCAGAATATGGAGGAAGACAAGCAGATTGGTTATGGTGAGTCACAGTGAGTTATCAAAGGGACTTTAAAAGATAATCATAGTAATAGAAATTCATCGAGCCCTTTTCTGTGGGCTGCATTCTCTACTGTGGGCTGTGCACTTGTTATCTCATGCAGTCCCTTCAACCACAACCCTTCAAACAGATGTCATTACCACTTATAGCTAGGGAACTTGTGGTACAGAAAAGAATAGAAATGAAGCCAAGGCTTGATGCTACGATATTCCAGTGCTGGGATTTGAACCTGGATCTTGAGCCTTATCTTTTAACCACTATATGTTTCATTTCATTTGTATTTTAATAAATAAAGTTTGCCTGAAGATTAGAGAGTAAAACAACCCCACTGACCAGTCTTACAGACCAGTAGTAACACACACCTTTAATCCCAGAAACCACACTAGTTGCCATAGAAACCGTATAGACATGCCTTAAATTCCAGTGGTGCACACCTCTCATCCCGGCCTAGACCTAGACAGCTCTCATTCTGAGATTCCTGGAGAAAGGATCACCATTTCAGACTGAGGTCGAGGTAAGAGTCAGTGGCTGGCTGCTTTGCTTTTTCTGGTCTTTAGGTTGAACCCCAATTTCTTTCCCTGAGGGTTTTTTTTTATTATTAATCATACATCAACTATAACTACTATTGGATAACAATGTTATGGTAGTATTTTAGAAGGTTTTGAAGAATACAGACTTTGCCTTCTCCAAAAGGGAGACAGACAGACAGACAGAGACAGACAAAGAGAGAGAGAGACAAAGATTTGTATACATTCCCTAATGAACATTCTTGGCCTCACTCATCCAGCTTGCCAGGGTGTCTTCAATCTTCATTCTATTAAAGAAAGTAACTGTCTCGGACCGTCTCTTAGGACAAAGCAAAGTGCTGGGGTTTGTGGTGGTCTAGGAAGAGGAATGGCCTCGAGAAACCCACAGCAGGGCAGCTCCTGGAAAGAGTGATGCATTGGTATTGAGGAAATCAAAACATGCTTGTGAAATCCTGAGGTGAGAGAATGGGGTGGATTAAGGCCTTGGTGTGTTGGGCTGGGGAAGGACAGTGGAGGAAGAAAAAAGACAGTGGAATGACAACAGAGGAACTGAAAGGATGGCTTGGATCCTCTCTGATCTGCTGAGGAGTGAGGAAGTGGGAGGAGCGGTGGAAATAAGGGGAATGGGTTTGTGAGGCCCGAGTTTGATCCTGAGGACCCTAAACAGCAGCAACTACAAAAGCTGCCACGTACCAGGAGGTGGGGTATGGGGGAGTCTTGGGAGTGAGGCCTTCAACTTCTAGTCGCAAGAGCGCTATGACTTAGTCAGGCTACTTCCCTCCTCTTCCTCAATCCCTCTCTTATAAAACGGAGACAGCATGCCTAATTCACAGAACTCTCGACAGGAAAAATATGAGATAATGTGGGTAAATTTAGCAGTAAACCTGAAACAGTCAAATTACACCAGTTCCCAAGAGTTATTTCTCCTAACTTCATGTCAATAGCTCCACGATCATTTGAAACCAGCCACAGTTGTGATGTGTACCCCGTGGAAGGAAAATGCCACAAGTCACGGTATTTTTTTTTTTTCAGAGACTTCACAATGCTGCATCTGCCAGATGATGCTACACAGAAAGCCTGGATGGTTAGAAAAGGTTATTTTATATGAGTTTAGGGTAGGAGATGTGGAGTCTGTGCCAGTTAGGTTTTGTTTTGTCAACTGATCACAAACCAGAGTCACCGGGAAAGAGGAACCTTCCATTGAGGAAATGCTTCCCTCAGACTGTGGGAGGGCCCAGCCCACTGCACAGGAAGTCGTGGGTTGTATAAGAAAGCAGGATGGGGGGCTGCAGAGATGGCTCAGTAGTTAAAGTACTGATTGTTCTACCAGAGGACCCTGGTTCAGTTCCCAGCACCCACATGGCGGTGCACAGCTGTCTATAACTCCAGTTCCAGGAGACCTACGCCCTTACCCAGACATACATGCAGGCAAAACACCAGTGTATATAAAATAAAAAGCAAATTAGAAAAGAAAGAAAGCAGGATGAAGAATTAATACATGGAGAGTAAGCCAATGGGCAGCGATCCTCCACCATCTTTGCTTCCGTCCTGCTGAGTTCCTGCCCCGACTTCCCTCAATGATGGGCTTTGATGTGTAATTGTAAAGTGAAATAAACCACTCCGCCCCTCGGCCCTGTGGTCATGGTGGTTATCACAGTAGGGGAAGCCAGGAGAGGCTCTCCAGGAGGTCAGACGAGATCTTTTCTTACAGGAAGTCTGCTCTTCCAGGTCTTCCCAAAGGAACTAAGGGAGGGCATTTGTAGATGGATTTACCCATCGTTCTGTGACAAGGAACAGGGCTCTGGACCACACCCACTAATCAGAAAACCCACACGGCCATGAAAACCACCGACGTGACGTCACACTAGCATAGTGCACTCTGAGAGAATCTAGTAATCAAATTTATGGATGTTTTCTAGTAAATTAAAAATGTTAGACATGGGGGAATTGTCATCCAGTCACCCCCAGAACTCCCGGGCACTCCCACTGTATGGCCCAACCTCGCTTTGGGTTTCTACAGCTGCGATGTATGTGGGGGGACCAGGAGGTTCAGGCCTCTAAGCCATTTTTCTTCTTCTCCTCCCCGGCCTCCCATATAACAGAACTCTCAACTTGAAATTCAGTACAATGGGAATAGTGTGGTTCCAGAAGGGGGGCAAGAGAAATATTTGTGGACATTTAGGCATTCTGTATATATCAACTTTTTTATTTATTTTGAGACAGGGTTTCTTCTGTGCAGCTTTTGGAACCTGCCTTGGAACTTGCTCTCTAGACCAGACTGGCCACGAACTCAGAGAGTTCTGCCTGCCTCTGCCTCCCGAGTGCTGGGATTAAAGGCATGTTCCACCACTTCTCAGTTCTGAGTTAAATACTTTTATCTCTATTTACTGGTGAAGAAATGAAGGCCCAATGAATTAAGTAATTTGCCAGTTTCCCTAGGGAGTATGAGGTCAGGGCTTGATTCTGGATGAAAGAGATTCAGGGAGTTTTTCTTGCTGTATACTGTTCCCTTGGCTCCCCAAAATCAAAACCAAACATTTACTTCCCATTTCAGGAGCACCATTTTTTCTCACGCCTAGGAGGCGGTTTGTTTATTGATTAAAACAGTAGACGGCAAAAACAAAACGCTGAACTCAGTGGCACACACCTAATCCCAGAGCTCAGGAGGTGGAGAGAGAGGAACCTCAAGTCCACAGTCACACTGGGCTACAGAGTGCGTATGGAACCATCCTGAACTATGTAGTGACATCCTGTCTCAACAATAAATGAATAAAAGAAAGTAGACAAAAAGATGTGGGCTGGGTGTGGGTGGAAACTTGATGCAACTCTTTTTCCATCTGCTAGGTCTGAAAGTATGGCTTCAAAAATTCCTGTTGAAACTTAAACCCGAAATAACAGAATTAAGATGTGAGACTTGAGGGGATGATTAATCCATGAGTACTCCATCCTTACGAGTGCCATTAATGCCATAGACACGATGGAAGTGGGCAAGTCCACAGTTTCATCCGTTGTGAGAACACAACCTGTGTCCCCTCTTGAGGACACAATGACCGAGTGCTATCTTGAAGTAGAGGATATCCCTTAGCTGACTCTGACCATGCGGGTAAACATCACCTTTCCATTGTGTCTAGATTATCCAGCCGGGGCATTTTGTTGTAGAAGTGCAAACAGATTAACATCATTGCAGAGAGATCTGAGGCTTAAGTAGCGCCCTCCCATCTATGATAGAGAGTGGTTTGCAGACTACATAGAACCCTAACCAGGGATAGATATCAGAGATTCAGGGTAAGGATGCTGGCAGACTCAAGGCAGAAGTGCCTCCAGGGTCGGCACACCAACCCACTGCCTTTGCATGGATGCCAGCTGTAAACATGTGAGGTTCAGAAACATTGACTCCCACCCAGCCACAAAACCAGAGGGGTCGGAGCCAACACTCATTACCCCTGGGGCTCACAGCTCTTGCCCATGCCAAGGTTAAGCTAGCGCACCCAGGGAGGTCATTGATGGGAGAGTTCGTCCCTGTACCACCGAGTACTCCACCACCAGGGGAACACTTAACACACTGGGAGGCCTTTGGCTCACTGGTCTCATCACTCGTACTCATTTCTTGCTTTTCTTGGCAACTGCGCTGGTGTGTTTTGTTTCTTTACATCTCATTACGCTTTCTTTCCATGATCACAGACTGAGCAGGCTTCTCTGGCTTGTGGGTGGGCCTTGCTCAAAGCATGCCTAATTGGGAATGTGTCTTTTTGGACCATGGCTTTTGTGAGTTCCTTACAGAGCAGTCGTCAAAACAAACCAAAGCAGCAAGTAGTGGGCACATCTGGACGAGCAGTCTACTGCCCCTCCCCCAGTGAATGGGCACACGTGGTGGAGGAGGCAAGCAAGGGCTTTAGAACCAGGAAAGGCAGACGGGATGCCTAACCTTGCTGCCTGTGTGACCTTGGACAGGCTACCGACCCGCCCTACAGCCATTTCCCAACACCAAAAAAAAAAAAAAAAAAAAAAAAAGGGAATGTTATCAGCTTTCTGCACTGGGCATGAAAAGTCAAAGGGGGCATAGCGTTCAGCAAATGTTAGCATTTAACATCTGCCCACGGGGAGGGCTTGGTGGGAGTATGATTGGCTTCTGCCATTGGCACACATCTCTTTCGATTTCACTTCGCTTTTGCCAATGAGTTAGTACCTAATCATGTCCGGTGGTTCTAACAGCCAGGCAATTGCCTTGGCTTGCTTATCCAGATGTTCCAGCACCAGCCACAGCTGATTCATGTCTCCATGCTGGGGATTTAAATGAAAATTGCCCTAGTCTTCCTTTCTAAAGAATATGTGTTAATTCTCTCAGCTCCAGGAATTGCTGGGCTCCAGACTCTCCCTCCAGGGAGAGACTTTCAGCAACGTGGCTTAGATGCTAGCTCGGCTAATGTTTAGTGAACACCTGCTATGTGCTAGGCTTTATGCTCTATGCATTCACATGGTGCCTCACTCACACCGTAGACGATGTAGAAAACGTTCTAGGGAAAATTACACTCTTACACACACATGTGTGCACACACCTGAATATGTACACACACAATATACATAAATATTCAGTCCCAATAGGATGAATTATACATACTTATATATACATATATATTCAATCCCAATAAGATGATATATATATATATATATATATATATATATATATATATATATTCCCAAATCCCAATAGGATGAAACTTCCCTGTCTTTCTTCTAGGCACTGTGTTTAAGATATTTATCAGTGACTGTAACTTGGATAGCAGCTGATCAAGATTAGGCATCAAAGGATGGCACTATTTGGGGGATTAGTGACAGAGGGTGTTTATCAACCAGATGAAAATATTTCAACAGTTCAGTTATTTAATATTTTGACAGTTGTCCTGGCTGATCTAGACAACCTGGATGAACATCAGCCCGGCTTTCTTCCTAAATGCATTGTACAGTTCAGGGATGGTAATTTTCTTTTATATAAGGCAGTTGCTTTGGAGAGGAAACACGGCATGTAAGGTGTTAGGGAGAGTAAACGCCAGGTCCATGGCTTCTGGGATTTGGAGGCACACACAGGCTAGATGGGTCCATCAACCTAGTGCAATAGAGGAGCCAGCAGTTGTGACTTTGAGTCACATGGACCTACCTATGCTGGAGGCTTCCCTCTGTTTCTTATAACTGTGATGCTGGGCATGTGGCTGGGCTTGCTGGGCCTCGATTTCCTTCCTTATATCATGGTGTTAGCAGTTCCACCTCACCGGCTTTTAATATATTTCATAAAGAGGCACACAAGTCTCTAACATTGTTACCAGCCATTAGTACAATTGGAATATTGTTTTAAAATAACATTTCAAGTTTTCCTCACTCATTTTGCTTTCTCACTCACCCAGTTTTCTTCCTTTGATTTTTCTGCCTTCAGTCCCTTCTGTGGGGCTCAGGGTGGGGTGGGGGACAAGTGTACTAAGGAAGAAAGAAGATGTGGCAGAAGGCAGCTACTGCCAGAGAGGAAAAGGAAGAGGAGTGAACATTCCTCCTCTGTGGGGAAGAAAGAGACAGCGAACACACAGGAAGACGGGGGTTGGAAACACATGTTCTTGATGGGTCTCTGTCTCCCTCCTCCAAATTCTTTGGGAGGCTGAGGACAATTTAGAGAAACATCTATACCATTTGGGGACATTTCCAGAACAATATGGCTTGCTTCTTGTGTCCCATAATGTAGCTTGTGAGAATTCGTCTTGGCACTGGCTTAGAATGGAGTAGTCTGGAAGACAGAGGGAGCGGGGCTAAGAACCCTGGGCACTGAGATAGCATCCAACTCCCCTTCTGCCCCAGAAATTCCTGCATGCCCCTGTGGTTGATTTCAAAAGCTGAGAAATCCTGCATTTCCAAGAATGTAGCTATAAAGAGACCCACTCCAGGGAACGCCTAGTGCAAGCTTATGACAAAGGCTCCAATTTTTACCTTGGGTCTTAGCAAGGTATCCAAGAAATAGATAGTAGCCCTTCCTTCCTCTCCACACCTAAACCCTGGCCAGGAGGCAAGGGAAGGGAGTCCTCAGCGTGAGGTTGTGAGGACCAGTGAGTGAGCCCATGGCTTTGCTCCCCTCTTCTCCCACTTACCAGCTTGGGAAGGAAAAGAGAGAGGAGGGACTAGTCAACAGAGAAAGTAAAAAAAAAAAAAAAAGAGCCAGACAAGGAACATTTTGGTGAACACAGAGATTGCTATCTTTAATCAAAAATGATGCAGTTTCCTCCTCCGCTGCTTCTTTAAAGGACAGCAGTGGCCTCTCAAATGAGGGTTCCGATGATGCTAGGTACGGACATGGCTGTCTGTGAGTCTGGTTTGCTCACACTGCCTGTCAGTGGTTGCAGACAACAAAGCGTGACTCCTCAGGCCTGTGATCACAGGTCTAGCAGTGGGTGTGCAGGAGGCTGGAGTACACAGCGTGCGTACAGCACAGAGAGCTCTTGGCATTTTCCATACACGGAGACTCATCATGCCTTGCTGAGGACAGCCCTGGAGGCTGGAGGGCCACGTCTGTAGAAAAGCACAGTAATCCAAGCTCCTCCTCTCTCCCCTTAGTCTCTTTAACTGGACCTGTTGGGATTAGTGGTTTTAATTGATGCTCTTTTCCCTCACCCTGACCACACACTCCCTTTGACTGTCTCCAGTCAAGCACTAATAGGATCCACATCTGTTCATGCCCCACCAGGGTTCCCCCAAAGGAAAAAGAATACCTCTTTGAAGCCACGGTATTTCAGGCAACCCGTTCTCTGAAACCCTTGCCTCATTCCCCAGTGGCCACCACTTACTTTCTTTCATCCTCATACTTACAGCCCATCACCTGAGCTACCTATGTCCCCCCCTTTCATCAACAATCCCCCCATCCTCCTTGCCTTCCTTTCCAGCTTTGACCAGAGGGCCTCTCCACAGCATCAGGGCTCTCTTGCCAGCATCCTCAACATCTGGCAGAACTCCAGTACTGGATGCTGCCTTTCACCCTGCTCTGGTAAGAGGGAGGGGTACCATGATGCACTCATGGACTGATAGCAATGTTCAGCTCCATGCAGGGCTGAATCATGCCCTGCACTGCTATTTTCGCCGGGCCGGTCCCTGTCCTGCTTTGTTCAACCGATTATGCCAACACGAATCCAGCCTCAGAAGGTGACGAGACCCTTGGCCGCCTGAGAAAAGCAATCAAAGCAAACATCTTGGGAACTGCACAGTCCTATAGACTTGTACAAGGGTCCGGCAATTTCTCCTTCCCCTCAGCAGTCATGACTGCCAGTCCGCTTCCTCTGCCCTGGGCTCCATGCCTAGGACTGCTAACTCATCCCTCAGTCCCGTGACTTGCCACACCTCCATTTTTTCACTCATTTGTAGTGATAGTTTATTTATATTTTAATGAACAAAACTTGCCTGAAGCTCAGAGAGTAAAACGGCTGCACTGATCAGCCTTACCGACCAGGCAGTGGTCATACACACCTTTAATCCGAGTAGCCACGCTAGTTTGTCATAAAAACCTGGTGGTAGTGGTGCATGCTCTTAATCCCAGCACTAGAGAGAATTATAAAACGGGAGGAGACAGCTCTCAGATAGTCTCATTCTGAGGTCCCTGAAGGCAGGATCACCATTTCGGACTAAGGTAAAGGTAAGAGTCAGTGGCTGGCTATTTTGCTTTTCTGACCTTCAGGTTGAACCCCAATTTCTGTCTCTGAGTTTTTATTAACCGTGCTACACTTATTAGTGTATATTCATTGTATAAATAATGAATTAATAATGACCTTTTCATGTAAGCATATTATATATTTTGTATTCACACACCATTGCCCTGTTCTGTAGCCCCCTTCCCTTCTCATGGGTCCTTTTTCTTCCCCAATGCTTCCTCTTTTGCTTCCAAATCATATGTGTGTACATGAATAGTTATAACATGTAGGTTCCACATATGAGAGAAAACCTGAGGTCTGTCTTTCTGAGTCCAACTTATTTAGTTTAGCTTCATGGTCTTCGGTTCCATTCATTTTCCTGCAGATGTCATAATCTCATTCTTTATGAGTGAATGAAATTCCACTGTGTGTGTGTACTACATTTTCCTTACACGCACACCTGCTGATGAATACCTGGGCCGATTCTATAACGTGGCTACTATAAATAGTGTGCAATAAACATGGATCCACAGGCATCTCATAGATGCCTTTGGTGTGTTTCCAGGAGTAGGACAGTTGGATCTAATGGTAGTTGTATTTTTAGTTAGTTTTTAAAAATATTTTTATAAAGAAATTTTATACCGATTTCCACAGTGGCTGCCTCAGTTTACTCTCCCGTTGCAGCCGGGAATAAAGGCCCCGTGGCCCATATCCTTAGCAGCATTTGTTACTTCCTGCTTTTAATGACAGCCATTCTGACTGGAGTGGGTTGGAATTTGTGTGGTTTCTACTTGCATGTCCCTGAGGGTTAAGGATGCTGAACATTCGGTTCCTATATTTATTGGCCATTTGCACTTCATCTTTTAAGAAGGCTCTGCTCATTTCATTTGCTCATTTATTGATTGGATGTTTTGCCTTTATTATTGTTTTTGAGTTGTTTATACATTCTAGGTAGTAATCCCCTTTGAGATGTATAGCAGGCTAAGCTAATTGTTTCCTTTGCTTTGCAGAAGCTTTTTAATTGCACTTGTCAATTCTTAAGATTATTTTCTGAACGATTGGAGTCCTGTTCAGGAAGTCCCTGCTTATGCCTAGACCTGGGGTTGCTTTACTGCAGCAGCTTCAGTGCTACAGCTGTCTGTCAAAGCCAGGCTTTATGGTGTCCGACCTACTGGCAGCAGCGTTACTCCCTTAACAACAACCAACCAAAACCCAGAAAAATTACAAAGAAATGCCATCCTCTTTGCATGCAAACATCATGCTTTCCTGGGTCTCTGGGAACCCTATGGACTGCTTCTACTCCTTTCTCAGGAGAGGCTCTGCTCTAACCGCCCTCTAACCCAGCACTTCTTAGATGCTTCCACACCCCTGCAGGTCTTGCGACTATGCATCCTCTTGGGCTGGACTTCCGGTTTCTGATTTGGTCTGTCATGAAGCCTGGAGTTGACAGTCTATCATGGTTCCAGGTGTTGCTGTTGTGTGAGCTTGGGTATTACACTTCAAAACTCTCTCTCTCTCTCTCTCTCTCTCTTTCCCTCTCTTCTTTTTCTTTTCTTGGTAGTCATGGCCAGAGGCATTTGTGGTTCTCTCTCCCCTGCTCTCTGTATCACTGGTTCTTGACCTGACTTGTATATTAATATCACCTGGAGGCTTTTGAAACTCCAGAAAGGGCTAGGGGCAGCAAGGAACAAGTAATGAGCCTCTCTTGGAAGGGTACTCACTCAGCGGTTGTTGGGTGGAAAAGCATCCTAGATGATACAATCAGGCCACCAGGACTGAGAAACCCCAGGCTAGCCCTTTGTTCCCAGTGTTCTAGATGTTAATATGGCTTTTATTCCTCTGACTGTTAATAACCTACAAATTTCAGACTTTAGCCCAGACTTTGGGCCGCAGCTCCATCCTTTTGTGTTCAACTATGCCCACCCAGACATCTGCTTTGCAGAGACTTCACTCAATAGGCCACTCTTGAACCCATATCCTACATCATCCTTAGCATTCCACAACTCTGTGAAAGTTTTTTTTCTCACCTAGTTTCTCTCCAAATTGACTTATATTTTGCTCCAGCTCAGCATTCATTTCTTATGGCTCCTGTAGCAACGTTTTTTTATAAGATCGTAACTTCAAATAATAGAGAAATTGTTTTCACTGTCTCAGAGGAATGAGTCTGAAATAAAAATGCCAATAGAGTGTATAATGGCCTGTTCTGTCCCTTTAACAGACAAGCCCTTCCCACTTCCCCAGGCAAGTGGATCTAAGCCCTGCCCATTACCCCCATATCCACTGAGGCAAGCTGATCTTCCTTCCTCTTCCAGCCTGAGACCTCCTTGCTTTCTATCTCTCTCCTGAGGAGGCAGTGTCTGCCTCTCTCCCTTCTACCCACTTCTCCCCTTCCCCCTCTATCTCTCTGCTTCTCTTTCTCTTTCTGCCTCTCTCTCTCCTCTTCTCCCTTCTTCCCTTTCCTTTCCCCTCCATAACCCACTAAATAAATATCCACCTTCTCTGCATGGTGCGTCTTTGTCTCTCACCCTTCACACAGTTCCCTGCCTGGGACTGGCTGCTTTCTTGGCCCACCATGGTCTTGTGTCTGCTGCCCACTGCTGCCACTTGGGGGTCTGCAGCGTTTTACCATAAGAGAGTGGTTCTCCATCTGGGGATTCTTGGGAAGTAAGCTGTCTCTTCCAGCTTCGGCCAGCATTCCTTGGCTTATGGTAACATCGCTAGAATCTCTGCTCTATATTCATTTGTTTTCTCCACCTGTGGATGCTAAAATCTGTTTCTCTTTTATGAAGGTGTTTGTGATTGTTTCTCAGGTCCGCCTAGATACTCCGTGATACTCTCCACCTATAAATATCAATAACATATAAAGGCCATGGCCTTAGGGCTTGATATCTTTGAGGGCCATTATTCAGCCTTAACATGAGATCCTTCATCCTTATTCACCATCTACTATTAATATGCAAATGACAGTTCCTAAATCACTCTGGAGTCCTGGACTTCTTTGCTATATTCAGATCCACATTTTATTGTCTCCTGCCTGAACTCCTCAGTGTTAAAAGGAAAATGTCTTAGACTAACTCAATTTTAGTAGTTATTTATTTGAGGGAAGCATAGCAAAAACGAAGATGATTTGTGAACTGGGCAGCTCCCAGAGCCTTAGAAAGTGCTGAGAACTTCAGCCAAGTGATCTTGCAGCCTTTATAGAGAAATAAAAATGAAGTATAGAAAACAACTTACTTGCCCACAGCTTGGTCAATTGACGGGTCAACTGGTTACACACAGCTTAACTATTAGCTGTTTGCAGCTTAGCTAATTGGTGACAGAGTCCCCTGTGTCTGTGACTGAACACTAGGTTCATTTGATGTGCCCAGCCAGGTGCCGTGGCCAAAACCGTGGCCTTCCACAAGCAGTGACCCTTCAGCTGGTGCCATCCTTTCCTGTCTCACTAACTGTGCTGCTTAATTTTTGTTGACTGTACAAAAACTTGAGTCACTTGGAGAGACAGAACCGACTTGTAAGCGTGTGTGTAGGTCATTTCTTTGCTTAATGATTTATGTGGGAGATGGGCAAGTGGCCCTAAGAAAATAAGATGAGCAAGCTATCTGTGAGCAAGCCAGTAACCAGTATCCCCTCCATGGACTCTGTTTGAGTTCCTGCCTCCAGGTTCCTGCTTAAGTTCCAGTCTCAGCTTGGCTAGTTTTATGTTAACTTGGACACAACCTAGACTCATCGCAGAGGAAGGAGCCTCAGTTGAGAAAATGCCTCCATAAGATCCAGCTGTAGGCAAGTCTGTAAAGCATTTTCTTTTTTAAAAAAAGATTTATTTATTTATTTATTATGTATACAACATTCCGCCTCAATGTATGCCCGCATGCCAGAGGAGGGAGCCAGATCTCAGTACAGATGGTTGTGAGCCACCATGTGGTTGCTGGGAATTGAACTCAGGACCTCTGGAAGAGCAGCCAGTGCTCTTAACCTCTGAGCCACCTCTCCAGCCCCTATAAGGCATTTTCTTAATTAATGATTCATGGGGGAGGACCCAGCCAATGGTGGGTGATGCCATTCCTGGGCTGCTGGTCTGCTGGTCCTGGGTTCTATAAGAAGGCAAGCTGAGCAAGCCATGAGGATCAAGCCAGCAAGGAGAGCCCCTCCATGGCCTCTGCATTTGCTCCTGCCTCCAGGTTCCTGCCCTCTTTGAGTTCCTTCAATGATGGACTTCAATATGGAAGAGTAAGCCGAATAAACCCTTTGCTCCCCAACTTCTCATGACATTTTATCACAGCAATAATAACCCTTACTAAGACAAATTCCCTCAATGGGCTATAACTTGTAATCTGAAACAAACCCTTTCTTCCCGGTTCTAGCTGGCTTTGTGTTAACTTGACACAAGCTAGAGTCAGCAGAGAGGCTGGAGCCTCAGTTGAGGAAATGCCTTGATGAGATCCAGCTCTAAGACATTTTCTTGATTGGTCAATGGGGTAGGGCCCACACAATTGTGGGTGGTGCCACCGCCAGGTTGGTGGTCCTGGGTTCTAGCTGAGAAAGCCAGGAGAAGCAACTGATGGCTTCTGCATCAGCTCCTGCTTCCAGCTTCCAGCTTCCTGCCCTGTTTGAGTTCCTGACCTTTCTTCCTGCGATACCGAACAGCAATATGGAAGTGTCAGCCAAATAAACCCTTTCTCCCCAACTTGCTTTTTCAGTCTTGGTGTTTCATTGCCACAATAGAAACCTTAATGAAGACATTCCCCAAATTACCTTAGTCAGAATTTAATCACAGCAACAGAGAAATAGCCAGGACTCTAACCCTTCCCCATAACGATCCCACTGCTTTATGTCTTCTGATGGCTGTCTGGGTTTCACACATTCACCTGACTGCAGCATTGGGAGTTCCTTTCCTGCCTGGGGCCACCCATCTTCACACCCTGCCTTTTACGACAGCGTGACTCCCCCTGCCCATATACGCCAGTCTCTGTGACCTTGTTTCCCTGGTGTACACTGTTTCTGTTTCGAGCGTCCTTCATACCCTTGCAAGGCCCTCCCTTGGTCTCTGGGATAGGTTTCCATGGCTACCTATGCTTGCACAATGGCAGGCCTGGCCACAGGTCAGTCGTAACTGAGGTTTAATTTTCTATTTCCCAACTGGATGGCAAGCTTCAGGAGAGCCAGGCTGTGTTGGTATTTGGAAATAAAAGCGAATGTTTTTCTCTGTGTTCTCAAGCTCACATCCCAGGCATTGCCACCGGTCACCAAAGTGTGGGCGGTGGTGAATTTTCCCAGTGAAGACTGCAGTAAGCACTGGCTGGATGCTACGTATCCTATTTCAGTTATCTCCTTGCTGCCCTGGGGTTCGAGGGAGACCCCAGAGGCAAAGAGTTCAGTCCCATAAGAGTTCCCACCCACACACTTCACATTCCAGGTAGGGTGGCCTATGCATTGACCAACAGACTATATACCTGGGCTGCTGTCCTTATGTCCTCAGGGCTGGTGAATTTGCTAAGACGGTTTGCAGAACAAAAGGAAGTAGGTGGGCTTACCACTTGCTCTTAAGGCTGGCATAGAGGACGCAAGGAACAAGGGCAGGGAGTGGTTCCGGGGTGGGGGAGGGCCGAGTTTCCACACATGGTATCCTGCAGGCACCTGCATGCCTTCAGCCATCCAGACACCCCATGAACTCAGCCTTTTTGGGTTCTTAGTGAGGCTTCATGGTATAGGTAGGATTGATGACGTCATTGTCCACTAATGCTCAACATAAAATTCACCCCCTTCCTGGTCCCTGGTCCCTAGGTGTGTGTAGTAAGGAGGCCGCTAGTTAGTTCCCAGCTTGTTCGTCCTGAAATAATCACACAGACACTGTATTATTTAAATCACTGCTTGTCCTCTTAGCTCTAGCTTTTATTGGCTAACTCTTACATCTTAATTTAACCCATTTCTGTTAATCTGTGTATCACCACGTGGCTGTGGCTTACCTGTTGAAGTTCCGGAGTCTGTCTCCAGCAGAGCTACATGGCTTCTCCCTAACTCCTCCTTCTTTCTCTCAGCATTCAGTTTAGTTCTCCCTACCTAGCTCTGTTCCCCTATAGCTCTGCTATAGGCCCAAAGCAGTTCCTTTATTTATCAGCGGTAATCACAGCATACAGAGGGAAATCCTACATCAGGTATGAAGCATCTAGTCCTCCATTCACATGGTTGTTTCCCTGGCAACAATTCTTGATTCTGAGGCCATCCAGGAACCCACCAAGAGTCACCTCATGAGGACCAAAGGTGCCAGGATCACTTAGGAAATGACAAAGGTCTTGTGAGCTCTTTGTGGGGAACTGAGGTCAGAGACCAAATATTTAAAGAAAAAAAAATCTCCTAATTCTCTTATTTATGTGGATTTTAGGAACTCCAGAACAGGAATCAAATGTATAATATAAACTAATTCTATAGCACATATATCAATACAGCATATATCAACAGACCACTATACATCTAATATTTAGTATAATAAATATATAATTATATATAGGCCTTCCTATTACTTACTTCTTAATCAATACTGAATAAAGAGCCTGACTCAGACTAGGCATCAAGCTGTATTTATTGGGTTGACTACAGTGGACTTTCCCACAGCCCGTTGCCCTTCAGGGCTCAGGGCCACCATTCTGATCATTTAGACAACACCAGAACATAGTGGAAAATCAGTCCTGTTTGCAGAGGCTCAGGTACACATTTCTCCACATCACCGAAAGGGCTCCCCTGGGTGTTCTCTCTATTACATGGCTCTGTGAGAAGCCAAGTCGGCGTAATGCTGGTTTTCCCTGCCTGGCTGGAGAACTATCCTGCATCTGCTATAATACCCTGGCTCTGGTTCCCCTACTTATTCCATGTCCTTGAGCAGGGCTAAAGTCTACAGCACCTACAACTATGAACTCAAATGATAACCATCTCAACAAGATCCAAGCATTATTCTCCTTTGAGCTCCTTGCTAATGTATTTCTGGATATCAACACTTGCGTGTATGCAACAGTACACAGGTTATATGGTGTTTAAAAACAAGTGAATCCCAGTAACGGGTAAGGAGAAGGGGACCATTCTGCCTCATTGGTAGAGCATAGGACAATAACCCTGTAGAGAACAGGATGAGGGTCCCAGACCCTCTCACCCCTCATCCTTCCTTCCAGTATGTCCCATGTGTCTAGATGTGTGGATGATGTGTGTGTATTCACATGTGAAGCTTACAGGAGTAGAGGTGAGATTACAACCTTGGGTGTCAGCCTTTGATTTCCTCTTAGTTTGAGAAAGTGTCTTTTGTTTGCTGCTGCGTATATGAGGCTTGCTGGCCCATCCTGCCTCCCCAGAGGTGTGCTGGGATTACAGATGGCTGTTACTGCATCTGCCCCACATGGATTCTGGGAATCCAAACTCAGTTCATCATGCTTCTGTGGTGAGTACTTTGGCCATTGAGCCATCTACTAGGCTTTATGTTTTGAGACAGGATCTTTCTATGATGCTCAATACGGCCTTGAACTTGCAATCCTCCTGTCTCAGCTACTAGTGCTGAGATTGTAGATGCGCACCCCTACACCTGAACTCATGTGTAGACCTAGAACTTGATAGAAGTGCAGAAGACCAATGAACCCAGCAGACTGTGATACAGGAGCTCTTCTGGAGACACTCTCAGTCAAAAGCCTTTCTGGTTTTTACCTCCCATCCTCGTTCCCTGTCTTCCCCATTGATCTGAGAGGATCTTAGAGCCTAGTTCCTATTCTCTGCTGGAAGATGGATAAATGTCAACTCTCCAATTCCTGGAACTTCATAGTCTTGCATCCTGCCGACCCCCAGGCTTACAAAATAGGCAGGATAAAGGGATGTGTGTGTATGTATGTGTGTGTGTGTGTGTGTCTGTGTGTGCTCGAGAGTGCACACATGATGGGGAGTCACTTCATTAATTGCATCTACAAATTTTCCTCTTCCTTTACCTCCTGACTAACACCATCAACCAGGAAGATCTTCTGAGTCCAGCTCTTTATTTCACTAGCTTCCCTTCCTTCCATGTTCCTCCTCTACACTGCTTTTTAGGACCCATTACCATGCATGGCTCCTCTCCTGGGCATGCCACCATCTCTGTAAATTCCCACCCACTCTTGAAGAAGCAGGTCCAGTGTATCTTCCTCCCTAAAGCGTCTCCCATCGCCGCTGGTGGTTAGTAATTTCTTCCTTCGCACACTTTCACATCACCGCGTTCTCTCCCCACCCAGAAGAGCACTTGCCAGATGACCTGACCAGTGCCTGCTTGCTGGTCCATCACCATTAAACTGTGAACTTGTTCACCGGATCCATTCATCTTTTGATTGCTTATGGCTGACCTAAAGCCCAGCAGATAATTGCTGCTCAACATTTATCTGTTCCAATAAAGGAAGGAGTAAAAAGAGGAAAAAAAATCTCATCTATCCAGGTTGGAAAAGCCTCAGGCAAGTGAGGTGAGTGGTCCTGGGAGAATCCAAAGGAGGCTCCCCTCCTCCCAGCCTCCCTGCTTGTCCTCCCGATGCTCCCACTTCTTCTGTGATTTAATTGGGATTTGGCACTCCAGCCTCTTGGCTAGCCCCTTGGAAAAAGAGTCATCAGCAGTGAGAGCTCTCCATGTTGCCCGCTTCACACCTACGGGGCTTGCTGAGATGCCACCTCTGCCTCCTCACCCCTCCAGCACCTGAGCTGGAAGCCCAGGGACCCTGCAAAGGACTGGATGACACAAAAAAGTACTTCAGAGATGGCCCTGCACCTGGCAGAGCCTTAGCCCAGCAGTCTCGGAGCTTAGGAAATTAATGAAAAGGGACTCACTTGGATTTTAGGCTGGCCATCAGAGGCCCCAGTGACCCCCTGAAGCTGGCAGTATTACAGGGCTAATCTGCTGACCGCAGGAGCTCAGTTGGTGTCCATTTGCTGGGCTTGCTTCTCAGGGGCAGCCAGGCCCTGCATCCTCATGCCAGACAATGAGCTGCTGCGGGGAGGCAGCAGACACATTGCTGTAAATGCCAAGCAGGGCCTGCAGTGCCAGGATTCAAGGGAGCAACAATTCCCTGGCAGCTTACTAGACTGAACCCTTCGGGCTCCCCTCACAGATTCAAAAAGAAATCTGGAAAAAGCTGACATGCAAAGAGGCCCTTTGGAGGGATGGTTTCTTTTGGTCCACCGCAGACCTACGGGAGCCAATGTCTGCTGTTCCATCTGAAAAAAACACTCGGGGCTCCCAACCAAGTTGCTGCTCACAGTAAGGACCACATCTCTGCTTCCTACCAGCTGTGTCCTGCAAGATGACTCTTGACCAAGCAGGACTGTCCATGCTCTTGAGCGAACAGGATGTGCCCAGGGGACCATTTCATTCCTAGCGTCTTAATTCTTTGAATCTAGAGGGATTCTCTGTGGGTCCCTGCAGTTGCTGCCTGCTTCTCAGTAAAAACGTGGGGCCATGGTCTGAGGAGATGGCTCAGTGTGGTGATGTACTTATAAGGGAAGCTTGAGAATCTCAGTTCAATCCTCAAAGCCTGTGGGGGCGGGGAAAGCCAAGCATGGCTGCAAATTCTCATAATCCCAGTGGTGGGAAGGTGGAGACAATTGGATCCCTGGGGCTTGCCAGCCCTCCAGTCTAGTGTAATAAGGGTTGTAGGTTGCTATGCTCTGATACCATGGCCAAAAGCAACTTGCGTAGTAGAAAAGGGTTTATTTTAGCATACAGTTCCACATCACTGAGAGAAGTCAGGCCAGGAGCGTGAATGGAGCAGGAACCTGGAGCTGATGCAGAGGGCATGGAGTAGTGTTACTGACTGACTCACTTGCTCAGGGCTTGCTCAGCCTGCTTTCTTAAACCATTCAGAACCACGGTCCAGGGGTAGCACAAGCGACATTGAGTTGGACCTACACATCAATCATTAGTCAAGAAATGCCTCCACACACTTGCCTATAGGGCAGTCCTATAAGTTCCCTGATGACCCTAGTGCGGTGGTTTGAATGAAAATGGACCCCATTATTAGGAGGTGTGGCCTTGTTGGAGTAGGTGTGGCCTTGTTGGGGAAATGTGTCACTGTGGGGGTGGACTCTGAGGTTTCAGAAGCTCAAGCCAGGCCCAATGTCATTCTCTCTTCCCGCTGCCTGCCGATCTGAATGTAGAACTCTCAGCTACCTCTCCAGCACAGTGTCTTGCTGTGCTGATAATGGACCAAGCCAGCCAAACAAAAAATAGCTCTGAGCTCTAGGAAAACTTTTGAGGCTTTGTTTGTTTAAACTTCCCGGCATGGATGCTTACAGGACCAGAATTTCTACGGGCATAAGGCAGACAGCTTGATTGGTTTGTTCCCAGCTGATAGAATTGGGGCTCAGAGGTCAGAATCTTCATGGAATTAAACAATTAAGCACTTCCAAATAGCCAGAATTCTGGCTTTAGCAGTTCCTTCTTCCCCCCCTTAGCCACTATCACCGTCCCTCTACCCATTCCTGTCCATCCTGCAGATCAGCCTGCCTAAACCAGGTCATCTGCTTTTTCCCAGCTCTCAGGGGGCCCCTGCTGCTTAAAGGATGGATTTTCTGTGACTAAAGTTACAACTGTATCCAAAAGTGTTTCTCCAGCATGATTGCTCCGATATCATCACCATCGCCATCATCACCATTGGGAACGGATGAGACATGCAGAACTTTGAGGGCCCCAGCTGTTTACTGCTGAATGTGTATGGCATCCGTCGGCATGTGCGGGAATAAGCCTTATGGGTACTTCTGATCTGGGCTAACATTTGCCTTATCCTAAATCCTGACCTACTTGATTCTTGTCCTAAGATCTCTTCATCACCACCCCCTCCAACTAATTCCACCTCAGGATACTTGTGGCCTCAGGGAACTTGTCTGTTGTAATTGGATGTCCATCAAGTCCCACCCTCCTTCCTTTTGGGGGTGGATCTACGTTATAAAGATGGCATTTTTGCCCAGTTGACAATTCCTTTCCCTCTGTACCTAGTTACATTCTGTCTGTTTGCTGCTCCCTCTTCCTGCTGATGGCTTCCTAGAATACAGATGTAGTGGACAACACTAATGCAGCCTTTAGAGACTGTGAGTTAGTTAGCTTTCGTGGGGAAGCATTATCCAGAGAAGCAGAAAAGTCCCAGGTTCCTAGTAAGCATGGAGCCAGCATAGTGGCCTTGGACATCTGACCTCTAGAGAAATCCTCACCTGTACAGGCCACAGAAATTACATTATTTTTTTTTGTGTGTGTGTGACAAGGAGCCCAAGTGTTTGTGAACTTCAGCTGTGTGCAAATATTCCTTTTAAATATTCATCCAGCTTGTGTTTTAGGTCTGGCTTGTATCATGTCTTTCTCATATAATTGGTTCATTAGCAAATGACACCCCACACTGACGAGACTAGGGATGTGTCTCTCCTCTGTCTCTAAGGACAAAGGCTCCAGACTTACCCTCTTTGAATCTTCAGTCTCTGAGGTCTGAGGTAGAGCTTGGTACTTATTAGATGCCACGTAGGGTCCCCCCACCCTGAAACTATGCCAGGGTTTTATGGACCACAAGGTTCAAAGTAGAAGAAACATTTACTAGGTGTGGCAGTTTGAATGTAATTGGCTCCCATAATTGCATAAAGAAAGGCACTATGAGAAGGTGTGGCTTTGTTGGAGAGGGTGTGGCCTTCTGGAGGAGGTGTGTCCCTGTGGTGGTGGGCTTTGAGGTTTCCTATGCTCAGGATACCATCCTGTGTCTCAGTCTGTTCCTGTTGCCTGCGAGACGTAGGACTCTCAGCTATCACTCCAGTATTAGGTCTGCCTGCATGCTGCCATGCTCACTGACATGATGTACTGAACCTCTGAATCTATCTATAATCCCGCCCAATAAACTGTTTTCTTTGTAAGTGTTTGTCATGGTCCGGGTGTCTTCACAATGATAGAAACCCTAACTAAGACACCGAGTTATCTTCTGCATGAGGCCTTGGTGGGTATTTTCCCCATCTCTGGTTTCGTTCCTTCTTCCCACCCAACAGTGGGAACACCTCACTGCACGGCAGGCTTTGATGAGAGGAGGCTAACTCACTGTCTTACCACAGACTAGCTGATCACTGAGGTGAGTGGGGTTCAAACCCTAAAGCAACGTTTCTCAACCTATGGGTCGGGACCCCTTTAGGGGGTCACATATCAGATAGTCTGCATATTAGATATTTATATTATGATTCACAACAGTAACAGAATTACAGTTATGAAGTAAAAATGAAATAATTTTGTGGTTGGAGGTCACCACAACACGAACTGTATTAAAGGCTTACAGTGTCAGAAGACAGAGAACCTTGGCATTACAGGGACACATTTTCTTTTTGTTTTGTTTTGGTTTGGTTTGGTTTTCAGGACAGGGTGTCTTTCTGTAGTCTTGACTGTCTTGGAACTCTCTCTTTTGACCAGGCTGGCCTCGAACTCACAGAGATCCTCCTGTCCATGCCTCCAGAGTACTGGGATCAAAGACCTATGCCACCCCCAACAGTCAGAGACATTTTATTCCTCTTTTTTTTTTTTTTTTGGTTTTTCGAGACAGGGTTTCTCTGTGGCTTTGGAGCCTGTCCTGGAACTAGCTCTGTATACCAGGCTGGTCTCGAACTCACAGAGATCCGCCTGCCTCTGCCTCCCGAGTGCTGGGATTAAAGGCGTGCGCTACCATCGCCCGGCTCGAGACGTTTTAATAAACAAATAAAATCGAGTTTAAACTGGTTTAACTAGTAAGGGGGAATAGATTAACTCCTAAAACTCAAACCTTCTGTGTATGAGCTGGCGTGAGATGGTTTACTCTTAGGTGGTTCCCTTAACAATCACCAGAATGCCCGTGTCCACTGCAATTTAAACAAAGTAGGTTCATGAATATCCTTCAGCCTTTTGCAGTGCTGATAAGAATAGTATGCATGGGGGGAGGGCCAGGTGAGTGTAGATACAGGTATATAGACAACTACTCACATCGTTCTCCATCCATGTACAGATTCCTGGCACAACCATGCACAGGTGCCTGGCATGTCAAAATTCCACATCTGTTTTTGGATTTGACGGAAAGGAAAGGAAAGAGGCCACTGCAGGGCATGGAGGTAGATCTGGTCATCTAGGCCTTGGTCTAGAGCAGGAGGCATAGGCTTCTTGTGGCCCTGTCTCCCAACTCCCCTTGCCTCTCATTTTTTGGCAGACTGTATGGTTGAAGGCAGTTCAGCAATGGGCCCTCTAAAAGGGAGAACACACCATTGCCTATCTTGCTACTTTCAGTTGCAGAAAGGGTACCAAGGTGCTGCGGTCTGGATCCAGGTGTCTCTCACTACTGAGTTCCTGTCCCCACCCCAGAGCCTGGCCTGGAGTAAGAGCTCAGTATAGATTCATGAGATGCTGAGTGAACAAATCCAAAGGCCTCCTCCTGTTCAGAGCACCCATGGCTTCACAGAATTCCTCTCACACATTGTCTCTGCCCATGGTGGGGGAATCTGTCTACTTGTCCCAGATGGAGTTCCTGCTAATGCCAGGGTTTCAGGCAAGCAGGGCTTAGTTCTCTTTCTCACTTAGGACAGCATGACTTAAAACTGGACACGTAATTCAAGTGAGGTCACAGGAAAGTCAAGACCCCTGTGAACTCATCCTCCAACGTTTGGGATTGTCAATTGAGGAGCATGCATTACAACGTACCTTCTAGAATTTCAGATCTTGCCATTAGCCTGGGATTACATCAGAGGGCTAGAGTTCACCCAGTCACCACAAAACACTCTGTTTTTGTCTAATTTGCTATGGCGAGTCACCATCCGTGTGGGGGAAAAGAACCCTACATTTTACGGCTCAAAATAGCTCTGCCTGTCTCTCCTCCTGTCTCTACAATCAGCAAGGGCCAGCCCTATGTTCCTCATGCTGTCTCCTGGCAGAGCCTTCTCCGAAGGAGAATGTTACTGTCTCTGTAATGAGAACAAAAATGTGTGCCACCTCCTGCCTCTGAGAGATAGCACCGCATTTTCTGAAACGCTAGTCTTGACCTGCGGTAATGGTTGTCCTCAGATGATGGCCGCTCCAGATAACTGGGTCCAGGGCTCTGGGAAAGCTACAAAACCACACTGAATGAGGCCACTCAGGAAATGGGCCTGATCTGGTATTTTAATCCTTTTAGGAAATTATTTGAATCAGCGTGAAGCTCATTCAGGATAGCAATAATACACACAGGCACCTCTATGTCCCTAAAGAGATTCCAGAGACTACTGGAACCCACAGGATAGGATTTATGTTTGCTTGACTTGTGTGTGTGTGTGTGTGTGTGGTGTATTCATGTGTATGTGTTCATGTGTGTGAATGTATGTGTGTGCGCGCGCACTTTTGTGGCAAGCACTTCACTGACAGCTCTCTCTCCAGCTCCGTGATGGGCTATTGATTCAAATCTTGTCTCTATTTGCCGATTGCTTTTGAAGAGAAAGCTAGTTCTAAGTTCTATAGATTCTGTGAAGACTGCCAGGTACAAGAAATGCATTCCTCATTGACACTATTTTTAAGCGATTCTAGAGTGGATCAAGATGACAATTAAATCCAATCATCTCAGGAGACTTCTCTTTCCATGAGAAGGTAATAAAACAGACAAGACAGACTTTTCTTGTTTGTTTGTCTTTACAGAGGATAGTCTATCTGAATGGTTCACCCTTTGTGCTGGCTAGTTTTATGTCTACTTGACACAGACTAGTGTCATCTTAAGGGAGGGAATCTCAACTGAGAAAATGCCCGCATAAGATCCAGCTGTAGCGCATTTTCTTAATTCATGATTAATGGGGGGGGGGCAGCCCATTGTGGGCAAAGTGACCCCTGGGCTGGTGATCTTGGGTTCTGTAAAAAAGCAGACTCAGCAAGCCAGAAAGCAGCATCCTTCCACGGTCTCTGCATTAGCTTCTGCCTCCAAGTTCTCTACTCTATTTGAGTTCCTGCTCCAACTTCCTTCAATGAATGTTCATGACATGGAAGTATAAGCCAAACAAACTCTTTTCTATGTAAGTTTCTTTGATCAGGGTGTTTCATCACTAGGATACCATCAGATATTTAAGGATGGTTTTTAAGTCTTTATATTCCCGTTTTCGTTAAGTAGTTCAAAGTATGAACTTTGGGAGTCCAAGATACCTGCATTCAAAGCTGAAATTCAGCTTTGTAGCTAGGACTATTTAAATGCCACCAATAGGCAGCATTTTATCTGTAAAACAGGGACAATAGAACAAGGTCCTTAATATACTGTGCAGATTAATTAAAATATTGTACATGGATGGGCTAGTCTGAGACCTGGCATACACTGACTGTTTAGTAAATGAGTGTGATGTGTTCAACATGTCTGTGGAAGAGCCATATAATTACGAACACAAATGTTACAAGACTGAATGAAATCTGTCTTAGGAAGCGGCTGTCATCTTTGATCAACAGGTGAAAATTATGGAGATGTTCAAACCACAGTTCTTGTCACTCCGCTCACACCCCTCGCTTGGATGATCCAGCGGGAAGATGCAGCTGATCATGACCTCTGTTCTTTAGTTTCCAACTGTGAGCATATGTTAAGTGAAGCTTTTGGGGGCCTGGATCCTGCGAGACTATGGGAAGAGCTCCGTAACAACCCGCAAAGGACATGGATCCTAAAACTGTGGTTTAAAGGAGGAAAGATGTGTTTGACCCACAGTTCTTGGGTCTGTGAGGTTCAGTGTTAAAAGCAATATCTGGTGTGGTCCTTCTTGGTGATGGGGGACTCGGAGGGGTTCTGGAGCTGTGAAGTGCATTGCATGATTATGAACAAGAGATGAGACCAACATCCCACAAACCCATTATCCGATGAATGGACCCAGTCCTCACTTCAAGGCTGACTCTCTTAATAGCTCTCACTGGGAAGGAAATTTCAACGCCAGTTTTTGTGGGGATTTCAAACCACAGCCACAACACAAGGGATTCTTAAACATCAGCCAGACACTTAAGGCCACAAATGACTCTTCTAATTTGATACCTATAAAAGACATCTAGAATTTATTATGACCATGTTTCCAAAACCAAACTGCCAAAAAAATTTGCATTTCTCTCATTTGTAGAGTCTCATATATGAGAATTAAATGAGAGAAATGTGATTATTTTTATAGTTTGGTTTCTTGTATTTATATTTGTTATACATGTGTATATAAATATATCTAATGGATTTTCTGTATGTGGTATATAAATAAGTATGCTGTTCTGGAGAAGATTCAGGAAGATGACTAGGGAACTAGAGAAGAGTGGCTAGAGAAGGGTACCAAACTTCCTCCGGGTGTTACGAGTGTTGCTTTAATGCCAAGCAAGTTGACTTATGTGATTCTCTCTACTTGTATCCAACACTCTGGAGGGACATATGGAGTATTTAAACAGGATAGAAATTTTGTTCAACAAGTTGTTATAGGGAGTCTACCAGAGAAGACCACTCAGACACAGTCTATAGAAAAAGGAAAGAAGTTTTCCAAGCTGGCTGGGACTACACTCAGGTATTTAGGATCCAAGCATAGACCCAAGTGTTTAAAGTAAGGAGCTTTTAAAGCCAAAGTCCACATCCTGTTATATTGTTTGGCAGCTGTAGGGGTGGGGTGTGTGTGTGCAAGGAAGCAGTTTAATGGACTCTAAGTTAGCTGGGGCCTCCTGATCTCTGGTTCCTAGAATAGAGCTGGGCATTTTTCCACGGGAGCTTCCCATCAAGGAGACCCAATTCTAGTTAAACTTAAAATGGCGTTAGCAAGACTATGAGATGGAGGAAGCTCTGTGCCATCTTTTCCTGTCACAAAGCGATGGTGGAAAGAGAGTTGAGGGGTTTTAATAAATTTATAATGAAGATCATGGGTTTAGGCTGAGGTTTAAAAAAGGAGAACTTAAGGAAAGAATGAGTAAGTGTGGGCAGGCCCAACAGAACAGAGGCCTTTGTGGGGCCAAGAAATGGCTGGAATAAGGGTAGAAGAGTAAATGATGACAGGGTGGGCTGTGTGATTGTACTTATAATACAATCCGGATCAAGATGCATCCCTCAGCTTCCTCTCTGCCTAATCCCACACCCTACCTTAGTGCTTTCCGCCACATCAGCCTCTCGTTGAGTTCTTGAACAGGTTCAAACTCCCACCACCATCACCACCCAGCCAACACACACACACACACACACACACACACACACACACACACACACATCCTCTATTGACTTCCTATTGTCTGCTGTAAGTCCCCTCCTTTTAGTGGTCTCATGACTTACTCCATCTTATTCATGTTGTCTATGAGCCCTCTGTCTAATGTAGTGATGATCTGTGCCATCCATTATCCAAGTTCCTCTTGACCATAACAACCAGTAACACTCTGCTGAACTGGATATGATCTCATTTGTTCATTGACTTCTTTGCTGTTATCAAGTTGAAGACCTAGGAAAGATCGCTGTGGGTCTGATTCCTTCAGGCATTCTTAGCCCTTTAACAGTGGTTGGTCCAGGAGGAGTTTGGTTGAGAGTTGATTAATAAGAACCAGCTGTCATTTTACATTTTTAAATTTTATTGATCCACAAGTGTTTTGTCCTCAAAAGGCTCAGGATTTTGGTTGAGCAGTGCTCAACAGGGGCAATTGAATTGAGTCCCCCAGGGACACTTGGCAGAAGCTACAGGTATTTTTGGTTGGCATCAAATGAGTAGAAGCCATGGATTTTGCTCAACATCCAGCAATGACCAGGGCAGCCTTCCACAACAAAGAAGGACCTGCCTTGAAGAGTCTATCCACAGTGCTACAGTTTCAAGTCCTGCCATGGGCAAGAAGAAGACCCTCCTTCCCCACCCAACTGTTACCCAGATCAAATCTAAGTAAAACCTGAAGGAACCTCACAGCATACAGAAGCAGCATGTGTGAGAAATTGGGGGCCCATGCCTTCCATCCTGCCTGTGAAGCAGAATGTGAGCGAGGGTGTGCATCCGGGATGGGTAACGGTCAAGACAAACAATCCAAAAGTTATCCATCTTCCTCTAGGAAAGGAGACAACTCGTGGCAGAGAAGCTTTGCAACTGTTTTTTTTTTTCCCACCAAATGGGACCCTGATGGCCTTGACGTGGACAAGTACACAATTATGTGGAAGTGGAAAAGCACAGGGCCTTGATGGCCCCTACATAGTGAGTGTTTCTCAATTCCCAAAGCCCTTTCTATTCATTTGGAAAGACTCCATTTGCAAAACATTTATTCAAGGCTTAATTGCTAATAAGTCCCTACATGGGGCCACTCCATTGAAAGGCTACACAATGGCATGGCCTGATAATCAATGTCCCATTCATGCACTAATCAGCAGAGACAAAATGGATGCGGGAGAGCTTGCCCACAGACTCCAGGAGCCTCTCTCCCTGTCCCTCTGAGTTCCTCTCTAATTAGGGCCCTGTCACATGCTAATCAGAGCTGGGGTTCCTGGAAGTTAGGGAGAGCCCAGTTGGAGCTCTGCTCCGCTGAAGGCACATTCTGAGAACCCACAAATTACCCCCAAATTGAAGCAGCAGCCCAACCAGCGGGAAGTCTGTTTTTTAACTGAGCTGGAGATTGTCCTTAAGGTGACCTTTATCTGTAAAGATCGGCCATCATGGACACTGAAGGGACAGTGTTCTATTTAATTTTAGTCACAAATCTAGGGCATGGTTTTTATCATTGATATCTTTATGATAGAGATGAGAAGACAGAAGTTATCTGCCTTTTCCAAAATCGTTTTGTGAATAAGTTGACTGAAAACTCTTTAGGAACTGGAGCCGTAGCTCAGCTGGTAAAGAACTTGCCTAGCATGCCTGAAGCCCTGGGTTCAATCCCCAGCACTGTGTGAAATCAATTATGGTGGCACATGCTTGTAATCTCTGCACTTGGTAGGTGGAGGTAGGAATTTTGGAAGTTCAAGGTAATCCTTGGCTACATGGAGAATTCAAAGCCAGCCTAGGCTCGAGACCTGGTCTCAAACAAACAAACAAGCCCAAACCAAAACCAAACAAAGCCCTGTAACTCACCAACAAATTAATTTACTTTTAGCACCCATGCTCCATATAAAATATTAGCTAACTGATGCCAACAGTGTATATAAAAATACATAGTAAACTCCATGTGGGCATGTAAGAAAGACTGCAACCCAAGGGAAAGACAATTCAGGGGATGTGAACATATAATTTGTGGAAGAGAAAGCCAACAGTATCTCAGGAGATAGTCAACATTATGAATAATCAAAGAAAAGCAAATTACAAACCAACGTGACACTTCCTATCTAAGGAGATTTAAAATGACAGAAATCTGGAAAGGTCTGGTGTTGGTGAAGATGCCAAGATGGGAACCTTGGAGACTTCTGGTGAGTGTGGGTGTTCTGCAGAACTCAGAGGTTTCTCTGTAGTGAAGTAGTTGTATGCAGCACCACTCAGCAATTCTATACCTTGCTGTGGCATCCACAGATATTCCTCACACAGTTCTCCAGGAGACAAATATTCATTTCAGCTTTGGCTATAGTGCTAAGAAACTGGGGGCTGTATCATGCCAGCCATGATAAGCTAAAGAGGAACAGATCACCCAAAGGACTGATTACTTCCAACCATAATCACCTGCCAGTGTAGGACTCAGCAATCAATAACTTTAATAGAGACCCGAGTCTCAGGAGTTTACCCTGAAGAAATACCTGGTTGCAGGAAGAACCACAAACTGAGATTACCCGAATACCACCCAAGAATAGACCATCCAAATGCCTAATGTTCCAACCGCTGTAGCTAGGATCACCTGCCAGTACACACTCACCAGGACACCCCTAGATAAATGTCAGCAATCAGGGGTCCTGAACCTCAAAAACCCCTCACCCCCCATCTTTACTACTATAAAAACCCAACTCTACCTGAGCTTGGGGCTCTCTGTTTATTCCAATATGTTGGACATGCAGAGAGACCGAGTTTGCAAACTTGCATAAAATAAAGGCTCTTTGCTTTTACATACAAGATGCGGTCTCCTTGTTGGCTTTCGGGGGACTTCGTGGATTTGGGTATAACAGGGACAAAGTGGGTGTTATCTTCTGAGCCACTAGATAAGTCAATGTGCAGGCGGTGGCATATGGAGTATCCGTGTAAAACAACAGATTAGCCGTAGCCATAGTTACAGGTATGAACCTTTTAAGAAACTGCAATAAGTAAGAAAGGTAAGAAGCCAAATGAAACTCAGTAACATTTGTGAGAAAACTCAAATAGATGCATACTAAACAGCACCATTTTGCAAGAAATACATAAATAGAAGCCCAGAGGATTGGTATGCATTGTGGGAAATGGGCAAGGAGGGACTTATAGCAGCCACAGAAGAGCTGGCACACTGAGAGGAAGATCATTCAAGATAAGGGCATTTACAAAGATGTGGGTGCAGAGAGGTGGCACAGAAACCAGGGTTGGAGGTGAAGATGTGATTTCACCTTCCCCAGCCCTGGAGACTGGGAGCAGTTAGCTAGTTACTGAGTCATGAAGAGAGAGTTGCCAGAAGAACTGTAGTGGTTTTCAGTGGTCCAGGCACCCTGCTAGGGTTCCTGACTTCATCTTTCCCCTTCCCTAGTTTTCCAACCAGAGGTTCACATTGGCCTACCAGCAGAGAGCCAAGGGTCAAAGGAAGCCAACAGCGTGTCCTCTCAGACCTGCTTCACCAGCAGGAGGACTGAAGAAAGGTCAGGTGGGAAGAGTGGGTGTTAGAGATGCACGTGACAGCCATATTACTGATGGATTGTGAGGGAGAAGGAGTCCAATTCATAAAATAAATGAATATAAACATGGGGGAAGGGCTGGCAAGGAAACACAGAGAGATACAATTCCTTACCTAGCAGGAATCTGAGGCTAATAATAAAGTAATTGAAATGAAAAAAATTAAAGCATTTTTCTAATTCATTATTGATATCCTCCATTGTATGTGTATCTCTGTACTTTAACACAGGTGAACATACCATTTGATTATTATATAAAATTGGTCAGCTATTTACAGTGTGCTAGCAGACTCTGATACTAGCAACATTTGGGGAACATAATCTTGAATGTATACATTTTTACTAGACTTTTGAGAAACAATAGAATATAGAAAGTTTATGAGGCAAACTTTTATAGAATTTCTGTTGCCCTGCAGCGCTCCCCTGGGATTCTAGTGTTTTAGAGCCCCCTCTCCGGGGCTGGAGATTAAAAATCACCTTCTTGGACTGGTCCTGTGGGATAAGAACCACAGGATCCCCATGATTCAGGGCAAAAGCAGGATATTGGAGGGGATTTGGGGGGAGGATCCTGTAATGCTGGTGCGCCGGAGGCCTTGAACTAGACCAAGGACTCATGCAATGAGCATTGTGTGGGCGGGGCTGATTGGACAAAAGGGTTACTGCATGGTGTACCGCAGCTCCCAATGCCTATAGGATGAATGAAGAGGTGCTGGAAAGATAGATGAGTGAGGTGGGTTTTTGTTGTTGTTTTGTTTTGCTTTCAATTGATTTTTTGGGGGGAGGGGTGGGAGGATGCTGCAGGGGTGAGGTGAGGATATGGAGGGACTCGGAGGTGAGTGTGATTGGGGTGCATAATGTGAAACTCCCAAAGAATCAATAAAGAATTATATTATAAAAGAAAAAAATTACCTTCTTGATTGAATGCATATCTCTCTGTGATTACCTAACCTAAGCCATCAATCTCCATAATGTGTCCTCTTTCTGGGATCCAACCTTTGATTAATCCAAATTTCTTCTAGCTTCTTTTTATGAGTGTATTAATGTTTCAAATGTCATAGTCTATAAGAATGCAATTAAGTGGCCTCTGGAAGATTCCACTCCTTCATGGACTTGAATGATAGGTCTTCCACGAGTGACTTGACCGTAGTGTCATCTGAGATAGGCTACTTTCTTGCTTTGTACTGCAGTTGGAGGTTAGAAGTGGTCTTTTTGTACCATAGAGAATTGGTAGCTGAATTATAATGAAGTCTGGACTCTAAGATTAGGAAAGACTCCCCATGGGGATACGGTGAGGAGTCTTTGGGAAAGATAGCTACTTTCATGAACACTTCCTCAAACATAGGAGGAAGCAACTGGGGCTTGAGAAAATCCCTAAGTTAAAAATTCCAGTCTTGTTTGAGGTTGGAGTGTGGCCACGGAAGAGCTGATACAATTCAGAGATATTGGCCATAAGGTTCTGATGAGGAAGGGGCTGTCCCACGCCCCCTCTGACCCACACTACATACATCTCAGAAGTAGGGAGCACTTTCAAAATAGCTCCAGGTATCTGGAAGTCCTGTGCCAGGCTTTTTGGAATAAAATTGATTTGGACAGAAAAACCAGATAGAGGAGCCACTAAATAGAAATACCAGAATTTCTAAAGCCTGGAGTTCAGGTCTGGGCCTTGATTCTGGTGGGAAACAGGTTTGGATGAGGCCTGCTTCATACCAGAAATGAGTGACTACTTCTGCTTGGGCTGGTGAGCGGTATATTTAGAAATCTGGGCTGAGAAATGGTCTATCTTGCATGCCTGATTGCCGTGTGCTTTCCCTGGGTTTGTTTTCTATATTTTCTCTCTCTCAGTATCTTTCTCTCTCTTGCTTGTACTCTCATGGAATAATGATTTTTGTGTCTTTGTCCATTTAGGATGTTATAACATAGCACATATATTGAAGGTTTGAAACAATAGACATTTATTTTTTTATGGTTCTGAAAATCGATACCTCTGAGATCAAGGTATCAGGAGATTGAAGAAGTTCCATTTTCGGGTTCACAGATGGGGCCCTCTCACGGTATCCCCTCATGGTGGAAGGGACAAAAAAGCCCTTTGAGGTCTATTCTGAAGTCACCCTGATGTTTGGTCTTGATGGCCAACTTGATGGGTCTCAGAGATGCCTATACCTAGTGAAGGGCATCTCCGCACGCACGCGTCTGCAAGTGTTTCCAGAGAGGACTGACATCGGTGATGGAACTGAAGAGGACAGACCCCCCCCCCCCCCCCCCCCCCCCGTGTGTGATCAGCACCGTGCACTAGGATGGAGGCCCGCAGAAGAAGGGACTCGTGCTGCTTGTGTCTGGAAGTTCCTGCCACCTGTGAGCACCAGATGCCCCAGGCTTTAAATGCAGACTGAATAGCTCTGACCCCCCAGGGCCTTCCAGGCCTTCAGTGCTGGAGTGGAGGTAGAAAGGCACTAAGGCTATTTATTTATTTATTTATTTATTTATTATGTATTCAATATTCTGTCTGTGTGTATGCCTGCAGGCCAGAAGAGGGCACCAGACCCCATTACAGATGGTTGTGAGCCACCATGTGGTTGCTGGGAATTGAACTCAGAACCTTTGAAAGAGCAGGCAATGCCCTTAACCTCTGAGCCATCTCTCCAGCCCGGCACCAGGCTTTTGAGACTGAACAGCTACTGAGCTCTCCGTCTCTTTAATGCTCAGCTACCCAGCTCCAACTGTGTGAGTGAATCCAGCAAATCCCATTGTTTCTGCTCTGTGCTACTCTATTCTGTCTGTTCCTCTATTATATCTGACTAATAAACTGGCATTCATTAGGGCTTCATCCTCAAGACCCATCACTTTTCCACAGATCCCACCTCCCAGTAATCATATTGGGAATAGGGATTTCAACATAGGAACCCTGGGGGCGGCATGCATATTCAGAAAAACATACTGTAATCCATGAAGTCCGTGAGTCATGGGCACAGACAGGGAGGTGGGACCTCTGAGGTGTCTGGATGCTGTGATAATGGGAAGCTCAACCGCACAGAGCCAGAGAGGTCTAGTGATCTGGAGGTCTGACTTCTGGGGCTTTGTGGGATCTTTGCAATCACCCTGGCTGATTCCCAAAGGCAAAGTAAGTCCCTGAGAAGGACCATTCTAGCTGGACCTAGCTGGGCCTGTCTTCTCTATCTGGGCCCTCTCACCAGCCCCAAGCAACTTCCCGGGAGACTTCAGTGCATCTATTGCTTTCGTGAGCCTGGGTGAAAATTTTTAGGACGTCAATCTTCTTAACCTTGTAGGTGAGGCAGGATTTCTGGAAGCCATGGTATATCTCATACCTTATACAAATAATGAAATATTCAAATTGTCCCAGTAAATTTCACGTGGGAAAAGACTGCCTCTGTAATATAGACTCTATATTTTGCCTTTACACTTTTACAATGTCTGGCATGTAATATATGGCAAATAAATATTTGTGGACAAGAGGAAGGAAGAAGAGAAGGAGAAAGAATGGAAGAGAAAGAGAGAGAGAGAGAGAGAGAGAGAGAGAGAGGAATAAAAGGAATCAATATAACCCAAAGATACAATCTCCAGATACTGCTTTCACATATTCTAAAGGTTTTCTTTATTAGTTTGTTGTTATGCTTAATTATTAAATTGATTTATCAATATTTACAAGAAAAAATGGTTGGTAGTAGGGACTCAGATTTTAAGATTTTTAGAAGTGAAACTGAAAACAGAGTATTCAAGCTCCTCTAAAAATTAGGAGGTGATCCATTGTCACTAACTCCATTTTTATTAGTGATTCATTGGGACTAGATCAAGACTGTTATTTATGGACAGAGTTGGAGAGTTTTCCCAGGAGAGAGCCCGAGGGCTGAGTGAAGCTCTGGGTCTGTTTGTCCAGGTATTCACCCAGCACTATGGTCTGTAAAGGAGCTGCTTCCCTAGAGGGGCACAGTGAACACCTTCCTTCCTGAGTAGGTCTAGAAGTAGAAACAGCCATGACCTATTCTAAGAGGAACTACCTATAGTTCTTTCCTCCCCTTCCTTTCTCCCTCCGTCTGTGCCTCTGTCCCTTTGTCCCTCCCTTCACCTCTTCTATCCTTCTTTCCTTCCTCCTTCCCACCTCCTCTTCCAACAATGTATCCATTCTTCCTCTATTCATTCATTCAATAAATAGCCATTTAATTATAGGCACGATACTAAGTTGGGAGATACAAATATCACTATCCTGGATGGGATAGGCTGAGAGCCTGAAGTGTCTCTGGAGCAAGGTATTAACCACGGTGGTGCATTGATATTATTTAGGTGATTTAAAAAGTACAGATGTCTGGATTCCCATACCCAGAGACTGTGATGTGAGATACGGAGCTTTTTGAACATATCCCATTGAAGTCTAACTTGCAGCCAAAGTCAATGTATCCTTCAATCCTCTCATCACTGTGACCAAGTACTTGACAAACCAACTAGAGGGAGGGAGGATTTATTTTGGCTCATGGTTTGGGGGAATCCAATCCATCATGGTGGAGAAGGCACAGGGTCAAATGACTCTGTAGAAATGGGAGCATGTGACTGCTACCTGCTCACATTGGGACAGAGCAGGATGCAGTGAGGGGAGAGGAACTGGAGCTGGGCTATCAGTCTCAAGGCCCCTTTCTAGCACCATTCTAACCTCTAAGAGGTTCTATAGTCTCCCCAAATATGTTTACCACATGAGCAGGCACAGGGCATCCCATATCCAAATCTTGACGATTGAGACCCACTCCTGATGATGAGTTTGAGTTGTTGGAACAGATCAGAGTTAAAAATAATCCAGAAATAAGTATATACAGGGTTGCTAAAACACAATGGAGCAAGTTTGCTTCCAAGGAACAGCAAAGAGTAGCCATGTGGGAGGAAACAAGCTGAGCTGGTGGCACATTGTGAAAGAAGAACCAGGAGGCTAAACCTGCCATCTGGAGGACTTAGAGAGACATTTGCAAAGGGTGAGATTTAAGCACTCCATCCTCTTGGAGGACAGATAGGTGGAGATGGAGAGAGCTCTTTCCAGACGGAAGGGCAAAATAGACAAGATAAAGTTGTGGTATCCTCCCATGACTGGACCAGAGTTCCAAGGTCAAGAGTGAAAGAGTCACAGGGTGAGTGATAGAAAGGTTAAAGCAGAGACCAAAGTTAGGTCACTACTCCAGTGGAGAGTTGTTAGTCTTTCGGAAAAAGGGAAATATCAAGATGGTGTTGCGTTAGACTTTTCCCGAAGCACAGGGGATGAAGCTGCTGGGAAGTGGGAGAACATCAAAGGAAGCTGACGGATAGCATCCAGGCTGTAGCCTTTGCATGTCTCTAGCATGGTCAATGGTGCATTATTTTAGTCTGAGTTAGAGACATGTTCTCACCCTTTAGAGTTCAGAAGCTGATTTAAGTGCAGAATCATTGAAAAGATCAATTCTGAAATTGCTGTTGGTGGAAAGTGGCTTGTGGAGGTGGAAATGAAGATGCCAGGGCAGAAACAGAGTTGGGTCTTTATAAAAAGCCCCAAGGCTTGATGAAATGGGACAATTAGCAGAGGATAAGAGAAGTAACTTCTAAGCTACCTGTTCCAGGAAGGCAGGGGCTCCAGTGCTCATCTGCGTCTGTCTTTCAGTTCCTAAACAATTGCCTGTTTTCCCTAAATATCTGGAAATGGAAATCTAAGAGGACAGCAACAGGCAAGCAGACACAAATCCAGACAACTGTGACTCCCTATGAGCTAGCAGATAGAAAGAAACAGGGCTACTTGGTGAAGCGCTTGCCGTGCAAGCAAGAACCTGAACTCAGATCTCCAGCACCCATATAAGAAGTTGTATACGGCGGTCTGATCCAGTAATCTCGGTTCTGGGGAGGTGGAGACAGGAAGATCCCCGGGCTTGTTTGCCAGGCAGTCTAGCAGGATTAGTGAGCTCAAGAATCAGACCCTGTCACAGCAAATAAAATAGAGGGTGTTTGAGGAGGACACTTGACATCATTCTCTGGCCTCGACATATGCGCACACAAGTGTACATCCGTAGGGGTACACACACAGACACATGTGCACATACATGCTCATGTGTACTCATCAACAGGAATCTTTAAAGACAGAGCATGATGGAGATGAATCAACCGGTGTCACTGTCCTCAGGTACCTTGCAACTGCGTCAGAACTGCCTCCTGCCTACCTGGGAGCAAGAAGCGAAGAGGAAACTGAGAAGCCCCTGAGCTCTCGCCTTCTTAGGTGACTCTCAAAATGCCTTTCCTGTGCCTTCCTGAGCAGGACAGGGTCCTTTTGTAGTGTGTGTGTGTGTGTGTGTGTGTGTGTGTGTGTGTGTGTGTTTGAAATTTAGCTTGTATTTAGGCTGACATTTCCCCAGCCACACTTGTATAGATAGTTGTTAAGATACTGAACAGCTTTCTTAGAAATTGGAGAATTGCTACTGCCGCTTAAGTGCCCTAGCTGTCATGGCTTCACCTTTGGATATTACAACTAAAAAGTCAGTACAGGGCGTTCCGGGCTCCTAGTCCAGTTTTGTAGTTTGAATGTCAACTAGGAAGGAAGGTAAGCCAGGCCAGACCTCCTTCCTGAGAGCTTCCTCTGTGCCCTTTTGTTCCCTTCCCAGCAGGATGGGAGCCACCTTCATTCCAGGGCCCTGATCCTTGCTCCTAACTCCCCTACTTTCGCTGGCATCTCTGCACTACACCTGGTTCTTATTCCACACCACAGCTGTGATCTAGCTATGACTTTCATGGCCGTGTCATCTCTTTTCCCAGTACCGCTTCACTTCTGGGTACCTATCTAGCCTAGAACTTCAGCCAGTCAACACCCTGCGGAGCATAGGCTTCTTCACTAGGCCTTCAAACACCAACCTTGGGTCATCTGGTCGATTTCTTGTCTATGATGCGCTTCATCCAAGCCCCCCTCCCCACGTCTGCACCTTTCTCCAATGCCATTATCTGGCAGCTGCCAGAATGCCCATGCCCCTAGCATTTAAGCATCTCGTAGTGAGGACAGCTGTCGTGTTACATAGAGGACCTCAAGTACCTGCAGATGTTCACTCTATGCTAAAGAGGGATCCTTTGCTAACATAGTTGAAGGAAACCTGAGAGGAGGAGGCTAACAGCAAGACCCGTGGCAGTGATGGTATCATTGGCTACTCCTCTCTTCTGGTGTCTTTGTTATTGGGGCTAATAACCCCCTATTTGGTTAAACCTTAGTTCGAATTTCTGTAGTTGAATGATGAATCTTACCTGATACACTGGTTCGATCCCCTCAAATAAGGATTGCCACATAGCTTCGGTTGCTTTTCCAAAACACAGTTTGCTTTAGGTTCATGTCAAGTGGTTGTGTTAAAGGTCATGGGTTGGAGCAGTTTGGCAATTTACTGAGCTCTAAATCTCAATTTTATCATCTGTAATATGGGAGGAGTTATGCCATATGAACAATAAGTAAGATAGTCCATCTAGTACTTGGCCAGTAGAGTAGAGCTACTTACTCTGCTGGAGTTCTTATTGTCTCTTGTGCTGTATTCTTCTCCTCCTACACCTGGTTGGTCCCATTCAGACCAAGACTTTGGGTGATGCAATGATCTTTATTTCTTAAGTACACCCAACTCTAAGGATTTTGTCCCAGATAGCCCTCTGATTCTTTCCTCTTTTGTTACCTTACCCATCCTCCTCAATCTCTGGCCCCTACCCACGTTACTTGCTGTGGCAGAATTCATGATACCCCTAATCAGTATCTTTCATACTTATTATTAGAACTCTGATTTGTTCTACATGGCAATATACACAGCTGAAATATCCACCTTCCCAGATTTCTTGCAAAAGGTTTGGTTTAATATTTAACTAGCAAACACTTATTATATTCATTTACTATGGACAAGACGTGGCTCCAAATACCTTGCCACTGAATTCTCATGGTGGTTCTATAAAGTGCGCATTATTCCTATTTTACTAATTATAAGAATGAGATATGAATTTAGCGGTGGAGCCAGAGTATGAACCTCGTCAGTTTGTACACTCAAGGCTCTTAACTGATGTAGTTGGCAGTGTGCAGCCAATTCCAGTAGACGTACCTGAGACAGCCTGCTTTCCTGACATGGCTGTTGACAATGCTTCTTACTGATGGAAGCAGAAGGTGGGGCTGCTGTGATCTTCTGGCAATAAAATAAAGGGCATGATAGAGACTGTGGCAGTGATGAAACCATGGCTGGTGTCTCCCTTCTAGAAACCTTTTTGGGTGTGTGCATGAGGGGGGGCAATAACTCTCTATTTGGCTAAGCTTTAGTTGAGTTTTTGTTGCTTAATGATGAACCTTAGCTGATATGCTGGTTCTGTCCCCCCCACCCCCCCCAAATAAGGGCTGCTCCATGGGTTCATTTTCCATAGTAACTTTTTTGGGACACATCTTTCTTCAGGTTCACATCCAATAGCCATACAGTTGCAGCCCACATGACAGAACTGTGTGGCTACTTGTTCATGTAGTTAGCTAAGAGGTCCCAACTGTCATTATTACCTTTCCCAAGTCCTCCTCTAACTAAGCATCAACAACAGTCACGGAGAGGCTTCCTTCATCAGATCTCTCTTATTTGAGCAGATGGATGCTGTGCCATTCTCTTTGCCTCTCTGGTTCTGAATGTTAGAGGAACACTGTTAGGTGTGGCTGGAGAGGAACTGTCTAAGCAAGATACTGTAGCACAAAGAAAAAGCCGAAGAATTGGCTTAGCAGGGGTTTAAATGGGAAAACAGAATTGATTTAAATATGCTGTTCTAATTATGATGCATTTCTCACAGTGTTATAAGTTTCTTTTGTGTATTTATTTGTTTAAATGATACTAAATAAAATATACAATAAAAATAACATAATAAAAATTCTAAAATCACATTCATGCCTTATTCTACTATAATTGTCTAGTCATCTACTGCTTAGTGATGGGGGCATGTCCTGAAAAATGCATTGTTAGGTGATTTCACCATTGTGAAGACATCAGAGAATGCTCTTACACCAGCTAAAACAGCTACATCCCAGGTAGTACCATCTTAAGAGACCATCATTGTATATGTGGGTTGTTGACTGAAACATCATTCTGGTAGCACAGAATGGAGATGCTTTTGGAACTAGCCTATGAGTATATAGATATAGTAAAGGAGACTAAAGTAGGCTGTAGTAGCTGATAACTCAAACAACATTGCTTACAATAAAAAATGACTGTGCCCGATCTTGTACTCATGCCAATGAACTATTACAGGGTAGCTCACTGGAAAATCTGTATCAGCAACGAAACAGCCCAACCTTTGATAATATCTATCACTTTTAATCAAAACTCACTGACCAGTGTTCTTCCTTGAGGGAAATGAAAATATCAACTCTCTCTTCCAACAGTCGTAACAACAAACAAGGTATGATTCCACCAAAGTTCACCCTGGAGAACCAATGAGTTTATTAGGCTTCCTTACAGAGAAGTGGCTGCTAATTCCCCCTTGGCCACTTGTACCTTGTCCCCACCCCAGTCCTTCCCAGCCTATATACTCTAGCTCCTCTCTGAGGTCATCAGCAGCTGAAGCAGAATTGCATACAGATGATTGGCAGAAGTGGCTGGATACTTGGATTAGGATCTCATGACCCTCCCAGACCCTCCTCTGAAGGAAGGAAGGTCAACAGTCAACAGGCCCATCTGTGATGGCCTTTTGCAAGTCATTACAATTGATCTGATGAGGAAGGTGGCAAGTTGGCTTGGAGGATAATCCTGTAAAAGAGTCAGGATGCATCACACAGCCCCTCACAACCACAGTGGAACCCAGAGGTCCAACCGTGTGCTTAGACTGGAGGGATCCAGGACTGTCTAATAAGAAGCATGTTGGATGTGACAGACCCGGTTTCACACTGAGTTTTTATTATTATTTTTATCTGTTTTATATTTTGGAGATGCATAAAGTGCTTATAACAGTGCCAGGCTCATAAATAAGTATTTATTATGATGATTTTACATGCATGTATTATTGTGAAATAATAGATATACATAAAGGAAAAATAATAATAGGTATTTGAGAAGTTTATTTTTTGACAAGAGAGACGTCTCATTAAATAGGTGCCTTTGGAATCAGACAATGGAATTTGAGGCCTGGTCTGTTGTTTTGCTGGTGCTGTGAGGGAATCAAAAAGGAAGGGAGCTTAGGAACTCCATCAACACAACACAGAGATAACAATGTAGACCAAGTCTAGGCCAGTTCATGGGAGAGAAATACGGGTATTGGAATTTTGGCAGAATTCCCACACCCTGCTGAGCCTCAGAACCTGTGGCCAACTCTGCAGTTGATGGCCTTCTGGGGCCACGTAATGATGAGTGCCACTGGGCTGACGTGTGTTCTCTGCCTGGGAAAGACAGAAATTGGCTTGCCCCCAAAGTCCTGCCTGCCTTTTGGATCGAGTTCCTTCGACTATGCAGGACAGCCACACAGAGCCCTTTAAAAGGCACTTTTGATGATTTAATTAAATCTGACAGATTTTAAAAAAAAACAAAAAACTACTAACTGGAGACCTCAACCATATTTCTTTTCTATTTTTTTCCTGCTTCTAAAGGTTAACAGCAGGCTTAACTCCTTCATTCACCCAGAACTGTATTTGTAATGAGTCTCCCAAGGGAATATCTTTCCCTCCCTCTGTGATGGAACCGGCTTCATCTACTTGGCTGGGGTGGAGGAAGCGCAGCAGCAATCTGTCATCTTCTGGATGGAGCCTTGGATCAGGCTCAGCATCCGCAACCCCCTCCAAAGCTATGTGCAGTCAAGATGCTTTCGGAGACAGAACAGCTGCCTCATCCATCCCGAGTGGTCCTTTTCACCGGATCTCATGAACCCCACCCGTTAATTACAAGTTCATGGGTGGAGATCCTCAAGGTCAAAGATAGTAGTCGGTCTGGCTTTGGGACAAGAATACCTCAGAGTCACCCGAAGGAAAGGCTCGGGAAGAAACAACAGAGAAATGAGATTCTCTCTTAACTGGATTCAGCCTGGTTTCTCTATCCCAAGTGTGAGTGGACTGATTACTGTTAACAGGTTACTGTGCAAAGAAAGGAAAGAATGGGAGAGGAAGTCTGCTCTGGGTGAGCATGCTCACATGGAAGTATCTCCCCCAACCCCATTTTACTTCTTAGTGGTCTGGCTCCTACTACATATGACGACATGAGGTTTGCTTTTGTTGGATGAATTGACTAATCCCATGGGTCAGCAGCAGACCCAAGGCTTGGATAGTGTCTTTGACATGCCTGGTGTTTTCTCCTATCTCCCTTAGACATAATCTGCCCAGGGCCTCTTCAACACTCAGTGAATTTTCATGCTGCTGACATCTCTCCCGAGGTCCTTTGCAAATTCTGTTCTTCCTTGTCAGATCCTCTTCCATTCATCTCCTGTGCCCCTATCATTAGCTTCCAAACATATCCCCCTAGGACCCTTTCTCTCAGACTTCTTTATAGGCCCAAGAGACTGCGCATTACTGGACAGGAAGAGAGCACACGCCCCCTGGTGGGGAAGATTAGAATCCTGAGAGAGAGCGAGAGAGCGAGAGAGAGCGAGAGAGAAAGAGAGAGAGAGAGAGAGAGAAGAGAGAGAACTGAATTTTGTGGGGAGGGGATAGAAAGAGGGGGGGAAAGGAGGGGGGAGACGAGGCTCATGATGGATGATGGACAGGGTCAAGAGTTTACAGATGTTCCTCCGTTGATGAGGATGCTATGCCTAAAAACTACACATGTGGTACGGGAGTGCCACAGCTTGCTGCACTGTGCCCTCCTGACGGCATCACTGGAAGCTCTGACTTAACTCCCACCATGGAGTCAAGCAGCAGAACCTGAGAAGAAGCAACCCCCTCTTTCTAGCCTGGGGAGAGGTGGAAAGTCCTAGACCCAGCCATGGTTTTTTACCGGGTGGCATGTCATCTGGCTAATTCTGCACCGTTGTAAAGCGGATCAGGAGCAGAGCCCGCCTAAGCTGGATGGACCTCTCTGTGTGTCAAAATTGCTTTTTTAGCATAGTTTAGCTACTTTGAAATTTCAAGTAAGTCTAAAGGCCATGCGGTTTTTATATTTGTCAAGAGAGAGCTTGTATTTACAACTGCTGAAAATGCTGAAATGGCTATGATGATGATTTATGTGGCTCACATTGATGCCTGTATTTTAAAAGCATCTTCGAGTAGGCTTCCAGATAGGACCACAGGCTCTCCCTGGGTGATCTGTAGTCATAGTGATTCTCTCATGCCTGGGACATCATGAGGGGGGATACCTTTGCCTTTAGATTGAGCTATGTTACACTGGCTTCCCTCACCTCTACTGGGGTGGGAGTCTTTTCTAAACACGTAACCTGTCTTTCATATTGTATCCTTTCCCTTTATGGGAATTCCCAAAGTCAAAGGACCTCCAGACAGAAAGCCAAAGGACTAGAGAAAACCCAGGAAGACCCAGCAAGAATATTCTGGATGAAAATTACACACATCAGGAGGATATCGAGCGATGTGCGGTTCTCTCCATACATTTCCTCAGGACCCCCTCTTTTCCTGCCCCTAAAGTGGGGACCTCCATGACTTCTGTGGAGGGACAGTCCTGAAACCAAGAGACAAAGGCATCACAGAAATGAATAACAACCATGGGCTAAATACAATTAAGAGAAGTTGTAGAAGATTCGCTACTAAAGCTCCCTTTTTCCTCCCCTGGATAGAGTTACACATAGTTTTGGTCTGTAGAATAAAGAATAATAGGAGGGAGCGAGTAAGTGAGGAAGAATAAGAGGGGGAAGTGATGGTGATTAATTCGTATATATTATATATAATATCTATCTATCTATTTATCTATCTTCAAGGTAGGGTGGTAAACTGACTTATATCTCCTAGAATGATACATAGAAGTCTTAGTCTCTAGTACCTGGGAATGTTACTGCTTTTAGAAACTGGGTCTTTGCAATCAGGTTGAAATGAGTCATGCTGAGTTAATATCGTCCCCAATCCAGTGATTGATGTCCCTATAAGAGTAGATTCGGAGACTGAAAAGATGCTCTGAGGTTCAGTCATTGACTGCTCCTGCAGAAAACATGAGTTTGGTTCTCCGGACCCAGGCCAGGCAGCTCACAACTGCCCATGACTTCTGAGGCATCACTCATGAGGACGGAGGGGGGGCTAATCAATGCCTTTATCTGCCTGCCACCTAACTTGTTTAAGCATCAAAGAAGTCTATCAGTCCTAAGTCTGACTGTCTCGGCGACAGAGAGGTGCAATGTGAAACTGTGACAGAGCACAGGGGAAACAAGGGGCTCGAACGCTACACACGTGGGCTCCGTGGATAAAGAAATCAGAGAAGGAAGAAGCCAGCGGTCGTCTTTCCCGAGGAGGGGGCTGGGGAGCAGGTGCTTTCCACAGAGCTTCTAGAGCCAGCAGGGCTGGATCCTTCTCTTAGATAAATGATTGGAGCCCTGCGAGAGAGGACTGGCGCATCACACTTGCTCAGCAAATGCTTCTCCGCTTCGAAATGGGGACCGAGAGAATGAATTCCTTTCTTTCATCCTGGGCCATCTCTGAGATGCTGCACAAGGCTCCCCGGACTGTGATGCTACTCCTGGGAGAAGGCAGGGAGGAAAGTGGAAATGTCTGCCTTGAAACTTGACATGTTAAGTTTGCCCCCAAATTGACTAAAATTGCATTTTCTGCCTTCAAGCGGAATGAGGTTTCAAACGGAATATGTGCTGAGCTGTAGTAAAATAAAACTACATTTCTTGCAAACCCGAGTTTTATGAACTAGATTGATAGTTACTGTATGTAGTGTTTGCAAACAGCTACACTGGGGCATATTGGGAGGCTAGTGCATCACAGACCATGACCTTCCAGGTTTGGTTTATCTGAGCTCTTGGTGATATAATTGCAAGCCATGGGGCTCCAGCCATTGTGCGGTCCCTGGAGCCCTTTGTGTATAGTGCCTCCCTTCCAAGGAAGCTGCAATGCATATTCTCCTTGCACAGAGGACAGGAGAATGGCTCTTGGTTCTTAGCAAGAATAGAGCATGGTTTTGGTCTTCAACGCAACATGCTAAATGGTGTCAATAGCAACCCAGAAGAGTAGGAGTTCCCAAATGCATCACCCCAATTTGATAGTCAGGGTGGGAGTTGGTATGCATAAAAGATTCTGTGGATTCTTAAGTGTCCCCGAGACCAAGATGCAAGACTCTTCTTCATGTCTCATTTAATAGCTTTCATGCCTGCCCTACTCAGGTCAGGACCAGAATCAGCGGAGGAGCTGTTTGTAAACACACGATGCATCTTTCTGCCCAGCATAAGACTCTTTCAAGAAGGAAGTGTGCATCCTTGCATTTCTAACCATCTCCATTGGGAGCTTTGCCTCTGTGGTCCTTTAGCCTCTCCCTGTGGTGGGAGTAGTTTGTCCTCACCACCCTGCTTATCCTGGGTTCATAGGCTGTTGGGATGCGACTGTCTTGTGTGGTCACAGTTCTCACTCCCATCCTCCACCTTCTAGCATGTGATGGTGCCATTGACCCAGAAAGATATGCTCTTGGTGGGGGGGTGGGGGTGTGGTCCTGCACTAGAAGGAGTAGTGTCAATCACAAGTGTTTGACAACTGGTTAATGTTTCCCTCCCAGAAAGGCAAAGAAGAGTTGAATGGAATGTTTTCTCTTTCTTGGTCTTTGGAAGAGACCTTGGATCCCATGTGGCATTGATTTGGGATACACAGAAGACGGTGATGCATAAAAGTTGCTTATGTTTTTGATATAATTTAAGTCACATTTGTGGAATGTCTGCTTTGCGTTATACCCTCATGAGGTCAGAGATTGCCCAGACCAGTCTGAGTCTCTTCAGAAAACTGCAGGGAACTTTCTTGGCACGCACACTTCTACGGACATGTTAGCCACATCTCCCACACAGGGCAGAACTTAGGGGCACATAGGTTCCAGGGAAGGGAGAAAACAGCTGAGCAGAGCCTGTGGCATTTGGGGATTTCCAGTTGGGAGCTGTCGCAGCTGCATCTATTATCGGACTTCAAAAAGAAAAACAGTACCCCCACCCCAACTTGCCCCAGAAAGACAAACTTATTCCTGGCCCTGGCTGAAGGCAAGATGAAGCATGTCCAGGTGAGTTTCATCAGGAACCTTGCTCGTTGATGTATGAAAGTGTTTCTTTGGCTTCAGGGTGAGAACCTTTGCCCAAGGGGATAATGAAAGACAGGTCCCCCCTGCACCAAGTGTTTCCATGCATGGTATTTTTATAACCACACAGGCAAAATCAGATCATGTTTTCAACATGCCATAGTCTGCTCCCCTGCCCTTATTTATGCATGTATGGACATTTATCAGTCTCTTTATAGCTACCTATTAAAAATCTATTATTCTCAGACTCTCTGCAGCAGACAGAGACCATTACAAAAATAACACATCCAATGAAAATACAGAGCACAAGGTGCCGTGCAGTGCTCAGTCCAAGTGAGAGATCTATAACACAACTCTTGTAGCTAAGGCTCGGGGATCTAGTGAGAGAAGAGGAGATGAAAAGGTTGTAAGAGCCAGAGGAGCAGGAAGTTTGAACAGCAAGAGATGGCTGTCATGGAAGGGGGCAATCTCTCGAGGCTTTAACTCTAGACAAAGGACTACAGGCAGCTAAGGAACGCTGAGAGCAGGAGAAACAGAAATAGTCTTCTTCAAGGAATAGCCCCCAGTTGGTTTCCCAGTATCAAGTGGTCAGCCTTGAAAACATATGCATATGAGTAACGCACAGACTGAGCAGGCTATATTTATAGATTTAAAGACACACACACATATGTCTGTCTATCTATCTATCTATCTATCTATCTATCTATCTATCTATCTATCTGTCGATAGACATAAATATCACACATATATAACAATAACTTAAGAAAAAGAAGCCATAAATTTGAGAGAGAGAGTAAAGAATGTACATTGGAAGGGTTATGGGGAGGAAAAGGAATGGGGAAGATAATACACTTATATTTTAAAATTAATTTATAATTAAAATTATATTTTAAAAATTAATTTAAAAATTTGATTGTTGTATTATTGGGTTGTCTCCCATTTTTTGTAAGAATAAGTGAAAATATTAACGACAGCTTTGTGAACCAAATTTTCCTCTGATTTTACCTTTTATTTTATACTGTCGTTTTTATTTTTAATGTGACAGACTACTAAATTTTAGGCTGTCAGCTCCACCAATCTGTACGCGTGCTTTGTGTACTCTGGCTCCATCAGGAACCCTCCAGGGTTTTAAAGCTACCTAGGCACGGCAAACCACAGCCACTTACCCGGAGCTGAGTGTAAGAAGCCACCTACAGAGTAGTTTACTGGCAGAAGTTCCTCTGTGGGGCTGACATACTTTGTTTCTCATCTGGACTTCAGATAGTTTTGTGAATTATGCCCTGTGGGTCAAGAATTGAGTTGTTCTTGCCTCCTCCTGCTGTTAGACCCTACCTGCTCTTGCTACCATGCTCTGCTAACTTTCCACTCCCTCTCTCCCCTCCCGCTGCCCATTCTAAGTCCTTCCCATTTTTTTTATAGGGTACCTTTTGAAGCTCATAGGGTGCCAAGGATTTGCTTTCTGAGCTGCTCTTACTCGCAGAAGGTTTTAAGGGGCAGCAAGCCTTATTCTCGCAGTTCTAGAGCATGGTTGCAAAACTGCTTGTTAGGATCGGATTCTCTCCTCCTCACAACTCCTTCCTGGGGCTCCAGTTCCCTTTGACTGAAGGATAAAATGGAACCCTCCCCTCTAACCCTCCATGTTAGGCCTGGCTCCTTTCCTCAGCTCTTCTCAGGCTTCCTCTTCCCTCTTAAGCGCTATAAGCTGCAGCTGAGACCTGGAATCCATTCTCAGAGAACAGGATTGCGGGGTAACTGAGTAGACTCACAGACTACACACAAGGATCTCAGTTTTCAGTGACCAGAAGCTCACGCTACTCCTAAAGTGGAGGAAAAGGCAATATATTCTATCATTAAAGTAAAAAAAATAGATAAAATTGCTGTGGCTTATTTTATAGAGTGCTTAGGAACATCTAAAAGGCTGGCTTTGGAAATCTTATCACTTCATTTTCTAAAATTCCTGGTCTTTAACCGCCTTCCCTCTCTCACTCATTCTAATCTGTAGTTTCTCAGCCCGAGTTATTCTTCTCTACTAATAAAAGCTGTCCTTGGCCTAAGCCCAGGCACTTTTCCTTCGGCAGGTCACCATCCCTCACATCAGAGGTCCTGTCTTCCAGGACTTGTGGGACCTGAGCTAGCATGAGGCCTGGCCAGGATGGCTGAGCCGCAGCACTTGCTGAGAGAACGTGAAGACAATGAAGGAGGGGGAGGGGGCTCTTCAGAGAAAGTGAATTCATAGGATACCACCGGGAGTCATCTTACAGGAGGCTCCCGTACGTTCTCTGTGACTTAGCAAGTGCGTGTGTAAGTATGTGTGTGTGACTAGACATTTATGTAGAATGGGCACACACGTGGGTGTGGATGGGTGCCCGTGCTCATGAAGGATCATGCTTGCGGAAGGCAGGGGGCAACACTGGGTGTTGTTCCTTCAGGTACCTTCTACGTTTTGTTTGAGACAATCTGGCACTGGCCTGGAACTTTGCCATCTAGAGCAGGCTAGCTTGCCTGAAAGTTTCTAGAGACCTTCCAGCCTCCACGATCCGTCTTACCTACAATGACTGGCTTTTTAAGTGGGTTCCAAAGATATGAACCCAGGTCCCCGTGCTTGGAAGAGAAGTGCTTTATTCGCTGATCCATCTCTCAAGCATTGTTCAGATCACACTTTTCACAGAGGCCTAGAATTCTCACGGGAAGAGACAATATTTCCCCTGGCGCTTACAGTGCCTTAAAGCAGGATTTAAATAGGAATCTGGCTGATCCTTCCAAATTCTTTCTCCACCCCCAGTGTCTAACAGCTTAGTTAACCAGGCTTGTAATCTCAGCGCTTGGGAGGTTGAGGCAGGAGAATCATGTGTTTGAAGTTACCCTGAGTTACAAGGCAAAGTCCTGTAAAAAATATATATATATATATGTATATATATATATATGTATATGTATATGTATATATGTTGTTGGTACTTTCTTCTCTGCTGAGAGTAGGAGAAGCTGCTTGGGGATGTTAAACACGCTGAAAGACCCAGAACAAAGAGACACAAGGCCATGAGCCTGACTTGAAAGTCTGCCTTATGATCACTCTGCTCCCTGATGGTGGGTCAGAGACAGTAAAGAGGAAAATGAATCTCCATCCACAAGACTAGCTCTGCATTCATTCTCAACTGTGCTTAATTCTTTGGCCAACACGCATCTGTGGCCACATTGGCGGCTACATCAGCGCTTTTTCTTTTGTGGAATGGTCAAGGGTTTTCATTCCATAATTCACTGGTAGTTGGGTTCTGGTCACCAAGGCAATTACAATCTGTTCCCAAGACCCGGAAAATTGTAAGACACACGAAAAAAATGCTTCTTCCTTGTATTGCTGGTGCTCTTTTAGCCTTTGAAAAATAAAGAAAAATAAAGAACAAAGGACTTTACAATGTGAAGCATAATACAATATATCCAAGTCTTACCTCCCAAAGACTGTTTGGAAATCGGGTCTATGACGGTTTAATCAAGTTAGAAATCTTGGATAAATTCATTGACTAGTAGATTTTTGTTTGTTTGTTTGTTTTTCTGAGATAAAGTTTCTCTGTGTAGCTTTAGCTGTCCTGGAACTCTCTTTGTAGACCAGACTGGCCTGGAACTCAGAGATCTGCCTACCTCTGACTCCTGAGTGCTGGGATTAAAGGTGGGCACCACCACCTCCTGACTTGAGCCAGAGAAGAGCGTGGTAGTGGGGGGACCGAGTGAAGGTAGAGACAGAGACTGTAATTATGCCACTGTTAGCTAGGAAAAACCTGGGGCCACCAGAAGTGGGGTGAGGGGAAGAGGGCCTCTTCTCAAAGAGTACAGCCTCTACTAATGTGTCCATTCCAGAGTCTTGCTTTTCAGAACCATGAGAGGATAAATTCCTGCTGTCTTAAGTCACCAAACATGTGGCAACTCGTTATAGCATCCCAAGCTCACATAGATATGGTATAGGGAATGCCATGTTGCTGTCATGAATACTGGGAATTGGAAATGGTTTTGAACTTGATCATGTATTCAGCTGAATGACACTTGAGAATCATGATCAAAAAGCCACACATTTCCCATGTGCCATTTCCACCCAGCTGACTTTGGAAAGCTTCTGAGCGCTTCAAGGAGATCTCATTGTTGACCTCAGTAGGCGAGTGTTTGAAATTCCTTCCTCCTTTCTCTTGTAAGTGACACTAGTCACTGAATTTAAGGCAAATTCTAAATCCAGATGATCACACTTCAAGGTCATGATTAAATCTGTAAAGACCTTATGTCTAAGTAACGTCCTGTTTCAAAGTCCTGGCAGTGAAGACTTGGACATATCATCTAGCAGATGCCATACATTGCTCCAGCTGGTGCCACCTCTGTGGCACATTCACCCTGCACATGGAAGGCTGGCCTTTGCCCTCAGGCCTGGTCTTCTGTGCCCTCCTAAATTCTGAGAGACTCCCAGTGCATCCCTAGGTCTTGGCTGGTCCTCCAGAAAGTGGAGTGCAAGGTCCCCATTGTCACGGTCACTTACAGAGGTAGACACAGCTGGCACAAGGCAGAAACAATGGAGATCAGGACATAGGTGGTGGTAATCCATGCTTTGGGTGAAAACTGAAGGGTCTTGGCTCAACCAAAGCATGCAGGAATGTGTAGCCCTTTGCAACATGGAGACCAAGTGGTTCAGAAAGGGACCGGCTTTGGCATCACACGGACACAAGAAGGGACTTTCACTGTGCAGGGTGCTGATTCCACAATCGCGTGCAAGTCACTGACTCTACCTGAACCTCATCACTGTCTGCAAATAAGGCTGATCGCACATGACTTAAATAATTACCATAGCAATTAAATGAAATAATAGAAGCGGCCATGTGGTAACGTGCCTAGCCTGACACCTGGCATTTAGCGGGCACTTCATTAATGGCCAGGTTTCTTTAGCCATTTTGTGTGGGGCTTATTATTAAGGTCCATTTAGAAACCTCATTCGGTGAGCTCTAACCCTGTATTATGCAAGTGTAGTTGCTAGAAGGTACGCATATGACTCCAAGGGAAAATGTCCTTGCTCTCCAAAGAAATAACAAGAGTAGGGGAGACTGAATGTAAACGGCCAAAGAACGACAGCATGTCCTGTCCACACGGAGAGAATGTTTATCCTGCTTTCTCCAGTGCCTAACCAATACGTGTCATTGGAGAAGTGGAAAGGAGCTTCCACAGGGCACCGAGAGGAGGGGCATTCAGCTCATGGAAGGTTTGCGTAGGGATGTTCTACAGGATTATCCTCCAACTCAGCTGGTCCCCATCTTCAGGATTTCTGCTGGGCCTGCTCATGAAAGACCATTAAAGCTGGTTCTATTGACAGTTTCTCTTCCGTCATAGGAGTGGGAGGGGGAGCCATGGGACCTCCATCTGAGGATTCAGCCTCCCCTTCCAAACAATGGAGCATGATTCTGGCCTGATTGCGCATGTTGTTGGGAGAGGGGCTAGGTGGGGAAGAATGAGAGAGAGAGAGAGAGAGAGAGAGAGAGAGAGAGAGAGAGAGAGAGAGAAGGGGATTAAGTCTATGCAGCCATGGGTAGCCATCATCCCTGCTGGGTGCAGACCATCTACTGTGGCTACTTTAAAGTCAACTATGCTCCTGCTCATAACCCCTTCATTCTAATAACTAAGCCTAATAAACTCATTGGTTCTCCTTGGGTGAACTTCAGTGGAGTCTAGGTTTGTGGCTAGGACCTTAGGAGGAGGGGTAAACATTTATATTTCCTTCAGTGAAGGAATTCTAGCATCAGGGTAAACTTCAAGCTTTTCTAGCAGTGTTGGGGGTTGGGAACAGTGCAAAGGGAACATGTAAAGACCTATGCCTTGTGCCAATGTTTCTATGAAGGCTTGGCAGGACCTCCATGCTCAGACATGCCTTTAAGGGATCCACGCTTGCTCCCGAGAGGAGGCAGGGCTAGAGTTGAAGGGGGGAGGTAGCAAAGCTGCTGCGACCGTGGCTTAAGGAGGAGCTTGCTATGGTCTGTCTTGGGTACCAGGCTATCATGGAGTGACTATGAATTCCTTCTTCATGTTGGATGTTTGTTTGTTTTTTTGTTTTAGCTGACCTGCAATTCCTGAGTTCAAGCAATCCTCCCTCTTCATCTTCCTAAGTAGCTGGGACTACAGGAACATGTCAGTGGGCCAGCTTCATGTTGGAATTGGATCGCAGACAACACGAGGTGGTGTCAGCAGGAGAGAATGTTTAGGTCATGGGAGAGAACTTCTCATGGACAGACTAATGTCATTCTCACGGGCTCACAGGTAAGTCCTCGCTGTCATGAGGCTGGATGAGTTACGACTAGATTGCAGTTTTAAAAGTGAGGTCATCCTGCGTGTCCCTTCTCCTGCAAGAACTTAATTGCCCTTCTGTCAAGCAGATGCAGGGTCACATCCCTGAACGTCCCAGCCTCTGGAACTATAAACCCCCCAAAATCCTCTCTATTATAAAATGTCAAGTTTTAGAAATTCTGTTACAGCAACAAAAGCTATGATTAATGTCATTCTCATACACCCTTGAATCAGTGTTTTTTTGGTTTTTGTTTATTTTTCTTTTTCAATACACCTGCAGGTACACTGGGGAATTGTATTTAATTGCCTGAGGCAGGGGGTGGGGCAGCAGTAAGTATCTGCTTGCTTTCCCAATTAGTCTAATATTGCTACCAAGGTCAATTAATAGTGCAAATAACTCCCTGGAAGCTTGGCTCTGCCGTATAGAAAATGGGAAAATGACATTTCTTGAGAAAGTGAGATAACGTGTATAGCATGTCTTGATACCGTTATCTGCGACTTCTGGAAAGGTAGAAGAGGCCAGAGTCCCACACTCAGTCCCCCTCCCCTTTCTCTAATCGGGTTTACAGTGAGAGGCTAGATTGATCTGAGAATGTATTCGTAGTAAACTCTGTCCTAACTGCCAAATGTAGCCTGGGTAATGGGGGTCTTTTCTTTACAGCTTTATCCTAAGGGCGAGTCTAAGCCTTGGCAGCCCTTTGTTGGAACTCCTAAGGGTCATGCCACCCTCTGCCGTCCACTGCTAAGTGGATTGGGGAAGTGAATCTTTACAGTGCCCAGATGGCCTGGAGCCTGGGCAGGATAAGGTGGTGGGTGGCTGTATACATCTTTTGAGTGGATTAAATGTAACTCCAGAGCTGACTCTATGTCTGCTTAACCACTCTTTGTGTTATAACTGGTGGCCATTTTAAGACACCTTCCCAGTCTTGCAACTGTACGAAATTTATTTCATTTTATAAATGTTTTCCTTGGTCTGTTCGCACGCCTGTATGTGGGCAAACACATACATATATTCGCATACAATTTTACTTTGGAATGACATACAAAGTATTTTTTCAGTTTGGAAGGTTAACATTCTAATGTTGACCTCTCTGCCATAGTTTTCATAATTATTGCTTTAATAAGCATAAGTTATTTCCTCCAGATGGTATGTTGCTTTCTTTACTTTAGGAACTAAAGGACATTTTTATTTATTTTTTATTATTGGAAAAATTCTACTATATTGTATATATGATCTTTCTAGGAATGACTGCCTTATGGAAAATCCAGACTAGTCTGGAACTTCTGGGCTCAAGTAATTTTCCTGATCCATACTTCCAAGCAGTTAAGAGCACAAGGGTGTGCCAACAGACCAGCTTCATGTTGGGACAAAATACAGGAAAGCAGTAATGTGTACAATGAGAGCTCTTGATTCCGGTATATAGAAACAAAAGTCCTGGTTCTGTTTATTGAGGGCCCCACTTTAGCTGTATTGCTTGTCTTCCATCTCGTTATCTCATGATCAGTATCTGTCAGGCATTGCTGCCTAACAAACTGGAAATATAAAATAGCATGCACTATAAGCCTTAATATGTGCTTTTTGACTTATGATGAGGAACTGGAGGGATGGCTCAGTGGTAAGAACCCTTGCTAGTCTTCTAAAGGATATAGATTCAGTTCCTGGTACCCACGCCAGACAGTTTGCAACTGCCTATAACTCTACTTGCAGGGGGATCTGATGCCCTTTTCTGGCCTCCGTGAACATTTGCACGCATGAGGTATACAGACATATATCTCTCTCTCTCTCCAACACACACACACACACACACACACACACACACACACACACACAAAAAAAAAAAATAAACAATGTTTTTAAAAGATGCATTAAGCACTCCTAAACTGCTAAACCTGGTAGCTTGGCAAGACAGTACGCTGCCTCTGCCAAAGATCTTTCAAAAGAACTGTGTTGAATATCACTAGTCCAGGAAAAGTCATGATCCAAAATCCAAAACAAATTTCCATTGAATGTGCATTGCTCTTCATGTCACTGTAATAGAAAAAAAAAACCTGAGAAGTTGGGGGGCCTTCTCATTGGGATTGGGTGGGGTCGAGCAGATCTGGAGAGTACTCAGTTTGGTAACTCTTCTTATCAACGTCTATGGGTCAGGAGGGAGGCTGCCGTGCTGTTTGTCTTTCTCCCTCTTCAGGCTTACAGGAACCTTTCCTGACTGTGATGTGCACTTGGGAAATTGAGCTTAAGCATTTTGCAAGACTCCAGTTATGTGTACGTTAACATTTCATCGGCCAAGTGTGCTGGCTAGTTCTATGTCAACAATATAAGCTAGCGTTTCCTGAAAGGAGGGACCCTCAGTTGAGAAAATGTCTCTATAAGGTCCAGCTGTAAGGCATTTTTCTAAAATAGTAATTGAATTTAGAGGGGAGTGCAGCCTATTGTGAATGGTGCCATCCCTGGACAGGTGGTCCTGGGTTCTATAAGAAAGCAGGCTGAGCAAGCCAGCGGGAGCAAGCCAACAGGCAGCACTCCTCCATGGCCTCTGCCTTAGCTCCTGCCTCTAGGTTCCTGCCCTGTTTGAGTTTCTGTCCTGACTTCCTTCAATGTGGAAGTATAGATCAAATAAACCCTTAACTCCCCAACCTGCTTTTGGTTCTGCTGTTTTATTACAACCATTGTAACCCTAAGACGCGAAAAGCAAGTCATGTGGTCAGGTTTTAAAACTGGGTCAAAGAAATATATTCTGATGCTTCAGGGCAAAGAGCTCTAGTCATTTGTCGAAAAGAAGGGACACAGACAGGGCTAAAAAGAGGGAATTACTGTGTTCTACCACTATGTGTGAAAGTAGCAACTGCAGACGTGTGATAAGAGCAAAATGGTGTAACATTTTAAAGAGTTAATGAATGTTACCTCCAAGAACCGGGGGAGGGGGTACTCATTGTTGTATATTTTTATACATTTGGTTCCAAAGCTCTTAAGAGTTCTTGGCATAGAATAAATACCTGAGAGTTAAAAAAGTTTTTTTTAAATGAAATATTTTATTAGCCCCATGGATAAACTCCCTAACGTAATCCCTGCCTTTGGTGCCACTCTGACCTTTTTTGTTCCGCTGACACTCTGACTAAAATCCCAATGGATATCCCTCATATTCTATCATATTCCATTATTTCTCCACCCTCTTGTCTACTGAACGAGAGCTGCAAGAGAGATGGGCTATAGCGTTCTTTTATTGTAATTTTGGCAGCCACATACGGCAAATGCCATGTTCATAAGAGGAAATAAACTGACACTGATCATGCTGGCAAAATGGCTCAGTGGGCAAAGGCAGCTTCAGTTAAGACTTTAGTTCAATCCCTGGCACCCACGTGGTGGAAGGAGAGAACCCACAAGTTGTCTGCTGATGTCTATACTCACGCTATGGCATGCATATGCCCCATCCCCAGCACATTTAAAATAAATAAAAGGCCTTCTTGGTTTGTATGTCTTTTTCCCATCCCTAATATTGGTATTATTATTATTGTTTGGGTCTTATAGGTCCCCTAAAAACTCCTGCTTCCTATTTATTTCCTCTCCCCATCCACTCCTCCTCCATCTCCATTAAGAAAGGGGCAGGCCTCCCATGGACTTGAACAAAGCATGGCATGTCAAATTGAGGGGGGACCACTCCTCCCCCTGCATCAAGGCTGGGCAAGGTCATCCAGCATAGGGAACAGGTTCCCAAAATCCAGCTAAGCACTGGAACAAACAGGTCCTGATCTCACTGCCAGGAGCCTCACAAACAGACAAAGCTACACAAGTGCACACACATACAGAGGGCTTAGGTTGGTCCCATGTTCTTTAACTATTTGTTCTGAGTCCGTGTGTTCCCATGAGCTCAGGTCAGCTGTCTCTGTGGGTTCCCCTATCATGACCTTGACCCCTTGGGCTCATACAATCCCTCCTCCCTTCCTTTAGGAGGACTTCCAGAGCTCTGTCCAGTTCTTGGCTGTGGTTCTCTGCATGTGCTTCCGTCAGTTACTGGATAAAGGCTCTCTGGTGACAATTCGGGTAGTCACCGACCTGATTACAGAAGATGTCCAGTTCAGGCACGCTCTCCAGTATTGATAGGAGTCTTAACTAAGGTCATCTGTGTGAAATCCTGAGAGTTTTCTTGGCACCAGGTTTCCCCCAACCCTGGAATGGTTCCACCCATCAAGATGTCTCTTTTGTTACTCTCTCCCTCTGTCCAACCCCCAACCTGCTTCCTATGCCCAGCCCACTCAACCTGCTCCCTCAAGTTCCCTGTCCCCAGTTTACTGAAAAGATCTCTTCAATTTCCCCTTTTCAGGAAAATCCATGCACCCCTCTTTGGGCCCTCTTTGTTATCTTGCCTCTCTGGGGCTGTGGGTCGTAGGTTGGTTATCCTGTATTTTACTCCTAATACCCTCTTATGAGTGAGTACACACCATGTTTGTCTTTCTGGGTCTTGGTTACCTCACTCAGAATGCTTTTTTTCTAGTTCCATCCATTTGACACAATATCTTTTGCAATATAATGTACATAATGTAACAAAATGTAAACTGGAACCACAGGAGGGATACACATTTATTTGTAGCTCCTGCCCACACTTCTCAGAGAAGATCTGACAGTACATGCACACAGGAATGGGAACAAAGGGCCCGTCTTAGAATTCCGTCTATTATGCCCCTAATTTCTCTGAAAAGAAAAAAAGTGACTCTTGATCTTTTTTGCTTATGATCCAGATTTGTCAGTCACATACTTTGATAGGTCATTAAAAGATAGTTGAAATAACAGTGATCAACAGCACTGAATTTTCTATTTCCATCGTAATAAACTTGGCTATGCTTCAGAGCAAACTATTGATAACATCATTTGAAATCTTCAGTTGATTCTTGTTATTGACTGTTTATGCCCCTGAAATGCATGCTGAGGCCCCCAACTCCCAATGTGGCGGCGTTAGGAAATGAGTCGCCTGGGGAGGAAATTAGACTTGGATGGGGTCGTAAGGATGCAGCCCCTGCGATTGGATTACTGTGTTCATTAGGAAAAGGAGAGACACCCATGTTTTTCCTCTACCAAGAATGTGGCCATCTGCCAGGCAGGAGAAAGTTTCTGCTAAGAAATAAACCTTGACACTTTGATCTTGGGCTTCTCAGTCTTCAAAACTAAGCAACGAATAGCCATTCTTTCAGCCACGCAGTCAAAGTTCCTTCATTAGAGCAACCTGGCATCATCTTAATTCCAGCGACTTTCTGATTCAGCTATTGCTGTTATCTGGATTTTGATTTTTTTGCCACTCGGTTCCTTTGTCATCAATGCCTTGTCATTGATGTCAGGGAACACAGGGCTAGTCAGTTTCTGTCCTCTTCCACCCCGTTTCTTTTGTAAGGGAGAACAGAAGCACTAGGCGAGCTGGAGGATGGCTTCTTGGAACCAGGCTTTCTTTCACTGATGAAATATTTATGCTGACAGGTTGCCTAGCAATGGTCACCAGAGCTGCCTGCATATACAAGAGGGAAACTCAAGGGGGCATTTCCCTTGGAAACACAGCAAAGAGAAGGCCCAGCTTAATGAACACAGCTCCTGCTTCCTTGATGGAATTCCTCCCAGTTTCAGGCAAAGAAAATGTTTCTTAGGGGGGATGACTATGTCGGCTAGAATAATTTAGCAGTTGGTATGGGAGTGGCCCAGGAGGGAGACCTTAGGGAGATAAAAGCAGAGTGTTGGGAAGCACTTAGCCCCTGTGTAGCTAAAACTTTTAATGTTGTCACTGTCTGCTGGTGTGCGCCTGATAGCAATGTCCTCCTACCTATTTTCTCCCCTACTGTGCTGTCAAACTGTGGGTCCCCTAAAATCCTCTGGATTTTAAGTCATCAGACTGAATTCAGGAACTATTTTTTCCAGGGGGTGTTGACATCCTGGTGTTTGGGCACTCTAAAGAGAGGAATTGGAATGCATTGTTTGGGTAGAATTCTCTTACGAAGAGTGTTCAGAGATACCAAGTGCCTACCAAGAAGTGATTCTTCTCTTCCTAAATGTTAGCCTCAGACAACTGGATGCCTAAACTGAAAGGAATCTTTGAAACCTTTGTGACAGAGTCCCCTCTCTCCTCTTCCCCTGCAATTTTTTAAAATCTTTTTTTGAATGCTGGGGATAGAAGTCAAGGGCTTGAATATCTAGGCAGCTGTCACATCACTAAGCTACATCCCCAGTTCGTTCTCTGCATTTTTAACCACCAAAGACATTTCTTCTCTCTACAAGGTGAGGAAAGAGGAGATCTCAAACCAGAGTAAATCACCGAGGGGGGATCCTGAGCAGACTATTCTTCATACCTACAAATTGTATTTCAGTAAAATGCAAATATGCCTTCAGAAAAACGTCATGTCTTTATTCAGTTTAAAGAGACTTTTGAAAGGTATTGTCCCCTAAACAATGTACCATGACAGCTATAGACATAGTGTTTATGTTGATGTATTATGAGTAATCAGAGAATATGTAAAGCCTGTAGGAAGTGACTCAGGTTTTATGCAAATGCTTTGCTGTTTTGTACAAGGCTCTTGAGCACCTGTAGATTCTATATTTGGGAGGAGTGTTCTAAAATCAATCCCCTGAAGCTGGGTAACCCACCTTGGACAATGATCAGTGGTATGTAAAAGCACGGTCGTCTTAAGGAACTTAACAAGGTTCAGCAGCTCAACCTAGAGATTCCGTTTAGTTGGTCCAGGTTGGGGCTGATAGCACGGGTTCTAATTCATGCATGAGGTAAGAGATTGTGAAGGGTTTCTCACATTGAGAACCGCTGGGTGGGGATCCTCTATAGAGTGCTCTAATTCTCGCTCCACCCATAAAACTTGTTAAGCACCCGTGGCAAGCAGGCTAGGCCATGGTGCAAGGTGCTGGCCTCCTCTCCGGATGATGCTGGGAGCCTCAGCATCACTCATTGCTGAGCAGGAATGACAGCCTGAACTGCTGCTTTCTGTGAGCTCTGACAGACACTCCTGTGGCTGAGGGAGTGCCCGGCAATAGAAGTGAGGTCTCCTCCCAAGAGCTCAGGGCAAAAAATGATTCCAATAGGATAAATTTCTTGTCACTGGACCCGAGTATAAAGCTAGTCCCTTCCACCCTCCTAATCTGGATGAGGATTCTAAAAATAACTCTCTGTACAGTCCTCTTGTCTGGCTTGACAGTCCTGGAGTCTGTTTCCTGCTTTTTTAACCAAGCGGGATCCTTCTCAGCTCAAAGATGCATATTTGAGAGATCTGTAGCCTTCCCCAGGTGAGTGGAGAACTGGTAGGGATTGTGTTTACTATGAGAGTGGGTGCTTGTAGGAGGTCCTTTTATTTATGTGTCACTTTCATTGGTTGAATAAAGAAACTGCCTTGGCCTTTTGATAGGGCAAAACTTAGGTAGGCGGAGTAGACAGAACTGAATCCTGGGAAGAAGGGCAGACAGAGAACCACCATGGAGCTGCCAGAATCAGACATGCTGAATCTTTCCTGTTACTCCGTGACCTCATGGTGTTATACAAATTAACAGAAATGGGTTAAATCAAGATGTGAGAGTTAGCCAATAAGAGGCTAGAGATAATGGAGCAGGCAGTGATTTAATGAATACAGTTTCTGTGTGGTTATTTCAGGTATAAGCTAGCCGGGTGGCCAGGACCAAAAGCAGGCCCTCTCTTCTTCAACAGGTGCTCAACCAATAGGTGGGAAATACTTGTGACATACACCAGAGAACCTTGCTCTATTTGCTGTCTGGGCTGTTGCAGAGAGGTACCATCCCTACATTTCAGTTTCTCATCAGACCTTCAGAGAACGTTATGTGTTGTAGCATTGGAAATACTCAGCTAAGGCCAAGGGACATATTTATTGGTCTACATCTTTTGAGCCTGTGTTGTGTAGAAGAATGAGAGACCCTTTGCAGGAGGGTTTATACAATATACTATATTCAGTGAATCTGCATATAAAATGGATTGTATGGTCTATTTATATCTACCATCCAACAATCAGTGCTACATCTATCTAGTCTCTATCATCTACCAACTGTATTTATCTATCATTGATCTATCTACTATCTTTGTAATCATTATCTGTTAATAAATGGAAGAAATCTATCAATGTATTGAAATCAACAGCTGTGGGTGCTAGTAGAATTATGAAGAAACGTTAAACTATATTTTCTGAATTTACCAAACAGCCTTTAATGGTTACTGATATCCCTTGTTCCTCTGAAAAGAAAAATAACAAAGTGGCTGAAGGAAAGGAGGATATATTTTGGGTCGCATTTCACAGCTACAAATCCACAAGCAGCTCACACTACAATACCAGATTTTGAAAAAGGTTTTGGTGGCTCATATTAAACAGCCTTTAGTTACGGGTAAAAATTCTGGGTGAAAGGTTATTAAAATTTGAAAACTTTTAAATGCCATGTTAACCTCAGCAGGGTAATATAGTTAGTAACTCCTGACAATGATGGGTCTTCTGTTTTTTAAAGAAGGTGAAAGTGCTTTGAGGTTCAAGGATCAGTTCTGCAAACAACTGGATAAACCCGTGAAAATTTGTTCCAACATGCACTGGCATTTTCTGAGAAAACATCTCAGATAAATGTTACATGCAGGAAACAGCTTCACATGGAGGTGCCCGCAGAGGCATTACCTATGATGGAAAATATGGGCACTTCCCCCACCTTTCTCTCTGCTTCTATTTCTTTTCCATCATTTGTGTTCGGCATCCCCTTCCCACTTCCTCTATCTTTTCACCTCCCTGGATTGCTCTTTGTACTTCTTTGCTTTTCTTTCTGTTGTTTTCTTATTATCTGTGGCTTTTTTCCTCATCTTCCGTCCTTGTACAGCTTTAGGGTATGTGTGTGTGTGAGAGAGAGGGAACACTGTATATCCCAGGATAGCCTTGGATGTAAAATTTTACATGACCCTGGATATAAAAGTTTATAAAATAGGTTTATAAATCAAACATTTACTGATAATAAATCCTAAGGAAGTTTATTATTAAACAATTCTTTGGCATGCATATGATTTTGCCATCTGTTAAAGACAAAAGCAAATTTGCATAGTAATGAGAAAGATACACTTGTTTATTTTTACATAATTGAATCTTGGCTAAATGTTTGATACTGTAGCATCCACAGCATCTTCAATATTTTCTACATTAATTGATATTTTGATTTTATAAACATAAATGTTGAGAACAAAGCTTTCTATAAATATGTGGCACAAAAAAAAAAAACCTGGCAGAAATATGTTTAGGGCCATTTCAGAAATCTTTGGAAATTCTCTTTTAATTTCAACTCAAAATTCACTTAATGAAACCTTTGAATGAACTTCAAATCAGCAACTATTACAGAAAATTTTAAAATCAATCATTCTGGTCCAACATCCAAGGATATACTAATCTGATATTTATGTGCCTAGGAATTATGGTAAGAAAATATTGTCTTTGCCACAATGAAGTCATTTTGTTTCTAGAAGAGCAGAAAACTGTTTTAACAGCAAAACCAGACAATCGTCTCACCTCCGCATCAATATGTCGCAGTCTGTATTGCTTGGCATTGTGTGGCTGTACAAGGTATGCGTGCTCCGAGCTCAGAACCAAGGATGCCATGAAGCTGCGTGATACAAAATGTGTGACTGCTGCCACAGACTCCTCGGCTTGGTTACACATTTGGTTTTGAATTCCTTTTTCATCATTGCACACTTAAAAACTTTGCTGTTGTCATATGTTGAAAGATCTCCACATTGAGGTATGTGAGCCCATACAAGGTCATGGCATAACAATTTCGGATACCAGGAGGGGCTAGAGATGGCTCAGTGGTTAAGAACGGTTGCTGCTCTTATAGAGAATAGTTCTCAGCAATCAAGTTAAGAAGCTCACAACCATTTGTAACTCCAGCTTCAGAGAATCTGAGGCCATTTTCTAGCCTCTTGGACACTTGCGTGTGAATACACACACACACACACACACACACACAGGAGGGGGCGGGGGAATAAATCTTTTTAAAAAGAACTTGGAAATGGGGCATGCATCAAAACAAATTGGAAATAATTCCTTAATAAAGGCATTTGAAACTGCACACATATTAAACTCACAATTTACAATGAAATTAAACATCGGCTCGTGAAAATGACAACCGTAAAAAATTTAGTAAACTGGAAAATGCTAATGTTTCAATAATAAAAGAAAGAAAAGCCCAGCAAATAAAACTATATTTATACCGTATACCTTAATACATATGGAGATTATAAGCAATGTTTATTACTAGAGCTGTGGCTAGAAATAAATGAAATATCACAAGGGAATCACTGGCAGAGTCTGGGGTGCAGTGTCGCCTTCAGCAAATGGTAGCTCTCGGTTACCTATGCGTGTAAAGATGCTCATAGTAAGGAGGCTGAAGGAAAGGCTCTCTGATAATTATTTAAGTTTTGGTAGAATTATGGTGAGATTTCCAGGAGGGATTTTTTCTGTATTTCTTGTACTTCCCCACAACCTTGAAAGGATCATTTTTTTCCTTTTAATGTATAATTAAAGTCAAGCAAGACCAAAGTTAATTCTGTTTGCCTCCTCCATCTAACCCGCCAGTGGTGGAGGCGTAGGGAGAGCAAGGACGAGGGTCCTCTTGCCTCAGCTGGTCCAGCTGTTGGATTGTGGTGGTCTTGACATTTCCCACCAGATAGCGATAGGGATGGCCTCAGGTGGTTCTTATACATAAAAAAAGATGAAGCCCTCACAGACTGACTTAAAGTCTTCAAACAGAGCAAGTGTACCTGGTAATACAATTTCAGGACAGATGGGAGAAGGGGACATCTCTGGACCTGCCTTCTTTCCTCCTAAGGGGCTGGGTGCAGAGCAGAGCACTGTGCAGAATTCTCCGTCAGTTCTGGGGGCACCTGACATGTTTTCTTACTAATGTCTTATTAATCATTCACTAGCAAAGCTCATTCCATCTTCTCCAGTTTTCCCACATCTGATAATGAGCCAAGTGACTGACAAAGGTCTTTAGAGGACAGGGTAAGAATAACAATGGGTGAAAGTAACAATAGAAGTGGGGGTCTAATATTCTGAATCAAGGAGATCGATTTTTCTGAGACAATTGCATACTTTTATATATAATGAATTTTGATCATTTTCATACACTTCTCTTATCCTCGCTCATCTCTCCTGAGAAACTCTTTTCCCTTCTAAGGCTTTCTAAGGCTGTTTCAGAAGACATATCAACTTAGTATTTTGAGGGGTTGTGGACACAGTCTTCTTATGCAGCTTTTTTTTTTTTTAATCACCCAACATCTTTCATCTCCTGCAATCGTTCCTCTTTGCTTGCGTGGGTCCATGAACTTGGAGGCTGATGTTTGGTAAAATGTTCTCTATTTCATCATTTTGATGAGTGTTTTCCATGAAATGATCCCCTCCCACTGGGCAACAGAAACCATCCAGATGAAGGTGGCTTTAACCATTGGCCTTGGTACAGGTTTTGCACCATATCATATCTTCATGCTGGAAGCCTTTTGCTGTACTTTGGTCAAAGATGGGGTCTCTGTTCATTCCCCCTGTCTGCTCTGGATGTCAAAACAGGCACTGGGATTGGGATGGCAGGTGGCAAAAGGCATTTGCCATCCACGCATGAACTTCTGTGACCTCCTGGAATGGTTTTCTCTCCCTGGGTATCAGGGATGACCTATCTTGGCTTGGAGCTGCCAGCATATGTGGCTTTCTTTGGAACACAGATTAGGGAACTTGAGCAGAGGTAGTCAGTTTCTCCCTTACCCTTGTGGATTTCCATTGGCATTCCGAGCTAAGGAACTCATTTCCTGCCTTGTTTAATGCAGAACCCCGAGGCAGTATAACCTTTGATGACTGAGTTAAACTCTCAAATAGGCTGGATAATCATTAGGATTTAAATTAAGGATTAAACACTCCACGAGTTTCCCAGTGTGAACACACTCAGTGCTGGCGCTTAGGCATCTGCGGCTGTCACTGGCAGCAGTGACTGTGAACTCAGAGTCTCTCAAGGCACAGCTTGGGCTGTGAACACAGATTCAGTTGTTGAACCTGTGATGCAAAAATCCTTGCTCCCCTTATTATAAAATCCAGGCACTTCCGCAATACTCGCATGCCAATTAGCCCAAAGCAGGGTTGGCAAGGATTTGGAAAATCCAATCTCTGCATTGAATGCAGCCAAGCTTGTTCCGCCATTCCTACGTGTACTTAACATACCAGGATTCTGACCTCAGTTTCACGCCCAACTTGCTGTGGGACCTTGGGCCAGCCACTCAGCTTTCCTGGGCCTTCAAAGACGAGACAGTTAGATCAGAGGAGGGGACTTCACAGTCTTTATTTCTCCCTTGTGTATGCTTCTATGACATCACCGATATCCCCATATACCCCCTCATTTCATAAGATACTCAAAATGTCAACAGACCTAGTTTTTTGAATCTCAGCCACATGAGCAAGCAGTTTGGGGGGAATAAATCAGTCATAATCTCTGGTCACTTGAAAGACATTAATTTTATAATATTAAATACATCTTTGAGAAAAAGAAGTTTGAATTGAGAAAGTTTGATTAATATAGCATATCATACCACTCTCTTAAAGATGTCCGGTGGACACTTAGTGATCTGCGCAGTCCTGCTCGGCTTAGTTTAACCAGCAAATCCGTCTTCCAAACTGACTAAATACTCACTGGTCTTGATGGTTGATTCAAGATGACTTCGCCACTTCACTGCCCACTGTCTCTCTGCCTTCAGCAGAGGGCATTTAAGAGCCATCTTGGATATGACTCATTGTTGATTGACTAGAAAGTGGTACTTCAGCCAGACTATGCTGATCTACTCAAGTGGTGTATCTTTGGCCTTTGACTCCCATGTTGACTGAAACAGCAAAGAATTATCAGGCTGTGTTGGAAACAAGACGAACAGGTGAATGAAGAGGAGTAGTGGAAAGTACCTCTATGGTTACCCTAATACAATTTGTTCTTGGGGAAATTCGGGATCAACCTACCCCTGGACCCAGCAATACCACTCCTGGAAATATACCCAAGAGATGCCCTATCATATGACAAGAGCATTTGTTCAACTATGTTCATAGCAGTATTATTTGTAATAGCCAAAACCTGGAAACAACCTAGATGCCCTTCAATGGAAGAATGGATGAAGAAAGTGTCGAATATCTACACATTAGAGTACTACGCTGAGGTAAAAAACAATGACTTCTCGAATTTTGCATGCAAATAAATGGAAATAGAAAACACTATCCTGAGTGAGGTAACCCAGACCCAAAAAGATGAATATGGGATGTACTCACTCATAATTGGTTTCTAGCCATAAATAAGGGTCACGGAGTCTACAATTGGTGATCCCAAAGAAGCTAAGTAAGAAGGTGAACCAAAGGAAAAACATATAGTTGTCCTCTTGGCTATGGGAAGTAGACAAAATTGCCGGGGAGAAAATTGGGATCTTGGGGGTGGGGTGGGATGGGGGTAAGGGGAGATGGGGAGAAAAAAGGGAGAAGGGGAGGATGGGGGGAACTTGGGGAAAAAGGAGGATTGGGATAAAGGAAGGTTGGACAGGGGAGCACGGAAGCACAATTCTTAGTTAAGGGATCCACCTTAGGGTTGGCAAGAGACTTGAACCTAGAGTGGCTCCCAGGTGCCCAAGCCGAGGTCCCCAGTTAGTTCCTTGGGCAGCTGAGGATAGGGAACCTGAAATGACCCTATCCTATAGCAATACTGACGAATATCTTGCATATCATCATAGAACCTTCATCTGGTGATAGATGGAGATAGAGACAGAGACCCACACTGCAGCACTGGACTGAACTCCCAAGGTCCCAATGAGGAGCAGAAGGAGGGAGAACATGAGCAAAGAAGTCGGGACCACGAGGGGTGCACCCACCCACTGAGACAGTGGAGCTGATCTATTGGGAGCTCACCAAGGCCAGCTGGACTGTGACTGAAAAAGCATGGGATAAAACTGGACTCTCTGAACATGGCGAACAATGAGGGCTGATGAGAAGCCAAGGACAATGGCAAGGGGTTTTGATCCTACGTAATGTGCTGGCTTTGTGGGAGCCTAGACAGTTTGGATGTTCACCTTCCTAGATATGGACGGAGGGGGGAGGACCTAGGACAGGGCAGGGAACCCTGACTGCTCTTTCGACTGGAGAGGGAGGGGGAGAGAGGTAGAGGGAGGGAGAGAAGGGTGGGAGGAGGGGGAGAAGGGTGGGAGGAGGGGGAGGGAAATGGGAGGCTGGGAGGAGGTGGAAACTTGTTTTTTTTTTACCTCCTTTTCTCAATAAAAAACAAAAACAAAAACAAAAAAAAAAACAATTTGTTCTTTGGGTTAGCCGCCCATTCCTGAGTGGTGTGTGTGATGTGTATACGCATGTGCATGTGTGTTTACCTGTGTATGGGTACGCATATGTGCTTATAAATGCATGTAGAGGCCCCGAGGTCGATGCTGGGAATCCTCTTCTATTGCCCTCTGACGCTGAGATTATAGGTGCTTCTGACGCTGAGATTATAGGTGGGCTACTATGTCCACCTGGCATTTCTGTGCACTCTGGGGATCCAAACTCTGATTTCCAACCTTATGTAGCAGTCACTTTAACCACTGTGCCTTGTCCCCAGTCCTTTTCGGACACCTCTTCAGCCTTATAGTAAATTCTCCTTTTCTGCTTTTACCACCACGAGTGGTTTCTGTAACTCGCAATGAAAAAAAAAATCTAATTTACTTTTTATTTTTTTTAAAGAATTGCTAATAGCATTTCCTTGAATCTGCAAAGTAGTACATGATGATTTCTTTCAGAGCACCTTGGCAGCAAGTGTAGGCTGAGCCAGGAAGACCTCTAACAGTAAAAGCAGGGGCACAGCAGTCTGGGCACTTAGCCTGCTGGTTTGTTGGAAAGCAGGTGGTGTCGTAGTCTAGTTTCATTCCTGCTGCTGTAGTAAAATGCCCTGTCAAGAAGTGAATTAGGGGACTGAGTAGCTTATTTCAGCTAACAGTTCTACGTTTAGCCTATCATTTAGGGGAAATCAAAGCAGGGCCTCCAAACACACACAGGCAAGAAGAGAGCAAATACATGCAGTATGCTCACTTGTTTGCTTGCGCTCAGCTGCATTTATTCAGGTTATAGAGTTTGAGACCCTTTGCCTAGGGCATGGTGCTGCCCACAGTGGGCAGGGCACTCCTGAAGACGAACTCCTCTTAGTGCCGCCACTCCAACCCAGCGCAGAAAATCTCTCGTTAAAACTCTTCCCAGGAGATGTTGGTGGAGTTGACAACGCTAACCATCGCAGGTAGTGTTGGTAAACTTCCAATTGCTATAACAAACATTACATATACTGAATTTAAAAACAACAACAACAAAAGTTCACTTCAGCTCATAGCTTAGAAGTCCTTGTTCTTTTGAGTCCGTGATGATGTAAAATCCCCCTATATCACAAACCAGGAAGCAAAAAGAAGAGTGCCGAGTTCTTAAATCTACTGGTACCTTCTACCAGGTTCCACTTCCCAATGGTTTCCATCTCTTCTCAATACCTTGGGTTCCTTGCCTTTATCTCCTCTACCTTTCTGCCTACCCAACATCAGGACCCAAATCATAGCTGGTGGTTGGGTTCAAGTCATGTCTGAGGGCAAGTACTCTAACAAACACATAGCTCTAGCAGAATCAGGGAAGCAATATTTGGATGTATATTCTCCTGAAGAATGGCAGGCGCTCAAAAAAGTATTGGTTATGTTTTTAAATTTTATGATATAATATCTTGCAGTGGCCTTATTGACCAGGGAGCAATTTCCCTTCCCAGTTCCCAGGGTTCACTAATACCTAGAAATAATAAACAATTTGACTGTTAGTAAGTCTTCATATAGAAACCAAGCAACTTATGGCCCCAATCTCCACCGTCTTTTTCAGCTTGCTTCCATGTGTAAAGTCAGTTTTTGCCCAAGCTTACTTGAACCTAGGCCAGACACCAGGTAACTGGAGACAGTCTAGACTTCCCAAATATTCTGGGATTTATTCAAGCCAGTCTTGGTGCTTACTGGAGCCTATCTTTTCTTTTTGAAGTCCAAGACAGACAGGCTCCAGTAAGCACCAAGACTGGCTAAAGAAAGAGCTGAGAGTTCTACATCTTGATACATAGATAGCAGGAAGAGAACTATGACACTGGGCATAGCTTGAGCATAGGTGACCTCAGAGCCTGCCCCCAAGGTGACACACTTCGTCTAACAAGGCCACACCTCCTGATAGTGCCCCTCCCTTTGGGAGCCATTTCCTTTCAAACAACCACAGCTCATTTGCCTTTATCATTGTTATTATTGTGGTGGCTTAAATAGGGATAGCCCTGTTAGGCTCATATATTTGAATGCTTGGTCCATAGTTGGTGGAAATCTTTGGGAAGGATTAGGACAAGCAGTTCTCAACCTATGGGTCACAGCCCTTTTGGGGGTTGAATGACCTTTTCACAGGTGTCACATATCAGGTATCCTGCATATCAGATATTTACATTATGATTCACAGTAGCAAAATTTTGGTTATTAAGTAGCAATTAAATAATTTTATGGTTGGGGGTCACCACAATATGAAGAACTGTATTAAAGGGTCACAACATGAGGAAGGTTGAGAACTACTGAACTAGAAGGTGTGGTCTTTTTGAAGGAGGTGTGTTATTGTTTTTGTTGTTGTTGTTTTGTTTTTTAAGTTTCAGAAGCCCAGCCATTCCCAGTTAGCTCTCTCAACTTTCTCTCTGCCTTGTAGTTGTGGATGAGATGCAAGCTCTCAGCTCGTGCTCCGGGGCCATGCCTGCTGCCATGCTCTCTGCCATGATAGTCATGGTCTCTAACCCTCTGGACATGTAAACAAGCCCCATATAATTTTTTTCTTCTATAAGTTGCCTTGGTCGTGGTATTTCTTCACCACAATAGAAAAGTAATGAAGACAATTATTATTGTGTGTATCTCTCTATGTGTGGTACTGGCAAATAAACACAGGGCATGAGCACAGAGGTGAGCTTTCTGCCTCGCAATCTTCAGCTATAAGATTTTTACCTGCGATGTTTTGTGCTTCTTCTATAATGCTCCTGAAATGAGTCCACGCTTTCCTGCTAACGATTCAAAAATGCTGTTCAGAGATCCCCATCGTTTTAGGGTTGGGAATAGTTTCAGCTGTTTTCACTTCTTATGTTGACAAATATTTACTTCCAGAATAGCGTCAGATATCTTGATCTTCTCAATCCAGCCTCATCACTTTTAGAAACTCTTCGTAATTTTGATTTCATCATTTCTCATAATTGTATTGGGAGTATTTCTTTAGTGTTTTCTCCTGGTTTGTTTGTCTTCTTATCAAATGTATCTGATTTGCTTCCTAGATCTGTGTTGAGATTTTAATTTCAGTGAGTTAAGCTTTCCATTTCTAAAATATGTCTCAATTCTCGCTTAAATTGTCTTTAGAAAGAAAATAAAATACTTTTTAATTTTTTAACACTTTATTATTATACATTTTTTGTTTGTTTTTTGTTTTGTTTTGTTGTTTGAGACAGTGTTTCTCTGTGTAACCACCCTGGCTATCCTAGAATTTGCTCTGGAGGCCAGGCTGGGCCTCAAACTCACAGAGATCTGCCTGCCTCTGCCTCCCAAGAGCTGAGATTAAAAGCATATGCCACCACTGCCTGGTTAAAATACTTTAAAAAAAATTCTAACCTAAGTCCAGGGACATGGCTCAGTGAGCGAAGGTTATTGTTGCCAGGGCTAATGACCCAAGTTTGATCCTAGGACCCACGTGATAGGAGCAAGTTGATCCTGCTAATGACCATCAGCCCTCCACATGTGTGCTGTGGTACACGCACCCAAATAAAAAATAATAGTGTATAATAGATTAAAAAGCCAATTGTGACCTAGGGACTGAGAAGATCACTTAGTTGGTATAGTGCCTACTTTGCAAGCTTGAGAACCCGAGTTTGATCTGGAATATTTGTATTATTAGAGCAGGTAAAGTGGAGACAGGGGGATGCCCACAGTTCACTAGCCAGCAAGTCTAACCAGTCAGTCAGCTCTGGGTTTATGAGAAACCCTCTCTCAGAAAAGAGCATGGTCCAGAAAGACACCCAGTGATGCATGCACACACTGTCTTGACTTAGTCTACAGCTTCTGTGACTTCCTCCTCTGTAATTCTTTGGCAGTTTTCACAAATTCAGCTGCAGGTCTCTATTTGATTCATTTATCTTTTTGTTTTATTTTTTTCCCATTGGGTTTTTGATAACCAGTCAGGGTAGTTGCATGCTGGGTTGAGGAAGTGACCCTGTGACAGGGTTTTGGTTTTGCACTTTGAGAGATCTAGTTTTCTTGGTTATGGAGTAATGATGTATTCTCTTTTCCAGTTGGGAGTTTTCCAGTGAGTGGCCTAACTTTGGACTTTGCAGGCAGAGATTCTGAGATCATACTTTCTGAAGGTTGCTTCCCTGGTCCCTCCACACACACCACCAGTCTCCTATAAGAGCAGTGAGCATGCTCTTTCCCCAGGCATGGGCAATTGTATTGTCTTGGTTTGGAGGACGGAGTAGCTTTCTGTGGCTCCGGGTTTTATGAAGGACTAAAATTGTGTCTATGTAGATAGACAGCATAACTGTCTCCACAAACCGACGTGACAGTCGGCGGATATGAGGCCTCCGGTCAGAAGGAATTGGGGAAAGAGTTTTTATTCCAGCTCTGCTGTACTGTGGTAGATGAAGCAGCTGAGTGCCTTACCCTTCATTTCTTCTAGGAGAGTGAGTCTCAAATGTTCTCACCAGGGAGCAGGCAGGGCCTTTGTGGGAAGTTTCTTGACTCCTCCCTGTGATCCCACATTTTGATGTTAAGCCCCTGATCTCTGTAATTAGCCACCCACAAGAGCCACAGACAATGAGCTTCCCTTTACTTTAGATGCTTGACTCTGAGTTCCTAGGTTTCCCTTTTCTTTCTTCGTCCCCAAAGCTCAGTTGTCTGACTTTTGAATGCCCCCTTTTCCCGAGAGTACTCTTGGTCCTGTGTCTCTGCGTCCCTACCCTTAGCCATCTCCCGCGCATTGCGCCTAGCGTTTAAATAAGATGTAAGAGCTGTCTTGATTCTGTTGTCTCCATATGCTTCCCTTCTTCTGTGGGAGCTTAAACAGTCTTTGAAATGTAACCGTTGTTGAAACAAAACATTTTTATAATCATGTTATTACGTTGTTTGTGACAAACCTAAAAAGAAAAGCATCTGTGAGCTTTCTTCTTAGGGTAGAAGGAAAAGTGAGGCTATGAGTGTGGTGTAGAATAAGATAAGGTCTCAACCTTAGCCAGGTGCCGATTTGAAACGTAAGCACAAACGGAATGGCCACTTTACCCTGCTGACCGCTGTTAAATGGAGCTGGCACAAGTAAATCCACAATAAATATTCACTTAGTGGAGCCTAAAGCATGAGCTTGAGGCACTGTGAATTTTGAGCCAACCTGGGCTATATAGTAAATTCCAGAACAGCCTAGATTACAGAGTGAGAGCTTGTCTCTAACTAACTAACTAACTAACTAACTAACTATCTAATAACTAACAACTAACAAAGCAAGCCTGGGAATGTTATTTGGTGGTGAAAAGACTCGGTGTGCAATCATAATATCTGAACTTAGATCCCCAGCACCCACACCAAAGTCTCACATTACATATTACTGTAGTGCTGGGAGCTAGTACTGGGTGGTTTTGTGTGTCAACTTGATACAAGCTAGAGTCATCAGAGAGGAAGGAACCTCAAGTTGAAAAATGCTCCTTGAGATCCAACTGTAAGGCATTTTCTCGTTTAGTGATCAACGGGGGAGGGCCTAACCCACGTTGGGTGCTGCCATCCCTGGGCTCCTGGTCCTAGGTTCTATAAGAAGGTAGGCTGAGCAAGCAATTGAAAACAAGCCAGCAAGCAATGGAAAACAAGCCAGTAAGCAGCATTGCTCCATGCCCTCTGCATCAGCTCCTGTCTCCAGGTTTATACCGTGTTTGAATTCCTGTCCTGACTTCCTTCAGTGATGAACAGCAATGCTCAAGTATAAGCCAAATAAACCGTTTTCTCCCCAACTTACTTTTTGGCCATGGTGTTTTGTCACAGCAGTAGAAACCCTGACTAAGACAGCCATGAACAACAAAGCCCAGGTCCAGTGAAAGACTGTATCTCCGAGGAATAAAGCAGAGCACGCTAGAGCAGGAGATCCAACAACATCCTCTGACTGCGTGGACACATCTGTGCATACATATACATACGTGCACACATGCCGCACTGTTGGTAGCTATTTCCCCAGAAATAAAACCATTAATCTTGGGGGAACTCTCATTAAGACCCAGGTGGCAAACAATTCAAAGACTTCAGGAAGTCCCTGAAACTGACCAGAATCAGTAGGCCCTTCCCCTCCCAAGCATATACAAGCAGAACCTGATGAGAGACACTCTCAGATAAGCTTAACTGTCTAGAAGAGGGTTAGATCAGATGAGCTCCCTGAACAAAGCAGAGATCAATACAACTGTATAGAAGCTCAAACCAACTGCGCTATCTGGAAAGAACACTCTTCAACCTGCTGAACTACTTCTAGGGTTCATAGTGAACGCCAGGTTTCAGGTCTCATGAACTGTCAACCATGCTGGGTGAAGATTTGGTGATGCTTCTGTCTTTAAGTGATTTCTGGTCTCATAAATAACCTCTGACCCATATTCACGTAATTAACCCTCTCAAAAGAAAATCTTCATTGGCTTACCAAGTTGTTCTGTTGCTGGGGTGAGTAGATATTTGTTCATGTCCTTTAGGAATAGCATCACACCGCACACACACACACACACACACACACACACACACACACACACACTGACTGAACCAACAAACAAATTGAGAATTCTCTGAGATTTTCTATTCTTGCCTGTACAATAAGAGTAACACTGCTACCATCATTCAGTTGGAAGCAGCTTGGAAGCAATCTGCTAAGTCCCTGAACCCACAATAAAAATACTGTTGGATGTTCTAGAAAAGGAAAGGCTGTATTTGGTCAGCGAGGACCATAAGAGATTCTGTGGTTTAGCTTTTATTATGACCCCTTTATGAATGTCTAATCATCGCATCCTTGTGTGCCCTCTGTGCATTTTCTGTTGTCTGCATCACTTGGCTAAAGCTAAGAAGGCTGTCAGAATGGAATGTAGCCCTTGTGGCCCCGGGAACGGTGCTTTTATCTCCTGCCCCTCAGGATGCCCTTTCCAAAGACTCACCCCACAATCAGCTTGTTTTCTTGTCACCATTTCACTTTTGCTGGTGGCACCTTCCTTGCTGCTGCTGTCATCTCTAGCGCCTCCGCATCCTTCCAGTCCTTTGTAAAGGTCAATTTGGAATTAAGCTCTCCCCCTCCCTTACTTGCTTTTGTGGCTACATTGTTTCTGCAGCATGAGGCTCTCATTGAGATAGTGTTTGCCTTTCAGCAGCTTATCTTTTTATTACTTTGCGTTTTTTTAAAATCGTTTTAGATCTACATATGATTTAGGAGATTTTTATGAGTGGAATTCATTTTGGTTTGACCTTTGGCATGTAGACACTTTCTTTCATCTTTCAGACAATCCAATTCCACTGGGTGGTGGTGGTGCACACCTTTAATCCCAGCATTTGTGAGGCACAGGCAGGCAGATCTCAGTGAGTTCGAGGCCAGCCTGGTCTACAAAGCAAGTTCTAGGACAGACAGGACTGTTCCACAGAGAAACTCTGTCTCAAAAAAATAAAAAACAAAAGCAATCCTGTTCCTTCTTTGTTGGCTGCTTATCCTGTGTCCAAGGCTCTATTGGGTACAACAAAATAGAAGTTTCAATCTTCGACTCTCAAAAATGCATAGTTTATTTAGGTGTGGTATAAAATAATGTGTAACCAAGTTGGAAGTTCTGTGCCTCAGACCTTTAAGTTTATGTGAACCTGGAGAGGAAAGAGAGTCCTATGGCCTGGAGTTACCTTTGGAGCTTCATGGGTCCAATCTCTTTCATGGTCCGTGGCAGAAAGGAAAGACTGGAATGGGCAGGAGGGTGTCACAGAATGGGGGGGCATGAGTAACCTCAGTATGGTGACCCCATGAGTCACAGAGGAAACTTGCTGTTACAGAACAGAATTAATGCTTGCTGGCCAACACGAGCCACTTAAAAAGGACTGTATTAGGGTTGGAATTCCAGGAGAAATCATAGAAAGACATAAATTGGAAAGGAAATTAGTGTGTACCGGTGTGAATGACTTCTAGTCTCCCGGATCTTCTACCAACAACAAACCATGTATATTTCAGGCACATGCCAGCCATTCTGGTTTGAACAGTGCCTATTATAAAGAACTCTCCATCCTAAATGTTCGTCTACAAATGCCAAGGCCTGGGTATGGTTGCAGTATGTTCCCAAAGGGTTCATACTTTCAAATTGAGTCCACATTAACAGGTATGTCAAAGCTGACAAGCTAACAATAGTATTCAGCGGTAGGGGCTGTGGGAGGGGATTAAGTTGGATAAGGTCATCAAAGGATGGCTCCTGAAATTGACTAGTGGTGACCTTATGAGAAGGAGAGACACCAGAGGATACATTGCATGAACTTCCTGTCTCTTGGCACAAGATGCCTTATCGGGACTTTGATAGCAAAAAGGCTATCAAGAGATGTGGGCTTGACTTAAGAAACCTCTTTTCTTCACCAGGTTACTCTGCTTCAGGCCTTTCAATGTGATACAACGCCTTCCATGGAGAGTCACAACATTTTTGTCAACCTGTCTGACTGTACCTGCTAACCATACCCAGTAACACAGACAACTGCCCTGTGAGGACCTCCTGTTCTTCAGCCTCCACCTGCTTATCAGGGATGGAGTTACCTGTTCCTTAGATTCTTTCTTGCCTCTTTTTCTGCTTTCACTGTCTGAATGCATTTTCTCCCTTCTGCTCATGGAAGGCAGGTTTGAGTGTTAGTATTTTCCACCCCAAACTGTCAGCAGTTCTTCTATCGAACCAGGAAGGGTTTTCACCTTTCTGTGTGATGATAATCTCCAGATGTCTTCATGGGCGAGCGTGTCAGCGCAGGTAGGGTTGGGCTTGGGCCGGCATGAATCAGGAATCTCTTACCATGGGAATGAATTTGACTTGCTTGATTTTGCTAAACTGCGGTAATATCTGCAGTAGGAAGTAACGTGTCTGAGACCAAGGCGCTGTGGGATGTGAGGCTGCTACTCTAAGGGCTTGCCATGAATTCCTTTGGGCTTCTTTCCTTATCTTGTTTTACAAGCTCTTTTTTTGAAAGCAGGAAATGATGGGCTGGGATGAAATGGAGCTGGGGGACATAGGAAAGGAGCTGTCCCATGTTGTATCTGAGTGGTCCTTGTGGTAAGATACAAATTATCCATCCGCATGCTGCGGGAATTTGTGAATTTGACCTGATGTTGCCCTGGTAACCAGAGAATGGCCAAACAACACTAGGAAAGCACCGGAAAGATAAGTCTGTGGGAAAAACCAACCTATTAATGAATTAACAGCAGGGATAATGAAGAAGAAGATGATGAGGATGGATGGATGGATGAATTTTCAGACCCTTTTACCTTTGTTCTGCATCTGCAGCCTTACCTCCTTTGTTTGGCTCTGACTACTGTGGCAACATAAATGTCAGAGGCAGCAGCTACCTTGTCTTGCTATTGTCTAAATCCAGACATGAACTGATTCCTTAACACTTTCTTGACTACAGTCAAGAAAAGAGTAGAGAAAGCAATGGTGTCGTGTGCAAAAATGAACCCAATAATCAGTTCAAGGGACCATTTTTTAGAATCCCCCAAGGCCTCCCAGTTGTGCAGAAATTGCTTGGACTGAGCTGGGTTGATAGATCAGTAGGTTAGTACTTACCTACTTGAGTTTGAATTCCCAGAATCCATGTGAAAACTAGATGTCATGCCTGTGTCGGTGATGCCAACACTCCTGCAGGTAGACGGGAAGTGAAGATAGGAGAATCCTTGGCTTGTGGGACAGCTAGCCTGGCATTCACAATGGAAAAGCACAAGATCCTGAGGTCCTGTCACACCCATGGTGGAAGGGGATGACCAAACCCCTCAGCTGTCTCTTGATTTCCACATGTACACAGTGAACAGGTGCCTCCTTCCGCTCAAACACGTGAAGTTACAAACCAGAGTAAAATTAAATTCACAAAACTTTTAAAACAACTTAGGGCTGGTAAGATAGTCTCATGGGTGAAGGCACTTGCTGCCAATCCTGACAACCTGATCTCCAGAACGTCCATGGTGGAAGGAGCCAACTGACCCCCACAAATTGTTCTCAGATTATCACACACGCACCGTAGCATGCAGATCCATGGTCCCCCTCCACCCACAATAAGTAAATAAGTAAGTAAATGTAAATGTTTTAAGATTGCTGTACCTGTGGGAACCACACCATCCCGTCACTGCCTGTGGGTTTCCAATCAGCCATGTATGTGCTCTGGGCCAGATGCTTGACCATTAATCTGAGTGTAGGAGTTCTACCAAAATGGTGTGCTCAAGGGGCCTCAGAAATGCTGTCTGTTTTCCTGGGATCTTAGCTACATACGGCGAGTGACAAATCTCAGGGACAGCAATTTGCCTTTTGATTGAAAGTAAAATTCTCCCTTTTATATAACAGATGTTTTTGACAGTCACTTTTGCTGGTAGCGAATCCCTGTGAGAGAAAATAAGCCCACCAGGTCTGAAGGGGAGAGAAAATGTTGAATAATAAGATCTGAACCTAATTCTTTAGAAGCGGAGTAAGAATGAGGAGAGATGACCTACTTATTTTTTTTTTTTTTTAATCGCTGTGGGTTTTTGTTTTGCTTCTGTTTGGCTTCTCTCTGAATGGAGACAACTCTGGGTTCGTTACAGGCATGTGGGTGCGCAGATTTTCATTTGTGGCTTTTGTGTATCTGGGGTAGAGCCTACCTGATTTCAGAAAGGGCCACAGACCTGACTTCTTCCCAACTAAATTGGCTTCTCTTCCACTCCTGGGCTCTGACTATAGGCCAAGGCTGGCTGGTGTGTGGGTGAGGTTTGAAAGCTCTCTTTAGATAATGTAGTGTTGTTCAGGAGAAAAACCTGTTGCAATCTGTTTATATCAGAGAAATATTAAGAACAATATTGTTCTAAAGCACAACTGGTTCGTAGTGCCCTAGTTTCCTTTCCGTTGCAGTAAGAAAATATCCAGACAAAAAGAAACTAAGGGAAGAAAGGGGGTGTTGGGCTTCCAATCCCAGGTCACAGTCTACCCTTGAGAGAAGCCAATGATTGAACTCAAGCAGCTAGTCATATCACACACAGAGTCAAGAGCACAGAGAAATGAACGCCACCATGCTGCCTGCTTGCTTCCTGTTTACTCTGCCAGATCTCATCACTCTGACAGAGTTTAGGTCCTAGCCCATGAAATGGTGGGACCCACATTCAGTGTGGGTCCTCCACCTCAGTAAACAATCTATACAATCCCCTGATCTAGATAATTCTTCATTAAGATTCTCTTCCTACTAGTAGCTGTGGGGGTGTTGCGTGAGAGGAGCTGGAGGAAAGGGAGGGAGAGGAAACGTCATATAATTTAATCTAAGTTTTTTAAATTGTAAATGATTTTTTAAAAGACTCTCTTCCCAAGTGATCCTAGGCTTTGTCAAGTTGACACTTGACACTAACCAGTCCGGAGGGTTTGAAGAAGGCTGGCACGCTCAGCTCCATATGCTTCCTTACTATGTGGAATGAGAATGGATGGGTCTGTCTACATATGGTACTTTATGTCATGATGTTTTGAAGTTACAAGGCATGGTGCTTGGAAGGTAATGGGCTGCAAATGCATTTGGGATATGGTTGGCTTCTGTTGGTCAGGGTGCAGCCCTAGAGGGAGCAGATGAGCCACTGTAGGAGAACTGTCCTTAAAGAGACACACCTCTGGGGAAGTCAGTGAAGGGATTTCTAGAGAGGATTAACTCAGGATCAAAGAACCTCCTTGAAGGTAGCTGATACCACCAAATAGGCTGGGGTCCCAGGCTGTATAAGAGGGTATAAGAGAGAAAGCCAGCTGAGGACTATCATTGGCTCTGATGTGGAAAAAAAATAAAGAGCAATCCAACAGACCTTTCAGAACAGGAGGTTGCATGCCGAAGAGGGCAGAACAAACCAGAAGGAGCTTAAATGCCTGGTCAATATGGAGCCTGTAGACAAACTCTGAGCTGCCTACTTCTGAAAATTTCACATCTCAGAAATATGTGTGCTTAAGAAACCTTTCAAACATACATACAAATTGTGAAGTAATTGCACAGCATGCACCCACCACCCAGTTTCTACAGCTAACACCTCTATGTTTGTTCCAAACATCAGCCCATCCATCCATCCACCCCTCTATCGCCCAGGCACCTGCATTATTTTTGGTGCCTCTCAAATGTACATCAGCAGTTCCACTCCTAAACACATGAGCATGTATAACCAATTCCTAGAACTTAGCATGTTTAAAACTTTTCTTCCTCTTCTTCTGAGATAGCTTCAGTAGACTGTTTCAGTTTTACTGTGATATTTGATGAGATCTGGAAGACACCTGTACCCATCAACGCCATCAGTATTGATAAAAATACTGTCACCCCCTCAAAGATGTCTTTACCTCTGTCCCTTCCCCAGAAGAAACCGTTGTTCTGATTCGTCTTTCTTTGTGAACCATGTGCTGGTTGTCTCTGCTCTGGAACTTCAGATAAATGGGACCGCGGGGCAAACACTCTTTTGTGTTAGGGCTTCTTTCATTCACAAAAGTATTTTACGATTAAGTCATGTTGTCACATTTATCAGCAGCCCGTGGTTTTCTCCTGTAAGCAGTATTGTGTTTGCGTGACTATGTGACAGTTTGTTTATCCATGCTGCTGTTGATGGACACCCGGTCTGTTTCCAGCTTCTGCCTGTTATAAATAACAGCATTGTACAGTTAGTTTTAGAGGTATTTGTTGCCATTGTCTCTTGTGGAATCGCTAGGCTTTCCAGAGAAATAGAATGGATGGGTGTGAGTGAGTGCATGTGTGTGTGTCCATCTCTGTGTGTATGTGTGTGTGTGTGTCTATCTGTATAGATTTATTCTAAGGCAACTTAGAATAAACTTGCTGTTGGTAAGTTCAGATCTTCTGAGTATAGACAAAGCATGCCATAGCTCAAGTCCAAAGGCAGTCTGGAGGTCTGCTCCCCACTCCTTCTCCTTTGTAGACCACCAGTCTTTCCTGTTAATGCTTTCTGGACTGGAGAGGTCTACCCATTTGTCAACTGATTGAAAGTTAGTCTCATCTAAAGACATCTGTTCACAGCAATACCTATATTAGCACTTAACCCAATAGGCACAGAAACGTCACTGTCACAAAATAAAAATGCAAAGTCTTATGAGAGACCATGCCATTTCCTCTAAAGTATTGTACTATTTTATATTCTTACCAGATTTTAGATTCTCCTTGTTCAATGTTTTCAGCATTTGGCTATTTTCAACCTTAGCCAAAGTGTGCTGTGGAGTGGAATCTCACTGAGGTCTCAGTTTTTATTTCCCTCATAGTTAATGATGTTGATGATCATTTTACATATTCATTGGTTAAATGTGTGTGTGCTATGTATATCTTCACTTGCTTCTTCCATTTAGTCATTTGGTTACATGGATGTTTTATTGAGTTTATATGGAATTATTGAGTTGTCAGATATTTATTTATTTTGAAGAATACTAACATTAAGTTTATTTCTAATTAAATTTGTTTTTAAACAATCTTTTCTCATTTTACATGCCTATCCTAGTTCCCACTCCCTCTCCTCTTGCCTCTCCCCACCTCAAACTGTTCCTCAGAGAGGTAAGGCTTCCCAAGTGGAGTCAACAAAGTCTGACACATCACTTTGAGGCAGGACTGAGACCCTCCCCCCTATGTCTAGGCTGAGCAAGGCATTCCTCCAAAAACAAAAGGTTCTAAAATGCCAGATCAAGCACTAGGGATAAATCCTGGTCCCACTGTCAGTGGCCCCACAACTGTCCCCCACATTCAGCTGGCCTAGTTTAGTCCTAGGCAGGTTCCTAGTTTGATCCCTGCTATCAGTTCAGTGTCAGTGAGCTCTTACTAGCCCAGGGCAGCTGTTTCTGTGGGTATCACCATTTTGGTTTTGATCCCTTTGCTCATATTATCCCTCCTCCTTCTCATGTACTGGTCTCTGGAAGCTCGGTCCATTGCCAGCTGTGGATCTCTGCATCTGCTTCCATCAGTTGCTGAATGAAGGTTCTATGATGACAACTAAGGTAGTCATCAATCTGATTACAGGAGAAGTCCAGTTCAGTCACCCTCTCCACTATTGCTTAGGGTCTTATTTGGGGTTATTTTTTGTCGATTCTTAGGAATTTCTCTAAAGCCAGGTTTCTTGCTAGTCTCATAATGGCTCCCTCAACCAAGATAGCTCTTTCCTTTCTCTCCCACTCTGTCCTTCCCCATCTCAATCATCCTGTTCCCTCATGTCTTTCTTCTCTTTCCTCTCCTCCTTCTACCCCCTTCTCCTCCCTCCCATTTTTCTCAGAAGATCTTCTCTAATTCCTCTTTCTTGGCGTATCCAAGGGTTCTTCTTGTTACCTAGTTTCTCTGAGGTCATGGACTATTTAGGCTGGTTATCCTTTGTTTTATGTCTAATATCCACTTATGAGTGAGTACATACCATGTTTGTCTTTCTGAGTCTGGGTTACCCCACTCAGGGTGTTTTTTTTTCTAGTTCCATCCATTTGCATGCAAATTTCAAGATGTCATTGTTTCTTATTCCTGAGTTGTACTCCATTGTGTAAATGTACCACATTATTAATCCATTCTTCAGTTAAGGGGCATCTAGGATGTTTCCAGGTTCTGGCTATTATGAATAATGCTACTTTGAACACAGTTGAGCAAATGTCCTTGTGGTATGAGTGTGTATCCTTTGGGTATATGCCCAACAGTGGTATTGCTGAGTCTTGAGGTAGATTGATTCCCAATTTTCTGAGAAACTGCCATACTGATGTCTAAAGTGGCTGTACAAGTTTGCACTCCCACCAGCAATGGAAGGCTGTTCCCCTTACTCTCCAGCATAAGCTATCATCAGTATTTTTTATCTTAGCCTTTCTGACAGGAGCAAGATGATATCTCAGAGTTGTTTTGATTTGCATTTCCCTAATGGCTAAGGATGTCGAGCAAATTCTTTTGTCCATTTGCAATTCTTCTGTTGAGAATTTGCTGTTTAGATCTGTAACCCATTTTTCGATTGAATTATTTGGTATTTTGATATCTAGATTCTTGAGTTATTTATATATTTTGGAGGTCATTCCTCTGTCTGATACAGGATTAGTGAAGTTGTTTGTTTTTTTTTTTCCTATTCTGTAGGCTTCTGTTTTGTCTTATTGACTGTGTCCTTTGCCTTACAGAAGATTCTCAGTTTCAGGAGGTTCCATTTATTAATTGTTGCTCTCAGTGTCTGTGCTACTGGTGTTATATTTAGGAAGTAGTCTCCCACGTCCATTCATTCCAGGCTACTTCTTCAGTAATGTCCAGTGTGGCTGGATTTATGTTGAGCTCTTTAATACATTTGAACTTGAGTTTTGTGCATGGGAACAGATAGGGATCTATTTTCATTCTTCTACATGTCGACATCCAGTTGTGCCAGCACCATTTGTTGAAGATGCTTCCTTTTTGCCATTGTATAATTCTAGTTTCTTTGTCAAAAATCAGATGTTTATAGGTATCAGCATCTTAAATTTGATTTTATTGATTCACCTCTCTCTTTTTATGTCAACAACAAGCTGTTTTCATTATTATACCTCTATAGTAGAGCTTGAAGTCAGGGATGGTAACGCCGTCAGAAGTTCCTTTATTGAACAGGATTATTTTGGCATCCTGGGTTTTTTTTTTCCATATGAAGTTGAGTATTATTCTTTCAAGGTCTGTGAAGAACTGTGTTGGGATTTTGATGGGGATTGCATTGAATTTGTAGATTGTTTTTGGTTAAGATTGCCATTTTTATGTTTATCCTACATATCCAAGAGCATGGGAGATCTCTCCATTTTCTCATATCTTCTTCAGTTTCTTTCTTCAAAGACTTAAAGTTCTTTTCACACATATCTTTCTCTTCTTTGATTAGTATTATTCCAAAATATTTTGTTATTTGTGACTATTGTAAAGGGTGGTATTTCTCTGATTTTTTTCTTAGCCCTTTTGTCATTTGTATATAGGAGGGCTACTATTTTTTTGAATTGATCTTGTATCCTGTCATATTACTGAAGGTATTTATTAGTTGTAAGGGTTACCTAGTAGAATTTTGGGGGTCATTTATATATAGTGTCATATCATCTTGTCAGATATTTATTTAGCAACTGCTTGCCTATCTATAACATACTGGGCAGTATTCTTTCATGATTAAAAGTTTTCGTTTTATTAAATAAAATAGATAATTTTATAAACTTTTTCTTATTATTTGTCATGGTTTTCTGTGACATGACTCTAAGCAACTTTCTGTTCATAGATTATGAAAGTGTTTTGGTTTCAACAAAAAAGTTTACAGTCACAGCTGTGATCTGTCTTGAATTTTTTCATGTACAAGAATGAGGACTTTATGGAATCCGTGTCCATTTTTAGTTGTGGAAGCCACAACTAAGATTTCCTTTGTACATAATGAGTGTCATTGAGTCTATTTTGGGATACTTTGACACAAAGACTTATTACTAATTATGAAAGCTCAGCCTTGTCTTTGGCTTATCCCACTAGCTCTTATAACTTAAATTAATCCATTTATTTTAATCTTTGATTTGTCACAAGGCTCGTTACCTCCTCTCTCTGTTCTGCTCATGTGCATCCTCCAAGTCTGGCTGGCAACTCTGCCCTTCCTCTTCCCAGAATCCTCTTTGTCTCTGGAAGTCCTGTCTATACCTCCTGCCTAGTTATTGACTGTTTAGCTTTTAATTACAGCAATCAACCGCAAATTTTCACACAGAGTACAAATATCCCACGACACACTTTGATCTATTTGTTGATCCTATGTCATAAGACACTCTTTTGCACTTGAGATTTATGGTAAAGTGTTGAGTTTAGGTAATTCAAGTAGTTCAACTTTTTAGCTTTTGTAAAGATTTTATTTAGATACATAAGTTTTATATCAATAAAAATTTTAGAGTCAGCTTGTCAATTTTGTAAAATCTTGCTAACATGATTTGGAGCATGTTGAATCTAAAAACCAATTTGTGAAGAAATGGCATATTAAAAAATATTGAGTATTTAGTCCACAAAAAATACTCTTTCTGCATTAATTTAGGTATTCATTTTCTTTCAGCCATGTCCTTATAATTTTCACTACAGACATTTTACATGTACTTTAAAATTAAATCCTACATTCTTTATGTTTTCTGGTGCTATTATAAATTGGCATGCTTTTATTTAATTGCTTCTTCAACATTAGCCAATATAATTGATTCTCTGTAGTTAGTTTTCATGGCCCAAACTATTTATATAAATTTATTAATTTTAGTTGCTTTGAAGATTCCTGGGGATATTTTTTCTGTGTAACTACTCGTGTGGTCTTCAAATAAAGACTAATTTCTTAGGCCTCTGTGACACTGATACATTCTGTCACTTGTGGCAGTATTTAATCTTATCTAATCAGGTGAGCATCCCAAGTAAGCCTGACAAACAGGTAATGCCAAACACAAGAATGCTTATAGCAGCATTATTTGCCATCTCAAAAATGCTTCCAAATAAATATTCTACAATGGGGGAATTAGTTCAACAAACCCTGGGTCCGTAGCTTAGGATGATAAAATACAAGGAATACTTCAAATCTTATTCTTGAATAATACTAAGGATATGTGAGCCTGCTGATGAAGTATGTGAAAACAATACAGCAAGAGACAAACAAACAGAACACACTAAGTTATTTTATGTCAGCAAATCATCTCAAGGTCCTGATTTCTTACTGTAGTACACATTTATGATTGCTGTGGCTCATTGTCACTTAGGACTCTAACTGGTTGCTCCCTCTGCGACTCTGAGATCTGAGACATGTGGTCTCAGGGGAAGAGAGCCTGGACAACAGAAAGGGAGTGCTATAGTCAACTTTGGTTTCTGTCTCATTGGGCAAAATTTGTCATAGTGATCTAATCTTCAAGAACCTTAGCATAGACAGCCTCATGACCAGAAGAGGGAAATAATCTAACATTGCTAGACATCCGTTAAAAGTATGCAGTGTTATTCCAAAATGCCATTCAGATATAAAAATATTTAATATTATAATAATACCAAATGCTACTACAGAAGCTTCCTAAAATAATAGCATATATGTACACAAGAAGGAGCTTAAATGGAATTACCCTTAATGGGGAGCAATGACTCTACCAAATATCACACAGTAACAAATAAAAACAAAATAAATAAAAGTGTCAGGAATGGGTTACCTCTAGTGGAGTTGTTGGCTAGTGAGGTCCTATAGACCCTCAAACATTATAGGTACTACCATTGCCATTAGGTACCCTTCAGAACTTGACAGTAAGGCCCTATTGCTAAAAACATCGTATACATCATATACTTGAGTGATAGAATGGAGAAATCAAGGTGGTATTGACTTGAAATTTTATCTCTGCTGGATAGTACTATGAAAATAATGCTAGGATTGCTATGCACACTACTGGAGGAGAAAATTAATTATCGATTTTATCTACCTGAGAACTGAAAGCTACAATAATGGCCTTCTTAGCAAGATATCCCCACTGATGCAATAGTGGCTTGGATACCATGGAAATAACCAACCACTTTCCATTTTTACTTAAGGTCCACTCCACTTGATTTTAGCCCATAACTGACATAGTTATCAGAGTCAAAAACCTTTGGCTAGATAGGTTATAGGCCCTAAGGTAGAACCTACTATTACTCTTGCTAATGGTACATAGTATTATACCACATCCCTTTGACTTCTTGTTATAAACATAGTGCACCTCACAACATTCTCAGAGAAGCTTCTGTACTTGGTTATTAACACAGAGACTTACAACTGGCCAAGGAGCAGAGAATAAGTGACTGTAGCGTATTCAGCCTTAAATGGGACATTTAGATCACACCCCTCCTCTCAAGACTTAATGGCCATTCTTAATGGGAGAAGTAGCAGAGTGTTAAGAGCCAGAGGTGGTGGATGACTAGGAGGGAACACTATCTTCCCGACACAACAGGGCAGTCACACATATAAACCCAGAAAGGTAGTGTCACTATACACAAGACTTGTACAAGCTCAACCCAGGCAAGATCCTATCATGGAGGGAGGAGTAGATACAAAGACCTACCCCTCGCTGAGGAGCTATTGTCAATTAATAAACTGCTGGGAGGAGAGTTAATTTTCTTTAAGGATGCAGCCCCTGGTAGGCCCAACACATTCCAGTGGATGGCAATATATTTAAGGGCATACAAGTATAACTAGTGGATTCTATGTTTTTTTTTTTTTAAAGGGGATGGACAGAGTTGAGTGGTATAATGAGGAGAAGATAGGAGGAGGGGATGAATATGACCAAAATAAATATGAAATTCTCAAATAATTCATAAAATATTTTAAAATTGTTATGGTTCATGTCAGACAACCTGCTGTGATATCAGTGATATCAGTCAGATATCGCTGGTGGAAGTTTTAGTCCCAGGGATTCCAAATATGTCAAACCCAAGGACATAGTACAGGAGAGCCAAATTTTCTTGGTAACTTGTTTAATAAAACAGGGGGGAGAGGCAGTAATCACTTCCACCCTTTGATACATAGATTTGAGCTGTTTGGCAGTTGGAATAACCCCACATCCTGGCTGCTGATGTAAAGAATAAATTCCATTCTATAGGAACAGCTCTGCTGCATGTTGTCCCTCCATTGTATTTATAGATAAACTTTTACCATTGTGTTAAAGCCAGCTGCCTTCTGATGGTAGTGCACATTGCAATTTCAAGGACAAGAGCCTATTACTGTACTTCTAGATTGAGGGGATGTTGTTTGGGACAACCTGGTATTAGATAAGGCAAAGCTCATACTACTGGCAGAAGCACTATAGACAAGAGAAGAATTCATTAGCAGAATATTTGTTTATCCTAGTAGAATCAAATTATTGCTTTCTTTATAAATGAAGGACCAATAGAATCAATTAAAAAGTGGCCATTGGAATACCCAGATAATAGAGTAACGTTGGCAGCAGGAATGAATGAGCCTCATTGAAGCAAATAAACGCCTTTCTGGTAGGGGACCATTAAGCAAACACTGGGATGGCTGGGCAAAGAGGCTGGGTACCAGCACACTGGATGCAATTAAGATGAGCCTGTACTATAGCAGATGCTACAGAGATAACCAATTGCCAAGCTAATGAATACATGTCCAACTTTTTGATGGTCATTTCTTTCATATGAAGTGGGAAGTCACCCTGATGAGGATTTCCTTTCATGCTTTTTGTTCTAGGCTACTCCACCTCTCCAGCTCCAAGTGAGCTATAGCTGCTAACGCCCCATCCATACTTGGTGCTCATGTTTTGCTTTCTCTGCTAACTGGTAACTAGGAACCCACACAAGGCCATCAGAAAGAATACAGGGCTATGCATCAAAATGTCAGGCAGAGATGTCTTATGGGAGTGAGCTATATGCTCGTGCCATCTGCTTGCCTTCTGGACCTACTCAAGTCCGGTCCCCCTGAGCTCATTTCTACTTAGCAATGGATGTTGTTCCCAACTCTGTGATTTAATGAGTCAGATACTACCAAGCACACATTCAGCAGATTTCCTCCCTCATGCACAGGTGGTACATTGTCGCTGGGATAATGGTCTAGCAGGATCTTCTTCAGGATAGCAATATGGTTAAGGTCCTTGGAGATTATATGATGACAAACAGGATTATTACAATGGTCTTGAGGCAAAGTCCTTCAATGTCTTCACCAGTATATAATGGAAAAGTTGCACTTGCTAGTCGGTAGCTACACACCCATAAGGAGTGACTATATTGGTTTTCTCTCTAAGTTGCTATATCTGGGATGAAAACTACCAAAAGTGTCATACTTTATTAAACTGTGAAAATGGAGAATTAGTCTCAAAATTCACGTGGGTCTTATTCAGGTCAAACAAGATGGTTATATGGGGTATCTGGTAAGAACCTCTTTTCCTTTTTTATCAATATGGATATAGATGTTTGCTTTTTAAATGCCAGGACTAGAACCACTGATATGGGAAGTCCTACCATTGCCACTAATGGTGTGGGAAGTCCTTCTGTCTGTGTTGCTTCTATTGGTTAACGAATAAGGCTGTTTCGTCCAGTGGCTTAGCAGAATAGGGCAAGGCTGGAGTTCCAAGCAGATAGAGGATAGAGAAAGTAGGCAGAGTCAGAGGAAAGCCTTGTAGCTTTGCACATGAGACAGATGCACTGAAATCTTTCCAGTAAGCCACAGCCACATGGTGATACACAGATTAATAGAAATGGGTTAATTTAAGATATAAGCATTAGCTAGTAATATGCTTATGCTATTGGCCAAACAGTGTCTCAAATGATATAATTTTCTGAGTGATTATTTTATGATCTGGGCAGCTGGGAATGAACAAGTGGCTTCTGCCAATACTTATGTATATGTGTTGCTTTTATTGGTTGATGAACAAAACTGTTTGGATCAATGGTTTGGCAGAGTAAAGTCAGGCAGGAAATCAGAACAGAGATATATAGAGAGAGTAGGCAGAGTCAGAGAGACACCATGTAGCTGCTGAAGGAGAAGGATATGCTGGAACCTTAGGAACCTTCCTAGTAGGCCACATCCTTGTGGTGATACACAGATTGATAGAAATGGGTTAATTTAAGATGTAAGAGTTAGCTATGAATATTCTAGAGTACTTGGCCAAACAGTGCTATAGTTAATATAGTTTCTGTGTGATTCTTCACCTATAAAATAGTGTGTACACATTTGGAGCTAATCCGCAGGGCCAGCCACCCGCTTCAGGTCTGGGTGCTTGTATGCCCATTTGGGATTAGGAGGAAAGTAGCTGAGAGCATGCCTGCCACTCCATACCCCTGCCTGGGCAAATGGCTTGGTCGGTTCTACTAGATGTGCACAGGCAGGAGAGCATGGTGGATTCCCACCACCATACACAGAGATATTTCCAGACCGTGCAGTATGCTGCATGACAGATTTAGCTTTTACTCAGACAAAAAGGGTTTATATTCTGCATGGTGCTTCTCAGAGTTGAGGTGGTGAGTACCACTCCTATCCAGCAGTTCCAGAGTTGGCAGTAAACATACCTCTGCCATATTGAAAGATGAAGAAAGGTGGAACCAGCATTCAGGGCTGCCACAACCACACTGCTTACCATTTAAAAATGCTCCTTGTCAGAAAATGATTTCAGATACACAATAGGACAGATTCAGACATGAAAGACGCTCTAAACAAGACACAGTGTGTTAAAAAAATATACATAGGCTTGGAAGAGAGAGGAAAAGGAGTATAGACAGTTATTAAAAGAAGCCTTTAAAGAGAGAGTAAAAGTAATATAAAAAAGTACATACACACAGTCATAAAGTAGTAAAGAAGAATAAGCCATGTAAAGACAGAAAATATACAGAAAGCCTGGATTATGTGTATTATTGTGTTTTCTTTGAATTTTTGGACTGCAGAGAGACATTTGTTTCTGGGGTCTGCTATGTCAAACCAACATAAAGGTATCTTGACTTCAAAATTTGAGTCTAAGGATATATTGCTTTGGAAAACAGATTCTGCTTATATTTCCACAGAAGATGAGAGCCTGTGATTCCTCCCAGGCTAATGTGGTGTGATGGAATAAGACCCTAAAAGTTCTATGTGAACCCTAAAAATACTTTGTCCCAGAAAAAGCAGAAAGAAGTTTGGAGAAAACTATGCCAAATTCCCAAAATGATTGTTTATAAATGTTTGTTTTCATTTTAAAGTGGTTGGGTATAAGTCGTTAATGGTTACAGTCCATCTTTTTTTAAAAAAATTAAATAAAAAGGGAGATAAGATACAGGGATGAATGCTTTTCATTGGTGTGGATCTTGGTCTATCAATACAAATTTAAGGTCAATTTGCTATATATATATATATATTACTGTTCTTGTTTAAGGTATTATGTTTATACTGCTCATTTTAAAATGTAACGTATAATTTAAGATTGCAGATTAATAGTAATAGGTAGTATTTTATAATATCAAACTTGTAGTCATGCTAGTTAGGTTTTCTAGATATATAGAGACATATTTCAGTTAGGTAGATAATGTTCAACACTTCAAAGACCTATGGAATATAGCATTTAAAATGTTTTAAGAACTTAGCCTTTTTTCAACAGTGAGACATGTCTGCTTCTGGCAGCACCAATTATTTTAGAGAGGTTGATGGGCATTGAAGAAACTCGTTATGGAATTTGTCTTCAATGTGACAAAGATAACCATTTGGGCAAGAATCTGTTCTTGCCTGGACTGCTTGATGATATACTGCATAAAGTGGACATGCAGGACCCACAAAAAAGTGACTGCTAAACATTCCAAAAGACAGGATGGTCCTTCAGGGTTCCTGCTTCACAGAAGAAACTGTCAGGCACTCTGCAGGATACAGAAGAAAGTGACTGACAAACTGCCAAGATAGACAAAAGTCTTTTAAATTTTCTGCTTCTAGAAAAAAATATGCCAGATACTATGGGCTTGTAGGCTGAAGATGGTTTCCCCAACATTACAGAAGAACTTTGGATGACTGTCCAGGCAGCGAGATGTCTCTGTCAATCTAGAACTTTGGAAGTTGCTTACAATGCACTTCCTGTTTATTTATATAATATTATATCCTTCTGGGATCTTTGCAGAGTTGAAGACAGATAATTATAGTTTTAGTTTTCCTTAGTGATGGTAAATGATAAACTAGATATAAAACTTTAGACTCAAGTAGGCCTGCCTGCAGCTCCTTCTACACAAGATAGAATAAATAATAGAGTATTTTCCTTAATTTGCCAAATGTAAATGGACTAAATATTGTAACTATAATTCTTGCTTGATTACTGTTTTGTATATGTAATTTTACAATGTTAAAGTTAAAACCTTCCTTTTTAATTCAACAGAAAAGGGGAGATGATGTGGGAAGTGCTTTTGTATATATGTTGCTTTTATTGCTTGATGAATAAAGCTGTTTGGGTCAATAGCTTAGCAGAGTAAATCCAGGTGATTAATCAGAACAGAGATATAGTGAGAGAATAGGTAGAATCAGAGAGACGCCATGTAGCTGCTGAAGGAAAAGGACACACTGGAACCTTAGGAACCTTACTGGTGGGCCACAACCTCATGGTGGTACACTGATAGAAATGGGTTAATTTAAGATGTAAGAACTGGCTAGGAATACGCTAGAGTCATTCACCAAACAACGTTGTAATTAATATAGGTTCTGTGTGATTATTTGGGTCAATCTGTCAGGAAACAAAAGAGCAGTCTCCACCTACAGGCCACTGGACTCAAGATATGAGAGATGGATTGGGCCCAATCTCCATCCATCGTTTTTTTTTCTCTGAGTGGTTGCTATGTTGCCTGAAAATGAGATCAATTTCGAAGCAGGCTTGTATAAACTTTGGAAGGTCTGGGTTACTTTCTCCTTGATACAAAGTCATACTATACAGATGGGTGCAGGTCACCCTGCAAATTGTATTATGGTTTGTATATGAAATGTTTTCCCAGGCCCATGTGTAGGATCCTAAGTCCCCAGGAGGTTGTACTCTCTTGAGAAATTGTGGCAACTTTAGAGTTGGGGTTTGGCTGAAAAAAGTATGCCATGGATACATGCCTCTGAAGGTTAGAGTTGGTTCTTGGCCTCTTCCTTGGTGTCTGCTTTCTGTATGCCACGAGATGAAAAACCTCCTTTACTACCCATCTATGATGTTCTGCCTCTTCATGACCTCAGAGTCAGCAGACTTACTGACTAGGGGCTGCAGTCTTTGAAACCAGGCACCAAAAGAAACACTTCTTCCCTCTGGTTGTCTCTGATAAGTAGTTTGTCACAGCCATAAGAAAACTAAGTAAAGCAGAAGGTCTAGAGATAGTCACAGTCTTACTTGTGGGTGCTTTTTCAGGTTCTTTCTCAAAATACTCAGCTTTCTCTTGGCCAATGACTTACCTTGATTGGGAAACAGGTTAGGGGCGATGGCCTGTGTCCACACTTACAGCCACATACATAAACATTGAAAGCTAGGACCTACATAGGAAAAGAGACCATATGACACTTGCCTATCTGAGTCCAAGCTCTCTGCCTTAATATAATAATTTCCACAGCCATCCATTCTCCTGCATATTTCACAATTTCATTTTTTTCACAGCTGGATAACACTCCATTATATTTATGCACCACGTTTCCATTATCTGTTCATTGGTTGATACTTTCTCAAAGTTCCATTTAGTCTTAATTATTCTGTTTGGATTAGCATCAGTAATTTGTTTTAATTTAAAAACTTGGGTGAAATATCCAGTGTTCAGAAGACATCGTATTGCTGTGGGGGGTTTAGGCTTGGGTGTCAGGGTACCCATGTGGCATGAAAAAAGATGAAGAGACTGGGTTCCAAGAGAGTTGTGTGTGTGTGCATGCGCACGTGTGTGCATGCGTGTGTATGTGTGTGCATGGTGTGTATGTGTGGTGTGTGTGTGGGGGTGCGTGTATGTGTGCATGTGTGTGCGTGTGGTGTGTCTGTATGTGTGTACACATGCATGCTTGGGCAGGTACACATGTGCATACGTGAAAAAGCCAAAAGTCAATCTTGAGTATCATTCCTCAGGAGTAAGATAACTTTTTAAAAAATGTATTTGTTTATTCTTCTTTCATATAGTACATCCTGATTGCAGTTTCCTCTCTTTCTTCTCTTCCCAGTTTCCTGTCCCCAAACATTCTCTCTCTCCTGTATTAATTCTTCCTCCATTTTTCTTCAGAAAAGGGCGGGACTCCCAGGGATATCAACCAAACATGGCCTAACAAGTTACAATAAGACTAGCCACATATCCTCATATCAAGGCTGGACGAGGCAACCTAGTAGGAAGAAAAGAGTCACAAAATCAGACCAACGAATCAGAGACAGCCCCTGACCCCACTATTAGGAGTCCTACAATAATACCGTGCTATAAAACCATAACATATATGCAGAGGACCTAGCTCAGACTCACACGGGCTCCCCGGTTGATTCTGTGAGTTGTGGAAGACAGGATCCTTTGTCAGTCTGGAGCTCTCTGATTAGTCTAGACTGGCTGGTCATCGAGCCCCAGATATCTGTCTGTCTCAGACTCCTTGATGCTGGGATTAGAGTGCACACCACCACACCTTTCTCATGTGGGTGCTGGTTGTTGAATTCAACTCCTTGTGCTTGCTACAGTGAAGCCATCTTCTTCGAACTCTTTTTAACTTTTCTGTGGGTACAGCTTAAATCTGCCAATGATTCTAATGTGGAATCTCTTCAGCCTCCCCGCTTGCTGTTAGGTTCCTTTGGGTAAGCCTTTAAAGGGGGTGCCCCCTACTGCTTATGTTGAAGTTAGTTTGTGAAAATGTTTTTCTTTCCAGGATCATCCTGTGGGAATGACGGTTCTGTAATAGCAGTGTTTCATTTTATTCAAGTTTTATCATGTGTATTTAATAAGGCATTCAATAGGAAATACATCTTTTTATTTTAATTGTCAATCAGCACCTCTGGTAGGTGGGCCTCCCTCTTGCTACCACAATACAGACATGCAGAGGCTCTGTAGAGTGCGGAAATAATGACCATCCATTGAGCATGCTTTAGGGTAAGGAATAAAGGAAAACATCTGAGCATTATCTAAGTGGAAGACCACTCCTGATTACGGCGGATGGCTGGTGGCCACAGGATGGGCAGGATGTGAGAGCAATAAAAATAAGGACACAGAAACATGGGATGAAAGACATCTGGGAAAAACAACCCATGGCCACTTCTAGTTTCAGGGAAGCTCACTTCGGATACTTGTCTCTCATCCTCTAGAAGGGGGATGTAAGAGCGCTGGACATGAAGCAGGTGTTGCTCTCTGACTCAGAAGAGGTCAGGCGTGCGGCTTGCCCCTGATAAACCATCTCAGGCCTGTCTGCTAGCCATGTGACATCTTGGATTGTGAATATATCTTTTGATGACACAGCCTAGCATATGTCTACCTTAGCTAGTGTGGCAAGAAGAGGCCAGGTGTGCAGCTATCAGAGGGTGGGGTCAGTGTGTTTGTTCCTTACCTGCAGCTGATAGACACGTCATCATTACTAAGCATCCTACATCCATGGTCACAAGTGTTCTTTCTCATCCATATTCATCTATGACATCTGGGAGCCGCTAAGTGACACAGATGTCCTTAGGGGCCAAACTCCTTCAAACTGTTTTTTCCTTTGCTTAAGGAAATTATTATTATTATTATTTTTTGCTAAGGAAGCTCAGAAGAATCCCTGAACATGGGCCTGGAAATGTTCCTGTGAACTATTTTAACCTTGGAACACCTACCCATGGCCTTGAACTAAGCATGCCCAGGAACGTCTTTTCTTCTTTAACCATTACTTTAAGCTGAGCATACTCAATTTGAATGTATCTCTTAGACTGAGCATGCTCAACAATGTGTTGCTCACTGACAGCCAGGGAGCCTGCATGGGACTGACCCAGGCCCTCTACATTTGTGTGACAATTGTGTACCTTGGTCTTCTTGTGGAACTCCTAGTAGTGGAGCAGGTGCTGTCCCTAACACTTTGGCTGGCTTTGGGGAACCTATTCTTCATACTGGGTTGTTGCCCAACCTTAATACAAGGGGAACAGCTTAGTCTTACTGCAACTTGATACGCCATGCTTTGTTGATACCTATGGGAGACCTAGTCCTTTCTGAACAGAAACAGAGGAGGAGTGGATTGGGGCGGGGGGTGGAGAAAAGGTAGGGGGAAGGTAATAGGAGGAGAGAAGGTTGGGGAAACAGCAGATGGGATGTAATATAAATGAATAAATTTAAGTTTTCCTTAAAAAATAGTATGCTTACCTATATGAATCTGTTTATGCTCCCTGAATCCAGTATTTTGTTTAGGGAAGGCATTGCTTGGAAATATGTTGTATTCAGTTGCTACTCCAAGCAATAACCCTTTATTTCCCAGGCTTGTTTGGGCTGTGGAGCTGGCAGGATATGAACCCAATGCCTCTGGTTACACAGCCAGTTCCATCACAATGATTTTGGAGTGCTTCACTTAGGGCAAGGTGGGACTCTGGAGTAGGCAGGAAGGGCTGGTCCATCACCTGCTACCACCTGACCCAGTAGTATTTCTGACCCCAGGTTCCCCTGCTTCCTATGCCTGATACCTCTTATCCCAGTCCCAGTGACCTGCTTGCTCCTATTTTTTTCCTCCCTACTTCGACTAATGAGTACCAGAAGCCCTCTTACTGATCCTGCACCTTAAAATCCAGATCTTACACCTTCCTCAACCTCCCCTTCCATCACATCTTTTAGAGCTTTCACAGCTGGATGGAGGGGCCATATTCTCAAACCATTATATTACACATTGTAGCTTTTTGCATGCCTATATTACAAATGACCATTTCATCTAGGTAGGTGTCCCTCATGATAGGACAGCTTTTCACAGACAAAGGACCCCTGTGGTTTTCTTTCCTTGTGTGGCCTCTTAAAGAGGTCTTACATATGTGTTCTGCTTAAATGATTTCAAACCTATAAATTCCTTTAGCATGGCTTCCTACTGTGTATTATAAATATTTTTCACAATTGGATTGTTAATTTGGTTTACATTTTGTTGAACCTCGGAGTTCAGATATCCATGAAGGGAAAGGAAGAAGAATGAATTAAATCTGAGCCTGGCTCATTGACATACCCACTCTTCAAGTTCTGAGCCATCTGAAGCTTTTCTCTGCATGTCCTTTTACACACTATCCACTGAACAAGTGCCTGGAGCGAGCGGCTGAAGTTATTGCTACCAGCCATAGGTTTTTGAGCTGAGAGCAAGCCAGTCTAAGGTTCTTAATGTTGCCACCTCCTTTTGTCTAGGCTTCACCCCACTTCACACAGTTGGCTTCAACAAAACAAGGCCACTTTGGAATGAAAGAGAGCTCAAGGCACCATTGAGACCCCAGATGCTATGAGAAGAAAAGAATCTAAGAAAAAAAAAACAGATTGCAAAGAAAAGGCCGAGGAAAAGAACACAAATAATTCAACCAAAGAGAACACAGGAATGGACTAGATCTTTTCAAACTCGTTGCATTTAGAGGGAGGCCTCCACAGCAGCTAAGTAGTCTAGGCTTTGCTTCTCCTCCCCAGGGTTAGCAGGTGGAGGAGGCTATCAAGACAGCACGGCCTATGAAGCATCCAATGAAGCATCTTAACCCTGAATTTGAACTGTGTCTTGCAGCAATGCCCCTAAGGGTCCCACAAACCTATTCTCTCTGCTCTCAGACTTTTTAAAAGTTAAAGCTTATTGTGCAGAAACTGATGGAGTTCAGCGTGCTATTTCAGCACTAGGACACTGAAGACACTAATTATATCCAGCCCTTCTTTATTATAGACATTCCCAAAGGTGTGTCTCCCAGATGATTCAGAACCCGGGAAGCTGCTGATTGAAATTAGTCAGCACACTGATGCATTCTGGCAAAATTTCTAGGACTTCAGGACTCAAGGTCAAAGAAACTTGTTTTTGAGTAAAGTTCTACTGTCAAGTAACGATCTTGACCTTGAATCAGTGGCACTACTTCGGTCTGACTGTATGAAAGCAAATGTCTCACTATATCCCAAGCCACAGGTAGGTGATCACATTTGTGGTTGGGGCGTTCACAGCAGCTAAGCACAAAGCCATGCTAAATGACTGCCAGAGAAGTGATGCTGCCAGGGGGGCAGGATTCAGGTTTGCAGGTGTTTATGCCCACTCTGGGAGCTGAGTCCTACTCCTTTTGTTAAAGGTTTATTTTCATTATCTATGGCTATATGTTTATGTGGTGTGTCTTCACTCAGAAGAAGAGGGTCTTGGAGCTCCTGGAGCTGGAATTACAAGCTATTATGAGTCACCAGTCTTGGGTACTAGGAACTGAAGAACTCAGGACCCCTGCAAGAGCAGCAAGTACTCTTAAGCCATGGGCCCTCAACACCGCTCCTCTGGTGGAGTCTCCATCTAAGGATGCCTGCTCATTGAACTACTTACACCCAAGCGAGAAAAGCTGTTAGCCCCATCTCTATTGCCCTTTGGTGGAAACTCTGGTTCCAGGAGAGGTGGCCTATAGAAGCCAGTTGTGGCTGGAGAATGTGTCAACCCAAGAATACTCTGTTTTAGTTAAGGAATAGCCCTCCAAGTATCAGGTGTACATTGTGAAGATGTGTCTTTGCCCAGGTGCCTTCTGATTGGTTAAATAAAGAGCTGAAAGGCCAAATGGCTAGGCAGGAGGTATAGACAAGATTTCTGGGGGGAGAGAGGAAGAGGAGAATCTAAGCACACAGGAGAGACCAAGAAACACAGAGAGGAAACAGGAGGTGCAAGATGGGAGAGGTAATGCCAAGTGATAGAACATAGATTGATATAAATGGATTAATTTAAGTTATAAGGGCTGGTTAGGAACAAACCTAAGTGATAGGCTGAGCTTTCATAATTAGTGAGAAGTCTCCATGTCTTTATTTGGGAACTGGCTGGCGGGACAGAGAAAGACTTGTCGCACTCAGGCACTGCCTTGAGAAGGCTCCCATGCATGTGAACTTCAAGTGCCCCCCCCACAAACATCGATGTCCTTAATCTGCGCATTCGCTTCCTTCTTAAACCACAGTAAATAAGTTCGTCAACTCTTCTCCAATTCTCCTCAGTCCCCATAAAAGCAATCCAATTGCTCAGAATGCATTTGCTTCTATTTTGAAAATGTAGATGCCTCTGCGTCACTGTAATTATAGAGTAATGATTTATCTTCCCTTTCACTCTCAGTGTGGTTAGCATTAAAATAACATAATTTACAAAACCGTAATTTAAAAAAAAGTGTTCATTTTTTCATTATAGATTTAATGTGCACTTATTAAACAAACAGTTCGGGGAGGAAAAGAAGCAAAATTTGTAGGAGAATGGCACTGTAAACATGAGTAATGGCTGCCTTTTGCAATGCTGTCTTTCAGGTGTGCCTGGGCATGGAGTTTTAAAAATACAGCTGCGACCAAGCCTTAAAGGAAGTTTTTATATCTCCTTTTCTTACTTAGTCCAGAAAATCCTTCCCATCATAATACTATAATTATAGCTTAGCCTCCCTGGACGTAATTTATAAAATATTTATTTATTTTTATGTATACACACACACGGATGCTCGTGCAAGTGTATGTGCACAATGTGCACGCAGGTACCCAAGGAAGTCAGAGCTATCAGGTCCCCTGAAGTTAGAATTACAAGCAGTTACAAGTTACCTGATATGGGTTCAGGGAACTGAAGCAGAGTCTTCTGCAAAAGTTCCTAACTGCTAGGCATCTTTCCAACTCCCCATAGGTCTAATTTTTAAAGAGAATGATGTTCTATGGGTGTGTAGCACTTAGTTGCGGAGAGTCATCAGCCTGTCTGTGTATAGTCATGTGACTGTCACCCTTTTTTATTTCCTTAGGGTGGACTCAAAGTAGTGGATTTTTGATGATGATGATGATGATGATGAAGAAGAAGAAGAGGAGTGATTTATCTTATTTTGACATCCATTCTTTCTTTGGGTAAAGAGATAGCTGTACACTATGTACCACAGTCCTTATAGACATGCCCTGGGTGTCAGAGACCTTTTCAATCACAGGGGAGGGGCTGGAGAGAGGGCTCACTGGTTAGAAGTACTTGCTGCTCTTGTAAAGGACCTGAGTTCAATTCTAAGCACCCACATGTGGGCTCACAGCCACCTGTAACTCTAGTCCATGGGATCTGGCTCTGTGTTCTGGTTTCTGTGGTCACAAGTCATGCAGGTCATACACCAACACACATGCAAGCTGTCACTCATATACACAAAATTTTAAACGAATCTTTAAAAATAAATAGATAAAGAAGTAAATAAAGGAAGAAGTTTGCATTGAAGAGCTGAGGTCCTTGTGACTGCACTTAAAATAGGCCTTGAGCAGCCTATGACCAGTAGAGACAGCCACCTTAGTGTAGGATGGTGTGTGGCCTGTTACCCCACTGATCACAGAGGCAGTCTAGGATGGTAACTCTCAATACTGCATATCCTGCACCATAGAAACCTTATCAGATATTCACAGCTTGGGGATCCAGTCTGGAATGAATTTTAAAGAATTTCCAACCTTTTAGGAATAGAAGAGGATGTAACTAACAAGCCAAGAAGCATGCTCGTACACCAATTTTAGGAAGACCATTGTAGGAGAGAGATCTGACATGCAAACATTCTGAACCCTGCTACCCAAAGAGTCGGCTGCACAATGGCAGCAGCAGAGTCACCTGGGAGCTTGTTAAAATGGACCTCGCATCTGTCCCTGGACCAGCTGAGTCAGAACCACGTGGCTCTTGCTCTCTATAAACTCTGAATCGGCTCCCACAAAGCCAGTACGTGCAGTAGGATCAAAAATCCATTGCCATTGTTCTTTTTTTTTTTTTTTTTTTTTATTAAATTTATTTATTTATTAAGGATTTCTGCCTCGTCCCCACAACCGCTTCCCATTTCCCTCCCCCTCCCCCGATCAATTCCCCCTCCCTCATCTGCTCGAAGAGCAATCAGGGTTCCCTGACCTGTGGGAAGCCCAAGGACTGCCCACCTCTATCCAGGTCTCGTAAGGTGAGCATCCAAACTGCCTAGGCACCCACAAAGCCAGTACGTGCAGTAGGATCAAAAACCCACTGCAATTGTTCTTGAATTCTCAGTATTCCTCATTGTCCGCTATGTTCAGCTAGTCCGGATTTATCCCATGCTTTTTCAGACCTAGGCCAGCTGGCCTTGGTGAGATCCCAATAGAACATCCCCATTGTCTTAGTGAGTGGGTGCACCCCTCGTGGTCCTGAGTTCCTTGCTCGTGCTCCGTCTCCTTCTGCTCCTGATTTGGACCTTGAGATTTCTGTCCGGTGCTCCCGTGTGGGTCTCTGTCTCTGTCTCCTTTCATCGCCTGATGAAGGTTAATATTCCTGAGGATGCCTATGTGTTTGTCATTGCCATTGTTCTTGAGTTCTCAGTAGTCCTCATTGTCCGCTATGTTCAGAGAGTCCGGTTTTATCCCAGGCTTTTCCAGACCCAGGCCAGCTGGTCTTGGTGAGTTCCCAGTAGAACATCCCCATTGTCTCATTGTGTGGGTGCACCCCTCACGGTCCTGAGTTCCTTGCTCGTGCTCTCTCTCCTTCTGCTCCTGATTTGGACCTTGAGATTTCAGTCCTGTGCTCCAATGTGGGTCTCTGTCTCTGTCTCCTTTCATCGCTTGCTGAAGGTTAATATTCAGGAGGATGCCTATATGTTTTTCTTTGGGTTCTCCTTATTTAGCTTCTCTAGGGAGGCGGTGGTGGGGAAGAGACAGAAATCTTTAATAATTAAATAAATTAAAAAAAAAACTCTGAATCGGCAGGTTTGGTGTGTGCCTCCCGAACTCCCCTCTCACATAAACTTTCAGGCCGGTTACACTTGGAAAAAAAGCAAAGCTCTGTTCGGAGATCTCCGTGCTTTAAAAATATACACTAAACATCAACCTGAAAAACCGCACCATGCTGTATACATAACATAAGCTACACATCAATCATAACTCTCATTTATTGAAGAAGGAAAAAAAACCAAGGAGACCCATGAGGTGATTTACAGAAGAGTGACCTGCTAGCTCCTGTCGACACCAGGATGTGGTACTTCTGTGTCCCACCCACCAAGGTATGGCTTCGGCTGCTGAAAACACTCAGAACTTTGGGTAACAACTGAAACCCCGAACTGGGAGCATTCCTTAGCATATGTAGATTTGTCTCCCTAGCTCCGATTTTGGAGCTCGGGTAATATTTTATCATATAATTACCACTTTCTTCTTAAATATGGGACTCTAAAACTATTAGCTGCCTTATGAGGTGTGACTTCATCTTGAATGTGGATTTTTTTTTCCTGGGCCATTACATTTCCAGCTTTGCCCAACACCATTGATTTCTCACGTTATGCCTCTTGAGGACTATCAAACCTACCTGGAGCTGGTGTTATTTGATCAGAATCGGCTGCCGTTTCTCAGGCGTGGACGTTAAGCAGATCATTTTCTAGCGGTGAAGCAGAGGAGCGAAGGGGAAGCATTTGAGCTGCTGCCTGGTGCCTGGCTTGTTTTTGTTTTTGTGAATTAGCTTGATCTGCATGTGAACTTGACTTTGGTCTTCACTGGGAATGCAGCCTGGCGTCAACGCTGATAGATCCCCACCTGTTAAGTGTTAAGCTGTCAGCACAGACCCGTGTCCAGACTCTTCTGTCCAGCCTTCTTAGCCGACAGTCGCTTTCTGGAAGGAGCAGGTTTCATTCCGTACCTGCTACTGATGTGTCAGCCAGCTGGCTGCATGCAGCCTCTGGAGCTATTACCAAGAGAGGAGAAAAGGAAAAAAGGCGCATTGCACTTTTAAATTACATTTCAGGCTAAACGATCTCATTACTTCCAAAGTAAGATGAAATACAATATAATTTTGGCATATGCCTTGGCAGCCTCGTTCTGTTCAATAGAGTGCTGTTGGTACTTGGGAGATGATGGATAAGTGGTGGGAAAAGAGACTTAGCTGGTTCAGTACCACCAAGATCTCGGTCAATATGTAGTAGTAAGTGATGGTAGATAGCTCACCCTGCCACTGTGAGGCAGTTGGACATGTTCATTTACACCGACAGCCAGGGAGGTTTACAGTACAAACAACAGAAAGGACACGCTGAAGGAATGACTGCACAGGACAGTTCCACTGGGCATGTTCAGCCTCAACAACTCGCTGCCCACTTGTTAAAAAAAGAAGGGAGGGGGCAAGCCTTACCCTTCCTCAGAGTTTATTGCCCGACTGAGGCAAATTCATGCTTTAACGACCACAGCACTCTGATTCATTCACCGTACGAATCCCTGTGGCCTGTGCTTTTAAAATGGGGTCTGTCGGGCCTGTGGACACAGAGCCCATTGTGTTTCTGAGCAAAGGAATGTGCATTTTCTGAGAATCCCTAATGATAGGCTCTCTTGGACACCAGTTCAATTTATAGTGTGCTGAGCAAGGCAAGAATGGACTACTTGCCTTTGTGCTTTAATTTGGACAGTTGTTGATTCCAACCAAACTGGCAGAGCACAAACTACAGACCTGCTTCAAGGCAGCTGGGAAGCTGGCCTGCTGAGTTACTCTGAACCCCTGAGTTTGCTCTTCAACTCCACCAGAATATGAACCACTGGAGCAGGAGATGTGTCTCTGGGTATTATATTTTGTGAGCCATTCCCATCCCAGACTACGTAAGTATACAGCATCCTCAGTCAGCACTCAAGAGTACTAAGTCTTCGTAGGGCATTTCAGTCATATCAACATTTAATCAGCCAACTGGATAAAGAATAAGGGTCAAAATGATTACTTTTAGAACAATTTATTCTAATTATACATGTAGGTATACGTATATATGTGCATGAGCTTGGGGAGGACAGAAGAGGGTGTCAGAGTCCCTGGAGTTGGAGTTATAGTCAATTTAGTGACTGTTAAGAACAGACCTAGATTGCTCAAGAGACATTGAGCAGAGAGAAAATGAAGAATGTCACACCAACAAGCAAGAACAAGAAAAAAAACTTTAAAACATCCAAGAAAAAAAGATGCAGGTGACGGCCAATGAAGAACAACAGCAGATTTACCGACAGAAACAATGAAAGCCAGACGGCAGTAGAGTGGCATTTTAAAGGACTGGAATAAAAATTTTAAACTCCACCTAGAATTTTATGGTTAGGGGTGGAAAAAAAGCTCTGTCAGAAATGAAAGCAAATAAAGACCTTTGCAGACAGAAAAAGAGAAAGCTAGAAGGATTTTATTGCCATCAAAATCACACCAAAAAGAAATCTGTTAAAGAAAATCCTTTAGACGGAAGGAATGTGATGGCAGGTGGGCATCTGGATCTGCACAAGTGAGGAGATAAGAAGTGGTACCCAAGGGAGAGGCAGGAGGCTAGACAGGGACCATGGCGACAGGCAGGAGACAAGGTCCATGGGGGAGAGATAGGAGGCTAGACAGGGTCCATGGCGACAGGCAGGAGGCTAGACAAGGTCCATGGTGACAGGCAGGAGGCTAGATGTGGTACCCAAGGGGAGAGGCAGGAGGCTAGACAGGGACCATGGTGACAGGCAGGAGGCTAGACAGGGTCTGTGGTGACAGGCAGGAGGCTAGAAGCAATATACTTGGGGAAAGGGACGACTTTCTTTTTGCAATTTTTACATTTCAAAGATAATTTGCTCTTTGAAGCAATAATAATGAGACTATATCACGGCATCTAAAACATATGTAAAAATTCATATTGATGCCAGCAGTATCAGAAAGGCCAAGAGAGAAGTGGATGGAGCTTTCTGCAAGGTTTTGTACCGCACATAAGGTGAAGCAATGGGATTGTTAAGAAAACTCTGCTAAGTTTAAGATGTGTGTTGGTGTACATGTGGGGGATAACTCTGAGGCATCAGCTCTGTCCTTCTGCCTCCAGAAACTGAGCTCAGGTTATCAGGCTTGGTGGCAAGTACTTTTAACCACTTGTTATCTCATTGATCCATATTCTTACTTTTCATTATATAAATTAAATACACAGAGTATGAAATTTATCATCTTAACCATCTTGAGTGTCCAGTTCATCCAAGTTCCTTTGTATTCTGGGCAGTTAGTCCCCAGAGCCTCTACTCAATGAGCAAGGACTTCCACTCCTCCCCCTCCATCCTTCCCCACCCTGGCAACCATTCTGCTTTTCTACCTTACCTAACTGAATGGCACAGTGTTTCCTTTGGGAACAACTTATTTAATTTAATATAATCAAGAATCATTCTTGTTTGTCATGTGTCAGAATTTACTTCCTTTTAAATGCTAGACAATATTACATTATCTGCGTATACCATATTTATTTATCCTTTTGTATATCAATGTTTATGTATCTTGGCTTTATGAATAATTATTTTGTGAACATGTGGGTGGTTGAGTTGTTACGTTTATTTATTTTCTTATATTCTGCTTGTGTAGTTTTAATTTGCTTCCTCTCTCTCTCTCTCTCTCTCTCTCTCTCTCTCTCTCTCTCTCTCTCTCTCGGAACTCATTGTGCAAACCAGGCTGGCCTCCAACACAGAGCTCCACCTGCTTCCTCCTCCTCAGTGCTGGAATTAAAGTCATGCACCGATGACCAGCTTTTTTTCTTGTTTCTAAAGGAAGAATTTAAATGACTAATTTGAGATTTTAAAAATCCTTTCCTTTTGCTGCTGCGTCCTCAGCCATGAGTTTGCTCAGGCCACAGAAGAGGCTTGCCTCCAGCGTCCTCCACTGTGGTAAAAAGAAGGTGGGCCCCAATGAGACCAATGAAATCGCCAATGCAAACTCCCAACAGCAGATCCGGAAGCTGATCAAAGATAGGCTAATCATCGGAAGCCTGTGACGGTCCATTCCCGGGCTCGATGCTGGAGAAACACTTGGGCTCGATGGAAGGGCAGGCATAGGAAAGAGGAAGGGTACTGTCAATGCTCAAACGCCGGAGAAGGTGACCTGGGCAAGAAGGATGCGGATCCTGCGCCGACTTCTCAGGAGATACAGTGAATCCACGAAGACTGACCGCCACGTGTATCACAGTGTGTACCTGAATGTCAAAGAGAATGTCTTCAAAAACCAGCAGATTCTCATGGGGCACATCCACAGGCTGAAGGCAGACAAGGCCTGCAAGAAGCTCCTGGCTGACCAGGCTGAGGTTCATAGGTCTAAGACGAATGAAGCAAGAAAGCACCGGGAGGCGCTGGAGGAAGAGACCAAGAAATAAAGCTTGCTTTCATGTCTGTACAGAGTGGGCTGCCTGTGGCTTCAGGTGGATCAGTCATTAAAATAAAACAAGCCTTTGTTGAAAAAAAACATTATCAGCATTTAATGCTATGAATTTCTTTTGATTTTCTATTTTTGATGAACCCATAAATTTTAATAATTGGTGTTTTCATTTTTATTTTGTTAATAATACCTCCTAATTCATATGATGATTTTTTTCTTTATCTAATGGGTGACTTAAAAGTGATATTCACAGTACAAATATTTGGGACTATCTGTTATTGATCTATAAACTTCTTTGGGTTCGTAAAACATGCTATGCATTATTTTAGCGTATTTATATGTATTTGTGTCGGTAAACGCTCTATGTGAATGTGTAAATTCTGTATACTGTGCTGTTTAGGGCCTAATGTACCAGTTAGTTTATTTATTACTGTGACAATATGCCTGCTAAAAATGATTTAAGGAAGGAAGTATTTGTTCTGGTCCGCAGTTTCCAGGAATACAGTCCATCCTGGCAGGGATGCCATGGCAACAGGAACAGGAGGCATTGGCATCCAGGAAGCAGGGAGCAATGAATGCTGGTGTTTGGCTACTTTTTCCTTTTTATTCTGTCGGGGACCCCAGATTATAGAATCATCTTCTACCAGACCTGGGGCTTGAATTAGCAATTTCACTAAAGGACTTTACTCCTTTTTGTTGCATGGAATGGTGCTGCCCATGTAGGTGGATGGCTCTTCTGTCCTCAATCCACCCAGTCTAGAAACTGTCACAGTCTTGCTCAGAGGTTTGTTTCCCGGGGATTCTAGATCCAGTCAGGTGGATACTCAAGAGTAGCCATCTCGGGAAGAATGTAAGAGACCCTACCTCCTTAAATGTCAATTGAAAGCATTGTTCAGGATGCTTCGACCATCAAAACACAGCTACAAGCTAAGGACGCACCTAATCATACATTATACAAATCCCAACAACAAACTGAGATGGATAGTTTATCTAAATGTAACGCTGGCAGTATAAAAATTCTAGAAAAAATTTTTTATAAACACATACTGAGAGAAGATTTCTCAGCTATAACCGTAAAGGTACAAAACACGGAGAAAATATCACAGAAGACATCATCGAAATGGAAAAACTTTTGCTTGCAAGGATTATGTTAAGGGATTGAAAAGACGACGCATAGTCTGCAAGAAAATACTTTGCTCTGTAGCTCTTTCCTCACAGTGGGACCTAAGCTCGGCTGTCTGGAAGCAAGGGAGCTGCGATCTCCCACAGCGATCCCGTCAATTAACGTACCTTCGCGGAGGGAGGGGAGACTCTCCTCTCAGGAGACCCCTCGGCTCCCCAGGTTCTGTAAGAAGTAAACAGCCAACTGGGATGGGACTCTCTAGTGGAATTTACACGAGGTAAACGGTTAGCGGGTGGGCCCTCTAGTACTGAAGGTGCTTCCGGGTTCTCAGAGGTACCTCTGCCTCTTAGTCACTCACGCTCCTGTAAGGGACCCAGTAAACTCACTGCCTCACCAGGCTGGACTTTCTTTGGTTTGTCTGTGCAGTCTCTATCTGGGACACACAGAAATTTCCTTCTGTCTCCCCAATGGAAAGCATCAATGTATTTATAAACCACACAGCTGATAAAACGCGTGTATTCCAGATAGGCACAGAGCATCCAAAAGCCAATAAGGTGAAAATCTGACCAAATAAACGAACGGAGGTCTTGCTGGAGTTCATAGAGGACCATGACAACATCAAAGGCTGCTCGGTAACATCATTACTGGTTTCTTTATTGATTTGTTTTAGGCAAGTAAGGAATTTGGGAGACTGATAGCAACATATTTTAAGGTTTGTACAAGGTCAGATGTCAGATCTGTGAGTTGAGAGTTGGGGTATCTTCTTGAAAGACTGATGTGTATCACACTTGCATGTTGAAGCTTCACCTCAAAACTGTTTTAGCTCTTAACACTACTACCCCAGCTTTTTTTTTTTTGGTTTAGGATAAACATTAAATTCTGTTACTAATAATTTTACTCTTTAGTCACTTGCCTCTGTATTAGGAACTTCTACATAAATGCACATCAAATTTTTAAAAATCAGGTCAGAAAGATCAGTAAAATTGCCCATGATTTTTATCAATATATATATATATATATATATGTGTGTGTGTGTGTGTGTGTGTTAAATGTATAGAATAATGGGTGCCATTTTGGGGCATTTTCATGTGTAAATAGCCGATTTTGTGCTCAGTCCATTTCCTTCTCTTATCCTCTTTCCCTTGACTCCCCTCCTCTCCTAACAGTTGCCCTTTTTACCTTCACACAATTTTATTTTAACCTCCATTCTCCACATGAGAGAAAACAGGTATTTGTATTTCTGGCTTATTTTATATAGGACTTTGCACCATTCTCCTAAAAATGGTATGATTGTAATTTTAATAGCAGAATTGGATTCCATTGTGTGTCTATATCAATTTTTATATGTATTCCTGTGCTGATTGCACCTATAATGATCCTGTAACCTGGTTTTGGTGAGTCCTGCTATAGTACATATAGGGAATCGTGTCTTTCTATGGTAAAATCCCATGTCTTTAACAACAGACTCTGCATCCTTCTTATTTATTGGAATAAATTGCTTGCTTTGCCTTATTTATACTATCCTCCAACACTGCCTTCCATCTTGATGTTTTTCCCATTTGGTTTTGTGTGGTTTTCCCTTATTAATAAATTATATGGGTTTTCTCATTTCATTTTTTACCTAACAGATTTTTTGGAAGATGTTTTTCCAAATTTCTTCTTTTGGTGGTTATCCATAAAAGTCTAGCCCTCATAGTTAGTGTAAATTAATCAATATATTCATCCTCCTCCTGATCAATTATTTTGTCTCATAACATATATTTAAGATGTTATGAGACAAAATAATTAATATGAAACTATCTAAACAATCTGAGAAATAGTGAGAGCTAAAAGTACTAGCAAGATGAACAGAAATCTCTGGGCAGCAACAGCAGCTAGGCTGCGAGACTGACAGCAACATATTCTAAGGCCCATGCATTGGTCATAGTCACGGTTACCCTGGGACTCATGCCACTCCCATGTCTCAGGTTGGACACACCAAAGTCACTCAAGTATTGCTTCTCCTTTGTTCCTTTTCGGCTTTTTCCCAGGGTTATCTGGGCTTTGGTTGACCTTCTAACTCAATCCTTCATGGCCCACAACCCCATATTTTCTCTCAACCCTGATGCACGCTAAAATTCTTTAAAACTCCAAATTATCCCTGAGAGCGAAACATTCTCATTTGTAGAGTCGGCTGAATTTCTGCACTCTCTCCTTGGCCAATCACAAGCTACTAATGAGCTAACAACTAGGCTGAAAAACTCTCTTCGTTTGAGACTCTGATCTTTTCTGCTCACAGAGTCAGTTCAGCATCACAGGCCGCAGCTTATGAGGGGGATGCTCAACAGAATTAAAGCACAAAACGGCTTTTCAGTCCCGCCGCGACGCCAAGAATAACAGTCAGCGATTCCTATCATTTCCCCCAAGTTCTTGATGTGGCGACTCAAGCGAAATTGCCTCTCTGTCTCCTTCCCTTTGTTTAGTACTTCCCATTCAGGCCACAGAATGAGGAACTGCCTTGCTCTATAATGTCTGCTTTTAGATAAAAATGCTGAGGATGAGTGTGACAGCTTCAGGGTGGCATCGGGAGACGATGTTTGTCACCAACAGGTTGCAAAGTGTTTAGCTGTTCCCCGGGTGATGCCGCAAAGATCGCCGCTATGCAAGAAGCAAACAAAACGCCAAGTCATTGTGAGCTCCACCCCAGGAGAGGGATAACTGGCTCTATGGATATGCTGTGTGTGCATCTTCCTGGTTGATTGACCGAGTCCAGTGAGGTCAGCCATGGGACACAGTCTGTGGTGGTGACTGCTGATTCTCTACTTGACAAAACCTAGACTCACCTAGGAGGAGACCCTGGGCACAGACTAGACTGGGCACAGCTCTGAGGTGTTATCTAGACTAAGGTTAGCCTCTGAGAATGTCTGCGATGACTTGCCTTGATACAGTTAATTGATCTAGGAAGATACTTCTTAATCGTGGGTGGAACCATTCCCCAAGGAGGGGATCCTGGACTGTATAAAATGAAGAGGGCAAATGGAGCACTAGTATGTGTGCATGCCTTGCTCTCTGTTCCCAGTTATGGATGCGATATGACCCACTCCCCCCAAAACTTCTGCTGCTATGACTTCTCTGCTATAACGAACTATAATTAGAAACCATGTGCCACAATGAACCCTTTATCCCCTAAGTTGCTTTGCTTGGGTATCTTGTCAGAGCAACAGAAGAGGAAACAAAGACAGTGTCCAACGCAGGGTTAGAAGTAGGCAGAGCACACAGACAGCAGGCAGATTCACTTCAGCTTCAGTGACTGGGACATCCGAACTTCAGCTAGCTTGCCCATGCAAGGCTTGGTGGGGACACACAAAGATGGGTGCAGTTTTGAAATTCCAGAAACACCAGTGCCTCCTGAGCCCACCTGATTCCCCGAAAGGCTTTACATGCCTTTAACACTAATGTGCCTAAAGATGGCTCGATTTCATCAAATTATCAAAGGGCACAGCCTCCCCTTAACAAAGGGCTCGGATGGAAATGCGACTACCACAGTGACCGCTTCCCTCCACTTCCCAGTTGAGTTTGGCTTCGAAGGGACTCGGAATGCAGAGCAGGAATTCCACCATGGAATATTTCAGAGCACACTCAAATTTTAAGGAAAATAGCTAACAGGATTTTCCTTTGAAGTTTAAGGCTTTTCTACTTCAAAGGGCCTGGCTATGTTATTTGATGAGTCTGACTCAAAAGTTTGCTGGGAACCTTTTGTGGAGAGGATGACACGATTTGTGGGAAGCACAGGTGAGGGTTCAGCAGTGATTCGATTGCGGGTTTTCAGGTTGTCTTGAGTTTCAATATCAAATGCTTTGAAAGTTTGTTGTAAACCCGTTTATGGACTCAACTGTGTAAACAGCAGCCATGTGAAACTCCCATCTCCCCAAGTCTCCGCCTCCTCTCTGTCACCAGCCATATTGCTCACTGCTCAATAATATTTTTCCAGGCCTTCTTCTCTAGCCAGGTCCCTTACTTCTGAGTTGAGGCTGTACCTATTCTCGTGCAGAAGCCTGAACTTTTCTTTACTTCGGTCAGCGTCTCCCCTAGACATTTATAACTTCTGCTGTCTGTAATAAAAACCCCATTCTGATTAGTTTTATGTCAACTTGACACAAGTTCAAGTTACTTGAGAGGAGGGAACCTTAGTTAAGAAAATGTCAGAGGCACACACTTTTAATCCCAACACCTGGGAGGCAGAGGCAGGTGGATCTCTGTGAAGTCAAGGCCAGTCAGGTCTACAGAGTCAATTCCAGGATAGCTAGGGATTCATAGTAAAACCCTGTCTCAAAAAAACAAAACTAAAACAATCAAACAAAAATCTCCATAAAATTGGGCTGTAGGCAAGCCAATAGGGCATTTTCTTAATTAGTGATTGTTGTGGGAGGGCTCAGCCCATTGTGGGTGGGGCCATTCCTGGACTGGTGGTCTTGGGTTCTATAAAAAAGTAGGCTGAGCAAGCCATGAGGAGCAAGCCAGTAAGCAGCACTCCTCCATGGTCTCTGCATCAACTTCTGCCTCCAGGTTGCTGTCTTGTTTGAGTTCCTTCCTGACTTCCTTTAGTGATGAACAGGAATGAGGAGAGAAGATGATGATGATGATGATGGTGGTGGTGATGGATGATGGTGGTGGTGATGGATGATGGATGATGGTGGTGGTGGTGGTGATGGATGATGATGATGGTGGTGATGGATGATGGATGATGGTGGTGGTGGTGGTGATGGATGATGATGATGGTGGTGGTTGTGGTGATGGTGATGATGACTATGATGATGATGGTGGTGGTGGTGGTGATGGTGATGATGACTATGATGATGGTGGTGGTGGTGGTGATGATGATGATGTTGATGCTAACTGAGTAGAGAGCAGTACAAACATAAGGACCCAAATCTGATACCAGAACTCATGTGAAAAACTGGATATGATGATATGTGTTTGTCCCACGGCTGGGAAGGCAGACAAGTGGGTCCCTGGAACTCTCTGGCCAGACAGCCTAGCATAATTGGGGAGTTTCTGCCCAGGAAGGAATCCTGCCTCCAAAATGAAGTGGACAGTTAGTTCTTGAGGGGAAATCATACTGTACATTATCCTCTGGCCCAGGGGTAAGTACTCAAGTCGCCTCTCAACTTGATTTAATAATAGTTTCAGAAAACAAGCAATTGGTTTTTTTTCTTCTCAAAAAATGAGGCCTGGGGTGGTGCGGGTTTCTGGGGCTAATGTGACACCCCTACAATGGAGAGGACTGCCTCTGTTTCTGCTTTGTTATTCCAAGCATGCGGTTTTCATCCTCAAGGCTGCCTCAGGATAGCACAACGGATGCTATTGCTACTGCCGTCCCATTTATATTCCGGCGAGCAGCAAGAGAGAGAATCACAAATGCCAAAGAGAACACCGTCTAACCAGCACCCTCTTAAAGAGCGCGCCAGAAGCCTGGTCCAAGAAAGCCAGTGGGAAGATTATGGAGCACCCTAATCGTGTCACTTCTAAATGAGAAATATGGCTGTTTCCTATCTACACAGTCTCTAGAGCCAGGGGCTGGCGTCTCAGGCCACAGGAGCCATTCTTGCCACAGGCAACTCGGACTAAAAACGCAAGCACTCACATCAACCATTCAGGTAGAAGCCTCTTCCTTCCCCACGTTACCACTCTACACAAGGCTTCCCTGGCTCATCTTTGGCCACACCCACCCCACGGTAGCTGTTGACCGCTTCTCTTCTCTAGAGTCTACAGAGACTCTATCACGGGTGAGTCTCTCACAGTCTGTTTTCTGTGCTTTACCCAGACCCGGAATGCAGAAGGTGTTTAACTTGTTGCCCATTCCACATCAGATCATAAACGCAAGAAGTTCAGAGAAACCTGTTATCAGCATCTCCTGACCTCACTAGAGGCGAGGCGCTGTCAGAGCAGTGACCACTTTTGTTGGCTGAATAAACACATAGATATGTGATGACTGACTTTAGTTGTCACCTTGGCCAGATCTGGAACCTACAAGCCTCCTGGCACCCCCCGGAGGACTTTTCTTGATCAACTTCTTTGAAGTAGGAAGATCCATTCTAGATGCCCAGATCAAAGGACACGGGGGAAGGAAATTTTGCTTTTTGCCTGCTTGCTGTCATTCTCGCTGGGAAGTTCATCTGTCCTATTGTTATGGCATTCCGCTGCTTTTATTAGAGCCAGCTTTTTTAGGGTTCCTGTAGACTCTCCAGGAACTGTCCTTCAGGCCTTCAGTGCTAGGTTAGGTCAGATGAGACATCTAGCCATGAGGGCTGACCAACAGCCAGGTTCTCAGCCTCCCTGGCATGAGATAGCCTCTGTTGGATGAGTACCAACCACGCTGTGTAAGCCAACCTAATAACCTCCTTTTACCTAACACACGCGCCCTCTCAGTTTCGTTCCCTTAGAGAACCCTAACCCAGGAATAAGGAAAGCATGTGTCTGAGCTACTGTTCTATTGCTGTGATGAAACACCATGACCAAGGATACTTTAAAGCATTTAATCAGGGGTTTGCTTATAGTTTCAGACCGTGCGTCCATGACCATTGTGGCAGAGAGCATAGCAGCAGACAGACAAGGTGGGTGCTGGAGCAGCAGCTGAGCGCTTACATCTAGTCCAGAGAGAAAAACTGGGCCTAGCATGGGCTTCTGAAACCTCAAAAAGCTCACCACAGTGGCACGCTCTCTCCAACAAGGCCCACCCTTCCTAATCCTTCCCAAACAGTCCACCAACTCGGGACAAACATTTCAAATAGATGAGTCTATGGGGAACATGGCTGGTGGTATGCCAGCTCAGAGTGGGAAGCAATCAGGAAACATCAGAAGTCTGAAGAGATTAGTGATTAATGCCCATCAGAGTAAATTGTTGCAAACTCCAGATTCTCTCGTTTACATACAGGGTTTAGAGAAGATGGATTTTTTTTTTTGTACAGCCATTATTAGAAGATGATGAATCCGTGGCAGATTTTATTCAAATAGAGTCAAAGTTCAGAAGAGGTTCATGAGGATTCTCGGGATTCCTGAGGCTCGCTCTCTTATCTCTTATGTGATATGTATGTGATACCTTGAGCTAATGGTGTTAAACTTGAAATTTATCCAGTTGCCATTTCGAAAAATCGCCATTTCCCTGTTAATCCTGCTCAAAAATAAAGAAGGAGGCAGCGAAGGTCAGCTACCCTCTGAGGTCAGGACAAGAGGGAGACTGGGAGCGCGTGGATGTGCAGCGCCCCCAGCTGGACTGGGGGAACATCACACTCTGCAAGGTGTCCTGCTCGCGGTAAACACTTTATTGGATCTTTCCCCAGAGTCACTTTGGAGACAGAGTGGAGAAGGAAATACTTCTGACAATGGGCTGTGTAGAATTTACTCAGGTAGCTGGATACTCCTTTGTTCTGTTATGCATAAAGGAAAGGGGAAAATGTTTACCCAATAAAGGAATGAATGGTTTTGCTGTCCCAATCAGACATTTGAATACGTAATTAGAAATTTAAAAAGAAATATTTCTGATGAAGAGGTCTACAATCCAGGAAGCTTGAGAACCCTCTACCCTCTGAGACCCAGCTGGTAGATTTTGTACCATTGTTTTTAGCTTGATGAAAAAACACAAGTGAAATCCCAATTTGACTTTGGGGCTTGTAATGGTTTTATTTCACCTTATTGACTCAGAGGTTCAGTTTGGTATTATGTAATGTGGCTAAATCACAGTGAAGAAGGTCCATGGTGGGGGAAGGGGGGTCAGGATGGCCACAGCTCATCAAAAGCAAGAATTAGAAGGAGAGATGGGACTAGTGGGTCTTGGGACCATTTGGAGTCCTGGCCTCCAGCTGTTCTTCCCTGCTATAGATCTTTACTTTCCTTCTGATTTCAGTTACTGAAAGCTGTGTCAAAGTTGTTTACCAGCTCTGCTTCATGAGCACGTGTTGCCTTGGCCTTGAGGATCAGAGGATAAGGTTTTCACCTGTTGGCCCACCTGACTGTGTTGGGTAAATAAGCCTCTGTGGTGCTATTGAATAGGGGGCTTCTTACCAGTGACTTAGAGGTCCGTGTGTCTGTCTCTCTTTCTCTGTGTCTTTGTGTGTTTCAACCTCCAGCCCCTTTCCCGAAGCTGGCGAACTGTATGGTAGCACATAGAGTGCAGACAGGCCGTGTGCACGGCAAGTGGGGAGAGTCATGCTCCTGAGGTGGGAATGGGTGGCTTCTGATCATCCCCCCAATAAGAGGAGGGGGTCATCCATACAGAAACAACTAAATGTAAGCGAAAAGTATTTGTAATTCCAGTGGACTGAGTCAGAGCAACAATGTGATGTTTCTGATCATTCGAGAGCAAGCGCTTTAAGTCTATATGGAACTCTAAATTCTAAATATGCTATCTCAAGTCTTTTTTTTAAATGTGTGTGTGTGTGTGTGTGTGTTGCATGTATAATGCACCTGTGTGTGTGTGTGTGCACGCCTACATGTGGGGAACTGGAAATTGGCACCAGAAATCTTCCAAAATTCTGCCCTCCCTTATCTTTGGAGACAGGGTCTCTCACAGAACGCAAAGATCACTTTTTGGCTAGACTTACTGGCTCAGCGCGCTTGGAGGCTCCACCTGTCTCTACCCCACCAGTTCCAGGGTTACAGAGATCCTTGACATGCCTGAATTTTACAAAGGTGCTGAAGGATCAGAACTCAGGTCCTTATGCTCACACAGCAGGTACTGTACCGAGGGAACCATCCCCCCCATCCCATCCCTTAAAGAGTCTTAATAGGTCTGTTCAAGGTGTTCAAGTTTCCGAGGCTCCACAGTTGGCAGACATTCTTGTTCTACTCGGGGAGAAATGAGCCTGATTTCGGGAAACATGATGCATTGCTCTGGAGAAAAAATCCTTCATAATTGCTCTGGATTAATATGGGTTTCTCTCGCCTTGGAAATCACGATGGGATTCTTAGAGGGAATAAATTAATGGCCCGCATTTCCACGGCTTATGCTAAATGATTTGATCTTTCCTAAGTGTGACAAGTGACCTGGGCAGGAGATCCTGAGAACCTCTTTCGTGATAATTGTCCCGTTTTTGTTTTGAAATGGTTCCTGGGGTCTAAGAACTCAGACCAGTGCCAAGCCACAGTGTGGCTCACAGGACAATCTCTCATTTTAATGGGACAACCTGCCTAATAATAATATAAAAAAACACACGAAAAACCCTGGATCTTTCTTATGAAAGACCTAATTCCTGCTGAGGGCCCCTAAGACTTCAGAGAAACCCCTTTGGATGGGACTGAAGGAAGCTAAGTTCAAAGCTCCCCCCCCCCCCCCAGCTTCCTCAACTCAACTACTGAAGGAACCTCTGTGGGAAACAGCCTCACAGGCAGCGGATGGGACCCAGAATGAGAGTACAGGATGCTGGTGTTCCAGGGTGGCTCTCTCTGGTGCATCAACACCTGAAACCTGGAACCCTCAGGCCTGTCTGCGAGCTGGGTAAGTGGTTCAATCCCTTGAAGGCAGCGGTTCACAACTGGTGTCGGTCTGTCCCCAAGGGGACATCTGACCATGACTAGAGATAGCCCTAAATACCTGGGTTTCATCTAAATATCCTATGGTGCCCAGAACAGCCTATCATGAAGAAGGACGTGGCTTCAAACTCTAGAAGTATTGAAGGCAGAAGGCCTTCAAGATTCTTGGTTTGTGAACTTTGCCAGGAGAGGGGAACAAACACCAGTTCACCTAAGATAGGACAAAAAGACAAGACAAAGAAATGATCCCACTCAAGTCTGTCTTGGTAGACTAGTGGATATAATTAGGGCTAGTTATATTTTATTAGGAGCAGGGGTAAGGAACTACTTATAGAACAGTGGGAACCTTACCAGTGTCCACACTACTGAAGAAAACATCTCACCTTTCTCCAGCAATGGTCAACTTCCTATAAATTCTCAGAGGCAGGTGAGACCTTCACTTGTTCCATGGGTTCGGAAGGCCAGCAAAGCGTTTCTGGGGACCAAGTGGGAGTGTCGACAGTGTGTGCAGAAAATGATGAACTTTCTGAGTTCTGCGATTTCTCCGGCAAAGAGCATGGACCACCTGGCCTAGATTTTTGTCTCTCTGTGTGTTTGTCATTTCTTCATTCCCTAACCGCTCCTAGGCAGATCAAGGCCCTGGAAACCTTGCGTGAGTGCCACAATGGAGTCATAGAAAATGTAGTCTCTGTGATGGGTGGGCTCTCTCACTTAGCACAATGCTGTCAGTAGGCATCCCTGTACTAGTACGTCACTCTTTCTTATGATCAAGTGCTAGTCTGCAATAAGAACACATCACATTGGGACCTTGGGAGCTCAGTCCAGTGCTCCAGTGTGGGTCTCTGTCTCTATCTCCATCCATCGCCAGATGAAGGTTCTATGATGATATGCAAGATATTCATCAGTATGGCTATAGGATAGGATCATTTCAGGTTCCCTATCTTCAGCTGCCCCAGCAACTAACTGGGGACCTCGCCTTGGGCACCTGGAAGCCCCTCTAGGTCCAAGTCTCTTCCCAACCCTAAGATGGCTCCCTTAATTAAGATATGTGCTTCCCTGCTCCCCTATCCAACCTTCCTTTATCCCAATCATCCCGTTGCCCCAAGTTCTCCCCATCCTACCCTTCTCACTTTTCTCTCCCCATCTCCCCTTACCCCCCTCCCACCCCACCCTTAAGATCCCAATTTTTTGCCTGGCAATCTTGTCTACTTCCCCTACCCAAGAGGATAGCTATATGTTTTTCTTTGGGTTCACCTTCTTATTTTGCTTCTTTAGGATATCAAATTATAGACTCACTGACCTTTATTTATGGCTAGAAACCAATTATGAGTGAGTACATCCCATGTTCATCTTTTTGGGTCTGGGTTACCTCACTCAAGATAGTATTTTCTATTTCCATCCACTTGCATGCAAAATTTGAGAAGTCATTGTTTTTTACCGCTGAGTAGTACTCTAATGTGTATATATTCCACACTTTCTTGAAGGACTGAGCTCCCAAAGTCCCAATGAGGAACAGAAGGAGGGAGAAGATGAGCAAGGAAGTCAGGACCAAGAGGGGTGCACCCACCGACGGAGACAGTGGGGCTGATCTATTGGGAGCTCACCAAGGCCAGCTGGACTGTGACTGAAAAAGCAGGGGATAAAACCGGACTCTCTGAATATGGCGGACAATGAGGGCTGCTGAGAAGCCAAGGACAATGGCACTGGGTTTTGATCCTACTACATGTTCTGGCTTTGTGGGAGCCTAGCCAGTTTGGATGTTCACCTTCCTAGACCAGGACGGAGGGGGGAGGACTTTGGACTTTCCACAGGGCAGGGAACCCTGACTGCTCTTCAGACTTGAGAGGGAGGGGGAGAGGAGTGGGGGGAGGGGGAGAGGAGTGGGGGAACGGGGAGAGGAGTGGGGGGAAGGGGGGAGGAGTGGGAGGCTTGGAGGAGGCAGAAATTTTTTTTTCTCAATAAAAAAAAACACTCAAAAGAAAAGAACACATCACATTTGGTTTATTGATGGGATGGTGGCTACTGGAATTATTTCTTCTTTTTGACTATTATGACTAAAGTGGCTATGAACATTCACATTCAACTTCTGTGTATCTGTGCTTGAATATATACATATAACCATGTCTCTTAAGTACACATTTTGAAATGAAATTAAGAGGTCATAAGTATGCAGGTTTTTATTTTTAACACCTTTGAGGAATTACATGGCATTTTCAACATTTGCTGCACACCCATCACTCGGCATGCATCTCGGCTGGATGTGTGAGTCTGAGCATCTTCATGGTTTTGCAAACCCTTGCTGTTATCACCTTTCAATCTCAGGCACACTAGTAGGTATGCCATGGCAAGGGGATTTAAAAAAACCAAAACAAAACTAAGCTTTTTATTACAGTTTCCTTCTGTTTGCTCTTCTTTCCGAGTTTAAATTGTTTTGTGTTTATGCACCGTCTCATCTTCTTATCCTTCATCTCTCTAAGTCCTGCAAAATTTCTCAGACTAAATCTTGTTATTGGTCGTTTTGTAATATCTACCTAATTCTTTTTTTTTAAATTTCATCACATGGTTTTATTTTCTGATTTTCTATAACTTTCTCCTTATTTATTCTGTGTGTCTTTCACATCATGCATCTGGATCCCTTTCATCTTCCTGTCCCTTTGTATCTGATCTGCCCTTTGCCCTTGAAACCTTTCCCTAAATAAAATAAAATAAAATTTAAAAAGAGAGAGAAAAGAAAAAAATAAAGAAAAATCTCATCATGGAAGCTTTATTGTGGCACACTGAGTCATACAGTATACCCTTTTCTCCAAACATCTTTACTTTCAAGAGTTTATTGTTGTGAGCCATTGGTCTGGTACGATGCCTCTGGTTTCTGCTTCACCACGTATACTTGACCCTCACTAGGGCTCCTTTTGGTTATTCTGTTGTTGCCCAGTGTCATGGAAATCCTGAAGCTTTGGATCTGCAGAACATGCCTGTTCACATGTTCCAGCAGACTTTAGATGGGGTGATTGTTGAGGTGGGCCAACTCATAACCCTGGTTCGAGGCCTGAGTAGTTGCAGGATTGGTTTGCCTCTTTCATCACCGTCTTCATCACCATGATGAGCTCTCTAGCATTGTCCGTGCTAGTTCACCCCATGCAACGATGAGCAAGGGGCAAGGGCCAGTTCTCCTGTTTGCCCTCACCTACATCATTAGGGCCAGCTCGCTCTACTATGTTGCTCAGGCAAGGAGAAGGAGACACTCTCCTGAGTGCTGCAGATGGTGGGGTCAGAGATAGCTCTTCCTCTCCTATGACCTTAGGGTAAGCTCTCCCTTATACCAGGAGATGGTTCAGTCGGTAAAATGCTAACTTTATCACAAGCGTGAGGACCTGAGTTCAAATGCTGACCACCCATGGGAAAAGCCAGGTGTAGCGTTACACACCTGTCCTCCCAGTAGTGGGGAGGTAGAGACAGGAGGCACCTCGAAGTTCACTGGCCAGACAGCCTAGCCAAATCAGTGTGCTCCAGGTTCAGTGAGAGACCTTGTCTCAAAAATAGAAAGGTGGAGAATGAATGAAGAAAATGGCCAACATTGACCACTGACCTCCACACACATGTGTGTGCACAAATCTGGACAGGTCTCCATGCACCTATATGAAACATATCACACACACACACACACACACACACGTGCATGCATGGAAATGGACCTTGCACCTCATTAGTCTTCCAGACGGTGTGAGCCTGTTCCTTCTAATGACCGTATCATGCACACCTCCTTTTGACTGCTTCTCTTTTCCCAGAGACCCCGGGGCTTAGCTTGTACTTGTTTGCTCTAGAAGTTCTGGAAGATTTGCTGTTCCCATTGTTTTCTGGGCCTTCCTTTTCAGAACTGCCCTAGATATACTTATTTGGTGTCCCTCTGGTTATTAATGAGTTTCTAGGGGGAAGAGAAACACCCCAGTAATGCGATACGCACCCGAAGTCCAGGAAAGTTTCCAAAGCAGTGAAGACCTACCCTGCCCCCTTTCTACCCTTCCCACAAGCCTTTCCCTTCCTTCACGCCATCACGCCAATGCCACCTCCTGTGTCACTTTGTCTCTCTCCTTTCACTGTGGTTAGCACTCTGCGTCTTTTAGAAAAATGCTCTCCACTTCTATGCTTTGGGGTACTTAAATGCAAGCCATGTCTCCCCCCCAGTGCCTGTCATTTTCCTTTTTATCCCACTCACTGACCCTGTAAATGGCATTTGATGCACAAGAGCTGGGATGGTCATTAGCTTAAAATGACTTTAAAAAAAAAAATCGTTCACAGTTCTGAATCCTGTCTTTGAGGGAGAAAAAAAAGGCACCCAACAGTAAATTCTCTGGCATCCTTGCTGGCCCAGCTGGAGTCTGATTGTGGAAGAATGACAGGCCCTGTGTACCTTAGGTGAGTGACAGAGCACCCCTGCTGCCCTGAAGGCAGGCTCCCAGGACCCACGTGCTTTCCTCTTGTTCCTCTAAAAATGACTTTAATCTTTCCTCTAAAAATCTCAAAACAAAGCTTCTATATATTTCCTGTTTGAGTGTTCGCAAAAGCAAACCATGCAGAGGAAGACAGCAAGCAGCAATGTCTAATTAAGCTGTGTAGTGTATCTTAGAACTGCCAGGGATTGAACTCAGCAAGCAGAACAGGGACCTGTTTGTCCCCCACCCCTTCCTCTCCCTCTCTCAGATTCTTCCATTCTGTGTGAAAAGCTGAGAGACTCTGAAACCCCTTTGCATTATGCTCTTCCTTGACTTAGAAATGTTGGTTTCCTAAAGTGAAAAGGGCACACATAAGACCGCTGCCCATTTGAGAAGGGCACACCTGCATTAAGCCATCTTTGATACCAGGGACATAGTGTTCCCGTCTTCTCCCCTTGATTTCCCAGTTACCTTATGGTCATGTTAGATACCAACCATCTCAATGTTTTTTGAGCTGTGTTGATTGTATCTTCAATCTTATACTGTTTTTGTTTCTGTTTTTTTTTTTCCTTTTCATTCTTTCCAAAAGTTTGCTGGCTGCTAAAATAAACTCTCTGATGAGGTAAGTTGTCTACTTTTTGTACTAAATCATTGTTCCCACTAATCTAATTATTTTAGATTTGTAAAGTGTCTTAGTGTTCTATTTCTGTACAGCGGCAGCTTGACCGTGGCAACTCTTATAAAAGAAACATTGAATTGGGGCTGGCTTACAGTTTTAGACATTTAGTTCATCATCATCATTATGGCTGGACCTGGCAGTATGCAGGCAACATGGTGCTGGAGAAGGAACAGTGAGTCCTACATCTTGCAGGCAACAGGAAGTAGACTGAGACACTGAGAATGATCTGAACATATATGAGACCTTAAAGCCCACCACCATAGTGACACACTTCCTACTACTAGATCACACTCACTCCAACAAGGCCACAGCTCCTAATAGTGTCACTCCCTTTGGGGACCATTTTCTTTGAAATCACCATATAGAGTTAACATCTGTGTCATATTTAAGTCCACTGTTGATTGGTTTGTCTCCATATAGTGAGATTTTTTTCCCCTTTCCCTTCCCCTTTTGCCCACATGGAATTCTATTTTTGTTGTTGCAAGTCAGGTTATTTTGTGAAAGAAGATAGGCAAACATTTGCTTTTGTGCAACATTTCCCAGTCAGGGATTGAGCCAACTGGGGCCTGGGTTCAGCTAATCTGACTTGCTGTTGTTGGTTTATATTCAAACTATCTATCCGAGGTTCCTGGGTTTGAAGACATGGTTCTCATATAATGGTGCTATTTTGGAAGGAGTGGTGGAGTCTTTAGGAGGCAGGACCTTTCTAGAGGAAGTGTGCTCTTGGGGTGGTCTATAGTGATATTTTCTTTGTGTTTTAATAAATAACTTGCTTGAATATCAAAGTTCAAAGTTAGCCACACTAATCAGGCACACAGGTGAGGCAGTGGTAGAACACACCTTTAATTCCAACAGCCACACTACTTAGCCATAGAAACTGGGTGAGGTGGTGCCTTCTTTTAATCACAGCACTAGAGAGGAATATAAGATAGGATGAGACAGGAACTCACTCTCTTTTCAATCTAAAGATTTTATAGAGATAAGAGCTCTCTAGTTGTTGCCTGCTTTGCTTCTCTGATCTTTCAGCTTCAACCCCAATATCTGTCTCTGGGTTTGTAATAGTTGTGCTACATCTGGTACCCAACTTTTGGGTACAAAATCTCTCTCTCTCTCTCTCTCTCTCTCTCTCTCTCTCTCTCTCTCTCTCACACACACACACACACACACACACACACACACACACCACTTGCCTGTGGCTTTATAACCACTGGCAGAAGCTGGAGTTGTACATGGCCAGAGTCACCACCTTACTGGCTAGGTTTTCCTTTCTTCTCTCCTGGTGGACTTTCCCTGAACCCCCTTCTTGGACTGCTGCCAAACTAGGTAGCTGCCTTGAAATCCAGGCAGGCTTTTACTGTCTGCATCAATAAGCCTCGCATTTTTATCATCATCGGTGGCAGATTTGGTGAGAAAATTTGGAATTCTTAAGGGAGGAATTAGTTAAAAGGGAGAGTTTTTCCCCATGTTAAAAAATGGAAGACACAATTACAATAGAGAAAGTTAGGTCTCTGTATGATTGTGTATTCCATGATTGAAAAATGGAACTATTAAATGAAGGGATAATCAACTTAATTGGGATTGACATACTGTTAATTATCACTTAGATAATCCTTGTTGTTTTGAGAATTCTTGGTTTATCTCTTATAAAGTTGTTTGGTTTGACTGCCAAGATACAGGCCTTAGAAAAACTTAATAAAACATTTCATAGAGATATTCAGATCTAGACAGAGGAATTTAATGGAGAACCAATTTCAGAACTGCATTATAAGATTAGATAGGAACAGCCTAAGGTTTTCAAACAGCCAACCTTAATATATTCAATAACCTTATAAACCGCCATTTGCCTATGTGCCTTGTCTGTCTCCTCTATCCAGAGGCAGTTCTTTGACCCTGCTCCCTTTCCCTTGTCCCCTTCCCCTTCTCCCTCATCCTCTATCTCCTTTACCACTGCATCCCAGATGATTCTAATACAGACTGCCCCTTCTTCTCCTCTTAAAAATTACATCTGCAAAGTCATTTGCTGCTGTTTTCACTGCCTGAGTCAGAAAGCAGCCACTTTAACTTTTCCTTCCAGTTTAATAAAGTATCTCTCTTCAAAAACAGATGTTTGAGTGTGATCTGTACCTAACTGGGGAGGTCTGGAAGGGAGCCCCCGCTGTGCGGGAGTCCCCTTCAAGAACAAAAGAAAGTCATGAATATGGCTGACCAGCCCCCAGCTAATCGTCTGCTCACCTGCTACAAATAGAAACATTGCTTTGAAATAATGTAATATTTTTTCTAGCTGTAAGTCATGCAGTTCACTTTTAATGTGAAAAATCCATAAAAGTTAAAAAATAATTTGACTAATATTTTAAAAGTAGAATAACAAAGGTTACTCTGGTAGTGTTAGTGGCTGTATTCTTTTGTGGTCTGTGTGTGCACTATTATTATCTATTTTGTATGTATTTTCTATTCGGTACATATTCCATACATATATAATTCTAGACTTCTAAAATTCACATACATATTTATGATCACAGCATCAGTATCATACTATATAGTTTTCTGTCCCAATCTTTAAAGACTTACTGGTGTATCAGAAGTATTTTCCCATGTCATCAAAAGCTCTTTGTAAATATATTTAATAGCAATATAACATTCTATTTTATAGCCATGCTGCAATTGGATATAAGTCTTTTGTGTACTCGGGTTGTTTCCTGTGTCCCAGTATTGAGAATGATCCCATGATGAACCTCTTTGTGTATACATCTTCGTGTTTGTTTTTGATGACTTCCTTAGGACCCACTCATGGAAGGGAAGATTCCTGATTCAAAGGGGATGGAAGTTTTCACAGCTCAAGACAGATATGTACAAATCCTGTTCTTTAACAAACAGTGCTGCCACCAGCAGTTATGAAAATATATGTGGGAGCTGGAGAGACGGCTCAGTGGTTAAGAGCACCGCCTGCTCTTCCAAAGGTCCTGAGTTCAATTCCCAGCAACCACATGGTGGCTCACAACCATTTATAATGAGATCTGGTGCCTTCTTCTGGCATCCAGGCAGAGTACTGAGACTACTGTATACATAATAATTAAATAAATCTTTAAAAAAAGAAAATATATGTTTTCCTCTACCTCACAGCATTGATTCTGATGAGACTAAAAACCCTTGTCACTGGTGAATCTAAGAGCATGCTTTACCATTCCTTTGTTTAATGCTGGGCCTAAATTTTCTCATCTGTTTTTGGGTATTACCATTTCATTTTCATGAAGCACTTCTTGGTGTTATTCGTCCATTTCCCATCATTAGTGGGCTTTTTTTCTTTTTTTAATATTTATTTTGTCTCTTTGAATACTTTTTTACATGTATGTCTATGTACCACTGAGGCCAGAAAAGGGAGTTGGATCTACTGGAGCTGGAGTTACAGACAGGCGTGAACCACCAGATGGGTGCTGGAATTAAACCCTGATCCTCTGGGAGAGGAGCCAGTGCTCTTACCCGCTAAGCCAACTTTAGTCCCATTTTCATTTCTCAGGCTATATAATAAATATTTGCTTCCTTCTTTCTGTTTTTTTTTTTTATTTCCTTCCTCAATGTGGCTCTACCCTTTTGCACTCCAATAGGGTTCCCATTGTTTCCTCTTGCCGATGGTGGACACTTGGGGTCATAGTTACGATTTTGTTCTGGACATTCAGAAAAGTGTATATTACCCTCTGGTTGGGGTTTAACTCTGTATTGCTGTGCTGGCTAACTTGACAAAAGCTAGGAGGGAGCTTTAATTGAGAAAACGCCTCTATAGGATCCAGTTGCAGTGCATTTTCTTTTTTTTTTTTTTTGGTTTTAATTTATTTATTTATTAAGGATTTCTGCCTCGTCCCCACAACCGCTTCCCATTTCCCTCCCCCTCCCCCGATCAAGTCCCCCCCCCCCCCATCTGCTCGAAGAGCAGTCAGGGTTCCCGGACCTGTGGGAAGCCCAAGGACTGCCCACCTCTATCCAGGTCTCGTAAGGTGAGCATTCAAACTGCCTAGGCTCCCACAAAGCCAGTACGTGCAGTAGGATCAAAAACCCACTGCAATTGTTCTTGAATTCTCAGTATTCCTCATTGTCCGCTATGTTCAGCTAGTCCGGATTTATCCCATGCTTTTTCAGACCTAGGCCAGCTGGCCTTGGTGAGATCCCAATAGAACATCCCCATTGTCTTAGTGTGTGGGTGCACCCCTCGTGGTCCTGAGTTCCTTGCTCGTGCTCCGTCTCCTTCTGCTCCTGATTTGGACCTTGAGATTTCTGTCCGGTGCTCCCGTGTGGGTCTCTGTCTCTGTCTCCTTTCATCGCCTGATGAAGGTTAATATTCCTGAGGATGCCTATGTGTTTGTCTTTGGATTCACCTTATTTAGCTTCTCTAGGAACATGAATTATAGGCTCAATGTCCTTTATTTATGGCTAGAAACCAAATATGAGTGAGTACATCCCATGTTCCTCTTTTTGGGTCTGGCTTACCTCACTCAGGATAGTGTTTTCTATTTCCATCCATTTGTATGCAAAATTCAAGAAGTCCTTGTTTTTTACTGCTGAGTAATACTCTAATATGTATATATTCCATACTTTCTTCATCCATTCTTCCGTTGAAGGGCATCTAGGTTGTTTCCAGGTTCTGGTGCAGTGCATTTTCTTAACTGGTGATTGATGGGGGAAGGCCCAACCCATTGTGGGTGGTGCCAACCCTGGTGGTCCTGGGCTCATGAAGAAAGCAGGATCAGCAAGCACGAGGAACAAGCCAGTAAGCAACACCCCTCCATGGCCTCTGCGTCAGCTCTTGCCTCGAGGTTCCTGCCCTGTTTGAGCTCCCGTCCTAACGTTCTTCCTTGAAGGAGTACAACGTGGAAGTGTAAGTCAAAAAAACCCTTTCCTTCTTACTTAGCTTCTTTAGGTTCACCTATTGTAGACTCCTGAGACAGTGGAGCTGATCTACTGGGAGCTCACCAAGGCCAGCTGGACTGTGACCGAAAAAGCATGGGATAAAACCGGACTCTGAACGTGGCGAACAATGAGGGCTGATGAGACGCCAAGGACAATGGCACGGGATTTTGATCCTACTTAATGTGCTGGCTTTGTGGAAGCCTAGCCAGTTTGATTGTTCACCTTCCTAGATATGGACAGAGGGGGGAGGACCTAGGACTTACCACAGGGCAGGGAACCCGGACTGCTCTGTGGACTGGAGAGGGAGGGGGAGAGGAGTGGGGGGAGGGGAAGAAGGGTGGGAGGAGGGGGAGAAGGGTGGGAGGAGGGGGAGGGAAATGGGAGGCTGGGAGGAGGTGGAAACTTGTTTTTTGTTTATGTTTTTTTTTCTTCTTTTCTAGGACAATAGCCCAGATGACTACTGTTGCTAATTGGGTTCAGATGTTTATTTTCCCACCTGTATTTTCTTCATTTAGATTCTTTGGAATTATTTGACCATTTCTATATTTGCTTGTTGAGTGTTGAGGGTTTATTTATTCTTAATACACTTCTCTCCTTCCTGGGCAAGCTGCAAATGTTTTCTTGAAACTTGTGCCTGCATTTCCATCCTGTAAACTATTTTGCAGCAAGGCTTTGGTGTTGGAGAGGTGTGATTTATTGTGTTTTGCCTTTGGGGTTGTACCTATGAACTCCTTGATACAGGATCACAATAATGATCTCATTTGTTTTCATCTAGAAGGTTTTATGCTCTTAGGCTGTTCGTTTAAGCCTATAATCCATTTGGAGTAAAAATTTATGTAATATGAAATACATTTGAAAGTCCACTTCTTTGCTTATGGATATCCAGAAGTGTTTGAAAATGTTATCCTTTCTTCTAAGCCTTTGTGACTTTGTGCAAAGATGAACCGAATATATTTGTGTGGGTCTATTCCTGAACTCGCTTCTATTTTCTTGATTATGTACCTAGCCCTTCACCAATATTATACCATTCTTGATTATGCATCTCAAGTAATCTTAAAACCAGCTAACGTGAAACTTCTGCTTTCACTTTCAAATTTGTTTTGACTATTCTATTGCCTTTTATTTTCCACATAAATAATGGAGGTCCTTTATGGTATTCTCAGAACATCACTATTAGATATGTAGAGGCTTAGCATTTGTCCCATGACCAGAGTGGGGAAAAGTGACACCTTCATCTTGTATCTTTCTTAGATTTACGTGTGTGTGTGTGTGTGTGTGTGTGTGTCAGTCACATGTGTCCAGGTGCCCGTGGAGGCCAGAGAGGGTATCAGCTACTCTAGAGCTTGAATTATAAATGATTGTGAACTACCTAGTGTGTATGCTAGACCCGAAACTGGGTTCTCTGGAAAAGTAGCAAGCACTCTTACCTGCTGAGTCATTTTTCTAGCTCCTACTAGTGTATCTTTAGTCTGCAAAAAGGGAATACCTATCAGTTCATCTGGATCTCGTTTGACTTGTTTCTTCAGGTATTGTTATATTCTAAATTCAAAGTCTACTCATTTTTGATTAGACTTGCACCTACAAATCTCACACTTTTTGCTAAACAGTATTTTGTCTAATATTTTTGATTTCCAGTTGTTCATTGCTACTGTATAGAAACATGATGGATAGTTGAATATTGAGCTGACAGTCTAGGACTTTATTAATCTATCTTTAACATCTTCTATAAAGACTATCGTCTCTGAGTGAAAACAATTGTATTGTTTTTCTTTCCAATCTATAGCCTTTTAATTTATTTTCTTACTTGAATTACACTATGAATTTTCACAATGTTCAATAGGAAGCTGGGAGGGAACATCCTTCCTTTGTTTTTTGTCTTGGGGGAAGGCATTAAATCTTCCACTCTTAAGTGTGTTTGCTGCAGGTGTTCCATGGATGTACTTCATCAGATTAAAGAAGTGTCCTTCTGTTCCTAGCTTGTTGCCAGTTTCTATCAAACACTGACTCTGAGCTTTGCCTAACTCTTTTTTCTGCATTCACTGATACGAACATATGGGTTTACTTAACCTGTGAATCTGGCGAATGGCACTGATTGATTTGTGCGTTAGAAGTGCATCTTGTGTTCCCAGAATAAGCTACATTTGACTGCAAAGTATTCGACTTTGCACATATTGTTAGGTTCGATTTGTTAGCTCCTGAAAATTCTTTTATTTTCTACTTTTCCAGTGTTTTAAAATATTTCAATTTTTTAAAAAAACTCCTATACATATATATTGTATTTTGAACACAGATCTCTTTCTTCATTCCCTACTTCCTCCATCCTTTTTTTTTGTCTCTATCACCTCCCATTAGTCTCCTTTGCCCACCTAGACAATTTCATTTTTTTCGTTACTATATTCATACATGCTTTTGTGTAGCTTTATGAATTCTAGGACCCACACATACTGTGTTTGTCTTTCTGAGACAGACTCTACTTGTCTAATATGATTGCCTCAGTTACATCCATTTTCCTGCACACGGCAAAACTTCATTGTTCTTTATGGTTGAAACAATTCCACTGTGAAGAGACACCATATTTTCCTTACCTAGCCTTTTGTTGTTGGATACTCAGGTTTGTTCCATTGCTTTGCTATTTCGTGAATGGTCTGCACTGAACGTTGAAGAATATAGCAGACATCTGTATGACTTGTTACTGAATTAGCTTTCTTATTGCTGTGACAATATACCTAACAAGAAGCAAATAAAGGGATGAAGGAGTTATGCTCTGTAATTCAAAATGATATGGTCCACTGGAGCAGGGAAAGCATTATGGTAAAGCATAATTAATAAAAAAATCAGAGGGAGAAATTGGGGTTCATCCTGAAGATCTGAAAAGCAAAACAGCCAGCCACTGGCTCTTACCTGGACCTCAGTCTGAAATGGCGATCCTGCCTCCAGGAATCTCAGAATGAGTCTGTGTCTGAGAGCTGTTTCCTCCCATGTTATAATCCTTTCTAGTTCTGGGACTAAAGGCGTGCACCACTGGGATTAAAGGCCTGTACTGCCCGGTTTCTATGACAAACTAGTGTGGCTAGTGGGATTAAAAGTGTATGTTACCACTGCTAGGTAGTAAGGCTGACAAGTGGGGCTGTTTTACTCTCTGATCTTCAGGCAAGCTTTATTTATTAAAATACGAGTAAAATGTCACTACATTACAACCTGCGGAGGTTTTCTGTAAAGGTCTATGCTTAGTGTAACGGAATCTTTGCTCTGAGAGGTGGGAGCCGCACTTACCTGCGGGTGTAAGAATAAGCTACAGAATGCAGCTATGAATTGGGATGGTCTAGGAAAGTGACTGCAGTAGATTGTCTTCTGATATCCATGATAGCACTAAGCCCAGGTACTTGTCTAGGTTTCTAGTAGCAGGCATAGCTTCCCTCCTATTGAGTGGGCCTTCTGCAATATTAGACAGCTGCTGGTTACTGCCGAGATATGCGTGGCGGTATTCTACCTTTAGGGATGTCTTGCCAAGATAGTCATTCTTATAGTTCACAGCTGGATAGATGATTGAAGTTATACCACTTGGGGTGGCAGTGCTATCCACAAGAGCCATAGACTATATCTAATAAAACCCTTCTATTGGGCGTGAGAAACCTCCTCTGAGTTGTTGGGCAGGGTCGTCCAAATGACTCTCAAAAGAATATAGGGTTTTGCTGTTGGTCTCTGTCGCCTCTCAGAGGTTGAAGGTTAGCCTCTGAAGACACCACACACCTTAAACACAGGACTTAGAAGAGTTGATCTGGATCTTTCCTGAAAGCCTTCCCACTGCAGTCTGCTTTCATAGTTCCAGAAAGTACTATGTAAGGTGTCAAGGGAGGAGGATGATCAACAAATGAATGATCTTTTTTGATAGGTTCTTTAATTTTGATAGGTTTACAAGTATTTTATCCAGAATTTTTGTGTTCATGTTTATCATGGAAATTGGCCTATATTTTGTTTTGTCTTTGTTTTTTGTCTTTCTCTAGTTTTGGTGCTAGAGTAATTCTAGTCTCATAAAAAAGTTTGTTATTGTTTTTTCTATTATGGAATAGTTTGAAAGGAACTGTTGATAATTATTTGACTGACTGGCAGAATTCAGCAGTGATTCTATCTCAACCTGGTCTTTTTCATTTAGGAGGTTAATTTTTTTTTCCTTTTGCTTCAATCTTGTTATTTACTGTAACCTGTTTAAGTTACTTATCTCATTTGGGTTTTATTTTGACATGTCAAAATCATCCAGGAATTTCTCTGTGTATTTTAGACTTTCTGGTTTAGTGTCATGTAAGTTTTTAAGGTATATCCTAATAATTTTCTGAATTTCATCATATCTGTCATAATGTACCTACTTTTATCTCTAATTTTACTAATTTGGGTCTTCTCTTTCTCTCTCTTGATTAGGTTGGCTAAGGTTTTGTCAGTCTTGGTTTTCAAAATACTAACTCTCTGTTTCATTGATTCTTCACAATTATTTTTGTTTCCATTTAATTGATTTCTGTTCTGATCTTAGTTATTTCTTTCTACTGATTTTGTATTTGGTTTGTTCTTGTTTGTCCAAGGCCCTAAGGTGCATTACTAAGTTATTTATTTGGGTTTTCTTTAATTTCTTAGTGCAGGTATATATAAACTCCCCTCTTAGGATAATTTTCATTGTATCATATAGACTTTGGTATTTTGTTTTCATTTTTATTTGATTCTGTGAAATTTTTCATTTGATTTTTGATTTTTCCCTGTTTGAGATGTGCTGCTTAAAATTCACGCTTTTGAATATAGGTTCTAGAGCTTCCCTTGCTCTTTATAGTTTTGTTCTGCTATAATCAGATTGCAAGAAATTACTTCAACTTTCCTGTATTTGTCAGACTTGCTTTGTGTCCTTATATATGATTTAGCTTTAGAGAATATCCCGTGGGCTTCTGAGAACAATGTGTATTCTCTAGTGTTTGGGTAGAATTTTCTGAAGAAGTCTGTTAAATCTATTGGATATGTGGTGTCGTTTTATTCAGATGGTGATAGTGGAATGTTGAATCTCCCTATCATAGTGTTGGGATAATCTGTGATTTTATATCTAGTGGTATTTGTTTTATAAAATTAGGTACCCCCTCATGTTTAATGTGTGTATATTTAGAATTATAATGTCCTCTGTATATATTGTTCCCTTAGTCAATATGACGAGACCTTTGTCTCTTCTGAATAGCTTTGGTTTGATTTCTATTTTTCATATGTTATAATAATGACATGTGCCTGCTCTCTGGTTTTGTTTTCTTGGCATACCTTATTTTTTCATGCTAAAGTAACATCTGTCTTTTATGGTGAAGTACATTTGTTGGATGTAACAGATAGATGGATTGTGTACTGTAATCTACTAGTCTGTGTCTTTTGGTTGATGAATTAAGAATATTAATATCCAGAGTCATTACGAAAAGATATGAGTTAATGCCACCATTTTATAATGTTTGATATTTCTCTTATTTAACTGTTATTCTCATGTGGTTTATTCTTCTCAGTGGCTTTAAGGATATGTTTAGCTTTATCTTCAGTTCAAAGGATTCCTTCAAGTATCTTTCATCATGAGCTCCTTTAGCTTGTTTTTATTGTGCAATTTTTTTCCTCCTTTAATTATGAAAGCTAGTTTTGCTGGATATAGTAGTCTAAGTTGGCGTTTGTTGTGTCTAGAATTTGAAATAAGTCATTCCAAGCTCAGCTCGATTTTAAAATTTCTCTCGTCAAGTATATTTTCACTCTGGTGGGCCTACCTTTATTCATGATTTGGTCTTTCTCTCTTTTTATTAACAGTGTATTTTATTTTCTATATCTAATGGCTTAATTATGTAACAGGGGAAAATCTTCTTCAGGTCTTGTCTGTTGGTGTTATAAATCCTTTTCTATCCTAACTGGCATCTTTATCCAAATTTGGGGGCATTTTTTTCTGATATGGTTTTGTTGAAGTTTTCTATGACTTTAGAATAAAATTATTTTCCTTTTTTGATGCTTAAGGTCTTATATTTAGTTTATATATCTCAAGCATTCCAATCATACTTACATGTTACTTTATTTTTTTATTTGATATTCCAATCCCTCCTCCTTCTTTTCAAGCACAGACAACATGGAGCTTTTTATTTGACTTGGTATGTTTTTTATTTTCACCATTTCTGTTTTTTTAACTGCTTCTCTTCTTTGATGAATTCCTCTTTTGTAGCTTGTATTGATTTTTCTCATTTCATTCAGCTGTTTGTGTTTCCTTCAAGTTCATAAGGAAGATTTTGTTGTCTTTGATTTTTTGAACATATTTATAATCATTCTTTTGAGTTTTTTTTTTTTTGTGGGATGAGTAGATTCTGGAGAAGTTACATTCCTGTGGCTTCTCAGAATACTTGTGTTCTTTGATTTCTAACTTATGCATCCAGAGTCAGGTCATTGCTTTATTTGTTTGTTTGTTTATTTAAAAGTCTCCTTATTCTTTCATTGCAAGGATTTGAGCCTTATCAGACAACTTAGGCTATGGTAGGGTTGCAGTGTAGTTTCTCACTGCTAACCTGGTGGTCAGGGCACGAGGTTCAAATGTTAGTCCTTGCCTTTAATTAGTGCATCACCTGCAACACCAATCACTATCAATGCATGGGCCTACTAGGAAAGTATAGTACCAGTCAAATAAAAACGAATCACCCCTTAAATTCCATTTATTTTAGGAAATAAAGGAACACTGATAGTTGTGTATGCACAGACTGTGGATAATGCATGAAAAGAAAAGAAAAAGAAAACATGGTAACACATGATAAGTATTGGGTTTAGAGGGGGAAAGTAGAGCAGGTAAACACACCTAGAAAAGGAACAATAGGGACAAAGGAGAGGGAGATGAAGCATTTTTAGCTAAAGATTGCCTGAAAAGGGGCAGGTAAAGGAATAGAATCAAAATCCCTATGCTATTCCCTGCTTTAAGTAGGCAGAGATACAGAGACTGCTTCAACCAGGCCGGCCTGTGCTCTTTGGAAGTGAAAGATGAACAGAGAAACCAGTAGGGGATAGGGCTAAGGTAGTGGAGTGGTTTGCTAAACCTCAGGTGCTGAACATACTCATGGGCATTCCTACAGGTGACTGTTTGCTAGTTCGGGTCCCATCTCCTTCTCCTGTCCACTCTCCATAACTGGTCTTCATCAGCCTGGCTCGTTTCTGGAATTCCCAATGTTGTTCCTGTACACAGTTCACTGGTGGAGACCACCCATATCTGCAAGGTCAGCAGTAGCAGGGCCAAGGCCAGGGGGAGTCAGGGTGAGAAGGCCAAGGTGTGCAGGCTCTGGCTGTAAATAGACAGGTGAAGCTAGTGCAGTTGTAAACAGGGATAAACAGTGGGACTGGAGCCAAAGTGAGCAGGCTGCTGTCATCGAGACAACTTGGAGCCACGGCAAGCAGGCTGTAGTTAAAAAGTTGGCGGTGAGCGTGATATGGAGGATGTGGGTACCATGGTGGAGTCCCCTAAAGGGTCTCTTCACAGTTGAAGATCATTAAGGCTTCCCCTCTTGCAGGGAATTTCCTTGCTACAATGGTTAAGACTGTTCCACAGAGTGGCTCTGGTCATCTTGGCTGTCAACTGTAGCAGTGGTGGCAGCAGGGGTGGGTATCCATGTCCATTCCTGACAGAAGTTTGCTGGCAGGTGGGGTGAAGACTATTCGGTGAGATGTGGATATGGCAGGAGCAGCTGACTCGGCAGTCGCTATAGCAGCTCCCATCCTTCTCCTCCCCTCAATTATCTCCTACACACGCAGCAGCTGCAGCTCCCAGTCTGCAATGGTGCCTGGGAGTCAACAGGTTTAAACTCTGTGTTGATGTTGATTAGAAGTTTGTTTCCCTGTAAACTGAATTCAATGTTGCATGCAAAGCAGAATTCACTGTAGTCAGGTAGGGTTTATCCCTGGGATGCAAAGATAGTTTAATATATACATAAATGTGACACACTACCTCAACGAAATGAAAGAGAAATGTCATGCGACACTCTTGATGGATGCAAGACAATCACTTAGCAAAATAGCCTTCCAGGCGAAAAACTATCAACAGATGAGGCTCAGAAGGGACATATCGCAATGCAGTGAAGACATACCTAAAAAGTCTGCAGGGAGGGTCCTCTTCATTGCTGGGATTGGTGCCTAGCCCAACTGTCACCTTAGAGGCTTCTAGCAACTGATAGAAATGGATGCAGACCCACAGCTGAACATTATGTGGAGCTCAGGGAACCCTGAAGAAGAAGGGGAGAAAGGATCCTAGGAGCCAGAGGGGTCAAGGATACCACAAGAAAACCCACAGAATCAACTAGCCTGGGTTCACAGGGGCTCACAGAGACTAAGGCAACAATCAGGGAAGCTGTATGGGACTGACCTAGGCATTCTGCATACATGTTACAGTTGTGTACTTTGGTCTTCTTGTGGGACTCCAAACACTGGGAGCAGTGGCAGTCTCTGACTCTTTTATAGGTCTCTGGGACCCTACTCCTCATACTGGGTTGCTTTGCCCAGCCTTAATACATGGTGAGGCATTTAATCTTACTGCCACTTGATATGCCATGTTTTGTTGATATCCATGGGAGACCTGCCCCTTCCTGGACAGAAATGGAGTGGGAGTGGATTCGGGGATGGGAACAGAGTAGGGGGAGTGAGGGTGAAAAACTGGTGTAGATTGTTCTTCACTATCCTTTGGGTATTTTAAACTATCCGTGCTCATGTCCATCTCTGTCATTCTTAAAACCGGGAGCCTATGTGTTTCCATTTTTGTTCAGTATTGCTAGAGGGAAATTCATTCCATTGATCTTTTCAAAGAATTGGCTTTCACTTATATCGATTTTGATGTTTTCTGGTATTTACTTTGTTTCAGTCCTTTTATCTTTATTATTTTCCTCCTCATTTTAATTTCTCTCTTTATTTTTTCCTCTTTCCCATAAATGCTTAAAGCAAATCTTATCTTACTTGTTTAGGGTCGATTTTTCTAACACAGTTTTTTTTTATTATAAATTGTTTGCCATAACTTACAAACTCTGATGTGTTGTAGCTTCATTTCCTCAGAGCAAGTCTTTCTGAGCTTCTCCTGAGAGTTTCTATTTCATCTGTGACCTACTTAGATGTGTGTTGCTTTACGTTTGAATATTTACATGTTTTCCAGCCGGGTGTCTGTTAGATTCTAGTGTATGCTTCTGCAGTCATAGGGCAGATCAGGTGCTGCCCCCTTGTGGCAGGGTGATGAGAAGAATACCTCTTGTAAAGAAGAGTCTTTCTCAAAGAGAGAAAGACTGGAAGAGAGGGCAGCAGGGTTAGAAAGTGCAGAGGGGCACCCCTGTGGGGAGACAAGCAGTGTGAAGCTGCAGCTGCTGGGGGATGCTCTCCTGAGGGGAGGGAAAGGGGAAGCCTACTCTGAAGAGACCAGTGGTCTTGCCTGGTCTGCCTTGAAGAGACCAGTGGTCTTGCCCATCAGGCTAAATATGGTTTCCATAAGCCTGCATTCAGCTGGGGATTCTGGTTAGAACATGGCTGCTTTTGAGATAAACCAGTTCTGTTTTGTCTTTCCCCATGTATCCAAAGACTGTGATCAGGTACCATGCTTTAGAGAGAACCCATTGTTTAAGACTGAGTTAGACCAGTGCTCTGAGAGCAAGAAGCAGTCCCGAAGCTGGGAGCCTGTGGTCAACACACCACAACCCAGAGTGGGTGGAGGCTTCAGGGAACAGTTTACAGAGGGTTGGATCCAACACCCTCAGGAAACTCACGTGGTCAGAGGTCCAGCTGGGGCTGTGACAGCCACTGTGGTTAGTAGAGCAGTCTCAGTTGCAATGAGCTGAGCACCTCATCTAAGGGGAAATGTGGGCTCAGAGAGCTCCTAGCCTAAGATCAATGAGTGGCCCAACATTTTTCCTTTGTTTTTGAGATGCTGTGTTTGTTTTCATTTTTTTTTGTTTCTTTATTCTTATATTCTTTGACAGTTTCACTGTCAAATGTAATGGATATTAGTCGTGAAAAGCCCTATGGGCCCCCCCATCCCCTCTCCCTCTTCCACTTAATCACTTCTTCCCAAGAACCCCCTCTTCTATTTTTGTGTCTTTTTGTGTGTGATCCATCAAGTAGGCTACCTTTATGCTGCAAGGGTCACTACCAGTGAGACCAAGAACCTGGGAGCTCCAGCAGAGCCCTGGACTTATACAGCCTCATCCATCCAACAGGGAGGTGTAAGCCTTGTGGGTTCAACAGCACAGATGTCCACCTGCCTATGTGGATCAGTGCCACTTGCTTCTCCCACCGCCACCACACTTGGGAGGCATCCCCAGGCTAGACCGTCCATTAATCTAGGGAACACAAACTGAGGAGCCTCAGGAATATCTGCTCACCCCAGACTGCAAAGCAAAATGTGGTCAGCAGAAGCTCCTGATGGGCAAGGCACAGTCCTAAATGGCAGGGAGCCCAGACAGGCATTTCATATCATAGAAAGCACAGCAACATTCTGTTGCAATGGTCCCTGCCCCAAACTGTCTAACTTCAGTTCAAAGCACCAGCAGGAGGTCGCTCCAACATTCACCCTTGTTTTCTGTGCCCTTATATTTCCATTTTTCTTAATAAATTATAGTTTGCATATTATTTAAGATAATTTTATATTTTATATTTAGTTGTCTTCTTGCATTTATAGAATATACATTGAAATAAAAGCAGAAGGTAGGGGTAGCACCTTGGAGAGGAGTAGGAAAAAGAGAGGTGTAGGGGAGCAATTATAAGAAATGCACAGTGATCAAGATATGTAAAAATGCCACAGTGAAATCCATTACTTTTATACTAACTAAAGAATAAAAATTTAAACTGGCTCATGTCTGAGGGTTTCTATTGCTGTAAAGAGACACCACGGCCAAGGCAACTCTTATAAAAGAAAACCATTTAATTGGGGTAGCTTACATATTTAGGAATGTAGTCTGTTATCATCATGATGTGACATACTGGCATGCAGGCAGACATGGTGCTAGAGAAGGAGCTGATATTCCCATTTCTTGACCTGCAGGCAGTGGGCTGAGACACTGGCTATGGCTAGAGCATATATGAGATCTCAAAGCTCAACTTCCCAGTGACACACTTTCTCCAACAAGGCCGCACCTACTCCAACAAGGCCATACTTCCAAATAGTGCCACTCCCTGGGGGTGGGGGGCATTTTCTTTCAAACCACCACAGAATATAAAACAGTTTCGGGGCTGGCGAGCTAGCTCAGTGGGCATTTGCTTTTAAGTCTAGTGTTCAACCTCCAGGACTGATAGGGTAGAAGAAAAGGACAGACTCTGACCACCACATTGCGGTATCCTCATGAACACACACACACATTAAATAAATAAATAAACATCATAAAAATGTTTGAACAGTTTCAGATTTGTATTTTCCTATCAGGGGCATGAAATCAGCAAAAGCTACAGAAATATTAAAGAAAACACTCAGGAATCTGAAACAGTTTTGGATGCCAACATTTTGGACAAAATATACATTAGCCTGTCATATTGTTAGGAAGCTTGACTGGCCAGATAGTTCCTTCTTATTTATCAAGGCCCACCATGCTAAAGAACTATGATGAAACGGCAATGGCCACTGCCTTGCTCAAAACAGTGATCTGTACCCAGTGATTTATATGCATTTGCTCATATCCTCACAGAGGGCTTTCAAAAGTTAATATCTTAAATTTTTTTTCCAAGTTTGAGTCTTGAAGTCGTTAAGTACCTTTTCCAAGGTTATATGTCTATTAAAAGACATAAATAGATTTCAAATATAAATTCTTAAAAGGTGTCCAGAACACTCTGCTTTCAGAGAAGAGTGAAAAAGAACTTATTCTTAGACATAAAGTATTAATAAGCTCATCTAAGCTATAGTTGGAAAGTGAGGGAAAGCTTGAACACTCATTTTGTTTTGAATTTGAAATTTTACCTGAGAATTAGAAACAGCGGCAAAGTAGGAAAGGTCTCACTGGGACATTGCGCTGCCCAAGGTCTGAGATTCGTAAAACTATTCCGAGAGATGTGAGCAAAATCAGGCAAACTATGGCACGGAAAATAAGATGGCTGCTTGCAGTGTGCTATTCTTAGGTAGAACACAAGGAACTCCACCTTCTAATAACTTTCCCCATAGTAGAATTGGGAACATGGCTGACAGATATTTCTCCACAGATTTGTCCCTGTCATTTTCCCACAGGGACGAATCTTGAGGAGCCCCCTGTTGAGTGAAAGGAAATGAGTATGTGCATGGAAGGGAAATGATCAGCTCACTTGAGAATCCATTTTCAGTTTCCTGAAAAGCTACCAAACCATTTGCTGTAGTTGCTACACCACGTTGTATTCCAACTTGGAGATCCCAAAGCGTCCTGCTACACAACCGCTGAGTTTGGACATGGCTGTGTCCCCAGTGGCTCATGTGCTGGCCTCTTGGGTCATGGTGTGACAGTGTTGGCTGTAGAACCTTGAGAGGGGTGCAGCCTAGTGAGAAGTGACTAGGTCGTTAGGGTCAATATTAGAAGAAAGCACCATTTTGAATTGATATGCACACAAGATTCTTCATCACTGTAGAGGGCGGAAGGAAGCGCAGCTACAGCTGCAGCTGCCTCATTCACCTCCACCCCTCTCTCCTCCGTTTCTTTCTTCTTCTCCATCTCCATTCCCTCTTCTCTTCTTCTTCCACTTCTGCTTCTCATTCTGCTTCTTCTTTCCTCCTCCTCTTCTTCAGTTGCCATTCTTTCTCTTATTCCTCCTCTTCCTTTGGGACAGAGTCTAACCATGCACCCCAGCCTGGCCTTGAACCTACTGTGCTGCTCCTGCCTTGGCCTCCTGAGTACTGAGTTGTGAGCTATGCCACCATGCCCAGCTCTGGCTTCTTACTTTGCTCATTATATCTCTCCCTCTCATACCTAATCCATTAGGGTGCCACCCACTGTGGTGTGAGATGGCAAGGAGGAGATTTATGAGAGTCGAGGCCGTTATGCCTGGACTTTTAGCATCTAAAACTGAACTAAATAAATGTACCTCTCTTCTGTATACATTACCCAGGTTAAAGCATTTTCTGAGAGCAATAAAAAAAACAGACTAATAAAACACCCTTATAATCACATTTTAAAAACAAAACCCTCAAAATGGAGGTTGAGTTGTAGCTCATTGTGACTGCCTTGTCACCGCTATTTGTGTGTCGTCTTTGAAGAAATGTGATTCAAACCATTTGCCTATTCAGAGATCACGTTACTTATTTCTTGCTTTCTCAGTTGTGGGAATTCTTACAGTCTGGATATTAGTTCTTTGTCACGATATATTTGCGTGTTTTCTGCCACTTCAAAGGTTGCCTTTTCGGTCTCTTGACCATGCCTTGATGCTCAAAAGTTTTAAATTTTAATGTCTCCCAGATAGAAGTGGACTCCTGTACTGTCTGTCCTTTTGTGACTGGTTCATCCTATGGATATCCTCAAGTTTTAACTGTTTGTGAACAACATGCATCTGGACACGTATATTTTTATTACCTGGGCAGTTTGTAGTAGGAGCAAAAAAGCAAGGTGAAATTTTATATATACATTCCCATTTCCTTCTGGGAGCTTTATAGTTTCAGCTCTTACCCTTAGGTCTTTGATACAGTTTGAGTTAATTTTTTAATGTGATGTGAAAGTCTAACTTAATTTTTTTGCACGTGACTATTTACTTTTCTAAAAGATTTATTTTTATTTTATGTGTATCAGTGTTTTGCCTTAATAAATATATATCAGTGCACTGCATTCATGCCTGGTACCTACAGAGACCAGAAGGGGGCACTGGGTACCCTGGAACGAGTTACAGATAGTTGTGAGCGGTTATGTTGGTGATGCGCTTGGAACTCAGGTTTTCTGCACGAGCAGCTGGTACTCTCAACTGCTGAGCCATCTCTCCATCTATTGTTTGCTTGTTTGATAGTAAAGGATTTTTTTCTCTTGTCACTTAAAAAAAAATCATTTGACCCATTGGACTGGAGAGATGGCTTGATAGATAAGCACTCACCACATTAATGTGGCGTTCAGATCCCAGCATCCATGTGACTGCCAGGTAGGCGTGGTGGCCTCTTAACAGTTCCATCGTACACAGTAGACAGAAACAGGATCACAGAGTCAGCTGGCTAAATAGACTAGTTGCAGCAGTGAATTCTAGGAGAGAATTCAAAGAATAAGGGGGACAGAGATGGAGAAAGACAACCAGTGTTGACCTCTTGCCTTCACAGTGTTAGGGATATGTGTGCACATATACTCCACCAACATGTGCCCCCACATGCAAACATGAATACACACACTATATATATATATATGTATATACACACACACACACACACACACATACACACACACACACACAATCATTTGATCGTATATTTTCAAGAACTTATTCATGGGCTCTATTCTATTCCATAGATCTATCAGTCTGTTTGCCAGAACCATACTGATCTGACTATTATAGTTTTCCAATGCATTTTGAAATCAAGTATTTTTCTTTTTGCTTCTTTCTTGTTTTTCAAGAGTGCTCATTTTTGCTATTTGAAGTCTTGTAGATTCTATAAGATGTGCTTTTCTGTTTTCTGCCTCAGCAAGCACGTTGCTTGGATGGTGGTGGGAATTGTTGAGTCTTTGGATTGCTTTGGACATTTAAACAACTCTAATTTCCAAAGTTCCTGGACATGGGATGAATGTCTTTCTGTGGGTGTCATCTTTTCATGCTTTTATCCACATATATGGCTTTTTCTTTTTTTAAATAACCACTGCATTTATAATAGTAAAAATTGAAACCAACTTAAATGCTTGCCCTTCAGTGATTGTTGGTTAAACAATCCACAACCCTGGAACATCCTAGCACCAATAAGAAAAACCCGAGTTGCCAAAAGTTGGAGAGAGGCAGCAGAGCTAGGATCCCACAGAATGGACATTATTGGGCGATCTATTGACCAGAGTGTGGTTCCAGGCAGCAGCTGAGTCTGGATAAGAGGCACATATACAGATCGGTATGAAAGTGATTTCACCCTAACTGAAACGTACTTGGTTTAACAAGGAGTCGTGGACACCCCTGGTACCAGTGTCCAGTTGTCAAGATCTCAGTAAATAGTTTCGTCTGCCTCTGATTTACTAGGCAATGATGAGAGAAAAAACGGAGCAGGGCTCCTCAGGGGGGCAATCACAGCGGTTATGACTTAGCACAGCTGCGGTCGGTCGTGTTAAACCTAATCCATAAACCAGGCTCCGCCCTAACTCACTAGTCAACAAAGGGAGCAAATGCACTGCTGAAGTCCTCATGATTTCTGCTGAGCCCCCAGAGAACTTCCTGCGGAAAGTAAATCCTCAAGTGTTGTACACTAAGAGTCCACTTAAATAACATCCTCGAGATGATGAAATTATAAATATGAAAGGTTTGTGATTCCTAAGATTTAAGGGTGGCTTGAGGGCAGGAGGAAAAGGGAGTGTGGTAGACAGGAGAACAGGGGCACTGCGGTGCTGGAAGGGTTCCGGATCGACAGTGTTGATTCTGATATCCTGTTGTGATGCTCTACTCTGCTTTTCACAATGAAACCCACTGGGGACACTAAGTAAGTGGTACCTGGGATTTCTGCTGTTTCCTACAACTCTATGCGAATCTATAGCCCTATCAAAATAAAAGGTATAATTTAAAGAAAAAAAGGCACAGAAGCGCACATTATCTTTTAGAAAGCTTTCCATAAAATACTGATAACAAAGAGATTCCCCCACCATGCTGCTTGGGAAGTAGGTGGGTATTATAACTCACTTCTCAAGGTCTCTTGAGAATCAAGGCTTTTTGTTTTGATTTGTCTTAATGATGTTCAGAATCAAAGTGTCTTCTAGCCCGAATAACACTGGAAATTTTAGGAGCACAGTTGCTACTAGAAACTAATTGGTACCGAAGAGAAAAAGGAGAATGTGTCCAAGAGAGTGTGATGCCCTTGTCTGAGTCAGGTGGCTTTGAGTCCTGGCCCAGCAGCATGAGTGCCATGACTGCCTGCAGGCTGGTACCTTGCAAGCACTCGCAGGGAAATCTGCACAGTCAGATAGTGAGGGCTGCATTTTATGTTGCCCAGCCCCGTCCTAGCCCCGCTTCCAGCCTTATGTTCTGTAAGCAGAGACTGCTCTTTCATTCCTGGCCACCCAGACCCGAATAATCACACAGAAACTGTATTAATTACAACACTGTTTGGCCTACTAGCTCAGGCTTCTTATTAGCTAACTCTTACATCTTAATTAACCCATTTCTATTAACCAGTGTATCACCACAAGGTTGTGGCCTACTACTGGTAAAGTTCCGGCATCTGTATCTTTCAGCAACTACATGGCTTCTTTTTGACTCTTCCTACTCTCTTTCTTTATCCCTTCCAGCCTGGCTATGTTCTGCCCTGCCATAGGCCAAAGCAGCTTTATTCATTAACCAACAAGAACAACACATATCCAGAAAGACATCCCGCAGCAATGTTCTATATATAAACATACCAGTTTCTCCATTGTATGTTGAATGAGTGGTAGAAATTGAATCCCAAGAATTCTGAAAGGTTGCTAATGGTGTCTGTGTGTAAGAGATTTGGCTTAAGCAGCTGATATCTATCTTATCATTTGTGTGTGTGTGTGTGTGTGTGTACATATCCACACATGTCATGTTGCATTTGTGGAGGTCAGAGGACAGCTATGTAGAATGGGTTCTCTCCTACCTTCATATCAGTTCCAGGGATTAAACCTGGGTTGTCTGGCTTGGTGACAAGTGCCCTTACCTGCTAAGGCATTTCAGTGTCCCAGCATTAGACATTTTAAGCAGGAACATATTTAAATTTCATTGCACTCTTTTGATGAGTACCTTGTTATCAATTGACAAATTAGGGAACTGTGTGTTGGGGAGACAAAGCAGATCTCCCATGAATGTTCTGCAAGTGGATGAAGATGCCAGGAAGAAGGTAACCAGCTACCCCAGTTTAGCCTAGATTTGTGGGTGACCTGGGTGCTGAGACTTTTAGTACCAACAGTAGAGAAGTCCCAGGCAGCATGGTCACTCCTGATGGAATGCCAGCCCTAAGTTCACACAACCTTAGAGTCTTTATTCTCTCTGCTGCCCCTCTCCACCTCGCAGTTTCTTAGAGACCAGAGAGAATTACAAGTGCTAAGGAAAGTAAGTCACATTGGGCTTTTAAAAGAGGGAAGTGGGAATAATGATGGTACTTGGAGGAACAAGAAAAAGTGGTAGGCAAGGAAACCTGTATTTATATTCTATTCTGTTCAGTTTTCCAATATAATTGGCGAATAGAAAGAAAGAGAGGCAAACAATTAAACTTGAAATGTACTCAAATGAGAAAACAAGGGAGAGGAGAATGGAATTTGTGTGTTTTAAATTGCTCATGAAGTTTTAATAAATAATGTGTGCCCCTCGAAAAACAAATGCTAACGAATGAGATCTGGAGAGTGGTTGGCTGGGGGTTTGGAGATGAGCATATGCAGAACATCAATCCAGAGATTGGATGAGTTAATGGCTCCACAGGCAAGCCGGCGCCTGCTTTCCCGGGATCGCAGCACACACAGATTTAACCCCTCTTCTCTCTGTAACCTGCTTTCTGAATAAATGTTCACTCTGCAGGAAAAGTGTGATACAATCCTTTGGGAGCAGAGTAACACGGGAGGTAAGATGCAGAACCAGCAATAGCGTGGCAGATGCCAAATCCAGTGACCACTGGAGCAGAGTTGGGTAGCAGATGTTGTGTTACCATAGCAACTGGTGGGCAGCTCCAAATGAAGAAGGGACTCAATTTCCCAGGACTGAGACCTGAGGGAGACTTTGAACTCTGCCTGTCTCTAGAGCTCTCTGGCTTTGGAAATGTTGGGGGCCAAGGAGGAAGTGAGAAGAGACTCTCGCAGCCTCTTTTGTCCCCCTTCTCTCTCATTGTCACTGTGCTGTAGGTAAAGGAGAAAGACACAGTTTTCTTTATTTTAATACCAACCTTTGTCGGGAAGCATGCTCCCAGCTGTGAATTAATGAGTTGCCTTGCCTCTGGGAGACTGGGTGATGATCTCCTGCACAGTCGAACTGATGCCGCCTCCCACCTCCCTTCTCCGCTGTCCTTCTCTTCCCTGCTTCTGTTGTTGGCAGCTGAATAAGCCCTGTTACAGAATGACTGCTAGTAGCACACAACCTCCCTATTGTCCTCCCTTTCTGCACCAGACTGCCTCATTGTGCTTTGAATTAATTTTTACTAGGCAAGCCCGAATTAGCATGTGAACACCACAATTACATTGCCTTCTGGTTTTTGTGTCAAAAGCCTTGATTTAAAAAAAAAAAATACAAACAGCTATAATATTTCTTGATTATTTTCACCCCTTCTTGGCATTCCTTATTTTTCCAAAGGATTCCAGGCATCAAAAAGAAGCATCCTACAGTGGCCTCCACTGGCCTCTGGAGAGTCCTTGAGTCTCCACGGGGAAAGAACAAAGGCTCTGGGAGAGGGCAGGTTCTGAGCCTCAGTTGCTGTCGCTAAAGCTTGGGTCTCCAAAAAGCAATCCCTTAGAGTACGAGCCGCAAATAGGAAGCCTTCTGCTATTTTTCATCTCATTTTAAAACCCCTTTTTCTCAGTTTGTGTCAGTGTTCATAGCATGGGAACGCAATGGCTCATATGCATGTCTGTACAATTTTAAGCTCTGTAAATATCTGTGGAGGTTCCAGCCTATAAACTTCGTACAGACACTTTTAATTCATGGCACCACACAATGTGGTTGTTTAGAACATAGAAATCAGGGCTGAAGATGTGGCTCAATGGTGAAGAGCACCGACTACTCTTGCAGAGACTCTTGGTTTGGATCCGGTACCTGTGTCTTCTGACTCACAATTGCCTGTAACTCCAGTTCCATGGGATCTGGAAGCAGATGGGAGCCGATGTAGAGACTCACAACAAGACATTATTTGGAGAGAGAGTCTAAATCAGAGGTCTCCATCAGGTCCCTTCCCTTGGAGATCAGGGAACACCAGGGAAGAGAAGAAGAAAGACTGTACAGTCAGAAGGTGAATGGAAGACACCAGCAGAACATGTCCCACTGAATCAACTAAGCAAGGCTCACAGAGATTGAACCTGAAATCCCAGAGCCTGCATGCCTCTGCACTAGGTCCCTATGCATGTATTAGCATCTGTTAGCATGGTGTTTTTGTGGGACTCCTAACAGTGGGAGCAGGTATATCTCTTTAGCCTGCTTTTGAGACTCTTTTCCTTCTGTTGGACTGCCTTGCCCATCCTTGATATGAGGGCTTGAGGGCTTTTGTTTTGTCTTATCTTGTATCTTGTTTTGTCCTGTTTGGCTGCTGTCTCTTTTCTGAAGAGGAAATGAAGGGGAAGTGGATCTGGGAGATAAGAAGAAGTGAGGGTGGTAGGAGAACGAGAGGAAGCAGAAACTGTGGTTTGAATGTATTGTATGAGAAAAGAATCTATTTTTAATTAAAACAATATTCTGTTGTGGTATGTCCATACCACTATGTTTTATTTATTCATCCATTATTAATCTGGTGAAATAACTAAATTTTATAATATACTTCTTATTTATATAATTGTGTGGGGTATGTGTGCGCACGCACATATGTGTGTATGTGTGTGCTTTTACAGATTAATATTCAGCCAGGTGTGGTGGCACTCACCCGTGATCCTAGAACCTGGGAGGCCATAACAAGAGGATCATAAGATCAGGTCTAGCTTGGTTAGATAGCAAGTTCCAGGCCAGTGTGGTTATAAAACGAGAATTTGTCTCAAAAAACAAATGAAACAAAAATAAAAAATTGAAGATGCTTATTTTTATCTTATTTGTATATGTTCGTGATTCATGTATGTGTGCACCTTTTCATGTATGTGAAACTCATGCCCACACATGAGCGTTACAACGTTGGTTAATGCCTTCTGCCTTGTGTGACACAGGCTCTTGTATTCTTTGCAGCTATGTAAGACAGGCTAGATGGTTTCAGTATAATCTCTTGCTTTCACTTCCCACCCCAGAATAGGAGTGCTGGGGATTATAACTGTACCCCACTGTCTCTGGATTCAGATGGATTCTTGGGATCTGAACTCGGGTTCTCACATTTGTGAAGCAAGTGCTTTAGGCAGTGATCCATCTCCCCTGCTATCCAAATGTCTTACAACAACAAGGTACTAATAGCATATGAGTGCTGGAATCTCCATAGAGCAACCCTTTCTTTGCTGGAGTCAAGGGAGTGAGGGCTGGGGCACTCAGGGCAAAAGCTATCCACCAGCTCTCATGCAAACATTTCAATATCTTGACAACTGATACAGCGTGTGTGTGTGTGTGCGCGCGCACGCGCGCAAGCTGAATGTTCCATGTATAGCATGTTCTGGTATAGTCTCTGTGAGGTTAAAAGAAGCTATAAACTCAGAAGGGACTGGGGTTCCGGTTCAGAAAAATGTAGCGCCTTGCCTTGGACAGCAAAGGCTCGTGTAAACGTTTCCCTTCACATTCTTTCTATGTAGGACAGCTCCTGCAGCTGAGAGAGTCTCTCCTGTAGAAGCCAATCTGATTAAGTATCTATAGAGAGCTCTTAGGTCTATGGCAGCTGCAGGCAAACTACTGAGACACCAGAAGGAAAATCTCCTGCATGGGTCCCATGGCACCTTCTCCAGAAAAGGAGGAGGAACCTGGCTGGAATTTGATGGAGCAGCCTGGTTATATGATTGCCAGGAGACAGGAAGCAGAAGAATCTGAACAAAACCCTCTCCTTTCTATTTTTTTTTTTCTTGGCTTATCTGGCCAGACTATCCTCTGAGTCAGTCGATAGCCTGTTGGTCACTTTTCATTCTTGCCATTACATCTCAGAGTTAGTAGGCCACCAGCCCAGAAAGAGAGCCACTTGCACAATATCAAACCCAGGTAGACAGGGAGTGAGCAATCTGGGTGGAAGGCAGAGGTCTCTGGGTTGCCAGTTGGGGTTTCTTCCCAGAGACACTTCTCCTGTACAAAGAGCAACAAAAGCAGCTGGTATGGATGCTCTGTTCAACAAAATGAATTAAGTATTGACCTCCTCCAAGCCATAATAGTGCCCGGTACCCACACTCTGCCCAGCTGACACGCAAAGTGTAGTCTCACATGCCATGTCTCTCTCTAGTCTACTATAACCATGTGGAGTAAGAGAAGTTTTAATGACAAAAGACCTGGTCCACTGGATGATCTAGACTGCAGCTAGGTTGGAATCAGTTTTACTTAGGGGTGTGGCTCCCAGTGGCCTGAGCATACTCTATTGGATGGGCACACATTCAAGTGTGTATGGGCAGCCAAATTAGACTTGGTGAGTTAGAAAAAAAAAGACGACGCCACGTTGGGAGGGTAGGGAGGTGGTATAGACCAGGAAAGTGTTAGGGTAGAGGGAACATATGTTCAAAATACATTAAAAGAAATTCTTAGAGAACTATAACAATGAGAAAAACAGTAAAGTAGTTAGAAACAGGACTAATGGGAGTGGAAGAAAGAATTTATTATAGAAAAATGACGGGGTAGAGGAGTGGTATTTTTGGAGATTTTTGTATAGAAAAGATTTACTACACAGGGATGAGAAGGCAGTCACTCATCTCAAGATGGTGGATTTGGAACTCAACAGGGCTTAGGAGAGATAGAGGTGAGAGTGTGACCTATGCAGATGGTCGTTCATGAGGCTTCTGCACAGTAGTGGCTGGTGAGGACCAATCTTCCCAAGAAGTTTAAGCCACCTTCCCTTCCATTGTGTGCATCAACCTGTTCGGCAGGGAGATGTTGGAAACCCAACTCGGAGATCTCGGCAGAAGATGTAGGGAAGTCAGAGATGGCTGGTCCAGGGTCACAGAGTCACCAGCCCTGCTCCTACCTCCACATCACCAACTGGAATCCAGACAGTATCCAGAGCCTCAACACTCTTCCGTAGTAGGATCAGTGGAAACATTGAACTGAGGATGTTCTGAGATGGTTCAGACAGAGATGAAGAATTTGTTTCTCAGAGCATTTGAAAACTGAGAAGTCCAAGATGATGGAGCTGGCTGAGTACCTGGTGGGGGCCAGTTCCTCGTTCTCAGATGGCACTTCTGGCTTCTCATGTGGTAAAGCCCCTGTCACAAGGACAGTGTTCACGATCTCATCACTTCCCAAAGGTTCCATCTCCTGATGACACTGAGGGCGAAGGTTATCTATGTGGATTTGGAGAGGATTTACGTACATCTAGGCTCAATTCAGGCCGGCACAACTGACAACAAAGGCTTCTCTCCTGCACAGAGGTGGACAACAGGCCAGGACCTATGCACACAAGGGTAAAATGCTCATCCTCGTCAACAAAGCCCTGGCTCTTCATCTTGCCTCACTGATGACCTCATTGCCTTCATTCAAACTCTCTTTCTTGGATGGTTGTAAAGTGATGTTTGGGAATACATGGTGATGCACTTTTGTATTCGTGGAGGGAGACCCTACGTTCTTACTATAGCATGGGAGCCCTTTCTTTCTCCCAGTTAGGCTCAGTCAGCCCGTATGTGTGCTCTGAAGCAGAGGCAATCACCAGGGAAATGCCACGAGCCAGCTGATACTTTACCCTTAGAAAAAACTATGGGGTGAAGTTTAGGGGTTAGGTATGGTGGTTCTTTGACAGCTGGTTGTCAGAATAAGCCCGATATTCTTGAACGCCTATATGATGTGGGATTCCCTTCTGTATTCTGTGGATATGTTTTATTACCGCTGGTTAATAAAGAAGCTTCTTTGGGCCTATGGCAGGGCAGAACAGAGCAAGGAGTGAATTCCAAGCAGAGACAGAGGAGAAAAGTAGGCAGAGTCAAGAGACACCATGTAGCTGCCAAAAGAGATAGGCTCCGGAATTTACTGGTAGGCTACAATCTCATGGTAAAATATAAAATAATGAAAATTGGTTAATTTACGATGTAAGAATTAGTTAATAAGAAGCCTAAGCTAATAGGTCAATCAGTGTTTTAATTAATATAGTTTCTGTGTGATTATTTCAAGTCTGAGTGGCTGGGAAATGAACTAGTGGTCTCCGCCTACACCTGTATATAGAATGAAGCTGAGCTGCAGCTCTTATGGTATCAGTCTGATGGTGTGGGTGTTTCTAATCCAGTTTCTGTCCCTTTCCCTTTGTCATTTATGTCATGTTGTCCAACCTTTGCCTCCTCAGCAACACCTCCACAGTCTTTCCTGCAATATCAGCACTCTGTCAGTGTTCTATTTTTTCCTTTAATAAGCTCCCTTGAATTTGTTTAGAAATGGAACCTTTCAACACAGGAAATAAAAAGTCTGTGTATCATGCTAAAATTATAAGGCTGGCATCAAACTAAATAAGATAAACAGTATTCATTAATCTTACCTAGATCCTCTTGCCTATAAAAGTACTTGTTCTGAGGGAGCCTCTTATTTTTTGAGTGTGTATGAGAGGGTGTGGATGATGATGATGATAGAGTGTGTGTGTGTGTGCGCGCGCACAGATACATATGTCTATGTTCACACAGAGCCAAGAGGAGGACTTCAGGTGTCTGCATGGTCCTTATCTCTCCCTCTATCCCCTGACTCATTTCTTTGAGATGGGGTCTCTCACTGAACTGGGATCTAGGCTGGTGGCCAGTAAGCCCCACAGACCATCCTGCTTCCTCCTCCCTTTTCCTCCTGCCAGAGCATTTGTGAGGCTAGGCTTGACTTTGCATTATGTATGTGGGTGCTAGGGACTGAACTAGCCAAGACTCTTATCTTTTGAGCCATCTCCCTAGTCCCAACTTCTTAATTTCAAAGGAATAGTTATCAAGTGTTTTGAAGCGTTGAAGACTATCAAGTATTTCCAAGTATTGAAGACGTTCTAGTCCTAGACACATGCTTTCTCTTTAAGTAGGACAATGGGAAGATATTTGAAAGCAGATTTACTTCCTCATTGGGTGATGCAATGTATTTCCATGGCATGTTTATATGCCATGTGTTCAGCACCTAGAGGTGTTTATAAATATGTAAATTAAGTAACTGCCCTTATTTCATCTCTGTGCCTGGCAGTGCTAGACCTAATATCTTATACACCATTTGTGGTCTGTGCACTTCTTTTTATGGAACTGCCCACTGTGATGTCCTGCCTGCCTCCTGCTTCCTTCTGGACCTTCTGCGAAGTGCATCAAGGCAGTGAGGGAGGTTGTAAGGATGCTGGCTGTGAGCCATGGCCCATTTACCAGCGACCAAACTGCATTTGTGCTTATTGAGAGACCAGAGTGTGAAGTCAGATCTTTACCTCAAGCTTGGGGAAGAGAGAAGACATACACAGGAAGGTTACAAAGCAGAAAAAGATTCAGTATGCTCCAAAGTCAGATGAAAATGAACTGAGGGCATAGGCAGAATAATGAGTCTCAGAATACCCCCCGAACTGCCTACATCTGATATGCATTCTTTTCTGTAAGAATGTTATTATTTTGTTTGGTTTGGTTTTTTTTTTGTTTGTTTGTTTACTGTGAGAAAAATAGAGGAGTGACAGGTTACTGCGGAAGGGTCACTAGGAGAGATAAGAACAAAGAGCTTCGCGGGTTTACAAGACCTGGTTGGGTAGGACAATGGAGAGGAGCATAAGGAACAACCCCAATGATGTTGAAGTAGTGAGGGAGGAAGAGGTGGAGAGAGGGAGCAGATCAGCTTGGATGAGGGTGGGCCCTGATTGACGGGCTAAGGACCTGGGGTTAGAAATTTCACACCCGCTCTTTGGATGGTTTAATTTATTTACTCACTTATTTCTCTTAATTTAGAAGCACCAGGAGCCAGCAGGACTTGAGAAAGTCAGTGGCACATAGACAAAGGGAAGGGCCAAAGGATATGAGATGCTGAACAGGGGAGTCAGATCTTTGGTTCTTTATCTTTTATTGTGCTCTCTTTCAAAGGCTGTGTGACAGGAGTGGCTGTAGCCTGTGGGAAGGGCTCAGGTTTCTCGCACAGAGGCAGTGCTCTGGAAAGGGTTGCCGTCACCCAGAATGTTTTTTTTTTTTCTCCTGTATCTAGAGGGAGAGCCATGTGTCTGGAAGAGATCTCAGGGAAAGTTGATGAAAGGATAGTATATTAGTTACTTTCCTGTTGCTGGGATAAAACTCCATTATCAAAAGCACCTTACAGAACAGTTCATTTTAGCTTATGGTCTGGGAGAGAGTCCGTAAGAGTCGGGGAGGCATGGCAGCAGGCAGCAGGCTTGGTAGCTAGAGCAGAAAGCTGAGCGATTACATCTTGAACAGCAAACGCAAAACAGAGAATGAACTGGAAGGGAGGTGAAACTTAAAATCCCAAAGCCCACCTCCAGTGACATAGTTTCTTCATTCAGCTGCACCTCGCATATCCCCCCCACACACAAGAGTTCCACCAACAGTGCTAGAAGCCCTAAGCCTGTGAGAGAAACTTTTTATTAAAACCACCACAGCTAGCGTTCTAGTTTACTTTTTATTACTGTGAAAAAGACCAAGACCGAAAGCTGCTTGGCGAGGAAAGCATTTATTTGGCTTTCATTTCATACTGCAGTATACCATCAAGGGAAGTCAGGTCAGGAACTTGGAGGCAGGAACTGGAGTAGAGACCACAGAGGAGTGCTGCTTACTGACTTGCTCAGCATGGCTTGCTCCGTTTTCTTCCTTGTGTGTCCCAGAACTACCTGCTCAGGGGAAGGTGTGGTCCACAGTGAACTAGACCTTCCCATGTCAACCATTCATCAAGAAAATGCCACACAGGCCAATATGATGGGGGCATTTTTCGCAGTTGAGGCTTCTTCTAATATGATTCTAGCTTGTGCCAAGATGACAAACAAAACAAAAAAAACCCCAAAACGAACAAAAACCCATAGCAACCTAGTTAGCACAGATTGGAAAACTTTCTCTCCATGAGGAAATAAAGAAGAGGATAGGTAAGGCTCCGCACCCCTGCACACACACATACGTGGTTGAGAACATCATACTTGGAGCTGTTGCAACCTTAGCTGGACCATGAGTACCAACCCATAGGTTCTGGGTACCAGCATCATAGAGCAAACAGAGCTCTAGGCATTCTCCCAGATGGTTGAGGTATATGACTGCAACCCAGGAACACTAGGGAGAGATCTTCCGTGACGTCAGCTGTCACTTTGCTCCAGTGTTAAAGTATGTGAAGATGGGGTGTTCCTGTTCCTTGGTTTTGGTTTTGAGACAGGGTCACGCTATGTAGCCCAGGATGACCTCAAACTCATGATTCTCCTGCCTCAGTCTCCCAAATGCTGGCATTACAGGCATACACAACTCCGGCCAGCTCAGAGCTCCTGTTATTGTTGAAGCACTTAGGGCTAGTGTCTCAGTTAGGGTTTCTATTGCTGTGATGAAACATAACCTAAAGCAAGCTGAGGCGTAAAGTGTTTATTTGGCTTACAGTTCTACATTACAGGTCTATCAATGAAGGAATTGAAAACAGGAACTCAAACAGGGCAAGGACCTGGAAGCAGGAGGCCCCAGAGGGTGCTGCTTACTGTCTTGATTTCCATGGCTTGCTAAGCCTACTTTTTTATAGAACTCAGGGCATAGATGCCCAGGGATGGCATCACCCACAATGGATAGGGCCCTCCTCCATCAATCAGTGATTTAAAAAAAATTGCCTTACAGCCAGCTCTTAGGAGGGCATGTAGTACGGTTAATAAAAATCCAAAGAGAGAAATTGGAGTTCAACCTGAAGGTCAGAAAAGGAAAACAGCCAGCCCCTAGTTCCTACCTCTACCTCAGTCCAAATAGTCAGTCACTGGCTCTTATCTCTACATCAGTCCCAAATAGCGATCCTGCCTCCAGGAATCTCAGAATGAGACAGTGTGTGAGAGCTGTCTCCTCCTGTCTTATATTTGTCTCTACTGCCTGGTTTCTATGGCGAACTAGCAGGGCTACTGGAATTAAAGATATGTGTCACCACTGCCTGGTCTGTAAGGCTGATCAGGGTGGCTGTTTTACTCTCTGAACTTTAGGAAAGCTTTAGTTATTAAAACACAAATGAAATATCACTACAGAGGGATTTTCTCACTTAAGAGTCCCTCCTGTCATCTAAGTCTAGTTTGTGTCACGTTGACATAAGACTAGCCAGCACAGTTGGGGACACCACCCAGTAACAGAACACCTGGCTAGCCCCAGATTCTGCCCCTTTTCCAGGCACCACCTCCACACAATGAGTAACCTGAGCATTTGGACAGTTGTACTGTGTGCTGCTAGTATCAAGCGCTTACAATACCAGATGTCATACTCTATATAACAGTACATCCTTAAAGCAGCAGTGGTTACAGTGAAAAATTCCATAGCTCAGAGTGTGGGTGATCTGCCCCAAGCTTTGCAACAGATGAATTCCTAATAGCCAGCATGTCTGCTGAGGTCAACAGTGCCTTCGAGGAAATTAGTAATGTCTTAGGGAATAAGGAAATGCATGGGCAGAGGGTACACATTCCTCTTTGTAGACAATATTTGGTGGGGCTATGATTCACCTTTTTCTTGTCTTAGTTCCTTGCTTCTCCAGGGAGCAAATGCCCCAGGCTGGGGCTGACCGATGCATCAGTTACTTTGCTTGTTGCCTTGGAAAACACCTGACAAGCATGACTCGAGAAAGGAAGGTGTACTTGTGTTCCTGGTTGGGGGGAACACGATTCACAGGGACAGGGAAGGTGTGCTTGTGCTCCTGGTTGCCAGGAACACAGTTCACAGTGAAGGGGAGTGTGGGCTGCTGGGAGTGTGAGGTGGCTGGGACGGGCGTGTCCACAGTCAAGAAGCAAAGAGAAAGAGAGGAATGGTGGTTTCAGCCTTTCTCCCTTTCCCTTTTTATTCCATCTGGAATGTTAGCCTAGATGGTGTTGCCCACATTTATGGAGGGCCTTCTTGCCTCAGTTAAACCTCTCTGGAAACTCCCTTACAGGCACACCAGAGGTGTGTCTCCTAGGTGATTCCAAATCCAGTCAAGCTCAGGGTGACGATGAGCTTTTCCCAGGAATTTGAGAAGGTGCATTTCAGTTGGGCTCATCTGCACAATGCCTGGAGTTTGGAGTGGTTGCCTGGCCTGCCTGTGGTGGAAGACAGAATGGGAACTCTCTGTGGGGACCTGAGTGACCGCATCTGACCTTTCTCCACACAGTACTCCAACAACTGAAGGCATTTGAAGTGATAATAGTCACTTTAATCTGCCAAGCTAATCAGGCATTCTAAGAACCCCTTCCCAGTGTGAATGGGGGACTAGAGTAATAACTTGTATTAGGTATTAATTATGGGCCAGCCTCTAAGCCAAGCAGTGACAATGCAATAACTTGTTTGAATCCCACAAGCACTGTTCCCTAACTTACTGCCAAATCAAGTTTAGGCTTTGTAGACTGTCCTGAGACCAAGTTCCAGCTCCATAATTTGTGTGAATTTGGATGAGTAGGTTAACCTAGAGCTTTGGTATTCCTGATAGCTACTTAATCAGATTTCTTTGATTAATAACATTACTACCATAATATATATATATATATATATATATATATATATATATATGATAAAGGAAGTTTGATTTAGTTCATGGTTCTTGAACAAGTCTTTTACACCCAAGTCTATGAGAGTCATTCTGTATTCAAACCATTACAGGGTGTATGGTGTATTGATGATACTGCATCCCATCTCCCCATTTACAGGTCTGGCTTAGTCTTTGTGTTCCACTAAACTGTCCTGAACCCATTGCTGCTTGTTAGATGACACATGTGGTCAGGAAATAGCCGTTGACTTTTCTTATTATTTCCCTGGCTTCACTATGGATTTTCTCCATTAGAAGCTACGTCCACTCAAGAGGGGATGGAAGAGGTACAGTTTTCAGTGTCATACTGCTTGATAGTAATCTTCTAGGCCTATCTAATCTATTGTTTCCACTGGTTTGAGTTGATATCACCTTCTACATAGGGGACAGGGATGGAATGACCATTTCACGTTCATCCAGTCTCTAGCTATGGCCATGTCTAAACACTGAAAAGGTATGGCTGTGTTTCCAAATAGAAAGACCTGTTAGAGGCCAGTGAAGACTGATTTTTTTTTCCCATGGCATGGGAAAGAGGCTGGTATATGGTTGATTTAATCCCCTGAAGCCCATGCTCAATATAGCTTCGATCTCGTGGAGATGGAAGATCTTGGGGAGAATGGAGCAAAGAGAATTAGGGATCAGCAGTTGGTAACAGACTCTCCTGCTTCGTCATTGGCTTGGATTACTAGGAGCACCAGCTGCCTGCAACCCTGGGTGGGTCCTTGAAGAAAATAATGTGGCCAAGATCAAACCAAAAAAATCCCATCAAATGCAAGGCCAGGTTCTTGGCAGGGAGAAATAATGACAAGGATGCTTATTATTTTTTTTCTCTCTCAAGAAAAGATGTATCTGATATTGCAACTGGGAGAAAGCATCTTAAATCTTGCTACAGATTTCTTCTGAATCTGAGGGCCTAATTTTTAAAATTTCAATATTATTAATTATCTTCATTTTTAATTCTTTAAGAACTTAATGTGTTTTGATCATATTCTCCCCTCCCCTATTTCTCCCAGATCTATCCACCCTTTCCTACCCACCCAATATTTTGTCTTTTTTTCTTTTTTTAACCCATCAAGAACAGTTTGTGCGCATGAACTGGCTTTGTGTGAGCCTAGCCTGTTTGGATGCTCACCTTCCTAGACCTGTGTGGAGGAGGGAGGACCTTGGACTTCCCACAGGGCAGGGAACCCTGACTGCTCTTCAGACTGGAGAGGGAGGGGGAAAGGAATGGGGGGAGGGGGAGAGGAGTGGGAGGAGGGGAAGGAAAGTGGGAGGTGGGGAGGAGGCAAAAATTTTAAAATCAATTTAAAAAAAAAAGAACAGTTTGTGCCACCTGTATATTCTTGGATGCATGGCTTTCACTGAAGGGTGGTGAACCCACTGGGGGCTGCACCATTAAATAAAATGGTCTCTCCCTCCCAACAGCTGTCAAGTGTCAATAATTCCTTAGCTAGGTGTTGGACTTCAGGCCTATCCTCTCTCTTCATGCTGGATTTTATTTGCCCCGAGGCCCCACATATCTTGAACATGTTGTTTCATTTGATGTGAATTAATATGTTCAACTTTCCCGCTGTGTCCAGAAAACTCTTGTAGCCACGGCTCTACAGTGGCCACGGCTCTACAGTGGCCACGGCTCTACAGTGGCCACGGCTCTACAGTGGCCACGGCTCTACAGTGGCCACGGCTCTACAGTGGCCACGGCTCTACAGTGGCCACGGCTCTTGTAGATTACGGGCTCTACAGTCCTTCCTCCCTTTTCGCCAGATGATCCGTGAACCTTGGGAGGAGATCGTGCAATACAGGTGTCCTGTTTAGAACTGAATATTCTACAGGCTCTTTTCTCTGCATCTTGACCCATTGCTGGTCTCTATGTGAACTGCCATCTACTGCAAAATATTAATAGTAGTAGTAGTAGTAGTAGTAGTAGTAGTAGTAGTAGTAGTAATAATAATAATAATAATAATAATGAAGCTTCACTGGTATACTAATCTGTGGATCTAAGAATGAGTCAGGAAGAGTCAGTTTAATATTGTGTTCATTTAGCAGAGTAATAGTAGTACATTCTTCCCTGGGGCCTGCGACCTGTTTAGTCTCAGGTTCTTGGCCCCAGAAAAGGTGCCAGGCATGGGTTTCAAACTTTTGAGTGGCCCTTAAATGTAATCAGGAGGCGATAGCTAACTCCCGTGATATCCATGCCACTACTGCACCGGTGGACACGCCTTGCCAGGCTGATCATTGATATAGTTCTCCGGGTTCACAATTGGATAAGAGTAGTGGCTTTCTTTCTCCTCTGGTAGCTTGCATGGCACTGTCCAGCACTATGAAAGATGTCAAGTAGGGACGAAGCTTCCCCATGAGAAGCAGCTTGATTTCGCCATGCTCTCTGTGTGTGGTGTCTTTAACAATAAAGGTCTTGCAGTCATGTTGTGGAGGATAACCAAAACCAATGGCAGTAGAAAAGTAGAAAATGGGGTTCCTATGGGACCTCATTTCCCAACAAATGCAAAAAAGGTAACCCATTCTTGTCAGTAGGTTTTTTATTTACTATCCTGTGGCTTCCAGTAGAGACGCTGTCGCTCCATTATAGGGTAATTTCATTTTAAGTTTTATATATGTGGGTTGTATATTTTAGGAAGCTTCTACAGTCGTAGGTTTCCCTATGATTTTTTTCTAAACATCTTTAAGTGTTCGTTGTCCCTCACTCTATGCCTTCCTGTATCCTGGCCTTCCGTATTCGCTCCATTATACCCTTTCTGCTATAATTCTGCTATAACTGCTATTCCTTTGTGTTCCATCTCTCTCTTATTATTTTAATTTTTGTGTGTCGTATGTGACAATATGTGTGAGTGTAGGTTCCTATGGAGGCCAGAAGAGTGTGTTGGATCCTCTGGAGCTGGAGTCACAGGGAGTCGTGAGCCATCCACTGTGGGTGGTAGGAACCACACTCAGGGCCTCCTCACTGAGAAATCACTCTAGACCCTTGGGTCCCATTCTTCACAACCATGGTAGCATGTAATTATTATATAACTGTGGTAGGGAGTGACACTATTAGGAGGTGTGGCTTTGCTGGAGTGGGTGTGGCCTTGTGTGTCACTGTGGGGGCAGGCTTTGAGGTTTCCTGTGCTCAGGATACAAAAAAGACACGTCGGTTCTCTCTATGTTATAATCTTAGCAAAAATCTGGGCAGTTCTTAAGAATGTATATAGTTAGAATACTCTGGGTATCAGGCCATCACACCAGCCACATAATTTTCCCTTTTAGGTGACTGGACAGAAAGCTACTTAATGCAATTTAAGATGTTCTCTGAAATAATCATGGTTAAAGAATGCAACAAGACACAAAGAAATATCCCTAAAAAGGAAATATGTAGGTCTAAACATGATTAATAGAGAGTTTAGGTGCTATGGCAGCAAAGGGTTAGGGAAACCAGCAGCGAATTCTTACTTCTGGCAATGGAGCATTATGAACTGGGGAAGAAGGTAGAGCTGTGGGCTTTTCATGTATCACTACTGAGTTTTGTGGGGTTTTAAGACGTTTTAATCCCAGCTTCTGCCAGTGGAGCTCAGAAGCATTTGAAAGTGTATTCCTTCTAGGGATAATAGGACAGGGCAAGATGCTACATGGAAACTATGAACAAATTATTGAACCATGGGCAAGAAGTCAAGCTCAAAGAACTAATCCCAGGAAGCACCATTGTTTTCTCAATGTGGATGCATTTATCTTTCCTTTCCTTCTGGATTAAAGGCATATGTCACGCTGCCTCCAATCTGGACCATAAGTGAATCCTCCATTTCTGGATTGTTCATTCCAGATATAGTCAAGTGGAAAACAAAAGAACAACCATCACAGCAAACCACGGAGAGGAAGCCAATAAGCAGCACCACTCCACAGCCTCTGATTCGGCCCCTGCCTGCCTCCAGGTTTCTGCCCAGTTTGAGTTCCTGTCTTGGCTTCCCTCAATAGACTGTGATTCAGAATATGTGAGCCAAATAAACCCCCACCTCCCCCAAGCTGCTTTTGGTAACGGTGTTCCATCACAGCGGCAGTGACCCTAACTCTGCCCGCTCGCCACTTCTTTCCTATCCGATGCACCGTCACAGTCTTGCAGGGTGTGTTTTCAAGTATCTTTTAGTTGACCTAACAGTGGCTCCAAAGTTGATAAATAATGATGCTGACTATCCAAGTAGTCTAAAAAGAAGCTATAATATACTCAGAATGAAGTGTAAAGTTTTATTATAGGTTTGCACTTGTAGGAAAAACCATACCATCCACGATTTCCAACATGCGCAAGGTGTCTTGGAAATGTATCCCAAAAGGTCAGGAGAGGATTGCTGTGTGGATGCTGGATGTTGAAGGAGAAGAATATTTAAACTAAGCAGGGGAGGTAGTGTTATAATTGATGAGGGATTAAAACTCTGGGCCTCACCGTGCTCTACATGGGTCATGAGGTAAAGGCTGAGTGTGGTCAGGAACCCAACTCTCAGTTACCAAAGATTCCTGCTAAGTGTAACCCTGCCAGGTCTCTTCCTTGACGGAAGTGGATGTTGAGAAATACCAAGTTCTGGATCATCCTGAGTTTTATTATTATAGTATTATTTCTGTTTTTTTTTTTCCTGAATCATACTGTATGAGCATTTAAGATTTTGCCAGATTTGCCCAGAGTGACTGTATTAAATTATGTTCTAGCACTTGCCGTGTGTCTTGGCAGGAGATAGCACGAGTGTGAATGTTTTGCCAGAATTTTAGATGAAAATGTAGTAAAAACGGGTCCTTTGAAAAGATTGTGTTTATTTGCTTAGTGAGTCTAAACATGTAGAGGACCACAGTGGCTTCTCCTGAGCTTTTCTCTCAGGTTTACAGTGATGGTGAGGGCAGTTACAGACTCGGTTATTGTGTGATTAAGCAGCCCCCCCCCCGTCTCTGTCTTTCACTCACATACATAAAAGAGATTATACGTATTGATAATAACTGTTGTTTATAGATATTTTAACTTGCTTGCTTGTGTTGAGCTGCCTGTTCTGAGATTACAGCTATTTCAGTTTTGAAATAGTCAGGTCTGTCCTACCTTTCATCTGTGGATTTTTGGTATTTTCTGTCTTTTGACAAATTTCCAAATCAGATATTCTTCTCTTTCCCCCTAATCTTTATAAGTTATTGTGCATTTTTATTTATTTAAACTGCGTTGGCTTTGTCTTTGGCAAGCAGTAACAGATAAAATTTATTTCTAATTTGTTTCTTTGAACTATTAATTGAATAATCTGAATATTTTTCTTCAGATTCGAAATGCTTTCTTTTAACTTATATGTTCTAGGTCACACATATACAAGTGTCTGTTTATGGATGCTTTTCTGGGCTTTTTATGTATTTTTCTGGTCTGGTGTTGTGAGGATGCCACTTTTTTTGAAATAGGAGATCTCGGTTAACATGTTGATTTTGAGGGTTCCTATTCTTAGATAATTTTTCTAAAAATCATATTTTAAGAACTTCAATGGTGATGCTTAAACATTTACATAGTGTGATTTGGGAAGTATATTTCAGTTTTACTAGAAACTGTTGAGGTTTTCATGGAGATTGCATTGAAATTACAGGTTCATTTATGGGGGAAAGATCACATTTTCCCGGTATTTAGCCATCTGATCTCGGAATATCATAATGGCCTCCAGTTTCCATGTTGTTGCTTTTATCTCAGAAAATGGTTTATAGCTGATGCAGAGATCTGCAGCTAAGCACTGGGTGGAGCTCCAGTCAAAGAGAGAGAGGAGCTATAATATGAGCAAAGGGGTTAAGACTATGATGGGGAAATCAAAGAAACAGCTTACCTGAACTAGTGGGAGCTCAGTGACTCCAGACTGATGGCTGGGGAACCTGCATAGGTACTGTTGTGTGGTTGGGCAGTTGGTGGAACCAGTATTTATTCCTAGTGCATGAACTGGCTTTTTGGAGCCCATTCCCTATGGAGGGATACCTTGCTCAACCTAGATACAGTGGGGGTGCTTTTGTCCTGTCTCAATGTGATCTGCCAGACTTTGTTGACTCCCCATGGGAGGTCTCACCCTCTCTGAAGAGTGGATAGGGGGTGGGGGTGAAAGGGGAGATGGAGGGAGCTGGAGGAGGGGAGGGAGAGAAGACTGGGATTGGTATGTAAAATAAAAGATTGCTTTAAAAATAACATGAAAAGATTTTTTAAAAAAAAAAAAGAAAATGATTTATAGTGGCTACAAATAACATTTCTGCTAGGTTTGTCTGCAGGCGTGTTTACAAGTCACATGTGCCCCTGGGGGTGAGAAAGCACAGTTAACGCTGTAACGCTTGCTCCTGAGTATGAACCCCTTCACATATGAATTGGGGGAGTAAGTCTGGGTTTGCCTGAGGCAAGTAGCGCAATTCGTAGTCACCCAATAACAGAAATCTGTCAATGCTTGCTCTGCCCAAGACAGGAGGATGTGCTGATTTGGGCAAATAAAGACACAGCCCTGACTTGAGTTCACACCCGCCAGGAAATGGAGCATCAGTTCACACCACCAGTTCCCACAGACGGTCACCAATGTCTAAAGGGCAAGCCCATTTGTACAGAACTGGGATCTGGTTATTATTTTTTGGAGGTGCACGTTTTTAAGACAGGATCTTCTGATGTAGCTCAGGTTGGCTTTGCACGCTTGGTCCACTTTTCTCAGTCTCCCAAGAGCCTGGGGATTGTAGCCATGAGCTCCAAGGCCAGGTGAATAATTTTCTGTTAAAAAAAAAAACTTAAGATTTTTTTCCGATGAAGTATGTTTGGTTAAACATTAGAAGGATTATTAAATGTCTTCCAAAGGTTGAAAATGGCAGCCTCCTGCGTCTGGCTGATCGTTACTGAAAGTTTTTCCTCTCCCGGCTCATTTTAAAACAGCTTGGAATCCTCAAAGGTAGGCACGACCTAACCACTAAGGCTATCCCAAGTATGCAGGGATACTAAATACACTCATGTTGATTTCTGCAATCCCTTTGGGTACAAAGATTTTTCTTGTATGAAGAACACATGATTAAGAGTTCTTTTAGGCAGTAACCTCTTGAAGTCCTCTCTGGCTGCCATCTTGGAACAGACTGTTTTCTTTTATGACAGGAACAAAGTGAGAACTAGTGGGAAGGACACTCTTCCTCTTTGGGATTTATCCGGTGCTAAAATAAAGTTTTACGGTCTCCTTATCTCTACCTCACAGAAGTATTCAGAGCACCTAAGAAGAGTACCACTGTAGACTGCCACCAACATTCACAAATGAAGAATGGCATAAAAATTCATGTGACAAACACATCCCGATTCTCTTGTGGCACTTAGAGTGATAAACAGGGGACATAGGTTCAAAAACAAAGCCCCAAGCCCCGTGTTCATAAGTGGAAGAACAATGACGTGGTTAGAAGGGAAAACAGCCATTGTTACTCTGGGTTCACAAACTTGAATCCTGATAATCATAACCATTTTATTTGGGAATTCATGGTAAATTCAGAGCATTTATAAACTCGGTTTCTAAAGTCTTTTCAATTCTTCTTGTTGGTTATTGTGTGTTCTTGGGCACTATAGCATATATCATGGTCTTTGCATCCTGTTGAAAATCAAATTCTCAATCTGTTTTCCCCTGTATCTCTTTATAGCATTACATTCTCTTTCTCCATCCTTGGATGACCCCTTCCTCCCCACTGGTCCTTTACTGACTACTTACGTTCTGGGGTTATTTGTATTAGTAAAGCTCAAAAGCTTGCATCCCACATATAAAAGAAAACACGCAGGGTCTGTCTCTTTTGGGTCTGGGTTACCTCACTGAAATCAAGGAACACATCATCAAGGTAAAATATTTATTTGCTGAGAGCGTTAGTCCAGAACACTGCCTCATCTACTTTTACACAAAGATCAAGAGGATTTGCGACTATGTGTGGCTGGCTGTCACAGCCCTAGCTTTTCAGAGGGACAGGGACATGTTTCTAAGACTGAATGCATGATGATTTGGGGGGGGGAGGGGGCGGGAAAGAATTAATATGTAATTTGAATTCAGACGACAAGCTTAAAAAGAAATATCCCGCTTGGAGAAGCATTCTGAAATATCTCTGGGGAATACATTTCTTTTATTAATCCAGTCAGCCACTGGATGTCATTCTCCCAGTTTAATTACGTTTATCTGCCAATGGGTGATTCTGTTCCTTATGCATGTAATTTTAGTCGGTGCAAATGGTGATGGCAAACAATTGTCCTGAGGGAGATAATTGCTGTTATAATTATTTACTCATGCAAGTTAGCCGTGTTTGCATTTTACCTCAGCCAGATGATCTGGAAATGGGAGCGGGAGAAGACATCTCCTAGCTCTTGGACATTCTCTAGATGGAATATCTAGTGCTGAGTACTCTAAGTATGTCACCCCACGAATCCTCACGGGCTTCCTAGGCTGGCCACAGTGACCTTGACACTACTGATGAGGGAATTAAGATTCAAGCCCAGGTCGGCAGGCTGGTACAAAATGATCTGTACAGGCTACTGGTGCTAAAACGAGGTGACGTCTTTGTATAATAGGGGGCTGGTGAGGTTGCTCGGGGTGGTTAAGGGTGCTTGCTAGTGGGCCTAATGATCTAAGTTTGGTACCCACATGGGAGGAGAGAAGTGAATCCTGCAGGCTGTTCTCTGACCTCCACACATACGTACTTAACACACACACACATAGATAGATAGATAGATAGATAGATAGATAGATAGATAGATAGATGATAGATAGATGATAGATAGATAGATGATAGATAGATAGATGGATGGATGATAGATGGATGATAGATGGATGATAGATAGGTAGATAGATAGATAGATAGATGGATGATAGATGGATGATAGATAGGTAGATAGATAGATAGATGGATGATAGATGGATGATAGATGGATGATAGATGGATGATAGATGGATGATAGGTAGATAGATAGATAGATAGATAGATGGATGATAGATGGATGATAGATAGGTAGATAGATAGATAGATAGATGGATGATAGATGGATGATAGATGGATGATAGATAGGTAGATAGATAGATAGATAGATAGATAGATAGATGGATGATAGATGGATGATAGATGGATGATAGATGATAGATAGATAGATAGATGGATGATAGATGGATGATAGATGGATGATAGATAGATGATAGATAGATAGATAGATAGATAGATGGATGATAGATAGATGGATGATAGATAGATAGATGGATGATAGATAGATAGATGGATGATAGATGGATGATAGATAGATGATAGATAGATGATAGATAGATAGATAGATGGATGATAGATGGATGATAGATAGGTAGATATATATATATAGATAGATAGATAGATAGATAGATAGATAGATGGATAGATAGATGTAATTACAAAGTTAAAAGCTATCCTAGTGCTTACAAGATTGCTGCTGTCACCTTAGGTCCTCTTACTTCTGCAATCAGGCCCTACCTGCATTCATATCCTCATTTCCACGGAAGGTTGAATATCATACACTGGTCCTGAATGATATATATCCTACATCAAGGAGATATGGTAGATATCCCACTTAGCCAGTTATTTGGAATTCTCTTCTCTCTGCAATCCCATCATCCTCACATCCCTCCTATTCCATAGGAGCCCTTGGATGTTCAGGGCTCTTGTGTCTTTTTCTTGTGCTCAGACTCATTCTAGGCTACAGTCTTATTTGGGTACAGGGCCTTGTACAGAGAGTACAAGGCTCTGTGTCAGGTGCTGAATGAATACGCTTTGAAGAAGTATCAGATCTATGTAGAATAACTAGCTGATGTTGAGAAGGTAGTCGAACATTCAGGTGCAATGGAACTGGCCATGTGGTTTATCTGAGAGACTCTCTTGAGGTTGTGGCATCTTTCATCACTATCCTTTGTTGGCTTCCCTGCCTCTTTAGATGATTTCAGTACATTATAGTGCTGTGGCATGCTGAGAGAGAGTTTGAGAACTTCTTTCAGAAAATGTGGCATTATCAACATCTTCCGCCCATCTCTCTCCTTCCCCTTCCCATGCAAAGATCAGGAGAAAGGAATGAGAGGTCCTGTTCTTAGGGGAGCGGTGAGATGTTCATGAAGAAGAATACTGCTTAGTGGCCCTCTCTGCATTTGAGGGTTGGGGCTCAGAAAGTAATTGCTCTTACAGTGTGTGTGTGTGTGTGTGTGTGTGTGTGTGTGTGTGTGTGTATGCGGCCGCGTGCATAGTAGTTATTGGTCATGTCAGCACTCAAGCTGGCTGACTTTTCACTATCCAAATAGGATGAAGTGGTACAGAGGGCACTGGAGACACGAGGCCATGGAAGAGAGAGGCAAGGACAGCTTTTGAGAAGTGACTTTTACACATAACTAGGAATGGCCCTGTTTAGATTACCCAACTCAGATGACATTGGAGATGTAGGGTCCTCGGGGGCTTTCTGACTGCAGGAGTGGGTACTTACTGCATCGAAATGAAATCCTTGGCTGTTAACTTGAGGTGCCAGTCAAAGAAGAGTGCCAGAACCAAGGCAAGCTCCTTGGGATCGAATCTCCCTTCAGTCAGGCCGGGTGAGGACTGTCTCCCCTCACACTAACCATGGCTGGCGAAGGCATTAAGTTCTGCCATAGGTAGTGTGGGAAACAGATACTGCTCCTGGGCTTCCGCACCTCCTCTTGGAGCCAAGTTCGGAGTGGGGGAGAAGGAATGCGAGAGTGAAAACCTCACCTCCACTCAAGGACCCCGAGTGCCTGACCTGCACTTAGAGTGGGGATGTGTGACTGGAATATGAGGCCAAAGCTTCCAAATGAGTAGGATTAGGTCTTAACAACAGAAGTGTATTTCCTTTATCAAGTGAAAATGACTGAAAGCTGAGGAACTGACCGAGAAGCCACCGTAGAAGAAGGCTACAGGAAACACGGAGCTGATTTCTATTTAGATGGTGAAGGATGATACTTATCATGACGTTATTTCCTTTCTCCCCACAGGGGACACTGTGGCCAGACATAGCTGAGCTTGTCAAGATGTATCCCGAGTAGGCTGTCACTTTCTATTTCAGGGCCACAGAGAGCCTAAGGTTCGGTGTGAGATCTGGCTTGATAACCTGGCAATGTAATAAGTGTCTGAACCAGGAGACCAATTGATCACTGCTCTTTCTACTGAGTCATCCAGCTTTCCCAGCGCAGAGTGCCTACTGTGTGCGGGGAACTTTGCAGACTCCTGTTGGAGCTTTACCCAGACTTTAAAGATGACATACATCCAAATGCAATTAATTAACCATCGAGAGCACGTATTCCCAGGGAGCACAGGACACCATGTGTAGCGTGAGACCAATCAGAGTCGGGGGGGGGGGGTCTCATGTGTTCTTTAAGACCCTTCCTCAATCCTGCATGAATCCCATTTTATGCTTCCTCTCTTAAGTCGTTTTCTGGGCGATTTTTTATCCTAAGATCAATCCACTGATATATTTTGAGAAAATGCCTTACAATAATTGATCCTTCAGAAGTTTGTTTCCGGGCACAGTTGTGTTGGGAGTTTCCAGTGTCCTGTTTAGCAGGAATGCTTCCTTCTGTAGCACTGTGTTGTATCTAATCGTTGGCATAAATCTCGAGGTCGGTAGTGATGGTTTTAGAAATTGGAGCAGTAACTGACATTTTCTTTGGGCTGTTCTGGCTTTTTTAAAATCCAGTTTTGAACGTTGATTTCTTTATGACAGTATAGTCTGCTCAATGCAGAACAATTCTCCAAGGAACTTAAAGTGTAGGACAGAAGGAGGGGTGTGGAGTTTAAATGTAGAGGGTCTCCACACCCACTTCATTGGGAAGACTTTGCCCCTGTTGGTCCTTGTTGCCATGGAACAGAGAAACTTCACAAGAAAATGCTTCCTCTGCTTTGTAGAGGAGGACTTCAGTCACATCAAGCTCAAATCCAAGGGGCTGTGAAGTGTATTGGCCACCTTTGTACTTGTTACCCTGCTGTAGTATTCTTGGTGGTTCCCTTATTTTAGCTCTTAACTATTGCACAATGGATAGGGGAGTGGGATACTAGAAGATGCAGCATGACCTCCATTGGGGACTTTGATGAATGCATGTCCACAGACTCCACAGCTGGAGGGGCCCAGGAAGGTTACAGCACCTTTCAACAACTTTCCAGAAGTCTCTGCCCCGCACATTAACTGTAGACAAGAATACGTGCTGCAGAAGCTTCGTAGGCCATCTTAGTAAAGAAAACAAAGGACTCTGAAAAACTGGCTACTCAAATGGCTCTGAATCCATTGGGGGCCGTAGAAGAGCCTGCTTTTAATCCAGGTGAACATACCATTTCCGCGTATGACTAGCCGAGACAGGGGCAAAGGTAAAAACAAATCTTAGGATGGATGAATGTATATCTGGTTCTAGACCATGGTCACCCATGATTGCTCATAGGGCCTGTAGAAGAGATGGCTGTGGGCTGAGAGATGGCTCATTGGTTAAGAGCACTGGCTGCTCTTCCAGAGGTCCTGAGTTCAATTCCCAGCAACCACATGGTGTCTCACAACCATCTGAAATGAGATCTGGTGCCCTCTTCTGGCGTGCAGGCATACATGGAGGCAGAATGTTGTATACATAATATAAATAAATAAATAAATAAATCTTAAAAAAATAAGCTTTAAAAAAAAAGAGATGGCTGTCAGGGTCTATGCTAAGCCATCTCTTTTCTCTGAATTGTTCGGATAACTTCCAGGACTAATCTGTCATGTATTATTAACCTCTGTAGTAGGAATCGCTTGACTACAAATAAGAAAGAGTGGTTTTAAAAAGATTAAGCAGAGGGGAGGAAACCATCCAAACAACACCAAGCCCCTAATAAACAAGCGAAACAAAGAGAAACTCCCTGGGTACCACATGTGTAGATGTTGTATGGTAGCAACATCTCTCTGCCTTCTTTCACCTCCTCTGAATTTCCAGTGAAGGTGAAGCCCTCTTACTTAGGAAGAAAACACTAACAATTTTTCAACTGATTCAGCATTTTTTCACATCAGGATGGAGGATGTTGAAATTGCATTTTCTTGGGACTTTTGTGCTAGAGAGGATAAATCATGTTGACTCATGAAGATTAAAAACAATCACATAAATAACTGGTCTACGCTAAAGAGGAGTCTCAAGGACCCACTGGTGTGGTGATCAGGCCTTTAAGGAAGCTTGAACTCATTGTTTCCTTAAAGTCTGGAGCAAAAAGACAAGGCAGGGATGAGATGGGTACAATCTTCAAGGGATGCTGGCTTGATAAGCTTTATTTGCGGGTGAGTCTAACTGCAAAGGACAACCAGTATGGAGAGGAAGATCTGGGCTGGGATGTGCAGGAAGAAAGTGGGTGAGTAATCAGAGCTAGCCCCACAGGAGAGGTGACACATCCAGGCATTTGCCTGGATAAGAGGCACAGACTGGATCTGGAAGCATCTGTCCCTGGAGCTCTAGGCTGACAGATGAACAGGACAGGAACATCTCTAAGGTGCAGGCAAATGGCAAGATCAACTCGCCCAACCTGCTCATGGGAGGTTGGAGTCCAGCCAGTGAATAAGAATGTGGAAGTGAAGCTTATTGTGGAGAAGCTTGGTAAGGTATAGGAAGGCAGCTGCTGCTCCATCCATGGTGAGTCACAATGATAGAAAGGGAGGTAAATGATGGGGGTGTGGTAGAAGAGAATACAGTCAGAGTAGTGCAGGCTACTGCGTCTAGGGATGGTTGTTCAAAGCCTGTTTCGACACTGAGTATCTATTGAACACCGTATTGAACAGTGTGGGTGTATTGAGCTGACGATATTGCCCCCTCTCCCACGCTGATACGGTGGGGGTGTCAGAGAGGAAACTGGAGGGGGCGGTGTCAACGGCAGGACTGCTGATACATTCACAGCAGCTATATCAGTGCAGTGGAATCTAATTCCAGCATCAGGTTGTGGAAGCAACAAACAATAGCCATATTTGTTCAGAGCCCTGAATTTGGGACCTTCACGTGTATCTTCACTTACACGCCAGTGCAGCTGTCTTAAAGCCATCGAGCAATGTTTTTACTTTGCAGATGACACCGGGGCTCCATCATGTCAGATGGCTTGACTGGCATCATATGGGTAGCAAGTGCTGAGGGTCGGGGGGAGAGGATCTGGATTTGGGTCCATTTTGACTCCAAAACCTGTGCTTTTGGGCCATATTAAAGCCCAGAAATAGAGACTACACTCAGCTAGAAGCCGAATTCTGTTAGGCTAGCTCTGCTCAGAGACACAGGAAAAGACAACAGAGTTTACAGCATGAGACAGAGGAAGAATTAAAATAGTGCTTTTAATATAATTTTCAGCAAATGTACAGTACATACTCTATATCATGTATCTCTAAACTGCTCATCTGGAAAATATAAGCTGCAAAAAAAAAATACAACTCGCTCAGAGTCTATTAAGTGTGTGCTTTTCTTCCTCTTCTTTTCTGGGAACCTGGATTTTTACACCCTTCTGTTAAAGTCCAGTCTCTGGTGGTTCTTTGGAACTGTTAAGAGTTAAGAGTGTTCCATCAGAGAAGTATCCCCCAAAAGGGGGAGGTTTCTAAAGCATCTCAGAAAGCCATCCCTCAGAAGCTAGAAGAGAGACAGGCCAAAGGAAATTTGCACATTAGGTCAACCTTGCTTCTTAGGAATGATGCCCCCTCTGGAGGGCTCCTGAGCAGGTGACACCCCCTTAGTCCTTGTCATGGGCCTGTGCTTGAAGCCTCAAAGGACCAGACACTGGATCATCCACATGGGACCCCTTGAGTTCCTGGGCAGCGCAGCGCTATGTCAGGCCTTGAGGTCTGTGAGCGGTAGTGGTAGTGGCGGCCGCAATGGTAGGCTCTGCCATCAGAGAGGGCAGCCCTCAGCTTCGCACGAAGGAGTCTTCCGAAGGTGACTCAGGGCAGGTTTTCTCAGTCTCAATGTCTTGGTACTCTGTGCCTAAAGGGGAAGGAGGGAAGAAGAGCCAAGAGGAAAAAAGAGATGGATCTTTTCTTCATTTCCTACTTTCTATTAGACTTACATCATAGCGTCACGGCTTTCCAGTGAGAAGGATGTGCAGGAAGGAACGACGGTAACGGGCTAGCTTTCTCTCCAAGCCCAAGAGCATCTATGGAGGCTCAATCTCTCAAAGTCTCTCAAAGGCATATTTATTTGCACTCTCCTATCAATACTCATTGTGGGAGCGAGCAGATGTACCCCAAACCTGACTTTTTTCTTTTACGGCAGTCACCAGTAATTGATCTTGTGCCCAAGTGTTATTTGGACTCCAAGAATCACTCTATGTCTTTATTAAAGAGCAGGCTGGGTGCCAGAGAGAAGCACTTGAACCACAGTCATGCTCTCTCCTGTAGCATTGGGGACCAGTTCATCGTCCTTTCATCCGCACAGTCACTGCGTGTCAAGTGAAGCAACCTCTTCACTGTGGCCAGGTCTGAGGAAATGTCACGCCTCCATAAATGATGCTGTGACTTTATTTGAAAGGTATTAGCAATTTAACTCATCCCTGTGGCAATCTGCAAGCCATGCAGGACTCAATCACGGTGACAGGTGACTTTTTTTTGTTCAGGGACAGGTAAACGGAGACCATAGAAACCCCTGGCTATTGATCTGTCCTCTTTCGATTTTGACCTGTTAGTTTAAAAGGTGGCAACAGTCTGCACTCAGCACTTTGAAGCTGAGACTTGGCCCATCGAGAAAGAAGCCCATGTTCTGGGCTTGACTTTTTGCAAGGTTCATGTTCTTATAGTCTTGGGAAAGCTCACTGGAGAAGAACTCCCCAGAGGATTATTTTTCCAAAAGCATGTCAGAATGCCAACTCCACAGAGGGAGAAAAGGAATGGGATGGAGGAAATGCACGTACAGGTAGGCACTGCTGTTTGGGGTAGGGCAGGAGCGAGAATGGGGCTGCTTCTTACTCAGCACAACTGGCTGGGAAGCGTTTGGTATGGCTAAGGTAGAAGAAGGCAGGCTTTGCCAGGTCTCTACTTGTTAACTGTTAGAGCAAAATCGGCTTTCTTATTTTATGGTCCTGGGTTAGCAGGAGACCTTTTGCAGAGATCTTACTTCTAGCTCTTAGCTCATTTCTTTGGCAAACTATCAACTCATAGTGGGAGCAGGACAGTCTTGTATCAGCACCCTGTCCCCTCGCCATCCCTCCTCTTTGTAGAAGGATGTTCTGTTGACTTCCAGGTTCCCACTTCGGCGGTTGTGTGTTGGACTAGAAAGGGCCCTAGTTCAGCAATCAGGAAGACCTGGTCCTGACTCCTGATGACCCTAACTAGCTGGTGAGCTTGGGAAACTTGAGTTTTCTTGGCCCTCCTTTTCTGATCTGTAGAGATGGGGAAAATGACTTACCTGTTAGGGATACCCCAAGTATCCCTAAGATACTTTGGAGTATCTTATCTTATCCCTAAGATAAGTTGGGGTCAACTGGGATTCTGCATTCTTGGACCTGGCACGCAACTGGTAGACTCAATAAACAAGAGCCCCCAAGCCCTTCTCCCTTTATGGTCTGGATTTCAGCTCAACCTGTGTTTTAGCTGTGTTCTCTTCTAACGCACTCCCTGCATTATACTGCTGTACTTCATTTTATGGCCTCAGATCATAAATCAAACATTCTTGCCAAATTTGCCTCCACGAGAGCCACCTCCTATTTGATTAGCGTGAACTTAAGAAAAACAGTAAGGGGACAGCAAAAAATTTCAGCCTACCGATTGTCACATCTCCCAAAAATTGGCTATATTATTCCATTTGCTCATAGCAAAAATAATAATCACTTCTATCTTATGGAAAAATATTCAACATGTATGATTATTATCAAGCCCTGATTGTCGACTTGAGCTGTTATTATAAAAATGGAAATGTCTGGATGCTCGGCTTTTTCAAAGGCAGCAGTCTGGAAAGAGTAAGACATAGTGTCCGTTTAACATGCCTGGAGACCCTGAGTCACGGCTGAGCGTACGAGATGGACGTGACCGTATCTGGTAGGAGGCAGGGGTTGGGAGCTCCTGCCTGGTACTGAGAATAACCTCCAGGACTCTTGATCCATTTCAGAATGCATTCCTTGTTTCCCTTTACCTGCCTGCTCATCTTGGGTGGAACTCCTTGTATACATGGACCACTGGGATAAGGGATAAAGAACATCCGTAGCTAAAAGAGGGAGAGTAGACACTCTCTCCAGAATACAGCTGCCATGGTGTCCTGCTTATTATACCAAGGGGCATATAAGAGTGGGAGGCCTAGTTCATTTAAGTCAGAGACTTTGAGATTAGGTATTTCCTGGAGGCAAGGAATGAATGAGGCTCCCTTATATCTACCTTGGTAGGGAGGGAACATACATCACGGTTACCAAGAGGCACTTTGGACTCATGCTTGGGTTTGAATTTCGGCTTTTCTCATGACCTTGAACCAATTCTGAATCCTTCCAAGTCTCATTTTCGTCCCCTGTAAAATAAAACTAGCGATAGTGCCTGCCTCACAGGGTTAGTGTTAAGATTAAACGCGTTAATGCATGTAATCAGTTCAGCCCAGCAGCTAGTTCAGAGTAAGTACCCGATAAATGTTAGAGACTGTTATTATTAGCTATTACTAGTGCTTACCAATTATTCTCCCTGACAGATTGATTAGCTCTGGAGTGCCAATGTTTTATGTTGGTGCTGGGGAGGGAGAGGAGGGAAAGGGCTTGAAGAGCCACTCGGTATCTGGATCCACTCCTCTTTCCCCGTTTCCTGTATTTCTCCCTCATGTGTCTGTATCCATCATTTAAGGGGGAAAAAGTTGGGTCAGTCTAGTTGAAATGCCAAATGTCAGGCTGGAAGGGATGGTAGGCTCTATAGTTCAAATTCTTAACTGTACCCAAGAGAAAAATAAAGTTGCCCTCAACTCTGAAGTTGGACAACAAAGGGGCACTTTCTTCCTCGTTGGAAACAAGTGAGATGCTTGAATTAGATTGCTGTGGTCACGGACATTAGAGTTGATGTTCACCTACTCTAGGATCCTTTGGAAAAATGAGTCAGCCAATGCTATGGCCAATATTTAGGTGCCGAATGTGCCCCACCTATTCAGAATGGATGGTGTCTCCAAGACATTTAGTGCTGCCTCAGCACACCATGACCTTCCTTTCAGCCATTAATTGTTTTTGTAAATAAAACTTTATTGGTACACAGCTTGGGCATTGTTTCACTTATTGCTCTGAGTTGATCTGGGGTGACCACACGGGGTAAATAGTTTTGATAGTTTGCTGGCCTAAAAGGTTTGAAGGATTTTACTAGACAGTCCTGGACAAGAGTAATGTGTTGTCCTTGCTTTGGTGACTCTGTGGATGATGATAGGAGTGATTTTTTTCCTTCATCTTTTTAGTAGGCACCCGGGAGACACCCACTGTTATTTAGTCTCCAGGATCCCATCTTCTCTTTCTCTCTCCTCTTTGATTACTGCAGCTATCAATCAAAGCTTGCTATCAGCATGAGTGGGCTCTGAGTCATTTCTCATATGCAGACAGAACCTGGCTTGGAATGTTCTTTTGTTTGTGTTAAAATCTATCCAGCTTACTGAGCTGTGAGCTCTTGGAGGAGAGGAGCCATGCACCTAGCTTATAGGGTGGCACACAGCCCAATAGTTTAGATAAAGGAACGAATACATCATGTTCAAACACCACATCCTTGAGAAAAACAAACCCTGCAATGAAAAATTATGCTAGCATAGATGGTCTCTGATAAGTCTAAGCTCTTGTCTTCATTTCCGAGGCAGGCAAATACTCCTGAGGTATGAAACCGTCTTTGCTTATCTGTATTTCCCCGTGTAGGTTTACCAGGTCATGTTGATCCTGCCATGGCATAGGAGTAGCTAAGATTCCTTACAGGTGTGAAGAACAAGGGAGACAATGTAGAGTAAGGGGTTCCAGGGGTTCCACAAAGAAGTGGTCCCTAATAAAGGCCTGCGAACAACAACTTTGGACTGCCAGCCTGGCTCATGAGTGGCAGTAATACTCTAGAGGAGCTGGGACCCACAGCCTGTCACTTTGGGTCAGCTGCCCTATGAAATTGGGTTTTGAGTCAGAGAGATAGAGTTTGGTGTGGGTTGGGTGAGGCAGGACATAGTGAATGAGGAGAGAAAGCAGAAGGAAAAAGGCTAGGGTTGGATCCCAAATAAATTTCCTAAACCAGAATGTATTTCACAACCACCCTGTCTTGAAAAACGTGGTAGCTCTTAGGTATTTGACCTGGATTCTTAACTTAAAGGCGAAGGTTAATTGTGTGAGTGAAAATCCAGAGGAACTGCCCAGGCTCTAATTTTTGGTACTGCCCCTGACTTCTGGCCAGAGAGCTGGCTGGCCCATCCATCAAAATAACCAGACTAGAACAGTAATGGCCAGAAAACACTTTCCATCTGTTAGACTGGGGGGCGGGGAGGGGAGAAAGCTGCTCACCTGCATCTCTCTGCTTATCACAACCAAACCAAACACACAGCAAAAAGAGAGCAAGACTCCAATAAACAGCAACGGTAGCTTCCTTATTCCATCCTTGTCCATCTGTATGATCAGATAGTTGACTTCCACATACTGATATTTATTATTCAATGTTACTGAGTAATGCTTTAAAAACTGTCATGTAGATCTTAGGACACACCCCACTCTTCCCCAGGACCAGAAGCAGCAGATGGGCAGACTGGTGACCAACAATTGTATTTCCTCGGAGCATTTGTCTGTGAGTTAGCATGCATACTTACACTTTCTGGGTTCCTTTATAAAAGCCTCCTCAGAAGCTACTGGAGAGGAGAAACTGACCACCATATCACAATTGTATACTTAGGAAAATCCTCGGGGCAGTGTGACTATTGGCTGGGTGGGTGTCCTTGTGTAGGACATTCCTGTGGGTTATGTCAGGCCTAGAAGGCTTTTCACAGTGTGAGGAGAAACTCCAGGGCATCACTGGATCTAAGGATCTAAATGGATAAGGTACCACATACAACCCTACTTAAGAGTCACCCCCAGAGCAGCTATCCCACTGTGAGGTAGAGAAAAGGAAATGACTGTTAGTCACGCTGCCTTCCTGAACTCCCCAATCGTTCCTGGGGTGGGGGGGGGGGACTCTTGGCTTTTTTTTTTTTTTTTTTTTTTTTTTTTTTTTTAATATTCTGCTGTTAAGCACTATCAGTGAGATCCTTAGGGGGATCCAAAAAGGATTCTCTTGCTCTTTATTTGCTCTGAGAAGAGTCTGGCCACTCTGTGGCTTTGTTATTATCCCCAGGGTATCAGAGCATCATGGCCTTTCTTGTGGAGGTGGGAAGCGAGTAACAGAGACATAGGTGTCCCTGACAGCACACAACCTCAGCTGATGGAAGAAAAGTAGGTTTCCCACACGTGGGAAGCAACACAGGCACAGAGCCTAATATCTGCGTGGTCTACATGGAAGAGGCATAAAGATCTGTCAAAAGCCACAGCAGAGACCTTTTCATCCATCCATGCGTGCATTTAACTAAGATGGTGGAGGGACGACCTCAGAAGACAGAACTCCAATTTCATTTTTTAGATCTTCTCCGTTCCTCTCAGGTTTGCTTTCTGTATGTTCAAGGGAGATCTTAGCAGGACAGTTCTCATGCAGAATGCCACTCAAAACCAGACATCCAAGGGGCTTGGATGCCAGTGTTGTTGTTGTTTTTTAATATAATCAAAAGGAAAATTAAAAGTCGATTGAATGTTCTCTTCTGTCATAACATGAGAGAAATTGAAAAATTTAAAGATAGCACAATATTCATTGAAATCATTTTGCCAGAGGGAGATTTTAAATTTATAAATAACTGTTGATAAACATGAGCCCTGGAGTTGGGTTCCTTTGTTGTCTTTGAGAACATTTTAGGGAAAAAAAGCAATCCAAGATACAAAGAGCTTAAAAATTATATTTTTTTTCCAAAAAGCAAATCAATCTCATGAAACAAAGTGTACATCCCAGGGCCTCAGTTTGGAGAGATACACAGCAGCAGAGAGAGGCCAGTTAACCTCTTAGCCATCCATTTTCAAAACAAGACAGAACGGAAACCTGTTTGGAATGTGACCAACACCTTCAGAGCAACAGAACTCATTTCATGAACTGATTGGAGAACCATTCCCCCTTTCCTAGTTATAGACTCGATGAACACCCTGCCTGTGTTCATGAACAAGACTAGGCTAATGCTGGTCTGTTTCAGAAGCACCACCCTGAAGGAGGCGGCAGATCACAGCCACACGGCCACACAGCATTCTCTAGGTTCTCTTGGTTTGATGCCTCCTCCAACTTGGGGCTATCATCCAGACCTCCCCATTTACACTGTGCCTTAAAAACTCTGGCACACCCTCGTCTTTACTCTTCTGGCCTTTATTCTTTCATTGCTTCAAGTGAACTGTAAATGGCTGTGTAAGGTGAAAAATAAAAACCAAGCATCCTTCGTGGCCTATCCCAGGATATGTCTACAACACAGGCCAACAAAAAGGCATGAAGGGTGATCTGACTGGGCCCTTGGCTATGCATGTATGTGCTCCCTTCTGACCCAGTCCCTGAAGCCAGTGGCCATACTGTCTTAAGCGTGCTGGTGCAAGAGATTCCCCTACAGGACTCTTATCCCACATGACCGTGCAGGTCTCTGAGGTTCAGCTGCTTTTGACACACCGAGTTCGGGATTGACCTGGGACCTGTCACTGCCATGTTCATGCACTGGACACGTGATCACTTCTGCACTTGTGGGTTGATGATCACAGATACCACAGCCTGCTCAACAGGAACCACACTTCCTCTCTCTCCTGTTTCCAGGAGCAAGGTTCCCATCCACCCAGACCCACATCTGAGCGAGTCTCCTTCACCACAGGCTAAAAGGAATATGAAAGTGCTTCCCATGACAGTGACATCACCATGGGGAACAAAGCCAGAAGGCAGATTTGCAGCTTGTCACGTTATCCCAGGATCTCAAATGTGCATCTTTTAAAGCTGCATTTACTCTCTTTCTGGGGCATCTTTTTCTTAGAACACGCTGTGCATTTTTCTGCACGGTATCAGAATGAGGATTAAAAATGACAATGGATTAATTGCATCCCTTGAATCACTTTATATTTTTGGTGCATTAAAAAAAGGAGAAAAGTGAAAGCCTTGTTAGTGACTGAAGGGTTAACACAGACTCAAGAAGTAGTTAAAAATAGTATCAGAGGATTATACATACAACAGTTGGAAATTCGTACGCTTTGTCATTTTTTTGTTGTTTTTGAAAAAAAATGGTAAAATGTTTGGCAAATGTAAGCAAATGACTTGGGCTATGTTGGGGCTCACAGGCTCTGAGCGGGTCAGTCATAGCCAGGTGAGGCCCACAGCTTCCTGAGGTCGCACTGTGGGGCTAGTGGGGAGGAGGTGCTAGGAGATGGGAAGGGACATGCCCCGCCCAACCCAGCTCCCCCTTGGGCCCTCAGTCTTGATATGGAAATGGAGCTGGTGAGAGGTGCCAACCACAGACTCCAGTCCGGATGGCCCATCAGCATCTCTCAGAGAACTCTGGGGACTTGAACCACACGCAGACTGGGTGAGTGGTCTACACAGTGACCCATATTGCGACAGTTGGAGAAAGGAGTGGAGCTTCCACCCCTCCAACCTGCACCCCGCCCCCACCCTGACGGAGGGAGAGGGTGTCACTAGTGCTGATCCTGGCCATGTTTCCAACTTGAACTTGTGATTTTAGTAGACTCTTTTTTTAAAAAAATGCTTTTAAAGTTTTGCATGTGTGTGCATATCCAGCAACGTCCATCCTCCAAGCTGGCCACAAGTGTTCCCTGAATTTGGCAGTGCCTGTTGCTTGTAGCTGTTGGCATCGTGAAAAACCATGAGGTACCTTCCAAGCAGAGCCCAGCAGTGTGCGTGTCCTCCGGGGCCATCCCATCCTCTCTTTATTCTGAATCCTGACTGACTCTGAATTTTTTGAATAAGACAAAGGTCTTTGTGTCTGTGTGTGTGTGTGTGTGTGTGTGTGTGTGTCTGTCTGTCTGTCTGTTTTTGAAATCCTTTTTCTTTCTCTCTTTTTTATTAAGAAAAATGACCCTTCGTTCACAGAGTTCAGCCCTCCTCCCGTAGTCACTATAAGACGGATTCCATGTTTTCACACCACTCATGGTCCTCCAGGTTATAGATAAACTTTGTCCTATGTGTCTGGTGCGCGGGCACAGGGTCCCTCCCCAGATTGTCTAGGGTCAGAGTAGAGGCAAAGAACTCACTGGTGCTCAGCCCGCCCTCGTGGTTTTTGATGTAGCGTTTATAGTTTTTCCGCAGGCACTGCCACGTGGTGGTGTAGAGGATGAAGGCAAAGGACTTGAGCGCAATGGCGATGCTGACGTACAGGTATCTGTAGACCACGTTGTCGTAGAGGACGCAGGCGCCTTGCTCCCCACAGAAGGTGCTCCAGAACAGACAGGTGGAGTCGATACCAGCCCCGAAGATGAGAGGTGGGGGGATGAAACCTGTCAGAAGGAAGAGATCGTTTCAGATTTTTTGGCTCGGTTGGGCTGTTCACTGCCAAGAAGGGATCTTCCATAGCACTGCTCCGAGAATTCGCTGGATTGCTAGGCTCGACAGTGCGGTGGTTCAAACCGCTGGATCACACATCCTAGTACAGCTTTCGTTATCTAGACAAAGTCATCAAGCTCTCGATGCCCGAGGCTGGCTAAACTAATATATGAAAAGCATTTAGGATGCTATGTGTTGTGCCTGGTAACTATAAACATGAGATAAGTGACAGCTGTCATTATTCTGGGATGGGAAAATGTCTTTCCTGGAGCCTTAGTGTTTGGCAACCTCCCAGAGGGAATCTCAAGGAGATGTGTGGCTCTGTTTACCGCCCTGTTGCGTGGGGTTTGCAGGGCTGTGTGAATGCCCAGTGGAGGGACCAGCGGCCAGAAGTAGAATGTGAAGATGTCATACTGTGTGGGCACATAAACAGACAGAGTTATAGTGTAAAATAGGACATGTGACACACACACTCATGATTAGTGTTGGTCTAGTTATTAAACTGGTGTGAATTCTTTTCATATGGAGTTGATGCCAGATTCCCACAGCAATCATTGTAAATGCTAGACGAGATGAAAACTGTCCCCATTCTTAACGCAGGACCAGGGCAATCTGCTGGTCTATTTGCCTGTTCTCAACCCTTCACTTCAATGCCATTTGACCTGACTTAGACCACCTACAACCATCAAAATCCTGGTGTTTATGTTTATGATACAGCTCTATTGCTACATGTTTGTTTGTTTTCTTTTTTAAAGACACCGTATAGGCTGTACTTAAACTCATGGGCTCATGTGATCTTCCTGCTTCAGTATTCAGTGTAGCTGAATGCCAAGTACTTGGGTCCTTACTGCCATCCTGGGCTCCGTCATGTGCTCTGTGTCTGTGTGTTTGTGTGTGTACACACGCATACATGTGGAAACCAGAGGTTAGCAGCCAGTGTTGTTCAACTGGAATTGCCTACTTTGTTTTCTGAGACAGGGTTTCTGATTTCCTTGGAACTTGCCGGTTTAGTTATGCTGGCTGCTCAGGGACCTTCAGAGAGGCGCCCACTCCCACTGCTTCCCTAGCATTGGGATTACAACCTTTTCTGTTTGTTTTAATATGAGAATCTGGTTCTGCTTGCATGGCAAGCCTGAGGTTTGATTCTCAGCACTGGAAAAAAAAAATCCTAGGTTATTCTGGTCTGTTTTGAGGAGCTTTATTTATAGGTTGGGGGGAAAATGAATAGGTTAACAAGTTACTAATACAAATTCATTGTTCAGAATTTCTAGCACTCCCTGAGGCTAGACTATGGGACCAGCGACCTTCAGTGACAGACCTCAGTTGTGACACATGATGACTGCAATTAGATCAGACACTCACGAGATAGTAGGACTGGAGTGTTCTTTCCAGGGTCAGTCCTGGACATAATACTTCACTTTTCACTAAAGTCTTTCTGAGGATTCGATTATACGCAGATCCTCTGTCCAGAAAAATAGACATATTCTCTAAACCAAGCACATGGCTTAGGGGGTCAGAGAACTGTTTAGTCAACCCACAGTGGACAGAAGTCTTTCAGATGTCTAGATAATACAGCACCACCATACTGAAGGGGTGCATAGGTATGGGAGAGCTGTGTGGAGGCTTCAGCACCTCCCTCACCTCCCTGTTTTAAGATGTGCCTGAACGGATTGCTGGGTTCTATCTTACCTTCTTCAGAACTGAGAGGTTGGCAGAGCTGCCTTCTAGGTCTTGGAGTTTTGGACCTTCTCCTAAGTCTGCTGCTTGTTACCCCAGAGAGGAAACCCCACATGATGGAGTCTAATGGAAGCCCCATTAAACTCCTCAAGCAGCTTGATTTAATAAATATCATAAGCTCAGAATCCCCTACAAGCTGTTCTCTGTTCCTGATGCAGACTTGGGTCCTGTGGAGTGGAAACACGTCTGCTTCACTCCCTGTGGCACCCAGGCTACTTAGGAGCTCATGACTTCCCCACTAACTGGGCTGGAACATGTTCTCCCCCCGCCCCCGTAACACGGAGGGATTTCCATGGCAACTGATGCATATGTGGATGGATCCGTGGCTAAATGGCACTGATTTGACCTATTCTCAGGCACAGTGGGACAGCGTAAATCCATTCACCTTTTCTGTTTCTGCGGTTTTGTTTCGTGATTAGATGCCAAATGCTCTTTCTACCCCTTGTGACCAATCTTGAGATCATTAGCCTTTGCCCTAGTTACTAGTCACCTAGCAGTGAAAAGCCAATATGGAGGGTCACCCTGCTCAAGGGACATCCTGTTGAAAATGTCTGCCACAGGGAGGAGCTAAAATCTAGATATTCTTTATTCCATAATGCATGGATTCTTGGACACATAGCTACATTTGGAAAATCAGGATATATTTTTTAAAGATTTATTTATTTTCATTCTTCAGGGGGACTTGATTGGGGGAGGGGGAGGGAAATGGGAGGCGGTGGCGGGGAAGAGACAGAAATCTTTAATAAATAAAAAAAAGATGTATTTATTTATTATGTATAAAACATTCTGCCTTGATGTATGCCCGTACGCCAGAGGAGGGCGCCAGATCTCAGTACGGATGGTTGTGAGCCACCATGTGGTTGCTGGGAATTGTACACAGAACCTCTGGAAGAGCAGCCAGTGCTCTTAACCTCTGAGCCATCTCTCCAGCCCCCATCAGGATATATTTTTATCCTATCACAGGACGTCTGGAGTATAAGGGAGCCATTTGTTAGTACTTGTTTAAGCTCAAACTCATTGTGCACCTCCTTCATGATCCTGCGTCTGAATGTTTATTTATCATATTCACTTGTCTTTAAGTAGATTATGGGTGCTCTGTGCTCTGAAGGTATCAGTTTTTATTCCATTGCCCGGTTCCTCTAGCAAATGATGATGCCCCCTAAAGAACTAGAAAAAGTCTTCAAGTAGTTGGAAAGCTCAGTGTCTATTAATGTTTTCTATGCTGTACTCAAGATTTTAGAGAACGTTGGTGGTAGAGATGGGAGAGTCGTGACGTAAGGAGCTGGAAACTCCGAGGCATGTCACTTGCTCTCTCAGTGTCTCTGTGAAAAATGGAGCCAATATCACCTTCTAGGGTACAAGTGATTTTGCAAGGGGCCTGACCCATTCATATGGCCAGAGCGTTTGCTAACTCATTCATCTTCTACAGGGAAGTAAGGCGGGGGGGGGGGGGAGGGGGGTCCGAATAAATGCTAGGCTTAGTAAAATAAGAATAGCCTTCATGAGACTTCTTTTGTATTCTACATAAAGCATTAGCTTTCTTTTCTGCTACATTAAACTCCTCCCTTTTATTGGCTTGTAATTCTCTTCCAAAGGGCAGACTCTGAGTTCCAGGCTTGGGGAGACAACACAGATGTCGATCTGAAGCACCTCTTTCCACTGAAAGTCTTTGCTATTCTGGAACTCCCCTGAGAGGTTACTTATCAGATTCCTAGCCCTTTGGCGCTAATTTTCACAAACAGCCATTCATCTGTGTGTGTGTGTATGTATGAAAATCAAAACAAGCTGCCCTCAGAAGATGCTGGCCCACACTTGAGACCAATGGGAGACTTCCATATGATTAGTAAACCAGTCAGCTAAGCACTGGAGAGGCTGCAGCTCCATCCACCGCAATTCCTTTCATAACTCCTAACCTCTCTTACTGTAAAGGGAAAGAGGCCAAGAGCCCAAACCTAGTCATTTGCTTTTCTTCTAATTCAAAGTTCATCAATTTGAGAAGCTTTCAGAGCTTTTCTCTGGGATTTCCAGCGTTACAGAGAACAGGTTATTTATTTACCTTCTGCTAAGCTCCTGGAAGCCCTGTTTTGATGTGCGGAGAGAGAGAAACACACAGGCACTCCATCCCTGCCAATTGTAGAGTTCTCCCTCCTCTGGGCTTGTTAATGCATAGAGAAACTGGGAGCCTGATTTGTAAACACGCTTCCCAGTGTCTGGCAGAATGCCTCTGGCAGCACCGGCAGACACTTGTCAGCAGGAAGAGACACTCTGTCATCAGTGTCCTTGCCGCCCTTTTTTTTTTTTTTTTCAGTCAGTGTGCTCACATCTGGAGGTCCTCCTGGTGAAGGAGGAAATTCTATTCCGTCTCTGTCACTTGGGAACCAGGGGACTTTGGGCAAGTTCCACAACTTCACTGAATCTCAGCCTCTTTATAAAATGGGTACAAGTGTACTTTCTTGGTGTAGGAGTGTATTTCGTGTGTCTGTGTACATGTCTGTGTAAGGGCAGGAGGACATGGAGAACATAGTCAATGTTAAGAGTCTTCCTCAACCCCGTTCCACTTCATTATTTTTGAGACAGAGTTTCTCACTGTTCCTGAAAGTCACCGATGGACTTGCTTGTCAGTGAGTTCCAGACAGCATCCTTTCTCTGTCCCCCAAGTGCTCAGGGGTGACAGGTAAATGCCACCAGGCCAGCCTTTCATATAGGAGCTGGGAATCAAAACTTAGGTCCTCAAGTGCTTCAAGGACTGAACCATCTTCACAGCCCCCAAATTATATTTTATTGTATAGTTAGTTTTTTAAATGAGAAAATATGGGTAGAGGATGCTTACTAATTAGGTTCTGACCCTATTTTTAGGCTTTTGTTCTCAGTCCCTTTGGCTGCTGACCACCCCATTCCCATAGTAACAAATATGTAAGGAAACCTTTCAAGCCAAGAGATTGTGGGTTACCCCTCACCCCTTAATGCTGTGGGACAATGGTCTTTTATCCTATCACTTGTATTATTTTTAATAAAATGCTGATTGGCCAGTAGCCAGACAGGAAGTAGAGGCATGACTATGAGAATTATGGGAAAACGAAAGATTCACCCAGACACAGAGAGAGCCAGACACAGAGCAAGCAAGATGTGACTGCCTCACCGAAAAATGTACCAAGCCACGTGGCTAACAGACAAGAATAATGGGCTAATATAAGATGTAAGAAAGAGTTAATAAGAAGCCTGAGCTACTAGGCAATTAGTTTATAATTAATATAGACCTCTGCATGTTTTCTTTGGGACTGGATGACTGCTGGACCAGGCAGGACAGAAACCCCTGTCAACGCCTTAAGAGAGAGTCTATTTTAGAAGACAATCAGATGTTTCTGGAAGGGAGGCCAGGTATATACATCAGCGTCTCTTCTCATCTGAGTGTCTTCATTGTGATACACCCTTGCTATGAAAGGAGTGGGAGGCAGGGGTGATAGTGGAGTATTTTTGTTAGAAACATCTCCCTTCCCTTTGTGTCTCCTGGGCAGAAACTGGAGTGTGAGACCTGCCTCCATAGGGCGTCACCATATGTGGGCAGAATACATGACAAGCTCAATGCTACTTGCTGTTTCAAAAAATATTAGAAGAATTAAATCTTCCTTATACTCTAGCTCACATATGTGTACACACATATATACACATGCTATATATATATGTGCACATGCAACACATATACACATACTATGTATGAGCAAAACCCTCTATGCTGCTTAAGGAGACTGTCTCCGCTTTTCTGAAATCTATTAACAGAGATTAACCCTCAAGGCCCTACATCTCTTGGCTCTTTTATTCCTTCTCATGGCTGAAAAGGCAAGGCCTATTCATATACTGTGGTCTCAACTTAAAGAGTGAATTGAAAGGCTTTTGTGAGAAAAAAATAAATCCACGTTCCTTTACAGGACAAAAACAGAGGCCGAAAACGGCTGTGCCATTTACATTTATAGAAAGATAATGGTTCTTCTTCTGCTTACCTGCCAAGACTCGAATTCACCCCGGATTCCATTCAACCCAGAGCAATTACTGTTAGCGGCGGCTCCAGCTAGAGGGGAATGTCGAAATGTGTATTCTCCTGAAAAGATTGACGCATTCCTCTCCTTCAGCGGTGCCGAGAGAGGGATGGGACTATTGACACCAGCAGGTGCTTTCCAGGGACACCTGCCACTCACTTTTCTCAATTCTGAGAACTCAGCAGCTACTGCATCCTCACCTCATTCGTGGGTCCTTTGTTAAAAAAAAAAAAAAGTCTGGAAAGTTCCAGAGCTTAGGTAGTCTACCAAGGCCACCTAGACAGGAGTGACAGTGAGCTGTGCCTGGCTGTAGAGGGCTCAGTGGTCAAAGCGCTATCCCTCTTGGCCATGTAAGAGAAATGGACTCTCTGTGTATGAACGGCACGTCATATAGCCTGCTGTGAAGCCCGTGTCCAACAACTACTTATGAATTAAAGAGGAACAGAGGGCTGGGGAAGAGTCCTTCTTGCTTCCTGGATACCGACTCCTGCTCCTGCCCAAATGGGGCCCTTGAGTGCACCGTGTTTCCCTTCTCTAATAAAAGCACAAGCTGATGTGTGTGCTTCTTCTTGCCTGTGCATCTCCTCGATTCTAGGCCATGCCCAGAGCCAGAGCTCAACAAACCCACGAAGATCTGCATCAGGTTTCTAAGAAATGCCTCCCCAGAGTCATGCATGATTCAAAGACAAGACCTAAGACCCAAGGCCAGGATGCCCAGGAAGGAACACGCATGTGCAGATGCATACGAAGGACCTTCCAGTGCTGGCTGTCTAGCAGCTTAGCTCTGTGGAACTCTGCATGGTGATTGGTGGGTGGAGATTTCATGGTGAATCCAGCCTGCTTTGCTCGATACCTTTGAGACCTCTGGTTGGTTAGCATCTGTTCTGTTGGTCCATTCAGGGCTTCCCAGTATCATAGGACCCGAACTTAAACCTCAACATCATCTTGTTCTCTTGTTTCTTCTTCGCTCAAATCTACTTAGCTGGTTACAGATATGGGGAAGTGGTTTAATAGGCACTGTCTCCACGTCATGGCGGTCATTGCTTTCTGCCTTCTAGGCTTCCTGCTCTAGTCTCGATCAATAGATTTTCACTTTGATCAATGTATTTTCACTTTGATATGCATGTACGTGTGTGTGTGTGTGTGTGTGTGTGTGTGCTTCATTAATTTTTACCTTTTCTTTTGGAGACAAGGTCTTTCACTGAATTTGGAGTCTATCTAGTTGTTCGGGCTGGCTGGCCAGCGGTCTTCCTACCCCTACCTCTGCAGAATTGAATTATAGCTTTTTATATGGGTTCTGGGGATTCCTAACTCAGGTTCTTGTGTTTCTGTTAGAAGTGCTTTACCAACTAAGCCATCTTCTCCACAGCCACACCTTGATGCCTTTGATGAACTGTCCTGCATCCCGCCAGCCTTCCTGCCAGGCTGATCTCCCCTAATCAGACCACCGAATGTATGTCCACGCTCCCATCTGAGGCCCCCCCTCTGCCCCACAGCTGAGTGCAGTCTTTCCCCTTGAAATGCAATGTGCTCTTTAACTCTGCTCATAGGAAGCCTTCCTGCTTTGCCCCTACCTGCTCCACCCCTGCTTCCAGGATCCTAAAGGCAGGATGGTATCTCTGGCTCCTCACATTCTTTGTGGAACCCAGAGCCTCAGACACAAGTCCCCGTGCATGTTTGTGTCCAGGGATTTGAGTTGATGTGACATCCATGGTAGGAAGTTGACCTCAGGGGCCATTTACTTTTTGCTTTAGCAGGGCCGGGGAATCAAACCCGTGGCTTTCCACTTGCAAGTAAGCACTCTACCACTGAACAATACCACCAATCCCAGGATCAGACCCCATGAGCAAATGGGTGGCCTATAACCTAGACATAAGAGCAGTGATCAGGGCATTTGTGATAGTAGGAAGGAGGTGGGATCTACCGCACCAGGATTTCTGCTGAGGGAGCATCCAGGTCATTCTGAGTTAAATGACCCTTCTCCAGCTCTGTGGCCTGCTGCTCCACTTCAGGCACTGGCCTGGGTGACATGACCTGGACATGTGTTCCCACACTCTGGCCTTTTACTGGCTCTCAGTGTTGAGGCAGCTTGCCCTGTTTCTGTCTGGTCAGTCATGCCTCAGGTTTTGTTATGTCTTAGCGCTGCTCCACCTAAGATATTAAAGCAGATGCAGTCACTTGGGCCACAATTCCTATATTCCCATTCCATCAAGTTCTTACGACTCCTTTATCCCTTTGTCCCTTTCTGTAGCCTCCTATTTTACCTCTTCTTTATCTAGGCCAGGAATTACCATCAATCATGTTAGCTTCACTTTGGCCACTAGCCTCATTTTTTTTTAAAAGAAGGTCTCATGTAGCCCAGGCTTGCTATGTAGCCCTACATGACGTTGAACCTCTGATCTTCCTGTCCCTGCCTTCCTCTTTCTGGGACTATATCATCAAGCCTGGCTTTATATAGTGCTGGAGATCAAAGCCATCTTTGATGGCTACATGTATTCTAATGGTTGAGCTACCTTCCTGGAACTGAGCATCCTTACTTTTCTTGCTTTGCGCTCCTTGCACCTCACCTACCACTGATACCGCTAACTGCCATCTTATTTCTGCCCTAGGGAAGTTCTCAGCCCACAGTGCCACTGAGGTCTCTGCTCTTCTCCATTGGTGCCTAAAATCAATCAGGAAACTAACGTTACCTTCACTTCTGGATCCTGCAATTCTTTTCTATCCTGTCCGTAGCCCAGTGCGGTCTTCCATGCCAACGTACTTCCTTCTGCCCTGATGTATTCTTGGCCTTATACACCCCTGTTGAGTATGACAGCCACTGGCCACATGAGGCTACATTAATGGAAACCAATCAAGGTTGAATACAGCAGTCCACCCAAGCCATCTTTCAAGTGCTCAAAATAGGATGAGATAAAGAACATTTCTGTTGTCACCCCAGGACAGCCCAGCCATGGTCCATGCCTCTCCTCACCTGCCTCTTGGGTCATCTGCCTATCTCAAACACCGGTATCTCCAACCTATCTTCCTGCATACTTTACACCATCCATGGACTGTCCAAAATACACAATATAACGCAAATACTATATTAGGCAGCTTATACTATTGTTTAAGAAGTGGTGACATAAAAAGCCAGTGTGGGCATGCTCAGTATGGATACTATGTTCTTTTGGTGTGCTGAATTTGTCTATTTGAAACTTGCAGAGGTGGAAGGCCAACTGAACTTCAATTCAAAGACCAAGTCATGAAGGGCCATCCCCATTAACTTTTAATCCAGTATCTCAACACAAAACCCTCTCTCCACTCTAACTTGACCATACCTTATTAGGAAATTGGACAGAATCCCTTTCTGAGGTACACAGTGACGCTTGTCCCTGCCTTGGTACAGCCTATCTATCTATCTATCTATCTATCTATCTATCTATCGCTTCTATTTGTCCAAAGAGAAAAAGATCAAAGCTACCTAAGTGACAGGAGACCTTTCTCATCAAGTTCCTAGCTTACCACCTTCACCAACCCCGGGTTACGCTATCTCTGCCCCACCCCACTCCCCTCACCAAGATCTAAGGATCCTGGAAGGTTTATCCCTGTAGGCCCCCCTGTCTAAAGCACTCTTCCTATATATCTTCACAATCTTACTCTCTGCTCAGGATATCATGCCCGAATCCCAAGGTAAAAGTGAGGTGGCCCTTCCCCAAGTCACTGTTGTCCCAGCGCAGACTCCAGCACAGATCTCGCCACACTCAACTTCAATGTCCCCATTGTATTCCCATTACCCATATGGGGCACCACGAAGGCTGGCGGTGTCATAGGATCTGATTTATTCATTGGCCTCGGATTAACAATAATGGCCATTAATCTTATAGGGTTCTGGAGGAGATGGAATTAGGCCAGATGCCGAGACTTTTCTGCTAAGCCGCTTTTAATTAAACCATGAGACAGTGTCATATCCTCTTACCGCAGGGGTTTTCCAAACTGATTTGTGACCCATAATGGGCAATAGGATCAATATGCTGGGTCATGACCAACTTTCATAAAGTATGGAGTGGAATAGAGAATATGTGAATGTGTTGCACACGTTTTCCCATGAAATTTTTGTCTCAGCTATATCTATGCATATGCATGTGTGTAATGGGCCATAATGATAAAGTTATCTCTTGTTCTGGCTTACAGTCATAGAAATGGAAACGTCCCTGTTCCCAATGGTGCCTGCTTTCCCTGAGGCAGATAGACAGATTGCGTTGACTGACTTCAGAGCGGTGAGTGTTTATCTTAAGTGCATCACCTTAAGATACATCAGTTTTCGGTTTTGTCTTCAGTTATTCTATAATTTTCAGAAACGTCTTATTCTTTTAAAATTTTTGGGCTATCAAAATTATTATGAAGGATCCTGTTTTCGCATATATGTGTGTATGCATCTGGCTATGGCCTGGAAGCTCAGAATAACAGAAGCGTTACAGAAATGTCAGCTGGTGTAACTATCATGGAATGGTTCTATCACTTTCCCAAAAGGAGGCTTTTTAGATTGTTGGTATGCCCATCTATCTACCTATCCTTGTTGGTATACACATCTATCTACCTATCCTTGTTGGTATGCCCATGTATCTACCTATCCTTGTTGGTATGCCCATCTACCTACCTATCCTTGGTGCTGGTCCTCAGGCACTGTCCACATGTCCACATTTTGTCGGAGATGGGGTCTCTCATTACCTTGGGACTCTTCCCCATAGGCTAGGCCAGTGGTTTTCAACCTTCCTAATGCTACGGCCTTTAATATAGTTCTTCATGTTGTGGTGACCCCTGATCATAAAATCATTTTTGTTTCTTCTTCAGAACTGTAATTTTGATACTGTTATGAATCATAATATAAATATCCACTATGCAGGATATCTGATATGTGACCCCTGTGAAAGAGTTGTTCAGCTCCAAAGAGGTCACGATCCACAGGCTGAGACCTGCTGGGCTAGGTGCTAGCCTGGTGTTTCCCGGGATCCACCTGTCTCTATTTCCTGAGTCACTGTTGTTAGGATTATTGGCATGCACCATGGTACCTAGCTTTATACATGGGCTCAGGGGATCAGAACACGGGTTCTCATGCTTGTGACATTGTATATGGGCTCAGGGGATCAGAACACGGGTCCTCATTCTTGTGACGTTGTATATGGGCTCAGGGGATCAGTACATGGGTTCTTGTTCTCGTGAGGCAAGTCCTTTACTGCCCAGGACATCTCCCAAGCCCTGGTGTTTCAGATCATGTGCAGACTCTTTAACATGGTTTAGAGATGCAGTGGCCGCTACAGAAGCTCTACAGATGAGGGTATAACATCCACTTTCTTTTGAGCCGATATGGAGAAACTCTCAAGGGCAGGGCTGTGGTCACCTGTCTTGGTATGGCCTGGGTGCTTGGGAAATGTCATCTTGTGGCATCACTATCTGTGGGATAGTTCTAACACTTTCCAAAAGGAGGACTGCTAACTTATTGGTATTTCATGTCCATCTATCTCTCCAGCTACTTGACCACTGAAGGCAGGAGACGTGATAACACATTTGGCTCCACTTCCAATGGCACCCACAAAAGATCGCCATCATTGTATCTATGGTGGTAGAAGTTTGCAAGCTACCACAATTTCCCAGGAACACCCACGTTTAATTTGAAAGATGGATTAATGTTTGTCATCTGGGGCATCTCCACAGCTATGTATTTCTATTTCTGATGAAACAAATAAGATACTGAAGCCATTTATATCCCTTCCCCCACCCCATACATCAACACACACTGATCCTGAGACCTGCGACACAGGGAACAGGGATGATGATGGGGATGATTATTACCACAGAAAATGGAGGCAGAAACTCTTGGGGTGTTTCCTTTATCATTTATACAGGAATTAACAGTATTATAAAAGTAATATATCTGTATAGATCGTCAAAAGTTTCAACTTAGAAAATATAAAATCCTATTATTTAAAGCTATCTGGTACCATTTTGATGTTTACCTTCCCAATATTTTTCCATATTTATTCATACTTTATAAACATCTGAATCTATTGGAGAGTAGGCCACCTTTGTCCCTTCCACATGTCCTTTCTAAGTCTAGACACATTCTTCTTTCCAGAACTTAAAAGGGAGGCATGGTTCCCACCAGGATTGCAGACCATCACCGAATTAACTAATTCCCGGCTGCTGGGCATTGGTGCCGATGGAAAAAAATGCTTTTACAAACCTCACGTTTCCAATGCCAGATCGTTGTGCCTATCCAAGACTACAGACTGCCAGGGAGAGCTTTATGCTCACTCTTAAGGTAACAGCCACAGTTACCTCCCTTTCTGCCCTCAGTTCCCATGTAAAGTTCACTCAAATCATTTTGACCTTGGTTTTGAAAAGCAGATATTTGTGACTTAACAGCATGGAATCAGGAGAGAAATGTGACAGAGGTGGGGTCAGGCCACTTGTTGGAAGCTCAAGGTAATCAAATACATTTGGGGAAACCCGAAAGGCTGCAAGGTGATGGGTTTGTGGCCTCTTATGGGAGGCGGCTCATAAGGCAAACCTGTCTCAGGCTGCCCAAGGGCCTTCTTAATGGAAGTTTCTAGTCAGTTTGACACAAGTTAGAGCCTAAGGCAAACCTGTCTCAGGCTGCCCAAGGGCCTTCTTAATGGAAGTTTCTAGTCAGCTTGACACAAGTTAGAGCCGTCTGGAAAGAGAGAACCTCATTTGCAAACAATGCCTCTACTAGGTTGACCGGTAGGCAAGTCTGTGGGACAATTTCTTGACTGATGATGGATTTGAGTAGACACAGCTCACCGTAGCTGGTATCACGCCTACGCATGTGGCTTTGTACTGTGTAGGAACGCAAACCAAGCAGGCCTGCAAACAGTGTTCACCCACGGCCTCTGCTTCGGTTCCTGCCTTCACGTTAGGCTCAGTGATAGGCTGCGATCCATGTACGCCAAACAAACCCTTCCCTCCCCCAAGTTTCTTTGGGTCATGGTGCATGGTGCTTATTCTAGTAATAGAAAGCAAATTAGGACCACATTGTACCACTAAAAGTTTCCTCCCTTTCGGTGCCACTGTCTTTTCACCATAGCTAATGCAAATTCAGGGCGGCATGAGGACCCAAGTGGGTATTATGTGAGGCCTGTGATGTGAGGTCAGGGATCTAGAATGGTGCTGTCTGAACTTGGAGCAAAATGTTCAGCTTTCAGGTGATGGTGAGTTTTGAAATCTGTCAACGTGCCAGACCTAGAATCACCTGAGAAATCAGTCTCAATGCAGGGCTGTCTGGATCAAGCTGGCCTATGGGCCTGGCTGTGGGGAACTGCCTTGACTATGTTATTTGAAGTGGGGACAGCCCCTTGGTGTGTCCCTGTCCCATGGAGTTTGGGTCCTTCACAGCACACAGATGGGAAGATGGGAGAGGCAGGCGCACATCAGCACATAGGTGCTCATTCCCTCTCTACTCTCAACTACGGAGGCGGCCAGCTGCTTCAGGTTCCTGCTGCCCCCATCTCTGGCAATGACGGACTGTAAGCGGAATACACCCTTTCTCCCCTAAAGTTGCTTGTGTCGGGGTGCCTTGTTATCGCAACAGGAATCAAACGTGGGAGACAGATAAGCAAACATCATAGAAAAAAAAAAAAGAGGCCGACTCAGGAACGGGGACAATTTCACCAACTCTCACTTACCTGGTTATACACATCCAGTGCATTATGGAGGGGGTAAAAAGAGACAATACGTACCCAACAAACGAAGGAGGAGAAAAAGAACTCCCAACGCGTAAGACTTGAGTTCAGGGCTGACTGTCCTATGTAGAAAAGAGACGGAGGGGAGAAAAAAGATTCTTATCACTCCAGTTTAATGAACAGACCCAGAGCTATTTGTTGCTGTCCATTAGATCCTCCCTTAGAAAATGACTAATCGGTTTCCTTCTCTTTTTTTTTCCTTGCCCAAAGTCTAAAAAATGACTGCAACTGTGGGGCCAAGATAAGTTTAGAAATTAGGTGGGTTTTTTTTTTCTACCTTAAATAACTTGGGCTTGAAGGGCTGGATGAGGTCTATACTTAGAGCGGTGTCCTTTTGTTCCAGGGAAGAATCACCATAGGTGGGTGGGTAAGGGATGTGCAATGTGGGACACCAGCTCAGCAAATTTCTGAAAAGCAGCCAGAACCGTGAACACCTTCACCATTCTGGGGGCCGTTTGTAAGACCCACCAGGTCTGCATGCATTGGCATCCCGGGTGGGAGAGCTGGGACGCAAGTGTGTGTACCGAGTTTTAGTGCCTTGTAATCTTTATTGGTTCCCCCTGCTGGCCACTAGACTCTGCTTTGAGCTGACTCAATCGTCCTGACCTGGGTTGCCCCATGTATTGTCCCTAAGAATGATCTCACATGCTCTCCAGAGTGTGGCGTGTTTGGAAGGGGAGTAACGGTGGAGCCAGTTTAAGAGTGATGACAGATTTTAGACAGGTTATATTATCCACACAGAGGATAATGCCTCTTACGCTTCCAGCTGGGATTTATTCAACGCTTGCCTTCTCTCCTCAAGGCTAAGAACAACTTGCCTTGTGGTTACTTCTGCGATCTCAACCACACTTACTTAGCTCTAGCACCCCGCCTGTGCTGAGGGAATACATAAGTGGGCAACAAGCTGGGCAGATGTCTCTGATTTACCACCCAGGGAACCTCTACCTGTGGTTTTGTGGTGAAGGACTCTGAGGGAAAGAGATTGGACAAGATACACATGGGTGGGCTTTGGGTTATGCAGAGTGTCACCTCTTTATCTCTGTCACCACTGTGTCTCCTTAGGGGAGGAGAAAGGGTGTATGTGACTACACCTCTTGAAAGACTTGGCCAGGCATGGAGCCAGTCATTATGGCTGAATCTTACACGTGCTGGAGCATTTTAGTACGACTGGAGGACTAGAGACCAGAGCCACATGGTGAAATGAGGTTGTGGGAGTAGGGTCTGTAGAAAATAAAGGTTAGGAGCAGAATTACTCATGGAGTATCTGGTATAATAGGTACATATTATTGTCTATTGTCTGGGTGGTGTGAGAGAGAAGAGTATCAGAAGTCAATGCCGGATGTCTTCCTCAGTTCCTCTCTTCCTTGTTTTTGAGCCAGGGTCTTTTACTGAACCTAAGTTCCAAAAACTTGCTCATCCTAGCATTAGGGTTCCATCAGGGTCACTGTGTCTGGTATTTATGTGGGTGTTGGGAATATAAACTCAGGTTCTGGTACTTGTAACATATAACTGACCGAGTAATGTTCCCAGGCCTAGAATAATATCCCTAAATGATCCCAAGGTCATTTATCCAGCAACCCATTGACAGTCATGCAGTGGTCTGTGACTTAGGTTGAGCCTTGCTGTGCGTGCTTCCGGCTTCTTGTTATAACAGGTCAAAAGTGACCATACAACCAAAAGAAATTGCATATATGCTATAGACGGACACTTTCTCGTCCCCAAATTCTTCCATTCAAGCCTAACCCCTAAAGTGATAGTGGGACCTTTGAGAGGTGCTTAAATCCTGAGGGTGGGGCCTGTAGGAATAGATTAGTGCCCTTCTGGGGACAAACGTCTAAGATCTTTTCACCACCTTGGGACACAAAGAGAATCTGTCATCTCTGTACCAGAAGTGGCCCTCACCAGTTAACCTAGCCTTGCTCTTCAACATCCTGGTCTCCAGACCGGAGAGAAACAAATTCCTATTGTTTATAAACTACCGTGTCTATATAGTATTTTGTCATAGGAGTCTGCAAAGACTATGCAACAGTAGCTTTTATAATGTTTGCCAAATTCTAAGATTTCTAGTAAAACCAACAGGTTTTACTATTCTCGGGGAAATGCAACACATCTTTTTAATTATGGAGAGTGTGGTCCAGATGCATGACCTCAGTGCAGCATGTTTCTGACCTCCACTGAGTCACCACCTCAGGGCTCTGGTTGACAAGCCAGATACATCTCTGGGCAGAACTATGGCTCTTTGGAAGACACACATAACAAAACCCAAGTCCCTCATGTTGTTCCTGCTCCATGGCTACAGATTTGGCACTTTCATTCTTTAGGCTTCACTTGAAAGACACACAAATAAAGGCAGATCTCCTTATCAAGAAAACATACTGCTATAATGAGCTAGGGTGTTTATCACTTGCAATGCGATTTCCTTTCAGCTGGCATGTCACCGGGAACAAAGTGAGGAAGGTGCTAAGATCTTTCTTCATATCCTGCGGAGAGGCTGGTTCGTCTAAGAACCAGGGATCTTAGTTAGGAAAAAATGGAGGGCTCAGGCAGGATGTTAAATATCTGGGAAAGACCAGGGATGCAGGCTTAGCATCATTAACATACCGGCTGTGAGACCCTGAGAATATTGTGTGGTCACTGGTTGGACCAGTTTCTTCATAGGTAAAACAGGAATGTTTGCAAGGGCGCAAATGCAGCAATTTCAAATAAGGGCCCAGAGATGAGACTTAACATCAGCCCAGTGACCATCCGCTTTCCGGCTTCCTTCTCAGCATTCTTTTTAAATATGCTGTGTGTATATGTGTGCATGCGTGCGTGCGTTCATGTGTGTGTGTGCGCATATGCTCACATGCACACATACAAGTGCATGTTTGTTTGTATAGGGGCCAGAAAACAACTTCAGGAGTCATTCTTATGAATGGCATCCATCTTCTTAGAGACAAAGACTCCCATGTGCAGGAAGTGCATCGGTTAGGCTAGGCTGGCCGGCCAGCGAACCCCAGGGATCCTCCCGTCTTTCCATCTTTCCACTTCCCCACTGTTGGGATTACAAATATGCCTCACCATGCCTGATATTTTTACAAGGGTTCCGGCAAATGAACTGGGGTCTTCATGCTTGTGAAGTCAGCGCTTTGCCAAGTGAGCCCCTTCCTCAGTCTCACTTCCTCCACTGTCCCTGTTGACAACCCCTGGCCAGCATAAGAATGAGTCCAACAGCTTTGGATCAGGCAAGGACTGGTAAATTATCTGCTGTGGTCAGCCTGCGTGGGGCAGCCTTATTCCTGCCTAGAATTTCGGTGCCGGCAAGCTAGAGTGTAAAAGGGATGGAAGGATGCACAGGATCCCTTCTCAACAGGAATGTGAACATGTGCCTACAGCTAACAAGGGGTTCATAGATCTACGTGGTCAGCATAGGTCATTGAGACCATCAGCTCTTGATCCATCTAAAAAGAACCCAGCATTGCCTGAAAAGCGGCAAAACCTGTTTATCAAGAGGAGGCTTGGAGACAGCTGAAATCTCCATAGTGAAAATTTTACCATGAGTGGGAACTCATGGGGAGGGAAAGGAGTGGAGCGGCCACGACTAAGGGTGGTTAGGGTCCCTCTTCCCATCTCTGGTGCCTTCTGCGTGTGAGTACTGCAATACGGTTTCAGGAGAATTTCTAATGAAAAACAAACTGCTCATAATACAGTCAGCATAAACTCATACGTGAAACCCGATGGGGTTTGTTCATATGCATATTATATATAATCGCCTTCCACGGACGTACAGTTTTAAATTCAATGGCTCATTTCATAAACACTTCTCACAGCCTTAAGATTTTTCATTATTCCTGGAACTGCAGTTCCATAATTTAACTCACTGCTTCGATTCAGGTGTTTCTGCCATTATAGTTAACGTTGTAATAAAAAATCTGTCTGTATTGAGCTTTTTTTTTTTCTTGTAGAGAGGTATTTCCTTGAGATAAATGGCCAGGAATGGGGGTAGGTTACTGTAAGGGCCTGAATATTTTTATGGCTCTTGACTTAGACTGGCATATTGCATTTCTGAGTGGACTGATAGGCTTTTCAACGCCACTAGCAAAAAGTGATTCGACTTACTTGACCACAGCCCTCCAAAGCACTGGGATGAATTTGTTGAACTTCCTAAGTGTAAGGTGCCAATTTGCTATTGTACCCTTAATGCCTTTGCACATTCCTAAGACATTGCTAACAACCATCTGGGTCGCGCATGGGCTTCCTATAAATCTACTTTCAGGAGAGTTGCCAGCAAGACCAGAGAATGTGGCAGGAAGGGCTCAGGCAATGGGAGAGCTGGGTAAAACAGTTGGTATCGTGGTGCAAGAAAATCCAAGTGGCTCCAAGCTCCCCATTTCCATCCCCAGGCCTTGGCCTTGAACTGCCTTGCCCATGTTTCTAACGAGGTGAGTCTTTCTGTGGGATATGTTTGTTCTTCTAGCTCAGATGGACACTAGGGTATGGCTCAGTGTTCTTCTGGGTACCTTGTTCAAATCCAGATAGCAATAGCATCGCAACTGATGAAATTTTCTCAGAATATTGCTAGCACTTCATCTGCCTCCAGGCAGGCTTCCCAGACCCAGGGGGCTACAGAGTCCTGGCTGTCTCACTGCAACCACTTATGAGTATAAGAGCAGCCACCATCTGCACACGGTGGGCCTCTTGGCATGGTCAACCTCTCGTGTCTCCAGAGTGGTCTGCACACATTGACCTGGAAGGGTCCAGATTATGGCAGAAAGCAGGCAGATCAGTGCTGCAATCTCTATAACAGACTCAAGACACAGACATGGGGGGCTATGTTGTGTCCAAGGCATATGGCTAATTGACAGAAGGACAAGGTTAAGACATTAAGGATTTGGTCAGTCTAATGCCATTTTCAAATCTGTGTGTGTGGGGGAGGATGTCCATGTGGGTATGTGTGTGTGTGTGTGTGTATGTATGTATGTATGTATGTCAGAGGACAAGCTTGAATGTTGTTCCTTGGGAGATTTTCATCTCACTGGCCTAACACTTCCCTGAGCAGGCTAGACTGTCCTGCAAGCTTCCAGGGATCCGCCAGTTTTTACCTCCCACCTCTCTATCATGTGATAATAAGCACGCTCTACTACATCTAGGTTTTATAGGGGTTCTTAGGGAATGAACTCAGGCCCATGCTTGTGAAGCAGGTGCCACTTCCAACTGAGCCATCTCCCCAGCCCACGATCTTCATTTTACTTCACCAACAAGGCCTGCTGAAAAACATCAGTGTGCAATGCTTTTCAAATTGGCCTTCAAACGCCTTCCTTCTGAATCTGAGGAGGTGAGCCTCTAACTCTCAGGTTATCCCTGGAAGGCCATGAAAGTGGCCTTCTACTGCTGTCCTGTTGGGCTATGACGTCCCAGCTGATGGATGGCTCCTGACTGATTCCTCTTAGCCTAGAGCAGCTGTGTTCCCGGCTGCAGCACCCATCTCGCCTTGCTTTCAGGACTCGCATGGCTCTGACCTGCAGGAGCCCTGCAGGTGTGTGCCAGGTGAAAGGGCACAGACCAACCAGGCTGACTCCCAAGTCCTCGGGACTCACTGGGCAGCTTACCTGATGAGGATGATGACGGAGGGCGTTTGGGCCATGGCCCCGATCAGGCTGCACACACACATCACACAGAGGAAGGTGAGGAAGGCCTCTTGGCACCCAGGACTGGGGCATTTTCCTGGCACCACAGTGGCATTCTCAGGGGGGACGGTGGTGAGGCATGCACAGCCTGTGAGATTCTGGAAGGGAAAGGTTCAGCCGTTTTAAACTGGGGGCATCTCTGGTTTCCACACCCAAGGCAATCCATCAGCTAAGCTTGTCACAGCCTAGTTATACATTCTACGGCATTCCATTAATTGGGCCTGAATAAGCGAGGAAGCTTTTTAAGGAATCTGCAAAAAAACCCCACATGCAAATAAAGTAATATTTATGGGGAGGAGAGCTGCTTTTCCTGTCTCCTGTGTATTTCATTCCCATTCTGAAGAAACCTCCAATAAGCTGCGCTGTAGATAAATGTGTCCCCCCCCCAATACAATTAGAGAGGAAACTGTGCTTCTATAGTATGATAAAACATTGCCAAATTAACATCGTAATTACTTGCCAATTTGTCTTCCCTTTATGCAGTTATAATTACACCGAAGTGTATTAAAAGAAGTAAATCAGGTAACCCACATATTGTTGCCGGTTCAGTGCCTGGCATGGCACTCGGAACAAAGGATGCATGCTGTCATGCATGAAGCCATTGTGCCTGCGAGACTGGTGGGAGGAAGCTGATGGAACACTTGCCCGGTGGCTGAGGAAGCCGAGGGCGCTAAGGGATCCCAGGCAGCTGACAGTAGCTCCCGGGAAGCAGAGCAAGAGTCTGATGGGATACATTTATTAATATAGGATCAGAGAGGAGAAAGGAAAGCGACCAGGTTCCATTTGATCTTCAGAGGGGCTCTGGATCAGCAAGCAGCCCCTGTTCGCAAGTAAGGTTTGCTCTCACACTCTCCTGCAAGCTTGCCAGCTCAGCTCGCTCCAGGAATTTTCTGATCGCAGAGGGAGGAGCAGGGGCTGGAGGAGGCTGTTCAGAGTGCCAAGCCAATTAAGGTTTGATAATAATAGTGCAGAGGCCTTTAATGAATACAAAGCGAAAACAATCATCAATGATTCACGGCTTTCTGAGCGCATGCCCAGCAGGTAAACACTTCTTAGGGGTCAGGCAAACTAAGCCTATGGTTCTCTTCTTCTGCCCTTCTCCCTTCTCCTTTTCCTGCTCCCCCTGTCTTTAGCCACAGGATATATTACAGATATGGGGTACTTGTCCAATATGAGATAGCGTCAGGGGTGTCCCAAACCCACTAAGTTTACCCCCGCTATGGCTGCCCTGCATGGCTGTGTGGGGCAGGCATCTGTGAAAATGGTACTGTTATATATCTGGGTGTTTATGGCAATTACCAGGTGCTGAGGTCTGACATCCCCTACTTCTTGCCTTATACCTGGAGACTTTACCTGGCTTTCCCACATCTAACATAAACACCACACCCCTTTTCTAGCTCCTCTACAGCTGAGCAGCTCCCCTTCTCCCCTCCTGGACCCCCTGAGCTCTGATCTGAACCTGCCCTACAGAGGAGATGGGAACTGTCAATCAGGAGTGTCCCGGGACAAGACTGTGTTCGATGCACTTTCCTGAGCATTTCCTTGCACAGTGCTGCCGGGTACTAGATGAGACCTAGAAAACCGTTTCAGAAGGCACAGGTCGACCGCTTAGCCCCTACCATTTCCAGGAGCAGGACTCCCCCAACCCAGCTGAAGCTCACCATGCCATCCCATCCTCTACAGAGAGAAGAGTATGTGACGTCATCACCGAGGTCACAGGCAAACCTCTCCAGTTGCTGATACCTCTCCACTCTCATCTCATTCTAACTGGCTTCTCTCTCCGCTCCTATGAATCAGCTCTCATAAAGTTCCCCCGTGGCATCCTTTCTCCTCTCAGAGAAGCTCCGTTTGTTTCCTGACTCCCAGGCCTCCATTCCTTGGGTTCCCTTTTGCTTTTTTAGGCTATGCTTTGCCTATCTTTCTTGGCAGTCTCCCCGCTTTCCCATGCTAACATGCAGGAACAACTCAGGGCTACATTTTCCTACTGGTTCATGATTTCCCTCAACTTCATCTCTAGTCCATATCCCCCTTGGATATGTGATATGTCCTTTCCTGACACACGTTATCAAGCTGAACATATGTTGCCTACTTGACACACTTGCCCTTGGAAGGCTGGGAGCTTCTCACAGAGGTCCATCTCTAGCATGGCTTAGAGCTGGGCAGGAAAACACAGTATGATGCGGAAGCCAGGAGCCACAGGAGACCAGATCACACTACCCTAAAATATGCCTCTTTGGCACAAGGATTATTTTGAGCTGGACATGTGAAGACGTTTACAGACACAGGAGAAGATGGGACAACACAGAAGCCACCAGTTTCTGAAGAGAAATTTGCAGTCAGTGGTTTCTTCATATCTAAGAATATTGAGTTCCAGGATACCATACACGTACTAGACTCTAGAGATGGCTGAATCCCGGATAGAAGATGGTATAAATCCTATACGCCTCCTTCTGTATGCATAAACCATATCTAGATGACTTTGTATCTCATACAATGCAGCACTATGGACACACTAATTATACTTCATCGCTTAAGGGAATATGATATAGCAGATTCTGTATAAGTTTGGTACAGATACAATTCCCCCCTGATGATCTGCAGTTCACTGAAGCCACAGAAATGAAAGTTATGTGTACAAGGTCCTATTGCATAAAGGAAATACTGTGTTTATACTTAATGAGACATGAAGTCTTGCTTTGTTGCTCAGACTGGTTTCAGATTTCTGAGCTCAAACGACCCTCTGATCTTAGTCTCCTGAGTAGCCAGGCTACAGGCACACACCACTGACCCAGCTCAGAAATCTCTGTCTGTAGGGGAGTCTCCTTTCTGTACTAGTAAGAGGAGGCGATGGAGAAAGTGCTAACTAGATCCATAGAACAAACCCTGTGCTGAGCCTAGTTTCCCTGGTCACTTCCCCATCACCAGCCTTCCTGTGCCCTTCTTTTTTGAAGTCTGGATTCAAAGCTGCTTGTGTGTGAGTCACTCACTTCCCTGGGTACCTCCCATGTAACTGAAGGCATGTGGTGTGAATATCCTCCCTTTCTGTTCTTGCTAATATGTCTCTTGTGAGAGGCATCCATCCCAGCTAGGAACCACAAAGGGCAGAGGGAGCAATAACTTCCCTTCGCCTGTGAATTAAGAAGAGGCCGCTACCCTCAGAAGGTAATTCGTTAGAAGTAGGGCTGGACACAAGTGTCCCTGGTACCCTGCTGACCAACAGCGCTTCCATGCTGCCCCTTGTGACCCGACTCCTCGTGTCTCTCTAGGTCCTCCTTTCTGGTCCTGCAGCAGAGTCAGGGATGTGGCTTATGGATACAGCTTCTTGGGTTTTCCAATCAGCTCTAAATCTCCATGGAGACAGTACATTTCTCTACCATCTCATTTTTTCCACCCTCCATCTCTCTTACTCAAACAGTTCCGATTTATCTATTCTTCCCTCCTTCTTCCAGACACTGTATAGGCTGTTTTCCTGATCAGTTCCTGATGAGACTTCCTAGTCCCCAATTCCTTGGCTTTACCATCTCTTAGTAACAATGGTCAGCTCCCTAGGAACCAGGTGATAATTCTGATGCCACCTAACCTCACATCAAACTCTCTTCCTCCTGACTCTAAGGGTAATGAAGGGAGGCCACTGTAGTTTTGTTACCTAATTTACTCTCATTTGTACTAGACGGTTTGGCTCACCCACCCCAAAAATGTTTTAATGCGTACGTAAGTCCTGATACCTTTCATATCTCTAAAGGATCTAAACCCTGACCCAGGTCCAGTTACTCTCATCTCTCTCTTTGATCGATGTAGTGGCTTGGCTAGGAAAACATCTGTGACTGAAGGTCTCAGACTCATGGGGACTTAGAAAAACCAAGGATAAATGGGGACAGTTCGTCTTGGGTTGTCTGACTGAATGCCACATGAACTGAATGCTGGCTTGTATGGTTTCTCAAGAAACACACAGAAATATGTTAGAGCACCACAACTCAGCGACCAAGCCAGAACCCCATGAATTAAGACACGTGACCTTTGTTGGGCTTATTGATCATTTGTCTCCATATCTGTGTCTGTCTTTAGCTCAGAACTAGACCTGAGCTATAACCAACTGTATTACATTTGCCAAAAACTGAGGTTACTGGAGAGATAGCTCAGTTGGTAAAGTACTTGGTGCTCAAACATGACGACCTAGATATTATATATATAATGTGTGTGTGTGTGTGTGTTTGTGTAAATGTGTATACGTGTTTTCCCTTTGCTGGAGTTATAGGTGGATATGAACCATTGTATGGATGCCAGGAACTGAACTTCGGTCTTCTCCAAGAGCAACAAGTGCTCCTAACCTCTGAGTCATCTCTCCAACTCCAAAGACCTGGGTTTGTTTTTCAGCACCAATGTCTGAAGCCGGTGGCACAAGTTTGTAATCCCAGCACTGTGGTGACAGACCAGGTGGGTCCCTGGGGCCTTTGGGCTAGCCAGCAGGCTGAATTGGCAAATTCTAGGTCCTAGTGGGAGATCGCTAAGTGTCTCTAAGGCAGTAAGACGATTGAGACGCGATCGTGGAGCTCCGTGTGGGTGTAGACAAGCTAACTACCTGTCCAGCTGACATTCCATGAGCAAAGAACGACAGCAGTTGCTGTCAGATGCTGTGCGGTTTGTCTCACAGGCAAGGCGGAACAGAGACAGGCGGGGACCAAGCCGATCTACCCCAGGACAAATGTGAAAATGTGTGTCCTCTCTAAATTTGTGCCGTTAAACCTAACTACTTAGGAGGGTATGAAGCTACTGGAGGGGGGATGGAGTCATGAGGGTACAACCCACATGAATGGTTTTTTTCTTTTTAATAAATGAGACCACAGAGAGCTACTCTATCTTTCAATGACATGAAGATACAGTGACAAGATATCACTTGAGAACTAAGAAGTGGCCTTCACTTGGCAGAGAATCTGCCAGCATCTTGATCTTGGACTTCCTAGCTTCCAGAACCATAAGAAATTGGTTACTATGGTTTATAAGTCAGCCTGTCTGTGACACTTCCCCACAGCACTCTGAATAGAATGAGGGAAGGAGGGAGGGAGGGAGCTGCAGGCTGCACACAGAAAGGGATGCTGGAGACCAGGATAGGACCAGTGAGGACGCAAAGCTGGAAATGGATGGAATCCTTCCAAAGGATCTACACAAGAACTGATTGGGTCTGATTCATGGGAAAAAGGGTTCAGAGGGAGCAGAGGTTAGAAGCCTGGGTCATCAGAGCAAGAACACACGGGGTGTGTTTTTCTGTTTGATGAACCAATTGGATTTGAGGAGGCTTCACTTTCCCCAGGGTGCATGATGATTTCTAACAGTATTAGTAGGAGCCCCCCACCCAAACCTGAGAAGCTCTGAGCAATGGGAAGCCAGGCTGAGTATGAGAAAATAGTTCACTTCAGTTTAATAAAGGAGGCTGGATGCTCATTCCCCCCTCCAGTGGACGATGCAAATTAAAGATGCTTCTGGAACATTCTGTGGACTGAATGACAGGTGTCTAGACCTTCCTCTGGCAGATCCTGTGATGGTGAAGTACTAAGAAATTGTACTATATTCCCCATCTATTCATGATTCCAAACTTGGCTAGGAACCACTTTCTCCCTCTCCCTCCTCCATCCCTTCCCCTCCCTGTGTCTTTCTTTCAAGTACCCCAGGCGAACCCCAAACTCACTATGTAGTTTTTTCTTCCCAAGTGCTGAATTACAGGTGTAAGCTCCTTTGTCTAATGAGGGTTGGGTTTATCACCCCTATTCCAAGGCAATATCTTTGCACTGTATGTTTTTTTTTTTCCGGGAAGGGATGTAGTCCCTATTGTCCCCGGAGAGTTGAATTCTCTGTCTGCTGTCACAGTACGAGGTATCAGTATCTAGCTTTCCTGTCATTAAAATACCCTGTCATCCTTCATGTGGAAAATTAGGGCCCCTGTGCTCACAGAAAGGGCCCAAGAAGCTTGTTGAACAAGATGACAGAAGGGAGCTGGCTTGCAAATCTCACAAGGACTTGTCTAGCAGATAGGTTTGCCCAGGCCCAAGGTGACAGATAAATGACATAAACCAACTGTGGTTTGAAAGAGTTGATGGCTATCTAAATATTTAACTATTTCTGGTTTAATGGGCTCTATTGGGTCAACATAATAGAAGACTGTAAAGCTATTTTTAAAAAATGTACTTTTTCTGGTATGATGGAAAGAGGCCCAACATAAAACCTTAACTAAAAATCTAAAACCCAGGAACAAAGAAGTATCTTCTAGGCACATTGAAAATCTGTAAGAATATATGAAGATACAATACAGAATACCCAAATCCAAACTGTTTTGAGCACTGACATGATTCCCTGAATTATGTCATTCACTTGGCTTCATGGGAGTGGCTGCAACCAAAATACAGTACGTTCAGCACCTCCAAGGACCTCTTAGCCCCCTGTGGTTGTTCTCTCTCTCTCTCTCTCTCTCTCTCTCTCTCTCTCTCTCTCTCACACACACACACACACACACACACACACACACACACTGTGTATGTGAGTGCATGTGTCCATGCATGTACATGCAGAAGTCCAGGTTTCTACACCATCACTTTCGGCAATTAACACTCTGAGTCAGAGTGTCTCACTGAAGCTCAACCTTGCTGCTTTTGCTAGCCTGGCAGGTCAATGAACACTGGATTGAGCTGTCACTGCCTGCCGTGGCACTAAGGTTACAGGCATGTGCCATGCTTGGCTATTTTGATTTGAACTCAAATTCAGGTGTATATAGCAGTCAGGGCTCTTATTCATCATACCATCTCCCCAACCCATGAAGCATCCCTCTTGATCATATTTTATTAATATCTCATGACACACATGCAAAGACTATAAAATCTATAAGAACCCTAAGCCCTAAACTACCATAAAGGGATTTCAGATAAGGGGCACTCAACGGCATGCCTGCACCTATGGTGGGTACGGTCTGTTGGCAGGCTGAGAAGGAGGTGAAGAAGAGAGGACAGAGGAGGAGGCAAGGATTCTTATTGGTTTACCTTTGTCCGTGATGGTTTTAAAACTTACAAATGCTGTGTCTATTTTAAAAATTAAAAACTCAACACCAGTAAAAAATAAAAATAAAGGAAGAAATCAATGAACGAGCAGTTGCCCATATCTGCAGGCTGCATCCTTTGGATCCCACATATAGCCACTGATTTCAAAGGAGAAATGCTTCTAACACATGCAAGAAGGCAGGGACAGATAATCACAATGACAATAAAAGCTGGAGACCATCAGTGCAAAAAAAAAACATTGATTCCCCGGGTCTTGGATGTGTTTTTCTACTGATGAGGGAAAAGGCAAGCACGCTATTTTGACAGCTCATCCTGCAAGAACAAGACACTCGTCAGTGTGCTTTACAAATCGTGGCAAATGAAGTTGCTGCCGTTTTGTGCGGCCCATCATTCAAGTACTGATAGGTCAATTCTGAATGGGCCAGGAGAAATGGGTTCCCAGGGTGACGGATGTGACGGATTACGTCCGCGAGGGCATGGTGTGGGCGGGATGATGTCACTGGTGAGAAAGCCTGGCAGGGAAACTTGAGAGGTACATGGCTACCGTCGGAAGCATTAAGACGTCAGGAAGTTGTGACTGTTCCCTAATTTGTGGTCCAGGAGGGATTTTCCAGCCTGAGTGTCAATGTAAGCCAGGCTTCCTCCTGATTCTGCCTGGGAAACCTTCATTTTTTAAATATTAATATATTAATTATTACTATTTTAAGTAATAACGAGGTGGTACAGTGTTAACTACAAAAAAAGGAGTAATAAACAGCAGGGGTTGTGTGAAGAGCTTCGGTGAGTTGTGAAGGAATCTAGGCCTAGGAGGACGCCGCCATTCTCAGACAAATGTCCCTGTCTACTCTGGGCTATGCCCCAGTCCTTTGCCTCTTCATTATTAGGATGCCAGAGACAAAACCTGGTATTTCCATGTATGGAACTCGTTCCTCATTATGAAGAACCCTAGTGATCTCCCCACCAGCTCCTAGCAGAGATATCTGGAAAAAAATAACCATGAGAAGAAAGATACTCTACCCCCCTTTCCTTGGCAGATCACCAATGGAAAGATAATGGTCAGGAGGAAAGATGCCAAGGAGAGGGGAAGACCTGGTCTACCTGCACCCTCCCTTGTAGGACCAGGGCTGGGGCCTATCCCAACAGAGCTGACTTACCTCCTGCTGGAGGGCAGCCACAGGGCTGCTTTTTGGGGAGTAGGCAGTTCTACTGTGGATCTGCCACCACTCGTGAGACATAGAGTACAGCACTGAAAGGGGGGGATGTGACCGTAGGTTCAAGTGAACCCCAGATCCTGTGTCTCTCCTTCCTGTGTTCTATTTCTAGATGTCAAATCCTGCCATGCCGGTTCAAACATATAAACACATTTATTATTACCACTTGAAAATATTATTATTATGTAGTAGCCAGCCCTTGTGCAACTTAGGCAAGCACCTTCTTACTGGCCCACACTCCTAGTGTATCCCTAGGACACTTGTGCAGGGATGTCCCTCAAGGCTGGGCCACCAGGCAAATGCCTGCTCACCCTCAGGACAAAGTCCTACCCTGGGACAAAGGCCCCCCCCCCCCTCTCTTTCTAGCCAGTCTCCCACAGAGCTAATTTCTACCCTAGGGGCATAACAGCATAATAGCCTCTAAGTGGGCTACCTAACCACTTCCTTATATTTAAATGTATTTCTATTTAACTTCCTTTTAATACTGGACCTTAAAAATAAAACTTTTCCTTATTAGAAAAGCAATACGTGATCATTTGGGGTAATTGCAAAATACATAGAAAATCCGAAAGAAATGAACAAAACCTATTTTCTTACTTCCCCATCGAGGTAGTCATCAACGGATACGAGCAACTACTTATAGATTCATCCAGCTTTTCGTTTGTGTTTATATTTGCACATGCATGTGCATGTATAGGTCAACATTGACTGTCTTCCTCAATCGCTCTCAATTTATTGATGGTTTGGAGACAGGGTCTCTGTGAACCTAAGCTCACCAATTTGGCTCCTCAGGGATCCGTCTGTCTCTGCCCCCAGTTCGCTAGCCCTGGAATTGTAGGCGCACATTGCCATGTTCTGCTGCGTTCATGAATCTGAGATATCAAATTCTTTTTCTCATGCTTACATGACTCAGCTACCTCCCTACTGCCCCAATCTTTTATTTAAAATAATTTCTTTTGTGAGATTATAATATAATTACATTATTTTCCCCCTCCCTTTCTTCTTTCTGAGCCCTCACATAAACACCTCTTTTCTCTCTTTCAAATTTATGGCCTCTTTTCTCATTAATTGTTGTTACATATACATTTGAGATGAAATTCTATTTATTTACATATATATTTATTAAAATGTTAATATTTTGATCACGTTTCTTCCCCAACTCCTACCAGAAGCTCCCTGACTGCCTACCCACCCAACTTCATGTTCTTTTTTTCTCTTTCTTTCAAACAAAACCCCCTACAAAAACACCAAAATGAAAATCAGAACAAATAATCAAAAAGCAATAAGACAAAAAATTCTACATATATTTTTCCATTTTTTCTTTTTCTTTACTGGAAGATTTCTCTTTCATGGTCTATTGTTTTCTGATGTATTCGTTTCACTTAACTCAACTATAAAGCTGGACTGAATATTGTTTTTTGTTACTTTCTTGTACAAGCTTCTAGAAAACACCATAGTGCATTGTACAGGAAATATAGTCCCTGAACCTGATTCATCTCTGCATCTGTAACACCTAGCACAGGGCCTGAGTTGTAGCAGGTGTAACCTCTGGTAAAACTCTAGCGGGGCTTTATTTGAGCGTCCCCAAGGTCCTTATCACGTATCATTACCGGGACGAGCACAGATTGTTAAATCAGTGTTGGGGAGCTGGACCATGCTCTGGGAGAGATGTTCACAAACTCAAGCCTTTGGATCAGACAAGAAAATGGACACAGAAGAAAGAGTGGCTGAGGCAAGAGGGTGGCTCTTGGTGAGGATGATGACTACACAGGGAACAGCGAAGGACGAGCCAGGTCTTAGCTGCAGCTAACTCCCCGCTGCCTTTCATGGCCACAGAACTGGCTACCTTCCAGCCTTCCAACAGAGGCCCAAATCTAGATCCATATACAAAGCCTCCGAGCTAAACGCTTAGTTTAATCTTACCTAGCCCACCAGAAATGGGTCCTTAGGGTGTGCGAGCCTAATTAGCATGCACCAGCTGCATGGGCTGCACACGCTGACAGGGCATTTCCAACACTCCATCTGGCACGTGCAGAAGAGAGCGCAACAGCTCAAGGCTGGAGAACCCAGCACACACCTCACCTCTTCTAGGGTTGCCGTATCCCCAGGGACACGCGGCCACGTCTCACGACATCTGTGGTGGCCAGATAAACTTGAAAGGCTGGTGGATGAAGTCAAGAATGTGGCTAAGCATCCTTGATGTGGTATAACAGGACAGCTCCTAGGGAGAAAGAATTGTCTGCCTCAAAGTATCAGCAAGGCCAAGGTGGAGAAACTGTCTATTACCACAGTGGCTTCCAACCCTGGTCGCAAATTAAGAACACTTGAGAGGCTTAAAAAAAAAAAAATCACATGCCAAAAATAAGAAAGGAAGACTCTCTGAGTAGAGCTCAGACTCTCTGTTGTAAAAGTCCCCAGGGATTCTAAGATGTGGCTGGATTGAGGCCTGCGAGGTGGAATCACAAGATCCCAGCATGCTCCTTGGTGGAATCCTTCTCCTTGCTCAGGACCTATTCACTCAGTAGATATTTTGTGACCTGGATAGGGGTAGATCAGCCACCTGTCATTTACACCCTACAAACTGCTGTGTTTGGCTTGTATTGACTTTTAGCCTATTGGTGGCTAATAAAAGCTGTTTTCCCCCTCCAGTCAATTATTCAGGCCGTCCGACGGGCAAAACTTCCGGCGTGCAAACATGCTTTCTGCTGAATAATTACTTCTGAAAGCGAAAGGTCTGCAAACAATCTATGCAATATATTCATACCAAAGGAGGCTGATAAAATTAACTCCGTCTTTCTGCCGTCCCTCCTCACCACAGGCAATGACAAGGTTTAGAAATGGAACAGCAAATGCAGGCTAGAAAGTTTCACTGCTATCGATTGAGAGAAGAAAGAAGAAAATCAAAAGCAAACAAAAAAACCCAACTAAGACCATAAAGAAAGTAAAGATAGGAACAGTTGATGCTGACTGGGTTTCATTAGCATCTCAATGATCGGATTGGTTGGCTTGTTTGCATCTAATGCAGGCCTGGGGTAGACTCTCCATGGGTCCTGATAATATAAATATTGTAAGGACAAAGGTGCACCTTGAAATTAGGACCATCCTGTCTACCTGCTTGCCAGCTACTGCCCAAGAGTGCTACCCACTGGAGTCACCTGTTGGAGGTTGCATGGGAACGCCAAGGGACATCTGGGAAGTCTGAGTCTTTGTCCAGAGTTCTGACACTGTGGGGGTCAAAGGTCTACAACACAGCCCCATCCCTGAAGCCTGGTGAGAGACTGTGATGCTGAAGTCAGTGAGCCATTGACACCGTTGCCCTTTAAATCTTGCCAGGTGAGAACAGGTGTGGTGGACACACACATTGTCTGGAAGTAGTGTTGAGGTAGGAGACAGTGTTGTAGGATCAGGGAAATTACAAAGAGAGCCTGGGCCCTGGTGGGTAGGCAAGACAGGACCAACACACACAGAGGGGACTAGCCTAGATAGCATGAATGACATGGCAAAGGTCCAGGGGCAAAGAAGAGCCTGTCTGTCAGTAGAGCATCACTTAACAAGTGGCTGCTTAGGAGGCAGGAAGAGAAGGGAGGATAAGGCTGGAGAGGCAGCCAGGGCAGATGTGAAGGCTAAATGTATTGAATGTGAATGGCGAGCATGAAGATGCTGTTTCGTGTAGGAAAAAGGTCAGCGTCCTGAGAATGAGTGGCTGAGTACAGAGAAAGATTCTGGGCTTGGCTTGGAGGGTCCCAGAATCCCCACCACATGCTAGTATGATCCTGGTGAGATAACACATGTTTGGATCAAACAGTCATACATAGTACCACATACAGGCAGAGATACAGACAGGCCAGAAGAGCTCAGGGAACTTACAGGGAAGGGCTGAGCCCATATGGAGACAGCCTGTCTCCAAAGACAGGGAAAGAAACCATGGAAGATTGGAGAGGCAAGAGGGGCCCTCCACGTGGGGAAGAGTAGTCCTGAGTGCCTGGAGACCAGAAGAACAGGAAGCTAAAATGAGAGAAGGAGGAGAGAAGGTGGAACACCAGGAACATAAGCCCTCGCTTGGCATTTCTTCTGAATATTGCCTCAGAGATTTTTTGCTCATTTTTGGATGTCATCCCGAGAATCCTCTTGACTGGAGGCCACCTTGTCACAAGATGCGAGTGGAGCAGGGGAAACCCAGCGCCTGGCCTGAGCCAGGCTCTCGGCCTGCAGTTCCTGCAAGCTCACCAGTGGCTTGTTTTTAAGGTTCAGCGACTACAATGACCCCATTCAGGGTGAACAGACTCTGTCTCTGAAGCCAGGGCCACCCAGAGGCCTGCTTCAGTGGGCAAGAAGGAGAACCCCATGGCCACTCCAGCAGGCAAGGTGAGGGTCGGAGTCACGGAGTAGAGAGCAGGTGTCTGGGGAATGTGTGTCACGTCCCTAGATTAGCCTGAGCCTGTTGTCCTGGTATCACCTCTCCCAGCTATTCAGCTTCAGTGGCCACAAGTGAACACGTGGCTTGAACAGGCCGCTACTCAACAAACTTCTTCAGGTTTGGGTCAGTGTGCCCCCTTCTCCCAGAATAAAGGCCTGCTGGGTCTCAGGACAAGGCTACCGAGAGTCACTCAAAAGGGTTCATCACAGGACAATGGCTGAAGCTGCCAATAGATTCTGGATATTAAAATGTCAATGAAGTTGCTCTTAGGAGAAATAATAACTTGTGTTTTTATTTGAACCGCTCTCCAGGTCCCAACCCCCTTTTAATATTGCCTTCTACTCACATAAAGAAATTGCTTTATCATCTAGTTTATAAAACTGGGTCTTCCCCGCCCCCAATCTGCAGTGATTTATTTTCTTTATAGGAAATATGTTAATGACTGGCCAGGAATCTAAATCTTAAAAGCATGCAAAAATGAAATCTTTGAAAATGAAAACAAATGATTCTTTTTTTTCCCATCCTTTCAGGGAACTGCTGCTCTTTAAGATGCAGGAGGCAAGGCAGGGCAGAAAGAAATGACTCGAATTAGTTCCCTGAAAGCAGCCCCCCCTGGCAAGTGTCTCTCCCTTCCCATCTGCACATTGTCTGAGAAATTATCAAGTATTTCTGGAGCAATAGTGTCCCTAGTTCAAGAGAGCCAAAGATCAAAGTCAGACAGATGCTTCTAGAAGCTTGCTACAGCAAAAGAAACAAACATACTCAGGAAGGAACAGGCGTCTGGAGACTCAAAGGCAAAAGCTCCAATGGGAGAAAGAGGGGATCATTTCAGAGTAGCAGGCATTGAGGGATGAATAGGAGTTGTCCAACAGGAGCGAGAGAAGACTGAACGGCCATCTAGAGCAGTGGTTCTCAACCTTCCCAATGCTGCGACTCTTGAATACAGTTTCTCATGCTGTGGTGACCCCAACCACAAAATGATTTTGGTTGCTGTTTCACAACTGTAATTCAATACTGTTATGAATTGTAAATATTTTTCAGCGGTCTTAGGTGACCCCTGTGAAGGCGTCTTTTGCCCGCCCCCCCCCCCCCCAGAGGGGTCATGACCCACAGACTGAGAACCACTGATCTAGAGGGCAAAGAGACAGCTGGAGATGCATGTGAACCGGGCTCAGTGCTCCACAGGGCAGCATGGGGAAGGAGCATCTGAAGTGTCCCAGAAATCCTTCTGGCGGTAGCGTGAGGACATAGGAGGAGGGGGCAGCCCTGGAAGGCTAGTGAGGTGACCACAGCCCAGGTCCAGACGAGAAGACAGATAGCCCAGACAGCCCACACTGGAGCAAGACAGCATGGAGCATATGACAGACTGGTGGAAGGGGCACCTGGGAGGCGGGAGCAACAGGACGACATGGCAGGTCACTTGGCACCAGGCATTCACACAGAGAATGTGGGACGATGGCGGGCTGGCGGCCAAATGAAAAATGTGTGTTAATGAGGAAGAAAAGGAAAGGCATGGTGGGAAGAGAGGGACCGGGAAGAAAGAGGCATGAACGGGGCCGAGCTCCTGTCAGTCAGGGTTTCCCCATCTTCCCCATTAATTAATTAATTAATTCTGTGGTGGGCAGCTCATTACTGCACACAGCTTTATCCCCTGCCACCTTTTGCGAGTACCTCGTGCCCTTCTTTCCAGCTTCATGTACATAGTTACCTTTGAATTTTACTTTTGGTTGCTCTGGGGAGTATTTTAGAAGCCCATTTGACTTAGCAAAGACCCGAGGAACTGCCTTGTCCTGTTATTCTCCCGATGGAGGATTCTTTGTTAGACCAGGGCAAAGAAACAGCCAAAGACTCTCGACTGTGGGCAGCTGGCGCTGCCTGGATCCTACCCTCTCTCTCCCCCCAGAGCCCCAGGTTTCAATTACCGTGCTATTGCAGCCAGCGAAGCAGGCCGACAGGTAGGTGATGCCGTCGGCCCCACACACTGGGGTGAAGGAATCGGTCTGGCATTCACAGTTCTTGTTGCACAGAGAGTAGGGGTCAAGGGCCGAGCCACGCGCTGAGCTGGAAGGGTTGAAGGGGACTCGTTAGAAGCTGGGGTGGACTAGGACTGTGGAGGGCATTCTGCTCTGATGGGCTTTGTGGTACCCTTGCTCAGCATGCTGCCCTGGTCTGCCTGTCCTTTCCCTTTTCATTCTTCCTGTCTTAGCCCCGGCTGACCTGCAAGCGCCTTGTCCAGGGCCACTGCCAAGAGCCCACGCTGCTGTACCCCTTTAGGTCTTCCATCAAAGTGAGGAGGGGAGTTGTTTGTTTTGTAGTTTGTAACCTTGTGCCCTATGGACTGATGGTGGCTGGGGCTTAGCTTAGGGTTGTCCACTCCAGGACACTATTCTAGATAGATGGCTCACAACTCCTCCTGCGCTGCTGAAGGTCCCCACGCCCGTCTGTTTCTCCCTCTCCTGCATATAGGATGCCCAGCCTGGCTCCAACAGCCACCTTCCTACGGGTTCACTGTACCAAGAAATACAACGAGAGAGCTAGGGCGTTTTATACTTGCCTATGCATTACAAAGACCAGATACCAAGAGCACATAAACTGGAGAGACCAAAAGGGAAATCGAGGCTGGACCAGCTGTATATCGTTTGTCCGGATGTATATAGTGTCTGAGTGTGCAGAATGAGCGAGACCTGGGTAGTGTGAACACAGGCCTTGAGCTTTTTATTTGTTTTTTGTTTATTGGGCACCATGTCATTATACCATGACCCGGTGCGTGCAGTTCTAACCACTGCAGTGTACTGCTTGTACCGTGGCCGTCCACAGTGAGGGCTGCTGTTCAGAGTGAACTGCCAGCCGGAGGGGACTCTCTGTGTGTGAGGAACTGGGAGGGGGGTTGCCTGACGTGCACCCAGGTCTGGGAGAAGCTGCCTCTTTCTGCTCTTCCTACTTTACTCTCAAAGGGTGGCAGCTGAGACCCAGCTCTCCAGGCTCCTTATTGCAGCTCAGTGGCCTGCCTGGAGGAGGAGCCTGACTGTGTAACCTGCAGGGTAGCCACTGTGCAGCTTGTCTGGTCTAGACCCCACAGCCTGACTAACGTGCAGGGTTAGCCACAGTGCAGTAGGTCTGGGCTAGACTCCACAGCTCGGGGTGGTCTCAGAGTCCCATAAGGAAAGGAGACACTGGGCATAGAGATAATATAACCCCACAATCTATTTGAAGAGCAATCACTATGGGGACTCAGGTCCACAGTCCTGGGATAACAGCCAGGGTGTAAAGGAAAGAGACACCATAGCAACCGGCTGGCCCCGACCCCCCACCCCCTGCCTTGCCTCCTTGTTTTTTTTTTTTTTCTGCCCCTTTCTTCCCCCACCATTTAAACATGCTCACCAAGGGCCAGACTTCGTGAAGACTATGTGAGTCGGATGGCAGCTTCTAACTTGCGTAGGAATTATTGAAATTGATTCTGTCTTTTATTTTCAACTGAATTTCGAAATAAGGTTTATTATTTTCTATCTTCGCATCATTCCTGAAGTCAAATGTCAGAAAGAGTGAGTGGACTGGAGAATGAGCGACTGCCCTGCTCTTGGGGCTGCTTTGCCACGGTGGAGAAAAGGTTAGCTCTCAGAGGACAGGCTGAGTCTTCCAACGACAAGAAGAAATTAAGGTCTCCTGGGCTTTTCCTCTCAGCATCACTAGCAACCAAGCTAGCTCTATTAGCCTGTGTCAGAGAGTCCTGATGTCCCTGGGCAGGGTTAAGCTAGTTTTGTAAACCACAGTAACAGTGAAGGTATCCCTGGTGTCCCTGGTGCCCCTGGGCAGGGTCAAGCTAAGAGTTTAGATACTTACTTGTTTCCATAGGGAACAGTGACCCCAGCAACAGGGCCTGTGTCACAGCCCAGGAAGAGGAAGGAGACGTAGCAGGCCGTGGACACTAGGTTGACCAGCATGGCCATCCGAATGGCCCCCAGAGCAGACAGGCTCAGCTTCTTCACCAAGAGGCCACCCAGGAAGATGCCCAGGCAGGCACAGGGGATTGCCGTCATCCCTAAGAAGCAGAACAATGCGGTGTGAGTAGCAGAAGAGGGGCTAGAAGGTGGCAAGGGCCCTGTGACTTCATGTGACCCCAGTGTCTTCATGATGGGCCTTATTTCTTTTTTTTTTTTTTTTTTTTTTTTTTGAGACAGGGTTTCTCTGCGGATTTGGAGCCTGCCCTGGAACTAGCTCTTGTAGACCAGGCTGGTCTCGAACTCACAGAGATCCACCTGCCTCTGCCTCCTGAGTGCTGGGATTAAAGACGTGCGTCACCACCGCCCGGCTCAATGGGCCTTATTTCTGTCCTCAGAGAACTCCCAGAAAACAAGGGGAGACAGATTCGGAAAAGTCAGTCATTGCGAGCCAAAACACACACTGCTGGCACACCATGCCTAGTGCCATCCAAAAGGATGTACGTGGGGCCAACGTACATAGTACATGAGTTGAATCCGGAAAGCTAGGGACCTAGATGTGAAATCCAGGAGATTTTGGGGAGCAATGGTATAGTATTTTTATTAATTATATCTATAGCTATAAATCTATCTATCTATCTATCTATCTATCTATCTATCTATCTATCTATCTGGTGGTATTCTGTAGACCAGACTAGCTTCAAACACTTGGCAATCTTTTTACCTCAGCTATCCAAGTAATGGGAATAAAGGCATATCCTAGGAAGTTCAACCTCTCTGTGAATCATGCATGTGAATGTGTTTGTATGCATGTACACATATGTGCCTGTATCATGTAGAAGCCAGAGGATAGCCTTGGGTGTCATTTCTCAGGCACCTGGTTTTGAGATGCCCTCTCTCGCTTTGGCTTTTATGTTTCTCACTGTATCTGAGTTCTGAGCATGGAACTCAGATCCTTAGTCACCTTGCCACATGAGCATCGCTGGGCATATCTGCAGTGACCCCGAAAGGGTCACTTAAGGGACTTAAGATTACCTGAGAGTTTAGGGAGGGGGAGATGGTTTAGTAGACAAAGTGACTGTCATGCAAGCATGAAGACTGGAGCTCTGATCCCTAGAAGCCACAGAAAGGCCAAGCAGGCCTGGTGGCCTCAATATACAGGAGGCAAAGGTGAGATTCTAGGGACAAGCCATTAAGCTAGACTGGAGGAAAATGGCAAAGTGCCAAGCTCAGCAAGAGACTCCACCTCAAAAGATTGAGTGGGGGAGTAACTGAGGAGATTGACATCAACTTCTTGCCTACACACACAGTCCTATACACTTCAGTTGCAGACAGATACACACATGGATTCAGCATACACACTCACACACTCTCAGACTTATCCACACTTATACATGTGAACATACACACACGAAATACACACACCCACACTCTGAGGATTTTCTCTTCCTCTTCTAATGAGGCAAGGCAAGGACAGTTCATAGGCTCCAAAGCTGTTTAAGCCAAAGGCTGCAGGGCTCCCATGTCAGTGGAGGACGCCATTTAGCCAGTTCTGCCACGCCTCAGGAAGCGGTATCAGTCCCATCACTATGTTCTGCAATACCTGGTTAATAATTAGTAAGTATACACAGTCTCTCTCTTCTACACGGAGCTATCTCATAGGCAGTAGGCCCGAAACCTGTTCCCCAGGACTCTCAGAGACCCAGAGTACTGTCGGAGAACCAAAGGATCCTGCTGTCCCAATCTCCTCTTTGCTGGGGCTCTCTTCTGATTCATTTCATCTGCGATTCATCTTTAAATTACCGAGTGTCTTTATCTACCGTGTAGATTATGCATGGCCAGTTTTCCAGTCTAGGCTGTCTCCTCCCTGCCAATCAACCGACCCCCCAGGTCAATCGACTACATCAACCAGCTGGTACGTGCTGAGGGAATGCAAATTAATTTTTCGTATTACGGTAAGAAAATAAAATTGGGAAGGCTTAGCTTGCCAAGGCCCTATCCTGGCCATGCTTGGAACAGACACAGCCCTGTGTGTTACTGGCTGCCTCTGACATCTGAGCTTAGTTTCCACCTGACCTTGTCATGTGAGCCTCCATCCCCAGCCCAGGCCACTGGCCACTCTAACCACAACCGCTTTTTCTACTTTCTCTCCCTGGAAATGTCTAGGTGCCCAGGGTGCCACAGTCTTTGCATACACATTGGTTCTATTCCTAGGACACACTTGTTCATCTTTCCTGGATGGTCTCCCTCCTCTTCTAAGAAGCTGCATCGGCCCCCACTCCTCTGGTGACATACAAAGGGCACTTATGACCATCTGAGGATCTGAGGCAGGGAACATGGCTCAGGGGATAAAACACCCGTGGTACCAGTGAGATCCCAGAGGTGGGATCTCAGAAGCCAGGTTAAAGCTGGGCAGGTGGTGGCCCACCTGTAACTGTGCATTTTGGAGGAAGAGACAGCGGATGTCCATGGTAAGCCATTCAGCTGGTCTAGCTGGCATCGGGGAGCTCTTGGTTCAGCAACAGTCTCCTGTTATCCCTAGGCAGAATTCCTGTTGCCATGGTTCTCCCTGCCATCTAAAACTATCGTGTTTATTTTTGTCCATCCTGTATCCTGCTCTCCTCCTCTATCAGCATGGAGTTTCCTGGATGAAGGGTACCCTGTCCAGCCCAAATCTCAGTGTCTAATAGAGCACCCTGCACTGGACAGCATTCAGGCATCCCTTTGAGAAAGAGTGAATCTGTGAGCAGCCTGGATCTGTGTGGATAAGCTTTGGTGACAACATGCCTACTCCTGGAGAGCATCTTGGGCTTTGTTTCATTTTCTAGTTGAGACAGTGGGGTGTCACCTGGTGATGATGGTAACCATGGCAACAACAGGATTTCAGCACCTCTTCTCCCAGTCACTATTAGCTTCCCTTTCCCTTCCTCCATGATGTGTGTATATGTCCTTAACACCCCTGGCCATTGCCAGAACTTCACAGGACCAAAACTTCATCCTCATTAGATTGACTTATGCAGATTGAGCCCCTTTAATCTATACTCATAAATCAATGTCATCGGCCCCTGGCTTGTCTACACTGCTCTTCTCTGAACTCTGACCCATTTGCTGATGACTTTGTGGGTGGCCCAGAGTCTTTCCTGCATAGTACTGCACACACACTATCTTCCAGGAGCACAGGAGCTATTCTGACAGCATCTCCCTACATAAGTGTCCCCTAGTGCACCCTGCCCGCCCCTCCTGCAGTGGGCTGTCCCCAGTACACACTGATTGGATCTATGCCATTGGCTAGACATAGAGACAGGAGATGCTGGCTGTCTGCCTGGAGACTATGAAGAGATCCCCCACCCCCTTTCTTCCCACCTTGTTAAGCACTCTAACAAGCAGGAACCATTGGGAAACAAACAGATGTTAGGTAGCAGAATTGTTTTTCTGACCTTCTGCCCCGGAGACTATTGATTTGTGTGTCGATAGAAAGCTTAGGCATTTGTTCCACAATAGGACCTGGCCCTGAAGATGCAACAGTGCAAACACAATCAAGATGGGAGATGTAGCAGCAGAGAAACCAGGAGGTGGGAGATAACCTCTGGGGTGCTGCTGCAGGGCCAAACCCCAGATCCTAGAGACAGCAAACACTACAGCTTCCACTATAAGGAGAGGTGGGTTTTTTCCCCTCCATTCTGCAAGTATTAAAAAGCTGCATTTTGCTCATACTCTGACCAAAGGGTAGGTGGCAAGAATGACTAGTGAAAAGAGAGGAGAAGAAAAAAACCCAAAAAACAAAAACCACCACCACTAGGAGCAGCAACAACAAAAACAAACAAACACAAAAAAACTTGTATTCCTCTTCAGTTTTCAGGGAGGAAAAAAAAAAACAACTATGACATGTTGTCATGATGGTCAGGGTTTAAATTTCTTTTTAATCTGAGATGTGAAACACACAAGACCATGCTGCTGAACTTTCCAATATGCAAATGCCCCCACAACCAGCACTCAGGTCAAGCCTAAAACAATTCCAGATGCCTGGGGATCAGGAGTGCTTGATCCTCAGCACTTTCATAAAAGCCAGGAGTAGGGGTGCACACTTGGAACCCCAATGCTGGGCTGTAGGGAGACACATGGAGCCCAGCATCACGCTAGCCAGCGAGAGACTTTGCATGGGAAACTAAGGTGTGGAGGGACTGAAGAGGATACCTGCTATAGATATCTGGCCTTCACATGCCTATGTGCGAATGTGTAAACACATGCACAATTCACACACACCGCACACACACACACACACACACACACACACACACACACACATGCGCAGCTGCTTAGGAGGCTCCTGGGTACCTCCGCCCACTTGTAAGCCTCAAGGACAACTGTGCCTCTTGCTTCTTTTATCTTAACTGAAGATTTTTTTTTTAAGTCCCATAAATAAATTCTCTTTGTGTGTGACACATTTAAACTCATACCCATTTACATGGACGCCTGTGTGGGAGTCCATCCTTTCCCAAGCTGTGTGGTACAGAATGAACAGTCTATAGTTTATTTGCCCATTCTGCTGTAGACAGACATTTGGGCTGGTTCCAGTTTGAGAGAATTATGCACAAAACCCGCTCCGAACGTTGTTATATATGCATATGCAAATGAGCGGACCTAAACACTCCATTCTGTTGGAGAAGTGCCCAGAAAGGGAACTGACGGATCACAGCTCAGGCATATGCTGAGCTTTAATGGAGGGTGGAAAAACCGCCCGAAGCAGAGGTTCTGTCGTGCATTCCCATGGCAGTGTGGGTTCCGGTTCCTCCTGGTCCTCCCCAACACTCGGAGCTGTCATCTGGTTGGTGTGTCATAGCGCCTCCTTGAGGTTTCAGTGTGCATTTCCCTCATCATGCTAGCCAGAATCTTTGTTATTTATTGGCCATTTTGTGAAGCAACAGGAGGAATCTCTCTCTCTCTCTCTCTCTCTCTCTCTCTCTCTCTCTCTCCTCTCTCTCTCTTTCTCTCCCCCTCTCTCCCTCCCTCCCTCTCTTTGTGTGTGTACATGCATGTGTGTGTGCATGCATGCACAGGTGTACATAGGTGTGTGAAGGCTAGAGGCTGAAGTCAGGTAACCTTCATCTATGGCTCTCCACTTTATTTTAAAATTTACTTTATTTTATATATATGGGTATCTTGCCTGCATGTATGCTTGTGTACCATGTGTATGACTAATGCCCAGGAGCCAGAAGAGAGCTCTAAATCCCCTGACACTGGAATTATTAGCACTTCTAAGCTACCATGTGGGTGAAGGGAATTTAGTCTGGGTACTCTGAGAGAGCAGTCCATGCTCTTAACCTCTGAGCTGTTTTTTTAAGCCTCTGCACCTTTGTTTATTGAGATGGGTGGCTCACTGAAGTCAAGAGTTTACCCATTGGCTAGACTGGCTGGGTTTGATGCTCACGGCCACCTATCGCTCTAGCTCAAAGAGACCCCACACCTTCTTCTGACCTGCAGGCACATGGAATGCACACGGCACACACATACCCATTCAAGCAAAGCACACATACCTAAAATGGCGTCATGAATCTTTGAACCAAAACAACTCCTGGGGCTGTAGAGGTAAAGTCCCCGCGGTGGGGTATATGGTACTGAGATCATCCCTTAGCCTAATAAAAATCTATTAATCTAAGATGGACTTTGATTGCTTTCTTCATGTGTGCTTCAAAATCTCCCGTTCACATCAGTCAAGGGACTTCCTGGCCTCTCATAAAGCTTCCTACATGTACCTTCTATTGTTGTTCTTCCTTATAATATGGGTTTTTAAATTTATTATTATTATTATTATTATTATTATTATTATTATTATTATTATTATTTATGCCTGAGTGTGTCATGGTACCCATGTTGATTCTCTTCTCCAAAGATGGGTTCTGGATTTTGAACTTGGGTCACCAGCCTTGAGAAACAAATACTTTCCCTGCTCAGCCATCTCACAGACCCTATAATATGTTTTTAGTATTTGTCTCAAGTATGAAAAAAATCTCACTCCGAAGTTCCTTGCAAAGAAAGGTCACAGATACACCACATCACTATTGGCTTAGCATAGCCCTGCACACTTCCTGGCTCTCAGTGCATTCTCTGAGCATCTAGGTATGACCGGAGGGCAAAGAGACCCACTCACCGAGCAGCTGGTTGGCAGAAGAGGTGGTGAGGTTGAACTGCTGTTCCAGGTACTTGCCCAGGAAGGCAGCGAAGCCGGCCACCACGGCAATCTCCATGCAGGCAGCCAGGACGATACAGGTGAACACGGGGTTTGAGAGCAGGTGCTTGGTGACCTTGGGGATCACTGTGGGGAGGGACAGAAAGCAAGGTCAAGGTCACACGTGTTGAGTGCCTACTCTTGAGATCTCATTAGAGACTCCTTCTTGATTCATTCTTGCCTGTTTCTTTAAACAACACCCAAAGGCACTTGGGTGGCTCAGGCCAGAATCTTTATCTTTATGTAGGTCATTTGTAACTTTGAGAACTCTGGATTCAAAGCACACCAATATCCTACAAAGTAAGCCATCTTCTACTAAAACACGCTGCTCTATCTGGCTTCTTCAATGCCACAACTTCAGGGGCTCACATGAGATAGTCAGGTATCTTTTAAGGAATTACAAGATTTTTTTTTTGTCCCTCACTCCACTCCAAAAGGAAATCTGTTTGGAAATTTTTCCCCCAAGGTGAAAACTGTTACATATATAAGTTGTATATACCAAATTATTTAGGTATATGTCAACATGCCCAATATATGAGCAACATTTAGAACTACACTCTGTATGCTCAGTCAGAGAATAGGTTTAACGTCATCAGTGTCAAGAAGAAGTGAACCTCTCATCTTTTACAAAATAAGTATGAACCAAATCAAGTCTTCCTCTCAGCTCTTACCTGCAGGGCCGGCGCAATCCATGGGGGGGGGGGCTGAGTTAATAGCCTTGATTTGATCATACTCTACATAGTAACTATAAGATCAGCTTAAAGGTTTTACTGCTCAAGTGTTTACAGTAGGGAGAACCACAGCAGGGAGTCTATGATTTACAGTCTGGTACTCTAGGTTTTGGTCTACTTCTTGGTGCTGGGACAGTCCCAGGATGCTTGACCTTCCCTCCCCATTCCCAGACCTTGTGCCCCCCCTGAGCGGCATCCACATTGTATTGTATGCTAGGTCTTCTTCATCTATCATAATGCTCTTCTCCTAAACGTTTACCACGCTCATACCCCGCCCCCCAAGTACACTTTCCTCATTGCCCAACCTAACCAGGAAGAGGTTCCCAGACCACTGTAGGTGCCCAGGGACTCAGGAGAATTGGCTTGCAGCACGCACACCCTGGAGCTGTGCACTGTGTTACATCTCAGCAGGGCCTGACAGTGGTGTGGAGGCCACGTGGTTCCATCTTTTTTACTCTGGTCTAATTTGCATTACAGTATGGTTTCGTAAGCCAACAAAACTTCCTCTTCTATCGGTGCTCCTAAAAATTGGAGATTGGTTTCTGTACTTTGAAAATAAGTACAATTACTTAAGTTTCTAGTGAGTAGAGTTCTTGGCACATGGTCTTCAATCAGCTCTCCTCAATTGATGTGTGTATATTCCAGATGATGCTATGTTAGCCCCATCTTTTCTGCACTGATGCCTTTCTTTCTTTCTTTCTTTCTTTCTTCCTTCCTTCCTTCCTTCCTTCTTTCTTTCTTTCTTTCGTGTGTGTGTAAATGCAGATGCACCTATGCCAAAACATGCATATAGATGTCAGACTTGGGAGTCAGTACTTTCCTTTCACTTTGAGATAGCCATCTCCTTCTTGCCTTCCTACCACAGGTTAGCAGGCCTGCAGGGTTTCTGGGGATTCTCCTATCTCCGCCTCCCACTTCCCCAAAGTTAGATATTTGTGCCATTCATCCAGCTTTTACATAGACTCTGGGGATTCAAACTTAGGTTTTTAGACTTGCACGGCAAACACTTTTACCAAGTAAACCATCTCAGACTCTACACATTTATTTTGGTGTCTGTACCGGACACCAAAATCTACACATGCTCAAATCTATTATATTACATACTATTGGTCTGTCACTCATGCCCATTCTTTGATGTACCATGAGTCTTTTCTAAACCAGTAACATCAAGTACAAGGCGGATGCTATGCAAGTAGCTGCTAGAGGACATTGTGTAGGGGATCATGATAACGACAAAGTCTGTACTCGTTCAGTACAGATGCAGTTGTCCGTGGCGTGCATTTCAAGCAGCAGTTAGTTAGGTCTGCGGATGTAGAACTCACACAGATGGAAGCCAGTGGTATTTACAAAATAATTAACCAAATAGAGCTGATTCATCAAGAGCTATGGCTTAAGACAAGCAAACTTGATTTCAAGTAATTTGAAGACAAGTCTTATTTAAATCATAAATAATTCTCTATAAATAGTAAGGATAGAGGTGAGCTGTAGGTTACAGCCAACACTGTCCAAGTGTTGTGCTGTGATTGATTAGACTTGGGGCTGGTTGGCAATGGGGCTCAATTAGTAGAGTTGGCTTGCCTCGCATGCACATAGCCTTGGGTTTGATCTCTAGGGCTGCACAAAACAGGCTGGCAATCTCAGCCCCTGGGAGGTTGAAGCAGGAGGATCAAGATGGTTCTCAGCTACATAACGGGTTTGGGGTCAGCCTGCGATACATGAGACCCTGTCTCACACACACAAAAAAAGAGAATTCTATTTTGTTATACTCATATTAGTAAGAAAAATGAGGCATGGTGACAGGGTCTACTTGTTTTTCTTTGTGCACATGGAAAAGATCATATGCAGAGACTCATGAGAAGTCAGATTAAGTATTAGAAAAGCCCAGTAAAGTGCCTGTGGCCATATAAAATGAATAGGTGGGCTGGGAGCCCAACCCTGCACTCCAAGGTGACGACTGAGCCAGCTGTCCTAAAGAAGAGAGCTAATTACACAGGCTCAATTGCATCTCCTAGGAGATGAAACCTCCAAATGGCCCATCTAATTAGAATAAAATAATAATAGGAGACACATAAGTTTTTAATAACGTTAACAGACAAGCTCAATGCATCAAAATGACAGAACAATAGGCCAGGGACTGGCAGATATACAAAACTTAAAATTTTTCATCTCTGGGAAAGACATCAAGTTTCCAAAGTGAAACTCTCCAGAGGTGTGTGTGTGGGGGAGGAGGGATTTAAGGGTTTAGTTACAGCATGGTGCTGGAGCAGATGAGCGGAAGCTGAGATTACTGTGGACTGAGCCCTGAATCCCACATCCAAAGGAACATAGTCAATAACCAGAGTCGATGGCCTCGGCTGTTCTGCTTGTGTTTCTGAGGCTTTAGGAAGGCAGCTTGAGGGTTAACGGGATGTGCAAGAAAAAAAATTAAAGCCAAAACTTTACGAAGTGTATGAACCAAGATGGCAAACAAACAGCTTCAAGCCCTCAGACTTCATGCCCGCACCGCACCGCACACTGTGCTTAGAGTTTCCTGGTCTTTATGGGCACGCTGTGTGTATACTTTACACGCCTTTAAACATTTATGGCAATCTGACTTTTCAGAAGTATCATTTCAAGTAAATGCCCAGGAGTGTTTGCTTTTAAAATCTGTGTTTAAATGTTAAGAAACTTTCCTTTGTTAAATCCATATTGTTTTAAAGTATTGTACAAATACTCAGAGAACTGTTGACTCGGCAGCGTTTAAAGTGGAGCTCAACAAATACGGAAAACGAACACAATGGGCATAATAAACAGAGGGTGATTTGTTCTTTATGGACAAGAGTGCTTTGGGTATCAAGACTGGTAAATCACTGTTGAGGGGCCAAGGTAAACTTGAGACAGGGTGTGCCAAGCACGAGGCTAGTCTGTACCCAGAATCAGGGACAGGTGGGTCATAGCCACACACTGTAGGGAGAGCAATCACGTGGTCGCAGCGGCTCCCTGGAGTGGGTGACTACGAACCTACGTCCTGGCCGCTGTTCCACACACTGTAGGGGGAGCAATCACGTGGTCGCAGCAGCTCCCTGGAGTGGGTGACTACGAACCTAAGTCCTGGCCGCTGTTCCACACACTGTAGGGAGAGCAATCACGTGGTCGCAGCGGCTCCCTGGAGTGGGTGACTACGAACCTACGTCCTGGCCGCTGTTCCACACACTGTAGGGAGAGCAATCACGTGGTCGCAGCAGCTCCCTGGAGTGGGTGACTACGAACCTAAGTCCTGGCCGCTGTTCCACACACTGTAGGGGGAGCAATCACGTGGTCGCAGCAGCTCCCTGGAGTGGGTGACTACGAACCTAAGTCCTGGCCGCTGTTCCACACACTGTAGGGAGAGCAATCACGTGGTCGCAGCGGCTCCCTGGAGTGGGTGACTACGAACCTACGTCCTGGCCGCTGTTGTGTCACGGCAGACACCACTGTGACTTAGTCACTGTACTCTTTCAGATGACACAGAGGTTCTGGAAGCCCTGCCAACAGCGAAGCGGCAGGTTCGGGACAATCCAGGTAGATCTAGGATCTCTGCCATGCTTTCGCTGTAGGCTTTATTTCCTCAGGGGGGAGTGCAGTCTCTGCCGAGCGGGATTCCAGAATAGGAAGGAGCTTTGTATTCCCCTTGGATCACACCACCTGGAGCCTCCCACAGCAAAGTTTATCTGGCTCCAAAATGACACTAGCGATGATGGTTTGAGTCAATTAGCACATTTCTGCAGACCTCACCATGGCCTTAATCTTCATTAGATTCTTCATGATCTGTTTCAGGGTAGGAAGGGCTCTGGCCCCATGAAGATGCAATTCCGGTTAATAGAACATTTCTGTATTTCTTCAGGCTTTTAATTATTCTCGAGTTCATTCCACTCTGCAAGAAGAGCTCCTAGTTAAGACAGGAGCCTTCCTGCTTGCCTTAAGGCCTAACTAACTTCTCCTTGAATTAGATGTGAAAATGATTAAGTTCAAGAATCACTGGGCTGGGGGGAAGGCCTGGGATGCCTTATTTGCCTGACCCTTTTCTCTCGGTAGCCAAGCTGACTGGCTTCCTCAAGTTCTGCTCTCTTCCTCCCACATTCAGCCTCCCATGCACAATTTTATCGTAGTAACTTGCAGCCATCAAAAGCCGACTCCCTTTTCACAGGTTCAGCCCACCTTCCAGACGCCAGCTTGGAAATGAGGCCTTAGTTAGCTTGGCTTTAGGGCTGTCCTAGTGCCCCAAGCAGATTGCTAAACCCATAAAAGTCAGCCTTTCAAAGAAGGAGTGGCTAAAGAGTGGCCCAGATGAACAGAGAGTGGTGAACCAGGGCCACAACAGACCACTGAACATCTGCAGCCTCCCTTAGCCATTTAACTCTCCATTACTGATTTAGCCTTGGTACTGGAGCTGGGGTCTAAGGGGTTGGATTGAATCATCTACCAACCTGGGAAAACCTTTCGTGCTCTCACTGGGAGCCCACTGCTGTCACCAGTAGGATGCTACCATCTTGGAAATAGCACAGGGCAGCCAGCTCCATGGAAAGCAGGCTGTCTACTATGAGCCCCCAGAAGACATTCCCGAGGGACAGAGGACTGTTGTTCATTTATGGGTCATTTGGGGACATCCTAAGGACTAATGTCATAGGGACTTTGTCTGTGTGGCAAATGCCATCCTAAGTATTCATCATCAACTCAAAGACTCATAATAAACATGATCTTAGAACCATGAAATGCTCCATTTAAAAATGGGGAAACTGAGGCAGGAATGGTCCCACAATTAGAGCGACATAGCAGAAACTCCAGCCACAGCACCAGCCACCACAGCACATTGGGAGAAGGGTGTTGCTCTGTCCTGGATTCTCTGGGCCACTATTGTTATTATGAAGATTAAGCAAGCAGGCTGGACCTGCCAGTAAGAAGCAGTGTTTCACTCTCACAAATAGTAATGTGTTAAGAAACCATGACCAAGGTACCTAATGGAAGGAAGGGTTTATTTGGGGCTTACAGTTTCCGAGGAGGAGTCTATGACAATTACAGGGGAGAGCAGGATGGGCCAACTCATAGCCTGAGTGGTAGCTGGGTTTGTCAGCCCACCAATTCTACCTCATCCTCATCAACAGGAAGTGCTCTTAAGCACGGCCCTAGCACATTCACCCTGTGCAGCAAGCAGCAAAGGGCAAGGCCAGACCTCCTGCTTTCAGGCCCTCAGGGCAACCCACACCTACATCATGAGGGTGAGCCCTACTGTGCTCCCCACGCAAAGTGCAGGGGCCGCTCTCCTGGGTGCTGCAGCTGGCAAGGGGCAGGGTCTACTCTCTCACCTGCCACAGATAGCAAGGGGTGAGAGGGGCAGGGCCTCTTTCCCCTGCCCTTGCCACCAAGTGGGGGCAGATCTCCCGCTTCCATGTTCTCAGGGCTGGGTCACCCATGCCCCTTCCAACAGGGTCAGCTCTACTATGCTTACCAGATGAGAGGCAGGATCTATTGTCCTGAGTGCCGTAGCCAAGGCCACACTTACTGATCCTTCCCAAATAGTTCCACCAACTGGGGACCAAAGTATTCAAATGTATTAGCCTCTGGGGGAATTCTCTTTCAGGCTACCTCACTGGGAAAATGATCTGGTGTAGTGTGTGCCTGGGACTTGGTGCAAGATTTTTTTTTTTTTGAAGAAAGGAGTTAGGAAGGTGAGGGGAGGGGAAGAAATAAAAGACAGAGTTGAAAGAAGAGCTGAGAACCATAGAAAAAGATGTGGCTGAAGAAAGTCGTGCCACATCAAGTCAGGGACCATGCTCGAAAGAGGCAGGTGCTGTGGATTTACATTTTGGATTGAAGACTTGGTAGGTCTGGGACTCATCCCTACCCATCTGCAAAGATGAAAAGAACCAAGATCAAGAAGCATGTGACCCAGCATTCCTGACACATAGGCAGGAGCTCAATGAAAACCAAGATGAGCAGGCAGAAGCAAGACCAGGTAAGGAATCCATGGCATTTGTACAGTGTGGCATGGAGTCACCAGGCTGGCTTTGGTAATTCACCTCTATGAGTGGACTGTTGAGTGACAGTTGGCAGAATACTGGGGCAGGGTTCCTATGGCCATGGATGTAGTATGTTAAGTTCCTGGGAGTCAACATTGGAGCCGAGGGTTTCCCTAATAGAGGCCCCTCTTCCATAGAGCAAATCAGCAGGTCAGGCTAGGAATCAAGTATCTTACTACCCTCCCAAGACTTAGAGGAGGCCCAACAGTGGTTCTTGTGAGGCTCCACGGAGACCCCACCAGATTAAATTTAGTAATCTACACTTAGTAAATTACACTTGGTGTAATCTAGAGCCTAATGTTTTTCTAAAAGCTGAGTGGCCATGAAGCATTTCACAACAGGTAGGACTCAAGAGAAGAGAGGAGTGGAGAGAGCTGGAGAAACAGAAATCATCACAATTGGATGGAAGGGTGGATGAAAGGAAGGAAGGAGGAGAAGAATGGGAAAATACCATGATGGAGATACGAGAGTGATTCTAAGACTAAGAGCACATCCTGGGAAAGATGGAACATTATGATGTGGCAGCCTCCCCGCCTGTCCTCCATGTGCCCAAACCAGAGCTGCCGTTCCTGGCAACAGTGGCTAGCCTCGTCTTTCCCAGGTGAAGAGCTACTGAGAGCAGGGATGAAAAGACAAAGGCGCCATGTCCCAGAAGAGTGTATGTCAAACAAACGCAGGAGACAGAGAGGGTTAAGGAATCCAATTACTAAATGAGATCAGCCTCAGAGACCTGGAGGGGACCGGTTTGCAGGCTTTTGAGAGACAAGGGCTCACTTACGGCCAAACTTTGAGTGAATCCCACAGGTTCATGTCTGTGGTGGAAGTGGGACAATTAACTCAGCCAGGTAAATGACACCTTGGCTCTGGGGCATGTGTCTCTTCTCACTCCCACTGACGGTTCTGGAGTTGTCTACATCATTCCCTTGGTTTAGAGTAGAAGAAATCCCAGGTAGAAGAGGAACCCAGCAGCAACGAGGAATTTTCTAGAAGCAAGCATCTACTACACACTGGCCTCAGGCTGGCCAGCCTCTGGTTGCAGCTATAGGTCTGTTGTGGCCATACCAGTCAAACTGAGTCAGTTAGCTGGTGTCTGCCCTGACCTCTCTCGTGGCTCTCTTGTGGGAACTAGCTGCCAACTGCCCTGTCCTTCGAAAGGAATAGGCACAGGGCAACACTTTCTTTCTTTTTTTTTTCTTTTCTTTTTTTTTTACTTTCTTTCTTTGTAAGAAGAAAGTGTGACCCGGGTAAGCAAACAGAAAACTACCGGCCCAAACCAACACCTAAGTGTGAACTGGTGTGTGTGTGTGTGTGTGTGTGTGAACTCGTGCAAAGAACTGCTTGATTCCACTGATTCTTTTGGGACCACCAGGAGGGTCTAAGAGAAAAGGCGTGGTGGGGCCACTCACAAGTCTACTTAAGGCAAGAATGAAGAGTCAGACCATAGCTCCACAGTGGTGTTACCCAGGCTTTTCCCTTTCTATGGGTGGCCTGAGAGGTATAGGCTTACCCAGGGAGGACAGAGACGACAGGAGGAAGAAGGCTCAGAGGCAGTGACTACTTTTTCCGACCTAAGCGTTGTATCTTTCCAAGGTAAAGACAGCAGCGAGAAAATGGCTTAGGCAATAAGTCTTGGAAGCAAACAGGCACCTCTACTTCACGCCTGTGTCTAAAAACCTCCTCTGTGAAAATGCATTCTGTCCTGCTGCCATACAGGGCTCGCTGTACCTCCTGGTTCTTCTGGAAGTGAAAACCCAGAAATGTGAGAATTCTTTCCTGGAAAGTTTACAAAGACAAACAGTAGCATTCTGGTAAAGCAAGCTGACACACAGTCTACCTCAAAACCGAGTCCCTACCCCCTACCCAGCTTGCTTGCAGCAGGACCTCATGATGCTCAGGTCACTGGGGGAGCCCATTCTGTCCCAACTTGTTTGTGACAGAATTCTCTCAGCACTTGAATTTATGTAAGCTCTACTGTGGGGTAGTAGCAGGGGTAGGTGGTGAGAGGAGGAGGTGCTCTGATCTTCATGGGGACTCATGGGGACCCAGCAAGGGTCGTCCTTGTCTCTGGTATTCATTTCCAGTAGGGAATTTACTTAGAATCACTTCAGGGACTTTCAGATATCATCATCCCTGAGCCTCTCCTTCTTGCTTTGCCTCAAGGGAGCAGACTTTCCCGGAGGGTGGATACAAAGTGGTATTATTGCAAGACACCATACCGGTAGAGTTGACTCAAACTGCTGGCGAGGAAACTAGGGTTGATAAAACAAAGTCCAGACACTTTTATCTGAAGGTCAGTGCCAAGGCATTGATGACCCATTCATAATGCACCCAGAACTTCTGTTTCAGGTACCAGACACTCTGCCACACATGGGACTATCCCCATCTGACTTCTACCACACTCTTTTCTAAATCACACACAAACCAGATGCCCATCTCCTAACCACACCCGAGTACACAATGTCCATGCATGCTGCCTCAGCTTGTCCTCAGGGCAAGGTCACTGTCCTCTTCTCTCGTCCTTCCAGGTAGTCCTTCAGGGTGGAATCTTCAAGCACACGCTCTATGGTCCCTACTACATCCTTCTGAACTGTGTGGTGTCCTTTCATCTTGTACCCTGGACTCTGTAAGCCTTTGCTAATGGTTACAGAGGTAATATGGTCACAGCCATGCAGCTATGAGAAATCTGGATTAAAATGAAATCATCCAGCCTTCCATGGAGCTGGCCTTCTCGGAGCTGTTAACGGGCTGATATGAAGCATGACCCTTAAATGGGGAGAGATGATTCACCTGGTAAAGGGCCTGCTACGCCATCCAGACCTGAGTTCAGTCCCCAATATCCATGGAAAAGAACAGGGCATGGAAGTACATGTATGCTGGCTAGATCAACTTGGCATAACTAGTTATCTAAAAGGAGGGAGCCTCAACTGAGAAGATGCCTCCAAAAGGTCAGGCTGTAGGGTAGCTTGTAGGGCGTTTTCTGTTTGTTTTTCTTTTTGATTTTAGGAGACAGGGTTTCTCTGTATAACAGTCTTGGCTGTCCTGGAACTCTCTTTGTAGATCAGGTTGGCCTCGAACTCACTAAGATCCACCTGCCTCTGCCTCCTAAGTGCTGGGATTAAAGGCGTGCACCACCACTACCTAGAACATTTTCTTGATTAGTGACTGATAGGGGAGAGTCCAACCCATTGTGGGTTATGCCACCCCTGGGCTGGTGGTGGTCCTGGGTTCTATAAGAAAGCAGGTTGAGCAAGCCATAAGGAGCAACATCCCGCCATGGCCTCTGCATCAGCTCCTGCTTCTAGGTTCCTGCCCTGCTAAAGTTCCTGTCCTGACTTCCTTCTGTGATGAACAGTGATATAAGTAGAACCAAATAAACCCGTTTCTCCTCAACTTGATTTTGGCCGTGGTGTTTCATCATAGCAATAGTAACCTTAGAGAAGAAACACGCCTGTTATGCTAACGCCTGGAAGGTGCTGTGCTGAAAAACAACTCTCCCTGTGTCTTGACAGCTCGCCATCTAGATAATTCCACCAGTTCCAGGCTAGTGAGAACCCTATCTGAACAAAAACACAACAACACAATAAAGAAAACAACAATGACAACAAATCGGCAGATGGCTCCTCAGGAATGACACATGAGGTTGAACTCTGGCCTCTGTATTTACGTGCACATGTCCGTCTGCATACACATATGAACTTGCCTTCCCCCTACGTGAGAAGGTCATGGACAGGTTTCCACCTGTTTGGATAGCCACTGCTTTCCCACCCTGATGTTGTTCTGGTTCAAAGACGTCCCTCTGGGAAACGCTACCTTCTAGCTATTTCCTTTGCCTATTCATTCAGCCAACATTCTGACACGCCAACCATGCCCGGCATCCTGCTGCATGCCCTCTTCTGTTCGGCTCAGTGGCTTTGCTGAAACAGCCAGAAGAGAGCATCACATGAGTGGGTACTCCAGGGCTGGCTCCCAGCAGGCACCCCACGCTAAGAACACTATGAACTCACTGACCAGCCTGGTCCCTGGTGAATCCTAACCAAAGCCCTGGGACCCAGAAGGATGCGAGGCATAGCCTGGCACAAGACTGCCAGGGTTTGGGACAGTAGATTGGTTTTTTCACCATGGAAGCAAGAACACAGAATTTCACAGTACATCTACAGGATGAGAGAGGTCAGTTGTGGAGACAAGTCATGTAATAGACAGAATTCAGCAGGCAGCACAAGCATGCTCAGACTACCAGGCTCTTCAAACACACACTTGAATGAAAGGTACAGGCGCCCAATAAGAAAAATGGAGCAGAAAGCAACTGCTGAGCTGAGAAGGGATGGAAGAAGCCAGGGCTGGAGCGGGGTCCAACAGACCCTTCTCGACACAGGTGAGTCACTTGTGGGCTTATGGAGGCATACAGATGTGTACAGCTCTTACCGTGTGTTCCCAGGTAGGTCATATGGAAGCCACCACCTGGGTGGGCTGGCGAAAAGGTGGCTAGGATGCTTCAAGAAAACAAAACTGCACTGGGCCTGGTAATGCCCCTTCCATGATCCCTTCATTCCTCCCCTTACCACAGGGGAGGATGTAGTACAAGGGTGTCAACAAAAACGGGAGTCTCCACCTTCATGGAGGTACAAAGGAAGTCATATGTCACCCATCAGAAAGCAAAATGAAGCCATGCCAGGGAAGGGGTCCCTCCTGTAAGTCAGGAAGCTTCCTCAGTGAGGAAATAGAAAGGGTACAAAATAACAATAACAACAACAAAACCCAAACCAAAAAACTCTGAAATACGTTTCAATGATGATTCCAAATAACCTCAAGCTGCCAATGAAGATGAGGCATTATGGATGGGTTTAGGTCAGGAAGGGACCCTGGGTGGACAGCAGCTAGGGGAGACTGGGGACAGGATCCAGCCATTGAGGTTTAGCAGAGAAGGGCCACTGAACACAGTGCTGGGCCGGGTTGGGCCAGGGTGACATCTCAAGGCAGAGCTGTGTTCCTCTCCCAATAAGGCTGCACTAGAGAAAGTGCACAGGGCTCAGCTGTCTTTCAAGGACATTGAGAGGCCACTTGTTTGTCGGGTGTGTGTGTGTGCGTGTGTGTGTGCGTGCACACACATGTGTGCGCATGTAGAAGGGCTGAGACAAGAGCCCTCAGCTCATCTTCTGTCTGCCCCTCTAGAGAGCAAAGTCAGGGCTCACTCTGAGTTTTCTGAGCCTTGACCTAAGCAGTTACACTGACCCTGCAGGTCAGGACCTACCAGACCCAGCAGGGAGCAGGGGCTTCCTTCCTTTTCAGCTGCAGCCCCATTGGAAGCTACCTTGTTTTAGGGGACATCTGTGCCGCTGCAGGAGACAGTTACCATACACACTGCTAAAAGTTCACTTAGCACCTGGTGATACCACTTGTTTCTCTACAAGTGTTTACATCATGCCAAGCTTATGGAGACAGGCTTTGCTTTCTCCACACTGATTCAAGTGTCCTCCTTCCTTCCCATCTCTAAGTTTGATTTCCACCTCTGTAGAACAGTGCCAGTGGCTCACAGGGCTGGAGAGATTCAATGGGGAAATGGATGAGAACCAGCATTTTCGTTGTTGTGCTTGTTTGTGGTGGTGGTAGTGTGTGTGTGTGTGTGTGTGTGTGTGTGTGTGTGTGTGTGTTCAGGCACTTCTATAGAGACCAGAAATTGATGTTGAGTGTCTTCCTTATAGTGCTCTCCGTCCTCCATTCTGAGATAGAGTCGCTCACTGAATCTGGAGCTTGCTGATTCAGCTGGACTGGTTGAGAGCCCCACGGCCTTGCCTGTCTCTACTTCCTGATTATGGGTGTGTGTGCCACTGTGCCTGGCACTTTATATGGATGCTGGAGATCTGAACTCAGGCGCTTAGGCTTCTGTGGCAAGCACTTGACTGAGTCATGCTACCAGCCCCTGCTCTGTGTGTGTGTGTACGCTCGCGTGTGCACGAGAGCAGACACACATGCTAGCAAAGTGTTCATTTGTTACTTCATTCATTAAAAGGCCACCATCTTCATGACAGGCACTGCCTCGCACTGTAAATAAACAGATGCATGAGAGCTTTGTTCTGGAGTGGATGCAGAGCACCACTCTGGGGGGGACCAGACTACAGTGGGGACGTAGTAGGAGGGGCTTGGCAGAGCCTAAGCCGATGGTAGAGCAATGCAGCTGACCTTGTCCTAAACACAACAAGGCATGCACCTAAAATGGCAATGCATGCGTGCATAATGCATGTGTGCATGTATACACATGTGTGACATGTGTGCACTCAAAGAGGGGTGGAAGGACAGAGACATCCCAACAGTGCATCAAGGGGAGAAGGCTATTTGAGGCAAAACGAAGAGCAAAGAGGGGGTGTCCTGATGCACTGCACAAATCACACAAAGCAAGCAGATCAAGGGGCGGGGGGCAGATCACTTCACTGGGGATCCAGATCCTGCCCATGAAGGCTTCCCAGGTTATCTGGGACAACTTAAAAATAAAACGCGAAACTACACACGTGACATCGCTCGCAGCACCCGCAAGCACCACACATGTTCGCTATGGAAACATGCCTGTGTCTATCACACAGCTGTGGGGGTGAGGTTTAACAGGCAAGTGATGAGCATATTGAGTGCTTATGTTATAAAAAATGACTGATTTGTATTTATTTATGTGTGTGTGTGTGTGTGTCCGCACACACATGCATAAGCAGTGTGCCATGGCATGTGTGTGAAGGGTGAAGGTCAGAGGACAACTTGCAGGCATCAGTTCTTTTTGCTGACCACGTGAGTTCTGGGGATGAAACCAATGGGGTGAGGCTTGGCAGCAAGCACCTTTACTCAGTGATCCACCTTACCGGCCCTGGGTTATCTATTACACTCTCAAGGAGCGGTTCTCCCCTCTAGGCTGCCTTTCATTAATTCTGCACACACTGTACAGCTACTGGGTCCAAGAGGGTCATGCCCCGTGCCAGTATTGGCATAAAAGCGGAGGGAAGAAGAGTACCAGGCGCCAGGATGAAGGTGACGGTGAGGGCACCTCAAGTATGGGGTCACTGGGGCAGAAGCGCCCCAGGGCCAAGGCTTAGAAGCGAAGACATTTGGTGGTGTGTTGAGTGAGATCCAGCATTATGCCTGGTTTTGGCAGCCTTCCACCCGGGGGCGACTCTGCAGCTTAGTAAACCCAAGCATGTGTGTGTCTGCTGTCTGTTTTATTAAAGTGTTTATGGGATAGGTGCTACAAGCTGGGGACTTCCAGGCTATTCTGAAACCAGAGTCCATGCTTTCCACCCCTCATCTTCTGCAGAGAGCTGCAAACTCAGTCAATGGCTGGCTCTGTTGGCGACAAACACCCATATGACGACAGGGTAAGCACCCTGTATACAGTGATAAATAGGACAGCTGCTGTAGAGAAGAAGCCAGATCCCCATGTTAAAGCCAAGTAGAGCTAAATGTCGTGACCAAGGTGTAAGGAGGCACAGTGGGGTAGAGGCTGAGCTGAACTGGAGCTCAGGACGTCCCACTCCAGACAGGCTACTCTGTGTCACTCTCAGACACCGGGAAGGCTGCATGGTGGGGTGAAGGCTGCATGGTGGGGTGAAGGAAGGCTGCTCTAGGCAGATTTTCTGAGCATGGCCTGGGACTCAAATAGATGGTGCAAGAAGAAAAACCTTTGTTAAGCTCCAAAGAGATGCATGAGAAATGGCCATTAGTATCTGAGAGGCCATGGCCCTACCACAGCCAGGGTCTGTGTTAATGTCCATGGCTTCTGGTACCAAAGGTTGTGAGGATACCCAGAGTCTGGGCTGCTACCTGAGACCGTGTGGGTGTCTGAGAGCCATACAGGGGCCATACTGATCTGAGTGGTCTTTGCTGCCACCCAGGATGATGGTGACATCTGGGTCAAAGTTGCTGATGAGGGCAATATCTGGGTCTGTGGTCTTGCTGTAACTGGGGTCAGTGTTGATGTCTATGGCCCAGACATGTATGTGTTGAAATTCCAGGGTCATGGTGATCTGGCCCTGGGAGATCTGCCCCTGTCCTTTGTTGGCCACTGCAATGGGAGAGCTGGTCCCACCCCTCATGGGAGAGCTGGCCAAGTCTTCATCATAGGTGTGGAAGAGTTGATCCCAATGGTATGGGAGAAGGAGATCTGGCTCTGCCCCTTACCTTAGAGGGACAGTCCCAGTGGAGGTCCAGACCGACCAACTCGCTCTCACCCAGGTCCACATCCAGTGCTTTGTTATGATCCACCCCAACATCTGCCCCATCTATGACTTGCTGGAGCCTGTGAAAGGACCAGTCCTACAGAACCATAGATAGCTGCAGAACCATGACTCAGGCAACAGTAGGATATTTAAGAGGAGTTTCAGTGAGGGTCCATCCAGGATTGATGGCATACCAGAAGCGAGAGGCCTTGAACCAGGCCAGCAGCTTAATACAGTGGACATTTGTAAGGGAAGCTGTTTGAACAAATGGTCTACTGCATGACATGCCACAGCTCCCAAGGCCACTAAGAAGTTTGGACAAAATGGTCTACTTTGTGACATACCACAGCCTCCAAAGCCACTAAGAACAATGAAGAGGTAGTGGAGAGGAGGGAAAGACAGATCAAAGTGGGGTTTTGTTTATTTTTAATTTACATATACATTTCCATTTTCTTGGCGGTTGTGCTGCAAGGATGAAGAATGTATATGGAGGGACCGGGAAATGAGCGCGATTGGGACTCATGATGTGAAATTCCCGGACTCCATAAAAACTCTGGGTAAGATAGTTTCTGAGAGGCGTGTGTTCCTCTGATACATCTGACAGTGTTCCATTTATTGGTGCAAAGAGTCTGTGTAGGAACATCAACAGCACCGAAGGCTGCATTGGGTGAGCGTGTTCCTGGGGCAAAACCACTTAGCTCATGGGGGAAGAAAGGATGTAAAGACAGCGGGTCCTTCTCTGTGGCCAGCGCTAGATGATGGTTGATTAGCACAATAGTTCACGCCACTGAAGTCCTGCTCTAGGGGAAGTCTTCTGGAGACAGTTTTCCTGCCCTGCTGCAGTTTCCTCTAGGAGTCCACTGTGGACCAACGAAATAGGAACTGCTCGTCCTTAATGAGAAATCGTTACTCACGGAAGTGTGTTCACACCAATGCCATACCTGAACCATTTCCAATCTAGTGAGTTCCAAACCCACTGACCCGAATGCATACTTCCCAGCCCGGGCCAACTACTTGAGGTTCATCTTGACTTTGATGCGTCCTCTCTTGCAGCCTGCCTCCTCTCTTGAATTATAAGTTCTAGGACACAAGCCACTTAATCGCGGCCATGTTCCCACCCCCCAGTAGGAGTATATAAAGCAGGATGGCTGAACCTTATCCCAGCAACTCTGAAATTGTGACAGCCTGTAGCTCAGGACCCAGCTGAGCTAGGCCCCTTACCCTCCCTGGCCTTCCACAAGCCTGTCACTCCCTGTACCACTGGCTGTCTTTGATGGCTTGCCGGGGAGGTCTTTAACAGCCTAGTTGTTTCTTTTTTATCTCTGTATACCCAGAGATGAAAGGGAGGGTCTACAAATGTGGTTTGTAGGAGACAGAACTGTCACCTGAACAAAGAAGGAACTGGACAGGCTGCCACGACTGGGGACCAGGGTCCTCTCTCGCCAGAGCTACTCTGATGCCAGCCTGATAGATTGTTGTAGGCCGGGGGCTTGAGATTACAGTCAGCTGTGCTCTCAAGATAACAGCAGGCATCGCCCTCCAACTGGCTAGGGACTTCTGGAATGTGGTAGAAGCAATTTACACCCTCATTGAGGGGGTGATCCCAGCTAAAGCAACCTCCAGGGACATACAGTAGCTGGACTTCTCACCTACTAGTGCATTCCGAGTTTAAAAAGAGGAATTTTAAGGCCATCAATTGGCTCGCAGCACTTGTAGATACCGACAGAGAACATGGGACCAGACGTGACATCAGGTTATTAAATTAGTGTCTTTGCAGAAATAGCACAGGTCTGTCCGGCTCCTCGTGGACTTGCAGGTTTGATTAAGTGTCTCTGCAGGCAGAGCTTTTATTCTCAGGATAATGACATGACAGAAGAACCCTGCACAGTCTTAAACTTGTGGAACCATGGTCAGGGGAATGGAGCAACCTTGGAGCCAGTGTGGAGGGGGACAGGGAAGGACCCTGGGGTCCGTCAAAGGCTGTGGTTATCAAGCGCACGCCACAGGGGCACCTCTTCCTGCAGGTGCTCACCTTGACTTTGATTTGACCTCTGGGCAATGCTGAATGGTGTCTTGGCATGTGGCCCGTGTGGCTACTAAAGGCAGGCTTAGAAGAGGTGATGTCCATCCATTGTCCTTCCATCCCAACTTCTCTGAGAGGGGGTACATCAGCCTACATCGTGTTCAGGCGACTACCTGCAGCCAACCGCTCTTGTCTAAACTCCAGCAGGTACCCTGTAGCTCCCTCAGTGTGTATGCGTGTGTACATGCATATGAGAGAGATGGGGGTGGAGGGAGAGGGAGAGAGAAGGAGAGAGGGAGAAGGATGAACGGACGAACGGATGGACGGACGGACGGACAGGCGGACGGAGGCATGGAGCAGCCTGAGGTTGCTGGGCTATGTTCCCTATAGTCACTGCACTAACTTCACCGTCATTTTCTATGCCTTTAAGGTATCATGCTGAAAGCGGAAATGACCCAGAACACACCTTTCTGGGCTGACATCCTTATCCGCCTTTTTTTTTTTTTGTTGTTGTTGTTTTGCCATTTTGTCAAAGAAAAGCTGCGGCCGATTTTCACGTCACTTCTAAAAAAGTGTAGAGCTTTGCTGTGCCCTATTTCTTGATGAAATCACCAGGGGTTCACCAATAAACGGCGGTGACCTTATTTTTGCACTCATTGTGTCTGGTCATAAGTTAGGCATAAGATTTGTACGTTCAATTACGTAAAACTCTGAAAACCCCCAGTGGTCAGACTTTCCATCACAACACCCCCATGGCTGTGACCACGCAGTTCCGTTCTGGCCACTTACCTCTCAGCTGCTGGAAGCAGGAGGCACTGCTGTCTGGCTCCAGGGGGTGTCTCAGGACCCCATTGCTGGGCTTGGGCCTCTCGTATTCTCTCTCTGGGAGCATCGCCTGCTCACTCTCCATGGCAGGGTCTGAGTGTGGGGGCAGGGATTGTGGGAACCCAAACATCAAGAGGGACGAGAAGAAGAGCAAGGCACCGCAGAGCAGAAAGCCGCCCCACCAGGCTCCAATCCAGCGTGGGTCATCTGGAGTGATGTCCAAGTTACCTGCCAACAGAAAGGGCACCATTTAGTGGAAAGGCGGGGCATGTGGGCTGTGGGACTCTGCTTGGATAAAGATGTCCCCTGCATGGAGTTCAAGGGCTGTAGAAATGGGTGAGGGGGTGGAGCTCTGAGTTGGGAAACTATCTTCCCCGCGTCAGAGCTCCTGTTTCTCCCATCACCGGGGATGGAGCATGTTTCCCCCTTAATTTCCCTGTCTGCTCCACGCTTATAATCTGTCTAAACAAAAACAGCGAGGAGCCAGACAGCTGAGGCAGGCTGGAATTGACTCATCTCGCTGCATTGCCAAGCCGAGTTCACGAAAACACGAGCAAATATTCGCTATCCAAGGGCGGACTGTCACTCGGTCTACGCTCTCTCACCTGAAACAAACGGCTGGCCTGAAATTTCATCCCATCCCTTGCAGCGTGAATTAAAGCAGGCTCATAACTAAAAAGAGCAGGTGCAGAATGCAATTCAAGCAAATGGATGCCCAGGATGCTTGAATGAAAATCCTGCCCTTTTGGAGATTTTTTTTTTAACTCTATGCCTCAGTTTACAAATCTGCAAACAGTGATGATGATGATGACAGCATCTACCTTGCAGAGTCATTAGTAAGGGCCAGAAAACCACACCAGACACGTGTCTGAATACTTGGGGACGACAATCTGTCATTTATGGTGCCTAAGATTCTACTGGCTAGGATGACCCAAGTCTTGAAGATGGCCCTTGGCTGGGCTTCAGCCCTTCATTAGAAAGCTCTGGCATAGCTCTGGTGCTGAAAGACACCATACATCACCATGCCGTTTGGCTACGTGGATCCAGGCAGCTTGGTACTGGCATGTCTCTGATTTGCCAACCCAAGTCCTGGGAATGAACGGGAACTGCAGCTTAGTCCATGGCTTTCGCTGTCCATTTCACAGCTGCCCTACAAAGTGGTGTGCTCGGGATGAGCTACCTAGAAATGTCTTTTTTAAAGCCAGGCAGTGGTGGCGCACGCCTTTAATCCCAGCACTCGGGAGGCAGAGGCAGGTGGATCTCTGGGAGTTCGAGGCCAGCCAGGTCTACAAGAGATAGTTCCGGGACAGGCACCAAAAGCTACAGGGAAACCCTGTCTCGAAAAACCAAAAAAAAAAAAAAAATGTCTTTTTTAAATGAGAAACCGTGCACTCCCAGAACCCAAAAAGATTCTTGGGGACCTGGAGAATAGTAGGTGGGGCGAGGAAAATGGGGCTGCAGGCCGGGACCAGATGGATGGACAGCTGGGGAAAAGTGATGGCCGCAGACACCAGATGAGCATTTTGCCGTTTGCAAAGTGCCCCCTGCCTCCCGCCAAGCCTCTTAACACTGGCTATCATTTTCCCAGGGTCTCCTCCGAGCCAGGAGTCCCACACAGCACGCTCTTGCTCTGTCAGTAAATTCTTCCTATAAACTGATAAAATGGGGTCTTTCATGTCCTCCATTTGGTGTGAAAACTGAGGCTTGGAGAGCCTAGGTTCTTCGCTCGAGTCCACATGCAATGCAGTTGGGGACACAGAGATCTTTACACACAGACCCCCTCACTCGGTACAGCATCTCGTTTTAGATTTCTCTTCAGTCCATCTTCAACATCCGGCCGTTGTGGGTGAACACTAGATTCCTGTTCTCTGTGCATTGAACTCAAGGCCACTGATTGTTCTGGTTAGGTACAAACTGGCTTTGGGATACTGATATTCTCTACCCTGACTGATGCTCAGTGGCCCTCCCCGTGCGTGCTACGATGGACCAGTTGCTTTTGCATAGCCACGTGTTGGAGAGGAGAGAGCTTAGCTGTAGAGGGCTGGGGTGGCGGCGTTGAATCCTGGCTCTGCAGCTCACTAGCAACCCCCGAGCCTTTTCATCATTTGTGAAATAAAGATGCCACCGCTAGAGTGGTTGTAAGGATAAAAGGTAACAAGCAAGCATCCCTTGGCACACATGCGCTCTTCGGATATGGCAGCTCTTTTTCTTTTCCCCCCTACGTATATGAATGGGCTTTTCCATGTATGGGTTTTATTTTTAAACAGAATGCCAGGGCCCGGGAAATCTCAAGGTGATCCTGGAAGCAGCTTCATGCAAATGAGGGAGGAGAAAAGGAAGTACAATCACCTGGGGTGGCTGAATAGGGCTGTTTTCCCTGCTTGTCACTTACCGTGTTTCTTCACCTGCTGCCAGGCAAGGGAAGAAAACAAAGGGGAAGGGAGCCGCTGCTGCCGCTGTCTACAGGCTCCAGAGGAGAGCAAGACAGAGAAACCCTAGCAGTTGCTGGAGGGGAACAAAATTAGTGCCCTGCAGAAAGTCACGGGAAATCAGTGATTCTTTTTTGGATGTGTGAAAAACATCCCGGGAGGATGGCTTGGCACTGGCTATGTGAGCTGTCTGTGTCCCCTTCTTCCCTTTGGGCGTGCATGTATAGAGAGCTGACTGCTTGAGAATGGCACACCTGCCCTCTGGGTCAGGCTAGAAGGGGCCTCATGTGAAAGTGTGGAGGAAGGCAGGATTCACAAACCACTGTTGGCTTTCTGGGGAGAGCTCACGCTTCTCCATGTCAGTGACCCGTGAACCATACTATGGCAGGAGAGAGACAGCACACTGATGGGACTCCACTTGGCTTCCGAGTGTGCACGGCAGAGGCCGAAGGAGTGACTCTCTACCTGACTTACAGAAGACAGCTCAAGCTTGAACCTGTCTCAGAAACTCCTCTGCCAGTGTCTACCCCAAAACTTAGTGCACGTCTAAATGCATGTGTGCCTAAGGGAGCCTCCAGTTTGAATGCATCAATGTGGCTGTTGTGGAGGAGGCCAACCTCGGCTATGGCTATTATTCTTCCGGAGCAAGCCACTCTGTTTCATGAGTCAGAATCTCTCATTGGCCTGCGGCTCACTAATTTGCCTACTGGCCAGCAAGCCCCAGGGGTGTTCTTTTGTCCCTACCTCTCCAGTCCTGGGGTCACAGCATGCACCACAATACCTGGCTTTTTTTTTATGTGGATCTGGGTTTGAACCCATGTCCTTAGACATGTGGGTTTTAATAGCTGAACTATCCCTCAAATTCCTCAAATATTTTCATGAGGAATTCTGGCTACTTAATAGTCAACAAAACAAAACAAAACAAAACAAAAACAACAACAAAAACCCTCTCTACATGCGTAGCAATTGTCAAAGCTCAGGAGACACTGTTCTTGAATAGCTGATAGTGAGATGGGGTTCTTTGTGTTGACAAAGAACCAAATGGCAGATGTCATTAAGGTCTGGGTTCTGACCAGCTCTTCTTCTGGAAGAGTATATGTCCCTGGCTTGGTGAAGCGTGGCCACACGCTAGAGTTGTACAGAGGAAAACGTGAGCAGGGGGAACAGGCATCGCTTCTGTGTGTGCCTGTGTATGTGATGTGTGTGCTTCCCACGTTTCTTCTTCCCAAGAGGAATATATGAACAAGCCACAGTGAACGAAATGTCTCCATTGACCTGCTTTGGATACTTGAGGGAACAGGATGTAAACTTACACCATCCTAATGCACAGATTTGGGGACATAGTTGTTACTGTAGCATGACCTAGCCTATCCTGACTCCTACAAATGGCTTGGGAAGTAGCCACCCCTCTCTACTGACAGCAGTCCTGGGGAGGCTGCGGACACCCAAAGTACTTTTTCAGGGAGGAACTGAGTTTATTTCTCTTTCCAGTTCTAGTTCCGTATTGACTTTAAAGCTTGTTTTCAGCCTGTTGTTTGAAGGTGGCTGTTTGCAAGATGTCCAGGACAAACTGAAAAGCACCAATCCATCTCATTTGCTCAGAGACATTAATACACCCATGAAAGAAGACACGGGGATGAGGAGAGCTGTGCATCAGAACAGAGTGGGGGCAATGCCTCAGGCTGAGGGCCATACCAGGAGAAGCACTGTACACAGGGAAAGTACTCTACTGCCACTCGCCCACATTTGGTTCCTCTAGGAGCTGGGAAGACATAGGATCTCATTCTCAGGGTGGTTCTATCAATCAGAAGTGCAAAGTTCTGGAAGAGGCTGAAACCACAACACTATCTGCTAGCTGTGCCTGGAAGGGACACATCCATCACGAGATGGTACACATCCATAACGAGACGGGACACAGCTGGGGACTCTCTTTGCAAATGTCTTGGACATGCATACAGTCTCCCTCTTTAGAAAACCCATTTTTTTTTATTTGTGTGTCTCTGTGTGTTTGTGTGTATTGTATGTTATGTGTGCATGTGTGTTCTTCTGCATGGGCACATGAGTGTGGGTCTGTGTGCCCCTGTGGAACAGGATGCCCGGGTGTCTTCCTCTGTTGGTTTTTATTATTTCTTGCTTTGAGATGGGGCCTCTCACTGACCCGGAAGCTCACCACGTTGGCTAGGTTGGCTGGCTAGCATGCTCTGGAGACCTGTGTTTCTGCCCTCCACTGCCCTCCAGTCCTGCAGCTCTGGACTTGCATAGCCATGCTCTGCTTGTTCACGTGGGTGCTAGGGATTCAAACCCAAGTCCTCACGCTCATGGAGAAAGCCCTTTCTCCAGCCCCAAGATCCACTTCTCTAAGTGCTTCACTTTGACATCTGGGTCGCCTTTATTGCTTTCTAGCTCTGTTGAACAAAGTGAGCAAGCCACTAATATCAGTTTGCCACCCCTGCAAAGAGTAAGTGACTATAAGGGGCCTATCAGGGCTTTGTCCCCATTTCCAAGGTTAAAAAAGAAAGAAAAATGGGAGGAACAGGAAGAAACCAGCACACAACTCATTAACAGGTCTACCCATGAGACTGTGAGAAGAGTGGGCCAAAGCAAATTGGGGACAGTTGCTTCTTTCTCTTGGGCCATTCTGGTGTGCGAGGGCCATTATGGCTCTCAGGGCATTTTTAGGATCATGTGTCTATTTCCTTAACCTTCGTTATCAGACTCTTTCTATGGGATTTGGGACTTCCAAGAGTATCGTTAAGTTGCAAACCTAATTAGAAAGTGGAGGCAGGGAGGGTGTGGAACATTCCAGATCCCAGCCATCCAGCTAACAGGTCCAATGGGAAGGGGTCTGGCATCAGAGCTGGTGACCTTTTCCCACAGGCACACAGACCATGTCATCTTGTGGTAGCTTCGGATGCCATGGAGCTGCCAAGGTGATTTCCAATAAGGGTTTATAGGAGGGTGGGTGAGGTTAGAACCACCAGGGGGAGGTTTCTGTGGATGGGAGGGGCAGCCTTCTGGTTCAGTTCAGGTTTTAGGGAGACAATTACTAGGCTGTGAGGAAACCTTGGAAGTCAGGGATGAAAGCACGCTGGATCCCCCAATAACTTCAGACTGCTAGAGGACCTCTCAGACACCCCACTATATCTAACCTTTATGGCATGCTTCCCATATGCCAGACACTGTCTGGGCACTCTGCATGGTTCTCTTGGCTGACCTAGGATCACAGAGCTCAAGGGAGTGGTGTCTTGGTTTCTATTGCTACTATAAAACACCATAACCAAAGAGCAAGTTGGGAAGGAAAAGGTTTATCTGGCTTACACTTCAGCATTGCCGATCATCACTGAAGGAAGTAAGGACAAGAACTCAAGCAGGGCAGGATCCTGGAGGCAGGAGCTGATGCAGAGGCCATAGGGGTGCTGATTACTGGCTTGCTTCCCTTGGCTTGCTCAACCCACCTTCTTATAGCACCCTGGACCAGCAGCCCAGGGATGGTACCACCCACCATGGGCTGGGTCCTCTCCCACTGATTACTAAATGAGAAAATGCCTTACAGTTGGATCTCGTCAAGGCCTTTCCTCAACCGAGGCTCCATCCTCTGATGACTCTAGTTTGTGTCAAGTTGACACACAAAGCTAGCCTGCTATGGGACAATGGTCTTGTATTGTTTTAATAAAATGCTGACTGGCCACTAGCCAGGCAGGAAGTATAGGCGGGGCAACCAGGCAGGAAGTAGAGGTGGGCAATGAGAACAGGAGAATTCTGGGAAGAGGAAAGTTTCAGTCTGCAGCCATCTCCCAGACACAGAGGAAGCAAGATGAGGATGCCTCACTGATAAAAGGTACCAAGCCATGTGACTAACAGACAAGAATTATGGGTTAAAGTAAGATGTAAGAGTTAATAGGAAGCCTGAGCTAATAGGCCAACCAGTTTATAATTAATGTAGACCTCTGTGTGTTTCTTTGGGACCGAATGGCTGCGGGATTGGGTGGGACAGAAACCTCTGTCAACACTAGCCAGTACAAGTGTGAGCTAGATTCACAGGGGTCTGGAATCTAACTCTGTAGATCAGGCTGGCCTCAAACTCAGAGATCTGCCTGCCTCTGCTCCCCAAGTTCTGGCATTAAAGGCATGCGCCACCACTGCCCGAGGGGGGTCTGGAATCTTGACCATTATACACAACACCTCATCAAATAGAAGCTACACTCCCAAGTTCAGAATGAGACAGCACACATGCACCTATAACTGTTTAACCATGCTCTTCCTAATCTTGTAATAAACCCACACGACTGGTTGATTCAACAATTGGGATAAACCCCCAAACCAAGTCCTTTCTTTCAAGGTTCTGTTCTCCTTGAATTTTAGCTTTATTAAGATAGTCTAAAAAAATTGAAATTCTGAAAGTCTCATCATGTCCCCCCAGCGTTCACAGGAGGAATCTATTCACCTTAAGAGGGACGAACAGAGCCAAACAGGATCAAACATAGATGAGAGGCAGCAGCCACTGAGTCCTGTGCCTAAGCCAGGCCAGATGAACCTCTGGGCAAGCTGCCTATGCCCAGCCCCTCTAGAGGATCTTCTCCAGGACTGCCTGCTCATTCCTACAGGCTACCTGCTCCCCTGCCCCCGCAGTGACACTGACTCCCAGCGTGGTCCACCTTTCTCCTTGCAAGTTGCCCCCTTAGTCACTGCCGGGCCAGGGGAGAGGGCATTTTTTTTTTCCTCCAGCTGCCCCACAGCACGGGTCTTCCACGGGTGCCTTTGCCACCAGCACAGAAACTCTAGGCCAGCCATTGCCTTCCCTGCCCTCTTCCCAATCCCAGGTTTCAGAGATGCATGCGTGCCTATGTATACAGACATGCATGTGGAATTCAACATGCCCGTGTGGTGGGCAGCCCTAAAGGAGAGCTATTTCAGGAAGTGGACAAGATGGTGGCGACGGCGGGGGGAGGGGGGAGATTAAAGAACAAAGAATTCCTGCCTCAAAATGCAGCCAAAATGCACCCAAACGTGATAAGGTTCTGCCACCAGATCAAAAACAATAAAAGTTGCTTGGAAAGGAGATTTTCCAGGCTGACTCCCTGAAAGAATTAGGGATGTTCTTCTGCCCTCTCGTGGTGAGAATCAGCATCGTCCTTCAGGCATCCTTTCTTAGCAATAGTATGGGCAGGCTGCCACTAGTAAGATGCCCAGACAGCAATGAAAAGTGTCCATCTGAGGTACGGATGGGAGGCATCAATGTCAACGAGCCTAAAAGTGTGGAGGAGACTGCTTTACTTCTCGAAGGGCTTAGGGAAGCAAGCAGAGATGATGAGAACAATAAGGGTCTCCGGGCACCAAGAGAGTAGGCTCTTTCATGGAGTGTGGGGGAGAGAGGATCATGAATGGGAGAGATCTCCCAAGTGGCTCAGGAGACTTGGGTTTTAAACAGATATGCCTCCCCTGGCAGAGTTCCTTCCCTCCTCAGTCTGAGACTCGGGTTCCTCATCAATATAGTGAAAACTCTGAAACAGAAAGCTGCCCAAGGTTCTTTCTAGCTCAGACCTTCTGGCCGTTCCTACTACCTTGGTTTGATGGGTCACTGCTGATATGCCCAGTACAAAATACATTACCCTCCATATTCTCAAGGTAGCTTGTTCCTCTCCAAGGCTCTTGCCGCCCCTGGATTTTGCTGCCTTTGGGACACCGGTGGAAGCCAGCTTTTCTGTCTGGATGAGATGGCAGCAGCTGACACTTCAGCTAGTATGTCCCTTACCAGTCCAACCTGACTCTCTAGGAGCGAGCTTCTAAGGGTCAGGCTGCTGGGAAACAGAAGCGTCTAATCCCTTCCTGAAACAGGCCTAGTGCTTGACAAGAATAAATAAAGGCAGCTGTATCTGATTTTATTTTCTCCTTGAAAATTGCTAACATCATTAGCGACAAGTAAATATATCAGTGGGATTAATCGAGTGAGCCACAGTGCGGTTTGATTGGATTGAGGACCACATTATTTCTTTGGGGGTGAATTAGTAAATTTAGCACTGTCAAGAGATGATGGATTGGGGACCCAGGGACTGAGAGTTCTTATTGATCCCGAGAACAGATCAGCCCAAGAAGCAGCTACAACAGCCTCTCACCCGGCTCCTGCAGAGAGAGAAAGGAGATGTGGCTATATGACTGACGGAAGGATCCAGAAATCCTGTGCTGTCTTTCAGATACCGGCCGTGATATTTGAGAATACAAGCATCGGGGTATCTGGGGTGTCACCCCTGTATGGGTGTGAATCAGCTGGTCCCTAGAGGACCTAGGGAATGGTACTCTTGGGAAGTGTGGCCTTGCTGGAGTAGGTGTGGTTTCGTCGAAGGAGGTGTGTCACGAGGGGCTGGGCTTTGAGGTCTCAGAAGCTCAAGCCAGGCCTCATGGCTCACTCTCTCTTCTTGCTGATCCAGATGTAGAACTCTCAGCTGTCTCTCCAGCACCGTGTCTCCTGCATGCCGCCATGCTTCCCACCATGATGGCAATGGACCAAAGCTCCGAACTGCAAGCCAGCCCCAGTTAAATGTTTTCCTTTGTAAGCACTGCCATGGTCGTGATGTCTCTTCACAGCAATAGAGGCCCTAATAGAGACAGTCCCCCAAATTTCTGCCTCCACCTGAATTCATATTCTTGTATAGGAACCCTGCTTCTGTGGGCCCCTGTGACTGGCTGTTTCCTAGCAAAGAGAGCTGGAGACATACCACGAAGTCATCCAGCAGACTAGCTTACAAAATATGGTGGCTCCTTCTCTTGGGGACTCTCTCTCATCTTCTCTATAGGAGGACTGGTGACAAAGTCCTGAAGAGAGGACCGAGAGTCAGTGTGGCCAACCCTGGATGGGCTCAGAGTTGGATCCTCTCTCTTTTGGTCGTTAAGGGGACTGCAGCCTAGGTTGGGACTTGGTCACATCCCCCCGAAGCTGCTCCCAAGTCCCAGACCCAGCATGAGTCTGGGACTCATGCAGCATCATTGTTACAGATGTGCTTTGGTAACGACAGGGACAGGACAGGGCCATCACTCTTCACCACGGGCTTTAAGGACCAGTGGATACATGCCTGAAACTCTACACACTGGGATCAGGATAAAGACTGTGGGCTTGGGTACAGAGAGACCAAGGTGAGTGGATCCTTCTCAACCCCAATCTGTTCTGGACAGGTTATCTACAAAATTAATTTTTAGTATACCTAGTCACTTGAATTTGAGGCTATCACCAACAACACAGTCACGATGGCCAATCCCTACTGCTAACCTAATGGGATGGACCTGGGAGACAGGCCTCTGGGAACGCCTGCGAGATATTCTCTAGACTGGGTTAACAGAGGTGCATTATCTAGACTGGGTTAATTGAGGTGGTAAGATCCATCCCTGCGGCAACAGCAACAATCCTATGCTTGGGTTTCTGGCAGGAATTGAAAAGGATGAATTTGTGATGCGTTTCTGCCCTCTAGTGGTAAGAAACAGTAACACATTTCAAGAACTTTCAAGACGGAATGGCTACTGGCAACGGGATACCTATTCACGGTTATTTGGCTGTAAAGAACAATGAAACACAGGTAGATGGCCCACATCAGACAGAGCTGGAAATAATCCTTGTGAGTGATGTAACCCAAGTCCAATAAGACAACTGTTACGTCTTTCTCTCCTGTGTGGGTTCCAGATTGGAAAGCTTGGATATGTGTGTTTAAACTAGAGGACCCATAGAAGTCTGAAAACCTGGAAAGGGGCTTTGGGGAGATCTCAAGGGGTGAAACATTATTTGATAGGCACGACAAGGCTGCTATCCACATGAACTCAGTGGCTGTGATTGCATACACAACACACACACACACACACACACACACGATCAAGGGAAACAAAATCTCAGCATGGACTACACAACACACACACACACACACACACACACACACACACACGATCAAGGGAAACAAAATCTCAGCATGGACTACACAACACACACACACACACACACACACACACACACACACGATCAAGGGAAACAAAATCTCAGCACGGACTACACAACACACACACACACACACACACACACACGATCAAGGGAAACAAAATCTCAGCATGGACTAGGGTTTGCCCATGAAGTCCTGCTCTTAGCTGAGAAGCCACAGGCAGCCAAGGGTGGCCCTGGAGATGGGGGACGTTTTCATCAGGTATGTCGACCCTGCGAGGTTACCCATCCTCCAGTAGGTGGTCCCACACTCATGCACTTACTGGCAGCATTAAGTGGACTCAGTGGGCTCAAGGGGAGACAGAGCATGCACAGGGAGTGAGGAGGGGAAGTGGTGGATGTGGGAGGAGCTAGAAGAAAGAGAACGAATAAACAAGAGAACGAGAATGGGGGCGTGTGGATTTGATTCAGGCAGACATTGTATGCATGCATGAAATTCCCGATACAAAACCCTACTTCCAAGACAGCAGAAGACCACAAAAAGCTGAACACTATAGTTCACTGCTCTCCACTTCCTGACGATGGCTGCACCCTGGCCAGCAGCCTCAGGCTTCTGCCGCCTTGTCTTCCCCATCACGGTGGATGCTCAGAGTTATAAACCAAAATAAAGTTTTCCCCTCCCAAGATGCTGTCAAGCGATCCACTTTGCTTTGCTGTTGCTGAGATCAAGCGCTTTATTCTATTTTATTTTTTTATTTTTTCACTAGTCAGGCTAGGAACTCAAGGCAGAAACCTGGAAGCAGGAGCTGAAGCCGATACCGTGGAATGCTACTTATTGGCTCACGCCTAGGCCCACACCCAGTTATCTTTCTTATAAAGCCCTGATCCACCTACCTAGGGATGATACCACCCTCCCCACAGTGGGCTGAGCCCTCCTATATCAGATGGCCATCAAGAAAACGCCCCACAGTCACGTCTCCATCTAATGGAGGCAATTTCTCAATGGAGGTGCCCTCTTCCCAGGTGTGTCAAGTTCACACCCGAGACTAACCATCCCATGCTTGATCTCAGCAATCACACATGTAACTAAAAAAGATATCATTTACCCCGACAGCCATTGAATTTAATCTCAGAATCACCGGAGGGAAGCCCAGTGCACCTGACAAACATATGTCCTCTTCCTATTAAGAACGTACCAAGTTTTTCCCAAGATGGTTTTATTTTGCATACATCTGTGTAGTGCATGCATGTATGTGCGCAAGTGTGTGCATGCGTGCGCGCGAGCGCGTGTGTGTGCGTGCGTGTATTTGGGAGATGGGGCCTTGTGGCAAAAGTTAGGTTGTTGTAGCAAGACTTTGAAGAGGATATGGGGACTCTGGCTTCCTCCTTTCTTTTCCCTTCATAGCCACCATGTGTTAAACAGCTCTGTTCTACTTTATGTTCCTCATCAAGTGGTATGTTACCCAGAGACCCCCAAACAACATGCCAACCAGACAGACTCTGAAACCAGGAGCCAGCGCAGGCCCTTCTTTGTTTTCCCTTGATTGTCTCAGGCGTATATGTCACAGTAACAGAAAGCTGAGCAGCACAAGAATATTGCTTAGTGTATGTGGAGTGTTAGAACCCCGTAGGCTAACAATGCCTTCGTGAGAGCGGGGATGGTTGCAGGGGCGCTTAGCAATTCCGATCTTGTATTTCTTACTTGTGTCAATGAAGACGGCATCCACATAGATTTTGGTACAGAAAGAGCCCAGAATAAATCCACAGGCTGGTCCAAATACCAACATCGTGAACAGGATTCCTGCAAGAAGAAATGAAAGGTTAGGTTAAAACACAGAAGCCTTTCGAGGAGTGAGATCATCAAAGACCCAAGAGATTATCTTACATTGGCCAGGTAAGATAACCAGTTATTACAAATGACAATACAAGGACTTAGTCCAAACACCACAGAGGGGATAATTAGTGAATTTCCATCTTTGAGGACTCCATGAAAATACTGCGTATCATGCTAGAAGCCCACAGGATTCTGTTTTAGATTTATTATTGTTTTACATCATGTATAAGCATGGATCTATGCATATTGTGCTGTGGCCTCAGAGGCTAGCAGAGGGCATTATATCCTCTGGAGCTAAAGTCAGAGGTGGTTGTGAGCCACCTGATATGCATGCTGGGAACAAACCCGAATCTTTTCTCTGCAAGAGAAGCAAGCACTGTTAACCACGGAGCCATCCCTCCAGCCCCTCTCCAGGAATTTGACTGGTTGCTCTAGCAAGGTAGTCAGATACCCCCATTTCTCTTACCTTTAGGGGACTTGGTGCCACACCAATGAGAAATACTAAAAGAATCCAAATCTGTCATTAAGTAGTTTTTCTACCATGAAGAAATCTACAGGGGAGGTGAGCTGAAGAGATGGCTCGGTTGGCAAAGCGCCCCCAGCATAAATATACGAACCTAATGTGGATCTGTAGAACTAACATATAAGCCAACTGTGGCAGCCAGTCTGTAATCCCAATACTAGGAAGGTGGGGACATAAAGATCCATGGAGCTCATTAGTCACCCAGCCTAGCCTAATGGGTAAGATCTAGGTTCAGGGTGACACTGTGGTTCAAAAAAAAAAAAAAAAAGCTGTAGAGACACCAGGGAAGATACCTGTTACCTGATGCCAGCCTGATGCCAGCCTCTAGTTTCCAATTGCACATACAAACATGTGCACAGGCACCTGCACATATGCACACACACCCCCTCCCTATGTGCACATACACTCCACACACACACACACACACACACACACACACACACACCACACACCACAAAAAGATTTTTGCAACTGTTTTTACATTCACTTTAGCTATAGACACTTCTTCCTTCCCTCCCCCTTCCTCTCTCCCTCCCTCCCCTTCTTCCTCTCTTCTTTTGTTAATCTAGGCACTCACCCAAATTCAAGAACTCTTGGGATGTGAGAAAAACCCAATCCACAAATTGTTTTCAAATGCAACCAAATATTATCTCTAAATATATTAACTATGAAAATCCACACAAGGGTGCGGATTGAGAAGAAGTGTCTAGACCCTGGATAATCCAGTTTTGACCCCCCCCCCCCCCCACGGTGGAATCACTGGCAACGGTAGTTCGGGACTCAAGCCTGTCTGGGAACCTGAGAAGATGGCAGGCCTTGGCTGTGTATGGAGTTACCTGGAGACTATAGCACGTAAGTTTTACACAGGGCTTTTGCATGACTCTTGGAAAAACACCGAGCCTGAACTGAAACACACAGGCTGTAACAGCTTAACTGACTTCCAGTCTTCCGAGGGATTTTCTGAGCACTGATAATCCCCGAGCCGTGAGGATGAAGAGGGAAGTTGCAATCCCTCTCGACAAAGACAGTCATCTGATAGGGACAGCCAGAAACTTATGCCCAAGTGGTTGATCTAGAACGGCGGGTACCAGTGGGTCTACCTGGGAATCGGTGTCATGATGGGAACCTAAGCTCACGGGAGGACACATATGTCTACTGATTGGCTCCGTCAGAGCTGGGCTCAGAGTACATGGCTCACTGTGTGTGTGTGTGTGTGTGTGTGTGTGTGTGTGTGTGTTATAGGTATATTTTATCACTCCGCCTCCTGCTCACCATGAAGCCAGCGGCTCTGCCCTGCCGTGCTCTTCCGCATGGCAATCTGCTTCACCAAAGGCCTAAAATCAATAGAACCGAGTGACCATGGACTGAGACCTCTGAAAACATGAGCCGAAATAAATCCTTTGTTGGCTCAGTTGTTTCTCCCGGTATTTTGTCACAGCAATGTGCACCGGCTAACACACAAGCTCCTTCTATGAGCCGAGCACCAAGCTCAGGCTTGGACACTCAGTACAAAACTTCAGACAGTTAGGAGTCCTGGTCTTCATAGAGCTCACTGACTTACTGGAGGGACTCAGAAGAAAACTCCAGAAGTTTACATGTTTCTAAGTGTTTGGGAAGGAAACTAGGTCTTTACAAATAGGAGCAATCACTTAATTTTGTCCTGTAGACAGTTAGATGGACACAATGAAAATAACGTTCTGTATCATAAGAATGGGGTGCTGGAAAGAAACCAATCTGTTTCACAACACTCTAAGAACAGCCACTGACTCCAAATCCCACAGCTATTCTTACTGAAGGGGAAGGTTCAAAAGACAGAACATGTTAACTTTGGAAAGGAACAGTATTCATAGGACCAGAGTGCCATCCTGCTTTGTCACATTGCAGACAGATGATGAGAGCCTAACAAAGATTGGTGTGTGTGCACACGTGTGCATGCGTGTGAGAAAGGCGCGCGCGCGCACACACACACACACACACACACACACACACACACACACCGTGTGGCATTGCTGCAGGGATGGACCCCAGGGCCCAGTGAATTACAAGCTAGTGCTCCATCACTGTGTATAGCCCTAGCTGAGTCTCTGGGGGCCAAGTTGCTCCTCCGCAGAGAGAAACCATAGCAAACCTACAGTAAGTTGGTTTTGAAAGGTTTTTTTTCTTTTGGACAGCCCAATAATAGGATGTGGAAAGGGTCCACTCACATCAGGAGGCCCGAGAACTCAGATGGAGCTGCCTTGGGTCAAGGCCCTGGGTCCTTAGGGAAAGCTGAAGACCTCACAGAGTTATTTGTGAATTTGTTGTGCCAGCTCTCTTTTCGTCAAGCTGTGGTTTAGTTTAGTTTGTTTGTTAGTTTTTTGGGTTTTTTAATTTTTTATTTTTTAACTTATCAAAACTACCTCAAAATGTTACCTGGCTGTAATATCCCTGCGTGAGACAGGTCCTGGTCCAGAGGAAATGTTTCTGTTGTTGTTCTTTTAAATTTGTGACTCAAGAGTGCCCTCTGCTGTCTGCCTGGGGTTTCTACACCCTAGGAAGGGCAAGCTGTCAAAGAGCCAGAGAAGGGGAAGCCAGGAAACCAGGAAGCCAGAGTGGTTTTCCCTCTACTGCCCCTCTAACCCAAACCACTTCACACCTCCAGCCCCCTGCAGTCTCTTCAGTGATTCAAAGAGCAAGTTCGTACATAGATGCATTCTCAAACGCTCCTTCCTGCGTCTGCAGTGTGTAACTCAATCCATCACACGCAGAGGGCCAGAAGTCGGAACTGGCCAGTCTGCTGAGGGGACCATCCTGGTGAGGACTGGAGAGCCTGGACTGAAACCCCATATCTGCTATTTCCTATCCTCACCAGAGCTCACTTGCTTCTCTGATGTTACCTGCCAAGGACAGTGGATGCTACCCTTGCTTTCTAGTGGTGATATGCCCGGAAAGAGGAAACAGGGCCTCAGCAGGGAGCAGGAGATGCTGGTGGCGAAGCTGAGACCTCCTTAAAATTACTGTACATCTGCAGTTGCCAAACTGGATGCTGAGAGACCGTGAGCCCCCCTCCATGAACTCACAGGATACTGTAGAATAACTCTTCTTTCTTTTCTCTTTCTTTCTCTCTTTCTTTCTCTCTCTCTCTCTCTCTCTTTCTTTCCTTTCTTTTTTCTTTTCTTTCTCTCTCTCCCCCTCTATTTAATTTTTTCATTTATTTTACATACCAACCAGTTCCCCCTCCCTCCTCTCCCCTCCCCTTTTCCATCTACCACCCCACTTCCCATCCACTCCTTCATCTCCATACAGAAAAGGACAGCCTCCCACGGGCTTGCAGAAAGCATGACACATCAAGTTGAGGCAGGACCGAGCTCCTCTCCTTACATCAAGGCGGGGCCAGGTAATCCAGCATGGGAAACAGGTTACCAAAAGTCAGCTAAGCACCAGCGAGAGGTCCTACTCTCAGTGTTAGAAGCCTTACTAAGAGACCAAGTTACATGACTGTCACACACAAGCAGAGGGCGTAAGTTGGTCCCATGCAGGCTCCCTGACTGTTGATCCAGTGTCCGTGAGCTCCCATGAGCTCAGCTCAGCTGTCTCTATGGGTTTCCCTATCATGACCCACTTGGCTGATACAATCCCTCCTCCCTTTCTTCAGCAAGATTCTAAGAGCTCAGCATACTGCTTGTCTGAGGATCTCTGCCTCTGCTTCCGTAAGTCGCTGGATAGAGTATGTCTGATGGCAGTTAGGGAAGTTGCCAATCTGCTTACAGTAGATGGCCAGTTAAGAAACCCTCTCCACCACTGCTAGGAGTCTTGGGGTCATCTTTGTGAGTTCCTGACACCGGATTTCTCACTAACCCCAAAGTGCATCAAGATATCTCTTCTGTTACTCTATCCTAGAATAACTTTTTGAAAGCAGTTTCATTTATTATTTTATGCATATGTGATTGTGGCTAAGTGTATGCATGTGTACCACATGCATGAAAATGCCTGAGTAGGTCAGAAGAGGGCGTCAGATAACCTGGAACTGGAGTTACAAGTGGATGTGAGTCACCATCCATCCTGGATGTTTGGAACCAAACTCGGTTCTCTTCGAGAGCAACAAAACTCCTCATGGCGGAGCCAGCTTCTCAGACCCATGGTCCCAGCATGGGCGCACACCACTTTCCCTATGATTTCCAACCCTTTCTTTTTGTTTTCAGCATAACAGATTGATAGATTAATATAGTTACATCATCTCCCCCTCCCTTTCCTCCCTCCTAGCCTTCCTGTGTACCCTTCCTTAATTTCTTTCAAATTCATGTCCTCTTTTTAAAAATTAACTGTTGTTACGTGTGTGTGCGCGCGTGCGTGCGCGTGCGTGCGTGTGTGTATGTGTGTGTGTGCAGATGCTGGTGAACACCAGAAGTTGATGTTTTTCTTGAATGTTCTCCACTTTACAGAGATGGATCTCTTCTTGAACTTAGAGTTCAGTGGTTCAGCTAGTCTAGCTAGCCACGGCGCTATAAGGATTCCCTATCTCTGATCATTGAGTGCCGAGATTATAGGTGGGCTGCCTGCTGCTGGGGATTAGAACTCCGGCCATCATGCTTGTGAGAGATATTAACTGCTAAGAACTCTCCAGCCCTAATCAGGCAACCAGCCTGCCTGCCTGCCTTCTTTCCTTCCTTCCTTCCTTCCTTCCTTCCTTCCTCTTTTCTTTTCTTTTCTTTCTTCCTCCCTCCCTTCCTTCTTTCTTCATTTACTTTGTTTAATTTTTCAAGACACAGCTTCTCTGTGTAACAGCCCTGTTACTCTCTCTGTAGACCAGGCTGGCCTCAAACTCAGATATTCACCTGCCTCTGCCTCCCAAGTGCTGGGCCATCATAAAATAACACCCAGTGTGGCCATCATAAAATAACACCAGATACTAGATTACCACATATTACTATATATTATTCTGTATGTAGTATGATACACATATGCCCACATGTCTGAAAGTAACTGTAAAGGCCCTTCAGATGTGGAGGGTACAGAAGAGTCAGGGTAGGAATTGATGACGGACCAGAAAAAAACTGTTCTCCAGAAAGGATTTTAGTCAGGTCATCTTGTTTTTAGCTCCACATGTCCCCTTATGGACTTGAGATCTCCAAAAGTACAATATAACAATAGTGTGTGAAGTTACTCTGTCTGTGACGTATTAAAGGAATGCAAATTAATCACTTTGGCCAAACTTTGCTAGTAAAAACAGCTGAAGATAAATCCGCCTTCCGACGGGTGGTTCTCTCTCTCAGGAAATATTTCCATGGGTACTAGGAGGTACACCCAATAATGCTCGCACCATCCCTCTGTGAGACCCCTCGCCTGAGAATACACTGTCCACTCAGACACCCTGCAGCCGCTACATCCTGGAGTGTCTGTGTGGCAAAGAACATGGGTCACTCACAGGGTGGCCGCTGCCAACCAGACACAGTATTACAATGAACCTTAAAGAGCACAGAAGAGTCTAAGTCTGTGCATCCAGATCCAAGGTGGCAAAACAAAACCAGAAGAGAGACAGGCAACGCTGGAGCTAGGATGGAGAGACGGGGATTTGTTCATATCATGATTACACTTGTGTGTGTACAAAGTGGCTGTGGGAACGTGGGTGTGCACAAGCGCTCGTGTGTGCGAGCCGTGGCCCGTGTATGGAGTTCAGAGGACAGCCTTGGATGCTGGTCCTCATCTTCCCCTTGTTTGAAATGCTCTTCTTGTTGTTTGCCATTGTGATGCCTGTGAGCTTCTGGGTGCTCACGTTTCCTCCTCCCATCTTGTCCTAGGAGCGCTGGGGTCCCGATGCTGGTGCTGTGTGTGTTCATGTTCCTCATGGGGTTTCCCCATGGGATCCATCTCTTCAGCGCCTGTCTATTATTATTAGTCGTATGATTGATAAGTAGGCGGACGGGGCTACAAAAGGAGGCAATTCCACAGAGTCAATTCTATAGTTTGTTTACAGGTTATATGACTGTTTTTATCACAATGTGTGAGGCCAGACATCTGTGTTTTCTGTTGGAGAAAAAATGTCTGTGCGCACGTCATTCTGAGTATCACTCACACAGATGTGTGAGCGTGTGCTCAAACACACACACACACACACACACACACACACACACACACACACACTCTTTGCTGAGTGCTTCTATGGGGTGCTAAAGGACCATGTGATTTTCACTGATGATCTCATGGTTCCTTTAATGATGCGGTCAGCTACCCTCATGGCAGATTTACTCAAGGAGAGATGTGGCTCACAGAATCTCAGTTATTTTGCCCCCCTGACTTGTGACTTCTAGGTGTCGGCTAGGTCACTGGGTCCGCAAGGGGGCTCAGACAGATAAGGAAGACTGAGGCCAAATCAAACTCCACGTTTGGCTGGGAAAGGCAACCATTTAAATGCAGAGCCGTTTGAAAGAATCTTGGGATAACCGGTTATCTGTACAAACACAGTAGGGAGGCTCTCTCAGCCCCCTCAGAAGCAGCTGGCACGGGCCCCAGTAGGTTTACAGAGCAGGCAGTGTGGGTCCCTGGATCACTCAGCTGCTGAAAGGCCCTCACGCATCCCTCAGCCTTGCCAGCTGGGCTTCCATCTGAAAGAAGCATGCTAACAAGATCAGTTTTAGGGGGCTGTAGTGAGGAATGCCACCACCAATGCCAGCCTGGTGTGACCCTGGCACAGATGCAAATGCTCGGCTTCCCCCCATGTCTACAGCTTGGCTCTGTGTTAGCAGAAGAAAGGAAGGAAAGCCAGTGGAGCCACATTGGGAACCTTCCATTTGGGAGTGCATGTTAACTCCTCCTGTGAATATCTATCTGCTCACCAAGGCCACCAACTTCGGGCATTGGGGGTGGGCTGCAGGGGGCATGGCTGGTATCACTGTGAGGGAAAGAGTAAGCTTCCCTTCCAGCCCGTATCTTTCTCTGCGTCAAAGTGACACGGAGCGTGGTTCTCATATGGGAGTAAAGGATATAGGCTAACCTGAGGGTACTGCTGGCCTCTGCGATCCGGCGGCATGAGCTCTTCATGAATTGAAAGCAATACCAGGACAGCCTCCCGCAAATCCAGGCCCTTTCCCTAACACCTCCGATCACTTTGCCGCCAGTGTTTCTGGGTCACAACTTCCCTTTGTGGGACAGGACCCAGGTGCGACCTGCAGAGGGTGGGTCAGCTCTGCTGACACTGTGTCTGCGAGCACGGTGCCAAGTGTCTGTGCCTCAGTTTCCTTCTCTGTGATATGGACTGACAACAACCCTATATCCAAAGAGTCTCAGAGTATCAAGTGTGTGTGATACATGTAACAGTCTTCAAAAACTCATTTCTGAACCTGGTCTCTGGACCCATCCATTGTGTTTATTCTCTTGCTGGTGTTTCCAGCGGCAGAATATCCTGTGCCTGCTTTCGGAGTTTTACTTCTTTTGATCACTTAGGTAAGAGCTGCTTCTTTTAGAGAATATGGAAAATACAGAATCGGAGAGACCTCTTTCCTAGTTCCTTTTATGCACTACTGTATTTGTGAGCTATTTCTTCAAATCCACGCTCATCCGAGGCAAGAGCAGTAACAGAGGAAGAGAGTCCATCACTGTATTCCAGAGCACTGACCCTGGAGCTGGGCTGCTCGCAACTCGACTCGCCAGCCGTGCAACCCTGGGAAGCGCTGGCCTCTGCACACTCATCTTAGACTGGCTGTAAGAAAAGCCCCTGCCTTGCTGGGCTGCTGTGGAGGTTTAATGTGTATCAAAGGCCTTTCCCAGTTCTTTGCATACAGTTAAATGCTTGGTACATTTTTTTTGTCATGATTTTTTCAAGATGGCATACATCAGCATCTCTATCACCCACAGAGAAACACTGATATGTATTTAGCTAAGGCCTGACAGTCTACTCCTAAGTGTAAGGTTCATTTCTTAGTGTAATTAGAGGAGACTCACACAACTTTCCTAGTGACTGGAATCCCAGGGACAAATGAAGAAAGTTTCTAAAGACTATTTCTTTTCTTTCTTTTTTTCCCTAAACTTGGGGTGTGCGTGTGTGTGTGTGCGTGCATGTGTGTGTGTGCAAGTGCACATGCATTTGTGTGTATGTGCGTGCATGTGTGTGTGTGCAAGTGCACATGCATTTGTGTGTATGTGCGTGCATGTGTGTGTGCAAGTGCACATGCATTTGTGTGTATGTGCGTGCATGTGTGTGTGTGCAAGTGCACATGCATTTGTGTGTATGTGCGTGCATGTGTGTGTGCAAGTGCACATGCATTTGTGTGTATGTGCGTGCATGTGTGTGTGTGCAAGTGCACATGCATTTGTGTGTATGTGCGTGCATGTGTGTGTGTGCAAGTGCACATGCATTTGTGTGTATGTGCGTGCATGTGTGTGTGTGCAAGTGCACATGCATTTGTGTGTATGTGCGTGCATGTGTGTGTGCAAGTGCACATGCATTTGTGTGTATGTGCGTGCATGTGTGTGTGCAAGTGCACATGCATTTGTGTGTATGTGCGTGCATGTGTGTGTGTGCAAGTGCACATGCATTTGTGTGTATGTGTGTGCATGTGTGCAACCACATGCCTGACCCAGTGCACACACACGGTAGAAGACAGCCTTGCACGTTCCACTCACTCTCCAACTTGCTTGTCACAGTGTCCCTTTGTCCCCACTGTGTATTCCAGGAGAGTATCCCCCAGCTTCTGCAGGAGCCCCCCTTCTCGCCTTTGGATCACGGGGACCCAGCTTTACATGGTTCTGGAGTGCATTCAGGCCCTCACACTTGCAAGGTGAACGCCCTATTCCCTGCGCCACTTCTCCAGCCCCTAAAGACCACATCTGAAGAACAGGATGGCAGAGTGCAATAGCAGCCGAGGTGCCAACCAAAGGGAAATGCAAGGAGCAGGCATCCTGGGCGTCCTTGAGAAAGTGCTGGGCGAGGATCTAATAACGCCCAGCCCCAGGAGGGCAGCAGAGGAACGAGGTCTCCCGTGACAGTCTTGACTTCTTAGCAATATCTGGGACATCACAGGGTGGGGAAGGGCAGAGCTGGGAGTTCTGGGCTTGACAAAAACCCACCTTTTTTTAAAAAGAGAAAGTGGAGGTTTTCTTGGGAGAGAGAAGGAGATTACTCTCAGAAAGTGAAGGGTTCTCTTCATGGCATCTTCTAGGCTGGTAGTATGGTTGACTGCTTCCGACTCTGGGAGCAAAGTGGCCCAACTCCAGTTTGTGCAGTTGGAAGAGTAATGCACTCTGAACGTAGGGTCGCTCTTACCCTGCCATTCTGGACAACCACCCCTTCAGATTTCCATCTCATAAAGTTGTGACCCAGGAATAATTCTGAGGAGCATGACAGAGGCTTATGATGAGAAAAATCTAAACTCGGAGAGGTGTGTTAGCAGCTCCAAGAACATCAGTGGCCATACAGAGGAGGTGGGTTCGGCCTCCGATTCTAGGCACTGGTTCTTCTAAGAGCTAACATGACGACATACAAAGAGGACGGTAAAACCAGTCAGATCTAACCCCTTTGGATCACACCTCAATTTCTAGATGACCAATAATAATCTCAATGCTATATCTGGAAATAAGAATATCTACCTTGTGCATCAGGGACCGGTCATTAGACACGATAGTGGGTGCGCACACAGGATAGATGTGACCTAGAACTGTATCAGGATTGAAGAGTCTGGGGAGGATGTCCCGCAAAGCTGCCGCTCCCAAATATGTGTCTGTAGCTGGGCTGCCTGGTCCGCCACTCTGGTGGGATAAGCAAATGAGGCTGGTTGTGACTCTTCCCACTAAAGGGCAGCACCAGACTAGCAAAGAATGCGCTCTCAGCTTGTCAAACACTGACAAGCTCTACTTCCCAGGGGCAGGTGAAACCCTTGGTCGGAAGGTTGCTCTCCTCATCCTACACTTGCCTTCCTTGCCCTCGATTTATATAACTATAGTCCCTTGCCTTGAAATTCCCAGGCTGGAAATTCTCCCCTCTTAGGGAGCCTTCTTCTGCATTCAACGCGCATGAATAAAACATGACCCATAAGCAGCAGGAAGCCTACAAAACACACAATACATATTTATCCGTTGCTCACTGTCCACTGCCTGACAGCCTTTTAACTGATGTGCTCGTGTCTGGGGGGTTGGAGGAGGTGAGGAGGGGGGCAACCATTTATGGAGTATTTAAGGCATGCCAGAGAGAGCACAGTTCGTGTAGCAGAATCATTCCTGGTGTAAATTTTATAAACCAAGGACAACACAGACGTGGCTAAGGCCACATGGTACATGACAAAGGCAGAGCCGCTTCCCATGGTATCATACTGTTACCTCTTAGGCCAGATAGAATACTGATCTCAAATTTAGCTCCATAGAAGAGTCCCTAGGAAACTTAATACTAACTCCTTAGGCGTGGCCCCTGAAGATGCCGATGAAGGTAGACAGGGATACTGTGTGGGTACTACGCGCCCGCCCCCCCCCCCCCAGTTGTATTAATTACTTTTCTTGTCACTGTGACCAAATACCTGACAAAGGAAAGATTTAACTTGGTTCATAGTTTGAGGACATGGAGTGTCATGGCGGGAAAGCACATGGGAGTGATGGGTGTTGGTGGCTGTGCCCCAAGAGCTCTGGGCTACCTGGCTCACACTGGAATGGGGAGAGAGAGAGAGAGAGAGAGAGAGAGAGAGAGAGAGAGAGAGAGAACAGGAAAAGGGCAGGTATAGCAACTTAAAGCCTGTTCTCCAATGATCCACAGCCTCTCAGAACAATGCCACCTGCCAGGAACTGAGTGCTCACACACAGGAGTCTGTGCGGGAGATTTCACACGTAAATGCACACAAATGTAACACTGGGCAATTTTATATGTGAGGAAGAGACCTACGTGGTCAGTCGTCCTCATCAGCTTAGACCATGAAGCCCAATATGCACAGTTCAACAGAACCGCCATATATAGGCTGCCCATGCATGCTTCAGCATTGCCAGGGCATAAATGAATTAATTATTACATTAATTTTATATGTAGTCAGTCTTTGTGGCTCTTGACGGAGGTTTAGGTCCAAGGCATCAGATAGTATCTAGAAGGCACATAGAGATAAGAAAGGGCTCGGGCACTATCTGATGCTAACCAAGGTAGCGCGGCAGCTGGTCTAGAGCATTGGAGCAGAACTTCAACGTCACATGCAGCCTGTCAATCACCTGTGCACATGCTGATGGAAGCCTGGCATGCCTGGTGGGGCCTCTAATGCTAGACAACAGGGCCTCACTCAGTGCAGACCTCAGCTCGGGCTTTCTCCACGGCAGGCAGACCTGAAATTCCTCACACCATTTTAAGTCATTTTAAAAGACGGTCCCTTCTGAGGAACCTTCCTAGATCGCCTCATTTTTCTTCCCTTCTCTCTCTTGCCACACAACTGGTCTGAGAGGCCCTCCGAGTTCTGCTCATAGTCTGTCTGGATACAAACCCACAATTTCCTATTTGGACAAACCGTACAATTAAAGACGTGGGGAAGGCAGATATCCTGGGCTTTGTTGTTGTTGTTTTAATTATATTTATTATATTATATTTCCCCTGAGGGCACCAAAGCCACTGGTGGGGGGGTGCAAGGAGACCGTGTCTGTCAGCTGACTGGCAGCGGGGCTGGGAGAGGCGGGAAATCACACGTTGTGGAAAATGATGCAGGTAAATGAACCCCATTCCATGTGGTTGGGCCTCTCTATGATGAGTGGGGAGGCTCTGTGACTGCTAGAAGCTGCAGCTGCTGTCTATCTCGGTTTTTCAACCCAGCAAGGAGAAACTTCTTTCTTTCCTGCCAGCTTTCATGGCAGCACGATCACACGCCCCTGACGAGCGGTTTCCAGATACCCGGATGTAATGCATGGACCAAGGAGCTTGAGTCAAGGATGCTCCTCTACAAAGGTGAGGGTATGTCATGCCTCTATGCCAGAGCCACTGGGATACAGCCATTTGAATACCTCTCAAAATGTGACTGTTTGGAGACAAGGCCTTGGAAATGGCAATTAAGTTAAAACAAGGTTCTTATGATGGGTCTTAATCCATTCTGACTACTGTCCACATAAGACAAAACGAAGACACAGAGAGCCGTGCCAAGGCCACAGACATAAGGGATAAGTTGTATGAGTAGACACACAGGCCATCTCTAAGCCAAGGAAAGGGACTCAGACCCCACTCTTGCCCATGCCTCCACCAGCACGGTGTAAATAAATGTCAATAATTTAAGCTTGTGGTGTTATGTCATACAGCCTTCGAAGGCACGCAGCTCAAGGTGGGCATGTCGTGATAATATTCCAGAGAGTGCTCGAAACTGCGGTGAGCTACTCAAATGGTTAAATGTCTATGGTGGGATGATGAATGCCAACGCATCCTTCCCAGCAGTTCCGGGTGTCAGAAGGAAATCACCGCACTCCCTGGTTAGGGCTGGATGGACAGACCACCTACGGGAAGGTCTCACACGGGACCCTGATACTATCATCACCAAACTCCTCACTGTGCCCGGCACATGGGGTGGTAGTGGCTCTGAAATAGGGATGCTCAGTGTTGCTTATAAGGCAAACAGGGATGATCTTGAGAATGGCATGAGAACTTCCGGGTTTCAGGAAGGGGGTGGGGATGACCCGATGACATGGGGCTGGGGCTGGGTTTGAAGGCTTATTCCTGGTGAGGATGATGATGAAGAGATGGTGGTAATGAAACCCCTGAAGCGGAGGGCCAAGGACTAGCGCTGCCCGTATGCCATCTCACACGATACCCTCCACAATAGATATACACGCATTTTACAGACGAGGAAATCGAGCCGCAGTGAGATCAATGTGAAAAGTGAATGGAAAGTGGAAATAAGAACAAAGAAGATTTAAGGAAAGCGAGGAAGGTAGAGAAGAGGGCAGGGCATGGAACAGCTGGGCAAAGGTGCCTAGGACATGAAGAAGATGGTGGAGGAGGCCCCAGCCAGCACTCTGAGGCACAGCTTGGAGAGACAGGCTGAGCTTAGCAGTCAGAGTATAGAAGGACTGGTGTGTGGCTCCTGGGCTCAGGCATGCGCACCTCAAGATTTAAGCTTTAACACTAAACCTACAGATGGCCCATGGATGCAAGGGAGGGGAAGGAGCGAGCAGGCAGCAGGGAGGCCAGCTGAAAGAGCTCAGGGTCGCAGTCTGGGTACATTTCCTGAGCTCCAACTGACTGCGTGAGATACTGCATCTCCTGTCCCCTTTGTCCCCAGGTGGCATTACATGCTAAACTCCCAACATCAGTAGTGGTAAGTTCTTAGTCCTAGCGACTTTGCCCCCTGAGAGTGACTCCAGGGAGTTAGAGTACCAGCTCATAGGCATGTGACTTCATAGTAGCCCAAGTTTAGCAGGCCTTGACCAGACTCTTGTCCCTCCCCAAGGGACAAGAAATCCTTCTAGCAAGTTCTAAAGGAACCAGTCTCGTAGGATTCTGAAAATGAGGCTTTGACCACAGTCCGACTATTGCTCAGAACCCGAGTGTCAGACTTGAGTCACGTGGGGTTCTCCTGAGGATGGCCTCCTCTGTCACGGAGTGGAGGTCCGTGGCCCCACGTTCATCTGTCCATCCATCCCACAAGTCCAGGGACCATCTCTGTGGAAATGGTGGTAAAGAGCAGGTAACAGAAGTTGTCACTAGAGGGAGCCAGAAACCTTCACATGTCAAAGAGTGCCCTCCTCCCTGGTGTGTGCTTTCTAGCTCCAGGCTGGAGGATCACCTGCTCCTCTGAAGGTGGCTGGCAGCCTAGAGGTCACCAGGGCTCAAGTTGTTAGGGGACATCTGTGGTCATCAGTGACTGCCTTCATCAAAATGCCTATGAAGGGAAGAGAGACTGTCACCCCAACAGGCTCTGAGCCTGGAGTCTGCACTTGCCTAGAGTAAACGCTGGCAAAGTTGCCAACTCAAATCCTCCTCTCATAACAAATGTCCAGAGCCACCTAGTGCACCTCTGAGTTCTGGGTAGTCTAGCCTCTCAAAGTAGGCTGGAGATCCCAGGCCAGGCAGGGGCAGGGGTTCACTGGGGCCTTCTGCTGAGTGTACATCGCAGGGTAGAGCTGCCTCAGCTCTGTGCTGCGGCGGGAATTCCAACATCAGAACGCCATCCTGCATCCAGATGCACTGACAGCAACAGAGCCACGCAGCAGCTGCAGAAATCTCCTCCACTCCCTCCCCACGTGGCTGGGGAGGCAGAGCTGGTGTCGTCTAGGCCCCAACTGGAAGAAACAGACTGGAGAGGTGACAGCCAGGTGAGCCAGCTGTAGGGAGCAGCTGTGATCTCGAACCTCCGCCACCCCACCTCCAGCAGTGCTGAGACGCCAAGCGTTTTGTTTGAAGCCCTGTGGCAGAGAGTCAGGGTGTGTGTGAAATGCTAATTTCACCCTGATTTATCACCAAGAAGGACAAGGCTGTTTGCTGACATGACAGACTGGCGATTGTTGAAGCCTGGTGGAATCCGAGGATAGATTATTAAACCCTGGATTTATGTGCTCTGTGAGCGGGGAGTTGTTGCCATCAGGTGTCGGCAGGGTTCGGCAGGAGAAAGTCGAGCCAGACCAACTCCATTTCCTCCGCGGTTTTTCTGAGAGGGTCGGAGGCTGATTAGAGTGGGAAAAGCCATGAACACACGGAGTGGAGAGGCAAGTGCAGACTGGACAAACTGCTGGCTCAGTGCTCAGGAGAGGGGGAAAATGCACAGGACCAGAATAGGAGCTTGCTGAAGCATGGTGAGCAAGCAATCAAGGTGTGGGGGGCCGGCCAGCCAGAACGGGGTCTGTGATGCGCCCGGCAGCTTTCTCCCATCCTCTTTTCTCTGTGCACGTAGTAAAACACATCTCTCCAACGTGATGGCTTGAGAGAGGCCGGTTTATAAACTGAAGACAGAACATGGGTCCAGGACTGATAAGACAGGCTAAATCCATGGGTAAGAAAGGTGTAATGTACCCTCCATTCACATCCAGGCACTCAGAGACAGGATGGTAGAAGCATGGTGCACTGCATCTGGATGGGAAGAGTTTTAACCAATGACAATCTTAGAACAAAACCCATCAGGGTAGCAGCTATCCCATACTCCAATGTAATTCTGACGCCTTGGCAGACCCCGGGGACAAGGAGGGGGTCCATTCATCTCACATATGACATCCGACACTGAGGTAGGGCCACTGCCAGACTGGTTTATCCCCCGGAACGGTACCTGGCAGAGGGTGGAATCTAGAAGGCAGGCATGCACTGGATGAAAAGACAGCTACAGAAGTTCAGCCTTCCAAAGAATGAGCAGGAGGCATAACTGAAATGCCACCATGAAGGGCTAAGGACCCATCCTCTGGGTTTCTCTGCACGAGCCCAAAGGAGATGCTTGATCTACTTCTGAGACAGCAGATGACAAGAGACTTCAGATATAAGTGAGCAGGGTGTCCTGAGGCAACTGAAGGCCTCACTACCAGGCGTCTTCTACAGGAGGCCATGTGTCCCTGGAACTGACTTGAGGGACTTCGTTACTGCTAGTTGCTAGGAAGACAGGGTGGCTTGCAGGAATTTGAGATTTTTCATCTGGGCAAATGGGCAGCCGTTTATTAGCTTCTCATCAGTCCGGACACAGGATACAGAATCTCCATCAACTTCTCCATCACTAGACCCGTGAAGCATCTCCCCACAGGTATAGAAATGACCATACACAGCACTGCATGAGTACAGGATAGAGGAACCCACAGAAAGCCATGTTAACCCCCAGCTGCCACCCTGTCCACCGACTTCTCAAGAGGCCCATGCTGAACCAGTAGCAGCCAATTACATCTCCCAGCCCATTTCTGGAAATCTCCTCTGTGAAGACATTTTCTCTAGGGTTTTGAGACATGGCACCCCAGCTCATACGGGAGAATGACAGAATAGTTGCTGAACAGAAACCAGCTAGAAAGCCAACAGAATAGACACCAGGAAGGGACAACTGGCAGGCCTTTGGACCACACCATATACACCGTGGCCATAGGCAGCCGTCTCCAGGGTCCACCTGGGAACAGAATTGGAGTGAGCATCCTATACAAGCCCAATTATGTTAGACTCTGCTAGGAGATAGAAAGGGAGGAGCTGGTTTTGCAAACCAGCGTTTGGTTCTGCCACATGACTCAGTCCGTGGACACCTCCCATCTCAAACTCTGGGCAGGCAGCAATCCCAGCCTCTTATTATGTTTAATCCTAAAAGGAGGAATGACTAGAAAGTGCTGGTGTTCACCAGGCTGCCTAAGATGAAGTTCTTAGAGTCTAGAGCCGTGGTTCTCAACCAGGGGCAATTATTCTCAAGGGACATCTGGTTAGGCCAGGAGTGAAGAGTCTTGACTATGACCCAGGACTGTTGATCTCCTCTCTATCTCATACAAACACAGTGGTACAGACAACAGTTTACTATCATAGATACAGATGTCAGACTGTCTTGGCCAAGCCCTCTGTCGCCTGCCCTAGCTCATTTCCTAGCCTAGGACTCTGATTCAAAGTCTCCTCACACTTCTCTGTTAAAACTTGAGTTCCATACAGGGCTCCTTAAAGCTGGGGTTCATAATAGGAAGTGGGGAGAAGCTGAATGGATGGATATAACTGAAAGAGTTGATATAACTTGGGTTCCCCCCATACCTTCTTTTTTGTATGCTAGGTAGATTTCTACATAAAGTTCTTATGAGAGATGAAGAGTTGGTACCTCTCCAAATATGGCAACAACCCACATCCAGTACACACACACACACACACATATGTATACACATACTTATATATTCATCAGAAAGAGACTCATTGCCAAAATTTCAAGGTCATCACCTCCACTGGTTTTTCTCTCAGACATTCTATTTACTTAAGTCCAGTGCAGAGACACAAAAACAAAATTAGTGCTAAACAAGGTGGATTGAGCAAAGATTTGGTCAGATAGCCTTCTAAAAATATTTGATTCAAAATCTAGGGAAGGGAAAACAAACATAAGAACAAGACAGAACCAACCACCCCTGCATTAGATAACCTGCACTATCAACTTGATCAGACCAAGGAATATGCCTCTGGGCAAGTCTGTCTGTTTTCAGATGAGTTCACTGAACTGAGAAAAACCTGCCCTAAGTGTGGGCAACAACACCATCTCATTGACTGGAGTCCTGGACCAGATAAAAAAGAGAAAGTGAGCAGAGGGTCAGCATATGACCAGTGACCTCACGGTCCCACTGCCACGCCTCCTCCGCAATGCACCAGAAGGTGCTATTTAGGATCAATGTTTTTTTCTTTCTCTCAAAACACCTTCATTTTGTACTATCTAAAACCTGCTGAAGCTTATCAACTAACGGAGAAACTGTCAGGATTCAGGAAGCAAACCCTGTTCTGTCAGCCAGCCATCTTCCACGGGGCTCGTCATAAGTAAGTGTTGACTTGTTTCACTAACTTACCCTAGCAATTGAAAGAATGGCCCTCTGGCTAAGCATCTCCTCATGCTCTAAGCAAGTGACTCAGTAGACGGGGCCAAAGCTCCTCACACTCGGGGCCCCAAATCACATGTGAGACACATCCAGTGTCCTTTGCATGCCAGGAATAACTGCAAACACGGGTACAAATGGCCTGTCAGCAGGAACTAGTCTGCTTAACTACGTAAATGGGAGGCACCAGAGAGGGCTCAGCTTCTCATTCCAATGTGGGGACTCTGAAACCTGAGGGGAAAAGGGACGGGTGCTTAGACCTCACAACTGAAACATTAGTTCCAAAAGAGGACCCAGCACCTGCCAAGGAATAGCCACACTGCCACAGTGATCCTCACCACCACCCTAGAACCTTCCATCAAGACAAGTGTTCGGGGTCGCCAGTTATCCTGTGGAACCTCATGCCAGGGGTAAGGTTTTCTGAACTACTGAGATGCCTGGCACTTTGCTTTGACACTCTACCTTTGAGATGAGCTTTGTGAAAGCTAAAAGGGGTGTGTAAACTCCTTTACTTCATCTGTTCCCAAATCCTCCACCCTGTCCTCTGGATTCCTTCCAGCTCAGAAGACTCTGTGTTCCCTCATCTGGAGCCTTGCAGACTGGGAGCTGCCCCAAGCTCAGGGCTGCCCCACCTATGTCCCACACTCCAGGGATGGGGGCATGAGCCAGGGCAGCCAGCTCCCAGGGGAAAGAGCATCATGGCTGGGCTGTTTTTCTCTCTCCCACCCCTGTAAACACCCACTCCTCTAGTCCTGCCCAGACTGTCGCCCTGAAACACTGATTTCAGTGGCCACACCTTAAATTCATCTCTCACCCCAGTGTCCCCAGGCTTGGTACTTTCCACAGTTTTTAACGTGTTCCCAGAAAAAGGCTTCAGGAGCCTTGAATGCTGGACCCCCAGATTTCTGTTTTTCTTTCTGTCTTAGATTACTGTGTTTCTGCATTTCCCATAGCCCATGCATTTGAGTTATTGTTTTTCTTACCCATGTATGTGTTTATTTGATGGTGGCAAAGCTGATAAAAATTTATACCACCTGACTATTCTGTTTATAAGTGAACGGTGCATGCTCACTTGGGTAACCACTCTCTACAGCTCTTCTTTGAAAGACAATTTTAAATGATGCACATTTCAACTAGGAAATATCAGACGAGAGTCACGAAGGTCCAGATACCCATCACTCGCCATAGCCAGCATCACTTCATGCTCATCTTTCTCCTGCTCCTCTTGCCCTGTGGGATAGTGGTACCTACCCCAGACACCATAGGAATCCTCCCAGCCAAAACACTGCAGGATGCCACCTTTAAAAGATGGTATGAAATCCACAGGGATGCCCTCATACCCTGACATCTAATGATAATTCTGGAAGGTTGCTTAACTTTCACGGCTTTAACTTATCACATCCCAAAATCAGCGGTGTGAGGAGGTACCACTGAAACCCACTTTGCAGACCAATAAGAGGGGAGGGACGGCGCTCTGACAGGTCAGGTGATCACATAAGAAAGCCATTGATGGCAATCACTTTGGTTTTGTGAATCAGAGGCCCACGTGATCTTTCTACGCTGCCTTCACCTCCCTGAGGGGCGGATGACTTGCTGGGAGCAGCTGGCTCTGAATGAGCCTCAGGCCCACACAGCAGATCCTTCAGTCTTTGCTGTACCCTGCCCTTCCTGAGTTTGAGTGGGAATCCTCCCCGTGCGGGCTTCTTTCAGAATTCTTTACTTTTCATATTTTAACAGTCTCAAGTTCTAGCTGTAGTCACGTTAACGACTTTCTGCTTCATTTGCCATCTTTTGGGAGAGAGGCAGGAAAGGAACGACAGATTTCTGCTGCCTGGGTGGATTCTCAGGCGCAGTCGCTCCAGGGAGGGCATTCCCCAGTGATTCATGGTGACTCATTCATAACTTCCCCAGCAGAGCTCAGCAGAGCACGCAAACGCAATGGATTCTCATTGCTGAATGCGGCTTTGTCCCCAAGAGGGCTGGGCTCCCACACTGGGATCCCTCCGGCCTTGGAACCTTTCGTCTGGGGGTGGATTTTGACCGGAAAGGGTGGGAACCGAGAACTGAAGTCTTGTAGGAATACGAGACTCTTCTGCGTGCATGGGATAACACAGCCCTCGTATAGGAAATCTGTGGGCACAAATGACTTCTTCCTCATATACGCCCTGCCGTGAAGACTGCAATTCAGTGCTGAGCGAAGAACGGCAGGTGTGACCCTCACTGAGAAGCACAGGCTCTCAGTCCGCTATATGCACTGAACATGTCCTCTATACGTTCTCAAGTTCCAACCACACTGCAAAGAAAGCACCTGCATGCCCATCCTAGTTTGTCTGTTTGGATCAGGGTCTCTGAGCACCAGTCCTATAGTCATCAAAAGGTAAGCAATTCCTGGATGGGCAGGGCTATCCCCTAGGCATCTCAGGTACTTAGATGCACCCTCTTCCCGCCAGTCATGGTAAGAAAATCTATCTAGGTATTGCCCAATATCCCTGAGAGGGGAGAAATGTCCTTGATGAAAAATTGATTCAGACCACAGACTAAGGTGCCAAGTGATCTCTGTCTTAGTTCCCCGTGTTTCCACAATGCTCAGCATGGCTGGCCATGAGTAGATACCTCTAAATATGTGTGGGTTCCTAAGAACCGCCATGGGAAGTAAGTTCGGGGATACAGTGTGTTACAGACGGGATAGGTGAGGCTAAGAAGGTTCCAGGTCTCTTCGGCTACACAGTTGGTAGGGACAAGGCAAGCGAGTGCGGATACATCATTGTCAAACCCTGGTGAAGGGAAGGGAGAAAATGAGGAGCTCAGAAGAGGAGCTGGCTCTGAACCGCCAGCTCTCGAGCTCTGACAGCCAAGGAGCAAGGCAGATGATGCCACACGGACAGAACCTTCCAAGTGCCTGCAGCTGTTAATTAGGGAGGCACGTGTTCTGAGGCTTACTTCAATCCGGGGCCTCTGTGCTGTCTGCAAACCGCCTGGAGCCTTGCGGTCCTACTAAGCGTGGGGAGAGCAGGGTAAATTCTGAAAAGCTTTCTCTAGTGCCTTAAGATACATGGTAATGGTTTGAAGCCCATGGGCAATGTGAGGTGGCTAGAGGAGGCTCAGGGCCCCAGTGCAATCGCTGTGTGAACGAGTTTAGTTTCAAGGTTGGGGTGCTGCCTTAATTAGGTTTGGATCTCACCCTCCTTTTCTTGTCAGGAAAATAGAACCGAATAAATAATATGATTCATATTTGAGGGTGGGGTGGGGATTCATGTGGTTTGTGACCTGGTACCCAATGGGCCGAGAAGAAGAGTTGAATTCTAGCTCCATGTAGGCTTTTATTTTCAGTATCACGCTGTTGATGAAGAGGCTCGACAGGTTCCCACATCTATACCCCACCGCTCAAATGCACTCAGACGATCTGAGTTTGCATGGCAGTGTAGTTAGAAGGTAGCCAGGAGTGGAGGTAGTTAGGGGCAGTGTTGCCACGCCCCGAGTGTTTCCGCTCTCCTGAAATTCACGTGTTGAAAGGTTTATAGACAAAACTTTCCTGACCTAAATTAGTCAGCTCAAAAAAGACACCTTGGAGGGTTCCCTTGCCTTGCCTGCCAAGTTAGGAGACATCATGGAGAAATCAAGTTGGTACTGACCAGGAAGTTTCTTCCTTGAAAATGCTGTGCAGACCTTTGTGGGGGTAAGTTATCAATGGTCTTACCCCACTGTATGCCATGTGACCAACAATATGACCACCGAGGCAAGGCATGCCCATGGGCGCATGGTAGAATAGATGTTATGGGGGAAACCGATATCTGCTCCATAGGGGGAAATGATGCTACTGTAAACCTGGCACTGTACCAAGAACCCATGCCGGGGGAGCTAACAGGCCCCAGGTAATCCTATTACGATTATAATAGGTCAAAGTATCAAACTACCTCTACATTCCCATCTCCAGACTCATAGATTAGTGCAGCTCTCAGCCTTTGTCAGAGACGTTTCCACATGCAGTGGGTGGTGGTAATGCAGAAACTCCCCCCTGGCTAAAATGAAGACTAACTGCCAGTGCAGTGCCCATCCACTCATAGGACATCCGTGCCACATCTTCCTAAGGCTCAGGGACCATCAAAGAAAGGGTGGAAAGAGTATATGAGCCAGAGGTCCAGGAGGGCTGCAGTGACCTTCTGGACATCACAGTGACTTCCTGTACACGGCAGGACTGCTGTGCTCAGGAATTCACAGCACCTGTGGCTTCCAGCACAAGACCTACACAAGATCAAGACAGTCGACACTCAGGCATGCAATGAGAAGGGGCTTCTGAGCCCTTACTCGCAACTCAGGAACTGTGGAGAGTTGACAGCTTCTTGGGGAGAGAGGATCAATTTTCTTTAAGGGTGGCCATGAGCAAGAGGAGAGAGCTCCACATTCAGGAGTCTATGGGCTGCATAAATTAGGAGACACGGACTTGGGGGTACAGGGAGATGGTGTCGATCTGGGAGGAAATGTGGAGAAGTGTGGAGGGGTGAATTTGTCCAAAATATAAAATTCTCAAAGAATTAATAAAAATACAATAAAAACCCCAACATTTCCGTTGCTAGGAAACCGCCCATTCTCCGGCATTTGATGATGGCAGCCTGAACGGACAGGTAGCATTCCTTCCGAGGGAGGGCTAGTGGCTGTAAGGGAAAGCATGGATGTCTTATGCACCGATGCTGATGATTCTTGAAAGCTTGTCTGAAAAGTTATAGCATGGTCTACTTGCAGTCAGGCAATTAATGAGGCTTATTTACTGGTCCAACTGATGACACCCAACACTCCATTAAAGTCTTTATTCCATAATGCTTTCTTTTGCAGGTATGTGGGAAGATTTTTTTTCCCCCAGCCAGGAGACAGGGAAGCAATGGTCATGGTTCTCAGGTACCCCCACAATGTGATGGCCTTGGCCTGGCTGGCTTGTGCTGTGTGCACACTGCAATGGCTCTCTTGGGGACACAAGAGCAACAGCCTGGGACTCATAGGCATGTAGAGACTTTGGAGCTTAGGTGAGGATCAAACACCCCAGGCTCTGGAACTCATAGGAGAGACAGAAAAAGGCAAGGATTGGCCTTGCTGATGCTCACTTATTGCTGGAACTTCAATGCTCTTGTTTGTGCTGAGCTGAGGCTTCTTTATTTTAAATTCAGCAGTCACAGCTAACTGGGCCCAACAAGACTATCTATCATATAACTTTTTATTCACGTTAAAAAAAAAATAACAGGGGTATTGTAAAATTTTTAATAATGATTTGTGACTATGGTTGCACAATGCTGTAAATTAAGTATATAAGACAAGTGGATTTTATGGCATATAAATTTTATCTCAGTAACACTGCTACGAAAGAGAAAGGGAGTAACAGGTTTTTAAAAGGGCTCTAAAGAGACTTGAACAAATGGAACTCCCTTAATTACTCTGGATGGATGCAGGGACTACATGGGGAAGGCTAGTTGTTCATTTATGACATTATTTAGCCTCATGGCAATTCTCCTTTTTATTGTAGTAGAGAAACTCTAATTAGAACAATGCTTTGTTTCAAATCATTTGAAAATTTTCAATTACATTTCTCTCTCTCTCTCTCTCTCTCTCTCTCTCTCTCTCTCTGTGTGTGTGTGTGTGTGTGTGCATATATAAACACTACAGTGTGTATATGGAGGACAGGGGACACATTGTGACTCATTTCTCTCCCCCTACCATGTTAGGCCTTGGTGGAAAACCCCTTTATCCTCTGGGTTGCCTCATTAGCCCCCAACTCCATCTTAAACTTTGGTGAAGGAATGTTAATGAACCCAAAGCAAGAGTTTAGCACATGTCTGGGGGGGCCTCCATAGGAGGCTCTGTCGGGAGAGTGCCTGTCTGTAATGTGGCCTCAAGGTCAGCCTGCTGAAGACACTAACTTGTCCCTAGTCACAAGTTAGCACAGAGCAAACAACCGTAAATGTCATTCACACCCTCGACAAAACGGGGCCAACTTTAGCATCTACTTCACAGAGTTATACAAGAAAGTCTGCAGAGAAAGCAGAAACTCGGAACAATGCTAGACTGTGGTACTTTGAATATTAATTATTCTGCTAAAAGGATCTATTGGGTCAGGTGAAGCTCCTACTGTGTGCTAAGCTGTGATTCTAACTGATCCTTCGCCATCACCATGGTTCTTGTTTGGGATGGCTTTTACTGCCCCCATTTCCTAGAGAGAGAAAGACAGATTCCTAAGGGATAGGGCAATGCCCAGTTCACCTAGCTAGTGGGTTGCAGATCTGGGCCTTGTAGCCAGGTCTGTATGACTTTGGGGCACTTGCCACTCGACCATTCTCTGTGCCGTGTGCCAAGAACTGCACCTTTGTTTCCAAGGCATAGGCTGAAATGCCTTTCACTGGAGATCTATGCATGAGGGTTCAGCCTTTATCACGTGACACTACCTTGTCCCAGATATCGCCGAGGTCACTCTCAGTTACCATTGATATATATATATATATATATATATATATATATATATATATATATATATCCTAAAATGAATCACACACCAGCAAATTAGCCATGCCCCAAATGGTTAAATTCCCTTTATCCTGGAGCTTGATACCACATGCAAAATCTGAGCTAGCTGTGCAGGGCTATTTTTAGCTATTCATGTTGGCCATCCCTTTTGGGTGACCTCATGGCGCAGGCCAAGCTGGTATCTGCTCTTTCCCCCATCTCTAGCTCTCACATAGCAGAAAGGTACAGATTCCAAAGGACTGGTCCAACACAGATCTGCAGTTTCTGACTCACTGGGAAGGAATACAGCAAGAAGGAAGCAGGAGGCATTGGTCCAGAAGGCATCCCCAGGAAGCCCCATTGTGGGAGAGATCGGATGAGAGCCAGTAACTTTGGGTCACACTGATTTCTAGAGCTTGTCCTGATAAGCATGCAAGAGAAGGACCACAGTGGCTATGCACCAGGCCTTGGTCTGACTATGTAGTAAGAGCCCAAAAGAGTGACCATGTCTAACACAACAGAGACCACCTCAGGCTTTGATGCTGGATCACACCACCCTAAAACCCCATTGGCCATATCTGCTAGTCCACAAATAGAGAGTCTTTCCTTGAGCCAGTTGGTCTACCCTATGACAAACTGTGTGTGTGTGTGTGTGTGTGTGTGTTTAAGCCTTCTCCCTTTTCCGTTGTTGCTTACTGAGTTACCCTATCCAGGACTCTAGTGTGACCATATCACACACCTCCTCAGAGCTCAGAGTCTTCAAGGCCTTGTAAATGACACATTCTCTCAAATGTCACCATCGCCATAAAGATACCCCTGCCCTTCCCGCCAAGCTCTCTGAATTTCATTCCGCAGAGAAGAACTAATGCTTAGCTCAGCCCAAGTTTGCTGCTCTGAATTAACCTAAGGCACCTGCTTTCAATTAAAATATGCAAATTCTTCTGGAAAAACAAAACGTCCTTAGTCACTGGCCCTTCTGTGACAGCCTGCTCCTGTGTGTTTTCCTGAGACAGTGGAGGGGGACACCCAGGGCCAGATGTAGCGGGATAGAGAGAGACACAGGATGCTCTGGGAAGGCTCTCTAAGGAGAGATTTGTCTGTGGTGGGCTCTGCCTCCAGTTCAGAGTCCTTCTAACTCTACAATAGCTTTATAAAAAGTCATTAAATAAATCATGCAAGACCCAAGCAAAAAAATCGCCACTGTGGGACAGCGCTATGTCCTGGGGTTGAAATCTGAGGTGTTCATAGTCTCCTGGCAGAGAATGACATGGGAACCTACCCTTCCGGAACAAACATTGGGCCCTAGGACTATGGGAAGGGCAGGTGGCCACGCTCTGATGCAGGCCAACAGTGTCCTCTAGCTCATCTTCAGGTAAGGAACACTTTTTACAGAGGACATATAATTTACCCAAACCTCCCAAACTTGTAATTGAGAAACTGGATCCAACACTTGGGGGTTACACACCCCACACGGAGAATATGACTCTGATCAGAGTCTGTGGGGCAGACATTGGGTTGGGCGGTCACGTGCTGGTAGCAGGGGACTGAATTCCACCCCTCTTCCTGAAAGGGGCTGGATGTTAGAAATTCACCCCAGCCCCAGGATTAATTATACCAGCATTCACTAAAGTACTGACCTGGGGACTGTGCTGAGCCTGGGCTTGGGCTAGACACAGCAGTGGCTGAGAGGATTGAGTAGTGTCAACCCCCTGCTGTGGCTGTGTCCTAAGGGGATGCTACTTCTGTGGGGTGTGTGTGTGTGTGTGTGTGTGTGTGTGTGTGTCCCCTCTGGCCATGAAGAAGAAGTGGCATAACCACCCCTGGGATACCAGACCATTCCATATCCCCCAGTCCTTTCCCAGTGTCCTGTGAAGACTTAACCCTTACCTAGCAGTCATTCATTGTTAAGGCTCTTGCACCCCCTTTAAAACAATAAGCAAAAGTCAATGTGCCATGGATAATGGCCAACCCCATCTTATAGGTGGAGAACTATCAGTGAGGGGATGTCCTTAGACAGGGTCACATAGACACTAGCAGAAGGGTATGAACCAAAGAGAAGCTGCCAGAACTGTCACATTTAACCACAAGGGTATGCAGGAAACCAGGACTGGCTTTGCTTTTCTTTGCACAACCCAAGGCCTGAAGCTGTCAGTGCCTCCAGCACACGTGTGAATGAGCCACCAAGGAGCTTCTGCAAGTGAACTCATGGTCCACGGTCCACGTTGCTTTTGGGATTTACCATGGGCTATTTTCACCACCTCTTACCCAGCATTCCCCAGCATGCATTCAGTTACCCTTCCTTCCTTCTCTGGAAAAAAATGTTCTCATGAACCAGCGTTCTGATTCGCCTTTGTATGGCTTCCTTGGGCACTCCCAACTCTCAAGTCAGAAATGCTGCCTTTTCCAGAAAGACTGGAATGCTGGAAAAGGCAAGCTTCCGGTCTCAAGTGAACAAATCACAAAGAAGGTCAGGCAGGCCAGGACCTTGCTGCTCTCCAGTCTGTTAGAAACGGAAAAGAAAAGCCTTGGAAGAGTTCACAGCACTCCAGCAGGGAGAAGAGAAACTGTAAAGGGTTTTCAGAGACTTGGATGCAGGAAGGCCCATCCCCACTGTCAGACCCCACTCCCAGTTACAAGGGCCAGTGTCGTAGGTCTCACTAGATGGGGTTCAAGGGAACCATAACTTACAACATGGCTTTTGGCCCGGAAGTGTGCCCTGCTCAGAAATGTCATGGTTTGCATGGGCCAGACTTTCATCCCCAGGGGAGGTGGGAACAGACAATGATGTGAAGGAATTTGTTGATCTTGGCCTTGCTGTTTCCTCTGAGGGTAGTTATTCTCCACATCTATGCCAAGACAGTCTGCCCTTTCTACCCAGAAAAGAGCAAGCGGCTGCTTTATCCACTTCCCAGGGGCCATCATTCCTCTTGGCTGTTGAGGAAGGAGAAGTTAGGGTCTGGTCCCATTTCTGTCATATACCTTTCCCCCTACCTGGGTCTCAGCTTTACCAAACAATTATCATTATCTACATCATCATCATCATCATCATCATCATCATCATCATCATCATCATCATAATTTTAATGTGTATGGGTGTTTTGCTTGCATGTATGTCTGTGTACCATGAGTGTTCCTGGTTGCCCAAGGAGGTCAGAAGAGGGCACTGGATTCCCTGAAACTGCAGTTGCTGAGAGTCATGAGTAACTATGTGGGCGCTGGCATCAAACTCACATCCTCGGGAAAAGCAGTGGGTGTTCTTAACCACTGAGCCATCTTCCTAGCACCTACTAAACAGCATTCTAACATGGAGATCCCACCTCTCTCCTCCAGTGTGCAGTTGTTAAAAGATAAATTAGAGCATCGAGCACACGCTTTGAATGCTGTCAGGACTCTGGCAAGAACCAGAAGCAGCGACTGCTGGGATAATCAGAGGTGTGAAACTCGGAAAGACTAACTTCACTTTTCCCCGGTGGCCTGTCACTTAAGCCACCGCAGGTGGGACTTGAGTCCCCAAAGTCAAGTCTGCCTTTGCAAGATCTCCCATCCTGGTTCAAAGCAGATCATCTGACAACTGAGGGGGGGGGGTGCTTACTCTCAGAGTAATGGCCTGTCTCACTGTCTGGGACCTGGGTCCCAGGAACTAAGGGTCTATTTGATCAGAGGGTATGGGGAAGGTTCCCCTCCATTACAATCAGTAGATTGTAAAACCAGAACTCCCTGGATCAGAGGAAAGGGAACTGATTCTTATCTGTGGCCCTGGGAGACCATGACATTGTCAACCTCCCAGAAGGACTTTGTTAATTACCCAAACCTACTTCCAGGAACCTTAAACCTTCTAAGATTACCAACCTGCAAGAGGCTTTTTGATGAAGGGAAGAGATATATCACTGGCCCCTCCTTAAGGGTCAAATCAGTGGCCTGCTAGCCATGCGGATGGCACAAAGGCCCTCCCAGGAAACACTGCTGATTTTGGGGACTTTAGAAATAATAATTAAAGGCATTTTAAAATGTTGACTGATACGATGATCTCTGGCCATTGTCAGCTTTCCTGAGTGGCACTGTCCTCCACTCTGTAATAAACTCTGTTTCTCCAGAACACCTTAGATGTGTGTTTGATTTCTTTTAAAGCTGTGCTGCCCAGGGGAGTCTACAGAAACTCCACCCCCCCCCCACACACGCCACATAAGGCCTGTCACATAGGCAGTCACTCAGCCAGCAGTTCAAGTCTTCATGATCAGAAAGGACATCTCTTCCTTTTTAATTCCTGGACCAGAGCTCAGCAAGCTCACCCTTTATCCACATCTGCATCCGTGTCTGCCTGAGCTCGGGCTGATACCTGCAGTCCTCTGATTCTATTGATGCTGAACAGCAAGCATGAATCACACAACCTCCATTTACTCCCAGAACCAAGGACAGGAGTCCAGCGAGACTCGTTTATTACACACCTCCCCCGTGCCCTTCCCAGTGCAAAGGTAGAAAAGATGGGAAACCAATTCACAGCATCCAGTAAGAGTAAGGCATGTCCTGAGGTACCGCAGATACCAAAATGTCAGACACCAGTCTAGCCTACATAAGCCCAGATCCAAACTCCCCAATATGAGTACGTCAGAAGTGTTTCTTGGCACCAGCTCTAGGCTAGGTTAGAGCTACAGCTCAAATTGTGCTGGGCTCATGAAGTCACAGGAGCTTCTGTACATGTGGGGGCTTCTACATCTACACACCCCCTCCTCTCTATCAGTTACGGGTTTGGTTTCTCGATGGAGGGAACTGGGCCACTCGGCTTACAGTGGAATGAGGAGCCCTGGACGCCCTATGTGCCATCTGGTCAGGGACACAGAACTCATAGTGGGCACAGTTCCAGTCGCTGCTCACAAGCTAGATAATGAGAGAAGTGACAAGCTTCTCTAAGGCCAGGTACATGTTCTGCGAAGTCTAGAGAGGTGCTGGAGGAGGGGTAGGAGGGAGCCTCCTAGGACATGCATACAGAGTTAGAGAAAAGGTCCAGTGCCAAGTGCCAAGGATGGAAGGCTTTGGAGAGTTACTGATCTCAGCCCCAGCCTTGGGACAGAGGGAAAGCTAAGCCAGCTAGCCGTGGGGCTCCCATCTGCTTCCTGGGAAGAGAGCAGCAGCCCAGCACAGTAAGGAGCTGGTCCAGAGCCTTTCTCTTCTGCTGAGCTTGCTACAGCATGGATGCAGCAGGAAGACACCAGACTCTTTAACCCTAAGCCTTCCCACGATTTCCTAACCCGCTGCTAAATTATGAGAGAACCGTGACAGAGTGGACTGAAGAGTGTCAGTGTCCCCAGTGAGACCATGTATGTGCACAGGCATTAACTTCAGTACCTCTGACCTTATGTCCTGATGGGGGTCATTGGAGATGACTGAGGATCTTGTATGAAATCACCTTAGTTTGAATAGATAAATCCCCTTATAAGACAAAGGAAATGTGAGACACACAGAGGAGAAGCCCGGTGAGGATGAAGGCTGGGTATGAAGAGATGCATAAAGTTTCTAAGCCAAACCCCACCAAAGATATTAGAAACCACCAGAAGTTAGTAGGGTAGCTTGGAACAGATTCCATCTCAGTCTTTGGAAGGAAGTAACCCTACCAATGCCTTGTTCTCTTAGCTTCTGGTCTCCCAAAAGAATATATTTTCGTTCCTTCAAAGCCACCCAGTTTATTGTACAGACACAGGGAATGAAAACAACCGATAGTCACGGCAGCCTGGGAACTCCTGATAGAGCTACTGCTCACAGCGCCTTAGAATAATGCCCCCACATAACCGGGGCCTCGTCCGTGGGCTGTCAGATGCGGTCAACCAATGGGATGTAGTCATCCTGAGAGGAATACAGTCTCCAAGGTTATCTGAAATCCACCTTTCTCTCGCAGCAGGGCAGACTGAGGCCAAGGCTGAATGGGAAGAGTTGATTTCAGCCTCCTGGGTGATTTTTAATTTCATAAGATAAAAGGAGATAAATTCAATACATCAAAATTTTTATTCATTTGTTTTTATTGATGTGTGCGCATGCGTGTGCGTGTGTGCGTGCATGTGTGCGTGTGTGTGTGTGTGTGTGTGTGTGTGTGTACAACTCTGTAGAGTCACTTCTTTCCTCCCACCCTTTAAGTGGGTTCTGCGGACTGAACTCAGGTCTTCCAGCTTGCACAGCACGTCCCTCTACTCACTGAGTCATCTCGCTACTCATATTTCACGAATTTTCTGGGTTAGAGCTTACAAATCCCTCAGATCTAAATAGTAGAAAGATCGTGCAATTTACAGTTTCACCGTGACCTGTTTTCTAATCTAGGAAACGCCACCCAACCTCCCAGGGATGCAAAGATGTGACACGGATAAGACATGCCCTTGTGCACACAGGAACCCAGTCCCAAACTCGAAAAAGGTTGCACCTAATTACTAGAGGTGACGAGGCTCAGGTCTATGATTCTACCCCAGCCTGTGATAAGGACACACCCCTTCTCTGCCCCCTTGCTTGTGAAGCCAGGGCTAACGCTGCGTATCCAAGTTATGATAAAAAGGAAGACAGCAAATACCCACAACCTTGAGGCCTATACAGGGACAAGGGCATAGTTATCAGTCACTGTCAGAATAGGACCCAAACCTGAGCTCTGTTGTTCTGTTATCATATGGTAGGGACAGGGGACAGAGACCCCTGTAGCTTTTGCTGGAGACCGGCCTGGTCCAGGAGCATCTATGAGGCTGTGTATAACGGAGTAACGAACACTCCCCACTGTCAGAATATCACTCCCTGGCTGTCTTCCCTAATGTCTGAAGACTAAAATGTCACAGAGGCTCAAGAGCAGGCCTTAACTGGATTGCCTCTCCACTTCAAATGGGGGCCTTGAGGAACTCAGTCTCCCTGGGGGACTGCCACATACAGGGTTTAACCAGCCCTTCTAGGAGGATAGGTGTATCCACCCAGAAAAACTCCACATGCTTACTGGACCTTCCGAGCAGGCTATTTTCTCAGAGGACTACATGGGCTGTTTGGTGCTCACCAACCTTTTAATTCTAACCACTATCTTCACAAAAAGGCAGGAAGTCGTGACACAATAAGATAAAAAAAAACAAAACTATTTTTGCCTCTTCTGCAATCGTGTGCTTGGTGAAAGGATACAGTGTAAGGTTCCAGTGGACACAGGATGTGGACCCACCATTCCCTGTGTTGCTGGCCTCAGCCAGAACCTTCTTATCTGCACTCCTGGTAATGACCCTAGCAGCCTGCAATTTCAGTGACAAGGAGCTTGTTGTGCTGATAGATGAGAAAGGCGATGTTAGGTACAGGCGGCCTTCTGGAAGGGGACAGGCAGGGAGACCCAACAGTCCAGGGAATGGGTATTCTATCTGGAAGGAGAAGATAGCCTGATGTTTCATCTACCCATCAGGAAAAAACAATCAGGTGATACGCTCTAAAAGCGCCCTACGAGCCAAATACTTCCGGACACAAGCCTGAGGCAGGAGGTCTGAACAGGGTGCAACAAGAAAGGTAAATCAACAGGAGAATCAACACAGAAGGAAAGTCTTTCCTTTATAGAAAAATAACTAGGAATTTTGCTTTAAAGAGGCATTTCAAGGAAAAAAGATTTCAGATATTTCTTGGCTGGGGGAAATGTTCTGTGTGATTCTATAGTTGTTTTCAAATGAAACTGAAAGGGAGAAGTTACTTCAAGGAGGAGGCAGAGAAGAGACACATTCCCTGGAACTCACTTAATCTTCTCAACAGCCATGCAGGATGAGCATAAAAGTAGCTCTCCGCTTTAATACAAAGCGAATACAGAGCCTCTCCCCTCATTCTAAAGACTAAGAAGTTACCCCCCCCCCACAAAGAAAATTGATGGCTATGTGTCAAAGGGATGCGGGAGTATGCTGAAAGAGCCCTAAGGACCAAAGCTGGGATAATTTAAGCAACAGGATATTATAGTACAAATTAAATACCCATAAATCCACACTGCCATAAATCAATAATTGACTAAACACACAGAAGCAGTGCAGACAGGTTTCCAATGTAGAGGAATTATGAGTAATTAATGTAGACTGGCCATGGTTGAGGAGACAGAACAAGCCTCCCACTCTTGAGCAGGGACTACATGTAACCACTGCCTCCCGGACGGCACAGAGAGATCAGAGTAAAAAAACGCTAAGATACGGGGGAGAAACACACAACCTCAGCCAGGTGGTCCAGGCCAACATGGTGACCTCGAATGTGACAAGTCACTCGGCTCTCTCTGCATGGATACCAGGTCTGTCTTCCCCTCTCAAACCACACAGCCCCATTCTGATCAGTGAGGGAAATATTCAGAAGAATCACAACAAAGGGGCTGTCTGTACATGATCTGACCAGTACGCTCTGAAGTCATTGAGGTCTCAGCCAAGAGGACCCTAGAGAAACACAGTATCTACATGTGACATGATGGCCTGAATGGTACCCCAAGATGCAATGATATTAGGATACTGGTGAAGACTTAAGGGCATCTGCGTAAAGCCTGGGATGTAGTCAACAATGCCTCAGTGTCCATTCATCAATGTCCTACATGACCCATGACGTCAGCTATCAGTAACAGGAGAAAGTGGGTCAGGGGAACATGGCGATTCTCTTCACAGCTTTTCCACAGATCTAAAGCTGCTTGGGATATTTGTAAAAGTACATTTAAAAAGAAAAATACGACTCTGGGTCTACAGTGACCTCATGGGCCCATCTGTTTTCCCTAGCACCACCATCTTGCTTCTGAGACTTTGTGACTGACACCTACTCCCCTGCCCCTTAATCTCAGGAGAGAAACAAGCTCCTGTCTCATTCACTCTCACACCCCACCTGCTGTTCTGCAGTGTGGTTTGTTACTCTGGTGTGGGGATGTTGAGAGGCAGTGGGTCCTTTAAGAGATGGGCACAGTGGACCCGACACCATCCCTTGACCTGTGTCTGCACTCAGCTTGTGATCTCTTCTTGCAAGGTTTCTGACCGTGATGCCATTTGTCCTGGTGAGACAGAACCAGAGGGGGTGGCGTCTCACCAGAGTCAGCACGGCTCTCAACTTTCAGGTCCCCCAGACTGAGTTAAGGACCTCTTGCCTTTCACTCTCCAATATTTTGTTGGAACCCAGAAAAATGGCTAATAATTTCACCACAGTATCTACATTCGTACTGGACACATCATAGGTACTTAACTCAGGCTTGCGAATAAAAGACAAGCAAAGAGCTGGAGATAAAAGACACACAGCTCACAAGCATGGGGAAGGCTGTCCGACAAAAACGTTGACTTCCAGCTACTCTAGATAGACCTAAAGCCGCCCTATTCATGCAAGGCAGAGTGGGAACCACACAAGTAGTTTGGATTTTCACTAGTAGGCACTTTAAAAAAAAATGACAAAGGAGGAACTGACTTTCATGATATATTTTATTGAACTCAACACATACTCAATATTATTTGGGAGGCTGGAGAGATGGCTCAGTTAGTAAAGCGCTTATTGCGCCAGCATGAGGACCTAGGTTGGCCGCCCAGAAGTCATGTAGAAAGCCAGGCACGGTAGCATGTACTATAATCCCAGAACAAGGTATGTAGAAACAGTTAAGTCTTGGGGGCTTCCTGGCTAGCCAGCCTAGCCTAATCAGATAGTCCCAGTCCTAGAGAGATAGCTTACTTCAAAAATAAGGTAGACAGCTCTAGAGAAATGTTTTTTTTTTTTCACCCTGGCCTTAACATACATGTGTACACCACCTTCTTAAAGAGAAAACCAGGATATTATTTGAACATGAAAACAAACCTAACAGAAAAATGTTTTAGTACAAATATAAAATGTACTGATATATGCATAAGTTTATTAACGGCATAATCTCTATTTTCTCCATAAAGTTAGCAAAGTCCCACAGCACCTTTTATGCTCCCACTGTGCGTTGATAGAATAAAGAACATGGGGAGAACTGAATTCCTCATGATCGAAGGTTTGCAAGTAGGAGCTGTGTGACTACTGGCAGGAAGCCTTTGAGCCTCAGCGGATGGGGTCTGGACCAGAGGAGCCGGTGGGACACCATCCTGTTGTCACAGTGCTCTCAAGGAAGGATCCAATGCTTGGACAGACATCTGCTATCTTCTCCCGATGCCTGGTAGAATGCAAAAAGCCAAAGCACGCACCATCATATCTGATTTTCTTCTAACTTTGCCATCTAGTCCCATCTAGTCCAATCTAGTCCATGCTGTGCTATTCACCGGGATAAAGAAACCCGGGCACAGAGTGGAAAGCCCCCCACAACCTTCCTGAGGCGAAGGCAAGAGACATAGGTCCCTGGCAGCATGTAGGGCTTTGTCTTAGGAAATTTCTCTTAATTTTCCAGTTTGGTCACTAGGCTTCTGTGTACACTTGGTAGCTGGGGGCGTGGAGGGCCTGAGGGTACGGCGCTGCCATACGGCAGAGGCAGTGGAGGGCTTGTGAGCAGGGGGCACTGCTTTTGCTGTGAACTGGAGGTTCATGGGACCCAGGGCTGCTAGAGTAGAGCTTGCTTGGATCCTAACAGCTGTGTCATTTGGTCTTGAAAGTCACACCCTAGTGAGGTCATTACCAACTGCTCCACAAAACACTGGTCCAAAAATAGCACTGACATCTGGATGGTTTATTTTTTTTAAAGCATTATGGTTGTGGAATTATAAAGAACATCTGACCCTCGTTATGCAGGGCTTTTTGCCTCTGTTCAGTTTTAGTTAGGAGAGGCAGCAGGAAACCATCAATGGAAACTATATCTTCCTGGAACAGTTGTGAGTCCCCCACAGCTGTTTCCCAGTGTTGCTGATCTCTCAGAGTGGTCCACACCCAGCACACTTGGGAACACCAAAGTGATTGCTCAAAATAGGGTTGGACAATGAGTTTTCATTGCCCCAGGGTCCCTCCTTGGTTTTCAACCAAGCTGAAGCTCTTGGTATTGGCACACCCTTCCTACCTCACCAGGGTTTGCTCCTACATACACCAGCCTCTTGAAAAACACCCCACCTCTGTGTTCAAACCATATCTAAACCCACTGAGCAAATCTAGGGCCATCTGTATATGCGTTGTTGTCTGGTGACTTTTCTTGCCCACAGGACAAAGTTCAAATGCTACACCCTAAGTCCCAGCCTGCTGGTGTTTATGCTTCAAAACAGGCATGTGGCTCAAAAGCCATGTTCACAGGGGGACATGACCATTAGCCTTTGTACCTTCATTACCTCTATTTTCTTTTCCCAATCTGGCAAATCACAGTCTGTTTCAAGTTCAAGGTCAAATGCTTCCTTCCCATGGAAGCTTTGTCTTCTGGGGGGTCCCTGAGCACAATGTATTTCTTATCAAGTAATTAATAATGGTCAAATAGAAGAGTAAGGTAATTCCAGGGAAGAAGGCATGACATGGGTATGTTACCCAGTGACATGGGGTAGGGGACAACTCTGAAGGAGTAACCAAGGATCCATTCCAAGGAGATGGAGGTACAGGAGAAGATGGATGTCCTAGGTAGAAGTGAGATTTTAAGAGAGAGACTGGGAGCTTGTGACTTGATGACCAGGGGCACAGGAGAAGCGTACATGTCAAAGAAATAGCTTTTGGGCAGTCTGCCAGAAGCACACTAAGCAGGGACTCTACATAACAAACAAGTGGGGTCACGGAGTGAGTAATGGATTGATTACAGAATTGGCTCAGCAGGCAGGCGCTGGGAACAGTGGGTAAGACAGCATAGTGGTGCAGAGATGAAGAAATGCGGCGGACTGGAGCGGAATCTGATGCCAAAGCCGAGCACATTATGGACCAGGTCTAGTGGTTGAGAAGGGCCCTGACCACGTGTCAGCGTGAGATTCTGGAGAAGAGAACCCTTTCATGACCCTCTGGATGGTGGGCCTGTGCCTCCAGGGCTGAAGGTATGAGGGTGCCACAGAGGCTTATGCGTATACGCCCTGCAAAAGCAGGGCTTACTTCAGTCACATGTCAACTGTCTGCTCTCATACTGGTTATCCCTCTGCAGCCCAGGATTCCTGAAAGGCAAGGATCAGGCAGAATGAGCCGATCACAGTGGAGACTGTAACCAGCCTGCACCATGCTTAGGCAAAGGGGACAGGTGATGGGAGTGACAGTGGCATCACTGGTAACAGCCCAGAGAACCGCGACACCATCCAAAGCGTGAGGCTGTACTTATTTACATGTAATGTCACGTAAGCGTGCTGGTTCAATATCACTCACTGTTGAGGTGACAGGCTCCAGAAACACTCTGGTCAACCCCAAGGTCTATGGGGTGGGTGTCTGTGGGTTGTTTCTATGTTAGAAGAAATACTAAAATTCTATACTTTTTTTTTCTACAATCCGAAGGCTCCCAGGATGACCTGAGCTTTTCAGAGAGTCCGGCACATTGACGTCATGATACATGGCTAAGCTGTCCCTCTCCCATACTCTGTTCTTGCCTTGCTCGGACGACCTCTGTGTCTATTTCCTCCCAGATGTCTTCCCGGATGTATCCGAATGTCAGTAATCTCTTGGAAATTGACCACTGCTGTTGCTAATATGTGGGCTGCCAGCCCCCTAGCAGCAGCCTTGGGATTTGTCACGAACTATTAACTAGCTAACTCTTCATTATGTGTTGGTAATGATCAGCTTCTGAGGCACTGATCAGCTTTCCGTGTTTGCTAAATGGAAGGAAGAGACATGCCTGCTCAGAGCTACCACAGCTGCACTAGGCAGGAAGCTGAAGACGAGGTACCACTGGTGGGTAAAATCTTTGTTCAACAGGAACTAGGAAAACTGGGGCCGGTTACCACAGTACCTGCTGAGCAAGGACAGCTAATGGCCACTGGAAAGCTCACAGGGGGTGGAGACATTAACAACTTCCTCTCCTCATCCAGCCCAGTCCCAGACTCAAGCCGCTGACTGGCCTAGGAAGTTAATGATTTGCTAGAACTGAGCCAACCACAGTTTCTCCTGACTGAGCCAACCACAGTTTCTCCTGAGAAACTATGTTTGAGGCACAGAGGCTAAGGGACTTAAAAAAAAAAGGTTGTGGGTGGGGACGGTTGATGTGGGAGTGTCATATATCAATCTGTTGATTTCATTGGTTAATTAATAAAGAAACTGCTTGGCCTGATAGGTTAGAACATAGGTGGGTAGAGTAAACAGAACAGAATGCTGGGAGGAAGAGGAAGTGAGGCAGACGCCATGCCACTCCTCTCCAGGGCAGATGCGATGAAGCTCCAGCCCAAGATAGACATATGCTAGAATCTTCCTGGTAAGAGACACCCACCACCTCGTGGTGCCACACAAATTACTAGATATGCGTAAACAAATATGTAAGAGTTAGCCAGTAAGAGACTAGAGCTAATGGGCCAAGCAGTGTTTAAAAGAATACAATTTCCGTGTTGTTATTTCGGGGCATAAGCTAGCCAGGCGGCTGGGAGCTGGGTGGCAGGAATGCCAGCCTGCAGCTCCCACTACAGACGGTACTGAAGCTTCTGAGAAGAAGAGACTATAAGGGGAACCTGGTGTGCAGAGAGATGCAGACATAGCAATGCCATGGTTGTGCTTCGAGACTCTTCCTTCCGAAGTCAAACCTCTTGTTCTGTGCTCAGCTGCCGGCATTGTCCCACTCTATCCTTCCAATAACCTGCTGGCACTAGGATTATTTTCTCCATGTAGCCAATCCTCCCTAACACCATAGACTTTGGCACCACACCAACCAGGATTCAGATTCTGTCTCTGGTTCTTACTTAGGTGACAGCCCACTTACACATGGCTTGGAGGAGTCACGTTCCTCATCTATACAGTGGGGCCCAAGCCACTCATTTCTTAGGCTCACTGTGAACATGATCTGAGTCAATGTTCACTGAAGAACACATATCACAGTGATGAACAACCTGTTCAATGAACACTCTACTCTGAAACAAGGGAGCTGACCTGGGGCAGCTGGACACATCTGGGCAGTTTGGGCGTTCTTATAACTGGAGGAAAAGGCACTCCTGATTTGGTGGACAGAAGCCCCAGGGTGATGCTAAAGATCTTACAATGCACAGAACCGCCCATAACCAGGGTTGATCCATCTTCAAATATCCACACTGCCGAGGCAGGGAGTCACCTGTGAGGACAGGATTATCTCTGTCAAGTCTAACAGATTACATACGATGATAACATAGGCATCTCCACATCAGGGAGATGAGGATCCTTTGGGGTTTTCCCAGGGAGAGTCCAGAGAGAATGGCAACCCAGTGTGAGGGTCAGAGGGAGCAGAGATAACTTGACTATAGCAGAACTGAATGCTGGTATTGGGGGAAGAGGTTGTTTTAGGCTGATGGATAGGGAGGGATTGAGGAAGCCTCAGGCAAGAGTCAAATCTGGACACGAAGGTACGTATTGTTGTCAGGGGTGTCTCAGGATGCCTGAGAGAGTATAAACTAATCCCTGATACAGCCTGACTTGGCCAGCTTGCTGAGAGCACAACACAGAATGAATGGCAAGATCAGCCTTGCTCTTTATGGCAGCTATGGGTGTCTGTCACTGCACAAGTCTGGGGAGGCAGATTTAGGGCACAGAGTGGGTCCAACTAAAATTGCCATCTGATGCCTAAGGCTTAGCAGGAAGGAAAGAGCCTTAGGTCACGACCTAGGCTGGGACAAAATGCCCAAAGCACCCTGCATTTCAAATGACGGGAGGAGGAGGAGCGCCATGCATCACACAAGTATGGCCGCTTTATCATTATTCTTACTTTTCTGGTGTGTGGTTTATGTGTGATGTGGGAATATGCACACGTGCTTAAGGGTGTGCATATGTGAAAGAATGCATGGAGACCAGAGATGCTGACATTGGGAGTCTTTCTCAATATCTCTCCATCTATATTTACGTTTGTTGTTTTGGCGGTTTTTCTTGTTTGTTTATTTGTCTGTTTGTTGAGACAGGGTCTCACTATGTAGCCGCCCTGTCTGTCCATGAAGACCAAGCTTGCCTGGAACTTAAAGAGATCAACTCGCCTTGCCTCCTGAGTGCAGGGTCTCGTCTCATCATTTCTAGTCATCTTATTTCTTGAGACAAACTGCTCATTGAACCTGGACTTTGTGGGTATGGCTGAGCTATCCTGGCCTCTGAGCTCCAGGGTTCTTCTGTCTGTCTTCACCTCACCAGCAGGGGGATTACAGATGTGCGCTGAAGATTACAGATGTGTGCTGCAGATTACAGGTGTACGCTGTGGGTTACAACTGTGTGCCGTAGAGTACAGGTGGAAGCAGAGGGTTACAGGTGTGTACTGAGGGTTACAGGTGTGATCTGAGGGTTACAGAAGTGTGCTGCAGTCTGACTTTTACATTGGTGCTGGGGATAGAACCTCAGGTCCTCTTGCTTTCATGGTAAACTCTTTACTGATGGCACCATTTCCTATATTAAGCGTTCTTCTACCACTGAGCTTCCCCGACCCCACACTGCCTTTTTAATGACCTAAAGCCATGAGGTGTTCAATGTAGGATCCCCAAATAATTGCATCAGCATCCTATGGGAGCTCACAAGAAATTGCCTGGAAGCTCCACTGTGCCACAGTAACTCAGCTCTCTATCTGAGAAGTGCCTGCCTAAGAGAAGAAAACCAGGTAACGGGTTCTGAATGCCCAGAGTTTTAAGACTTTAGGAAACATATTTCTAGCTGGGATCAAACCCTTCTCCCAACTCTCTTCTACCTGGAGTAAACAACGGCTTTCACAGGAGAACAACACATGGCTCAACTCTGTGTTAACAAGGTACACTGGCTAGAAACTGCCACACTGTATTAGATAGCCCGTATACACTGGCTAGAAATTGCCACACTGTATTAGATAGCCCGTATACACTGGCTAGAAATTGCCACACTGTATTAGATAGCCCGTATACACTGGCTAGAAACTGCCACACTGTACAAGATAACCCATGTGGCATCCTATCATAGCTACAAATTCTTACTCATCAGCAAAGAAAAGGCAACGTATAATTCTACATTACCCACCCAGACACTGGTCCAGTGGCTTGTCTAACAGAGAGAGCCATCTTTTAAAGATCCATTTACCATAGGCCATCCAACATAACTTCCAGTGCCCTGAACATAACACTGAAAATGCCCTCTACACTTCATAGCTCCCTTTGGAAGAAGACAAAGTGCCTTCCGGCTCTGATTAGGTGGGAAGTTAGCCTTAGAAACATCCATCAGATACCCAGGGGGATCGCATCATCCAGTTCAGAGAGAGCAGATACAATAGCAGAACACATGGACACATGACACAGGCCACTCCTCTCATCAGCTCTTAGCTCTTCCCTCCGAGGCACAGAGCAGGGCAATGCAACCGCCCCTGTGGAGGGCTGGAGCCGACCTCAGCCTGCCAAGTGGGCAATGGGAGTCAAGTGGTTTGAGATTGTTTCTTTTTTTTTTTTCTTTTCTGGAAAAGCGGCTCTGAAGCTTATGTCAGAAAGGAAAGCTTGTGATGTAGAGACTGGCTCTCAACACACTCAGAAGTTGCTCGGTAAATGTGCTCTGCCTCTGTAATATAACGAATGTGGCCTCACATGCCACAGGAAACTAATGGCCAGTTAGAGACCATGGAGGGGTGTGATTTATAAGGCCGGGAGGCTAGAAACCACAAAATCACCTCCAGGAGAAGACAGATGAAATCAATCAGTCATACTGGCCTGTGACTGGAAGTTCCTACTCCGCTATTAAAAACGCTGTTGAAGACAAATTAGTGAGAAGGGAGATTTCTCATCATGTAGTAATTAAAGAACAAAGATATAAATGGCACAATACCAATTATGTAAAATAACATGTGTCTTATATAGGCAAGCATATTTAATTTTCAAAAAGATATTTCTACCTTGCAATACTATTATCTGGGTAGTACAGTGAAAAGTTGTTTTTAATCAGTATATCCCTTTTGTTACTGGAAACACATTTTATAGTGCTGGGGACACACACTTGCCTAGCGTGTGCACAAGACCCTGGGTCCAATCCACAGATCATCAATCAGAAAGTCAGTCAGTTAATGAAGCTACTAACAAATCAACCTGCATTTTACAGTGAGTATGTGTTACTCTCAGAAACACCACTATTAATGTTGGACATATGGAGCAGTGGGTTGTGTCTGGGCTGGGTGCCGGCTGGAGATGGGAGGTGGGCAGAATGTAGAGGGGGTGCTCAAACTGATAGAACTGAGCAGGTATGAGGAGGGTGAAGCATGGGGGCCCCCGGAACTGCTTGTGTGACCTCAGAGGCCATGCATGGAGGCAGGAGAAGAACCAATCAAGGGGCAGATGGGGACAGGACAGGCAAGTGCTGAGATACTGGGTGCAATCAGTGCCCAAGTTCAGGACAGACAGAAGCCCAGGGACCTAGGAGGAGGAATAAGATAAGCCACTGATGGGGGTGGCCCTCAAGAAAGGAGCTGGCAGAGATAATGTGGGAAGGAAAACCCAGTGGGACCGACCTTACCTGGTTACCAAGAGAAAGATTAAGAGCCAGAGCCAGAGGCTCTTATGTTTGTTGGCCTTTGGGACTAAACATTTGGCAGAGCTGTCACTGAACCCTCCCAAGGACTAAAGTGGCCTAGTGGATAGAACAGGGCCAGAACTGGAGGCTATCTGGACTGGATAAGAGATGAGTAGAAAAGGCTTGGGTAGAGTGCTTGCATAACAAATACAGAGCTCTGGGTTCCTCAGCACTGCAAAAACCTAGGGGTGGTTATACAAGCCTACAGACCCCAGCTCTCAAGAAATGGAGGCAGGAAGTTCAGAAGGTCAAGGCTATCCTTGCTATGAAGCAAGTGAGTTCTAGGCCAGCCTTCGATACATGAGACAGTAGAGAAGAGAGACAAAGAGACGAGAAGAGACAGAGAGATGAGGAGAGAGACTCAGGGTGGATGGCATGTGTAGAGAAAGGGAAGGAGAAGAGAAGCCAATGAAGTTGCTTATTCAATGGTAACTGGGGAGACAGGGCTACCCCAGAAAGAAAGGAGGGGAGAGAGTCACCCTTGCCCCACCTTCAAGAAGCCAGGAGGAGAATATCACAGGGGGAGTGAGTGATCCCAGGGACAAGATGGAGTTCCAAGGGGGCAGTGAAGCTACTGGGGAGATGGAGGAGGTAGGCAGAAGGGATGCAGAAGCTTCTCTGAGCCCCTCCTGGACTGAGCTCTAAGACTGGAGCTGTCATTTCACCCTCTCAGCGTTCTGAGTGAGGGTGCAGAATACCTCTGCCATACTGGGTACTCGGTCAACAGGCGGGCGAGATGATCGTGATGTGGAATAAAGAAAATAGCTTGGATGCAATGAACTGTGACCCAGGAACTACCTAGGTACTCCCCCTAAGGCAAAATGCAAATGAAACCAAACTCCTCAACACGCAGGAGCATATCTGCCAGCCAGCATTCAAATGTGGGCCATCTAGAATAGAAGGTACAAAGGGCACAGTCCTTTAACACTGAGCTCTGACTAGGGTGGCATGGGATGGTCTCACACATGGACCTGACTGTCACTGTCTGATCTGGTCAGAGAGCCTACGATCCTTATTTCAGGGACCTGATATTTATAGCTCTCGAGGCAGAGTAGAGCCTTTGTCGTGGTCTCCCACCTTACGGGGAGCTGCTGAAGAGGGAGGGGGGGATATGGGTCCTTTCCGAGATCTCCAATTGCATTTCCGCGTGCTCTCGACATCACCAATAGCCTCTTTCAGAATTCAGACGTGAAACAGCCACACAGAGGTGTGAGAAAGGCAGGAAGGACAGAGAGTATAAGACAGAGGCCGGCTATTTGTTTCATCTCTTCTCGGAGCCTTTGATGGAGAGGCAGGGTGCCTAGGATCCTACGGAGGATCTGCCCTTGTGCCCGCAGTCAGTTGGTCATGGCTTTGTGATTGAAACAGGTGCAAGCACTTCCTCCCACCCACCTGCCCCTGGGAGCAAGGCCAGAGCTAGGAGGCTAGCTTTGGCCAACCAGCAAGGTCAAAACATGCCCTTTGTGTCAGTCACTAAAATTGTAGCCCAAACAGTGGAGACAGAAGACATTCAAATGATGAAGCTGCCACAGCTGTGACAATGGCCCCAAGCTGGGTCAAAAGAAATCACACAATTACTAGACCAGGAAGGCTCATCCTATCTACCTTTCTTCTACAGCACCCCCGCTGTCTTTTCATAATTCTCCGGCCACCCAAGTCATGTTCTTAAACTATGTATCTTAAAACCCTCTGATGACTTTCCATGCCCTGACAGATGCCCTGGCACCCTCAGCTTCGGTATGGCTATCCAGAATCCTATCATCCTCTTTCCTTTCTCCTTAGCTTGTTTAAAGGGTGACAGCTGTGAACTTGCCTTGTTCTTCCACACGTCTGCTTCTGTATCTCAGCAGAAACCATCTCCTCGGCATCAGCCGCCTTCTTGACTTGCTGGTCAACTCCCACTCACCCAAGTTCTGCTGAAGACCCTGCCTGCTGCACCCACATGCCAGTCAATGGCTTACTCGTTAAGCCCCTTGGCTAGCTTGGAACACTATGACGCCTCTGTTAAGTTTCTCCAAAGAGTGATCTGACATCTCCTAGTGCTCAATGTAGAGCCTGTCACACGGTTTGGGTGTTCAGGGCATGTATCAAGAAGTCAAGCAGTCTTAGAGATCATGGTTAGCCAACTAAGTGTTCTAAAACTCATCCTCTAGAAGCCATAAGTAACCAGTCTTAGGTCCTCGTGAATCTTTGAGGTCGATTTCCACCTTGGTTCACAACAGTCAGCATCTTACCCTTTGGAAACTCAGTTCAGATCCACTAAACAAGATGCTGAAGAGAGGATTCGTACAGCCTCTGCCCAGAACATTGTTAATGACCGACACATGCTAAAGGCCAGCAGTGAAGAGTTTGGCACTGGCTGGGATGAGAGAAAACAGCATGTTCCCCCGAATGTCCTGGCGATGAGAAGACAGGACGCACCCTTGGAGAAAGCCATTAACAAAATTCAGGACTTCGTAGGGTTACTCTGAGAACTAGGCCTCTTACCTGCTTCTCTCCACTCACTCTAGAATGTGCCTTCAGCCGCTCTTTTAATTTGAAGCTGAGTCTCATGGCTAGCGAATTCAGTAACTGTCTGTACTCCTTCCTGCCAAGCCTCCAATTAAATGATTAGGCTGTGTTCAGTATTACTTAGCTAGGAATCTACAGCGGATTGATCGTCCGGAGGAATAAAACCAAGTATCTCAATGCTGTTTCACTTACCCTGTGCCTTTACATACAGCACAGTCTTCATCCCTACTTGTATTTCTGGTACTTCAATTCCTCAGCTCTCTTCGGTTTCTCTCAGGTATTTACTGCAGGGGTGGAGGATGATCGCGGAGTTCTAAACAAGTGTACCATCCTCCGGATTCTAATCAGACACAGACACGCAGGTGTCCCAAGACGCCTGACTCTCCCTTCATTTAAAACCTGTCCATCAAGACCTGATAGTTCATTCAGGAATCCATGAGTGGGAAGAACGTAGCTTTGCTCGACCCCGCCCCCCTACCATGTCTGAATTCCTAGGACACTAAAGAGACTGTGAAAAAATTCATCTCCTCCCACACATTAGCTGATTTCATAGCAGATCTCTTCATCTGCCAGGCATCATCTGACTCCTGTGCTGAGGCTGCCCCCCTCCCCCTCATTCCAACCTATAGGGCTGGGACTGTTGTTTTTCACACATCGTCTGGTGTCTCCCCTCCCCCAGTACAAAGGCGCTGGTAACTGTTACTCACATACATGCAAGGCAGGAGCCCTGAGGGGAAAAACACTTGCTGATTCCTGGAAGTAGAACTGTGTTAGTTAGACATGCCTAAAAAGGGGGTAATAGAAAGAAATTGTTTACTTTTATTAGGAAGCATAGGAAAAGAAGCCAGTTCTACCTTTTTTTTTTTTTAATTTGAAGCTCAGGATGGCTTCATGTCATCAAGGTTAGCTTTGAACTCTTGATCCTACAGCTCCATCTCTGGAGTAGTGGGATTACAGGAATATGACACCCTGTGGGGCTTATTTCTATTTCTAGACCATGGTCTTTTCAAGGCACTAACATCTATGGCAACTTTATCCAGACGAGATACTTTCTATAAAAGCATCAAGTTAAGTGCATGTTCAAAGCCACTCTGCGGATGATGAGCATCACCAAGAAGAAGGCTGAAGGCCTGGGGCAATGCGGCATGCAGGGAAGAAAGAGGGCAGGCAGAGCTCTGGTGAGAAGCTGACTGACTTAAATCTTCCTTCTCCATTGCCTGCTCTTGGCCACTCCTTCTTCCTGGTTCTTGGGACTCTGAGGAAGAAAAGTACATGCCTGATCGGATCTCCTCTTGGGGAATCTCTGTATGCTGCAGATTAAGAGGTCTACTAGAAACCAGGAAGTCTCAAATTCACCAGCCAGACAACATCCAAGAAACAGCCAAGGGTCATGACAGAGTCAAACCGTTGCCTATTGGCCTCCAGAGGAATAAAAGGTCTACTTTTGAGACTGTACCATGTGGTTTTCCTGAAAAGAGTAGGATCCATGAAGATGCAGTCTTTGTAGGGGTGTTTGTGAAGTCAGGTCACAAGATTCCATAAGGCCTCTAAATGACCATCTTTGTTTTCGTAGCAGATACTCTACCATGAGTAATCTTCTCTGTGTATACAGAAAAACTAACAATGACCTCTTACACTGGTATGGACGTGTGGTTTACCAAGTCCTTGGTGATTTACCAAACATTTTTTTTGGGGGGGGGGATAGAGTCTGTCTATGTAGCCCAGGCTGGCCACAAATTGCCATTCTCTTTCTTTAACCTCCTACATGATGGGATTACAGGCATGTACCCCACACCTTATTTAGCTAGTACTTTTTCACACAGGAGCTCATGGAGTGATCAACACGGTTTTGCCAACTAGAGTAATTATTATTTCCATTTTATAGATAAGGACACAGCATGCGAGACATGGGTTATACACTCAGTCCTACTGGTTCCTTGGGAAACACAGTGGAACATAGGTCATTTGTGTCCTTCTTGCTTTGCTGCTCTAACTCTCACGACAGCCCCTCATTCACCTTTAGACAGGATCAGTGTTGATGGCACACAAGACAAAACTTCAGAGGTTGTTACCACACATGTGAAGTTAAATGTCCTCCTCATGGCCTAGAACACAACATGTCCCGGATCCCATCTCCCACTGGAAAATCCCCAGGCACCATGGTTCAGATTCCCATTAAAAACCAGTGTCTCACTGACGGGAATACAACTGGACCAATGGCCACTGAACGAATACCAGGACCTGGTCCTGAAGACAAGCCTTGCTGGAATGTTCACCTATACCATAAACTGAGGAGGGTTCGATGCACACCCCTGTGGTCTGGCTTTCTTCCCACCCCCATTATTATCTTCCCTTTCTCCCCACCCTCTTTTTGTAAGATCACATATATCCCACATTTACATAGTTGAGCATGATTTTGAACATCTGATTCGCCTGTCTTCCCCCACCAATTGCTTTAGAGGTGTGTACCAGCAGAGCCAGTTTGTACAATGCTAGGGACGTAATTCAGGGCCTTATTTGTCCCAGGCGAGTGCTCTACGAGCTGAGGTATATCTCAGCTCTTTGTCCCCATCTACAGCCTTCTTTGATCACACTTTCATTCATGACTGAAAGAGAATTGTATTTACCACGAGTTTGGGGGCCTTCCTAGCAGAACAGAACACAGGACCCATAGAGCCTTAAGACAAAAGTGTTGGAAGCTCACCTCTATGACAGAGAGTGCATAGTGGGTAACGGGGATGTATAATTGGTTTGCAGCACACTCTCCACATACAACCAGGCAGGGGTGACGACAGCACTATTCATTTTAAAATAAAACTAACTGTCTTTGAAGGAGGCAAACAGCTCCCCGTGACTGTGGATAAAAAGGCTGAGCTATTTAAGTTCTCTGCCCAGGTGTGGGGGATACCAGGCTGGCGGTTGCTAAACCCTAGATTAGCCTTCAGGAGCTGAAGCCCTCCTCCTGTCATTTGGCAAAGCAGAATTTTCTGCGAGAGAAGAAGAAAGAGTACTTGAAGAGAATCATTTTGGGTAAGTCCAAAGGGTCTCTCAGCTACTGAAGAAGGTCTTCTTCAACAGCCTGGCCCTGGGAGCACTCAGATTTTCCCAAGCCAGTTCTCCTATCTAAAAGGAGGAAGAAAATGTGCACCAGGCAAAGATCCACTTTGGGTTTTCTGAAACCTAGCTGGTGGGAAAGCACCCCCCTCCTCTCTCACACACACGCGCAACCTAGGAAACAGGGAGATGTCCTCTTCTCTTAGAGTATGGCCCTGAGGAAATTCTGCGGTTGTCACGGAGCTTGGAAGTGTTGATCCAGATGTGGGGTGCTGGAGGTACAGTTACACTGATGGAAAAGTCATGTCACAGGCAGAAATCTGGGGCTTGCTGCAGTCGGCGCTAAGCAGCCTGAGTGGAAACATCATTGCCAAGATGCCCAGGCTGAGGCCCACCTTCACGGGGCCATATTGTGGAGCTTAGTGTACAGGCTGGCCTGTGGGCAGTCTATGGGGATTATCTGGGTTGCTTACATTGAATTGGAAAGACCTGCCCACTGTGGGTGGCACCGTTCCCCAGGCAGAAGATTCCAGAGTGTATAGGAGTGTGAACTGAGCTGAGCGCGGGCACGCTTGCACTAATTCATGGTTCTTGTCTCTCTTGCCACTGTGACTTCCCTGCCATGACAGTTTATGACCTGGCATTTTGAGCTGGGGTACAAACTCTTTCTCCCCTATGTTGGTTTGGTTTGAGCATTTTATCACAGAAATAGGTCTGGGTTTCTATATGCCCTGAGGCCATACAATAAGGATTTTTTTTTTTATAAAGCAAATGTAGTTTGGACAAGGAAAAAAGCAAAGACAGAGAGGGACATTTCTTACTTGTAAAGTTTACTTATGTACTGCTATATATTTGACTTATTGAGTACAGGCAACTTTTATTTCAGTCATTATCATCTTGATCTTATGCCTTATGCAAATCCATATACCTGTGGCAGAAAAGGGCAGGGTTGGGGGGCAGAGCAGGACCTGCCAGACATTCCCTGGGGCTGAGTGGGATGGTGAGCAGGGGCTTCCATTCCCGTCAGCTCTGGACCACACTGACCTGCCAGGAATACTCTGCTAAGCAACTGCATGACCCGTCAACCACTCCCTGCAAGTCCTGTGCCGGTTTAGTTAGCAGGTGGCATTGGGAATGGCTCAGAACCCAGCCCGTGCAAGTCAGTCTAAGTGAGACCCACCCTTATGTATGAATTCAGTAACTCCCCCGGCATTGCCCTTCCCTCCTTTATTGCCATTCAGCCACCAGCCATTCTGTGAAGAATTACTCTTTACCATCTATCTCCCCCAAGATTATGAGATCTGAGAGGGGACGGTCTGTTTTGTTCTCAGCGTTATCTTTGGCTCTTCTAACAGTGTGTGGTACCGGGTGGAGGTTCTGGCTAAGGCAGCGCACTCCCACCGCAGCAGGGACAGCTCCATTCTTCTTCTATCAGGCTCTCGGTGTTATAATCTCCTGGCAGGTTTCCATTCTGCATGTGCACCTAGCGGCACATCCTTGAGTGGCATTGCGTTCCCACTCACAGCACAGGAACTTGAGGGAGAATAAAGAGGAGCTGTCCAGGTGAAACAGTTCTTTTTCACAGAGCTCTTCTTCTAAGGGGAAGAAGAGAACTTATTCTGAGCTAAAAATAGGAATGGCCATGGCTGAGGAACACGGGCTCAGGTTGCCCTGCACGATATGATCCACTAGGAAATAGTAGGTGGACATTTTACAGTCAGAGAACAAAAGGGAGCTATGGATTAGTCAACGGATTTGACAAATACATTGGTGGACACTCCTGGGAGTCGGTTACAGCAAAGTGGGGGAGGGGCTGTAGCTGTCAGATGCTATATGATGACATCCTTAGCCCCGTGGTTGGTGAAAGTTAGTGGGTCTTCTTTCTTTTTTTAATTTATTTATTTTTCATTGATTTTATTGAGCTATGTTAGTGGTTTTTCAAGTTAAGACACTAACGATTTTCCTTGATAGAAGGATGTTAGATCAGATCAGTGGCTATTAAGAAGACTAAAAATAACACAAGATAATTTTAGCTCTGGATCTGCAATGTTTCACCTCTCCAGAATCACCAAGGCTAACCGATCAACTTTCTAGTGGGGTCTTATCTTAGGTTTGGGCTTCTCAGGAAACTTCAGTTGACAGGTGTTACCAGGGACCACGGGTAGGGTAAAATGATGGAGGGTAGGAAGACAACAAAGAGGAGAAAAACCGGAAGGAAGAAGCGTGAATTTTAACACTTGCAAGGTCTTAGAAAACACCCTCAAATATCCTTCAATAGACTCCTTGTAATAATCACCAGTTGATCTGGTTCAATGTTGAAATCCCCATAACAGAAAAGTTAGAATACAAGACGCCCTATCGATACAGGGTTTTTTTTTTTTTTTTTGTCTTAGTTTTCTTCTTACATCTGAGAGTCTTTGACAAAACCTGAAATTCTACGAAGATAATGAAATACATTATCTTTTCAGCACTTACATACTTTCTGGCACTCTTTCAAGTACCATCCCCTCACTGCATTTTCTGGGGGCTTGATAGGAAGGCCCCAACAGCTCACCGCTCTTTCCTACTCCAAGCCCCCAGGCCCACAGCCAGAGCCTTTTACCAGAACCCGGGGCATCTCTATGATCTCAGTACATCATCTATTACAGTCATAGTAAAACCTAAAATCCCAGGACTTTATCCAAAATTCTTCCTTCCCACGTCATTTCTGACCACCGACCTGCCTTAACTACGCTGGTAACTACTTCAGGGCAGCAGGAGCCCCAGCCTGGGACTCCTGGTGATGGTGCAGGGTCCCACACTTTCTGTGGGACCCCCATAGGTATTATAAAGAAAGGCATCTGTGCTCTTCTCTTTAGCTATCTGACTACCAATTCAAAAGTCCCACTCAAAATACGAATGTCCCAGGAGGTTCACAGAGAGAAAGGAAAAAGCTGACACCTGGGGCCAGTCAGGAAGAGCTGTCACACACACAGTTCTGATGACTATCTTGCAGGACACGCTGGAGCAGAGAAGTGTCACAGGTGGGTGAGACCATTGCTTGACCAGCACTACACAGTCACACACACCTCCTGCCCTCTACTAAGAACTAAATGCCATGTCAGGGTCCCAAAGACGGACTTAAGAGACGGGATCACTGGAACTGCTTCCTCCTTTCCCCACGTGAGCACACAGAGCTCAGTTTGTTTCTCTGCTTTTCATTATTACTTGGCTTTTCAGTTGGTCTGCTGAGGCCGGGGGCCTTACCATCTTTTGGGGTTGCCAGTCCCAGGCTTCGCCATTAACAAACTCTGATAACACGGGGGATCCTCAAGGACGAAAACATGGTGCTCCTATTTCTTCATTCCCTCTCCCATGTAAACCTGGCTGCAGTATGAAACCCTGGGTTTCAGATGACATGGGACCCAGTTTAACACCAGCCTTCCTCTGGTTGGGGACCTCTTCACCCTGGTGTCTGAAGTAGGCCAAAGATCACTCCTGTGGGGACCTTATAATACAAAATGAAAACCCGGTGGACCAGTGGCTCACGAGTAGGACACACTGGGTAACATCACTAGTACTAACTACAGTGGCCACTGATGTCACTGCGTCCTCGCTCCAGGCCTTGGAGTAGCCACAGCAGACACCCTGTTTACAAATGATCAACGTGGGCTCACAGAAGGCTCCGGCACTCCCCTGGCAAGCACCACACTGCCGATAAGAGCTCAGACTTGCTTGCTGCAAAGACCCAGCTCCTTGCTCACGCCTAGGAGTGATGGCAGCCAGGGGAGACACGGATCTCATCTCAGATAGATCCCACCTCTATGTAGTGAGCACCAGATTCCAAAGAGTCACCATGATGGACTCATGACCCCAACTTCAGGAGCTGAAGGGCTCATGAGCAGAGCAACCCAGCAGCCACTTGGCCCTGTATTTGGATTTGCAAGAAGTGTTACTGTCAGATGGGTGGCTTCAACCAAACAAAACAGGCTCCTGTCCTGCTGTGCACTGAACAACTTCTAAAAGGTTAGCATAATTAACACTCTCCTTTCACGGCGTGCTTTTCAAATTCTCTGTATACTGCTATTATTTCTCCACTGAGTCATCTCTGGAAGAAGAAGAAAAAAAAAAAACCTCCTGGTGTTCAGCTTCTTCAATTTTTTTTCCTCTTTCTAGGCTCCATCCTTTGTCTTTCCCCTGGGGTCCCGGCACCTCTAAATAAAGCACAGAGGGCATCCAGAATGCACACAGAAAGTGTCTTTAACTGCTGGGGCATTCCTGATAAATGGTCTCCTCCCCTCTCTCCCTCCCAGCAGAGGTGTGACCCTACTCGGACTCCATGTTGCCTGGGTAGCTGATTCAGCTGCTGTTATATTGATGCAAGCCTCAGGGTTTCCAAGTCAGACTGTGTGCTGGCTCGTTTTATGTCAACTTTACACGTTAGAGCTATCTGAGAGGAGGGACCCTCAATAGAAAAAAAAAATGCCTTCACGGGATGGGCTTGTGGTGTATTTTCTTAATTCATTGTTGATGTGGGAGGGTCCAGCCCATTGTGGGCGGTGCTCCCCTTGAGCTGTTTGGTGGCCCTGGGTGTTGTAAGAAAGCAGGTTGAGGGAGCCATCAGGAGCAAGCAAGCCAGCAAACAGCACTCCTCCATGGCTTCTGCACCAGCTCCTGTCTCCAGGTTCTTGTCCTGCTTGAGTTCCTGCTTTGGCTTCCTTCGATGATGAACGACAATGAACTACATGCAGAAGCATAGGACAAACTAAACCCTGTCCTCTCCACGTACCTTTTGTCTATGGTGTTCATCGCAGCAACAGCAACCCTAACTAAGACAGGGTACCACAGGTTTCTTGGCATCTGTTTTCAGACGCTGAGGGCTGAGCCAACAGGGTTTACAGTTTCCATGGAAGCATGCAGACGCACGGCACGTGCCCCATCCTTAGCGTGCAAGCATTGCAGGTAGCAAGGGCTGTTGTTTGGATTTCGGAGGACGTGGGTTCCAGGCTCCTGCCATGGTGGCAGTGACTATAAAGATAACGGTTCAGAGCATCCCTTTCCAAGTCTGTAAATCAAAGGTCTAAGCAAAGACATACCCCGGGGACTCCATTTAGGCAGTGTCCATGACACCACACAGGTGCACTCAGTTTATACTGGGGACTGCGGCCGACTGGGATTCTGCCCTGAGGCGCCACTCGACAGCTTCCTGGCAAATCCCAGAGTCATTTCTCTCATCTCGTAATTTATGTCACAAGTTCTATAGAAAGTAAGAAGCTGTCCACTCCTGCAGGATGAGAAATCCACAGAAGACAACATGGGGAAGGGCAGGGAGCGAGAAAGAGAGAGATGGGGATAGAGAGAAAAAGAGGAAAGGAGGGGAGAGGGAAGGGGGGGTGAGGGACAGGAAAAGTGAAAGAGAGGCATGAGAAAAGAGGAGGGAAGGAGAGAAGGAAAGAGAGAGATTCAGCTCTTTCCAATACATAGCTTTTGAAAAACCAACTAACCCTTTGGGGCATTCTGTGAAATAAAATACACAGAAAGACTCAACGGGAGGAGAGCATTCAATTATTCAAAGGCACATCATTAAAGCAAACTGTGCCGTGCTGGTGGGGCCCGGGCAGCGACTGTGTTCAAGGCAAATACTCAATTCCCCTGAGACCTTTGTTACTGATGGTTACAAAAACATAGCCTAGAATATTGTATTAGTGTCATAATGGCCTAATGACTGGGCAGGCAGGCTGCAAATTCTCAGCTGTTCCGAGGCAAGGGACCTGTGGTCTTCTGAGGCTCACAGATTCCTCACCTGAGCCAGGAAGGGGCCTGATTGAATTATAGGTCTGTTAGCTTTTGTCACAGGAAATAGAAGAAATTCTATTACAATACAGGATGGCAAGAGCACATACCTCAGCTCCAAGGGACATCCAGCTCCTTGGGCCAGAGATCGCTCACTTTTTCTCCCAAAGAACTCATTTACACAGGGTCAACTCGACTCAAGAACCTATGTGTGTTTTCCGGGGGGCAGGTGGCAAACAGACAAAAATGTACTTTATCCTTTTATTATGAGAAAACAGATAATCCCTGTTTTCTTTCTTAAGTGTTCAAATTGTCTACAGAGAGTATGTGTTCTTTTATGAGAAACCATAAACAGTTTTCCAACACAAACCATCTCCAGGGCCCGTGCGTGAGCAGTGACTACGCTTTGGTAGGGGAAGAGGCACAAAGTGGAGTTTACAGGGCCCGTGCCTGAGCAGTGACTACGCTTTGGTAGGGGAAGAGGCACAAAATGGAGTTTATATATTGCCATCCTCCAGGCCTGGGAATGCTCCCAGCCTTGGTTCAATGCAAATGTCTTTAACCTCCCAGGGAAAAAGGGCTCATGCCCACCTCAGCACGGGGTCTGGCTGGTGGAAGGCATGAACAATCCCTGGGGTCCCTCCCCACATTGCCAGTGACAAATCCTAAATTTGGCATCCGCTGGAAGCAAACAGGTTCCTTTTCCTTCTCCCCAGAGTCCCAGACCTGGCCCAGAACTGCGACAGGCTGTGGTTTTCAAAGAAATGCTTTCCTTTGGAAAAATTCTTTCCTGCTTTTAGCAGAACTTTCCCAGAAGACCGCGCCCACCTACTGCTACTTGTTTAAGCGATTACTTGGCACCAGGATGCAATTTAATTAAAGATTTTACTTAAATGTGTGCCCTCTGGGACTGGGAGGAAACAAGGGTATTTTTCTAGTCAACTGGCAGCATGGGGTAGTGGGTGACTGGACCATGGTATCAGGCTTTTTTGATGTACACACACACACACACACACACACATACACACACACACATTTCTGAAACAAGACTCTCAAGACTCTCAAGGTTGATGTACCAGCTAAAAGCTTTCAAAATTCCCAGAGCTTATGAAATTCTTGGGAATGCCAAACTTCTGGGATTTGCTACTTGGCTTCAGAAGGTGTGAGAAATTGCCAACAGCAGGATCTGCCCTAAAGAAACAAGAAGCAGGGATTTCATTGTATCAGCGTGAAACACGATCTACTTTTTTTTTTCTGTTCCCCCTGCGTAGTCTAGGGAAAAACTGCCTTCTCTTTATGCTGCTTGAATATTACACTGAGTTTAATATCCCGATAGTTTTCCTTCTTGGCTAGGGTGACTGCCAGTTTTGTAGACTGGTAATTCATGTCATTTCTTGGTTCCTTTATCTTTATTTTATTAAAAAAATGTGTCTCCAGTGTATAGAGCATTCTCTGGTGCTGCCAGCCATCACTATAGATTTTCTGAATGAATGCACCTGCTGAGTGGAGCGCAAGGGAGCTGTGTGTGTTTTTATGTGTACGTGTATGAGTGTGTATGCATGTGTGAATGTGTGTGTATGTATGTATGTGTGTGTGCGTGTGTATGTATGTGTGTGCATGTGTAGATGTGTGTATGTGTGTGTGAGTGTGTATGCAAATGTGAATGTGTGTGTGCGTGTGCGCGTGTGTATGTATGTGTGTGTGTGTATGTATGTGTGTGTGTGTGTGTGTGTATGTATGTGTGTGTGTGTGCATGTGTAGATGTGTCTTTTGCGCCTGGGGCCAGCAAAGTATCTAGGCTCCATGAGTGCACCCATGGTTTTACAGACCTGAACTCGGGAAAGGATGTAGCTATGTCTTGGCTGGTGGTGTTAAGGGAATCAGTGACATCACCAGGAGACATCTAGACATTCCTGACCAATCACGACCTGTCATGGAACTACAAGTGCCATTCTCCGAGGCTTCCTACAGGAATCTGCTCTTCATATCCTCCTCAGTGTGTGCCGTTCAGTTCAAACTGCAGCAGGCCAGTAATATGGACGGGCCTGCTGCCCACCACTAATGTTCAAGACAGAAATCCTCAACCATGGGGTTTGTGGACATTGAGAGGAACATACACCAGGGAAACTGGTGTGAGTTCTGAACCACGCACGCACGCACACTGTCACAAACTGCAGGAAAGCCCTTCTCGCTCACACATGTGCCCTACAAAAACCAGAACTCAATAGGACGCCGCAGAGATACACACTCGGTAAGAGCATTCCTGGTCTCTGCCAAGGTGTGCGGCAAATGGGCTATTTTATGCCATCCTGGGCAGAGTCTGTTCTCCTCACCTGTTTGAATAGATCAGGCAAAGAGGTGAAGTACGTGTGTCTTACGTTAAAATGCTGGCTACCACAAAGCAAAGAGAAAGGACCATGCAAGCATTCCTTGCGCACCAGTGCAGTCCGTTAGTTGGTACGGCAAAGGCACATCCCTCTGCTACCTGTGACCCTGGAAGACAGTCTGGGGTCACGGTCAAGAGCATAAGTAATGGAGACAGAAAACCTAGATGAGAACCTTACAGGGCTGTTAGCCCTGTGACCTTGGCCAAGCCAGTTACCCTGAGTTTTAGGTTGCTCATTATCTACACACGAAACAGTGATACTATACTTTCTTCATATGGTTGATTAGAGTATCGCATGGGAGAAGGTAGGGAGGAACTTGCTCCGAGTCCAACCACACACCACTCACACCTTGCAGTAAATGCGAGCAATGCGCTGCAGGTTAGCAAGTTGTTAGTGATGTGAGGAAGCGGGCTTTGCATCTTCAGGAAATCACACCACAGCTCTCTGCTTGACATAACAGCAGCCATATCAAAATGATAAGGCGGTTTGACTCGGCATCTTCTATCCACACTCACCATCTGCTTCAAAACCCCCTCTAGACAAACAGGATGGAGAATGCTTCCCGGCTCATTCTTGCTCTGCCATGGTCTACATTTTTGGAACCCATCTTTGCCTGCTTATTAACAACAATGAACACTGCACCTATCTCCTTTGTGCATTTCTCATGCTGTTGCTTGTGACTTCAAAATGTTTTTATGGGGAATCAAGTAGTATCATCACACACACACACACACACACACACACACACACCCCATATCATGTTTAAATCATGCTAAATAGATCTATAGTCTCAAGCAATTACCCTTTCTTCAAACTCCATTTTAGTAGCTTCTTACAGTATCCAGCCTATTATCACACTTACTACATCTGATCTACAGAATTTCTTACTCTTTCTAACTATAACTTAGTACCCACTGGCTACTTTCCCTCTGCTTGCCAACCTGCTTCTGGCAGCTACCACTATCCTGTCAATTACTATGAGATCAAAAGTTTTATACCCAATATAATAGAGCCAGGACATACTTGTATTTTTGTGCCCACTTCATTCTTCTGATGGCTTCAGAGTATTGCAGACTCAATGATTTTGTTTACATTCATTAACCATTTATGGTACTTACTACCTTTTCACTGACTGGCTATTGTGCACGCTGCTGTAGTGAGGACTTTTGGAGTGCAGCGTGTATGGGCATGGGCATGACAAACACGTGTCTGCCTTCCCTTTCCTTCCCTCCACTCAGCAGATAGGAAGGCCAAGGGTCTTCTCTGTCGCCAGGCCTCTGAGATCAATCAAAATGGCCCTAGCTGCACTTTATCTCACCAGCTCTCTGGAGGTCAGTGCCTTAAAGAGTCATTGAGTGTAGATCTACAATTCCATGCCTGAACTCTGTGTCCTGATGGGATGCTGACTTATCCTATATCTATATCTGGTGACTGGTGCTGGACCCTGGTTTGTCCAGTGCCTGTGTCTGGGGACACATAGGAGACATTGGACATCCATAGGACAAAAAACAATGCAACCAGACAGGCCCTCTATTGCACACTGAGCAGAGCTGCCGGGGAAGCAGAGATATGTGTGTAACGGATGAAGGCACAGGGATTTGTAAACAGCCAGTGCCAATCACGGATCACCCCAGCTCAATAAAACGTCTTTATGGGGTAATTAGCAGTTCATAAAATCTGTTGAGTCACTTGCAAAGCTCTGCAGCCCTCCTTCAGCGCTCTTGCTGCCAGTGGGCCCCAGGGAGGCATTAGCTTTCACTATGATGAATCGCAAGCCCTCCACAAGGTAGACAGCAGCTGCTCACGCACAGGACAGTACACAAAACATCTCTCTGTTTCTGCTGACTACAAAGGCAGTCCTCAGCCAACCCAGAGGAATACTATGCTGTCGCAGGAGTTGGCTATGGGCAGAGTCGGGGAAGGAGGAACTGATGGTGTCCCCATCTTCAGGCTCCAGAGTCTCATCTTACTAACAGGTGGAACACCGCGGATCGCTCTTTGTAGAATTAGAAAGCAATCATGTGAGCTGCCTGCTCCTAGCACCTAGCACAGCTCCAACCCTCTGGTGACTCCTACCTATATGTCCACTAGCCATGATGCTGCTGTTGGCAAGTTAGCATCTGTCGAGCACTCCAGCCAACACCCCCATTCCTCACTGGAACCCTACAGTGGATCATCTACAGCCTTCAAATGGGAACCCAAGATTTAGGAAGGATAAACTGGGTGTTTACCTTCGAGCTAGTACCCCTAAGTGCTTCCTGAATTTAAAAACATGTGGCTGGGGAAAAAAACTACTCTTAAAGTACAGAAGACTAAAATATCATAGCAGAAAACAAATATTCCTTATAAGTTAAAGAGATGAAAAGAAAAGTGGCTCTGAGGAGGTGACAATAATCCTCCTGCAGAACTGCGTGAGGACGTGCCACTGAGGAGACGGAGGTTGCTTGGGTTGGGTGAGTGGGTTAGAAGATGCGTGGGTGGGCAGGTGCATGGTTAGAGTACGTAGAGGGACAGGTGAGATAATAGAGGGGTGGATGGGTGAGAGGATGCATGTGTGGGCAGATGAAGGGACAGGTGTGAGTGTGGATACGTGAGGTGGACAGGTGAAGGGATGCCAAGACTGTATAGATGGGTGGATGGGAGAAGAGATAAACATAGGAGTGGATGAGAAGGCCTCTGTGTTTGTGGGTTTCCTGAATACTTCCTGGGATCACTGTACTTAGTCTAATCCTTTATTTACTTGTTGCCTCTTCAGTGAGACTTTTCATCCATCTCTTACTGTTAAGAAAGTATTTCTTCCCTACTCTGTAGCCGTAACCACTATTTTTGCGTTAACCAGAGCATTTATTACTACTTGATACTTAATTTTAAAACATATTTATATTTATTTTAGGTGTATTAGTGTACGTATGTATATATGTATATATATACACACACACACACACACACACACACACACACACACACACACTGGTGGTAACATGTGTTCCTGGTGACTAAGGAGGTCAAAAGAGATCACTGGAGACTCTGGAACTAGGGTCAAAGACAGTTGTGAGCCACCCTCTAGGTGCTGAAATTGAGCATCTGGAAGAGCAGCCAGTGCTCTTAACCTCTGAGCTGTCTCCTCGGCCCCTACTTAGTACTTTTCTATGTTTGTAATTTTCTCTCTCTCTTACGTTAAAATGCAAGCAGCACGAGGATTTTAAACTAGACTGGCCATGGTTATCCCTAAGACTGAGAAAAGTAGCTCAGAGTGGACACAAAGATCACTTAAAAGATACATGGATTAGTCGAAGAATAGAGGCACATACAGTGCATGTCACATAGCAACATACATTAACACATGGTATACCATCTCCTCTTAAATACATATTCTGGATTTCTAAAAACAAAAAAAGGGTCAACACTTGTGATAAAATATATTTCAATGTAGTTCCCATTGAACCTGCAGAATGCTGGTAGGATAGGAAGAATCCAACTCCAAGGCCAGCTGTTTCTAGGTGACAAAATGCCATCAGGACATGAACAGAGAAAGAGACTCTGCTCAAGCAATCACTGAGAACAATGACCCACGATGCTTACAAACTGCAAAGTCCCATTAGTTTTCTTTTTCTTCATTCATGGTTTTACATTCATCAGGGACTGCTGTGTCAGAGTTGTATAGCATGATGGGCCCCCAATAACGAAGGGACAACTTAAACCCAAGGGCTGACTAGGCCCAGTTGTGGGGTCCCCAAGGTGGAGGGACTGGAGAGAGGCTTCCAGACCTAGTCACTCCAGTTGGTTCTGGATAGCATGCTTGCATCCACAGAAAACAGCCTACTCTGCCACCAAAAATAACCAAGTGGCTTTGGATCAAACAGTGTGACAGAATATATAATTTGGGACATTATGGGATGAAGTATTGTTGCCCATGTTGATACGAGGTAGAAACAGGTCTCCACTGAGGGAAGATGGGTAGAAGTGGATTCAGCTAAGCTCCCATGCCCCTCAATGGTCTGGCTACTAACAGGCTTCCTCTCTGTAGGAAGAAGCAAGTGGTCCATGAAGCTAGGCTATCCCTTTCAGCAGGCCATCCATTCCCCTCACGTGAGGTACCAATAAGACAGTATAGCACTGGAGTCAACAGTCTTCGCTGTGTTACAACAAGTGAAGGAAAATACCATCCAAGCCCCTTTCAAGGAGAGAGAATTCTGAGGGTGAGAGCCAAGGGCATCAGTGAGAACAGGTGCGGGAGTTAATGTTTCCGCCAAATCAACTTTTGTGCAGGATGAGAATATTCTAACAGACACTCAGTTCCTCCTCGTTAGTCTTGAAGCCCTGAAACAATGGTCCCCAGGACACTGGAATTCCCTGATCATGTCACACTCAGAGAAGGGACCACCGAAGCTTAGTGACGGTTAGAGATGGGACTTGCCTCCTGGCAGAGAGTCTATATACTTCTGACAACTGGTCAGGGTCACCTTGCAGGAGAGACGTGAGCCCAGATCATGAAGCTGAGGGTGACTGCACGGACTGGGGCTGCATAGTTCCACACACCTCCAGCCTTCCATTCAAACTCAAGCCTCAGGTCAGAACCTGACAGTAGGTTAGGGAGTGTGGGTTCTCCTCAAGGGGGCCATGTTGAGTAAGTTTTCTTCTTTTGCTTTTCACTATGTTTCTCTTTAGCTGGCTTTCCTGAAACTGGGGGCAGGTCCTAATTTGTGGGGGCTGCCAGGGTTCAGGCTCTGATCCTAACGATTCTGTCAGGTAATGGTCTGACCTCAGCATACGCAAATTCTCACTCCCATAGACTCCACTCCTACGGCACAAATGACACGCGGTGAGCAATGCCACCGTCGCCGAGCTGATGCATCAGCTGCCAGCTCTCACACGCAGCCACCACCGTAAGGAGCAAGAGCATCTTCTCTGGATGCACGCACCTGTCTTGTTAATGACGCAATGCTCCCCATTAAGACACACAGTTCACAGTGGCAGCTCAGTTCAGTTAGAGCATTCTAAAAATAGCCTCCTGGAAAACACACACACACACACACACACACACACACACACACACACCAAACCAAACAGCCCCACTTGTGGTTTGCTCCAGGTCTCGCGCTGACGAAGGAGACAGCGGCAGTAGCATCCCAGGCTGCAGTCAGTCATGCTTTTGCAACTGCAGTTCCCAGGCCCACACTGCATCTGACAGGCACAGCGGTAGAGCGATCTGTTTGTAAGCTTGGCGAGACCTCACCCCTGTGTCCGTGCAGTCAGATGGAGCCCGTAGGGTGACCCTGGATGACCCCTCCTGGTGGCCCGAGTCACAGTGGTCCTCTTCCTGTTTCAGGCCTCCAGCCTTTCCCATCTAAGGTTCGAGGGGGAGTAAATGAACCCCAGCTGGGAAATTTAGAACTGGCATTTCCTACAAAAGGGAAGTAGTTGTGACACAAGATGAAGGCCACCTGCAGCTGCTGCTGATGCAGAGAGCAAGGCCCCTGGGGGCATGTGCAAGGACCAAGCAAGGGAGCAGATGAGGAGGCATTGCATTCTGGAAGTAACCAGGCTGGCCTATGACAAGCTGAGGCAGATGCAATCTAGGCCACTGCTCTAAGTCACCACCAGGGTCCCTCGTTGGGCCACTAAAATGTTGCAGACAGCGGTTGAAAAATTATGGCAGTAAGCCCTCATCTGGGATCTCTAGGGTGATGTAGCCAAGGACACACAGTTACTTAGTGGCAAAGCAGTTAAGAATCCAACACGTCCCTGACTCCTACCTCTGGCTTCATGTTTGTCTTCTTCAGTCTGTCCCCTCTCTGTCCCCTGGCACTACAGGTAGTGCCAACCTACGTCATCACCTGTTTCATGTTGATTCGCTTTGGAATCTCAAGTGCCTGCATCTCCGATCTGACTCTGGTCACCCTGTGTCACCATCTGCTTCACTCCTTCCGGAAGTTCTCCTCCCTGTCTCCAGATAGCTCATTGCTGCAAGTCTCCCCTGCCCAGGCCATCAGCTTCCTGTGTGCCCATCCTGGCACTTCTGTGTAAACGTGACACTCTGGGCTAGTTTGCTGCATTAAAAACCTGTCCACATTCTCCCATCCGCCTGTGGGGTGTGCCTGCATCGAGAGGACAGTCACACACTGGTGGTTCCCCCTTCCTTTCTTCTCTGAGCACACAGGACAACCTGTATCTGTCAGCCCAGTATTTGTCCTCCCAGCCCCCATGTCCAAGATGACTCAGTACAAGGGCTCCTTTCCTACATTCTGGACTCTTAAGTGGTCGCCACTCCTTCCACTTTCTTCTTCTCACCTTGAATTCGAGAAGGGGAATGTAACCGACTCCCTAAGGATACATACCTCCCTTATCTTCCAAAGCAAGCTTCATACTTCCGTTTCTCTTCTGGCCAGCCAGTTCCACATACCTCATTCCAGAGGAGTACATGATGGCCTCGCCACAGAGAAGTCAGAGCTCACCCAATGCCCACTGTACTCTTCTGCCACACAGATGACTTTGACTACCACTGCCCAGTCTTCCATCTGCTATGTCTGCTTAGACATGGAACCGTATCAGAAGGCCACAGACTCGGGGGAGATTACACATGGAACACTGGAACTTCCTCCATTAGGGGAACTCGGTCTTCGTAGCCAGATTGGCTCTCCTCACATTAGCTATGGGCCTGATCCTCCATCTTTCTCTCTTTCTTCCACTCATTAATTAACGTTGCTGAATTCCCAGAATGCCTGGTGCCTGAAAACCCCCAATCTTATTTCCCCATGAAGGAGCAATGTCGTGAAAGCTCCCATTTTCCTTTCTGCCTCTCCCCGACAGCCTGGCACACTTGAAACTCAGCAATTTGAATTAATGTGGTTTCTGGAGGGAAGTACCGTAGGGAGCACACACTGGAAAGGACAAGGTAGGTTTTCTGTGGCAGAAGGCAGGGGGTAGGTAGGTCTGCGTTCTCTCTTTGCTCTCTAGCCCCGAGGCCCCTTTCTTAGCTCCTGGCACACTGTTGCTACCAGGCCTGGCTGATTTCCCAATGTTTACAGAGCCCAGGGCAAGCATAGTTCAGTGCTCATAATAGCAATAAATTATGACTATAATTTAAAGTGCGGGCCGGTGAAGAAACCCCGATCGCCTACCATTCTTGGGCTAGTAACCCTCCCAAGGGGGCTGGTTCTCCTTCCAGCTCTTGCTTTATTCTACCTTTGCTTCAACTTCCTGACTAGGCACTTGGTTTCCACTCCTGCTACATTAAAAAGAGGCAGCAGGTGGTCAGTCGCCCACGGCAGCTCAGTGAACTGTGGAGACCTAGTGAGTAGCCTGGACTGGCTTCTTATTTTCCTTCGAGGAGGCGGAACAACAACAAAAAAGAGGAATTAATTTTTTTTTTGCATGTATTTCTCTTCTGCCGGGGTTTGGAAAGATGAGATTATATGAAAGCTTCAGGCTGGAACAGGGACAGCGAGGCTCCTTGGCTCCACCTGTTAGAAACAAGGCCATGCTGCATTCGAGTCAAGAGGATGAGGAGGAGAAGCGACCAGACAAAGGAGCAGTATAGCTCACAGCTCAAATATACCCCAAAACTCCAGTTGGGGTACACAGTGGCCGGTTGGTGAAGCTATTTTGGAAGACTGTGAACTTTTGGAGGCAGGGCCTAGCTGCAGAATGTGGGTGACTAGAAGGGGCCTCTGGAGGTTCTACCTGGCTCTTCGTTTCTACCACTCTGTTTTCTGCTCTCCTAGGCTATGAAGATTCTCCATACACACGAGCAGAGATATGGTTCCCTGACTTCCCCGGCTGAAACTCTCTGAAATCATAAGCCAAAATAAGTCTCTCTCCCTTAATGTTGTTCCTGCCAGATATTTTGGTTATAGCAACACACACACACAAAAGAAACAAACAAAAAACTAATAGAAGGAAGTCAACTGTTTTGGGTAAATATGTACCTTTTGTATACAGTACCCCCTCGGATCCCTGACAGTTCTCTGTAACCTGTTAGGACAGCACTGATCTATTGACTAAGTGAGAAACTAGGATCCACAGAGGCTTCCTGTATTGTTCTATGCCACAGAGTTACACAGGGCAGGGCCCTTTCCCCCAGTGGTACCTCTGGAAGAAAGCACTCTTGCCCTCCTTCAGACCTCATAACTTTATGAAGGAGCTCGATCATAGCTGGGTTTCAACCAAGTAATGAAGTTTGATTGTGACTTATTTTCTATATAGTTAAAAAGTGACCTTTTTCTACTATCTTAATTATGTCTCTCCTAGGCTGATGAGTATAATCCAGCTCAGTGGGGGAGCTGTGCATGTCTCAGTGATGGAGAGCTCCCTATGGAAGGTTCCTTGGGGAAATCAGAGCACAGTGACAAAGCACATTTTGTCTCTCATCACATCAGCATCTCTGTCTTCCAGGCGACAAGGTCTGACGCCAGATCACTAGAACAGATACATTGCCTGGCCCAGATTACAGGCCATGTCCTGCAGAATATGAGAGCAAAAGGTACATAGTCTTCAGCAGGAGTTGTGTCTACATGGCTCAATGCAATCTAGAGGGTCCGTGAGCCTCGACATTACTGTGTATGAAATAGGGATGCCACCACCAGCCACTCAGAGCATGGATACATTCAAGGAAACTAAGTATAAAATTGACTCTGCTCTATGCCAAGAACAACTCTCCGTCTTGTTCCATTGTACAATGGCTACTGTATCCCCTGGCTTCACGGCTTGTGATATGATGTCCCACCCACCTATCCCACACACCTTTCTTCCTCCAGTCAGGCTAAGGCCCAAACTCCTTTCTCTAGAAGCCACATTACCAGGGCTTCCAGGCCACGGGCTATTTTCCTAGAGGGTCAGAGGAAGCAGGGTTTGCAGTAGAAGCTCTACGGACACTCTGAGGAACAAACTGCAACCACACTTGAACTTCTACACTTGACAGATGACGTTATCTTTCTCATAAATGACTCAGGAATTATTCAGTCACTTCTCTGTGGTATGTTGGGCACTCTCTCTAGCATCCTGGACACTCTGTGAGGACTCAGGGACTAGAGCACCGTCTTTACCGGCTGCCTGAGCTGGGGAGAAGTATTTAAATGACAGAGAAAAATCAAACCTCAATGTGGCATTTCACTACACCAATGTACTCTCCATGGGCAACCATTTCTGGAGGCACCGAGGCCAAAGCTTGCCCTGGGCACAGATTTTTGTCAGTGTTTTACATTACGTGATAGCAGGAATGAAACATGTAGTCCTTTGGTTTTGAGGTGATGGCAGGAAATGACCTTAGGAACGTTTGTTTCCGCTGTGCTGGATCCATTGTAAGGACACTACGACCCAAGGAGGGTGAAGCCTTCTTTTTTGGTACCCAAACTGACATCTCTGAGTGAGATGTCTATACCAGGCGTGAGCTGCTCCAATTTCAAAGGTGGGCAGGTGTGAAAATACAGCAGCATTTGTGCAAGGCAGTAAGGGCCGGCACTGGTACCAGGTACACACTGTACCTGCAATCCATGACACTTGCTCTTACAGAACACCCATCTTGAGTAGCAGGGAGTTGCTGACATTACTGGCCCACGTCTGCAGGGCTCTGCCTTCCGCCTCTTTCTCTCCTTCCTGCAGCCTGTGTGCTACCTCCCTCCACTCCACCCCAAGGCTTCAGTCCTCACCCCAGTACTGATGAATCTCTGACTCTTATCTCAGCTGTAACAGGCTTTGAGCTTGGGGAAAGCCACCAGGCTGAGCTGTTCCAGATAACACAGTAAGCTGAGTCTTTTCGTGACATCCACAACGGTTTGCTTATAACGGATCCTGGTCACGTCAGTGTGTGATGCTATGACCCACCCTCTACTCAACAATCAGCCCCTGAGCTCAGCCGGCATATCACATAATATTGTAAGAGCTTGAGACACGACTAAGAGCAAAGCCAGCCTCATGTCCCACGCAGCTGATGTCCCCATGGTCGAAGGACACAAGCAGTTAAACGATGGCTGAGTTGATGCACCACAGGTGTTAATAAAAAGCAGGGAAGGAATTAGGAAATGGCTGTTGCCGAAGGGCTGGGAGGCAGGAAGTTAATTTACACGGAGGTACGGGAGAGCCTGTCTGCTACAACGGCATATGACAGACAGCAGAGGTAAGTGAGGAAATGACCCGACTGAACATCACAGGAAGGTGTCCCTGGCAGAAAGAACAAGGGAAAAAACTGAACTGCTGCAATGCAGTACCACGCCTGGAACGTTCAAGAACAGGAAGTATAAGGATGCTTTCGCCCACTGGATGCATTAGACAGTGGCTGAGATCTCACTCAGGATGGGCCTTGACTATGTGTTGGGAAGAACTTGGGCATTTTGGGGGGACAGGGATTCTTCAGTCAACCTTCCATCAGTATAGCGAAGTTTCTGATGGAGGCCACTTATGATGCAAAGAGACATCCACTTAACTCAGTTGTGGAAGTCTGAAGCTCAATCTAAGGAGACCTCAGAGGTTTGGCCTCAGAGGATGGTGGCGGATGGTGGTGCATCATAGTGAGAAAACGTTGTAACACATGGTTCACGTGTTGAACGGGAACAGAGAGAGAGAGATGGGTACAGTTCCACAATCCCTTCTGGGGTGTGCACATCCCAGCGATACCAGGACTTCCTGTAGGGCCCTGTCTCTTTAGTGTCAAAAGCATCTCTTGATACCACGAGCCAGGAGACTCAGGGACCTTGTGTTAAAGACACTACACCACACCCAAACCAAACTGAACCAAACCCAAATCCAAACCCATGTTTTGTCAGGAACACTGCAGCTTCTGCATTATAGGCAGACTGGTCCAGCTGGCTACTGTCACGAGCACAAAAATGCAGAACATTGGCTTGGAGTGACTTCCTGACAAGGAAGGTGTTGAGGAGGGACATCCCAGATATGCTTCCATTGTCACGCTGACTATGTGACAGAGATGGCTGAGGAAATCTCGAGAGCTGCCGGGGACTGCCCAGTGGCTCCCATTCCATCATCTACAACTGCTCATGGGACTTAAGATGACAAAGCGATCATTGATTCCAGAGACCGAAAGAGCTTCCTCTGTGGAAAAATATATCTGTCAGACAATTAGATCTCTGCTAACAACAAAGTTCAGGGAGAAACATATAAATAAGATTTATTTTGTAGCCAAGCATGCATAAGGTATTCTAACTGCACTTAAACACCTTCATCAAATCCTATTCATGACAGCTGCCCACTTGTTACAAAGAGATGCACAAAGATTTATGATTGTAGACCCATAGCAATCAGTACGACACTGACTGATGGTTCCCAATATGCAGGAGACAGTAGTAAGGATCCTGGGGAAGAGGAGTAAAAGGCTGAGAACATTGGACCGACTACAGACAAACTGGGTTTTTGGTGCACAAATTCCTCAGGGTTTTTCTATGGTAAGCAGCAGCATCACTCCCCAACAGAGACCTTTATGGAGCCCATACATCTTGTGGCTGGTGTTTTAATGGCTTCCATTATAACCATAATGATCTTAGGAACACCATGGAGAAATACTGAGTAGATTCACAAATATCATCTGAGCATCAGTCCTGAGGGCCTGCAGGCTCCAAAATTCAACAAAATGTTTCTGAGATCCTTTGCTGGGTTCTGGGGAGGCACAAAGAATAATTTGTATCCCACGGTGGTCTGTCCTGCAGGGGGACAAGCACCTGCTCTGGTCTACTATCTGCATGATTCTAGCCCTTTAAAAAGATGCAGTTAGAGGAATAGATCAAGTGCATGAGGCTGGCAGCAGGTGCTTCTCTCTATAATATTCTCCGATCCACAGACCCTCGATGAGCACCAGGATTCAGAAAAGGCTTCTATGGGATGCTCGCCTGTATAACACTGTGAAGGAATGCCGGCCACAGTGCCATCTCACGCGAGCCAAATAACAACGGCTGTGATCCATTCACTGTCCAGACTGACTCAGCATCGTCTTCTGGCCAGGGAAGGTCAGAACCTTGACTTCATAAATTTCAAAAGGAGGGACCATCTGTTACATGTCTTTGGCTTATTCACTATCTTCAGATGGGGCACACATTCTGCCTGTCAGGACAGCTCTCTCTTTTCCCACCCAAAGAGCACGGCATGGTTCTACAGAATCTGATTTTACTCTCGCTCTCCACTCCTGGCTTTTCCAAGGTCTGGGCATCTCCAACAATGTGACAGAGAAAACAAGAATCAACTGAAGGAATAAGGAGATATCTACCTTGTGGTAGAAGTAGACAAAGCAGGTTTGGTGGTAAACAAAGAACAAGACAAAGAAGGGCACCATCTGTAGGTATTTTTTCTTCAGCCAAGGATGTAGCCCACTACTGGGGGGACTAGATTAGGCATGTGTAAATCTTTTCTGTAAATCAGCATTCAGCCATCAGGTAACATTAATTGAATTGCCATGTATAGGGATCAAAATAAAATAAAAAAAGTTCTGAGAGAATGAAGTCCTGAGTCAACATGTGCTGTTTCCATGGGAATGGTCATATCAAGGGCCCCATAGCCACAGGCTCGGAGGGATGGCCAAACCTTGCTGGGGGACTGAGTGTGACTATTGACAGTTTGTGCAGAAAAGTGTCTACTGTATCTTTCTCTCCCTGGAACTTGATAGCTTTAAGATTGTTCTCCTACACAGACTGCTCCTATTAAGCTTAGATAGGTCTATCTCCTTGATACAGTTATAGACCATAAACCCTACTGCCTTTGTTTTTTGAATATAATAGCCCCACCTCCTGTCCAGATGTGTCATAATCCTGCCTCCCAGTTCAACTGTATACAAGGAACATGCAGAGCCTTCTAGGTGCTTTGGCTTCTTCCTCAGTGATCTCAGTCCACCAAATCCCAGCTTTGCTGTGTGTCCATGTGTCTGTCTGTCCTTTTTTCATTCTCTCACCACCTTCTGTCAGGTCCCCAGGGTCACACTGGACACAGCAGCCATGCTTATGCACATGCCTATATGAGCTTACCCAACTAACATTCACAGAGCATCTGCTTTGTGCTATGACCATTTCAGAATACAGATACAGTAGATCCCAGCCTGAAAGACTGGAACAGTGCAGTATAGGATAACTTTGGGATGACTGAGGTTTCTCACCAGGCCATGGTCAAGTCAAGTGACATAATTTAGGGTAGGAACAAAGACGCAGAGGTGGCCTTTTGTATCTGATTTCTACGTCTGTGGTGTCAACCAATCAGACTGAAAAATACTCGAGACCATTCACCTGTACTGAACATGTTCAGGTTTTTTTTTTCCATGTCATTACTCTCTGGGGGAATACAATTCAGCGATAATGAACAAGGCATTTACATTGCATTAGGTATTAAACGTAATGCAGATGTAATTTGAAGGAGACAAGAGGATCTGTGTAGGTCCTACACAAATACCAGAGCATCATACAGAGGGGTTTAAACATCCTCAGATTAGGAACTGTGTGGGGAATCCCAGAACCCATTTCCCATGGAGATCAAGGGCTGACGCTATTTACGTCATTCATCATTACGGCCTTTTGATATAAACAAGTATCTTCACCCCAGTTTTACAGATTAGAAGCTCAGGGAGTCCAGCATCTTGGGGGTAACACAGATACGTACAACAGAGACACAATAATTGACACAATCCTGCACAGGGCTGACACTGCATACACAATGCCATGAGCATAGGTACCCTCAGCGTTCTACAAGAGAAGATGTGTTAATTATCCAAGCTTGTTTAATTGAAAGGGAAACACATTGGGGAAAGCCTAATTCAAATAGTACAGAGTATTCAATAAAAACAGAGTCCTCTGTCTACTCTAGGCCATGTGGAAGAGAAAACTGCTATTACCAGTTGGGAGAGCAGCTTTACCATGAAACTCTTAATCTACCATGAATGTATCAAGCAAATCAAATTAATTGTTTGGAAAGGCTGAAGTCAGTAAGAAGAGAATTCTCAGAATGACAAGGAGAAAGCAATAGATGTGTGTTCCACGCTAATGGCCCTCCCTGCTAAGGGAGATAAAAAGCACACAATGTGCCCACATTCTGTTTTCATCACCTGGTCCTGACAGAATCACCAGTGTGGCAGACTAATAAAATGCCCATCTGTTTTTTGTAGATAGGTCTTGGGCACCTGCATTATCCATCCGAATGCCTTTCCAGTGCAGCCCCAGGGCTAGTTTCTCCCTCCTGGCTTATCTTAGTGATAAGGGCTGTGCTTGGAGTTTCACCTCTCAGAACAGGGCCTTGGCCTCTTCTCTGGGTCAAGTAGCTCCTGGGGCAGGGCAATGGTAGGTGGGTGCCTTCTCTCTCTGTGTAGGAACAGAGATGGAGGCAGAAGAGAAAAAGACACATCTGTCCCATGAGTTAAGGAGCTTCTCCTCACTGAGCAAAACACTGTGTCCATGTGTGTAAGAGCTCAATACCGACTCCACAGTTCCTTCCCCTGTGTACTTAGGTATTTAGAAGCACACTAGAAGACGCAGCTCCCGGATTCTTCAATTCCAGGATGGTAAAATCTGCATCAAGTAGGCACGAATCTAAGGAGCTGAGATGAAAGAAGCCATTCAGCCCCCTTGAACGTCATTCTTCACAATTCTAACATGCCAGACAATGGGGAAGAATTCACTAACTAAATACCAGGTAACTGGGCAGCAGAGCTACACCGAAAGATCTTTTCTCTACAAGCAGCTACAGAATTCAGCCAAGAACACAGATCCTCTTGCCATAAAAGTATACATGGACTGTTTGTGTCTCTGCACAGTCTTCATACCATAAAGCTGAGATGCACAGCCGACCTAACAGGAGGGCATTCTCCTCACATCAGCCAGTGTCTTCGGTTAGGCTGGAGTGAGAGGTGACTGTTTACTCTACCCTGCAGTCCAGCCTGCACAAGGGGCCTCTTAGGCCAGAGAGTTCTTACAGGGCCACTGTGATGGAGGTGGGTCTTGTATCTTATCTGTTGCTTTCATTGGTTAACTAATAAAGAAAACTGCTTGGCCTGATAGGACAGAAAATTAGGTAGGCGGAGTAAACAGAACAGAATGCTGGGAGAAAGAAGCCGAGTCAGTGAGTCGCCATGATTCTCCCAATCCAGACAGACGCAGGTTAAGATCTTCCCTGGTAAGCCCACCTCGTGGGCTACACAGATTATTAGAAATGGGTTAGATCAATATGTAAGAGCTAGCCAATAAGAGGCTGGAACTAATGGGCCAAGCAGTGTTTAAAAGAATACAGTTTCCGTGTAATTATTTCTGGGTATAAAGCTAGCCATGTGGGAGCTGGGGCGGCCAGAACGCAGCCCCGCCGCTCCTATTACTACACCACTGCAGCGAAAGGGCAGCCACGCCATAAACATCAACTCCGTGGCACGGGCTGTGTGCCTTTTTTAAGTCCCGGGCCCCACAGTTTGATGTCCTCCTTTGACAAGGCACATGGAGTGGCTATGGCAAAGACCTACAGAGACAAATCATATCCGGTACCACCCTTCCTAGTCCGTGAGGCCAGTCTACTGCTTATTCAGATAAAATAAGTTACAGGGATAAACCATGCTTGGTTCTGATTAGGCGCTCATAGTTACATCTTGGTGATGAATGGCTAAAAATGAAGTACGTGAGTGAGCTGGGGAGTAGCTAGCAGATGAACCCGACAAGGTGAACGACCGCGTTAGGGATCAGAGACAATGACAGACGCACTGATACGTCTGGCTCCTGATTACAATCCACAAAGGGAAATGAAAAGCCAACACACAAAGCCCCTCAGGTACTCCCAGTTCACAGATATCAGAGCATCCCCAGTTGCCACGGCAACACCAGCTGAGCAAGAGATAAATACAGCCTCATACACAGGGCCACAGAGACCCACACCCATGCACAAATACGTTCCTTCACAAAGAGACAGACAGACAGGGAATGTTCCTAACAGGCGGATCTCTACATACCTTCTGTGAAGACATCTGAAGGATGCGGGTGGCTGCTGGTCAATGAAGAATTTTAAACCCACAGAGAAAAGAATTCAATTACCATTAATAGTGTTCAAACATAAGAGACACTGACGTGAGCAATAGTGACTACTCTTTTTTCCAAGATAATGCCTCTGATTCACTCTGATTTGAACCAACTTCATCCTCCTATGTCTGAGCTTCTAGATGTATGATCATGGTTTTATATTTGAGTAAATATATATATACATATATTTATTTATGATGTATATCATATATTACCATATAATGCTATAGTATAGATGAAAAACTACATATCATCACGAATATGAGGCCAAACTGGAGTCCTTTAATTTTGATTGGCAACCAAATTCGAAGATGCAGTGTTTCTAAAGGCAAAAGGCCATCTTGACCAATATTAGATGAGGGTCAGAGTAACCTTGCAACATCTGTTTTGGCAGAACACAGTAGTTATTTCAGATACAACATGACAACTTTTATCAGGTTGTCGAGCTTATATTTAGTTTGTACAAACATTAATTACTTTGGTTAATATGTCTGGACCATGGTCAGAGGCATGGGAACCCCCAAATATGTTGCCAAGGTGGATGTAATAGTTGAGGGATATAGAAGGCTAAGAAATGTTTAAGCAGACACAAAATGGAGATAGGACAAGATGCCATTACCTCATTCACTTCAAAACAAAGCGCCACTTGATGCTTTTCCAAGAGTTACTTAACAGAATTCATCCATAGCTCCTTTCCTGAATCTGTATTAAAGAATCCAAACCCATCCGATTCATTTAAAATATTCATAGCACTATTTTTATATATAAAACACATGACCCACTTCCTACTTGGTAGGCATTTAGACTGTCTCAACTCCTACAAGGAATGCTATAGTGGATATTACATAAATATGTCTCTTCAGAGACAGACATACTTCTCTCTGAAGTGTATTGACAGAACAAGTATTCATTTGTTATAGAAAATGCCACCTTTACCGGGCGGTGGTGGCGCACGTCTTTAATCCCAGCACTCGGGAGGCAGAGGCAGGCGGATCTCTGTGAGTTCGAGACCAGCCTGGTCTACAAGAGTTAATTCCAGGACAGGCTCCACAGCTACAGAGAAACCCTGTCTCAAAAAAAAAAAAAAAAAAAAAACCAAAAAAAGAAAAAGAAAAAGAGAGAGAGAGAGAGAAAGAGAGAGAGAGAGCGAGAGAGAGAGAGAGAGAGAGAGAGAGAGGGGAAGGAAGGAAGGAAGGAAGGAAGGAAGAAAGAAAGAAAGAAAGAAAGAAAATGCCACCTTTTCTTTAAAGTTGATTTGGCCAGTGTTCATTTCCCAGCAACACTGTATAAAATCTCTCAGACCTTGCATTATGGGAACCCCCAGTATCAAGTTCTAACTACCACTGGCAAACTAAGAGCTGTTCACTTGTGTTTTATCATATTGTTTTACATTTATATTTGATGTGTGATTGGCCAGTGAACTTGGGCCTCTGCTCATGATAACTGATCATTTCCTGACTCACATTCCCACAATTCTACTTTGTATTCATTTTTTAAAAAATGTGTCCATGTTTGTATGTGTGCATGCAAGTGTGTGTGTGTGTCTGTGTGTAAGCCAGAGAATAACTTTGGGTGTCATCCTCAGAACACTGCCCATTATCTTTGAGACAGGGTCTCTCATTGGCCCAGAGCTCAGTAGTTAGGTTAGATGGGTTTCCCAGTGAGCTCTGGGGATTCTTCTGACTCCACCTTTCTAAGGCTGGGCTGCCAAGGTGTGGTCCCACACCTGCGATTCTTACATGAATTCCGGGGATTGGACTCATGTCCTCATGTTCACCATAAGTCTCACACCAGAAGGGACAACCCTAGATTTGAACCCCGTCTCCTGATTCTGCGCTGTGCTTTCCACTGTCTATGTGTGCTTCCCCCACATCTCCATATAGAGCCAATGGAGAGTTACCTCTGGCCCCACAAAGCAGACCCCACAGAGTCAGCAAGGCCCCCTTTCTTTCTTTGCTATATTTTTGTCTCCAGTCACTTTGTAAATTAGTGGTTGAGGCTCTGAACCACCCACTCTGAAGAATGCTATGAAAAATACCTTATTTAAGCACAGGAAATGGTTCATTGTTGTTAGTCCATGACCTAACAGTGAAGGTCGGGGATGCTCAGCAGGTAGTTTTTTTTCTTAAGTACGAGTGAGTCAGCAGAACAGCCCAGTGGGAGCTCTTCTGCAAATTTTGGTCCAGTGGGTTTGGCGCTGGGCACAGGATCAGAGAACAGACAGTAAGCACACAGAGTCCATGTCTACAGAACGCTGTGTGAAAAGAGCCATCCAGCCCAGAACAGAGTCTTTGTCAGTGAACAGGAGAGAAGTAGGGGAAGGGAGCAGCGTTGACTCCAAGCAGAGGGCTTCCATACTTCGGTCCATTTAATTTGTAAAACATCCCCAAATGGGAGGTGGTGGTTTTGGTTCCATAGGTGAATGAAGAGACGGTTCAAAAAATGATTTACCCATGGCACTTTCAAAGCCTAAACAATGACCGCGCTGGATTCAACACTAGATTTCAATTGTGCCTTTGATACCAACCCTGCACTGTATCAGTCATATGATTCTGAAAACAGGCTTCTTAAAGAGAACACACCACAGTTATTGAGAACACAGGCTTCAGCTGGACTGATGAATTTAGATCTCAGCTTAGCTTTATGCAAATTCTGTGAGTCTGGCCTTGTGATGTCAACATTTCTGGGCTTCAGCCTCTAGATAACAAAACAAGAATAACAATTCTCAGGAAGAATCTGAATCAAAGGGTTGCTTTAGGAATTCGTGGATTGGCATCTGCAGAGACCTTAGAACAATCAATGTCACATATTAAGGGGTCTATAACAGTAATCTGCTGTATAAGAGATTACCTGGAAACATGGAGGCTTAAAACATCACAGACACATACAAGTTTTATAAGTCCTGAGGTTGGCTCCAGCTTCTGATCCCCCATGAAGATGCAATGAAGACATCAGCTACACTCAAGTTTATGAAAGGCTTGACAGGTGCTGGAAGGCTACTTTCAAGATGACTCAGTCACCTTGGCACACTGAGGCTTCCAGCTGGCAAAAAGCCTTGACTTGCGGAACCGTCCCATGGCTTGCCTGAGCAGGTAATCCAAGAAACAAAGGTAGAAACCGTGATAGCTTTAGGTTTCAGTCTTGGGGTTCACACAGCATCACTTTTGCAGTATCTTACGGTTCACACAGATTAGCCTCGTTTGTTTTGGGAGGAAACCACACAGGGCGTGAAAGAATCTTGCAGGCTGGCTACTGTGGACAAGGCCTGTTAAAGGAAGGAAGTGGATTTTAACTGTGCTGTATGCTCCCTGCCTGGCACATCATGAGACCATCGAGAAGCATCCATCGGAAGAACAGATGTACGTGTAGACAGGAGGAATGTGCACATCATCCCAGCCAAGTTCCATCTCAGCGGTCCCACATCCCACATTTTACTGTCTGTTTTCTCAGCCACTTGCGAGGAAGGAAGTATTTGCTTTCAATTCCTACTCTAAGTCATTATCTCTGTGCTTTATTAGTTCTCAAATTTCATTTTGATATAAAGGAGCCTGGAGTGGTGACCTCAGACCGAAAGTGCTATTTAACTTTCTGTTTCACCAAGCATAACAATACAAAATACTTCCTCTGAATTCAAAAGGCTCAAAACAAAGACAGCTGAAACTTTATGACCTGCTTGAAATGTGTGTGCCATGTGCTCAGACAGAGAGTAGAATGCACCCCCAAAACAATGGTGGGAAAGTTTCTCCTTGCACAAAGGCGGGCTTTCTGCTTCCTCTTTCTTCTCAGAGCTATACTTAGCAGATAAGACTGAATGAAAACCCTACAAGGCTGTTCACTGAAGCCAGTGAAATACCAAGAAGCTAAGAAAGCACTGCCTGAGGCCTGGGCAGACTACTACCTCAGGATGGGGCCCAGGATGCTCTTCCAAGTTCCCTCAGATTCTTCTTCTCAGGAACACCAGAGTTGGCATTTTTCTCAGATAAGATCTATGTCAGAGATCAATGACATAAGACCGTGTCACAGCAATGACACCTTAGGATGACCTTTCCAACAAAAGCAGCCAAACCTAGGTGACCACATCACTTGCACCTTTGCCTCAACTCACTAGATGTGAAGCCATTTGTTCCTAGACAGTGTTGATAGTATGTGCTTCCTGCCACGCTGAAGATGTCAACCAATAGAATCTGGATACTCTCCCTGGCTCCTTTCGGTAGCAAATGAGCAGAAGGACCATGGCCCTGGCTAATGTTGATCACAGAGAATCGCACTCAGGTAACCAACAGCTACCAATATACTCCTCATTCCCAGCCAGCAGCTCACGGTTAAACAGCTGCCTGCCTTCTGATGTCTTGAGTTGGAGAGACTTATTTCACAGAAAAGTAGAGTGAGCACCATTTCCAGGCCTGAAGAAAGGTAGCAGGAAGATATGTTCCCAGCATGGGAAAACTTGAGAAGGTAGTTGGGAAGAGAAGCGAGTTTTGAGATGTGATCATCAGCCTGGGAATTATTTTGGAGACTAACCGTCTAAGTGGAGATGTCCTAGTGTCTTGTGGCAATACATCCCTGAATACACAGAGACTAGAGCCAGGAACACTGCCTTGGGGATGCCCAGAGGCAAGAGGAAGAGAGAGGAAATGAACCAGTTCAGGATGCTGAGGATGCGCAGTGAAATCATTGAGAGCAGCTCATAGGTACTCAAGCTTCCCGGGGAAGCAGCCAACAGTAGGTACCAAACGATGCTTGGCTAGACCACCACAATTAGCCCCAGTTCTCCTCAGGCTATGAGGAGAACTCATCTTTAAAGCTATGGCTGGCGCTGCCACAAAGTTTAACCTGCAATTTCACTAAGTGCAAAGGGTTAGCACCCACAATTGCTTCAAAACACTTTCTCCTTCCCTTGCACAATACCCCACTATCCAAGGTTTGTCTCCCAATAAAGCAACTGTATTTTTTTCATCTCCAAGCAATGTCCCATTTTTAAAAAATCTATTGTATGTGCACTGTGGATGTGGTAGGCATGGTAATTGTCACTGGAAATACACATCAGAACTGAGGTCACAAACACATACAACATTTTCCATGAATATAAATCTGCAGTAACCCCTGTTGAAGGAAACAAAACAAGTTTTTATTCTCGTAATCATTTTGTCCAACTACAGTGAACACCTTCCAAAGTGCCTCTGTTTGAACAGAAGTGAGGGTTCAGACCAGTTCTGGTCCTCTGATTAATTAGTGCCAGAATATAAAGGCCATTTTCGATATTTATGGATAAGTCTTCTGTGATACTCATTCATGCCCCTGGGTGGGTAGCCGTGAATTGCTTTTCATTCGTAGATAAATAATACTCCGATTCTCTCCTAAAACAATTACCCTAAGTAGAGTGAGATTCGGCTGGTTCCCAGATGCAGAGTAGCAATGTAATAGGAATCTCAGGGCTTCTCATTAGTGCTTCATTTGGACCATGACTCTGCAACTCTTTTTCAAATATCAGTGATGGGAGCTCTCCACACTCTCTGTATTAACTGTGATTTCACCCTGTTCGCTTTTATCAACTGAGAAATCTGGGATGAAAACCCTACAGTAGCAAATATTTGTTCTGTCTCTGATACATGTGGGTGGGGACTTGTGTTCCAAAATCCAAGGCGCTGTATCTGATGCTCCTGAACTCCACCCATGACAGTCGAGGAGCAACTAATTGCAAATGGGCTATGCCTTGCTGGACCCAGCATAACCTGACTATCAAACTGTAAATGAGATACACCTAATTTATTAACCATCCGCAGTTCAGCGTATCCACTCTTTCCGCCACGATGGGGGGACCGACAGGGAGCTATGGCTCACTACTGCTGCTGCCCAGCACCAAGAGAGGGTACCAGACCACATAGTGCCAGTCTGGGAATGATGAAAGGCACCATTCAAAGTTGAGTCTACCACATGTGTTTTTGCTTTTGTACTGTTTTGCAACAGAAAGGACCTACGTTGAGCCTTTGTAAATCAGAGTCTAAATCTACATTACAAATGACAACAAAGTGGTAAGTGGCTTCGAGGGAATCTATACAACACATAGAAAGAGTAGAAAGGAGGGTGTGGATACAGATGAGCAGAGCAGCCTGTTGTGGAGGTGGCAGCCGAGAAGGGTTCTCCAAGAGTCAAACTTCGCAGTGCGGGAGAAGAGGAGTTTGCGCAAGGGCTTGGTGAAATGAGCAGTAATGTGGTGTGTGTAAGAAAACCACTAGGAGTCCCTGTGTCTGCAGAAGACAGGCGGATAAACGAGAGGAGTTGAGTGAGAAGAGCCAGGTTACAGACAGACACATTCCAATATCCCTGGGGGAGACAACCGTGTTTAACTAGGCGGGCACACCAAGGGAAGCTAAAAGGAAGGGTGGGAACGGCCAACAGATGATGTGCTTTTCCCTAATTCTCGTTGCACACATGATAAATCAGGCCACATCGTGATCAAGATTGGAACCCTACCTGACTAGGAAGTAAATACAAAATGGACACTTAGAAACAAACTTAGGAAGTAGCACGAAGAAAGTAAGCTATAGGGAAACCTGTATGCGATGGGGTTCCTCATGGAGCACCAAGAGGAAACATGAAGATCAGCCTGAAGATATCAGAAAGCCCATGTGTCTGTTTTGCTGGTCTTCAGATTGAGAGATGTTCAGACCTTCTGCAGGGAAGACTTAGAGCAGTGTGAAACGCTGGTCCTCACCCTGCAGTTTATAACCACCCAGATCCGGGGTGGGTGGAGCATGCTAATTTGCATTTTTTCATAAGTTCCCAATCGGTGCTGATGCTATGGACTCAAGAACTATAGTAAGCCAAGTGTGGAGATGCACACTTTTAATCCCAGCATCCAGGAAGCAGGGACAGGTGGAGCTCTGTGAGTTTCAAGTCAGCCTGGCCTACAGAGTGAGCAAGTTCCAGGACAACTAGGGCTGTTGTTACATAGAGAAACCCTGTCTCAAGCCTCCTCAAAGAGAACTATAGTAAAATTGCCAAACTGTACCTTTCTACACACACTCACACTCCAGTCTCATACACTTAATACAAAGATGGACCATAAATCCTACTAACCTAGGCATGAGTTGAGTACAGAAAACAGGGATAAGTTGAATATGGAAAAGAGAAGAATTCAAACACTTCACCAATAAATATTGTATTGATCACTTATTATAATTGTGATATCTTGACTATATCACTAAGATCAATACATCCATTTCTGTCCACTTTAAGGAGGTAGCTACTGAGCCATGTAGCTCATTTTTATTTCTTCCGGATAGCACTGGGAAGACAAGTCCGAAGAGGCCATGGTGGAATGGGCAGAAATGGTGAGGGTTCCCATTGTCATAAAAGTGCACAGGATAAATCCCCACTTCCTTGTCTTCTTAAGTGTGGAATGTCATGAAGCCTGTGACCTCAAATAGAGGCTCAGTGGCTTGACCAACATCACTCACCCCTTGAACCTTACACTGGGTACCTAGTAGGGGACAAGCAAAAGAGTGGAGTGCCCCTCATTTTACAAAAGTCACTCCGTGGACTTCATCCTCACACATTCCTCATTTTGACTTGCAATTCTGTTTTTTCAACATGGAAGGTAGTTTATATAATCCCTAAATATGATTCCCTTCTCCTCATGTTGGCCTTGTTCCAGCTTCTTGGAAGGCCCCTTCATGTGTATGCAGACCGGGAGCCCAGAGGCTCAAGCTCTATACATTCCTCTATTCTGCCACACATGACTAAGCCAGTCACCATGGCTTAGCTACCAAACAGGCCACTTTCTGTACGAACAGTGGGCTCTGGAATTTTCCCCGAACCTTTAGTTGGATCCTAGTAAATATCATTAAGAGGACCACATTCCAAGTGCTCCACCAAGACTTCTAAGCAGCAAGATCAAGACACTGGTTCTTAAACATCCCAAACTGCATACAATGTAGAATAGATTCCTTCTGTATAGAACAGATGATGTGGAAGTTCTAGGGTCACACAAAGAGTACCCAGCAACAGAGCGGACACACCACAGTCACGTGTGAAGAAAGGGATGGATCCAACAGATACAGAACAAAGGACATGGTGATGGAGTGTGCACAGAATCACCACCTGTATCCAGTTCAAAACTAGCTCAAAGTTACTAGAGGAGAGTTAATTACTTTGTGGAAAAGGAAGGCAGAAAAGCAGTTGGGGCGTCACACCGCTAGTAGCTTTTGGAATGCTCGATTTTCAGGGAAGTTTATCAAGCTGTCCAAGTACCCTCAATGCTTTCCTCTATGTGTGATATGCTTCAGCTGAAGCAAAAGTTCCTAGGGCTTGGGAGAAGGCCCAAGGGAGATGGTCCAGTGGCTAGGAGTGAAAGCTACGGAGGCTTGAAGACCTGAGTTAGATGCTTCAGTACCCAAGTAAAGCCAGGCATGGCTGTGTATGCTTTTAATCCCAGCACTGACAGGGGTGTGGGGGTGGCAGAGACAAGGAGGCCACCAGGGATTCGTGGCCTGCCACCCTAGACAAAAGGATGACCTCCTGAGACAGAGAGCAATAGAGGAAACAACTCAACATCCTGCAATAGCCTCTGTATATGTATACATGGGTGTATATACCCACACACTCACGTACACACAGCATATGCCTACATGTGTGTGCCACAGCGCTAGGCTATACCCACTCCCACTCCCACAGTTCCTAAAATCAATGATTCCTACAAGAGATGTGTTAAACGAAGACAATAATGCAAACATGATATCAAATAATGGCAAGGTCTCTCATTCTCCTACTAAGCTCATGGGGCAAAGTTAAAGCCTTTTCACTTTGATTCAGTAAAAATGCAAATTATGGAGAAAAAGATTTGAAATATAGATTTATACCCAAGGCCGTTAACAGTAAATGTCAATCTGAATTTATATTTTTGTGTCTTGACCAAGTAGCTGTTGGTAGTTTGAAGCCACCAGGGCTAGATGGACAATTTATTTTATGGTTAACCTCCTCTTTTTGTATGTATGTTGGATGGTTTTTAATATGCCTTGTATATTAACAGAGAATATATTGTAAGTATAAAGTACAAGTATTACTGGTGCTTATCAAGATTCCCATGGCTGGAGTTTAAGCAAAAACTCTTATCTCGCAGCATGGATATAAATATATCATCTTATCTCTGAGGGAAGGGGCTTCAGGGTATTGCAGTTCTGTAGACATTCCCTGCTTTTAGAATATTGGTAAGTCTCCAATAAGAAAGATACTAGCATCATGCGGGAAATCTTTAGATTTTCAGTTTTTCTTTACTTGTGAAAACATGGCTGAAGGAGGATGTTAAATTTAACTCCATCTTCCTTTGAAGCTGAAGAAATAGTCTGGAGACAGGATTTCTGTCACAGCCCTGAGTTCCCACTGTGGCATCTTGATAAAGACCAACAAAGGGGACCCAGCAGCTCACAACTCGGCCAGACAGGCAATTAACGAGGAAGGCACAAACCAAACTCCCCTTTTCAATGGGAGGGATGGAACGTACGTCTGACCCCATGACCCTGTCTGGATAAATAGAACCTTGTTTGGTCTGGAGCTGGTTGGAGTGCAACAGCTGAACTGGAAAGGTTGTGACCAGCAAACACAACCACTCTTACAAGCACCTGTTTTCCTCTTTTGTGTATGTGTGATATGCGTGTATGCTGTGTGCATGCATGTGTGTTGTATGTGTTTGTGTGAGTGTGGTGCCTATGTGTGACATGCATATGGAAGCCAGTGTGTGCGTGTGTTTATGTGTGTGTGTATGTGTGTGTGTATATGTGTGTGTGTGTGAGAGAGAGAGCGTGAGCGTGGTGCCTATGCGTGGCATGCATATAGAAGCCAGAGGACTATTTCAGCTGTCTGCCTCAGGTGCCATTCATCCTGAGTTTTGAGACATGGTCTTTCACTGGGCAGGAGCTGTTAGGCTAGGCTCCAGGCCCGCGAATCCACTGCCTCCACCTGACCAACACTGGAATTACAGGCACTCACCACCACTTTCACTTTATAACCTAGGCCCTTGTTCTCCTGCTTGAAGGTGAACACCTTACCTATGATTTATCTCCCTAGCCCCTGCTCCTGTTTGATTGATCAGCCTTGTTTCCACAGACAGGCTCATGTGTACAATCCACGGCAGAACCTTCTGGACAAATGAGAGGCAATGGTTCCCAAAGGTGCCTGGTTGAGTATTGTTTAAGTGGACATATGAAGTCAGAGCTGTGTACACACACACACATCCGTGAAATTCAAATTTCCCTCACCCTGTTTTTTTTTTCATCATGGCCAATTGCTCATTAGTTATTGTTTTCTTAAAATTAAAATATAATTGCATCATTTCCTTCTATTCTCTTTCTTTCTCTTCAACTCCTCCCATGTCTCCAATCCCCACTACCTCTCAAATCCCTGCCCTTCTCTTCTTTACTTGTTATACGCACACACACACACATGCACACAGCATACATACACACACACATGCACACACACATGCACACAACATACATACACACACATGCACACACAGATGCACACAGCATACATACACACACATGCACACAGCATACATACACACACATGCACACAGCATACATACACACACATGCACACAGCATACACACACGCGCACACATACATGCACACAGCATACATACACACATGCACACACACATGCACACAGCATACATACACACACATGCACACAGCATACATACATACACATGCACACACACATGCACACAGCATACATACACACATGCACACAGCATACATACACACACACATGCACACAGCATACATACACACACATGCACACAGCATACACACACATGCACACAGCACACATACACACATGTTGCTTGCATGGACATGACTTCAGGGTTGCTCAGCTGGTATTAGGTAATCAATTAGGGAGGCCCTCACTGGGAGAAGACAACCCACTTTCAGGATCTCTTAGTTGCCTGTGGTCCTTTGTCTAGGGGTGGGATCCCAAGAGATTCTCCCCTTCTACATTAGGATGTCTATTAGATTTGAAATGTTCCCTTCACTGGGTTCCAGTTCCTACAGCTTCCTAGGCTACGGTGAAGCAAAGGCCCCTTTTATTGCCTCCACAAGGAAATATGTTATTTGTAAAAGAGAGCTGGGTATGGGGGAAACGCAGCCTTGGGCTTTCCTTCCGATGAGAAGTTCTTAGTCTATCCAATAAAACCCGTCAAAGATGAAGTTGGAATTGAAGAGAGGCTTTCTGGGCCGGCTTAGGTAGGCAGCTCTTTTATTGGGCCAAAGATGAAAGATGTGGCGGCCAGGCTCTCCTCTCAGCAGAAGCCCTAGGGAAGTTTTCTACAAATGAAAGTGCTCTCGAGCCAGGACTTAGGGCTGAACTTGGAGAAGAATGCAGAAGAGGTGCGCAAGGACTTGTTAACTAAAATTCTCAGCTGGGACGGCCAGAAAATGAGGGTTCTACAGACATGGAATCAGGTGTCATAAAGTAGCCAAAGAATAGATGCTCATAGAGACTTGGAGCTCATAGTTACAGATCACTACAGCCTGGTCAAAAGGTCAACGTCCCTGTACAGTAGTCCTTGTTAAAACCTCTTCTGACAACTCCCTTGTTCATTTTCAATGGAAGCAAGGTTACAAGGTCAGGGAAGCAAAAGAGAGAATAGTTAGGTTGGAGTGAACCCAGCTTCTTGGTGTGGCTAGTGTACTCCCAAGAAAGGGATGCCAACCTGCAAGGGAATAGGCACCCCAGTTCTTAGGCATCTATTCTGGGTCCAGAGCAGGTAAGCTGTCTTTAGAAGATTTGTGTCCTTTATTGGGTATAGCATGGAGATCTGGTTATATTAACCCAGCAAAAAAAAATGATAAAACATGCTACCCTCTTAATATCATGATACACCATCTAGGGGCTGGTAGCTAACACTCCAACTTCCTGCCAGCTGCCTGTGCATGGCATACAAACAACCTTTGCCATCTACAACTCCAGGAAATCGATATTCCTTCCTGATTAAGGATAGTGGGTATCAAGTTGCTTTCTCAGACCTACTGTGTGGGGACAGGGGCAGAGGGAGCCAAGGACGTGGAATCCCATGCTCATCACCCACGTCACCACCTCTCCCAGCTCATCTCTGTTCTTTTCCATTTTGGATCTCTATCTAAGTCTTTGTCTGAACCAAGAAGTCTCCGGTGAAAGAAGAAATTGTGTATGAAAACCACAGCTGTAAGGAGGATTGATATTAGAAACACTTATACGGACGTCCATGGGGATCTTAAAGAAATTGTAGAGTTATCTTGCCCATGGCAGTGTCTCAGTGGGCCTCCCAAAGGCGGAGGCCAGACAGTGAACTTGCTACTTCCATAAGCACTCCTGTGGCAGCAAGGTCTTAAAGTTGAAGGCCTTGCTTGGGTTGCTAAAACATAGTGTAAAACAAGAAGCGACCTTCTAGGTTTCTGTATAAAGAATGTGTGGGGGCTGTGACCTGGAGGTGGTCCCTCCCTGGTCCCTAGCTATGACATCAGCCACAGCTTCAGCTTGCTGGTGGTAGCGGGGCCACACCTTGCACGCTACACACTTTGTCACTGTGTGAATACCTCTCCCTTGCTGATGTGTGTGACTTCACTGGGTTGTGCTGGAACACAGAGCAAGTCACAATACAGCTTGTGACCCTTAGTACTAGATGGCCCTAGTTGGATGATAAATTCTATGACCACCGTCCACATAAACTGGCTCTTGTAGGACCTACAGAATGTCCACAGGGAGGAGTCCTTCTATAAGGTGGACAAAAACCCCAGACAAAAATCCCAGGAGGCATGAGAGCAAAGGGATTTGATTAAAGTCCACAACGAAGGTATCTGTAAGGACAGACAGGAGAAACATGTATGAACTTTAATGGGCCTGGTCCTGAGTTTGAACTCCTGTTTCCTTGCTGTCCAGGGAGCCTGCTGAGATGGAAACGGTGTATTCAGCAGTGGTATGTAGCCAAAAGAAAGGCAGAGAGATGGGTGAGTTGAGCTACAGGAGAAAAGAGGGCCTGACTACTGGGAAGGGAACCCTGGAATCCTGGAGGCCAGACATTTGAGCCATCTTGCCCCAGCTCCCTAACTTACATGGCTGCCTGTCATTGTCAGGAATGTGGTTCTTTCTCCCTCTGGGACAAGCCACCACTTCCTGGACCTACACTGGCTTCGGGGGCTATTTTTGGTTATCCCAGGCCAGTGCCTGAGAAGAAGGCACAGCTGCAAGGCACTCCCCACTTCAGTAGGATTTGTTGTTCCCAAAGGGCTGTGCCCTTTTTCTGCACATGACTGATGGTTACCTGGACACAAGGGCAAGGGAAGGTGAAATTGCCAGGGACCCTGTCTTTCCCAGCTCTGGGAAAAGTAAAGAAACGTGCCTTGGGTCAGTTTGTATGGAAACAAACAAGCATTGGTGTCTAGGCTGTGTTTGTGGGGTGAGGACCAGAGTGCTGGGGGCACAAGCAAATGCAAATTCAGTCTGTCCTGCACCTAGCAATACAAACCAGTCAGGGTTCACCTTTCCTTAGAAACAAAGGACACCTGGTCCAGGAGGCCTGTTCAGAAGTACCCCAACTTCTGAACGGAGAAACTCAGAGACACCAACTTCCACCCTACACAGTTCAGTTGCCCCTCTCATCCATCCACTCACCCTCTCCTGCTGAAAGTCCTTCCAAACTCCCAGTTCTCCCAGCCCCCAAGCTTTTGCCTGTGAGATACATCCTGCAAATTGGGGCCACCAGTGATGAATCACTCACCCACTGGCAGAACCACTGGTCTTTGGTGAATGTCTAGGGAACAGAAGGGCAGCCAAGTGAAGCAGGGTACACACGAGCCGTGTAGCCTCGCCCAGCCCCCTCCTGAGAACTGCGCAGGGAACCATAGCCCTGTGAGAGCAGCCAAGGCTAAGAGGCCAGACCAGAAAAGCAGCCACTGGCTAAAATGGGAGTCAGTTCAGTTGAAAGACACTGGCAGGCCAGCCTCTCATTTGGATTTCCTTTCCAAGTGCATCTCTATAGCCATCCTGGGCATGACAACTGAGTTTATTCCCCCAGCACAATAAGTCTTGAGTGTGCTTCCTCTGTGCTAGCAGAAGCTGGTAGAACATTCAGTGGCAGAGGTTTGGCAGGCCATTATCACCGGCGCTGTCAGGTATGGGGAGAGCCGACGAACGCCACAACCCTCACCAGTGCTTTGCCGCTTGGGAAATTAGTCACAGCGAGGATGAAAATGACAGTGTTCTCACTTAATTAGTACACACTGGGTCAGAGACACTGCGCTAAGCATTGGCCGTCCTCACTTTGCACAGTGACAGCAGGACGGGAAGGAAGATGTCATATCACATTGCGTTTAGAGGTGTTCCTCAAGGCCTCACAGCTACCGTGACTGAACAGTGATGGAAATGCTGGGCGCTGACCTGTTCCCTGGAGGACCATTTCTTCTGGGAATGGTCTGAATGGGCACGCTCTTTCGAGGAAATGGCAGAAAGTGGAATTCACCCATGGGGAGGGTTGACCAGCCCTACTGGGCACTCTGCTGGCTGATGTACATGTGGACACTCACCTCGATCCCGCAGACCAAGCACCCCAAGCTCAGGGTTTGAAGTGAGCAGTGATAACTAGTTCAAGGGCAGAAAATGGAGGATGGAAAGCCAATCTCAGTAATCGAGGAAAGCACCCACGCTGAGATGGCGTTGTAGCCCAAGTGATGTGGCAAACTGGACAGTTTTGTTTGATGTTTGATTTTTCTGCAAAGGGCTAGAGAGTCAATGGGACTTGGTCCATGGGCTAAGCTCATATTCTGATGACCACAAGCTAGCTGATGAGGACATATTTGAAGGGTTGATTCAATGAAACTCCTGTTTTTTTCAAATTTTATTCTTTGACATGTATTTATTTATGAGGGTAGGCATGTAAGTATGTGGGAGTCAGGACAACTCGTGGGAGTCGAGTGGCTCCTTCTACTAAGTGGGTACTGAGGATCCAACTCAAGCGCCCAGCCTGGCAACAGGGGCTTTTACACACTGAGCCCTTTTGCTGGTCCCAAAGCCTCTGGCTCTTTGTCTGATTGTTTTCTTTAAGATACATTTATTTATACATATCTGGGTGTTTTCCCTGCTTGTATGTCATGCACCGTGTGCCAACAGTGCCCATAGAGGTCAGACGAAACACTGGATCCTCTGGAAGTGGAGTTTCAGGCACTGGGGAGCTTTCTGTGTGGGTGCTGGGAATCAAACCTGGGTCCCTGAAGGAGCAGCCAGTGCTCTTGATGGCTAAGCTGTCTCTCTGGCCTCCAAGCTTTTGGAAAATTAGCTTTCATGTATGAACTCATTCTTAACTTGTCTTGGTTGATTTGGGTCCTATTCTTTTCTTTCCCCCTGTCTTTTGGAAATAGGGCCTTACACTGTAGCCCAGAGTGAGCTGAACCTCACAGCATAGTCCAGACTGACCTTGACCCCTCCATAAATCTCCTGCCTCAGCTGGGTTACAGCCATGAGCCACCACATTAGGCTCTCATTCATAACTTCTGAGAGCTCCTTTTGTGCTACGGACCTCCACCCACCAGCATATTCTGTCAAAAGGCAGAAGTGGGTCATGATGAACATCAACGCCAGCGGAGAATCACTAAGGTGCACACCACTTTTATAGTGAGAGCAATAAGGAACAGTATTCCCACCGAAGGAGAAACATATTCTGGGTAACACATTCATACCCTGATCTCTAAATCCATAACAGAGCCCAAGCAGACACTGTCGTCCAAATCCCTTGCTCCTCTCTACATCAGGGACCAGGCCTTAGGCCACTAGATGCTTTGGATATGCAAGACAGTCAGAGTCTCTATTTAAGAGACACGTGCTAAGAGACCAAAGCTTTCATTCCAAAAGGCCTCCCACATATCAACAGGGAGATTTTTCCCTTCTGTATGTGTGCCAGACATCGACACCCAGGCCACAGGCACTAAAGAACAAAGGAGTTTTTCGTTCATGGAAGCAAGTTACTGGAACTGTGGAAACAATTACTGGATTAGGACAGACGCAGCTTTATAAGCAGCAATGGAGGACAGGGTTGGCAGGACTGTCACTCTCAGTAAGTAAAACCACTTGGGAAACGGATTTATGGGTAAACTTTTGACTGACGGCTTGCTGGCAGACGTGTTTCCTTGGCTGGCAAGAAGTCCGAGAAAATTCCCCAGGAATGGGTGACAGAAAAAAAAAAAGGCACAAGGTTGTGTGTCTTGGAGATGACCTTGCTTGGTATCTAACTGAAGAATTGATGTTTTGATCACTGATGTGTTATATTAGTGAGGGCTTGCTGGGTGCCACTAGGTGCCTCAGCTTTCAGAGTGTTTAGGGAAAGAGCAGTGACCAAGATAAAAGGCAAAGGCTCTCGTCTCCAAAGAGTTCACTGAGATCAGGTCAACCTCTGTCATTGAAAAATAAAGTCCTTACACTAATGCTTAATTGGAGACGACCCACACACCCACCAACACACCCACCCTTGCTCACTGCAGGGTCTTCACATGCCATGTTACTAAGGTACATTCTCCACATTTTTTTCTTCCTAATAAATCTCAATTTACTGAGCAAACTAGCTTTTCCTTGGACTGCCAAGAGATGCCACCTCTAAGTTACTCCATCAAAGAATGCACCATGATCGCATCAAATAACTTCTTCACTTCTTTTAATTAAGCACGGGGCATGGCCAGGGGTCATCGGTTAGGGTCACCACTATGTAGATGGACCTTGTTGCCAATCAACAGTAATGTGACAATCAGGAATTGTTTAACTGACAGGACGCTAAAGGCATCCATCGGCCTGTCCATCCATCGGCCCATCCATCCATCCCCCCCATCCATTTTCCATTAGTTCATTCACTCTGTTTTCTTTCTTTACATGTGATTGTGGTGTGGTATGCATGTGTGTGTGGACACATGTTCAAGTATGTAAGTGACTGCACGTGTTTATGTGCAGGTACCTATTCACATGTATGTGCATGCAAGTGAAGGCCCATGGCTGATACTGGGAACCTTCCTTGATTGTCCTTCCACCTTATCAAAAAGACTGGGCCTCTTCATCAAATCTTCATCAAAACCAATTCGACCCCATATGGCCAGTCTCACTTGCTCAGGGGATCTGCTGTCTCTACCTTTTGCGGCTGGAATTACAGCAGGATGTTACACACATGGCACTGATGTGGGGATCCAACACCAGTCCTCATTCTTGCACATCATGTAGTTTAACCACTGACCTCTAATTTCCCATCCCTCATATTCTAACTGTCCTCAAACACACATAAAACTTGTCACATGGTTTGTTTATGTATATGATGCCAAACAGCTATGATCATTATCAACAGTTTCAAAACCTTAATAAGAATGCCCCAAATCTATTAGGCAGTTACTCCCACACACATCTCCCCTAGGCCCTGACAACCTTACTAACCTGCATTCTCTGTCTAAGGAGCTGCCTATCTGGCCACTTCCTAAAATTAGTATCACATAGCATAAGGTATACTAGTGTTGCAGCCAGTATCAGTGACTCATTCCTTTTGTATGGCTTATATATGCCATGGTGAGGGTATAATACTTCACGTTTATTCTCTCATCCAGTGATGGGACTTTTGATCCCTTTTTATGCTTTGACTGATATGAAAAGCTCTTCTATGAATGCTCATATTAACGTTTTGGCTTGAACACCTATTTTAATACTTTGAAGAACATATCAATCTATTTTTCCTGTTTGGGGGGGGAATCTGAATCCAATCTACCACTTTTAACCCCATGATTTCTTTACAGTCATTTTAAAACTTCTATTATATATCAGACATATGGCTTACAGAGGTAGGTGGAGGAGGGTGTTATTAGTAAAGTAATCAAACATGGTTTATGCCCCCAAGAGCTGATGTTGTATAAAGGAGAAACACCAGTAAGACACTAGCCACAGGGTACCACAGGGCATTGCATACCTACTGAGTGACAGGAGCTTTGTGTTCTCCTTCATCTAATTCTCACAAGAAACCATTGAGAAACAAATTCCAAACATCATCTTTGGGAACAGAGTATTAAGGCCATATGTGGAAGAGGGGAATTGATCTGCGTTTGAGAGTGGGACCACAGAAGAGTCCTCAGAAAAGGACAGGAAGAAGCAAGAAGTAAACAGAGATACCTAGAGGCAAAGGCATGGAAGAAAGCATTCTGAAGGAGAGTGGAGAGACGGGTCTGAAAGAGGAGACCCTTGAGATATGTCCAAGGAAGGAGGGCCCAGAGAATGGCTCAAAGAGAGGTTTGAAAGACATTGAGAAGAGACAGGTCAACAATGCCAAGGACAGGGATGTCTAGGTGAGCACTGGCAAGTTGGTCTACTGTGGCTAAGGAGCAAAGCTACAGGAGATGGCAGCCCCCTGCTGGGATGCTACACCAGCAGGCATGCACTGAGGTGGGGCCGGGTGCAAATGGGCAAAGCCCCAGGGGCAGAGGAGCAGATGGTTTTTCAAGGAATCAAACTAGAAAGGTAAAGGGAGGGAAGGGGCAGGGGTAAGAGAGGGAGTTTTTGCCAGGTGGTGGCCACACCTTTAATCCCGGCCCTTGGGAGGCAGAGGCAGGAGGATCTCTGTGAGTTCAATGCCAGCCTGGTCTACAGAGCGAGTTCCAAGACAACTAGAGCTACACAGAGAAGCCCTACACACACACACACACACACACACACACACACACACACAGAGAGAGAGAGAGAGAGAGAGAGAGAGAGAGAGAGAGAGAGAGAGTTAGTTTCTGGTTGGCACATTCTTTTTTGTTTGTTTTGGTTTTTTTGAGACAAAGATATTTTGTGTAGCCTTGGCTGTCCTAGAACTACCTCCGCAGACTCAAAGAGATCTGCCTTCCCAAGTGCTTGTATTAAAGGCATGCAACCACCACCCCCAGGCTCTGATTGAGTAGGAGAAAAGCAAAGACTCTAGGGAAAGAGGAAGAAAGGGATAAAAGATAGGTTATGGGAGTTAAGTCGGGCAGAACAGCGAGTTCCTGCAAAAATGAGCTAACCACAGAGGGATAGGCACTCACACCTAGACGTCTTTGGGGTCAAAGAAGCAGGCCAGGGGACAAGGAGCCTCCCCTCAGAGAATCCCAGGGCAGGCTGACCTGAGGATACTCACTGCCTCATTCCACCAAGAAACAACAATTACATAATTACAGGAAGCAATGATCTGGGGCAAAGATGTTTTCTCCAGGGGCAATTGATTCCTGAGATATGAAGAAACTCCAACATTTTCTCGAACTCTAAAGAACCCAGAAAATGTATCTCTCAAATGTGTCAACTGGGAAACTTTTCTAATCCATATGCCCCTGATAGCCTAAATCAAGAAATCCATTATGGAAAAGTCCCAATATGCTAGCATAGGCATAACTGGAATTATGAACAGAACGAAGGGTCAGTGAGATTGCTCCCTTGAGTAAAGGTGCTTGCTGCCAAATTCTGGGACCCGCACGGTGGAAGGAGAGAACTGACTTCTGAGGGTTGTTGTCTGACGGGCACACAGACATGTAAACTTCCACATAACGTGCACACAATGTGCACATGCGCGCGTGCACACATGCACACACACACACTAAATATAATAAAATACCTGAACACAAATGGCCATTTTGAGTTGGTCTCCTTACTACATTACTATAGTCTACAAATTAATAGGAACACCAAGAAGTTAAGAAGAAATATTCATGGAAAAATAATTATGCAATAAATTACTCAGTCTGTTTGGAACCACAGACTCTGCAGCTTCAGAAGATACTAATAACTAGAAATTGGCAGGAACACAAAGGGGACTATATATATTGATTTTCTTGCTGCTCCTCTCTTTTCTGGAATGCCAAAGATTAGAGGCATGGGGGGGCAAGCAGATGTTGAGGTGGAAAAGGTGAGCTATGAGTGAAGGAAACGGAGCCATGTGACTCCCCAGAGGTAAGGACACAGATGCTAAGCACAGTGCTGGGTCCCAGAAGCCGATACACACTTCCAAGTTTCCAAGGAAGGGGCTTTGTTGCTACTAAAACTCCTGGCATGGAAGTTGATAGCGACTGAACTCCTAGGCTCAAGGAGACCCAGGTGCTTTAATGCGCAGTGCACACACCCAAGTATATATGGTGACAGCTGGCTTACTGGCTTACAGTGAGGCTAATCCTGAAACATCATCCCCTGTCTGTCCCCTCTGTTTACCACAACTTCCTGTGGCCTCTGCCCTGTGTTCAGGGAGCCAAGGGCAGAGGACCCTACCTGTGTGAGGCACAGCTGGCTTATGACAGAGGGGTGGTGTGGAAGGCAGGCTGTGCACCATGCTGGTTCCCAGCAAAGGTGTTGGAACACAAATTTAAAAGCGTGTCCACCTGTCAGTCAGCTGCATCATAGCTGGATGCCAGTCCATAATCTCAGACCCAGAATAGGGCACTTTCTTTTATGTCTCCCCCCCCCCCACTGACTTAAATGGGAACAGAGGCCAGTACGGGCTAACGCTGTATTTACTATGCTCCAGGCTCCATTCTAGGCACTTTTTGCATGAAATCATCTCATCTCATAAACCATCTAGAATGCAGAGCCATGTATTTATTCCCTTCTCAAATGGAAAAAGTGCAAAACAGAGAAATGACGGGAATTGTCTCAGACTGCATAACAAAGGGCTGGAGAAGTTAGGGTGGGAACTCAGGCTCCAGCTCCAGAGCCAGAGCCAGAACCAGAGCCAGAGCCAAGGTTCGGGACCTCTATCAGGGAGCCCAGCAGAGGCCTCAAACTCACACTGAACCATGCAAGCTATCCCTTGTCTTGTGGATTTTCACAGAAAGCTCTGAGCCCCCAGCCTGGCCTCTCTAGCTCACAGACATTGTCACTCATTGCTCTTACCATCTACCTGTGCCTGCCAGGACTCAACTCCCAGAGAGATTGCATCTTGTTTAGTATGGAAAGCTTGCAAGAAAAAAAAAAAAATCAGACTGTAGCCGGGAGCTATGACAGGCCAGAGGAAACACCTTTGCTGAAGTTTCTAGGTAGACTGTGGAATTTTCCAGCACAGGAAATGTAACTGGAACCCACAGGGAAAGCGTTATTCATGGCTGTCAGGACACTCACCCGTCCCTTGGCCTGTCCACAGGCACCCAGGGCTGTGACCCCAGAGGGCCGACAGACAGACTTCCTTCAAGAAGCCCCTTAATCAATCAGGGATTCTCAGCTCAGGCATTACTGATGTCACGGGTCTAATGACTCTCTGTGTCCTGGATGCTGTAGGATGCTAACGCACACTCCAGACTGCTAAGCATCAGATCCTAGTAGCAATGCTCCCACTTTCCAGCCACACTGTGACAAGCAGCCCCAAAGGATCTGGACATGGCCACATGTCCTCTGAGGTACAAAGTCACTTGGCCAGAATCACTGGCTCGAGGAATGCCATGCCTAACTCCCAGCTTCCTCATCCTCAATAGTCACATCGCTTTAGACCAGGGGTTCTCAACCTGTGGGTCTCGACCCTCCTTTGGGGTCATATATCAGCTATCCTTCATATCAGATATTTACATGACAATTCATAACAATAAGCAAAGATTACAGTTATGAAATAGCAATGAAACTAATTTTATGGTTGGGAGGGTCACCGTAACATGAGAAACTATATTAAAGGGTTGCAGCATTAGAAAGGTTGAGAACCATTACTTTAGACACTTAGGGAAAACCCCATTTCTGATGTTTGATCTTTTTTTTTTCTTCAGTGTGATGGTTAGCATCTGCTACCAACTTGGAAGAATGCAGAATCACCTAGGAGACAGCCCTCTGAGTATGTCTGGTGGGGGTTCTAGGTGGGGTTGATTGACATGGAAGAACCCACCCTACATGAGTAGCAGTACCCATGGGCTGAGGTCCTGAGTGTGCACATGAGCTGAGATCATCACTCATCCCTCTGCTTCCTGCCTGGGACTGGCTTCCCTGAGTTCCTGCTGCCTTCCCCACCACAACACACTGCACCAGCAATCTGTGAAACAAAATAAGCCCTTTCTTCCTTAAGCTGCTTCTGTGAGGTGTTTTCTCTAGCAACAAGAACATCAACAAATACACCTAGAAAGCTAATACTAAAGATAATTGCCTTTTTTGTTAACGCATGCGTGAGTCTATAGTCTAATCTCATATTAGCTGTGGGCCTGCTCACAGTTTGAGTAATCTCCCTATGCCCGAGGACCCACCGCATTCTCTCTCAGGAGAGGAAGACAGGAGAGGGATTAACATCCCACCTCCTGCCACAGCCCTACCCTGTCCACTGTCCTTCCTTTATCCATCCCCAGTGGAACCTCAAGAGTTCAGGAAGCACCAGGAGCTGTTCTGACGGCTGGAGAGGACATACCTAGGCCGCTGCACTGAATCAGGCTCCACAGGCCCATGAGTGCAAGAACTTTGAGCAACAACAGACAAGGGAGGATTTCTCTGAGTCAGTTCAGCTGCTCTAGCAAATTACCGCACCCTGGGTTATCAACACTCTTTTATTTCTCATGGTCTTAGACCTGGGAAATCCAAGTGAAAACATTGGCAGATTTAGTGTCTGACATGGGCCATTTGCCATGCCCTTGTAGAGTAGAAGGGGCAAGGCAGTGCCCCCTAGAGTATTTTTATAATGGCACTAATTCCATTTCCAAGGGTTTCACCCACTGGGCCAAATCACCTTTTGAAGGCCCTTTCTGAACCCTCACCTCGGGGGTTAAGATTTCAGTGTAAGAATATGAGGGAAAGCAAACATCCAGGCCACAGTACCCGCTTCACAGAGAAACTCTAAACTCTCAGATTCACCCTCCAGTGTGGTACCGCGATTGTGTGAAAACACACACTAAGCGCCGATGATCTTTCCACACGATTTCAGCTGAAGTGCCCTCAAACACTGAAAACTTGCTCTGCTCCTTCATCCCTTTGTACGGCGAGTCCTCATCATCTGAGGAAGTCATCCTCTGTAAAGTCATCCCAGACCTCACCTGGCAAATGCTGGACCACTGTTCCTTAGGGGAAATGCCAGGCACATTCCTCCAAGCTTTGGTCAGGTGTATCTTGTCATCACTAAGGAACCCAGCTATATGCATGCTTATGTTTAAAGACACTCCACTTATCAGACAATGCTGGCTCATTAGTACTGGATTCAGGCCGACAGTGCCATCACTCACGTGTGTGTCTAACAAGTGTACTTTTTCCACAAGGCACATCACACACTTTTTGTGCCTGGACACAACACACAACACTTTGGCACGATGCTTGAGGGCCACGTTAAATAGCAAAATCCCTCACAAACAGCCACAAACGGGCAGATGAGACATGAAATAGACCACAGAAAGGACATGTGTTTACAACAGGCTGCAGCGAGAAGGCAGACTGTCGCCTTATTTGACCTCCACTGGGAACACGAGCAACAGGAAAGCAGCTCAAACAATTCCCCATGCTGTCCAACTGTATTACAGCTCATGGACAAATTTGTAGGTATGGACTCCAAGAGTAATGAGGATAAAGTTTGCTCATACCTATATAAGGACTCTTTCTCCTCCTCCTCTATCCCTCCCCTTCCTCCTCCCTCTCTCCATCCCTCCCTCCTCCCTCTGTCTGTCTCTCTCTCTGTGTCTCCCTTTCTCTGTCTCTCTGTCTCTGTCTCTTTCTCTTTCTCTCTTTCATACACACACTGGTGGTTGGGCATATATTTCTGGGGAAGTAAACCCTGGCACTCCTGCTAAAAATCATCTCAAGCCAGGCAGAATAGAAATTCTGGCCACTCTTCTGGATGGGAAGGAAGGCTGCTGGATTCCAGAAGGGAATTTTTGTGTCGACATGAACTCCGTCTATCCAAGATGGCCACTGTCTAGCTTAGACCTTTAAAATGTCAGTTCTACCCTCAGTATCTCTTTTACCCCACAAGAAGCTGGGGGATTAATGGAGGATAAGGGTCACCTTTAATTAAAGAGAGAAGGAAACAGCTTCATGTCTCCCCAGCTGAGGTCCTTGTGGGGAATACCCCCAGGATTCCCCTCCTGTTTTAGTTCCCTCTTCGCAGACTGAGCATATAGTCATGCATAGACTTAAGATTTCACATCACCTCTGCTTGGGCGTGGAGTATAGGGAAGAAGGGGAACCTGGGCCCTACGCACCCCATCAGCCCCTCCCATCTCTTGGGTACCCAGTTAGCTTTGCTTGGGCTCCAGCTGGTGACTGAGGCCCAGGCTCCAGTCTTGAGACCCACTCCCCAGCAGAGGGTCTCAACACAGCTCTTGTTGTGTTACAAGCAGGGCCTGCAGCCAGGCTCCATAACACAAGGCTTGGGGACAGACTGTGAAGGGGGTACTCAGGACCACTCTGAGGGCATCTCCTGCTTCTGGCATGTTCCACAAAGGCCTTGCTCAGGACATGTTCAAACCAGCTTTTCCCCCAAGCTGTTCTGGATTCTGTAAACATTATAGAACAGCCATAGGGTTATGAAGAATGAGAATGACAAAATAAAGAAATAGGAATTCTAATAGTCTCTCATCCCGGCTTAGGAGACAGTGTCTTACACAGTGGAGCCATAAACTCAATGTTAGGTTCCAAAGTCAAAATACAAGATGGACATAACAGACTACCAATTTCTTGCAGGAATCATTTAAAAGGAATTGTTTAGGAGACTGAGAAGTTGTCAAACCAGTTGATAAATAAACACACAAGTCCAATGGAACCAGCTTTCTTCTTTTCCATTTTGGAGCGACAAGGTTTTCTGAGTGATCAAACTATATACATACACATGCATGCACACACATCAGTTCATACACACGCATGTACATGCATACACATAGATGCATGCACGCATAAAAACACGCATGCACTCATCCATACCAGCCTACATACACACATGCGTGCATGCACATGTACATACAAGTCTTTTGACTTTTAGGTGAAGTAACTCAGTGAGATGAATCTTGGTCAAATGTCACACTAGAAAATTGGAATACATGAAGAAACTAACTAAGAGGTTTAGCATTCAACCCAAACATTGCGCCAAGTTTAAACTTCCTCCTGGACAGAAGCTTAAAGGGCTAGCCCTGTTGAGGTCATCAAACTCAGTCTAGATCTGTGGTTAGTCTCCACCACCAGGAGACCATACATGTAGCATAGTCTCTCATGGGGAATGGAGATTTATATTGAGAGAAGTAAACACGGAGTCCACACACTGCCAGCAGCCCTACGGAGCACTTCCACCAGAAAAGGAATTGCTGAGAGTGAACACTGAAAATAACTGTAGATTTGGGTAAAGCACTTGACAGAAATAGTGACCGTATTAAGATACATTTTACTCCACAAAACAATGAGTTCTTAGTGCGCAGGTCAGGCTCCGTCCCAAAGGGATTCGCTGGCTCACTCATCCATACACCAGATATCTCCAGGCCACTTGCACGTTCCTGGCACTTTTCTGTGCAGGTCCTTCACGTGCAATGCCAAGACAAGGTTTGCCATTCAGGGAAGTGGGAAGACAGGCACATGGGCCACTGATGCAGCACCCTAAGTGTCGATAAAGGCTGAGGATGCTGCAAACATAGTGGCACTGGCCACGAGTCCTGTATATATGTAGTGTGGGGCAGAGGAGGCTTCCTAGAAGACAGGGCCCTAGGGCTGACTCGACATGGAACACAAGGGGTTTGCCAGATCCTCTGGGAGGAAGAAAGAGAAAGAAGACTCTGTGTGCAAGTCGTATTAGGCACCAAAGCACACAGGCCCAAGTAAACAAGGCTGCCCTATGGGTGACCACAGTTAATTTGGTGCCTCTGGTCAGGGATACTGAATAGGTGTGACAGTGTGTGCACATGTGTAAATGCCGAGCTTATGTGTCCGTGTGTCCTTGTGGAGACAGGACCAACACTGCTAGGACAGAAAGACAAGGGCCACCCATCTTCACCTCCATCATCTTCATACTCCCTGTCGGTAGCCACACTTTCCTCTGCAGCATCTAGACTGGGTGTGGTTATTTATGAGGGTGGTTTGAAGAGCCCCATTCTTCTGACCTAGAGAGCAAGCATGATAGGCAGAGGCAGTGCTCTGGTCACAGCCTCTCTGGGCCAAACTAAAAACAGGCCCAGAAGAATCAGAGAAGACCAAATGAGGACTCATGTTTCCTGTAATCATCCCAGCAGAGTTCAGCACAGTCTATCTGAAAAAAGGCTCATTGAGCTAGAATGAACCCAGTCAACAGGCCAGATAAACTGCTCCCTGTGCCTTGCTGTTCTTTGTAGGCAGAGAAGGAAAGTAATGCAAAGAAGTCAGCTTTCCTGGTCTCTGATTCTGTGCTCAAATCCGGGTACGCTGTCTCCTCTGTGAACCACGGGGATTATTTCCTCTAAGAAATGAGCCGGGGACTGCACTTTGATGGACAGGCAGTGAGTTCTGAGTCAGGCACTGCACTTTGATTTGAGCCGGGCATTGCGCTTTGATGGACAGACAGTGCTGGCCCTGGGTACTTCATACACTGGTTAGACAGGACTGGAGAAGCTGCCCAAAGCATCTGAACAAATAAGCCCATGAGGTTGGAAAGAAGACGCAGGTATTCCAAGCTACCTTGCAACTCCGTGGAGAGTCTGGGGAGAAGGGTAGAGGAGCCCTCCTCCCCATGTCACTGCCCAGGGCTGTGCTCATGAGAACTCTCAACACTGACACAGGAAGAGAGCTTCACACCAGTGAGATCTGAGAGATGGCTAGAGAAAGCGACCAGAGTCTTCAATCCTACCACTATGTCCACTACCTCTAGATAGTAGGCTGGCGAACGACAGCCCAGCCCTAAACCTTGCTTTTGGTATTTGATACATAAGGGTATGTCTAGATATGTGATACAAGACAGTGGACACCAGGATCTAGGAAAATAGAACCAGGACCAAAAAATCAATCTATTGATTTCTTATCTATAGTAAAGGTAGAGATGCTAAGGGCATGGGTATGTTTATGTGAGCAAGTGGTATTTACATGTGTGTGCACTTACATATTATGTATGTGGAAGCCAGAGGACAACTTTGGGTGCCTTGGAAGCTACCTTGCCCATTGAGACAAGATCCCCCATTGGCTTGGTACTCATGAAGTAGCTAGACTGGCTGGGCAGGGAGACCCAGGGCTTTGCCACAACACCCAGATTCTCAAAGTGGGTTCTAGAGACCAAACTAGAGTCCTTGTACCTACAAAGCAAGCCCTCTGTACCCTGAGCTCTCTCTCCAGCCTCTGTGTAGATCATCATTGTATGTCAAATGCTATCTGTCTGCAACATGAGACAGTGCTTCTAGGCCATATCTCCAAATCAGATTCTGTGGACTTGGAAAGGAAGCGACATATGTCATCCAAAGAAAAAGGCTACGCTGGAGTGCATATTCTGCCTCAAATCACAAAGTTGGGAGGTGTCTGCACTCTCCGAATTAACCCAGAGCAGAGTTCAGTTCTGTGCAGAGCAATTAAGTGGGCAACTGTACTCCCTGCCTCCTCATTTTCCTGTAATATGCTCAGATTGCTGAAAACCTCTCTTTTGCGTAGAATTTTTATTAGATTTAAAGTGAATATCTGAGCAAGACTTCCTGGCTTTATTTGGACACAAGTCTCTACCACCTAATGGTTTATAGATACTGATTCTTTTCACTTTCAAAATTATTTTTAGAGTGTGTGTGTGCGTGCACGTGTGTGCATGCACGCGCACACACATGTTTGCAATGTCCAAAAGAGGGCATCGGATCTCTGGAGCTGAACTTATAGGCAATTGTGAGCCGCTTGATGTAGATGCTGGGAACCAAACTCAAGACCTCTGTAATATCAGAATAAGTTCTTAACTGCTAAGTCATCTCTACATCCCCATATAATAGCAGCCCTATAGATAAAGGCACTTAGAGATCAGAGTTTACTACTTCCAGATCATTTACAAAGATAGTTTTAATACTCGTTATAAAGTAATTTAAAACATGACTTTTATCCCAGTTCCCTTTCTGTCCAAAGGCGGTTGTGTGTACAAAGCTTTCGGGAGTCAGACAACATGTAGAATGTGTATAATGTGGCAGGCCAGCTAATGCACCACACAGAAGCAACTGGTGCTTACATCCCACCAACTTCCAGCTGATCATTCTGCCTAGGGAAGGAACCGTTTCTTGGCATGCATAATGCCAGCTGCTGGGTTTACTAAGTGTCACTCCCACCCAGGCACAGATGCCTTCCAGTGCTGGAGCATCCTCACACGCCAGGTTAAATGGGATCACAGATTGCTACTACTCCCCTGGGCCCCATTCAATCTAATGCTCCTAGGAGTTGCCTTTGACAAGCATATATCACCATCTGATGATACAAGGCAGACCTGAGCCTACATAGTTAGGGTGCAGGACAATGTACTCTGACGGGGTCACATTCAGAACTGCTCAGAAATGTAAGCTTTCAAAGCTCTTTGTGTGTGGGGTGCACACTTGTTCTGGGGTGCATATGTAAAGATGAGAGAACAAGTTCCAATGTCAGTCCCTGTCTTCCACGCTCTGTGAGAGATGGGGTCTTTTGCCGCTTGCTGTTGTGCGCTCCCAGCTAGCTGAGGAGTTTCCTGTTTCTGCCTACCATCCCACTGGAGGAGAGCTGGGAGTATAGACATGTTGCCTCAGCTGCCTTTGTGGGGGCTCTGGGGAGCTCAGGTCCTCATGTTTGTGTGCAAAGTGCTTTACCCACTGAGTCATCTCCTCAAGTCCCTAGAACTGTAAATACTGACCAAGCTCTTGCAGATTTTCTGCTCCAGGCACACTGCAGGTGAAGCTGCAGTCTGATGCTGAGTGTGAATCTGAACACAAGCCATTAGAATTCTCTTCAGCTTAAACTCTGGGCTGCCCAGGTCCTGGCTTCCCTGGCTAGGAACTTATCGCTGCTTAGGCATCAGAACCGGACTGGCCAGTACAAAGCCTGAATTCCTCTTTTCTCAGCGTCCCCAATCTGTCATGAAGCAAACATGCCCTGACCTCATCCCAGCCACGGGTGCAGCCACCGTGCAGGCAGGACTGCCAGTCCAAACGTCTGCCTCTGTCTGGGTCATTTTTCAACCTATCCCAACTCCAACCTCGTTGCTTCGGATCAGAGATGCCCATAATTAGCCAAGCACAAATGGCCTACGGCTGCCAAAGTGATGAGGCTCTGATGCCTTCTGGGTGACTCACTGGACGAACCAGGCAAGATGAAATGCACAGACTCTAAGCCGGGCTGCAGACGATGACACAGAACAAGCTTCACAAAATTCCCTCTGGGGCTTCGATGCTAGTTTCGCTACAGCTTCAACTAGCGTAAGGGCTGGAATACAGCCACCCAGGACCAGAAGACCTCAAATGGCCAGAGTGCCTTCCTTCCCACTGCCTCCAGAGGAGGCATCTAGAGGTGTCTCCTAGTCATTCACAAGCATTGACCCCACTCCCTAGTTACAATCTGCATATTCCTGGAGGGAAATCATCCCTTCTCCCCTCTGTACTTCTCAAGCAGGGCCTCCCCAAGGCCAAGACTGCCAATGCCCATGCCCACTGCACACAACAAGCTGGCCAGGACTGGCAATGGTAAGCCCAGCAACACAGCAAGAAACTAAGGAAAGTGGAGAAGGGAGTATGGATTCTGTGGTCCAAAGTGAGCCGTGGGTGCAGGGTGTTGCTGAAGAGCCCGGAATGCGAAGCCTACGTGAGACTGCAGATCCCCTTGGAGTGTGTTTGTGAGGCCCTGGCAGGGTCTAAAAGTCCTTTGGTGCACTCATTAAGATATCCCATCCTCCAGGGATCTGTGTCCCCGTCAAGGGTCCCCTGAGGAGCTGCAGCCTGGCTTGTGGGGCACTGGATGGTACTGTGCAGCTCTTCCCCCAAACACCGAAGACACCACCACCCACTTGGTAACCTTTTCAACCCTCTCCGGCCAACCAGCCTGCTGCCATTGAGGACGCAAGGCTCCCGAGTGCCCTCCATCATAGCAGCCACAATCGTCCCCAGAGCTGGCATGATACTGACATACAGAAGAGCATCTAGTCATCAGGCTTCTGGGCACACTCCATTCCTCATGAAGAGCAAGCACCAAGTCAGGAATGGGATGAGCCTGAGCTTGCTGGATGCTAGACTGGCACTAGCCCCACCCCCAGCCTATGCCTCAGGCAAGTTACTGGCATATCTTGCTTTCCATGTCTTCACCTGCAACGTGGGAACCGGAGGAAAGAATTTCTAAGAAACACTCTGAAGTGCCTAAGAAACTCTGGGTATGGTACATTAACACTGACTCACTGAGACAGACAAAGGCTGCCTAGCAGTGGAGCCTAATTCTGCTGTTTTCTGAACTCATGGGTTAGGTACTTGGCCCACAGTTCCAGGTTTGGCCACAGGACTAAGCTCTGCCTACTGAGATGAGAGAGGCAACCTGTGCCATTTTTGGCCTGGCTCATATGACTTCTTATACCATGTTCTTCCCATCTCGGGATGCAAACAAACACAGAGGTCTTGCAAGTAACGTCCTATTGACAATGGCAGCTCTAAGAAGGCAAGTGCCACCACTAGAGGGGGACAGCCATGGATTAGCCAAACTTACTCTGGACTTCACCTGAGCATAAAATACACATTTTTAACAAACTATATGTACAAGGGGACTTGCTTGTTACAGCAGCTGCTGGTTCCCATACACGAAAAAGGGGCAATAGTATGAGACACTACTAAATGTTCTTCCCTAAACTGACAAAAAAACCCAACCATTCACAAATGCAGAGTTCCTAGGTTTAGAGCTCAGATGACAACTCTGACCTCATGTGACAGATAGAATGCTCCAGGTAAGTATGTCATCTCCAAAGAGTTTTCTGGAACCACCATATATTTCCTTTGCCTGACCTCTCTTTGACCCATGGCAAACAACCAGAGTCCCTTATCCACTGTTAATAGCCACTCCGTTAAAGTCCCTCTGAACATCTCACATCTGACCCAGGGTAGTGAGGGTGCTGTCCTCAGTGTCCAAGCCTTCTTCCATCAGAGCAGTCCTTCCTCAGGGTGAGATCTTAACTTTCAAGACCATCTGGATGTGTGTGGGAAAGGAGGACACTGAGCAGCCCAAGAGGAACTCATCATGTGTAATTCAGCATCTGCCTTAGGTCTATAATCTCTCCCAAGCCATTCCTCTACATGCATCTCCTTCCCTCCTTGCTTTGCCTCCCAAGTGTCCTCCGCAGCTTTGGGGGGGAGTTTTCCATGCTTCCTGTTTTCCTTTTTGCGCCACAGGAAATGCCTGCTCCGCAGCCTTTAAAATTTCCACCCTGGGGTCACTGGTTGCTACATCACATGTCATCCCCTGCTGCGCTCTGGTGTCTTTTGGGAATACTCAGAGGTCCCGCAGAGATTGAGCCCTGTAAACCTGAGAGACGGAGGGCCAGAGTGGGAACCAGAAGGGCTAAATGTAGCTCTTGACCCAGCTATGATCTCCCTTGTGACCCAAGTAATTGTCACATAATCTCCAGCCTGCATTCTTCCCTGTATTGTGAGAATTATGCTCCCTTCGTCCCAGGCATTCGTTCCATAGGCAGTTACTATCTTGTTCTGTGTTCCAAGAAACACATTAAACTTTAAACACATAATTATTGCATTGTGTGCTCATGGGACTAGCTTTCTGACAAAACCAAACAAATATATAGCGTGACCAGTGAAGGTGTGCACTGGGAAGGGAAAGAAAGCCAAGGAAAGGCAACCAGTTGGTAGGGAAAGGGTGCTTGGGGAAGGTCTCTCTCTTGGGAGGGCAGAAGAGCAGAGGTCTGGGAGGTGGGAGAGAATAGGGACAAAGGTCCTGGGATAGGGGCATATATCACTACACTCCTCTCCCCTCTCAGTAGATATACACTTCTGCACAGGTCCTTCTCTGAAGATCAGAGAACCCAAACCTTTCTTTAAGAAAATCAAGAGAGCAACCCTGTGAAGTCCAAACAGGAAGACTTGGCAGACGGTTTCCATGTCTCTCTGCTGTCACATCTCCTCTAGTCCTCTGGGCTTAGTGAATCTTCTAGAAACGCTTTGTACATTCTCCTGGGGTCACAATGAATGCAATTAGGAAAAAAAGACAGAAAGGAAGAACCTGCACGAGACAAAACTGAAAAGTTAAAAAAAAATCACTCATTTCAATAAGTCAAGGGTTCTCACAGCAAAATGGCCAGCTCTACTCTGTGGGAAAAAAAAAAAATCAATCATGAGAACAGGTAACGGAAGCCACCTGGCTGAATGCAGGACAGCTGGGGACAGACAGAGGAGCAGCTAGGCAAGAGATAGGGAGGGGTGATGTGGTGACCAGATGAAGAGAAGAACAAGAGAAACTGTGGGAAAGCAGGCCTATGTTAGAAGGGCGGCTGCAGGGCTGAGGAATACAGCATTCTGTGGGTGTTTGCTTGACCAACTTCAGAACGATCCTGATATCTGTGGCCTGACACGGGTGTGACCAGCACTCAGCGAACCAGCCTGCACACGTCCAATAAAAGATTTCCTTTCCCACACCAAAGCACGAGAGCTTTCCTCACAACACCATGGCAACGAACACAGAGATCCACATCCGGTCAACGTGCAGAGAGTGAGAGACTTTGGAAAACTCAGATCCAAATGGGATGTCCATACCGCATCCCTCCCTTCAAGACTCAGGGACCATTCTTAAAGGGCAGGCAGAAAGACTGTGAGGGCCAGAGGTGGGGGATGACGTCAAGGAAACTTTCCCAGACACAGCGGGCCAGATGCACGTATGGATGTACAGTGGGTGTGTCAGTGTGACAAACTAGACAAAGCTCTGGCACGGAAGAGGAGTCTTGAAGTCCCACCCTACCTAAGGAACTGTTGGTACCTGATGGCTGCCAGGAGAGGGAGAATCGGTGTGACACCTGGCTTATCATCCACACTCCAGCATACACCCTATACTCAGGAGGGGTTGGCCAATACAAACTGGAAGGGTTTTGAGAGGTGGGAAGATAGCCAGCCAGACAGACAGCCAGACAGCCAGACAGCCAGACAATAAAGTTGGGTGGGTCGGAAGGTGGGGGCATCTAAGTGCAGGACGGAGATGAAGATGCATTGCATAGAGTTTTCCAATCATTTATAGAAACATTATCTTTTAAAAAGGTGTAATAGGGATGGAGACATAGCAGTAGTAGAGAGAGCCTCTGATGCTCTTCTAAAGGGCCCAGGTTCTCTTCCTAGCACCCTTACTGGGCAGCTCACAAACGCCTATAGTTCCAGAAGATCTGGCACCCTCTTCTGAACTGTGGGCACTCACATGTGTACATACAACCCTGCCCACATACACATAATTAAAAATAAAATTTTCAAAAGAGTAGAAACAACTCAAATGCCCATCATTTTAGATGGGTAAACAAAGTGTGGTGTAGCCATACAATAATGTGTTACTTGCTCAGAGAAAAGAATGAGGAATGAGGTACAGATATGTTATAACCTGGACGAACCTTCAAACCATTAAGGCAAGTGAAAGAGGTTGTCATGAGCAGACACACACACACACACACACACACATATAATGATTCCATACATATGAATGGCAAAAGTAAGGCAAGTTCTAGAGATGCAAAGTAGACTTGTTGCCAGGGACCCGGTGGATAGGGAATCATTGAGGATGCCTGCTAATATGTGTGGGCTTCCTCATGGGGAGATGATGGAAATGTTTTCAAATGGGGTTGTGTCAACAGCCATGCGATGCTATTGAACTATGTGCACTACACGGGTTAATGTCACAGCATGCAAATTCAATCTTACTGAGGCTGTCCAGAAGAGACAGTTTCTTCTGTTTGTCTGAAATGAGCGATTCCAGGAGAATTAGAAGATACCACACATCCAGGTAAGTCATTGCTCTTCACTGTCCAAGTGAAGAGAGGAGGGTTCTGACAGGAAGCTAAGATGCCCCAGCCACGCCCAGCAGGAGCCAGAAGGACTCAAGTTCAAACCCAGGGCTTCTTAGGCCAGACACAAAATATATCTTTCTTCTATCTTCCTTCCCTCCTTCCTTCCTTCCTTCCTTCCTTCCTCCCTCCCTCCCTCCCTCTCTCCCTCCCTTTCTTCCTTCTATTCTTCCTTCCACCTTTGTTACACATGGTCAACAGGACCTGTCTGATGAGACTATACCTTAGCCAAGCAAAGGAAGGCCAGGAGGACACTGGGGTGAGATCACTCAGGGGACAGAAATAGCAGGTGCAAAGGTACTGAGGTAGGAATGTGCCTTATGTATAGAGGAATGTCAGATATCACTAAGACTAAGAAAACAAGGAAGAGCCCGATTGGAAATGGGTTTCGAAAGGCAAAGGGAAGCTAGACATGTTCACAGCTCATCCTTGTAATCCTAGCATTTGGGAGGCTAAGTCAGGAAGTACTGGCAGATCAAGGATAATATATATATATATATATATATATATATATATATATATATGCGCTATAGAGTAAGTTCCTGGCCACCCTAGGCTACACAATAAGATGTTGTCTCAAAGCTCCAAAAATAAACAAAAAAATTGGCAGAGGGACTGATCCCATAATGCTTTGCTGGCTGCAAAAAGGCAAGGTTTGGAGTCTGAATAATGCAGGAGGCATCAGGGGCCTTGCTCCACAGTTGGGACAAAACTGGGGCATGCTCACTCCACATTCACAGTTAGTGGGTGCAGTCAGGCAGACATTCAGGAGTCTGGGTGGAAGTGTACAGCAATAGCCCAGCCCCAGAACTTCTGGAAGCTTCTAAAAGGATGATATCAAAGGTGACTGGGCAAAGAAAACAAACACCTCCCCACAGTATTGAAATGGCACAGGCTTGGGGTTCAGGCTCTGTCTCCTTGGGAGTGGATGGCATTCTGGGACAGATCTGTTCTTTCTCGAAGATGCCAGAGGAAGGCTAAGTTCCCTTCTGCAAGCTCACACGACAAAGTTCCCCGCACACCAGAGGCTAGGTCCTACTGTCAGAAGAGCCATTTATCCCAGCTTATATTCTTTTCATCTTTTGTAAACTGCTTCCCTTTGAAAATTTCTGCTTACTCTTCTTCCAAATAAATATACCAGCTGATATGCAGAGCTGGAGGGGGAAATCCAGAACAGGTCTTCCTGGGCTGCCCAGCATGGTGAGTGTGAAATAGCTGACGTTAGCCTTCTGTCTCCAACCCCTTGGGCCCATTGGCAGAGAGCATCCCTCCATCATTGGCTCCCAGTGGTGAGTTAAGGCCACTCCCCACCCCCAAGACAAAAGGCTTTCTGGGGAGTTCAGCAACCATTCAGCACCAGCAGAAAGTCAGAGATAAAGCCAGAGCCATGGCCAGGCCTTTGCTGGTTTTCCTTTCAGAAGCTGGTCTCTGACCCCAGCCCACACTCCAAGGATGGGCTTTCTGGCCACCATCTTGACAAGTGTTTCTCGGCTTCATGTTCTTTCTGGGAATACACAGTCCAGGGCTGTGCTCACTAAGTGGTAGCCCCAGGGGGCTCTGGCTTTGGTGAAAGAGAAAACAACATACCTTTGTTTGGACTGGATTTTAAGATAGAGCAGAAACCTGCCCTAGGAACAGCCTTCAGCACTGAGCATGGTTTCAGAGCCTGTCCTGTCTTTAAGATCCGATCTACCTGCCACCAAAGATGCCACCTTTACATGTGGCACTCATACGGTTTGATCCTTTTCATTCTCTCCTTCCCTTTCTTCTTTCTTAAAGTCAGAAGCATGAGGCATGATGTCCAGGAAGAGGGAGGATGAAGATGGAGTCACATATTAAACATATAGTGAGCTCCTACTGTGTGTCTGGTCCAGGGATGCAAACACATGGCCCAGAACTGGAAGGAAAATGGCAGGAGTGAGAAGCAGCTGAGGACAGCAGTTTGAACTCCAGCCAGAATCAAGGCTCTTGACAGTCCAGCTATGTATAATACACTTGGGCTCTGCTTTTGCTCTAAAGTACTGACTCCTCAGAATTTGGGGTCACATCTCATCTCCCTAGTACACACTGATTCAATATTTATTCTTTATTCATTATAATCCCTGCCACACTCCACCTTCTATCCCTGGCTGGCCTTTGAACTCACTGTGTGGTCCTGTGGCTGAGGATGATCTTGGGCTTCTTTTTACTTCTCCTGCCTCCACCCCCCAAATACTTGTTTTACAGCCATGCCAACAAACCAGTTTTTATGCAGTATTGCAAATTGAACCCAGGGCCTCGGGCATGCGAGGCAAGCACTCTAGAAACTGAGCTATAACCCAGCCACATTTTATATCTCTTTAGCTGGTATATTGGAAGAGGTGGCTAAACTCAGCCTACTGAGGTTGTCGGGACAAAGGTTTCTTTTTTTTTTTAATTTATTTATTAAAGATTTCTGCCTCCTCCCCGCTACCACCTCCCATTTCCCTCCCCCTCCCCCGATCAAGTCCCCCTCCCTCATCAGCTGGAACAGCAATCAGGGTTCCCTGACCTGTGGGAAGTCCAAGGACCACCCACCTCCATCCAGGTCTAGTAAGGTGAGCATCCAAACTGCCTAGGCTCCCCCAAAGACAGTACATGCAGTAGGATAAAAAACCCTTTGCCATTGTTCTTGAGTTCTCAGTAGTCCTCATTGTCCGCTATGTTCAGCAAGTCCGGTTTTATCCCATGGACAAGGGTTTCTATCCTGACGTTCCAGCCTTGCAATCCTGCCCTAGCTCTGGGCCTCTGTTTCCCTGCCTGTAAGATAACCGTAAGCACCAGCCCACAGTGGAGGACCAGATGAGGGACTGATGTAGAAAGCTCAGAAGAGGAGCCACAGTGTGAAAAGCTTCTGTTGTGCTTGCGGACAAGGCAAGAGAGACATGTGGCCCTTACCCACGTGTAGGTGGGTGAGGGGAATGAAAGACCACTGAGCAGAATATGAGTTCACAGGACATATGGCGAGGGTCCTAGGCAGAGGGGACAACATGGATCTTTTACTGAGCTGGGGATGATGTCTGGGACTGGGAGACAGTATGGTGTTTTGAGGGTCAAAGGAAGGTGAGGGACACCTTTGAGAGAATGGTCCTCTAGTATTCAGATAAGCCAGGAACTTCTTATTCTGAAGTCCTTTCTGCATTAGAGCAGGAAGGAGAGGGCCCTTATCCTTCAAATGTGCCCTCCTGAATTCCAATCCCAGGGACTCCTGTCCTGTTAAAAGTCTCTCTTGGGCAACTGTCTCCATACACAGTGCTCTTCACCCAGTCTACACCTTCCTCCTTTTCTTCTAGTCCGTGCTTGGGTTCACCTTTCGGAGTGGTCTACAATGTTCACGAAAGGCCCAAGCACTTGTCACTGTGTCTGTATGGCCTTATTGTAGCTATGATATAAACACTGACCCCCCCCTTCAACTATTCATAGAAACAGGGACCCTGGAAAATGTGGAGGTCAATACTTATACTTCAATAGTGGGGTATGGGCCTTCTCACAGCGCAGGGCCATAATCAAAAAGGAGCACTCAGGATCTGCCAACTTAACGAACACAGATGAACCTGAGCAACTTTCAACACTAGAAAGCTATGAAGACATTAGCAGTCTTGAAGATCATTGAGGATGGACCCCTCTCTGCTTCATAATCAGTGACATGTTAACCAGGATAAAACTGCAGGACTTGGATTACTGGTCCAAAGAATGGGATATGAGTTGTATCTCAGGCCCTGGGCAGAGACATACCATTCTAAACTACCCAAATGATCTTAAGAAAAAAAGGTATACCATTGTTCATCCCTTCCTTGAAGAGTTAATCCAAGTGCCTAATACTATGACAGGGAAACATACTCAAGAAATCCAGCCGCTTCAGAGCCTTCAAAAATAATATAAAGACTGTCAAGGCATAGGCTAGCAATGGTGCCTTGGGCCATTGTTTATTCTCACCCCTAGACAGTCTTTTACTCGACAAGGACGTCTCTGGCCACTGTCTACTCTCATGTCTGAGAAGGACTCATACCATCATGGAATGCCCTCTATCTTCTGTGCTATCACCTGTCTCATTCAGCCCATGGAGATGGTAAGAATCAGGAGCAGAGGGGCGGTCAGAGCATGGTTCCGGTGAGACGTTCCTCAGACAAGCCAGGATGTGGTAGAATGAGGTACCCGTGAGCCTTCCCACCCAGCAGATTCTCAAACAATAGATTGAGAACTAAAGGCCTCCGATACTGCACAGGGCATCTGAGAGATCAAAACCATCCCTATAGCAACCATACCACTAAGATCAAATCTGCCTTGTGAGCGCTTGCCCTCTGCTGAACCTGCAAGGCAGGTTTCTGAAAGGCATGCTCACAGACCTCAAACCAGTCTAGTTTGAACTGCTAATACAGTAAACAGCTACAGCTATAACCTGGGTCATCCCAAGGTCCTTGAGGTCCTCAAATGATCCAGAAGAATCCGAGAGTCCCCAAAGTCGACAGCTGATGAATGCCATTCACAATGTGAATCCAGCCTTCCCCACATTCTTATCAGCAAAGACCACCATTCCAAAGATGGGTCCATTAGCAGAAAGTGTAGGGTGAAGAGGAGCTTCCAGACTCGGGGCAGGCAATTTCTCCAGACATTTATTTATAGGCGCCGTGGGTATAAGAACTGTTCTGAAAGCCCAGGTCACCCCATCCCAAATCTCTTGTGGAGCTTAGCGCTAATATGGGGTTATCACAGCTAACCTCCCTTTTGCCATGCCTGGGTGAAGTCAGCCACCAGGGTGATGTGGGTCACCATATGAGGAGACCCAGAGTAACCATGAAAAGGGCACTCGAGGCCAGGCTCACAGAAAGTGATACCAAACCCAGAGTGACACAGACCCTCCCCAAGTCTCTATGCCTGAGACCCTCCCAGCTCTCTCTCCCTGACCAAGGTTCTTGGTACAGATGGACCTCCATATGAGATCTCAGCCCCTTTCCTCTTCCACACCCAGCAGTATCGTGGGAGAATGCGCCTAAGACTCCGGAAATGTCACAGAGCAGTGTCGCCTGCAGGAGGAGACCTACAGATGCGTGCTGAGAGGATGGGATCAATACGTGACAACTGTAATTCTCGGGGTGATAATTACACAGCGTCTCCAGGGCTTGGCAGAGCCACTCCATTGACTTCAGGAAAGTGTATCAGCTGCATCCCAAACACGGCACTGGCAAGCCCAGCTCTACACTCCCATCTCCCCTTCAGTGAACTTAAAAATAATCCCCAGGCACAAGGTGCCTCAGAAAGCAATCTTGCAGCTTTGGCCTCTGTGGTTTTGCTAGGCAATTCATTATCCACTTTGGCCTACCTCACCCAGATCCATTTTTATTTATTTATTTTTTTTTGGCTCTCAGAAAACTGCAAAAGAGAATCCTTTCTCTCTCTCTTTCCTCAACTCTACCGTTCCTACTTCATGCTGGGCACTCGCCTAAGGACTACTGAGGCTAAGATGCAAACATTCTCTGGTGGAGTTTCTGAGGTGCTAGCCTCCTTGGTAGTCTGCCAGAAGCCATAGCTGGTGTGGTGAACAGTTCAAGTCCAAAATGCATACTGAAGACAAGTTCCAGAATGGGAAGAGATCTTCAGGGTTTAGTGTTTAGACAAGATTAAGAAATCTTACAATTCAACAATAAAAAGAATTACTTAGCATTTTAAATGGAATGAGGGTGGCTCAGTGAGCAACGTTGTTGCTTTGTAAGCATGGGGATCTAGGGTTGATCACCCCCAGTCACCACTAAGAATCAACGTAAGAAGGGCAGGGCACAGCGGCACACACTTGCAATGCCCGCACTAGTGAGGCAGATCCCAGGATTTACTGGTCATACTCAGCAAGCTCCAGGCTGGTGAGAGATCCTTCCTCATAAAACAGTGGGGATGACTCCTGAGAAACGGCAGGCAAGGCTGTCTTCCACACATATGGGATCCTGCACGTGTCCAACCTGAACACACATGAACAGACATTTCTTCCAGAAAAATATAGAAATGTCCAATAGTACCATGCGGAGATGGTCAATATCATGAAGGTTATACGAATGCAAACCACTTCACACAGCAACACAGTGACACTCAGATTGGGAAGAAACTGGAAGCTGTTGACAGAACTACTAGAAAAGTAAAATGGCTGGGTCACTGTGGGATGCACGCAAGCTGCTCAAGTGACAAAGTGCCCACAGCACTGGGCAGTTACGTCTGAGCTGCTCATCTAGGAAAAGTGGATGTACTGTCTGCACTGAAGATTGCACAAGAGGTACCAGAGCTACATTCGTTCAAAAAGACTGTTGTATTTTAAACGTGTGTGTGCACGTGTGTGAGTGTGTGTATTTGTGTGTAGTTGTCCGTGGAGTCCAAAAGAGGGTGTAGGATGTCACTTATATCTCATAAAATGTATTCATAAGGATCCGTTGTCAGCTCAAAAGCATCTCGCCCCCCAGGGAACTATAGGAACAGACTGTTGTGTGAGAACACACACAGTAGCTTTAGCGTCTCTGTCAAATGAAGGAAAAGCCAGAGAAACAATTCTAGTTTGTTTTTCTCTTTCTCAGGCTGGAGATTAGCTGCCTGTCACTGGAATCACACAGGGTAGCTCCCTGGATACATTTCCCAAGACATCTGTCACCAGATCACTAAAGGAGAATCAGGAACCCACTCGCCATGAAATTCAATAGCGTCAAAGACCTTCAGGTAACGACACATTCACCAGTGCCCACGCCAAAGGCAGGGGACAGGAGCGAGAGTCGTCAGACAGGCTGTAAAGAAACAGACACAAATGAAACCAGACAAACGGTTTCCTGAGGAAGAAACACAGAGAGGAGGGGAACATAAGGGATTCAAGCGCATTTACAAACTAGGAGCCTTGAGTGCATAGAAAGAACGGCCTAGGCCATAGAACCGTTGGCCAAAGCCCATGGGAGTCATATGCCTGTGTGGGGGGTGTCCCATCTCACTGCATGGCACCCTTGTCCTATCCTGTGGCTGCCTCATCTATGTGGATTAGGGACCTCACTTGTTCACGGCTCAGCAGTGGGTTGACCAGCTCCCTGACATGACCTGAAGGCCTCTGATCTTAGGGAGAGACTTCCTTTTCCCATCAGCAATAACGCAAAGCACAGTGACACATATTATCAGCAAAACTCATCTATACCCTGCCCTTCCTGTGAGTGCTTACTTGAGAAAACACCAGAGTACGGCCTGGAAATCCCCGTATTCCTGAGTAATGATGTCTGCCATCCTTCTTAGTGGTGTCATGTGACTGTATACCACCAGGACCCGGAAGGTACAGGCAAGAATGGGGGGGGGGGTGTTGGCATCACACCACACACGTTTCAACTGTATTTTTTAACTCTCAAAAGCCTTGTGCCTCCTAGCAGCTGGACACAGAGTCCTACGCTAGCAGGTACTTATCAACCTCCCAGGGAGAAGGTGGTGGTAAGAAAGAAAGCCCAGAAGAACGGCTGTCATTGACAGGGGCTAGGGACTTCTTTCAACTTGCTGGCTTATAGGTTAAAAAACATGGATGGTTTGAGAAGGAAGGCAAAAGCCCTTTCTTCCTTCTCTCTATTTGGCTGTATCTGCCATCGGATGCCACAGTCCAACAAGAGCTCTCCCTCAGAATGAGAAAGGCTGCTGTCAACTAGACTGGCATCACTTCCTGGACTTTTATGGGCACAGGGGACTTGCCAGCAGCTCTGTCAGGGACAGACCCCAGGCTAGCACTCTGCAGTGTGCAGAGCAAGCACGAACCACCAAGTCACCTGCAAGCCTGGGGCACAGACATGAAGGCCATGGCGTTTCACGTGGGGCAAAAGAGGCCTGCCTTAGGTGGGACACAGCCATTCCTGGTCCCCAGCATGCTGTTACAGAGAAGCCGAGATTGGAGCTGAGGCCAGAAGCCGACTCTACTTTTCAAAGACCCTGGGATGCACTGAAAGAAAAAAAATAATGACTGAATGCTAATGGGCCAAGTTTCTTGCTGTTGCCACACTGACTGCAGAGACCTTTTCCTGCCGCTGACATCAGCTCCCAATGTCCTTTCTTATCAGCCTGGTTTAGAGCTCCCTGCAGAAAATCAACCATAGAACCCTCAGAACAGAGAAGGTGCAAGAGGGTGTGTGGGGTGCCACACTAACCATGCATGGGGCCGAGAACCAAACTAAGAAGACAGCACCATTCTCTGATATATATTCCAAAGTTAAGGAACCTTAATGATTACTCTTCTGAGTTGGCACAGATTTCATCATTTTCCTGACTCAAGCATTCCGTAACCTGAGGTCCTCGGATGATAACTCAGTTTTAGTGCATAGTGGTTACACACTTGTTTTGCTGGAGTAGGAACACTGGAGATGTACTGTATCAAAGGGAGTTGGGCTTCCGATAATGTGTGGCCTTTTTCTGTCTCTGTACATGCAGGCCACTGTCCCTGAACATGCCACCACTGGTGATATTCTTTGTGTATTGGGAGGCAGAGGTCAACGTCAGATTTCTTTTCCCATCTCCACCTTGTTTTGGAGAAGGCCTCTCACTGAAGGAGCTCACCAGATTTAGTTAGACCAGCCGGCAATGCTCCAAACAGGACTCTCCTGCTCCTGCCTCCCCAGTGCTGGGTTACAGGTATGTATTACTGCAGCAGGCCTTTTTATGCGGGTGCCTAGGATGGAAGACAGGTCCTCATGCTTGTACAGCAAGCAAGCACTCTTGCACGGTGAGCTGTCTCCCTGGCCCCTCGTTCTTTTTAAAGAAAACTTTTATATTTCTGTCTTTGACAGGCTTACCAAATCAAAGAGGCTTTTACTTCCCAACTTACATTCAGGTTGAATGTCTGTTCTCAGAAACATCCAGAACGAAAAGGATGTCCAGATTTGGAAGATCTGCATATATGTAATGAGACCTCTTGGGATGCACCTCAAGTCTCAACACAAAAGTCATTTATGTTTCACACACACTTGACACGCCGAGCCTGAAGCTAATTTGATGCTGAACCCTTAGTGCACCTGTGCTCTGATCACAAACCGCTGTATGAAGGCAGGTGTGGGATTTTCCACTCACAGCCCTGTGCGGTTTGCCTCCTGGGATGCTGAGAAGTGCCTTGGCTTTTCATACTCAAACATGCCAGAGGAATGCATTCCTTCAGACTGTGGTAGGGAGGGGTGAACGTGGGTAAGCATTGGTCATCTTCAAACTCTCGCCTCTGGCCTCAGAGCTCCTGGCTGGTTCTGTGCAGCACCCACAACTCAGGGTGTCTCGGAATGGCCGGGCAAGAGATGGGATCAGGGCCCACAGTCCAGGCTAACCCCAGAGGCAGGAGTGTAGTTCACACTCAAAGACACGAAGCCTGGTTCTCTGCCCTGACCAGGGAGTAACCATCAGGCAAGGGCTCAACCTACCTGTGGAGATGAAATCAAACTGGTTATGGCTGTCTTCTCAGTGCTTGAGAAATCATAACCTAGAGGGGTGTCCTGGACACTCGACCCCATCTCCTCTCTCTCCTCCCTTGCCTCACCATCTGCTGGGATTCCTCTCCGCTGTACCTGGGAAATCCCTCTCAACTCCAACTTCACTGCCCTTCGCTCCATCCTCCAGGCCAGTATTTTCACCTAATTGCTACAAATTTGTCACCTATTTCGAGGTGGCAAGGCATGGGCAGATCACCATTCCTATTGGAGTTGGACAGAGAGTCCCAATAAAACCCAGCAAAACATAGAAGGACCTTAATAAGGCCCACCGGTCCCTATTGTAGCTATTGCCGCCGCCTCTTGCCTTCTCCATCTCCCTCCAGGCCACTCTGGCATGAAGGTCTGTGGTATTTTTCTTTGGAGTAAGTTCCTTTCCTCTCTACAGCAATTCTTTAAGCATATGGCTCCCTTTGTCTGCAGTGACAACCCCCACTCCCTTCCCCGGCATTCATTAGAATTCACAACTACATTGTTTATTTATTTACTCCCTTTTTTGGGTTTGTCCTTCACCCCACCCCACCCCCCAGAGTAGATTATAACCCACAGAACATGGGGCTTTGTTTCTTTACGTATGCACCCAACTGCACTGAAATACATAACGGATATTTGTTGAGCAAGTAGTAGACGTCTATAGGTCACAGTTCAGAATGAAACCTGCCTAAGGTCAGCTCCGTTAAGGTTTCAGTATTCACTCCAAGAAATAGAGGGTTAACGGAGGAACCTGTAATCCGGGTGTGGCAAGGGCCTCCCTAGGGGAAGTTTCAGAGAGGGGGATGTTTCTGGCTCTACTTCAAGTGTGCCCGTGCGTGCACACAAGTGTGTGTGCATGAGTGTGAGTGTATGAACGAGTATGTGTGCCCGTGCCTGAGTCTGCTAGAGTGGTAAGTGTGGGCGCCATGGCACGCACCGGGCATCCGCTCCCTGTCCCCTGTCCCGCCTCGATTTCTGCCCGCAGACACCTCTCCTGCACTGGGGCTCTCTCCTGCTGTACTCAAGTATATCAGCTCAAAGGGAGCGACTTTTCTCCTGCGTAGGCCGTTAGGAGATAGCAGAGGTCATCACTCAGACTCCTCCACAGCAGAAATGCACACCCTTCAGAACCCAGGGGAACTCAGTATCCCGTAGTCTGCCTTCCGGGGTCAGATCAGGACAGCAGAGCACAGAGAGGATCTGGTAGGATGTGGAGCAGTCACCTCTGTGAGACCTGAGCCTCTCAGAGCCCAGCTTTGCAGACTCACTGACCAGGTGCCGAGAGGAAAGCCTGACCCATCTAGAGTTATTAATCATACTTTTCTTTCTTGTCATCCTTGATTTTTTTTTTTTTGTGCCTCAAGACCAGAGACCAAGAACTGCTAAATCTGAGTGGTTTGCACGGTAACAGGTAACAAGGCAGTTCCAGGGAACCCCCACCAGCTGCAGTCTTAACAGGGACCCTGCAAAAGAATACAGTGATCTAGTACTCGGGAGGCAGAGGGGCAGGTGGATCTCTGCAAGTTTGAGGTCATCCTGGTCTATAGAGCTAGTTCCAGGACAGCTAGGACTGTTATACAGAGAAACCCTGTCTTGAAAAACCAAAAAAAGGAAGGAGGGAGGGAGGGAGGGAGGAGGAGGGAGGAAGGGAGGAGGAGAAGGGAAGGAGGAAGGGAGGGAGGAAAGGAAGGAAGGAAGGAAGGAAGGAAGGAAGGAAATACAGTGATCACTCAACAGGAATGGGAAACCCTTAATGGAGGGCTCTCTTTGTAGGCAGGCCAACAACATTAGGTAAGCAGTTAACAGATGAGGGAGCTCTAGACCAAGAATGGTTGCTCGGTTGTGCCCAGGTTCTCTGCTAGTAACTGGTCCTCTCCATAAATATGTGATCTCAAGGCATCCACTGAAGTGTACCCAAGCGAAGGCAGTTGCTAGAGGACAGGACAGGGCCAAGGGATCCACTGAGGCTCATCAAGGTACAGGTGACTGGAAGGGATCCACAAGCCTCAGCTCCAAAAATGGAAGAGGGGAGACTTGTCATTCGAACCCAGCAAGAGAGAGCCAGGGAGAGTTGGGGCTATAAAGAACCCTGGCTCAGCTGGGAGGCTCAGCTGAGATGGCGAGAATGCACCCCATACTTCTGCCTCCTATTCAGGGCTCAGGTTTCCTGCTGGAGCCTCCCAGGGGCTCGCATTTCACTATCAATGAAACAGAGCAATTGTGCAGTGACCCTATAGGAGTATGGAAGAGAATAATGGCAGTTTCTCAAGGAACCAAATCATAGAATGCTTCCCAATTCAGCTTTTCCACTTCCGGGTACACAGCCAGGAGAACTGAGACAGAGAATCTCAGGGACATCTGAAGGTGCATTCAATGTAGCCATATTCACAATACATCTGCAAGTGCATTTAATGCAGTCAGATTCACAATACATCTGCAAAGTGCACTCAATGTAGCAGGATTCACAATATATCTGCAAGTGCATTCAGTACAGCAGGATTCACAATACACCTGCAATTGCATTCAATGCAGCAGGATTCACAATACATCTGCAAGTACATTCAGTGAAGCAGGATTCACAACAGCCCAGGTAACACAGAATGTGCATTCAATGCAGCAGGACTCGAAATAGTCCAGGCATGGAGACACCACAGGCAGATGTGGAATACACATATAATGGAATGTTATTCCACCTTTAAAAAGCAAAATCTAGGACCTAAGAAAATATTGATGTCTGGAGCTACCTGGCCAACCAGTCTAGCAGAATCAAGGAGATCCAGGTTCAGTGAGACATCCTGTCTTTAAAAATAGGGTAGAAAAAGGCTAAGGAAGTTGTCCAGCATTGACTCTGGCCTACACACACACACACACACACACACACACACACACACACCACACTACCCCACACACATTCATATAAACACGAACACATTAAGGAAATTCTAACACACAATTACAACATGCAAGAGACTTGAAGAAACAACATTAAGCAAAATAAGTGTAAAAAGAAATTGGATGTATGGGGCACCTAGAGCAGTGACATCCTACGAAGACAGAAAACAGAAGCTGCTAAGAACTGCAGTAGGATCAAGGGTGGTGTGTGTGTGAAGGACAGAGTCTCAGTTCTTGTGAATTAGTTCCACAATGATACTTAACACAAAACGACACACTTGTCAATGATCAAGATGGCAAAGTTTATGTTTTATGTTTTTAAATAAGTAACCACAGGAAGTACAATGGGCCGGGACTTTTGACAGCATGTTTGTGTTGTCTTTCCATCACAGGGGCAGAAGACCCCCAGAGGTGCTTTTAGGGGAGAGTAGGGAGGGAAAGGGGGTGAGGGGAAGTTGTCCAGCTGAGTATTCACAAACTCTCTTGGCAGAGTGGCTCTGCTGTATCTGGGTGACGCTGGGGTTCTCCTAAAAATTTTCAACAGGCAAAGTGCTACTGGGATCCAAAGGTAGACATTTTAAATCTAGAGAGGAGGCTTCCAAATCAGGGTTCAGGACCTGTGATCCAAACGTCTGGCTCAGTACAGCGCCCCCTGGAGGAGCAGCACTGAACTGCTCAGAAGCCAGCTTTATCATCTGCTCAGCTGCAAGGGGCCTTTGGGGTTTCACGTTGAGAACTGTATAGTGCTCCTATCTGAGCCCTGAAGAGGGATGACAAGGATGGGTAGATCATACATGGCCCAGCCTACACTTAAGGATGCCATAGTCTAGCCAGATGCCAATAGTGCATGCAGGACACAAGGCTTCTTCTATTTCTGTTATCAAAGTGTAAGGATGATGGTTACTATGAAGCAAATGATTTCCAAAGATTACAGGTTGGGGTTATCATTTCTGGATAAAGAGCAGGACTCTTTAGGTTTTTACAAACTTTTCCATATTTTTTCATGGCAACCATGGTAGGTAGATGGCAAGCAGTTTCCTGCTAACACACACTGGGCACCCTGGTATAGAACCCCACCAATACCACCACAGCTTCCCCTGTAGGCCAGTTCCCACCTGTGCTTTTAGAACTGAAGGTCCCTGACACCAGGTGACATTAATGGAGCCCCTGCAGTATACAGAGCCGAGCAGAAAGTGAAACTGGATGCTCTAAGACTTTGTTCCCATAGGAGAGAAACTCCACAACGTTGGTAAACACAAGATATTTACACTAGTAACAAGGGAAAAGGGTGGGGGTAAATACCCCATATGGGAAAAGGCATAGAACCCATGGGAGACTCAAAGTTCCAGCCCTGTAGGTGATGGAGAATCATACTATAGACAGACAGACCTCCAGCTCCTCTCCCTTCCTTTTCTCCTCACACAGAGGGTAAAAAGGGGGGCTTAGACAAGCCAAGCTACTCAGCCAAGGTCACCCAGCTTTGATTTTGAGGCATGGCCTTCCCTGAGGCCAGGGAAATAATCACCTCACTGGATAAGCAGGGAGTGCTGGAGGGTTACCTCTTGATTCCCACCGACTGTTAAGTCTTCAGGGCTGAGCCCTATTGGCCATTTGTCCTTCTCTCTTCCTAGCACACCTAAATAAACTTCCAGCCCTTTCCCAGGAGAACCCCATGACCTTCCCATAGAAGGAAACACAGCTACCTGCCTGCCTGCCTGCTTTGCTCCTTCCTGGGAGCTATTTCACCCATAACCTGCAGGGATCCTGCAGAATTAATTCCACATTGTAGCTGCCTAACGGCCTCTAATTGCATGGCTGGAGGCTCCCACAGTAATGCTGAGAAAAGGACCATAAATTTAAAAGGTTAATTTCCTCTCCACTCCCCATTCAGACTTCTGCTCAATAAATTACCTTCCCAAACTGGCAGGGTGGCAGAGTCCAAGGACAAAGGTCAAGAGCCCCTGACTCAGTCCGTCATTAACATTTTGTAGTCTCTGCCCAGGACACCCCACAAGGATTGTAGAAATGCCAGGTGGTCAGAAGGTGACAGGACACTTTACTCAGACAAGACATGACAAGATGCAGAACAGAGCCTAACATCATCCACAGACAAGTACACCCCACTCAACAACTAGCTCAGGCTGGTATCCAGCACACCCTGAAAGAGTAGCCATCTCAACATGCTCCCTAGGCACACTGGCTAACAACTAGGAGGTGGGTGATCCTCTTCAGAAACACACGTGTGTTAGGGGTGATCTGAGGGCAAAGGGGGGTCCTGGGCAACTGCTGTTCTTGGATCATCTTGTGGATTTCCAGGACCATAAAAATAATGTGCCGTAAGTTTAAGCATTGTCTTGGAATCCACTATCTTAGCTGTACCCTCTCTGTATATACGGCAGGTGCCTGGCAAAACAGCAAGAGCCAGGGTCTGAGGCTAGGGTCCCAGGTTCAACCCCGCTGACCAAGACTCACTCATTCCACGTCCCTCTTCTCTAAACAGTTGAGCAGGGAAGAGGCTCAAGGGCAACGAAGGGCTCTCATAGAGCTGGCCTGCTAGGCTTGGTAAATACCCTCATCTATTGCGACTGTTTATACTGAGGCCAGGTAAATGTCAGGCCCCTGAGGAAGGTGCTAGAAACAGAAATGACGCTGACCAGAGCCTGGATAAGTAAAGAACACAAAAGCCCGACTCTCTCCAATCCAGGTAGGATTGGGCTGTGAAGAAGTAAGGCCCAAAGAGAGAAAGCACAGGAAATGAGTGATAGGGATCTGGGAGGACAGGCTGGGAAGGAATGGCAACGGTTCCTAGTGTACAGCGAAGAAACAGACAAAGGTAGAAACACTGCCCCAGGGCTAGAGTGACTAGATTCAGGGCACAACTCTGCTATTCCAGCTGGACGGCTCTGGGCAAACCATGTTGGCTTACTGTGCCACCTGTCAAGGCTTAGCTGTGTCTACAGAAGGGGCCGGTAGTCAATACAAGCTTTTACAGCCAGACAACAAAAGTGGGTCTTGGGGGTGGGGTGGAGTTTTACTGTGTGGAGCCTTTGAAGAAGCTCCAAAGAACGGAGGTAACAGGGCAGTGGGGGCTGAGTGAGTATAAACCGTAGACCAGAACCCGTGGAGAAATAGGAAACGGCAACTTACAACCCATTTTGCTTCCTTTGTTCACCCAGAAGTGGGTCCCATGATGGCTTTATGAAAGGCTTCAGGGTACATCTCCTCAGTGCAGCCCGGCTTGGCTGCAGGCATAGAGTAAATGGAGGATAGAGGTTTTCTCTTCTTCCTACAGAGCCATGGTTTCCTCTCCATGTCCAAGGCAGATGCTAGCAACAGAGCAGGCCACAGGCCAAGGGGGAGCCTAAAAGGTAGAGCATCCCAATCCAGGCTTGGGAAAGCTACCCTCGCCCATGCAACTTCCTGGACAAGGCTGGAATCCACCATGACTTAAGTATGCTTTTCTCTTCACTTTTCTCTGCCACGGCACCTCTGGGATCCCTAATTACAGGTAGGTTCAATGGGCACATAAATGCTGAGCAGGAAAAGCAGCTCCCACTGGTTCTGGAATTCTCTAAGTTATCAGTCACCTAACGAGTCTATTAATTAATTTCCCGCTGCTGTGACAAAAACGTCTGACAGAGAGCAACTTTAGGGCAAAGGGTTTAGCTTGAGGGTACAGTCCATCACGGCAGAGAAGGTCGACCAGCAGGAGCAGGGAGCCGCTGCTGCTGCTGCTGCTGCTGCTGCTGCTGCTGCTGCTCCCACTATATCCACAGTCAGGCGGCAGGGAGAGAGAAATGCTAGCGTGCAGTCTGATTTCTCCTTTTGATTCAGTGCAGGACTCCAGCCTGTGGGGTGATGCAGCCCAGATTTGGACTAGATCTTCTTTCACTGGATAAACCTCTCTGGAAATACCCTGCTGACATGATCAGCCGTGTGGCTCCTAGATGATTCTAAATCCGTCCAGTCAATATGAACCATCACAGGTCAAAAGCATTGATTACGGGCTCCTGGGATCAAGGACCCCTAGGAACTAATCCACTGAACCCTGGCTAGGTGAGTTTATTTCCCAGTTCTTCCATTTGTAATTGGAGAGAAACAATCACACATTTTGTGGATAGCTAGAGGCTACCCCAGCAAACGTTAGCACAACGTTAGATTCAGACAGGAGGAATGCACTCTGGAGCTTTGTGGCAATAACAGAAAATACAGTCAACAGTGATGCACTATGTATCTCAAAAGAGCTACAAGGGAGGAGTTTGAATGCTCCCATCATACAGAAATGAGAGAAACTAAAGCTGAGGAATATGTTGATCACCCTGATTTGATCATTACCTAGTGCATGCGTGAACCCAAACATCACAATACGTCTATCAAAAAATTAAGTAAAATCAAAGGTTATAAGTTAGCTTGGGGTCATAATTACACAGCTCTCTAGTGGCTAAGTCAAAAATCTAACAGAAGTTTATACGATTCTCCTTCATCTCTACGAAAAGCTGTTGCCTAAAATGGAAGTTCTAAAAACTCTTAAAATTTGCTTGCAGAAAAATGACACACACACACACACACACACACACACACACACACACCATTGTTGTCATCATCATCACCATCTAGAGTAGCTTGGTACAGGGAAAAACTAAAGGGAGCAAATCCCCAGATACCAACAGGCTGTGTGCTGGGTTTTCTAGCAGCATTGCGTGCAGCACCTAGACTCCCTTCCTCCCTCCCTCAGTGGTTAGGTCCCCTTCCCTCCAGTGCCATTCACCCCATTACTTATTAGTTAAACAGGAAAGGGGCTTCTGAGTAGAAGAGGGGAGGGACCTAACATTCTCTGTGTCTCGCCTTGCACAGGGATCTTGGCGATATTAAATTTCAATTTCACGAGGTGCTTCCTAGAGGGTGCCCCTATTCTAACGAGCAGACCGAGCCTCGGTAAGCTCTGAGCAGCTGGTATAGGGGGAATGGCAGAGGTGTTCTGAATTCAACTCCAGAGGCAATTTCTAGCATTTGTTCGTTCAGAGATTCATGTGCTCCAGTGTGCGTATGTCCAAGGGTATTCACAAATGTGCAGGTATATATGTGTATGTGAGGGCATGTAGGCACTTGCAGGCTAGATGAATTCTCTCACTTTTACCTGAGACCCATGCATTTGACTAGACTAGCTGGGCAGCAAGCTAGTCTAGAATCCCCGTGTCTCTGCCCCCTCAGCACTGGGACAAGTGCTCTTCCCCACACCTGGCTGTCCGTGCAATCTGTCCTGAGTAAGCCATATCCCCAGCTCCAACTTCCCTGTCACTTAGAATCAAACAGAGAAAAGGGTAAAACGATGACAATGAGAGCTCCTCACCGAGGGCTTCTGTGCACCAGGTGATGTTCTGAACACTGTCTGCTCTTAAGCGGATCCCCACCAGTGAGCTTCTGACCATTTTACAGATGTGAACGGCCCCGGACTGCACACTCGGAAGTCGGGAAGATGTTCCTGTGCAGCATTGGAAACGCATGCAACAAGTTGTGTCTGGAATATCACCCCCTCCCCGTTCTTTCCTGTCCACCCGTTCCCGTTCTTCACCCTCTTTTGTAAAATAAGCTCAGAAACCGTCCCCCCACCATCCCTGCATGCTCTGTGGGCAGGCATAGTGACAGCCTCCCACGGGGCCTGCCACCAAGAGCGCACTGCTCGGCTACCTGCTCACTAGGTAAAGCTGGCAGATGACAGCTGGGCACACAGCCCTTATTAATGTCGTCTCTAATGAGCCCTCAGGAGCATAAGCAGAAACACATTTTTTCACGCTAGTGGGTGGCTTCCCTTTCCATCCTCAGCACGCAAGACGGCGGTTATTTAGCCACGAAATGTGCACAGCTTTCCCTTGCTTCTCACGCAGACGGAACCCACAAAACGGGGAACTGAAGAGTCCCGGCCCTTGGCCATCTGCAGGATGAACCCGTACTCAGTGCAGAAGTGAAAGGCTCCGTGTCCCACAGCCATAGCAACCATGTTTTGTAGAACCCATATTGGGACATTTGGTGGCTATCAAGGGGGAAGGGACAGAACATGATAACTCGGGAATGTGCAGTCTCAATACTCAGAGAGCCTGTCCACACAGAGGACTGTGGAACACAAAAGGCAACTGGGGACTGTCACACCTCTCAGGGCGACCTCATCCATTTCCCCGGAGGAGCGCCCTGGCTCTCAGCTGCACCTGAAGGGCCTCATTATCTCTAGGAACCTGGACTCCCTGGAGTCAGGATGCATTTTTCTAATTGCACAAAAAACCTGGTGCCAGGAATAGAGCTCTAGAATTTAACACTGGGCCCTTGCTCTGCTGTTCCGATTCTCGGAGCTCACACACTGTAGACTGGAGCTGCACCAAAGAGCCTTGGGAAGGGGCAAGTGGGTTCCACAACCTGCATTCTCCACACGGGAGCTGACAGCTACTTGCAGAGTCGAGAAAGTTCTAACGCAGGTGAGGACCTGACTTTGTAGCCATGTGTAGCTAATGAGTGTCCCATCAGTACATCCCTGGTCATACTAAGGGGGAAAAAAAAATCACCTGTCTTTTAAATCTAGAAACTTTACGGGCCTATAGGTGGGGCTTGTGATGACAGTTAGACCACTGCTTTTGTATGAACGAGTTGAGCACTTCCTGTGAGCCAGAAACATGCCTTCCAGTCATATCTTCAATAAGGGAAACACCAGCACCCCTATATCAGCTCTAAAGGAACAGCCAAGGAGCTGGAAAGTAGCAAGGAACCAGGAGGAAACCCAGGCAGCCAAGTCTGTTGCCCAGCCCTCCATCAGAATCCACGTGGGGCCTTGCTGTGGTTAGCTTAAGAACCGGGCTTATGGTGCTCGTGCCAAGAACAGCTGTGCAGACTTTAATGGTCCAGTCTTAATTCTCCTCTCCTGTTCCCAAGGCTAATAATGCCATCCCTTGAAACAGTCTGGAGGTCTTGAAAGACGCCATTGTGCCTGCTTAAACAGAAATGCCTTCCATGAGAGGCCAAAGAAAAGCGTTAAAATCTCCAGAAACAGCAGCTATCACGGGCTCTTAACTGCTCAGCAACACCTCCGCCCAGTGCACAGGCCAGAGGCGCTGAGAAGTCACCAGCTCTACCGTGCATACCCTGCAGGCCAGGCACTCTGAAAATGTCCCTTTCCAGTCCCCAAATTCTACTACTGTTCATTAAGATCCACAAACATTTCATTCAGATTTTTTTCTCTTGAAAAATATACGAATTCTTTAAGAAGTTAAAACTCAGAGGTAGGGGGGAAGTATTATTTTTCTACTTAAGAAAATGCTGATTATTTTGATGCAGCACCACATAGCTTCGATGACCACGCTGGTGGAACTGAACTGTTCTTGTCCCGGCAGAGAACAGAGATAGACTAGATTTTAAGGGGAAGGGGATTTCACACTCCTTCCCTGCCCTTGGGCCTCTGATTTCCCCTCTCCAGCATTCTCTCTCCACACCTTGGTTCCTGTACTTGGCACCCATTCCCCTCAGTGGCTCAGAGTTAAGACCACATCAACAAACACACAGTGTGTAGCTTCTCTCAGTCCAGCTGAAGACGCTCTTCTTGCATCGACTCTACAGAGATGGGACCGCCACCATTTCTCCTCTGACCTAAGAACCCCCAGGAACGTCACTGGCTGCCAAACCAGAGGGCTCCCTCCAAAGAGAGTTTCCACCCAAAGTTCAATGGCTTTGCTCTTGGGAGAGCTGAAGTGAAATGCAGGGCTTCACGGAAGGCCAGTGGCCCACAGAATGATAAAGAACACTGGCAAGGGAGCAGAACAGGAAGGAAATAAGAGCCTGAGCTCCTAGCAAGGAGACAGACCAGTGAATTCACAGTCATCCCTCCGGCTGCTTTCAAACTGGTCTCCATGACAAAAAAAATAAAATAAAATAAAATAAAAAAAGCCTGCCAGTTTCAACATGATGATATTTATTAGAAGCACCACAGGAAGAGAAAACTAACTATCATGTGTCTAAAGATGGATATACAGGGTGAGCACTTTCACTCAGATCCCCAAATTCAAAAGGTCCCAACCCCAAAACTTTTTCCAATATCTGTATTACACTCTTTAAGTCCTGTGCGTATATGATCTGACAAGTTGGAACTGAATACAGGTCCACCTGTTGGACCATTTGAGATCTTGAATCTCTAGATTAGGTTTGTTCAAGCAGTAAAAGACCATGAAAGTCTTCCAGATTGTGAAAGGCTCAATTCTGGCCCCATGAACAGGACAAGAGAGATGTTCAAACTGTGTGGTTCATCCCATGTAAGGTACCTCTACCAGAACCAGACAGGACTGCAGATCCACAATAAACTGAAGGTGTGCGTATAGCCAGGAGGCAGAAGGGTGGGCCAACGAGCAGCCAGGGGACTACAGAAGACTACAGGGCAACGAATCAAGTTCTTGAAATCTAGGCACAAGAAAGTGGCAGAAAGAACTGTTCCGAAAAATGCATCTTAAGACAAGTCTACAAGGTAGGCACAGAACACATATGTGCAACTCCATTACTCAGGATGCTGAGACAGGAGGATGGTCCTAAGTCCAAGGCCAAACTTGTCTATACAACTAGATTTAGAACAACCATGTCCTCAATGGCCGAAAAGGCCTATTCCTCTCCTAGTCTTCCATAGACACAAGTTCATGTTCAGTGCCACTAGGCTGCTGAAGGTCGTCAGTACATCCCAGGGCTCAGCCACCAGAAATGACGAGTCTTGTGCCAGATTGGGAGGTTCTGTGCCTAGCACTGCTTTAACTAGCAATGTCCTGCTTGTTCCCCCGTCTTACTCACGTGTCCGCCTGTGATCTGGAACGGTCTTCCTCTCGCTACCTGTCCCAGATGTGACCCAGCTTGCTTAGAACAAATCCACCTGGCAGGCCCTGGGCATTGGAAGATGCAAGTCCAGGCTGCAGAATCATGATGAATATGTATAGCGATTAAATGCTGCGGGGGGGGGGGTGTGCAAAAACGTAAACAAAGACAGCTGGGGACTGAGATTTTCTTCCTGTAGGAAAGAGGGGTGGGTGTTGAAAACAACGCTCCCCCACCCCTCTTTGTAAAGCTTCATCTGATACAGTTTATAATCTCCCAGTGAGCTCAATCCTGAGGATCCTAGGCTTCTCCTGGGCCAGAGTTTTCTGAGGACTTCATTGTTACTGACAAAATGACAAAGTGCCCAGCCCTGCCATGTATGAAGAGATACACCGAGAGAGAGAGAGAGAGAGAGAGAGAGAGAGAGAGAGAGAACGCACACTCACTTGCGTGTGCTAGTGAGCATTACCAATTATGGAGGCCAGAGATCGGTGCCAAGTGTTTTTCTCAATAGCTCTTCTTGTTGGTTTTTCTGACACTGTCTCTCATTAAACCTGGAACTATTTCAGTTAGACTGGCAGACCAACCACGTCCCCAAGATCTGCCTTCCCCCACCTCTTAGTCTTGGGTTTATAGACACATGCTACCACACCTTTCTTCCTTGTAAGTATTCAAGATCTACACTTCAGTTCGCATTCTTGCAGGGCAGGCATCTATCTCCCTGAGCCATTCCAGGGTAAGTCGCTTTACCCACTCAGTGTGACCTTTGTAGTATGGGATTACCTCGATGGTAACAGAAGCACGGGGGTAAGATTGGGTACCAGGACAATGGATAATGGTAATCTCAGCCTTGCCACTCACCAGCTATAGGAGCCTGGGCAAGTTACTCGCCCCATTGCAGCTTCAATGTTTTCCATCTATGAGTAATATCCATCTCCCTGGACTCCCTGAAGAGGGAATGAGCATACGTCACAGCTCGGACCCCCATAAATGTCAAGCTAATGCCTTCAATGTCATTACGGTCATTATCCAAATTCACAAGCATTCTATACACTTGCCTAAAGAAGCATGCAGCTGTGAAAGTTTCTTTGCGAAAATAATGGATTCTAAAATTAAACACTAGCTTGCAACCAGTAAGAAGGCCCTTACCCAAAACCTAAAATCAGATATACCAACGTGAGCTATGGCATGTTCTTTCCTCTGCCTAATGGCCTGGTGAAACTTGCCTTTAGCTCCGGGATCACGGGTATTAATGTGGACTTGGATTGATGTGGTGGAACCACCTAGCTGTGAGGCAGATCTGTATACAGGGTAGGCAAAATGACTGAGAGCTAATAATAAATGCTGCTGGGTCACAAAAGGTTCCGAGTGTCCGTACACAGTTCTGGAATCTATTAGAGTCTCGCGGTGCTAATGAGACCTCTTACTGGGAATTTAAATTCCCTTTGTAAACTCCATTAGCAACCCACAAAGCAGGTGGGCAAACGTGCACCTTTCCTAGGGAAAAATGTCTTGCCTAAAAGGGGAAGCAGGGAGAAAGATGGATTGCATCTCTCCTTGGAGACAAATCAGAACACACACACTGTCTCTCTGTCTCTTTCAGACAGACAGACAGACACACACACACACACACACACACACACACATACCTGAAATAGGATGCCATGGTACAAAAACATCTTTATCTACAGAGGAAGCAGGAATTATCCCCCACTAAAGTTTTGCCAACATGTCTGCCTCATTCCCCAGATATTTTCCCCAAATGACTGCTTGGGTCCCTTATGACTCTGTCTTTGCCTTGCAAGGCCCCAATAAACTATTTCTGAATAAGAACACATGGAAACTTTTGACTCTGAGAGTTCAAATTCTATTAATGACTCCAATGCATTTTTTTAAAATGTTTTTCCCTTAAAACAGCATCAACAGAGTTTTGATCTTATCTGTGTATTAGTTCAAACCAGCACAGAAAATTGCTGAATATTACCCGAAATAGCCACAGCTAGGCAAAAGGAAGGAATGGAAAAATCCAGCTATAACAGAATTCCTTGTAGGAAGAGAGGAGAGGGTCACGGGAAGAGAACAAACAGGGGCCATTGAGGCCACCGGGAACACATTCTGATTCCCCACCCATGTGGCCTAAGTGATGCTTAAAAGCTTTGTGTTATTGGGACACTGACTCTCCAGGGAGCAGTTTGAATTGAGACCCAAACACTGAATAACACTCAGCCTATCTCACCACAACCATCTTGCATTTATCCACATTGTCTGTCGTCATCAATGTCACCCCGACATTAACGCTTTATGGGGATTTAACCATTTGGAGGTCAAGAGCCTTGCCAAGACACACGGGGAAATTTTCCCTAAAAGAGCATATAGAAGTCTCCATCTCCATCTAAATTTAGAAGGGCAAGGAGCACCACCTCCACCAAGCACGTCGAAGAAGCTTCGGCTGGCAGAAGCCGGGTTAAGCCAACAGCAATGAGATCTGGCATTTGTAAGCCAAATTCCTGGATCCCAATTTTAATGATGATACTTAAGGTTTTATGAGTATTCATTAACCAACTAAGACTTCGATATCTGCAGAGTCCATCTGTGTGTGGACTAAAATAAGCTTGCTTGTGCAAGTGCGCGCGTGCGCGCGCACACACACGCACACACACAAACTTGGCAGGAGTGAAATGGTATAGCTGAGCTGGATGGAACATACTCATTTAGCTTATTCATTCTTGACAATATGAAGTCATCAGAGGGAGTTAGGAAAGCTTTGGCAATTGCCAGCATGGAAAGAGACCAGGGTTGGTTATGTTTCTCCACTCAATAAACAATGCCATTGACTGAGTTGTATGTACTCACCACTCTCTGCCCACGTAAGTAATTTGCTATTAAATACATACTGTTCCTGTCAAAGGCTTGACAATGGATTATTTTTACATGCTTGAGTTTGGAGGGATAGAGACAAAGGATGGGACACTCCTCTTGACCTCTGGGTCCCTGAACTGCAGCTTAAATGACCATGAAACAATGAAAGAAAGAACTAAGCCAGGACCTTCAGCCTAGCACTCAGACTTTTATGTACTGGGTCAGGAGCGCCTCAAAGTACCATGATGCGTATCTTGGTGTAGTGAAAGAGCCAGCACTTCCTTCAGAGGTCACCTACCTCACATGAGTTTAGCCCTGGTTATGATTTGAATGTGAAGTCCCGTGGCTAGGATCACGCACTGAATGTGGGGAACGTTTGGTAAAGAGAGATCCTCAGCCTTAGACGGCAAGGCTGAGCTGGACAAGCAGGTAGATCACTGGGGTTGTGAAGCTGAAGACTAAAACTGTTCCCTTGTTCCTGTTTCACACTCTGACCCCTGCCCTCAATGGGGTGAACTGCCTCTTCTTTCTGTGCTATAATGTCCTGCCTTACCATGTCCCAGAACCTGGAGTCAAAGATTATGGACTGAAGTCTCTGAGCCAAGAGACATCCTTCATCCTTTAAGTTGGTTTTCTCTGGCATATGGTCACACCATTAATAAAACTATGTTATTTACCTTTCAAGGTGCCTGGTTGAATCGCAAGAGGAAAGCAATCCAACTCAAGTCCTATATGACCTAACAGTGTGCAAGCCTATAGAGGCAGGATCTTGTCTCTACTGCAAGTGTTGGGAAGGATGATTTACGTAACCAAGCAACTAGGATTTTGAGGGCTGGCTTTGGTTAGCTTCAGGAACAGACAGATCCAGGACACTCTCCTACCCTCTGATTATGGTCTACTCTTTTTGGTGCTGCCCTCATTTCCTCTGTCTACCACAGCCAAGACGGGCATTTGATTCCTTGTGCATCCTGGGTTCTTATAGTTAGCTGTCCTAGGAAGAATGTGACCAGAGTGGATTCTGATTAAACCTACTCCTTGCACCAAAATCACCATAGATCAGAACCTTTTTTGTGTGTCATAGTTGGCTGTGCCTGGACCACATGATCATTCATGTAGCTAGCTCACAGTAACCGGCTGGGATAAGAAAGTCTATCCCCTGTATGAGAATAAGACAGTGGGCAGAGAGATAGACTCCAGCAAGACTCTGTAGCATTCTTTCATGCTTCTCTAGCGAGCGAGAGTCGATAACCCAAGTACATTGCTTTCCATAAGCCAAACTCTTCACTCCACTGATTCTTACAGAATGTTTCTGAGGGGCGCAAAGAACACAAAGAAACTCAAGATTTGTTCTTAGAAAAAGCAAATCATCTAGAAATAAACTAGACACAAAATACACCTGCTATGGAGAGCTATCTTAAAATCTTTTCTTTGAGAACAATACTTGTGCTACAGTTGAAAGGAAAGATAATAGGTCTGTCTTCCTCAGCCAGGTGCGGTAAGAGGGTGGTGGTAAAAGTCAGTCTTTGATATTCCGGTGGAAGGAAATTGCTTTGCAAGAATCTGCAGCTCTTCACGTCCTCCTGGACCTCTACAGTCCTCTATCCTGTCTAACACCCACTTCCATGCTATGTTTGGATGTCTCTTGGCAAAGATGCAGTCATCCACACAATAGACACATACGCCCTGACCAATCCAAACTGGATTCCTTCTGCATTCCAATGCGTCCTTTAGGGAACTGTAGGCTTTTTCTTCATCTGGTGCCCTTTAGTCTTGAAAAATGATTTTGTTCCTTTTCTATACTTTGTATCATAATTGGCTCATCTTTCTTAATTTTATAAGGCATTAGACGTGGTGGCTGCCTGATCAACACAGGAAAGTCCTAATAGGGGCTGCCAGCGATGACTCACTGATGTGGTTTAAATACAAAACATCTCCCAAAGGCAAGTAGCACTGTTTGGGGAAGCTGTGGAAACTTAAGGAAGAAAGGCTTAGCTTGTGGAAGTAGTTTGCTAGGGAGGTAGCAGATCTTGAGGTTTCAAGTCCCAATCCCACTTCCTGTTACATTTCGAGAAGTAAAAAGTTCAAGTTGCACACTCCCACCGCCCACCACCATGCCTTCCCCATCACAATGGACTTTGTCCTCTCAATCCATGAGCTAAAAACAATCATTGTTACCTTAAGTTGTTTTGTCAATTATTTAGTCCAAGGTTGAGGGATTTCAATGAGTTGGCAATGTGCTTTGTTTGGAAAATAGGCTCTCTTAAAATAGCAGCTCTGGTGTGGCTGGAGCGATGGTTCAGTGGCTAAAAGTACTGGTTGCTCTTGCAGAGAACTGAGGTCCAATTCCCAGCACCTACCCAGTGGATGACAGCACCTGTCACTGATGTCCCAGGGGATTTGATGCCCAATTCTGACCTCCACAGGGACCAGGCACACAGCTGGTTAACAGACATATATGCAGGCTAGTCATTCATGTGATAAAGATATGTTAAAATATAATAATCATAATCATACCAGTAGAGCTGGAAAAACGGGCTTTGCATGCTTCACTGAGCTGAGGTTGAGGGGATGAGGTAAGGACCACAGGATCCCCAAAGCTACCGAGTTGGCTCTGCTTGTTTGTTAACGCAGCACTAAAATTGCAACCCTGCAGCATAGGCCGCAGCCTGCCCAAAGCCTGTTTCCAGGATGTACTGATGCAGCATCCTTTTACCTTTTGGAAAGAGTCATAGGGAGCCAAATAAGAGGTTTGCAAATCACACTGATGATATTTGAGGTAACCTGAGCTTGAACAGTTTCTGGCTAGTGTGGATGAGGCTAAATTTCCATAGACGCTGATCCCCTAAATGTCCAAAGAGCCAAGTACAACATCTCTAGCATGACAACGTGATATGCGATTATGTAAATATGTATCATCCTTTCTGCCATAGAAAAGTTTATAAGGATTGAGCAGTCCTACTCCAAAAATCCCAAAAGCACTCTTCTCCAAATCATGCTGACACTCAAGCCTTGGGTTTCAGAGCATGTCAGAGTTAGAATTTTGGAGTAGGACTGCACAGTCATAAATTCTAAGCAAACATTCCCCAAATTTCCAAAATCCAAATCTGTAGTAGCCCTTAGAATGATGGCTTCTGAACCTGAAGGTGACAAACAGCATCATCACAGCTAAGCGAAGCTGTTTACATAGAAACGATTGAGAAGAAATATACCTAAATAAATACCGACTTACCTTCCCAAGTCATAAATTACTCATGTCATTTCCCCCAATTTTGTTAGAACGAGAATTTCATTCTTTAAAAACAAACAAACAAAAGCCAACTAAACAGCATTATTTGTAACAGCCAGAACCTGGAACAACCTATTTGCCCCTCATCCAAAGAATAGATAAAGAAAATACGGTACATTTACACAATGGATTACTACTCAGTCTTAAAAAAAATGACATCTTTAAATTTGCACCCTACAGTCCCCAATCCCAGAGAAGCTTGAACTCTCTTCCAGAAACAGATGGAAGCCAATGCAGAGATCCACAACTAATCACTGAGCCGAGATCCCGGAGTACAAAGGAAGTGGGAAGGAGAGATAATATGAACAAAGGGGTCAAGACCATGATGGGGAAACCCACAGAACCAGCTGATCTGAACTACTGAGAGAACAAGGACTTTGGACTGACAACTGGAGAAACTGCACAGGACCGAACCAGGACCCCTGAATACAGGTGATAATGTTGTAGTTTGGGTAGTCTATGGTGGGTGCCAGAGGCAATGGGACCAGGATCTAACTCTAATGCATGAATTGATGTTGTAGAGCCCATTCTCTATAGAGAGATGCCTTGCTCAACCTAGATTGGGTAGGGGAGCTTGGCCTGTCTCAAGGAGTTAATGGGACAGACTTAGTTGACTTCCCAGGGGAGGCCTTACCCTCTCTGAGGAGCAGGTGGGAGATGGGGTGGAGAGAAGGGGAGGGAGCGAAAAGAGAGGAGGGAGAACTGGGATTGGTATGTAAAAATAAATAAATAAAATTATAAAAAAGTTGAACTAATATTCTCCCAAATTAAGAAGCAACATGTCAGAATTCAGAATGCCATGATCTTTTAAATTAATTTTAAATTAACACAGACTTGCCCCGCAGCATCCTGAGGCTGCACGCACAAGTACTTCATAGACTGAGATGAGCCACTGAAGAGCATCTGCGGGAGAGGAAGAGCTATGGCAGTTTCATTCAGGACTGAAAAGCTCCCAGCTCTACAAGATGGATCATACCCACTGTTGAAAATCAGAACCCAGGGACTCTTATCCAAAGTCCTGTCCCCAATCCAGATAAGCCCATCACTTATCTATGCCTCTGTGTCCAGATGTAGAAATGGAGACACGATAAAGAGGACCGAGGAGGTGCTCATTGATTCTGCCCTCCCCTTAAGATACACAAAATTCTTGTTGCTTAGGAACAGTGTGCCTACCAGATCCCATGGTAACCTGGTAAGGTGATGATGGGTTCATAGCTACAGGAAACCAAGCCAATCTGCAGGAGTGATGTCCACAGAGCAACCAGAATTCAAATCTTGAAGTGACTGCAAGAAGCCTCACTCAGAATGCCCAAGTTAACCTGGGTGGTGAGCACAGCCAGGAGACCGTGAGCCACTGAATGTGAAATCCACACGTTTAGAAAGGGATGAGAAGCAGCCACCAGCCCAGTCAATCTGGAAGCAACAGATAAGGACTCCGGGTGAGCTGCTTAACATACTGTCGAAAACACGCTGAAATGGCCTATCACCAGCAGCTGGGACGACAGGCTGGAACCTGGCCAAAACGAGCTGACCACTTCCAGTGTCACTGAGCTCAAAAGAAGAAATTAATGAGAGAAAACTTCAGTATCAATGAAGTTGCAAGAATATAATGAGCTCCGCTTGCTCCCAGGAGGAACAGCTTCTCAATTATTTCCTTTCAGAAGAATTGCAGTCATGGTGTATTTGACCCACACTCTTTGGAGAATTAAAACCCATTTTACCCAATGTCAAGTTAAAATAAAAACTCATCAGAAGCAAAATAACTCTTTGCTCCCAGGGCTCTAAAAAGAAAGCGGTTCTCTTTGGTGGCTGACTGGTACGCCTGTGACCTCTGTACTAAACTAACACTTGGCAGATGAAATCTGAGAATAATTCTCTTTGCATCATTAGCTGAAACACAGAGGGCTGCTCTGGGTTTCGATATAAGTGATAACAAAGAAAACACGACACATTGGGTCTAAAAGATGTGGCCAGTAAGCTCAGAGCAATTGTCCTGTGTAATCAAGCACACTGCCACGGTCTCCCCTCCCTGCATGGGTCCTCTGCAAGACGCCCTCAGACAGCCACTTCCCTTTGGCTAGATCCCACTCCTTCCAGAACAGCCATTCTCAAGAGACGTCGTAGCCACACCTCTGTGTCTTCCTCTTTGTGTGTTAGTATTGTGCATGAATCTGCCAAACACACGTGCATAGTTCAAAAGGATCTGGCTTCACCTTGATCCTGATCTGCATCATTAAAACTATAGCACACACATGGGACTATCATACAGATAGCTCACTTCCCCAACTAATGAGTGCATAGCAAAGCAAACAGGAGGAATTTCGGTGGATGCTATGTGTTTTCCAATGCTCACATCCTCTTTGGGGGGTAAGGGAATGCTGTTGTTCCTTGTTTTGTTTCATGGCACTCAGGGTCAAGCTCCCAGTCCTATGCATGCTAGATAAATATTCTAACACTGAGCCACAACTCTGCATGTGTGTGTGTGTGTGTGTGTGTGTGTGTGTACATGTGAGTTCCTTCTATGTGGGTACATGCATCTGCAGTAAAAAACCAAAGGATAACTTTGAGTGTCTCTCTCCTCAGGCACTAGCAACCTTCTTTTGAGAAGTCTTTCACTGCTGGAACTTGGCAAAGGAGCTAGGCTGGCTGGCCAGAGAACCCCCAGGGTCCACATCTCACCTCCCCAGCATTGGAATTACCCCACATGTTGCCAAGTCAGGTATATTTTAAATATGAGGTCTGAAGATCAAACTAAGCTCCTCATTCTGACAAAGCAAGCACTTTACTGACTGAGCTATCATTATGTTACATGAAGAAAATCTAAATGAAAGGTGCAGGGGACTTCTCTATATTTTGAAACTATCGGTGACTCTATCATTAAATAATTAGTTGAATAGGGCCTTTGAAGAGGTCATTGGGGTTAAATGTTGTGTCCCCCAACCCCATCCACAAATGGGTCCTAACCCAATCAGACTACTTGCCTTGTTAGAGAAGGAAATTGAGGTCATGTAAGTAAGTCATCCCAGGGTCACGTGGGCCTAGAGCCAGAGTCGAGTCAGCAGTAGGGTAGCCTTCTCCGAGCTACAGAGAGAGGCTTCAGGAAATCCCAGCCTGACCTACAAACTTGACCTTGAACCCCTAACCTCTCAAGAATGGCGAGTAAACATTTTCTTTCTGCCCAGTGAAGGGTGTTGTGCTCAGCAAACTGATGCACAGCCTACATGTCCTAAGCCCTCCATTCACTTGGTTTTGTCTTCTGTCTGGTCCAGTCCTCCAGTTCTTGATTCCTTGGTACCTCTCCTTGAAGTAGAAGTGAGGATGGAACCCATTAAGCAAGGAAGACTCGGGCTTTCAGTAGCCCTTCCCTGCCCATGCAAGGCTGGTACTCAGGGGAGTCACCACACTACGGAAAGGAGGGCAGAAATGTGTCTGTTGGGCCCAGGGTACACAGTGAGAAAGATGGTCAGAGGAAGCTGTGAGGAGGAGAAGCTCCACCACGCTGTGAGGCCAACTCCCGGATAGTACCCATGGCCGCAGCAAATTGAGAACGGGAGGAGTGGGCGTGGTGTACTGCCCACAATGCTGGAGCAGAAGGGAGACTCTACCAGCCGCCTTGTCTGAGGAGCTGAGCTCTGATCTCAATTCATCTTCATATATGACAGAACAAGAATACATCTCTTTCCAGAACCCTTTATGCCCACCTCCTGTCTCTATCCTATTCTTGCACCCCTCTTCTAGTTTGGACCCCCCACTATTCACACTAACAGCACCTCCCTCCTTGGACTTCAAATACCATCCCATCTCTTCCCCCTTCACGACACTTGACATTTCCTGAAGGCTCCAAGCACTCTGGTGAAAGTCCTTGACTTCTTCTGGACCCTGGACCACGCGCCCACCAGCCAACCACAGCCCTCTGAATGGACCTCTGATACCAGATACCCCTGGAATAGGCAACACTCTCCCAGACAGAGCCCAGCCAACATCCAGAACAAGTGATTAGGGGTAAATAATTTAATCTCTAGGAATCACAGTTTAGCCATCCACTTCCCTTCTGACAGCAGAAATTCTGAAAACTCCGTTTTAACAACAGACTACATTACTTACATGATGTACGTTCACAGGGGAATATTTTGTATGCAGCAAGAACCACAGAAGAATATTTAGTAACAGGGCAACAAAGCTCATGAAATATTAAGAGAAATTGAGAAATTACAAAATCTTTTTTTTTTCTTATAAGTGCACTTTTGCTGAAAAGGACATCAATGCAGAAAAAGAGACTAGAATTATATATACTACAAAGCCAGGAGTAACTGTTCTCTTGTTACTCTTTTTCCTATATTTCAAAACCTGCTAATGGGAAATGTGTGATAAATACCTTCTCTAGTTATTTAAGAAAATCATTATCATTATCTGTTTACCTTTCTATTCCTAAAAACGATAAATAAATAAATAAAGCAGCAACAAACTGAAGTAGCAACCCAGTAAAAGGCTGCTGTAAAGTAAGTGTATGATATCCCCTCACACTACCAGAGAAAGCAAATACCACTTGATGAGTTTGAACTTGGAGAGACAAAAGGACGGCTAAGAAAACGAGGCTGGTCACAACGTGGAGTTAAGACATGACTTCATTCCTAAAGGGTTGATTCTTAGACCTCAGGACCTCAGGAGGGCCCAAACAGTTTCCACCACCACCCTGCCCACTCAGTCCCCATGGAAACAAACAGTGACAGGCGCCACCCACAGGTCATTATCCGGCCATCCTGTGAGGCTGAACCCCACATGCTGCCGTATTGAAATGTCTTGAAAAGGCTGCCAGGAGAGCTGAGTCCTCATTCATCCAGTTTTGTCCCCTGGTAATAAGCAGCCTCCACTCCCTCTTCATTCTCGAAAAGACTGGCTTCAGAACAGGGCTGGCCTTTTGAATGGCCCATGCAAGAATTCAGGAGCTCGGCAAGAGTCAGTGGAAATAGCCTGAATTTCAGTAGGAAACCCTGGAGGGACTTCAGCAGAAGAGCTTCACTTTTGTCTGGATGTGGGAGTCCATGACCTCGCTATAGATGTGTGACCAGCACTCATCTGGTGACCTACTCTAAAGACAACTAACAACAGGTCTGGTCTCTGATGGCCTGCAGTCTAGTTAGTGTAGGCTGACTTTCCAGGCCCACACAGAAAGGATTACTTGGAAACAAGCATGTTCCATGTATAGCATGCGTATTGCTTCCATCTCTGATCCAGAATTAAGTAGGCATGTTGACAAAAAAGGCTCCCTCCAGACAAGCTTTTCTGGAGCTGGAATTGGGTATAACAAATACTCTCACTTCCCATATAATTCACATCTATACCTATGGTCTCAGCTTCATATCCCCCTGACTTCCGACAGCCCTCCTCTCTGCAGTGGGCTCCATCAAATACGTTCAAAAGCCACGTTAAGAGGCTTCCAGGACCAGGGCCTAATTAGACTAGATAAATGCTGTGACAGTTTCATGACCGTGGCCATGTCTTTATGGTCCCTGCCATAAACGAATAAGCCTTCTCTCTGCATATGCTACGGCCTTCTGAAACTGCTCTTAGAGACGTCAGTGAAAAGCCACCTATGAAGGCCGATCTGTACAGAAGGCTTGCCCTCGGCTACTCCCTCTAAACAGATCCATGAAACTATTTCAGAGAGACCCAGAACAGCTATCTGCACAGTTGTGGATGACGATGTTTTGGAATTTGGTCAGACAGACCAGAGCACTACAATATCTTGGTATTGTGCAAAAATAACACCCAACTAACTCTTCTGTAGAGAGAAAAGAGAGCCCAAGCAAACATTTGGATGAAAACAATTTCCTACCAAAAGCTTACGACACCTCTCATGGACAATACAAGAGAATTCAAAAAAGCATCTTGCCTTGATTTGTCCTATTACTCTTAGGTCGACATTCCATCTCCCAAACCCAAATGCCCCCTTAGCAAACAATTCACATCCAATCCAGTTGGAGAAATAGCAGAGAGTAACTCATCAGAGAACATCTCCCGAAGAAGAGAGGTTCAAGGGAATGTTCAAGAAGCCCTAAACCTACTTGACTGAGAGCTAATAAGAAATCTGGAATGATTTCTAGGGAGAGATTTTTCAATGTTTCATTGCCCATTTCCTTCCACATGGTGTGTGTGATCTGTTTCTGCTACCAGAAAACCTCTTTCCCAGGGCTCTGGGGTGACATCAGTCAAATCGAAGACCAATTGTCCACCTAAAGTTCTGGATGCCGTTTTAACAACAGGCTGGTTTAACAGCAGCAAAATGAAAAGGTCACCTAAGTTGCCACATCAGCGGGACCCTGCCCAGCTACAACCCAAGCCTTTGCCATATGGAGAGAGGGGGCCAGGACTGTGCGTCTTTAACTCAACAGTCCTAAGTACTATCACACAATTAGGTTCTCCCTGGGTTTGCCTTGTTCCAGATCTGGACAGGAAGGTGCTCTCTCTACTTTTCCCGCCCACAGCTCCTCTCACGTAAAGGTCGCAGATCTATATCGAACACACCTGTTCAATCAAGGCATCAACTCTACAGCAAGCCTCTTGGTGGCTACCTTGCTCCCATCTATCCTACCTCATAAATCCCGGGCTGCATAAAGTAGAAGCCTGGTAGACATGAAGCTCGTGTCGAATTTGGTTCAAATTCGATTTTCACTTAAGCCTTTAGAATGAGCTTAATGCCTCAAGGCACATTGATGCCAGTGACATTGCTCAGGTAGAGGTCATTTTCTCAGTTCCACACTCAGTGACTGAGAATGTCTCCATTGGAGGCAAAATTAGACGTAGTAAGTCAGGGCTGGAGATACCTGGCAAGCAACCATTCAAGCCACCTGCACTTGATCAAGGACATCATTTGTCACGTGAGCAAACTGCCACTTAGCTGTTTCTGGAAACCCTAGACCATGGGGCTCCTCCACCTCTCTGGTCTAAAATATCAGAAACTACTACAGCAGAAAATGGTTTTTAAAGTTTGCACATCCTTCGTTTCTTCCTAAAAACCCAGTTCCTGAGTGGACTGTTAGTGAAAACATTACCAGAAGTCACCAGCTTTGGGTTATACCAAATGCCAACAGTGCAATCAACTGCCTTGGTTTAGGTCCAAAATGGGGGAAAAATAAGAGGTGATGGTTTTGATTCTTCAAAGTTTAGGTTTCCTGGATGAAAACCCCAAATATATCTGGGTGAACACTAGGAAGCCCCAAATCTCTCTGCACTATGCGTGTGTGTGTGTGTGTGTGTGTGTGCGCGCGCGCGCGCGCACACACACACACACACACCAGATTAATCCCAAACCCCTCCAGACCAGATCTTCCCCTCCAAGGTCTGGTAAGATGCAGGAAGCATCTAAACATCCTTTGGAAAGATTTTCGAAAGTGCTTTAGTTGGTTGGCCCCTGCATCACGCATGTGAGAATTCCTGGGCATTAAATGTGGGTATCGCTGTTTTGCAAAACCCTGGAGATGGTTAGCCAGTTCCGCGAACGAATGCCCCAGGAAAACAGGGTCCCAACTTTGCACCAGTTTACCGACACATACAGAAGAAGCAGCGCCTACCTATATAGAGCGAGGAGTCCTTCCTCCGCACGTGGTCGTCAATGTAGGAGACCCCCAGGGGCTGCACGGGGGTAGCACCGATGCCCAGCAGCACCTGAGCCCCAATGAGCAGCAAGTACATCATGTTGGTGGCTGTCCGGTTACGGCAGATAAGGTCGGGGTCAGGCCCCTCATCACTGCTGGAGCCATTGGAGGCACAGACGTCGCGGCCCTCTGCGCCCCAGCGGATCTCGCCAGCCTCGTACTTGTACTGGTGGGTGAGGAACTCTGGCAGTGCGGATAGCAGTGCGCCCAAGGCCATGACGATGCCGCCGCAGCCAATAAGGCGTGGCCGGTGCCCACGTGCTCCGAAGTAGCTCACGAAGAGAATCAGCGCCAGGTTCCCAATCTCGAAGCTGCTGGCAATCACGCCCACATCAGCACTCTGGAGGTTGAACCTGCGTTCCAGGGTGGTCAACACGCTCACCTGAGGGTGGGAAAAGGCAATTTCAAAGTCTGTCTTAGAAGACCCTCTCCAAGACACCGCCCTGTTCTTCCTGGACCCTCCCACCTGCCTGGTAACGTGGCACCAGATGCCAAAGGCAAGTAGAAGCCCAATGAATGAATCGGAGAAGCATTCCCTTCGTTTGAAACCCTAATTTAACTGGAGAATTCACTTTCGTGGTATCAAAGATGATTTTTCCCAATATCTGCCTGTATCTTCAAGAGTACCATGTACTTCATGGGGGAGGGGAGGGGCTACAAAGTCGTCGTAAGTCCCAACGTCCATAGGTTACACACTCCCAAATATATGCTCTACCAGTCAAAACAACCTAGGTAGCAAAGCTGACCAGCTAGCTAGCTTAGCTCAACAGAATATAATATATTCATCCATGCATCCACCCGTCCATTCTTTTCCGGGTGCTAGGGATTTGACCTCAAGCCCTGACATGTGCTAGGGAAACACACTGCCACTGAGCTACATTCCCAGATTTCTTTTCACTTTTTATTTGGAGACAGCATCTCAGGAGGCCATGACAACCCTGAATGCACTCTCTGTTGGCCAGGAAGGCTTTGCACTCACTGGGTAGGCCAGAAGAGTCTTGAACCTATTTGGTCCTCCCTCCTACAGCTTCCCAAACAGCTGGGATCACAGACTGACACAAAAAGGCCTGGTAGTGGGATCATACTTAGCTGTCCTTCCTTCTGGGAGTTTCTAAATGACACGGATTTGCCTAAAGTAATATCTTATAAAACAAACAAACAACAACGACAAGCCCCTCCTGTCTGTTCTAAACATTGTAGCCTGCCCAGGAAATTTTCATGGGATATTTTTGCGTTGTCTCCCTCTTTTGTATTCCTGTCTGCCTGTACTTGTTCGACAATATTTACCAAACATATGCTATCTTCCTGGCAATGGCCTGCATAAAGAGGACAGAAAAATGAGGACACCTGGCCTTAAAAGGCCACCTGGCAGGAAAGTACACACAGATACAACTAGAACATCTATTGATAAAAGAACACATTCACAAAACAAAGCACAGTCCACCCTGGGGGGCCAAGGGGTGACACTTTATCATAAGGCTTATTGAGGGAGTGATGGAGTCCCTCTCCTGTTTGTGGGGACCGTGACCTGTATCACAGGAAGACAGCTGTCCCTGTCATGAGAGATCTGGCAGATGACCGAGGTCCTTGCTGGGCCAGGAAGAAGCACTTTGCACGAAGGTATGAACAAGATGGGAATGAATTCCTGACGAAGTGGAGGACTGACCAGGATTGTTAGTGAGGAGTACCACAGTGAGGAACAGGGCAGTCCGTGCAGTGTGGAGGCAGGAGTGCAGGGCACCGAGATAGAAAACAGAGATGAATCCCTGCTATTTCCTCCCTCCACTGTGACCCTGGCCAGCTCAGTTACCCTCCCTCGGCTCTGATGCTGAGAAATCATAATCCTATCAGCCCTAGCGTGATGGATATGAACGCTGGAATAATGGTGCAAATCAACTGGCCAGGAAAGCCTTCCATCTCATGGCAGGAAAGTAAGGAAAGGCAGTGAAGTACAAGGGCCAGGGTGGGTATCACATGGGCTCACCCTCATCCTAACTCCAGGTAATCAAGTTACTGTGCGCTTTAACACGCTCATCTGTGAAGCGACAATAAGAGCCGGGGCCAGGATAAACCTAAACCATGCACATGTGGGCTCTGTGAAAGGGTGAGCTGTAGACCTGATGAACACCAGTATTTCTGTGATTCTCTGGGAGCATCCGGGGTTTTAACAGCCACACCACATATGGGAAAGGAATGCTGGAAGAAAGAAGAAATGAACGCAGGTGGACAAAACCTCTAGGCTTCTATGGAGGCCTTGGGGAGGGTATGGATGATGTCCCTCATCAGCACACAGTGACAGACAGGAAAGGAGGGAGGGGCATTGCAGGAGAACTTTCTTTCAGGCAGACTGCCCTACGTCTGTGGACCAAGTGGGTATGTGCTGTTAAAGAAAGGGCAGCGAGGAGAGTCCCTTCCTCTAAGATTATACATAGGGGCACGGTTATAAACACCAAAGCCTTGGCAGGCTTCCAGCCGTGTCCCATCTGCTGGTATCCGTCCCCGTGTGCCCATACTGTCAAAGGACAGCGTGGCCAGGTTATTGCTCCTTGCTTCCTTTCAGTACATGTATTTTAAATCCCCGGAGCCCAGAGGATCTTAGCCCCATCTGAAGAGCTTAAGCTCTTAATACCTTAGTACCTGGGCTCCCACAGCGTTGGTGACTCAGCTGGGCCCCAGGGTAGCTTTGAATCTGATCCCCAGAAGGAAGGTGAGAGGAAGGCTGCTAAGGCGATGACACATGATGAGGATCTTTCTCTCCTTCAGCACTCTTTCATGGGCCAGCCCCACAGGGCAGCTTTGAAGCTTCTGTCATACCCAAGGTTCCCACTCTGGTTCCAATTCCCCTGTGCTTTCTGGCCAAGGCCAACCCACAACTCACTCAGCCCATGCTAGGAGATTAGATGGCTCCTTTCTCGGAATACCAGATTGCAGTTGTTGAGAACAGAAGATAAATGGGTTCTGGCCTGGTTACAAGGGGGCTCTAAGAGGCTCCCAAACGATGCTCTTTCTGAAAGCTCTGGGCAAGGGAAACGAAGAGCTTCAATTATTCGCTTCTTTCTGCTGCGACAGAACCATGCACGGCAGACCAAATGGCTTTCAACAGGTGATGTGGTGTGGAGGGGGAATTGACTGGGAGGTGGAGAACCACATGTTGAGTCTAGAAAGATGCACAGAAAAGGCTGGCTGAGAAGAAAGCAGGGATTAGTCAGGCAAGGGGGCCCAGACAGTCTGATGGTGTCTTAGCATCACCACTGCTGTGACACATACCTAAGACAAACAACATGAAGGAAGATTTGCGAGGGCTCGTTTGGAAGGTTTCAGTCCAAAGTCACTTGGTATCATCATTTCAGATCTATGGATAGGCAGACTATGATGGGGGGGGGGCACTATTTGGTGGAATGGGATGCTGTTGCTTCACAAAAGCCAGGAAGTAAGATGAGAAAGGAAGGAAGGAGATGGGGACTCCAGGGGTTCATCTTTAGTGACCAAAGTACCTTTCACTAAGCTTGCCTGCCTCCCAACACTGCAGGCTGTAATGAAGCCTTCAGCGCAGGGCCCAAAGATGCAAGCCACAACGGGTAGATCTGCTGGTGACACGCTCCACCATGGGGGCAGATGGCTACACAGTGGAGGAGACACTGACATATAGTCATTTTTTTATTTCTGCCATGATGCATGAGGCCAGGCACAGAAAACAGTGTGTCTCAAGCCTGGAACCCCGACAATAGCTCCAATTCAGCAAATGTCCCATCTCAAACTCTCTCACAAAGTGCATGTTTATGATGCCAGGTAAAGGTCATGGCGGGGTCATACCAACAGACAACGGTAGGCAAGACACAAATAGTCAGTTCTTTAGATCCCGATCCTACCCGGGCTCTTAGTCTGCCTCCGACCAGGGTCTTTGCTCTTGTATCCTCTTGTGATCCCCAGCGACACTCGTCTAGACCAACACTTTAATGTTCCTGCCGCTGCGCTGAAACTACGCTTTGCGGAGCAATTAGATAGGGGGGCTAATGCCTTTACTCATTTAAAGCACAGTTTTGAGAAGCTGGACTAATTAAGTATGTATGAGACCATAAAAGCCACTTGTGGCTTTTTATGTGGCAGAGAACAGTCCCGCACTGAGGGGAGCAGACTGCCGAAGGGAATGGCTGCCTTTACTTAATGGGTAACAGGACTAGAGGAAACAGCTGGATAATTAGAGACAGAGACAAAGGGGCAGGGATTCCGGGAGGAAAAGAAAGGAGGAAGTGCCCTTACCCTGGGCCGAGGGGAAATGAAGTTAGTTTGGGAAGCAGGCAGGGTCTGTCAGGCTTCTGCAGCATTAACTAAGAGGGAGGGAGGGAGGAAAGGAAGAGAGAGATCCGCATTTCTGCATCTCATGAACTCTTATTAAGAACAGAGTCCCAGGGCCAGGCAATGACTCAGGGAACTGTTGGCTAAACAAGCATGAGGAACCAAGCTCAATCTTGAACCAATCATGCCCAAAGCTGGGCAAGATGGCGCCTGGTGCCAGGGAGGAAGCAGCAGGCACATGCCTGGGTTCCCTGGTCAGCTGGCCTATAATCCTTATGGAGTCCCAGTGAGAGACCCTGTCTCATAAAAGAAGACGATGACTTCCGAAGAATACCTGAGATTGACCCCTGACCTGCATATATATCCACATGCCAGTCCAAGTGCATGCATGCATGCTCACACACCTGTATGCACACATGCATGCATACACACATACACACACACACACACACACACACACACACACACACAACATCTAAAATAGAGCCTAGTAGCATGAAGAATGCTTATTCTTTACTTTTTATGATTTTTGTTTGTGGTGCTGAGACTGTTACCCAGGGCCTTATGCATCCTCCTAGAGCCTCCTGCATCCAATACAAATACACAGAGCTCTGGCCCTACCACCAGCATGGGGTTCTAAAAAGCTGCTGCTCATCTTGGAATGACACCATCAGTAACAGGGACATGCTTGGCCCATGATCAACCTGAGGCCTGGCTCTCAATGCTTATTGGCAAAGCCTGACCAACAGTGCCTGTTCCTCGGGCCTCTATCACAAAAGTGATGGCTCCCCCAAAGAGGTGGAGCGTGTTCTGTGTGTACCTATGGCATATGTGTGCCCAGAGCGTCAGCATTTAATTCCTTAATGCTTCGGATTCCACAGCCTTGTGGCGAGGCCAGAGGGCCTGCGATTCTAGGAAGTCCACTTGCTGCATATCAGAGGACTGGGGAACCCATACTTCGTTGCCTTTCCTCCCGTCCCCAACCATCTGAGGCTGAAAGGCTCCACTTCTAAGTCAATATAAAGTACACAAGTCCCTCTCCTTTGACACTCACAGGGCAGGGGGGAGCCTTGCCTCCTAGGGTGCTGCAGCCACTCTAGGGCTGACCACAGTTAAGGGAACTCAGTCTAAAGGTAGGACTTTGGTACATGTTGATGTCATTACTGTAGGACAGGATGGCCTGTGGGCAGGTACATCTGATTCTTCCCCTACTTTCTAAAGAAGTAGCCTGGGGAGGTTGCCAAGCACTCGTTAGCAGGAATCCAGATTCTTAGGGCCATGGTGGAAGACTGGGATCTTCAAGACACGAGCCTACATTTTCCTTCTGCCTTGGGTGGTGAGGCTGGGCCTAGCTACTGCAATCACCTGGGTAATCTCTGAACAAATGTCAGTGCCTGTTCCTCGGTCCTCTCTCACAAAGGTGATGGCTCCCCCAAGGAGGTGGAGCGTGTTCTGTGTGTACCTATGGCATATGTGTGCCCAGAGCCCTGGATAGCATTGCAACCTGATCTATCCCTAGAGCTCTTTTAGAGTTCAGTATGGAACTCCAGATTTGGGGTAGAGGGTCTTGTCAGGGGATGAATATATCCATCCCAGTCTGACCACGAACTCATTCTGCAGTCCAAGGTGGCTGTAAACTTGAGGTCCTCCTGCCTTAGCCTAGGATCATGGGCCACAAAGTCAAACCAGTCTTGTGAGAGCCTGTTTCCAAGCCTTTGCCACAGGTACAACAGTGTGTGCTCTCGTGAGCACCCTTGAGGTCAGGTAGCTACTCAGTAGGGTATATACATTAAGGAACTATCATCATCATTGGCATGCATGATCTGTGTGCTTTTTTTCCATTTAATCCAATTCCACGCACCCCAGTGCCTGCTGCGTGGGCAGTTCAAGAAGCCTTGGCTGCGATTAAGAGACAATCCATATACGGCAGAATGAAACCATTCAGCAACAGCATAGGCTACAGCACCACAACAGAGAGGCAGAGCAACCAAGGGAATGAAAACACCGACAACAGATCCGAGACACAACAAGAGTGAACTGGATTGTAAAAGACATGGAGTGGGAGAAGTTGCCACAGCAGTGCAAAAGCAAAGATCAGGAAAAGGAAGATACACAAAGACGGAGAGTTCTAGCCAGCCTGGGGCGGAAAGAGACGACACAGGTCTTCAGAGCACCGCTGCCAGGAGTCAACTGAGATAAAGCAGGCTTGAAGGTCACACTGAGGATCTGCACTGGATTTAGATGTCAATGGGGAAGGGAAGCTGTTGAGCAGAAGCCATCCTTTAGAAATAGCATAGCATGTCAACATCACTGTGGTCATGACAAAGAAATGTGGGTGCCTCTCTCAGGGGTTCCTGGAAAGAATTTGACACACTTACTCTGGAAAGAGTCAGACAGTTAACATTTTAGGCTTCCAGGCCATGTGGTCACCATAGCAACACTGGCATCTGCCATTGTAGCCCAACACAGCATCCATGACAACCTGTACATAAATGGACATTGCTGAGTTCTAATAAAACTTTACTAACAAAAGCAGGCAGAGGGCCAGATTTGGTCCTATACTTCTTTGTAGACTGCCCAAACCTTGGCTCTACATATTATATCTTTAACTGAAAATAAAAACTTCCCATTCATAATAAATATATAAAACACTCCTGTTAAAAATACGCATTATATCTTTAACTGATAATAAAACTTTCCATTCATAATAAATTTATGAAACACTCCTGTTAAAAATACCAAAAAAAAGAGAGTGAGAGAAAGTCATTTCTAGGCAGCTCATCACTAGCTTGTGAAGGCTGGAGAGTTTAGTTTTCTTTTTAAACCCCACACAGCAGTTTGTAAAGAAACTTTAATTTCTTATCAGCCCTTTCAAGGGCACGTTCTCCCTGGACTGAGGGGAACATTCTCTGCTCCCAGAAGGCAGTATCCAGCGTCTGGGATAAAGCTACAGCAGTACTAATCTCAGCTTAAGGAAGCCCCACATGCTACTCTTTCCCATCTGAACAGCCGCTGTGCCTTGTGGTGAGAAGTTCGGTGCACTGGGGAAATGGTGAAGTCCAGGATCCCAGGTCTGCACAGTCAGGTGGCCCAGGACACCATAGTCCCAGCCCCTTGCTCTTGCTCCAACCTCACCATTGAGCCAGGTGAAGAAGACATTGGCAAGGCTGCTTGATGTCTGCTGCAGTGTTAGCACACATGGGGAGATAAACGGGTATAATTTTCAAATCAGTCTTCCTTAAAAGGCAGAGAATGAATTAGACAGAACAACTTTTGAGACACTGACCATGGCCCCAGGCACGTACAAGAGCATCAGTGGTAACCAGTTTATAAAGCAATCCTGTTGTTATCCTAAACAAACTTCATTTTTGCAGGAGCATGAAAATAATCTCAAGGAACATTCAGTCTCTTGTCTATCATGCCAAGGCCATGTCCTTTTTCTGGAACACACTCCTGCTGTGAAGCCCAGGCTGGTCTCAAACCTCAGCTTCCCAAGGGCTGAGATTACAAGTCTGTACTGCCACACGCCATAAGAACATGCCTTCTTACAGAGGGATGAGCAGGGGACATAGGGGAGATTTTAAGAGCTTCAAGAGACAGGGTCAGGCTCTGCAAAACAAGCCCTGAGATTCCTTTTCTAGTCTGTCTGTCCACAAGGAAAAAAGCTCCAGGCTCAAGTATGCACTGTAACCATGTGCATAGCTGGGCTTCAGCATGCTCCCTAACCCCCAAGCAGGATCCTGGGCCACCAAAGTCCTCTCAGGCCTCTCCCTGGGTGACTCTTTGTATCCTGATCTTGCACACCCTTGCTGTCACTTTCGTAGATTACCTGGAATGACAGTGGCAGTGTCTGCCTACCCAGATTTACAAAACCCTCCCTGGCCTCTCATTCTCTAAGAACTCATTTGTGTATACTTCACGTTCCTCCACTCCATCATCGTCTCCCCGTCCTCTGGACTGTGGGTCCTCTCATCTTCTCCCACTGCCTTCCTGAAAGTGGCCCTGAACCACAACAGAGGCAACTGGTTTTTGATTCCTTTTATTCCTGTGAATTGTATGTTTAATTAATCCATGATAAGAGAATGTGCAATGGTTTATGATCCTCCCACTCAAAATAAATAAATAAATAAATAAATAAATAAATAAATAAACAAATAAAGTAAGCAAGCATCACTAAGTGTAATTGCTTTCAAAATGCAAAACACATCATTGATCCCCCCCCATCCTCGCCCCCACCACCCCCTCATTGCTCTTCATTTCGGCTTAGATAAACAAAGGTTCCACCTCTCTGCTACCCTGCAATCAACAGAGTTCCCTGTACTCTGTGCCTGAGCCCTGGCAACACTGGCAGGTACTTTGGCATCAGGCCTCGTCTTACAATAATTTGTATTGAGCCTTGCACACCACAGCCCAGAGCATTGTTTCAACTCGAAACGTGTTTGGTACCTGTTCGTTTCTATTGGAGGGCAACAGGAACTCGGTGGTTTCCTCGGTTTTCAACCAAGTACGGCGGGCCAGGCAAAGGCCTACAACAGATCTTGGTGTGAGGCTCACACTGAAGACTTATTTCAACACAGGCTCCTCAGGCAGAGCTGTCTTGTACTTAGTCAGAATCTCTGCATGCCCCATGCCCTTAGAACACTAGTGAGTGCATTGAAAAGCCCCCATTTGAGTTGGAAGATGGTTTAGTAAAGTATTTGATGCACAATTCTGAGGACCTAAGTCTAATCCCTAGAACCCACATAAAAAAGCTGGTGTGAACAAGGCAGTGGTGGCTCACACCTTTAATCCCAGCGCTTAGGAGGCAGAGGCAGGCGGATTTCTGAGTTTGCAGCCAGCCTTGTCTACAGAGTGAGTTCCAGGACAGCCAGGGCTACACAGAGAAACCCTGTCTCAAAAACAATAACAAAAACAAAATGAAAAACAACCAATCAAACAAAATAAACAAGAAAAAAACAAAACAGAATAACATCAACAAAGGCAGGTGTGGTGATATAGTATCTCAAGGAACAACACTGTATGTATGTATGTATGTATGTATGTATGTGTCTTTCTGTATACATATATATATCTATTATCTATGTCTCTATTATATATATTATATATATTATATTTGTCTGTATCTATCATTTATCTATTTGTCTATCTCTGTGTGTATAAAGACCATTATTATGTGTGAATAATAAGTGAATATAAAAGAGGTAAAGGGGTAGGAAGATGATTGTTAAAAAGACATATGGGGAAGAAAAGAATTCAGCGATCACATGGAATTTTGTTTTTGAACTCTGAGATATTTGAAAGGTGTCTTTTTTGTTGTTTTTGAGGCTGGATTTCATATAGCTCACTATATAGTTAAGGTTGGCCTAGAACTTCTGACCCCCCTATTTCTTAGGTAGGCCCTGGCACTCCTACGTCCTGGAATTACAGGAGCTATCTACCATATGCAGCTCTTCAACTCTGGGCTAAACAAAGATAAACATAGGAGAAGCTTTCCAAATGGCCATGATCATTATCAACCTTTGATAGAGTACATAACATAGAAACATTTAAACAGTGTGTGTATGTGTGTGTCTAGTAAGAAAAATGGTTATTACGGCTGATCTGAGAAATACTTTCATCAGATATTTTGTCATAGTAACAAAAAAAGTGACCAATACAATGTGTGTGTGTGTGTGCATGTGCGTGTGTGTGTGTGCGTGTGCGTGTGTGTGTGTGTGCGTGCACAGGGCAGGTGATAACAGCAGAGGAAGGGGTGTTAGCAGAAGGGCAAAGGAAAGGGTGTAGAGAGACCAACTCACCTCCACCGAGACAAAGACCACCTGCCCCCCAATATGAATCCTGCCCCTTCTTATCTCCCAAAGGCCTTTCACTATCATAGCTACCGCCAACTGGCTTCATCCTTATCTTGTCCCCACACAAATACAAATAACTAAAAATAACCTTCCTAATCCCTGCCATCCTCCTCCTTTCTGTCCTCCAGCACTGTCCACAAAGTCCCCTTTTGTTGGACACAGCTGCCATTGCACACAGGTCCCATTCCTATCACTGCCCTGCTCTGGCCGCAGGAAGCTGCAGCAGATAAATGTTGCCCATGCCCTGTGTCTTCTTTGATACAAACTCTGCTTTCCTTCTCCTATCACACCGGGTCTCCCGGTGATTTCTGGCACAGTTGATCCTCTCTTGTGACAGGCATGAACTAGAAATTCATTGTGATCCTCCTGGCTAATCATCCTTCTCTCTTCTGTAGCCAGAAACTGTAGAAAATCGTGTTCCATGCTGACACTCTCTTGTCTGATTCTTTCACACTGACAGCACCCAATCTCTCTGTGGTGCAGACTCCTACAGTTGACAAATGACCAGGCCTCTACTTCAGGCCATAGTACCCACACGTCCCTAACCCAAAACAGGTTTGTCCCTTTCCACCCATCCAGCCTGCCCTGCTCTTCTGATGTCTCGTTCCCTGAACATCAGCACCTCACACACACCTAGGCACCCCAAGTCCCCGACCCCTCCAGTTAGTTGCCGAGTTCAGATCCTGCCTGTAGGTCCCAAGTACCTTCCAGACCTGCTCAAGCTGACCTTCTCTACATGTCCTCTGACCTTTCTCACGTATCCCATCCATTCTCCTCACAATTCTCATCCCTTACCACCCTGTTTAAAACTCTAGTGAAAACCACCACCAAAAGGAAAAGTTCAAGCCCTTTTGGCTTAAGGTGACAGATCTGCTGATATATAGTCACATCCTGCCTCTTTGGCCTCTCTGCACCAATCCTGAGTAATATTTCCCATTCCCTAGCCTTCAGATGAGCCAAATTCCCAGCCCATGGTTTTTCCTCTTTGCACTAACATCTAAATCATATGCCCACTGCTAAAGATTCCAGAAGGCAGGGAATCTCCGAAAGGGTGGCAACGTTGGTAATCAATTACTTAGAAGCTCGGGTCTGTTCACAGCTCTGGTCTCAAACCCAATCCTGCAAGACTATTATAGCATGAACACTGTGGAGAGTTCCTTGGAAGAAGGGAAAACACACTAGCCAGGCTTCAGTTCCTCTGCGTTTCTCCTCCCAGAACCCACAGTTCCTGAGAACTGCCTGCACTTCTTAGGAATATGGAGTATCACTAGATGACGGGAGGACAGGCAGATCTGACCATGTTCACGCATCAGACAAGGACTGGGAGGATGGAGTAAAGTGTTAAGGGATATGTAGTCTCCCCCATGGCTGATCTAATAAAAAGAGCTAATAGTGAAGTCTCCACAGTACAATCTGCGGATGGTACAGGTAAGCTTCGCTAAGCCCATTCCATTCTGACTACATAACTACATTAAGTAGCGAATATCATTCCTATTTACAGATACAGAAACAGGCACGGAGGAGAAATCTTTTGCTCAAGGTCTTACAGGCAGCAAAAGGACAAGGCAGCACTCACACAAGTCTAGACAGTGTGGATCCAAAGCCCATACATACTTTTTACTGCCATACAAGTTCTCTTCTCTAGAAGTTGGAAAAAGACTACAGGGCTGAGTGGAAAGGAGAGAACCTTGGCAAATCCCCTTCTCAAAGGTCAGTGTGCTTTCTGACACCTACCAGAAGGAGCCATGTAAGCTTTCAAAAGAGGGAGGCAACCATATCTGGGTTCGTTATACCCAGATATGACACCTATGAACTAAAACAATGATTGACAAGGCACGATGTCCCTATGGGAGTGAGAGTGGCTACATTGATGGTTCCAATAGCTTTCTAATTAGACTTAATGCCCATTCAACAAGAGGAAAATCATGTCTGATACTAGAAACTTAGCCAACTACCTAGGGCTAAAGATGTCCTGTATCTTAGACCAGAACATACCATTGCGATTTTACTAAACCAACACAATTCCTAGCTACATTACAAACTAAATATCTATCTTTATAGCCATAGGTAGGTATAGGTCTCAAGCCCCATCAAAGAAATAGCTCTTTGCAACAGATGGAGACCATTACAGAAAATGACAACCTATCAAAATGCATGTAACCACAAGGTGCCTAGTCCTAACTAAGACATTTACAACACAGCTTCTGCTAAGGCTCAGGGATCATTGTGGAAGAAGGGGCAGAAAGACTGTAAGAGCCAGAGGAACAACTTTTGTGCTTTGCTATAAGAATTCCTCTCCTAGACATGTTAGAGAAACTACATCCTTGAAGTCTCATGAACACTGCTGCCTAAACAAGACCTCAGCACTAATAAACATAAACACGCTAACATGGGAGGAGGGAATCTCAAGGGGCCTCAAGCTTAGACAAAGAACTATGGGCAACTATGGAATGCCAGGACTTGAAAAAATTATGTTTCCCAGGAAAGAACTCCCAAATTGGCTATCTAATACTAAGTGGTCAGCCTTGAATCACACACACCACACACACACACACACACACACACACACACACACACACACACTTATATAAATTAAGCAGTTTTCATTTATATATTTAGGAAGAGTTATATACACATATGCATATACGTAAGAAGAGTTTAAGACATGGACATGAATTTGAGAGACAGAAAGAAAGGCTGGGGGAAGGAAAGGAAGAGAGGAAATGATGTGATCATACTTTAATTTAAAAATGATAACATAGGACCACACTGTCAAATGTAGCCTTTTTAAGACTCTGGAAAACTGATTAAGGGAGAATAGCAAATTGAAGAGCATTAACTCCAGAGAAACTTTTCAGTCTTGGGTAAGAACATGAGGGCTTTGATTCTGGTTCCTCCACACAGGTCAGCTAGGAAGTTCCTCATGGGAAGGATGGCCATGCAAACCAGCAACTCCACTGGGGCAGGAGTTCATCTGGGGGTGGGGTAGGGGGGTGGAACATGAAACACTACATACTTACTGACAACCAACAGCAATGCTGATAGTAAACAAACATCAAAAAGAAACCCACCTCATCTGCTTAAAGCTGTAGCCGGGTTAGAGCAAGCAGCTATTAGACAAGGTAGAAATCTAATAGAAAGATGGTCTTCGGGAAGCTCTCTAAATATCCCTGGCTGACCAGAAAGCTCTACACATGAATACAGGGAGGGAGATTCATGTTCACTCCTCAGTTCTGGGTACTGGCTTGTGTGCACAGAAGGAAGAGAAACAAAAGTACAAGCCGGGAAAACTTCAACCCTGTTTGATATGCAATCTTGGTGTTCAACGGATTTGAAAACAAACTCGGACCAGACACCGACTGTTTGTGCTCAGAAGCAATCCAGGTTCAAAAATAAACACGATAATTAAATAAACACAATAATTAAAAAAATTCAAAATGAAAACAACAACAAACAAAGAAACTGAGAAATGAATAGTCGCATCTCACACGGGACAAGTTCCCCAGACGTAGGTCAAGCACAGAATTAAACAAAACACAACAAAAACTGAACTGTGTGGAGGGGGGCAGAGCTGAATCCATAATTGTTAGGGTATATTGCCTCAAATGTCCAGTTTTCAGCAGAAAAAAAGCAAAGAGACAAAAATATTAGAGAAACAAGGATACTACCACCACTACAAATGGCAACAAATAGCAACAAAACCCACATAGGACCTCTTCATTACTCAGGAAATAAAAAGCAGTCAAATGGAATAACCTAGAATTGGCTTCAGTCTTTGCCATAGCCATGACTGACTGAATCGATAATAAATACCTTCAAAGAAATAAGGAAATTTATCTTTAAAAGACAGAATTACAATGTTAAGCTCTTAACAAATATCTTAGTAAAGATATGACCCAGAATACAATCAGACAGATGTTCAGTCATTGCAAAGGATTGGTCCACTCCAAGGAGCTCAGTCTGAAATACGAGATAGCTGAAGAAAGAATCAGAGAACATGAAAACAGCTTGGCAGTATCCAATCTAGAGAGTAAAGGAGGAGGACGAAGTCCCTCAAGGATCATTGTGACCTCAGCAGACAGAGCAATACTCCTGAAGCCAGAGTCCTACTAAGAAAGAAGAGAAAGGACCAGACAAAAAGAAGCAATGTTTAAAATATCTGAAATATTGTGTTCGGTGGGGGACATGAATCTAGAAGTCCAGGAATTTCAATAAACTTCAGAACAGGGGAAACCATTAGATCTATACACAAATTACAGCCCGTTAAAAGATAAAGAGCAACAGAAAATACTAAAAGAAACGAGGGAAAATAAAAACTTCATCATCTTCTGGGGATCCTCATAGGGGAGTAACAATTGTCTTTTTCATCAAAAACAACAAAGGCCAGGGAACAGTGAAATTACATAATTAAACCACTGGAGGAAAATGTCCAACCAAAAGAATTGCTTATCAAAAGAGAGGTACATATAGTCTTATAATAAAGGTCAGATCTTTCTTACAATTCACCGTTAGATATTTCTTACAAGGAATACAAAAGTAAGACCTTCAGGTAGAAGGGGAGAAAACACCTGCAGAGATACAAATATGCACTAAGAAATAAAGCTAAAGAGATGATTCAGCAGATAAAAATGCCTGCAGACAAGCCCGGAGGCCTGAATTTGAACCCCAGGACCCAGATGGTGGAAGGAAAGAATGGACCCCAGCAAGTTGTCCTCTGATTCCTATATATATTCTGTAGCATTTGTGCCCCTTACCAAATAGATAAAGTGCCAGAAATAAAGATACCACCAAAGTTACCAATGCGCATAAGTGTATTTTTCTGCTCCCGTTACAGTCTCCAACAATCACACGACAGAAAGAAGCAGGCGACAGTTCATTCGCAGTCTGCCCAGGTGGTCGGTCAGGAGTGAGAATTGGAGCAGAGTGGAAGCAAAGCTTCCTATTTTTACAAGAATCCCGTTAGCGCTCACCCAAATGAGACTGTGATCACTGAAGACACGAGTTTGTAAATGCAGTCACTAAGAAAATCGCAAGGAAAGAAAATGAATTAAACAAAGCAGGAGAAAAGAACACAAAGGAGGGCCATAATGAAGGAGCAGAGGAACAAAGACTTGAGACACAAAACCAGTCACAACATAGCGGATGGAAACTCCACTTCCATCAGTGTCTCATGGTCCCAACACACAGGAAGCAAAGACTCACAAAATGAAAGGAGAAACACCAGATTCAGCCTTAACGGTTGGAGAGTTTAACAGCCCACTCAATAGCCGATATAAACGGCAGACAAAAAAAAAAATAATTGGTCAGGATAAAGACGATTTGAACAACAGTACCTCCGCATCTTAAACTCAGCCATAAAAGGACAAACAGCTCACTTTTCAAAGGAGGCAAGTCATTTGAAAAGACACTTCACCAAAGAAGATGTAGACGTGTCTAATAAGCATCTGAAGAGACGCTTGGCGCCATTAGTCTGAGAGAAATGCCTGTCAGAAGCATGGTGAGATACTATTCCCCACCCACCAGAATGTCTGCTAAAAATGATGCAGACACCGGGTGTTCAAATACTGCAAGTGAGCGTGTGAAGACAAAATGCACACAGACGCTTGGAGACCGGTGGAGCAGTTAAAATATGAAACTCTACTTTATCATGGAACGGTCTCACTCCCCGAGCTCTCCTCGAGAACAATGACAGCTCATATCCCACGAAACCTATAAATTGTGGCATTAGGCTTAACAGCCCAAAACAACTCAAATATCCATCAGCGCTCACAGGGAAGACGAAATATGCTCTATCCCATAAATCTGGTGCCAGTGTCATCTAATAAATCAATATTCACAGAGTTCTAACACAGGAAAAGTAGTCAGCAGCGACGTGAAAGAGCCGTGTTGATTCACTGCAACATGAATAAAACTCAAAAATTCAACACTGAGGAAAATTAGTTATATGTAAACGACGAGACGCTGTATGAGTCCACTTATATGAGCATCCAGAAGAAGACAAATAGATAAAGAAAGGAGACTGGGAGGAAAGCGCTGGTGTTTATGAGCATTAACATGACAGCTCATAGCTGTCTGTAACTACAGTACCTCTGGACCTGGTACCGTCTTGTGGTTTCAGGCACTGCATACATAGAGTGCACATACGTACATACATGCAAACAAACACAAATAAACATAAAATAAAAATAAAATTTTTATACAAATAAGGAAATTACAATACATGGGGCTGAGTTAGAGCAGAAACTGACAAGCATCTAGATGCTATTTATCTGTTTGTTTGTTTAACTTGTTGCTTATTTGCTTGTTTTGTTTTTCTGAGACAGCATCTAACTAACCCAAGATGGCCCCAAACTCAGACTCTTCTTACATCTGCCTCAAGATGCTGAGATTGCAAGATAGCGCCACCATAGCCAACTGATAACCAGTTTTTACAGGGGCATTTCGAAACAGAGTGTGATAATGATTGTATAAGGTTAGCAATCTGTTAAAAACTCACTGGTTATATGCAGTTTATTCTTCTTTCATATATTATTACATCCCAAAGTTTCCCCTCCTTCCAGTCTCTTCCCCCACTTCCCCTCGTCCCCAGACTTACCCTCCCTCCATCTCCCCTCAGAAAAGAGCAGGCCTCCCAAGGACATCAGCCAAAACTACATAATAAGCTACAGTAAGACCAGACACATACCATTGCATCAAGGCGGGATAAGGCAACCCAGTAGAAGGAAAAGGGTCCCACAAAAGGGCAAGAGAGTCACAGATAGTCCCTACTCCCTATGTTAGGACACAAGAACACCAAGCTACTCAGTCATAATATATATGTAGAGAATCTAGGACAGATCCCTACAAGGCCCCTGATCCCTGCAAGCCCCATGAGTCCCAGTCAGTTGATTCTATGGGTCATGTTCTCTTGAAATACCCAACCACTCTAATTCTTCCAATCTTTGCTCCCCTTCCTCTGCAGGACTCCCCAAACTCCACCTAATGCTTGGCTGTGGGCCTCTGTATCTGCTCCCATCTGTTGCTGTATGAAGGCTCTCTGGTCTCTCTGACGAGCAATCTGCAAGGCTCTGGTCCCAGAACACTCTGCAGGCAGGACAAACTGTAGGTCAGAGGTTTTGTGACTGGAATGTCCCAATCCTTCCACTGGAGGCTTTGTCTGGTTACAGAAGCAGGAAGACCTGAGTTCAATCCCCAGAACGCACATTAAAATAAAGCTGGGTGTTGGGTTCTGGAGACTGAACTCAGGCCTTCCTGCTTTTAAGGCAAGTATTTTAGGGACTAAGTAATCTCCACAACCCACTGTACCTTTCCTTCCTCCCAATCATCTTTCCCCATACTTCATAACGTGGGTCTTCTTTTTATTTACTATCTTATCTTCATAGACACAGGTCTCACACTTTTCTACAACTTGGACACCTTGGGATTAAATGTTATCTTCCTTAAAAGTCATCTGGATTAGAATATTGCATGGCACGTAGCACAGGATCGGGACAATGACAGTTGCTGGCTTTATATATCTTTAAAGTTCTAACGGTGCCCTCAGCAGGCTGTGCCAAAGCCTGGGCTGTGGGGTCACCTCAGCTTCATGCATGGGTCAAACCAACCCACTGGGGTCCCAGGTTCCAGAGAGACTATGAAAAGGACAGTGCCAACACCTCCAGTGAGATTACCTTCCACAGTGTTCTGAAACTCATAAATCAAAGGCCATTTATTTACTGGCCATGCATGTTGAAAATCAGGATAAGTAGTTAGTAAGAACACTCAACCTCTTTCTTCATGGTTTTGCTTATACAGCAACCATTTGTACAAATGGTGACACTGGGGCGGGAAATTAGCATCTGTGTTGAGTCACTTTTCAATGGCTGTGAAGAGACACTATGACCAAGGCAGCTTAAAAGAGTTTAGTGGGGTCTTACAGTTTCAGAAGGCGAAGACCATGATCATCATGGCAGGGAGCGTGGCAGCAGGCAGGCAGACACGGTGCTGGAGCAGTAGCCAGGAGCTTACATCTCACCCACAAGCTGGAGGCAGAAAGGAAGCTAACTGGAAAGGAAAGGACTTTAGAAACCTCAAGGCCCAGCCCCTCATGACAGACCTTCTCCAACAAGGCCACACTCCTCACTCCTCCCCAAACAGGTTTTACCAACTGGGGACCAAGCATTCCAATGTACATGTCTCTGGGGGCCATTTTCCTTCATACCACCACACTCTATTCTTGTGAGTTTTAAAAACTTTCCAGATGCCAAGAAGGTGCAGAGACAGAATTCTAATTCAGAGTCAGGTGGCATCTAAGCGTATGGTGACGTCTCACTCTGGAGACCTGGCTGCCTTGGAGATCACTAAATTGTTCAGGCTTTCCTCAAACTCATGCAGTCCGAGGATTACTGCCACAATGGCAAGCTTAGGCTGTGGATTTTTTCTATGCTGCTGTCGGGTTAAAGCTTTCTCTATTCTATTTCAGGGTCATTGCGGGGTCCTCATCAGGGAAGGGGCCCATATGCAGTCACTGGAGACATTTACACCAACACTGACCATATCCCCACCTCACAGAACCAGGGTATGATCTACAGGTGATCACCGAATGGCTCTCTCACGCCACTGCTTCTATTTTCTTGCCTTTCTTTTCTTTTAGCCAATTACCTCTGTAGACAGCTAACATCCCACCAGTGGAAGAGGAGGGGCAAAACAACAAACAACACACACACACAATAAAATAAACAACAACAACAACCACCACTGGGAATTGGAGGATTCTGTCTTCCTCTGAAAAGCAAACTGCACCCAGAGTCCTAACTAAACAGCTTCTAGTTTAGAGCAAATATTGGTCCCGTGAACTGAGGCTGGATTGAGCTCATTGTCCCCCACGCTACTAAAAGGATCTACATGGGCTCCAAAGGGAAGATTTGCATTTATTAGAAGGGAGTAACATCATAAAAATGCAAAACACTGCATGATAACTTAATAAAGCTGTAATGATAAATGCCTCCACACTTGGGCACTTGGAAGCGGAGACAGAAGCAAGCCAGGGTGCAGGCTTGGTGCAATCATCCTCGGAGTTCAGGCTGGAGGATGTCAAGAAAATAGCTCCGTCTCTCAGCAGCATCCAAAGTGGACCAGATGATGAGAAACCTACGGGCAGCTCCGTGAATCAATGGTATTGGCTGAGAAACCAGATGGCAACTCGAAGTCATTTTCCCCCAGTAATCAAATGCTAGGTCCATTTATAAAGTGCTTCTGTATGGAATCCACCCTCAATAAAACACTCTACACTGCCCCCTGGGTGATCAATATGGTTGAGCTAGCCCCTCTCATACAAGGGAATATACTCATTTCCAAATACCCTTAAAGCCTCCAGCCTCAGAATAGGTTTCACTTACAGTGATGCTGGCAGCCAAAAGCATCTCCTGAACTTGACATTTCCTCTGCCCGCTCATTGTCTCATTAAGGAACGGCTCCACAGCAAGAAGCAGGCCTTTGGAGTCAAACTTCCTCTCTGCTTACACTGATCACTCCACTCTTAATATCGCTAGTGATGCAACCTCCCTTCTCCCATCCAACATCAAGTAAATATGTTGTTAATAACACAGGGATGAATGCACCTAGAATCATGCTTGCTGCCTACACGCCCAAGGGCCATGCTTCTTTTTAAGGCTTCCTTTTCATGTAAAATATATCCCCTCAAATCTACTTCTAGAGATTGGACTTGAAGAGATGAGCCTGCACTGCCACAGGCTGTGAAATAATTGCCAGGGAAGTCTGTTCCCCGGGGACCAACAAAGGAACAGGGACTTCTGAGTTCTCAGAGTCAAGTTTTTCAGTCTCCGGAGGCACTGAAGCTACAAGTCCCGGGTGTTCGCGTGGATCTCAAGCCAGAAGTTCAACATGGAGTCTTGAATGCCCTTCCAGGCTAATGACAAGCTGACCCTCTCAGGCAGCAGTTCTCAACCTGTGGGCTGAAACCCACAGGGGAGAGAACAACCTTTTCATTTGCACATCAGATATTATAATTCATAACAGTAACAAAATTACAGTTATGAAGTAGCAATGAAAATAATTTTATGGTTGGCGGTCACTACCACATGCGGAACTGTATTAAAGGGTCACAGCATTAAGAAGGCCAAGAACCACTGCTCTGAAGCTCACTTCCGGGTGTTTTCTTCTGGCAGAAGCCTATGTAGAATTAACAAGTCCTTGCTGGTTCACAGGAGCTCCCTGGTTAGTGAAATCCACTGAGAACCTCATAGAAATGCAAACTCTCAAAGCTGGCACACTGCTGGGTCAGGTTCTGTATTTAGCAATGACTCCAGGTGGTATGGTCAACCCACGGAAATCAGAGGCACACCTATTCCCAACTTGTCATCATCTGTGGTGGCACCGGGGCACTCTTACCCAGATCATGACAAGGATGACACAATTTCATGACATAGATTAAAGGATCCCTCCCAGAAAGGATGTTTTCTTTCCAAGACAGTTACTATGTCTTCCCAACAGCCAAGGACCAACCGGGAAGTGAATCATTATATGCTATTATAGCATCCTTTCCTCACCAATGGGCAAGTTTTTTAGAGTTAAGACAATAGCTTCTATAGTAATCTAGAAGAGTAAGAAGGATAGAACGGAACACGGATGGAAGGATGGATGATGGGTGGTATATTGGTTTGAAAAAAAATGGCTCTTATAGGCTCATATGTTTGAATGCTTAGTCATCAGGAAATGGTGCTACTTGGGGGGGGGGGTGATTAAGGAGGCATGGCCTTGTTGGAGTAAGTGTATCCTGGCTAGAGGAAGTCGCGAGGGTGGAGCTTTAAGGTTTCGAAAGCCCAAGTCAGGTCCAGTGGCTCTCTCTTCCTGCAAATCTGGACGTAGAACTCCCAGCTACCTCTCCAGCACCATGTCTGGTTGCATGCTACCATGCTCCACACAGTGAGAACAATGAACTAAACCTCTGAAACTGTAAGCCAGCCCCAGTCAAATGCTTTCCTTTATCGGGAGGCAGAGGCAGGCGGATCTCTGTGAGTTCGAGACCAGCCTGGTCTACAAGAGCTAGTTCCAGGACAGGCTCCAAAACCACAGAGAAACCCTGTCTCGAAAAACCAAAAAAAAAAAAAAAAGAACTGCCATGGTCATGGTTTCTCTTCACAGTAATAAAACATTGACTGAGACTGGTGGATTAAAGGAAGAAAGGAAAACATTGGCCTTTTTGGACTCTAGTTCTGTGGATCTAGAGTTATGTCTTTATTTTAATCACCCATGTGATTGAAGCATGGTAATATTGGACTGCTATGGTTTGAAGGTTTCTACCCTGAAACTGCTCCCCACCCAAATACATTCTTATATTAAAACCTACTTCCCAGTATCAACGGCACTGGTGGGGAAGGCCTCTGGAAGGTGTGGAAGGAGGTTAGATCACAGGAGACCGGCTCTCACACAGCACAGAAGGGAGCGAGTGTGAACAGGAGACAGGCATTGCTACACACTAGATCTGCCAATGGCGCCATGGAGCCTCCAGAGCTCTACTAGATGAGTTTCTGGGGGTCTGAAAACTGCGTTGAGGTATCTTATTAACAGCATAGGGGAATGAGTATGACAGGGATAGACCCTCTGTAAATACCCCATGCTCTGGGAATCTGCTGTCGGCTCAGTTGTTTTGCCAATTTTCTCCAACTAGTGCGTAAAAACACATATCAATGACTCCATGACTTGTGCTGACAGAGAAGGAACACAATGAGCCCCAGGTTTATTAAAATTTAAAAAAAAAAAGCCACCATCTGCCTAAGCAACTAAATCACAGGCAACCCTCATCCCAGTTCCTTGGAATATCTGGGAGACTTAAACCTCTTAGGGGCAAAGATGAGGGGTAGGGTTGCAGCAGTTAATCATTCTAGTGTCACACAGACACAGTTTAATAGACCAATCCAAGAAATGCTTATCTAGGTCAGGGGGTCTGCACACGGTGCCAGCGCTCTTCAGCCAAATCTCACCAGCCACCTGTTTTGCTACTAGAGTGTCCCTGGATCACAGCCATGCCCCGTTTGTGCAGTCAGCATGGCTGTGTTCTCACTACAACAGATCTTAGAAGTTGTGAGCATGCAATGGGGGACCGTATGGCCTGCAGAACCTGAAATATTTACTATCTGCCTGGTTGAAGGAAGTGTGCCAAATCCTGACGTAGAGGGATATAGCTGGGCTTGCTTGGTTTTACTGTTGATTATGTATCAAAGACACTGTGAAGCTACAAGTTACACACACACACACACACACACACACACACACACACACACACAGTTTCATCTATCCTAAGCTCTCAAGATGGCTTCTGACCTCCTAAATACTGGAATTTGGCATGTGCTACCATGCTTGGTTTATGAAGCACTAGAGTATAAACTCAGGGTCTCATGTGTGCTAGGCAGGCACTCTGCCTCCTGCCTATAGCCCCAGTCCCAGGGCATACACAAATTCCATATCTAGCTATCATACATTGGGCTCCCTTTGGATTGACTCTGAAAGACAGTGTTGGATTACAAGTTGAAAAGGTCAGTCCTGCAGAAAGAGTGGGAAGAGACCACCACAGTCAATTGGAGATAGGTTAGATTTGAGGCCGACAGTAAGGTAATATGGATAACCCTTGAGAGATTCTAGCCGTGGGGAGCAGCTTGGCTCTGATACCCACTGGTGAAGTAGGTACAGGGTGTAGGCAGGCATGAATGACAAACTGGCTTCAACCAAGCCAATCCCTGAAGAGAACAGACATCAGGGAGCCTACGGCTGGCAGGCATCCCAGAAGTACGTGAGGTTGATCACAGTGGTACCGCAGCATCCTTGCCACCATCACCTCTCATGTGCTCCATATATGTCTTCTAACATTCCTTCTTTGGAAGATGCCTCTAAATACTAAAGCCTTCGAAGTACCCCTCTGCGCTAGCTTTACCAACTTAGTGATTCCCTCATTCAGCAACTTTAAAATAAGAATCTGAGGGGAGCTAGAAGAGGGGAAACCATAATCAGAATATGTCGCATGAAAAAGAATCTATTTTCAACCAAAAAATAAGGAGTCTAGAATAATCAGACGGGCACGTTTTTAACTTTTTAGCCATTGTGTGTTGGTGGAAGGCACATGTTGAACAATAGAAAAAAACATATTAGTAAGTTGTTATGTGCTGTTTGAACTCACTGAGAATGTAGCCCTAGAATTGAGGTCCCTCCTGCAACCATTTTAGACCCAAGCATGTTTGTCTAAAAAGTCTCCTCCTCCGAGGTCTGCCTTTTCTGGGATTGGCTGACCTTTCTCCTCTGTAACAGGGAGAAGAGTGAACATCAAAACAGCCCAAGAGAAAAAAAAAAACCCACTGCCACTGAGAACAGCTTGATGGTAAGTCCTTTCCAAAAGCTTTCTATCATTTACCCCACGATATTAAAGTGCCCGAGATGGGAAAGGGAACCTGGGAGTACAGAAGATAACCATATTCACTATCTTCCTGGTGCCAAGCTTGATTGGGAGGAAGGTATATGGGCTTAGCTCAACCAGGAACTCCAGCTGACTCACTTGGCTTCCCCAGTTGCTTTCTGCTGGATGTTGTGAGTGCCGATGGGACAATCTGATGCTGGATTTTGCTATGTGTTACTATTTGCTCTTTGACTCAGAAGTCCCACTGAAGGAGATGGGTATTTTGCTCTCAGCCTGGGACTCCCCCCATGGAGAATTACAGATGGCAGCCTCAAGGGGACTTCCCTGGTCAGTTTCTCTGTGGGCGTCGTGAGTGCCCAATCTGATGGTGTTCTCTCTGTTTCTATTTGTTCTTTTACTTGGAAGCATCACTGGCGGGGACACTCTGTCTTTCCTGGTCATCGCATTAGGGAACTCCAGCCAGTTTCTGTCATGGAACTTCCCCAGTTGGTTTCTGTTGGATATCTCTAATATGCCTTTGATTTGACGAGTTCCCTTTCTGCTGTTATTTGTTCTTTGACTTGGAAGTCTCACCAAGGGGATACTGTGCTCCACTGGGGACTCTCTCCATAGGGAACTCCAGCTGATTGCCTCAACAAGGCTTCCCCAGTCAATTCCTGCTGGATGTTTTGAGCACTTGATTTGATGTTGTTTTGCTCTCTTGTTCTTGTTCCCTTTGCATTTGGCTTGCTATATACTCAATAAGCCCACACATTCAAAGCAGAATGGATGGCTACAACAGGTCATTCTCTAGACCATAGAAAACAGACCACTATTGTCACACTATACCAGGTACTTGTTTAAAATGAATGGACACCTGAAGCATGGCTTCTTTTCCTCTGGGCCTCAGAGTCCAACAAAGACAGTACCTTCGCATCTGGTATTGCCTGCCTGCCTCTTGAAGAGCACAGGATGGCTGGCAGAAGGCCAGGGAGTTCTAGAAAAATTACCAAGGAGGAATTCGGAGGCTATATCAATGGTCCACGCGAGAGCCTTAAAAGACACATAGCTTCTTCCTGGTGAGTGCTCAGGGGTGGGAATCAGGCAGAATCTTCTCAGAAGGTCTCTGATGTCCTTTTGTGTGAGGTACAGAGTAGGAGACAGTGTCTTGAACATTCTCTCTCTGAAAGGAAGTGAGCAACAGAATCCCAAAGGCCAAGGACAGAGGGATATCACTGTTGAGAGTCAGCAGGGGCCTCTATGCACCAATAACAGTCTCTAGGTCTCTGTAAGTAGTCCCGGCAAGGCTCAGGGAAAGTCTAGGATGTACCACAGGCTTCCTGCAAAATGAGCAGTGGCCTGGTCACTGACAGCTGACAATTTGAGATACAATAGCAGCAAGAAGACAGAAATGGATAGATGCAGGGATGGAGAGATGAAAATTACATAGCAACGCATGGGGAACCATGTGTCCACTGTGGAACCGCTGCAGGGGGCATACAGGTGTCAACCAAATAATTCCGGTCTTCTTTATGATTGAAAAGTTGCATAAAATACTGAGGGTAAATGATGTTTGCAGGGAGCAAAAAATAATTTCATTCTCTATAAGTGACTGCATTTGTAAAATATTCATATAGACATGAATGCATATAGGAAATATAACTAAAACAAACATGAATGTGTAAAGTGCAGTAATGTAAATGAATAAAGCACATACCTATACATAGAGTACTGGGCATGGCTACAAAGAGAAACACTCAAGTTGCAGCTATAGTTTGTTTTTAGCTCGAAATAAATGTCACAACGCTTCACGGACTGTGTAATTCAGGAAATTGTAGACTATTTTTCCCTTAAAGCAAGTTAGTCTTCAGTGTAACAAAAGCTGCTCGGGGCGGTATTTATGAACTAGAAGCCTGAGAATCACAGCAATTCCCAGTGATGCCAAACGAAGTCATCCTAGCAACCCCAGGAAAAAGAGCAAAACCCAAACAGCGGACTTCCACGTGAGTGGCCAGCTGAACTGAACTGCCCGGGCGGATGAGCAGGAGGAAGACCCATGAACGAAGTCCCGTATCTTTTCCTATGTCAAACCAACACCAGTTGCACCTTGTCACTTAGAGGCAGTCACCATCTGTGATGGGAGGACAAGGGCAACTTCATTTGAATTGGTAGCTCGGTTTCCAGGACCTAAGTTTATACAAGGAAGCATGGTTGTACCTTGTCATGCTACTCCAATGGCCAAGGTGACCCTGGGATGCATGGAGAGTCAGGGTGATCTCAGGACTGGGACCCAGGGATGTTTTACAGGTGGGAATGAAGAGTGAGCTGTGGGTAACCGCCTCGGGAGAGAGAGCAGAGTCACAGGGAGGTCTTAAAGGATTTTCACTGCACTTCAGGTCCCATAAGGCTGCCCAGCCCATTCTTGCTGATGATTAACAAAAACCAAGGAAACCCAAATAGCCTGGCTCAACAGGTAAAGGCACTTGCCACAAGCATAGTGACCTGAGTTCCATCCCTGGAACCCACACGATAGAAGGAGAAAACCAACTCCCACAAGCTGTCTTCCGCCTGTGCTGCATGGCATATGCCCACCCCCACATACATATATAAACGTAATAAAGTTTTAAAAGAATAGCTCTCTGGCTTGGAGGCAGATTGTTGGTATAGTGATGTGCTTCATTCTAGTCCCAGGTCCCATGTGAGAAAGCCAGAACTGGCGATACACACTTGCAATCTCGGCCCAGGGAAGGCAGAGACGGGTAGATCCCTGGGTACCACTGGCTAGTCGTTAGGCAAATTCCAGGCCAATGCCAGACCCTCCATACAGTGATCCTCAGCTTCTGGGGATGAGCACCTGAGGCTGTCCTTTGGCCTCCACACGCATGAGCACATACAACACATATGCACTGGCACACCTGTGTGAACTCACACACATGAACACACGCACACAAATAAAAAAAAGTAAACTTCAAAGAATAACAGGATTCGGGGTGCACAGCCACCTGGCACCTACTTATCTCGACATGCTGATTCTGTAATAACGAGTACTCGGATATCTATTGCTAATGCTCGTCCAGGTGATTTGCTTACGGGGCCTTTCTCTTGGGGCGGGCACTGCGCTGAGCACTCTTACAAACTGATCTTGCTCATCCGCCCCCCCCCCCCCCTACAACCCCACGAAGCAAGCGTTGTCACTGTTTCGCTAGGCAGGAAACAGAAGCGAGGTTTCTCGTTCCTGGCCAAGCCAGCATAAACAGGTGCGGGACCTGGAATCCCAGCCGGCCAACCTCAGAACCACTTGGTTCTCAAAGCTCACACGGTGTCACATCTGTCACTGGGAGGGCTGCGCCACACACACCGCAGAGATCAAGTGAACGAGGAGCAACAGCAGCAGTAGCCATGGGGACAAAGGCTACACACACACACACACACACACACGCACGCACGCATTAGGAGAGTCAGCTGTCCGTGCGAAGGTACCATCGGTCTCTGGCCCTCACTCAGATGGCAATGGCCAGCCCAGTCTGAGACCAAGGGAGCTGGGAGCCCTGCAGAGAAAGAAGTGGTTCCTGATGCCAGCCTGTCCTGCATTCCAAACAGCAATGGGCTGGGGCGGGTGGTGGTGAGCATTCTCAGATCCATTTGTCATAATGCAAGCGAACCACAAATGTGGGTATAATTAAAGCTCTTTTACTTTGGTTGAAAAAAATATATATATATATCTGAAATCTGCCAGATCACTACAGACAGCGAAGTGGTGTGTCATGGTGTTTGTCTGGCTCTCCCTCTCTTTCATGGGACGCTATCTGAGGAGCTAATTATCTACTGAGTGCTCAAGGTGTGCCAGGCCCCGGTACTTGGCACAAATATTATCTCATTAAATCCAGATTTAATGAGATTTTAATTGTGGTATTACTGACTTCAATTTAAGCAGATGTAAGGAAAAGCTCAGAGAAGGCAAGGAACTGATGCAAAGGCACACAGCTAGCATGACAGGATGGCATTTTAAACCTTAAGCGCTTCCATCCAGCCTAGGTGTCACAAAACCGTGTGGCTATCTTAGACTCCTTTCATCACAAAGACAGACAGAGAGGAGGAAGCAGGTTTGCAAAGTTCTGAGAATTCAGATCTGCCATTTATATGAAGTGGCGAATCACCTCAGCAGGGCACCCTTAGCACCCGCTGGGTTTCTAAAAGGCAAAACCTGCCAGGCCATTCCGAGAAGCCACGATAAGACTAAGCATTGTGTAGTAGCAGCTGCCATGGGGTCTGTGTGCACACAGGCAGTACCATGTCCCTCAATGGGGGAGGGTATGTGAGTGACTGCGAGGCCAAAGTCATTAAGGCTAATAGGGTCCCAAAATCAGAGCCTTAGAGTCGCTTAGAGGCAGTGCCACTTGAAGGGGGAAATGCCAGGCAAGCAATCCCAGTGTGTCCTGCATGCTGGGCAAAGGACACCATCAGGGAGGGAGGGCAGAAAGGAATGGCAGCGCTCCGGATGAGAGGAAGAAGATGTTGAAACTTCTTATACACCTGCTCTTCAGCTCATCTCAGACCTGGAGCACTGACCAAGGCCCTCCAAAAAAGTTCATTGACACCTGTCCCATTCACACGTCAGGCCATTTGCCTTCCCATAAACAGCCTTAAAAGCCAGCGCAACAGTCCCCTGGGACACTGAGGTTTCATCACTCTACAGGACCTCAGCATGGAGGAGGGGACAGGTTCCTCCCCTGTGCTGGTCAGTCACCCGGCCAGCTGTCAGCAGAGCTCTTAGCCTCAGGCTCAGGTTCCAAAGGGGCCGCACAACTACAGAGTTTGAAATGCTACATCGGACACTCGCCGGCACCTGCCATCCAGCCGGGACTCATGTGTTGACCGACGGTGCCAACATTGAAACAGACGGGCAGAGTGGCATCACTACATCCCACTGAGCTCCTGCCTAGAGCCGAGCTCAACTGTTCAAAACAAATAAGGGGAATGGTGGGGCTTTCGATCCATTGTAAGAACACCTAGCATAGTGTCAGTGAGTGACTTGGTAGCCAGTACATCCCTAAACATGATGTCACTGCAGAAATGATGCTGAGGTTGGGACACACCACTCGCCCCGCCTCAAGAACTGTGCCTCTAAGTCAAACACTGAGTCCCTGCAGCAGCCACACCGAGCACCATAGACTGGAGCATTCCACAGAAGTCACATGGCTCAGACTGACACGCAGACAGCGAACAGGGGCTCCCCTAACCTAAGACAGGGTCAGTGGACCCGCAGCTAACAGGCAGACTCCAGGAAATATCACTGAGAGACACAGGCTGGGACAGCTGATGTCATTGTCCAGCTGATAAAGTCAGGTGGTGAGAAAGAAGATCCGGTCATTGCAGCGTGGGGATTTTGTGCTTTGTCACTCCAGAAAGCAAATACTTTCCACTGCATAGTTCCAGGAGACCAAGGGCAAGGGCGGGACTCACTGCAGGGAAGAGACAACCGGAGGTCAAGGGCAGGGATAGAGACAGATGCTGGGACAGGGGATGATCAGATCTTCCCAGCTATCCCTCTGTGCTCATCATTTGCCTTCTGCTTCCTCTGGGGGAGACTCATTACCCTTTCTAGTCTCCGACCCCAGGGCCTTTGGATTTTCTGTTCCCTCTATCGGAAACACCTTAACTCCAAATAATTGCTAGAATTTGATGCTGTACTTAATTTGAGTTGACTTCTTTTAAATGATACATGCCTAGAGAGAGGCCACTATATGGAAAAGAGTCCACTGTTTTAATAGAGTCCCCATGCCTCCAGAATCACAAAAGAAAGAAAACGGGAAGGGATGGAGGAAGCCATTCAGACAGTCCACACCCCAAACTGCCCACTGTGCATGCAATCAAGGTGAGAGAATTCTAGAAAGACTTGCCTTACTGCCACCACTGTACAGGGAAGGTGAGGTCTGGAAATTTTAGAAGTCAAACAGCAGTCTATTTGAGTATCACTGAAAGATTACAGGAAGCAGGAGTATGGGACAACCAACAGGCAGCAGCCAGGGGCTACTTCTTCCAGGTCGATGGGGTCAAGCCACATAAAGAGGCTCCTGCCTGAGACAAGGTAGCCTGGAGAATGACAATGTCACCCGGAGACGCTCCCAAACTCACCACTCACTTGAGGAGAGGTGGCCCCAATCCTCTGTTTCTACTCTTTAGGACCGAGTTCTCAGAAAAGAGCCACGGAGAGTGGAGATAAAGAAAAGCCAGTATAGTGTGTATTCCTGCCTTGGGCCTGGTGAGTGACGTGCAAAGGAGCCAGGGAAGATGAGACTTGTGTCTCTTGTAGACCACGACAAGATGACCCAGAGAGCTTGTAAAACTTGGCACCATTGCCCAGCACCGCCACCTGCTTTCTGCGTACCTGTGTGGGCTGACAAGGCTCTTCCCTACTAAAGGAGTACCAGCTGGAGAAGCATCAGATGATGTACCTGGAAGGCACCAGTGGACCTCCAGGATGGGGAGGGACAGTGTCAAAAACCAGCTTCGACAACACTCATACATTTCAGAGTAGGAGCTTGAGGTCTAGACTTATTAGGCAAGGCTGGGCGGTGGTGGTACACACCTTTAATCCCAGCACTTGGAAGGCAGAGGCAGGTGGATCTCTGTGAGTTCGAGGCCAGCCTGGTCTATAAGAGCTAGTTCCAGGACGGACTCCAAAGCAACAGAGAAACCCTGTCTTGAAAAACAAGAAAGAAAGAAAGAAAGAAAGAAAGAAAGAAAGAAAGAAAGAAAGGGAAAGAAAGAAAACTAGAAAAAAATAGAAAATTCCCTTTAGATCAGTAATAGGCACTATTAGTGCTGGCATCCTTGGAGTTAAAGGAGACATGAAAAATACTCAGGAAGGGACCTGATGTAGAACAGACCAGGAAAAAAAAAAAAAGCTTAACTTGAACAAATCATTCTGATGATGTAAAATGTCAAAAAAAAAAACCCTGAACCTAATTATCAAAGCTTCTAGAGACGTGAATTAAGAGACCACTTAAATTCCATTTAATACCAGAAAATCGACAACTCAGAATAATTTCTAATTTTAGTGATTTGCATAATATCTGTTAAAAGATCAATAATGGTGTCTTTATTTAAGATTTTTTTTAAGTTGTATTCTTTCAAAAAGGCCCTGAAGGGGTGGAAAGATGGCTCAGATGGTAAAACCAACCACCTAGCGTTCAATCCCCAGGATCTATATTTAAACAGAGAAAAGCCAGATGTCACAGTGTACACCTGGCACTTCCGCGGTACTTACAGACAGAGTCATAGGAAGCCCTAGAACAGTATCGTATTGACAATCCATCTGTGCTATCTAGCTTGAGTGTAACTGCCCCCCCCCATAAGCTCATAGGGCGTGGCACTATTAGGAGGTATGGTCTTATTGAGTGGGTATGGCCTTGCTGGAGGAAGTGTGTCACTGTGAAAGTAGGCTTTGAGGTTTTCTCTGCCCGGTGCCTGCGACCACTTCCTGACACCATATGATCGAGATGTAGCTAACGCCATGTCTGCCTGCATGTTACCATGCTTCCGAGCATGACAATGAACTGAGCCTCTCAACTGTAAACCGCCACCTCAATTAAATGCCTTCCTTTGTAAGACTTGCCTCGGTCATGGTGTCTCTTCTCAGCAACAGAAACCCAGACTAAGATAGCATCTTCTGTTCTGATCCACATTTGGCCGCTGACGGCATTGCCCGTGTGGGGCTGCAGTGGGAGAGTTTGTAAATCAGGCCAGAGCTTGTGTGGACCAGGCTGCTTATGGGGTGTCTGATCTGGTCGGCGTAACACTGCTGCTTACATACGATCCGGGCTTTACAAACACCATTCTTCTTGGAAACAGTTAGAACCGAGTTTCTGCACACCGACCAGGAGAGTGCATGACATCATTCCGAGAGCATGAGTCACGTGGAGATGTACGGCCTCGTAATTACTAGGGTAAACACGGACTTGGAATTTATCACCCACAGCTACTTAAAATGACAGAAAGGAGGATAATGACAAATAATTAAGAAGCGGGGGGGAATCCCTGTGGAAATGGCTGCTATTGGGGAAGGAAGTTTCAAAAGGCTCCAGTGAGTTAAAGAAAGGCAGGTACCACAAAGGGGTTTTCTGGGGAGAAGCCCAGGAATCAAGGCAAGCAGACGTGAGGCCAGGGACTACATGCTTCAACCCCAATGTGGCACTGCTTTATCAATGAGCCAGGGGTCTATGATATCTCACAGCACCTCGGTCGCCACAGTGAAATTACAAAGAGGATGGCAGGGTCTCCATGCCAAGTTCCTCTCTGCACTCTCAGGACTAATGGGTTTCAAAACAGCATGCCCATAGCTGGTGTAAGTGAAACCCAGGCTGTTTATTGCCAGGTATAAAAATGGGGTGAGTGTCTTATCAACCAGGCTCAGAAACGTGGAGGTTGAGATCAGCTAACGACACAGGCCTGAAGTCTGGACAAGGGAGAGGCTCACGGCTACTTCCTAAGACCTTGTCGCTTACCTCTAGGCTTACACACTCAGTGCCTGCCTGCACTTTGGCGGCTAGCCCAGCTGTGACGTCCCTCTTCCTAGGCACTAACAGAGCAGCCCTGGCAAGTTCTTATAGAGCAGAGTGACACCTAGCTTCTTGAGAGACAGGGTGATACCTCAGACAGAACCCCAGTGCTCTCCAAGCCACAGTTCAAGCAGCTTTGGGAAAGTTCTCTGATGGGTCCATTTTCACCAAGATCAGAGAAGAGATTATCGGTGGTGGGTTGGGGGTGAGAGGTGGAAGTCCCGAATCTATACCATGCTAGTAAAGTTCCATAGCTCTCTGCTCGACCATCCATCCATCACTTTAGCAAATATTTACTAAAGGCTATCAGCTGGCTGACCTTGAAGGGGGACCTGTGGGCACAAAGAGAAGGAAATACGGGATTTCAATAATACAAACTTTAAAGTGTTGGGATGGTTTGTCCCCTGGTCATCAATTCTCACCAGCCCTCCTCCATGTGTGCAGATCTCCCTCCCATTAGGGAGACTCTAGTCTTCTGAGGTAAGCCCTGTTTACAGGTCCCTGCCCTAGAATATTCATCTAGACAGTGACACTGTATCTTTGGGTAGCAAACTACCTATATACAAGGTTGGCCACACATGCTATCTTAGAATCCAACTCTCTAGAAAGGAGAATTTTATTTGAGGTACTTGAAAAGGTTTTTTTTTTTTTTTAATATATTAGAGTTCAAAAGAGAGAAACCAAAATTAGCCAGGGGAGGACAGGAAAGCTGGTTGCATTTACTTATATGGCATCCAGGCTAGTGCTCAAAGATAAGGGGGATTTTTTTTTTTGCAAGATAAAAACTTGCATCATTTCTGGGAGGGGGGGGTTCCCAAAGTTGCTTCCGTTTTCCTTCTTAATCATCTCTGCATGCTATTTGTTTGCCACAGGGTAGTCACATCCTGTTACCGTCAGTAGAAAGTCCTAGAAAGTCTGAGAACTCACTGGTAGACTGAGAGTCCCTGGCGTTCAAAACGTCCACTCTACAACCAGGGTTTCCTGGGTGGTCTTTTAAATACCTCGTGTCAAGGCAAAGCCTTTCCTTTGGGTGGGTGGGGTCGGTGGCTTGGATTAGACAGGCAGAAGGAAGAGTGTGCAGTCTGCTGGGGGAAGACACAGAGAAAGAAACAGTTTTGATATGAAGTCTCTAGGTCTGCCCACTTAGCCCACTTCCTGATTCACCTCACACAGGGAACACAGACCCGTGGCTGTGGTGCCGCTGATGGCTTAGATGTTTCAATGCTACGACTGCTGAGCGACGCCAGGGCAATTTATCTTTTCAGGACAAGTGGCACATGCGTTCAAAATGAAAACTAGCCAATGAGGCTAAGGGAGAGACTCTCTTCTGCTTTCTGTCCTAGAGTAACAGTCAACATCTCAGTGACCTTCCCCCAAAGGTCTTAGGGGCCAAGCAGATGGTATCATGTCCTCTTTGCCACAGGCTTTCCAGGAAGGGCACTACCACCCACCACTCAACAGGCGAGCTCTCATAAGATAAGTGTAGCTGTCCGCATGCAGGTCTTGGGGCCCAGAGTGTTCTGGCTACCTCTGTGAGGAGACTGTCTACAACATAGTAGCTCCATCCCGGTGCAGGATTCCATCAGCCAGCTAGCCACCATGTTCTTCTCTACAGATATCCCTGGCCCTGCTGCTGCAGGATAGAACCCTGCTGAGAACTCTGAAGATTGGATTCGTGCACAGGGCTTCCCCATTCTGCACTGTTAGGGCCCCACCCATATGCACAAACACTTCTGATTAAAAAGATAAGCATGGCCCAATGTCTTTCTAGGTGGGTTTGATGCAACAACCTGAGGTACTTCTGCACCAAGGGCTATTATTCAGCAAGAAAAAGGAATGAATTATTAATACATGCAACAACTTGGATGGATCTCAAGAGATTTGAACTGAGTGAAGAAAACCAATCTCAAAGGGTTGCTTGATGAATGATTCCATTTCTATCCCATTCTTAAAGTGATGGCGTTAGAGAGATGGAAAAAAAGATGGGTAGTGGCCCGGGCAGGGGAGCAGGGAACAGTGTAACTGTAACCGGAACATGATGGCAGCCACATACATAGACACACACACACACACACACACACACAGTGAGCTCAGGTAAAATGGGGGTTGTTGGGACTGAATCACTCTGGGTTCCCTCACTGAGACTGTACTGCCATGGATTCTTGGCTTAAACAGAAAACACCTCTGGAGGGACATCTAAGCAACTGTAGCCATCAGACCAGACTCTAAAACTCAATGTGCTCAGCGGTTGGAATTATATAAATCCTCTGGCTTCCCTTTTTGCGTTTTATTCCGCAATTTGCAACATATGCATCACACAAATGGAGATCTCTATTGTGTGCACACACATCATGCAAGCCACAACTGCGGAAGTTCGCTGCTCTCTTAAACATACTCAGAATTCCTCCCAAGTGCTGTATAAATTTCAAACCATTAAGTAGAATGATTTTATACTGGCCTTTTGGATGCTACTAACCCTCACCTCCTCCATGAGTGACATCAGTGTTTCCATAGTAACTAATGTACTTCAAAGTGGCCAATGCAGATGGAGGCTTTAAAAAAGAATTAAGTGACAGAAACCAAGCACATCGCAGTGTCTATGGTAATGCAGGACATTACATTATGGGCGCCAGTTTGAGGGCAAGAAACAAATATTTCAGCAGAACCTTTACACTACCAGACACGACGCATAACAGTGGCCCCTGGAATTCCACAACTGGCGTTGAAAACGTGGCTGCCTGATTCAACATGCTAACTCCTCAGGGTCTACATGTGGAGTAAAATCCATATGCCCAACCACTTACTTGCAGACCAAAGCTAGCTTCCAAAACAGCCACATAATGTTACAAATAGGCTGCCATTGTGCCTGACAGAGAACAGCTACTTCAAAATATTCTAGTGACAGGAAGAAAAATAATGCAACTGATTAATAGAGAAAACTGGAAAAAAATGGATGTGGAGAAAGAGGAAAAAAAAAAACCACAACAACAAAAGCCCTAGTTCCTATTGTCCTAGATGTAGGGAGACAGAAAGTGAAATGTCCAGATGTGGCCTTCGTCCGCTTATGGATATACTCCCTTGGATGAAGCCTGAATACTTTCACAGTTCTTTTCACTATCTGGTTGTTTAGGCATGGAAGCCCACGCCTTAAGTCCCGAGGCAGGGAGCTGGGAAGTAACAGTTCTGGGTGGTTTCACACAAACCGGAACCCAGTCTTAACATAACTGAATTGAGTGGGAACGTTGATCTGCCCCAGACAAAATGCCACTCTCACTATCACATACAGAATAGAAGCACCAGGAAGTCTCCTTAGCTACTCCCCATGTTGCCAAAAGCCTATGTCTAGAAGAGGGTGATGACAGACAGCCTGTTGTGTATACAGCCCAGGCGCCCATTCCTCTTGGTGGCCTTAAGTTGCCGCCAGGGACAAGGAACACACTAGGGCCCGCGGAAAATGCCAAAAGAGTTATCGCATCTCCTGGTAATGGTTTGACCTCTGTGGTATGAGACTCGGCCTCATTTTGCAGGGTAATCCCTGTGTCCCTGCCCAGCATCACCTTCACGAAAACGGCAGTGCCATCCTTTCCACAGGATGGTGTACAGAAGGCCCCGTCACTGAGGGCTGGGAGGACATGCCATCTGCATATCTTCTCCTACATCTAGCCACTCAGAAGAGGCTGTGGTTCTTAAGTTAGCGTCTGCCACTAGAATATATACTTGAGATGACCACCTGAGAGGCAGAAAAAAGTTTATTCTGCCTCACAGCTTTCGAGCTTTTATTCCATGATCAACTGGCCCTGTGGTTTGCGGGCCAATGGTGAAGAATGATGTGGAGGAGAGGATGGCAAAGAGAATTTGCTCACATTAGGGCAGAAAGACAAAAAGCAAAAGCAGGGAGGACTGGGGCCATACAGTGGACCCTCAGGGGCATACCCACAGTGACCTAAGTCCCCTCTACTGGGTTCCACTTCTTAAAGGTCCAACCAGCTATCAACAGCATCAAGCTAGGAACCAAATATTTAACACGTGTTCCCCTAAGGAACATCGCAGACACAAATTAGAGCAGGTCTTAAAATGCTATGAGGCTCTCTGAGCTGTGCTCATCCTGATATCTTTTTCTATAGTCCACAATGCTTTTGTGAAAACGAACGAAGGCTCATTTTTGCCTACTAGGCTGAACCTAGAACTCAAGGCCTTTCTCTTTACCTACCTGTAACTTCCATCCAACCCAGCCATCTTCCCTCACGATCCAGAGCTTTTTTTGTGATATCATCCCCTCCTCCACTGAGAGCATATGTCCCCTCCCTGCATAGCCCCCATTCTGAAGGGTCCACTTGGACCTCTGCCCACTCCCCATGCAGCTTCAAGGGTTTCCCCATCTCTATAAAGTCGCTGTTACAGTCTTTTAAGAATAGCATCCAGTCCTCTATTGTCACTAGCAAAGTATCGCAACAGACATCCCTTTACTGCATTAGCTCCCATGTGGTTTTACCATCCCCCGCCCCCACCAGTGTCTGGACGAGTGCCTAGTAAATCAGAGAACCTTGACAGTCATCAGGTCCAGGATAAATACGGTAGCTTTAGAGAGTTAAAAAAAAAAAATTAAGGGTAAGACAAGGGAGAGGTAAGTCTGATATTAAAAAAAGAAATTGACGGATGGTATGTGGCTCGGGTGGTATGGTGCTTGCCTAGTAGGCTGGGCCCTGGGATCAGTCTGGGTAAACCAGATGTACGAATGCACACCTACAATCCCAGCATTCAGGAGGCAGAGGCAGGAAGATCAAAAGCTTACAGTCATCCTCAGCTGTATTGATATGGGATTTCTCTCTGTATGCTATGATTACCATTGATAAATAAAGGAACCACTTTGGGCCTATAGCAGAGCTATGGAGGAAGAGAGCTAGGCAGGAAACACTAAGCTGAATGCTGGGAGAAAGGAGGCAGAGTCAGAGAGAAGCCATATAGCCCTGACAGAGACAGACACCAGAACTTTAGCGGGTAAGCCAAAGCCACGTGGAGATATACAGATTAATAGAAATGGGTTAAATTAATATGTAAGAGCTAGCCAATAACAAGCTAGAGCTAATGGACCAAGCAGTGATTTAAATAACATGGCAGCATGTGTTGAGGGCTCCATCCTATGCCAGGCAGAGGAGACACTCAGGAAATGGTAGACACTATGTCTAAGGGGTAAGTGTCGTCTCATCTGTTAAAAGGATACCCCCTGGATGTCTTGTCACTGTCAAGGGAATGGATGTCCCTCTCCTGTGAAGAAGTCTGCATGCACCGTTCATCTCAACTCCCGGTCAAACTGCACATCACGAACTGGGTCCCCCAGACACCGTAGCATGGGGTCCCTAAATTCACCCCCAGGTTTTCAAACATCGAGAGAAACTCAGAAATGGCAAAGCAAGAACTTACCTTCAAAGTGCAGAAAGTACGGGGACGCAGGGCATTTGGATCAAACAAGAAGGAAATATCCAAGTTCACAGCAGGGAATAGGGCTCTGGGGAGATGGAACCCACCAACAAAGAGCGAAATAAGACCAAAAGCAGAGTGAGACCGAGCATACTGTCACCCAACATGCGGGAGACAGGAACTCCTAGGGTCCCAAATCTGAAGTATTCAGGTCTGGGTGGTGAAGAAAGGCTGATGGATGGTATTCTAACAGCTACCTTTTGGTTTGGGTTTTGAGAAACTAGAACAAAGAGCGTTAAGATAGAAGTGGAATTACTCTAAAACAATATAATTCCCATCACTACTTTGAAGTCCATTGAACAAACATCTCAGAGTCGTAAGATGGTATTGTGCCCATATTTTCTTCTGAGAAACCTGAGCTACCCCCATCAGAAGCCTTATAATAAGACCAAAACATGACTCTTCGAGCATCCTAAGGAATGTTTTCTAAGCAAGAGAGACGCAAGCCCGCGCTAAGATTTGGAAAGGTGACCGCTTCGTGAACAAGCCAGCACTCATCGGGGAGTCTGCTCACTCTGGCACCGAGCGCTGTAATTTTGTGGGGATCGTGATGGCAAAATTCTTACATAATGGCTCTTGCTTCTGAGTGGCTGGCTGTTCAGACAAATATGCGGGCGAGACTGGGTGTGCAGGTGACAACACGCTGGGAACATTTTCAAAGGACTCTTATCACTTGTCCGAGCCACCAGGCCATGACTAGGGAGGAGCTGACAGCCAGGGACAGTTAGTTCTCTGTCCCAGGCAAAGTCATGGTCAGTGTTTTCCTGAGTATTTTTTTTTTTAAAGGAGTGAATAGCGTTTTCTCACAAGTAGTGACTTGCTAGTAGTAACATCTAAACACTCAGTCCCCTCAGAGTCCTCAGCTCTGCCCCACCCCCACCCAGCACCCCCTCACTCTCTGGGTGTGAGCCATGAAAAGGGCTATTAGAGCAGATAAAGGCAAGACCTGGAAAGGAAGCACTAACAAAAATAGCAAGATCTTTCACCTATGCGAGCCTCCATTCGGGTGAAGACCCCTTATCTGAAATGCCCAGCACTAGACTCCTGGGATTCTAGAGTACTTCTAGATATATGAGAAGATACCCTGAGAGATTCTGGGGGCAGGGCTCAATCCCACACAGGAGACTTACTCAGATTTCACCCCCTCCTTACACAGAGCCTGAAGGTCATTTCATGCGGCATCTTTGCTGTGCTTGCCACAGCAGTTACACAGGGTCACGGTCACGGGTGGAATTTTCCATTCATGTCCTTGTGGTGGTGCCTCCTTATGGTGGCTCAGAATTTTGAGGTATTTCAGATTGCAAAGCATCTTGGACTTTTAGACTTAGAGTGATGGATACCCAACCCTGCCCAGGGATAAACGTTCCCACATCCGTGGGAGTCACATCAGATCCACAGGTACTCACCCCACTACACCACATCCTCAAAACACCGATTCCTCTCCTACAGAGGTTCCATCTTGGCTGTCTTTGTGACCATCCCATTTAGTCCCCTCAGACCATTTCATAATGCAGGACAACACAATAGGGAACAGCAGACAACAGCTCTAAGAAACTGTTACCCAAAAAACGGGGCTGGGAAGGACGGAGGGAGTATTATACAACTTCGGAATTTTATCAGACTTTCCAATTAGACAGTGGGATTTACATGCAAAATCCCTAAACTTAATTCAGTTTAAAGCAGGAATAAGCATGGGTCAGAAAGAGTGGGATAGGGAGAAAATGAACACACCTCAGGGTCAAAAACTTCAAAAAAAAAAAAACAGAAAGGGAAAGGGTCAGTGACAGGGAGGGGAAGCATGCAAGGCTTATAGTCCATCACCCAGTTCCCTAAAGAGCATGGAAGGGAGCGATCTGAGGGGAAATTTGTAGATCTCTCCTCTCCCAATAAACATCCACCGGGAACAAAGGCAGAAGCAGCCCGTAGCCCTGACACCGGCTCTGCTGAAAGGAAATGAAGACTTTGGTGTACACAGTGAAACTCGGAGTTGACGTCATAGCCAAGCACCACCAGAGGGTGCAGTGTGTGTCCCACACTTGAAGGCTGAACCCACTGCACAGGACTCTTAAATGATCCAGAAGTAAAAGCCACAGCTTCCAGGCAAGCTGACCTGGTGCTGGGATTATCACCTCCACAGCTTCACTCCACCCCAACCACAGGGTATCCCTGGGCTACTGAAAGCATGCCCGGAAATGGAAAATCAGGCTTCGAACATCAGCTTGGTGGCAACTGAGAATGGGGCGTCAAGTAACTCACCCAGGATAACAGATAAGAGCGGACTTACTTAGACGATAGTAAACCAAGCAGCAAGCAAATCACATGTGTTGGACAGTGATAAACAGAGATTCCTAAGGGAAAGGCAAGGACTCAAAGACACAGAGCTCAGGCTTGCAGAAAGCATAAGCAAGAAGGATCCAGAGAGGTCTCTACTCCACAGGACTTAATAAAGCTATGTGATCACCACACAGAGAATAAAAAGGCAACAGGAGTGGGGGGGGGGGGGGAGAAGATGATGACAAGTGTGACCCTTAAACAACAATAAACTGGGAGTCAAAATAAAAACATTCAACAGAATCCACAGAGAACCAGAGAAACATCAGTTTGCCGAAAGGAGATTTAAAAAACAAACACGGTGGATTTAGAAATAGACAAGGAATCCAAGCAAAGCAAACAACTGCAGAGTTCAAAGCCAAGGCAGGACACAGTCAACTGATGCTCTTAACTGCAGAGAACCAAGAGAGAAAAAGGAGTCAAAGAGACGGTGGCAGAAAATGCTGGAATGCATCTAAGGTTGACTCTGTTGGTTGAGAGAATACACATAACAAGTTCCAAAGGGGAGGGCAGGCATGCACCATGTGCTAAGCTGTAGTGGGATTCAGTTGCTTGCCACATGTTAAGACACCGTTTATTAGTCTGTGGGCAAATACTTAAAGGGAAGTGAGGACAGGAATCGACAGAAATGACCAATGATGGAAGGGGGTGGCTTGAGGTTCACTGAAGGAAACTCTCTACCAAATTTCAATGAAATTAAATGTACTACTTGGTATTTGAAGAGCATACATGTTGTGAGTTGTATCTAGGCTGCTACTTTTCCATGAGTAACAGAAAGAACTGAGAGATGGGCCAGGTGCCCCAACTTAGAAGAGTTGGACTTATAAGAGCTCAAATTATAATTCTTCAGCTTCATGGTAGTGCAGAAGTATTCCTACACATTCCCATGGAAAATTCATCTTCAGCCCATATTGAGTAAACCACAACAATACAGAATATACTGTGTGGCAGGCAGTTCTGCCCTGCTACAGGCAGCTGTTCTGAGCTCATTTCAGGTAGGCTGTCCTATGCTATGGTACTCAGTGGATGGAGGGATAGCAGATGCATTTTAGGCCTAAGATGTTTTCGACCTAAACTGAGCCTATCACCTGCATTTCTGCCGTAGCTTCTTTTCTTGTCACCACAATGAAAGACCCTGACATAAACAAAACATGGGAGACGTGTTTATTTTTAAAAGTTCATAGTTCGAGGCCTGCCGATCATGACAGAGAAGGCAGAGAAGCTTGAAGCAACTGGTCATCTCCTGTCCCCGGACAGAAGACAGCAATGGATGCATGCATGCCCACAGTGGGTTCCCTTGTTCTCTTTTGTACAGTCTAGAATGCCATGTCCAAGGAACAGTGCCACCCACAGACAAGATGGTACTAAAAACAAATGGTAGGATCTAAACGGCAGATAATTAGGTCATGGGGGAACCATCCTTGGAGGGGATTAAGGTAGTTCTCACCAGGCTATGTTGGTTCTCTTGAGACTCAGTGAAATAAATAAAAGCCATTCCGTGTGTCTGGCCCTTCTGCGTGCAGCCATTTCTCTTTATGCTTCTTTGCCATGTTGTAATGCAACCAGGGGGCCCCTTGCCAGATGCTGCGCCATGCTGCGTGAGCTTCCCAGTGACCTGGATCAAAAGCTAAATAAGCCTCCTTACTCTGTTATGCTATATTTGATGAGACTAACACAAAACTAATAAAGAAATTTTAATTAGTCTAGAAAGTTTATGCATATGATATGGAGTTCTGCATGGAAATGGCACCACACAATGATACAATATACAACAGTACCTCCTAACATGAAAGGGGGATCAGTTACAATGCCAAACACTGAAACTAAATGAGTAAATAAACAGACTTAGACTAGGAAACATTTTGCCCAGAGGGAAACCATGCCAAAGAAATCCTCAACCAGGTTCCCAACTTCCATTGACTCTGTTTGGAGGCCAGCCGCTCTCCCTAATCCTCGGTGCAGCCAATGCCAACAAAGGAGGCCCCCTCTGCTCTCTGCCAGGTTCTCTCAGAGGGAACTGCACGAGAAAATTTAAACTGTACACACCCACTTTTTGTTTGGAGGCGTTTCCTATGTCCAAATACAGCTTGTTTCTGTTACTAGCCTTAAAATTATCCAAAACTGATGTGTTAAAAACAGCCAACATACATTAAGTATTTTCCTAACTTTAGGTCATGTTGCAGGAATCTGGTTTGCAGGTAATTCAAAAGAGCATTTCAGTACAGAGGGACCATGGTGTCCTCTGGTTCCCCACCCTGGTGAGCACCATGTTCTAGGACATCCAAAGTACAGAGGCCAGCTTCTCTCCCTAATCCTAGTGACTGTCTATGCCAACAAGGAGTGCCCCTCTACACTTAAATAAAGCATGCCTTTAGCCATGCCATGCCATGCCATAGCTGCCTTCCTGAGTCTAAGCATGCCCAGAAGCAGCTTCCCTCCAGCAGCTGGCAGGCTAGATGCCAGCAGCATCTTACCATACAACTTCAAAGTTGGGAGGCAGAAGGACAGCAGCTTTGCCAAAACAGGTGCCGGCAGCCCCCACACTGCTGCCTGGAGTTGAGACTCCAAAGTACCAGGCCTGTGGCTGTGGTACTGGTTTCCTAGCCTGCCCCTCCTCCCCCGGGGGGTCCCGCTCCCACGCATCTCCAAGGCCCATCTCCACTCACCTCCTGCCGGCTCTCTACCTGATCACTTTATGTCTCCAACTGTGAACACCTTCCCTACCCACCCAGGCTCGTCTCTCACACCTCCCACTTCCAGCCTGACGCTTTGCTTCTGGGACGCCACACTGGCCTGTGTGGAAACCAGAGCAGATGGAAGACTCCACAATGGCTCAGCCCCTGCCTGGACCCAGGACTGAAGTCATTCTGATGAATGAACCATTCATGAAAACCGTAGAAATAGGCCATCTTCCCTATTGGGAGGTACGGACCCCATAAAGGCCACACCTATCCTCCTGTATATTGCTTGCATCACCTAAAAAAGTTGTTAATGAGTCTGGCAGAGACCAAGCTAACATCACTTTTAGAAGAAGTCTATGCTAAGAAATGATGAGAACTATTATGCCTATCCCTCCCTGAAGTATCATTGCTATAGATGGAAGCAGAATATAGATATCCGGTCCTAATATAACACCTATCTGGCCATTGTTTCAAACATAAGGCCTATGCCTATCATCAGTGTTTCTACTGAACCCAAACCCTGTTAGACAGTGGTTGTCAACCTTCCTAATGATGTGACCCTTTAACACAGTTCTTCATGCTGTGGTGACCCCCAACCATAAAATTATTTTCAATGCTACTTCATAACTGTTAATTTTGTTACTGTCGTGAATCACAATGTAAATATCTGTTCCTTCCGATGGTCTTAGGCGACCCCTGTGAAAGGGTCATTCTATCCCCAAAGGGGTCATGACCCACATGTTAAGAACGGCTGCCTTAAGGGGACCGAAAGTCTTTGTGTCCTCAGTCTCACGGGCACACCCATGCTCTACAGGCAAAAATGATTCCCTCCCCAACGAGATGCTCAAATTCCTGTTCCCAGTGTCTGTAGACACTGATGTGTCTGCCAACGAATTCTTTGCAGATGTAAACAAGCCAAACTGAGGTCATCAGGGGCACACCCTAGCCGATCTGACCTGTGTCCTTACGAGACAAGAGACTTGAGGGAAATGCCATCAGGTGACAGGAAGAGACGGGTGACATTGCTTCAAGCCAATGACCACCAGGGACCAAAGGGGTCACCACCAGAAGCTGGGCAGACCCAAGGACGGATTCCACCCAGCGCCATAGACAGCATAAGCAGTTGGCTTCAGATCGGCATCCTCCAGGCCTGGGGGAAAATGAATCTGTCCTTCTAAGCCACCCAGTCTGTGAAAATGTATTAGAGTCGCCCTAGGAAGCTGAGACAGTTGGTCTCTTCCTTCAGAAGTGCTCAGAGAAACACATCCAGGACGTGTCCGCCCTCTGGCTTCCAGCCCATTTCCCCTTCGCTACATAGACAGCAAATCACTTTCTCTTTACAACCGAAATTTGCCTAACATCCAAGACACCGGAAATGTTTGAGAACCTCCACAAAACTCAAGGATTTAAGGAAAGTATGGCAGGCTGGGGCCCCCCTCCTGAGCAAGAATAAAGAGCAGCAGAGTTGGCTTGTAGTCTTGGGTGAAAAGCGGACCTGGAGTTCAAAGATCTACATTGAAGAGGTAAAGAATTCATTCGTATGGTCCACGGGGAAGGATGGTGGGGACAGAGAGAAGATGGCATTGGAAGAACAAAGCCAATACTACCCACAGCACAAACCTGCCTGGAGGGACCAAGCCACCAGTCCCATCCCAGAGGACCCATATCTGTGACTGTGACATCCTGTCAGGGCTGGCTAAGTGTGGCACCAATGGGGTCAGAGCCAGTAAAGAAAAGTAAAAAAAAAAAAAAAAAAACATTGAATAAAGCAGGCAGGAGGCGTGGGGGCTGAGCCGAGCACCTGTGACCGAACACCTGTGACAGGCATGGCTCAGTTCACTGGGCACAAACAGAAAAGCAACCACAAAGGCCACAGACCCGAACACAGACACTCAGCCTCCTCATCTGCACGGGAAATGAAAACACGTCCCGTGTCATTCAGACTCTCTCAGAGCCTTAGGCTCCATGAGACCTGGACAGACTTTTAAAGGTGGCCCTTTCTAGTGCTTTTATAGTGAGAATCCTCCCCAAAGTGTCAGGAGGCAAAATAAATACGAATGTATTTATCTTCATCTGCTCCCTAGATTAAGGACTGATATGGCATCTACTAGAAAATATGAAGACCGTTTTTCTCTAAATCAAAAAAGGGGGGATTTCTGCTCCCTAGATTAAGGACTGGTATGGTATCCATTAGGAAATATGAAGCCGCTTTTTCTCTAAAACAAAAATGAGGGGTGTGGACTTTGAAAACGTGAGAGAGTTGCATGTGTTTTTGCTTGCTCTGTTTGCTTGTTTGTTTGTTTGGCTTTGTAGGTTTTTTTTTTTTCAGTATTCAGGAAAGCCATACAGGCTCAGTAGCATTTTTTTTTTACAAGATACTTAAGTCACAAAAGTTTCACATTTGAGGGCTCTTTTGTTACAAACTGTGATCTATTTACACATACGCAGTGAGCTAGCAAGGGAATGAGAGCCGGGTCAAAACATGCAATTCACTTACGTTTTTTTATACTTCTCCTACACACACTCTGCAGGTAATTTTATACAATATTTTATTGCAGCCACAGTTTGACCACCTGTCACACATGAGATCAGGTGTGGAATGTTCCCTCCACAGCGACAAGTCAGCGCTCAAAAGTTGGAGAATCCAAAGCTTTGATGGATCCTAACATCAAAGATACCGTACACTGTGCCTTAATTTACACGTGCTTACGGTCGTTAAGTCTAAAACAATTCTTTCCACTGCCTGCTTCCAGGCTACCTGCTCGCACCTGCCAGCGAAGGTAGGCAGGACCTAAAAGCAAAGCTGCACACTTGGGAAGTGTTAATTCTGTGCCCTAATTTTGTCTAAAGCAACAAGTGCAGACATAACTGTTCTAGGATGTCTTTTTATAACCGCGAGGGACAGATTTCCGGAACAGCCCTCATACCCAATCTACATATGTTCAAATCCCTTATATTAAAGAGTCACAGAGGGACTGGGGACGGCGCTCAGCTGGTACAATGCTTGCCCGGCGTGCGCAAAGGCCTGGGATCATTCCACAGCACTACATAAAACCAAGCCTTGGCAGCACATGCCAATGTCCCAGGCATCGAGGCGTGGAAGCAGGTGGATCAAAAGTCATACGGTCATGTGGCTACACAGCAACTGCATGCAACCCTATACTTTAAATAATTTTATGTGTATGAATGTTTTGCCCGCATATATGTATATATGTGTACTATCTGCATGCCCAGGGCCTTTGGAGACCAGAAGAGGGCATCAGATCTTCTGGAACTGGAGTTACAGACCGTGGTAAGCCTGTGTGGGTACTGAAAACTGTTTGTGACTGTGCACCTGTCTGAGTGTGATAATACCACAAAAAGAATAAAATAGAACAAATAATATTTGAATATGATCTATATTTATCTCCTTGTATACTTTAGATTACTTGTGATAGCTAATTAAATATAACTACCATGTAAACATTGGCTATACTCTATTGCCTAGGGAACAATGGTGAGACAATTAAAGTCTATATATGTTCAGTTCCAATGTGAGCTCTTTTCCACTATTTTTGTTTTGAATCAACGAAAAAGGAACCCTGGGTACAGAGGGCCAAACTATATTTAAGAAGGCCTATGAACAGATCTTTGAATGACAGGCCCAGGCAAACTTGGGACACAGGGGCAATATGCAAAGAGAACACTCACTTCGACCTATGAAGGCAGCTGCACTTGGACTTGACCTGCTAGCTGCAGGCTCTATGCACCACTCTGGGCTGGGGTGCAAGGCAAGACTCCCCACTGGCTCCTGCCAACTGCCAGCTGCAAAACTGCAGAGCTGCTTACCGACTTTCTGATCTATTTATACAAACCTCCATGGCTTGGCGAAAGTAAACGGAAGGTGCTAATTTGTGTGTTCGGTTTCTAAAAGGTGCCTTCTCTTTGGCTGGCTGAGAAAGTTGTGTTGTTGGCATGTAAAGCCCACTATGCAAGTATTTACCAGCACGGGGAAGGCACTATACATACTGCATAATAAATCAGAAGCCATGTCCTATTTTTTTTTCCAAAAGGATGGAGGACGGAAATGTCTTGTCTGAAGCTCTTCTATAGCTATTTCAAGATACCTAGTTCTATTGAAGTCTTTTCTTTTCCAATTCTCATCTTGTCAAAAAAGAAAAATCCTTAACCTACATCTCAAGAAGAATCTTGACTCAGTGAAATGTGCTGTGGAGGCCATAGATAACATACCACACTGTACAGCTTCAAGGGCAGGATGGCTAGGGTTGGTGGATGTAGGCCAGTTTAGTAAGTACTTGGCTAGCACAAACAAAGCCCTGGGGTTGACCCCAGCACTACACAACCAGGCAGGGTGGAGCACACCTGTAATCCTAGCACTTAAGAGTTAAAGACAGGAAGAGCATCCTCAGCTACTTAACAAGTTCAAATCCAGCCTTGACTGAGAGCCAGGGGGAAGAGAAGTGGGTGCCATACTGGAATACATGCAAATTATGAACATTATCCCATAAGATGCAACAAATGTCCAGGGCTAGAGGAATGATACAGCCCAAGGAAAACATTAATCATAACCTATGTTGTTCAGTTACGCATGCAGAGGACCATCGCGCTTCGCATGCGGTCGCTAAAGAAGGCCTTCAAGGAGGAGAGCCAAAGTAACCACAGGCCTAGCATGAGCTCTGTGTACCCCTGAAGGGCAGGGAGGCTAGTGCTGAAGCCATGACCAGCATGGATGCTGGGGGATTGCTGTAGATGGCTCTGTGGATCTGCTTCAAACCATTCTGACCCAAAACAGCTAACGGAGAGTTTAACTAAACAGCATCATTCTTAATTTTACAGATTGGATCGCAAGAATTGAATCTTACATAAGGAAAATAAAAAAAAGAACCATATGGGTCCAGCTGTGTAGAAATTTTCATCTTCATTAAGGGAATTCTTAGCAGAGTAAACACACAATTTCAGGTACAATATCTTAAAGCTTATGCAATCAGCCCAGGGCAGTTCTCCAACCTGCTTTTATCCAAGGTGGTAATTTCTCATTCTCCATCAGCAGAAGATGGGAGAGCATATCCAACAATTAGAGAAAGAGCATGCCTGGTTTACATAAGCCTTTTCCAAAGGAGGGAAAAGACGGTAGCCATCCCCTATGAATAATTTACAATAGTCTTTAATTGAAAAACACCACGTGACACTGTTCTCCTACACCAAGCCTGCAGGTGCATGGGGAAGAAGTGGAAGAGTCACTTCTCCCTTTGGGGGGATTTCTTGGATGTGGGACCTGTGTTGTCAGAAGCGGTCTGCCGTGTTTCTATCCTAGGCTGTGTCCCCAGAACTGTGTGTTGAGTGTCCGTTGGGACCCTGCTTATTTCTCCTAACTCTACAAAACCGGAATCTTGGGTGTCTGCAGAGAGGACTGCATGGACTTTAGTTGTGTTAGGGCTTAGATATGAAATGTCCCAACCTTCCTAATGCAGCAACCCTTTAACATAGTTCCTCATATTGTGGCATCCCACCCACCATACAATTATCTTGTTACTACTTTATAATTGTAATTCTACTACTGTTATGAATCGTAATGCAAATATCTGATATGCAAATGGTCTTACTTAGGTGGTCCCTGTGAAAGGACTGTTTGACCCCCAAAGGCATTGTGACCCACTGAGAAATGTTGCCTTAGGCGCATGTGTTGAATGTGTGGGCACTATTCTAGAAGGTGGTAGAACCTTTAGGGAGTGGATCCTAGTTGGATAAGTAGGTGACTGACCTGCTCCACACAGATCCACTTCCATCATGTCTCACCCAAACACATTGTGTTAAATGACCACGAACTGAGCCTTCTGGAAAAAGGAGCAAAATAAATCTTCTCTTTTGCAAGTTGGTCTCCCACATGTTATATAACAAAAAAGTAATTAATAGAGAAGATATGAAGGAAGATTCCCAAGGGCTACCTGGACAGCCAAGTTCATCATCTAGAGACACGACATTGCCCTGCAGGGCAACTGATGAACTAGAATCAGCTCCACGCTGTACAACGTCAGAGGGAGTGCGGGGAGAGAGAGAGTGGATGAGCAGACATCATGCCGGTAGGACATGCACCACTCCCCTCCCGAGTTCAGACTGGGTTCCTGTAACGGCCCAGCAATGAGCTGCCAGTGCGTGGCCCTTCTGCCATGCACTAAAGATGTGGCAGACTCACCGGGGGCTATTCCAATGTTTGCAGCCATAGCCTGCTCAGAGTTTTCAGAGAGTTCACCGTAACGATTTAAATAAAAATCAATGCAGGCAGTGTTCGCTTCGAGTCCTTACCAGGTGAATCGAACATCGCTTTGCATGTCACATGCCTGGGGAACAGAGTGCCAAAGAGTAATGGCCAGCTATTTATGGAGGAAACTGGAAGCAAAGAGAAGGGTGGGCCCACACGCTGCCCTCCCCCTCACTGAATCAGGGCAGGTTATAGACCTAGACCATGCTGCCTTTTGCTTTTTTTGTTGTTGTTGTTTTTGTTTGTTTGTTTTTTGTTTTTTCGAGACAGGGTTTCTCTGTGGTTTTGGAGCCTGTCCTGGAACTAGCTCTGTAGACCAGGCTGGTCTCTAACTCACAGAGATCCGCCTACCTCTGCCTCCCGAGTGCTGGGATTAAAGGCGTGCGCCACCATCGCCCGGCTTGCCTTTTGCTTTAAAGTATTTTCAATATGTGACTTTTGTTTAACCCCAGGAACATTATAACCGTCCACTACTATAGCTTAAACAGTGAGATCGTTACTCCAATGTCTGGAGAGGAATGACCCACAACTGAAGACACAGCAGAGCAGGTTACCACCATTGTGACTAAAGAGAGCGACCAACTAGGTCCTCAGATAGGAAGGGTTTCCATTTACCTGGGAATTAGACTCAGAGTCACAAGGAAGAGCCAACAAACCCTGGGAATCGCTGGATGTTGGGATTCTGCCCATCACCAAGGGAATGTTTCCCATCTCTGTTGTCACTGGAAAGCCCAGAAGAAGGCTCTGCAGGTGAGCTCACTGCAGGTCATAGTTTCAGAGAATCCAGTGCTTTTAGTAGGGTCACCACAGGGTCAGCAGGCTTTGGGGGCTCTGTGGTCCTCTGGGAAATCCTTGGCATCTGGACGGGGTTTGAAAACCTTACCTGGTGTATAACACTGCAACCCAATTCACCAACATGACCCCGTTTGCGTCTTTTTCCTTCCCAGGGTCAGGATCAAGGAGCCTAAGGACAGGAAGGCTGTAGAGACTACACTCCCGAACAAGTCCTGGAATCAGGAGTAGCGAGAAGGAAGACACTGGATGGGAAACATGACTGTTTCAACAGCACCCTGGTTCTGCTTCAGAGAAAGCAAAGGTTATAACAGGAGATGTGTCTACACGTGTGCTTATAGAACCTGCTTTCTGGGGCATAAAGCATCAAGGTGAAGTAGGAGAGCAGTCCAGCCCTGAGCCCTCCTGGTCCACCAAGCTGAGGTTCCAGGTTTCTTGTCTGATGTCAGGATGCCTAAAGGGCAGTGTATGTCCTTGGTCCTCTCCCTCTTGACATCTCAAGATCACCTGAAGTGCCCACTCAGCCTTATAACCAGAGAAGTAGAACAAGCTCCAGGAGCTAAGATCATCAGTTTTGGAAACACAATTTCCAAAACCAGGCTACACACAAGCTTCCAAATTCTTAGGTGCCTGCTGGTACTTAGGTTAATGACCTTACCCCATCCCTGCTAAAGTAGTCAGTAACTATAGTACTCTGTAAGAGCTACTCTATCACATGCCCATTCATTTAGACCTCTGAGCTATCCATTAAGATACATAAGCCCCATTTTCCAGATGAGCAAAATGAGGCTCCGATAATCCAAATCATCTACATTCAAACCAGTCTAAGGGATGTGAGGGTGATCTGGCTGCAACATCTGTCACCCCGTTGATCGCCAGGGTTGATTCGGCTGATCTGGCTGGCTAGACAGATGTCCCCTTCCTCCCTCGCCGCTCCATGTGTGTCCCTCTAAAAGCTGCATGCTAGGTCAAAGAGGACAACCTTCTCGGAAGAGAGGAGGGCCAGTCTTTAGATGAAGGGTATATGAGTAGCTGTGCTCCCCTGTTAGAACCCCCAAACAAGCTCTCAAAATCAGGCTAAGTCAGCTCTTACGCTCCTGTCCTTAGTCTTGGCTACCATATAGCCTTAGACCAGAGTGACAGAAAGAAAGAACTCCCCAGTGTGAGAGCATCAACACTCATTTCTCCCAGTCACCAGCTCCTCTTGCCTAAGTGCTCATGGCCCATAGGAGGACAAACATAAATATACATAAATGGCTCCCTTACACACACCTACACACACACACACACACACACACACGCACCTCATTTTTAGACTCTTTAATATGAATTGTTACAATAAGCAAATAAAAGAATTAGCAGCCACGACTTAACTTACTTCATACTTTCAAACCATTTTTCCCCTCCCAGACAGGTGCTTATTCAGAAATATAAGCTTCCTAGGTCTGCAGCTCACTAAACCAAAGCCAGGGCCCGACTGAAATCATTTTATTATTATTCAGTGATTGGGGTTACAACATCATTATTCCTTCAGGAAATGTGTGCAGGTGTGTTGATAATAAGGGCTAATATGTACTGGGTACTTACTACATGCCAGGTGGAATCCAAATGCTTTACAGGTCCTGGAGCAGAAACCCTCACAGTATCCCAGGGATCACAGTTATCCTCATTTTCAAAGGACAAACACACACACACACACACACACACACAGAAGAGAGAGGTTAAGTCACTGGCCTAATGGTCAGAGAGATGGAAAGGGACAGGCCACAGAAATGTCATCCAATTGCCACTCCAGTCAGACACGTGCTATTCTCCACCTTCGACTTTAATAGCTTCATGGGAGTTTTAACCACTGGCAAGTAGCCTCTCCCATGGCTGCCTTAAAGATGCGTGTCTTTGAAATACGTCAGATTCACTTATCCTATGAATCAAGGTCAAAAATTACCCTTCTGTAGATAAAGAAGTAGAAAGGAAAAGAAAAACAAAATAAATAAGAGCAGGAAGCAAAAATATCTTTCTGGGGCACAAGCTACCCCCAGCATTTCCAAAGAGGCAATCAAAGAGAGCCAAAGTCATCTTGAGAGAGCCTAGAGTCTAAACCCATATGAAGACACTCAATCGAGTTTACCATTAAGGAATTGGGAGTGTAGCTCAGTGATAGAGTACTTGCCTATCATGTGCAAGTCCTGGGTTCAATTCCCAATACCACAGGAAAAAAAAAAAAACCCTACAAAACCTGATTGCAATATTTTCCCAAAAAAAGGAAGTATATGTCATTCAGAATTATCCAGATTTGTATGTAAATAATTCAGAGCGTGCAACCATGCACAGGACACGAGTACTTATGAAAAGTAGGCGCAAAGAGAAGGTCAATGTCATGGCTCTTTTTTATAGGTGTGTGCTTGTCAACTGACATAGCCTGTGAAACGTGTGCCCTTTAAACGGATGTGGAGGCTGGGAGTCGCTCTAGAGAGAGGTGGCGCATCAAATGAGACTCTGTCTACATTGTTCTGGCAGCAGTACACTGACCCATACCCTGGCCGCGCTGCTAGGGGAGCAAGACCCTGATCAAAATAGAGCCCCCAAGTCTGCCATCAGATCTGCAAAACAAATCCAAAGAGCTTCCTGCAGGAACTCTACCTGCCCAGTGGTCCATGGACCATACAGAAGGAACCTCCTGCAGCCTGCCTCAGAAAGATGCCCTCCCAGCTGCTGGCAGGCGGAGCCAGAATGTCAGAGTACCCACCTGCTCGGCAAAGCAGCATCACACAGCCTGAACTCTGGACCCTCTGTAGAAGGTATGACAACTGAATGGGGGCAGGGGCGGGGTTAACAAAACCCAGGAAAGAAACCTTGCTCACTGTACAAGAAATCCAGTTAGATTCCTCTATTGTTAAAGCACATGCACCCCTCCTCAGATACACCCCAAAGAAGCAAAGGTATGTAAAGACACAAACATGGTTGAAGAGAATTTTCAGAAATATACTTTTTTCTTAAGAGAGTTAGTAAAACATTTTAAACAAAGCTATAAGGAAAAAAATAGAGAAATTTTTATTACTTGAGGCTATTTAGTAAGTATGCAAATAGCATGGAATTTGTCATTATGAGTAAGCACAAGTGTATAAAATAATTCGATTAAGTAAAATACAGTTACCTTAGTCATCCTACTAATTTGACAAGGACTTTAAAAACGTTTTTTTAGCCGTCAGCTTCTAGACTAGCTATGCAAGAACCTATCTTCAAAAAAATGCTTCTTCAGAGAAAAAAGGAAAATATCAACCATGGCAGCTGATTATAAACCTGCTGAACGTTCTCTGGCCTAAAAATAAGTGATTATAAAGCAGAGAGACAACGCCTCATTAGCCACACTGGGTCATCTATGTCACTACCCTGTAACCACACCCCCAGACACACTTCTGCATAACTCTAAACAGGAAAAGGCCCGCCTCAGCTTCACGGAGTCCCTGAAGACCCAATTCAAGAGACTCCCACTGGCCTTTATTCCATGTGCATCCTAAAGCAATTCAAGAGCATCTGTCATGAGCTTCATTTGCAATCACCTAAGGTGTCAGAAGTTTTAATTTCCTGTCTGCATCCTTATCTCCTCAAGTCCTCAGCAATGCCACAACACACACACACACACACACACACACACACACGTTTCTGCAGGGTTACCTGGCTCCCCACATCTCAGTAAGCCTCCACAATGCACAGATATATCTATATAAATGGCTTTCTCTCCAGTCGGTTTCCACATGCCTGGGTGGCCTTTCAATAGCCCAAACCTTCCACAGCAGTTATATCCCTGCAAACAGGGCAATATAGATGGGAGCCACTGGAAGCAAACACTCAGGTACCAGAAATACACATGGCCCTGTCTTGGACAAATAGTTAAGGCACAATGACCATTAAACTCAGTGGGCCTCTTCTTAGACAGGATGGATAGATAGATAGATAGATAGATAGATAGATAGATGATATATCTCATATCATATATATATATATATATATATATATATCATAGCCAACAAAGCAAACAGCTGCAGTACAACAATATTCTAAGTATTGATTTCAGAGTCCCTGGCTAAGCTGGGTGGCACCTGGATTATCTTTTCTCTATTGTCCTGAAAAAATCTACCAAGGATGTCACAATCCCAGTCTTTCTTCACTTCCTGGAAGGCTCCAAGACCCAAGCAAAAAGTTGCAGGTTCCCAGAGTAGCATGGCTTGTTATATACAATTCTTTGAGTGTCCTGGACAGGGAGATTCTTAAGAGAAGCCAATCAAACAAAATCTCAATCTCTCAATCTCTCTTCCTTTTCTCCATCTCCTCCTCTTCTTTTCTCCTCCTCTCCTTTTCTCCCCCCTCTCCCTCTTGTTCTCTCTCCATCCCTTTCCTCTCCCTCTCTTTCTTATCCCTCCCTAACACCCCACCCCCAACCCCAGGACAGGCACACAGGAGTCCTACTTTTCAGAGCAGCTTCTCAAATCGCAGGCCACTTCCTGCCTCACTTCTGCCGTTGGGAAACCTACACCTACACCAATGTCGCTGAGGACACACTAAGGACAATGAGAAATCTGTCTTTTCAGGATGTAAGAGAAAAAGGAAATGGCCCTTCCTAATACTTAAACACAAAAAGGCACCCAAGGAGATGAAAAAAAAAGACAAGGTAGCTGCGTGGACTTTAGAAAATCCAACAGGAAAGGATGTCACTGACCTCCTCCAGCTTGCAGTCATTCTCCTCATGGATAAGGAAGCAGGGCCGGCATTGTACCTGAAAATACTTTCTCAGTAGAGCATGCTGTTCCCCCTGAAAAGACCACATCTACACACACCCCTTGCACATGGATCACCTGTGTTCATCTACAGACACAGGGTCTCAGGCTTCCTGCGAAAGACGCAGGACATTTTAAAAGTAAGAAAATCTGCCGTCCCCTCGACCCTCCTGTAATAAGTGATTTCCCAAAATATCCAGGGAGAGAGAGAGAGCTTCTGTGGTTGAAAGAAAACCACAACTTTCCCAACCTGTCCAAAACGACAGAGGAAGAGAAACCTCTTAGGTGACCCAGGAGATTGAAGCCTAGTAGCAGGCTGACTGGGTCGGTCCCTGCAAGCTACCTAGTCTTCAGATGAGGTGCATATATTACAAGGACATCAAGGGCAGTGGGGCAGAGTAAGGCCCTGAGAACCTTATGCTTGCCCTGCTACTGATCAAAATTAATTCAATTTCCTAGGCCCGTCCTCTCCTGGGCCTCCATCTTGTTTTATGCAAGGCACCTGTTGGTTCGTTACCCTTTACACTCCTCCCCCCCACCACAGGACTTTCCATCAGGGACAGGAGTGTCCAGATGCCATGCGCAGGTGGACTGATTGCCTCCTGCCTTTTCCTCATCCTGAGATTCATGGTAACCCCTCACCTCCCAGGGCCAGCTCTGCTTGGGGACGTTCCCCTGCTAGAAGCACTAGCTCTTTAACTTTCCAAAAAGAACAAGGCTGCCCATCTGCTTGAGGCTCAGCTTCTCTTCCTTCTAAAACCCTTAAGTCACTGCACGCGAAAACTCCTAAGCTCAGGCATTCATCATTCCTGGGAAGAGAAGTACAACCCTGCTGTTTGCCACATGTGAGGACCGTACTCTTAAAGCAAAACTGGTTTGAGGCGAAGGAACTGTTAAACAAGAGCCAGCTGCTGACAGACTCATTGCCTTCGTTTACATGAAGACCTAGTTGGACAGAACATAGTTTGCATATGCTACAGACTCACAGCTATCAGTAACAATGCACGCTTGCCTCTAATAACGCACGCACCTTTCTAAGTATTTTACCAGTCAAATCACCCCTAAAGAAGCTGCCCTCCAAACGCCTTCATTCTCATCAAGCAAATTCCCAAGTTTGCAGCATAGTATTCGAACCATAGACAAAATGACTTAAAAAAAAAAGGAACACTTTTGGCCCCAGGGTTCAGTGACAACATACATGCACAAGACAGGGATGGAGGTTTAAAAGTTGTTTATCTAGGGAGTAGCAACAGAAATGCATTTGATTGTCTCCCCAGGAACAGGACTGAAGCCCGAGAGGTCCCATACCCCCATCCCCAGTCACCACATAACTAACTTTCACCAAGCACTGCTCCACTTCACCTTAGCCTGTAGGAGCCTTGGGAAATTGTTCGTGGTACTGGGTATTCAGCGTCTGGCCCTCCTTAACTTTAACCCAGGGCCAGGAATGAGGGCTTCATGATAACATCAGGATACACATGGCTCTATCACTGGATGTGGTTCTCCAACAGCTTTCGAAATCTTGTCCGATGCCATCTCCAATAACCGTGCTTACTAACACTTCAAATCTATGACATCTGATTCCAGTTTCAGGTCAATAGCCACGTAAAGATTTAACACTCTCCACTCCGAGACATCTTTTCCTGTTTAAGACAGGAGCGGTCTGGAAGCACACTGTCTGCTCCTCAAGTGCGGACCACCTGAGCACTGCGGGAGAAAGCAACAAAGTAGGAACTTGACAGTGCTGAGTCATTACAAGCGGATTCTTTGGGTCTAGTAGGCGTCCATGGGCCTTTTGAGCATCAATAATCCCTTCCTAGAGGCAAATAAAATAGATACATATTGTATGCAGAGATCCACTGCCCGTGTGGCCGAGAGCGACCATGGCAGGGAATCAAGCTAGAACTACACAAACTCACAGCTGCTCTCCAGGTACTGTAACTTTATCCCCACATTGAAAGATGGCTATTGGGATCTGGGTGGGACTAACTAGTCGCCCCCGCAGCAACCACTCAGATCAGGGCCACACTCCGGCGTCTTTTACTCTAAGCTGTTAAATTTCCCCGGCAATTGGTGGATGGAGAAAGAGCCTGGGGAAAAATGATGCATAATGATTCGTTCTCCCGGCGGATGAAACGGAGAGTAGAGGACGCAGGATGCTAACTGGCTTTTCCTCCCATGTGCAGGTCACCTGAACCGCGATGCCTTTCTAGTCTCCGAAGAGGTTCCCTGAACTCGCCATCTGGCTCCGTTTTCAAGACGGGAGAAGAAACAGTTTCATGCCCACCTGCCCGCGGCGTCTCCTCTCGGGCACCCCTCCGCCCCGGCCCCCAGCCCCTGCCAGGCGCACGAGCTGCTGCCGGCATCCACGGTCCCGCCCGCTCCGGGCTCGGGGCCGGCAGCTCCCCCGGCGGCCGCCTCTGCACCAGTCGCCAACCTCCGCGCCCGGCCGAGGTCATGCCCGCCTGCCCCCGGCTCCGGCGAGCCCCCTCCCGGTGCCAGTCGGCAAGCCGGAGAAGCGCCGGCAGGGAAGGGGGTCCGTAGCAGAGTTGGCACCCGGACTCACCAGGTAGGCGCCCACCGTTCCCTGCGCCAACATCAAGGCGCACTCAGATACCAGGAAGATCTTGATGTTGGAGAAGCAAGACACCTTCTTTTTTTTCTTCTTGTTTCTCTGCGCCTCGTCCCCCTGCAGCTCGCCGCTCCGGCCGCCGCCCGACGAGCCTCCCGGCTTCTTCCCTTGCATCCTTCCCCCTCCGCCGCTGCCGCCGCCGCCGCTTTCCCGCTCGCCCCGGGTGTCGTGGCCGTTGCCGGGCGGGGGTGCGCGCCGCGAGGCTGCGTGCTGTCCCCGCCCCGGACCCGCGGCGGCCGCCCCCGTCCTACCGCGGCTGGAGAGGTTGAAGGCTCTGCTCCTCGCCGCCGCCGCCGCCGCGCTCGCCCCCTTTCTCCTCCTCCTTCTCCTCCTCCTCCTCCGCCCTCCCCTCGCCGCCTCCTCCAGCTCGGGCTGTGCCAATCACAGGGACTCCTCGCGCCGCCCGCCGCTGCCGCCGCTTCGCCTCCCTCAGACGCCCGCCGTTGCCTTCACCGTCTCCCCCTGGCCCGCCGGCCTCGCCTGCCTTCACCCCTAGCTCCCCAAACCCGGGCCACGGCCTGGTCGTCGCCTTGAGCCGAGGGCTGCGCTGCTACTGGCTCCGGGTTCGCCCCTGGGAGGAACGAGGGGACCTGTTTGGGACGCTGAGGGTTGACTGATGGTCATGGTCAGGGGTCTAGCTGCCCCCGAGAAATTGCAGAATCGGGGAGTCCTGGTAGGGTGGAAAGCTGAGCCGGGAAGGTGCATCCGGCCACTAGGAGGCACTGTGCGGCCCCGGGCTCCAGGAAGTAAACTGGGTGGTCGGTAAGGTGGTTAGCAATGGGACGCAGAAGTGGGGGTGCCCAGGAACCCTACTTCTAGTGCCAGTACCTAATGCTAGGTACCGGAATGCTAAGGCGGGAGAGGAGAAGCTGCCTCCATAAAGAGAGAATCCCGGGTACTGGTGTTGTATTTGGCTTGGTTCCGGGATTTCTGGGCACAGTTATTGCACTCCGGGGCTCCGGAAAATGCCAGAGGTCGAAGCTGCCAGGGGCTTCTTCCGTCGGCTTGCCTTAGCTCCTGCACTCGGTGGTGGCTATTGACCGTGTCTAAATAGCCCACTCCCTGAAAATGGGAGAGAAACAGAAGCGCCGATAAGGGAAGTTAGATCTTAAGGGAGTCTCACTGACTGATGATCTCCCCTAAGCCACGGAGTACAGCTGACTGCAGGTCACAAGGACCCCAGCAGAGGGCCTTGTTTAGTGCTCCAGCTGCTTGAGGGCGGAATTCAGGAAGCAGTGAGCCACAAGCCTGTCCTGTCCCCACCCATCTCCTGACTATATGGCCCTCCCTGGCCCTGACCTGAAGGTCTACAGGCAGCAGAGCCCAGTTGTCATTAGACCTTACCCACAGCGTTCCCTAGGACTTTGGTCCAAAAGACACTTCTGATAGGATCCACGGGTTCCAGCAACAGCGTTTGGAAGCAGAGGGGAAAGTGGTCAGGAACAGGAAATATCTAGCATTGTCCACTTTAGCAACTGAAAGGCCAAATACATTTGGAAAACTTTGTCCTACTAATCTTTTCCATAAAGGGACTCACTTCTCCCTGGAGTCTATATCCCAATGCCAAGGTTCTCATTCAAAAGTACACAGCAATTAGCGCCGCCATAATTTCTATGTTCTTCCAGAGAAACTGAGTAAGAATAGACCATGGCACAGTGGGGGTGTGGTGTTTGCTTTACCATTTAAATATAAATTGCTTCATCCGCCTGTCTTCCAGACATGACCTCACCTAGTCTTGGTGTGGTTTTCAAAGTGCTTCCCCTTGTCTGGGTACCTTCTGCCCAAATTGCTCCCTGGCATCACTGGCTGCCCTGTTCTCCACCAGTGGTATTGCATCCAGAGTTGTTAGGGTCAAAAAAGCTGGGGCTCTGGCAGACCTAAGAGGGCAGGCTCAGCCACCTGTCCTCACTACGCCAATTAAAGGGGCAAGTAACAGTCAAAAGCAGAGAAGGGAGACTCATTCAATGTGGATACATCGGGGAGAGTTACAACTGGATCTGTCCAGTGTTCTGCATACACTTTAGCTTTAGGGTATGAAAAGGTACACATCACCAAGTGGTCCTGGCCAAGGTATAGTCCTGCCCATCATTAACCCATCATCGTCTTTGTTTCTGTCTCCTGCGAGGGAGTCTGACAAGTTGTCATAACCATGTGGACTATCTTCCTGGTAGACAAGTTCCTCCTGTGACTGGCACCTTGTCATCCCCCCATGAGATTGGTAGGGAAATTTCAATTCCTTCGGGGCCACTAATTCAATAGTTTGATCGTCCCTGGGCTCCTGTCTGAACCTATTATGCCATGATTGAAATCCTTACCGCCTGGTTGTCCTCCTTCTACCACCTCTGGTCACACAATGCTAGCTTTCTTCAGTATGTTCAGCTTCTTGCCCTTGTTGCTTCGTGGCACTCTGGCCTTACAGAATCCTTCCTCACTCAGGAAGTTCCTTGATGAGCGGCAACTGGCGGCGGTGGGTTGAGGGGGTGGGTGATGGGGTCGGCTTGCGATCACCAAGTGCTTCCATTTTGCCATCCCCGATACACAAAAGCAGAGGCAGCAAACTAACCACCATTGGGTCTGCACAGCTCCCAAAAGCTTATCAAGTTGTGATGGCTGCCCCCTTCTCCATCCCACATCCACGGAGATTGGGATCTACTGAGCCCCTTACTACAAAGAAAGAGCAACAAGTGGCCCTGTGGTCTTCAGAGCAGTTGGCAGGGAGTGAACCTTCATGCTCCAGCAGGAACTGATAGCGATACCCAAAATGAAGAGAAATGAGAGAGGAAGAAGCAGACTAGGGGGCTGAGCTCTCCTGACGCCAGTGTTACTCCCGCTTACCAGCTTTAGAAATAGTCCACCAGGACTTGAAGAGCAAGACAAGCTGAGTCTAAAGCCCACAGAGACCTCCTCGACAAGACGGCCTTAATATTGTCACAGAGAAATCAGAAACATTCCAGTGTCCAGCTGGGGTCTTTTTGGTCTACCTACCCCCCTAGCATTGAGTAATGAGTTTAGGGATGGGTCGGTAGTGGCTGCCCACCAAGACCTTGCATTTAGTTTGGATTGTCAATCACTTTTCTGGGCAAGGTAGCTCTTCGTAGTTAGAAGAAAACATTGCTGGTAAGACCTTGACTCTCAGAGTCTTATTTGGTTGACTACTGGCAGTGTTCTGGACACTGGAGAGCTACATAATTTTGAAGTCTGACCCAGGAAATCCAGAAGACTATTTCCTGACATGAGAAGACAAATTGACCTCAAAGGAAGTCCTAAAATATTAATTTGTGATAGGCAAATACGGTGTGGTCAGGATTGGTAGAGCTTGTCTCTCCCACCATAGAGGAGAAATAGCTTACATGTATAGACACACACGCGCGTACACACACACAGTGACAATCTTCCACTGTCACTGTCACTGGGCTGTGGCAAGATTTCATATCAAGCTGCCTCAATGTAATGCAACACAATGAGAAACTGTGGTTCAGATAATTCACACTAGTCATCTTTTGCCAACTCCAATTTTGTTCACAGCAAATACGAGGTTGGAAAGCAAATGCATAGAGTGATTTCTGATTGTCACTGGAGTGGAAAAAGAAGTGCTGAGGTGCTTACCCTGTAGAAGATGGGAAATATATACAATACATGAATAAAATATAATGAATATACAATAATAAATTCAATAAATATTCTATATTGATCTTATTAGTATAATATATAAAAAATTATTATTATTGTTACCAAGGATACAACTTCTTCAGCTTGAAAGCTATGTCTGCGCTGAGGTAAAATTTGCTCATATTCCTTACCATCTTTCTCTTCCACCAAGCCATTTTCCAGTTTGCTTGGTAGATAGATGCCTGTCTACCATATCCTCCACTAGCTACCCACTATATTCTGAGATTCATATTGTAAGTCGTCTCTCTTAACTTGAATATGTCCTGAAGCTCAACAAAGAATCAAAAGGATAAACATCCATGTAGATACGATTTGCAGCCACGTGACTCTGAAATCCAGGTGGAAAATGAGAAGGCATGAGAGAGTATGGGGGGAAACTGGAAAATTAACAGAGGATAAGTAGGGTTCTGAGAAATGTGCTATGTTCATGGCAGATTAGTTTTGAGGTAAAAAAAAAAAAAGGAATAAAAATATACTCAGCCATGCTTGTGATTTCAGGATCTCCCCTCAGGGTCTTCTGTTGGTTTGAAAATAAGTAGAATTTGTTTATCCAAATAGGCTATTTAATTCTTAATATAAAAAGAATATGTGCATATACATCATGGTTTGAGAAAAATCAGCCTAAAGTCAGTTCAAAAGAAACCAATATTGTATTTTAGTATGATATTCATGTTTGTTTCTGATTTTGAGCTTCAGGGGAAAAAAAGCACCACCTTCAAAGGAGGTGCTGGGTGTTTTCATTCTGATGGTGTCAGCTCACTGGCATCCTGCAGGGAAATCGCCAGGCCACTAATGACATAGCCCGGCACTTGAGGGTAGAGTCCACCTGCTTTTGTCTTTGTGCCCAATTGTTGTTTCAGCCGCACATCTGAACTACAGAACGAGAGGAAGGATGCTAAACTTCAGATCACAATAGCCACCTTGGATGTTTCTTTTCTGATATCTGTTCAAATACCCGTGAGCATTCCAAAAGACTGCCAGGACATCAAGGGGCCGAGAGTCAAGATGCGGAATCCAGCATGTCAGATTCCTGAGGAAGTTATCCCTAACAGGAGAGCAAGGATAAGGAAGAAGGGAAGTGACTCTGTGGGGATCCAGGCTGGTTTCTCCACCAGAAAGTCTGAAAGATCCCCCCTGGACCCACCATGCACCCTACACTCTCATCTTGCTGGGTCTACCTGTGCAGTTGTGGCTCCCAGCAATGCATTATGGGACTGGGTGAAGGGAAAGGTAATTGCAGATTAAGTCCTGAGATGCAAATTAAATACAAAGATGTTCATATGGATAGTGTGGACAACATTGTAGTTGTTATCTAATGTCATCTAGGAAGCCAACTTCTAACTTGGTGGTCTAAAACAGTAATACTGACTTTGATCAACATTTATTCTTCGATCAGAAGTGGATACCCTAGACTGGTTGTCAGGTAAATAGTTGGATGACTGAGACAGGGGATCCTGTAGCTGTTCTCATTTCAGTTTTTAGGACTGTCTCTTGATCTAGGAAGACTCAAATCCCTGGGGGCAAGAATAGCTGGAACTTTCTGTAGATGCTTTTGCTTCTTGTCATGACCAAGTTCCTGATAAGGAGCCGTTTATGGGGCCGACTTTGGCATATTGTGAGAGATTCTACATTCTCTCATGGCAGGAAGGGCATGGCTGCTGCACCAGGGTATGACTGCACACATTGCGTCTGTAATCAGGAAGTAGAGAGTGGACAGGAAATCTAAGGCTTGTCCCAGTGGCCCACTTCCTCTCGGGAGGCTCTACCTCATAAAACTCCCAAACCTGCCCACTCAGTACCACCAGCTAAAGGCTGTGTTCAAAAACATAAGCCTATGGGGACTGTTTCACATTCTAACTACATCGGCCTCTTTGGACAAATAAACAGAAGGCAAATTTGAGGTTGATTTAAAAAAAAAAAAGTAGACCACATTTTTGCACCACATTTTAGACAAAAAAAATGCTAAATAAAAAATGCACAGACATAATCATGAAAATTTGTTTGCATATAAAAGATACTTCTAAAAAATTCTACAAGCATCCAGAGAAAAATACAAATGCGACTATGTAGGATAAAAATGAGCCCAATGAGCTGGCAAGACATCGTAAGAATAGATGCACCCACAGAGCACAGTCTAAGTGGTACTGGGGAGAAAACATTTCCGACTGAAATGTCAGTTTGTGAAGAAGACGGTACACAGTGAAACAATTTAATGAAGAGCTGCAGAAAAAGACCCCCTTCTGTACTGTTATTGGAAAGCCAAAAGATCATCTCTGAGGGAACAATATGTAAAAGACAAAAGCCTCATGAATAGCAAAGACATGTTCAAAATGATTGTGACAGTTCCAGCTAAACATACCAAATTAGGTTTTGAAATATTGAAAAAATATTAGAATAAATACTTTTCTTGCTTTCTTGAGATTACTAGAAATAAACACAATAGTTTATTTGTCTATGATTCTAAATGATGTTGGCATGATTTGTGGGAAATGGAGGCGTTGAAGAAAGAGGAGGATTGGGATGGCTTTCCATTGATAGAGTGGTTGCCTAGGCACCCAGAGCCCGGACTCCATCCCTAGGACCACAAACATCATGTGTGCTGGTTCACAGCTGTTATCCCAGCACTTGGGGGTGAGAGCAGGACAATTAGAAGTTAAGTTCCTTCTCAGCTACATAGTACATTTTGGGCCAACCAAGGCTACATGAAGCCTATCTAAAGGAAGGAAAATCTTTAGATTCCAAGGAGGCTGTCAAAGCTTTTGTTTTACTGCTGGGCTCTGTGGCATACACCTGTAACCCTGTGGGGAGGCAGACGCAGGAAGATGGCAAGGATGAGGCCAGCATGGGCTACAGAGCAAGCCTCCATCTCAACATAGATTCCATTACTTGGTAGCCCCAAGCACTCCTATTGTTAGGGAAACAGGAGCTTCATGTTCAATGCCAGTTTGTGTTACATAGTGAGTCCCAGGCCAACCTGAGTTACATAACAAGAACTTTGAGGAACAACAGAAGTTATAGTATTCACGAATTTGATCTATGTTCTTAGGGTGATCTTTAAGAAAAATCTCAAATTCAGGGGCCAAGAGATGGTGCAACAGGTAAAAGCACTTGATCTTCAGGGCACACATAGCGGAAAGACAGAAACAGCTCCCACAAATTGTCCTCTGACCTTTACATACCATGAGACTCACCTGTACCCCTGTGTACAAGCACACATGCATACTAAATAAATGTAACAATTTTCAAAATCTTAAGTGCAAAGAATTAAAAAGAGATGATGTACCTAGTGTTGCCGATTACTGTTGTCGTTTTGATGGAGTCTAGAATCCTCTGGGAGATGGTCCTCTGCACACCTGTGAGGGGATATCTTAACTATGTGAACTGACGTAGGGAGATCCATCTTAAGAGTGAGGTGGGCAACTTTCTTGGCAGGGGTTGCGTGCCTGAATAAAATAGAGAAGAGAAGCTGGTTCCGAGCTTGCGTTCTTCCCATTCTCTTTCCTGAATGTGGTGCAATGTGACCAGCTACCTGGAGCTAGTGCCGCCTTGACTCTCCATCAGGATGGACTCTACCTTGAACCAGAAGCTAAAACAAGCCCATTCCCAGTCAAGTTGTTCTCCTGAAAGTTTTATCTGAATTCCGTTTCACTATTCCCTTTCCTCTCTCCAAACCTTCCCACTTATCTTTCCCCACTTTCCTTCAACTTCATGGCCTCCTTTTTCATCGGTTGTTATTTGGTGTGTTTCATCACAGCAATGAGAAAAGAAACCAAGACACTAACAAAGTGGAGAAAATAAAATTTAGGAAAAATGTAAGATAGCCTTGTGGGCTTCGGAGTCAGGGATTCCTGATTCAGAATGTCCCACTGCTCACTCTCACTGGCTGTGGTCTGGGTAATTCACCGGTACTTAGAGCCTGAGGTCTCTTGTCTGCAAAATGAAGAACTTGGATCACTCTAGAAGATATGCAAAGGCAAAGAGAGAAAACAAACCTGAAAAGTAGAAAAGGAATGTAAAAGTAAATGGGAGTTTTTCTAGATTATGGATATGCTATTTAAGAAAGGTCACATAACTTTGAGAGGCTGAAACAAATGAAAGTTTTCATGGCAAATTTCACCTGTCCCAAAAGAGAGGTCATGAACTTGGTACCTACACACACATACATGATCCACCTGTCTCCGCATTTGGGGGCAGGTGGGCTGCCATACCCAGACTGGGGATCTGAACTTGGGTCTGTCTTCATGCTTGTAAGTAAGCCTTTTGGTTAACAACCTCTCTCTCCAGCCCACGAGTTATAATTCTCAAAGTTAAAAAATGTTTTTAAAAAGGAAAATTGGAACAATTAATCAGTGGGCTTATCCTTCTAGATATTAGACTATCAGCAGCAGTAAATGGAATTGAATATTACTAGCTTGGGAACCAGCCCCTTGATGGACAGGCTAGAGCGACCACCCTGAACTAGACTCCAGCATTTATCCCAGCTTAAGAAAAGAAACCTAGCAACAACAATTTTTTAAAAATGGAGAAGGAAATGTTATTTATCAAATAGCTGGGAAAATTGATGAGCTCAAACCATGGCCTCACCATGATCACAGCCTCAAACCAAAACAATAAAAACAGATGGATTAAGGAACCACACATAGATGAACCGTTTTTTAAAAAATTAATGGCTCTCTGGTAAAGAAAAGGCATTCTAAGTTTAAAAAAACACTGTGCAAGTAATTACCAAGGAAACGCTAGACAGATTTTACTCCGACACCATTAAAACTGCTAAATGCTCTACCTCAGGATATGTGACTCGAAACAATCAAATGACAAATTGGAAAAAGTTGTTGAAGCAGCAAGGCAGACGGAGGATGTTATTAAATGAGCACAGAATGCACTCTTTCAAATCGGTAAATAAAACCCTAATACTGCCAGGAGACACAGGCAAGATCCACCCAGAACGATGGACAGAAAATGCAAACTCTGGTGCACATAGGAAAATATAACGTTCTCACAACTAATCAAATGGATATGAGATGTAATTATTCCCCCACACAGGTGGCAAAATTCTCTATATATTTATTGATTGATGAGTGTGTATGTGTGTGCACGCGCGTGTGCGTGTGTGTGTGTGTGTGTGTGCCATAGCACATGTAACAAAGCACAGCTTGCAGAAATCAGTTCTCCTCTTTCAGCACAGGAGTTCAGAGGATCAAATTTCGGCTCGGCAGCAAGTGCCTGCTGAGCCATCGTGCTGGCTGACTTCCTTAAAGAGAATGCTCTGTTGAAGTCTTATGGGAAAGGCTCCCTCACAAGTTGCTGTCCCCCCCCCCCCCCCCCCCCCGCCGCGAATGAAGGCACACAAATTCTGATCAGCCACCGGCTACCTGGGTCATCAAATTGCTCCCTCCCTTTGCACCACTAATCCCCTGCTGGTGCCTCTAACCTGAGAAAGTAGCTGGAGACACAAACACTAAAGATAAATACCATGCTTTACTGTACAATGTTTATTGAGTCATTTTTATAACATGGAGAGATTGAAGGAGTCTATGTCTTACAAGACTAGCAAAATTAAATTTTCCTTCTGTTTCCTCATGTTGTTTCAACTATGTACCTGGCTCTTTATTCTTTTGACACAGTGTCTCACTAAGTTGCCCAAGCTGACCTTAAACTCCATAGCAAAGCAGGCCTGAAGCAGGCAATCCGTCGCCTCAGCATCCTGGGTAGTTTAGATTATATGCACATCTTACCAGGTCTAGGAAAAAAACAGCAGTTTTAATCCTCAACTACTTTTTAAAAAAAATCGTTAAAAAGCAATGTATGACTGGGGAAATGTTGGTAAGGCAAGTGACCCAAGGATTCTGAATGGTGTCACTGCCCACCTATAGCATACACAAGACCGTGGGTTCTACAATCAAGAGTCATGAATTAGAATTGCAATCTACCATGTACTAGATTTGACTATAATTTGACATAAGATAACTGACTTATGTAATCCTCAGTTTACCCACCTTAAAGATGGGAATCAACACAAGAGCTGGAAAGATATGAAACAACATACTGGTCAGATCAAAGTGTTATTTTGTGTTAAATACCTTCCACACACCTAGCCCATAAATGGAAGGTTTTACATTCAAACACTTAGGAATTAGCTTGCATTATGCAAACAACATCGAAACATTCCCTGATGCAAAGGATACTGTACACATTTCATCATACCTGGACCCAATTGTCTTGGTTAATAGAACTCTGGGACCACCACATCCCTCCCTTACCCTACCCCCACTTAGTGGGGTGAGTGCAAACTGAACAGCTGTCCCAGTCCTCTTCGGGGTCTTAGCAGATCTGACACGACCATGCTATCTACTTTCTAGTCTGTGTCTTCCACTTTCTGATCCAAAGCCCTCTTCAGGAATGGATGGTGATCAGGCCCCAAGGTGGTGACTCCCTCAACCTGTTGATGGGAAAGAAATGGGCAAAGACTGCAGCATATCCGGGACATTTTCAGATCTCCTGAGCAAAGATCCCAGCAAGCCTGGGGGAGCAGCCCTTAGAACCACTCACCAAAACTATGTGAAAGCAGAATCTGCGGAGATAAATTGACTAACAGAGATGCAGCTGCAGGGGCATGTGTAGCCAGAGAACACCCGCCCTCCCCAAGACCTAGGGAAGAGAATTTCCAGAGGTGGCATTTCTTCCTATTTTTACCATTCATTGGGGGAGGGGGAAGGGGTGTCAGCAAGGAAGAATTACAAAGACAGACATGTAATTGCTGATACAAAGGCACAGTTGAAGGGGAGAAGAAGGGTCTCCAGATGGAACCCCAAACACTGAAGGAAACACTTTGTCGAGAGCAAAGCCAAGCCCTCTCGGAAGACACAAAGCCAACACGCCACCATCCAGATCTCCTCTGGAGCACAAAAGGCCTACCCTTCCCAGGTGGCCAACATACCATGTGGCCTGAGAATTGAACTTGGGTACTTTGGTTTGGGACCACAGGAAGGTAGGGGAACACAGGCCTCAAGTGTGAGGGTCTGCAGTCATCAGCCTTCTGTGAAGAGCAGTAGCAAAGCTGACTTAATCCAGGGCTAAAACTATGAAACAGCTAAGGGGCAGTCATTTGTTACATCCCTGCATTGAAAAGTCTTCATGATCAATAAGACGTCCTGCTGCAAAGGCAATCAAGGGCAGTGGCGTAAATATGATAACGGTGTTAGGATACGGTAACGGGCAGACTCGGAGCCAGTCTTCTTGGTCTAAGTCTATCAGCAGTAGTACTTCCTTGTCTATATTCATGGCTCTCCTCTCTTTCTCTGTCTCTGTCTCTCTTTGTCTCTCTGTCTGTCTGTCTGACTCTCTCTCTCTTTCTCTCTCTCTCTCACTCACTCTTGCTCTGTCTCTGGAAAACCCAGGTGTTACAGATGCCAGAGACACACAAAGGTGCCAAAAGGACAAATGAGCCTGCTTAGAGTTTTCTCACTACCCAAGCTACAATTTGAGCATCCAAAAGGATATAATAATTGTGGTTAATTGAAACGTGATGAGTTTGTGAAAGACATAATTTCGCAATGATATTCAGAAAGAAACTTAATTTGAACTCTGCTATAGGTAATTAGGATGAACACAGAAGTTTGGCTATAAAGAGGTATGTTTAATCTTTTATTAATTTTAATGAGAGGTGGTTAATATAAATTGGTATTTTATTTCTTCTACTAACTCTGCTTGATTTTTAAAAACTAGTGAAGCTCATTTCTATCTGCCCAAGTACCAGGAAGGAGTAAATTAGGCAAACTGCCTTGGGAAAACATACAGATACATAGAAACACCAGAAGAGAAAATGAACACCAGTGGACACACACAAACCTAGACAAAGATTCAGAACTGAATTCTAAGAAGAAATTTGTCAGGTGTTTTAAAGGAGGGACACTGGGCACTACCTCAGTTCAAGCTTTTCTAGCCTGAGGGCTCTAGCTGGCCTTAGGACCGTGTGACTTTTCCTGGGAAAACAGGAATGAGCTCCTCCTTGCCCCAGATTGGACACAGCTGACAGGCTGAAGACACAAGTCAAACCGAGTCTGGCATGCTAAGACAATAGCTACTTCTAGGATTATGAGTGAATGATTATTTAATAAGGAGCACGGTGACTCAGGAATCGGTGTGACTAGCAAGCTCGTGCCAGCACAGGTAACAACTCATAGTGGCATCGCTAGAGCTCCTTACGCAACGTGAGGGCAACTCCTCCAAAGAGCCTTCTCTGCTGCTTGCTGATTTTATCACTTCGATGACTTTCTCAGATGTGTGTGCGCCTCTGCCCTCCCTATTCCATGAAGGAATATTTCAATTCAGAGGAAACAGCTACACAAATGTCCATTAAATACAATGAGCACCATTCAGGCACTATACATTTTTGTTTGCTTGTTTGTTTTGAGGTGGGCGAATATTCCAGCTTATAGGTTACAGGAACTCAAGCAGGGTAGGAACCTGAAGGCAGGAACTAGAAAAGAGGAATTCCATTGGGGAATAATTCTTCTTTAATTTAATTTAACTATTTATTGTTTTTAATTGAGCTATACGTTTTCCCCACTCCTCTTCCTCCTTCCCGTTTCCCCTTCCACACAGCCCCTTGCTCCCACAGTCCCAATTTACAAGGAGAGCTTGTCTTTTTCTCCTTCCTAGGCAGATCTATGCATATCTCTTTTAAGGTCTTCTTTGTTGTCTAGATTCTTTGAGATTGTGGACTGTAGGCTGGAGAAATGCTTCTTGTTGATTTGCTCTCCACTGCTCCCTTAGTTTGGCTAGTTTGGTTTCTTTACTGTTTTCTTTTATTGAAAATAGATTCTTTTCTCATGCAGCATATCCTGATTATAGATTCTCCTTCGTCTGCTCCCTCCAGTTCCTCCCTTCCTTCCACCCTCTGGATCCATTCTGTTTCTGTCTCTCATTAAAAAAGAACAGACTTCTAAGAGATAACAACCAAACAGGACAAAATAAGATAAGGTAAAGTAATAATTGTCCTATTGTAACTAGACACAGCCAGCCAAAAGGAGGAAAAGAGTCCTCAAGAGCAGGCAAGAATCACAGACCCACTGGTTCTCATAGTCCGGAGTCCCATAAAATACTAAGCTGATAGCTATAACATATAAGCAGAGAACTTGGTTAAACCCATGTAGACCTGTGCTTGCTGCTTCAGTCTCTGTGAACTCATGTGCACCTTGCTTAGTTGATTCAGAGGACTTGTTATCCTGGTATCTTCTATCCCCTTTGACTCTTACAATCTTTCCACCTCCTCTTCTATGGGATTCCCTGGGCCCTAGGAGAAGGGATTGGTGAAGACCTCCAGTGTAGATTCTCTCGCCACAGAATGTCTGGCTGTGGATCTCTGCATCTGTTTCCATCCACTGCCATGGGAAGTCTCTCTGATAATGACTGGATAAGGCACTGCTCTGTGAGTATAGCAGAACATCTGGACTATCTAGTCTCTAATTCTTGGTTACCAAAGCAGGATTAGGTATGGGTTCTTTCTCATGAGATGGGCCTTAAGTCGAATCAGACATTGGTGGGTTACTTCCACAACTTCTGTACCACCATTGGCCCCCTACACATACTCCCCCCCCCACACATACACATAATTAAAATAACAGGAAGTTATTTTTCAAAAAGAAAACTGTATTTATATTCTTAAGAAATGTAGAAGATGATCTAGTGGTTAAGAGAATTTGCTGATCTTTCAAAGAACCTGGATTTGGTTCCCAGCATCCATGGTGGGCACCTCACAATGATCTACAACTCCAGATTTAGGGGACCCAATACCCTCCCTGGTTTCTGTGCATGACCACAAGCCACCCCACTCCCACATCACACACACATGCACACACACAAAAAAACATAAATAAATAAAAACAAACCTTAAAAAAGCTAGAAATATAGGTGGCATTTAAAAATAATGGTGGAAGATAAGGTGTTCACATTTTAGGAAGGTATATAGACCTAAGTACAGTAATGTTCTTTATGATCGCTATATTTGTATAGGTTTTGTTTGGTTGTCTTGTATGTTTAGAATGTCAAGGGAAACACAATAAATTTTCCCTTAAAACATATGACACACGGTAGATTTTTTAAAATGAGCTTTCCAGGTTCGTTTCCATTGCAGGTTGGAGAGGAAATGTCAGGGTGGAGTGGGTTATAAGTTAATATAAGCAGGTGAGACAGGAAAGGAAAGACAGACGAGGCAGTTAGCATGGCGGAAAAGTGTGAGCAAGTGCCAATAAGCAGCGGGGTTAAGATTAATATTTCAAGGCAGCGCTTTTAAAAGTCAGAACCGATGCAGAGCAAAACAGTGTGGTTTCCGGCACAACATGGAAACTAAGGTGCCCACAATGGGTGATTTGAAGGGACTGGTTAGTTCAAGAAATAGGAGAGGTTGTGTGGAAAAAAGAAAATGCAAGTCCATGGAGACATGCTGTCTTGCTTGTTTATTTTAGAGGCTGAAGACCCTTGAATCCAACACCTTCAGCTGTCAACTTGACACGGTCCAGAGTTACCTAAGGGAGTCTCCGTTTGCAGGGATGGGGGTATGTTGGTCAGATGGATTGAGGTCATGTCTGTACAGACATTTTCTTAATAACTGATGTAGGAGGGCCCAGTCTATTGTGAGTGGTACTATCTTTAGGCAGGGAGTTCTGGGCTGTTTATAGTAAGGAAAGTTAGTAGTAAGGAAACGTACTACTGTAGAAGAGTCTTAAAATAGATATGAAAGAAATGTAAACGGAGTTACCAAATAACAGAGGTGACAATGCCCCAAATAGACGTCTTTTGCCAACAAGTAAAAACATCCAGTGCCAGATATGGGTTATGTTACAGTTGAGTCATTGGCCAAAGGGGGCCCATGTCAACCCCCAAACAACTCAGGCTATTTCTAAGTCTATTGGTTGCTCTCCACAAACTGATGGCAAGGCCCTGTTACTTACAAATCTCATTGAACATGGAGAAGTTGAACTAGCTCCTAACTGACTAATGTTCAGGGTATTGGAAGGTACTTTGAATGCTACTAGAGAAGAAAGGCAACCACCAACCCAGCTACAAACCCTGGAATCTACAATGGTGGCCTGACTGCATGATAGTGGCACAGATGTTGTACAAGTAACCAACCAACCACTCTCTGATTGTATCTAAGGTCCACTCTATGAGATGGAATACATGCTTGACACTGCTCATGTGGCCAAGAACCTGAGATTAGATAGGTTACGGGTCTAGGGGTTAACCAAATTCTATAGTTCTATTAAAGAAATATAGCAATAAAACGACTCCTAACAACATTATGCTATACTCATAGATCAGTGCGCTGCTCAGACATCATCAGAGAAGCTTCCTCTTACAGTTGGAATTAACACAGAGACCCACAATTAGACATTGTGTAGAAAGTGAGAGACTTTGGAACACTCTGTCCTAAATGGTACGTCTTCATCTAACCCCTCCTTTTGGGGCTCAGGGAGCTATGCAAAACAGGAGGCAGATTTGACACCAAGGAAACAGGGTCTTCTAGACACAACACAGTTGATGCACCAATGAACTCACAGCGAGTACAGTAATGCAAGGAGCCAGCACAAGCTCAAGCCAGGTTGGGGTAGAGTCCCAGCACTGAGACAGGAGAATGAACATGAGTTCCTATCCCTAGTTAAGAAGGTGTCTACAATTGACAACTGTTTGCAAAGAAAAACTTCATTTTCTCACTGAATATATCAACCACCCTTAAGGGCAGGTATGGGTCAAGCCTAGCAGTAGATGGTCAATGTAAAACCAACTCAGGGGTATTTGCGTAGATAGCTTGTCTTTTGCATGTGCATTATGGCTTCTGATTTTGTGTTTTTATGGGCTTTGATTTGTGTGTGTGTGTGTGTGTGTGTGTGTGTGTGTGTTTCTCTGTGTATGTTTTTCTCATGCTTTTTCATTGTCTTTATTTTTTTGTTTTTGTTTGTTTGCTATAGAGAGAGATGGAAGCCTGGAGTTGGGAGGGTGGGAAGATGGAGGGAATCTAGGAGTAGCTGGGGGAGTGGAAAGCATGATCAGAGTATTTCACATGAACATTTTATTTTCAATAAAAAAAGGACTATTGAAAACAAAAGGCCAGGTAGCGGAGCCCAGGGAACATGCTAGCAGGCAGGGCTCCTACATGATTTCTGCTTTAGTTCCTACTTGAGCTCCTGCCCTGACTTCCCTCAATGATGAACTGTGACCTGGGAGTTGTAGGATTAATCCCTGTCTTTCCCTAAATTGCCTTTATTCATGGTATTTATCACAGCAACAGAAAGCAAATCAGAACACTAACCTGTCCGGGTCTGTCCTTACCAGGGAGGTGGAAAAGTCTATGTGCTCTGGTTGTGGGTTTGGGCCAATAGGGTCTTTTGGGGTGCATGATATCTGAGTGGAAGGCGGAGAATTTTTTTCTAACTAGGGACTCAATGTGACTTGCCACTTTGTGCCCCCACAATCATGTCACAGACCTCCAACTGTGAGTCAAAATAAACACACCCTAAACTCTCCCTCCCTCCCTTGCTTGCTTGCTTTTTGTTTGGAGGAGGCAGAATGGTTTACTTCATCTTAAAATTCCAGGTTGCAATTCATCATTGTGAGGAAGTCAAGACAGGATCTCCAAATAGCTAGTCGCACCTCAACCACAATCAAAAACAGAAATGAAAGCATAGATGCCTGCTCTTTCAGTTTCCTGACTATCCCCCCTTCCACTTTTTTAAAAAGGAAAACTAGCATATCTTTTGTTTATTTTTGGACGGTTTCACACATAAACACATACTCCACCAACTCCCCTCCCTTTCCCTTCAGGCACCCCATGTCCCTCTCCCTCGACCATGTCCCTTTCACCCTGACTATGCCCCCCTCGCACTGTCATGCCCACTCAGATTTATCCACGGTATCAATGTTTAAATAATCCACTGGAATCCAACTAGTGCTGCCTGTGAGGTTATTGATGGATCTCATTGGCTTGATCTTATTCAAGCCTTGTGCAGGCAGCCATGGCTACAGTGAGTTCATGAGTTCAAGGGCATGTCATGGTCAAAGGACTGAGTTAGAGCACATCCCCAGTCTCTTACATTCTTACCGCCCCTCCTTCTGTGACGTTCCCTGAGCCTTGCGGGGCAGAAGGGGTTGATGTGGATGTCCCACTTAGAGAAGACTATTCAATGGTCACTTATGCTGACCAGGCACGAGCCTCTGCATCAACCGCCAACTATCATAGACTGAAGCTTCTCTGGCCAAAGTCAAGGGCAGCACTAATCTATAATCCTGTCCTTCCTTAAGTAGATTTGTCACATATTGTGTTACAGCAATGAAAAAGACCTGATCCGGATGTGGAACACTGCCTGACACCTCCCCAAACTGCTCTCCGACGTTTCTAGGCAGGTAGTGAAGGACGGAGCGAGGGAAAGGTAATAGCGTAACTCTGACTCTGGATTATACGGATTATACGCAGGTGAGCTCAGAAACTTTGTCCCTCCCTCCCCCTCCCCGAGAATCCTGTGCCTCCAACTTTTTTTACATTAAAGCCAATCAGTTATCTGGTATTTGTTGTCGGGTCCTTCATTCTTCTGACCTTGGGTCCCCAGAGTCTGGGAAGCTAGCAGCAGGGATGGGGAGTTCTCACCTGTTTTGATCTCTCTTTGAAATCTGGGCCAGCTCTCTGGAAAGAAACAAGCCTTGTATTCTGGGGCACAGCTTTTGTTCTCAGACTTCAAAGTCTAACATTGGAATAAAAAGTCTTCTCCCCATATAAGCCTATGGATTTTCCCAGGGGAGAGGGACGGATTTATGTTTAATCAAATTTGGGGGAACGATCAGGGTGCGAGCCAGCTTCACGGACTTCTCTCTGGAAGAACCTCAGTCACTGAGCATGCACATTGGATTCGAGCTTGCAGGAAGCGTGGCGTGCTGCTCCATATGACAGGAGACAGAGACAGAGACCCACATTGGAGCACCGGACAGAAATCTCAAGGTCCAAATCAGGAGCAGAAGGAGAGAGAGCACGAGCAAGGAACTCAGGACCCCGAGGGGTGCACCCACACACTGAGACAATGGGGATGTTCTATCGGGAACTCACCAAGGCCAGCTGGCCTGGGTCTGAAAAAGCCTGGGATAAAACCGGACTCGCTGAACATAGCAAACAGTGAGGACTACTGAGAACTCAAGAACAATGGCAATGGTTTTTGATCCTACTGCACGTACTGGTTTTGGGGGAGCCTAGGCAGTTTGGATGCTCACCTTACTAGACCTGGATGGAGGTGGGTGGTCCTTGGACTTCCCACAGGGCAGGGAACCCTGATTGCTCTTTGGGCTGACTAGGGAGGGGGACTTGATTGGGGGAGGGGGAGGGAAATGGGAGGCGGGGAAGAGACAGAAATCTTAAATAAATAAATAAATAAATAACATATAACAGTTCGATATTGAAATATAAAAAAGAAAAGAAAGAAACCAACAGGAAAAGTCAGGATTTATTTTCTGGTCTCCTTTTGTTTCTAACCAAACGTAAATATTGGATCTAATGGATAGTACAATTCTTTTCGACAGGGCTGTCTCAAAGAACAAGACAGAGAGACAGGGAAAAGTCACGTATCATGGGGACTGGTTCCTCACCAGCTCTTCACTCATTGCTGGGACGAGATACTTAATAAGAAGCAATTTAAGGAGGACGGGGTTTATTGAGTTCACAGGTTGTAGGTCTAGTCCATCACAGCAGGGTTGGAATGGCAGCTACAATGGCTCTCAGGGTGGCAGGAGGGTGAGGCAGCTGGTCACATTCTGCCCACACTCAAGAAGCAGAGAAAGATGAATGCTTGTGCTCAGCACACTTTCTCCTTTTGGGTCATACCACAGCCAACGGGATGATACCACCCACATTTAAAAGTACGTCTTCCCTCCACGGTTAAAATTCTCCGGAAGCAGCCTTACAGTCACAACCAAGAGGTGTGTCTTGTAGGTGATTCTAATTCCAGCTTAGGTGATAATGAAGATTAGCTATCAGGGTATTTTATTTCAGTAACTGAGAAACCTACATAGATTTCTCTCTCACCAGCTGGAGAACCAGGAAAACCAGCAGCATGACTGAATGCAGGGCTGTAGACTTGAGAATAAGAACTGATGGTCTGATCTACAGTGGTACAGAAATGCTGTTGGAATCTACAGGCAAAAGAAACTTGGAGAGATGACATGCAACGGAGAGGTTTGTGTCTGCTTCCAAAGAGCAGGTAAGAATATAGCCTCCCTCATGCTACCATTTTGTTACGATGAACTCCCAGGAGGCTAGGTGGCCCCTTTTCACACCAAGGGTGGATGTTACACATTCTATTCACCTGTTTGTATACAATCTTTACTAATCACACCTGGGAAAGCCAAATACTCCATTTAAACACAAAACTGCCCAAGCTTCCTTTTTACTACAAGAGAAATGGGATTGGTATTTACTAAAGACTTGGGTGTAAAATGTATCACCAGCTACCTGAATATTTCTTAATGTAATCAGGTTTCGGCATCCTAAGTCAACCAACCCAAGTATTTCAGTCCATTTTATGTTGCTATAACAAAATACTTCACACTGGATAACTTAGAGGAAGCGGATTTTATTTTCTCTTACCTGTACAGGCTGTGTAGTCTGAGATCAAAGTACTGTCGGGATGTCCTAGTGAGGTTGGTACTCTAAGGTGGCATCTATGCGTTCTCCATCGGGGAGGAGTACTGTGTCCACAAGCCACAGAAGGGCAAGAGAATGGGATGCTGCCTGAATCCCCCTTTAAGTCCTTATTCACACCTATAAATGAGGAGCCCTGTGACCTATTAACCCCTTAAGGAGTCCCATTCTTAAGGCGGTAACAGTGGCAACACCTGGGTTTTAGAGACCGCATAGTGATGCCATGAAGCAAATACAGACCTTGACATGGGAAGAAGAGTAGGCACAGCATGGAGTGGTTGGGTTAATGACTGTCTGAATGAGTGAGTGGATAAATAAGGGGATCAATGATGAATGGTGACCTGCCACCCACTGCCCATCTCAAAGCCAAAGGCTCATCCCGGAGTGAAATCCTCACGGCAGCATGAAGCCGAGGGTGGGAGGTAGGAGACTATTTTCCTGGGGTGTAATTGCTTACCTGGGCTCCAGATAAAACAAGATTAAGGAGGTCTTCCTCCTTTTCACCTGATGATTGATATAGGAAGCTGTCTATCCAACCACCCAAGCCCCATTCCCGGTGACCACTTGTCCAACTTTGGTTTGAGGATGGCAGACAAGTGACAAACAAGCAGCATTCTCGAATGTTCTCAACTCCCTAACCATGTCCCTGTCTCCAAGGACACACACACACACACACACACACACACACACTGGTGTCCCGATGTTTCACCACCCAATTCAAATGGAACAAGCAAAGACTGAACATAATATATTCATGTTTCCTCATTGTTTAGGACCAGCAAAGCTTGGTGGAGAAGAAGAATGACTTTCATTTCATCTCATCTGCACGAGCTCTCCTGTAACTCACCAGTTCTGCAATGGAGCGAAGTGGACAGTTCTTCATTGTGCACCTTTATCATGCAACTCTTAAAGCAGAACGCTGAAAATACAAGAATAGGTGCTTGACCTTATAGTGATCTAGCACATCACCTCTCTGAGTCCTGAGGCAGCCACACTAGCGGGGAAGCCCTGGGTACGGCTATTGTAAGACCATATCATGAAAGAGATGCTTTTTGGCCGTCACGTATCAGAAGTCACAGAAAACACCTCTGGAGAAGAGCTGGATAGGCACTGGATTGTGCTCAGATGAAGAGGATTGCTGAAGTGGTGCCTGCCACACACAAGCTTGAAAGGGTGCTTACACAAACCTATTTCCAAACCTACTTCTCCAATGCCATGCTTCTTAATCCACTCAAGTTTTGACATCCCAAATCAACCAACCCAAGTGTTTCTGTCCGTTTATATTGCTGCAACAAAATGCTTAACACTGGCTAACTTAGAGGAGCAGAACTTTATTTATCCTTGTGCAGTCCAAAATCAAGGTACTGTCAGATTGCCCAATGAGGGCGATGCTCCTCTTCCAAAATGGCATGAAGGAAAATGATGGCATGGGCTCCTACTGTGGGATATTCATTTTCACTGCTGGTACCCAACCTCTCCCATGCCGTTGGTGCTCAGTGGAGTGCTGATGAGATGCTGTCTTCACTGTGAGCGTGACTGTCCTCTCAATAAAGGAACTTGACTCATGGGCACTTGTGCAGTTCTTTCGGTTACTTTTATGCAGTGATGGAGATGGCCGCTGATTGTGGATACAGGGTAAGAGAGTGAGTCTGATGGGAAGGAGCAGGTATTCGTTATGGAGAAGGAGTTCTATGCGCTTGCTCGAGGCAGAAGCAAATAGCTGAGGTCAAGGCAAATTGTGTCTAAGAAACAGGGTAGATTTCTAAGAAATTGGCTAAAAATGAAGGCTGACACTGAGTCAAGCAGAAGACAACCGACGGGCAATAAGCAACCAAGGGATTCTTCAGGCTGAAGGCAAATGTGAAGCAAAGAATGCAAGGAGCCTTTATGATAGAGGCAGCATTTTGGCTGCTGTTGTTGCTGCTGCTGCTGCTGCTGCTGCAATTCAGGGAAACTTCCTATCCCTTTTGGCCATTCCTGTCTTGATCAGGGTACAGATTTTCTCCTAAAAAAAAAAAAAAAGAAGCTACATCTCTATTTGGCTCCAGACATATTTCTAGGCCCACCACAGTTGCATGTCCACAGCTATCTATCACACTGTGTGAATGTGGAATCTCTGACACAGGTTACAGGCTCATAGACTAGATGGTGCATTTCCAGCTGGCAATGCTGATAATAGGGGACTGTACCATGAGAGCAACAATCTCATTCATCACTGGGTTCATAACTGAATGAACACTGAGGAGGTGGTGTCTGGTTAGAGGAGGCTGCTATGGGCATGTCTTTGAAAGCTGTACCTTATCCCTACTCTCTCTTTCTCCTTCTCGTGTGTGTGTGCGGGCACATGTGCACATGCGTGCACACATGTGTGTATGCGAGTACACTCATACAGATATTGATCCAGGCATTGCTTTTTAATTATTATCAGGCCTACCTTTTGAAATATAGCTAAGTCTGCAGAGAGGCAACCAAATATCCCAGGAAAGATATCTCCCAAACATAACCAAGAGGAAGTATAAGAGAGAGCCTTAGGGAGTCTCAGGCACTATCTGTTACTTCTTTGAGCTAGACCCTGGAGGTCACAGAATGGGGTGGGAGTGAGCAGTTGGAAAGAGATAGTCTTCACGTTTTACAACTGGGGGGAGTCCATGACAACCACACCCTGTCCAGTTGGCGCTGACAAATCCACTCCGAGCTTCTCCACATCTAGGGTACTTTTTCTTGATTATGTTCCTGAATTAATTGAGGAGGATCTGGGATTAAAGATTGACCTTCTCTGAAGGAGAATCCATTAATGGGAACTGAGACTTCAAGCTAATAATGGAATTTATCTAAACAAACCCCGGGGCTTAGGAGATGGACCAAAGCAAAGAGTCAGAATGAGATCCAGCCTGTACCTTCTTGGAAGGAATTAGAAAACTGAGCTAAAAGAAATGTTCTTGGTGGTAGGGTTGCACGCCCAAGTTATTAGGGGAAAATGTATTTATGCAATGTTTAAAATTATTAAACAAATATGTAATTTATTCTCCCTTATAAGTGAAGCAGCAGCTGTAACAGAATCCCAGAGAACACTGGGAGTTATATGCTATTTCTGCAAAGAGAAGCTGTGTACATAAGCAAGTGCCAGGATGGAGAATAGGGAAAATCCTCCTTCTAGCTTGTATATTATACAGAGAAGAAAGGGAGGAGAGTATGGGTACTAGAAGTCAAACCTAATTATCTTGATATCTTTACCCAACGAATGACTAGGAAACACATATCCAGACCACCACTTTTGTTGACTTCATTCATATTAATTCTTGACATTCTCTTCTGCAGTGTGTGTCTGTGTGTGTGTGATTTTAGTGTGTGAATTTTGCAAGCTTTTGCAATCATCTTGCAATGAAGCTAAATATATATTCATTACAAGAATATATAAAAATGAAGAAAAATAAAGACTCAGTCCAAATAATTAAATGGTCTTTGGTTTCAGAAAGAAAGCGAAAAGACCTACACATGTTTACTTTATTCATCTAGGAAGTGTTGGAGAAGTTTGTCTTCTCTTCTGTTAATAAATGAAATATTGGGTGTGCATGTGCGTATGATGTGTGTGTGTGCATATATGTGTGGTGGCGGATTGGCAGGCATAGAGTTAATGCTAAGGTTGCTAAATATTTCATGAGATGGAAAGTGACGCAGAGCACATCACAAACACATGCACGTGCACATGCACACACACGCACACACACACACCATATGTTATTGTTCAGAGAATTAGAACATGATCAAGTTCACGTAACACTAAAATATGCTGCACATAATTTTAAGCTTTCTTTGATGATTCAGAAACTATTTTAGGTTCCTGCTCCTCTGGGTTATTACTATGAACATAAGATATTATCATGCAATTCTGCAAAATCTAAGTTGTTCACATTTCTCTGGCTGTTTTATTCTGAGTGAATGAGAGTTTTAGAGCAATGTTTTAATTATTGTGCGGAATTAAAAGTGAAGGTCCAGGTCATCCCGAGTTGTGACTGGGAAAAGAGAAACATCTAAGATTGTGAGGATCGTGAAAACTACAGCTTGTACTCTTTGGGTGATGAGTTCTCAAATCTTATCCACAATTCCCATGCAGGAAGAATTCATGTTTACTTAAAGAAGTGAGAGGGCATTTTAATAGAGAGATTGTATTTTAGCAAGGTCTGCAGGTAACAGTCAATTCACTGAGACAAGGGGCCATTTCAGATGAAGTAAGGATGGGAACCCAGATCCGGGGAAATGCTGAGTAAAGCCGCTCACTTCTCAAAATATTAAAGAGATGGTGTGTGGAATATTAGCATCTATCCCCTAGCCCTGCCCAGAAATACAGAATTGGGGACCAGAAAAAGGAATGAGCTTCTAAGTGCAATGCTGTTCTTTCAGAGGACTGGAGTTCATTTCCCAACTTCATGTCTTACCAAACTCCAGCTCCAGGCTCTCTGATGCCCTTTTCATGCATGTATAACACACACACCACCACCACCACCACCACCACCACCACCACTACCACCACCACCACATGCAGTCCTGATAAATGAAAGTTTAAATTACTCTGTGATTCACAGGGAAATGAAATCTAGAGAAACCTTGGCTGAGCATATTGCTGGTACTATTTGCACATGAGACCAGAAGTTTTGCCCCACATTAAAGCCCTGATACCATGAAAATGAATTTGAACCTTTTTCTGTATGTCATAGAAAACATTAATATCTTCGAAGTAGATATTGAATTGCAGAATGCACCCTAGCCCATCAGGATTCATGCTGTCCTTACTATACAGGAAGGTCCAACGAGCTTCCTCATGTGATACTCTCCTGAACTCGAAGTCCTGACCCGGTCCAGCAGGCTACAGATCACTGCTGGGACTGTCAGTGGCTATATGCCACCTACTGTTGAGACTGTCATCAAAGAAGAGTATCGCTCTGGTTCCTGAACTTTGTATGACTATTAATAGGGAGAAATAGCTTAAAACAAGAACTTAATTTTTAATTAAGCAGGGAGTTTTCTTCTAAATTTGTTACTATAAAAGAATACATATGCCTGAATTATTTAAGCATAAAAGAAATTTGTTTGAGTTTACAGTTTGGGCTTCATTAGTCTCTGTTAAGAGACTCACATTACAAAATCAAGTATTTATTTGCAAAGATAATGAAGCGGGCATGAGAAAGGAAACAGAAGACCAGAGCCTTGCTTTATAGCATCCTTGTGATGGGCAAGCCCCCCGTGATCTAATTATCCATTAGAGGTCTTAATATTATTCCACTGAGATTCAAATTTCAGCCTGAGTTTTGGAAGGGACAGAGAGCACTCAAGTCATACCATGAGGACCATTGAGCATCTAAAGACACTTGACAAATGAACGGGACACGACATGGCACTTCTAGCAGGGCCTGACTTGCAGCCATGGCATACCTGGCTTTGTTTCAGGCCCTGGGGAGTCAAAGTGAAGTATGTTCTTCTGAGGTAACTCAAACCTAGACACAGAGGCAAGCAGAAAGCCTACAGTTTCCAAGTTTCAGGGGAGGAGTCCAGTAGCTCTCGTGTGGCACAAGAGATCCCCGTGTGAGTGACTGTGGGTTGCAGCATGTCTAACTTAAAGAGGAGGGGCTGCACACCAGACCACATATGGAGATGCAAGGCTTCGGGGTAGCAGTCAGAGGGCAAGCATGCAGGAGGAGGTGAGAACGGGAGTTGAAAGGCCTTTCTATGAGCGACAGCATTAGAGAATGTGAACTTTATCCCATAGGAGAATGCATGGAGATTCTAAAAAGAATATAGGCGGAATTGCATTTTTCAGTAAATATTTTGTTGATAGCAAGGACAGTGAATGAAAAGAGAGTAACACAGGACATGCCCTACTTAGGAGTCTAGTTCTGCAATCCAAGAAACAGGCGTAAGAGCCTGGATAGAGAGGGTGTAAGGGGCGTAGGGGTAGAGGGTACATTTCTGACCTGTAAGGAAGCGGTCGGGGTTAGAGCTTGTCAACTAGATTGTTGTGAGTGTTTAAAAAGGAGAAGAGTCCAGTGATGCATTAGGGTGCAAGATGGACATTAGGGGGAGACTCTAATTTAATTAGAGGTTTTTGTCTTTGAAGGACCTTGTGGCATTTTGCTAGAGGAATTCAGTGTGGACCTAGGAGCTTGGTAGAGGCTGAGAGAGGGAGATAGATGTTTTCGAAGCATGGAAGTAGAGACTTTTGTGGAGTAGAAGGTAGAGAAGAAAGGAGTAAGGTGTGAGAAGAGGGATTAAGAAAGGCTTTTCTTCCCAGCACTCGGGAGGCAGAGGCAGGCGGATCTCTGTGAGTTCGAGACCAGCCTGGTCTACAAGAGCTAGTTCCAGGACAGGCTCCAAAACCACAGAGAAACCCTGTCTCGAAAAAACCAAAAAAAAAAAAAAAAAAAAAAAAAAAAAAAAAAAGAAAGGCTTTTCAATGGCAGGGAAAAGTAGGGGTTATAAAATGACCTTACAAAAGAGCCAGGGCAGAAAAAAAAATGAATCATGGAATTAGTCAAAGGACATGGAGAAAGTGCAGGCAAGTCTGTATAAATCACCATGAGACCAAGTGGATTGGGAGCTAGAAAAATAAAAGCCATTGTGTGGGTGATGTGAAGGTTCTAGGTATCCTTAAAGAAGATGGACTCCGTGGAGAATGGGTATAGGATGTAACCTAGGCAAAGGGGGAACACATCATGCCATAAAGTTTATCTGCAGCCAATGGAATACAGAACCTTATAAAATAGGAGAGATCACAGATATATAGTTTTTAATGTATCAAATTCTCTCCTGTGGAAATGCAATTTATTGCCTGTCGTGGAATATTCCTTTACACTGTGTGAAGATATGTCACTGTGATTGGTTAAATAAAAGCTTAATGGCCAATAGCTAGGCAGGATTTCCAGGCCGAGAGGATGCTAGAAAGAAGAAGGGCGGAGTTACCAGCCAGATGCAGAGCAATCTGGATGGGCACTACAGAGATGAGGTAATAAAGTTCTAGGCAGAAAGTAGATTGATAGGAATGGGTTAATGTAAGTTCTGAAAGCTAGTTAGAAACAAGTCTAAGCTATCTGCCAAGATTTCATAATTAATAATAAGTCTCTGTGTCGTTATTGGGGAGCGGATGGTCCTGACAAAAAAGTCCGATTATAAATGCCTTACAACCCCTATCCCTTACCTCTATTTTTTCTAGGAGAGTAATACTATGTCATTGATAATTGTGAAATGAATGACTTTTCAAAAATTCATGAATGAGACATTTTGGTTATCTTAACCCTTCAATCACAATTTTTAAATGTTTGAATGAGAATTGTCTCACTTTGATGAACTGGAGTTTCCACTCAGATTTGGAGAAGTGAAAATGATGAAACTTAATAAACTTGCCCAAAATTGTTCTTAGTTTTTCTTGCCAGTATTGTCCAATTTTGTTAAAAATTGGGTGACTGGCATGAATCTTTCCCTCAAAATGTACTCAATTCAACTAGGTTTCAATTATAAACACGCCAGGAAGGCTTATTTACTCTAGGATACACAAAAGTGGGAAAGGATATGTTGGGATTAAGATGCAGATCCATAAAATATCTGTATAAATACAGCCAACACCTTGCTTTTATTGACAAATAAAACCAATGTTTATTAAAGATCAGCCACATCTGGGTTACTTGGTAACTGTTACGGTTTGAATCTAAAATGTCCTCCCCTACAGATTCATGTCTTTCCCCACCCCCATTGGTGGCACTTTTGGGGAGACTGTAAACCTAAGGAGGTAGGTTCTAGCTAGAGGAAGAGGATTACTATGGGAGAGCCATTGAAATTCTAAATGCTCTCTGCTTCCTGCCCTGCCATGACCACACCCTGTGTCCCACAGTCGCACAACCATGCCTTCCCTTGCCGCAGGGGGTTAAACTATAAAACCATAGCCCAGATAAACGCTTCCCTCCATAAGTTGTTTCCCACCGGTACTTCAGTCACAGTGATGAAAAAGTAAATGAAACAGTGGCCTTGGCACATGACCTTCATTTCACCTTCACCCGGAACCCATGACATAGTCATTTCCAAGCCCATGTGAAAACCCAGGGGCCCGGCAGAGGTTGGTATGAGTTATTTGCTCATGGTTCCTGGGGTTATCTAGTTCTGCCTCCATCTCAAGGGCCACACTGTGTCATACCATGCGACCTCCTGAGAAAATAAAAACTAAGCACTTTTTCTGATTAAGGTAGTTATTATATTTTCCAGGGTGATGGACAGCAAAAGAAGAAATGAAAAGGGGGGTGTGGTACAGGATGTCTCCCAGAGTCTAGTGGGACCCTGCGAACTGATCTGAGGTTTGCCAGGTGTTGCTGTGTAAGGAGGAGGTTCTCAATGCTCTTTGCGGGGAGTAACAGATGTGAGTGTGTAGAGGCTTTGGGGAAATGAAGCTTCCTTCTTTAGAGGGGAGTTGGATGCTATAGAATCTAGAAACTGATGATAGTTGGTGGTGTTGCTGATGTAAAGGACACTGTGTTAGAACAGTGACTATGTTAATAACTTGTTATAACTAGGTGGGCATGATTTGCGTGACTATCAGCTCGCTCTGAGAATTTGATGTTCATGAGCCTGTTGGTTGCATCTGGACCCCAAATATGCCTTCTGTGATAAAGGAAATGGTGATCATTTATTGAGTGCCTATTGTGTGGGCCCCATGCCAAGGGTTACGTGTTTACATCATCCCATCAATCCCTCCCTTTGTCCTGTGAAGTTGATACTGTTATTACCCCCTTGATATTCGGACACAGAAACTTAGAGAAATGACAATGTCTGCTTAATAGATAATAAGTGGGAAAAAAACTGTGGGTCTACTGATCACAAAGTAAATTCTTGGAATAGCTATACTTTGCTATTATATATATGCATATATATAGAGAGAGGACCTTTCTAATTCTTTGTTTACGTCACTGGCTGGGAGTCAAATGGTAGTACTAACTCATATTTTAGGACTCCTGGAGCCTAAGGCAGTGGCTGCCACATAGAACTGGAAGAGAGAAAGATGAAGGATGAGGGATGGGAGAAGGAAGGAAAGGGGCTTATTATTAACATTTAATGGTCCATTATTCTAATCTTTTCTGCAGGTAGACAGAAATCTTTTTGCATGCTTAGTGTCTGTTAACCCACATTTTAACTTAATAGGCCACAAGGAGCTTCTTCCATATAATGATTTTTCTGCAAAATTGACTCTCATGTTAAGCAAATAGTTTGTGTCAACCTCATTCTTCTCGGCGGAAAACAACCTCTTCATTGAGAGAAAGTATAAAAATGTTTTACCTTGAGATTCTGTCATGAGCTCCATAAGCACTTAGGATTTATTTTATTTTATTTCAAACTGAATCGTCACACACGAGCTCGCGTGCATGTGTGCATGCCACCCACCGTACTGAAAGAAAATTTAGGTAGAGTTAGAAGATCGAAGACTGAAACCACTTTTGCCAATTTTATCTCATCCCAGGGTCACAAAATTTGATAAAATGGAGTTGTGACCTTTAAAACGGCATAAAGGGGAACTCAGTCTAAATTAATAATGTCAGCCCTGAGAGAATATTTTTGTTTTGTCTTCAAGGTCTTAGGACGTTCACAGCAAAGACCACTTATGTCAGCGTGTACACAGGTGGCTAGTGCTCACTATATGTTACTTCGTCATTGGTTTGGAAGCAGAATCTCTTGCAAGCTTGTTTTCAGAACTCCATGTTTTCCCACCAGGGCTTACAAACAGGGATGTGATTTGCAGACTTGGAGCCTGGTGTTTAATCCCCAGTATGGCTGGGTTTGGAGAATCCCTGTAGCTTTAGGACATCTGTTGGGATCTAGATAGTCATTTCCTGTTCGGCACCAGCCTCACGCCTTGCTCCCAGTGGTGGAGTTGGAACAACCATGAAGGGAGGGGGATGGTGGAGGGGGTGATGATCACCCTGTGTCAAATCTCACTCATCCTTTTTACCTCTGGGAGGCAAACTCAAGTCATCCCATCCTAACTAGCATTATTGGCCCCATTGTTCTTGCTAGAACCAAATACCTGGTGCTTTACAAAGAGATGAGGTTTATTTAGTTCACAGTTTTCAAAGTCTCAGATCAGGCTGCCCATAGGCCTGGCCCCTTAGCCACATCATAACACGACTGAAGGGTGGAAAGGGAGATAGGTAAAGAAAAGAACCCCCCCACGCCCCCAAATACAGAAGAGACTTTCTAATACAGTATGTGAGACCAGCATTAGCTCCTCCTGAGTTCAGGGACTTCAGTAACCCACCCCAACCCATCTCCAAGTGTAACCTTCTTACATTGCCATATGGATAACCAAGCTTCCAGAACATGAGCTCTGGAAACAGGATGCATCCAAACCCTATCGAGCTATGGGACTGGCTTATTCTTCAGTTGTCTGCAGGAGTCTATGTTTCTTGCTTCTGCATGGGAAACTCTGTCATACTTTGGCCCCATTTTCAGAGAGCTGAGAAGAGGTTCTGAGAGGTTGTGTCTCTGACTGCTCATCTAGTTTGTGCACAAACATCTATTGTCATGGCTAGGCTATTCAGGGATCTGGGGTCATAGGGATTTGGAAACCTAGCAACAAAGCCACATTAAGCCTCAGATTGCCTCTCCAAAACGAGAATAATAAATACACATTTTAATCAAAGTTCTGAGAATTAAGTGAGAAAATAACATTGCAAAGTGAGCAATGTAACATTATTTAATCAATAATGTTCATTAAGTATTGACTTTATGCCAAACACTGAGATTTCCATTGATGAGACAAACAGACATGATTCTTTTCCACAAGGTATATTCCAGTAAATTTAGCAAGTGATAATGAGATTTTGCTATTATTATATGTTTAGTCAGTTATTTACTGCAATGGAAAACATGCCAGCACCCAAAGGTTTAAATTAATAAACCTTTATTATCTATATTTGAATGAGCTAGGGACTTTGGAACAGTCTGGCTGTTCCAAATGTTATTAGTATCTCTTATAGCTCCGGGATACTAATGATGTTTCCTGGTCTTGTTTGTAGCTATCTGAAATCCTAAGACTGGGACCTGCCCTAAAATGGCACCACATGGATGTTGGTCAGAGCCCTTTCTTTCTCCCCACGCAGTCTTTTCCACATTGATGCCAAAGTTCCCTTACAGCATGGCAGCCAACTACACCCAGAACAAAAGAGTTCCGCAAAAGAGACCCATGTCCTTCCTGTCGCTTCTACCATAGTCTATTTATAAAACTACAGTCAGAAGGCTAACCACATTTGAAGGGAGGAATCTTGGGCTTAAGATTTGAGAGGGTAGAGTTTGGAAGACGGTATAAAAATGTTTGTTTTATTTTTTAACTACCATATAAAGTAGGATGAAGGATTGGGAGAAGAAACTAGGGTGGTTGATTGGGGCCAGACTCACAGATGTCAATCAGTGCTTTCTGAAGGCTTGGTTTCCAGCTGAAGGCCACACGAGCTAGCCTGCTGGGTTTGTGGAGAGCAATATGTGATGAACCTGTGAAGGAAGCGTACTAGGGTCATGAGAGTGACCTTTATCTGAGCTTGTTCTCTTATACAAGGTCCAACAAATGTTGAACACCCATTTTCTAGAAAGTTCTTGGCTTCCTTTCCATTTTTTGCTTCTCTTAAAGTCCATGAGAAGGGCCTAGATTTTTCTGATGTCTAGAGCACTGAACTCATTTCTTAAGTCTTTAAATGAACTCTCACGAAGAGAATCTTGTTAACATTTGTGAAGTTGGAATGCCATGTTCAAGCACCTTAGTGCAATATTTTGGATTTTCTTAGCAATGTTGCAAGTTCAAGACTCTCCAGCCCTTTCTCATATTCTGTTGCCATCTCTGGGATGACGATTACACAGTAGAGAGATGAAGTCACCCTTTGATTTACCTCCTTTTGTTGATTCATTCCTCCGAGGAGGACATATATGTCTAAAAGGGCCTAGGATTCTTTAGCAGAGAGAAACTTTCCACACATCATGAAAAACTCCAATGGCTTGCAGTGCCAAGCATCTGTAGAGAGGACCTGGAGTGTGTGATATGTGCATATGTATGCTCGGGGTAGCCACCACACTAAGTACAGACAGTTATCCGGTGTCTCTCTTAAAGAGTGAAAGTTGGTGAAAGATTTCCATTATGAAAACATCTGAAAACCCATGTGGAGCTCTTTGAAGGACTTCACAGATTTTTTTTAAACATATATATTTACCTTGTTCTTAATTGCCTCCGGTTAGGTGAATGCCCAGAGGAAGGACGAGCATCTTTTGTTTCCTCCCTCTCTTTAAGACCCTGGCAATGTAATTTTTATTAGTTTTACATGTTTCTGTGCACAAGACTCTGGATAGCCTGGTCTTCTCTTGCTTCCATCTCCACTTTTAACCACTCCTCCTTTCCTTTCTGTTCACTCATGCTCCTTCTTGTGTCTTTTGTGGTGGTTCTTTTCATGCCTCCTGCACAGGACTTCTGCACACGCTGTTTATGTTCCTGAGTTCCATCCCAGCTTCACTTAGGCATCACTCAAATCCCAGCGGAAAGCTCCCAACAGTCATGACACTCTTCATTTTACCCTTTATTGCTATTTGAACACATGGATTTCTGTTCTGGTTGGGTCCGTTAAGTGGACATAACACAAAATTATCCAGGAAGAGAATACCAATTTAGGAAAAGCCTAGATCAAATTGGCCTGAGGGTATATATGTCAGGATTGTCTTGATTGTTTATTGATGTAGGATGGTCCATCTTCGATCGGGCAGCATCCCTCCCTATGTAGTGACCGTAACTGTAAAAGAAAGCTAGCTGAACATAATAAGCCTGCCTGCCAGAAAGCAGGCAACACCCTCCGTGGTTTTTGCTACCCTTCTCTGGCTGTGAAATGAATTCTTCTGTCTGAGGTAATGCTGTGTGAAATAGCCATCAGGCATGCATTCAAGTTTTTTGCCTTGAGTTCCTGCTTTGATATTATTGGGTTCCCCAATGATGGACCATAACCTGAAGCTGTAAGATGACATAGACCCTTTATTGCTTCAGTTGCTTTTTGTTACCGTGTCTGTCATAGTAACAGAAACTTAGACAACTTGTGTAACTAAGTCCCCTTCGACCTTCTTGGTGTGTGGAAAGTCAAGACTGGGTGCTATCAATCATGCTCGCCCCTTGGTACTTTGCTAAGTGTCTGGACCCTCACAGGTACGCAGCCAGAATTTACTGAGGAAAGATGCTGGAGACACTAATATTTGACTTCCATCCATCCTTTGCATGTCTCAGTCCCGCGAACTTGGGGACATTACTCAACTTTTCCCTGCTTAAATTTGTCCTCTGTCAGATGGAGATGATAATGCACACTGCCCTCTTGGGGTCGCCATGAAGATTAAGTGAAGTCATTAATGTGAAAACTGGCACTTAACACAATGCCAGGCCTGTAGAAGAAAATAAATGTTTGAGCATTTTCATTCATCTTCAGCTATCACATAATCCCCTCCAGAAGCACAGTGGTTTTCTTGTGCTTACTGGTCAACACGGTGTTTAGTGTAATCTGGACTAATGCATTTCCATCTTTACATGGATAGAAATAGAAAAAGAGAAGGGTTTAGATTCTCGACCAAGGCCAGTGGTTATCTAAAGTCCATTGTTCATTTTGGCAAAGTCAACATTACTTTCTCAAGTGTGGAAGTCTCCAGAGACTAAGGAAGAGGGATTGCCATAAATTTGAGAGCAGCCTGGACTATGTAGCAAAACCTTGTGTCAAAAACAAACGAACAAAGAAATCAAGTACTTAACATAGGAGGCCAGGTGCCTCTTCTTTGCCCCTTTGACTTCCCCCTCAGAGCCTCTCCACCATTTTTGGATAGGATTTTTCTCTTGCTGTTACACTTCAATAAATGAAGCACTAAGAACCATTCTTTCAATTAGCTGAGGTTAGTTCTGATATCACGAGGATCAGATTCCACGATCTGCTTCTTAGCTTGCATGTGTTACAAACACACTGCATGGGATCGAGTCCCGATGCTCTGAAGATCACAGCAGGGCAAGCAGGAGACTTTGAAGCACTGGTCTTAAGCTGCTTTCATTTCCATGGATGTTGGGGGGAGGGGCAGCGAGTGACTGAGAGAAGTATGGCCCGCTTTCATGTTAGACAGTGTCTTCACTGGACACAGACAGGAAACAAAGATAATCTTTTTGTCTGAGCCTTGTTACTTTGATGGGCCATTGGACAAGGACCCAGAGAACTTGATCACTCTTTTCCTAGGAACATCCTGGTGTGTCATGACAGACAACGGTACTGAACCTTTGAATCCAAAGAACATTGGTTCCGGATGCTGATGTGCCAACATCCTAGGATCCCTGGACTTGACTTGCTTGACCTTGCTGTGCTCCTTCCAGATCTCCCCGAGTGAGTTATAGCATATGTGCTGAGAAACGGAAACTCTCTTAAGCTGGAGAAGGACTGAGACAACGCTAAACCTGCCAACAATAAGGAAGTCAGTGTTGTGCCTGTTCCCAATTAGCAGCCCTTGTAGGAAATGATGATGATGATGATGATGATGATGATGATGATGATGATGATGATGATAACAGAGCTTTATAGTTACAGAATGATTTCTCTTTCCAATAGACTTTAGTCTCTGGCAGCAGAGGAGAAATTGCTGGCTGAGGTTATTTCCCTCTTGCAATAAGAACACACTGTAAGTTTTGAGTTTCTCATCATGTAGTTCCTAACTTTGATTTAATACTGTTGAAAACTATTTTATGAAACTCATGTTTTGCCTTTTTTATTTTTTATATGAATCATGCATTATCTAGTAGTACTCCTCTGCCCTCCTTTCCTTCCCATGTATCTCTTTCCTTCTCTGAACACTCACTGGCCTGTTCTTCCTCTTGGTATCTACCATTCCTTGTGCTGTTCTCTGCTGATGGACAGTTTCCTCACCTCTTTTCCTGTTCTCTCTGAGACTGTTTCTCAGGTAGACTCCCAGGGGACCTTCAGAGCACAACAGTGGAGGTAAGGATGATAACATTCACTTCGACCACCAGGATAAAAACCACAAAGAACAATTCTCACTGAATGCCTTTTTGATCTCTTCATTTCTTCCCACACATAAATAAGAATTATAAAAAAAAAAACAGACATCATCTTTTTCAAGAAGCTCCATCACTCTTTAAACCATCTAACTTATACAAATATTGGCACTGGGAACTGGGGACATAGTGTAGGAGCAGAGTAGTAGCCTAGGCCCCGGGTTCAAATCCCAGTACTATCAAAATACAACACTACAAAAGTTGACATTGGTAAAGCAAATAATTCTAATAACATCAGAATTATTCTAAGCAAGAAAAAGACCCTTGTTTCTAGTCTGGAGAGTTGTGGAGCAGATGTTTAGAAAAGTCAGCACACCCAAAGGTATGCAATTTTCTTTAAGCCATCACCCATATGCTAACTCCCTGGTCGTGTGCTCACTCACTCGTGTTTCTGTCCTATGCTACACTGGGCACAGACAAAACCAGGACCCAGCTGCTTCTGTAGTCAGATGCCTGCTAGCAAGTGGAGGAGCCGCTATGTCTTGTGTTTAAACTGGGTTACAAACACATACATTGCCAGAGGCCATTTTGAGATGCTTTTCCATGTCTGCAGAACGGCTACATCTAAATCAAATAAATGTAAGCAAAACCATCTTGGTAGCCTCGAGGCCGATCTCAGCACAGTATAATCACCAAGGGACATAACTCGGACTCAAAGGACCTTTGAAACGTAGTGCATTTGGAGAAGTTCTCTGGAGGAGGCAGGAGCAGAAGGGAAAGGATGATGTCAGAGTGAATCACAATACTCAGACCCTTTCCAAGAGGCTGATTTGCTACCTTAAACTCATCAGTAACACGAGTCCCACCAAATGCATGCATTCTGTTTGCCATTCCTTAAGCGCAATGCTGCATATCCAGACGGTGAAGTTAGATATCTGGCCCAATAAGATGGAGGCAAGTTCAAAGAGAGATGCTGGCCTCAGCGTATTTGGCAGTTGCCTATCGTACAAGACTGGAATCTCCAACATCGTGTTTTCTGCCGTGCATGAACTGAGCCATCCAACAAGAAGCACATTTTATGGGTACCACACTCTAACTCTATAATAAGATAGATCGTTTTGAGAAAGGAAAAATTTCAGCGTGTGTGTGTGGGGGGAGGCTTTTCCCCTGATTCTGTTTCTTCTTTCCATTAGAGCAATGATACGATTATACATTTAAAAATGCCTTGTACAAAAACATAAAATGTTACTTCCAAAAGCAGGGAGGGATAGCTAAAGGTTTCTCTCTTCCACGAGGCAGAGCCAAACCTGGATTAGTCATTCTATGCTTACTGAATGACATCCAATTAATACACTTTTTCCCCATCAAAATTTAGATTTGTAGATAACAAAATAAAATGACAAATTATCACTGGCTTACTAACATGTCTAATGATGCCATGCTTTAACTCTCCAGATTTCATTTAAACTTGTTAATAATAATAATAATAATAATAATAATAATAATAATAATAATAATTTATTGTGTGCGTGCGCATGGGAACACTGCAGTGGGTATGTATAGATCAGAGGATAACCTCAGATGTAGGTCCTCACTTTTCACCATGTTAGAGACAGGATCTCATGTTTAGTGCTGTGCACCCTAGGCTGTCTGACACTTGAGCAGCCATGGAGTCTCCCTTGTCTGCCTCCCATCCTTCCCAGGGAGAGCTTGGAATAAAGATGCATGCAATAGCACCCAGCACTGCATAGATTCTGGTCCTTCAAACTCAGTCCCTAGAGCTGGGGATACAGATGCAAACAGATGCATGCAACTGCACCCAGCCCTGCATAGGTTCTGCGGCTCTAAACTCAGCCCCCTCACATTTGCACAAGTACTTAACCTACTGCCCCATCTTCACAGCCATAAACTACTTTCCTTTTGTCCTGGGCACTGAGTCTAGGATCTCATGCATATGAGACAAATCATGTTCTCCTAAATGAAACAAAGAGAAAAGAAGAAAAAGAAAAGAAAAAGGGGCATCTTGCTGGGTACTTGTGAATTTCCTTTTCTTATTTAAAAGGCAGTGTTGGGATCCAAATGGATTCACATCTGTACGTCAGTTACACCATGTCTGCCGGAATATAAGGAGATTGAAGGGGCAAGGCTGGATGTGCAGTCAGTGTAAGAAATGAATGCAAAACCCATTCAAGAAGACCATAAAGTTGGAGCTCTCTGTAGTCTGGTCAGACCTGAAAGGTCTCTAGTTACAGGGAAGATTCCTGGTGTGGGGCCGATGAACAATGATGGAAGGAGCTGGAGTAGGAATGGAGAAGGATGAGAAAGGAGGAGGAGCAGGGGGAAGAGTGAGTACTGAGACCAAAAGCCAGGTGTATGGGTATCCCAGCCCTGGATATGCAAGGGGAGTGTGTGATGCAGTCAGGAGGAACACTTTAGGCTTTGTGAAGACTTGGTTGGCATCATTTATCTTTTCCCTGGGTGATGCCAGAGTAGATGCCACAAGCAGAAGAGCTCAGCATCTCTGCAAACCATGGATGGCAGAGCAAAAACATCAGTCATGCATGCACATACCCCACGTATTAGTTAAGTACATGCGTGTTCAGCAAACCCATTTTATAGACCTCCTTGAAGCTGGGGGCGATCATGATCTCTTTCCATGAGAAAATAAAGGGATCTAGTGTGTGCAAGTTCAAGAAACTACCATGAAAAAGGGAAGCTATGATCTGCTGTTTTCTTTAAAATGTGGATGTAAAAGCTAGCATGGAACCGACATCTTGAACTCTACATTCAAGGCTTTCAGTTGCTAATGATAAAATATCACATAGAAAAATCTATCTCTAAGTTATATGCATTTTTGAGAGGAAAATGCACTTTTCTTTAACTTGATATATTTATTTCTTGATTTAAAGTCATTTTATTTATAGAGCAGTTTTAGTTTCACTACAGAATGTAGAAATATAGAGAGTCTCATACTCCCATCTCCCACGCAAATCTAGCCTTCCTTATTGTCACCATCCCTGAAGTAAATGGAGCGGTCTTTTCCACTGGTAAGTCTACACAGATACACCATTAGTACTCAAACCCATAGTTTCACTGGACTTCATTCTTGGTCCAATGTATTCTATGGCTTTGAACAAGCATGCAATGATGAGTATGTGCCCTTATACTATCAGAATGTTTCCATTGTCTTACAGATCCCCCGAATTCTGCCTTTTCATCCCTTGCTGTTCTTAATTCCTGGTAACGTCCAATATTTTATTCTTCTTCACAGTTTTGCCTTTTTCAGGATACTACATAGTTGAAGTCACACAGGACACGACCTTTGCCTGTTGGCTTCTTTCATTGTATTATGAAATCCTAAAGGTAGTTTGTATTCCATTATCTAGATGCGCAACATTTACCAATTGACCTACCGCAGGACATCCTGTTTGTGTCTATGTTTTGGCAATTATGAAATAAAAGGCACTTTCAGTATGGTTTGGGGAATTACTGGCTAGCATGATGGCTGGATCGTAATGTAAGAGTATGTTTAGTAAGAAGCTGCCAAACTATCTTCTGAATGGCTTCAGCATTTCACATACCCACAAGCCATGAATAAGAGTTCCCGTTGTTCTACACTCTTGCCAGCATTTGCTGTTGTCAGTTTCCTGGATTTGGGCCATTCTTTGGCAAATATTTTTTTTTCTCCAGCTTGTGGTTTGTGTTTTTATTCTCTTGACAGCCCATGTCTTTTGCAGAGTTAAAAAAAAAAAAAACAATTAGTGAAGTCAGACTCATTCATTATTCTCTCCTTGAGCATTCCTGTCTGTCTCTCCCACCCAGGGGAAGGGGCATTGCCTTCTTCAACCTAGCTTCTCTTGCTGTATTAAAGAGTGGTGTTGCTTTTCAGTTTGTTCAACTTCTTCCCTATTGGTAGGTTGGTGTGGTAACTTCTAGGTTCCTTACATTGACAGTTGAAGTTAGGAGTCCAGTGCTTTTCCTTTTCTTATTCAGGCATGTTATTTTCAGTATTCAATAGGAAGTGATACAGGTGGGGGAGAGAGATAGAAAGAAAGAGAGAGAGAGGGAGGGAGGGAGGGAGGGAAAAAGGAAGGAAGGAAGGAAGGAAGATGGAGAGGTAGAAACAAGAGCCTGTTGTTTTCAGACTTTTTTTTTTTCAGAGAAAAGCAAGGCTAGTGAGTTTATTAATTAGACGGGAAGACAAGACGCACTTGAGAGGCAGGTGCCGGCGTTAGGGAGGATGCACCTAGGAGCCTCAGCACTCAAAGATGGGAAGCCACTTAGGGTGCATCTCAGTTCAGATATATGAGGAAATATGTTTCAGTATATAGTTATCCACAGAATTATCTTTTTTTTTTCGGATGACACTTTATTCAGTCACAAAATATACAGTTTTTTTTTTTTTTTTTGATTTTTCAAGACAGGGTTTCTCCGTAGCTTTTTGGTTCCTGTCCTGGAACTAGCTCTTGTAGACCAGGCTGGCCTCGAACTCAGACTTGTGATCACAACGTTCCTTCCTATTTTACTCTTACTTTCTCTATTTTCAAAAGGTGAGTATGTTTTTTTCAAAAGGTAGGGGTGTGTGTGTGTGTGCGTGTGTGTGTGTGTGTGTGTTGGCTAATCTGAATTGTCAACTTGATAGGTCTAAGAATCATCACAGAAGGAATTTTCTGAGCATGTCTATGAGGGATTATCTAGAATATGCTAAGTGAGGTGGGAAGACCCACCCTAAACGTGAGTAGGGCAATTCCATGGACTGGGGTCTCAGGCTGAGTAAAAGACAAAGAGCAAGCTAAGGGCAGGCATTCGTCACTCCCTGCTTGACTGTGGGTAAAATGTGACCAGCTGACACCTACCTGTGCTGCCATGACTCCACTATCATGATGAATTGCATCCCTTTGAAAGGTAAACTGAAATTTCAAGAAACCATCTCCCCTTAGGTTGCTTCTTGTCGGGCATTTTGTTGTAGCAATGAAGCAAGTGACCAATCCAGTGAGGGGAGAGAAATCCAATAGGAAACCATGGGCTGGGTGAGAGATGCTAGGACAAAACTGGTTTCCTGGTATTTGAGGGAAAAGAAAGTTATTCCAGACTTAGTATAACAACATGGAAGATGTGCTGTGGGTAAAAAAGAAAGACCAATGGATAGTCACAGAAAGATGACTCTTTCCTGGATGTTGAGGTTACTTCCTTCTTTGGCTGTACTTGAAGTGGTACATAAATTGTCCCTAAATCCTTACCCTCCTTCAAACCCACTTTATATGTTCCTATAATATCCTTGCTGTGACAAAGTCAGGTTATAGCCTCTAACAAGGGAAAAGAGAATGTTTAGGGTCAGGAGTTAGCTTGTAGCCAAGGATGAGTTCTACATTTTTCAGTGGCTGAAAGAAAATAAAGAGAAGATAATTACTTTGTGACACGTGGAAGCTGTGTGGGATTGATACTTGAGAGTCCATAAATAAAATTTTATTGGCACATTGCTATGCCCAATTGTTTACTCACTATCTTTGGCTACTTTTACACTCTCTTGGCAAGGTTAAGAAGTTGGTGGCGCATGCCTTTAATCCCAGCACTCGGGAGGCAGAGGCAGGCGGATCTCTGTGAGTTCGAGACCAGCCTGGTCTACAAGAGCTAGTTCCAGGACAGGCTCCAAAAAAACCACAGAGAAACCCTGTCTCGAAAAACCAAAAAAAAAAAAAAAAAAAAAAAAAAAAAGAAGTTGGATCAAAGGAACAACCCATCCCACAAAAGCCTAAACGGTTTGCCATCTTTCACTTTATAGAAAAGATTTACTACTCCTACAGTAGGTAGAAGTGGTAGTCTTGGTTGGAAGTTCATTTCCTTTTACCTCCAGCTCCCTAAGTTTGCCTGGAATGGGCCCTTAACCTCTTTTATCTTCAGTTTCCTGAACCTGGTCTCTCCTTTTGCTATGGATTGTGGGGATGGAACCCAAGTCTTCAGGCTTGCAGGATGAGCACTTTTACCCACTGTACCACAATGCCAATTTCTCCACAGACCTCAACTTGTTAGGATAACCTTTCTCCAACTTGCATTTCAGGTTACAGTCTGCAGAATTATTACCAATTGTAAGATTAAAGCAAATGAAACTGTGTGACTAAGATAACCACTTCCTAGTGGTTTCTGAATCTTTACAAGAGCTCCTGACATACACATTGATTGTGAATCCTGGGGCATTGTTGCTCATCTCTGAAGTTAAGGTTTCATTGGTCCTCAGTGTTACCTGTAGAGTCTGTCTTTTCTTCCCTTCCTTTCCTTATTAATACACCTGAAGCCAGACACATATAAAATTGATGGCATTATTTGTTCATTTGTTGAATGTTTGTGAGCATCCTACCCTGTGGTGGGAGACATTGCTGAGATTCTGGTGACAATTAATGATTGTCATGGTCCCTGTCTATACTGTCTATAAGAAGTCATGGTAAAACCTCTAATGAATGATCTGCTAGATCCTTGGTCACTTGGAATTGTTAGCTAACCATCTTTGCTTAGTTAAGAAACTGAGAGAAACTCCAGGGCTAAAAGGGGATTTGAAAGGTATGGAACAATCTCCTCTTTTGAATTTGATATTATTTCTGTGACTTCACTTTATGGCTGTCATAGGGTATCATTCATGAGTTGAGCTACCAAATTGTACTAGATAAGAATATGTATGTGTGTGTGTGTGTGTGTGTGTTGTGTTGTGTTTGTGTCTTGTAGGAAGAATTGCTTGGCAAAAATTCTGTCTTTACATATGTTAACAAAATTATTCTGAGTATATACCACATCACTCCAATGGCTTTGTTTTCCTCCAATTCTTTGAACTTAGTCATTCTGCTCACTAAATAAAATATTTTCTGTTTGTAATACTATTTTTTTCGCTCATTCCCATGGTAACTGAGCTGGAAAAATGACACTCAACAACTATATTCCTCTCTGACTGCTTTTATCTCCTTCATAGAACTTGATACCACCCGGATTAATAACTTGTTATTTATTTATTTTGTTATCGTATGTTTGCTGTCACCCAAACCAACCTGGACGGTCACAGGGTGAGGAACTTGGCTCTGTTTACCACTGGATCGCCAGGGCAGGTGTTGGTTTTCATAGCACTTGGTAAATGTTTGTTGAATGAATGAATGGTAATAGTGTTGCATCTATACTTTCAGATCTACATGAATACACGTTCTTCTCTCTCCTCCCTACCAGCATCCTTCATCCTCCCATTCATCCCATTGCTGCTTTCCTAGGCCCTCTCACTTGGAATGACATGGAATGTCCCACAAGGAAGGGACCACTTGAAAACTATTTCCACGCTATAATGTCGAGACCCTAGGTTATATGGCTGGTGGCCCTGACAACTCTTGGGTGTATTGTCTTTATCCTTGATCAGATCCCTTGCAATGGCTTTGTACATATATAAATTTCTTAGTCATCCTCATGTCAGTGACTGCAGATTCCCCTACTTCAGGCAACATTTGAAGTGTTGCTCTAGTCCAGGATGAAAAAAAAAAGTGGTTTCTCTTTCAAAGAGCAGTCAGAATTCTATTTCTGAGTTCTATATGCTGCTCCTGACATACCCTCTATGTGGAGGGTCATCTATTACAGAGTGCTCCTGGCCTCTCACCACCCCTTGCAAGCTCAGCCCTGGGAGAGTGGGAGGGGCTTCCAAGTGGTACACATCCCTTATCTCTTCCCTCAGGAAGTGGCTTCTGGGCGGATTGTTCTGCCTCAGTTTTCTCTCATGCTATATGGACCCTGCTACTGCTGGGGGAGGGGATTGTCTAGAGCGGCCAACTACTTCATAAGTATTTCTGATTAATGGTGGGGATGTAATTATAAGAAACTCATTACCTGAGATGTCTATTGATTCTTCACCAATAGTATTATGGCTATTTTAAACTTCATCATCAGAGCATATTTGTCTCGTTTTGGTTGATTTAAATGTGGGTCATAAGAAAGGTTCATGAAACAATTAAGATCCAAATAAATTAAAAAGAAAGGGATAATATAGTTGTAGTCTTCTCTTCACTCAGTAATTATGGGTTTGAGAAGTTAGGTTCTCACAAATTCTCTTCCTGTGTCTAGCAAAATGATGGCAGCCCTATTTTTGTTTCCTTTTTTCTGTGTATATAAAATAGGGCATCATGGGAAGTGGAGTACCCAGAGATCAAAGACCTCTCTTGGGTTTTTTTTAATTAAAAAACTTAGACAATGGATAAACATTAGGATGTTAGGAAAGTAGCCTTGCTCACTTTCAAGGGTGTGTTGAGAATGCCCCATCCCTCTTTGAACTTATGACAAGGATTTTCTGGAACCTCTGCCCTATGGCTAATCATCTTTTTCCAGTTTTTCTCTTATACGTCTCCCTGTCTTCAGAAAATAGGCTGTCTGGGGGTGAATTCATTGCCATCACTTTAATGGCTTTGCATTTTAATTGGATTCTAAGAATGAACTAACTTCTAGCGGGTGTTGGGTATGATTCATAATCTCTAGTAACATTCGAATGCTTTTAATCTCTCAGAACAAGCACAGTAATGACAATCCTAGGCAATGATTCAAGTCTTCTATCCAGAGGCTAAGGTGTTTGGTCAAGATGAAGATCTAGAGAGCTCTTTTCTAATTACTTTGCAATTTGTTTTCTAGAAGCCCCAGCCACCATCTCTACTGCTTTGGAAGCTCTGGACATGCATTCATTTGCCTTAGCTTGCTTCTTGTCTCATCCTGATCAGCCGTGTCCTCCGTGTCTGATCTTTTCTGCCTGTCATGCACAGTTTCCTATTTTTGTTAGCCTTAACCAGCATATATAAACTCTAAGGATAGGTAGTTGGTTATCCCTATTTCATAAGGGGTGGAAAAGATGCTAGAAGCAGTCAGATTAAGAATGGAAGATAAAATTCATTGACATTGAAAGTTTTTTGCATACTACAATCCATAGAATTCTTTTGTTATTTGGTCATTGAGGCCATGAGCAAACCATTGCTCAGAGGAATAAACAAGGGGGAGTAGGAAGCAATGATTCAGTGGAAAGGACAAATCTGCCTTGAGAAATGGTCAGTAAATGAAGACTTAAGTAATTAGGTGACTGAGAGATGCTAAGATGTATGAGAGAGGACATTTCCGTAATTACTTATCTGAGCCTGCATAACTTGAAGACAGGTCCTGATCATCCCTAGAGACAAGAACTGGAGGTTTCGCCAGACTCTGCAGAGCATTTTCTCATCACTGGCAGGCCTAGGTGCTGTGCAATCAACACACGTTATGTATGCTATTGTGTGCCATGTTCACCACCTTCCAAGTAGAAGGCAGAATACCCCCTCCATAAGGAAGAAGAGATGCAGACAAAGTTGGGGAGAAGCTATCTGTAAAGGTTATTAACTGGGGTGCAGGACTGGACTTTAGAAGATCAGCCTTTCCTGAACCCAGAAGCTTCACACCTTGCCCCAGAATGGACGCTCTCCACTTCCTGTGGTTTCTTCATTCATCTCTGATCTTTTCCATCCACCGCGGCGAAGCTCTTGCCCTCTAGAAGGTCACAATCTGGTGTTTGACAGGAAGCCAGAAGCTGAGGCTGGGCCTGCAGTGTGCCCAGGGAGTGCTGTTTCTGGCTTCTCTTTAGCCATGGTCCACAAAGCATCTACCCAGGGTGGTTTTATTTTTCCTAAGAGGAAGAGAGAGACGCTAGGAAGGTGCCAGGTTGCTTTTATCCTAGGCCCCGGGAGAAATCTATCCTCCGAGAAAGAAGCAAATCTAAGCACAAATGAGGGAAGATAATTAGGCTCAGATCAGGAGAGCGCTGAAGGCTCACAACTCGCTCATTTCCGAAGACTTCATCTCAGGCCGACGTTGGTAAGTGCTGCTCCCTCTGTGGAAAGACCATTCATGCTTGCCTGTGGAAAAAAATCTAGAAGGGGAAACTGTATTGTTTGCTGGTTATGTCTTGATCCAGGAACGATCAAAGTATAAACATCAGGCATACAAAATAGGGTATAATTGTTCCTCTGTGCCTGTGCTTTCCACCTTTGCAGATTAAACAAAACTGGATTGAAAATCTTAGAGGGGAAACCATAATACAGCAGCATAAATAATACAAATGAAAATAGGACCTAAGAATTGCTTGGGTAGTACTTACATTGTGCTAGATACCAGAAGTAATCTAGACATGATTTGAAGTTGATAGGTTACATGTAAATAGTAGGCCATTTGCCATAACAGACTTGGAATCATGTATTTTGGTATCCGAGAAAGGGTCTAGGGAATGAATGCATTTGAATTATGAAAGGGGTCAGTTCCTTTACATAGTCTAATTGAGAGCATATCGAGCTTGGTTTGGGCTATGGAAATCAGAGAGAATTAAGCTTTATACCAAAACACTGACTACAAAAGAAACGGGTAAATCCAGGTTTACCCACGATGTTGAAAGCTTTTGGTGAGAGAATTCTGCATATTGCGGCAGACTGAAATCTATGCCTCACCTCTCACTGAGACTAAAGAGGTTTCTAAATCTGCCTGGGCATCCTCTCTGTGCCAAGAACAGTGACATTCTAACCTCTCCTCATTTGCCCACCAAATCTGGGGCAGCCAGCAACACTATCCTCACTTGGGATGGTGGACCAGCGAGTTCCTGCCAAAGGGCACACTTGGGTCATTGCCCCAGAGCCGTGTCAGATAGCTGTCTAAATTTTTAAATACACTCTTAAGCCTCAGGCCACTGACCAGAACTGGTTCAATGGCAGGGCAAGAGGAATGATCCATGTTGTTCGGGTTGCTGAGGCAGGAGGATCAGATGAACCAGGGGTCCACCCACCACTGGAGACATAGAATCTCAGCTACTCTTTACTGTGGCTCACCTCACAGCCGCTAACACTCACCTTTCAGGTTTAGGGACCGAAAATAGCACAGACATTTCAGAGTCAACAATGCGCTCTCGAGGCCCACCTCCAAGGCAAACCCTGAACCAGATACATGCTGACGACTGGCCTACAGGCTAATTCTGCATCCTGACAGGCTATCCCATCTGTTTCTCACTTGGATTCTTTAACTCTTTCAGGCCTAGACTATACTGCTAATCTTGCCTCTGGAATGAAGCCTATTTGCTTCTACCATCTGACCCGGGTTTGGCTTTCACGTGGCCAATGACACCATCACCTATTTTTACGCGTGTTGAACTGTTACCTCCAGCACATTGCCTACTGATGGAATTACCTTTCCTAGGAGTGTTAGGACGCATAACCACTGCCGAGTGTTAACACAAACTCTAAAGCCTTAGTAATTAAAGCAGTGTAGGAACCAATGTGCAAACACACAGATAATCCTAGCAGCAGGCGAGGGAATCCAGAAAACAGAGGATAGTCTTCTCTTGGCGTTACATAAGCCTGTTTTCAGGACCTCTGTTGATGCCTTAATGTGAAGATGCTGAAGTCCCCCAAAGGCAAGGATGTTGTATTTGCAAAGAATGTACTCACATTCTCCTTCATGCTTTGAAATATCCTTTGATTACTAACGTCTTAAGCAAATACATAAAGATTGCTCATGGTATACTATCCAGAGAGCAATGACAAAAAGAAAAGTGTGTTCAGAAGTAATTTCTTCCTTGACTGAGTGATAATTCAGTTAAGGGTTGTTTAGTTTCCTTGAGTTTGTAGACTTTTTGTAGTTTGTGTTTTTGTTGAACTTCAACTTTAATCCACAGTGATCTGATAAGTTGCAGGAGGTGTTATTTCAATTTTTTTGTATTTGTTAAGACTTTTTTTTTTTTAGAAGAGTCCAAAATTCTATGAGAGAAGCCTATAGCTGATAAACTCCTTTAGCGAAATGGCTGGATACAAGCTTAACTGAAAAAAAAAAATCACTAGTCCTCTTATATACAAATGTTAAAAGGGCCAAGAAATAATTCAGGAAAACAACACCCTTCACAATGACCACAAACAATATAAAATACCTTGGGGTAACTTTTAACCAAGTAAGTGAAAGACATTTATGACAGGGACTTCAAGTCTTTGAAGAAAGAAATTGAAGATACCAGAAAATGGAAAGATCTCCCATGCTCATGGATTGGTAGGATTAACATAGTAAAAATGAGCATCTTATCAAAGCAATCTACAGATTCAATGCAATTGCCATTAAAATTCCAACACAATCCTTTACAGACCTTGAAAGAACAATACTCAACTTCATATGGAAGAACAAAAAACCTAGGATAGCTTAAACAATCTTGTACAGCAAAGGAACTACTGGAGCTAACACCATCCATGATCTCCAGCTCCACTACAGAGATATAATAACGAAAACAGCATAGTATTTCCACTTTGGAAATCGATATGGTGGTTTCTCAGAAAATTGGGAATCAATCTATCTCAAGACCCAAAGGAATCAGGTTATGGAGTGGGTGGAGGGGGAGAGTATTGAAAAAGATGACAGGAAATGGGGGACAATGTTTTCAGGATCAGGTAAAAACCTGATACAAGGAAAACTCCCAGGAATCTACAAGGATGACCCCAGCTAGAACTCCTAACAACAGTGGATATATAGCCTGAACTGGCCATCTCCTGTGAACAGATTGGTGCCTAGCCCAATTGTCATCAGAGAGCCTTCTCCAGTGACTGATGGAAACAGATGCAGAGACCCCACAGACAAACCTTAAGGTGAGCTCAGGGAATGTTGCTAAAGAGAGGGAGGAAGGATTGTAGGAGCCAGAGGAGTCACGGAAATCACAAGAAAACCCATAGAAATAATTAACCTGGCTCATAGGAATTCAGAGTCCGAACTAACAACCAGGGAGCCTGCATAGGATTGACCTAACCCTCTACATATATGCTACATTTGTGTAGCTTGTCTACTTGTGGGACTCCTAACAGTGGAAACAGGGGCTGTCCCTAATGCTTTGGCTGACTCTTGGGAATCTTTTCCTCATGATGGTTGTCTTGCTCAGCCTTAATACAAGGGGAGGTGCTTAGTCTTACCACAACTTGATATGTCATGCTTTGTTGATAACTGTGGGAGGCCTGCCCCTTTCTGAACGGAAACAGGAGGAGTGGGGAAGGAAGAAGAAAATATAGTTGGGTTATAAAATAAATAAATAAATAAAATTTTCAAAAAGGAGTAATTTCTTGTTGTTCTGGAGTAAGTATCACTCTGTAGTCCACTGGCTCAACCTCTTAAGCACTGAAATTTCAGAAGTAGATTTTTACCCAACAGTTTTGATTGACAGGTAGTAAATTTATGGACATACAACTTGTGAATGTAGAAACCTGACTGTAAAAATATGCAATTTTGTATGGTTTTCATTATATGAATACTTACTGATCTAGTCTATGCACTAGGCATGATAGTTGTTAGAAAACACTAGTGAATAAGTCATCTATAAGCTTTGCCCTAATGGGGCTGATGGGAAAGGAAGACTTAAGAAGTGGTTTTGCCTGTAATGAGAACTCATGGAGAAAGGAACGCTGGGCTCATTGCTCATTGTGTTTCAAATTCTCTTCCCTTTCCCAAGACATTTATATTGCTTGTTACATCCCTTCCTTTACTGCTTTACTGAACTGTCATTTCTATAGAGAACCCTAACTGTCAGTACTGAGCTGGGTTTTAGCTCAATGTTAAATGACTGTCTAACATGTTCAAGTTCAGAAGTTTAATCCAATCAAAGAGAAGAGTGGAGGTAGAGGGGGAGTCTTAAATGTCAATCACTGTCGCTCTGTAGTGACTCTTATTTTTCTTTGTTAGATTTATCGCTACCTAATCATATTTTATTTATTGGGTATCTTTATTGATTTGTTTATTACTTGTTCCTGTCACTAGCTTCCTGAAAGAAGGAACCTTGTTCACATCTGGATGCCAAGCTCTTGGAGCAGTGTCTACCTAGGAGCACCTAATGCATGAATTACATGTTCTATATTTAGTGAAAAAGAAAACAAATTATGGCTTAAGACAAATGCTTCTCCCAGGGTAATTACTATGGAACCACCACCCTGATGCTTGAAAAAATAACATGTCCCAAGAGAAGCCTTTGGGGACTCCCAACCTTAAAACCCATCCATTCCAGTTTCCAAGACTGACCCATTTTCCCCAATCCAAGTCTTGCCAACCACTATAGCTCATCTCTACCACCATTTTCTGTCAAAATGCCCCTCCTCTGATAGCCACTGTCACAGGTTAACTTTAACTGCATTTGTACTTTTACAAGTTAACTGTGTCGTTATTTTTCTCACAAAAGATTTTCATGAGTTTTAGTCCCATTTTACAATAGAAGAAACTCATTCATCCCATTACTTTCTAGCAATTCCTTTTTATCCATTCTATGTTGATGAGCATTTATACTAGTTTTAGTTTTTAGCTATTATGAGTAAGGTTGTCGTGTTTTTTCTGAAACACGTTTATTGGTGTGCCTAACCCTATATATTCTTTGGATGCATCTTTTATGGTGAATAGAACTTCTGGGTCATGAAGCATGAATGCGACCACATTAATAGACACTGTCTGAGTTTTCCAAATCATAGATCACTAATTTACAGTTCATCAGAATTTCATTTTCTTTACAACTGACCAGTATTTGGTTAATCCTCTTAATTTTACCCATTTTCTGAGTGTGTTAAGTGGTATATTATTGTGGATTCAATTTGCATTTTTCTGCTGATTGTTGAATACATTTCAAAGTGCCTTTTAAACATTTTTATATGATTGTTTTTTGTTAAATTGCACATCTCCTCCTTATTCATCTATCCTCTATGTAATTTGAATATTAATCTGCCTTGGTTAAATACACACAATATTCAAATTCATAGCACATAATCATATGTTCTGAGTATTCAGTATATTTAATTTTTCCCTTTATGAGTTGTGTTTCTATTATTTTTCTCCTTAAATTTTTGTTTTAATTATAATCTCCTATAGTACCTAAAATGTTTAGCTTTAATTTATACTTGGTTACATGTTGCTCTTAAGAAACTCTATACTAAATGAATTCTGAAGATAGTGTTCTTTATCATGTACTTCTGTGTAAAATTGAGTTTTCTCTATATTTCAAAGCAAGGATAAAGATTTATTTTTATTTTGCTTATGCATAGCACTCGATCCAGCATCACTTATTATTAATGAAATCCATCCTGTCTTTGATCTAAAGTGTCATTTCTGCTTTATATCAAATGTTTGCGTATGTGGGTCTTTCTGTTGCATTTACGCATTTGTATTTCCTTGTACAAATCAGAATCTTAATTTTAGTGCCTGTTAATAATTTTATATTTTTTGGTATCCTAAATATTCTTAAAGTTTTACTTTTTAAAATTTTTATTTTTAAAATTTTTAAAGTTTTATTCTTAAAATTTTATATACATTTCAAAATTCAGATTTCTCATTTCCACACTCACACAAAGAAACATGTGGGAGTTTAGATCAACTTGGAAAGATCAAATTTGTATTAATCCTTCTAATCCATGAATATGCTATATTTCTCTACTTATTTTGTTCTTGTTTAAAATGTTTCCATATTACTACATATGTTTATCTTTAGGGGTCTTTTATATTAACATATTTTTTTTGAGACAGGGTTTCTCTGTGTAGGTTGGAGCCTGTCTTGGAACTAGCTCTTGTAGACCAGGCTGGCCTTGGTTATATTAATATATTTCTTAAGTATCTGAAAAAATTTGGATATTAATCTAAATAGATTATTTATTTAGTTCATTTCTGATAGTATGGGGTCTGGTCATTGGTTTCATGGACTCAAGAACATGTTTTTTATTTTTGTCTAGATCTTGGCCATGGTTAACAGTAATGTGACTCAAAAATAACAGTATATAAACTAGATGACAACCTTGTAACCTTCAGTGGGAAAAGGACATGCTAGGACAGTGCTTGCCAGCTGAGTTCTGCTGTTGGGTGCTTTCCTTCTCTCTGCAAGCCTAGATGAATTTAGGAGGCCAAATAAAGGTTATCAAAAAGTTTTCAACTTGTGACCTGAATAGGTTTTAAGAATTTTTGCATCATGATTAATACATATTAGTTCACTAGGGCATGTCTATCTAGAAAGCTTGAATGCACGTAAACAAAAGGCCAGGAAGTTATGGCTTTCCACAGTGGTTTGTTGGCCTCTCATTCAAATGAATATTTTCAAAAAGTCACTTAGGACCAGTAGGGTTTTTTTTTTTAAATCAACTTAAGGAATGATAACGTTTTATTTCTTTTCTTTTATCTAGCGAACTATGTGAACCTTTATTTTAATTCTTTGAACAGGAGGCTACAAACCTGGAAAATCTAGTGAAGACCAAAGGTAGCAGAAGTATACCACATATTATTATTATTTTTTAAAGATTTATTTATTATGTATACAACATTCTGCCTCCATGTATGCCCACACGCCAGAAGAGGGCGCCAGATCTCGTTACAGATGGTTGTGAGCCACCATATGGTTGCTGGGAATTGAACTCCGGACCTTTGGAAGAGCAGCCAGTGCTCTTAACCGCTGAGCCATCTCTCCAGCCCCTATTTTTTATATTAAAGTTAGATCATAATTCACATGTAAAAGCTAAGCTTTAACAAAGTATGTGAAATAAAGAAAGGATGTAAGACTTCTCAACTTGTGTTCATGGCTATTGTGAAACTGAGAACAAGGCCAGGTTCAGTTACTAGCCAGTGACTACAAGACATGTATCAATGAGAGTCCTGATCTGATGGACATGCCCACACTCAACCCTCAGAGCACCTGTAGACACTAGGACCATGTGGCTGAAGTGAGTTTTGTGGAGTATGTCTTTTTGCCTGAAGCACAATTAATAAAAGCTCAGGGTCAGAAATTGGGGTTCAACCTAAGATCTGAAAAGCAAAACAGCCAGCCACAGGCTCTTACCTTGACCTCAGTCTGAAATGGTGATCCTGCCTCCAGGAATCTCAGAATGAGACTGTGTCTGAGAGCTATCTCTTCCCGTTTTATAATCCTCTCTAGGGCTGGGATTAAAGGCGTGCACCACTGGGATTAAAGGCAGGCACCACCCGATTTCTATAGCAATGAGTGTGGCTACTGGGGTTAAAGGTGTGTGTTACCATAATCTGGTCTGTAAAGCTGAACAATGGGACAGTTTTGCTCTCAGATCCTAAGGCAGTCTTTACTTTTTAAAGTAAATTTAAATGCCCCTACAATTGCTCGCCTATTTTTAGATAAGGATAAAGTTTTTAATGAATAAAGCCTGCATATTTTGAAATATCAGAAATGTTCCACGATGCTGTTAAAAATGTACACCCTTTTCGTTCTGAAAATAGATATACAATGAACGACTTTTGCCACAGTGTAAACTCCCTACTCCTCAGAGTGGAGTAATAATCGTCTCGGGTAGGCTGCCTTTGCCAGCCTGCCAGCCCTTACTGGCCGTGAACTGAAGAATTTCCTTCCCACCTGTTAAACGCTACTCTCCTTTGTATATTATAGAATTACCACTCACTCAGTCTTTAAATAATTCCTCAAATATTGAGAGCCTCCTGGGCGTGTACAGGGAACGGGGAAGTAAAATGAGCAGAGTGGCCTGGTTTCATTGGATGGACACCAAGTGCTACCATGCACTAAAATATGTTACGCAGAAGACAGGTGTAGTGGTGCCTCCCGTGTGACAAAGCTTGGCTAGTGATGGTGAAAGATTATCCTGAAGGTCAGGCGATACAAGGAACTTGGAAAACACTGACCTAGAAAAAGTGCTTTTATTTGGAGATGGTCCTAAGAAGCACTGAAGAGCTGTAACCCTCAGATTTTAAATTTTGCCACCATTATCATTTGTAATAAATAATAATAAAATAAGAAGGATATTATAACCATACCATCATTTTTAGATTTTTTTTTTACACATAACCTCACAAAAATCCTCATACGTAGCTTGAGTAAAGGAAGTAGTGACCCCTGGTTTAGAGCTGAATATGTTCCTGCCAGACTTTAACTGTCTTGGCATTTCTTAAACCCACGTCTTTCTACATGCCTGGTAGCTTTCCTATGTTGTTTTATCCCCGTGGAGTCTCAGAATTCCTTTCTCAAGCAGGTTTGGGGTTTCTAGGATTATCCTCTGAGTATTCAGCTCCCTATGACTGGCTCTGGATCACGTGACCGGGAAAACCTCTCCGCCATAAACACACCTATAACTCTCTCTTGGAGTCTGGCATTAGACAATTATTCTGCAGTCCTCATCTGGGAGGCTACCAAAGACTCTTCACTCGATGGCAAGGCTGGAAAACAGGGCCACAGGGGTGGTCTCCTGCTGTCTCCTGCTGTCTCGCCCCTTCCTCTTCTAGCTTTCTGGGGAGGGGACATGAATTATTAAAATTATCAGACACCAAGGTTTCTTGAGGTCTTGGTGTGTTATACAACTCCTTTCAGAGGATCCCCTGAGGGTTTGGAAAACTCCCTCTGTCCCTGAAAAACTAAAGGTGTCTGGAGAGAGGCAGCAGCAGTTGGCTTCAGGCCCAGCCAGTGGAGCGTTCAGCTCCTTAGAGGCCTTTACCCACGTGTGCTCCTGGCAGGTCCCAAAGCCCAGCGACGCAGCTGCTATGGTTTGACTGTAAAATATACCCTCACCACTCCTGCTCGTGTTTGTGCGTTTGAACATTTGGTTCCTAGATGGGGCGCTGTCTCAGAGGTTGTGGAAACCTTGAGGAAGGAGTTGTGGCTGGCAGAGATGTGTCTCTTGGGTTGGGTCTTTGAGAGCTGTTATTCCACTCTACTTCTGGGCCTAAGCTCTCTGCTTCCTGATTGCCACTATAATATAAACAGCTGCAAGGTCCCACTGCCACACTAATTGCTGTGCTGTCTCCTCTATGATAAACCACACCCTCCAAACTGTGAGCCCAAATAAGCCCTTAGGTTGCTTCCATAGGGTGGGATGTCACAATAGCTGAGCTGGCCTTGCACACAGTCAGTCACAATCCCAGTGCCATGATTTTAGCCATCGTGACATGACACTGTTTCTGACATGAGTGGAGAAAACTTACAGGACTTGATCCTTTGGGGTTTCCCAGAACAGCTGACCCAGACAGGAGACTGAGGCCAGGGCAAGTTCCTACCCAGGAATCAGGCAGTAGCTGGCTGGACCGTCTTCCATGATGCCAGTGTCCAGATACCAGGACAGTTGAAAATGGGAGAAAAGAGTGACTGTTTGCCCAAGGAAGTCAGAGAGATAAGCCACAAGAAAGAAAACATGAAGAAAGAGCCCTCTCTAGCTTTTTGGAAAAGCCATGGGGGTTAAACTTTTCTTCTGTCACCCTGTCAAAGACATAAGTTTGAACTATGACATGATCTGAGTTCGCTCTGTCTGCTGTAACGAAATGCCTTAGACTGGCCAACATAAACCACATCCATTTGTTTTTCATTCTAGTTGCTTGAAAGTCTAAGGCCAAGGTGCTTGCAGATAGGTGATTGGGTGTGCCAAGGTCCCATCGTTTGGCTCACAGTAGCTTCACATGGTGAAAGCGGCAAACACCCTGGAGCCAATCACATTCATGAGGGACTCTGACCCCTCCTAGAGGGCCTGTCTCCTAATGCTATGACCTGGAAATTAGGTCTCTATGCAAGAATTCAGGAGAAAGGGAAGGGCATAGAGAGCGAAATCATAGTAAAGTTGGAGGCGTGAAGCCATTATTCCTGTCTTCCCGTATTTATGGGATTTCAACAGCAAGCAAAATAAAAACTAGCCGTAAAGATGCTAACTCAGTTTCTAGTGACAGGACCCGCCCAACAGTGAAGCATCTGGAAGAGGCCAGGGAGCACAGGGAGATCCGATAAGCCCTGAATTCTCTAGCAGGCTCCAGCCTTACCTGGTCAGGGTTGATACCTGCTGAGAAACAGAGACTGACAGTCATCCCCAGTACCCATCACCAGGGCAAACACAGTTCAAAAGCCCTTCAGGCTTGGCTGGAGACTAATATTAATGACAACTGGATGCAGAGATGCAGAGGATCTCTTATTTGCTACGTTTTCGTAGCCACTGTACACCAGGGGGCATAATCTATGGTGAAACAATTTAGGAAGTCACTTCTACTAGGAAGTCAGGAGCCAAGCTAAGTCTGGGTTGGTGGCTTCCTGGAGAGGATAGCTATCTAGGCCAGGGGAATTTCCAAACAACATGCTACCACCTGCCTCCTACAGACTGACAGGTGGTCCCTAAGAGAACCCTGGAGCAAGGGAACAGATGAAGAGAGCAAGGAAGAAAAAACTGGGCAACCACTGTCCACTGTCATGGCCAAGGAGTGGGGGCAGGAGACTTGAAAATCAGCCAACATTTTTCTCAAGGACTGTGAACCAGCAGCTTTGACAGCCTGCTTCATAATGTTGGATAAGGCTTTTGAAGTAGCTAAGCATCTTGTGTATCAAATTGGATAAGTTTCTCACTGGGAAGAGTTTCAGAACCTTACGGGGATATTTAAGTCATAGCTAATTTTCAGCTCTAATGGTCCAAAATAAGACCAAGAGAAATGAAAGTGAAGGTGGGGACTGGGAGAGGCAGCCATTTTGAGACAGGCAGGAGAGAGATGGGCATAACCTTGAGGGGTATAAGGATGTAGTTACAGTCAATATAATCACCTATGATTGATTGTCCAAAGACTAAGCATCTTGTCATGGTGGAGTGACACTTTAATGCTAGGGTCAATACTTTCAAACAATTTTCTGACTCTAGATCTCGTAGAGAAAATATGATATCTAGACATCTATCTACACACCCATTTATCTTCAACCTATTTACCTATCTACAGTTTCCCCCATCATCTATCCATTCATCTACCTACCTACCCACCGACTCAATCATGTATTCACTCCATCCACCTACCTAACCACTCATTCATCCATCCATCCATCCATCCATCCATCCACCCATCTATCCCCTTACCTGCCTGCCCACCTATCATCCTTCCATCCATTTAATTAAGTGTGTGCTAGAAGCAGGCACTAGTGACACAGAAAGAAATAAGACATGCTCCATTGTATACGGATTCTCAGAGTATTACCCAAGAGAAATGCTGCTACAGGAATAATTACAGTGAAACCAAATTAGCGATATGATCTAGTTAGTAACCAAATACATCAGAGGAACTGGGTGTGGGTGTTCTCCTCAAGGTGTGGCAGATGTTTCTTGCCTTCATGGAGGCCCAAACCTGTACAAAGCAATCCTCTTGTTTGGGGGCTGGAATGAATCCAGCGTCTTGGTTCTGCTAAAGGACCATGCATACTTTTTCTTTCTTACTGTTTGGTTGACTGTGTCTTTCTCATGGTTTGGTGATCTGGGGCTGCTGGTCCAGTTCAGCTAGCACTAAGTTTTGAGAGGGATAACTAAGGGACCTTGGGAAAACTCTTACCAGCTGTTGTGTTTACTATGCTATTTGTTAATTCAGTTTAACAGCGGCAAATCTTTAGTGATGTGGGACTGGAAATTAATGCTGGCACTACACGTATACCACACCTATAATTAATCCAAGGTGTGTGTGTGTGTGTGTGTGTGTGTTGTGTCAAAGAGAGGTGGGAGAGAGATGAGAGTGGCAGGAGAGGAGAGAGAGAGGAGAGGAGAAAGAGCTGAGAGGAGATGAGAGAGAAGAGAAAGGAGAGAGATTATATACACCTAGGTAAAATGTCTGGACATATAACAAACATGTATACATAAATAAATTTTATGGAGACGTGAACATGTCTAAGCTTAAGCCAGCTCCTTAGTCAACCAAACATCATTTTATAGTCAAAATAATTTATAAAAACTGAGTGCAGGTCCTCTTAAAACCATTTTATTTAGAATTTAGAAATCCAAAGAATTACTATTATGCATTCCTAAGAGCTTGCTACCGTGCAGGCCTGCTCCATATTCACAGCTTCCTGGGGTAGGTACCATTCCTCTCATTGTGAAGACAAACAGACTTTAAAGCAATTAAAATTTTGAATTTTGATCACACAGCTAAGTGTAGTAAGCAGAGCAGGGATAACTTCTTTTTCTCTCACTTCATCCAGACCCAGGATACTGAGAGGACAGAACTTTAGTCAGGGGAGATCACTTTGTTGGCTTTTATTTAGGATTGCATTCCTAAAATGTGGGGTCCAGAGAGACTTTGCACAGTGGACCTGAGCTAGGCTGCTCACGCACAGGGCTGTCTGGCACAAAACACTGATATCGGAAGCGTAAGATACTGTTCCACCTCCTCGTTTGTCAGTCAACCAGGTCGGCATCCAAGCTTTAGGAAGTGTGGCTGTCTTGTGCCCTTGGAGTAGATGGCGATAGCAAATGGCCTCTCTGTTACCAATACAGTGTGAAGAGAGAAACTGCTTTGAGACAAATACCCATGACGGTGTGTATCTAAGAACCCGCACATACACCAGGAATAAGGGAAGCCTCTTGCAGAAGGCACACTTAGGAAACAGGGTGGTGCTGCATGCGTCCCACATTATGGCTTAGTTTAGCAAGGGCTTCCTAAGTGATGACATAACACTTCACCAGTCTTCTCCAAATACGGTTGGAAGGGAGGATGATTTCCTACGTCTTCTTCTAGGAATATTGCTGCTTGTTCCTTTGGGGAGGTTAAAATTCCTCCTAACTCTAGCCACAGGGTTCTGCAAGTTTAACTAAAGGGGAATTGAAACCAGGGGCATCTTATTCTACACCATTCTACAGTGGAGGGCATCTTATTCTAAACGGTCTTACAGTGGAGGGGAGGTTAGTGATTGTCAGGTAAGGAGCACATTCCACTAGAAAAGCAGAGTAGAGGATGGCATTTTGAGGTCAGATGTGGGCGTGAAGGTAACAAGAAGTTTTGACTCCATGACAGGAATGGACCCATCACAAAAGACAAATGTTAGGTAAAAGGACCTCACCCAGGCATGAAGCTCATTCTTGTAAATCTGACTTTCTGGTCCAACTCCTCCTTGTGCTTCTTTGTCAAAGTCATGTACTAATTCAACACTCAGCAAATCAGCTCTGGTACCCTCCTCACACCAGGAGATCTTTCCCCTTCTGCCATCCTTAAGAGCTCTTCTCTGCCCCTTCCCTGGGATCTTTATCCTTTGGGGCCTGATAGTTGAGCTATCTAGATTTGTGTTCTAACATCTCCTTCAGTTACTAACTCAATAAGGAAGAGCATGGGTCTCTACATCATGATCCTGGCACAGTCTGACTTTTGTCTCTGTCTGCAGCAGAACAGGGCTCACCACACCGTTGGCTAGCACCAACTCCCAGAAAAATGAAAACAAAACAAACAAAAAAAAACCAACCAAACAACAGCAAAAACCAAAAGAATCACAAGAAATTCCCAAGCAAGTCTTTGGTGGATGAAACTGCAATATGGTGAGTGCTGGAACGTGGGAGGAGCTGGCAGTCGTGTTGGTTTCTCTGATATGATAACATCCAGGCTTTGCCTCAGGCCTCGACAGGATCAGTGACTCCCACACTTCTTTACCTTGTAGTCCCTCGATCTGGAAACCTAAAACAGCAGGTCCCTCTGACAAGATTAGCCTCATCCCAGACCTGAGCGCACATCGGTTAAGTATGTTTAACATTCTCTATCAGGCCAGGTTTGAGTAGGACCCTCGCAGTTTCTGACCTTGGCCCAGTGACTGGTCATTTCCCCAGTTTCTGTCCCACTGCCCAGTTTCCAGTTAGACAGAGTTCTGACTCTGAAAGTCAGCCCCTTTCTTGGACATCACATCTATGTTACGTCATGCTATCGAAGTGCACCTGGTCCTTTCCCTGGGGTCGCTTGCTCTTTCTTAGTTATCACCCCTAACCTAGGCCTCCAGTTTGGACAGATGCGTATAACAGGCCACTGTCATCAGATGCCAACCCTGGTGCCAACCCTGGTGCGGGGTGCTTTGGGAGATCCTCAGCTTGCTCCCAAGGCAGGAGGAGATGTCAGAATTCAGATTTAATAAGATTATAGCCAGCAACTTCCTCAAGCACTGAAGAGTGGATCTCTAAATTTCATATGCACTTGACTCTGGTCCTTGCTCCCTATGAAAATGCTTCACTTGTTCCTGACCTGGGCTGCTGCCTGACCCCGTTCCCAACGTGAGGTCAAAGAGAAAACCAACACTCTGAAGATCGCTAACCAAGGTTCAAGTTTCGCTCCTTAAAAGGGGTGTTGGGAAAGTTATTTGAACCCATTAAGGTCACTCTTCTCAGTTGCACGGATATATATATTCCATATATATGGAATGCTAATAGCTGTTAAGTGAGAGTTTTGAATTCAGAATCTAGCCCACTGGATGAAAAGGGCATCACCAGTACTCTCTTCCCTCTCCTTGCCTGGCCCAGTCCCACCTGTGATACATTCAAACCTAAGGTATTCTAAAGTTCTTTCATCTGCTTAAATATCTATTCTTTACTCTTCTGCATGTCTGTTATTAGACAGCCTTTGTGTTAGGTTCACGGGCAAGGCTAGCTCTAGCTTATGCCCCAAAATAATTACACGGAAACTGTATTCTTTTAAACACTGCTTGGCCCATTATATCTAGCCTTTTCTCGGCTAACTCTCGCACCTGGACTAGCCCATTTCTTATAATCTGTGTAGCCCACGAGCTGGCTTACCAGGAATGATCTTAACCTGCATCTGCCTGGAGTGGGAGAATCATGGCGACTCTCTGACTCAGCTTCTTTCTCCCAGCCTTCTGTTCTGTTTACTCCTCCCACCTATGTTTTAACCTATGAGGGCCAAGCAGTTTCTTTATTGCTTAACTAATGAAATCAACAGATTGATATATGACACTCCCACATCAGCTATCACCCACTACATTTGAATTGTTTGACCAGGTAGAGCTCTCCTATTGGTAGCATTGTTCAGTATTGGGTTTCGTGAGTTAGCTCATTGGTAACCTCTGACCCTAACTTGTGAACTTTGGAAGGGGTCTTCATCAGGTCAGAGGCAGCCTTGGGTATCAGAAAGAGGTAATGGGAGAAATGGTCAGGAAATGGTCAGGGTCCTAGTCAGACAGAGCAGATGGGTCTCCCATTGACCTTGACACATCCCACTGTGGCTCTTGTCCAGGGAGGAGAAAAGCCTAACCTTCCAGCTTGTGTTACTTGGACTGCCACAGAGGTTCCTCCGGGCACTGTGAAGGATCTCCAGTCTGCTCTCGAGGTAGGGGCCTGATGTCAGCACTAAACATTAATAACAAAAGGCCAGAAGCTTCCCCGAGCTCTAGAGAGCAAGTGTCTGGAACTTGGCTCTATTTTTAATACCAATTTTCTCCCCGCCTCGTTCCTCTCTCATATATAAAGATGACCTCCGTGGCAAAACCGTGATTTCCCCTAAAGTGGGAGAGAGAGCCAAAGAGTTTCTGGTTGATTAGACTTGGGAGTTTTTCCTGTGACTGCTACAGTTAAATAGATATTGGCAAATAGTATAACCTGCAGGGTACTAAGCAGGGGAGAGCACGGCCAGATGTAATTAGAAATATCCATCATTCTCTTTCCCCAATGCACAAGAGAGTGGTATTTAAGGGGACAGACAGTGCACGAAGAGCCTTCGCTCAGCAACAGCTGAAAGCCCCCTTGTAAATGACGGCACCTAGTGCAAGGGTAGTTAAGACTTTCCATCTAATAGTTCACAGAACACCTCAAGCCTTGTTGATGGACAGCTCAGAGATGAATTTGGAGGCCTGGAAGCATGAGACGGTTCCAAATCAGCAATGAATTATATACCTAGATACGCAGCTGTTTTTTTTGTTTGTTTGTTTGTTTTTTACACTTTGTATTGTGCCTGTATGTGTTGAGAAAGATGATTATCCTGTCATTTGGGGGGGGGGGGGAGACGAATAGGTTTAAAACACCCGCTCATGTGCAATGGCTCCGAATATGCCACTAGGAAAATAATTTCCTTTTCTTTACATAACTGGGTCCACTTTAGTTACATGAAAATAAACAACGATTAAACGTCAACCTTTGCACCCATGCAGAGAGAGTGGAAGCAATGGGTAATGGGCTGGGTGGTGGAAAGATGAATTAGGCAGTGTTACTCGGTGGTGGTGGTGTAGGTGGACTTGGGTGCTTGAGCGGTTGGATTTAAATTTTCTTCAGCTGTTTTTTAGCCTCGTGGCTTTCAGCAAGTTACTTAACCTTTTCCAGCCTTGGGGTCTTTATTTGGAAGTGGGAATCAAAATAGCTATTATGTTTTTAACGTGGTTACTATGAGAGACTGCTCAGTAGCCAATAGCCAATATCATGGGCCCTGGGGCATCGTGGAGAAAGCCTCTGTGGCAGAGGCAAGCCTGCAAATACAGGTCGTCTGCTTCTTCTCCCTTTGTGGGGACCAACAGTGTTTCAGATTTCAGGGCTTCTTAATTTTTATATTTGTGTAGACTTTGCTTGTTGAGCATCCTAGTCAGAAAAATCCCAAACCTTCGTCTTCTAAATCGAAAACTGTTTGAAGCATCGTGTCTGCGCCCCCTAACATAGGAATTCTGAGGCACTGCAGATTTTTGGACTGGGAATCCTCCAACTGAAAGGTATTTTTTTTTTTTATAAAATCCAGTACGTCCATATGGTAGCGTTAATATGTTGCCATACAGGTGTCTCTTTGGCCCTAGTACTAATCCCTCCTTGGAGCTGGCATCTACCTCATTCTAAAGAAGAGGAGGAGGAGGAGAAGGAGGAGAGAAGGGGAAGGGGGAGGGGGAGGAAGACGAGGAGGAGGAGTAGTAAAATGAGATAAGGAGATGGTCAGATGGAAAGAGCATTGTAGATACAGAACTTGAAAGTCATCTAGGCAGAGAGGTTCTAACGGAACAGGAACACGGCAATGCCACCGCTCACAATCTCTCCCAGGAGCCGGAAGACAGCACAGACCAGAGTAAAAGAGAGAAAGTCAGAGCAAGTCCAGGTGAGCAGGAAGACACAAAGGGACAGCAGGGGATGCTATGATATATGTGCTCATCAAGCTTCCATAAGACCCAGAGGGTTTGAAAAGGAACGTGAAAGAAAAAGCAAAAGAAGGCTTTAGTTTTGGGTGATTGACTCGGAACTCTGCTGGTGATGCCTTAGATTAGCTCACTGTTTTTTTCCTATAAGCCCCCAAGGTAACCAATTTATAAAGAAAAGCTTCTATGAGCTCCAGATCGGTTTGTTTGTTTGTATGTTTGTGTTTTGAGATCTGACCAGATAACCCTGTTGCTTTTGGGCCTGTAACATGAAGTGACCCACCGTGGGCAGAGTACCAAGGCTGCTCACTATATCATGGCCAGGAAGAAAAGTGAGAAAGAGGAAGAGGGGCCAGAGTCTCAATATCCTTCCCATGAGAATATGCCCAGCGACCTTCCTTTTTTCCACTAAGCCCTTAAGGCTTCCATCAATTCCCAGCGGCACCATGGACTGGAGACCAGTTCTTCAACTCATAGATATTTGGAGAATATTCAAGATCTAAATGGGAGCATGCCCAGCATGGTTGTAGATTTATTCTGTAAAGAACTGAAAACTGGTAAAGGTGTGGCCATAGTTGACATTTTAGCAGAGCTATGCAGGGCCTGGCCTGGAGGTACCATGTTATTTAGAACTGGAGAAAAAGGGAAGACAGAGAGAGCTTCCTGGTATGAAGGTGAAGAAAAAGGCAGAGAGCGACCACCCGTCTTTGGCTTTCCTGGGCTGGGCAAAGGAGATCGATTCTTGACTCTTTTTCTTTTCTTTCTTAAGCAGTAGAGGGAGATGAAAATTGTGGTTTGTTGGCAATATCTTAATTGTGGCTTACTGTATATCTGTGGAGAGTAAAAATTTCTTTGAGGTCTAAAGATGTGTGACAGGAAAGCCCACTGAGCTACAGAGGACTTGGCACTGGGCTAATCTCACACTTGATGCCCAGCGGCTACGTCGTGGCTGAGGAGGGAGTCTGGATGATTGCATGGTGTGTCTTCCTGTTTCAGAAATCCTCTGAGGAAAGAAGCTGTAGACATAGACACATTTGAGACACTCATCCTTGGTATTTAAAGCGCTGGACATGAAGTCACGGTCGTCTTTAAGGCAAGTCACTGATAAAAAGTTAAGTTGAAGAAATAGCAATGTGTGGGAGGGCCCTCCTGCTCTATAATGACACAGAATGGCCCAAGAAAGAAACTGTGAGCAGGGGCCTTGAAAGATGGCCCTCAGAGAGTTCTGCTTGCTCACACTTGTGTGTTGGAGGGAGGCAGACAAAGTGGCAAGCTTTTTAGTGGAAACACATGGCACTCAGAGAGGGTGTCATTTCTGAATCTAGGTTATAAAAATCTAATTTTCTTATTTTTCTATGAAACAAGGCTTCACTGTGTAGCCCAGGCTAGCCTGAAACTCACTTTGTAGCTCAGGCTGCTTCAAATTTGTGATTCTCCTGCCCTGGCTTTCCGAGTGTTGAGATTACAGGTGTGCACCACCATACCAAGTTAAGACTGTGACTTCTAGCTGGGTGGTGGTGGCATATGCCTTTAATTTTAGGACTTGGGAGGCAGAGGCTGGCGGATCTCAGTGGGTTCGAAGTCAGCCTGGTCTACAGAGTGAGTTCCAGGACAGTCAGGACTGTTACACAGAGAAACCCTGCCTCAACCTCTCCCTCCCCCCCAAGAAAGGCTGTGACTTCTAAAGCCTGGGACTTCTGTATTTCTAGATCTCTATCTCTTGCCCCTCACTCTCTTTCTTGTCTTCTTGGTCTGCTCCCTGTGATGATGTCTGTTGCCATATTCAGAAGGATTGTGGGGCAAGGAGCACAGCAGTGACTTCTAAAGCCTGGGACTTCTGTATTTCTAGATCTCTGTCTCTTGCCCCTCACTCTCTTTCTTGTCTTCTTGGTCTGCTCCCTGTGATGATGTCTGTTGCCATATTCGGAAGGATTGTGGGGCAAGGAGCACAGCATGACTCCAGGTAATATCCAGGGGGACCTGAGGCCCTCATTCTAAAAGCTGACAAGGAAGCAAATTCTGCCAACAGCCCTGTGAGTGAGTGCCAATCAGACCTCTATCTTAAGGTAACTCTAGATGTAACCAGCAGCCTGTAAGACCTGAGCCTGAGGACCCAGCAGCCTCACACTCATTCCTGACCCAGGAACCTGTGAGGTAACGGACATGTTCTTCAAGTGGCCACGTTAGGGAGCGAATTCTGTGGGACCAGCTAACTAACGTCAGCTGAGCAGTCCTCCGGTGCAGCACCCAATGGTTAATCTTGCTTAGTTCCTCGTTTTACTTCTGAGAAAACCCTCCAATTAAGAACACAGAATGTTCTAGAGATTTCCTACCCAGGGAGTACAAGTCAGTTTCCAAGGAGGCTTGATTAGTTCCTGATCTGCACACAGCCAAAAGACGTACTCTCCCAGGAAAGAGTAGCTAATGCTTATGCTAGGCTTAAAAACCTCATTAAAAGATATATTACGGTAAAAATAAAAGACAAAGGATAAAAGACAGCTGATGAAGTCTTATGTGTTTCAGTATAACTATAAGGAACCATAGGCACGGAAAGAGGAATAAATAATAACAGTAACAACTACTAAAACCTGCACTGCCACTGCCTTTCCCACATCTGCTTCACAGATTTTGTTGCATTTTCAATTTTAATAGATTTTAATTAATATATAATTACATCACTTTACCCCTTTTCTCTCCAGCCTCTCCTAAGTCCCCTCCCTTCAACTCCTTCCATTCTCAAGTTGACAGCCTTTCATTCCCCGATTATTGGCCACACACACACACACACACACACACACACACACACACACACACATATATATATACATATATGTGCATATAGATGGGTGTCTGTACATATACATATGCCCAGATATATAAAAAGAAACTGCTGAGTCTGTTTTTGTTGTTTGTCCATTCCATCACTCACATGGTTTAAAGGATGGTCACTTTTTATTAGACAGTCAGTTAGTGGGCTAATCCCGGGAGGGGTTTTTACGAGCAAAACACCATCGATAAAGTTGAAGAGATATTTGAAATAGCTCTAAGGTCACTTTTTATTCTCCCACCCTCCAACCCCCTAACCACCATCTTGATGGTGTGGATACCATTCCCATATAGAGTTTTATATTTTTACCATACATACATATGCGTGTATGTAAATACATGTGTGGGGGAACATGGTCCAAGAATGGAGCTGTGTGAGAATTCTGAGTGCTGTGGAAAAGACTCCAAAAGAACAAAAGTCATGAGACCTCAGTGTCTTCAAAAACATAGACTTGTTCCTGGGTTATGTTTTCATGCTCCTCCCAGCTGTTGCAGGCAGGAGTGAATTCACTTTAGATTGTTCATTAAAACTGGCCGTTGTGATTTGTTTCTATGCCTCTATGGGAAACCATGATCCTGCTGTGAGCAGCTTCCCCATCACGTGCAGCTTGCCCCTGTGACTGTGCACTTGATTCATGTGACCCCTCTTAGCCCTCGGAGTAGAAGCTGCCTGATGCTCTGAACAAAGTTAGCTGTTGCGTGAGACTTTCGTCCACCTCATTTATTGGCTCCATCCTCCCAGGTACCACTTCCTCTTTAGCAATAAGCACATACTTGTATGTACATATCTATAGTTAATAAAATAAACATGATAATATATATTAGTAAAACATGATATAGATAGATAGATAGATAGATAGATAGATAGATAGACAGATGTGTGTGTGTACCATGTGTAACAGTTTACACGAATTAATTTAAACTTCAGACTAAGGATATAATATTCTGTTTAACTTTGTGATTGCTTTTTTTAATTTTAAAATGTATTATTTTTATAATTGTATTACTTCTACTGGTATATTTGCTGTGTTTACACCACGGTGCCCACAACTCTGGGGTTACTATGGTCATGAGCCACTGTGCCTGGCTTTTTAACATGAGCTCTGGGGATAGGAACTTAGCTTCTTATGCTTGCGTGGCAGGCAATTCACTGACAGAATCATCTCCCCAGCCCTTTATTTTTATTTTAAAAGAACTGGTTCAGGATTTACACTGAGATTTTACATGCTGGTACATATAGTTATATCCTGATTATTTTTCTGTCAACTTAACCCACTCCAAAGTCACCAAGAGGATGGGGAAGCTGAGTTGAAGAATTGCCTTCCTCAGATTAGTCTGTAAGTAGGTCTTTGGGGGCATTTTTAAAATTATAACTGTTGTATGAGGGCTCTGCCCACTGTGGGTAGTGCCATTCCTAAGTAGCCGGGCCTGGGCTGTATTGGAAAGATAGCCAAGCAATCCAGACAGCAAAGCAGGACACAGGATTCCTCCATAGCCACTGATTAGATTCCTGACCCCCAAGGTCATCCCTGGGCTCCTACCCTCATTTCCCTGTTGATGGACTCTAACTTCTAGGTCAAAGGAAACTTTGCCTCCCCAGGTAGCTTTTGGTCATAGAGTTTACCACAGCAACGCACAGCAAACTAGGTCATAACCCCAGTTCACCTATTTCAGCGGCTGTTCACTTTTGAACAGATGGCCATTTCATCTTTCAAATAAAATTCTGTCTTTTGTTGATACATTTACATTTTTTTCCCTTTGCTTTCACTCTTTTCGTTGCTGCCACTACACACAATGCAGCCGTGGAATTCTCCTACCAGGCTCCTCGTGCTTACAGGCAAAAGCATTTCTATGGAAATGAAGCATTGCTGAGTAGCAGAGGATGCAGGCTTCCAGATTGTGGCACATCGATTGGCTTTGTGCCTTTCAAAGTTGTCCTAGCTGACTGGCATAGTGCATGCTTTCAGGCCTTGCCACTCAGGATGCTGAGGCAGGTAAATCATGGGTTCAAGGCCAGCCTGGGCTACATAGTGAGAAACCTGTCTTGAAACAAACAAGAAGCCAGAATGAGTAAGTAGATGAAATAGAGTTATGCCAATCTCCAATTCTCTTCCCATGAGCCTTTCCTTCAGCTCAAATCTTCTTTTGCATGCCAAGGTTTCCTGACACAAGTCCACCCATGGCCCTGTTCTCCTGGATGCTTCCTCGGTTCTGGGGTCTTTCCTAACTCTTGTGCTCAGGATTAGATGGAAGGATTCAGATACAAAGCACATCACACAGAGTTTATTGAGATTTTCCCTCCCTCGGTTCCACAGTGAATATCCTCTGATTTCCTCCTAAGGATACATTATCTCATTTTAAGCAACCACCTCCTTGGTTGCTCATCTTTCCCATCCTTAAGTCTTCTGGTGAAGCATGAATAGCTGGAGACTCACAAAAATAGTTCAGTGAATCTACTACCTTAACTCTCAACTTACATTTGCTTGTTTTTGCCTGTGTTTTGTTGAGACAGGATCTGACTCTGGAGTACAGATTGACTTGGATCTCATTATGTGGTCATGACTGGCCTCAAACCTGTGGCAGTCATCTGCCTCAGCCTCCTATGTACTGGGATTTTAAGCAAAAGTTGCAAAGCCTAAATTTTGGAGGGAATTGAGAAATTTCTGAAAATGAAATAAATAAAAGCTACACACACAACACACACAGACACACATTGTGAGATAACTATTTTTGTACACTATGGAGATACATCTCTGTCAAGGCACCTTTTCATTGGTTTGATAAAAATATGAACAGTCAACAGCTGGGCAGGAGAGGATAGGCAGGACTTCCAGACAAAGATAGTGATTATAAGGTGTGCAGAACTCCCCAGGGAGACACAGAGAAAGTCAGACATACAGTACGGAGGAGTAGTAACAAGCCATATGGCAGAATGTATGTTATTATAAATGGGTTAATTTAAGTTTTAAGAGTCAGTTGGGAACAAGCCCAAGTTAAGGCCAAGATTTCATACTTAATGAGAAATCTCTGGGTCATTATTTGAGAGCTGGCAGTCCAAAGAAAGTCTGACCACACACACACACACACACACACACACACACACACATTTTACATGTAATTCTGAAAGGTTCGTTGACACCTGAAGTCAGTCTTTGGCTCTGTGACCTTTTCTGAACAGACCTTCAGGAGGAAGTGCTGCAGAAGAACTTTTTGCATGGAAATATCATCTAAACTTTGTATGTTGAACATAGACTACAGTGCTCCAGGGATTTGTAGATTTTTTTAGAGGAACAATGTCTTTAGAGTTATCAATATTTTGTCATCATTTGTAATATATTTTAATAAAGCTTTCCAGTGAGATTCCATGGTATTCCTTTCTACAGGGTTAACAGAAAGTGCTAGCAATGTACAGAGCCAAGTTCATCTTGGCCTGTTCTGTCCTGGATGGGATATATAACCTCTGCAGGAGGTCATTTTCCTCATATCTCAAGTGAGCTCTTATTTCTTATTTCAAAAGATTCTTTTGAGATTTAATTGTTTTCTTAGTTTTTGGAAAGTGGTAAATATTTAACCAGTGTTGGTTTTCTCTGCCCATTGAAACTCATCTAGTAGATCTATGCAAAGAAACAAAAGTTAGGGTTCCCTTCTACTGTAAGCTTTAGTGAGACTACTTACAGAGTATGTCCCGTGAAGTGCACCCCATCCACCCACAATAATTTCCTCAAAACCAATCAAGGGGACCTGTTTCAATATTATGTATTTCCAACATTAATATCTATAGTCAGAGGATTGTCTGGCTTGTCAGTCATACTCTGTAGCAACTGTTCCCTTCCTTACTCCACCGTGGATGAAGCTGCCTTTGATGGTCTCCATCCATGCCTGGATCTATCTTGATGGGTCACAAAATGGATTCTTGGATTTGGGAAAAGTTCCTGACTCCTCAAATGCCTTTCCATGACATGCATTGTCTCAGACACCATGAGTTATTTATGGACCAGTATTAATGTTGCATCCATACTGAACCTCTTTATCTGCACAAGGCCTCAAACAGATTTGATAGAATTTTCCTCCCAAATCATAGATTATTTATTCTGTTTCTCCAGTAAAATCCATATCCTAAAAGCAACACCTCTGATACCTTCTACTTGCAAACATGAAGAAAAGGATTTTGAAGAAGTATGATTGCTAAACCCATTCTATTCCTGTCCCTGTCAACTCTCAAAGTCCTGCCAAGAACAGTTTCTCTTAAAAAGAGAATCATATCCCCATCAGCAATAACCCCTCCTGCCACTAAAGAATCAAAAATGCCATCGGGAAGGGAAGGGTTTCTCTGAACTTGGTTACCCAGGCCTTTCATTTTCCAGGTGGCCATAAGGACAATGGGTGATTGGCTTTGGTCAGTCAGGGGATACTGATGGCTAAGATGTGATTTGATATGACAACAGATATCTGTGGTCACTGGGCAACAGGTAGGCAAGAAGGCAATGAAGTCTAAGATCCATCTTTTAGGTCATAATATCATGGGATAATGTTTATTCATGATGAAAATGTTGATGACTCTTGAAAACTGTCATCTCCAAACAGAGAGCTTGGGTCAGTTAATGAATCAACAAACACACAAAGGGCAAAACCCCACCTAGCGTTTTCTCTGACTTAAGTTCATAGAGTTCTTCTGTGTGCTAGCTAGCTTCCCAGAGAGATGAAGGTAGATTGGGAAGTAGATAGATGGATATGGACATAGACAAATAGATCGATGGTAGAGATAGAGACAGAGATAGATAGGAGGAGACATGAGTTAAATCATTGTTTCATTGATTATTTTTTCAGAACTTGTGATAGATTTTATAAAACTATAGAGGAAATGTGAACCTTTTATCACGTTACCAACGAGCCGTTTTAATGGAAACAGATATGATTTTCCATCTTACTGACTTTGATTTGCCTGTGGAAAATCTGCCATTCACAGAGCGTGTGAGTGACATCAATAATAAAACCATCACTACTCATCTAGACTATATATCCTTCTGGAGGCCAGTGCTCTCCTAAGTGCCATTGACTCGTTCACTTCCTTATTCCCAGGAGACAGAGGGCATAGTCCCTGCCCCACAGGAGCTAAATGCTTAGTTCATGGAGAATGGAAAGTGACATAGGATGCAAATGTAATATTTGTCAGAATCAAGATTCTAAATGATTTTGATGGACTAGATTTGAAACCAAAATTAAATACAGTTGTAAAAAAAAATGAGAAGTCCTGCTACTGAACATGAAAATAATGCAGTATAAGGCAAAAAGACTTGACTTGTCTGCAACATCTTCTACTTATTTTTATTTATTTATTCTTCTTTTTGTATGCAATATACCCTCACATGTGTACCTGTCTGTGTATTAAGTGCCCTTGCGTGTCCACGTGGACTCCAGAGGTCAACGTCAGATGGCTTTCTCTGTCACTGTTCCCCTTATTTTTGAGACAGTCTTTCACTGGATCTCGGTCACTGGTCAGTTAGATAGTCTTACCAGTGACTCTGGGGCCTGCCTGTCTCCACACCCCTACCCTGTGGCCAGTGCTAGGGCTACAGATACATGCCACCATGCCCGGGTTTGTTTGTGGGCTTTGGATCTTAGGCAATAGTGCTTATAACGCAAACCAACTGCCTGCTGAGCCGGATCTTTTCTCCCTTGTAGAAAGTATCTCGAGTGACATATTCATTTGCTAGAACTACTATGACAAAACGCCATGGGCTGTTCAGACATTGGTTGGCTCTTTCATAGTTGTGGGAGACCCCAGTGGAGATGGTTGCTTTTGTATGCAAGGAGTCTCTACCTTAGCTTCTCACGGACTGCAGGAAATATCTAGTGTTCCTTGATTAGTAATCCTATGTCATTCCCTAAATTTTTCCATTTTAGGAGAACACTACTCTGCATTAGAGACCATCCCCAGTGACTTTATCCTACCAAAATGCATTTCCCATGTCTGTGTTTGCAAGCAAGTTCACATCCTGAGCTATGGGGAATTAGGACTTCAGCACAGGTGGAAGACCAACATGGGTCAATTTAATATGCATGAGGCCCTAGGTTCAATTTTTTCAGTCCCATAATTAAAGAAAAAGTTCTTAGACTAGGATTGATTATATCCCTGTAATCTTAGCACTTGGGAAGTGCTCCTGGATCAGGAGTTGAAAGTCGTTCTTGGCTACATGTCAAATTTGAACCCAGCCCTCACTACATGGGACTCATGTCCCAGTTTCACTTCTGTTTCTGTAATAAATACCCTGGCAAGGGCTTGTTTTAGTTCATAATTCCATATTATAGTCCATCATGTGGGTAATCAAGGCGGGAACTTGAAGCAACTTTAATGTATTCATAGAGAAGGACAGAAAATATGAACACATACATGCTTGCTTGTGCCCAGCTGAATTTCTATACTCTTTCACAGCCCAGAACATCTTTCCTAGGGAAAGGTGCCACCCACAGTAGACTGGGTCATCCCATATAAATTAAGTTAATTCAAATACCCCTTCCCCATCATGCCCACAAGTGAACCTAAAGTAGAAAGTTGCTCACTGAGATCCTCTTTCTTGATGATTCTAGGCTGGGTCAAGTTATCAGTTAAAACCTCATCACACCCAAACAAAACAGAACAAAACACCAACTGTAGAAACTGGGTCTAGATCCAGATCAGATTTGTCTCGGTGCTTTCTTGGGGAGTCTTTGAAATCCTGCTCCACTCCTTGGTCTTATCACTTAAGTACTCTCATCTGGCTCAGAGTATAGCACACCTATTACTGAAGCAACTCATTTTTCAGAAGAATTTTTTTTTTTACAAAGGCCAAGTATGAAGAGATAGGAGATGCAAATATCAAACCTGGGGAAATTGGTGCGGTAAAGAGGCAAGTTGTCTCTGACATGGGGAGAGGTGACTGGATGCTGACTGCTCTGTGGTCTGTGCGGGCAGTAGCTGGACTCTGGCTCTTCACAGTGCACACATGCAGAGGATGGTGTTGTTCATGGAAGGTGGGCCTGCTGTTCTCAGCCCATTGATCTCTGAAGGCAATCACTTTGAAACTTGCACAGGCTGAAGTAGAAAGTCAGTGGTTTCAGCAAGAGGAGATCTCAAGTCCTTAAAAAATAATGGGGGCAACTCAGATGCCCACATGCCACAGCCACGATCTACAGCAAAGGGAGTGGGACACTAACACATGGCCCAGCTGCACGACCTCCCAAATTGGGGATGTTTAAGGAAATTAAAAGCAAGTGAAGCCATCAGTTTTGGCATTTTTGTGAATATACTTCAATTAAGTTATCAATTCTCAGTCCCATTAATAGAAATGGGTTAATCAAGATGTGAGAGTTAGCCAGTAAGAGGATGGAACTAGTGGGCCAGGCAGTGTTTAAAAGAATACAATTTGTGTGTTGTTATTTCGGGTGTAAAGCTAGCCATGCAGGAGCTGGGCGGGAACACAGCCCGCTGCTCATATCCTTCTACATTTAATTGTTGGGTAGGTGGTGTCCTACAATATAAAATGATTCATTTAACTAATTCTCTATTCTTGGGAACCTAAGAAGTGTCAAGACTGCAAGAAATATTTGTGTAGTCAATGGCTTTCAAAACTAAATCTTGGTGTTTATCCCTAGGGAAAGATTTTGTACGGAAACAAGAGAAAATGTGTATGTACAAGTTTAAGTCTTTTAATTGCTCTTACCACAGTGTCATGTTGGAGAAGGAGAGATGGCTCAGCAGTTAAGAAGATGTACTGTTCCTGCAGAGGACTGGAGTTCAGTTCCCAGCACCATGGCAGACAGCTTACAACTGCCTGCAACACCAGCTCCTTGGGGGAACTGATGGCTCTGGTCTTATGTGCACAAATTCCACCCCTATACACAATACACATAATTAAAAATAAAATTTAAAAATTTTATATTAAAATTTATTGTCCACTACAATTTATGTCAAAATGCTAGAAGAAGGAATTTTGAATGCTTGTACCATAAAAAATTGATAGCTACTTGAGCACAATGCATAACTGATTTAAACAGCTCTCTCTCACATACACTATATATATACATATATAGTATATATACACACTATATATATGCATGAAAGATTTATTCACCATTAATGTGCATCTTTTGTTTGTGTTTTATTTAAAAGATTAATTTATATTTCAATAAATAAGTAGTAAGAACTTTCATCCAGATAATTTTTATTGAATCACCTATTTTTACCTTTAGACAGTAATGACACTGCCAGTTCCATTACCACAGTACATACTGATATAGAAAGACATACCTACACAAAGACACACACACTGAGAGACACACATACATACACACACACACACAGGCACATGCACACATGTATGGGGCCACAATGTGGGTGACAGATACTGGAAATCATCAACAACTGGTAAAAGGATCATTGTAATAACTTCCGAGAAGCAGAACGCTCCAGAGTCTGGTTGGTTTTGTTCCTACCTGATGACTATCACCTACCAATTACACCCCTACTTCTTTCTGTCTGTCTGTGTCTGTCCATTTATCTATCTGTCTTTCTGTGTGTGCGTGCGTGCGTGCACGTGTGTGTATGTGTGTGTGTATGAGTATGAAGATACATTTAGAGAAACCAGAACTTGGACAGCATTACTGATAGCAACAGGTGTAGGAAAGAAGCCAAGAGGGTCGAAAACCTGGGGATTGTTGGAAAGAGGTTGACAGTTGGGGTCTAGGATGGAAGACAGAAGACGCTCTAGTTAGCTGCTTCCATTGATGTAAATATCTATTCTGCATGCTTATGCTCCTGTGTTCCTTTCATGTAGATGGTTCTGTTAGACTGTGAGTGAAAGTATCTTTACTACTTTTAGGCTGTGGCTTTTGAAATACCCAAACATAGAACTTCCAGTTTCTCTCTTGCCCCATGATATTGGCTTGGGAGTAAGACTGAGACATAAATCCACCTGGGTCCCCAAGCACTTACTGGAGCAGAGCTCTGCTTACTTTTTGGTCATATAGATTAGTAGAAGTAGCAAATGAACCCCTACTGAGATCTGCAAATTGACATTTTATAGCTTAATTAATCTAGTTTAGTTAATACAAAGGGTCACAAGGGGTAAAGGGAGGAAGATAAATTTATAGACAATCACCTAGAAAGTCTTGCTAATCACGGGCTCTTCCACTTCACGGTGGGTTTGGGAAGCTGTGTATAGGACAGCTGGGAGCAGGGATGCTCTGATGAGCTTTTCTTCCTCCCATGGCAGCCCTGGTAAGGCCTCTCTATGACCCTCTAAGACTGGTTTGGATTCATTGGCCTAAGCATAAATAACATCTGTAGCTGCCTAGAGTGTTTGGCTCAGAGAGACAAGTCTAGATTAGGAGATGATTCAAGCCATGTTTAGTAAGCCTGAGATCCTCAGTTTCCCAACTCAGAACATCTCCAAGTGGTCAGAAATGGGCATGGAGGTAATATCAGAATAGACCCTGTGTCCTTAAGGCCACTGAAGTGAGAAAGTGTGAAAAGGTAAGCCCCCAGCATCTTTCCATTTTGAGGAAAGGGCTTTGTGAGAGGTATTTGTAGAAGTCTTTACTTTTTGTTCCTAAGTGAAGCCCCCTGGGGATTTCAAACAGCAGGAAGTTCGGTAGAAGGTTTGCAATTAACCAATTAATATGATGGGATGCGAAGCAAAAACTCATAAAATGGGCCAAGAGAATGATCTCCCTGGGCCCGACTGAAGAGAACTGGCTGTTTATCTCTATCAGGTTAGCAACGTGAATGCCAAACTCGGCCTTCATTCATGCTGTGTGGGCAGGTACCCGGGTCTGCTCCATCCGGGAGTAGGAGTTTAATGATGTGTGTTTTTTAATGAACAGCCACATGCAGCCTTGGAAACTTTGCTAAGTCAAGTCCACTGGCATCAGCTCAGTTCTTCCTTTTCAGATTGGGACACTCGGGTCTTCTTGTCACTACCTACAAATGTCTACATCCCCCTTGCTGATAAACTGTTGTGTTCCACTCTGTTGGAGAACCTCGATAATCTTAGGAGTTGAGGAAGTACAACTCAGTACTTCTAAGCCCCAAAGAAGTTTTGTCTAGTTCGAGAACTTACCCTCTGTATGAATTTTCTTGCTGCTGTAATGAGATATCTGACAAATGTTGTTTAATTCACCTAGGGTCTATTTTGGAACACCCTTCCAGGGTTCAGTTCCCTGAAATCATTACATGAGGAGCCTGAGGAAGCAACCACACTGTATCTGCAGTTGAAAAGGGAGAAAGAGGTGAATGTTAGTACATAGCTCACTTGGTCCTTTTTATTTAGTCCAGGACTCCAGCTCATGGAAGAGTGCTACCTACACAGTTGGGTCTTCAGTTCACCTAAGCTTAATACTCCCTCTTAGACATGCACAGAGGTTTATGCCTTAGCCTAGATCCTGTCAAGTTGAGAATTTATATTAACTACCACCTGCCTTCTGCTTCTGCTGTCTCATACTACTGTGACCAACATAGTTTCTAGTGGTAAAATGTCTGCCTTATGGGTGTCTCTGCTTAACACATTGTACCAACACAATAGATGTAATGACAAATTTTATGTCCACCTGACTTGACTACAGGGGGTCCAGGTATTTGTAGACACATTATTCTGGATGTTTCTGGGTCAGCGGATCAAGTAAAGCAGAGTGTGTTCCCCGGTGTGAAGGGGACTAACCTCATCCTTTGAAGGCCAGACTGGCCCAAAGAGGCTCAGCTTCCACAATGGTAAGCTGGTCTCCTTGCTGACTGCCTGGAAAAGGGGTACCAAACCGTCTTCGGATACCAGTACTAGCTGAGATCCCAGCCCCTGCTGCCACTCAGTCTTCAAGTAGAACTTCTGCTCGTCCGGGTGGAAAGCTGGCCAGGCTTCAGATGGCAGCTTCAGGCCTCTCCCAGGTGGACAGCCCTTCTGATTGCAGGTCTGGAGACTTGCCAGCCCCTGTAATGGCATGAGCCCCTTCATCTGAATTAATTACATCTCTCCATGTAGCTACCAGTTTCTGGGATGAAGTCTGATAAACAACAGAAGTGTCATCATATTGCACAGAGGGTCATAATATTCTTTACTGACTAGCAAACAGGGCAGTTGACATTCAAAATACATTCTTGGATATTTGGGGGCCATTGTCATATTGGACATTGGTGACACTGAGTGACTGCGCTGGGGCTTGCTTCAGAGTTCCTCTACCCTTTACTTAATGTCCCCAACTTCCAGGAAATGTTGGGTGTTTATCCATTGCTGCCAAACTCCATGGCCAAAGAGATGGGGCAGCTGGTGCTCTTGTGCCCACGCCCCACAGTACCAATCTCTCTAGAGCTAACAGGTATGAACCGGTTCTTGTTCACCCAGGTGTTTGAGTTTTTAACAATTGAAAAGTTATACTGCTGACTGATGCTGCATTTAACTACAATGAGCAGTCTTACAGTGAAGGATTTGATTTCTCCCAAATCCTGTGCAGAAAGACATCTTTGGGGCTTCTTGAGGATTTGTCTCTTTTTTTGGTGAACTAAGGGAGGCATGGGAATCCTTCCTGAAGTATTTGGATTCTGGTGGCGAAGCACTGAGGGCTGGAAAAGATGACTCAAAGTTGAATTTCATCCTCCCTCATAGTTACATACCTATGAAAGGTCCCTGATCTTAGATGGTCAAGGCCAAGTCTCAAGACTTCAGTCTAGAAATAGTTTGATCAAAAGGAAGTCTGCTCTCTGAGTGTAGCAAGGGACTTTCCTGCAGCTGTGGCTCACTGGATCCTTCCCAGAAGCCCTCAGGTTATGTTGTGTTCCCCACAATTTTCTCTGTGTTTGTAGGAATGAGTCTACCTAGAAAGAAAGGAATGGTGTGTAAAACACAGATTTGTGACTTCAATAGTTTGGAGGCACTGCTGGCCTAGAAAAGGAACCTCCAGGTCCCCAGCAAACCTCTGTGGTAGCTCTGGGATGCTTTCTTTAGATTAGGTTCCAATTACACTTAGATATCTCAGAAGACATAGATGTAAAAGTTGCTTTCAAGCTCTTAAGGAAAGAACAGAAGAACACCTCTGATAGAGACACTCCCATGCTAGATGTGTGCATTGTTTTGAAATCCTTCCCAGGTCCCGTGAAATAGACAAGATGCTGTTGAGTCACTGGTCTGACGTTTAAGCAGGAGAGTGTTACAGAGATGCCCCTCCTCACAGAATGCTGTCCCTTGGAGGCAACACCATTTCTGCAGTGCTTCGATTATTGTTTAGTGATGCCCCAAATTGGAAGGTTTCTTTAAACTCAGAGATGAACATAGAAAAGGAAAGCTCAGGTTCACTCATCACTTTCCTCTTCTGTCCCCTTGTCCACTGCACCACTGACTCATGGCTCACGTAGGTGACCTTCATTGCTCTATCGGATGAAGATACACCCGGAGTCTTAGCTAGGAGGTGAGCCACCTCCTAGGTTCATCTGGATATAGTTCGTATTTCCTAGCCAAATAACATCCTCTTAACAGGCCCTTCTGTGTCTGTGGATAACACTCCCAGTGAAATTTTATATGCATATATTTTCCCACAAGATCAAGGGAACATGCCCAGAAGGCTGTGCCCAGTGCTTGAAGCTGGATGAAATTGTATTCCCAGAGGATAAGTTGGACCTCTGAAGCCATTTGAGTTCTAAACAAACTACTTCATTTAAGGGCCTGGCACAGGGTATTGCTTAATGTTTCTTCCAATGTCAGGCCTTTCCACTAAGGTCACTGAGACCACAAGCTTCAGCCGGAGAAGTGACAATCAGACCTTTGTCATGTGAGTCAGTCCAGGCCATGGTGCTCCTGAGAGGGACTTTGGGGGTGTCACCGACTTCCTACGCTCTTTGGAAAGGTGACAGAGTCCCAAACGTCCTCAGTCCCCGTAAGCTTGATATTCAGAGCAGAGTTGGAGTGTCCTCCATTATGATTTCATGCACAGCTCTCACTGTGACCAGTGTGAAATGAGAATTGGTGACAGGGGCTTATTTTAAATGTCCTTGCAAGTCAGCACCGAGCGCAGACCATAGGAGACTTGGAGCTGTTCTTTTCTTGTAAAATGTAGCTAATAAATATGTAAATCGCACTATCTTTATTCATAACCTGGCAGGGATCAGACATGAAAATAACAGCCAAAACCCACTATTTTATCTATAATATTATGTCGAGTCAATATCTCAAAACCTCAAACACCGAGAAAACAGTATGGAAAAAACACATTATTTTCATAGTCAACTTCTTGGTGAGCAATATTTAACAGGCCTGTCAATTCTCTCTGGACACAGGCTTGGAACCTGAAATTGCACAGACGCACAGATATATCTGTATTTCTCCCTTTCCGTAACCACCTTGTACTTCCAGCTGTGCGTGCATGGCCCTATTCTTTAAAGGCACAAGCTCATGTTGCTTCAGTCTGATGATTACTCTGCTGCCAGGCGCTGCTCTATCAGCCGTGGTCCCATCCTTCTTACTATTATTAGGATGCTCAGAAGTGTCAGCAAAAAGTCCCTGGTGCTTTTTTTCCCCCTTCAACTCCAGGACCCCTGAGGTGGTGGAAGCCCCCCTGGGACAAAGCTTTCACTGTTGTCTCATCCATCCTCACTCCCCGGCTTGTTGGGGTTATTTCCCGGCTCCATCCTTATACCAACCCCGGGGACTCATTCACATTGCTAGTGGGGCTGAGAAATGACCTTCCCGCTTTCTTGGGAGGTGTGTTTGGTGCTGGGTCATCCAATTATCCCCACCTACAAGAGTAATTACCTTGAGGCCAGGGGCTTTTGGAGTCGGAGGACCTCAGAGGTTACCCATCTGAGTTTACACTGGGATCTCCTGAGGAAAAAGCTGCCTGGAAATGGAGATGAATTCTTGTCCCCTCTGTCATTTCTTTAGTTTTGTGACCCGGCCTCAACCAGTTCCCTTTCTTCTGAGCCTTGTAGCCCTTATCTGCAAAACTGAGCTGAAGATGCGCGCATACAGATGAGAGTCAGTTCCTGAGGGGCGTGTTATTGTGGTGAGGGGCACAGTGGAGGGGGTTGTTCGGTGTACATTTCCATCCTTCTTGTTCTCCTGTCCAACTGAGATTACAAAAGTTTACTTTCGCTGTTGGATCGTATGGAAGAGATGCTCCTCCCTAAAATAACAAACATCTGTTTAATAGTTCATAATATGGCTGATCTTTTCCCATGTGTTGTCTCATTTCAATCTTGTAAAGGGAGCTGGTGTGTCACCCACATTTTATATATGAGCATGCTCGTTCTCTGAGAGATTGACCTATTTTCAAGACTCATACACCATTGGCTTATTCTGCACCTGCTCTCTGATTTACTTCTTTCCTGGTCCTTGGGATTTTTTTTCACTTGTATAATCAAGGTTGGTTATTTATTGTCTGTCCATCTTGGATAGAACCTGAGCCTCACTAAGGCAACTCCCCCCAAACTTGATTGATCTAGCCCAAGTGCCCAGCCCAGTATGCTCAGCATGTATTTGACTCTCACATCAAATCAAATGAATCAACTGGGGCAGATGAATCAAGAGGGACAAAGAAGGGATCAATCCCCAAGCTCCTGCCTTTAAGTTCTACTTTCCCAGATGTCAAAGCTGTGATATTGATTGGCATGTGAGTCAATCAAGATAGGAAAGGAGGAGGGAGAGAGGGAAAAGAAGAGAGAGAGAGAGAGAGAGAGAGAGAGCTAGAAAGTGATATAGAGGATTGATGGGAATGAGAAAAAAGAAGGAAAGGAGAGAATGAAGATCAAATGAGTGCTTGCTAAGGGAGGAAGCCCCCAAGAACTTTTACTTTCAATGCACTAAGTGGGCATCGTGATTCCCATGGCAAGACCTCTGGGGACTCTGACGAGTAATTCCCCACTTAGGTAATAAGCTTGCTGGCTGATCTTGATTGCCAACCTGATTGGATTTAAATTTACCATGGAAACACACTTTGGAATGTATTTGTGAGTCTGCTACAAGGAAAGTTTAACTGAGGAGAAAGATCTGTCCGTCCCCCCACACACACACACAAATGTACCCAAAACTATCTCATTGGCTGGGGTCCAGGACTGAAGAGGTAAAAGAAAGTGAGCCAAACACCAGTGTTCATCTTCTCTGGCTCCTGATTGCACAAGCAGTGTGATTAGCCACCTCATGCTGTTACCCCGTGCCTGCCCTGCCACGAGAGGTTGTCTCTCTACCAATCATATACCTAACGGTACCCCCTTCTTCCTTAAGTTTCTTTAGCCATTTTTTTTTCACAACAACAAGAAAAGTACTGAATACAATGGACCATGAGGTGTCTGCCACCCAGTTCCCTCATGGATGTTGGGATCAATACAAGCAAGCATAGCATCCCATGGTCTCCTCCCCAGACTCCTATTTAGCTGAAGAAACAACTCCCCGGGGACAGGAGCGGTGACATGATTTTCTAAGTGTACACATTCAAGGTGACATGCCCATGCATCAAGGCAATGCCCAGGACTGGCTCCACGGAGCAATGCCATCAGTCACCAGAGTGTGGACATAAAGCAGTGAACTCCCCGGGGATTTGAGGAAGAAAAGACACTGGGAAGTCTAGCCAATCAGAGCTGGGAGTTACCTTCCAGAAGTTACACTAGAGTTACAGCAAAGGGGTAGAGACTAGACCGTAAGTCATTTGGAGTCTTTGTAAGCTGCTTTCTGGAAACCAGTGTTTATGGTCCAAGGCCCCAAAACCTGGAGTCAGTGCCCAGAAAAGTTTTGATATACTAGTTAGGGAGGCTTTTTGAACCCCAGCCATTGTGGAATATTTCCTGTTTCCTTTGAGTCGGTAGACGAAAAGCAAGGGATTTTCCCCCTACCCATCAGAACTTGGCATACGAGAGCGTATTTGTTGCTCAAGAAGAAAGTTCCAGCATACTGCGCTGTGCCAAGAAATGACACGCCTTCTGTCTCCATGGGCCATTTCCTTCCTTGCACAGTCAGTTTCCAGTATTCACCATGGCTATGTCTTATAAAGGCTCCAGGAGAGCTGAGTTAGTCAAGACTCAACTGTTATTTCTCACGGAACTTCACGGTTAGCTTTTGGGACCCTGGTCACACATCTACCCATCTGTTGATTCATAGCCTTGTTTTATGCTGTGCACTGCGCCCCCGTGTCTGTGCTCTGTGCGCTGGCACCCAGTTACTGAGCCTCGGGCAAGGGACAGGAGGTTAAAATACACAGACACACACGGACAGAGAGACAGTGACACGGGTCATCCTTGAATTCCCCAAGAATGCCCCCTTTATTGTGTTTAGGGGCAGATTGTATAGAGATAGCCACGCCCCAGCCAAACCCACCACAAACCACTCTCCTATCATCAGGAACTCCTGAAGGTCTCGTGCTCAGAGCAGCTGTAGGCACTCAGATCAGGGGATTACAAGAAATTCAGGATCTGGGGTCTCACTGCTCCCAACAGTTTTATGTGTTCTAAATAATCTATATACTATATTATGTTATTTTATATACTTTATATATGTGTGTGCTTGTGTGTGTTAATTAATATATGTTCATTAATTGACATAGAATTTATGCCTCACAACACTGTATATACCTCATACCTGACTGGAGCTATATATTTTTCCCACAGAACACATTCCAGCTATCTCGCACTTAGAAACACTGGACAGCATGGTACTCTGTGCTTAGGGGGGCAATCCAAATAGCAAAGCCAGCAACCAAAGACACAAAATCCACAACAACAAATGAGTCATGTATGTGGTCAGATTGCAAACACCAGAACTTTCTTACATTAGGAGAGTTTGTCAATAAGGCAGTTCACTACATAATTGAACTTGTAGCTGTGTGTGTGAACACTGAGTGCTGCCAGCTCTTCCCCACCCTGTGCATGTTCAGGGGAACCAAGAGAGTGCATGAGCATCAACATTGGGGTTACAAGTGAATTCTAGTGTCCATCTCAATCCACAGGCTCAGAAAGTGTGAGTAATAGACCCTGCTCTCAATGATTGCTTGGCGATGCTCTGAGATTTTGAGGGGAAAGAGAGCAACAAGCCAATGACCTTTAGAAATCAATCCATCAGCCCTGAATTAACCGACCAACTTCGGAATTTGTGATGTAGCTGTTAGTGAATAGGAATTATCTGAACAAATATCATCTAGGGCAAAAGCTGGCTTTTATTTATTTATTTTTTGCAAAGTTCTGATAGGAAGTGGTGAAGACTTGCAAGCCATGTGCAAGCAAAGACAATTTCGTATGAAGAATGGATGTGACTGAATTCCTAAAGAACATTATTTCCAAAATCAAGTGAGTCCTTAGTTTCCCCAGGGACTGTAGTTTGCTGACCTCTAATATAGACCTCCATTTGTGTACAGAAAGGGTTGTCTCCTACCTGTGTCTCAGATGTGTCTACAAAGCTCTACAAGATACCAAGCAAGACAGTCTTTAAAGAAACTTGGGTAAGTAAAGTAATAAAAACATACTGTAATATTGTGCTCAAATTGCCCTCTGTTTTCTACACAGCATCCCAGAAGCCCAGTTGTGGCATTATGAGAGGAGAGATAAATAATTGAAAGTTATCATTATCACCCTCACTATCTCTATTTCACCACCCCCAATGCCGTCACCATTGGCAACACCACTATCATCACCATCATCATCCCCAGCAAGTCACTTATTAAACACTGTGTGTTGACAGTCCTCCCAGAACTCTATGTGCTCAGCCTTTACAAGAATCACCAGGTTAGATTCCATTTTCATCTTTATATTCTCAGAGAGGAAATGAAAGCCCAGGGATGTTAAACCCTGAGCTAGTTACAATTAGGGACCGTGAAGTTCATGCGAACAGATATTGATTCTCTCAATTTTTTAAGCTACATGCAAAAGTCACATATGACTTATATGTAGCCCCACCTCTCTTTCCAAAAGACTATCTTATGATTAAAGCCTCTGTGCTATGCTGCCCCTTTGTCTAGATGCCCTATCATGGATGTCTGCCTATTCACCCCTGAAAACATGGGAATATACTACATCTCCTTGGTGAATTATTTCCCTTTATTCTTGTTTACACCTTCTCCACATATAGAAACAATGACTCTCGCCCACCTATTTTTAGCATGATATATAAGACAGTGAATTTTGCAAATATTCATGGCTTCATGCCTTGGTCCCACTTAGGTTTGTGACCTTCCTCTGTAACAAAGTCTCTAGCACACAGTAAGTGCTTAACAGATGTGTTTGAACATAAGTATATTATTGGCCCATTTAGAAAAACACTCAGAGATCCTCTCTGAAATAGGCTATTAAAGAAAAAGAAAAAGAATGTCACCTTAGGTTGGACTTGTGTTCCTCTGTAGCTCAGGGGGTTATTTGAAAGGGGCAATTGCTTTTTGCTATCAGGGAGGCTGCATCATTTCCTGAAATATCAATCTAAAAATCATCTAGGATGTCATCCATGAAATTACCTCAACCGCTCTCTAATAAAACCGACATTTTCATTTTGCTGTGTCTACGTTTATCACTTTATTGCCCCCTCCAGGGGGCAGCAGTTGTGGGTGGCAACAAAACATGGCCACAAAGGCTGGGGATGTGGCACCAGTACCAGTACTACCCTGGGAGTCTCTAGGACTGTGGACACGATCTTGGATATTTTGACTGACAATCTTCTCTATAACATGGGACTAAAAGTCCTTTTTTTACATGGCTGTCTCGGATTGCAAATGAGACAATACATGTCAAATGCATTTTGAATGTGCAGAGCATTTTGAAACTAGTGCTTGTATAACCAAGTTTATTAATATTTCATTATGCATCTTCATAATATCTGAATTTATTCCATTTTAAGAGACTTCATGGCCACATGGCATGGTATGGTATGTGTGTTTTTGTTTCCTACCCCAGGGTTCATCATGGCAGACATCACTAATCAACCACAATACTATCAGGTCTTCTGATCTTTCTAAGTACAATGTCCACCCAATCAGGGACAAATGTCTCAAATTATTGGTCCTGGATAGCCAACTTATCTTTTTTGTAATTGCCAAACTCTGGAACGTAGGAACACATTCCTAGTGTCCATGACTATCAGAGAGCCCATGCAGCACAAGAACCATGATGCCAGTCTGAGAACACCAAACCCAGCCCATGACCTGCTAACCGATCACATTAGTGGATACCATGGTAACATTAACTTGCATTAAGAGTTTTCTAAATGCTAATTTTCAGCTTCTGATCTTGGGTTAGGCTTTTCAAGTTGTTCCTATAGGAAGCAGGACTCTGTTGACAGGGGTTAGCCTGTGAAATGAGCTCCCTGTAATATTCCTGACCCCAGTTCTTCCTCTCTAAAATGAGACGACTACCACCAGCCGTGCAGACTCTTAGGTCAATCAAAGAAGACAAAGAACAAGAGAGATCTTTGTAAACTGGAGCTATCCAAACACCAGGTTATGACATTGATCCAGATATACAATTCTTAGTCCTTGGAAATTAGATAGCAATACAAGTGAAAGCTTTGCTCAATAAATGGAGCTGACTTTCTCATTATTATAGTCTTTTCTTTCTGTTTGTTTTTCTAAACCAAATATATTCATATTTTTTGGTCTGTTATGGTCTGCTAGTATTTCAAGCCGTATTTCAAGCTAGTATTTAATATAAGAGGATATTAAATGTCACTTGCTTTCTTTCAGCAGGACCCCGCAGTATTAGAATGTGACAGGTGTCAAGTACCCCGCATCCTTGACAGGGGATGCTGGGAAACTGGAAAACTTGTCCTACTTCTACGCCTAGGGAGGAAGGCCTGGGAGAAAGAAACTTCAGTGCACAAAGTTACTAGGATGCAGGCTCCACCCTCTATTCCTGGGGTGAGCCAAAGGATTTCTGCATAGCTTGAAGTCAAGGGAAAGGGAACCGAGGGAGCTACCCATGTGGGCTAAGCAGAACACCCCGAAGTCTGTGCTCTGCCATTGTCACATGAAGACTCAGTACAAGGGACAAAAGAAGATGTCCTGGAGAAAGGATGTGGTTCTGAGAGGTACAGAGGCGATCAGGAGGCCAGAGCCTGAGGAGAGGGGGCATTGGTGCTGGGAAAGTTGATCCCAGAATTGTCTATGTGTGAGGGGAGAGAGGATCAGCAGGAACCCTTCCCAGATTCCATAAGAGAGAAACCAAACAAAACAAAATGTGTGTCTTTCACCCTCCATCCAGAGGAAGCGGTGTCAGGCAGTACCTGCAGGGAAGCCCAGTTCCTTTAGCCCAGTGGGTCTCAACCTTCCTAAGGCTGTAACCCTTTAATACTGTTCCTCATGTTGTGGTGACCCCAACCATAAGATTATTCCTTTACTACCCCATAACTGTAATTTTGCTACCGTTATTAATTATAATGTACATACCTAGTATGTGACATCCAAAGAGGTCACGACCCACAGGTTGAGAACCACTGCTTTAGTGGTAACCTCAGGGATTTAGCCTGACCTGACTGGTAGCTTTCAAAGCTACTCAGGATGTGAGTTCTGAAACAAAGGCTGCTTTGCATCTTATCTCAAAGCCATTAAGAAGGCAATGGGTCCTGCCTGAGCCTTCACTCTGAATAGGACGTAAAGTTTGATTTCAAGGGACAAAGGAAGGAAAAATTAAATCAACTCTCACAACCCTCCCTGGAGTCAAGCATATTCAAAGAGCAGGATTTCCTTCCTGAACTACTACAGTTTGTACTCTTTGGCAAACTGTCGCATTAAGAAGGTTAATGGGTTTTGGAAACGCATGAAGATGATAAAGAGAACACTGTGCCTGCCACTGAGCCATCTGACAGCATCCTTCCTGGGCTCTTCCTCTATCTGCCGCATCAGCACCATCCTCCCCTGACTCAGCCACAGCCTGAAGGTGCTCGCACAGCATCCTATCTGCTATTCTGTGTACTTAAAAACCATTGCATTTTATTTATCTATTTCATATGTGCAAGGGCATGAAGGGGGACAAGTGTACTACAGTGCTTTTATGGAGGTCAGAGGACAGCTTGGAGTTGTAAGAGTCAGCTGTCTCCTTATCACAAAATAGGTCCTAGAAGTCCAGCTTATATTCTCCTGCTTGTCAACTGGTACCTTGTGTACCCTACACACCATCTTGTGTGCCCTACATGTACTTGGACTTGAGATTGGAATTGGTCTGGTTTTGCTTCACTTCCTTGGCATTCAAGTTCTCCAACCTAGTCCCACTTGTGGGTAGCCTCCATGCTTGCAGTAATACTGGTATTAATGCTGACAATGCAATCAGCTAGATTTAGAGGTACCACTTTGTGGTTGGAGGGAGGATGCTGTTTGGGAGACAGGCAAGGAAAACATGGCTTTTTGACTCTAGGAAGGAATACTAATTGTAATAGATGCTTGGTCTCTGGCCATGCTATGCCATCCCTGTGGGCTGGTTGATAAAACGGTGAGCACACAAAATGCTCCTGCTGCGGACTGAAGAGTCGCTGAGAGGCAGTTCCTGTGTTTGGGTGCTTGCTGCAAGAGGAAGTGTCTGTATATTGAAAAAAATGAAATGACATTTTAACTCATAACAAGGATGGAGAAAGACTCTAGTTATTCAGAAAGTTCCTAAAAATATATGAAGTTAGACTATCACTTTAAATAAAACTGACAAATTGTGTTGCCAGTGACAGAATTCAAGTAAAAATTGGAATTTTAAAAAGCTTTTATTTGCCAGTGTGACCTTGGCAGCCTCTTTTGAAGAAATTATTGATGCTCTTAAAAAATGTAACTTTTTGATATTGTAAAAAAACAGACACAAAATCATCATAAGTTGATGAATTTATGTATTATGAATGAGTAATAAGTGTTTGCAGGTTACATATATATGCAAAGGACAAAATTGAACTGATAGATTTTAATGTAATCATGTATAGAAAAGCACACTGACAGCAGTTTAAATCCTCTGCTGGAACTAATCCTTAAAAACGTCCTACTTGCTGGGTTTAGTTGTGCTAGTAAAGAAAAATATTCCTAATTCTTAAAAAAACATGGGGGGGGGGTATTAAAATATCCTGTATTTTCATCTGCAAAACTGAGTGGAGCTTAAAGTGGGCAGCGAATGTTTGAAAGAACACACAACCATGCTTTTAACTTTCTGCTCTCCTTTTTGAAAATCTGAAAATTGTTCACAAAAAGTATGGTATTTAACTAACTGGTTCACTATTTAATAAATTCATGGATGGGTTTGAATTTTTCAGTTTTAACTATTTAGGGATAAATTTTGATAGGTATAACTCAGATGAACAATTGCTTTTTGAGGCTCCCACACATTTTTATGAGGCAAAGTTTCCTGAAAGTGAAACTCTCCAACTCAGAAAAGTCTATTACATTATGCATATCTGATAGAGACATCAGTAACGAAATAACCAAATGCTGTGGCTGAGCGGTAACTGTGGCCTTTGAGTTATGGCAGATCATGTAGGAGGGCATGCAAAGAGAAATGGACAATGACAATGACCCTGTTGTTAAAGGACTTACAGTGTGGTAGGACAGATGGAACAGCCAAGCAGTTAAAAGAGATTAATATGGTTTAAAAGCAAATTTGTTCAAGAGCCTGTGCTGATCGTGAGGACTGTGAGCATGAATCTCAGAGACATCTCAAGTTCGAAGATGAAGCATTCTGGCACAGCCAATCATCAAAGGGGAAGTCGCTAAAACTGATGATTAACTACTTGAGGACACTGTTGAGAGGAGGCAATGATCAGATCGCATCAATAATGATATAATCTTAATCTAACCTTCATCTAGGGAGGAGCAATGGAAATGAGGGGGACAGGTGTCTACAGTCCAATGGGACTCATCAGAAAGATACTTTCTTTTATTTGATTTTCGAGACAGGGTTTCTCTGTGGCTTTGGAGCCTGTCCTGGAACTAGCTCTGTAGACCAGGCTGGTCTCGAACTCACAGAGATCCGCCTGCCTCTGCCTCCCAAGTGCTGGGATTAAAGGCGTGTGCCACCACCGCCCGGCCAGAAAGATACTTTCTTAATCTCACTCACTGAAAGCTATTGCGCTTGAAGAAGGGACAATCCAGTCATTCTACAATCAACAGATGTTCCTGGGTCATTTAAAAGATCTCAACCAAGTGACCCTTCATGTCATAGAGCACTGGCAAATACTGGGGCTCCTCTGAGAACTTTCAGTTCTCTTGGAAGATTATACAATCCATTACCTACCCTAAATGCTTTGGGTGGTAAACTAGCCCTTCAAATGTTACCGAGGAAAGTTTTAAACAAGGTCCACTTTTCTTTCCTGCTCATCATCACAATGTCTGTTCTGTCCCTCTGAATTCCATGAGGCTCCCTCCCCATTGGCTGAGCATAGGGAAGTACTGGAAGAGAATTTATTTGCATTCAGATCTAAACGAGGACATGTTATTCTGAAGTATTAAGAAATGAGGTTGAGATGGCCCTAACCTCGGTTGCTGAGGCATCTCCCTCCTGAAATTCAGTACTACTAAAAGGGGAAGTTTCATTTCCAGATTCCACCTGCAAATTTTCCCCCCTCACATCAGATCACAGACTAAGAAGAGGATAGTTGGAGGCAAGAGTGGGGAAGTCAGCAAGGGTCCTATTGTCTGTAGTTTTGGGGAAATACTTTCATTTTTTTCTGCCGAAGAAGCAACAAGGAACCATTGAAGAATTTAATTTTGGACAATTATGGTCAAGCTAGTATTTTTAAAATGATAAATACACCTAGAGCTAGCTGTAGGAAAGCAGGAGAGGTTGCTGAAAGAGCAACAGGAGCTGCCAAAGTGCTCCAAGTAAGAAACGAAGGCTTTACCTAATGAAGTGTCCCCAGATACTGGCAGATTAGAGGGACATTTTGCATGGAGAAATAATGAGACTTGATATTACTTGTCTTAATTAGGGTTTTATTGTTGTGAAGAGACACCACAACCATGGCAACTCTTATTAAGGAAAGCATTTAACTGGAACTGGCTTATAGTTAGTTCAGAGCTTTAGTTTATTATCATCATTGTGGGAAGCATGCTGTCACACACATAGACATGGCATTGGAGAGGAAGCTGAGAGTTCTGCATCTGGATCTATAGGCTACAGTGAACCTGGCTTGAGCTTCTGAAACCTCAAAGCCCAGCCCCCAGGGGCACACTTTCTTCAACAAGGCCATGCCTACTGCAATAAAGTCACACCTCCTAATAGTGCCACTCCCTATAGGCCTATGGGGGCTGTGATAGTTCGAATGTAACTGGTCCCCGTAAGATCATAGAGAGTGGCATTATTAGGAGGTGTGACATTATTTAAGGAAGTGTTTTAGTGTGAGGGTGGGTCTTCTATGCTCAAGCTACACTCAGTGTCTCAGTTTACTTCCTGTTGCCTAAAGAACAAGATGAAAGAAGGATTCTGAGCTCCTTCTCCAGCACCATGCCAGTCTGCATGCCATCATGTTTCCCACCATGATGATAATGGACTAAACCTCTGAAACTGTAAGTTACCCAATTGAATGTTTTCCTTTTTAAGAGTTGTTGTGGTCATGATGTACCTTCACAGCATTAGAAACCCTAACTAAAACAGGAACTATTTTTGTTCAAACCACCTCATTCTACTCCCTGGTCCCCATAGACTTGTAGCCATATCATAATGCAAAATGCATTCAATCCAACTTCAAAAATTTCCATAGTCTATAGCAAAGTCAAATGTGTTTAAAAGTCCAAGGTTCAAAGTCTCTTCTGAACTAATGGCACTCTCTTAATTGTAACCTCGGGAAAATCAAAATGTAGAGGCAGATCACACTCTTGCAACATACAGTGGTACAGGATATATATTACTGTTCCAAAAGAGAGGAAGGGGAGCATTGTTGTAATATGAGCAGCGGGGCTGCATTCCCAGCACCCCGGCTGCCTGCTCGGCTAGCTTATGCCCCAAAATAATTACACGGACACTGTATTCTTTTAATCACTGCTTGGCCCATTTCTATCTAGCCTCTTCTAGGCTAACTCTCGCACCTGGACTAGCCCATTTCTAATATTCTATGTAGCACAGCTAGGTGCACTTACCGGGCCTGGGTCGGAGCTTCATGGTGTGTGTCTGCCCAGGAGCTGGGAGCATGGCGTCCCTCTCTGAGGCATCTGCTCCTGAGAGGAAAGCTGTGGAGTCTGAGCTCACTTCCTCTTCCTCCCAGCGTTCTGTTCTGTTTACTCCTCCCACCTATCTTCTAACCAATGAGGGCCAAGCAGTTTCTTTTTATTTAACCAATGACCTTCCTCCATCAGAGCATAGTGAGGAAATACTGGACCAAAGCAAGACCAAAAACCAGTTGGACAAACTCTAAACTCTGTATCTAGAAGTCTGATATCAAAGTGCTCGTCAGATCTCCAATTCCTTTCAGTTATGTAGACTACAGCACACTTCTTTCTCTTGGGCTGGCCCCACTCCCTGTTAATAGCTTTCTTTGACAGGCATCTCATGACTTTGGCGTCTCCAATGTCTTGGGGTCTCCAAGGCAATCCAAGATTCATCTTCACAGCTTCACACAATGGCCTCTCTAGGCTTCCATGCAGGAACACCACAGACACATACCTGGCCTCAACAGATTTCCTTAGTCACTAAAGGAAATTCTATAACTCCTTTCTTGTATCCTTGACTCTACAAGCAAAACCACATCTCCGAATCTCCCAAGTTCTGCTGCTTGCTGGTGCTGGAACACGACCCTCTAACTGAATTCCAGCTTCACCAGCTTTCTGTTCTGTTCCTTCATGGCTAACTTTGGCTATCCTGAAACTCACTCTGTCGACCAGGCTAGCTTCAAACCCAGAGACTCAAAGCTTCTGCCTTTTGAGTGCTGGGATTAAAGATATGTACCACCATGCCTGAACCTAAGCTTTTTATCTTTTCTTTAATTTTATCTTTTCTTCCGTTCCTTTTCACAAACTAGAAGCTTAACCGGATGGGGTTTGCTCTGAGGTCACAAACTCCCTGTATTCTACTTACCATTAGGTTTTTCTTTAATCTCTTTACACTTCCTGATGCTTCTTTTTCCTCCAACTGTGTATTTGTATTTTCCCTTGCTCGGCTTGCTGCTTTTCATTACAGATCTGCATGAGACTGTCTGCTAATAGCCACACAACACAATTAATGCTAGGCTGTTTGGAAGTCTCTTCTGCCAAAGCTGTTAATCCATAACTTCAGTTTAGCCTTAGGCAGATTTTGTTTTGTTTGTGTACAAGGCCAGAAAGCAGTCACATCCTTCACCAAAACATCACAAGAAAATCTCTAGGCTGCATACTGAAATTCTTCTCTGAAATCTTTTGAGCCAGGTGCCCACAGTTCCTATCACCCCCAGCAACACTATTTCCCATGTTTCTATAAGCATGGCTTAATGGCCCCACCTAAAGCATTCAACTGCTTTTCTACTCCAAAATCTCAAAGCCCACATTTCCTTCAAGCCAGAGCACAGTCAGGTCTATCATAGCAATACCCAATCACTAATAGCAACTTATGTCTTAATTAAGGTTTAATTGCTGAGAAGAGACACCATGACAATGGCAACTCTTATAAAGAAAAACATTTAACCGGAGCTAACTTACAGTTCAGAGGTTTAGTCGATTATCCTCATGGTGGGAAACATGGTATCATGCAGGTAGACTTGGTGCTTGGAGAGGCAGCTGAGAGTTATACATCTGGATCTGCAGGCAGCAAGAAGAGGCAACAAGAGAGTTAGCCATTAGGCCTGACTTGAGCTTCTGAAACCTCAAAGCCTCCAGGGACTCACTTCCTCCAAAAGAACCACACCTCCTGATACTGTCACTCCCTCTGAACCAATGGAGGTCATTTTTATTCAAACCACCACAGTACAGCTTATATTACAGCATATACGGCAGTGTCGCACTCTTTCATAGGAAACAGGAAGACGACAGGCATGGAGCAGGAGTTGTGAGTGCTGGGTGGACATACTGATTACAATAGACATGCTAATGGACAAACGACCAGGCAGTTCTAGAGTTCAGAGGAACAGGCTGGAATGAGAAATAGATGCTCGAGGTTCTCAGTATGACTGTAATCCAAGCAGCGGTATGGAAGGACTTGGCTACATAGGGCATACAGGGTAGGAAGGGGAAAAGGGGTAGGGGAAGCAAATCCTGGGAAAACAAACAGAACATAGGGGCAATTAGCAGGAGGAATGCAAACTGGCACCTTATGGTATATGGAAAGAGCTTGTAGAAAAGTATTTATGCAAGCAATCTTAAGAGAATGAAGAGACAAGAAACATGTAAGAATGTTTTGGGCAAGAAAGTCTTCCTTCTCTATTCCTCAGCAGGCCCAGCACAGTGTCCCGATGGACCCTTGTTGAGAAACTCCAATGATACAGCAGGTTATTGGCTTTGGAAGAGAGTTTAGATCTATTTCCTAGCAACAAGAAAGAACAAGAGCGTGTTCCTCTTTCCATCCTAAGAGTCAACTGAATCTCATCATAGTCTTTAAAAATCTGTTGCACAGTTGTAGTGACATGAGTCCCCATGCAGAAGGGCAGTGTGGGCCAGTGAGATGGCTCAGTGTATAAAGGCACTGACGACCAAAACTGGTGACTGGAGTTTGGTCCCTGGGACCCACAGGGTGGAAGAAGAGAACCGGCATCTACAAGTTGTACTCAAACTTCCACATGCATGTGACAGTACATGTACACACACACACAAACCACCAAAATGTATAAAAATATGAATCACTTAGAATCCTCAAACGAGACATTGTGTGGATGCTTTGTTGTATATTTATAGACTGGAATGTAGCAGAAGACAGCTAAAACCAGGAAAAGTCCAGCGGTAATGAGGGAATTACTTCCAGTACATTCAGAAAGCATGGTTTGGGCCATAACAAACTAGGTTTGGGGAACCTAGTTATAAGCATGATATTGTGGATCTCCACATTTGGTGGTGGTGGTGATGGTGGTGGTGGTGGTGGGATGTGTGTGTTACAGTACTGAGGATGAACTCAGGGCTCTATGCTTTCTAGGTAAGCATTTTATTCACTCTGAGTCCCTACATGTTTATATTCAATGTCATAAAAGATAAAAGGAAATGGCTTGGGTGATGGGTCAACCAGTAAAGCTCGTCCATTATATAAAGCTCCCAATAGATCAAAGAAGCAGAAGCAGCATTAGACACACACACAGACTAAATCCTCTTTGTCCTGTGAGTCATCAAACCTCTAAAAGCAGAGGAATGTACTGGGGAGATGATGGAAGAGAATAGTACAGTGGGCTTTGCAACTTGCAGGCCAAAGAGAAGGAAAAGGCTTCCTGAGGAAACGTTGGATGTCCAGGCTGAGTGAGAGGTTCAGGCAGGGCAAGACACCTCAGCAACAAGAATCAGAATAGTGATTTTTACAAAGAACGCGAGAAATGGTTTCCAGAGTATATGCACTCACATGTCAGAAATATTACAGTTTGAGCATTCCTAGTCTCCAAATCTGGATCTGAAATCCTTGCAACTCTGCAACTCTGAGTGAAAACAAGACATCACAAGAGCAAAATTCCAAAGCATGAAATAAAATTTCATGTGCAGATTTATTTTAAACATGGTAGAAAGTCAGCCCCAGGCAATGCACATAAGATCCATATAACTTGAGTACATTTCCTGCTTGGAAACTGGTCTCCAGCCCAAGATAACCTCGTATGTGCGTTCAAATCTATACATAGATTTTTTTTTTCCCCAAGATCAGTCATGTGCGTAGTCTAGAAATCTACCGTTGGTCTTAAGTGAACCTGTGACAAGTTCACAGGAGAGGGAAGGGAAGGAAGATTGAAGGCAATGAGCGTGAGACATAGAACCAATGAAAGGATGGCATATTACCCAGAACTGGGTAGATGGCAATCTTGTTAGGCACCCTGGCTCAGGGCAGAACGACATGAGAAAGATGGCTGCAGTGGACTCTTTATGAGTTTCCGGAAACCCTTATCCCACTCACATGCGGAACGCCTACCAGCAGGATCCTAGTACTGAAGGCGAAAGTCACAAACAATTCCACACCAGTTTGGAATTATGATTAATAGAATGGTTATTTATTTAAAGGGGAAAAACTTACAGATCACCGTGTCCCAGACAACAGCCCTCTGTGTGATCAGGAAAGGAGTTTAGTAGCCGGAAGCAGAGCTGGAAGCAAGAGAGAGAGGGGAGGGCAGCCACTGCTTTTTTAAAGAGAGAGAGACCGCTCCCCAGTGGGCTGGTATCTCAGTGGCTATGGGCTGAAGGACTGGAAGGAGCTCCCAAGGCATGGTATCTTATCATGCTGAATCCTATGACAGCAGGAAGCATTCCAGGCACCAGGTCCTACTGGACCGAAGTGTCCAGCCATCACCCAGGACCAGGGCAGGACACCCTATGCTGCCATGGAATATCCCGTTGAGCTTTGATGTGCGGTGAAGACTGGGGAGCAGACAGGAAGCAAAGAGTGGATCTCGGAGTTTTGCTTCTTCCCATTACAAACTAACAGTTTTGTTCTTGATTTCACCTGGAGCTCCAGGGACCAATGGGGTGATTTTTTTCCTTCTCCACTCCCCACTCTGACGTTGATATATGTTTACCAAAATTAGCAGAAAGATTTAACCAACACAACTTTGGTTCTGAGGAACAGAAAATAGCCTGCCAAGCCGTGGTACACGTCTGTAAACCTAGCACTCTGAGAAAATGATGACAGGCGGGTCAGGGGCTGGAGTCCAATCTGGGCGACACAGCAAGATCCTGTCTCAAAACAACAAGCTAAAGTGAATGAATAAATGGATGGATGAATTAATTATTCAATCAATTAATCACTCAACCAAAATAAAATTTAGAAGTTACCAGTGAATAAACGATGTGTTCACCTCATTGTGGGACTAAGGTGCTTGAGTCTTTGTGAAGACCTTGAAGATCATTCAGTAAATGGCAAAAGGTTGTCTTTGGGACTCCCCTGCTCGCCCCTCTTCCACACAGCCCTGTGGTTCAGGGAGTAACTGCAAATACCCACCCCACCCCACCCTGATTTCCTGATTTGCTTCGAGGCCAGGCTCCCCATTCCCCAAAGCAGTCTCAGTCTCTTCCGGGCTTACTGGTCTTCTCACAGAGACAGAACCTGGAGGGCCCCTTCCAATTGTTTCCCAAGAAACTTCTGTGTTTTCTTAACTTCACAGATAGAATATTTCTATTAATCATTTTATCAAATAAGAAGAAACCCCCATGAGTAGATGAGTAAGGAGGCTGCTGAATGGTTTGTGTGAATGTTTGAAAGACCCCACGCCCTCAGTTTTGTACTTAATCTTTTAATTTGTAAAGTTCTCTGGAGGGGTGGGTGGAACATCTTGAGATCGATCCTCTCTCGTGTCTCTTAGGGAGGTAGAACGGAGTGCACTGAGTGTGCGTGTGAGTTAGATGTGGACGAAGCTTACTTCCTCTTCCTCGGCTGTTGCTTCTCCATTTCTGAAGGCCTCTTTCCTCATTGCTGTACTGCTGGAATCAAACAGATTTTCCTTGCATGATTTCTGCCCAGAGGAAAACAAAGAGAGAAAAACTCCATTAAATCTCACTTTACCTCCTCCTGCAAAGCAATTAATAATGCTGAAAACAAATAAATGTGAGAGCAGTTGTCAAAAAACAAAGGAAAGAAGAGCATAGAAGTCAGTCTTCAAGGAGAAACCCATAGCTATTGTGAGCATTTATGTACTTTTTAGCCATTTACTCTGAATTTCTGTGTTACATATGTGTTACACATGGCATATCGATGATATCACCACCTAAATTGTAAACAAAATAAGCCTTGCTTTTTGCCATTTGGCTCTTTGTCAGAGACATCAGAGAATGATAACACTGACTTTGCTGACGTTTGTAGATGAAGGTCACACAGCTTGTTATTAGTGTGGGAAGTGCCACCTGCCTTTGTGGTCACAAATAGTTTAAGATGTGAAGATCAGAGAGGTGTTATGATGAACAAGAGAAGGACAAAAAAGTCACAATACAACAGCCTTGAATTGGGTAGTGTGGGAAAGGGTAGAGAGCCGGAGAAGAAAGCAAAAGCAGAAGTCCCACCATGCCAGCATCTTTTTTTTTTTAACTTTTTGTTTTATTGAGAAAAAAACAATTTCCGCCTCCTCCCAGCCTCCCCCCTCCCCCCAACTCCTCTCCCTCTCCCCCCACTCCTCTCCCCCTCCCTCTCAAGTCTGAAGAGCAGTCAGGGTTCCTTGCCCTGTGGAAAGTCCAAAGTCCTCCCCCCCCCATCCTGGTCTAGGAAGGTGAACATCCAAACTGGCTAGGCTCCCACACAGCCAGAACATGAAGTAGGATCAAAACCCAGTGCCATTGTCCTTGGCTACTCAGCAGCCCTCATTGTCCACCATATTCATCTTGAATTAGTGAGATCTGTGAGTCCACTCTTCCTCAGAGCCTATGAGTCACTACTTCAAGAAACTAGAACAAAACAGTTGCTATTTTCCTTTTGGAGAACTTAATAAAGTATCATCAGTGGTTTTTTTTTGGGGGGGGGGTTCTTTGCCATGGTAACCAAATACCCATTCTTATCACTCCCAAATCTGAGCCAGGACAACTTGCTCAACATTCCAAACCTTGGCTTCTTCTCTATGGCACCCTGTATCCTCAGTTCCTCTGTGGTTTGAGGTGATATGCTCTGGTGCGTTTTAATCTCTAAAGTTTGTGAAGAGAGAACTGTTCTAGCAATTTTAAGAGCTGTGATTTTATAGACAAATGTCTGAAAACATGGTTCTTTTCTACCAACTGTAAAATTGAACACAAGAGAAAACCCTCTTTATTCCTTTGCTAGGTACAGTTTGTGATTTACATTTAGTATTTTATTTGCGATGACAATTGCCACATGATTTTGAGGTCATTGAAATGACCTTCCCACCCTCCTTGATAACCAGGATCCCTGAGAGTTTAGCTGTTGAAGAAGTTTAGTTGTTAGAAGACTAGCTAGTAATTGCTGAGCAACAAGACAGTGAAATGTTAGCCCAAGCTTAAAGCTCGTCTTTCTGGTCTATGGTCTCAGTATTCTAGCATTGTAGTAGGGGCAGTGAGTGGCTGAAAGTCAAGGCATGATCTGAAAGAAATCCCATTGTTGCAGCCTTAATCTTCAATAGCCTGTGAAGGACTGGGGCTCAGTCGGATGACTATGTGAAAAGGCCTCACTGCTTGGGTTCATCTTGCTCAAGATCATATCTCATAAGCCTCTCCTTAGTTAATGTTTAAATATCTCAGTGACAAAAACCTAGGAGCATCCAACATATGTATAATTGGCAACATACTAGACACACATGGGGACAAAAGAGCAATTCACTCTAGGCCTAGCAACATATTTCTTTTTTTTTTATTAAATTTATTTATTTATTAAGGATTTCGGCCTCGTCCCCACAACCGCTTCCCATTTCCCTCCCCCTCCCCCGATCAAGTCCCCCTCCCTCATCTGCTCAAAGAGCAATCAGGGTTCCCTGACCTGTGGGAAGCCCAAGGACTGCCCACCTCTATCCAGGTCTCGTAAGGTGAGCATTCAAACTGCCTAGGCTCCCACAAAGCCAGTTCGTGCAGTAGGATCAAAAACCCACTGCAATTGTTCTTGAATTCTCAGTATTCCTCATTGTCCGCTATGTTCAGCTAGTCCGGATTTATCCCATGCTTTTTTCAGACCTAGGCCAGCTGGCCTTGGTGAGATCCCAATAGAACATCCCCATTGTCTTAGTGTGTGGGTGCACCCCTCGTGGCCCTGAGTTCCTTGCTCGTGCTCCGTCTCCTTCTGCTCCTGATTTGGACCTTGAGATTGCTGTCCGGTGCTCCCGTGTGGGTCTCTGTCTCTGTCTCCTTTCATCGCCTGATGAAGGTTAATATTCCTGAGGATGCCTATGTGTTTGTCTTTGGATTCACCTTATTTAGCTTCTCTAGGAACATGAATTATAAGCTCAATGTCCTTTATTTATGGCTAGAAACCAAATATGAGTGAGTACATCCCATGTTCCTCTTTTTGGGTCTGGCTTACCTCACTCAGGATAGTGTTTTCTATTTCCATCCATTTGTATGCAAAATTCAAGAAGTCCTTGTTTTTTACTGCTGAGTAATACTCTAATATGTATATATTCGAACTTCAAATGGCCAAAAGACACTTAAGGTCATGCTCAACTTCCTTAGCGATCAGGGAAATGCAAATCAAGACAACTTTAAGATACCACCTTACACCTGTCAGAATGGCTAAAATAAAAAACACCAATGATAGCCTTTGCTGGAGAGGTTGTGAAGAAAGGGGTACACTCATCCATTGCTGGTGGGAATGCAAACTTGTGCAACCACTCTGGAAAGCAGTGTTTCGGTTTCTCAGGAAATTCGGGATCAACCTACCCCTGGATCCAGCAATACCACTCTTGGGAATATACCCAAGAGAGGCCCTATCATACAACAAAAGTATATGCTCAACTATGTTCATGGCAGCATTGTTTGTAATAGCCAGAACCTGGAAGCAACATATTTCTTTATGACAAAAATTTTTACTTTACCTTCCAAGAGCGGCTATTACATAGCCTCCTTTTATAAGGAAAGAATTAATAATTCTCCCTCAATAGATGTTTTATATTTTGCATATGGCTTCTGATATTTGTCAAATTCTTCCTTGGCTAATTTCTATTTTTCTTCTTCCTTCTCCTCTTCCTCCTCCTTTTTCTTAATTTTCTTGTTTGGTTGTTGTCATTTGTTCAATTTGTTTTATAAAATAGTACCTTGCTTTGTTTCCAACTTGTCTAGGATGGTCTTGAATTTGTGGGCTTAAACAATCTTGGAAGTTGTCTGAAACATAAGTGTACAATGCAAGTTTGGGCTCAGTTATCTTCCCTGAACACCCACATAGATGGAGAACCAAAATTATCATGGGGTGTCTTTAATCCTCTTCATAGCCATTCTGGATCTGACCTTATTTTATTCCATACCAGGCAAAACTTTGGACCATTATTAGTCGTCTGATCATTATCTCACTAGCTTCCACCTACCCATATGCTAAGAATGTCATCAGATAATACTGGAAACATAGTAGAGATTTCTCATTTTTGCTGTAATCCGCCTGCTTGATGTTCCCACCAGTGTAATTAGTCAAGGCTTTGGTTTATGACTTACTTTTATTCTGTGACCACAGAAAGTTCCTGGAACTTCTGTGGTGCAGCATGTCATTTGGGAGCAGTGCAAATCCTTGTTCCTATGCCATGACCATTGATTCATTAGCTCAGAACGAACTCTTACTTTCTTTGTATCAAGAGCTGTGTTTCATATGGACATTCTTGCTCTCCTCTTAATCCTTATCAACAACTTCATTCAACATCTGATGTGTGCACATTGGGTAGCGTCCCTCCTTGTCTGCAACCACTTGATTCGCTCTTGATCTTGTTTTGGTTTGATCTTTTTCCTTTAATTTCCCTGGTTGTATGATTGAATGAAAGAGTGAGATGTACACAGGATGAAAAGCAATCCCATCCTGCTACTCTTCTGTGTGTCAGATTTTTTTTTTCCCACAGGCCAGGCTGTGTTTATCATTATCTGAGATCTGGGGCTTTTGCAGAATGACGCTTTGGCCTGCATGATCCTCTGTTCCTCTTTTTGGTCTGACTTCAACTTTGGGAGACAGATGTTTATGGACCATTGTCTAGAAACTGGAAGCCACGGAAGTCAATTCATATGTACAAACAAACAAAAGCCAAAGCTCCATTAACACATGATTTATACATTTTTTTTTATAATCCTAAAGGTGAGGCTGGGGAGGCGATTTGATGAAGTGTTTGTCACACAAGTGTGGGGACTTGAAGATGGATCCCTGGCACCCATATTAAGACTGGATGCAGTCGTAAGGCACCTGGAACCCTATTACTGCGGTAGTGGGGATGGAAATATTCATTGCTGGGCACCAACTCTGGTTGAAACGATCAGTTCCAGGTTCTTTGAGAAACCTTGTCTCTGAACCCACAGTAAAGAACACCCGAGGAAGATATCTGATGCCAACAACATGCATGTGGACACATGTCTGTGAGTACCTGTTTACACCCATGCAGTATACACATAAGCATCCTGATGGCCTGTCAATCACTTTCTCTACGTGAGAAATGAACACACCAGAAGGCTCAACTTGTCCCTAACTTCCACACATTTATTATATCACTTGAAGGCATGGGCCTCCCGGAATGGAAGTCTCTGTGAATTTGCATATTTTTATTTTCGCTTAAGATTTTCCTTTCTGGTCCAGGGATACCCCCTTATTTGCTGTCCATGATCTCTCAGTTAAAATAAAGACAAACTTGTTGATTCATTTCAAAGTAAAAATTGTTTTCAATACAGTTTGTCTTATTTATACTTTGGGACTGTGTATCCATATATATAATCTTTATGTTTACGTAGGAATATAATCGTATATCTACATGTATAAATGTAGCTAATTATTTATGGCATAAAATGTATTGCTCCAAGATATTAGAAGTGTTTTTTGTGCTCTCTATATGTGTGTGTGTATAGTAATTTACATTTCATACACATCTTACATACACAGCCTGGTGGTGATTTTATATAATACCTTTGATAATTTTGTATATAAATATTACATGCATGAAAGATGATTCTCACATAAGGTCAAGGGTGACATTTTTCATTTTCAGATATTCTGCTGAGGGACATTCAACCTGTACATAGGGCAGAGCTGGGACTGAATCACCAAGCACACTCTGGGCTTAAATTGTCTGTGCTTACCCTGTTGTCTGCAATGCCTTCTGCAGAACTGAGGCCTCTCAGCTTCCTCGGCTTCCCAGACACCTTCCTTGCTGTGTTCAATGTTTTCTGGTGGTAACACCAAAGCTGCTGTTTGTGCATTTGTTCCGGTGTCTGGTTTTGCATATCCACACACACACACATTTTTGTTACTGTTTTTGAAAAGGAAGGCAATTTTTGCTGGTTCAAGGGAAGAAGAAAGCTGAAAGCTATTTCCTTGAGCAGGTGGCTCACTGTGGAGAAAACTCACAGTGTTCGATGTTTCCATGGAACTTGGACCATACTTTCAGAGGGAAAAACAGAGGCAATTTGCATTAACTAACGGCCGGATGTTTAACTTGCCTTCTTTGGTTTTGTCTTGTGTTTTGAATGGCTTGCTGAAATAATGTTCTCTCCCCTGGGCTCTCATTTGCTTTGTCATGAGTATCAGACCCCGTGTGAAGTTGCTCATATAAGAACAGCTCAACTCATGATGAATTAACCATATGAGATCTGGGAAGTGCTAGATGCCTAAAGTAAATGAAATCTGTTATTGAGGCCCAACGGATAATAGGACTTAGTTCTTCTAAATTTCGCTCACTTTACTTTTAATAGTGGGGAATAAAAATTAGGTAACATTATGGTTGACATTAAAACAACACTCTGTTGTGATAATAGTTGTTGGTGTTTACTTCTGTCAGTATGGAGTAAGTAGATCGTCATTCAACGCCGATTATATGGTAGAGATACACAACCTACTGCATCTGATGACGGGCTTTCTGGATCAGGCTTCTTGGTGATGATGCTTCATCTCCTTTGTTTGCTGAGTTTATTTACTGCCGGTATTGATTCTCCAGCCCAGGGTGTCTCAGTGGAGCTGGGTTTGAGAACTATATTAAAAATATTCACCGAAAGAGGATGATTTTTTTTTCAGGCAAATATGTAATGAAGTTTCTGATGGTGCCAAATGACATTTCCCAGTGGCTATTCATCATGTCTAGTGCATAATTTTGCTGGTGAAACTGGAGATTTCAGTAAGACTTCTGGTTTTATGGTTTCACAGGGAACATTCAACAACTCGACCAGAAGTTCATGGTGGTGGTGGTTGGGAGCTCATTGAATCTACTAAGTTGTGGGAGCATATTATACATAAAGTCTCTTTGTAGTTGTTTTATAAGGAAGATCTCCTGTTCTCCGCCATCACTTTGTTTTCACCATAGTTAGGCATAGACGTAAATTTTCTTTAGTCTGTGCTTGAGTGTTCCAAAATGGAAAATACCCAGGAAAATGCTGTCAAACTCCATCACTCAGAAGTGATCCTGTACAGTGGTCTGTTGTCTGCGATTTCTGAAGAAATTTTAATTTTAAGACATTTACTTGGAGATGTTATCAGATTTAAAAAAAGGTTGAGAATTTACTCAACTTTCGCAACTGTTAGCGTCATGCAAAATCCTAATATAATTGCAAAAGTGAAGAAATTCATACTGCTACCTAAACTATCTACACTAATAAACTATTCTGCCCTACTCTCTAAACTACTTGTTTTGCTAGACTTAATTCCTTCCTGGTTTTCACTCCAGGACACCACATTGTGTGTGGCTTATCTCTATTCTCTAGTCTGCTCCAGTGTCTCCATCTGCTTTGCCTTGTTTCTCATGACCTTGACATTGTTAGAGGACATTTGGTCAGATATTTGAGATGTTTGTCTACTTTTGTCTTGTTTTGAGTTTTTCTCATGAGTAAGCAGGGTCTGGGGATTTGGAGGTGGGTAAGATACTATGGATGTCAAGATCCTTTCTCACTTTACCAGTTTGGGAAACACATATTATCAACATGATCCATTGACCTTGGTCACTTGGTTAATTTAAGGTCACTATCTGCGGTGCTTCTCAATGAACAGTTACTTTCTTATAAGTTTCTTTGGGGACACTGGAAAGGAAGGCTAAATTAGACTCAAGGGTATGGGAATTAATGTCTACCTCTTTGGAGAGAGAAAACCTGCATGTATTATTGGGTATTGTAAATCCTTTCTCTTCCACATAGTTGTTTATTAGGTTAATAACATCATTAAGGTTCTTTTTAAAAAGTAAGTAATAATAACCTATTTATCATGGAACTGTGATATGGATTAATCCATGTAAAAAACCAAAACAAGCTATTGGGTTTAACTTTTCTTTACCTTCTTTGCTTATAGAAGAAGCTGTGGCAGACATAATAAGAAGAAAGAAAATAAACTCTACATATTTATCTTGAATGGAATACTGTACAGGAAGAGAAATGCTACATATTAGTTGCCACAAAAAATCATTAATCTCTCTATGATGTAAGAAGCCCAATGTATCAGTTGACTACCCTTTGATAGACAGGTCCCCCCGGATGGTTTCATGTAAAGGCATCATATTGACTTCCATTAGATAAACTCTTAGCAGATGAAGCCGGGTAAGGGGAAGGAAGTCTTGGGGATTTGAGACCATATTTTGTTATTTGTTTTGTTTTTCATTAATGACTATCAAAGCGATTTGCTTATAAGTCTTGAGCAAATTCTTATATACAAGGGAAAAGAGACTTGCTGACATTTGCAAGAGAGATAATCTTAGACTCTCAGGATCTCCTAGCTAAATGAAATTCTGGTGCCTGAGGGAATAGCACCATGTAGAAGACAGTATCATTCTAAAATCTCATGGCTCATACAATATTGGGGTTCACCAGCATTTTCTGAATGCCTCTCTCTGCCTAAACATACTTGGGGTGTCATTGGCTTTACTCAGATATAAGAGCTGCATGAGGATCTGCTTCCTGGGACACAGGGCTAGCAGCAAAGAGTAGGCAGAGGTCAGGGACAGCAAAGGGAAGGGTGAAAGAAGGTGAGTCCCCAGAGTGTCTTATTGAAAGGTGCTCTCTTACCCTTCACGGTGACTCTCCACCATGCCACAATCAGCAGATTTTATCTTGCTTATTCATCTACTTGTTCCCTGTTTGTCTCCCTTACTAAAATATAAAGCCTACTAAGGAGAACCACCTTTCTGTCTCATCATTTCTGTACCCTAGTGTACGAAGCAATGCCTACCCCACCTCCTAGGTCCTCAGTGAAGATTCGTTGAATCTGTGATTCATCGGAAGATCATCATTTCTGTACTCTAGTGCGTGAAACAATGCCTGTCGCCTAATCAGTCCTCGGCGAAGATTAGGTGAATCTGTGATTCATTGGAAGATCTCATCTTGTTCCATAAGCCATATTTCACTGTGTCAATAAGTGTGCGGTGACTATAAGCCGTTCCGATGATGATAAATTTTGTCTTGTCTACAGTCTGCAGAGCTCAGTGGGTAGGAAGAACATTATTTTCTGTCAGTCTCGGGACTTGCTTTTAACGAGGCAGTCAGCTGCGGCACAGAATAGCTACGCCCTTTGGAGTCAGGCAGATACATCTCAGTAGCTATGACCCTGCATGAGGCCATGGGGCATTTTTCAACTGTTTGGCATATATTTGCATAACATTCCAAGAAGGGCACACGGATGCCATCTTTTACTCCATCGAGAATGGGTCTTTGTCGACAGAGAAAGAACTGGTCCCTGTCCAGTACAGCCCTGGGAAATTCCTCAGCCAAACATCAGGAACAGTGCTGGATTGTTCCACCCGCCCTTGTTCCAGGGTTATCTTAACTCCTCAGCTCCCAAGTCCACTTGACCCCAGTCAGTGTCAAAGGGACAGCAGCAAATCTCCATATTCTGGGCAGTCTGAGGTCAAGCCAATGGCTGACACCCTTAGCCCTCCCCTCAGTGCTGCTTAGCGAATGAAACAATTGTATTCAAGATTGAGCTGCCAAAGCGTTGCCAGCAAGGCACTGTTTGCAGGAGGCGGCAGTCAATTTGTATTTTAACTATAGAAACGACCTGAAGAATCTGGGTATAGTGGCACCTCCGTATAATCTCAGCACTCAGGAGAAAAAGGCAGGAAGTTTAAGTCTAGCCTCAGCTACATCATGAGTTGTTTTAAGCCAATCGATGGTACATAGCGAGGCCTTGTCTATAGAAACAAAGGGACTGAAATGAAAGACCAAACAAATGTAGGATTCATAGGGACACTAACCAGAACATCTCTCTTCTTCTTCTTGCCAACTGGTGCTGGACTCTGGGTGCTTTGTTTTGGCCACATGATGAGGGCCAAGTGACAGATTCGGGGCCATGGTATCTGAGTGCAGGGAGAAGAGGATGTCCCGTGTGTGTGTTAGCATTTTTTTTTGCTGTGTCAAATATCTGTCAGGAAGTCAAAGAGGGGAGGGCTTATTTTGATGCACGCTTTTAAGGGAAAGGGTCCATTGTGTAGGGGAAGACATGGCAGCAGGAATGAGGCAGCTGGCCACCCTGAAGCCTCAGTTATACAGTCAAGTACCCCAGCTCATAGAATCAGGCTGCACACTCACATTTAGGATGGGCATTCCCACTTTATTTAACCTAATCTAGATAATCCCTTATAAGCATGCCTGGAGGCTTGTCGCTTTGATGATTCTAGACCCTGTCAAGTTGACAGTAATAATCATTAACCATTAACACATTGACTGTCTGTATACTATCTCCCAAATCCACTGTATGGTGGGGTTTCCATCTTTGAGAGAGATGAGATCCACCTGGGCCTTGTCTGGGATGATATCCGTCTACTGCTGTTCCAGTTGGTCCCTGCTGGTGTGTGTGTGATCCAACAGGGCAGAGCGACTCCTCTCTTGGGCAGGGAAATCCCCAGCACCTTCTTGCTCTGTCCCCCTTCGGATCTACACAGCTGACACATGGGTCTATGCAAAAACTTTTTTTTTTTTTTTTTTTTTTTTTTTGCTAAACAAAAGCAGAAATTTCCAGAAGGGAAGTTCAAGATGAGAAAAGGAAGAGAAAACATTCTAGCTAATTTCAACCTTCATTATCTCTTCCGGTAAAGACAGCTTGATGGAACCAACAAGCAATCTCCTGACAACAACAGCTAACATGGGCATGGATGGCAATGTATTGGCAGAGATGCACCCCCCAAGAGGTTGAAGAACAAAGTAGAACAAAAGCGCCTCCTTGGGAGGAAATCTAGAGATGATGTTTGTGTGTTTTGGTATAATTTCAAAAGTAAGACATTTTACTTGCAAGAATCGCCCTCTATGCCCATCTCATTTTATTTCCTGTGACAAATGCACATGGCCTCTGATTGCTGGGGTATTGGTAGGCTGAGCGTGTCCATGAGATGGGCAACTGTGCTAAGAACGCATACAATCTCAATAAGATATATAGCCAAAAACTGTAGATCATCTACGAAAGACGTGTCAAACAGGAAAATTATTAAAATACTGTATTATTTGCTGTATTGGTGTATTGGTCCATTGTCTAGAATGTGCAATTTGTTGTGAATTCTTTCTGTATTATAAGCCAATGACCATTTATGAAGTAATTTAAAAATACTGTCAGCAATTGCAAGGATTAATGGTTCTTCGACCATTTTAGGCACACGCCCATTACGCCTTTTCCAAATCCACCCCTGATGTTTTCCTGTTCTTCCCACTCTCTGTTTTCCCACTCCTTTTCGTTTCCTTTATAATTACTCCCACCCAACTTTGAGACTGCCATCAATATTTTCTTTTTGTCTTCCAAACAGGAAGGAAATAATGCAGTACTTGTCTTCATGTGCTCGGCTTATTTTGCTTAGCACAGTGATCTCCAGTCCATCCAATATTTAGATGACACAATACCATCCTTATCTTGAAGCACATACAACTGCATCTTACTTAATTTTGTTCATCTGATCGTGCTCATGTAGGCTAGTGCTGTGACAAACCCTGGTGTGTTGCTATCCCTTGCATATGCTGACTTCATTTCCTTTGTGTGAGAACCAGGAATGGGCGCATCTGGACCATATGGTGTTGAACAGGTTTGTGTGCCTGGTTTTGTAATCTATTCTCTAATAAAGACTCCTAAATTGCAGGTCTCAAGACTGTAAACTCTCACCGTGTATTTTGCTTGTAGCTGTCTTTCAACAGTGGACTTTGCCTTCTCTTCTGCACTTAGCACAGCTGTGCACAACATTCCTAATTCCTCACAGTCTGACAACCCTATTGTTCACGTGGGAAGAGCCTACTCTTGCTACCAAAGAGATCTCATCTACCCCAGTCTCCAATTCCATCTTCTGAGACTTGTCTTGACTCCATTCAGGTGAGCAGTATGGCATCTTGGGGACTGACGTTAAAGAAAAATTCAAGGAGTTGAGCGCAAAAATAAGGCTCAGTCCTTCCATTTGAGGCTCCTTTATAGTTATGGCATATGATTCCCATTGCAATTCTATATAGAAAACACATTGTCCCTCACAAATATTTTTATAAGTTTTTACTCTTTAATCACATCTATCTGTGGGGAGGGGGGTTGGGAGTGAGGGCTATGTGCACGGGAATTCAGTTGCCTGCAGCACACACTTGCAACTGCTGAGCCATCTCTCCAGCCCTCATTTGTTTTCTCTCAAAGAGCATGAAACAGGAAATCACAAGAAATAACAATTTTCTTTTATTTCTACAGGGCTGCAGTGCTGCCCGGAGAGATGGGACGACAGCCTCCTTGTTCTGTAGCAGCGTTAGTGCTCTTCCTGGCTTTGTTTGAGATAGATGTCAGAATGGGTATGGCCTCCCCTAATGATTGCACTGAGCTTATGCCCAGCTTAAGGGAGATTTGCTGATGAGCCACGGCTTAGTGCTGCTCATGGCAATTATCTTTGTTTTGAAAGCAATAGAATTGAAGGAAACATTTTCGATATGTACCAAATTAAACCCCTTCAATTAACTGAGCAACTGAGCACTGACTATGCAGCAACACCAGGAAATATAAATTCACTAGTCTTTTCTTTATTTGTATGAAACCATTGCAAAAATAATTAAGGGGGCTGGTGAGATAGAAACAGCTGTTTTAAAGCACTTATGACTCGCCCAAGAAGACCCAGGTTGAGTTTCTGGCACCCGAATGGTGGTTGACAACCATGTGTAACTCAGTTACAGGAGATGCAAACCCTCTCTGTCCCCCATAGACATCAAACATGCTTGTGATGCATATATTCAGGCAAAACACGCAACATAAAAAAATCAAATAAAAATTGGAAAATTTTGAAGTGATTAAGGAGGGCAAACAACAAAAGAACAGAGGAATACCTGAAAATAAAATAAAATAAAATGGTATTTTGATGTTAGCCAACACTTTGTATTATTGCTGTTTTAGGCACAGGTTTTGTATTTGAATACGTTTTCCCACTGAGTCTAGCCTTCACAATAAGCTTCAAATAGGCATCATTGTCATACCTCAGGTAAGTCTGCTGGGGTGTAGAGATGTTCCATAGAGTTACATGGCTCAAGGGCAGAGTTGCAGCTCAAGTATCCAGTATCCCATTACCATCAGAGAACAATGAGAGGTGGCCTGATGTGATGTTACTCTCAGACCTAATAATGAAATATTGAAATTTCTCCCCAAATATCTGGAATAAGGACATAGATCCTGCCAGTATCATCTGGGGCTAGGGAGAATCATGTTATGATTTCTAACTCATGGTCCTCCTGCTGCTCCAGCCTCTGCAGTACTGACTGGGCTTATAGGCGTGTGCCAGCATGCCTGCCTCACTTAACACCTTTTCCATTATTATACTTTGAAAGTATTATCTAACACAATAAGTAAAGCTAATAAATGAAACAAAGACTGAAAAGGAAGCAATAAAGCTGTTATTATTTGTATATTACATATAAAAGTAACATAGATAAATAATAAGTAAAAAAAAAAAACCTGCTACATAACAGTTAATAAGTGCCGGGTGGTAGTTGCACATGCTTTTAATCCCAGCATTTGGAAGGCAGAGGCAAGTGCAACTCTGTGAGTTCAAGGCTAACCTGGTCTGTATAGCAAGTTCCAGGACAGATTTCAAAGCTATCCAGATAAATCCTGTCTCAAAAAAAAACAAAAACAAAAACAAAAACAAAACAACAAACAAAAAAGTTAGTAAGTGTGTTAAATGGCATTTTATTCCTGTGATAGATACTAGAGAAAATCTATCTAAGGACCTAAGGGAGGATTTATTTTTGGCTCATGATGTCAGAGGCATCAGCTGATAATTGGCTGGCTCCATCACTTTGGGCCAGAGGAAAGACAGTAATATGGTGGTGGCAGGAACACAAGGCAGAGGCTGCTCACTTCACAGCGGTCGGGAGACAGACATACAGAGGAGAGAGGCTGGGCATGGGGCTCACCTTCCAAAGGCATGCCCTCAAGGACCGACTTCCTCTCGCCAGGCCCCCTTTTCTGCAGAGTCTACCCTTTCCCAATAAACCCAGAAAACTAGAAATCTGTCACCGGATCAAGCCATGAATTACACCAGAGTCCTTATGATTCAGTTATTTCTTAACGGTTGGCTCCAGAAACTGACAAGCGCACCTGATCAGGAGTTCAAAACCAGCCTTGCTTACTTAGTGAATCTAGGGTCAACATGAGATTCTCCAAAAATAAATAAGGGGCAGGAGAAGTAGCACAGAGGGTAGAGTGCTTGCCTAGCATATAGGAAGTCCTGAGTTCGATTCCCAACACTGCATCTGCTAGACATGGTGGTGTGTGCCTGTAATCCCAGCACTCAGGAGCTAGAGACCCCGGAATCAGTAACGTGAGGATAACCTTGACTGGACTGCTAGATTGAGGCCATCCTGGGATACATGGGAATCTTTAAAAAAAATTAAAATAAAAGGACCAGCACTAAGGTAGAAGAGCTGATCTCTAGGGAGATTACTACCAAATTTCAAGTGACTGTGGTGTTTCAGATTTAGAGTGGCATCAGTGTGATGGGAACAAAAGAGGCAGATCATTAAACACTAGATCAACAGTAAATATTAGCAAGTCTCCATGCACTCACCTCCTTCAAATAGGAGCCCAGCTGCATTGACTAGACAAGTGTACCCACCTGGAGAGCTATTAAGTAACGTGGGGCACGGGGCACTCAGGCCTCTGGAGCGCTTCACCTGCCATGACTGATTTTTCTTTGACAGGATGGCCCCTGGAGCAGAAAAAAAAAAAAAAGGCATCTCTTGGAGAGCATTCCAGAAGGAGAGATTCAGAGCACACCGCCATGTACACCGCCAAATGGGGGGAACTGTGGGTGCTGAGGAGGAGGAAACTGAAAGAGCGGAAGGATGATGGAAATGTTTAAAGGGGGGTCTGCGAGGAGAAGAGATGCCGTGTTGGAATGAACAATTTCTTCCTCTGCGGAGAGGAATGCTTAGAGGTCAGTCAAATTGCAAGAAAGGTTGCCCGCGAAGCCACTTGCTGAGATGGCAGACAGCCCACTTAACTGAGGACACCAGCTGCCAGGCCAGCTCCAGGCCTCCTCCTGTCCTCCCTACCTCTTCTACCTCTTGTTTCTGTGTTTGAAACACACACACACACACACACACACACACACACACACACACACACACAGAGAGAGAGAGAGAGAGAGAGAGAGAGAGAGAGAGAGAGAAATTTTTGCCACAGTAACATATAAAAGTCTCCTATTTAGATTCAACTGTTAACGTGACACAGCCTACAGTCATTTGAAGAAGTCTGAATTGCATTGCAGAATTTTATTAATCAGACTTGCCTATGGGCATGTCGTTTTTTAAATTGCTAATTGGTGAAGGAAAGCCCAATCCACTGTGGTAAGTGCTTCCCTTCGACAGGTAGTCTCAGGTGAGATAAGGAAGCTGGCTGAGCATGAACCAGACAGAGCACTGAGGAGTGCCCCTCTATAGTTTCTGCTCCAGCCTCCTGCCTTGAATTCCTGACCTGGCTTCTCTTGACAAAGCCCATCAGCTAGCAGAGGAAGGAAACCCTCTCCACCCCAGATTGGTTTTGGTCGTGATGTTTATCACAGCAACAGCAACCGAGCTAGGATAAATAGGTCAGGTGTAACATTGTGAAATGCCTCCCCCATTCCTAACATATGGCTCAAAAGTCCTTGCAGTGTCTAGAATGGCAAAATCAGTCCCGGGAGGCAGATGAGAGATAGTAATGCAGTGACTATTATCAAGGTACATTGTACACATGCATCGTAGATTTATAATGGAAACTCATTTGATCTAATATTAATAATTAACGTAGTCAACCAAATATATTTTTAAAATGAGTCTTTTGTATGATAACAAAAGGACTGATGTCTGTAGTTCTCTAGGTAGCTTCAATAGGGCTGCTCACAAGCAAAGATCAAGCTGTCATTGGCTGATTAGGACATTCAGCCCCACCTTCTGCCTCTGGGGAATAGAGAGCAGAGACAGCCAAAGCTGGGTTATTCATGGATGACAAATAATGCCTATATCATTGCCATGCCTACCAAATTGAGCCTCCATAAGAATCCAAAAGAACTATGTCCTGTGTCCAGATAGATGTATGTGTGATTTTGAAGATGGGTATCTGACTTGAGAAAGCATAGAAGTTCCAGCATCCCTCGCCTTCTTTGTCCCATGCATCTCTTGCATCTGTATTTTCACTAAATCCATTGTAATAGCCTTTAAAACAGATGAATAGTCAATGGTGAAGTGTTCCCTTGAGGTCTGTGAGCCACTTTATCATATTACTCAAGCCCGTGGATGCTGTGTCAGTTAGGTTTCTATTGCTGTAATAAAACCCTATGACCAAAACCAAGTTGGGGGTGGGAAGCTTCCAGTTTGTAATCTACCATGGGAGGAAGTCAGGGTGGGAATGCAAGGCAGGAGGCTGGAGGCTGGAATTAAAGCAGAGGTGGTAGAGGAGTGCTGCTCACTGGTTTGTCTCTCCTGGCTTACTCAGTTGCTCTCCGTACACTTCAGGATCACCTGTCCTGGCATGACACCACACACGGTGGCCTGGACCCTTTCACACCAACCATCAATAGAGAAAATGTACTACAGGCTTGCCTACAGGCCAATCCTAGGAGATGATTTCAGAATTAAGGTTCCCTTTTCTCAGATAACTCTAGCTTTAGCCAAGTTGACAAAACAACAAAGCTAACCAACACGGAAGGAGGCACAGGAGCCCCTGGTTTATGGTTGGTTGGTCATAAACAGACCTGTCTTGTGGGCACATCTGAAGTAGGGCTGACTTGGGCTGTAAGACCTTACTTTTGGGGTTTGATGCTCTCTGTTGTGGAATATAATTTTAAGATGTGTTATATTTGTTTATGCTGTGGAATGTTTGTTTTAATGATGCAAAGATGTGTCGTATTCTTTTATGCCGCATCTGTGAAGCTGTGTTACTTTGTCTAAAATACCTGATTGGTCTCATAAAGAGCTGAACAGCCAATAACCAGGCAGGAGAAAGGATAGGTGGGCCTGGCAGGCAGAGAGAATAAATAGAAGGAAAAGTCTAAAAGAAAAACATCAAGGAGCAAGGAAAAGAAAGGGCCAGCCATCCAGCCACACAGCCTGGCATGGAATAAGAAGGAAAGAAAAGATACACAGAAACAGAGAAAAATAAAAGCCCAGAGGCAAAAGTTAGGTGGGATAACTTAAGAAAAGCTGGCTAGAAATAAAACAAGCTAAGGCCATACATTTTTAAGAAAGCCTACACCTCCATGTGATTTATTTGGGAGTTGGGTAGTCGGCCACTCAAAGAGCAGAGTAAAGAGCCAAAAGTAAGAAGCAAGCAACTACAGCTATCTTCAGGTAGATAGTGTCAACATTAAATTGAACCAGGGGACACAAGCTAGCATTTGCTGCAGAACTGCACGATTTTAGGCCTGTGGGGAAAATTTCCATTATGTTCATAGTAGAACTGATAGTTGGAATATCAACATGGGGAAATCTCTTTAATGAACTTTTCTTTCCCACTCGAAGCATTCAGAGTGATTTGAAAACGTTTAACCTCTTGTTTGTTGTGCTCCACTCTTCTCATTGAGAGAGTCCATACTCTTGTGGATGTGAGCAGAGGTTCCTACACACTATGACCTATCTAGCTCAACGGGAAAGACAAGGCACTGAAAACAAGTTCTTGGAATTCATCACTGTTTCTCCAAGACAACTTGTCTAGTGGTCTAGTGACACAGAGAAGTGACAAGCACACCCTTCATGGCCTCTTATGACCCACATGGATGTGCTCCTAGAATTGTACAGGTTTATTTCATTCTTCAAAGCTGTCAGGTAAACTCACAGACTTCTTTTGTAAAGCAGAAAGGGAAAAATGAAACTATTTCATATCAGCTAAAATATCTTCAGTTTGCAGCTTATACTTAGAATCAGGGTGGGGGGCTGGAGAGATGGCTCAGCGGTTAAGAGCATTGCCTGCTCTTCCAAAGGTCCTGAGTTCAATTCCCGGCAACCACATGGTGGCTCACAACCATCTGTGATGAGGTCTGGTGCCCTCTTCTGACCTTCAGCATTACACGCAGAAAGAATATTGTATACATAATAAATAAATAAATAATAAATAAATAAATAAAAATATATATTAAAAAAAGAATCAGGGTGGGGTGGACAATGAAATTCATCATTATGGATTCATTCCTGCTCATAAAGAAAGATCAGTTAAATAGGAAAAGTACAGAATTGATTTGATTTTTGAAGACTGTCCTAAGAGGAGTGGCTGAATGATCTTTTATCCGTTTGTGAACCAGGAAACCACATATTCATTTTGGTAAACTCGGTGTCCAGCCACATTTTGCTCTGCCTTCATTAACTTGGTAATTCTGATCATTAATGAATTACAGCCAAGTCACCTAGCAGAGATGACTGAATATGTGGCATGGGGAATTTATTAAATAAGTCTCTCCTTGTTTCCCTTCTCAGCCACAGCTGATTTCTCTGTCATCTTGGGCACCAGGCCTTTCATGTCTTAGTTCTTGAAAAAAATCAAATGTATTGGACCCTTTCCTTATGTCTTGTGGCCTGACAGTAAATGCCCTCATAGGCTCATGTGTTTGAACACTCAGTCCTCAACTGGTGGCACTGCTTTGGAAGATTGTGAAACCTTCAGTAGATAGAGCCTTGCTGAAAGGAGGTTATCAGGGACAGACCCTAAGGTTTATAGCCCACCTCCTGTCTCCAGCCTAGGATATTTTTTTGTCTAACTTTGGTGTGCGAAGTCCTTCTAGATATGTGTTGCTTTTATTGGTTAATTAATAAGAAGCTGCTTTGGCCAATGGCTTAATAGAATATAGCCAGGCTGGAAAAGATATATAAAGAGAGTAGGCAGTGTCAGGGAGAAGCCATGAAAACACCAGAGGGGAAAGACACAAGCCACCATAGGCAGAGTCAGTGAGAAGCCATGTAGTCCCACCGAAGATAGATGCCGGACAGAACTTTACCCAGTAAGCTGCAGCTATGTGGCGATACATAGATGAATAAAAATGGGTTAATTTAAGACATAGAAGTTAGCCAGAAATATGCTTAAGATGTTGGCCAAAGAGTATTGCAAATAATATAGTTTCTGAGTGATTGTTTCAGGTCTTGGCAACCAGGAATGAACAAGCAGCCTCCAACAACATAACTTGAGCTTACACGTGTCTTGTACATACTGCCACAACCACTGTGAGTTCATGCGTCCAGAAAATGTTATTTTCTTGTAGCCATCCATGGCTTCTTACAGTCTTTCCATTCCCTTCTTAAACTGTGAACCAAAATAAAATCCTTCTCCCTTAAGTTTCTTCTTGCTAGTTATCTGGTCACCACAAAGAGGAAAAAAAAAACAACAACAACACTACACTTACTTTGTAAATGCTTTTTAGAACAATGAGAGAATCAAACACTCCTGTATCTTGCATTGCTGTGATGAAATATCCAATAAGAAAGTAACCCAGAGGAGAAAGAAAGAGGCTTACTAGGCTTTTAATTCCAGACTGCAGTTCATCATTGAGGGAAAGTCAAGATAGAAACTCAAAGCACCACATCCAAGAGCAGAGAAAGAATGAATCCATGGATATTTGTTTGCTTTCATATAGCTTTCTTCTATCTTATATAGTTCAGTATGCCCCTGCCTAGGGAATGGTCCCACTCACTGTGGCTGGGTCTTCCCATGTCCATTGACATTCAAGGCAATCTCCCACAAGCATGCACACAGGACAACCTGATCTAGATAATTACTTATTAATCTTCCCCTTCCAGGTGATTCTAAGATGTGTCAAATAAACAGTTCTAACTAAGTGACACACCCTGAAAGAAAACATTTTATGATGTATTTATTATTCGCTGTTAGGCCGTGAGCTTAGAGCAAACCGAGGACATGTTTCCATGGCGTAATTTATGATCCTCCTCCTCTGAAGCTGTATTATCATTCTCTGTTTTGAAATTTTAGCTGCCCCAAGAATAAAATTTCTTATTTAAGATAGGATAATTCATAAAAGTGTCAGAGACTAATACCTGGCCACTGTTGAGGTAACACGGACATTGGGACCTTGAAAAAACTTCCTTCCCAGCGTTAACTGCAGCTCTCACTCCTTGTCTAGTGTCAAGGAGATCTCTAAAGGAGATCCATCTCTGTATTATTTAAACCTCACATTGAGAGTCACATGGAACGCTGTACTTTTGTTGAGTTAGGAATCTAGGATTTGGAGACATTCATGCTGACATTATTATTGATGTCCTCGTTCATTCAAAGACACTCCTGGAGTTAATGCCAGTTTAAATGTCTCTTTTGAAGATGACTAACAGTGGGGTCTTTGGACTTGGAGGAGAGTGTTCTTTCTGTTGCCCACAAGCCAAAAGACACTGATATTAAATGTGACCACAGCCTAAAGCGTTTCTTTTGACTATCCTTCATGGTGGTAAATCTTTGTCCTTTAAGTTTGGCTTTTTTTTTTTTTGAAACAGCCTGATGTCATTTTTAGAATAAATCTGGTGTGAAATATGAATGGCAGTAATTGCTAGTGGTGAACACCTCACTCTGGTCAGAAATAAGCAAATAAATCAGCAGTTTCTCTTTCTTCCCTCTTCTCCTTGTGGGGTGTAGCAGTGAGTTCTGTAAATACTTGGGGTAGGGTCAGGTATGTTGGCCTCCCCCTATCTATCAGGTACATTCTTATGTCATAAAATCGAAGTGATATGGCTTGCCATGATTGAAAATCATCAGTTTTGGACCACAGTCTCCTCATGTATCATTTCCCTTTTCCCACAGCGTCATCACTGTCTTCTTAGTGACTCTCATTGATGGCTGTCAGTGACGGGAAGAAAGTACACAGAGAGAGTCAGGTATATAAGGTAGAGTAGTCTCAGGACAACTATGGCAGATAAAAAGGGAGAGGCAGCTAGAGATATTCATAAAACCAACTTCTTATACTAGGTACTAGTCAAGGTCAGAGAGATGCTCCTTCAAGACCACCAACAAAGGAAGAAGTCAGAGGAAAAGACAAACAGCTGTTGTATTTTCAACAGCTCTTAATACAACACTCTTCCCATGTGCTCTTCAGTGATCCCCTCCTTTCCTCCACCTGGGAATAATCTTGTAGCCACTAGCAAGAAAGAAGAATTTCTTTCTTTTCTTGTTTCTTTTTACCTGAACTCATCAGCAGCATTAAATGAAAATAAAACTAATGCTATTCCATATGGAGTTGAGAATTCTTCTTTTGGGATTTGTGAAAAATTTTTCTGGGATTTTGCTGGGCATTTCATTGAATCTGTAGATTGTTTTTGGTAAGATTGCCATTTTTACTATGTTAATTCTACCTATCAAAGAACATGGAAATTTTTCCATTTTCCAGTGTCTTCTTCAATTTCTTTCTTCAAAGATTTAAAGTTCTTGTCATACAGGTCTTCCACTTGTTTGGCTAGAGTTACTCTAAAATATTTTATATTATTTGTAGCTATTTGTGAAGGGTGATGTTAGCCAAAACAATCCTGTTACAGTAAAGAAACTTCAGAAGGCATCACAATCTCTGACTTCAAACTCTACTACAGAGCTACAGTACTGAAAACAGCTTGGTATTGGCATAAAAACAGACAGGAGAACAAAAGGAACTGAATCAAAGACACAGATATCAATCTATGAACAAACACCTGATTTTTGACAAAGAAGCGAAAATATAGAACGAAAAAAGAAAGCATAGTTAACAAATGGTGCTGACATAACTGGATATCAAGATGTAGAAGAATGAAAATAGATCCATATCTATCTCCCTGCTCAAAACTCAATTCCAAATGGATCAAAGACCTCACCATAAAATCAACCACACTGAACCTCATAGAAGAGAAAGTGGGAAGTACACTTGAACACATTGGCACAGGAGACCACTTCCCAAATATAACCCCAGTAGCACAGACACTGAGAGCAATAATTAATAAATGAAACTTCCTGAGACTGAGAAGTTTCTGTAAAGCAAAAGACAAAGTCAACAAGACAAAATGACAACCTACCGAATGGGAAAAGTTTTTTTTTTTAACCAACCCTACATTGGACAGAGGACTGATCTCCAAAATATACAAAGAACTCAAAAATTGGTCACCAAAAGAACAAATAATATAATAAAAATGGGGTACTGATCTAAATGGAGAACTCTCAATAGATAGATCTAAAATGGATGAAAGACAATTAAGGAAATGCTCAACATCTTTAGCCGCAGAGAAATGCAACTCAAAACAACTCTGAGATTCCATCTGACATCTGTTAGAATGGCTAAGATCAAAAACCTTGATGACAACTTATGTTGGAGAGGTTGTGGGGAAAAGGGAACACTCCTGCATTTATGGTGGGAAACTGGTACAATTTCTGGATATCAGTATGACGATTTCTCAGAAAATTAGGAGACAACTTACCTGAAGACCCAGCAATACCACTTTTGGATATATACTCCCCAAAAAGTTCAGTCACACCACAAGGACATGTGCTCAACTATGTTCATAGCAGCACTATTTGTAATAGCCAGAACCTAGAAACAATCTACATGCCCCCTGACTGAAGAATGGATAAAAAAAGATTTGGTACATTTATACAATGGAGTACTACACAGCAGAAAAAATAATAACATCTTGAAATTTGTGGACAAATGGATGGATCTAGAAAATACCATAGTGAGTGAGGTAACCCAGATCTGGAAAGGCAAATATAGTATTACTCACTTATAAGTGGCTTTTAGACATAAAGCAAAGAAAAACAAGCTACAGTTCAAAATCCTAGAGAACCTAGACAACAAAGTGGACCCTAAGAGAGACATACATGGATCTAATCTACATGGGAAGTAGGAAAAGACAAAATCTCATGAGTAAATTGGGAGTGTGGGGTTTATGGGAGAAGGTAGAAGGGGAGGGGGAAGAAGGGAGGGGAGCAGAGAAAAATATATAGCTCAATAAAATCAGTAAAAAAAGAAAACTACCAAAAAATGGTCCAATCTGATGATAGAAGCTCAGCTTAGATGCATAAGCTAGGGAACTTTTCTATTCCCTGTGAGATTCTTTAAATATCAATACAGTTAGCCTGCCTTGTTTTACGAGCTTTGCTTCAATGCCATGCCCCTTATTATAAAGGAATATTAATATAATATTATAATAATAGTTAATGCTTTGTATTTATTATATATCAATTTACCAAGCGCTTTGCATACTTTAGATGACTTAATTCTCATAACAAGTGACCCCATACACAGTGGGTATCTGAGAAAGGTTATACACTGCTTTAAGGTCATGCAACAAGGTCATGAAGTGGCTGAGTCTGCCTTGATATCATGGTCACCTTTCACGGAGTCTCTTTCATGTGTAGTGACACTATTCTGCGGCTCATTCCATCAGTCTACTCTACCAGGACGTGACTTCGAAAGAAAGCCCTTGGTTTCTTATGTAACACCTGTGGCCAGAGGGATGTTAGATACCAGAAATGTCACAAAGGAAGGATGGTCCGCAATTTATCCATTGCTGGAGTGAGGGAGCAGAGACACAGCCAGCTTCACATCACCACCCTCAGCAACCTCATGAATTCCCCTAGACTTTTAGGGCTCTGAACTAATACCGAACTGGCATTTATGGCTTTGACACTAAAAGGAATTTCAGCAATAGTGTACTGATTAATTCTTATCATCAAATTGATGCAACTAGTGCCACCTGAGAAAAGGGAAATTAATTGGGTGGTTGCCTTGATAAGGAGGCCTGTGATAAAGTTTGGGGAACAGTGTCTTGATTGACATCAGATGTAGGAGGACCCAGCTCACCCATAGGTGGTATCATCCCCAAACTCAGAGCTGTATAAGAAAATTAAGGGTTTGTAGGCCTGGGAGAAAACCAGTGAGAAGTGAGACAATAAATACCCCTCCATGGTTTCTGCTTCAGTTCTTGCCCTTGGGAGCCATCAAATGTATATGTGGTTAATGCTAAGAAAGAAAGTAATTGTGACTCCCCCACCTCCCTAGAGGAAGCCATACCTTACTCACTCAGATATGGCATCTTTTCGTAACTTTCTAGGAGAACACAGATGTGCTCAGATGTGTTTTGTGCCTCTACTAAGATACATTAAAAAGTCTCCAACTCTGCTTTATCAGAAACTGGCTCCCAAGTGGCATATTAAATGATTACTAAGAACACCCCCAAACTCTTTCCTCCTCTTTGCAGAAGTGAGGTAAGCAGGATAACTCTAGAGGTGCCTTGGATGGAATTATAATCTGACAATGCTAACCCTGAAGCCACTAAGGTTGCACAGGAAATTTAATACACATCCTTTCACTGTAAATGGACTTTCTGTGAGATTCCTGCAAAACTGCTGACTTACAGCTGTGAAGGAAAAAATGGCCTCATGCATGTGCCATTGTGCTGGAGTTATTGCTTCTCTGATGAAGAGGCTCCAGCCAGATCCTGGGTGTGGGGTTGCTTTGTCTTCTTGCATCTTTCAGATTTTCCCTGCCTTTCTCCCCCACCTCATGTATAATGTACAGTACCCCTGCTGTGATCAGAGGTGGCCCTGCACAGCTGTGATGGTTAAACATGATTGTCTCCTCAAACTGTGAACCAAAGTAAACCCTGCCTCCTGAAGTTGCTTTTGATTAGGTGTACGGTCACAGGAACAAAAAAAAAAAAAAGTAAGTAACATAATAATCAATGTCAATGTTGATAATGGGATAAACATGAAGGAATGCTAATGTAGGCATTAATATTTATACAGTAGTGCAGTGATCATTTGGTAAATAAGCACCAAACCAGAATTTCAGTGCTGCCTTTTTGAACCAAGAACTGGGTTGGGGTTTGGGTCACTTCCTAAGCTCAATCCTGCCTCTCTAATATCACAGCAATTGCTCACCATAGGAAGCACAGTGCTCAGTTTTTTTTTTAAAAAAACTCTCTCTTCCTATAAATCCCCTCAATGGTCTCTAGAACAGGGACCATCTCCTCTTCTTGGGGTGACTAAGACTCTGAGTTTAAGTCATTTTCTTCTGGTCATAGGTTAGCACATGGCACAGGCTAGATGGGAATGAAGCTCTGGTGGATTCCAAAGTGCTACAGTAACTTAGTTTTGAAAATGCAAGCTTAAATGAAGTCCCAAGGAACTGACGAATTGTCAGTTGGTGAGCCACCGATTTCTTCAAAATCACAGGTTGTGGACCTGCTTTCAGGCAGTCAGGGATCTGTGGCCATGATGTCCATTCTCACCAAAGTGTGCCCTTGTGCTCTCGATATTTTTGGTTTACTCTCTCCAATACAGTGAGAAAGCTGAGGTTCAACGGAATAAATACCCAACAGAACACTTGTACCTATGTGTCTCCATTTTTGTGCAAAGAAGCCCGAATGCATCACATGCAATCACCCATTCCATTTACACTTCCCCCAAGAGGCCCAGGACAGTTGAGATCCACATTTTGCTGCTATCAGCCCATCTTGGTGTCTAACAAAGCAGAAGCACAGACAGGAGGGTGGTTTCCTGTCGTTTTCTCTGCCAGAGCTAAGAGGCTGCCGAGGAGCAGAGAGGTGTGATCCAGAACACAGCCATGGGTTGCCCCTCATACCACATCCCAGCATTTGCTGCATGTGTTCAACATAAACATAAACCTCTGTGTTAATATTTATACCAACTGGGGCCAATGATTGTCTCCCAAGTAAATGACATAGCCAGGCTCTGAGGAAGTTTTGAATTGATGTCTGGATTGGGGGATGAGTCCTTCCATGTGCTGAATCCTGCTCTAACATGCAGTGGTACAGACACAGTTCACCATTTAGTTAAGCAGCAGTTAATGAGAGAAACACAGATACAAACAGCCTCATGAAATGTCCCTTGTGACCTTGAAAAGGATCATTGTGGGTGACTGATCTATTATATATAAAGAGAAGAATCTGAGAAACTCAGTTCCCATAAATAACATGAGCCACCGATCCAGGACTCAAAGCTACACTTGTCTAATCCCAAAGCCCCCACTCCCAATCCTTGTACCACTTAAAGTCATTTCCCTCACCTACTGTGCCACCTGCGTGATCTTCAGTATAGAATGTCACAATTTTCTACTTATGTAGCTTTTCCTCTCCAGATATTCAGACCTCACTCTGATTTACCAGGAAATTTGGTTCACTGGTTTTGATATATCCCCAAAGACACCAGGTAGGCAAATCAACTGCACTGGGAGGCAGAAGGATGCTCTGTTCCATTGCCATAAATTTCCTTCATCTCAGAATCATTGGACTACAATGAATGACAGTAAATAAACAGACTAATGGCACCCAAGGCTGAACAGATGCCACAGCCGGAGACTCAACCCTAAACAAGACATTAATACCACCCAAGTAGGGCTTGGGGAGTATTGTAGAAGAGAGGGTAGGAAGTATGGAAGGAGTCAGGAGATAGGATGAAGGACTTTAAATGTCATCACCTGGACTCACACAACCACTTCAATAGCGGGTCACAACAACTGTGGGTACATTCATTGGGTCCCCAGAAGACCACCACCCCAAGTAAGGCTTAGGGACTCTTGTAGAAAAAGAGGTGGAAAGTATATAAGAGTCAGGAGCCAGGATGAAGAGCTTAAAAAAGTCATCACCTAGACTCGTATAACCATATCAGTATCAGGTCACAACAACTGTGGTTATCTGCACCGGGTCCACAAAAGACCAGCTCTATGAACAGTCATGGAAGGGCAACGGTCTCACGAGGCTCTACCCTTTCTTGTTGAAATACGGTTGTTGATAGATTTTAGGAGAGGGTGATTTACTGACTTTAGCCACTACTGAGCCTACCTGACTTGAGTAGGTAGCTCCAAACTCATAGTCAACAGAGATGGTTCTGTTCAAACAACAGCGAATCACAACACAACTAGTAGGTGTGAGAGAGAGAGGTGGGTGGGGGAAAGTGGTCAGGATGCAATGTGAACATGGGTGAAATTACCCAACTTGAAATATAATGTGTTGAATTAGAATAAATAATAGTAGTATTATCATGTTGCTGTATGTATGTATGTATATGTGTGTGTATATATATATATGTACACATATATGTGTATGTATAAAGCTTTCCCCATTACATATAAAGTTTAGTCAATCATTTAATTACTTTTGTGGGCTAAGCTACATCCCCTCAAGGAAAACAGGTTGAGTTCCTCCAAGCACCAGTGCAGTGAAAGCGGCCTTAGTGTGAAATAATATTACATGGAGGCAATCAATTTCAGGAAGTTCTTAGAATGGATTCTGGCATAACATAACTGATGTCCTGTTTCACAAGAGGGATGTCCCATGGAGAAAGACCAGAGGGACTAGAATGTGAAGACCTGCCTGGGGGAAATGAGCTCTGTGACTGCAGCAATGTAAGTCTTGGAGTTCCGAGAGGGACGGCAAATGCCGGGAGCCAGAAGGAGAAAGGGAGGCTTCCTTTTTAGAGCCATCAGAAAGAGCATGGTCCTGCCCATTCCTTCTCAGATTTCCAGCCGACTGAATTAAGACAAAACTCTGTCATTTGAAGCCCTCTAGTTTGGGGTATCCTGTCATGGCAGCCACGGGAACTTACTAGGACCATGAGTGATGATGGCCACTGCGTTTCAGGCTCTAGAGAAAGAATAGAATCTACAATCAAGCACTAGTGATAGATACCTAACCAGTTGTATGAATTGATATTCATGACTGTGGTACATACAGTGAGAAGATTCTCGACAAGAACCTGAGGTTTTGACCTCACCTGGTTATTGAGATTTTCCATGGGAAGAGAAGCTGAGACCTCGAGGTCTTTGGAGTTGGGGATGAGCACGATAGCATGAAAACTATTTATAAAGCCATGTATAAAGGGATGAAAAGACAAGGGGGTGGAGGGAAGGCGAGGGGAGAGCCAGGGAACTGATTTTGTTGATAATTATCAGTGTTCAGTGTGAAGATTTGAACTCCATGCTGTCTGCGTCTTTCCAGCCACTCACCCATCCTGAGCACTGGCCCTCAACAAGGTCTTCTGGGAAGAAGCAGTCGTGACTAGATGTCACCATGATGACAATGTGTACTGCTCAGCCGTGTTTGCACTAGGTCTCGGAGAGCCGTCAGTTCCCACCCCGCTAAGCCTATACTAGAGGGGTACCAACTGGGAAGATTGATGCTTGCCTGGAGCTCAGGCGCATCAACACAGATTCAAGGGTCTTGGAAAGGTCCCCTTAGTTATGGTCAAACGGTCTGTGGCCACGGTTTACGGCTGTAAATGTCTCTTTTCAATTTCTTAGATTTCAGGATTTCGAGCTCTGCTTCAGTAAAGAAGTATCTATCCTGTGACAATGGGAAAGGAAGTGATTGATTGTCCCCATCGACTAAGACACAGAGCGGAGGAGCACTGGGGCTGCTTGTCTGAGACCAGCATTGTGTTTGCCTTGGTGCACACATCCCACCTCCTTTGGTCTCTGTCTGACCTTCAACTCAGATTATTTTTCTTGTTAAAATAATAGGGCCAGGAAGAGAAGGGAGTTCGGGGGTAAAGGGGAAGCGGGACTGGGAAGGAAGAATGTGGAGAGGCTGGGGCCAGGATATAAAATAGATAGATAAATAAAAAAAAAAATAGGTCTGCCTCAAACTAAAATTTGAATGAGAATAAAACAAAACAACAATAAAAACAAACAAACAAAAAACACAAAACACTTCTCAGACTACCTGGACCTTGGTAAGCATTCAATTGACATTCAATATTATCACTATCTTTCCTCGCATTAATTAACATTTGCAACCATATGCACAGACTTTTAGACTTTCAGGTGCCTAAGTACATTCGCACATTCTTTGTAATCAAGTCTAAGCATGATTAGTGGTGGTAATGTTAATTAACTCTCCGCAGTAAGAAAAGTGGCCAGGGAGAGCCCTGCGCTTAAACAGTTGATTGCGAGGAAGGGGTTCCTTTCTGCAAAGGCTCTCGATGGGAGCCCTCTGCTTTGCACTCAGAGGCAACAGAAGTTAGCTCGATCACCACTCCCCTCCTTTTTAATTAGAAAGCGCTAAGAAGATGAAAATGCATAATAAGGCTCTGCAGTAGTTAAGTGTAATTCAAGTAATGTGTGCCTGGGGACCCTCTCCATCACTGCGCTGGCACACACAGCAGTACAGTGAGGAGCTGCCTTGTCAGGGCACGCGGAGGCCCGAGTTGGCTTCCTTGTCAGCTCTCTTGGGTACTAGCTGTGGGACATTTCCAGGGCACTTAGCCTTCTCCGGGCCTCCGTTTCCTCGCTGTGATGATAGTGACTCTAATATCTTGATGTCGTTTGGAAAGTAAACTATGACAGTGTGACAAACAATGATACCAATTACCTTGTGTTCAGAACTTAGAGCAGGCACACGTAAGGACCCTTCATAGTGTCACTGGGCGGCGTGGAAATCAAGCATCCAGGAAACGGAGATCGGGGATCGTTTATGGCAACTGAAGTAAACGAGCCGCAAAGACGGACTACATACGGTCTCTTAGAATCACGTGAGCAGCACAAATTGGAGTGGAGAGATTAGTAAACAGAAAGAGAACACAAACCTGGAGAGGTAGGGAGTTGGGGTGGCTCTAGCAGAGTTGGGAGAAGGGGGAGGTGAGTGTGATCAAAGTACATTGCAGGAAAATTTCAAAGATTTAGTACTATATTGTATTTAATTAAGATAGAATACCGGCAGGCCTGGGTTGGACTGCCCTAGGCTCCGAGGAGAAAAAAGAGGCCCACCTGGTGCCTTGTGGTGCAGGGCTGATAAGCTCTATTATGGCGAGCAAATGTATGGAGTGGTGTGGGGCGGGGGGGGGGGGGGGGGGGGGGGGGGGGGGGGGGGGGGGGGGGGGGGAATGAGAATGGTTCGTGTCTCGTGTCCAGTGGATAGAGGCATATCTGATATCTCTCTGCCGGGGCCCATGGACCATGTCTGAGTTCACGGCCCTGGTGCTGCTGCGTTCTGTGTTGAGATCCTTGGCTCCTGATAACACCGAAGGCCAGGAGAAAAGGGCAGCACAGAGTTGACCGGGCCCCTCACTGGCTGCAACACTAGGGAGAACTGGTTCTGCATGTTTAAAGTGGGTTTCTGTTTAAAGCAGGCTTCTGTTCGGCTGTTTTTGTGTTTGGTGGGAATTCCATCCTCTTCCATATTTTGAATTTTAAGGTGTATTTTACATTTAGCCTTTTCTCTAGTATCCAACTGACTTCCTTTCTCGAAATCATTGAAACATCACATCGGGTGGTTATCAACAAAACCTTAGGAGGGCAGCTTTCCTCGTGACAATCTTCAGGGGAGAAAGAAAACTGTATCCTCGTAGAAAGTATCCTAGCAACTGGCCTCCTGGGGAAGGGGGCAGGCTCCTGCATTAAATTCTAAAGGGTGTGATCGCAAGGAAAGCACAGACCCCATTTAGGAGAGGTCACCTTTTAATTGGGGAGGAAGCAGTGTAAGCGGCATTTGCAGGAGCATTAGCTCTGTGTAGGAGGTGGGTGCGGAGAAAGAAGTCACTAAAGAAGGAAACATAAAGGGGAAAAAAAGTAATACAAGTATGCTGGCCAGCATACTTTCCAGCAGAGTCAAAGACAGCTCTGGGTTGTGAAGAGGGCCAGGGACAGGATGGTCTCTGAGAGCCTGGGAAGGGCAGGCAAGCAGCTCACAGGCCCTCGGGAGGCTTCTGACATTCCCCTGAAGGTGACAGGAAACCATGGGAGAAGCTGTGGATGCAGCAGCTATGTGATTGCCAGGGTCCCAGTTGTCCATCTGCTAAGTCACACCTGGACACAAAAGTCTCCTAGACAAAAATCCAAGTCCTATTGCGCCTAGAGCAACTTGTACATTAGCTTCAGCATCTTCTAGTTTCCCCTTAGATTCTTATTAGCATATGTGACTCATGCCAGGTTAAGAGGCTTCCTTTTGTCATTTCCAGGCATACATGCAACCTACTTGGCTCACATTAACTTTCTGGCCCGATTGTCCCTCCCCCGTTTCACCTTCCACAGGGTAATCATCCCTCTATTGCTTTCATGTCCCCCCTCCCTTAGATTCCACTGACAAAGGTGAACATGATGTTCTCAGGTTCCATCCATATTCCTACAAATGACAAAAGACAAAATAGTACTATTCTTCTGGATAAATAAAACTTGTACATATATATATATATATATATTTCATTCTTTCACTGGTGGCTCCTAGGTTAAGTCCATAAGTTGGAGAAATATATATTGGAATACCAACTATGCTCATATCATTGATTCTTCCATATTACATGTAAAAAAAAAATCTAGAAGAGGGTCTGTTTTATCTTGTGAGGGCTCCAGAAATAGTGATAGCTACCATAGTAACTGTCTTGGCCACCATCTATTTTTGTCATATGGCTTACTCTGTTAATTGATATCACTGGCTGGGAGCAATACAATCACACAGGGCAAAGCAGTGAACAACTGAAACAAAGGTGTTGAAGAACTCGGACTGGGTAATCCTGAAATATAATCAGTTCAGGATGACAAAGGGCTAATGAACTCCAGAGAATGGACTGCATTCAACACCTACCAAGGCAGCAATTGTGTTTTTGAAAGGTGCCCTGTCTTATCTCTCCTGCCCTTTGCAAGATGCATTGTATTTCTACAAGTTCTTAGCGGCCAAATTTTGTTACCATAAAACATTACGGCAGCAGTAATGGCCCTAACCCAGACAGAAACAATCAGTGTGGACTGACATCTTAAATCAGAGCTGTGTGGCTAACAGTGATTAGGAAAAGGGCTTAGAAACCGTCAGAATAATGGATTTAACCAAAAGGGAAAGTTCATGATGAGGAAGATTATAGTGGTGCAGAAGCTGAACTGTGTAAAAAAGGAAAGAGGGGGGAGAGGGAGAGAGTGAGGGGGAGTGGAAAGGGGATGGGAGGGAGGGACGGAGGAAGAGAGAGAGAGAAAGAGAGAGAGAGAGAGAGAGAGAGAGAGAGAGAGAGAAAGAGAGAGAGAGAGAGAGAGAGAGAGAGAGAGCGCTCACCTGACAGTGAAGTAAATGATTTATAATCTGGTGGGGGAGCAGGAGGAAGCAACATGTGCTTACAAGAAAACTGAACATTTCAAAGTCATCTCTGGGTGTTTATAAGAAGGAGGCCGCAGCTTCCTTTGAACTCAGACAGGAAGGAAAATAAACGAAGTTCAGGATCAGACAGAGAGAGACAAATAAATATGATCAAATTGGAGGCAGCCTTTGAGCCAAATGGGGATTTGAAAGTGAAAGTTAGGAAGAAAAATTAGGCTAGAAAGCCAGCCCTCCCACTCTTCAACTGGACTCAGGGAGCTCAGTCTAGTGCTCCGATGTGGGTCTCTGCCTCAGTTGCTGGATGAAGGTTCTATGGTGATATTTAAGATATTCATCAGTGTGACTACAGGACAAGTCAAGATCAGACCCCCTCTCTTCTATTGCTTAGGGTCAAGATCATGATGCGTTCACCCACTGAAACAGTCTACCTGAGCTAATGGGAGCTCACCAACTTCAGCCGGACTGGGAAGGAACAAAAATAGGACCAAACTAGTCCCTCTGAATGTCGTTGACAGTTGTGTGACTGGGGCCAACTGAGAGGCCACTGGCAGTGGCACCAGGGTTTATCCCTACTAGCATGTACTGGCTTTTGGGGAACCTATTCTCTTTGGATGGATACCTTGCTCAGCCTAGATATAGTAGGGAGGGCCTTGGACCTTCCACAAAGCAATGTGCCTTACCCTCTCTGAGGATTGGATGTGGGTGGGGTGGGAGGGTAAGTGGAGGAAATGGGAGTAGGGGAGGGAATGGGAACTTGAATTGGTATGTGTAATGAAAAAAGATAGTTTGTTTTCTTTTTAAAATAATATAAAAAAAGAAAAAAAGAAGAAATATGACTAGAAAGAAGCCAAGTGAAGGTCAGTCATTTATACAGGAAAAAAGGAAAGAAAAGAAAGAAAGAAAGAAAGAAAGAAAGAAAGCTCTCCTCAATCAAAGACTTAGGTGCTTAGGGGTTCAGGGTGGATGAAGAAAGAAATGGTGGGGCCTGGAGAGATGGCTCAGCAATTAAGAGCATTTGCTGCTCTTCCAGTGGGCACAGATTTGGTTCCCAGCACTATCATCAGGCAGCTTGCCTGCCTATAACTCTAGTTCCATGAGATCCAATGCTCTCTTCTGGCCTCAGAAGGCCCCTGTATATATGTTGCATGCATACATACGTTCAGGCACACACACACACACTTATGAAATAAGTCAATACATCTTTTAAAAACACAAGAAGTGATTCACTTTCCACTGGCAAGTTTCACTGCATGTCTTTTCGCTGCTCTGTGCCTGGTCCAAGGTCTATCGCAATGAAAGAAGAAAACACTGGACTCATCACTGACAATGACTCCACCATGCACAAAGCTAACTTTGCTGGGGATGATGTCTACATTGCCCCCAACACCAGAGCATCACAGTGGACATAGACCAGAAAGACTCCTTTGTGGATGATAAGGCCCAGAGTAAGAGGGGTATCCTGACCCTATCGAGCATCAAATTGCCCCAACTGCAAGGGCAAAGGAGAAAATCTGGTTCTATACCTTCTATAAATGAGCAGCACATGGCCCCTGAGGAAAACCCAGGGCTTCTGACCAGAGTTTCAACCCCAATCCTAAGGCTAACAGGAAGAAGATGACAATGTGCCTGCCATGTGCATGGCCATTCAGGTGGTGGTGTCCCTGTATGCCTCTGGCATTGTCATGGTCCCTGGTGATTGGGTCATACATACAGTGTTATCTATAAGGGCCATGGCCTTCCTCATACCATTTTTTTCTCTGGACCTGGCTAGCTGGGTCCTGACAGACTACTTCAGGAAGATCTTAACAGAGTGGGGTAACAGCTACAGCCCACAGCTGAGTGGGAGATTGTGCATGACATTAAGGAGAAGATATGCTACACTGCCCTGGATTTTGGTCAAGAAGTGGCCACTGCTGCATCCTCCTGCTCCTTGGAGAAGAGCTGTCCACTGTCTGACAGGCAGGCGATCGCTGTGGGCAATGAGAGATTCCAGTGTCCAAAAGTGCTCGCCCATTCCTCTTTAATATGCATGGAACCTGTGGTACCCAGGAGACCACTTCATCCATCATGGGCATCGCTGACAGAATGCTTAAGGAGATCAAGTGCTAGCATCCAGTACAATGAAGATCAAGGTCATTGCTGCCCTGGGCACCCTTCTCTCCACTGTGCACAAGTACTGAGTCTGGATTGGAGGCTCCATTGTGTCTTGTCTTCACTGTCTAGCTTCTAACAGATGTGGATCAGTAAGCAGAAACATGGTGAGTTGGGCCCCTCCACTATTTAATGCGGATGCTTCTAGAGGGACTGAGCCAGACATCTGGTGCATGAGCTGTTTCTCAAGTATCAATTTGCCCTGGCTAAAGTGCACACCTCCCACTAGCCACGTGAAACTGAAATAAGCCTTTGAGAAGAAATTTGTCTTTAAGCTAGTGTCTGATATCAGCACTGGGCTGTAGAACTTGTTGCTGATGTTTGACCATGTATTCAAGTTATCTATTTCTTTGGTATATGTTTTAATCCTTGGTGCATATCTTGATTTAGTCTCTAGTCCATGCGGCTCACTCATTAGGTGGCTTTGTAGAGCATGCTATGGAAAAGAAACCTCCAGCCTGGTGACTCCCTGCGAACACCATGAAATGTACTCTCCTGGCTCTTAACTAACAGCTGACCAGTTTCGTGAGACCTGCAAGGTTCCTGAACCTCTTAACATATCCATGTTGCTGTCCAATGGGGTGGGAAAGTTCAGCCTTAGGACCAAGTTTTCATTCTCTGTTCTTCCTCCTGACCACTGACCCTGACCACTGTGACCCGTAATTTGCCCGAGTTGGGAATTCATGCCTATGAATGTATTCATCTTTTTAATTTTGTAAGTTTTTTCACACAGATCTTTACGAAATGACAAGTTATGGTTTTCTACTGTTTGTTGAAAACATTAGGTCCTGGCCACACATCATAAGTGCTGCGAGAGCTACAAAGAAATTAAAAAAAATAAATGAAAGAAATGGTAGAGGAAAATGAGAAGAATCCCTGAAATAAACAAACAGACAAACAAACAAATAAATCAACTTCCTGACTCCATTCAACGATATTTATCAAGAGCCTGCGGTGGCTCATACGCTGAGCTGTGTGAAGTGAAGCAGAAGCGTCACCCACCTCCACCGTCACATCATGCCCACCAGAGATTGGCTGTGCCTAGTGGCGCACAGATGAAAGTGCCTATACTCACATTGGGTTTACAGAAGGTTCTATCCACCCTCACAACAGCCCCATGGGTATAGAGGGCAGATATTATTATTTCAATTTCACACGTGAGGAAGTTGCCAGCTCAAGGCAATGGAGCAATGGTCCATTGGGCACAGAGGCCTCATACACAGAAGGACCAGAGGTCCTGCCTCCCTCCTGACTCCTGACTCTGGCAAGCACACCTCTGCCCATAATGGGTTAGCTCACATTGTGTTGATTAAGCCCAGGGCATTTTCTGTTATACTTATAAATCTATATTTCTATTTTTCCTTGACTCCCAGACTATAATTCCCCTAAGAAGCCTGAGGCATTTATACATTTAAAATTCGGATCCATTCTATTCTCCTGGGGAGACAGAATGACACAGAATTCCTCAGTGGTAGGTGTTTAATGGAAAACCAAGAAACACAACCATTTACTTGTCCATATATATATATATATATATATATATATATATAGCCTCTGACCTCCTGGTAGGAAAGCAAATGTAAATTAGTAATGAAATGAGGTTAGAAACAATAATGAAGTCAGAACAGAAGGAAAGTCCCAGGGCAAAACCGGAGCATTTGTATTCCAAGATGCTTTTCAGTGGAGAATCCCAAGGCCAAGAATGTGAACAAGGGTCTTGGCCACACAGAAGAGTCAAACAAATAGGATCAGAGGGACGTCAGGGGAGAGAGACATCAGCCTGTAAAATCCTTTCTCACCACCCAGCCAGTTTCCTTTCTTCTAATAATTGTGTGTTTTTCATGCTACAGGGTCGGAATTAATCGCTTGCATTTGTCGCGGGCTCACGCATATTGAGGTTGAAAGCTTTGCCTTCCCAAACATTTGCTTTTGTTTGCACAGGTTTAGTCTGTACCTTGTAAACAGGACAAAAATCAGCCTCAGCTTTCATATAATTGTCTTTGTTTTCTAAAAGTGCTTGTTTATAACTGACTGGTATTTATTCACTGTTCAACCTGGAACTTGATGGCTGCTTTCTCTCTGTTCTCCTCCATGGAACATCTGTCTCTGTAGAGGGAACATTGGGTCCCTGGATTTTCCTACCATTGTTCCGCATATGTGGAGGGGTCCCCAATGTTGTTCTTATTTCTCATACTAACACCAGAGAGAGGATTTCAAAATGCAACTTTGCAAGTTCAAAACCTGTCATGGGCCGGGCGATGGTGGCGCACGCCTTTAATCCCAGCACTCGGGAGGCAGAGGCAGGCAGATCTCTATGAGTTTGAGACCAGCCTGGTCTACAGAGCTAGTTCCAGGACAGGCTCCAAAGCCACAGAGAAACCCTGTCTCGAAAAACAAAACAAAACAAAACAAAGCAACAAAACAACAACAACAAAAAAAAAACCTGTCATGGTTATAGAATGAGTTCAAGTCCTGCTGGTGGAACTTAGAGAGCTTCTATTTAAGTAATAATGATGATGATGATGATGATGATGAGGAGGAGGATGATGATGATGATGATGATGATGATAATAATAATGTTTTAAGAGGGCTGCAGTGCAGGGGTGGTGGAGAGATGGCTCAGTAGTTTAGTGTGCTTCTTGCTTTTGCAGAGGACTCAGGTTCGATTCTCAGCATCCACACAGTGACTCACAACCATCCTAACTGTAGTTTCAGGGATCCTGACGCCCTTTTCCAACCACGGCAGGGACACATATGAACACCTGACAAAACATCCATATACATGAAATTGATACATCTTTGAAAAACCAAAGGGGTGGGAGCACAAGCTTAGCGTGTGTGAGGCAGTGGCATCTTAGCCTCTTCAGGAAACCGCCCAAAGTGCTACGACCATTCCGTTTCTTTCCTTAAAGAGCCTCAGGGGCTTCCTACTGCCTCCGGACAAACTTCAAAACCCTTCTTTCAGTTGAGAGGCCCCTCTGAAGTCTGACCCGGTCTTCATCCTCAATCCTAGTTTAAAATATTCAAATTCATTCATATTTGTGATGTAGGAGGCTTGTTTCTGCCCCCCTCCTCCCCCTGCTCCATGTTTGCAGGTGCCAGGCTCTCCAAGAGAACACACCTTTGCTCTTCTGTTCCTGAAGCCTGCCAACTTCTACAAGCCCCTCACATGAGACAGCCCACCTTTTTGCCCCTTACATTTTTACTTCATATTTACCACATAAAATTTACATTTTTTACTTCCTTCCCCTTTAGTGAACGTCAATGTAAGATAATATGCTTTGAACACCATTTTTCCAAACTTCTGGTGGCCACAATAAAAACCGGAAAATTTCTATGTGATTAACCTTAACAGCATATCTTATTGGCCCTCATCCATCCAAAATATTTTCATTTTGACATGAAATAAATACATAAATTATCAGAGTAGTTCCTATTTTTATAATTATTCTTAGGAACATTGTGTCTATTTTACACACACGGCATATACCAAACAGGATACTAAAAGCCTACACTTCGTACTTTTCATACTTGGATGAGTTTCATAGAGTTCAAAAAGGATATCCAGAGACAGGAGAGGAGTCGTCAGGTAAAACCTCTTGGCTTAAAAACCCGAGGATCTGAGTTCAGTGTTCGAGTGGGTTCTGACAATACACTTAACGCTATTATGCCTCACACATACCAGCTCTCTCTCTTCCTCTCTGTCTCTCCCCCACAAACAAGCCATGAATAAATAATTATTTTAAAGACACCTATATTATTATTATTATTAATTTAATGTTTTAATTCCATTTACTATTTAAATTTACTATTATTTAAATTTAATATATTAATTCAAACCAAATATAAAGTTTTCTTACCGGATTATGATTTTTTTCATTGAAATTAAATGAAGTCACAAATGCTCCTCCATTGATTTTGGGGATTTCACAGTCCCAGGCAGACAGAACCAGACTATACTTGGGGCAGCCCAGGCCTAGGCAGTGAGGTCCTTGAGAAAAAGTGTTCCTTCTAGCTGCACGTTCCCTGTGTCCTTTCCTGGGGTTCTGTGTGGATGGAGCAGCCTGGAAAGGCAGCGTCTCTTTGATCTGCGTGCCTCACATAGTGCAGAGCTCACATTCACTTTGTAGGTGGATGTTCAGGGTAGTCGTGTGGAGAAGTAACTGAGCTTCAGATGGGCTCTCCAGTGTCCGTTTAATGGAGACACCTGAGGCACAAAGAAACAACCAGATTCTTGTTCTGAATGGCAGGAGGCTGTATATCATGAAACCAAAAATGTTAAAAGCCCTCAGCAAACTTTATTCCCAGAAAGTTTGCCCAATTTTGATGTGACTCTGTGAGTCTAGATTCACATCTAGATCCCCAAATAGCGCTACAGCACTGTGAGAGAGAGAGAGAGAGAGAGACAGAGAGAGAGAGAGAGAGAGAGAGAGAGAGAATATATTTAGGAGCCACTGGTCCCAAAGCAGAAAAAAAGTTCCAGAAATGTAGCCCAGTTTTAACAGTTTCTTTTGGGGAAATGTAAGCGTTCTGAACACTTCTGTAGCAAAGCAAGGGCTTGAACACTGAACACATAGTTGCTTTGGGTCTTGGTTAGGGATCATGTTTGAAGAGGCAGAGAGGCAGGTGGCCAGACCACACAGGCTCCACTTTCTCATGCCCTGCATAGACAGGGACATTCCTTCTGGGATAATTCCACGTTGCTACAACTAGAAGGGCAGAGAGAAGATGAGGGGACTGGGAGGAGGCAAGAGCCCCCCAAAAATAGAGAGCAGTGTGTGGCCACACTGGCAGCTGATTTCGAACAAACGTTTATAAACAATTGCTGTTTGTCTAGTGTGTGTAATCGGTGAACAAAGATGGAGAGCCCGTCATGGCTGGAAGTAATGTTCTGTAGATAACTAACTTAAATATGATTTCGGGAACACCTGGGCTCTTGAAAGAGAGAGGAGGGAGCAGACAGATCTGTCAGTTATGTCCTAACTCCACCCAAGCCCAGCTACAGCTCTATCTGCTACAGGAAGCTCTGGAATCCCCCCCACCCCACAATCCCCCCAGTTTCCCCCTCCCACTCCACCCCGCAAGCCATCTTCAGCATTCACCCAGCAATAAATGGTTCGTTCTAAAAGACTGACCCAAAGGGATCAAGAGCTTTGGGTCATGTCACTACCTGACAGTCACCAGGACTTATCCCTCTCCATTTTAAAATGAGAAATATACTGTTCTCATCCTTAGGAGATGCACTGAATTCTTGGAGGGGCAGACCATCTTTTCCTGCCTTTACCTGCAAGTCAGAACCTGAGGAAAACTGAGAAGACAAAGTTCTGTGAAACAAAAGGTGTGTAGTGTCTTTACCGTTTCTCCACAGCCCAGTGTGTTGTGTAAACAGAGCTAAACTGGAGCCCTTTAGGTGGGAGGTGGGTGCAATCACTGCTATTATTAAGTAGTAGGCTTCCGTCTAGAAAATCTCAACTGAAAAGGACAGGAGAGATGAGGAAGAAGAAAGACAAGAAACACTGTGTTCACTTCCTTGTAGTGTTCTCCCCAAGTCAAAGCAATTCACTCCTTGAGCTGTGTGATTCCTGTCGCTTATTCACACGTAAAGTACTCCCTGAATTGTCCTCACATTAGAAGAACGCCTCGCCCCGAGGCATACATACTCCTGGGATGCTTTCTTGCAAAAACACCTGGCTAGTGGGGACATTCAGTGGCTATCCCCATCCCTTCAATGCACAGAAACCCCAGCGGTCCATCCGTCTACCTCTAGAGTTCCCTGGAGACTGGCGGAGACCTTGCTGAGCCTTGTTCTGTAGCTCACATCAAGTCCTCCTCCTGCCCTCTGCTGCTCACTCCTCTCCTAGTTGCTCCTGAATCCAAACAGCTGTGCTTCAGCTGAGCACCAGGGTAAAGTAACTGGCCACAGGGAAGAGTCCATGATCCAAGATGAGTAGCCATTTTTAACACGAGAGTCAACTTCGCTGCCCAATTATACCTGTAAGACCCTGCCAGGCTAAAAAACTAGAATATTTAATCTTCCACTGACATGCAGTATAAGAAGTGGCACAGGAGGCCTATGGGGGTGGGGTGGGCACATATACATGATCTCACATAACTTAGAAAATGTTGACTGTGACTCCAGTGTCACTTTAATACATATGTATGTCACATGTAAGGACTTATATTCAAATTGAACCCACAAAAGCCTTCTGTGCCCCATCCAACCTCGAACATCAGTGATCTTTCCATTAACTATTTAGCCCCAGCCTGCCATTCATATTTTCACAGATGTTTCGTCTATCCCATGCATAGGATAAGTGTAATCTTCCTTCCTGTGGAATTTACATTCCGGGAGAGACTAATGTAAGCATACAGTGTGTTCTAAGTTGTGATGAATCTCTTTAAATGCACAGACACCACACGCAAGAAGAGCCTGCAAGAGTGACGAAGGTGAGTGCCGAACTCAGCAAGGCTTACCTTGGGAAATGACATTGCAGCTGGGGCTGATGAGTGGATATCATCAGCTTTGGCCTCTTCCCCTTGCTCTAGGCTGATCAGATAGATATTTTTAAAGTGTCGCCTTGCTCCAAGCACTGGGCTGGACAAAGAAGAAGCCAGGGACACGAATGCGTAGGCATTTATCTTAAGGGAAAGATGATAGTCACCTGGGAGAGGGTGGACCTCAGAGACACTGGGAAGAGCATTGGGAAAGACTGGGACCCCAGCTGGATAGACTGAAGATGCATGGGGTAAGACCTCATCTGTGACTATTGTCTCCCAAGAAACTATGAACTCCTGACCCAGAAATTCTCCTCTGGTTTTGGTGTCAGCGAAATTATGAAAGTTGAGAAAATAAAATCATACTCCATGTCATTGAAAATCATAATATTTGCCACCTAAAATATATCAACATTCTCAGAGACTTACCCAGGTTCTATAAGTTGTCACTGGGACTATGGTGAGAGAGAGAGACATGAGAGGAAGACAAATTCTCATTTGATGGCTTCTTATTCATGGGACTTGGCAACCAAGTCTCAAATTACACAATCCATTTATCAATTCAGAGGTGAAATCTTTAATCTTACCTTTGACAATTTGATACATGAATATAATATATTTTGATCATACACACCCCCTCATTGACCGATTTTATCCTCTCCTTACTCCTTCTGGATGCCTTTTTCCTTCCCAGCTTCCCTCCTACTTCCACATCCTTCTTAATGACTGGTTGAGTTTAATCAAGGTGATTTGCAGGAGTGTAGTGTGTAGGGTTAGTCACAAGAATACGGGCAATTTAGCAGTGGCTGTACCATTGAAGAAAAGGTTCCCCGTCTCCCAGCAACCAATAACTGTCAATAGCTTCTCAGCTAGGGGTGGGGCTTTGTGACCCCTCTTCCATCAATGCCAGGTATTTATTGAACAAGCTGTATCTGTGAAGAATGATGCCAGCCTATAGAATGTATGAGTAGAGCTTCCAAAGGAGAATAGTTAATAAGAACTCCACTGGCCCTGTCCAGAGAAAGACAGTAGCAACAACAACAGAAGGATGGCTGTGACTCCCCCATCTTCACTAAATCAAAGGCAGTGTGTGGGGAGGTGGTACCCAAAGAGAACCATATGAATCTGGAGCTGAGAGACACTGCAAACCCTGGCCTCAGCATCTTCTGGGGACATGCCACATACCAACTCATAGCTAGAGATTCTCCAATGGTCCTTTCCACTTTCCCGGGTACCGTGTTCCCTGCTGGGTTTGTCTTATTCTTGTGACATACCAGGGACATACCTTGCGGGGAATCTGCCTCACTGAAAGGCAAAGTGACTTGGGACTAAGAAGTTTCTGGAAAGACTGCATGAACGACATCACATCGCTGAAAGGAGAGCCGCAAAGTCTGGCTTCTCTCCATCCTAACCCCAGCCCAACTTCGATCTGGTTTAGACTGATGTTTTGAACTTGAGGTTTTCCCATGCCTCTATGTGCAAGAAGGCCCACGAGCTGTTGACAGAAGTGTGGAAAAACTCAGTCATTCCTTCTGAGGACATTGCTGACCCAGCAATGGAGAACCCTGAGGGCACCCTGTAAGGACCCATCAACCGCGAGGAACGGCACTTCACAATGACACTGAGGAATGCTGCCACCTCTGCAGGCAGAGCGCAGGGTGGCATGGCCTAGTACAACCCACCCTTCTCGGCCTTGGGGACCAGCCGGGTGTGAAAGATTCGGGAGACTACGTCTGTGCAGTTGTTTCTTACTGTAAGTATCCAGGACCGAGAAAAAGAAAAGCATCGTGGAGTTTTCACTCCTCAACAGTGTTTTGGAACAGACTTTTCCTTATTTGCACCAGATGCTCCAGCACACCGCCCGGTTTTCATGACTTCGTGTTAAATTAACCTCTCATATGTGGAGACCGCTTGCTGCAGTGCAGCCTGGGAGGAAAACCAAACGGAACGGAACCACTATGTAGGCCAGGACTTAGCTCCCACTGCAGTCCCATCTGCCTCCAGGACTGAATCTTATCTGATCATTTCCATGGCAACAGCTGTGGGATTAGAATAGGATGAAGGTTTAGGAAGAGTTGCTGGTATTCGGTCCTAAACAAGTGAGGATTATTTAACTACGCTCTCATGTTGCCATGGGAACGCAAATTTACAAATCAGGCAGGATTTTTGTAGCTCTGAAGCACAGAATTATATTCTCAGGGCTGCTTCAAATCCTCCAGTTCCATTTTCGGTCCCGTGGGGGTGGGCATAATTACCTCGCTGGACACAGCTTGATTTTTCCACAAATACTTTTATTTTCTCTTTAAAACCAGGGGAACAGACCAAGTTCAAGATCAAAGCAATAGTCCTTAAAATGCTGTCCTAATTTTTGAAAAGTCAAATTTGATTTAGCTCAGAGAGAGAATTTTAAACATATGCTAAGGAGCATAGATAGAGTCACTTAAACCTCATATATGAATCAAAATCAAAATTATCCTCATTAAAATTGTATTTATTTCTCTTAATGCCAGTCAACCCTGGACTTTTAATTTGTTTAATAAAAAATGAATGTCGAGTCAATAAAACTTCGTCTTTGATCAGTGTTTTAGGGTTTACAAACTGCTTTCACCAACAATAGCTTGCCTTTATCTTCTAAATACATACAATTTAATAAGAAGAATAATAAAGAATAGCAAACAAGAGTGCCAGTACCTGTCTCAGAGCCTGACCACACCCCTCTTACCTCCATCAGAACATCTGCCAGAAAACCAAAGCTGCTGACAATTGAGTTTTAGTCTTAGTGGTTCCCTACCAACTCCCAAACACTCCGACTACTATTTTCCACTCCCCACCCCTTCCTGTGGCACAAATACTCCAAGCCTCCCACGTGGCTGACACCACCTTCTGTCGCGATTATCCGTACCAGCTGCTTAAGTCAGTACGATGACAGGGAGCTGTCAGAAGTGGAGTGACTTGCCTCAAGGTTAAGCAGGAATACAAAGGGAGAACCAGGCCATCAGTCAGAGCCTTAAAGTCAGAGTGGGAAGTGATGGGATTCTCTTTTGGACAGGGCAGGAATAGGCTATTTGCATATTGATGGTATCTGTGCCTTGAGTCTTGGAGACCTGGCTGTCAAGATGGAAAACTGCAGACAAAAGAGCTGAGCAATCATCTTTGTATTAAGCTTGCAGCCACACGCTTGAAGCACATTACTTAAACCTGAGCCAAGCCTGGCTGTGCTCAAGCCTGTGATCTAAGAGAGGGTTACAACTTAGTTTAGTACAAAAGACGTTCTGAAATATATACTCGTTCTTGGGTCCCCGGAGGAGGTGAGCTACAGTCTGTTGGGCTACCTGGTCACATTTATCAACATCCAAATATCATATAACTTTTCACCCCTGACTTCCTAGTCAACCACTATGTGGAGATGTTTATTTGATATGATTCATAATAGTAAAACATGCACTGAAACCATAAGTGTGTGGAGACAGCCTAAATATAAATATGAAAATGGCAGAAATATCAACAGATGCTACACTGTTCAGTCGGTTTGATTGGCCCATATGTGCAAACATGGAAATAGCTCCCAAACGCAGCACTCTGTAGGTCAGGCACGGGTAGAACAGTAGAACAGTGGGCAGTCCTGTGTGTGTGTGTGTGTGTGTGTGTGTGTGTGTGTGTGTGTGTGTGTGTGTGAACGCAGAGCTCAGGCCACAGGCTGGGAACACACAAGTGAGGTCTGAAAAGTCCCTAGGAAACCATGGGCAATAGCTACATCCCGAGAGTGGGACGACAGCTCCTGAAGGACAAGAGAGCACTGATTTGTCATTTGACAAATTTCACTCATTTTTATTTTAAAAATACACACATGTATATTTTCATGTTAGTTTTTTGAGACAAGGCCTCATGTAGCCCAAGCTGGCTACAAATGAGCTTTGTGGTTGAGAACTCCTACAACACCTGATTCTCCGGCCTCTAGCTCCAACCGCTGGGGTTACAGACTTGGGTCACCGTGTCTGCTGTCAGCGTGTAGGACTGTGCACAAGTCGGTCAAGCACTCCACCACGTGAGCTATATCCCTAGCCCCACATACTACTAACAATAAAAAAAATATTAGTATTGCATGATTAGAAAATCACAGGATGGGAGGGATTGCACTGGTGCGGCAGACTCATAGCGAGGTGGAAATGGTAAGAAGATAAAAGATGAAAGGAGAAAGTAAACAGAAAACTTCTTTAATTAGCAGACGCCGAATTATCTTTATAGGATCTTTCAAAAAAAAAAAAAAACGTGAACAGCTTTGTTGACGTATAATTTGCATACTATAAAGCCCCAGACATTTTTAAAGCGTAGAACTGCATGGAGTTTTAAGCGTACTTATAAAATTACGCGATTATGACCATCATTTAACTTTAGACTATTTCCATCACTTTTAAAGAACCTTCTGCCCATTAGTCATCGTTCCTCATTATCCACTCCTGTCGCATATTCTTTGGCAGCCACTAATTTGCTTTCTGTTGGTTTGTCTTTTCTGGACACTTCCTGTAATTGGAATTAAACAGCATGGGGTCCTCAGAGACTAGTCTCTTTCACTTGACAGAATGTTTTCAAGATTGACTCATGTTGCATGAATTATCTCTCCTTTTACGTTATCTTTTCCGTATCTATTCATCAATCGATGGGCTACAGCTATGAACACACATGTAAAACTCTCATCTGATAGCATATTTTCCTCCTGGGTAAATACATAGGATTGGCTAGATAAAAGAATAGGTGCTAAAGCTTTTAAGAAACCACTACCCTGCTTTGCAAAGTTTAATTAATTAAAATTAATTAACATTCAAAATTAGTGTTAGTTTTCCAGAGCATGTAGGAGTCCTGGCTCTTCTCATGTGCTTTCTTGTCTTCGGCACATTGTAGCATCTCTACAAATCATCTGTTCGGACAGCTGAGGGGATGGCTCAGTAAGTAAAGTACTGGCTACGCAACCATGAGGACCTGAGTTTGAATCTTCAGAACTCACCCAATGCTGAGTGTGGCCCTGTGTATCTGTCCTAGTACACGCTGTTCTGATGGAGGTAAGAGGGGTGTGATCAGTCTCTGAGACAGGTACTGGAGACAGGAGGATCCCTGAAGGTCCAGGTTAGTTATCCTGGTGTATGCAGCGCTGAACAGCATCAAGGAACTGCACCTGAGCTTGTCCTCAGACCTCCACATAAGGCTCCCCATGTGCATAAACTAACATGTACTCACACACATCACACAAGCCCCACACCCGCACACATCCGCATGTGAAAGACAAAGGATGATCTGTATACATAAAATCTAAGACTCATCAAATATTTGATTGCAGATATTTTCCTACTGTTGGCTTTTTTAACCTTCTTATCCCAAAAACTAGAGAGACAGCATTGATTTTTGTATATTCATCTGATACAATAAATGTGCTGGTTGAATTACCAGTCCTTAGAATTTTCTTTGCCTCCTCCTCCTTTCCTCCTCCTCATTCTCTTCCTTCTCCTCCTCCTCTTCTTCTTCCCCCTCCTTCTTCTACTTTCTTCTTTTTTGAACAGCAAATTGTATTTATTGTATACTTACCAGGCATGTCATATTCAAAAGAAGAATTGTGGCTGATAAGAACTTGAAGCATAAATGCACATACTAATCACTATTTCTAGCCAGTAGAGAAGTATAGAATTAGTACAACTTAGACTTTGTAACAAATTTTGGTGCCTTCCTAAAGAAAAATGAACAACACATATAACATATATTCCGATTAAGAAAACACTTTTTAAAACGTCCTTTCCATCATGGAATGCTACACAGCATCAAGTCAGTACACAGATGTATTTCCCAGGGAAGGCTGGTTAAGCCGAGTGTACTTTGATCTCACTGCTGAGAAGCAAGGTCAGCAATTGCATTTTCTCCAAGAGATACCCCAGCATCCAAGTCCCTCCTCCAGTAGAGTCCACCCTGCCTTCAGGTTAACTTCCTGCTAACTCTTTGTAAGTCTTTCCTCTGATCATCTTCTGCATCTTTTCTAAGTTTGTTTTTAAAAAAACTTAATTTCAAGACTTGCTTCTAACCTTTTCTTAGGTTCTTCAGGTTCAAAGCATTTCTCCCTCCCTTTTTCCCTGCTTTCTCTAGGCAGATACCAGTTTTTCCCTTTGTTTCACTTTAAGTTCTGCAAATTCTGTTTTGTGCTCATAGGCTCCCACTGTTAGTGAACAAGAAAGTTTTCCTTACACCATTGTAGTTGGGTCTTGAAATAGCATTTCTCCACACAACTCTGAAAACACTCTTTTTCTCTAACATTGCTTTGTCAGGCTGAAACAGCCTTGGTAAAAGATATCTTTTATTAGTCTTTTATTGGGGTCCATGAAAAATACTTTGATGATTATTTCAAATTCACCCCATCCTATTTCAGTAATTTTATAGGAAGATTATTAATGACTCTTAAAGGATTACCACAGCTTGCATGTAATTTAAACTGGACTTCCTTCAAGTATGTTGGTATATCCGCATTTATAGATGATTTTACATATACTGTCTACTGGTAAGTGTGCCCATCTTCTTTTCCCAAAATATTAGGCAACGTTACCATAAACTACTGTTTTAACAATGGTACCCTCCTTCACTCTCTGGCCATAGTCAGCACCAAATTCCCAAATTCTGACATTCTCTAGAACATATTGTCCCAGGAAAGGAACCACTGCATTCTGTTGTTTCTGTTGTCGATATACATACAGCTCTAATCCATGATGGTCTAATAGGATGCATGGAGTTATTTCAATTTTCTTATATTTTCTGTTGAAACTTGCCTTGTGTCTTGAGTATATGGTCAATTTTGGAGAAAGTTTCAATTTTGGAAAAAGGTGTATTCTTTTGGTTTGGCTGAAATGTTTCATAAATACCTGTTGAGTCCATTTGGCTTATTAAGTAAGTTAGCTCCAGAGTTTCTTTGTTTAGCTTTTGTCTAGATGACCTGTCCATTGGCAAGAGTAGGGCACTGAGGTCTTCCACTGTTACTGCGTGAGGGATAATATGTGATTTGAACAGTTTCTTTTAGGAACTTGGGGGCCGTTGTATTAGTGCATAGATGTTAAGGATTGCAATGCCCTCTCTTGATGGATTTCCCCTTTGATGAGTGACCTTGGCTACTCCTTTTGATTGGTTTTGCTTTGACGTCTGTTTTGTCAGATATTAAAAAGGGCTCTATCAGCTTGCTTCTCAGGCCCTTTTGTCTGGAATAATTTTTCCATCCTTTTACCTTGAGCTGATGTCTATCCTGACGTTAAGGTGTATTTCTTGGGTGCAGAAGAAGGCTGGACCATGTTTTCAAATCCATTCTATTAATCTATCCCTTTTATGAGAGAATTCAGACCATCGATATTGAAAGATATCAATGAATAGTGTTTTGTTGAACCCTATTATTTTGTTATTATGGTGTGTAGTTCTACTTTCCTCCCCCCCCCTTTTTGCTCATCTGGGATTATTTATTCCTTGTGTTTTCTTGGGTGTGGTTAACCTCTTCAGGTTGGGGTTGGAGTTTTTCCTTCCAGCACCTGCTTTAGGGCTCTATTTATAGAGAGATACAGCTTAAATTTGGATTTATCATAGAATATCTTTTTTTTTTCCATCTATTGTGATTGAAAATTTTGCTGGGCATAGTAGTCTGGGTTGGCATCTGTGGTTCTTTTGGAGTTTGTAGAACATCTTTCCCAGCCTTTCTGGCTTTTAGAGTCTCAATTGTAGAGTCAGGTCTTATTCTAATAGGCTTGAATTTATGTTATTTGGTTTTTTTCCCTTGCAGCTTTTAATATTCTTTGTTCTGTAAGTTTAGTGTCTTGGTTATTATATGCTGAGAGGAACATCTTTTCTGATCCAGTCTATTTGATGTTCTATATGCTTCTTGTGCCTTGATGGATATCTCCTTTATGTTGAGGAAATTTTCTTCTGTGATTTTGTTGAAAATATTTTCTGTGCCTTTGAACTGGGTTTTTTTTTCTTCTTCTATTCCTATTATTCTTAGATTTGGTCTTTTCATAGTATCCCAGTTTCACTGAATGTTTTGTGCCAGGATCTTTTAGAGTTTGAGGGATGATCCTATTTCTTCTATCTCGTCTTCAGCATCGTGATACTCTCTTTCATCCTTTGCCTTCTGTTGGTGAGGCTTTCTGAGTTTCCCTTTCAAGCTCCTAAATCTATCAGTTCCTGTGTTCCCTCAGTGATGGAGGAAGGTCATTGGCTAATAAAGGAACTGCCCTGGCCCATTTTATTGGTTAGAGGATAGGTGGGAGGAGTAAACAGAACAAAATGCTGGGAGGAAGAGGAAGTGAGGTCAGAGTCTCGACAGCTCTGCTCTCTGGAGCAGACGCCTCAGCAGAGACGCCATGCCCTGCTCCCTGGCAGACACACGTGATGAAGCTCGGACCCAGGATGGACTAGGCTAGAATCTCCCCGGTAAGCGCACCTTGGGGTGCTACACACAGATGATAGAGAATGGGCTAAATTAATATGTGAGAATTAGCCTAGAAGAGAATGGGCCAAGCAGTGATTAAAAGAATACAGTTTGTGTGTTGTTATTTCGGAGCATAAGCTAGCCATGTGGGTGGCCGGGTGTGGGGGACGCAGCCCTGCCGCCCCATATTACCACACCTCAGTTTGAGTTTTCTTTATTGATTCTATTTCCACTTTCAGGTCTTGAACTGCTTTCTTCATTTCTTTTCACTGTTACTTATATTTTCGTAGATTTCTTTAAGAGATTCGTGTCCTCTGTAAGGCCCTCTGACATGTTCATTCAAAGCTATTTTGGAGTCCGTGTTTTGTGCGTCAGCTCTGTTGCATTTCTTTGAACCTACCATGGTAGGGTTGCTGGCCTTTAGTGGAGACATATTGGCCTGGATGTTATTGGTTATGTTTTTATACTGGCTTTTAGGCATCTAAGTTTGAGAAGATTTTAATTCCAGGTACTGATATCTGGTGTTGTCTTTGTTTGTTGAGTGGGCGTTCTGTTCCTTGCTGTCTGTTACCCTTTCTGGTTCCCAGGAGACTTTGGTGGCTGTGGGTTTTCAGATAGGAAATGTTTCTGAGATCCTGCCAGATGTAGCCATTTCTAGGTATTGAGTCCTGACACTTAGGGATGGAGGGAATGCTGAGAGGGTCCACAGCATGGAAGAAAGCAGGATATACCACCAAAATCTACTTAGTCTTCTGAGACTGGGAGTTAAGAGGTAGGAGGAGCCACAGCTGGGGGTTCTACTGTAGAGCTGGGGATGAAACTGGAGGATTGAATTTGAAGGAAAAGATGGAGAGTGGAGGTTTTACCACCACCTACTTGCTTCCCTGTCTGGCATAGCCTGGCCAGAAGGCTCCCGGGGAATGCCTGAAGCAGTTGGCAGTGGGTACAAAGGGATGGGCAGTGAGAGGGCTTGTGGGAGAAGATCTGTGTGATCTGCTGGAAATGGCCCTGTGTTCATCAGGGCTCTCCAGAGTAATAGAACTGACAGAATGAATCTCTGCATAGAGAAAAAGTATTTATTAGGATAACTTAACTTACATGCTGTGGTTCAGCTAATCCAACAATGACTGCTCCCAAAGAAAGGTCCAAAAATCCAGTAGTTGTTCACTGCACAAGTTACACACTGGAATCGCAAAGAAGTAGGCTCTAATGCCAGCTAAGGACTAGATTTGCTAGTGAAGCAAGAACAAGTAGGTAGGTTGATTGAACCTGATAGAAGAGAAAGTGGGAAGTACCCTACAGGAGATGGGCACAGGAGATCGCTTCCTATGTGTAACCCCAACAGCACAGACTTTAAGGGCAACATTGAATAAATGGGACCTACTAAAACTGAGAAGCTTCTGTAAAGCAAAGGACACTGTCACCAAGACAAAAAGGCAACCTACTGACTGGGAGAAGATCTTCACCAACCCCGCAACAGACAAAGGTCTGATCTCCAAAATATATAGAGAACTCAGGAAACTAGACTTTAAAATGCTAATTAACCCAATTAAAAAATGGGGCACTGAACTGAACAGAGAATTCTCAGCAGAGGAAGTTCAAATGGCCAAAAGACACTTAAGGTCATGCTCAACCTCCTTAGCAATCAGGGAAATGCAAATCAAAACAACTTTGAGATATCATCTTACACCTGTCAGAATGGCTAAAATAAAAAACTCCAATGATAGCCTTTGCTGGAGAGGCTGTGGAGGAAGGGGAACCCTCATCCATTGCTGGTGGGAATGCAATCTTGTGCAACCACTTTGGAAATCGGTGTTTCGGTTTCTCAGGAAATTCGGGATCAACTTACCCCTGGACCCAGCAATACCACTCCTGGGAATATACCCAAGTGATGCCCTATCATATGACAAGAGCATTTGTTCAACTATGTTCATAGCAGTATTATTTGTAATAGCCAGAACCTGGAAACAACCTAGATGCCCTTCAATGGAAGAATGGATGAAGAAAGTATGGAATATCTGCACATTAGAGTACTATGCTGCGGTAAAAAACAATGACTTCTCGAATTTTGCATGCAAATGGATGGAAATAGAAAACACTATCCTGAGTGAGGTAACCCAGACCCAAAAAGATGAATATGGGATGTACTCACTCATAATTGGTTTCTAGCCATAAACAAGGGTCACGGAGTCTACAATTGGTGATCCAAAGAAGCTAAGTAAGAACTTGAACCAAAGGAAAAGCATATAGTTGTCCTCTTGGCTATGGGAAGTAGACAAAATTGCCGGGGAGAAAATTGAGATCTTGGGGGTGGGGTGGGATGGGGGTAAGGGGAGATGGGGAGAGAAAAGGGAGAAGGGGAGAATGGGGGGAACTTGGGGAAAAAGGAGGATTGGGATAAGGAAGGTTGGATAGGGGAGCACGGAAGCACAATTCTTAGTTAAGGGAGCCACCTTAGGGTTGGCAAGAGACTTGAACCTAGAGTGGCTCCCAGATGCCCAAGCCGAGGTCCCCAGTTAGTTCCTTGGGCAGCTGAGGATAGGGAACCTGAAATGACCCTATCCTATAGCAATACTGACGAATATCTTGCATATCATCATAGAACCTTCATCGGGTGATGGATGGAGACAGAGACAGAGACAGAGACCCACACTGGAGCACTGGACTGAGCTCCCAAGGTCCCAATGAGGAGCAGAAGGAGGGAGAACATGAGCAAAGAAGTCGGGACCACGAGGGGAGCACCCACCCACTGAGACAGTGGAGCTGATCTATTGGGAGTTCACCAAGGCCAGCTGGACTGTGACTGAAAAAGCATGGGATAAAACTGGACTCTCTGAGCATGGCGAACAATGAGGGCTGATGAGAACCCAAGGACAATGGCACGGGGTTTTGAACCTACGTAATGTGCTGGCTTTGTGGGAGCCTAGCCAGTTTGGATGTTCACCTTCCTAGAAATGGACGGAGGGGGAAGGACCTAGGACTTACCACAGGGCAGGGAACCCTGACTGCTCTTTGGGCTGGAGAGGGAGGGGGAGAGGAGTGGGGGGAGGGGGAGAAGGGTAGGAGGAGGGGGAGAAGGGTGGGAGGAGGGGGAGGGAAATGGGAGGCTGGGAGGAGGAGGAAATTTGTTTTTGTTTTTTTTCCTTTTCTCAATAAAAAAAAAGGAAAAAAAAAAAAGAACAAGTAGGTAAAGAGCAAAGCTCCCTTCTTCCGTATCCTTTTATTGGCTGCCAGCAGCAGGTGTGCCCAGATTTAAGGTGGGTCTCTCCACATCAAAAGATCTAGGTGAATTGTGTTTTTTCCCACCTCACAAATCTCAATAGGAAGTGGATCTTTCTACTTCAAATTAAACAAAACTATCTCACAGGTATACAGGTATGCCTGATATTGTGTGTGTGTGTGTGTGTGTGTGTTTTAGTTAATTCCAGATGTAGTCACGTTGGCAACCAAGCAGAGCCACCACAGGCTCCCTTTAATATTTTGACGGGATCTACTGGAGTCTGTTTGGTGGGAATTTTTTTTCCAACCATGTTCTTGAGAAATAGTGATCTGTCCTTTTATTATTGTCTTGTGATATCATTTTTTGGGCTTTACTATTAGGCAACAATGAGCTCACAGAGTGAATTGGCGAGGAATTCATCTTTTCATTTGTAAACCATTAAGAATAAGTTTTAGAAAGTTGTTAGAAATTACATTGATCAGTCAAGTGGCAATAGAAGGTTCTGCACGAAAATACATGACCTCACCAGGCCTGAGTCGTTGGCCTGGTTTCCAGTACCAGGCATCCTTTGTCTCCTGTTGAGCAGGCCTTAAGTCTGATTGGTAGCCATCAAGCTATGAACACCCCCGCTGTGCCTTTAGGAATTTCTTGCCATGCTGATTACTGTTATGATTCATAGGCATCACAACTGGACAGGACTGTGGATTGCTTCCCTCCCTTGGGATTGGCAGCTTGAATATCACCTTCTAGACCATGAAAGCTAGATCTTAGGAAGAAGCTTTCAGGTTAGATGTAGCTCAGAAATTTTGAGTCCTGTCTCCGAAGTGTGTGGTGTCTTCAGCAATAGGGAATTACTTTCAACCGCTGAGAGGCAACAAAAGGCAAAGACAATAGAATATATTGCTTGGGGAGTCACCTGGATTACTTGACCAAAAACTCAAATGGAAGATTCTCATGTCTGGTACTGGAGTTTTTGTTATATAGTCTATGATCTTCTGAGGATTATTATAGCATAAGCATCATGGTTCTATTTAATATATTTGTAGCATATATATACATATGTATCTTTAAATAAATATAAAGTGGTATATTTATTTATATTTGATTAAACCTTGAGGTTTTATCAAAAATCTTTAGTGTTATTTTTCCCTCCTTCTGTATTAACCACCCTTTCACATAACCAATTAAAGACCTCCCCATTTTTCCTGTTTCCCACTTGATATCTGTTTCCTGATATATTCCTCCCATCCCTCCTCATGGTCACCTCATATTTTCTGGTTTCTATGGTTACTACATGTTGTATGCTCATACCTGAGAATTTAGAGCTAGGATCCACAGATGAGAGAGAGCATGTACCATTTGTCCTTGTTGATCTGGTTTACTTCACTCAGTGTGAGTTTTCTAGTTCTATCCATTTACCTGAAAATTTCATTGCTTACTTTGCATTTACAGTTGAATAGTATTTCATTGTATGTATGGTATGGATCACATTTTCACTATCTATGCATCCACAGAAGGGTATTATCTTGTTTCTATCTCCCAGCTATTGTGAATAGGATAGCAATGGACATTGCTGAGCAAGAATCTGTAGTGTAGGATGTCAAATCCTCAGGACACATGCCTAGGAGTGGCATTCCATGTAGCTCTCATTCTACATCAAAGAAGCTTCCTTACAGAAAGACACAACTGGTCACAATTCAGAGAAGAACAGATCCTGGGGAACCCAGTTCAAACGTATATATCTATAACACAACTTCTGCACCAAAGGCTCAGAGGACATCACTGAAGAGAGCGTAGAAAGATTGCAAGATTCAACCATATGACTTCTTAAATAAGACTGGACAATGATAATACCAACAGACTCAGTAATGTGACAGGGAGAGACTGCACTTGTTCCCACTCTTGGACAGAATAACCAATGATTGCTGAGAGGGAAAGAGAGAGAGAGAGGAAGAGAGAAAGAGAAAGAGAGAGAGAGAGAGAGAGAGAGAGAGGAGAGAGAGACTTCAAGGCAGATAGATAATTATCTGCTACATCTGTTACAGAATGAATGATAACCCCTTAATTTTAAAGCCCTATATCCTTGCATCTTCTCATTTGGTAAGAAGATGATTGCAGGTGATATTAGTAAAGTGGGTGCAGCTTACTGAACCCTAGTGCATTATGGGAATGTCTTTATAAAAGGGAGAGTTTTGTCCACAGGGATTGGCATGGGTAAAAGGAGAATGATTAAGAATAGAGAAAGGAAGTAGTCAAGAAAGGGTTGGCACAGCAACGTCCTGTATGGTCCCCAGAAAGAACTGATCTGATGATATTTTGAGTTTGGACTTCTGGCCTGCTGAACTGGGAGAAAATACTTTCTCTTTGTTTCAGACAGCTTTGCCTTCATACTTGGTTATGAGTATCCTCGCTAATAAAACCTCTGGGCATTTTCTATTCCTCATTGTTCCTGAGTTTCACAGGTGGAAAAATATATATGTAAAAGAACGAGAGAAAAGGAAAAGAGCTAGCTCTCCTGGAAAAAAAAAACATAAAACAATAAAACAAGAAGTAAAACAAAGCTTCTCTTCTGAAAGTCCAGTGGTTTGCATGCTGTTTGCGGCTTTCCACGCTGATGAAGCTGCCCGAAGCCTCTGCTTTAAGGCATGAATGAGATCTCATCTTGTGCTCCCTGGGAAAGGAAACAAGCTTTGAATCCAAAATACAGGCCCCTTTCCCTGCTTCTAAGGACAAAGATGTTCAAGATAGGAGATTCCAAGCAGATGGGTGAGACGGAAATCTGCAAAGTAGAGGTAACTCATTTGTCAGAGAAAAGATCATTTCATTTCTATACATTTCCCATAGGCAGGCAGACTTCAAGACCTGTGGGTGGTTGGATGTCTTCTTACATAGGCAAACTAAACATTTCTCTGTTAATAAACACACTGCCCTCTCTCTAAATGGAGCTCGCTGAGCTCTGAAAACTGACAGGATCTTTCCATTCATCCTTATCTTCCTAGGGACAATTCTGAGACAGATGCTGCGAAGCTTGTGAAACCAGAGTTACAGCAGTCCTCACACACCCCTGACTGGCTGAACCCCTGATGCAGCGAATCAGGGCCCCTTAGCCATCCTGTACAGAGACGCCTGCCTTCATGCCTTTCAACTTGTCTAAAGGGTCCCGACGTGCCATGTCTGAAGTCCGGAGGAGGAATTCATTAGCAAAGGCTAATATCTTTATATTGTGGCCAGGAATGTTGCCCAGCAGAGGGCCAAAGGGCTTCTCCCTTATGTGTTTTAGTCCACCTCCAGCACCTGCTAGGGATTCAGGACAGAATACACAGACTGCTGCCCACTGGAGTCTCCCTTGGGGCCAGGTTTTCTTTGGTGAAGAACAGCTCAAAAAAAAAAAAAAACAAACAAACAAACAAAAAAAAAACCAACAACTGGCGAAAGAACAAGGGTGAGGAATGGGAAGAGGGTGTGCCCTTGGCCGAGACCTGCCGGGCGGTCAACTTGAAGTCAACTATTCCTGAGTCTTTATTGAGCACTTACTATATACCCTCTTCTCTTCCAAACACTGGAGATGTAGCAATGAACGGAATGGGCAGGATTTACTACTCTCGTAAACCCTGAGTGGAGGAGGAAGTACAGTAAAAAAAAAAAAAAAAAAAAAAAAAAAAAAAAGCCCGAATAAGTAAAGCCTGGAGTATACCAGATGGTGGGAAGCTCTCTCTATGTGGGAAATCGAGCAAGGGGGTGGAGGAGGGTGTAGAATTTTAAACAGGATGGTCAATGCCGAAGAGGAGGTGATTCAGCGTTTGTATTCATTCATGGAGTATCGTGCTTGGAACTCCAGATGACACCTGCAGCTGGGAACACAGTCAGATGCCAGAGGATGGGGGTACCCCCTAGGCAGCTTCCTCGTAAGTTACACACTGCTGTTCCTCTTCAGGGTCTTTTGTTGTGGGTTGTGAGTCAGTCCTGTTAGAATTCGGCACTGTCACTACTGGATCGTAAATATCACTTAGGTGTGGATGAGACTTGAAGGGGCCCATGCTGCCATCTGATACACTTGAAGAAGGGACTCCAAGCAACAGAGTCTGCATCTCAGTTCGAGGGAGCTGCTGGGCACAGTGCCTTGGGCTTTGGAGTTTACTCCTCCGTGAGGCTTTTCACTAGTTTCATGCCCGCCCAGAGTACTTGGAGGTGTATCTTCACAGAAGGAAGGAAAGAGGATTCTCAGACCAGTTTCTTGCTGGGACTTTGTTAATTGAGGTTAGTTTGACCTCTCACTGCCTGGGTACACATTTGACGTCCGACCTAGGGTTTTTGTCATGTGCAACAAACTGTAGCCTAACATGATATGTAAATAGTAGGATGGGCGGTTACTCAACCCCTACTCAAATAAGATAGACAGGAGTTGTTACCAATCAGATTGGTTCCACGCCACTTTGTCCTCTCTGGTTGACTGTAACCTGTCCATTTGGTAAGATGGAGCATTCTGAATCTTTTTTGGTCTGGTCTGCTATCTGACTCTAGAATTATAATTAAAGCATTTAAGATGTTAAAAAAAAAAGTCAGGTGGTGCTGCCTTTAATCCCAGCCCTCGGAAGGCAGAGGCAGGTGGAGCTCTGTGAGTTTGAGACCAGCCAGGTCTACAGAACGAGTTCCAGGACAGACTCCAAAGCTACACAGAGAAATCCTGTTTCAAAAAAAAAAAAGATATTAAAAAAAGACGTATCATAATTTTATTTTACAGACTAAATTGAGGTAAATGAAGCTACAAAACATACGATAAAAAATAAGGGTTTGGGGGCTGTCAAAAATAAGAGGGAAGGGGGCAGAGAAGTAGCAAGGACAGAAGCCTGGGTAGGAAGAGGAGAAAGGCCTGTCTTGTTCTGGGAGTTGCTGGAAAGCCAGTGTGTCTAGATATGGTCATATATGAGCTGAGAATAAGATGAGCAGGTAAGGGACAGGTCATCACTGTCTCCTAGGAAGACTCTGGGAAGAAGTTTAGTTTCTTTTAAATTTAATGGGAAATAAAGGAAGAGGTGAAGACACAGGACAGTCTGGGTTTTTTTGGCTGTGGGACTGGGATCTCACCTGGAATCCTCTCCCAAGTTCTCAGGTTTCCTCCAGCAGAGGTTGGCAGAGTCCCTGGTTTCTCAATGATCTGAGCAAAAACTGAATGAGTCCTGACATAAAATGTAAACCCCTGATTTACGTGACCAATGAGGATGAATGATAGCAATTGCCCAGGCAATGAGCAAGTATTAATCTTTCAGTTAAAGCTTAATTGCCTGAGAGCACAGTGTTTTGGTCTAGACTTTCTTGTCCAAAGCGAGGCTACCTTGGTAGTGATACAGAAACTTGGGCTGGAGAGAGAGAGGTGGCTCAGCGCTTTCTGCTTTTGCAAGAGGTCCTGGATTCAAGTCCCAGGACCAGAAGTGGGTAGCTCACAACTGGCAGAAATGCTAGCTGCAGAGGATCTGACGCCCCTTTGAATTTGTGTGAATTCTACTCAGCAGCATCTCTACAAATTGGGGCACGTGTTGCCCGTCAGCCTCAGTTTCCCCACCTGTAACATGGAGATGAATTTGCAACTTTTCTCATTGCCTGCTACGTGAATAACTAAACGTCTTAAGCTCTTGACACCTTGTGGAGTAAATGTTAAACTATTAATAGTGTTAGCCATGATTATTACTGTGGAAGCAGGTAATAAATGATTGGTAATGTGAAGGGGCCTAAAAGGGACTTTGTTTGCTGAGAAAGGCAGGTGTAAGCCCCTGCTGGGCTCGCTGAATAGTATTTCTTTGGCTAAAAGCACTAGATGTATAAGGCAACTATTAATTAAATAAATTAAGCTTCTTTTAGCTAAGCATATTTAGCTATCTTAATTAAAGGTTAAAAAAAGAGAATGAATCCATCAATAAGTCAATGTATTACTCAGAGGCAATTGACAGAGGTGTAGAGATATTTTAATGAGGTAAACTCAGGTTTGAGGCAAAGAAGGTGGGGACAAGATGGAAGTAATTTCACAGGACATGTATTTCAGATACTCCAGAGGAAACCAGCACAAAGATCATTGACACTAGAGGTATTGTGAGCACCATAAACATCAGTGATGGTCAGAGAGAGAAAGCAGGGGATCTTTTTTGGGGTGGTAGCCGAGAAAGGTAGTTATCTGGAAATCAAGTTGGTGGCATTGGGGCAAGTTCAAGTCAGAGGATCGGGCAACATATTTAAGGAGACTGAAGCTAGAGAAAAGAGCAGCTGTTGGGGTCTGGAGAGTGCTTACAAGCAGGAGAAAACAAGAGTGTTGGGCCTGTTTAGACTAACACCTCCTCCAGGTCAAGTGGGATGCCAGGCTCCATCCAGCCTCCTAGGCCATGATAGACTACATATGAGCTGCTTTGCGACTGTTTGAGAGGAGATCATTTTTAGATTGGTCCTGAGTTCGTAGCAACATTAAGTGGAAGTCAGAGTTTTTGCTGATTTCTTTACTATTTCCATGCACACAAACAGTCTCTCTCTCTCTCTCTCTCTCTCTCTCTCTCTCTCTCCCTCTCTCCACACACACACACACACAGAGAGAGAGAGAGACATAGACAGACAGATAGACAGAGACAGAGTCTGTTCTTGCGTCACCATCACTCTCTAGTGCTACATTAATCAAATTATTTATTAGAACTGATGAGCGCTGACACCTCGTTCCCATTAAAAGCGCATAGCTGTATGAGCGTTTGCTCATGGTATTGTTCATTTCACAGCCGGTCATATTTACAATGGCATTTATCAGCTCTCGTGGTGTTGCAGAGAGTCATGTGAAATCCTCTGCACCCCTCTTATTCAGCCTTCATCTCTCCTAACTCCTGGCAGCCCATGGCCTTGCACTGCCTCTGTAGCTCTGTCTTCTATAGACTGTTGTATAGTTGGAGCCTCACAGTGAATAACGGCCTCCTATCTCTGAGCACACATTCAAGTTTCCTCCACTTGTTTTCTTGACTCGCTCGTTCCTGTGCGGAACAGAATAGTATTCCACTGTCTGGATATAGCACAGTTTATTCATTCACTGAAGGGTATCTTAATTGCATCCAAGCTCTGACAATTAGGGATAAAGCTGCTGTAAACATCCATGCGCAGGCTTTTGTGTGGACACGTTTCTAATTCTTTTCAGTAAGTTCCAAGGGCTGCGATTACTAGATTGTCCGCGAAGAGTGTGATTAGTTCTGTAAGGAACTGCCAAACGGCCTTTCAAATTAGCCAGGTCATTTTCCACTCCTGCTGGTGATGAATGAATGGTTCCATTGCGGCATGCTCTGGCCAGCATTTGCTCTTGTCACTTGTTGGACTCTAATAGGCACGGGGTGGTGAATGAAGGGCTCTCGCAGGCCCAGGCATGGCAAACATGGCGCTGCAGGTCTTGCCCTTCCACCCTCCCTCTCCCTTGCTAACCCATTAGATTATGTTCTTAAAGCTAGCAAACAAGCTCTCTCCCCTTATTTGGCCACTTTCTAGTGCCCCACTCATTCCTGAGGCCGACCACCAAGGTCCAGCTATGAAAACATCAAGGTCCAGCCATCAAAATCCACATTTGGCTAATGAAAAGACTTAATCAGAACATACCAGCCCATCTAACACAGACCCCACCCCATTTTTCCTCTTAAAGCATCTCCATCTGTTTGGAGATTGGTGTTTCAGTATGGTCTGTGTCTAATCTGGAGTCCAGAGGGGAATACCTGCAGTATGTAGGTCCCTTCTGTGAGTCCTTGTTTTTCTGATACCATACGATTTGTGACAATTGGTCCTACATTCATTTGTCGCCACCTGTATGTCTTCTTTAGTATGGTCTGTGGTCCCATTTTAACTTCAGTTACTCATCATCATATCGCTACAATGAAGAGTCCTTTGTATAATTTGGACAATACTCCTTTATCAAATATATCATTTGCAAACATTCTCCACATATGTGGGCTTTTTTTTTTCAATGTATTGCTATTTAACAACTTTGAAACCTTAGCAAAGTGACTTGACCCTTTCGGTCCTGTGTCTTCTTCAGATCAGGCTTTCAGCCACCGCCTGATGATGAACACGGCAAGGCTTAAGAGATGACACATGGCATCCAGCCCTACGTGTGACTTGACGCGCAGTTAGTGTTCAGGAAAATTGATTGGCCTTGCTGCCCCCACTGTTCTCAGAACACGTGGTCGTGTTACAAAAGTGACGTGTTGGCTGATATCAATGCCCATCGAGACTTTGTCAGCATCTTCCCAAATCTCCTCCACGTATTTTATTTTACGTTAGTTTTTAATATTTTTAATGCATATTCCTGGATTTCCATATAAGACCACTTTTCTTGAACTTGAAACACGTTGATGGACATGAAAACCCATTTTCTACAGACTCTATGCAATGAAAACAGCCCAGAGACTGAGCCAATGTAAACATTGAATAAATATATGTTGGGTAATCTCATTATTGTCAAGCCAGGATCCCCCTTAATGCCACTTTCCTATTAGGCCTCTGGACTCCCTAAACAGGCATTATCAAAAATAGAGGTTCTGCTGTGCATTTACAAAGACTATTCTGGCTGCTGTACGGGATGTGGAGTGAACCCAGGAAAAGAATAGGCAGGGTAACCTGCTAGGAGGATGCTCTAGTCATCCAGAAGCGGAACATGAAGGTTTCACTCGCCAAAACTGACATTGAGAATAGGATCCCAAGTTGATCCCTCAACACCCAAATAAAATGAAGTCAACAGAGATCTGCCCCAAAGGATTTTAGTCCTTACTCATTTTGCTGGCTAGTTATTCTGCAACTTTTTATACTGAGAGATTTGAGAAATGTTCTTTTTTTACATTCTATCAAAGAAATGTGTACTATAATGCATTTATTAAGCTTTATTTGCATGAATGTCATTACCTGAATGTTCATCAAAAGATTTTCATGAGGGCACTCGGAGACACAGTTCCCAGAGTTTTTTTTTTTTTTTTTGACAAATGAAGTGAATGACATTTTGGATCTTTAATTTTTCGCTGCCAGTTTTAGGTAGGCCCCCTTTTCTCAATACTAATGTATAAGAGAAGTATTTTTAGATTCTTCTCCATAGCACACACACATAAAAGGGAAGGAAAAAGAAAGGAAAGAAGGGGAATTTGTTGTCATCCCCTTGTGTCTCTGAGTTTACAACCAGAAGGTCGGTATTTTATCAAACGCCTGTCGTGTACTGGTCATGTGATAGAAAGTGTGGGACTACATCAAAGGGCAAGAGGTTGCTTTTGACCTTGGAGGAATCTTAACGTAACAATAGGCGATGGTAAAATAAATAGCGAAAAGCTACAGTATTCATGCTGGCTATGGTCTGGGTAGAAGTCGGGGAGACTGGATTTAGTGTTTCATCACTGTTACCTTTAGAAAAACCCTGAGCACCGGTTACTTGGTTACTCAGCTTCATTATCTGGAAACCATCTACTGTTTCTTAGCCTACAATTCTGCCCTCAGCAATTTTGATCAAATCCACTCCACGAAGGGAGCAATCTCAGCAGGATGACTACTAAAGGCTCCCAAGTGTGACTACTTTGCACCCCAGGTTGACAACTGCTAGGCTGTACAGAAGGGGCCAAGTTACTGAGTCATCAACGATAGACAGCCAGAATCCCAGCACATGGGTCTTAGCAAATACCAAGTGGTTCCCAACTTTGACATTCCTTGGGGTTTGATGAAGAAAAATCAGAAGTTTCTCCGGTGTTGTGGAACCTGTGATGTGGTAGAGGCCGGTCATGGTAGATTTGTGATAGCGGAGAATGTGGTGGAGGCATTGTGACAGAAGCTGCCATCTTTGACTGAGTGATGCAGCCAACTGGTAGCAACCTGGTGAGTGAGATATGGAAATAAACAGGAAATAAACATTCTTCTCTCTCCTCCCTCCCTCCCTCCTTCCCTCCCTTCCTCCCTCCCTCCCTTCAGTCATCTCCAAGAAGATGATGGAGCCCGCTCAGAAGCTGGAGGGAAGAGAACATCATGTAGTCCATGTAACTTCACTTCCTGAGGCCCAGCACAGCATGCACAGTGGGCTTGATTATGAGAGGGAAGCATCCAGTTTAAGTCCTTTTCAACAGGCAGAACATAGAGACCCTGAAAGCGGGGAATACTGGCCATTCCCTTTCCCCACGAGAGAGAGTTTAGAGTACCAAAGATACTGGTTTGGAGATCAGATTGAGTGTTCACTGTTAGTCTTTAAGCGCTGTATTATGGTTCTAACAGACTGTTCATAGACTAGCCCTGGGATGTTCATACCCCACTGACTCAGCACTTCCTGCTCCAGGGAGTCTTGGCCAGCAAAAGAAGCTGGGATTTTTAAAAATACAATTTCATGCAAGGGATATGTAACTAGACCTCATTCAAACGGTGGCTCTCCAAGTCCTGTGCACTCCTCAGAGCCTAGGATGCTCGAGGAATAGCTATTTCTCTTCTCAAGGACAATGCATCCAAAGGCTGAAATAGCTCAAGGTCTGGGCATTGGCAGTAGCTGCAGAGATGGCAGATGGCATTATGGAGGATGTCGTTCATGGCCTCCTAGAACCAGGTAAGATATATCTGCTGTTGACACCATTCTTCTGACTGCAAGTGATAAAGTCCAATCATGATAAAGCAATTCAAAATAGGAGATGCTTTTGATGAAAGAAACTGTGTATATCTCATAGAAACAGAGTGTGAACAGCAGAAGTTCTCATCATCAGGAGGAAGAGAACATTTAGCATCAAGACATCTGCTCTGTACAATGTCACAAAGCCTTCAGCTCTCTGCACATGGGTAACCATCTTCTCTCCTTGGGGGATGCTCCAGGGCACTCCACTTTCGTGGGCTGAGAATGAAATGTAGCCCCCAGGGATCTTTTGGGATAACCCATTGTTTCAAGTTTGGCCCATGTCCTAAAAGATATATAAGAGTACCTCACCTATAACGTTACTTAGACATTAGATCATTGCAACAGTCATCATTTAAGATGAGAATCCGCAGAAGTAGGGTGGGCCCCTTAGCCACTAACAAAGGAAGGGGAAGAAGAACAAAGGCATAAACATTTAGACTAAAGAGTCACGTGACAACTGAGGCAGAAACTGAGTGACACATCCACATGCTAAGAACCATCCCAGATCACTGTCCAATCCAAGGCCAAGAAGAGACAAGAAAGGATCCTTTCAGTACAGATTTCAGAGGGCAGCATAGGCTTGCTAACACCTTGAGTTTGAATGTCTGCCTTCTAACAAATCCTTGTTTGAAGCCTCACGGGATACGGTCTTTCGTTATGAAAACCTTAGAAAATGAATCCGCCAGGCTTCAGAGTTTGTATGTGTCAAGAATGAGAAATCTCCACTGCACTTGGTTAGTCATACTTAACCAGCTTTGGTAGGAGTTCTTTGAGTTCTCTAAAGTGGGTATTCCTTTGGCTTACTAGAAATGTAAATTCTCACCCAGTCCAGCTTTACTGAATGGGAAACTCTGGAGGTAGGCCCAAGGGACACACCATCAAAAGCTCCCCAGATGACCATGATGAATCCACAAATTTAGACTCCACTGGGCAAGAGGAAGAGCTTCCGGAGGGTGGGAAGCAGGGTTGTGCAATCACTGCCAGGACTTCAGTGCCACGAATAGGTGGAGCTACAGTTCCTGGGGAAAGGAGGTGGAGAAGAGGAAAGTAAACTCCAGAAACTGATTAGCCTTCTCCCTTGAACTACAAGGGAGGCAGCTAGGAACGGGTCCAGAAGGCTTACTTTTTGTTATTGCTATAAAGAGACAGTCATATTCCAAGGCTCTTCAGGAGTAAGGCAATGTATATTACCAATAATAAGATGGCATAATTGCTTTAGATATTGTAGTTTTCCCATTCTCTGGAGCAGTGTTTCTGTCCTGGACCTGGGATGCACACTGAAACCAACTGAAGAGCTTCTACAAATGAATTCACCTCGCCAGCTCTCCTTCCATTGATTCATGATGTAATGCAGGCACAGTAGGAGTTTAAAAAGCTCCCCAGGTGATTTCAGAACACAATTACATTTGAGAACTATTAGAGTTAAAATGTATCACCCAGCCTGTAAGCTTCAGGTATTTTTGTGCCAGTGGTTAGAAATAACATTTCTTTGGGTTGAGTTTCACAAGCAAAGGAACTAACAGGTAGTGTTGAACTTAGTACTGTTTGCTTTGGTAGAGTGAGGTTGTGTCTGTTATTATAGGTGGTGAAAAATAACTCAGCATTCATTGAGTTTCTGGTGAAAACCAGGGAAGGACAGATGTCACACTTCCATGTTCAGCTCTCTCTCTAGATGCACAGTGATAATTGGTCTGCTGTATTGTCTTCCCTCTGCTAGTTCTGAAGGTGAGGGCAAAAGCATATGTGATAGTCAACTTCCTGTTGCTGTAACAAAAGAACTGAGGAAAACAGAGGACGAAAGAGCTCTCTTGGCTCATGGTTTGGAAGCACTCAGTCCATGGCTAGACGGCATCACTACATTTATGTCTATGAGAAGGTAGAAACCTCATGGTGGCAGAATGGTGTGGAAGAGAGGCTGCTCACCTCACAGTAGCCAGGAAGCAAAGACAGAGAGAAAGGAAGAGAGAAAAGCAGAAAGAGAGAGGGAAGGTGGTTGGAAATGGCCGGGGATAAGATACTCTTCTAAGGTACCCATCTAGTGAAATTCTTCCCCCAAGTAGGGCCTACCTCCTAAAGTTTCCACCACCTCCTAATGTCCTAATGATACCATCAACTGATGACCAAGTTTCCAACACATGCCTCTGAGAACCATTTCAGAGAAACCACAACCGTGCATTGCTGGGACTGATTAGTATGCTCTATATGCTAAGAGCCAAGAAGGAAACACCAGAGATCGCAAGTCATTTCAGCTAGATTTTAAAGGTTACCCTATGCTCGCAACTATGTCCAAAACCATGTCCACTTGATCACTTAAATCCTAGTATTGCATGAGAATCAGAGATAGAATTATGATTAGGAATTGTTTATCGGTTACAAAATACAACTAACCTAATCCAAAATTACATATGAAAGATGCAATCACATCTGTTGTTTGGCCAATGTGATCAGTGACATCAACAAGTCAGTGTATCAATTTGTCACATACATAGCTATAAGATATGTGAGAAATATGTAAATAGTGCAGCAGGAGTATGGATACATGACTGTAATTCTAGACACTTGGAAGATGGAGAATGGAGGATCATAAGTTCAAGGCTTGCCTTGGCTATAGAGCAAGTTTAAAGTCCCCTTGGGTAACTTGGTGACATCAGAGAGACTGCATCTGTAGCCCAGCAAGAAATAGGGCACCTGTCTAGTGCAAGACCCTTGGTTCAATCCTCAGGACCAAAAAATCAAAAGAAGTAAATAACAAAAAGATGGAGATTGAGGAAATACTACTGGAGACAGAGATTTGGCCCACGGTTTCAAGGGATTTCAGTCGGTCATAGCATGGAGGGCATGGTGCAGTGGCACCGCCTCTGATGGATGGTACGAGTGGGAGACAGAGGCTATCCACATGCAGAGGACCAGGAGGCAGAGAGTGCCACAGTCAGTGGCCTTTCCAGGCCCTCATCCTGGAGACTCTGCTTCTCCAAGTTCATGCCATTAATGGACAAGCACACAAAACATATACGCCTGAAGGCTGGAGAAATAGCTAAGGGGTTCGGAGTACTTGCTGCTCTTGCAGAGAATTTCACATGGTAGCTCTCAACCCTCAGTCCCACAGAATCCATTGCCTCATTTCGGCCTCCGTGGGCACCAGGCATTCATGTGGTGTACATACATACAGAAGACAAAATAACTCATAGTCATAAGAAGTTAAAAAAATATGAACCTGTAGGGGACATTACATATTTAAGCAAGGGTACCTGACATGGCTGTTTTATGCTATTTATTCTTTGCATATCTTATCTTTCTGCAGAAATATAAGATATTCTAGGGATGATTGTGGCTTTTTCATTGTCTCCATGGTAGCGAACATATTGCTAACAAGGAGTGTGTGTGTAGTTCATTCCTGTTGGGTGTGTAGATGCAGAATCTATGACACAGGATCCACAAGTGCCAAGGGCTTCATTGTTGATTTTCTTGAACTCCTGGCTTAAAATTCTTATATGTGGGGACCAATATCTTACCTTGTTTACCTCAAACAGGAAATTAATTGCTCTGTACCAGGAATGTGGAAGATTTTCCCCAGTCGAGACTTGGGGAGATAAAGGTGTGAAATATATTGCCAGCAGATATTCATCTAGAATTGAAGGAACGCAGTAGAGGAGTCACTAAAAAATGTTTCATAGTTTTTCGGTTCTTCTCCTCTGGGACTCTTTGCCCACTTATTTGGATGATAAAGAGGTGGTTAGGCTGCTATTAAACTTTCGCTGATGAATATTTAATTAGTAAAAGCCACCTTCAGGTTGCTCCGATGCTCTGAGCACTAAAACAATAGGTTTCTCTTAAATGCACATTGAGTTACCCAAACAAAGAAAGCGCAACTCCTCGGCAGAGCCTGCAAAGCTATTCCCTATACTTGGCAACCTGGCTCTCCTATCTTATGTTGGGTAAATCTTTAAGTACGGTATGTTTTTCTAATGACTTTTAAGTGCATTTTGTTTTTCCTTACTGAAAATGTAATGCATGCTCATTGTGGGACAGGCACAGAAATACGACGCGGAGGGTGAAAGAAAAAACAAACCATGCCTGTGGGAGCATTTTCTTTTGTAGAATTCTTAAATGCTTTGACCAAGGGCTCTGTGTGCATTGATGGAGAATTGCTAATTGCATTCTCCCAGTATGTCTCTGCGTGTGCCCCTATTGAGACCTTAAAATGCTATTTTGGAACAACTGGAGAGGAACCATCACTTCGCCCACCTGTAGAAAAAGTCTTACCAATCTGTTAATGAATATGATTTAGATGAAACCAGCAGACTCAAGAAGTAGGTGTACATATGTCAAGGAAGAGGAATCCAAGCCCCGCAGGCCAGAGCTGCAGGCGACCTGATTTGCATACAGACTCTAGCTACGTTTCAATTTCCAAGAGCAGATGATTCTCTAAAAACATCTATTGTTAGAGCAGCTACCGGAATTTTTGCTATCATTTCTAGTCTCTTCCGATCAGAGTGGCTCATGGAAGACTCCTGAATTGCTGGAATGCAATATAAAGGAGAAAAAAAAAAAGAGTTTTGCACCAGGAAGAGGTGCGGGAAGGCCAGATGTGGTGGTGACCCTTGACCTTGAGGTGTGCTGGGGTGGAGTCTGGAGTGGGGTTAGGAATTGGGAGCTGGGGATGCGGTATGAAGGAGGGAACATTTCCTACTGACTAGTCCTTTGGCATTGGAAATCTGCTACTTACTAACCCTGTGTGGATGTCAATCAAAATCTAGACTAACCCTTGCCAGCTCCAGCCTGGAGTGTAAATGTCACCCCCTCAGGACCATAGTCTTCAAACTTACTGGGTCCAACATAGCACCCATCTCCTAAAAGCTCAGCTCACAATTAGCCGTTAGAAACTTTGCGCGCAATTATTTAGCCAGTTATTTAAAACCACTTTGTCGAGAAATAGTGGACAAGTAACAAGCTGTATGTAGTTAATGTACGCATCCTAATGACTTTGGAGCAAGTGTGCTGCTGTGGGACATGTCCTCCTCAGGGCCACATCCTAACAGCTCCTCCCGAGGTTCACTCTCAGACATTCTCTTCACTGCTGTTACTACTGTTATTCTTTTGTGAATTTCATCCACAATACAGTGGTTAATAACTATAAGCATTGTGAGCACTGTGAGAATACATACATACATATATATATATATATATATATATATATATATATATGACCCTAGTCTATATATAGTACAATGTATAATGCAAGTATGTATAATGTATAATATAATTATATATACACATATAAGACTATATTATACATAATCAGTTAGTGTTGGGACTCAGGTTCCCATGATTGCAAGGCCAACATTTTATCAACTGGGACTATCACTCCAACCTGAGATTTCATGTCTGTAACCATTACCTCTCCTTTTTTTTTTTTTTAGGCCCAGGTAACACTATTCAACTCCCTCTTCTATGAATTTGAGTCGTCTAGATTTCATATAAACGTGAAATTATGTGGCATCCGCCTTTCCGAGTCTGTCTTATTTTACTCAATGCAATGCCCTCCGGGGTTTGTATAGGTCCCTCCAGGCAGGCTCAACACACACAGGTCATGCTAGGAGCTCCTGTTATTTGCTTCTATTGCAACAACTGAAAGAAGTGTTTTAGTCTTCAGGGTTTCAGACTCGGCAATAGAAAGCAGATTAAAAACTGAGACTAAATAAATTGCTAACTGCCATGCCACCCACAATAGACGGTCTTACACTCCTCGTTGGCATTGTTCCTAGGTTAATGTCTTGAACCCGTTTTATGAAAAAAAAGGTGTAAGTGAATCAACCTTCCAATTATATTCCCTTATAGCTGTTATGAGCATTGTTCATTAAAATTATCCCTCTCACTGTGAAGTCACAGTCTCTTTGAACTTCTTGATCTCCTTGTATTTGACAGAGCCAGTGAATTGTGAATTAACATGAAACCAAAAGCCCCGTGGAGAGATGCTTGCCATCTGGGTGTTTGGGAGGATAGGAAGGAAGAGAGGGCACTGGCTTATAGCACTTTCCAGCTTCTACAGTGTAAACATTGCCACCATGGCTGATTTCCAGCTGCCATCCCACCATCCAAGGATGTGCAGTTGTACCCATTTGGCTGTTGAGTGCTGTTGTAAGCTCTCTCCTGCACAGGACCGTGTGAGTCACTGTGGTGCCAAAGACTTAGCTATTGGCCCCCGCAACCTTTCCCTATGCCGTGACACCTGCTAACACTTAAGGGAGCATCACTTTCACCAGTCTGGATACCATTTTAAAGAGCAAGAGTTCCCAGGTTTCCGGCAGTGAGCAGGGCACATGAGTGAGGGATAAATAGTTGTTTAATGCTTTAGTGATGAGCATAACATCTGACTGACATGTCCTAACTAACATGATTGGGGGTGCATCGTTTAATATCACTGACAAAGTGACTTCTATGATCATGTCTTCTTCATGACTCAATGATAACAAAAAAACTTGATTATTTCACTCTGCCACTTGTACTATGACAATAGAATGGTCTCAATGTTTTAGCATAGCACCCTGAACTCAGAAAATATGTTTACATGTCGCATTTTCTCTTTAAAATTTATCGTTGCTTTGTGTATATGTGTGCATTTACATGCATGTGAGCATGTGTGTGCACTTGTGTGCATGATGTGTACGTACATGATGTGTGCGTGGGAGGAGATGTATAAATGCCAAGACATCCTTGTGAAGGTCAGGGGACAGCTTTGGGAGTTCACCTTAGGTGACTTCTCTCCTTCCATCTTTATATGGGTTCTGGATACTGAACTTAGGGCGCCAGGCTAAAGCAGCAAGCACCTTTATCTCTTCAGATACTTCACCGGCCCCTGCATTTTTTTCTTGCTAGATTTCTTCATATCTCCCCACCATCTCATGATGCTCCTTTTGCTTTTCCGCATCCCACCTTGCCTCTACCAGAAGCTTTCATGGTAACTTGAATGTGGAAAGTTGTGGAGCCCTCTTTTGGCTTGTCTCTACCTCAGTCAGACAACTCTCATTTCCAGTGTGATACTAAATACAAATGCATACATGGGCATCTGGAGAGAAAGTGAGCTGGTCACCTTCAGGTAAAGACAGGCGTGGGACCTACGAATAGGGGAATGTGGCTTTTGTCTTTCTAGGTTTGGGTTACTGCACTCAGTATATTTTCCAGTTATGTTCATTTACCTGAGAATCTCGTTATTTAATTTTTCTTTATGACAGAATAGAATTTCACTGTGCCTGGGGCATGTTGGTGTACACCTTTAATTCCAGCATTCATGAGCAGAGGCAGGTGGATCTCTGGTCTACATTATGAGTTCTGGGAACAGCCAGGGCTACACAGAGAAACCTGGGCCCCAAACAAATAAATAAAGCTGGACAACAAAAAGTCCACCGTGTATTCATATCATGTTTTCTTTATTCACTCATATGTTAAATTAAGATGTATGAGTTAGCCCAATAGGAAGTTAGAGCTAATGTGCCAAGCAGTGATTTAATTAATACAGTTTCTGTGTGGTTATTTCGGTTCTGGGTGGCTGGGACAAACAAGCAGACCCTCATATACAATTAAATGGAGTCTTGCCACATGGGGTGATAACATTCACCCCAAGAGTCATAGACTATCTAACAAAATCCCCAAATACCAGAGACATGGAAAACCTCACCTTGAGTTGTTGGCCAGAGAAGTCCAAGAGAAGCCCAAACAATATAGGCTATTGCCATGGCCCTTGGTTGCCTCCTAGAACTTGAAGGTAAGACCCTCCTGCTGAAGAAGCCACACGTAAGGGACACAGAACGTGGAGAAATCAAGCAGGAACTGACCTTGAAGTATCCTTTCTGAGAACCAGCTGTCACAGCATCTGAGGGTGCCCTGCAAGCCGCCAAAGAAGAGCAGTTGCTTTTAGCTAGGGTTTCTATTGTTGTCCTAAAATGCCAGATTGATGCAGCTGGGGAGGAAAGGGTTTATTTCAGCTTACACTTCTACATCACAGTCCATCATCTCAGGAAGTCAGGCAGGTAGGAATTCAAGGCAGAAACTGTGATGTCATGGGGGTATTTCTGTGAGAGACCTGACCCTGTGTTTGGGGGAGAATTGTAGTGGCATTTGGACCATATGGTATGTGTTATACATGTGTGTTATCTATGTGTATGTTATGCATACATGTGTATGCAGTATGCATGCATGTGCAGTATGCATGTCTGGTGTGTACTGTGTGTTATTGCATGTATATGTTATTGCATATGTGTGTTATGCATGTCTGTGGGATCCATGTGTGTATGTTAGTCCTGTGTGAGTAATATGCATGTGTGTGCAAAAGCACTTCTCCATGCATGCATGTGTGAAGGCAAAGTTTGATATTAGGAGTGTTTCTGTTGTGTGTTGTTTTCGCGTTTTTGACTTTTTGGAAGTGCCCACTCCCCAACTCCTAAATAAATCACATGGAGGCTTATTCTTAGTTATGAATGCTCGGCCTTATCTTGGCTAATTTCTTGTCAGATTTCCTTATCTTAAACTATCCCACGACTTTTTGCCTCCAGACTTTTCTCTCTCTTACTTCTGTAGATCTTACTTTCCTTCTTATTCCATGGCTGGCTGTGTAGCTGGGTGAATGACCCCTGATATCATCCTTCCTCGTTCTCTTGCTCCTTTCTCTCTCCTCCCAGATTTCTCCTTCTATTTATACTCTATACCTGCTAGTCCCGCCTATCCATGCTCCTGCCTCACTATTGGCTCTTCATCTCTTCACTAAGACCATCTGGTGTTTTGGACAGGCACAATAACACAGCTCCACAGAGTTAAACAAATGCAGCATAAACCAAAGTCACACACCTGAAAGGAATATTCCCTAAGATGTTTCTTTATCTCTCTTCACTTTATTGTTTTGAGACAAAGTCTCTCACTGTACCTGGAGCTCACCAATTGCCTAGACTGGTTGGCCAGCAAGCCCACAGGATACACCTGTTTCTGTCCTATAGTACTGGGGTTACAGATGGGTACCATAGTCCCCTGGCTTTTAGCTGTTTACTGAGGGTTCAAACTCGAGTCCTTATGCATGTGGAGCAAGCATTTTACCCACTCATCCGTCTCTCCAGAGTTTCACAGGAAACCGTAATCTCGTCTAGGGTATTTGAGTTGTAGCTCTTACATAAAATGCAAACCCCTGGATCATCCTAAATGATGAAGCAGAAATTAAATCCATATCTTCTGGCTCCAGTGTTCATTCTTTTTAAAGCCTACGTATCTTGCCTATGTGGGCACTCCCCGATGCTCATAAAAATTACTCTTATCTTATGATGGCCAAGGTACATTTTCTTATCTGACATTCCATTTTCATAGGCAAAGAAACATGTCAGATATTTTCAAAGTGGATTTTAAAAAAGGGAAAAGCTCTTAGAACTTAAAAATGTTAGTCTTGGTTTTCTTAAGTTTCACCCATTCCAAACCAGTTCTTCACTCTTTGGGATACCCATTCTCTATGGATTGTGTCCAGCCCCAAAGTAAGCATTCTTTGAAGCCTTCGCCATGGCCTCTATAAACCGGGTGCCGGCAAATGCTTTATATCCAGAAATCACTCCAAGGTATGTGGGCTCCTTGAAAGACAAACGTGACATAAGGTCGGAGCGATATCATTCATCAAACTGTAGAACCTATTACAATGGTTTGTGCTGATAATTTATTTTCAATGCCCCATCTCTGATAATAACTCAGGTGGCAAAAGTACAGGGTAGCTTATATCATATACACTTTCGAGTACATCACTTGACATGTGTCAAGGTGCTGGAAAAGCTTCTGGAGTGTCTTACAGCTGTAATTCCAGTACCCAGAAGGCTGCTTGAAGAGGATTTCTGTGAGTTTAGAGAAAGACTGGGCTGCAGAGTGAGACCCTGCATCAAAACAGGTCCAACCAGGTCTGTATAGTGAGACTCCAGGTTAGAAAAACCAAAACCAAAAACCACAAAGGAGAAGGGGGAAGGAAGGAGAGGCAAGGCGAGAGAGAGAGAGAGAGAGAGAGAGAGAGAGAGAGAGAGAGAGAGAGATCCTGGGTGAATACAGTACTGAAATTAGTAACAATATGAATTTATAATTGTGTCAGAGCTCTAAAATGTAAAGGTAACATAAAAAAAAGGAAAAGCGATAAAATTCACATTCGAAAGAAGCCAGTCTCTTTAGTCAACATCATCTCTATTCTTATGTTTGAACTCTAGAGATTCTCTTGGTGAAAAATGGAATCCTACTATAGGGAACAGGCATTAATAACAAACACAGATTTATTCCTTGGAAGAAACTTGTGATGCACCCACTATAGGACCAGGACGATGAAATTTAACGATACAATAGCAGCATCCTAAATGAGTTCTGGTGGTAGATGGGTCTGTTGCTCCCTTGTAACTCATGACATGGCCCAGATGGCATTCTGGAAGTGAGGAGATTATTGGAATACTCTCAGGAGGGAAGGGAGGACATATTTTCAGGTAGGCTAACACAGGAGGAGAAGTAGACCATCATGCATATCAGCAGGGTATTAGTGGAATTGCCACTGAAGGCAATCATGCTACTGGAGGCACACAGAAGAAGAGAGCCTGATGAAATGTTGATTAGACATAGTTATATGTCCTGGGGGTCTAGGAATAAGGCTTTCAATTTAAAATGTCATACAACCTTTTACCTAAAAGGTAGGTGCTAGCAAAATGGGAGTAATCTTTGGAATTAGGATCTGGAGACATAAGGTTGACGTTTAGACCCATTCTTTCTTCTGCTGAAACCTTTTCATTTATATAATTATGGTGGTGACACCATTTCCCTAACTTGCTGCTAGGCAAATTAGGAGGCTTACAATTTATAGAGACCCACATTGGAGCACCGGACTGAAATCCCAAGGTACAAATCAGGAGCAGAAGGAGAGAGAACATGAGCAAGGAACTCAGGACCACGAGGGGTGCACCCACATACTGAGACAATGGGGGATGATCTGTTGGGAATTCACCAAGGCCAGATGGACTGGGTCTGAATAAGCATGGGATAAAACCGGACTCGCTGAACATAGTGGACAATGAGGACTGCTGAGAAGTCAAGAACAACGGCACTGGGTTTTGATCCTACTGCACGTACTGGCTTTGGGGGAGCCTAGGCAGTTTGGATGCTCACCTTACTAGACCTGGAAGGAGATGGGTGGTCCTTGGACTTCCCACAGGGCAGGGAACCCTCACTGCTCTTTGAGCTGATGAGGGAGGGGGACTTGACTGGGGGAGGGGGAGGGAAATGGAAGGCAGTGGCGGGGAGGAGGCAGAAATCTTTCATAAATAAATAAATTAATTAATTAAAAGAAAAAAAGAACTGCCAACTACCGGCTGGGCAGAGAGGTCTCTATGAGTATTTCTCCTTGCAAGCCCTGCAAAATTAAAGCTTGCACAAGTTCACGGTAGTTACTGCTGGCTTATTTCTTGTTAAGATGGTATAAAGGTCAAAAACCCACTAGAAAATCAGTGTGTCAGCAATAGATCAGAAAAGATTTATTAAGGAGCCAGGAACACAACGGTATGTTCAGATTAATGTCTTTCCTCTTAAGCAGGTGACTGGTGCGGGTAAGTGAATTTCAAGCATCCTGGGAGCAAGGAAGTCCTGCAGCATCAGCTCTTACCTGAGTGTCCTGCCCCATGTCAACACCGGGCAAGTCACAGGTCCTCCCTCCATGTCTTCCTTTGCTGTCCCTGACCATCGGCCATCGCAACGTGCTAGATGATCGAGAAAAGGGTTTTCTGTGGCAAAGACTCTTTATCCCCAAAGTTTGGACTACACGCTATCCAGCATTGTAATCAAACTGACAATGCGGTTTCTCTCCTGCCCAACCACTGTTAACTCCTCTCCCTGTCCACAGAGCGCCATTGGCCCAATTTCTTGCAAAGATCTCAGGAAATGCTTTGTGAACAAATTAAAAGGAAGTCAAGAATGACCCATCAATCTATGTGCCAAACAACATATGGCTAATTTCTACTCTGACCACGAAGAAAAAAAATCACTGGAAACGAGAGGCACCCCGCAGTCCATCATCTCAGCAGCCGCCAGAGTCATGTGACTGTGTGGCGCGAGGTTATGACACAGGTACCAAATGATGACAAGCCTAGAAATGTTAGCAGCCTAGAAAGAAGCTCCTGCCCGAGTTCTACTCCGTTGCTGTGTCAAACGCCATGACCAACAGGAGCTTACAGGAGGAAAGGGTTTGTTTGTCTTACATGTTTTTGTCCTTATCCTTTACCAGGGGAATTCAGGGCGTCTGAAGTGGAAGACGTGGAGGAATGTTGCTTGCTTGTTTGCTCGAAGGTTCGCGCTCAGCTAGCTCTTTTATACAGCCCCAGCCACCAATCAGGGAATGGTGTTGCTGGTTTACTTTAGTCATAGAGGTTGTGCTTTAAGCTACTAGCAGCCCCTGTGGCTACTAAAGTCATAGCCTGGGGAGGATTCTGTACCCCCAGACAATGGCTCTGTTGCTACCCCTAAAAGTAGCTTTAACTAAACATCTGTTGTTCTAATAAAACTGAGTTCCAAAGACTAGGGTGTAAACCTGTGAGCTCGGAGAGTTAGAGAGGCAACTGGCTAACTTCCTCTCTTAGCTGGTGTCCTGGAAGCCACTCCCTTCTCCACTGCCCCAAGCCTAGGCTCCTCCCTGCTACTTCCTGCCAACTAGTTGCTAACCTTATCTCTCTGAACCTAGGTTACTTTTATTTAATTAATGCAAATGCAACACACCTCCACATAGTTAAACTAAGGCAACATAAACCAATTTAGCACATCTTTGCCAAGTTAATCAAATATCCCACCACATGCTACCACCCATAGTGGGCGGGACCGACAGTGTCAATTACCAATCATGGTATTCCACCATGGACATATCTAAGGGTCAATACGATCTGGGCAATCATCCAATTGAGACCTCTTTCTCATGTGACTCTGGACTATGTCAAATTGACAGTAAGCCAACTAGGACAGCTTCAATTTCTTCATCTATGGGAGGAAGAAAATTGTCTATCTTCAATTTCTAAAAAAAAAAAAAAAAAATTAAAAGGCAGCTGTTATAGTTCAGAACAACACTATATAGAATTTTCTGCCATATTGACATGTACTCTGTATCTGAACATTCAACATGGTATCCACCAGTCACGTGTAGCTAGTGAACATATGAAATGTAGCCAATATGAATGAAGACTTTAATTTTAAATTAAATAGGCCATCTGTCTGCAGTGACTATGGGAGAGCATGGGAAAGTGACCTAATCCAGTTCTACTTCTTGGTCACAGGAGTATCCAACCTTGTAAACAAGGTCTGCCTGGCTATGTCTCAAGAATCAAAACGTGATGAGCTCCCAAGACAGCCTTTTCCATTTTGGTTTCCTAGGAAACTGAACTTCTCATGGTCTCAGAATCAGCATTTTTGTCACTGGGATCCCTGGTCCAGTGCTTTTTTCTGGAGTGCCTCCCTAGATTCCACTACTCAGTTTAATGGGGAGCTATTGCGAACTTGAAACATTCACTGTCACTGGCTGGTCTCCACTCCTGGTAACAAATTTGAAAAAACATCTAGTGGTAAGGACACCATTTTTTTGACATCCAACTGCCTGGTTTTAAATCTCAGTTTTGACATTTACCAAATACATGGTAGGGGACGAGTTATAATCAAACCCCTCCATTATGGCTTGCATCAACTGTGAGAGCATTAGGGGCACAGAAAGAGTTATATCCATGGGTAGCCTGCACAGCCTACTCTACCATAAACAGCCCAGATGTCGATGCACTCTTCGCATGGGCTTCCTCTGGATGCTCTCCCATCTATCGGTGTCCTCTTAAATGACAAGATCTGGAGCCGTGAGCGGATGTACATAAGTGCTCCATGAACTAAAGGATGTACATAAACCGTACGGTGTACAGTCTGGGCCTTGTTGCTATGGTCACAGGGCTTCCCCCATCCCTTTCCCTCTATATTTTAGTTAATATGGTAATTTAAGCTTTTCTGATACCTCTAAGATATTTTATTTTGTTAAAGCCTGACATGAAAATAAGTTCTTGCAAATATTTTAAAAGTCAAAATATGGTCATATTTCTCTACCTCTGTTTATGGACTGTCTGTTCCCATTCATTGGACCGTATGGCAGAAAGACAAATGAAAGGAGACTGCCACAAGACATTGTCTTCTTTTGTGGGGCAGAGTCTAGACTCATCCATCAGCCAGGAAGCAATGTACTTACATTTTACATATAAGCATAACGAGGCAAAAATAATTACAGACAATCAAAAATGAAACCACACAACAAAGCCAAAAACATTATGTAGTATATAAACATCAAAACCAAGTGCTCTATATTGTGAGACCTGCTTCTGGGTCTCAACTGGTTACTCACTGGAGTCCCTGTGAAGTCAGCACCCAAGCCTGTGAAAACTGTCTGCCACACTAAAGCATTCAGCCGTTCTTTGCCAAGTCCACCCCTACTGCCAGGATGATGAGCTTGCCCAGGTTTAACCATTTCATGTTCACATTTTCAAGAGGAGAATTCACTTTGTGGTTGCAGGGCAGTGGATACAGACCCTACACTGCGGGCCTTCCTTCAGCGTTAGCTTTTGCTTCTTTGGTGTTGGCAGAAAGTCAGACTCAGAATTACCAAGGTGTCAGGATGGACCACAAGGACGTCAGAGAGATAATTTAAATCAAGACAAAGAAAACCTAAAGGAACTAGAGTTCCTACTTTTAGTTGGTAGGTGAGTTGACTTAAGAGAACGTAATTGGACTGAACAACCGGGTAGTAAGGAGACTCAAAGGGACCACGAATCACTGAAGCACTCAAACACTTCTGTAAGTAAGTTAAAGTGCATTTTTATGCTGAATGCTTGACTGTGGGACTCCTGAGTAAAACTGTCTTTGATAACACTTAGCAACTGCTGTACCTGCTATGGGGACTTTGAAAGCCAGTAATTTCAGAGTAACTACGGTATTATATGGGACAAGATGTCAGTACAACCCTTTATTCCATCTAGCATTGCCTTGCATATAAAGCTGTGTGGTGTAGATTAAGCAGAATGTTCTCTTCCAGTCTCAAAAATTCTGGTTTGTGATTCTGCGAACTGCTGGCACAGAGTGGAATGCTTGCACGCCCCCTTTAATCAATTATTTAACTCTTCCAGGATCTCTCCTTGGTTGTACAAACTCTTCCTTCCCTTCCACATGTTTGTCAAGAAAGCAGAATTATGACAATAATAATGTACATACGGCAATAAAAATGTATGTTTAATATTTTGTTCTATCTGAGCACCAATATCAATGCCATGCAAATATCATTGAAAGGTTTTTAGTTTCTCCCTTACACTGAAGGCACAGTGAAGATTTCTGCAGAAGTACCTTTATTTAGACACACACCCCTGATATCAGCATGATTTTATAGGTAATAGGCATTAATAATATTTGAGAAGTTGATGGGCAAATAAATGTTTTCAGTTCTTTCTGATGTATTACATTTTTTGTTGTTTCTGGGTTTTTTGTTTTGTTTTGTTTTTGTTTCTGTTTTTGTTTTGTTTTGCTTGTTGAAGAAGGGTTTCACTATGTATCCCTGGCTGGCTTAGAACTCACATGTGCCAAACACTCTGTAGGAAGCTTTGTTTACCCTGAAAACAACAGACAAATTTTATAAGTGCTGGTGGAGAGCCCTGCAGCCCAAAAGAGCCCAGGTCATCTTGCATTGAGTACTGGGATTCCTGGCTGATGTCTAAAGAAAGCTCTTTGTCTTCCATTAGCATTGGCTGCATCCTCCACCCAGATGCATTCCTGGGGTAAACTAGATGCTTGAAATTTTATTAGTCAGTATTAAAACTTTTGGAAAATTCTCGTTGAATTCTAAAATGTACTTTCCTTTCTTTTTACTCTGTCTCTGTCTCTCTCTGTCTCTCTGTCTCTCTGTCTCTGTCTCTGTCTCTCTCTCTCTCTCTCTCTGTGTGTGTGTGTGTGTGTGTGTGTGTGTGTGTGTGTGTATGTGGGTATATATGTAGAGATCAGAGGACAACTTGCAGGAATCAGGTTGGGTCCCAGGGATTCAATGTATCTCGTCAGCCTTGGCATCAAGTTCCTTTACCCTATAAGAATTCTCACTGCCCTCCCCCCTGCTATTTAGTACACACTGGTGGGTTTTCTACAATCAACCCTCACCCAACAGCCACATCCTTTGAGATGGAGCCCCTCCCCCCAACAGGCTCTGCAGCCTTGGTCACCTGCCAGTCCCTGGAAATGGCCACAGCCATTTCTTAGGTGCTCACTATAACACCGTCCTTCATAGCAGCAAAGGATATTTTTCACACACGCACTTATGAAAAGTGGGAAAATAAAGAAGTGCCATTGGAGGAGGAGAATGAACACACTTATATAGAAGTTCATACCAAGGCACCTAGCATGCAAGTCACCAGGCCACGCCTCCTTAGGAATGCTGCAAGAGAGGAATAGCCCGCCTAGTCCTTGTAGGATTTTCTTCCTATGTATAATCAAATTTCCTTTCTACTGGGGCACATTATCAAGTATATTCATTACTAAGACTTGAACCAGAAAGGGAATTGAGTCAGTAGAAATAACCCCTCTTTGTGCTTTTGGGTTCCAGCCCAGAAATGTGACATCAACCCCTTCATAAATTCAAGAGTAAAGGTATTTGCATAGCTGTAACAGAGCAGCGACAGGATCCTGATAGCACAGGCAATCAGTGCTTTGATCTGACCTAGCTTATGTATGGCAGGGTGACCTTTCTTCTTCTACCCTTAACACTACAGCCACACAGGCTTTGTCTCAGTCTTCCTATCTTTATCACACGACGAACAGAGCTCAAAGGCACTTAAACAGAACTGACTATCACTCGCCAAATGTGTTTCCACCAGCTTGAGTTGCTCCAAATACTGATTATCACATGACCAATCCAGCTGTCAAGACTTCAGATCACCTCCCCCAACCAAGCAGTCACATGACCAGCCAGTAGTACAGTGAAAACCCGTTGGGAGAAGTAATGGAAACATTAAAATGTTTTCATGTCTTCCAATGGGATAATTAAGGAGAGAGGAGGGGGAGGAGAGAGGAAGGAAGAGAGAGAGAAAATGAGGAGAAGAAGTGAAAGGAGAGAAGGAGAAGGGGGGTGAAAAGGGAGGAAGGAAGGAGAGATGGAGGGAGGGAAGAGAGGAAGGAAGGAGAGAAGGTGTAGGGAGGGAAGAGAGAGGAAGGAAGAAGACCAAGAGAAGGGAGTGTTGGTATACTATGGCTGCCAGGACAAAGGACTGCGACAGAATGGCTTAACCAAAATTAATGTATCCCTTGACATGTTTGGAGCCTGCCAGTTCAAGATCCTGGGGCCGACAGAACTGGTTCCTTCGGAGGCAGGGGTAGGTCTGTCTCTGGCCTCTCTCCCTTGTCTGTCTGGGGTTGTGTTGTAAGTTCCCTCTTTAAGTGTCTGTAGCTTTCCCTCTTCTTCTAAGGACATCAATTTTATTGGATCTGGACTCACTTTAACAAACCATATCTCTCTATTTGCAGGCCTATCTCCAAGCACGCAGATGTGCTGAGGTCCTGGGGCACAGGAGTCTGAAGGGGGTACCTCAATAACAGCCCTCCCTCCTGCACTCATTAACTCACAAAGACAGTTAGGAAACTTCTAACAGTAAGACGGAAAAATTATCCAATCCAATCCAGAGTGAATCACTCTCAATATTTTGACACAATTTTCTTCTCAGTTTCATTCTTTTGGTAATGTGTAATTTTGCTTCTTTTACATGACTGAAATCATACCAAGTACATGATCTTGACCTGGCTATTGGGACATATGTCCGCTTAGGTTCTTTATATCATGAGTATTTACGTTTATTTTTTTAAAGAACACAGAGTCATTTCTATGTTCTAATTTAATAGCATTCATTAATACAATGTGTGCAATTCTTTTATGTTGAATAATTACCCTTTCTTAGCTTCAAAGAGTACATTTGTTCAAGTTTCTCTACTTGCTCATTATTTTCTTTATCAATACCAATTTCGTTAGGGTTTTCAAAGATGAAATTGTGGCGGTTATCATTTGCACTGTTTCTTTTACATTTTCCTAGATTTGCTTCTTTTGCTTTTATGCCCTGCCTTTGATTTTCCTTGACATGATTATGCATTTGAAATTCTAGCAATTCACAAATTAGTACATTTTCTTTCTTTTAAAATGTTTCTTTTTTTAAAGATGTATGTATATGTATGTAAGTATGTCTGAGAATGTGTGCACTACGTGTATACAGGAGCCCGTGGAAGCCAGAAAAGGGTGTTGGATGTCCTGGAACTGGAATTACAAGGGGTCTTGAGCTGCCATGTGGGTGCTGGCAACTGAACCCTAGCAACTGAGCCATCTCTCCAGCCCATTACTTACTATGCTTCTAAAGAAATTTATTGTGGGTTCTACACTGTCAATTGCCCATAAGTTTTCTACCAAATTCCAGTTACATTTTATTAAGATATTAGATATAACATTGAGAACAATGATCATATTTCACTGTTGGAATGCATAGTTAGAAATGATGCTAAATTTCATAAACTTATATATTTTGTACCTTGAATAGATGAGCTAGTCTACCCTTACTAATAACAATGCTTGTTTATTTAGTAGGTGTGTGTGTGTGTGTGTGTAAGAGAGAGAGAGAGATCACATTCTTGTGGGTATTAGTGCACATGTGTGTATGTGTATGTATGTGTGGATGCGTGCACTCCTGTGTGTGTATATGTGTATTGAGGTTAGAGGAAAACCAGGTGTCTTATGACTTCCATTTTTTATTGAAGACAGTCTCTTGTGGGTCTGGATCGTCACCAATTGTGTTAGGTTGGCGGATAAGTGAATTCCAGGAATCTTATCTGCCTGTCATGGCTTCCAATCTCAACACTGCTGGTATCACAAACATGCTTCCCCATGCCAGGGTTTTTAATATGAGTTCTGAGGATCTCAGGTTTTCAGACTTGACAGACAAGCATTTGCAGACTGAGCAACTGCCCAGCTCGCGATACCCGTTTTGAGAAAACCAGAGCAAATGTCTGTAGTACATTCTTAAACCAAGAAACATAAATCATTGTATCCATCTGATTGCAGCTTTTTACAACAATATTTACTCACATGGGAAAAAGTAGAAAACAAAAATTACGATAAATTCTTTCTTTTGTAAAAAATCATTCTCCAATTTTGTGGTTACATAAAATATTCCTTTTTCTTGACGCAACCAAAAGGAAAGAATTATGGCTCTAAGAAAATTGGCGGTTGGTGCTTTTAAAAATCAGAACATTATTCTTTTGAATGAAAGGCACCTTTTCAAAAGGGCCCTGGGAGCCTTAAGTCCCCTACGCAGACTGGCGATGGAGCATGGAGCAATTGACTGTGTTCTTTGCCACACGTTGCTGCAGTTGGTCTCTGTCATTGTGCATCCTTTTGCCAGAGGGATTTTCCACATCCACTTTGAAGGGCTGCAGGACCAGGTGACCATAATCACCGAGTGCCTGCAGAGCTGTTTCTTCCCTGGCCAGCGGTGGAAATCCTTGAGAAGGCTGGTTTTCATACAGGAAAATGGAAATTGGCAGCAGGTGGTTTTCAGTCATTTCGACAGCCCCTCAATTGAGCTGGCTCCACCTTCTAAAGCTCACAGGGATGGGGTGAGGGAATGGCTCAGTTTTCGTCCCTGTATGAGGGCGTGCCCTTTTGAAGAGTTTCCCTCAAAAAGCATTTCCAACGTAAGATAAAAAGACGTTGGCTGCCTCAGACAGAGAACAGGGCATTAGAACAATGTAATTGGGTTGTATGACAAAGACATTGGCTGCCTCAGACAGCGAACAGAGCATTAGAACAGCGTAATTGGGCTGTATAGTCTCACCTGGGCATTGTTTACAACTGTGTTTATTCCAGGAAGCCAGGTTATATGGATGCTGTATGTGGATCTTGTAAAATAGAAAGCAGATATTTCTGATAAGATTGGGGGAGACTGCTCTTTCTAATCCCAAGGCCAGCATTTATTAATGTCAGGCTCTTGAAATGAGAAAGAAAGGAAGAAAGAAAGAAAGAGAGAGAAGATAATATAGTGTAAACAAAGAAAAAAAAGACAAAGTGTAGTTCCATTGAACCACCACTCTTAGTGGTAACAGGGTGAGCCCTTCATCTAGGAAATATTCTGTTGAAGAAGCACAAATATTTGATCCTAGGCTAACATCTCCAGAATACCAACACACAACACATGATAAATGATACACATGATAACTTGGCTTCAGACACATCTTAAGGCCTGCTATTTAAAATTGATTGGATTCTCTAGAATATAGCTTTTGATGTGAATTCAGAAAGCAATCATTGAAGGAATAATGAGGTCTTGATTTACAAGTTTGGTATAGTCGGTTGCCTCGTGTGACCTCTGAGTTCTCTTTTATGTTTCTCACTAATTTTATACTTTATTACCAAAATGAAAGCATTTGGTCAAATGCAATCTAAAGACTAGGCGTTGCTTTCTGTGGTAAAAAGATTTCCTAATCTACGTGAATAATACATTCAGAAATTTCTGGGAGGTTTGACTCTTGTGTCTTTCTTACCTTTCAAAGCCCTATATCTAGTCTTCTTCTTTCCCAAGGGGAGCCCAAAACACCTCAGAATGAGAAGGAACTGGTGAGGGCCGAGCTGCACTTGAGACTCTAGTATCTGGATCAGAGGACCTGTTTATGGGGAGGTGACAGGCAAGAGTTCAGACTCACAGAAATCCACACACACCTTGAGTGGCCAAAGAAGCTGCAAGGCAGCTGAGGGAAAGATCTGAAGGCCACACCTGTGGAGAGGATTCCAAGGCAAAACTGCAGCACCTAGAAGGGGCTACTCCCTGGGTCCTCTTGTAGTTTGCCTGTGCCAGAATTGTTTAAAGCGAGAAGAGCAAAAAAAGACCTTTTGGGTTGTTACAAAGACAAATTAATGCTATGAACTTACCGATGCGTATTCCCATAACTTGTGAGTCATGGTAACTAACAAAATATGCCCGAGATAATGACTCTCACAGCCTGAGCAGAAGAGGACAGAGGACAGGGATGTAGCTCCTGCCTTGTGTACTGCAACACGAGCCTGGGGCCTATAAAGAGCCAAACTGACTTCCTGGGAGCAGCCAGAATGTGAAGGAGCCAAGCCATGTAGTGAAGCCTCCTATAAGAACTTCAGGCAACTGCCCCACGTGGTATCAACCAACAGGCGTGAGAGCAAATGTGTCTTAAAATAATTCCAGGGACAGCATTTATGTCAGCACCTGCAACGGATGTTTTCAGCTAAGATTCCAGATTCCAAAAGCAGAGATGATCTGTCCTCACTGGGTGCTGATTACAATCAAGTAGTTCTTTTGTATGAGTCAGTTTATCAATAGTTACTTCAAAATAGAAACTAAATTTGGGTATGACCTTACATTCCTACAGTTCTAGTACTCTCGACCTGAGGCAGGAAGATAACAAGTCTGAGGCCAGCCTAGACTAGGAAGTGAGTTTTAGGCCAGCCTAAGGAGAGGCTGTAACATATAACTAAAGATAATATTTAAAAATAAGAAACACCACAGTTTAGTCAGGAAACTGCAAGTTCACTTTGCTTTTGAAGCCTGTATTCTGAACAGCTCAAAGACATGTCCTTTTCAAAGAGGGCAACAAGGTTCCAGTGGATTCAGCCAAGCTACAGGACAAAATTCTCAATGCAAGAAATAGAACAGGCTAATCTGAACTTGCAAGTCGAGATGCACTTGAGACTTTGGTGAAACTCAAAACCACACGAAAACCACGAAAAAGAAAGTTGAAGGGAATGGCACCCACAACAGTACACTGTCTGTTAGGGTTTTGTGTGTTTGCTCAGGTTTGATTTTAAGATTTATTTTTATTTTATGTATGTTGGTGTTTTGCCTGGTGAAGGTCTGTGTACCAATCAAGGGATGCCAGGAAAATGACAATTACAATTTTCAGTCTTTATCTCCGATCAAGATTAAAATTCAAGGAATTACTTAAATATAGGAATATTATAGTATAGCTGCTCAGTTCCCAGTGTGTGCATGTTGGGATGTGATGGAAATGGCTAGAAGTTGGGTTTAGAAGGAAGTAATATGGTGATGGAGGCGTCAGTCTTACGAATGGATCAGTGTTGATTGATGGGGCTTGTAGCTCTTGTGAAATCAGATTAGTGGTACAAGAGAAGAATGTTACAAGGCCTGACTACCTGCCCCATGTCTGCATGTGGCGATTTATATATTTATTTCCTTTTGTTGGCTGTGTTGTAATGAAGCCCAGGGGGCCCTCAACAGAGGCTATATAGATGGGACCATTCCATTGTGAACTCAGTCTCCAAAGCTGTGAAAGCAAAGCTCTTCTTTATCATCGACTCAGTACCCGGTATCCTTACAGTGACATAAATCACCTGCCAAACGAGCAAAGAATAAGAATATAACAAAAAGTGCCAGTCATGAGATAATTTTTAATTTGTTACTTCATGCATGCATGTGCTTGTGTGAGAGTGTGCACAGACATGCGTGAGCAGGTGTGCAGCTGTAGAGGATAGAAGGCGACTTTCAGGAGTCAGTTCTTCCCTTCAGCCACATGAGTCATGGGGACTGAACTCAAGGTCAGCAGAGTCGCTCACAGCTTCCTTTGCCAATTGGGCATCTGACCAGCCAATGAATAAACATTTTGCCAAATATGTTATATCCATTTCTTATTAATTCTTCCAACAATCCCGATAGAATTATTGATGTTTACCACCAACATATAGGTGAGAAAACTGATATTTAAAGAGTTTAAATAGCTTTTGAAACTTAGAGACCTGAAATGAAAAGAAAAACTTGGGTCTTTTGAGAACAAAGGAAGACTAGGAACGAGGCATCTGAACACCAAGTCTCCCCTTACGGTGGGTTCCAGAGGCTGGCACATTAATTCAAAGCCTAGTTAAGCCTAAAGTTTATGGGATTTAATTTTATGGATGGAGAGTCACGTGAATGGATTTTTCAGTAGCAAATTTATTCCATCTCCAATACTTTTAATTGATGAATTATATAAACGAAAATTATGAGTACCAAATGGTTCTGGAGACTGGCTGAAGGGACTGATAGTGGTTTAAAGGCTCTGGAGAAACATGGTCAAGGAAACAAGCCCAGGCTTCTCTTCTGATGGAGGCCAAAATCACCTGCTTTTTTTTTTTTCAGGGTTTCAATCACCCTACCAAATATTTGGTAGGTCACACTTGCTGTGAAGTGATATAAGCCCCACTGATATAATAAAAGTGGTTGAGGTGCAAAGCATTGCACCAGAGTCATGGCAGTAGGACACTGGGTCACTGGGACACCATCTCCCTGAAGCAGGGGATTGAGATGCCCCCATCACCAGAAATTCCGGAGTACTGACAGAATTGTCATATGTTACAGAGGAAATCCTATGCCCTCCTGCAGATGTAAATATCAGTAAGAGAAGTTAAGAACTGGCTAAAACGGAAGTGTGAGGAGAATTTAGTGCAAGTGTAAAAGAAAACCCCAGAATAGACAAGCAGATGTCTGAACAGCTACCTGGATGAGGAAGATGGAGATGAAGAGGTTAGAAAACTGTTCTGCTAAAGATAAGCCAGCATGGAGGTCAGCTATATGGTGGACAAGTGGATAGGAGATAAGGGACACTAGCCCACTCGGTCATGTGGCTCTGGCAGGTCTTGCTTTTCTGCTTATTCCCTCTGCCATGCTAAACACCGTTAGATTACATTTCTAAAGCTAGCCACTAAGTCTGTTCCCTTATTTGGCCCCTTTCTCCTCGTGAAGCTAACTACCAAAGTCCAAAAATCAGAAGCCACCTTGGGTTTACCTAATTTCCATGCCCAGTTAAAATTAAACACCGCATCCTAACACGGGGTTTCCCCCTTTACCTTTTTAAACCACCATTTGCTTATGTGCCACATCTGGCTCCTCTCTATCCAGAGGCAGCCCTTTGTTCCTCCGGGACAACTGTCCTTACCTCTTTTCCCTTGTTCTCTTCCCCTTCTCCCTCAGCCTCTATCCGCTTTACCACTCATCCTGGCCCATCCTCACACAGACCTCCCCTTCTCCTACTCTTAAAATGACACCCGCAGCCACTTTAACTTTTCTTCTCCCGATTAATGAAGGATCTTGCTGTGAAAACAGGTGTTTGGGCTTGTGCTTTTTGCCTAATCTGGGGCAGGGGAATGAGCTCCCATTGGTCAAGAGTCCCCTTCAGGAGAGATCTTCAGAGATGGAGTGAGGAACCCCAAAGTAACACAAAAAGCACACTTAGGCTCTGGCCAGAGTATGAGAGAAAAACATGGAAGAGGGGGGAAAAAAGGAATAGTTAAAACCTTTTTAAGTCAGGACTCGGAAAAATGGGTAGACCAGCCAAACCTTATGCCAGTTCCTACTGACCGTCAGGAACTGTGGAAGGAAAAGCACATGACCTCACTAAATGATTCATTATTCCTCCTGCCTCTTTTGGTGTAGTTTAAGGTAGACACACCTTCCTGAAGGGTGGACCTTGGTCAAGTGATTGACCAGCCAGACCGGATGTATGCTTAGGGGAGGAAACCAGGACATGACTCCACATGGAAATGGATTCTATTCTTTTCCATAATACTCCACTTGAGGACTCCAATATTATTTCACATTGGAACTGCCCCCTTCAGTCACCAGGCATCTCTAAGCCTTGGAGTGTCTGTCTTCAGAGGTCTATAATGTTCTGCATAAATGGAGTGCAAACTTGACATAAAATTCTTGTATCGCTGAGCTTGAGAGGGACTCAAGGATGCTAGCTCACCTATCATTGTCACAAGGCATTGTGGCAATTACTGTGTACCCTGGACTTGAGCCAAGTGGTTCTGCATTAAGGGAAGGAAGTAGTTTTATGCAATTCTTTTGTACTAAAAGAGAGAGAAAGGGGAAAGAAAGAGATATTTTGTTGTTTCCCAGTGAAAAGAATCTGAGTCCATCTGAGATACCAGCACTGGAGCCTTATCAATTGTCTCTTCTCCCTTAACCCATTTCTGCTTGCAGAGGTTGCCCCCGGTGATACCCCATGGAGCTCCCATAGACATTAGTGGTACATTCTCAGTGATGGCATGCGTTTGAGTACAGGTTGTTCATTTTGAGGTCACTCCAGGAATATGGCACAGGCGGTCTAGGAAGCATAGGAAAATGAATCAAAGGCCCATTAGAGATCAGATTGTGTCTGTGGACCCTAAAGGAACTGGAACATTATGTACTCCAAGCCAAATACCTTGCAGACTCTGCATTTTCGGGAGCTTTTAAGAACTCATTAGGAGGGTTTACTGCATGACTCACTACGTCGCACTACAGCTTCTATGATGATATTTTTCCTCTTTTTTTCTTCCTTTTTCTTTTTTTTTTTTTTTTGTTGGGGGGAGAGGGCAGATTCGTGGGGATGGAAAATGATGAATGGGATTGAGCTGCCAGAAGTGGAAGACACAAAAACAAACAAACAAAAAGAAAGTTAAAGAAGAAGAATTCACTATTTGGAAGAGTAGTGCAGAAAATTCTTTGGCACACTTCTTGTCAATGGCCATTCAGTGCTAAGTTTCTCCAAATACCCACTTTTCAGGGAAGCTGCCCGACTAGCAACCAGACACTTCATTGCATAGTCTCATCTTGAGAGCTCACTTAAATGCATGCCTCTAAATGCTCTCCTGACTGCTATAAACCATCTAGGCAGTCTTGAAGCTTTTTCCTTTTGTCCAAATTCTACTTTGAAATAATTTGTGGCTACTGACCAGCAATTGAGCTGTTGGGCATGTGTGTATACCATTATCAATTTACACCATGTAGATGCTCAGCCTTCTTGGAACCAGAGACTAGCAGAGTGTCATTTTACATATATAATCCATCAAAGGAAGGAGATAAAAGAAGGCATGTATGTGCGGTGCCGTATTCTCCTCATAGCAGGTAATACTTTATTGGAACTTGCTAAAACCCAGACACAGGCTAACAGTTTCACATACGTAAATTTATGAAGTCTCATAAAAACACTATGTAACAGGTTTAATTATTTTCATCCTTACAGATAAAGAAACTGGACTACAGGGAGATTATGTAGCTTTTCTACAATCTCAGAGCTAACAGAGAGCAGGATGGAGACAGGCGGGCTGGCTCCCTGGATCATTCTGAAGCATGGCTAATTCCCTCCACATGCATTTGTGTGTGTGTGTGTGTGTGTGTGTGTGTGTGTGTGTGTGTCCTAAGGCTAGTCAGAAACCTATCAGAAACACGTAGGTAATAAATGGTGGTCTACTTTTATCCCACTCTGAAGTCAGAACTGGGCAATTCTTCATGTTCAACAAACTTGCTTCTGCCAGCCTTTTCTTGGTGTTTTCCCTGACAGATTTTTCATGAGAATCTGTTTGATGGGAAAATCCTACATATTCAATTTTTATTTATTTCTGTATCTGAAATGAAGCTTACTTTATAGAGAATTGGACATGGCTAATTTTCTATCTATTTTACTTCTCGATCTGGATTTGGAGACTTGTCAAACTTAGCCTCAGAGTAAAGGGGCTGGTAGATTAGTCAAAGTAGCTCGTAGGAGATACATTTAGGACAAATGACTATAAAGACGATATGGAGCTTGCAGTCCCAAGATAGGAAAATATAAATAGGTTCAAAGATGGCTGAGATAAATTCGTAAATGACAGCCCTGAAAGATGTTATTAAGAGAAATTGTACATGGATGAAAATGTCCTGCCTATTTATGGAGTTTTGTGTAGCTGCATCTTTCCTTTGCCTACCATATTTGGAATGACTCATCTTGTTCTCATAACAAGCTTTCAATGAGAGGAGGCTTTTGCAGCCTCCTGGTTTACTCTGTTGCTAGTAGAATTCTGAAAACCAGAAAACTAATCTTAGAAAAATTGCCTTGCTTCTTAGCAGAATGTACCCTGAGTCCACTGTATAGTCGCTTCATCTGGCCACACATCCCTATTCTACAGGAAGCCCTTGGTAGAAAAGTGTATTTCTCACTACATGGTACATGCTAACAGGAATAGCGATATCATACTACACAAAAATATCTGTCACATGTATTTTTGAAAAATACTAAATGTAGCAATCAAGCAATTAATTATTTGTTTGGGATTATTATAAGCCCCTCGCAGGTGCCTGAAGGCTAATCCTTTTATTTCATAGGTGAAAAAAGTAAGGCCCAGTGTTCCAATAATGTATTTTTGACAAAGAGACTACCTTCACTTTTAGATGTTCAAACAATAACTTTTTTTATTGGATCTTGTGATTTTGGAGGCACGAATTTGGACAAGGCTCAGCTAGGTGATCTGTTTGCTCACCTCCTGTACTGAGGTTGATGGAGGACCCTTACATTTCCCAAAATTTCAGATCACGCTATTCAATTTAGCCGCGGATCATTTTCCCAAAGATGGGGAATCACTTAAAGAATTCCAAATTGCTTTCTAAAGGTATTTATTTTTCAATGACCAAGGACCAGGAGCTTATATCAAGGTGTTGAAGAACACACTTCTTGTTTTCACTTCTGTGCCTTCATTGGTTTTTCAAGTTGTCTTCTGCCTCCTCTTCCCCCTTCACCTACTCCTCTTCATCCTCCACAACCTCCTCTTTGTTTTGACTTTTGAAAGGGTTGTGCTGTGTAGCCCAAGCTGGTCTCCATCCCGAGATCTTCCCGCATTTGTCTCTTGAGTGCTGGGATTCAAAGCATGTGCCAATCTGAGCTCCAGGTTCTTCTGTTTAAAATGAGCCAGTATCTGTTAGCTACTAGCTGCTCTCCTTTCTTATTTCCATCTCCCCATACCTCCTTTGGGCTTGTACCTTCGTGCCTTCTCTACCTCTTGGCAATGAACATTTGCCTCTTTCAGCAGGTGGCTATAGCAGAAGGACGCCAGGAGCTGAGGGAGCCCGACCAGTGCCACTAAAGCCCACTTACTTTCCAGTCCCGTAGCTTCTATTTCTGTTACTTGGTGACAGATAGGTAGCAGGTGTTGAGGGAAATCAGCAGCCTATACTGTCATCTATTTTTCTGGAGAAGCCAGCTGTTCTGAACAATGATACCTAATATGAATCTGGGACCAGGTGCCTTCAGACCTTGGGATTTTGTCGCACTTCCTCTCAGCGATAAAATGTGAACGCACGCACGCACGTACACAAAGAAGCCATGCTGATGGGCGACAATTGGTTTCTTAGATCCAGGTGACTGTGGGCACTGGGGACGGAGACAGAAGCTCAAAAGTATCTTTCTTGTTGCAATTTGAATGCTAGAAAGAATGCTAATACCTGCTAATCACAAATGTGTTTAGGATGCTAACAGCACCTGTCGGGATTTTGTTTGTTTAGGATTATTGTTTGCTTTGAAGGTAAACTCTTTTATTTGACAAACTGGAATACTGGGGACCGGTCTGTACATTTTCTATATCCATGTTTTTCTTCAGTTCTCAGACAGGGTCAATGGGGTCTGTGAAGGAAACCCACAAACCACAATGCAAGAAGATTATGATGTTTGGAGGGTGTGTAGACTTGGTGAGGGGGCAAGGGTTTGTTTGGGTCCAGTGGGATCCTTTCCCAAGAACAGACAAGAGGAACCATGGCATGTGGACTTCGTCTTAAACACCATGCCATTTCATTTCACTTTGAATATGGGAGTCAATGATTGTGAAGATTTGTTTGGTCACCTTGATACAACCTAGACTCTCCCAAGAGGAACTTTGGTGGAGTGTCTGAATCGCTTTGATCTGGGGGAGGTTGTCTTCCCTCCCTGAACTGATGGGGAGTCCCATTCTGGAAGTGAGTGGCAACGTTCTCAGGGTTGGGGCCCTGAACTATACAGGAATAGAGAAAGCTAGCTAAGCACTTACCATCGTGCGCATTGGTTTCTGCTCTTGACTGCAGATATGAAGTAACTGGCTGTTTAAGTTCCTTCTGCCTTGATTCCCCTGCTATCACGAAATGGTTTGTTAGGAAATAAATTTAGAGTTTTAGAACATGTAAGTGTGGTATTAAGCTATTATTTAAAACTTAGCTAATACAGAAACATACAGTTGTACATGTTATATCAAAAGGTTTGTCCCATTTTGAATAGCTTTTTATTTAAAATAGATTCTTCTCCCATACAATACATCCTGATCACAGTGTCCCCTCTTTTATTCCTCCCATCCCCCTACCTCTCTTCTTCCCCTGGTCCACTCTTCCTCTATCTCTCTTCATAAAAGGACAGGCCTCCAAGAGCCAACATTCAAACAAGACAAGGCAAAAGCCCTGACACCAAAGCGGGACAAGGCAAGCGGGACAGGATGAAAAGAGTCCTAAGAGAAGGCAAAAGAGTCATAGATACACCTGCTCCCACAGTCCAGAGTCCCACAAAACACCAAGCTAAGAGCCATGCATATACATGAAGACTAGAGCAGACCCCTGCAGGCCCCATACTTGCCACTTCAATCTCGGTGAGGCCATGTGTTCCCTGCTTAGTTGATTCAATGAGCTGTGTTCTCCTGGTGTCCTCCAACCCCTCTAACTCTGACAATCCTTCCACCACATCTCCCTCGGGATTCCCCAGAGAATCCCAATGGAGACCTCCAATTTAGATTCTCTCTCTAGATAATGCCTGGCTGTGGGTCTCTTCGTCTGCTCCTAGGAGAAGCCTCTTTGATGATGACTGAACAAGGAATGGATCTATGGGGATAGCAGAATATCATTAGGAATAATTTCTTCATTTTTGTTTGGTTGTTTAAACACCAGACATGTTTTGTTCTACCCAGGGTGTCCGGGCTATCCAGTTTCGGGTTCCTAGTCATTCCAGCAGTATCAGGCATGGGTTCCCTCTCATGGAGTGGGCCTCAAGCAAAACCAGACTCTGGTTGCTGACTCCCAAAAGTTCTGCACCACCATTGCCCCAACACATTTTGCAGGCAGGAAAGATTGTAGGTCAAAGGTTTTGTGGCTAGGTGAGTATCCATATTTCTCTTTCAATAGCCCACAGAGTACTTTCTCACACCAAAGAGATTAGAACATAGGAATGAAGGCTCCATGAAGTCACTAACTTGTTCTCTCCAATGAGCTGTGTGGAGATTATACTCAGCACTGGTGCCCCTGCCGTCAGCCTAAGTGTTCCTCTCAACATGCCGTATCAAGAGGCACGAGATGCTATCTCTCAATCTTGAGACTGTAGATGACTATTGTGCTATTCATTCCAATTTTTAAAATATCGGCCTTCACTGTGGTAGCGTCAGGAGTTAAGGCCTTTGGAAAGTGATGTGTCAGGAGGATGAAGGCCCTGCCGGTACAATCAGTGCCTTAGAGAAGAAGACTCGTGAGAGCACCATTGCTTTTTCCACCAAGCGAGGGTATAATGAGGAGACAGACATTTGTGAAAAGCAAGTGGACGGAATCCCTACTGACTCCGAGACTTTAGACTCTAACATACAAATTCACTTTATAAGACATCTAGTCTGTGATACACTGCTGCGGTCGCTCAGGGACAAGACTATGCATAATGATTTCTACTAATAGGTTAAGGTGACCTCTGCAGCATGTTCCCCCTGCAACATTATTATTTTTTTTAAATTATCAGGTACATATACCAATTTTCATCATCTCCTTCCCCAATAATTGTGGCATCCTTGTTTCGTCCCTGAAACTATTATTGCTGTAGTGGTTGCCAGTGTACAGTGGCAATCTATTTTCTTCTATCCCCTGTAGTTGGAGTTGGAGGAATCCCTCTGTGAAGACTTGCTTTCTTTCTGCAACACCCCTCAGAGTTTTTACTTTGTTCTGTGGGTAACTGTGTTAATAAACTTGGTTGTTCAAAATGTATTCTGTTCTGTGTATTCCTTTAAGCTTAGTTTTGATGTCCTTTTAATGGTACCCCCATTTCGTGTGATTATTTTTTACCCCTACCCTGGAATCGACTTTTCCCTCTGGCAGCCCTGTTTTTTTTGATTTATGAGTGGATATTACATAATTTTAAAGTGATGCTCACTCTTTCCACTCCTTCTTTTCTTTGGGAATAATTGATCATCTGTTACATTGGCGGGCTAGAGGCTGGTGCTCTGGAGGCTAAGGAATATGGGGACTCACTCTAGAGTCCTGGGATCCATGGGGAACACACATAGAGGTGAGCACACCCGGTTAGAGTAGGGCAGTGCAGGGAGGTTGAACCTGAGATGCTGTGGCTCAGAGCAGAGGGCGAGCTGCTCAGGCTGCGAACACTAAAATGGCGTCATCAGAGAGGTGCATTGGAGCTGTGAAGTAGGATTTGATTAGATGAAAATGTGAAGGGAGGGAAGGGTAATCAAGCAAGGCAATAATCAAAGCAACAGCTACACACTTTCCAGATGAATTTATCAACAGCCATCTTTGGGGGAAAAAAAAGGCCATAAATTGCCAAACATTAAGGAATTAAGCATGCCACCTCTCACTATTTGACAACAATCAGATAAAATTTCGAGGCGACGGAAAATCAAGAGCATGGTTCAGCTAATCATACTCTTATCAAATTCATATTTCATATTTTTCACATAATAGACGAGATGAAAGAAAAAATATTTTCCTCAAGGGTGGATGATGTGGAGTAAAGGTGAGAAGAGACCTAGTTCATTATGTCATCTGCCCAGTGGGATTTTATCTAAATAGCCTTGCGTTTGGAGCTTGCCCGGCCTCAGTCTGTGCTTTTGGAGCTGCTTCTAAATGCCCCTCCTCCAAGTTTAATACTGCTACCAGCAGGAAATCATCCCATTAGCGACAGCTCCCTTCCTCTCTCTGGTCATCTAGCAAGTGTCCCCGCACAAGGGCTGCATTTTCCTGGTGTGGGAACTTGATTCGGTTGGGAAGCAGGAACATCAATGCCCTGGGTTCTATCACTCACACAGAAGTGTTTCAGACCCTGACATGACAGCAAGCTGCTGGAAGATAGCAGGAGGTTAGGACCCCAGTTTCTGGGCACCTGTGTACAACACCTCTGCTTCTTACTTCAACCGTGAGGGGTGCTTAGCTTGTAATATTTTATTACTAATGCAGGTGTTCCGAGCCATCCAGGGTGAATTTGTCCTAGACTCTATGGGCCAGGGATAGAGCTCAATGGATAGAAAGTGTCCCTCGTATTCATGTGGTTCCAGGTTTGAACCTCAGTGCCGCATACATCAGAATGGTTCTAGACAATCCAGTCTGCTTACAGATGACCTGGTCCCACCCAGCTCTTGGCTCCTCTGGGAAGGTAGGTTTGGGTTTCAAACACAAAACTTTCATCGTGTCATTCTGGTAATGGCCACAGCATCCTCTCGGAGGTCTTGCCTATTTCCTAATGAATCTCCGACTTTGGTTCACAGGTTCATTTAAAAGAACAAAAGGGAAGCATTTAGTAAACTACAACTATGCTTTTCGGTTTGTGTCTCACAAGCTAATTGGGACAAATATGGGGTAGAAAATTATTCTTAATCCGAAACTCAAATTTAACCAGACAGCGTGAGTTTTATCCAGCAACCACTGTCTTGGACAGAAACCAGTACAGACTTCTGGTCCTGCGACTTCTTCCTCCTGAGCACACCAACAGCCAGTACCCCATCTAAATGGCCTCCAGATCATGCCCTACACCCCCTATAATTCTGCAGTGTGAGGCTGGTGGCTAGATTGGATGTTGTAGGGAATTTTAATCAGATAATATATGTACACCCAAGATAAATTGCCCGTATTAGTTTGTATTTAAACTATAATTGAATATGTGAAAAGAAAATCAGTGCAACGTATTGATGCCATCTGTGCCTCTAATTTTATGCTAGTGTTTTCATCTGTCTTAATTTAAATGAGATTGAATTTCCCACCTATATTTAATTTTGTTTCATTAATTGCTTTGTTTCCACTAAGATACCATCATTGTTGGCCATGAACTGAAGTGGCTTTAATAATTTGTAAACTACAAAGCAGGAATGATGTCTTCAATGAACCAATGATCTTGCTGGTTGCACAGCTACTGAAACCCGACACTTTACCTGCATAAAAAGACTGTGTGCCTTCCAAAATAACATTGCACCTCTCCAGGAATTTATTTCAACAGAATCCAAGGAATTCACTCACACTCACATACGCTTTCTGTGTCTATCAACCACCTCCTGCGTGACAGAGACTTAATGGGAACCAAGGAGAGAAAGAAATAAAAAGCATAGTGCTGATATTTTAAGCTGGCAAGAGAATCAGACCTATAAACAGATAATAACTGTGCGATCCAATAAGACACAATTTAAGTACTCTGGAGACATGGTAGGAAGAGTCTCGATCTGATAAAAACGAAGAGAAATGAGAGAGGAGGAGATGGAGCCAGAGAAATGAGCAACCGGGCAGCAAGGAACATTAGTCACACAACCCCATTTTCTACTCCATTGTTGCTTATGAAACACACTCACAGATTTACACACACACACACACACACACACACACACACACACACACACACTGGAAAGGAGCTGTGTGAGATTGCCATTCAACTGTAAAGAATTACAGAGCAGAATAAGACAAAAGGCAGATGAGATTTGGGAACTTCACAAAGAGGGCGAGAGGGTAGAGCATGGTCAACTCATCTGGTCTGGGCTTTAGGTTTATGCAGACTTGGCCTTGTGCATTTGTCTATGTAAACAATTGCAAACCACCCTGTTTTCTCTTCCATGTGTGTTTAATATTAGAAGCCTCAGGGTACAGTTGATGAACAACCATTCGATCTAATCCATGTGAATACTCCTTCCTATCTCCAGAGAACCTGAAATAAGACTGTGTCCTTTGTTTTGGCCTGTCCAGTGGAGTCAGGGCTGTGTCTCCCATTATAAGATAGTTCTCAGAGGAAAGAGGAATGGCTACTGGCAAGCTGAACTTGGCTAGGTTCTTTATGATCACACCTGCTGATCAACTACACATCTTCATCTGCTCTTCTTCCTGAATCCACCTTTCAGGATCACGTGCTCCCCTGGCTATAAAGCATTCCCCAGTTGCTGAGACCTCGTAAACCCCGGCCCACCTGCAGCAGCTCAGCCAAAGGGATGCCACACTCTCTCGGCTCACTGCATCTAACTCTGAGGCCAGGGTTCCCTCACAGAGCCTGCTCTGCTCTTGATGATCTCAGCTCACGCTCTGACCATTTTAATAAATAAAATCAACATGAAAATCCCTATCTGGGAGGCCGGCCATGTCCCTTGTACCATGGCTTGTTCCAAGGTTACAGCTAATACATGGTCTTTGACATTTTCTTTGTTCTCTAGGTCTTTGGCCAGCACTCAAGATGATCACAAATGTTCGCCTAGTGAGGTGACTACAATCTTCCTTCCCACAGCGTGTTCACCCTTTTGTGGTCCTGCCTACTTGCACGTTGTGTTCAGCATGGCTGAACTAAAAGCACTTGGGTTAACCTTTGTAATCATTCACAGCCCACTGCTTAATTAAATGCTGCTTTTCCTTTGTAGGATTCAGTACCCCAGCCAATGATCTAGCACCTTTTTTTGATGGTTGAGTGAATAGCGCAAGGAACTCTGAGTGGCCAGATGGCATTCCAAGTGTCCCAATTCTATGGCAACACTATTGTATTCATGGGCATAGGTAGTTTTCTAACTAGGTTCTAAGACTTCTAAGACTTAATACACATTGTGGTCCTAGAAAGAAAAGCAAAAAGGTTACCAGTCATTCATTAGGTTTAATTATATGAGATGCAGCCAGATATTATCTATGTAATGTACTATGTGTCATATTTTTGTCATATGATCATGAGAGTCATTGAACAACACATTAAATGACCTATGAGATACTCATTTAGCAAGACTACATCCCTTTCAAGAAAGGTTTTTATCTGTTAATCAGGTTTTAGCAATGGTGTGACTGACAAGGAAATAAGACTCAAGGGATGAATGGTTTCAGGTAGTGGAGAGGACTTCTCAAACCTTCCACCTCCTAGGTCCCCTGTGTTTCTCCAAATGCAATGATATAAATTTGTGGTTAGTAGCTAACATAGTGAAGTTAGCTTCTCAATAGTGGATAGTTAGATAAGCCTGGCAAAGAGGAATCCAAGTTGCTGGGCACTCTGCTCCTTCTACCAGCCATCTGCCTTTTGGAAGGACACTGGGAGCCTGAGGGAAATAGGATGATGGACTTTCCCAGATGGGGAAGGTTTTTCTCCTGACTCTCCCAAGCAAGAGAAGCACTGACACTCTTACCTCTGGGAGCTATTCCAGAAACTCCACCAGCATCCTTTCCAAAAGTCTTTGGTCACCAATGCTCTTGTTTCTTCCAAGCTCCTGGCCATGTGGCCAAGTTTTCAGTCACTGTCCATGAATCAGTTTAAAAACTCAGCAAGCTATTTCTCCTTCTAAATCAAATGGCCAAGGACAAGGGCTGTTGGATCTTCTTCACTGAGCCAATTTGCCTTCTCATTTGCTTTCAAGATCATCTCTACATAATTGCAAAATTACTTTTTAAATATGTCAGTTTACTTGAACAATTGTCAGGCTATCATACCCTATTATCTATTTTTTTTTTCATTATTGCCTTGCAACCTTTGAGACCACAGATGTGGGCTGAGGGAGAATAGCACACTTTCTAATATTCCTTGAGACCTTATTACCCATGAAGCCACCAGGATTCTTATGCCTCCTTCAAGATACTCCCCACCTCACACGACTCCTTGCCTTTTCTTTCTTTCTACTTAGAAAACAAACAGGTAAACAAACAACAAACCAACTGACCAGAATCTTAATAAAAGAAAAAGGACAGGAAAAGCACAAGAAAAAACAAACAGACACACACACAACCATAAAATGTAAAACACAAACCCAGAAACCATAATGTATAAGCAAAAGCCAGAAAGAAAAAAAAAACTCAGACAAAGTAATCTGAGACAAAAAGCCCACAAAAGTACCACGGAGTTCATTTTTTGTTGGACACAGTACACAATTATTAGATGCTTATGCTCATGCATGTGAGTCTTGAAAAATCGCAAACTGTAGAATGGCATTAAGAATTGGGAGAGGGGTTGGAGAGACAGCTCAGTGGTGAAGAACGTTTGCTACTCTTGCACAGAGTCAGAGTTCGGGACCCAGCATCAGCACCTGCTGCCTCGTGACTGTCTGTAACTCCAGCAACAGCAAGTCATACTTCCTTTCCTTTGCAGTACTGAGACACATGCACTTGCATGCACAGGGACACACACACAAAACTTTTAGAAAATATTTTTGAGTGAGCCACCAGGCTCCAGTGGCTAGTTCCAGACTCTGGTCACACTGAAGGTGGTGGTTAAAGTTAGCCATAAATCAAAACAAAAAGACGCCAGTGTGGGGAGGACATTGCAAGGAGCAGGAAGGATCATGAGGTGGAAGGGAGACAGGACACAGTGGGGCTGGGGGTAAACAAGATGCTTTGCATATATCTCTGAAATTGATGTGGGAGTGTCATATATCAATCTGTTGATTTCATTGGTTAAGCAATAAAGAAACTGCTTGGCCCTCATAGGTTAAAACATAGGTTGGTGGAGTAAACAGAACAGACTGCTGGGAGGAAGAGGAAGTGAGCTCAGACTCGACAGCTCTCCTCTCGGGAGCAGACGCCATGCTCCCCACTCCCGGGTAGACGTGATAGCTCTGCTCTCTGGGGCACACGCAATGAAGCTCCAACCCAGGATGGATGTAGGCTAGAATCTCCCTGGTAAGCCACCTCGTGGGCTACAGCAGATTATTAGAAATGGGCTAATCCAGGTGAGAGAGTTAGCCTAGAAGAGGCTAGATAGAAATGGGCCAAGCAGTGTTTAAAAGAATACAGTTTCCGTGTAATTATTTCGGGTAAAGCTAGCCGTGCGGGCGGCCGGGTGCGGGGACGCAGCCCCACCGCTCCTATTTCAACATGAAATGACTGAACATGTGTCAGCAATAAAGAAAAGAACTCTAAAGAACAAAAATCACCTGTCATTCTTAACTGCTCTGTCTTCGGTACCCAACCCAGTGTCTGCATTATAGTACTAGTGTTTGCTATTAAACACATCACATAAAAACAGCATAAGCCGCTGCATTTTAATTTCATATGAACAAATTGATTTTGATATAAAGAAGTCCTGTGCAATACTCAGGACATATTTGTGCTGGTTGGATTTTGTCACACAAATCTAGGCTTACCAGAGAAGAGGGGAATCTTAATTGAGAAAATACCTCTATTAGATTGCCTATAGGCATGTTTGCAATGCATTTTTTGATTAATAATTCATGTCCTTGGGTCTATCTCAAGGGTGGCAGTGCCACCCCTGGTCTGGTAGTCTTGGGTGATATAAGAAAGTAGGATGAAAGCCATGAGGGCCAAACCAGTAAGCAGCACTCCTCCATGGCCTGTACATCAGTTCCTGCCTCCAGGTCCCTGCCCTGGGTTCCCACTCTGACTTCCTTTGATGATGAAATACAAGTGAAGTCAACTCTTCCCTCCATAAGCTGCTTTTGGTCATGGCATTAAACAGAACAATAGAAACCAAAGACTTCTTTATGGTTAAAAATTGTTCTTCTCCTAAAATTCAAGTTTAATGAGTATCCTATGTTAGTACAGCAGGTAACCTAGCAGTTGGGTCTAAATAAGCGCTCCTGTACAAACAAACAGGCAAAGGAAATAATTCAAACCCCGGGATTCACTTAGTTTATATTCTAACTCGTTCACTTTATTGAGTTCTCCCCTGGGTGTAGTAGCTTGTGGTAGAGATGGCTATCTTTACCCTGGTCGATAAGCTGTGCTGTGGAGACCCAAGAACGTAAAATGTAAAGGCTTTGATGTAAAATTGAGAAATTGCAGAACAACCTCAAAACCAGTATGCATGTGTTGTGTGTGTGTGTGTGTGTGTGTGTGTCCTTAGATGCGAACAAAGTGAAGCAGATTGTGTCAGAATTATTTCTAAAAAGATCACTGCTCTGTGGGTAGCTAACTACCCACTAGCTAAATGACTGAAAGAGGATTATTAGGATTTCCAAAAAGATGAGTGGATCTAAAGATGGAGGTGATCTCTGTCCTCCTTACACTCAGGAATTTTTCAGGAATTTGGGTTAGCTACTTCAGTGTACAAATAGCTATGAAGTCTTTGGGGCTCTAGCACTTGGTATCTGTCTTTACTCAAAGGCGTGAGGGTTGCTGGTCATATTCTGTTCCATGCTCCCTTCAGAGATGGAACGTCAAGAGGCAACGACCCCCCCCCCCCGTAAAGGCAGCTCATGGCAGAGGGACAGAGGCTCTACTGGGCTAGACTCTCTCACTTTCACTCACGTGATTTTGGTCAAAATGAGTTCAAGGCCAAGTTCAACATCAATGAAGTCTGAAGGCTACTTTATTTGCAGAAGTGAAGAAGGGAAGAGGTTGAAAATAGTCAAATAATAACTGAATCTGTAACAGGCAGTCAACACTTGCAAAGGGCCTTCAAGCACTCTCGCTGAGACCTTGACTCTTCTCTTTGGAGAGAGGGGACAGAGAGTGACTTCCCCACGTGGCCTGGAATGTATGCAAATGGGGTAGCATGATGACAGAGTTATGCAAATGCTAGTGACGATTTGCACCATTTGCTAGCTCTGCCTGAGCTGTGGCTTCAGCCATCACCAGCCTGGCCAATACACACTGGCCACGTTAGCGCCATTTGCTGAAAGAAGTTGACATTTTTATCTGAACTGGTTTTTCTACTCAACTTATAATCAATGATGTTCCTGTTTCATCTGGGAGAAGACCAAGGCTGGGAGATTGGGGTGATTAGTATGGGAGCTATAGCAAGAGTGAAAAGAACTGGCGTCAGAACCCATGTGGACTGAGTAGGAACCCCTAGTCTTGCTTCTCACTGCCCCCTGCTCCAGGTGACTCCAGGTCCCCTCCCTCTGGAGGTTGTTCTCATCTGCCTTCCCCCAGAAGCTTCAGATGTACTCACAGATGTCAGTTATATAAACCTGGTGAGCAGGTTTATGAAGTGAACCAAGCCCCTCTTGATGGGAGTTTGGTAAAGGACTGGCAACCAAGATCATCAGAGCCCAGAAAAGCATCTCCTCTACCAGTTTTTGGGAAAGCAGAGCTTGCTTGCCTCCAGGCAGCCTGAGGAGTCTTCCTGCTGGCAGAAGAGGCTAGGCTGCTGTTGGCACGCACTCTGGTAGGCTCTCACAGCTGCCCTCAAGTTTCCCTACCTCTAGTAACATTCTATTTATTGAGCTCCTGGCTGTGCCCATGGCCTTGTCAGCTCCTGCTGAGTCAGTAGGGTGGGTAGTTAATTAAAGTCATGGTGGCGCTGTAGAAATGGAAGGCTGGGAAGGTAGCCAGTCTCAGCGGTCCTTGTTCCTGGTTCCTCTGCCAGGCCCCAGTGAACAGAACAACGCAGCCAGTCCCGGTGGGAGGCCTGTCCCACCTGGAATGTTCCGCTCCAACAGTGTGGCATTGAACTTTATGAAGCTGTGCTCTTGAATGGAGGGGATGCAAGTTCTCTATAATGAAAAAAAAAATCACTCTGCAGAGCCCGTAGCCATGGTTTGAAGTCAAGTTATGAAGCTACTGAATTGCATCGGGGACCAAACTCTACTTCTGGAGCGACACAAACAAGGGACAGTGGATGTGGAGAACCTGTATACTATTAGTTGCAGTTGTTAGATTGGACTTGGCCCCAGATAACACTCATGTAATTTGGATTAGGGTAAGTGGCCCAGGCCAAGGTGGAAGGATCCTTCTTGCCTCCTAAACCCCAACAAGAGCATAGGATGTGAATCATTCTTAGACAGCAGGCTGGGAGGTACCGCAGGTGGGTGCGTGGCCTGAGCTTGCCCAGGAATAGGGGCACAGGTGGGGAGGAACAAACACTGGGCCTCCAGGGTTGTTCTAACTAGTTAAGGTAGCCAGCTTGCTGGTAGATAGTGGTCTGCAACCAAAGCCTTACTGGTACTCATACAGGCATGTGGATGAGCAGAGTATCAACTCTTCCTGCTGGACACAGGCCAAGGAAGTCTGATACAGTGAGAGACAGGGAGTCCATAAGGGTTTTCCCCTATCAGGCCAGAAACCAGGATTGAAGTGTAACATGTAGCACTTGCCTGGAAATGGTTGACTTTTTCTGGAAGGTAAAGAGTGTTTGGAAAGTTTGGATGACACACAAGAATGTGTCTTTGCTCTCTGGAAACTTCCTTGAGCCTTCCCTGCTTACTGGGCCTCTTCCCTCCTACTGTTAGCTGAGAATTGTAGGGATCACCTCTTTGTGTCTTAGTTTCAATACACGAACATGTTATTCCAGCCCTGAACTATGACTTTGAGAATCAGTTGACCTGGTCTGCAGTTTTCACTTGGTATCCACAGGGGAACAACATAGGACTCCCACTGAATCCCGACAAACCAAAATCCTGCAATGTTTGTTTTTCACGGTACAGTTCTTGAGTCATAGTTACTTTTTCCTGTGCTGACAAAAGTTATTTAAGGAAGAAAGGGTTTATTTTGCAAGGTAAGTAGGAGTCATCATGGGGGGGGGGGGGCACTTGACGGAGGTGTCACTTTGTATGCATAGTCGAAACCCAGAGGGCAATGGTTGCTAGTGCTCAGCTCCTTTCTTCTATGTAAACAGTCCAGTCCAGGATCCAATGCCAGGGAGTGACGCCACCCACAGTGAGTAGGTCTTTGCACCTTGATTAACCCAATGAATATAATCCTCCCCAGGGATGTCCAAAGGCCTGTCTCCTGGGAGACACTAGATTTCATTAAGTTGACATTTGTGATAAACCATCACACTCCCTGTATATTTCAAATCAACTCTATTACTTGCATACCTAATGTATGCTTTATATACATTATATATTATATGCATAACAAATATGATATATTATATACAATCAATAATGCTATGTTGTATGATTTAAAGTATGTGGATTTAAGTTTTCACAGCTGTAAATCATTAAAATATATTTCATCTGCAGTTTGTTAGATCCACAGGCAGAATCCAGATGCTGTTGACTGGATTTGTTGACTCGTACTTGGGATTCTTTAATCGAATCTTTAGTCATTTTATTCTTCATCCACCTATGCACAGGGTGCTTATTTCTCTCACTCTGTCCTCCCTGAGTGATGTAAGTTTTCCATCATTTCAGTGGTATAAAGCAAAATTCTCAGCGTGTCCTCTAGTTCAGAAGTCAGGAGGTTAACCTACTTCATCCATTAGTACCTCATTAAGACTCTAAAAATGCAGTTCTTTCTGTCTGTTTTTTTGTCCATCATCACAGGAGAACAAACGATCCAGAGTACTGTGAACTTAGCCACCCTATTTATCCAGAATCGAAATGAGTAAATAAAGTAGCAAATTTGGAGCTTAACCACCAAGTAAAATGACAGCAATTGTCTCTGCACAGCCTGTGCTTAGACATATTGGCGTTTGGTATAAGTCTTAACTGATTTGTCTCTTATGTGAAATCACAAATAAAGACCATACTTAAGAAGCTTAAAATCCACAGTTGCTCTCAGTCACTCAGGGCAGCCAGAGTTCCCCCAGGAGAAAATTAACTGCTGTTGAAAAGAGAAACACGCGTGTGCCACTCTGCACAGGCTGCGGTATTTGGTGCCACAGTATTGATGCTTTTAATTTCTTCTTGAACAGGGATGGAAGCAAGGGCAGTTAGCTACCCATATTTCACGGTTTCAGCCTTTGCGATTTGGCAGTAGCTAAGTAACAGGGTGGTGATATTCTGACTTCAGAAGCCGTTTCTATAAAGGGAAGCTCTCGAGTAACGCTGGAAAGCACTTGACTCTCATGTCTTTCTTATGCCTTGATATTTTAGTAGAGGTGAAAGCTCTGGGTGGGGCATGAGATGCTGAAAGGCGGGGGCTGTCTATGTCAGCAGTCAGCACTGGCCAAGCCTTCTGCCAGCAGCGGACTTTGGGTATCCAGAGATGTCTTTGAAATATATAATATCTATGTTATATATGTGTGTATATATATAATGTTTAACACACACACATATATATACACATATATACTAACATGCATTCACTATACGTATTAATGGAATTCACTGATACATACATGCATTTCGTGAATTGTTCACTGTCATTGATCCTTGTATCTTCGACTGTTACCCTTCCAGTCCCTAGAAATCTCTCTCCTTTTTTCAGGGTTTTTCTTAGTTTTTTTTTTTCCATATGTGAGAATATTGTGTGCGGTCTTTGTATTTCCATCTTTATTTTTGAGATCTTTATCTCCTCTCATGGGACCTTCAGCCTTTTAGAACTATAACCCTCATGTTAGACATTAAGCCACCAGAGGGGCGAGGGGCCACAAATAGTATTTTATCTTCCTTTTTTTCTGTATTAGGTCTTATAAGTTTAGTTTGTCTTCTAGGATTTAAAAACATGCTATATAGGTTTATTCTCAAGGTGTTCCCAATTTTGTGGTTAATTGTAGGGACAAATATAATTCTAGAAACAAAGCAAAACAAAACAACATAGATTCTGTGGAATTCTGAGCAGTCTCTCCCATCACTCCTGCTTTCCACATATGACATTTAGCGTCCCCTTTACTTTTCTGGTTTTAGGCCTTGAGATGTTTATATCTCCCATCCGATGTAAATACTCTTATCAGATATATGAGCCATAGCTGGGTGGTCTAGAGAGCTGAGAAGTGACGACAAGATGGATCTAAGCATCTCTTTACACAGTTATCCGAGACATCACTGGGATGTCTTCATATACAAGAGCACTTATAAATTAGATGTCAGTATCACATAACTCTCTCTAACAGGTATTCTGATGGTGGGCTCTCAAGTGATTGAGGCACAGTTATTTAGTTTAAGAAGCTAAAACTGAGGACTTGGGGGACTGACTGGGGATAACAAGAACAGTTGGTTACTGCTGGGATTGCATGGTGGCTTGCTTTGGGGCAACGGATCTCAGATGGAACCATTTTGCTTCCCAGGGGCTATTTGGCAATTCCTGGAGAAGTAGGGTTGCACAATAGGGGACATCCTATAGTCTATAAGGCAGTCTTGCACACATGTGAACTCACACATGTGTACACACACATACACACACATCAGTAGTTCTGAGCTTGAAAGCTCATGGCTTAGGAAATGGTATTCAACCTCACAGAGACTTTCTGGGAAGAACAATAGGGAAGACAAAATTACTTCTACTTGAATTGAACCCCACCATACCAAGGAGGGCGTGCATTTGTTGGGGGCTTGCTTACATTCTAAATGAATTCCCCTCAGGGCTATATTGGAAAATGGAGCCGAGAGAAAAGCACTTCCTCTTGTAACTGGGGTTATTAAGCCTTTGTATCCTCTACCCTCAGCATTCTCCCTCCCTGTGAGCCCTTCTCTCAGGATAGAATTTGCTATTCTAATGAGATATCAGTACACACACTGGAAAAAAAAATGATAGCAGTGCAAAACACATTTGCCTTGAGTAAAATTAATTTAGGTGTATAAAATTTCAATTGAAATACGTCTTTTTAAAAAGTATATTTTTCCAGATTGTGACCTTGTAATAAATGTGGCTTCCATGGTATCCCTAGGAGAGAGTTGCCAAGGAAACCAATAGCCCTCCTCACTGCTGTGCACTCCATCCCATGGATTACCATTATGGCCCATCAGTCATTCTGAGAGTTAGAGACACCGTGGTGAACAAAATGATGACTTTATCTGTTTGTCCCAGGAGAGCAGTTTTGAGAAATAGATTTACCCAATGCCATCAGAAGATTATCGAATGACCCCTCCTGGTAATGAAACAGAAAATGGATGTTGCTCACAGTAATGCCACCTTGGAATACATTTCTAAGTCCTTAATACTGTTATTATAAAGATGCAAAATATGGCTGCCTGTATACTGAAAGACTACAGCACAATACTGACTCTCGGTGAGGCCAATTATAGACTGGCTAGCCACAGTCATTGTTTGGAGCATGGTGCATTAACTAAAATATAACCCCTGTATAGTTTTTACAAAAGCTGACTAAAAGAAATCACGAAATTCTCCCACAGACCGCCAGGCCCAAAATGTATTTTTAAGGAATTTCTTTTATTAGTGTGATTATATTTGGAACAATTCCCCCAAACAAAGGCTAGAAAAGGGTTTCAGTCAACGTGACCAGGACTTCAGAGTGATGGAAGAACCAGCTGTTAGCAACTGGGGCAGTCCCTGTGGTAGGGATTATTATAAGGATGGAAAGGTGCCTCTTAGGACCAGCAGGGCTGACATGCTAGTGGGACCAAGACATCACCTGAAGCTACAGAAGCTCAAACATGGAGTGTGCTAGGTTCTTAAAGAATGAAGGTTCCCCAGCTTCTGTCTGTGATGATTTCAAGTTGATTTGTTTGTTTGTTCTTTTCCTGACTACCCACCAGCTTTGTGGTGTTTGTTTGCCCCATATCTAGGCCTTCTAGGTTCTGCCTTTGTACTCAAGGCAATCCCTCAACTCCCTTATGGGGGGGGGGGGTGACCTTAGCTCTTTTGTGCCCTAGAACTTGTTTTCTGCCCTCCCCATGTACATACCAAATACCCCTCCAGCACAACCCTGACCCCTCTGCTCACCTGCTCCTGGCATAGGCACATGGACTGTGTTTTTTGCTTGCCCCAGGCCTATGAACCAGCTCTGCTTCAAATCCAGTGAGCCTCTTAGCCATTGGTGAACTTAATCTACTTGTATCTTCTTTCATGAGATGGTAACCTGTCTTAGTTTCCCTGTTCCTGTGATAAGCATCATGATCAAAGGCAACCTGAGGGGATGTGAGAGAATGCAGTCATCATCAAAGGAAGCCACGTGGCAACTTAGGCAGGAACCAGGAGGCCCAAATTGGATCAAAGCCCATAGGAACTACTGATAACTGGCTTGCTCAGTCTGCTTTCTGATACCACAAGGACCACCTGCCAGGGGTGGTACTGCCACAGTAGTCTGTCCCCATTCAAGACCAAGAAAATGTCTCATAGACATGCTTAAAGGCCAATCTAATGGAGGCAATTTCTCTGCTCTGTTTGGGTCTTCTCTACTTTCTGTCAAGTTGACAACACACCAAAGAGCAGTTGTTCTTACGGGAGCAGCCTTGCTCCATCACAAGTTTCTCTTCTGAGTTTTCTTCTCATCCTGACCATAAAAAGCTGTATCTTTGTGCATATTGTGGTCCTCCTGCTGAAATTACTTCATGGGGCCTGCTTTTTGGTTATAGCCAGAATGATATGCTTTCCCCCTCTGCTCTCCCAGCGCCCTGGAGTTGATGACAGATCATAAACATAAAATCTAGGCAATTTGTCTTGTTGCTGTGAGCAAAATCTCCGAACGGATGAAGGCTGTAGAAGCTCTCACACGTTTCCTAGAGCCTGGTCTCTGAGGGGTCAGAGGTGATGGCTTTACAGACACGTAAACTAAAACAAGCAGAGCTTTTCTAGGCTCCGAGGAAATGCAAATGCTCTTCAGACAGGAAGTCTCCTTCTTTTCCGACAGAGCGCAGTGGTTTCTAAAATTGTTATTACATCAGAGCCCCAGTTCTGTGTTCCTTAGCAAAATAGCATCATTTTCTCCTCTCTGATCCATAAATATCAGTCTCTGTGTCTATGTATACACATTTCCTCTTCCGTGTGTGTGTGTGTGTGTGTGTGTGTGTGTGTGTGTGTGTGCATTTGGGGGTGCACATGCATGTGGTGAAGTTGCTCTTACATAACACTTAGCATGTATGGTATCTTTGTGTATTAACTCATTTAATCTTAATCACACCACCAGACGGGTACAATTAACACTCCCATTTGCAAATGAGAAAATTAGGGCCATGTGGGCTTGGTTCATCTTGCTCAAGGCAGTACGGTCAGTTGGCACGTCTCAGTTCACCTGTGCCAATGTTAGGGTTGGCGCCACTTGCACCTAAAGCAAGAGAAGATAAGGAGTTAATGAGCTCGCGGTCCTAGGGATGTGTCTCTTCGTTGTACATGATTCAACGTAGAAGCGTGAAAATCACAAACATGATGAGCTCTGTTATCTCATTTCTGTTTAGCCTGGTGGGGTGGAGGATTGAAAATAAACACCAAGTCAGGCTTTCCCTGCCCTTCCCCCTCTTCCCAGGCTGATGCGTCAATTTCTTTCCAGATATCACATCTCTCTCACACAGGGAAGGCTGAAGAAGGCAAGAATATAGTGTCCAGGGGAATGGTCATTCTGAGTTTCAAATCACAACCAGTTAGAGGCATTGCAAATAGAACAAGGGGGTGGGCAGGAGAGGATGGCTTTATAATTAACAAAATTATAATATTTCTGAAAGTAGACTGGGCTCCTGAAAAGACACATATTGGTAGAAATCACAGAAGCTAGAACTGACCTGGCAAAGCTTTGCATTGGACAGGCCTCTGCAAAGTAGAGGAAAAGACATACGTTTTTCCTGCTCCCCCTTAAAAAATTCCCATAAAGTTAGTGGCTTAATTTAGTCACTGATCAGCAGCATGACCATGGTTAGGCAGTTATCTTGTCTGCTACAGCCATGGAACTGTGGCAGCTGGAAGGCTGGTGTCAAGAGTCATCTAAGACTAAGGCACTTACATACCAAACAAAATGCTGGCATTCCAGTGAGGACACAGATGGGTGGCATTTAGCTCTGCTGTGTGGCTATTCGGGCTCATCACAGTTTGGAGGCAAGGTTACAAAGGAGACCAGCGGCAGCTTCACTACCTCTTCTAGCAGGGACTTAGAGATCTACTGTGTCCTACTCTTGGAGACCACCGCCAAAGCCTTCCCAGTTCTAAGGGGAGGAATACAGTCCCTGTTGTTGATGAGCGACTCCAAACTCATCCTGCAGCACAATAACCCTGGACTCCAATACATCTGTGCATTTGTCTTTGGAAACTAAAAGTCCCTCCCTCCTAGAATGTGATTTGTGGATTAACTACCTTGAGAAGAACGGAGCATAGGAAGGCACTAAAGGACCATTGAGCCTGATCTAACGACCCAAACAACCTTCAAACATGATGAGAGTGTCTGAACCAAGGAAGGGGGATCAAAACAGCAGGAAATGAATTCAAGATTTGCATTCCTAGTTTAGCAGCAGGCTAAATACTGATGACTCTGAAGACAAAGGAAGAAGAGTAAGGCGGGCACAAAGGAACAGGGTCATGGGCTCTAAGGAGAGTTACTGGTTAGGAGCACTTACTGCTCCTCCAGAGCCTACCAGTTTGGTTCCGATCACCCACGTTTGGGCACCTTGCTAATGCCTGTAACTCCAGGGGATCTGACATCCTCTTCTGACTCCCATAGGTACCTGCACAGCATGAGGCATACAGACACAGACACGCACTTGAAAGTAAGGCACATGTTCTCCTGCAAAAGCACAGTTGCCCTTAGGGGAATATGTTTCTATTTCTTACATGTATCCTCCAAGTACCCACCAACCCTTGAAGTCCCTACTGGGAGTCAGATAAAGGTGGAGTTGCATGTTTGTTGCTATTATCTTAAGCACTCATTATTTCGAATGGATGTCTGGGCAGAACAGGACCACTATGTGAAATAAAACCCTGTGATTGACTTGCAGTTAATACCTCATTTTGGTAATAAAAGAAAAGTAGAATGTTGCCTATGTTTCTGCAGAAAACCATGAGACAGCCTGTTTTAGACATAGGCTGTAACCAACACAAGGTTTCTCTCGGACACACACATCACTGCCTTCTTTCCTACAGCAGCCATGGGATGTATTCTCTCCTAAGTGTGTTGGGAAACAATGGTACCATTTCCATAGGCCATCACATGTCAATGGAAACAGCCCATACCCATTGTATTCCGCTTCTTCCTTCGCATAAACATGCATGAAAGGGCACTTGCTTTGCAATCAGACAGTTCTCAGTTCCAACTCTGCTGCTTTCCAGTTGCCTGACCATTAGCAAGTGGTTTCACCTTTCTGGGCTTTAGCTGTCTTCTCTGTAAGATGCTAATAAGGGCTTATGTCATGGGTTTTACTCTAAAGATTAAATGCAGCAGCAAGATGGTAACACAGAGCCCGACACATCTTAGGTGTTCAATGAATTGTCACGACAGCTACTATGTATGAAAGGACCAAGATGCCACACTGTTTAGCTGTCCATTGCTCCATTCCTAACAGCTGGCATCGGGCATCCAGCATGTTAGCGAGCACCTCCACTGCCTGCTGGCCATAGTCAGGTCGCATCCTTTCATGGCTCGGTGACTTAACATTTAGAAGATGGAACGTTCACAGTGAGAGCTCGTTGAAAAATAAGTCAAGCTCCAGAGAGCACTTCAGCGCAAACCGGCTTAGATGCAGGTGACTTTCTCAGCTCTGCCTGCCAGCTGGACGGCTTTTGCATTCTGCCCAAGCAAAACTCCTCTGTCCCAGAGGTTTTCGCGAATTTGCCAGTGCTGAATGCCTGTCAGAAACTCGGGGAGAGATTAGCTTTGAAAAGCTGACATTTTGGTACATATCAAAAAAGCCCGGAGCAAACGGGGGTCTAAGAAACACTTGGAAGGTCTTCAGCAGGGTCAGTGAGAGCTGTCACCAGACTCAACCTTGCAACTAGCAGGGGAAGTACAGAAGGTCATCTGGGCCATCTAGACACTAGCAAGCTTGCAGCCCTTGGAAACACCCAGATGATTGGATTTTTTTTTTTAAACTCCTCTCTCTCTCTGTAGCCTTCTATCAGATAGCTCAACACAGCCCAACTTAACGCATTCCTACAGATATGTCAAAATGCAATCTCTTCCTCAGCGCTTTCCCTGATAAAGGAGGAGGGTTTCTTTCCACCAACGGCTGTGGCTGCTTCTCTTTGAGCACCCCAAAGGGGACAGGTGCTGTAACGGACTTTCCACCAGGATTGCATTTGATCATCTACGGGGCAGAGAGTAACTGACCAACTATGGGCTGTCAGTGATGGGGTACCATATCATCACTGAGCCCCCTAAGTTTCAAAGAAGGAAAGTGAACTATGCCAAGTCCTTTGAGGGGCGGGTGGGAGAGTCAGAACCTGTATGAGCCCACTTTCCACATTTATTTCCAGGAAATTGTAGTTCCCGGGGGTGGGGGGATGGAGGTGTCCATAGTGTCAACTTGATGAGATTTAGAATCCTCATTTCCCAAAAAGACACCCTGACTTTAAAGAGCTTTGTTAGTTCTTGTTATTAATATTATATATTGCATTATAAGACATGGCTTTAGGCAGAACATTTCTGCCTTCACTTCCATGAATAGAATGCCAGAAATAGAATTTTGAAGGTAAGGGTTACAAATCTTCTCAAGACACTTGAATTGCAAGAACTCAACTTCTTCTCCTAGAGGATAGACATCTTTGCTTAGAATTCCTTCCAGCTGTGCCAAATGTGTCTCTGGAGGCACTCACCTTCCAAAACTGAATATTGTCTTTTTTAACCTGATAGGTTCAACGAGTGAGGTGAAAAACTGTTTAAATGTTGTTGTGGTATATCTTGGCATTAGAATGCCTTTTGCTCCTTCCCGTTTGTTTTGTGTGAAATTATGCTTCTCCTAACTTTCGAAATGAACTGCCGATGTATGAAGGACATAAAAGCCAGAAGACCATCCGAGCTGTTGTGAGACTGACTTCTCGAGATGACTTGGATGCTCTACCTGTGGTGTCACAACAATATGGCTGCCAAAGAAAGCCTGAACAGGACAACAATAATAGACATGATAACACAGAAAGGGAACATCTCAAGGGGCCCCACTTCGACACAAAGAACTACGGGTGATAAAGGAATGTTGGGTGTGGGAGAAATAATCTTTCCAGGGAAGTGCACGTTAACAGATTATCCAATTTCTCTCTTTTAGCTTGAAAAAAAGATCTTTTCAGTCTTATTTCTAGATATGAATGTTATTTCCATCTATCTCTTAGTATTTTTCATGTTTTTTTTTTTAAGCAAACCCACTTCTGGGTAAAGTCCCACGATATATGACTGGCATTTACTAGGAAATTATCACTTACATTTTGCTTCCTTCTTTTTTAGGCAATTCTGTTGCCGCTATTGATTGTGCATTTTAATACAGTGCCTTGGTTCGAAGGCAGTCATAAAAAGGCACAACCACCCACATAAATAATGAAGAATAAATTGTTTTCCTCTTACTTCATTTTTCAGGAGGAGAAATGCTAATTGTTGCTCAGGCATGAAGCATATCCTGTTTTGAGCCAAACAGGTTTGATTTATAGATATTGGGGGCCAAGCTAGAAATCAATTGGAGTGTTGAATTATTAAACTCTGCTGTGTTCCAAGTAGCTATGCGCGGTATCTGACATCTGCAAAATGAATTCTAACCCAAAGTATTTCTCTGAGTTGTTAACCAGAACTCAGTGACATAGACCAGCATAACTTTGCAATGCAAAAGAAAATGCCAGACGAACTCCTGCAACCGCGCACTATTTATCACAGTTGGTTGAAGGGGAGAAATGCATAATTTTTTTTGATCCAGCTGACACATTCAATTATCTCTAAAACTTTCTATCGCAGTAGTCCTTCCCAGCCATTTATTGGGGACAAAAATGTAATCCATAATTATAGATATTTCATGTGCCCTGTATCAAACATTCAACAATCCTGTCCCCAGGCTTCCTGTCTACCAGACGAATGGAGAAAAGAAAATAAATGCTTAGCAATCAAGATTTGCAAAGTGGTCATGAGGGGCCGTCAAGGCACTGACAGCTGAAAACAAGGGGGAGAAATGTGTGCAGCCTAGCCTGGGGGCTGGGTTTGCAGAGGAAAGGATTTGGTATGTAATCATGGATTTACGGATGTCGGGGACTGGATGGAGCTCTGTGGGCATTAATTTGGTGCTTCTACTGGATAGCTTTTAGCTATAACTTAGCAATAATGAAGAGAATTCTCCCCCAACTGTGTACATGTCTTGAAGATGTGAGATGATCCGAAAAATGAGAGGACAGGCTTACGATTTCCTTGGTTACTAATGGATTTTACCAAAATAATTGTGGATTCTTCCCTGAATACGTAGAAGGCAACTAATATTGTCTGAATTCTTGTAATGCTAATGAGATACTGTGGATGGTTAACAATATATGACAATTATTTATATTCCTCCTCCAGCCCTTGGAAAAGGCAAACTGTCAACTAATCTTGAGATATTTACCAATGTTTGCCAGACATGCAGACTACACATAGGGTATGTGATATGTGGTTCTATGCAGATATGTGATTAGTTACGTTTCAACATGTATGCACCTGCATTTAAAGGCCAGAGATTGACATTGGGTGGGTTCCTTGATTGCTCTTAGCCTTATTGTTAAAATACAGGATCTCTCATTGAACCTGGCGCTCATTGATTCCGTCATACTGCCTGGATAATGAACTCTAGAAATTTGTCTGTCTCTGCCCCTTTCCTCACTGTTGCTGGAGCTACAGATGCAAGCTACAATGCCTGGTATGTATGTGGTGCTGGAGATCTGAACTCAGAACCTCATGCTTGTCTGGTGGGCACTTTACCAAATGAGCCATCTCCAAGGTCCTTATCTTATATTTGAAGGGGCTTTGAAGTGTTTCTTTTGGTCTCTTAATGGAGACAAAGAATAGAAATGGTCAAGCCAGGTGACATAAGTTTTCCCTTGATGTTTGTTGTAGTTTTGATGGTAACCATTCATGAATGGTTCAGGGCACTTCTTTCCTTCCTGTAAGCCCTCAGAGAGATGAGAACTAGCAAGAAGATTGTATTTCTGAATAAGACCTGACAAATACCTTTCTTTTCCCTTCACCTGATCGATCCCAGCCTCCACACCATGAGTTCTGTGTTTAGAATTCTAAGAAGGGATACCTAAGACATAGAACCTGCTTGAACCATCTTCATTGTCTGGCCCATCACAAGCCAAGAAGATCTATTGTGAATTTCAGTGCCAATACCTATGAGCTCTTTTTTGGTTGAAATTATTTTGATCCTTGCATTCCCTCAAACAGACATTGTCAACCTACTGCATCAAATGCTTTTCCATTCTACTGAAAATGCATGACACTGGCTGTTATGAAGCAAAAAAAAATATCATTCATTTGTGGAAAATGTTTAATAAAATAAAGAGAACTTAGCAGAATGTCTTTTCTTATTCAGATTAGTCAAACTGAAGCCAGAAAGGTCTGGGAAGCATCAAGAGGTTAAATAAGTTAGCTAAAGTTAACTAAGGAGTGAGCTGTAATTGGCCACTCATTTATTTTCTGATTTTTCTATTTCAAAGCTAGCAGGAGGAATTTGCACAACCGAGGTTATTGGTTCTGAAGTCACCATTTAAAAGAACTCATAAAAGTTACCAAGTCATAGAAGAAAGATTCACATTGTTTAGTATAAAGGAAAAGTCAGTTGTTTCTGGTACTCAATCAGCAATAAAAAAGCAAAATTACAGAAAGGAATCAGTGATTGTCAACCCAACAGTTATCATCATTGTGTGTGTGTGTGATTGTATATGACTGTTACAGTGTGGTAGTTAAAATTATTGCCAAGCATGTTGGTGTAGATCTATAATCCAAGCTACTCATGAGGCTAAGGCAGGGGGATCATAGGTTCAAAGCCTGACTGGGCTACAGAACAAATTATAAGCTAGCCTGGGAAGTATAATGAGACGTTATCTTAATATCTATCTATCTTATCTATCTATCTATCTATCTATCTATCTATCTCCATTTGTTTTATTTAATAAAAGATATGGGGATATAACTCAGTGATTAAGTGCCTCCAAGCAAGTGTGGGGTCCTGAGTTCAATTGGCAGTAAAGAGAGAGAGAGAGAGACAGAAAGAGAGACAGAAACAAGAAACAGAGAGGGGGAAGGGAGAGGAGGAAGAAGAAGAAAAAAAGAAGGGGGAAAGGAGGGAAATAATTATTGCTGATTCAATATTCACACCTTCCATCAATTTGCTGTCAACTCAATTTTCCCTGACCCACAGATGCTGGAATTGCCATGTGGTTTGCTTTGACCAATGGCATGCAAGTCCATGTGACACTAGCAGAGACCTTAAATGTGCTATTGTCTTTGTCTTTCCTGGCTCTCCAATGACCCAGTGTTTAAAGAGAACAGCTCAGGCAGTTAGAACTGCTTCTTGTTCACTGCATGTTCCTGAAATAAACACATAGAAACAGAGTCTTCTTCTCAGTAGCTGGGAGCTAAGCCCAATTCAATGACAGCTTAAAACAGAGTTGCCCAGTCAAGCCCACAGTAACAAAATCAACCTGCAGAGATTTAAAACAAAAGAACACATATGTCTGTCTTTGTAATGCACTGAGTTCTGGAGTAGTTGGTGAGACAGCCTCACTCTGTCAATAGCTTGTCATTTTGATAAGTTACCAGTGGCCAGGATGTATATGCCAAACTCTGATGACAAGATCAACAGGTAGGTGACATTCTTAACACTGTCCTAGAGATGAGATAAAAAGTTCTGAAGGATTGGTAAGCTTACCCAAGAAGCTATAATAATGGCAGTTCGTGCACATAGCTTTAATCAATCTTATTCATTACGATGTCTTTGCTATGGCTCAACTGTGTTCACATCTGACACGGGAGAATTTAAAGTCATGCTTGGTGCTTGCTGAGGAGGTTATGCTTTCAGCAGGAAACAAAACAACTGTGACTCAGCCCTTCTATTTCATTTCAACTGGTACCACACATAAATTGTTAAGGGTTGTATTTCAACCTCCGCCAAGAACACGGCTGACTCAGCTCTTGGAAGTCCGTCCCAAGAACTAATTGGTAAAGAATTCTCCTGGGGAGACAGACAACACAGCAACTTCTCAGATGACTTCCAAAGTAAAAATGACAAAATGGGGCAGGTATGTCGTGGCCATGGAAACCCAGAATAAGAACACAGCTCTGCTGTCTGTTGTCCCTCTTGAATTCTCTGTGACCGTGGACATCATTACTGTATGACATATCTATAAATTCACAAGGGGCAAGGGAAGCCTGAAAAGATATTCCTTTTTTTTTGAAGTATTTTATTTTATTTTATTTATTGAGCTCTACATTTTTCTCTGCTCCCTCCCTACCTTTCCCCTCTCCTTCAACCCTCTCCCAAGGTCCCCATGCTCCCAATTTACTCAGGAGATCTTATATTTTTCTACTTTCCATGTAGATTAGATCTATGTATGTCTCTCTTAGGGTCCTCATTGTTGTCTAGGTTCTCTGGGATTGTGATTTGTAGGCTGGATTTCTTTATTACAAATGAAAGACAGCTTTTTTCCCTGTTTCCTTTAGTGTTATGCCGTCTTTTCGTGTGCTTACCCTTGGGCTTCAAAACCACCTCAGTCAGTGTCTGAAATCTCAGTTTCTTACTAGGCAGAGAAAGACTCTTGGCTCCAACTCTCCCCACCCTCATCCAATGACATGATTCCTTCTCCTTTCCCCCTCTTCTCCAAACTTACAGTAATGGGCAGTGTCCTAAACTACGAGGAATGGACTGGGTTCTCTCACTTCCTTAGTTATAGTAAGGCTATTATATTAAAAAGAAAAAAGGAAAGAGAATAGTTTGGGGCATCTTTTATAAGCGATAAGCTCTAGGTGGCGTCTTCCATGTGGAACGAATCTTCTTATCAGCAGGAAGGAGGTAGGAAAGGATGGCCAGTAGAGCTCAGTACCCAATGGTATCCAAGGGAACGGAATCCCCTGTCCCCTGAAAGGGACAAAACTCACAGTAAAACGAGACTATTGAGCCATGTGAGAATCTGGGAGAGAAATGCTTTGGTGTGACCACAGAAATACGTCAAAGTCAGGTGAGATGAACAGTGGCAAGAGATGCGGTAGGAGAAGGTTAGGGGAGCCTATTGTCAGATGCACTTAGGACTTGAATTTGGGGCTAGTTACCTTTCTCACTGCTGTTACAATACGGTTGGAAAAGATGGCAAAAGAAGGAAATATTCTAGCTCACAGCTTCAGTAGCAAAACAGTCTTTTTACTAATTCCATTTTCTCAGCAAATAAGAGTAGTTGAAACTGAAAATGAGGATGGAGGTTTGAGGGGAAAGCAGGAGCTGGTGGTCAGCTGGGATAGTTGGATTTGATAAGTATAGCACGGAGGCCTTGATAGCAGTAACCTCAGTGCCCACAGACCAGAGCATCACAGTCAGCCTGGCGTGGGTCTCTGCTGTCACACTCAGTATGACCATGGTAGGCGGGGAATTGGATTTACAGGTGTGAAACGGAAGCGGGACAATGGGTTGAGTCGACAGTCTCCTTGGCAGGCAGCAGTGTAGAACAATAAATTCCCCTATTTCTAGGCATTTTTATAAATCCTGTTACCTAGTATGATGCGTTCCTGTTTAAAATAGGCTAAGTGCTGCTTAGGTGGAAAGGAGCTGGTGATGAGTTTCATTCTTGATATGAATTATATTATCATCATTATATTTCATGCTACTATGAGCAGAATGGCATTGCAGGCAAAATGTCTGAACCTTAAGCGACAATCAATGACAATAATCCAATTAAATCAAGGTAAGTATGCCTTGTAATATGTAATAATGCAAAATTCATTATGCAATAATGAGTATTACAGATATACTAATAAATAGTAGAAATCTAACAAAGCTCTCTATCAAACTCCACAAAGCACAAAGGTCAAAGTCGTGGAGAAGCAACCCTTCCTTTCTCAGCATCGACCCCACCAACAGCCCTTTCTTCCAACCAAGGATATTTCTTCAGGATACAGTCTGCTCAAACTTCCTCTGCTTTTCCTTTGTCTCTCTGTCTTATTTTATTTTCATTCATCTTATTTCTCTTTTTCCCCTTCTCTCCCTCCTCCTATCACTGTTCCTTCTCTCTCTTATCTGTTTTCTTTTACTTTTAAAATTCTCAGGCACCATAAAAAGGGGGGAAAAAAGACGCCTCGGTTTTATAATGCCGCAGCCCACCTGCGTTAAGCCCACCGCCTCTCCTCCCCTTTCTTCTCCTCTCAACAGTTCTGATTATATCATTTCAGAACTTGGAGAGTAACCATGGTAACTGTCTTCCAACCTTTTCCTTTGAAAATAATCCATCCTACCCCGCGAGAATCACCTGCAAAGTAGCCATCCAGCTGCCTTTGTTCTGCTCTGTCTGGTCTTCACCCATTATCTGCCATCAGAGTGAGGTCAAGAGCCTTTTCGATGACCTGTGAAGGGGAACAGCATCCTCAGGGGCTGGTCCAGGACTGGGCTGCAACCTGCATACTCCTTCTACACGCGCAATAGATGGACTGAGACGAGGAATAGGGCCATTGTGAAGTCTTTCTTCAAAAACACCCGGATTTCCTTTAAACTGTGCCCAGCTTTCAAGGTATAGAGTTCAGGTCTTAGAACTTGAAAAGTTCTGACTGTCACCAGTGAGAATTTCCGTCTGCATTGGTTTTCCGAAAAGCAAAAGAAGTGATACTAGTCTCCTGCCACTTAAATGAGGCCATGTTCATCACGTTTGGCCCAAGGGATACTTGTCAGAATTGGAAAGCTGTGTTTATTAATGGAGAGGAAGGCTAGTCATGATTGCTCAGTTACTGGATGGGTTCTGTCTTGCTTACCCCTACCCTACTTCCTCCCTTCCAATCCTCCTGCCTATTACTGTAGTAGAATCTTCATTGTTGGACCCGCATTTGTCTTTTCATGATAGCTATAGAAAGAGATCACAGATGACGAAACTGGTGGTGACAGTGACCTGGATAGAGAGGGCACTAGTTCATCTATATGCCTCGTTTTTGTTGCTGTTGTGTTTGTTTGTTTGTTTTTGTTTGAAAACTATAGGGGCAGACATTTATTTTCCAATCATCTGTTTCTTCTCAGCAGCAACCACAAATTTGATATTAGGATCATTTGGTGCTGCTCTGGGGAGTATCTGCATGCCTATGCTGGCAAGAATCTTTCCAATCTTGAGTAGAGTCTCAGGTAGACCCAGAGATAATAGTTAGGGACTCAAGAAGTTACCTTTCCCTATAAATGATAGAGATATGAATAATTTACATTGATATGGATTTTGTTTTGGTGATTTAAATTTGGGGTCAATTTTGTTGTATGTGTGTGTGTTTCTGATCTTGATTAAGGAACTGTGATTGTGTAGTTCATTTAGAGATGTGGTGTATAATTAGAAATATAGGTTGTTAATGGATAATCATCGATAATAGTAAAGCTTGTAGTCATGTTAGTTAGATTTTCTAGATATATAGAGATATATTTTAGATAGACATTCTTCATGTCTTTCAAAGATTACAGAATAGGACATTTAATGTTTTAATAACTGAGGACTTTTCATGACAATGAGACACTCTGCTCCTGGCAGCACCAATCTACTTCAAGAGGAAGATGGGCATCGAAGAGGCACCTTATGGAGTTTGATAGCCATTTGGGCAAGAAACTGCTCTTGCCTGGACCATTGCATAAACTGGACACAGAGAACCCGCAGAGAGAGGACTACTGAACTTGCTTAAGGTGAGATGATCTTTCGGGGTTCCTGATTCATGAAAGAGTCTGTGAGACATTCTGCAGGACACAACAGATAGTGACTGAACTGACTTTGAATTTTCCTGCTTTATGAAAATGTCTGCTGGATACCATGGGCCTGAAGGCTGAAGATGGATGCCCCAACGGTACAGAGGAACTTTGGGTGACTGTACAGGCAGCGAGATGTCTCTGTTATTTCTAGAGTTTTAAAAGTTGCTTACTTTTTGTTTGCTTAGGTAATATTGTATCTTTCTGCAGTCTTTGGAGTTGAAGAATAGATAGATAGTTATAGTTATAGTTTTCCATTGTTATGATAAAACATAAGGTAGATATAAATATTGTAACTGTAATTCTTGCTTAATAACTGTTTTGTTATATGTAATTTTGCTATGTTAAGGTTAAAGCCTTCCTTTTTTTGTTTAAACAGAAAAAGGGGAAGTGATGTGGGAGTGTCATATATCAATCTGTTGATTTCATTGGCTAAGTAATAAACAAACTGCTTGGGCTCATAGCTTAGAACATAGGTGGGTGGAGTAAACAGAACAGAACGCTGGGAGGAAGAGGAAGTGAGCTCAGACTCCACAGCTCTCCTCTCAGGAGCAGACGCCTGAGAGAGATGCCATGCTACGCTCTCCCGGGCAGATGCACGCGATGAAGCAAGCCGCCAGGTTAGACATGCTGAACCTTTCCTGGTAAGACCGGTGCTCACAGATTATTAGAGATGGGTTGATTGGGATGTGAGAATTAGCCTGTAAGGGCTAGAGCTAAAGGGCCAAGCAGTGTCTAAAAGAATACAGTTTGTGTGTTGTTATTTCGGGGCATAAGCTAGCCAAGCAGGCGGCCGGGGTGCTGGGAACGCAGCCCCGCCGCCCATATTACTACAAATGGCGCCCAAGGTGGGGCTCGAACCCACAACCCTGAGATTAAGAGTCTCATGCTCTACCGACTGAGCTAGCCGGGCAGGCAGCTGGGGTGCTGGGGACGCAGCCCCACCGCCCCTTATTACTACATATAAAAGAAAGAAAAACTTTGATTTTGCAAACCTTTTATTAAGATGAAACTAAGTAAGAAGTAACTAAATGAGGGGTCAACTCAGGACTATAATTTTTTTCTATAATACTGAATCCATTTTCCTGATGTTGGCCAACAACTTTTAGACTCCTTCCTCTTGCCTCCACAAAGTGAGGGGCAGTTAAGAAAGCCTGTGGTTGTTCCAGTGAGAGCTTCCAGAGCCACACAAGGGCAGGCTGGCATAGTAGCTTATGCCTATAATCCCAGTACTCAGGAGGCTAAGATAGAAAGGTCACGGGTTTGAGGTCATCCTGTACTGCACAGGGAGACTGTCTCAGACAACAGCAATAACAAAATTACCAAGCCTGACTCCCTTTCCTGCTCCCTCGCGATATTTCAAGCCCAGCTTTAGAGGCATGCCCTGACTTCCCCAGAAATCATGCGTGATTAACCTTCTGAACTTCCGTGTGCATGTGGTAGCATCAGTTTTGACATCTGCACTTAACCTGGGAACAGAATCACCTTGATTGTGCTTAATGTCTATAAAAATTTGTGTACAACAGGATGAGGAAAGATTCTTCTCAAGCAAGTGAAGGGTAGTTCTAATGATAACCCCACTTGTCACTGCATACAATAGAGAGAAGCAGACAAGACTGCACATCACTTAGGTTCTATATTTCCTCAGACTTGATCAACCATCAAGTAGTAGACAGAGGTACCCATACAAGGATAAGCGAAGTTTCACCAAAGGAAGATTTCAAAACGTCATGCATATCCTCTGGTCCATTTTCCATCGCATGATGGAAGCTGATTAAGTAGAAGATAAGCAAAGCATCATGGAGGAAAACAGACATGGCAACTGGAGTGAACTATGGAACAGAATGTGTAATCAGAAATAAAACTACTTTATACGAACACTTGATTCTTCCCATTTGCTAGAGTAATCCAGAGATGGATAGAGAATGTTTTCAGTAATAGGGGTACAATGATTAATGTGTATTTAAAATAAATGGATACCAACTCTAGTCCTGTGACAATTCATTTGAAATGCGTGAGAAACCCAAATGTAACTATGAAGCTATGATGCTTAGAGAAGAATATACAAGGGAATACTTTATGATGTATTGTCATAAAAAGCTTTCTTAGGACAAAGAAAGTGGTAACTTTATAGGAAAGAAGTGATAAATTACTTACAATCAATATTAGACTTCTTATCACTGGATATTTTGATTAAGAAAACTAAGAAAGGGCTTGGGGGTGGAGCTCACTGACAGAGTGCTCATCCAGTTTGCACAAGGCCCTGTGTTTAATCTCCAGCTCTGCAAAATAAACAAACTCAATGAGAACGTTGTTAGCTCGGAGAAAATAGTCAAGTTCATGTACCTAACAAAGGATTATTAATGTAAGATGAAATTTCAAACAAGAGGCTTCAGGCTTTGTCAGAAAATTCTCAGAGCAGGATAAACAAATGGCCAGTGAGCTCCTGAAATGATAAAAATCATTTCTCTCCTTTTTAAAATCAACAAATGCAAATGGAAACCAGGATGAAACAGGCGGCACTCACATTCACATCAGGGAGTAGTTGAGATGTGGAGCCACTGGTCCAGCCATTGATTGTTGATGGTGCTGCGAAATTATTTGACCAGTTTAGAAAAGAGAAAGGCATTTCTTGTAAGCTAAATGTATATCCTAGTCACCATTCAATCGCATTTACCCCAAAAGAACTGAAAATGTGTAAATACAAAAGAAAACACCATGTTTAAATGTGTTCATAGCTTTATGTACAGTAGACATAAACAAATTTGTCTGTTGTTTGTTTGCACAAAAATGGACGAAGGAAGCATGTAGTAGAACATTGAAATAATGGACTACTATACAGTAATGAAAAGAGACTTAGAATGAACCTCCCAAAACTAGACTGAATGGAAGAAACTTTACAGACAGAAGAATACATGCCATGTGATTCTTTACTGTAAAGTCTTAAGACAGGCAAATCCTACCTGGGGTGAAAAACACGGGATTGTAATTTTCTGTGAAGGCAAGTGATGGCCGTCGACCATGGGAAGAAAATTCTGGAATAATTATATTTTTGACCTTGGTAAAAAGTTAGATTGTATACGAAGAGATTTGTTCATTTCGCCATTTGAGATAAGGGTTGGAAACCCTGTAAACAAATGATAGTTTTCAGTGGACGGAGTCATGCTGACCTGCTTCCTGGGGCGCACTGACATGCGGGTTCTGAATCGCACTGATCAGATAAGCCCCATGGATGGTTAGGATGGAGAGACAAACAAATACAAAGTAACTGTTGTAAAATGTTTATTATAGAATCCAGGCGTAGAGAATTGTTCTCAGCTGCAAAGTTCCAGAAATCATGCTAAGTGAACTATGCCAGGCCCCTAAAGACAAGCAGCACATGGTTTTTCTCATTTGTGGAATCGAGAGTCTGAAAAACAGCAAAGAAAGATGTGAAAATAAAAGGAGTCATGAGATGTGAAAAGGGAAGAAGGAAGGAGAGGAGGATTTTTAAAAAATACTAAAGTGTCCACCTACAAAATGGCTCAGTGGGCAACCTGATGACCTGAGACTGATTCCCAGATCCCACACTATGTAAGGAGAGAACAAACTCCTATGAGGCTTTCTCTGACCTCCACATGCATAAAATAGATAAACAAACAAATAAATAGATAAATGCAAAAATGTTTTCAAAAGAAAGATATAAGAGAGGAAATCAAACCATAATAAATTATATGCATGTATGATAACATATTCTAATCTCTGCATAATTAGTATTCAATAATAAAAATAAAAATGTTAAATATAGTATTTTCTATATATGTGGGATTTTTCGTAATCAAATGTTTTGAGATGTGGAGAAGTATTAATAAGCTAAAAGAAAATCTACTTTATGACCCTGCTATGCTAATTCCAGACCAGGGAACCTTCTGAGAGCTGTTTATCAGAGAGTCCCAAAAGGACAAAGGCCATTGCTTTCACCCTTGGTTGCTCACAGAATTTGAAGGTAAGACTGTTGCTGAAGACACCACATATTTCAGACACAGGATTTAAGGATTAAAGCTAGAACTGACCTGGAAGTCTCCTTCCCGAACACTAGCTCTCCTAGTATCAGAAGATGCCATGCAAGCTGCCAGGGGAGAAAAGCAACCAATAGTCCTATTGAGCTGCAAAGCCTATGAACCTCAAAACAGACTGAATAGGTAAGACATCCCCCAGTGATGCAGTAGTGCCACTTTTAACTCAGGGATAACCAACAGTTTTCTAACGGGTCTTAAGGGGGAATTTCATGTCAGTTCTTCAAACTTAGCCCACTTTATCTTTGTCTGAAGACATCATAGACCCTGGAGGAAAGCCTACAACTGCCATTTTCCTAAACCAACATAATTTCTAACTATGTTCTAAATACTCATCCTCATACCCACAGGTGAGTATGGCTATCACCCTTCATCAAAGATGACTCATTTTGCCGTAGACAGTGACTATTACAGGAACTCACAACTGGTCAAGATCAGGGCATAGAGAACATCCAGCCCCAGTGGATACAGTTACAGCACATTCCTGCACAAAAGGCTCGGGGAAATTGCAAAAGAGGGCCAGCAAGTGTGGAAGAGTCAGAGGATTGGAAGATCTGATGCATGATAGTATCTTCTAGACAAGGCGAGGAAACCGCACCCATGAAACCTCAAGAGTATAGTTGCCTAAACAAAACCTATACAATGACAGGACCAGCTAGCATGCTAAGACTGATGGGAGAAATCCCACAAGCACCCTCCTCCCCAACACATACACCTAGATGTAGACCTACACTCAATGGTTGCTGAGAGGGATCACCAGTTTTCTCCAGTGACAAGCCCCACTGATTGGTTATGCAATCCTAAATAGTCATTTCCATTCTTGTTGTTGTTGGTTGTTTGTTTTTTGTTTTTTCAAGACAACATCAAATGAACTCAGTAGGCTATCTATATATACAATATGTCTATATACATGTAGCAATAATAATTAAAAAGAAGAGGTCATAAATTTGAGAGATAGTAAGGGTGGACAGAGGGAACTGGAGAGGGTGAGGGAGAGATGAAAATTATGCAAATGAAGTACAAAATTTTCACAACATTAAAATATTTAAATTTAAAACTGTTGAGAGGAGACACTGAAGTTAACAAAGAACAAGAAAAATAGAAAAAAATATATATTTTTGACACCAATAAAACATGGGAATAAGTATAATCCCAAACCACAAAATGTGAAGCACTCACATGTGTGAGCCAAAAGTGCTTACACTTTCCAAATAATAATTCGCATTCACGCAGAAGTTAAAGACGAAGGCAGCCCTTGAAATTGCTGGACTACAAGGACAATAAATAAATCTTAAAGCTAAGCAGGTAGAAGCATCTTGTCCCAATAAGATGAGCACATTCAAATGACCCTCATGATTCTGTACCCTAGCACCTAAAGCCAGAGAGAGTAGAGGAATAGAGAAAGCCATCCTTCTGTTAAACAAAGCCAACTTACAGCAGAAATGAATGAGTAGACTGAGCCCTGTCAAACTGTGGGTTCCTTATTGCCGTGTGCTTGGCCACCGTGATGAGAGAAGTATCTGCCAACAAGTGAATGAAAATTCACTGCTACCGGGCCCTGAGTTTTCTTAGGAAACAGACTAAATCTGATTAACTCTGTGGTGAGTCAGAACTGATAGAAGGGCTACATGTGAAGCTCAGTCATCAGAGAGGGCAAGCAAGCCCTGCATTTGATCCCCAGCTTTGCAGCAAATAAGCTAATTATAATTAATGGAGAAATTATAGAGCCATACATATTTCAGAACAAGAATTACTTGAAGCCTTAATAAAATGTGACATGAAGTTAAACATTAAAAGATGGTGCTTGGGAACATCTAATCCTACCACTCCACTTGCTGCTGCTAAAAATTTATTTTTCATTGACGCTTATGGGCAGGTGTGTCCAGAGGTGTATGTCATGTCAGTGCCTATGGATGCCATAAGGTACCAGATCCCCTGAAGCAGAAGCTACAAGATGGTTGTGAGATGCCTGCCGTGGGTGCTGGCAAAGGAACTAGGGTCTTCTAGAAGAGCTCTCCAGCTCATCAACTTTACTCAAGAGTTTACTATAGTCGGATGAGAAATACAGCCACAAAGGATGAAGGTCCCTGGGATGCAGAACGGTAGTCTTTAGAATCGACATTTCATCATTGTCTCTATTAGTCCTACTTCACTCTTTAGTTAGGGAACTACTGATGGGAATGCCTTACTTTACATCATATTTCTCTGTGCATGAGGTAACTAGAAAGGGTTTTTTTTTTTAAAAAAAAAAAACTCTTTTCCAGTCCTAAGTGTTTCACACTATGTAGAGTTTTTTGCTCCTTGCTGTTTTACAGTGATATATGTTAGGAATGTGTCCATTGAAACTGGCATTTTCTCTGGGCTAACAACCAGCACCCAAATAACAATATGATGATTTATTATTAATTATGAATGTTCGGCCTTAGCTTAGGCTTGTTTCTACCTCGCTTTTTTAAACTTAAATTCACTCATTTCTATTGATCTGTGTGCTGCCGTGAGGCTTGTTTACTTCATCTATATACTGTCTGTCCTTCTTTTTTCATGCCTGACTGGTTGACCCTCTGCTGGCTCCCCCGTGCCCCGTCCTGCCTATCCCTTCTCTGCCTAGCTATTGACCCCCCCCAGCTTTTTGTTTGGTTTGGTTTGGATTCTCAAGACAAGGATTTTATGTAGCTTTGGAGCCTGTCCTAGAACTAGCTCTTGTAGATCAGGTTGGTCTCGAACTCACAGAGATCTACCTGCCTCTGCCTCCTGAGTGCTGGGATTAAAGGCGTGCGCCACCACCACCACCACCTGGGGGACCATTCAGCCTTTAATTAGACCGATCAGGAGACTTATGCAGGCACGGTGAAGCAACAACTCATCTTTACACAATTAGTCAAAGGCAGAATAAACAAATGCAACATGTCTTTACATAGTTAATTATTCTCCAAACAAGCAAAAGTATTCCATCTTTACATAGTTGAGCCATTATTCTGCAACACAAACAAATGCAACACATCTTTATGGGGTTAAACATATAATCTATTCCACAGCGGTCCGTGTCAGTATGAATACTCCCATTCCCATTTGAACATATTTCAGTTGTCTTATAATAAGTGTATGTCTCCAGAGGTACAGTGTGCTGACTGGTACCTGTATGCACAGTAATGATCATGTCATTAGTTAGAGTAGTCATGGCCTCAAATATTGTCTCTGAGTGTGTGCATGGGGAGTGTGTGGGTGTGGGTGTGTGTGGGTGAGGGTATAAAGAGAACATCCAAAGGTCTCCCAATTGGTTGTTTTCATATATGCAGTATTGCCAAGTGGTCTCTCTATGAGCTACACCTACAGATTACCAATCCTACTTCTACTGCCTAAGTATACCTTTGTATCCATTGGTCGATCTCCCCCTAATACTTCTCCCACTGCTTTCCTTATCCTCTAATAAGCACTATTTTCTATGCTCCATGAGGTCTAGTAATTTAGAGTTTATAATGAAGGAGATGCTAAGATATTTGTCTTTCCAACCCTAGTTTATTTCACTCAGCACAATGACTCCCAGGCTCATCTCCGTCACTGTAAATGATGACATATCCTCTTTGGGACTGAAGAATGTTCTAGTGTGTGTGTGTGTGTGTGTGTGTGTGTGTGTGTGTGTGTGTGTGTGTATTCAAAAATCCATTCAATAGGAATGAACAGTAGATTGTTTCCATATTTTAGCTTGAATGGTGTTGCAATCAATGTCGACAGGAAGGTTCTTCCTGGGCATATTGCATGAATTTCCTGTTGATCCTCTGGAGATGGAATTACAGGTGGTTTGAGACACCTTCTGTGGGTGCTCAAAACTGAACTCAAGTCTTTAAATCTTTCTACTTTTATCCCCTGAAACATGGCTCTTCTTTTAACATTCTGAGGAACTCCCTAACTGTTTCCTATAATGGGTCTTATTTTGTTTTCCTTGAGGTGAAATTCACAGACCATGAAGACACCTCTCTTAACCTGTGGAATTCAACGACTCTCATTGCACTTATATAACTGTAAGGCTGTCAGGTCACAATTTCTACCGTCCCACGAAAAGCACTGTCACCCCCTACAACACTTCCATAATCATGCTGTGTTTCCTTCTTCCATCGTTACCTGGTAACCTTTGATCTGCCTCCCAGTTCTCTGGATTTGTCTTCCTGTGCTATCATATGAAGGAAACTTGTTGCCTGAATCCATTGTGGTTGTGTCTGACTTCTTGCACTTAGCATAATGCATTTGGTATTGAAATTATAGCACTGTATCATAATCTCATTCATTTTCCGAGATGAATGATAGCTCACTGTATGAAGATGCCACATTTTGTTCACTCTTTTTTTTTATTGATGGATATTTAAATTATCTCCCCTTTTGGGTATTATGAATAATACTGCTCTAAACATTCATGTTCAAGTTTCTGTGTAAGAAGTCACCTCTTTTCATGTAACAGTCCTCTTTTTTTTTTTTTTTACCAGTTCTCAGACATTTGTTTTTAAGAGTGTACATTTAAGTTTCAAAGAATCATACTAGATTCTTAGAACCGGGGCTTGAATCACATTATGCCTCCATTTGCGGAGAAATTGCTATTTTCATTTTTCTCTTCTATGAATTGATTTTTATTTTATTATACATCAATCTGTTGGGGTTCATGATGAAGCTCATTTGGGTCTTTTCACATAGAAGCCTTTTTCACGAACATTGACAACTTGTCTTTGGAAGAGGAAGATTGAGTGGTGGGCAGTAAGAAGCCACCTGTTATCGTCTGAGCAACTACTGACACTGAAAGCCGAGGCGAAGCCATGATCAAGTTGTCCCCTGATGGACTGCGCAAGGCGGACAGCAAGGAGCTGCCGTGGGAAGGAAAACTGTATCTGTGTGCCAAGCGTTGTGGGCTCACTGTTAATGGCATCCTATGAGAAAGAGAGTCAAAGTGCAGCCAGTGGGGAAGAAACCTCCTGGGGCACAGAACTTTGAGATGAGCAAACTGCTCCTGCAGAGCAGGGGGCCTTGCTAATCCAGCCCAGCGGGGCTTCATAATTGCTGTGGAACAGTGACTGATGGATGCCCTCATTATCCCTTTCCAAAAGGAAGAGAGCTCAATCATGGCCATCCCACTGTTTCTCCCTCATGGTGTTCTGGCAGCAAATACTTTCTCCGTGTCTACATGTCACTGAATCATAAGAAGCCACATCCGGCTCTACCACAGTGTGCTGCTGTTCACCCAGAGATCCTGGACCTTGACCTAGCTGCCCTACCTGGGACATAATCCTAGGAAAAAGGTGAGGCATCTTAAGAAATGAAAGAAGAATAGGTATGGATGCTAAGGAAAAACAGAAGTGGACTTCGGGCTATTAATTACTTGATCACTGTCTTCCTTGTTATTTCTCCTTTTGTTTATTTTTCACTGTTTATGAGAATTTCATACTTGAGTACTATTGGTTCATCCTTCTCACCCCCTAACTCCTCCTGCACCCTTCACTCTCTCAATTTCATGACTCCTTTAATTTTGTAATTATTATTACACACATATGCATATATACACACATATGTATACAATCAACTTAGTACTGCTCATATGGATGCGTGTCACTTGGACTGACTACTTGACATCAGATCATCTATCAGGAACCCGTCCCTTGAAAAGACTGGTAATCACTCAGTTTTTGCTTTGTTTTGAGCATTGCCTATGCGCCAACAGCCCTTCCTGTTGTAAGGAGCTGCTTTTTTTGTTTCCTAGCTGCCCAGACTCCTGAAATAATCACACAGAAACCATATTATTCAAATCACTGCTTGGCCCATTAGCTCTAGCTTTTTATTGGCTAATTCTTACATCTTAATTTAACCCATCTCCGTTAATCTGAGCATCACCATGAGGTTGTGGCCTACCAGCAAAGTTTTAGCGCTGTGGCAGCTCCATGGCTTCTCTCTGACTCCACCTCCCTTCTCTCAGCATTCAGTTTAGTTTTCCCCACCTAGCTCTACTCTACCCTATCAGGTCAAGCCAGTTTCTTTATTAATCAGTGGTATTTACAGCATACAGAGGGGAATCCCACATCACCTTCCCATACCTGAACATAGACATTTGTACTGAACTCGAATGAAATCAGTTCTGTACAGTGGATGCACATGGGATGGGAAAACTTGAGCAACTCTCCTGGACCAGGATGTGAGATGCAGGTGGAGTCCAGGCCTAAGATTCCAGAGGGCAAAGAAGACAGGGAGCTGCAGCCTGAGAACCATGTGACTGACCTGTTCTGATCTGGTTGACTCTGGATCTTAAAAACAAGCAGGTATACTGAAATTCCTCTTATTCCAGGTTTCTGGGTCTTTGTGCAGCATAATCATTCCATTTGTTTTTGTAACTACTACCCTTCAGTCCTTTTCTTGTTTGTTTTTGTTTGTTTGTTTGTTTTGTTTTGTTTTGTTTTTGAGACAGGGTTTCTCTGTGTATCTTTGACTGTTCTGGAACTCACTCTGTAGACCAGGTTGGCCTTGAACTCACAGATATCTGCCTGTCTCTGCCTCCCAAATGCTGGAATTAATGGTGTGTTCCACAACACCTGGCTCAGTCCTTTTTATTTTTCTAGATTTTTCAAAACTAGTTTTGTTCAACAATAACAAAAAATTGTTAGTTTTTATTTATTGTTATAGCCATCAACATGATAGTATCCTGCTCATGGTAACTTTACAATGCATTCCCTTGGGTTATATTTCCCAAGGGAGGAAAGATTGTAGGAGTTGCTGGGCAGTGGTGGCACACCTTTAATTCCAGCACTTGGGAGGCAGAGGCAGGCAGATCTCTATGAGTTCAAGGCTAGCCTGGTCTATAGAGTGAGTTCCAGGACAGGCTCCAAAGTTGCAGAGAAACCTGTCTTGAAAAAACCAAGAACCAAAAACAAAAAACAAAACAAAAAAAGAGTATAAGAGTCAGAAGGGATGGAGCAAGCACGGGGCCTGCATGGGTCTACACCAGGTCCTCTGCATATATGTTATGACTGTTAGCTTGGTGCTTTTATGAGACTCCCAACAGTGGGAATGGTTGCATCTCTCACTCTTTCCTCTTTCACCTGCTCTTGGGAGTCTTTGGCTCCTATTGGGTTTCCTTGTCCAGGCTTAATATAAGGGGGAAAGTGAGTATAGAGGTAGCTAGGAGGAGTGGTAGTAGGGGAAACTGTGGTCGGGATAAATATATGGGAGAAGAACCTATTTTCAATAAAAGAAATAACAAAAAAGAAAGCAAAAACTATTGCCTCAGCTAGTTCTATAAAGTAGCATTTTATTTTTCCATATAAATGATGTGTCTGCTCTTTGATTTTTGGCTTCATATTTATTTTATTAGGTAAAGTACATAAAAACTTATGTGTTGATTTCTCAAAAAAGGCAATAAAGTAACGACACAGTTATCAAGGCAAATTCAGTGTTTATGGACTATTACTTTGACTTACATCCATTCAACAAAAGCATTCCATAACTACTGTTGCTAAGTTGCAGACGGCTCAGCTTCCAAAGAATATGGAAGTTTCCTTATTTTCAGTAGAAAACACAGCACAAATCTGACTATAAGGCAACTTTTCACAGGGTGATGCTCTTTCTTCAGACCTGGTGTGGAAGGCAGAGAATTTACCTCTTTGATCATATCAGGTTGTGTTGTTTCAAGACACCCCCAGCTCCTCTGACTCCCACTGTGAGTCACATTTTTTCCTGTCTCTAAGGTCTGTCTCCCAGAAAGATGTCATCCGTCTGATAATTGGAGGGAGAAGGACAAAGTAGGTGTTTGGGGTTAAAAAGTAAAAAAGCAAAACGCTAAGAATGAAGCCTAATATAAACCCCACCCAGTTATCCCTCTTCCTTCAATTTTATGATGCTTTGTTTTCACACTTACAGGTGTGTGAAATTGATGCGCACCTGACCAGCAAATGTGTGCTCAATGAGATAGGTTTTTTTTTTCCTCTACTGCCCCCTCCCTACAAAGCTCTAGTTTTACCAATACAATCTCTCATGCTCAATGTCGTCTAAGGAACAAAAGAAAAACAAACCAGGTAACATGGCATGTTCCATCTAAACAGACTTATGCCCACCTGTGCATGGGGCTGGGACTCACTGGTGTGTCTGGCAATTGGTGCTTGCAGGAGTGGGGTAAGAGTAGATGCTTCCTGGGTTTTGCTGGGCTCTGATGGTTTGAAGGAGAATGCCCATCATAAACTTATATGACTAAATACTCTGTCCCTATTGTTGGAACTGTTTGGGATTAGGAGGTGTGAAGGAGGTGTCTCACTGGGAAGAGGCTATGAGGTTTCAAAAGACTCACACCTATACCAGGCTTTTTCTTTTGGGGCCATCAAGCAGCTCCCAAATCGTGACACAGAGACTTACTAGTTTTGAATGTTTGGCCTTACTTCAGCTTGTTTCTGACTAGCTCTTTTAACTTAAATTAACCCGTTTCTTTTTACCTATCTTCTGCCTTGGGACTTTCTACTTTCTTTTTTTCTTCTGTATATCTTACTTTCACTGTTTCTTGAGTCTAGCTGGTTGGTGGCTGCCTGGCTTCTTGCCTTGGTTGTGTCCCTCATTCTCTCCTTTCTTCTCTTCTCTCCTTTCCTCTCTTCTCTATGGAGCCTACATTTCTCCTCCTACTTATTATCTCTTCCTGCCAGCCCCACCTATTCTTTCTCTGCCTAGCTATTAGACCAATCAGGTGCCTTAGGCAGGCAAAGTCAAAGAGATGCAACATATCTTTACATAATTAAAATCACATCCTTACATCATTAAACAAATGCAACACAAACATAACACGCCTTTTCCAAGTTAAAGTCATATTCTGTAGCATAAACAAATGTAACACATCCTTGCCTAGTTAAAATAATATTTCAAAACACACACCATTCCGGTGTTTTCTCTCTGCCTTATGGTTGTGGATCAATATGCAAGCTCTCAGCTGATTCTTGCCTCCACCAGCATGCACTCTAACCCTCTGAAATCAATAGCCAAGCTAACTGTCCTCTTTTATAAATTGCCTTGACCATTTATCACAGCAATAGAAAAGCAGCTAAGAGATGGGCAAATGCCCACAGGTAGAACCAAGAAAAAAGAGGTGAACCGTGACCATGGAGTGAGGGACAGGCTCTGGGGAGAGCTCTCCGTGTCTTTAGGAAGACACATCACTCTGGGCATCCAACTTCACTCTTTTGGCGGTGACCCTAGAAACTGCGGGGAAGCTCCAGGGATTTGAGAAAGAAAGGTTTGCTTAGAATGTAAGTTGCTTGTGCCCCACATACTCATACAGTCCGAAATCTGTCAGCAGCAGCAGCCACTTGTAAAAGTTAGGAATAGATTGTATTTCATTTCACTCCAAGCTATAAACAAATCAAACACACACACACACACACACACACACACACACACACACACACACCATTCTGAAGAACCAGAAACTTAAAGTTGGAGATGGCTCTATGAATGTAGGACTGGTAACCACAGCCAGCTTGAGACTGACTCTAGGACATGACATGTTAAGGCAAGGAGCCAATCTTCTGGACCTCTCCAGGATCAGAAGATTTTCCTATAGAGAAGGGGGCTTAGCTGCAAGCAGAGACGGGATAACAATACTGGCTTGTTTAGGCAGGTCTGAGTTCCTCCGCTGGCCTCAGCCCACATGGAAGTGTGTATTGCCCACACTTCGTTTTCGAAGGGGCAATCATGACCGGCATTTACATCAAGATAGATGATTCAAAGGCTTTATTCACTTTGTATCTTCTACCTTTCTTCAGGGCCCCTAGCAACAAGCAGGGCACACATTTGATTGAGCAACACTGCCTGCCTTTCCAAATGGAAAAAAAATAAGTCTTAAGCATTGGATTCTATTTTGAGAAGCATGTGACTGAAGACTGAAGAAGCTCACACAGCCTGGTCAAAAGTCTGATTGCAACCCCTGGGAAGTATGACTTGCCATTTAGATCAAATAAAAAATATATTCTCTCTCTCTCTCTCTCTCGTGTGTGTGTGTGTGTGTGTGTATGTGTGTTTGTGTGTGTGTGTGTGTGTGTGTGTGCCATTCTTTAGGTACCATCCACCTTGTTTTTTTTGTTTTTGTTTTTGTTTTTGAGACTGGGTCTTATAGTAGCACAGAACTCTACGAATGGAGTAGACATGGATATGGTCAGTGAGTCCTAGGGATCTGCCTGTCTCTGCCTCCCCAGCACTGAGATTACATATGCTTGCTACCAGGTGTGGCATAAAAATGAAACTTCTAAGGATCAAATTAGGTTCCCTGTGCCTGCATTAACAGCTGAGCTATCTCCCCACTCCCAGTTTTCACACTTCTAGAATAAACCTGTATTGTAATTCCAGATTTCCTTGTGACAATAAAAATGTAAAGTAGTAACTGTTAATATGTCAGAACGTCCCCAGGCATCAGATGCTTCAAAAAGACAAGGAGTTTTATGTCATCAGTGTTTCATGTCACTACCTAATTTATAATATTTGTAACAAAGCTTTTGAAGCTCATCCTGTTAAAAGGGAACGATCTGATATTGTTATAAATGAATTGCCAAGTCAATTTAGAAAATTTGACATTGAAGGAAATGTTATTTGTTTCTGAAGTGATAATACAATTTAAATTGTGGTAAAGAACAGTCCAATGAAAAAAATATTGTTATAAATCAAGATATCTGTGGACAGAAATATTCTTGAGCAGATTATAACGAAAATAATTGTTATACTACATCAATGAAAAGGAAACGGAGGTTGACAAAATTTATAAATTGCTTCTCTCTGTTCCAGGTAGTTAAGCTATAGAATTTGATGAACAAAATTGATGATCGATTACAATATGTCAGCATTATAATTGTGCTTTGGATCCTTGATACTCACCATAAGTAATGCAAACATTTGGGAGTCAAGCGTGGGGCTTCACACTTGTAATCCTAGCACCCAGGATGCTGAAGCGAAAGGTCCGCTGTTAGTTCAAAACCATCCTGGGTTCATCAAGAGTTCCATGTCTGCCTGCATGCCACCATGCTTCCTGTCATGAGGACAATGAACCAAACACCTGAACAGTAAACCATCCCCAAATAAATGTTTTCCTTTATAAGAATTGCCATGATTATGGTGTCTCTTCATAGCAATAGAACATTGACGAAGATAAACATATAATAATAATACCAAGAATCTGTGTGTCAGATGTCTGTTTAGTATAAGGCATGAACCTGATTCTTAGCTTTCAAAGATAGATATGGCTATGATTACAAAAGCTCTTTAGACTCTAAATTCTCTTCCTGGACACATAGCCTCAAGGTGCTTTTCACCCTGTACTTAGAGCATTGATGGGTCCTCCTAAGGAAAGAGTGAGCTCCAGGACCTGCCCAGCTCTGAGCAAAGGTGGTCCAAACTGGTCCAAGCTTTCTCCACAAATGCTCTTTCTTACAGCCACTTTTCCCAATTGGTGACTGAATTTAGAGGATGATGTAGTTCTAGGAGATGATGGAGACTTGTGCCAGAAGGTGCTGGAATCTTGAGTCACTCATGCAGAACTGGACCCCACACATCTCTAGACTGTGTGGCATAGATAGAAACTTTCACTGTGTTCCACCACTGAGACTTAAGTTGTCCTGTTATAGTACAGTGCCAATCATGACAGTAGGCCTTATCTCATTTTGTACATATCATGACAACTGTTGAAATATATTGACCTTCTTTGTATGTCAGGCACTGTGATTTAGTTGACCCCACCCCTGTTTTATGAATGAGGAAGGAAGGCATGAAGAGGTCAGGTGAAGTGTGAGTTCACAACTGGTATACGATGGAGCCACAGTGGAGTTCTAGATGTGAATCTTTCAGATCAAGATGCTTCCTTTAACCGTAGAAGTGGCTCTACAGATGGATGGCTTGGCTCAACCATAGTAATGGCTTCCTGCTATGTTGTGGTTTCTTTCCACTCATTTCCTATCTGACACCCTGTCCTCCTCCTTTAACATTAATTCAATTTACTGCTGAATGTCTAGTTTAAGTGACGTTGTTCCAAAATATGTTTTGACACCATTAACTGGGACAAAAACCCATGGCTGGCTGGGTGATAGGCCTTAGGGTAGAGCATCATATTATTATCCTGTTAAGAGGACATAGTATCAAAATGACCCCTACATTCTTTTTATACTCATAGAAGAGTCTCCCCTTTCACCAGAGAAACCTTTTCTTTAAGTAGATGGAGATTAATACAGAAACTGGTAAATTGCAGAGAATAAGAGACTATGAAGTGCTCGGCTCTAAATGATACATCGATATCATATTCCTCCTCCCAAAGCCCCAAGACCACAGTGGCAGAAGCAATGGAAAGATTGTAAGCTCCACAGGCAGAGAATGGCTGCAGTGATAGGGTAGTTACTGGATGTGACAGGGTCATTTAACAGAGGAACTCACGGTGTCTGTGGCTACACGCACAAGATCTGCATGATACCAAGCCAGATGAAAGTCCATCATTGGTGTGGAAGGGGTTCCTAATGCCCCACCTCTGGATGAGGAACTATTGGAAACTGATGGCTGCTAGAGAAGGAGAGTCAGTTTTCTTTAGAACTGCAGTCCTTGAGAGGTTGCCCATGCCCCCAATAAATGGTTCTACACATATGCCCTACTGGCAGCAGTAACTGAATTCAATTCATTGGGGGGGGGGCATGTTAAAACTGGGGATGAAAAGTAGAGGGGGATGGGAAGGAATTAGAAAGGAGGAAATGAATTTAAACAAAAACACATACACCTGTATGAAATTTCCAAATAATAAAAATTTAAAAATATAATTTTGGTGTTTTTTTTTTTTTTTGAAATGGGGTTTAATGTGATCCTGGCTGGTCTTGAACTACTCAACTACAAAGCCTCATGCCTCTACCAATTAAAGGCATTTATCACCATGCCTATATACAATGCATTTTAAAACTATTAGCACTGATAAGAAAAAAGGTCAATCATTGTAGTTCTGCCACTTAGTAATTATATGTTCTGATCCAAGCTTATAAATGCTGGCTTCAGGGCTGGAGAAGTGGCTTAACAGCCGAGAGCACGGGCTACTCAGCCAGAGAAAAGGGGTTCAATTCCCAATACCCACATGGCAGCTCATAGCTGCCGCACACATAAATAGATGCAAGTAAAACACCAAATGCACTTAAAAATAAATTATAAAAAATAAAAATAAATGCTGGCTCCACTTTTTCTTGGTGAAATGAGTTCCTTTGTTTCAGTGTTCAAGGATTTCTCCTGTCCAGTGAGTATATACGTGAGTATGAATAGAAGATAAGACACTGTAAGAAGAAGGTGGAGAGAGGGTAGGAGCATTGGCCTGGATAAGATGGTAGGAGGGGCCACGGCATAGTTTCCACATTGTCTGCCTCGAATTGCCAGTTCCTTTGGTCAACGCTATGGAAAATATGGACAGTTCCAGCTCAAGGGAGGGGGGATGGATAAGTAGTAGATAAAGCTCTTGCTGTGTAAGGATGAGGACCACAGTGGTTACATGCCTCTAAGCTCAGTGTTTAGGAGTTAGAGACAGGTGAAATCCAGGACAAGCCAGTCAGCTAAAGCAGCAACTCAGTAAGCCCTAAGTCAGTGAGAGAGTCTATCTCTATCAAGAAAGTTATCAAGAAAGATTTCTAGCATCAACTAGCCTCTCGCCTACATGCACACATGCACACACAAAACACCACATATATCTTCATATACATATATATATGTATATATATATGTATGTATATATATACATGCACATTTAAAAATGAAATTAAGGAAAAATGTCACACTCAGTTCTGTGCTTATATAACCATCAGGCTTGGGATGCAGATTTATGCCATTAATATTTTTTCAAAAGTTATATAACAATTCGAGATACCAGAAAGGAACAATGCAGATAAAAATTGGAAGAGCAGGAATGGAAGACACTTTCTTGCGGGTGACGTCTAGAGCACAGTTAGTTGATCTTTGCGACTTGATACTCCAGGCAGAGGTTGTGATTCTGGGACTTACAGATGTGTTTTTCTCTAAGCACTTCCTGGCATCCGTTGATAACGTGTAATTAGCTATTTCCCTTCCCTACTAAAGTCTGCAGATTATCACAGCCATTCTGGCTAAATCAGACACTGGAGTCCAACAGTAATGAAAGAAGGATTAGAAATCTGTCTTTATTAAATGGAAAACAGAATAACTGAGGTCAAGACGGAAAAATAAACCGTATCATGGGGAGAAAGATCAGAATCAACTGCCAAGATTCACCAGCACACAGAATTTAATTCAAAGGCTTTTTTATTTTTTTTTTTTTAAAAAAAAGTGATTCCTCTTTCTACCCACATTTGATTTCAGTGGCTCCCAGGTGCCCAAGCCGAGGTCCCCAGTTAGTTCCTTGGGCAGCTGAGGATAGGGAACCTGAAATGACCCTATCCTATAGCAATACTGACGAGTATCTTGCATATCATCATAGAACCTTCATCTGGTGATGAATGGAGATAGAGACAGAGACCCACACTGGAGCACTGGACTGAGCACCCAAGGTCCCAATGAGGAGCAGAAGGAGGGAGAACATGAGCAAAGAAGTCGGGACCACGAGGGGTGCACCCACCTACTGAGACAGTGGAGCTGATCTATTGGGAGCTCACCAAGGCCAGCCGGACTGTGACTGAAAAAGCATGGGATAAAACTGGACTCTCTGAACATGGCGAACAATGAGGGCTGATGAGAAGCCAAGGACAATGGCATGGGGTTTTGATCCTACGTAATGTGCTGGCTTTGTGGGAGCCTAGCCAGTTTGGATGTTCACCTTCCTAGAGATATGGATGGAGGGGAGAGGACCTAGGACTTACCACAGGGCAGGGAACCCTGACTGCTCTTTGGACTGGAGAGGGAGGGAGAGAGGAGTGGGGGGAGGGGGAGAAGGGTGGGAGGAGGGGGAGAAGGGTGGGAGGAGGGGGAGGGAAATGGGAGGCTGGGAGGAGGTGGAAACTTGTTTTTTTTTCTCCTTTTCTCAATAAAAAAAAAAGTAAAAAAAAAAAATAAAGTGGCCCATCCTTTCACTATGTTGGAGTTGGGGTTAGAGCTTCTAGACCTCTCTAGGAAGATCTTGTGTGTTGAACTGAAGAAGCAGAGCTTAATTGTACCAAACTCCACTCTTTCAACCCCACACCATGAATGGGTGTGATGGCGACGAACATGCTCGTTCACTTCTGGCTACCCCTGCTGCTCTAAATAGTTAACATTATTTGAAGTAAACTTTAGAGGACAAACTCGTGATGAGAAAGGCATGCTGTCCAAGATCCTTTTTACAGTTTTAAGAGTTTCCAAGCAGCACCAGTGACAGATGACAACACAAAAATTGTACCATCCTATAATTTCCCATAGAACAGCTGTTATCACCTCAGAACTGACCATGTCCCCAACCCCTTGAGGGGAAAAACTGTCTACATGTGGGAAGTGCCAGTTTGATGGTTTCCCTTTTTGTTTCTTTAACCACTGTCAAAGAGTAATGTATTTAATTGGAAGAAAGGAATGTTGTAGGCATGCACACAAATTAGCCCAAGAGGGCAATCTAATTATAGAAGAGTCAGGATACCTACTGAGAAATATTGATGACTGTGTCCTCGGAGCTTCTCCTTTGTTTGAAACATATTGAAATGGAAGACTGGAAAGGAAACACAATGGCTGTCTGAAGCAGGGATAATTTGGGAAACAAAGGTAGCTCAACTGTGTAATGTAACCTCTATTTAAGTGCTATTTTTTCGCTCCTGAGCTAAAGGTATTTTAGAATCAGTCTCTCAATAATCTTCCTTGTAAAGCAGATTTGCTAATCGGTTTAAGGAGTGACATGTCAAGATTAGCATGTCTGTCTCATGAACTTGCTCAGCAACCAAAGAAGGAAGCCCGTCTTCATTGATCCCCTAATGCAAGATGAGAGCCATACCAGGTGCTGTCACTTCGGTACACAGGCTTTGATTGGATTCTCCATCCATGCCAGGCACTATAATAAACTCCAAAGAGAAGATTTAAAAAGGCATAGACCTTCCTTTCAAGAGGCCCATAGTCTGGGAACAAACAAACAAACAAGAAGTAAGAAGTCAACTAATTGAGTGTGTTGAAGCTTTAGTTCCTAATCCATGATGCTTTAGGAAAATGGTGGGACTTTTAGGATGTGTGGACTAGTGGGAGGAGGCTAGTTCATTGTGGGGTATGTCCAGGAAGGGGGTAGTTGCACCCTAGAACCTTTTTACTTTTTCCTTTCTTTCTTTCTTTCTTTCTTTCTTTCTTTCCTTCCTTCCTTCCTTCTTTTCTTTTCCTCCTTTCTTCCTTCTTTCTTTCTTTCTTTCTTTTTCTTGTTTTTTTTTGCCTCCTATCATGAGGTGAGCAGCTTCCTTAGTCATATGTTCTCACCATATTTAACTAGCCATGGGCCCCAGAACAGGCCATGGGATTATGGACTGAAACCTCTAAAACTGTGAACCGAAGCAAACCTTCCCTTTGAGGTGGCAATGGTAGAAAGCTTATGGGCACAAGTGATCAATGCTATACTTCGCAGAGAGTATCAGCTTGATAGGAATCCTGAGGAGAGCCTGTCTGTGTAATTCCCATAAGATCCTCCTTGGGAACTCTTAGCCCAGAACAGCGGATGAGGAAACTAGAACTTGGGAGAGTTCTATAAAGTTGGCAGAAAATTATACTCTTCAAAAACAGCCCTTCTCTTCTAAGACCAAAGCAGGAACCTTTCAACCTTATTTTCTAGAGAACTATAACCCATATACAATATGGGGCAGATAATAAAATGGGCGTTAGCACATTTTTAAACATTTACTATATTCTAGGTGCCATTCAAAGCACACTTTGTGTGTTGGTTTATTTAATCACTGAAGCAAGTCAATCCTTATTGAACTCACTTAGGTGGCAGAGCTTAGGCACAATTTTCTGAATGGGCTCCTGAGCCATTGGACTCTGTTTTTTTGTAAAGGTTTACTTAATTTGTTTTACATATATGAGTCTTTGGCCTGCATGTATGTATGTGTACCACATATGTGCTTAGTGCCCACAGAAGTCAGAAGTCATATGTCCCTTGGAATGGGACACACAGATGGTTGTGGGATCTGAGCCTAGGTCCTCTGTAAGAGCAAACTCTTAACTCTTAACTGCTGAGCCAGCTCTTCGGTTCACATGAGTGTTTTTGTCTATCAGGCAGCAGTACAACTGCCTCTTCCTCTGAGGATGTTCTTTGTCTCCTAGAATGCTACACACCGGGGAAGAACTTACTGGTGCAACACCCTACCTAGCTCCCACTGTAATTGATTCAGAGGAAGGCCACAGACTAAACCTTGGACCCAGGAATCACCTAAGTTCTTATCACGGGATGAATTTACTTTCCATTACTAAAATCGAATCACAGACTCGGATCCATCTTAAACCCTAAAAAATAGATTTGAAGGTTAATATTCCTGAGGATGCCTATGTGTTTGTCCACTAAAGTGACTTTTTAAAAAAATTTAAAAGGAAGAGTTGGCAATGTTGAACAGCGCAGAACTGTGTCATAAGCACAGGACTGAGGAGGTGCCCGCAGTAGGGAGCAAGGTCACCATGAGACTGGGTCTCAGAACAGCATTCAAGTCATTTCCGTTCTCAGACGTCATTTCCATGTGGCTTCTGATAAACGCGCGCTTCCAGGCAAACTGAAAACATTCGCTTTATTAGATTCCAGCGGCAACCAAGTGTTGGTGTTATCAAAGGCAATTTGCATACACAATTTGCATGTCATCTTGCAACCTTTCTGATTTAATGATTCGGTAGAAATGATGGAATTATCCTGTTAGAGGAACCATTGAGAATAAATACAATGACCCATCTTTCTTTCATCGTTTGGCCTTGGAATCAACACCTCTGCTACACTGTGCTTGTAACTAAGAGGCATTCGTTGCTGAGGGTCTTTGGGAAGGTGGCAATTGCTCAGAAGTGTTTTAAACACCTATAAGTTAGACTTGTCATTGCATACAAGCTGATCTCCAAACATTTACAAGATCTATGCGCCTCTGATTTTCAGACTAAATTTGATTTTCTGGAGTAAGTATAAAATTTTGATGTTTCTTTTTCCTCTATTTTTCATGTTGTCTGAAATAGGATGCTTTCTTAAATCCTAAAGCCCTGTACAGTTCCTCCAGCACCTTTTCCTACGAGCCCAAGAATAATGCTTCAATCTGATCCAAATCAAAGCCAGGGTTTCCTTTAAAAAAATAAAACCTTTTAGAGTCATTCTCCTGGCTACCCCCATCTGGTCATCCCTTCCTCATTTTGTGACGTGACCAGGCTTCCATGTTCATCTTCCGCCTGCTGCCATCGGGAATGTTGAGGGCTAGGTGCCGTCAGGGATGGTGAGAGACGTTTGAACACACTTTGAGCCAAACGAGGTTGTGTTTTCCTGAAATCCAGCTCCCAACAAGCTGGAAGAATTACAATAACTTTTCAGTCCTTTGTTCATTGTGAGATCATAGGGCCGGGGGTGGGGGGCGGAGTGCTTGGGTATCAAAGAGAACTCTGTGGCCACTGTCCACATCATGCCTGCATTCATTTCCTGGGGCCTGTGACAAAGCACAACAAGCCACAGACACTTATAATTTCCCTACTCTGGAGATCATAAACCTAAAATCTCCCTGCCACCTTCCCCCTGCTGAAGGCTCTAGAGAAGAATTGATTCCTTGCCTCTTCAGATTCTGGTGGCCTCAGGTGTTGGTTGGCTTGTGGCGGTGACACTTTGACCTCTGCCTCCGTTTCTGGTGGCCTTCTCTTCCATTATGAGCCGCCATCTACTTTTCCTACAAGGACGCTTACCATTGGATTAGAGCCCCACCCAAATATGTTGAGGTGACTTTACTCTCAAGATCTTTATCTCAATTTTTTCAGGAAAAATTCGTTCTTCAGTAAAGTAATACTTGCAGGTTCAGGATACATCTGAATTTTAGAGTGGCAATCACTCAACCTACCACCCGCCCTAAGAGTGCCTCAGTTTTAAAAACCCTGTAATGATTACAGGTTGACATCCATCTATGTGTGTTTGTATAATTAGGTCCTTTGTGGCAGTTATTACTATCCGGAAGTTAAGGCTGAGAGTCTCTTCCCCCACCTCTTCTCTCACTGTCGGTATGCAAGGATGGAAACAAGGCCCTGACTCAACTCTGATACCGGCACAAACATTTATTAACACACTGGCCCCAAAGGATGTGTTCTATGGCTCTTGTAACTCAACAAACTGACCATTGTTTGCACTTCAGGGCCCTTTCCCCAGCATGTGGCAAGAAAGAGTCATGGAACACAATGATATTCCAATGCCAGAATTCTATTAGCCTTCTTGCTATGGTTTAGAAATGGGTGCTCCCCCAAGGGACTATATTGTCCTAAATAGGTCCCCAGGGTGACCATAATAGGAGATCGTAGGACACAGAATGAGTGGAAACTAGTGAAAGGTTACTAGGTCACTAAGTGTGAGACAATTTTCACGCAACCTTTGCTAACTATCATATGATACCTAGTATAAAGGAGATCCTTCCAATTCATTTAGTTTCTAGCTTGCGATAGGACCACTTTCTCCCTCACACCTTGCACTATAAGGGCATAGCTAAAGGCAAGCCTGGCCATGGAGCCCACAGCATACCATGCTATACTTTCAGACTCTCAAACCAGAAACTAACAAACTTCTTTCTTATACATTTGCCTTGGGTATTACCATATGAAAATTAGACTAAGATACTTCTATTTTATGACTTTTCAGGCTAGCATTTATATCTCATCAGTGTGCTATTAAATGAATTTGGGATGTTTGACTGGCAAGTTATAAAATAAAAATATAATAGAATTGAATCAAATAGAAAAATAACAAGGCAATTCCACTAGGTAAGTTAAGAATCATGGGAAAACAACATCCCCCCCCCCCGACCCTGTATGTGGTGTGTGTATTCATTAGGTCATGAGATCATGATGTAAGACTATATTTAACACTATGACCCAAAAATTCAAGTCAAAACAAGAAATTCTGTCTTAAGTGGAAGGTGGATGTGGGCACAACATGTAATTGGCCCCTTTGCCTAAGACAACACTCCTACAGATGTGGCCTGGCGGACACCCTTATAACACACACACGGAATAGAAGCTGTTTCTGTGTAATTATTTTAGGCTGTTTAATATAGCCATTCATTTCATCAATAAAAAATATTTTAATATCTTTCCCCCTAATCAGTAAATGTTCTAAAGATGGTCAAAGACATATAAGTAGCTCCCCATTGAAGATGGTGTCTGATTAAATTCATCAAAATACCAATTGCCCATGGGGTGTTTACTCTTGATTAGAGCATTTTATGATATGCCCTATGTATTGAATGCATGCTTTGTGTGTGCACACGCGCATACATGGGTGTGTGCCTGTGCTTTCACATGCAAGTGTGCACCTGTTTTACAGCTTCCTTTCTGTTTCTGGGATAAAGCATGGACCAAAACAATTTGGGGAGGAACATGTTTATTTTGCTTCTACTTCCAGGTCACAATACACTATTGAGGGAAGTTGGGCCAGAAATTCAAGATAGGAACCTGGAGATAGGAATCCCAGAGGAGCCCTGTTGGATGACTCGCTGTCTGGCCTGCTCATAGACTCATGTACTAGCTTTCTTAGCTATCTTTCTTCTATAACCTAGGACCACCTGCTTAGGGATGGCGCTGCCAACAGTGATCTGGGCCCCCCTGAGTCAATTAATAACCAAGACAATCACTCACAGGCCAATCCGATCTAGGTAAGTTCCCAATTGAGACATTCCTCTCAGATGACCCTAGGCGGTGCCAAATGGTCAGTTAGGGCTATCTAAAACAATGTGGGACAGAGGCGGCATCCAGACATTCTTCATGAAAGCTAATAAGATTAATAGAATTTGTAATCTAATACAGTGTGCAATATTGGCTTATAATGGTTGATGTTTAGCATAAAAAGCCATGATTCAGTATACCACATAAAACTGCACCTACCATCTAATTAATGGAGGTACAAAGCAAGGCCAAACAAAAGACTGCCAAGGCACAGTCTGAAGTTGGTATCTTTAGTCCAACTTCATGAAGTCCTTCTTAGTTTTTTTGGCCATCCAGAGCAATATCCAATCTCTGAAAATCACTCACTGCTCACTCTCCGAAAGACACTGAATATGTCATGATAAACACCAAAGTGAGAGCAGATTACATATTCTCTGCCTTTATCTTATTCTAAAGTGACTGTAGGGACACAGAGAAGGCCACTCTCAGCTCTTATACATGATAACCAAAGGCTTAACCCACTACAAAACAAAAACCCGAAGTCCTTCAAGAAGAGAAACATCTTTCCCTCTCTCAAACACAGGTGATTTTTATTTGGTATTTAATTTCCCATCATCTCAGGAACAGGGAGATTCGGGTATGAGTGCTGACCTTCATGGATGTTTAGGACCTTGGCTTTTGGTTCTTTGAGAATATCTGTCCTAGTCCATGCTTCTCAAAGACCATCACCATGGCAGCCGCAGTGGTCGAATACAGATGGGTCCATCTCAAAAGGCAGTGAGAGGCAGCTCCTGAATGCAGTCTCCATGGGTCTGGTACATGCCCCTTTGTCTCATTAAACCTCACTTTTAAAGCACAAAATTTGATGATAAGATTAGGAATTTCAAAAGAGAATCCCCAGTATATTAACGCCCAAGTGTGGTCCTTCTGAGAAGGACGCCCTATATGAATAACTCTGCTACATGATCAGAGAGCAGAATCGGTTGAGTATCTATAACTCTCAGATCTCTGGTTTTAAAGTCTCTCAAGCTGTGGTGCTCGGTGGGACAATACAGACACGGAAATCTCTTCCTACTTCTAATAATTCAATAGAGTCAGTTTAAAAAAATCTATAATGATAATTTTAAAGCAGCCAAGTTGGTGTCCAGTACCTCATTTAATAAAAGAGCTAAAACCTCCAGAGTCCTTACATTACCAGACTTCATAGGTTATAACTGGTAGTTAAGAGCTTAGCACCCAGGAGCAGGTAATATGACTGACTCAGGACAGTGAGTATGAGGATCTCACCTCAACAGCCTTGTAAAATCTGGGCAGGGCAAGCAAACATCTGTCACTGTGGTTTTGGGGGAAGTAGCCATAAGAAATATCCTGGGAGCTCACTGGCAAGCCAGTCAAGCCAAATGAATGAGCTCCAACTTCAGGAAGAGATTCTGCCTCAAAAAAAATAAGGTGGAGAATGCTCAAGAAAGATATATAATGATGGTCTTTGGTTTCTGTGTCATGTGCATCCATGCCTGGATATAAACAACGACATACATCCAGTGTGCACGTGTGTGCACACTCATACAAACTACTATACAAATCTACTCCTTTATGACAATTCTTCTCATGTTGCATAAGCTTCTCTCAAACTCTTTCCAGAACTTCGCTGAGGGTGCAAACTCCTTCCCTCGTTGCTCATGACATTTGCATGGACGTTCTTCTTCATAATGATGTTTCCAGAGGTGAAAGTGTGTTGCCATGGTACCCAGGGGAGGCAGTAGAGAGCACTTGTGATGAACAGTTGGACTGGGATATAATCCTTAACTGGGCTCTGACATTAGACTAGAGCTGGACAAATTTCTTTTTGTCCCTAGACAAGCTCGCCTTGAAGGCTGAGTGGATGAGAGCCCCCTCCCCAGTGTCCTTCCTCTCTGTTGTGTTCTTCCTCTGCTATGACCTGTACCCTCCTCTCTGCTGCTCTTTCCCTCCTCTATAACCTGGCTGACCTGTACAATGTCTGCTCCTCATAGTTCTCTGGAGATTATTTTCCCTCTTGTCTGAGATACACTTTCCATCACCTTCTGATTCTAGAATTCCTCTCAACAAAGGCAAATTCCTCAGGGATAGAAGATGGATGAATTCACTGAGGTTCTCCCATTAATGTCTTGTTTGGCAGCAATTGTTTTATTATGGACTATTTTCTTAATAAAACACAATTGTGGTGGCAAAAATTAATAAAGTTGGTTCCTAAGAATATTTGAAATACTCCATGAGTCCCAAACTTCAATAATTTTACTTATCAATACTCATCTTTACTTAATATGGATGTACTGACATTAATAAATCATAGAATGTAGATTTTTGAAATTGATCTCTATAACCATACTCGCAACATGCATATATATACATGTGCATATGTATTCTAACATAATTAATTAATACATTGTGAATAACATACCATCTTGGGTATTTCACACATAAGGAGAAGTCTCCTTGGGAGATCGAAAACCCTGGGGCTAGGATGCTTAGTGTTTAATGACAATTTTAGATATCAGAAAGTAGTGAGGGAAGAGAGATACAGAAATGGGCTTGGAGTGAGGCTTGGAGAGATATCACTGGTGTTGGTGAGAACTGTGGAAACCTGAGGTTTTGTGTGTACTCTTTGGGTAGAACCACAAAGACACTTGAGTCAAGCAGATTCTCATAATTCCTGGGTTCTTGGGGAAGGCGGCGTGTTTGGGATTTATGATCTGTCCTACCCTATTTCTTTTGACAAAGGAGACCAACATCTCATTTAACACCTTCAAAGGCAGTAAACAAAGTTATCGAGCTACACAGTTTAATATTTCATTTCACTTCACAACACCCCTGTCCATTTTTGCTCTTGAAGACACTGGAGGTAAGACCCTAAGTAACCTTCTTAAAGTCCGAGAGTTGGTCAGTGTCTGAGTCAGGGCGTGTTCAACAAATCTAAAGAAGACAAGTTCTCCTTTGTGAGCCAGAAACCCCCTCCCTTGGGGACCTTATGCTGTGAAATCTAAAACCAAAAAATAGAAAATCGATGTAGCAGAGTGACCAAACGCTCGGTACCCCCCCTTCCGGGGTCCATCACAACCCGGGGTGTGTTTTGTCTAACTGCGGGAATTTGAGAGCAACTTAAAACCTTCATCCTCTTAGTCTCTCTTGATTCAAATTCTCAGTCTTTATTTATTTATTTATTTATTTATTTATTTATTTATTTATTTTGCCACGGATAGCCAGACCTGTCGAGTCCATCGAGGAAGAAATTTAGCTTCTTTTAGGAAAGCGCAGACCCTGACCTGACCTCAGTCTGTAGCTCTGCTCACCAAGTTGACACTGAACCTGTCTCCCTCACAGGGAGCAGGAAGCAAGGGATGCCTGAGGCTCAGAGATCTATGCTGTCTGTTTTCCCCCACAGGACAGCTGCTACCACTGGCAAACCAGATAGTATCTGATCCCGGCCAGTGGCAGATAAATTAACAGCCGGAGGCTTGAATGAAGAGTGAGGAGGAGGTTCACTCTCACCTGGACCACTCTGGCTGTTTATCCTAGAAGCCCTCTGCTGAGCCAGTCACTGCCTTCAGAGAGACTGACAGCTCTGCCCAGGACCTCAGCGTCTACCCTGCTTCCTTCTAACTGCCCCATCCCTTTCTCCACCAACTCAAAAGAACAGTTTGAAAAATTCATTTGAATGAAACGGCTTGATTACAAGGGGGAGATGATTGTTTGGAAAGGAAATATCAATTATCCACCCAGTGACAGGTGCCCTCTTTGGAGTCTGGGCACCTGCCGGCATAATCACTGGTGCTGACATTTTCAGGCCCTTATTAAAAGCAGAATTAGAGAGCTGTGGACCCGGACTTTGTTGTTGTTGTCGTCGTCATCTGTGATTTTTAAAATGGGCCAGAAGTCAAGAGTGGTCTGCAGCTAGCTGGACATCCCTGCCCTGTTAGCTAACAGGAGCATGGAAAAGGCGTGGGCCGTTGCTGATGCTGAAGCTGAAAGGGGCCGGCACATGGGTGTGGTGTGTGACTCCAGTGGGTACAGGGAGGCTAATGAACTCCAGCAAGAGGAGCAGAAGGGTTATGGGAACAACTTTAAACGTGTTAACTGCTCTATTCAGCAGAGAATCCAAATCTACATATTTAGTAACAGGAAGGAGGGATCATAGGAATCCAATTAGGAAGACAGTATACAGAACTGAAAACAAACAAACCAAGGATTTATCTTGTGCTGGGAGAGCAGTCTATGCTCCAATAGTTTCACCTGTGGCCTCTTCTCACCACCTACCTGGTCTCCTTCCCTCTGCCAAAGGCCCTCCCTTCCCTGCCTCCATCCTCATTCACAGGGACAAATGGATGCTGTAGCTGTCAGAGCAGCAGATGGGTAGAGTAGGCGTGGGTGGTGGCAGCAGGAGAGATGTCTGAGTCCAAGCAGTGAGAGAGGCTGCTTATTTCCAGCTAAAATATATCACTAAGTCAGTCATGGACAAAGCAGAATTCATGACAGCATGCGCCCTCCGGGCATTTTTCAGTTAAATCAGGAGTCAAAGACTTCTGCTTCGAGGGCCAGGAAAGGTAATAGCTCTGTGTAAATCCCATCAGGGTAGAACAGGGACTATAGGACACTGATGAACTGGAGAGCCAGTGTCCCGTCTGGAAGCCACCTGGAATGCAGTTCCAGCTGGGAGTGGCCCTGTCCTGTTAATCCAGTGTTGAGAAAGCAACCAAATTTGCAAGGCGAGTTGGAATCTGGATTTGAGACTGCTATTTACAAGAATGTGCTGTTCTACAAAACACATGAACATTTTGTTTCTAGTCTATGAGGCCCCATCTTTTTCTCATCCGTATTCCAGAATGTATTTATTTATTGGCTTCCTGTCTTGTATGAGGATGGGAAAATGGCTGAAATCATCATGATCATTATTTGACGAGGAGTTGCTACCACTGGCAACATGCCAAGCCATTACTATGCCATCTAACTTTATCCTATGTGTGATGATGGCATTGTTATGTCAATTTTACACACAAGAAAAAGTACTAGATAATTTCTATCAGCCATATTTAGGGCAAGGAAAAGAAATGGCTCTCAAATTGAAAGTCAATGAAAGTTTAAATAATAGAATTAGCTATAATGAAGAGAGTACCAGGGGTGGGGGTGGGGGATTTCTACCTGGACCCAGACACACAGAGAAGGTGGTCAAATAATTCTGCACCCAAGACACACACAGAGGGTGGTCACACAATCCCTCAAAGGTGGGATCTGGTTGCTACATACTTCAGAGGGGATAAATGATGTATTTCCCAAGGCAGAAGGGACAGAAACTCAAAAATAAGCCTAGCTGGACCTACGCTTTGATAAGACTGATCACTCTAACTCATGAAAGTTCTATATTTATTGCTTGACTCCACCTCTTAGTTCATTGGAATTTAAGCCTTACCCTGAATTTTGGAGGAATCAGACCCTGGAACCATAGTGTGCAGCAATGAGAGCCCAGGGCAGTATTTAACAAAGGTATGTCCCTCTGGTGGTACCTCAGATATGACCAACAGTCCTAAAGAGGGTCCAGGTTTAAATGGTTGGTCCTTGCTAGAGGACCAATATTTTACTACCTGTGTTCAGTTACTCACAAAGTAAAGTCTTAACTGTGTGGTAGCATGAGTGAGAATGCCTCCCCCGCCATCCATAAATTTGAATGCTTGGTGGTGGTACTGTTTTGGAAGGATCAGTTGAGGAGGGGTATCAGTTAGGACGGGCTCTGATGTTTCAAAGCCTACACCATTTCCAGTTATCTGTCTCTCTTTCTTTGTTTCATGCTTACATCTCAATATGCAAGCTCTCAGCTCCTGCTCTAATGCTATGCCCATCCACCCGCCTGCTGCCATGCTCCCCACCATGATGGTAACGCACACGAGGTTACTTTTTCCCTGTCCTGACTCAGATGTTTGAAAGTGGAAAATTTCTGTAACTTGATGAAACGTCTATGTGACTGTGAGCTAAATCCTGGTGTGTGTGTGTGTGTGTGTGTGTGTGTGTGTGTGTGTGTAGGGGACAGGTTCATCCAACCAAGCAACATTAAAACCAGAAGGTAAGGCACTAAAGAGAATCACCCCACCCCAACCCTCTGTCAACACAGTCTTCCCTGAAGAGCAGTGGAGTGTGCTGGTCCTATCAGGCCTCTATGCTAGGGGCAGGGAGAAGGCATTGTGCTCTTCTCAAGTACCTCCCGAGACCAATCAGAAGTGGTATAATACATTGTTAGTGGAAGTATATAGGCTGTGCTAAATAAAAAGGAGAAATAAAATTGGTTATGAAGCTCTCCTGATAAGTAACCAGGTACCAATTAAGCAATAGTAAGTAATATTTGGAGACCCAGCCACTCGAACTTATGTGTCCAAATGCTCATTGCTTCCTTCAGAATACTCCCTTTGGGGAAATAAAGAGTTTCTTCAACAGTGCTTCGGTAGACCAAGCTATTTCTGCAACTGTAACGGTTTATGAGTCAACCAGAAAACAGTCTCATTGGAGGATCACATGTCATTTCTCACAATCGAAACCAACTCTGTGCACTTTGAGCCTCCATCAGACTCTCAGCATGTCCTCGGGAGACAGAAAATCAGTGGCCTGAAGCTGGGCTCAAATAGCGTGGGGTGGGAGGGGCAGCTGCAGAGCAGCCAATCCCATGGCAGTGCCTTCTGTCTTAACTGCCCAGAGTCTCCACTTCTCCACCATGCCTGGGGCTTCCCACCTCCTCCATGCCGGTTGGCTTTCTGGCTACCTAACTCAGTTCTGACTCAGTGTGCGCTTTAGACCTCAGTGTTTAAGGACTTTGTTTGTTTGTTTGTTTCTCTCTCTTCATTTTGGTTATACTGACTCTCATAGAAATGTACTTTGCAGATTTCCAATATTAGCAATTAACATAACTGACCAAAGTCTGTGCTCTGTCTGCATGGAAGTCAAGCAACAGCCTAGGATGAAGTGAGGACTTTGGCTCCCAGTCCTGTCCTCCCCTCCCCTCCCCACCCTCTTCCTTCCTTTCTTCCCTCTTTATCCCTCTCTCCTTCCCCCTCTGCCAGCCTCCAAGTATCCTTGTCATTGTGTCACGTCAGCGCTTCCTTCACAATAAAGGTCTATATTTTTCTTCTCATCTTGCCAGTCGGAGGACTCAAACTCTTGGGGTCCCTCTGTGTGGTCCCTCAGTTTCACCTTCTCCTGACTCTAGTTCTCACATGACCACAACCTTCTTCCCTAATCAGAAAGCTCCATATGCAGAAAGACACCGGACTCTTTGCCAGGGCCTATCCCGACTCACCTCCCTGACTCATCATATCAGGGGTCTGTTCAATGTTTTGATATTTTCTACGCGACTTCTTCATAGCCAGGCACTTTGCCGTGACTGAGGTTATTCTGCAATGACACACAGAGAGCTCCTCAGAAATTCTCCAGAGGAGATACACAGCCTGGCACTACTCAACCATGGAAACACACCAGTGGAAAAAATATTTGGTTTCTGATATAAGGTCAGTCGGATAAAGACAGGAAAACCCACTGGAACGTCTTGATGTGCTTACTTGAAAATTAATAGTGTGGTTGGATAGTTTCACCTTGTAGTCCTCGCTAAAACACATAAACAAGCAGGGAACAACAAAGGCTGCGTTAGAACACAAGCACCCCAAGAGCGTGGGGTGGAAGAGGGGCATTGTTTTGATTAAATTGGCCCGTTTGAGTTAGGGAAAAAGCACCTCAAATTTACTAACCATCAAGAAACCATTAATCAAGTTTTCAAAATCTAGTTCACACGTTTTTGCAACATGTCATAATGTGTGGTAGGACTACAGACACCCACTCGGAATGAGGTCCTTACCAGTTCCCTGAGAGGAGTATATGGAACAGTAAGCTTCATGGCCAGCTCCAGTGTTCCTAGCCACACCTCCTTTTTAAAGCTCAGTCTTTACTGCCAGGTAGGGTTATCCATGAATGATCTACAGTCATTTCCTTTCCCCCGTTTCCCTTTTTCCCTTCCTCCCTTCCTTCCTTCCTTATTTCTTTCTCTTTCCCTCCCCTCTCTTTTTTTTTTTTTTTTTTTTGATTTTTTCGAGACAGGGTTTCTCCGTAGCTTTTGGTTCCTGTCCTGGAACTAGCTCTTGTAGACCAGGCTGGCCTCGAACTCCCAGAGATCCGCCTGCCTCTGCCTCCCAAGTGCTGGGATTAAAGGCGTGCGCCACCACCGCCCGGCACCCCCTCTCTTTCTTTATATTGCGCCAAGACACTCTCTGTACATTATCTAATTGTCAAGATGAAACATAATCAGATAAAGGTAGACTAAAGAACCGAATCCCTTGATCCAGAAAATTGCATTGCTAGGTGCTCATTTTGGTGTTTCAAGATCATTACTCCTACCAAAGATTCTGGGAAAGTCCCCATCTGCGAACAGATCCTACAGAACACAGGTGAGAAGAGCTAAATGGTACCTCTCTGAGCTTTACACCTGGAACAGCTCCCAACCAGCCTCTCCAATCTAAAGGCTTTCGTTTTGTGAGCATTCAGCCCAAGGTTGTTAAGAATATTAAAGGATAAAAAAAAAAGCAAGTGGCATCAGATAAGGCCACAGGAGTTAAAAATATCACAGTGCCGGAAAGTAATTATTTATGAGATCGCTTTAAAATCTATTGAACAGTAGGATCATTCTGGTGTTCAAGTCTTCAAACACTGCTGAGCTGAGCAAAGGGAAGGGGGCATACAGGTAGAATCCAGATCTAGCTGGATACGTGAATTACATATTATCAATAGGCTCTGGAGGAAATAAAGACAGTAACTACTCCGACTTCTTTAAAATTCTCATGGCTTGAGAGAACACCCTCAGATACCTGGTTAGTTCCTTCTTTCGCTTTAGTGCTAATTACAAAAGTCGCTGGGATGTGAACTCTCTGGGCTTATTGGAATCCTACATGTTTTCTTCTTATTGTCTTCACATGGGTGATGCCACTGCACTGGGAAGGGATCCTTAGTCTGCTCCTCTACTCAACTATCTGGAAGACATAACCTTTAAATTGCCTTTTGTCACAGAGGGTATTTCTGTGGACCTCAGTTGAAGCCCTGGTGTACAGTGTCAGCAAAACGCATGAGCAGGTCTAAAGATCTTTGGGACTAGCAGATAATTACCACTGTTTAAGTAACTTCTTTAATGCTGCAGAGTTCATTGGACATTTCTCAGGTCTCATGGGGAAGGATTTCATTGTTCTGAAGCCCTTTGTCAAACCCTGCACCCAAAGGAAGAGGCATGTTATGGTTTGAACATGAACTGTCCCCTATAGGTTCATAATGCCGAACATTTTGTTTCCAGCGGGTACTGATGTTTGGGAAGGCTGTTGAAACTTCAGGAAGTGGCACTTCACTGAAGAAGTGTGTTATGTCACTAGAGGCCAGGAGCTTTATAGATCTGCCCCATTTTCTGTCATTCTCTGTTTCCTGGGTGTGGATGCAATGGGATCAGCTAGCCTCCTGCTCCTGGCACCTTGCCTTCCAGGCTGCCTATCATGTCTTTCCGGCCCATTGTAAACTGTATCCCTCTGAAACTCTTTCTCCATTAAGTTGATTTCACTAGGGTAGTTTTATCAGACCATTGAGAAGACGACTAATACAGCTGAGCTCATGCACCAGAAGAGAGCCCCGCGCTCCAACTTTTGATCTTCAGGACTTTTGCATGAGTAGGTGCTCAGGTTTTCATGTGGCCTTGGTAGTGGAGCTTCTGATGAAATGTCTACTAATCCTATCAACCCTTACGCACACCAAGGAATGGGTCTGGGGCCCATGTGTTTAATATATCAGGTCCAGGGAACCACTCATTTTTGCCAATGGACACCTTCCTTGTCAAGAGGTTGCCTATACTCTCCATAAATGACATTGCCTTATAGAACAAGGAGAGCCAGTGGAAGGGCCTGATTTCCCTCAACAGGGAAGGAAGTTGGTATTTCACTGACAAAACCTCAGATGAAGTTAATTGGCCTGTGTTTGGTTTATTGTGTATGAAATAATTCATACCTCTAAAAGCTAGAGTCCCTTGGCATACAAGGTTTCCACTGTGTACTTGGGTATAGACCTACAGAAACTGATGCAAACACTGTGGCTATTGTCCAGATCCTATTGTTCAAGACTCAGAGACCAGAAGGCAAACAAAAACTCCAGACAAATTGAAAAATCTGTGAGTTCCCTGTTAGTATCTGCTCTAATGCTAAGAAGCAAAGTCTTGCCCTTTTCTGAGGGGACTTCAAGTGAAATATTCAACTATCACATTGTGTTTAGTGTACTACAGCTATAAAAAAAACACTTTTAAGCAAGAACTAAGGAGCTGGAGTGATAGCTCAGCAGTTAAGAGCACCTGCTGCTCTTGTATATGATTGGAACTCAGTTTCCAAACCCCACATCAAATGGCTCATGACAACCTTTAACTCCAATTCCACAAACCTAAAGCCTTCTTCTGGCCTCTGCAGGCACCTGCACATGTGTTCATATACATACTCAGGCACACACACGCATGAAAATAAAAGGTGATAATAATAAAATAAATCTCCAAAACCAAAGAATGAAAGTCAACATAGAGTCTTTATTTGTGACTCAAAATAATTCTGTGTTTTATGTTGGGCAGGAATATGGGTATCTGCTGTTCTCTGACTTGAAATGTGATAAGGAACTAGGAGTTTGGGAAATATACGCCAAAAGAGAAAGGCTAATCCAAGACACTTTTTTCAGTTAGCTGCATCTTAGCTCTGTTTAATGGGCAAACTTCTGAAAGTATGTCAAGTAGCATGCTTCGTTTAAGCACCCTTGATAAAAACAAAATATCCGACCCATGTTTAATGATCCCCATTAAATGCCTCAGCAACAGTGGGTACCATAATGAATTGATTGACAAAGAATCCCTTGAGTTTGACGAAGTCAAAAGAGTCAGGGAAATAATTTATTGGCTTGAGGACACTGGAGAATTAAGTCTCCGTTTCTGCACTAGGTTCAAAACGTAGAACCGAGGGCACTTAAAACGATCATCTCTCAGAAAAGAACCCTGGAATATGCCAAACCCTTACTGACAGCCCGGTAGAGTAGAGCAGAAACTCCGAGTTAGGGGCCTTCACTGAGGCCACCTTCACCGAGGAGCAAAGTAATCCATGCTGCAGACCCCAGGCTGTACCACTTGTCCTAGTGGCTGACAGGTCCTGGGTAAGATTGTATTCCCTTCATAACAAGAATCAAGAAAACTTTTTTTCTGGAGAATTTGGGATCAACACAAGGGAAGACACTTAACTCTGAACGGTACTAGCTTAATGAACGGTGTTTGCTTAATATAAAGCCACCAGCTTTCATGCAGCAGAGATGCTCCCTCTCATAGTTTGACCCAGAAAATGGCATTCACCACCAGTGGCACAAGCATGCAGCTGTCACCATGGCAATGGGAAGAGGAGCCCCTTAGGTTCCGAGCAGCTGCCCCTGTTTTCTCTCAACCAAGGAATCGTGTTTAGGATTGATGCCCCTGAATTTGAAGTCCTGGGGAGTCTTGAGATTTTCACAGGAGGAGGAACCCCAGAGGTAGAAAAGAGCCGGCATTTTTGACAAAATGATCGGGGGGGCTTGTTCCATTAGTTAGAAGAAGGAAAAGAACACCGCTTACCTTGAAACTGAAAGTGCCGTGGTAGAATTGCATTAACTGCCGCATTACTTAAACGCCAATTCTTCAACTAGAATTTGAGTAGCTGCGCAGTTGGGAGTCCCGTTCATTCATCACTGCCTGAGACGTACTGCAGCTCCTTCTGGTTGGGAGCCTTATCCTGTAACTGCAAGGCCATCTCTCCAGCTCCACTCTCGGCGCTCGATAGCAGGGATCAACAAACTTTTCCCTAAAAAAGGGCAGATAATTCAATGTTTTATAGACATTGGGAATCATATGGTCCTCATCACAGCCCCTTGGATCCCTCTGTGTTGCAAAAGTTGCCATCAACATGCGGGCATGACTGTGTTGAAATAATACTTTATTTATAAGAGCAGGCGGTAGGCCCCAGGATCATACTTGCTACTCTTGCTCTATAGAAGGTAGGGAAACTGTGTGTTCAAGGCCAGATAACCCTTATTTCAGATTCTCACTCTTCTTTTCAAGCAGCTTTTCAATCAATCACAGTTCTCTTTTATGAAAAAAAAAAAAGGTATTTCACATAAATGAAAACTCTATCCGTAAGAGCTCTCGAGAATATTTCAATCCTAGGAAAGTACTCCATGGGTGTATTTCTCTAGTAAATTAATTTATAGGATTTAAAATTTAAGATGCTTTACTTTATGAAGTCTTTTGACTAGTCTTTCCCAGGGAGCTCCTTTTATCTTATGGAGAGGGTCAAGTTCAGCATTGATTTCGGCAAAAACTCACGCAATTCCATAGCTCAAATATAATTTAGGCTGTAATTCCAATTGATATAGGTTGACTTAAACCTCTAAGGCCAATGTAATAAATAACTCATAAAGCGGAAAGAAATGAAGGAAATAGAGCCTTCGGACTTACTGTGATTAGCCTTCAACATACAGAGGGAAAGAGCATAATAAATGTGTAGCATTTGCTATTCTCCCTTGATGGTGAAATTAAAAAAAAAAATAAGCAGAGCCTATCAACAGCAGAATATTTTTCAGGAGCCTGCTGAATTGGTTTTAATGTCTCAACAAATCATTTTTGATGAATTCCATAATGATAGCAGTTTTTGGCCTGCGTGTTGCCAAACATTGTACATGAAGAATTTGCTGTGCACTGTGTGCTTACTGGGAAGAATGAAGCTAATGTTTGGAGTGTGTTCTCTCTGCTAAGGTACAGAAACAACATGCTTTCCTTCCTTGTCACCTCAGCAGTGACAAGGGGCAGGGCTTTAACTCTCTGCCTCCATAAGAGGGGCACATCACCCCATGAGAGTTGCCGGAATTACAAGCTATCATCTGATAGTTTGGTTTTTGCCACAGACTTAAGTGGTTACCGTCACCGACTCCTCCTTCTTTCAGGCCTTTTCAGTAGAGGGAGGGGGCTTCTGTGACACCCAGGTAGGATGCTTCTCGTTCTTGAAACTCTCAGTTGGATGGGACAGTTCTCAGAGTGTTCTTTTCTTTAGGGATTTCTGTTTCCATAGCTCTCTCTTACTAAGAATGCAGATTTGTTTTTGAAAATAATATTGGGATGGTGGGTCAGGAATTCTTGATGAAAGGGTTCTTATAGGTATCCTGGGAGGGTATTGAAGGCATAGGTTTGAAGAATTCTGGGTAATCAGTAAAGGGAGTTGGTTTTTAGTTCCAGGTTGTTCGACTCCTCGGAGTCAGTGCATCCTCATTTATAAAATGGGAGAATAATAATCACACTTCAGGCCGTAGAAATGAATGATAACGAATGTGACATTAACCATACTTCAGTCCGTAGACATGAATGATAAGGAATGCAACATGCATAGCATATTAGGCTCACTGCAGATGATCAATAAACAGTGTTTCACTATTAGTATTTATGCTTTCTTAATTGACTCTAATCAGTGATCTATACATTGCTAGATACAATGAGTTAGCAAAGGATGTAGAACTACTAAGAAACAAACTAGGAAGAAGTATTTCACCTAAGGCATATTCAGTAACTGCTACTTAATTTGATATAACCATAACTCCCATGCTCCAATGATTCCTAATGAGGATAGAGATGATTTTTTTAGCTATTTAATTGGCATCACATGGATGAAGAAACAAGCGTGAGGTATCACACGCCAGAGGATGGACAGAGGAAATAATAGATATTTACTGTCTTAATTTCAATCAGCGAAACACAAGGAAGGTTGCCAGGACACTCTGGGCTGCTTTGCCTCTTTGGGTGCAGGATAATTTGATATAGGCTCCCTTTTCCAATAACAGAAGTTAGGGATATGACTCAGCAAATTAGAAAAAAGAAAAAACCTCCAAGAGCCCTTCTGGACATCAGATTGAAGGCTCCCTGTTTTATCTGGCCTCCTTATCATGTTACTCCACAGTTGCACTGGGTGTCCTGGGTGTCCTGTTTCAGACATGGGCTCACTCCCTGCCGGCGCTCTGCCCCCATGGGCCGTGTGCTCATGAGAATATCAGTGTCAAGGGTGGCAGATGGAAGGAACCCTTTGTGGGGGCGTGTCTCTCTTTTCATGCTCTTAGCAGCAGGTGTGGTGTGCCCCTGCCAAGAATAACCATAAACATACTGGAGGGGGCAGGGATGGAGTGTGGCCTTAGGGAGACTCCTAGGTACTCAAGCAAGGTTCTTGTGTGTGTTCCATGCAAAGACTATGGAGGAAGTCAATGATCTCTGGCAGATTTTCTCAAGCCCGTTTTGCCCTAGCTTTATCTCAGAAACCTGAATGACTAACTCAACTGCTTCCTTGTCTAATTCCAAATCTTAACATCTTACTGTCAGCTGTTTTTAAGGAAATAGAATCAGAAGGTGCTCAGGCATGGCGTCAGAAACCTCAGTTCCCCAATCAGTTCTGCAACAGCAATGGAAAGGGTAGAAATTAATTTAAAATTAATGTAGAAAGTGGATTTTGAATCAGATTAGTTCAAGATCCCTAACGGTTATGTAAAAAGCAAGTGAAAATGGTGGAGAAATTCACCGTTCTCAGATGCATAGATATCACCGAGCATTTATTATTTTTGAAAATCGAGTTGCAGATTGTTGCAGGACAGTAGGTTTTTCATTTGGAAGAATTCACCTTCTCCTGATCCCAAGTTTTCACTTGAATTCACAATGTTCTGATTGGAAGAACATACTTCATTCCTATGGCAACCGGCATTTTCCCTGTCCCCTCCCTTCTGAAAACCCAAAGGGGCACCCTTTACTTCAGAATTAGAATAGGCAGTGGAAACAGGTGACTTTATTTTTAAAGCATGTTTCTCTCCACAAATAGCCTCTTAGCATTAGGTTAGAAGAAACATTGTCCTCAATCTCTTCTTCCTTTGCCTTAAATTGTGTTTGAAATTATTGTTAACCCTCAACATCCACAAGTTCTACCTCTCTAGATTCAACCATCCACAAATTAAAACGTATTTGGGAAAACTGTGTCTGTACTGAACAAGAATGGACATTTTAATTGTCATCTTCTCCTAGCCATATTGTCTATACTGTATACGCCTAGTCTATGCGATAGAACAGCTATTAGCTTAGTGATTGTATTGTGTCCTGTGCTGTAATCTGCAGGTGATTTAAGTTGTCCAGGAGGAAGGGCATGGTTTTGAGCAAACATCTTATATTTTCCTGAAAGGCACTTGAGCAGCTATGGATTTTGGTTCCTGGAGTCATTGCCCTGTAGAAAACAAGAGATAGGTGTATCTGCCACTGAGTCAATTACCAACTAGCCTGAAAAGCTTGCCAATGTACCCCAGACTTAAGGCTGCCTGGTTTCTGCTCTGTGTTTCCCTCTGGGATAGATGGAGAAAGTCCCTTAACATTTTGGTTGGCTTTTATATATTTGTGTAGATGTCTATGGCTGATAGAGATGTCAATGCACTTTAAAAATAGCCAGTAGAAGAAGAATTCTGCTTTATAAATAGAATTGAATATAGTCCTTTGTTGCCTTCAACTCTCAAAGAGTGGGCAGTCATAAGAACTGGCTTATCAGCTGTGAGACCAGTCACTCACCTGTTCAAACTGGTGAGGGTGGCTGATGTTGCAGGGGAGGGCTGTCCACAAGGAGGGTGTTGGGTTGGTGGGGCTGGCCAGCGGAGTGGATCTTGTGACATAGGAAGCCTGCCCCTTTCTGAATGGAGACAGAGGAGGAGTGGATGGGGAAGGAGGTAGATGAGAAGATGGAAACAGAGGGAACAGGAGGAGAGGAGGGAGATGAAACTGTAGTTGGTATGTAAAATAAAAGAAAAAATGGTAATTAAATAAAATTTTAAAAAAATAAAAAATAAGAACTAGCTTATCTAGGTATCAGGAGACTAGGAAATGTTCTCTGGTGTGTAAGGTCAACAAATATCAGACAAATGGGACCCTAGTTGTGACTTTAAGCTGTACTGTGTCTTTAAGTTCAGAGGAGACACTGCCAAGGTGGTGGACCAAATTAATTAAAAGTTGGTGATGGTAATGATTTGTGTACTCAACCAGAGCTGGGGACCAAGGGACCTGGTTTCTTTCCACATAAGCTTTTTCTGTGGCTTGCTCAGACTACCGAAAGCATAGTGGGAGCTTTGAAGAGGAAGGTAAGAGAGCAAGGAACTCTTACAATTCAGACTTGCAAGTTATGCCCTGTCCCTCCATCTGGACTCTATTCCTGAATGTAATTGCAAGGACCCATGCAGGTATGGGGGCAGAGGGAGGACCCTGTTACTCAGTGGCAGGGGTGTCAACATCACATTTTAAGATCTAGGCAGATAGGAAATATTGTCAACATTACAATCTTCCATAAAAGATATTTTACTGAGCTGCCCTTGTCTAGACTAACTGATGGGTTTATCTCAGGAATGCCATTGCCTTATGATGGACTTAACCTTCGGTCCATGGGAGGCTGGGATGTATATGTATGAGTCCCCAAAGCATGCTGCTTCTATTCCAAGACCAATGCTACCACTTACTTTCTCATGCAGATTTGAGCAAATAAGTGATCTTCTCATCTGTAAAATGAAGTCATTAGTAGTAACTCCTTCCTAAGGATGTTATGTAGAACATTATAGGTATGCTTTATACATACCAAGCAAGTTATTACTTTTACTCATAGATTTATTGGTTCTTTAGAGGCCCAGTAATTTATCTGAGGTTTTGACAAAACAGCAATAGCAGACTGGTAAAATGGCCCAGAAGGTAGAAAAGGTGTCTGATGCCAAACTTGATGACTAAATCTGCTCCCTGAAACACCCTGGTAGAAGAAGAGAGTTGGCTCCCACGAGCTGTCCTCTGAATTTACACACATGCCGTGTGTAAATACTGCTGCCCCGTGGACATTAGATAACATTTTTAAAAAATTATAAAAATATTATTTTACATGGGAAATATAAAGAAGAAAAGACCGTGAGACTTTCTCCAGGTCGTGTTATGACAGAGTGAAAAAGACTGGGGATAGTGAAGTCAGAGGGATACAGGTGCGTTCTGAGTCCACTCTTCAAAATCTGTATTAACTCACCATTCCTTACTAAAATGAGTGCCTAAGCCAAGCTAATTTTGTAAAGCAAAGAGAGTTACTTCTAACACTTTGTGGGGCTCAAGACTCAAGGACATGGTCCTAGCCATTGGCTCAGCTTCTGTAAAAGCCTCAGGTTAAAGGTGGCAACTTTAACCCTAGAAGTCGGTGGGGGGGGGCAGAGGCAGGCAGGTCTCTGTGAATTTAAGGCCAGCCTGGTCTATATAGTGTGTTTCAGGTCAGTCAGTAGTGAGAATGTAGGGAGAAGAAGAAGCCCTGAGTGAGGGAAGTCCTGAGTTAACATGTGTTGTTAACATAGCCATTAGAGTGTCAAGGATCCCATGGTCTCAAACTCCAGATGCAGAGGTATAGCAAAGTCTTCCTCTGGGGACCAAGTGTGTTTACAGTGTTGTAGTAATATGGGCGGCGGGGCTACGTTCCCAGCACCCCGGCTGCCTGGCTAGCTTATGCCCGAAATAACAACACATAAACTGTATTCATTTAATCACTGCTTGGCCCATTTCTATCTAGCCTCTTCTAGGCTAATTCTCACATATTAATTTAGCCCATTTCAAATCATCTGTGTTGCGCCCCTAGGTGCGCTTACCAGGAAGATTCTAGCCTATGTCCATCCTGGGTCGGAGCTTCATAGCGTGCGTCTGCCCAGGAGCCAGGAGCATGGCGTCTCTCTGAGGCGTCTGCTCCCGAGAGGAGAGCTGTGGAGTCTGAGCTCACTTCCTCTTCCTCCCAGCGTTCTGTTCTGTTTACTCCTCCTACCAATCTCTAACCAATGAGAGCCAAGCAGTTTCTTTTTATTTAACCAATGACCTTCCTCCATCATTTCCCCTTTTTAGGTTTAAACAAAAAAAAAGGCTTTAACTTTAACATAGCAAAATTACATATAACAAAACAGTTATCAAGTAAAAGTTACAATAGTCTTTATCATAACTAAGGAAAACTATAACTATAACTAACTATTCTTAACTCCATCAAAGACTCCAGAAAGATACAATACTACCTAAGCAAACAAGAAAAAAGCAACTTTTAAAACTCTAGAAATTACAGAGACATCTCGCTGCCTGGACAGTCACCCAAAGTTCCTCTGTACTGTTGGGGCATCCATCTTCAGCCTACAGGCCCATAGTTTCCAGCAGACATTTCATTTCCACAAAGCAGGAAATTTCAAAGTCAGTTCAGTCACTATCTGTTGTGTCCTGCAGAATGTCTCGCAGACTCTTTCATGAATCAGGAACCCCGAAAGATCATCTCACCTTAGGCAAGTTCAGTAGTCCTCTCTCTGTGGGTTCTCTGTGTCCAGTTTATGCAATAGTCCAGGCAAGAGCAGTTTCTTGCCCAAATGGCTATCAAACTCCATAACGAGCCTCTTCGATGCCCATCTTCCTCTTGAAGTAGATTGGAGCTGCCAGGAGCAGAGTGTCTCATTGTCATGAAAAGTCCTCAGTTATTAAAACATTAAATGTCCTATTCTGTAATCTTTGAAAGACATGAAGAATGTCTATCGAAAATATATCTCTATATATCTAGAAAATCTAACTAACATGACTACAAGCTTTACTATTATCGATGATTATCCATTAACAACCTATATTTCTTAATTATACAGTACATATTTAAATGAACTACACAATCACAATACCTTAATCAAAATCAGAAACACTTGTACATATAACAAAATTGATCTTAAATCTCTATCAATAAAGCAAAATCTATACTAATGCAAATTATTCATATCTATATCATATCCCCCTTTAAATGTAAAAGAACATTTATAAACATTTTTTGGGAATATGGGCGCAGTTATTTCTCTCCAAACTGCTTCCTGCTGAATGGGGGCGTCGTTAATTAGGTCTTTCATGGTATAACCTGTGTGCTAGTTTCAACTCAGTTGGCAGTTGAGCGAAGCAATTTTCTGAGGGTGTTCACGCAACCTTTCAGGAGGACGTGGTCCATCATACCATACTGGTATGGATGCAATCCACAGAGTCTCATCGTCTGTGAAAACAAAAGAAGAATCTCTTTTCCAAAGTATCATATCCTTAGATCCAAATTCAAAATATATATGTTGGATTAATTCAGCAGCATTTATAAACAAATATCTTTTAGCAGCTCTTGCTCCTTCCTCAGCATTCAAACAATTCAAAGAGAGCATAATAGCATACAGTATCAAAATTCTCTGTCTATTTTCCATCTTTTTGCGCTTTATTTTAACCTCTATTTTGTTTATTTTTACTTTTATTTTTTGCTTTTTGAGACAGGTTCTCTGTGTCTTTGACCTGAAGTAACTCTGTAGACTAGGCTGTCTTTGAACTCTCAGAGATCCGCCTGTCTCTGCCTCCCAGGCATTCGGGATTAAAGGTGTACACTACTACACCTTGAACTCACAGAGATCTGTTTGTCTCTGCCTTCTAGGCACTGGGATTAAAGGCGTGTGCTACCACACACAACAACAACTCTCTTCCTTTTTTTTTTGTTTTTTACTTTAAGAACTTCAACTTTTAGTCTGCATATATTTTAACACACTGTAAACCATTTAAAAATTTTCTTTGTCTTTGAATCTCTCTATACTGTATATCTCTCTTTTTCTGACCACATGAGTCTTTAATTTACCAAGCAATATCAGTAGGATTAAAGGTGTGGCTTTGCCGGCTAGATGTAGCCCATTCCTTAGCTTTCCAGCCTCATGGCTGAGGTACTGGCTGTAGCCATGTTTACTGCCACAATTCTATGGCATTTCAAGGTCCCTGCCAGCAAGCAAGCTTCAGCCGCCTGTGCTTGCAAACCACATGAACCGCCTGCGTAAAAGAGTCAGAGTTTGCCCTGGCAGGACAGCCCAGAAAGCCGGCATTTTTAAACGGTGCAGCTTTTTTCCTGCTATGGCTGAAAACCGAAAAGCATGCGTTCAGCTTTTCGTCAACACCGTTTAAGTGTTTTGTGACAGGACCTCTTAATGAGCTGCAGGGTTTTGCAGCTGAAGCTGAGTCAGGAAGCCTCTCTTAGATGAGAGCGCTTGCTTGCCTCTAGCAAGCAGAGTAGAACTGAGAAATTGCTGCTACCAGGAAACCAGGCACAATGCTTTCATTTTGTTCTAGAATTACTTCCCAAGCTGTCTCAGGCTTTTTGTGGGAAGCAGTTGTCCACGTGGGCGCCATTTGTAGTAATATGGGCGGCGGGGCTATGTCCCCAGCACCCCGGCTGCCTGGCTAGCTTTTGCTCGAAATAACAACACATAAACTGTATTCATTTAATCACTGCTTGGCCCATTTCTATCTAGCCTCTTCTAGGCTAATTCTCACATATTAATTTAGCCCATTTCAAATCATCTGTGTTGCGCCCCTAGGTGCGCTTACCAGGAAGATTCTTACCAGGAAGATTCTAGCCTATGTCCATCCTGGGTCGGAGCTTCATAGCGTGCGTCTGCCCAGGAGCCAGGAGCATGGCGTCTCTCTGAGGCGTCTGCTCCCGAGAGGAGAGCTGTGGAGTCTGAGCTCACTTCCTCTTCCTCCCAGCGTTCTGTTCTGTTTACTCCTCCCACCAATCTCTAACCAATGAGAGCCAAGCAGTTTCTTTTTATTTAACCAATGACCTTCCTCCATCACAGTGTGTGCAGAAAATGTCCACCATAGATACACTTCCCATAACTACAACCTGAAGACGACTCTCCTACAGAGATTGTTCCTCTACCTACAGAGACTACTCCCCTACCTACATGAATGCTCCTATGGAACTTAACTGACTTGTCTCATTGATCTATATAGCATACAGTATGGCACTGTATACCATAAACCCTGACTCCTTGTTTATTGGTACATAATACCCCCACTTCCTTATCCATTTTATGCAATAACCCCATTTCCCTATTCAACTCTCTATAAAAAACAAACAAACAAACAAAAAAACATGCTAAGCTTCCAGGGTGCTGTGGTTCCTCCAGTAGAGATTCCAGATCACCTGATACCAGCTTTCTTGTTTCTGCATATGTCTATCTTTTCTTCATTCCCTTGGTGCCCACAGTCAGCTCCATTCTTGAGGCCATGCATGAATTCAGTATGAGACCTTATCTTTAAAAATAAGAAGGCCTCATGATCTGGGGAATTGGAATAGCAGAAACAGGATCCCATCTCACATCTCAACATAGGAAAACAAAAGACCCACTCAAGCTTTTATGGCAAATCCTCTCAAAGAATCAAGTCAGGTACTGTCTTCTAAAGTAATACCTCCATGGCTTAAGAATTTCCACTAAACCCTGTTTCTTAGAGGCTCTACACAGTCTTTGAACATCACCACAGCAGGTACTAAGCTTCTAAAACAAAAGCCCTTGGGAGACAGGCACAGGCAAACACTGACTTTGGGGCAGTCACCTTCTCTTTCTGAATATCAACTAGATAAAGGGCCAAGTGTCATTATAAGCATTGAGTCAGATAATAGCACTGCTGAGAATGTCATACTGCTCAGATAAAATAATAGATTCAATTAGGAAAAGCCATTTGCTAATAGGGTTGATATGAGTCACGGGTACATGCACGGAGGAGCACTCAGCTTAACGAGAATTCGAGGAGAGACAAATCTTATCAAATGTCTTGAGATCTTCAAGTTAATTGCATAAAGGACATACGGGGTTAATCAAGATGGACAGGCTATCAGTGAGTGACCAACTGGGTGTGAACATTGGTGGTGGAACCCCAACTCCATGATCTAATGAAAAATCCTACACGAGAAGGAAGTCCCCAGAAGTGGGTGCAGAGAAACCCATGGGACCACCATGTGGGAAGTATTTGGAAGGAGTTTGCGTAACAGACCAAAGATTAATGTAGAAAAGGAAAGAGACATAATAATTATCCTAAACTTCCATTTTTCTAGTGCTCTAGTCTGTCTCAAAATAAAACAGTAAAAAAGGAAACGAACTCAGGTTCACTCTGAATATTTCCCATGCTAACTGGGAGAGTGGGAAGATGTCTAACTTCTGCTGGGAAACCAGTGCTTTATGATTTGAGCACTGAATGCCACTCTGGAGCAGCGGTAGCCATAGCAAAGCCTTGATCATGAAAAGACAAATGCTCTCCATCCATCTGCATATAAGCCTCCAGCCTAAGGAAAGTTGCAAAACATACATACCTTTGCCAGAGGATAAACCGGACCCACAGTTTCTCTGAGAGTAGCTGCTTTCCCTAAACCAGTGTTTCGCAACCTTCCTAATGCTGTGAACCTTTAATGGAGTGGTAGCCCTCAACCATAAAATTATTTTCATTGCTGATTCATAGCTGTATTTCTTCTAGTTTTGAATCTTAATATAAATATCTGATATGCAACCCCATGGGGTTCTTGACTCCCAGGTTGAGAACCACTGCCCTAGACCATCAAAGGCAAAGCATAAGAAATTTCTCAGTAGCTAGTGGCATGAAGATGTGTACCAGCTGCCTGGTGCTCGCCAGTACATTTCACTGGGAGCAGACGGTATTTAGCACCACCCTGAGTATCTTCAGTGGGAGAACCTAAGCTGCATGACATCATTTCCACAGGTCAGTCCTTGGTGAGTTCTCCGCAGCAGAGTTAGAAACAAAACGTTCAGAACAGAAAAGCGTACGCCCCACAGCTAGCATGAGTGGCAGAGCCACAATAGGTTTCCTAGGCATTTGTGGGACTCTGAAACGTGTACAATGGTGAAAGTACTTAACGAGCTGGCTGTGCCCGTCTTCTTGCTTCAGTACTTCTCATTGCGATGAGCAGCTTGCACTTTGGCTTCTGAATTCACAACTCCCTCTCAACATTTCTGTGAACTCCTCTTCTGGCTTGGCTGTGTTCCTATCTCCCAAACTCTGAGCCTTCAGCTCCTCATCTGAGTTTGAACCTTTAGGGTAAGCCTCACATCCAGGGATACCTGCTCATGGAAGACTGGTGCCTAGATCTCTTGTTTCAGGCAAAGCAGTTCTTAGGTGTGATCTTACTACAGAGTTGGAGTTAGAAATCCTGTCAGTCTAGCAGAGGGCTTCCTTCTAAAGCCTGCCTGTGTCTGCCTGTGTGTCTGTCTGTGTGTCTGCCTGCGTGTCTGCCTGCATACCAGAAGAGGTCACCGGATCTCATTATGTATGGTTGTGAGCCACCATATGGTTCCTGGGAATTGAACTCAAGACCTCTGAAAGAGCAACCAGTGCTCTTAACCTCTGAGCCATCTCTCCAGCCCGATATTTGGTATCTTAATTCACAGATGTCATTATCTTCTTTTATACTCAAATTGTGCCATCGACTGGGATTTCTTTCAATAATAGTAAACATATATGTGTATATATATGTGTGTGTGTGTGTGTGTGTGTGTGTGTGTGTGTGTGTGTAAATTGCATACCTAACCCCTCTGTGCTGTAAAGAATCTCATTGACCAAACATCTATCCGTCTCTTCACTTGCACAATGCCTCCCTCTCTGTCCTCACAGACAGTTAGAACTGGTCTTAGGATTATGCAGGCTTTCAGTTCCTACAAAGCCTTTCATAATCTTACTCGATACTTTTTTTCCTTTTCAATACCCCTTTAAACTCAAATCAATTAAATCTACATTTTAAAACTAACTGTATGTCTTCAGTGTATAATCACAAGTCTCTCTCTGAGCCCATGTGAAAACACGTAACTCCATCCCCATGTCCCTAGTGTTAGCAGTCACCATTCATCACGTCTGTACTGAACAAACTAACGTGCGCAGATCCAAAGTCACCCACTCACAAAATCCATATACCCTGAACTCGGCAAATCATGATCAAGTGAAGGATAAACAAGAAAACATAGACAAATCATCAGCTAAAATTAATAAATTTACACTAATGGAAGACTTGACTTCAATTGACTCTGCATCGTGTCTCATTTATGTAATAACTCAGTGCTGATGTATCATTTCTGCTCAAGCATCCATCTAGTATACCATTTATAAGCATAAAGATACTGCTGGATTGTTCTGGCCTACAGAGAACAGTTACCGGAGCACAGAAGCATATACTTGGGAGGAAAATGTAAAGACCCAGAACTAGTCCATAGAAACAGTCCATCTGTTTCTCGGACCAACAGAGAGGATCCAACACAGAAAACAATAAAGTGAAGAAAGATATGTAGATCGAAAAAGTGGGCCCACAGATAAGGAAGCAATAGCTAATACTCACTATAAAACAAAGGGGTTCTCACTTGTTATTTGGAAATTTTACCAATTCTCAACAAAATGCAGGTGATCGAACATAAAAGCCGTACCAATGAATTTCTCTGACCCTCAGCCCTGTGTTCTCAGGGTTCACGTGGAATCATTTTGAAGGATAAAGTTGTAAAATTGGAAAGAAGGCAAATTTGAAAGGCAGATGGAGTGTATTGCTCAACACTTCTCAGACTGCTTAACATAGACCTGAGACTGGTAGACCCTGGACAATTATAAACAAAAGATTGGCACCCATGGAGCTAGTGGTAGTGTCCATTGCAGAGGGTGAAAGGGCAGCCTCACCCCCCGGAAGTTTAAGGAAGAAGAAGATAAAGAGTAAACAGCAATGAGAATAGTCTCCCGTTCCAGGTAGCATAGGATACCATTGGTATGGAGAATCAGAGAGAGAATCCAGGAGGAAGGGAATAGAATAGATCTGGCCTTTACCAAAATCGAACTTTGCTTGGCATTAGCATCTTGCATAACTAGATCAACTGTAAGAATATGGTTCTACAGTTATTGCCATTATTTTATTTTTTCAGGTCAGGGAGAGATTCTTGGGAATGTTGCAGGGATGAAGGGAAGGACGAAGCCTTTTCCAGGAAACAAATATTCAGAGGCACAGTGTTTTGACTACTTTATGGACCGAGATCTTTATACACACATAGCGGTTATCATTTTCTCTCATGGCACAGACTAGATATCTTCCCAAAAAGATAAATGACGGCTTCCTTGGTCTGCCTAATCTCGATATAGAATTAGAAATATCAAGCCCGCCTCGCAGTTGCAGTCACCTTTTCATATTAATACCTGAGGAGCAACTCTGCAAACTCACAGCTCTGTACAAAGAAAGCTTATGAAAGCAAATCACTGTATGTTCCTGTTTGCTGGGAATGAACAAGAGGAATCTCAGCATTAGAAAAGTACACACGGTGCACAGAAGCCACCCCATTCCATAGTGGTCTGGAGGGCAATCTTAATGCAGGAATCCACCACCCAGGTGCCAGAGGCAGACTGTGGGTTCAGATATCAATCTGATCACTTCACTGCTGCATAAACAACCGAAGGAACAGTAGATAGGAAATCGAGCTCAGCCGCTCGCCATTACCCGCATAGGGTGAGAGCAAGCCTGCTTGGCAAATAATTTTGCAGTACCAAGACAAAACAGACCCTCTGGTGCTGTCTACAGATCTAATGAACGTCTATGGACACAGCTACCCAGTTTCCTGGCATGCGCTCAGACATTTTAAAGTAATTTTCGAAACTGAGTTATAACTTCAGGAAAGCTTAATAGAATTTACGGTAAAATATACAGCTTGAAAAACTTTCAAATACAGTGTGCCTTCTGGAAGGCACCAGAAAAAAAATAAGACTGTGGAGTGTTTCCACTCCATCGATAGATACGGGCTTCTTCACATCTGCCTCTGTCTTGTTGCCTTGCTCCCAAAGGTCATCACTGGCTTTCCTCAACACAGGATGGGAAGACTGAGGATTTGTAAAGAGAATCAAATCCTGAGATCCCTGGTCTCTGACTAAGTCCACTCAGCATCATACTGAGGAGTCAGTCATGTGGTATTCTGTCCGTGGCTGGTTTGGACAGATGTGCATAACTCTATTGTATGGATCCAGCACACGTTGTTTCTGCAGTATGGTGTCAATGGACGGCTGTGTTGTTTCTAGTTTGGTTCAACTATGACTAAAGCAAGTCTGACCACCCTTGGGATTGAGCTGTTGTTCTTGATGAAGGCAAGTCCTCTTTTCTGTTGGGGAGGCTTGCTGAGTCAGAAAGGGATGTGTCTAGCTTTGAAAGGTGCAGAAAAACATTTTGGTAGAGCAGTGGCTTTAGTTGAGGGCATGCTGGGAGATGGGTGGGGGGGACTTCTCAATTGCTCTCCCCTTCCCTAACACTATGCATCATCAGGTTTGGGTGTTAGCCTTTCTGGTTGTATGCAACAGTATTGCATTATGGTTGTCACCTCCATTTTTAAAATAATCTTTCTGTATTGGGGGGCCATGTGGATATTTTATTTTGTGAAATCTATCCAAGCCTTTTACTCATTACTAAACTTTTTAAATTCTTTTTTTTTAAAAAAAAAAGTGATTTGGGGGAACTGGGAAGACAGTTCTGTGGGTAAAATGGTTGCCACACAAACGCGAGGACCTGAGTGCAGATTCCCAGAACCCCCCTAAGAAGACAAATTTGTGCTTCTAACCCTCGTGCTGTGGAGCAGAATGGGCAGAACCCTGGGCATCGCTGCACAGATAATCTAGCCAATCACTGAGCTTCAGGTTCAGTAAAAGTGTCTACCTAGAAAAAAAGTGAGCTGGAGAGACATAGAGGAAGACACCTGCTATTGGCTTTCACCATCCACATGTCCACACAAGGGTGAATAAATTCATATATACAAATATCCCCCCCACACACCCCTTGCCTGTATAGCCACAAAACAATAAAATTTGTTTGTAGTAGCTCCCTGTGTTAATAACCATTTCTCTCTGGCTTGGCTGTAGGTTGGAAGCCCCCGTAAGGAATTCTTAGTCTGGAAACTTACTCTATAAACTCACAGAGCTCACAAGAACAGTTTGCTTACTTTTGCAGATTAACTACAAAGAAAAAGCTTTTAAAAGATTTATTTAGTTTGATTTTTGTGCGTGTCTTACCTGCATGTATTTATGTGTGCTATGTATGTGCCTGTTGCTTGAGGAGGTCAAAAAATGGCATCCAATTGCCTGGGACTGGGATTACACCTGCAGTGTGGGTGTTGGGAACCAAACCCAGGTCCTCTTTAAGAGCAGTAAGTGCTCGTTACCATAGAGCCAAGTCTCTAGCACCACAAAAGATGATATAAAGAACACATAAAACAATGCAAGGAAGAGATACTCAGGGCTCGGTGTACGTGGGTCCCAAATGCCAGAGCTTTTGATTCTGGGGAGCTAAATACTAGTACACGGGTTTGTGTTGACCAACATGATAGCTCTCTAAAATTTCAGCTCAGGGATGACCCTTCACCAGGTAGGCACAGTCGATTAAGCCAACACCCTGATCTTCTCACTCCCCAGTGGAGAGTGAATCTAGAAGTGCCAATCTAATGATGGCTTGGTGTTTCATTGGCCAATACTCATTCAAGAATTGCTTTAATAAAACAAAAGAAGCCATGTTCTCTTGAATCCAAGGGGTTAGGAGTTCTGTGTCAGAAACTGAAGTCAAAACCCAAATATTAGCATTAAAGTTTGTGTAGCATCTTTAAAACTCAGGAAACGTGGGAGAAAAGCAGAAATTTATATTTTATTGTTTTATATTTATAATCTTAAAATAAGCCTCAGTCATGAAATATTAATCAACTTCTACTTAACTTGATTTTCCTTATTAATATTTTGTTTAGAGATTTTCTAAATGTACCTGCAATAAAATTGACCTGTAATTCTCCTTTCTTGTGCTAATCTTTAAAGTCTCTTATTATTAAGGAATAAAATGAAGTCTGTTCTCTTAGTTTTCTGGAAGTATTTATGTGTGATTAGCACATGCATTCCTCGAACCTGATGTCATCACCAGAATTTAGACAATGTATTTATGATGTACCTGCATCTTGGAATCAGATGTTCTGATTCTCACATATATGCTATAGTTGTGTGTTGATTGTGAAATAAAATAGAAGATTGTACTTGATATATTCAGGTAGGAAGAGCTGAAAAATTGCAAGAAGAAAGCAAACAGGAGTCACTTTGACCAGAAGTCACTGTTTCTTACCAGTTGTATCCCAGAGGAACCCAAGACTGCTTGCCAGGATATACCAGTTATCTTGGAGTTTCTGAACTGAAACATGATCAAAAATAAATAAAAATTTTAAAAATGCCTTGAGGAGGAAAGAAATTATTTCATCCTACAGTTCCATATCATACTCAATCATTGAGAGAACTCAAACAGGGCAGGAAACTGGAAGCAGGGGTGGATGCAGAGGCCATGGAGGAGTGCTGCTTACTGGCATTTTCCTCATGGTTTGCTCAGCCTACTTTCTTATACCCCCAATACAGGTTGTCAGAGATGGGTCCTTAATTTATACTCATCCTCAGAGACAGGAGTCAGCCAATCAGAGAAGGAGCTCACAGATATCAGGCATTAACTAACAGGACTAAAAGTCCAAGGTTAACAGTAGGAGATGTGCTTGGTAACAGAGAAGATATCCATATTGTATTTTTGACATTCTTGTGGAAAGAACCAAATGGATAATACTAAATGTACCTCCCATGTAAAGACAGTTCCACAATTCATTCCTAGGGAGAAGCACACTTAGTTCAGTCATCAAGGACTTGACAGATGCAGAGGGAGGATCTTATAAATTTTTTATTTGTCTGGATTACTACGTGCAAACCCCAGATGCCTTATGAAATAGGATCGTAGATTATAACAAGCTTAGTCAGGTACTAAAGCCAATCGTGGCAACAGTTTGAGACACAGCTCCTGCGGCACGGTTTGCAGTGATTGGCCTGATTTGGTACAGCAGTCCCCTACTCGGAACAAAATGGGCTTATATTTATATGCCAGCGATGACAATTCACCTTTATGGTATAGTTTCACAGCTGTATGAAATGTAATTGCACCAGCTCGAGCTCATGCAATTCATGGCATGCTCTCTCTTAATAGCATCCAGGATAGCCCTGCTCATTCCAACAGCACACAGAACATTTCAAGATTGGGCGATGCTAGCTGGATCTTGGCTAGCTGAGAGTATACAGTACCCTGAATGCCCCCACCAATCATCTGAACGTCTAAAGGTAAAAGAATTTCAAGAAAGTTTAAGGGCTTTCTATAAGTAGAAAGATCCTTGAAGTTGATCAGTCCACTAAGTGTCAGGCTTTTCCTCTTACGGGGTGTTACAAACTTATTCTGCCCACAGGTAAATAACAGACCCATTGTGTTGGATATTGGATGTCATAAATACCCTCTTTGGTCACACTTGTATGGCTCACTCTATCAGTAAATAGTCCATAATACTCCTCTATAAGGGTGACCATCTGTATCTGTGCATTAAAATAATTTCACTTTGCCATGGAATTCCCTGTAGCATCACTTCTATGCAGGGACTATCTGTTATAGAAAAAGAAATTTAGCAATGGGCTCCTGCCCACAGGATACATCTAGACGCAGCTTGCTCCAGGGGCAGGAAGATGTCTTGCAGTAGGTTTGGTCACAGTGATAGGAGACAGCACCTTTCAATACTGAGACCAACAAATTGACTTAAAATCAATCTTGATATTGTCTCACCCGCAACCAGAAAGTATGGGTCTTAGGATTGGGGTGCAAAGGAGAGACTCTCACAATTAACTTTGGCTCCCTGTTTTGCAATGCTGAGTTCAACAGGCTTAGAGGTTTTCATGCCTAAGAAAGAAATATCTAGACCAGGTAGCACAGCTGGGATCACAACTTTCTCGATACTGAACCAATAGTCAGAGAAGAGGAAAGCTATACTCCTTGCGTCTGGAGCACAACACATTTATTACCAGGGAAATTGACCTACTTCTACTCACTGGGGAGGAGGAAGTCTATGTCTACAGCCCAGAGGGCTCACTAGATGCTTCTTAGGCCTCCCTTGCCCAACAAACCTCACTAGTGAAATACCATGGGGGATAAAATAAAGGGATAAATACATAAAGATCTTAGTGAGTACAGAAGTCTGACTAATTTCATCAGGTAGAGAGCCCCATCCAACTGAGGTACTGGCAAGAGTTAGAGGTGAAAATGAGTAATAAGAGCTGAAACATATGTGAATCACTAATTAATATGATCAGCCACCCAACTGAGCCGTGTGTGGTACTTACTCCCCCCCCCCCCATTTTCTTCTAGTGTCTTAGAGTTGAACACTAATAATGGCTAATACTTTAGGTTTAGGTATAGGTACAAATGGATCTATAGCCTCTCTGATGGGGTAATAGCTGGTGTGACATCACATGTCCTCTGTGATCAATGCAAAACATTTTCGCTCAGATTAGGGCAAAAATGAGTGTTGAAAGAAAATGATTTAGCCAGTGATGGACACATTCCTATTGCTCTTCCATCCGAACCCTGTCCTCTCCCAGCCTACTGCTTCACAAATGATGACAACAGGGCCCTTTGCCTGCCAGTTTGGTTTCTGATTTGTTTTGGCCACGGGAAGGCCCAGCAGGACAGGAACAAGCACAGAGACTGAAGTACGAGTTATTTGTTTCCCCTCTACACGTGAGGCTTCTATGAGCTTCTACTGTGCACGCCAGTGGTCTCTGCTACTTTCAGTCTTTCTACACTGCCCCCACTTTCCTACTCCCACAGCCACTCTTCCTCTTCCTCCTTGCTACTTTAGGCAGCTGGTGCCAGCAGCTCTGCCATGACTAGACTCAGGATGGTTCCTTCCTCCTGTGGTCCTTCCTTGTCTTTTTTTCTCCCCCTGGGATTCTTGGCAGCCACAGATGATCTGTGTCCTCCCACCCATATGCCTGCGGAACTAACACTCTTCCCTACTTCATTTCCCAGCACGCAGTAAAGAATTTTTTCATTCGGTTAAATATTTACAGGACTCGAGATGTGCAGTAACATCGTATGCTTTTGCCCAGCAAAAATAGAAACAGAAACAAAATCCCACAGGCAGGACGTGGTAAGCAGCTTGGCTATCTGCTTGGAAGAGGTACAAAGGGAAGGAGAAATCAAGACAAATCAACACCTTAAAATATACTCTACTAGAAATTTTCTTGGATAGCTATATGCCAGCTTCAGAACTGGACATGGATGCTCCACCTCCACTCAGCGTCTCATATGTGAAACAGTTGGCAGAAAAGGCAAAGGAAGGCAGATGCACTTCATTTCCAGGGTCAACTTCAACTTACTTTTGAAGCAGGGGTTTTGGAAAGAGTCTGGGGACTCATCCCTGCTCAGTGGGAATGTGTGCTATAATCAAACGGTGATTTACCAGGGGAGATGACCAGAGAAACAACAGCCAAGATGTTGTATTTATTATTTTCAGTGTATTCTAACCTGGCATTGTCTTTGGCCCATTAGCCCTCATGTGTATAGTAGCCAATTCTCTCACCGGGAGAGGATAAGTTGGGAGCCAAGGCAAGAAACGAAGTCTTCAAATTCCAATATTCATTTATATATAAGTGGATATTCTGTAGCAGGCTTTCTTGGACCACTAGTCCCCAGATCATGATATAGAGACTTATTAATAATTATGAATTCTTGGCCTTAGATTATGCATGTTTCTAACTAGCTTTTTTTCTTTAACTTAAATTCACCAATTTATATTAATTTATGTGCCGCCCTGAGGCTCATATACCTCATCTACATAGCGCCTGTCATGCTTTCCTGCCTCTTCCATGTCTGGTGGGCAGGCTGACTGGCTGGCTCTCCTTTCCTCTCTGCTCATAAACCCCACCTATCCCTTCTCTGCCTAGCTACTGGCTATTCTGTTTTTTATTAGACCAATCAGGTGCCTTAGGCAGACAAGGTGAAACAGCAACACATCTTTACATTGTTAAGCAAATTAAGCATAAAAAGCACCTTTACACATCTTTACATAGTTAAACAAATACAGCATAAACAAATGGAATACATCTTTACACAGTTAAACAATCATTCTACAACACAAACAAATGTAACATAGCTTTACTTGGTTAAATAAATATGCTATTCCACAATAATCCCACTTTTTAAAAGTAAATTTATTTATTTTACAGCCCTGCCTCAGTTTCCTTTCTGTCCTCTCCTCTCAGTCCCTCCTCCCATCCCCCCTCTGTTCCCAACCCCCAACCCACTCTTCATCCTCTTCTGTTTAGGAAAGGGCAGGTCTCCCATGAGTACCAACAAAATATAGCAAGGATAGTACCTCTTATAGCAAGTTCCTGCTAATGTTAATGGCTAGGCTGTTTACAAGCAAATATAACTTGATTCTTTAAAGCACTGAATAATATGATTCCCTATTTCATGGTAACTCCTGCAATGGCAAATAATGAGCTGCTTGGACCAAACTGAAGCATGGGGCGGCCATGACTTCACTCTTTTAAGTTGTGCTTACACAGAATCTGCTTCCTCATTGAATGTCAGGTTCAAAGACACTGCCTACAATTTGCTTGTGCCCAGTTCTGGTTCTGTGTTTCTAACCCTGTTCTTGAATTAGAGAAGGAGCCAACAGCCTTAAGCAGTCATTGGCTAAGACTCAGAACGGGTAGCATGGTGTGCATGTTCATCCTGGAGCAGCAACATTGTTTTCCCAACAGAACCAGGATCTGTATTTTTTTTTTTTTGTCTGTTGTGAGCCGTATTTCTCTAGCCCTTGGGGAGGAGCCTTTATGCCTCTCTCACTTGGTAGACCAAGACTTGTTATTCCTTAGACATCCTCTCAGATGATAACTGCCCATTGTAAGTCTTTTCCTTTGTATCCTCTTTAGCTGCAAGGGATCCCTGACAACAGCATCATTTTAGGAGCTTGGCATAGATTCCAAATGGATGGCTATGCTTTAGACTTTGGGTTTGTGCATATTTCTGCTTCTTCTTAGAGTAAACCTAATTGGCCCTGAGTATTCTGGGTGAGTTCTATCACCCAAGCACACTGTCGTCTTGACTCCTCACCTCCACATTGATTTTGTGTAGTTCTGCAGATTTGCATAGACAAGAGCTTCCAGACAAGAAAAAGCTGTGTCTGACTGCTAGACACGTCACAAAAGTCAGCTATGCTGATAGACGGGAGCATGGCCAACCTAAAAGTTAACTAGTGATAGAAGGGCAGCCTCAACTCCACTTTGGCCCCTTGAGATCAGAAATCTAGATTGTGCAGTTCTTTGTACCTTGTAGATGTTGCAAATGAATTCAGAAGGCTTTCCAACTCATTCACAGGTCATTTGGTTCCTGGTTTCACTTTAACAAGAAACAGTAAAAGATAATTTCCCAGCAACCTGGAGCTCACTGATTCTGCTAGATTGGCTGGTCAGCAAGTCCCAGAAACCCTCCTGTCCCCCGCTCCCCAACATCTGGATTATAAGCACACACAGCGGGGTCCTCATGTCAACTCTTTATTAGCTGAGCTCCTCCAATTTCCCAGAGTTTCTCTTTCTATACTCCCACTGGGCAGCCTTACAAAGGACTTGAATGGTTAACACAGAGTAGATGCTGAATACCACTGTACACTAAAAGAGGTATTTGGGGGGAAAAAAGTCTCACTTTGCTGAGGTATCAGTGAACACTAATTTAAAATAAAACTTTATTTCAAGTTAGATTTATTCCTTAAGAGATGAGATGAAAAGAGACAAACTGTGTCACCAGGCAAATGATTTAAACCTCTTTAATTACCGTTCTCACTCTTGCTAATTGAATCTTCAGCACACATTGGCTTGGCTCCCTGAGGGACACTAATACAAACATATAAGCGGGTCTCTTTAAGATGAGAGATTCCGCATGTGTGAGAGGTAGTTAGTGCCTATAAAACTGCAGCCAAGTTAGAGTATGGCATCTAAATAAGGGAGGAGAGCCTTGTAGTGGAGGTAATAATGCCATTCGCTGAAGGATGTTCTGTCCCAAATTGGACAAACCCTGTTGCTACAGAATTCCCGGCGTAAGTTCAGAAGTCTGACTGTCAAAACTCTCGGGCCCCACATGAAGGTAAGCCTGACGACACAGGTGTGTGCGAGCATGCCAGTAAGATTTGTCATGCTAATTGGGTTGCATCGGGAGTCAACTGAGCTGGTCATTAAGAGCATCAAAATTACCAGATGTTTTCATTAATTGCTTGGCAATTGAACGGAATTCTGATGAGGCAGTTGATTCATTGGTACATCCTGCTTTGGCTTCCATGGTTTCCAGCGTCAACCATGAGTAAAACGTTCTGTGGATGTGGAAAATGTCCCTGGGCCCTTTCCAAGTGCAGAGTTCTGAATTCCATCTCTTGGTGAGGATAAGAAGAATGGGGAAGAGCTGAGTGTGGGCACAAACAGACTGAATTGTAGTAAGCCGATAAACGGCTTTGTGCGGCACATTGTAAATGAATATTAATCAGCATAGGAAGGGAATGTGAATAAGCAGGTTCCACCTTCAAAGTTCAACAGAATTCTTTACGAACAGCATTTGCTCAAAAGGCCCAGCTTGTAACATTCTGAATGAATCACTGGTTTGTATTAATGAAAGTCTGAATCTTATCCATTCCGCCAACATGCCGCACTTACAATGGAAAATGGCCTGTGATATGTATAAAATCTTTAAAAATTACACTTTAAGATATGTATTTTTGTGTGTGGTGTGTACATGTATGAGGAGTATATACATATGTGGCTCCGATGCGTGTGAAGGCCAGAGGACAGCCTTAGGTATCATTCCTCAAGCACATCTACCTTTTTTGTGTTGGGGTTTTGAGAAGGGCTTCTTACTGGCCTATAACGAGAAGACTAGACTTGCTTGTCACTGGGCACCAGAGATCTGCCTGTCTCTGCCTCCCCAGAGCAGGGATTATAAGAGCAAGTACCATGCCCAGCTCTCTTTCATCTGTCTATCTATCTATCTATCTATCTATCTATCTATCTATCTATCTATGTATCCATCTATCTATCTACCTTCCTTTCTTTCTTCCTTATTTCCTGCCCCCATCTCTCTGATATAGGGTCTTTTCATAAAGTCCTGGCTAACTTAGAACTCACCAGTCTGGTCTTGAACTCACAGAAATCTGCCTGTCTCCACCTCCCAAAGGTTGGGATTACAGGCTTGTGTCACCATGCCTGGCCCACTTGCTTTCTATAATGTGGATTCTGGAAACTGAACTCAGGTCCCTATGTTTGTCTCGTATGCACACTACCGACTGAACTATTTTAGCTCCCCCCAAGAGACAATTTTGTCCACTACAGCAAAAAATTATAAATAAAATGGAGTGTTACTCTACAATGGAGAACAACGTTGATACTAGAAACCATAGGATAACAAAAAAATGTATTAGTTTTCTTTAGTTCTTTTGGAGTTGTTAGCCATAGACACCAATCATTATAGGTGAATGCCAATGTTCTTGGCTTCTCTCCAAAACTTGATAGTAAGACCCCATTGCTAAAGACATCGCATACTTTAATCACAAAGCACAGAGAAATCAGCCTGGTTCTAACTGGATGCTTGAGTTTGACCCTACACAGTGGAAGGAGAATGTAGACTCCCACAAGTTATCCTTTCATCTACATGCACACTCTGCCCCCCAACCTAACAAATGAAACGTATACTAGCTTTTAAAGTTAAGATTAAAATAGAACATAGTTTCTTAATATGTCTGACTCTTCTGTTGTTCTTTCAATTAAACATTATTAATATCCTCAAATATACGCCTGCTACTCACTGTGATCCAAAACCCAACAGCACTGATTTTACCCTAATACATGTTGGCCAAGGGATTAGCTGAATCCTGTGTCAAATCTTCATTTTACAAGATCCTTGTGTGTTGTGCATATTCATCATTAAAATAAGAGACACTAAGTTAACAAATTCTTTAAAAAAAACGATAATATTAACTCTCAATTTGTGCTCTAAGAATGAAGGTAGATCAGGATATGTGATTATGATACAAGTAACAAAATATGTGCAAAGCATTATGTGAGCTTAGAGAAGAAAGTATACAACTCTGTGCAGATGATTCATTGAAGACTTAGAAATTAGAGATGTAATTTGGGGACAAAGGAAAGAAGAGTAAAAGGTTCGGGCAGGAGAAGTTTGTGGTGTTTAGGAATGGTATCTCCTCTACAGTGATGTGACTGTTGGAATCAAGAAACTGTCCTGGAGCAATGACTGAGCACAAAGTGATAGAGAATGAACCCTCCACCAGGATACTGCAAGAATAGGAGAGCTTCGAGGTAGGGTCGTGATGTGATTACTCTTCTGTTGCAAAAACACTTTGCATATTGGACAAAGGCTGCACAGGGGATTGCCAACTCCTTTCTAGACAACTCAATAGAAAGAAGGGCACAGAAGGATGGCGGCAAATTTGACCTAAAAACTCCATCCCTGCAATACAGAACTACAGAAGGGTTTTAGAGAGTTTACAACTTTTAAATATTCATAAATAAATTCATTTATGCCACATTCATATACTTTCTTGAGGAATTTCCACAGTTCTTGGGAGATAGTCCATGCTGACCATTTTCAAAGATCTATTTTATACAAATATCTCCACCATTTCCTACTCTGATTCCAGGACATTAAATGTACATGAGCAACATCACTACATTTTCTGTTTGACATTTTAGTCATCACAAGGTAGCATATAGCAGACTAATTTAAGAAGAAAGCAAGAATAAGCCCTAATTGGTTTCAATAATCTCCAAATAAATAAACAATAAAAATGAGCAACCCCAAATTTAAGCAATACTAATTCTTCTTAGTTTGGACTTTCCATCTCAGGTTAATTGACTAGATTGTAAGTTAGCGTACCTATGGGGATTGTTTGTATGACCTCTAAATGGAGCCCCGGGTGTTGATAGAATAAGCTGTGCAGAATGATGCAGGTCTGTAATGAAGTGGCATTATGGGAACGCATGTATACACCATTCTTCGGGATGTATACATGTACTCAGGAGCCAGGGCAGACTGGGTTCAAATCCTGACTCTATCACTTACTGACTATGTGAGCTTGGCAATTTTAAACACTTTAAATCTTAGTTTCTTCAGGTCAATAATATATGGAATAATAGAAGAGTAGAGTTTACCTGTTGGGTTGTGTATTGATTGAGTCAAAATGTGTGAAACACTTACAATAATTCCTGACCTGCGATGAAAGTTAAATCAATGTTAGCCATTATCATTGTTATGAGGAGAGTCATCGGGTTCACATGAAAAGACCCGCTAAGAGGAAAGCAAGAAGGTTACATTTGAATCAAGCTTGGGAAGCTAGACAGCCATCTCCTGACATTAGACAGGAAGAACCACCTTCCCAAATATGCTGGAGCACGTTTTAGGAAATTCTAAGTCAATGGTCTGGGGACATAGGAGTCAGGCACAATAATTCCACAGGGAAGGGTGAAGGTCTTAGCTAAGAAATGGAAAGAAGGGTGTCTAAGTCAATGGTAGGGAAGGGTGAAGGTCTTAGCTAAGAAATGGAAAGAAGGGTGGATTTTAAATGAAGACTTGAACGCAATAAATGTGGGAAAGAAGGTAGGTAGAGACCCCATGACAGTTCCTGACCCACTGTTTGGATATGGCTGGATCTTGTTCACCAATTCCTGAATTGGAGAAAACAGATTTTTAAAAGTGCTGGTAAATTTAATTTTAGACACACTGACTTCAGAAACATGTAAAACAACCAACCAAAAATGAACACATAATTGAGTAAAGTAGTAGTGTGCCACGGGTGTTCAGCAACCACGTGTTGAGTGAAACAAGCCACACAAGTGAAGGAAAATTGGGGCTAGACTTCGTGCCAACAACGCATGGGAAGATTACTAAGAAATAACTAAGAGTAACACTCCATTTTATTTATGTATATATAACAATATATTATATATTACATATAATATATAACAATATATTATATTATATTTCATGTATATAGCGATATGTTACATATTCATTCTGTCATTTCTGTTCCTCTAGAATGCTGACTAACACAAACAGGAACCAGTACAATAAGAGGACTCAAGGAAAAAGAACATGTTAAATTAGTCAAAGGAGACGCGGAGAAGGCATGGAAGCAAGCCCCTACTCATGCTTCTAGACAGATATCAGTACAATTCTTACTTTATGAGTGACAATTTTATGAGTATTTTACCTGCTAAACACAACGCGCGCGCACACACACACACACACACACACACACACACACACGTTTGTCTGTTGCCAGGGAGGCCAGAAGAGGGTGTGTATTCTCTGGAATTGGAGTTATGGAAGATTGTGAGCACTGTAGGAGAACTGAACCCGGGTCCTCTACAAAAGCAACAAGAGCTTCTAATAGCTGAGCTCCATCTCCCCACCCCACCAAGAGGATTTTTAAACCTCAGAAAACTCGAATCTCATACTGCCAAATTCAAAAGTCAAATTTAGGTTCTAAAAATATGACTAAAAGATGCAAGTCTGTAAATATAATGGAGATGGTTTTGAAAGTTTGATTAATAACTAAAACACAAAAAAGCAACTTTAACACAAAGAAAAAAAACTGACCCCTATTGATACATGATTTTTTTCTAGGCTGGGTGATTGTCTTCCTTAGGGTTTTAAATATTTATATTTATAGAGACAACATGACTGCAATTCTCATAAGGGAAAACATTTGACTGGGGATAGCTTACATCTCAGAGGTTTAATCCATTATCATCATGGTGGGAAGCATGGTGGCATGCAGGCAGATACAGGTAGCTGAGAGTTCTACATCTGGATCTGCAGGCAGCAGAAAGAGACTCTTCTTCTTCTAACAAGGCCATACCTAATCCAACAGGGTCACACCTCCTAATAGTGACACACCTATGGACATATAGAGACCATTTTATTCAAACCACCACAGTGACGTCAGTCTGAATAGAACGTGATTATAAAAATCCCATAAGTTGCTTGTTCTCATTCTTTATTTTTTTTTGCTGAAACTAAGACTTGAAAACTATGAGTTTATCTTTCCAGCCCCCAAAACAAAGTAAAGTTTACATACACAACACCATGATAACATCGGAGATTTTAAACATATGGGAAGCATATACAATGTGGGTGACATATATAAAATATGGTAATCTACAATGTGTGATATAGATATACAATATGGGGTTTGTATATAATATCTAATCTATACACATACACACACATATTTACATATATATACAAAAATGCTTTTCACATACTTATAGAGAAAAGTCAAATTTGTTCCTGCTATTGCATATATGCATATATATTTATATGGATGAGTATGTATAAATATATACAGTAGGAACATAGTATATGTGTATATATATATATATATATGTATATATGATAGCAGGAACATTTTCTCCACAAGTATGTGAAAAGCTCTCTTCTGCTTGGTATTTTTAGCACCTCGCAAGTGTTTTGATCAGACGTTCCCACAGGTATATTATCAACTACCAGACTTTTAGAATAGTGAATAAGAATGTCTTAAATAGCACCATGGTCTTGAAAACAATATACAGTATAAAGTTTCTGAAATGTTCAAAGCAGAGCAAGCAATCTCATAGTCTATAAATATGCCCTCCCTGGTGTTTTCTTTTTTTTTTTTTTTCTTCCTCGGTTATTCTTCTAAAAGGAGAAACTACGCTAATGGACACTTAGAGGAGGAAGTGCAGAAATAACTTTATTCTTGCTAGTTTAAAAAATGGCATTTATTCCTGCTAGAGGTGCCCACATATGGCAAGCAGCTGTCATTCTGGTTTTACAACTCTTGACACATTCAAGTTGTCAAGACAACAGAAAAATTCCGAGTTTGTAGTGATTTAGAAAACATACCCATGTACTCATTCTGGAGAAAGAAACAGAGAGGGGAAAAAAAAAACCCGCTTATATCAGAGTAGAGTGTATCTGATTAGAAGGAACATTTGGATAAAAATGAAGGCAGTCAAGTAGAAAACGATTGCAGTTTGTATCCTAACTGGTGAAAATAACTGCAAATCACAACATCAAAATGACTACAAAATGAAGCCCACAAATTAGCCATGAAAGATAAAACAACACTATGTATATTCTAGGTCCCAAATTCGCCACTGGGCTTAGGTAAGAATTATAATCCCTTTAGAGAGACCAGAGACAAGCTTGTCCTCCCTTCAGCATCAGTAGCTACAAGATGGCTCCCAGACCATCAGAGAGTGTTGACAGCAAGACACTACAGAGATGAGCACCAGACTGTGGGTTTAGCCTTGTCAAGTTAGTCATGGACACTCAAGGTGGCAGTGGCTTTAGACGTTCCCAGATGGAAGTGGTAGAGACCCAATTCATCTTCACTATCTATTCAACACAGCACGCATCCACCCCACCTCTATTCCCCACTCTGGATCAATTTTACATAACTAGACACTTTTATGATAAGCATTGAGATGTTGGATTCAGAATTGTTAAAATAATAATATTAATAACAATAATAATAAATTGGTTTTACCTGCCCCAGTGTGATCTCCTATTCAAAGCTTGAAGGAAAAAAAATGAGTGAATCTCTGTAGTAAATATCACTACACTTCAGAAGGGAGTTCTGCTTCTGGATACCTCTCCAAAGTCACCTGAAGGTCACAACCTGTGACTCTCATCCCTTCCCTTCCCCCTTTTAGAGTATTGCCCTGGCTGTGGGAAAAGGCAAGGGAGGGAAAAGCAAGGCTCCTCTCAATATGATAAAAGAAAAAGGAAGCCAATTTATTAACTCTTCCCTTTAAAAAAGTATCTGACATGTCGACATGGAAATTGAATTCACAGTGGAGTGGTAAACAGGGGAGAAGTACATGATTTAATTTATTCTTGGCTAACAGGAAACTAAAATCCATATGGCTTTCGTTTCTCCGGCACACGAGATGGGCAGGTGTGCCACATCTGTGAGAAATGAGTCCTATGTCAAGGTGGTTAGGAGAGTCAATATTAGACATAACCTCTTTCTATTTAAGGGAGGCACACTCTATCATCCATTTATTTCTCTGACGGGGCTTAAAGGGAGGCCTTAATCAACTTGCCTCCTGACCTAGAGGCATTTGGAAGAAAAATCTGTATTTGTTTCCTTTCAGGTTGCTGAAGCATGAAATGGGATGTCTTGTCCTGCCACCTTGGCTGGGATACCATTTATTCCGGTTATTTATTTGGATGTGGGAAAACAGGAGAATTGTCACAAAGTTTTATATTGGCCTCTGACTCTGAAGGATATGGTTCAAACTGCTAGAAAAAAAGAAAACCAGCCGTCTCCCATGTGGAGAAGGGTTCACAAAATAATGTGTCGCTGATAACACAGGAAGTACATCACTGTGGAGGCATCAACATGAGAACATTAACAATGAATTCAAACGCTGTTGTTTTGAAGACAAAATCTAATGTAGCAAAGGCCTCGCACTTACTACGTAGCCAGGAATGACCTTGAACTCCAGACTCTCCCTCTTCCACCCTCCTGAGTTCTGGGATTATAGAGGTGCTGCACCTTACCTTGTTTATCCAGCACAGGGGATTAAAACCTAGACTTGGCTCAAAACCATCAAGTCCTTTGCCAGTTGAGCTGTATTCACTGGCCAGATAAGATGTTAATGCTGTTTTAAATCAAACTTCCTGGGTACCTTAATAACAATATTATAGACAGAAAACCCGAATGGCACTGGAAAAGGGACCTCATGGTTTAATCAGAAAAAGAGAACACGGGCTGGCAGAATTGCTGTGCAAAGACCTGATTTCCAAAGCAGAGGCCTGATTGAAGGGGAGAAAGCAGAGGCAAAGAAAAAGACAAAGTTTTGACTTGGTGTGCCCTAGACTTAGCCAGGAGTTTACACACAAAGTTGTTGGTCATAAGACGAAGCCTCCCCAACACACACACACACACACACACACACACACACACACACACACACCAACACATAACACAGAGACCTAAATAATGTCCTTATTACCTGGGGGTATCTTTTCTCTGTTTATATAATGCGGTTCACCAGCTGCCTGGAAAGCAAGCAATGTGGTCTTGGAAAACAGACCAGAACAAAGAAAAATGGCTGGACAGTCCTACCTGCCCTCCAACATCAGTGGCAGAGGACTCTGGGTGGCAGAGATGTCCTATCGCATCTGATAAACTTGTGGGTTGGACACTGGCCCAGGGCCCCAGCTTCCACACCATGATGGACTGACTCTCCTTGGCCGCAGCTCCGGGCACTGTTAACCGGGTTCCTATTCAAAGTCTATGGTGAATACAAGTATTCATTAGAACTAGATCTTGAATGTTAGCATAACTGACCATCAGGAACTAGAAAAGCAATGTTTATCTTTGGAAATTTTTGTGGAGGAAAGCTCTGTCTCTCTGTAAGATTCTAGCTGGAAAATTCACCAAACATAAGAAGCTGTTGTCTACTAATGCCAAGATGGCCAAAGTTTCATCTGATGGTGTTTGGTTCTGCTGAACTCAGTCAGACCTCTAGAAAGAGGAAAGAGGGGATGTGGAGGGGATGGTAAGAGAAGATGAACTGGAATGGCTGAGCATAATCTCTTCTGGAAGAGTCAGAGAGAAGGTGAGCTGCGAGCCATCCAACCTCTGGTACAGAGATGTTTATAGATGCAGGGAGTACTGACAAGGGAGATGGATGTAGCAAAGAAAATATGAAGGGATTTTCACTAATAGTGAGATGTGACCTTCGTGCTTCATACTGTAGAGTAAGCATAGAGGTCTGTATTCAGTTTCCGTTGCAAGAACCCATGAGAACTCAGACTCCACATTGCTCTCCAAAGCTGAGAGTATCCGTGCCTAAACAAGCATGGTAGAGGATCTGTCTTGACACAGGATGTTGTGTTACGGAGCGGCGGGCTGTGTCCCGCCACCCAGCTAGCTTTACCCGAAATAATTACACGGAAACTGTATTCTTTTAAACACTGCCTGACCCATTAGTTTCAGTTTCTTATTGGCTAGCTTTTACATATTGATCTAACCCATTTCTATTAATCTGTGTAGCCCACGAGCTGGCTTACCAGGAATGATCTTAACCTGCGTCTGTCTGGAGTGGGAGAATCATGGTGACTCCCCGACTCAGCTTCTTTCTCCCAGCATTCCGTTCTGTTTACTCCGCCTACCTAAGGGTTGGCCTATCAAATGGGTCTAGGCAGTTTCTTTATTAATAAGAAATTACTCCCACATCATTTCCCCTTTTTCTGTTTAAACAAAAAAGAAAGGCTTTAACTTTAACATAGTAAAATTACATATAGCAAAACAGTTATCAAGCAAGAATTACAGTTTCAATATTTATATCTATTTTATCTTTTATTATAACTAAGGAAAACTATAACTGTCTATTCATTCTTTAACTCCATCAAAGACTCCAGAAGGATATAATACTACCTAAGTAAACAAGAAATAAGAAAACTCTAGAAATGACAGAGACATCTCGCTGCCTGGACAGTCACCCAAAGTTCTTTTGTACGGTTGGGGCATCCATCTTCAGCCTTCAGGCCCATAGTATCCAGCAGACATTTTCATGAAGCAGGAAATTTCAAAGACAGTTCAGTCACTATCTGCTGTGTTCTGCAGAATGTCTCGCAGACTCTTTCATGAGTCATGAACCCCAAAAGACCGTCTCACCTTTAGGCAAGTTCAACAGTCCTCTCTCTGCGGGTTCTCTGTGTCCATTTTATGCAACAGTCCAGGCAAGAGCAGTTTCTTGCCCAAATGGCTATCCAACTCCATAAGGATCCTCTTCGATGCCCATCTTCCTCTTGAAGTAGATTGGTGCCACCAGGAGCAGATATGTCTCATTGTCATGAAAAGTCCTAAGTTATTAAAACATTAAATGCCATATTCTGCAGTCTTTGAAAGATATGAAGAATGTCTATCTAACTGAAATGTATCTCTATATATCTAGAAAATCTAACTAACATGACTACAAGCTTTACTATTATCGATGATTAACCATTAACCTATATTTCTTAATTATACATTACATTTTTAAATGAACTACACAATCACAATACCTTAATCAAGATCAGAAATACATATACATATAACAAAATTGACTGTAAAATCCACACCAATGCAAATTACTCATACCTATATCATTTTCCCCTTTAAATGTAAAAGAACATTTACAAACAATATTTTGGGAACATGGGCGCAGTTTTTTCTCTCCAAACTGTTTCCTGCTGAATGGGGGCGTCGTTAATTAGGTCTTTTATGGTATAACCTGTGTGCTAGTTTTATCTCAGTTGGCAGTTGAGCGAAGCAATTTTCTGAAGATGTTCACAACAACCTTTCAGGAGGGCGTGGTCTAGCATACCAAATTGTAATAGAAGAAATCCACAGGGTCTGGTCCTCTGTGAAAACAAAAGAAGACCCTCTCCAAAGCATCATATTCTTAAACCCAAATTTTGAAATCATACCCTCATGATATCCGTTTTGGTTCCACTTGGCAGCCCATAGAATGAAATGTCTCTCTGTACTTAGCTCCTTTATAGTCAAAAATTTTAAAGAAAGCACAATGTACATAATCCAGACTCTCTGTGAATTTTCCATTTTTACGTGGCTTATTTTTCTTTATTTCTTTTAATCTCTTAACTATCTGTACTCTGTCTCTTTAAAGACTTTACCATTTTTTTTTAAACCATTAACTTTATTCTCTATATTCTTTTTCTTCTCTCTCTCAAGCCTACGTACATTCATCCAACAGTGTGGTATTTTATGTCTGAATCTGTTTTATTGTGACTCTCTAACATTTTTTTACTATCCAGGAGCATTTTTTAAAATGTTAAGCAGTTCTTAAAAACTTAAGTTGCACCATGTATAGGTAATACGGTACCGCCTGTGTCCTGCCCAGTTGAAACCCTAAATGCGCTGTTTTTATGGTAATTACGGTAGTCTCTGCCTGAGACCAGCACAGTTCAGCATGGCAGAGCTGAGCCAAGCCGCTCCTGCCTCAGAGCCATTTGGTGCCCCTGAGCCACACACAGTTCCAGGCACACAGCAGTCCACATTGCCATCAAGCAAGCCGTAGAGCTTTACTCCAAATGTTCCATTTAAAAGCTCTGTCTCCCACAGGAGCCAGACAGAGATCGTAATGGCGGCACAGCCCAGAAAGCCAGCATTTTAAAATAGCCAGTTTTTTCCTGCTGCTGAGTCAGGACAATTTCTCTCTGTGGCACGCCACCCACAAACAGCAAAAAGCTATCTTTTCCTTATTTTTAAGCCTTTTCAGGTTTTTAAGTGGATTTAGCCCCACGTTGGGCGCCATTCTGTTGTGTTACGGAGCGGCGGGCTGTGTCCCGCCACCCAGCTAGCTTTACCCGAAATAATTACACGGAAACTGTATTCTTTTAAACACTGCCTGACCCATTAGTTTCAGTTTCTTATTGGCTAGCTTTTACATATTGATCTAACCCATTTCTATTAATCTGTGTAGCCCACGAGCTGGCTTACCAGGAATGATCTTAACCTGCGTCTGTCTGGAGTGGGAGAATCATGGTGACTCCCCGACTCAGCTTCTTTCTCCCAGCATTCCGTTCTGTTTACTCCGCCTACCTAAGGGTTGGCCTATCAAATGGGTCTAGGCAGTTTCTTTATTAATAAGAAATTACTCCCACATCAACAGGAGTTACAGATTCTCAATCAGGATTAGAAATTACCAACAACTGCTGGTATATGCCCAGAAAATGCCACCTTCACTCTACCTTAAAACAGTGTAAATGTTGGTTAGAATAGCAGAAACAAAACTGCTCTGCTCACTAAAGCTATGTTTTCTCTTCCAAAACAGCTCATCAGTAAGTATTATTAGGATGTTCTTATAAGTGATAAGTTATTTTTATAAGGTTATAGGCTTGCAAAAGTCAGTCATTTTTCTAGGGAGCGGCAGTAAGCAACTGGATTTCAGCATTTAAAGGACATTATCAATCATGATAGCATCTTCAAACTCAAAACATCTAGGATTAAAACTAACAAAATATGGCAAATTTAATAAATAGAAATACACAATATATCCGTGGGCTGGAAAGCTCTGCAAGACGAATATCCATTCTTCTTGGTACTATGCCAGTCAAAATCGCAGCTGGTTTTTTTGTTTTGTTTTGGTAGGAGCAGTATATTTAAAGATTCTATTTTTTAGTTTAAGTTATTTTTAGGCCAGAGTTAGAGGTATGTGCCTCTAAGTCTAGTGCCTGCAGAGGTCAGAGGAGGACATGAGAACTGTTAGAACCAAAGTTCCAGGCCATGGTGAGCTGCCTAACTTAGGTGCTGGGAACCAAACTCGGGTCTTCTGTGAGAGAAGTATATGGGTATAACCACTGAGCAATTTCCCCACTTCCTATGCAGAATAATTGTATCAAAGACCAAATGTTTAAGTTGCTTTTTATTGAGCTATATATTTTTCTCTGCTCCCCTCCCATTCTCTTCCCTCCCCTTCTACCCTCTCCCATAATCCTCATAACCCCAATTTACTCAGGAGGTCTTGTCTTTTTCTACTTTCCATGTAGATTAGATCCGTGTATGTCTCTCTTAGGGTCCTCTGTTGTCTTGGTTCCCTAGGATTGTGAATTGTAAGCTGTCTGTTTCTTTGCTTTATGTCTAAAAGCCACTTCTGAGTGAGTACATATGATAACTGTCTTTATGAGTCTGGGTTATCTCACTCCATATGATGTTTTCTAGATTCATCCATTTGCCTGCAAATTTCAAGATGTCATTATTTTTTTTTCTGCTGTGTAGTACTCCATTGTGTAAATAAACCACATTTTCCTTATCCATTATTCAAGGGGAATTAGGTTGTTTCCAGGTTCTGGCTATGACAAATAATGCTGCTATGAACATAGTTGACCTCATGTCCTTGTAGTGTGATTGAGTATCCTTTGGATATATACCCAAAAGCAGTATTTCTGGGTCTTGAGGAAGGTTGTTTCCTAATTTTCTAAGAAATCACCATACTGATATCCAAAGTGGCTGTATCAGCTTGCGCTCCCACCAGCAATGCAGGAGTGTTCTCTTTACCCCAGATCCTCTCCAGCCTAAGTTGTCATCAGGCCAAATTTTGTTAGGCTAGAATAACAAAAAACCTAAAAAGGAAGAGCAGAATAAGAGAATGAAGCCACCCAATTTCAGGACATAGTCAAGTTGCTGTAATTAAGGTAATGGGGACACAATAGATACCCCCATTAAATAAAAGCTGGGTTGGGCGATAGCCCAGGATAGAAGATTTGCTGAGCATGTCCAAGGCCCACACTGCAGTCCCAGCACTGTATCAATAAATGAGCTATTGAATGCTTTGAAAACTCTGAAACAGACTCGCACAAATAGAGCAAAATTGGTAAATTGCTTTGTATTTGTTTTGCTTATTTTCTTCTTCTTTTTGTTTCTGCTTAATATCTTAGGGGTTATTCTAGGTTTTCCAGTGTGTTATGTTAGGTAATCGCCCACTTTTATATCATATGATGTTGCCTCCAGGACAGCAGAAGAGCTGACTGACAACAGTGTGTCAATTCCCCCTCACTGTCCCCTGTTCCTGTACCATTGTCATTTTTTGCATTTACAGGTGTTATGCACTAACATTGGCATTGCTGCTTTAAAGTTCAGTTGAGTTACATTTTGCGGCATGATAAAACACTCTATTTTTCCTTAATTTATGTCGCTGGTGCAGATCCAAGTTCCTGGATCAGCATCAATTTTTTTTTTTTTTTCTGTTCAAAGAGCATCCTGAAATGCTTCCTATAAAGGAGATCGGCTGTGCCTGGGTTTCCTGGGTTTTTATTTATCCAAGAAAGTACTTATTTCTTCTTTGCATGTGAAGGCCATTTGCGCAGTGAATAGAGTTCTGCTTTACAGTTGGTTTTCTCTCCATCTTTTAGAAGTGTCTCTCCATGGTCTCTGGCTTGCAAGGCTTCTAATGAGGCTTCTGTGATTCCTACTAACATCACATGGATTTTTCCCTCTGGCTGCACACACAGCTTTCTTCCTGTGGTTTCCAGCACTTCTACCAAGCCCGTGTGTGCTTTGCTGATTCCAATTTTCACGCCATCCTGCTTGGCGTTCTCAAGTTTCCTGGATATGTCATTTGGTGTCTACTTGAGACAATTTACAGACATTGCATCTTCAAACATATCATCTGTTCTGTTCCATTTCGCTTTCCTTTCTGGTATTCCAAGTATGTATACACTAGAAAGTTTGATGTTGTCCCTCAGCTTTTGGAGGCTGTGATTTGATCTACCACTTCCCGGCAGCTGTCAGTCAGGGCATATTCAACGACCCCATTGAGCACCATGGGAGTTTCTAGCATACATACTCAGAGCATTTACTACTTTCTTCTTAGACTATGCTTGGAAGTAATTTTTGCTTTGCCGGGGGTGTCTTAAATTTCTAACCCTGTTGAAGCCACCTGTCAGACTATGCATACCATCTATCTTTTCTATCGGAGTCTTTAACATATCAATTATAGATTCTTTAAATTCCTGTCTATAATTAATCCTAGCACCTGTGCTTATGTGAACCTCATCTAAGGATGATTTCCCTTTCAGGACTATATTTATTATTGTCCCTTAGTACATTCTGTAAAGCTGTTGAAAGCCGGATGTATTATACATGACAGGCAACAAAGGTGAGCATTTTCATGGTTATAGAAGAGCACATATTTCCTGATACTAAATCGTTACCAGGCGGAGCTGCACCAGTCTAGTCAGAGGCTGGGCTGTGTTTGTAGTTCGCTGTTGCTATGGTTACCGGAGATGGAGTTTGTTGTTGATAATGGGCACCCGAGATTTCTAGCCATTCTAATGATATTTTATTTTTGTCTCTCTGATTAGCTTTGCTTCTGTTCTTTGTCTGCTCGCCAGAGAGACTCTGCCTTGTACATCTTTCCAGACAAATTCTTTTGCTATTTTGTTTTCTGAGTTCTTCCAGGAGCTCTGGGTCTGGGGAGCAGGCTCTGGTGCCCTGACTGGCGCAGGTCCTGGGACTTGGAACTCAGGTGTCTGGCTCTCGTACTCCTTTCTGTCCTTCCATGAACAGAAATTCTTTTTCTCACCAGTCCTCCTCACTGCAAATTGGAATCCACTTGTGTCCTCAGGCTGGAATCTTAACTCCCTGTTCCCCCGTAGTATAACTTTTTGTTAAAGAGTGCCGGAGAGATGGGTCTGGTGGTTGTCTGTGTGCTGTCCCTAGCTAAGCTAGGATGAGATTCTTCCAGCGTTCTGTCTCCAAACCTATCTGGCTTTTATTTCTGTTCTGAGGGGCGGGGGGCAGGAGACAAGTGGATTTCCGGGTAGTCGCTGCTGTTTTTTTCAGTGATAAGTAGACTGCCCTGCAGGCCACAAGCCTTCACTGGACTCCACCTCTTCTTCACCGTGAGACTCTGAAGGGAAGGCTACAGAAAATGAGGATGCAGAAAAACCAACCACATCACTGATGGTTAAAAATTCCTCATTTTTAGTTAAAAAATTGGGTATGGGTATTTAGTCTGTGTATTACTTTCTTGTCTATGTGCTCTATGCTGGAAGATGCCGGAAGAAGGCATCAAATCCCTTGGAACAGGAGTTACAAAAGGTTGTGAGCTGTTATGTGGGTGCTGCAAATGGAACCTGGGTCCTCACTCTGGAAGAGCAGCTGGTGCTCTTAGCTGCTGATTCATCTCTCCGGCCCCCCAAATTCCTGTTATGTTTAATCTTTCCCTGCTGTGGATAATGAGATGCCTGAGACAGGGTATTGATCAGAATGGGAATTTCTTTCTTATAATCCTAAAGACTAAAAAACTAAGATCAGGGCCTCTGCAGACTCAGTGCCTGGTGCAAAGCCCCTTTTTGCTGTCTTTGGATACCAATGCTCTGTTCTCAAATGGCAAGAACAATGAAAAGGCAAACAAGACTCATCGGTTTCCTTTGGCCTTTTAATTAGGAGCTAGTTCACGAGAGCATGAGAGGTCTACTCTCTTGACTTTAAGTTCCCTTTAAGTTCAACTTCTTATACGATCAACACATAGATCTTTCTAGATAACCCATTCAGACCACAGCACTGCTGACTGTCTCCCTCAATACATGTGGTACCACCCAGTACTGTGTACTTAAGGGCATGCACTCTTAGGTCTTATTTTATTCTTATTTAAGCACCTATATCTCTCTAGAACTCAACTTTGTCGCAAACTCTGGTGTCTCAGTGCTTTGGATTTAAAGCTGTTAAACTTCAGACTGCCCAACCTTTCCTTGTAGAACTTTGATGCCTTCCCTTTCTTTTGTCTACATTGCTGAACTGAATCCAGAACTTGGTAAACTGATTTTTTTTTTGTTGGTTTGTTTTGTGTTTCTGTAGATAATTGGATTTAGGCCTCGTCTAAGCTAGACAAATGCTCTGCCACGGACTACAAACAAACTCCAGCTAGTTGATGTTTGACAAGGTGTAAAGGCAACTACTTGGAGAACAGATACATCTCCCTGTAAGTAGACAGGGAGGCAACTGGACATCCATATGCAGGATGTGAGCCCTGGTACATGGTTTACAACATCCCAGAAGTTAGACCAGAGGCACACATTTCAAATAAAGGACTGTAACATTTCTTCAAGAAAACATTTTAAAATTCCCCATATCCCTTGCAAATTAACATGTACTTAACAAATTAAATGATAGTTACAGTAAAACACACACACAGTACAAGTCATTAAAGGAAACGTTCTAAGCTAGGCTTAACCAAAGTAAAATACTTTGCCTTATGAAAGGGTACTTATGATATAATAAGGATATGCAATGGGGAAAATGTTTACAAGTCGCGCCTCTCACGAAGGACTTCTATACAAAATGCAAAAGGAGTTTATAAAACTCAGCAGTAAGAAAATGAACGTCTGAGCCTAAACCTGTCAATACTTCACGGGAGGAGATGTGCAGACGAAAACCAAACCCATGAAAACGTGATCAGTGTTTTAGGTTAGGGGAGTGAACTTTAAAACTGCCATAAAACGCGACTACCCAGTTCCCATCAACACTAAAATAAATAAAACTGACCAACGCAAGTGTTAAGTAGGGTGTAGAGATGCAGAAATTCCCATTCATGGGCAGTGGGGAGAGAAAATAGCTTAGCAATTTCTTACAAAGGTAAACATACCCTTGCCATACAATCCAGGACTCTGGCATATGTAATCAACAGTAAAGGAATGGACAGTGTTACTCATTATGTCCAGGGAGCTTGTGGCCTCAAGGAGGCTGAAGAAACATTTCTCTTGCTTCTCTGGGATCCTTCCCACCACCATAATTCTCAGTCTTGGTAACATCTCTACCCCAAGTCCTGGCAGTTTTGCTCCTGTGGAAGAGGAAACCAGATATGCTGCCCTTCCAGTACATCTTATGTTTTTTTTTAGTCTTGGCTGCTGTCACTGTCCACAGTACCATTCTTGAGACAGATATCCCAACCACCCTTATACCAAGCTTGTTCCTGAATAAACACTTGAAGGCAATGGTCGCCAATTTACAATCCCTACACCAGGAGCTTCGCCAGGATCTGCATTCTCTTTGGAAGATAGAATCTGGAGATTCAGCTCAGACCTACTGTGTTGGTTAGTGCTTCTTTGTTTTCTGTTTTTGTCAAGTTGACACTAGCTAAGGTCATCTGGTAAGAAGAAACCTTAAGAAAATACCTCGTTCAGACCGACCTGTAGGCAAGTCTGTGGGGGCATTTTCTTAATTAAGACTCAGACCACTGTGGGCTGTGTCACTCTGGGTACATAGCCCATGGGTGTCTAGGAAGTAGGCTGAAGAAGCCGTGGAGAGCCAGACAGTAAGAAACACTCTTCCATCATCTTTGCTCCAGTTCCGGCCTCTATAGAGCTTCTACTCTGATTTCCCTTCACAATGAACAATAAGCTATAAGATGAAAGAAATCCCTTCCTCCCGGATTGGTTTTGGTTATGGTCTTCATCACAGCAATAGAGAGCCAACTAGGACACCTACTGAACTGGAAATTCTGCTGGAGCCCTGAAATCAATTTTTCCAAGCCTGTCAGGTAATACAGATGCCTGGCATACTAATCCCGAGAACCACTAGCCTTTGGCAATGTGGGCACAGGGACAAGCAAGCAAGGCTTCTGGCCAGAGCACTCCCTGCACTGCTGAGTTGTGGCTGTCTTCCCTGCAAGTGGAGACAGAGGAAAGTCTGTCCTCTGTTCTAGAGCCAAGGTCAGCTGTGGTAGCTCATGTTGCAGCAGCAGGTTTGGTGTCTTAGATGACTGTTCTCTCTCTCTCTCTCTCTCTCTCTCTCTCTCTCTCTCTCTCTCACACACACACACACACACACACACACACAGAGAGAGAGAGAGAGAGAGAGAGAGAGAGAGAGAGAGAGAGAGACGGAATTTATAAAAATGTACTTGAATCCAGAGTCAAGAGGATTCAGAAATTTGTTTCACTTCGTATTACTTTACTTTTAAAACAGAGAGCAACTGACTGTACCTGGGGCATTGATCACCAGGGATGGTAACACAATGCATGACATTTGTGAAGACCTGGGTTTCCCAGCATCATAGAAAAAGAACAAGCAAAAACCAGACTGTACCAATAACGCCTCTCTTGTTGAAACTCTTCCATCCAGTGTTTAAAAGTAGATGCAAGTGAATCCAAGGCCCACCTCGATTTTTCTTTTTCAGATAAATATGCATGGATTAAAAGTGTGTGTGTTGTGAAATATTAAGGATGTGTTGTATTTGCTGGTGTTGTGGGATATTTGTTTAATGATGCAAAGATGTGTTGTATTCTTTTATGTTGCGTTTATTTAACTCTATGAAACTGTGTTACTTTGTCTGTATAGAACACCTGGGTTGGTCTAATAAAGAGCTGAATGGCCAATAGCAAGGCAGGAGAAAGGATAGGTGGGGCTGACAGGTAGAGATTATAAATAGAAGGAGAAGACTATGAGAAGAAATGGCAAGAAAAGGAGGAGAGGAGGACACCAGGAGCCAGCCACCAACAAGCTACAGAGTAAGAAGTAAAGAAATGTATATAGAATAGAGAATGAGAGCCGGGCGGTGGTGGCGCACGCCTTTAATCCCAGCACTCGGGAGGCAGAGGCAGGCGGATCTCTGTGAGTTCGAGACCAGCCTGGTCTACAAGAGCTAGTTCCAGGACAGGCTCCAAAACCCTGTCTCGAAAAACCAAAAAAAAAAAAAAATTGTACTAGCATTGTACTAGTATATTTTGTAGGCAGGACACCTTTGTAGATCAAAGGTCTTGTGGCTGGCTTGGTGTTTACATTTTCTTTTTGGTTCCTTCCTGTACCAAAGACACTAGAAGATCGAGGTAAAGGCTCTGGGGAGGCACATCTTGACTTCTTCATGTTAAATAACTGTGAGGAGGTGTTGTCAGCAATGCCTTTGCCATCGGTTAATGGAGAGCAACCTGTAGTCTTGGAAACAGCCTGGTTTGTTTGGGCCAACAATTCAATTAGATGTCACACAATTCCTTTACTGGACGCTTCATTTGGTGGCAAAATATAGTCAGGTATGGCTCTCTCTTCCCCTTTATTGATAACTACACATCTGAAATAGAGGGCTAATATCCAAAATGCATAAAGAACTCAAAAAACCTGGATATCAAGAAAACCAAAACCCAGTTAAAATAGGGTACAGATATACATGAAGAATTATCAAAAGAAGAAATTTAGATGGCTGAGAAACACTTTGAAAAATATTCAACATCTTTAGCCATCAGGGAAATGCAAATCAAAATTATTTTGAGATTTTATCTCACACACATCCTAATGGCTAAGATCAATAAAAACAGCTAAAGCTCATGCTGGTAAAGACATGGAAACGAGACCCACTCATCCACTGATTGTGGGACTGCAAACTAGCATAGCCACTATGAACATCAGTATGGTGGCTCCTCGGAAAGATGAGAACTGATTTACCTAAAGATCCAGCTGTACCACTGTTGGTCATAAGCTAGAAGGATGGTTCATTTCACCACTTAAGACATTTGTTCACCATGTTTTTCTGCTCTATTCATAATAGCCAGAAATTGGAAACAGCCTAGAAGTCCCTCAATCATGTGGGTAAAGAAAATGTAGTACATTTACGCAACAGAATATTACTCAGTAGCTGAAAAAAAATGAGATCATGAAATTCACATGGTCAGCCCTAAAAAACAAACGAACAATATTTTTATGTATTTATATATTTAACAATAATAACTAAATAAAAAACAATGGAGATAATACATGAGAGAGAGGACGGAAAACAGTTAAGTGGGGAAGTGTGATATGATAACAGGTGATTGAAAACAATCAAAGAATATTACATACATTTATGAAACATCATAATGAAATCCATTAATTTTTGTAATTGATGGGCAATAAAAAAAGACATTAAAAAGAAATGTCTATAGTTATAAGTAATATGAATTTGGTCTAGTATTTTTTCAGAGAAACAATATATAAAACACATTTGCATTTGTGAATGACTGTAAAACAATGTTACTAAAAATGGAACCTAGGACCTGCAGAATGTTAAGTCAGCCAAAGTTCCAGCATGGATGGAGTAGGGGGCTCGTGGAGTTGCCCACCTATTTGAGGAGCCATTGGCACTGACAGCTGTTGGTGGAGGGAGATTAAGTTTTCCTCAGGGAAAAGGTCTAGCCATGTGCTGGTAGATGGTTTTATACCCATGCACATAGAGGCAACACTAATTGGACTTGGTGGAATATTTTATATATATAGCACTAAAAACCATGGGGTGAAAGATGACCTAGCAGGGAGGAAATCACATGGATGAAATTCTCAAATGATTAAATAGAAGTAAAAGAAAAATAATAAGAATTTTTTTAAAAAAATCCCTTCCTGTCCCTGTAGGATATTTTCCCCATTTTATCTACATGTTCTCTCCTCTACTTACACGGAGATCTGTACTTTCAAACTCCAGGGCTCCCAGTGGAAGACTTTGTGTTGGCAACTGAGATTTTCAAAACCCAATAAAAAAGATAAACTGGAGTGGCAAGTAAGAGACGCTACGCAGCTGTGAAGACGAAAGCACACGTTTGGAAGGGGCCTGTACTTCTGCATCTGTGCGTCTGCAGCAGGGATCCGGAGGCCCAGCCCTGAACACAACCACAGACCAACTGTGGAAGTGGCGAAAATACGGCCAACATTTTGTCCTCGTTCGGGGGGGGGGGGGGGGGGGGGGGGTTTGAAAGGTGACACAGTGAACGACCACAGTGGACATTTCTTGTCTCTTCTCGTGTTTGTCTCAGTTTCGGTTCCCCTGGCTCCTATCACAGCCTGCTTATGACTTTCGCATGCAAGTTTATTATGCCTGTCCCTCACTCTTTTTTGCTGTTGTTGTTCTTTTCCTGTAGACAACATTTGTTTATTCCCCAAACACTCTTACCCCGTGCGACGCCAGTTTTGTCTTTATTTCCTCGTGGCTCTTTTATGAAAAACAAAGTCCCTGGAGCTATCTGCAAGGCTCAGGATCCTTCCTGGAACAGGCAGAGGAATCCAGCTCTGTGTTTCAAACAGGTTCTCCCCAAGGTGCAGAGGAGAATAAAAATTAAGTATATTTTCATGCAAACCCATTTCTTTTAGCCCTAGCGTCTGTGCGTTGTTTCAAACTGTTCCACAGCAAAAGGAAAGATAAGTCGGAGCTTATCTCTTTTGAAAACATTTCAACAGAGACGCCTCTCCCAAGTAAAACAAGACCAAGATGGAATCTAGAAACCAAGAACTGACCTGAGAACCACTGAGCACAGTTGGGATATCTGGAACCCGGGAGAGGGGAGTCAATAAAAACGAAGCCTTGAGGTCAAGGAGATAGATTCAAGTCCTGAACTCCGAATTTAGCAACTGTGGGACTTTAGGCCTCTTTTTTCACAGTTTCTGCAGCTTTGTTTCCTTACCTGAGAAAACAATAAACTAATCTAACATTGATTTAAAAAAAAAAAAACATAAAATAGAGAGTGTTTGGCAAGAGGTCAATATGAAAAATTCCTTTAAAAAATATCAATAAATATTAGACACTAGAATGATCTTTTGATATTACTTGTCAGACACCCAATTACAGGTCCATTTGCTTCCAGAATGCCAGGTTCCACACGGATTACCTATAAAATGTTTTATATCTATATACAACACCTTCAAACATCCTTGTAAAATTCTATAATTTTTTTAGGATTATTTGTATCATAAAAGAATATTCTACAATGTATTCACATCATTTTCAATGAGCCTTTGAACTCTTTAGTGAATTTCGAGTTATCTTCTGATGGAATACCATAGATGAAATCATTTTCATGTGTGCAACCCCCCACACACACAGAGTGAGAGAGAGAGAGAGAGAGAGAGAGACAGACAGACAGACAGACAAACAGACAGTTGGCCTAGATAGCTACAGACTTACTCCATAGACTCAACCAGCTATACATAGAAAATAGAAAATATTCCGACATATATGCTATACAGGAAAATGTAGTGATATTTCATTCATATTTTAATAGATAAAGCTTGCCTGAAGACAGGAAGATAAAACTAAGCCACTAAAGGCCAGGCAGTGGTGTCTCACATCTTCAGTCCCAGTCCTCAAGAGTCACACGCCTTTAATCCAAACACTAGAGAAGAATATAAGGTAGAATAAGACAGGGACTCATTGTTTTTCAGTCTGAGGATTTCTTAGTGATAAGAGCTCTCCAGATGCCTGGCTTCTTTGCTTTTCTGATTTTCAGGTGGAACCCCAATATCTGTCTCTGGGTTTATATTATTCATGCAACAGGAAAATATGCACAGGTTACATAGAAAAACTACATTATTTTTCATAATCTAATTGACAGGCTCCTAGAACAAATCTCTTACAGACACACACACACACACACACACACACACACACGTATATGTGTGTATGTATATACTTTTTACCCTTACAATATTATTTTAATTGGCCAACTTCCAGTCAGTTCTCGATTAGTATCAATAAAGCAGGCAGCCATGACTTGGAGCATGCTAAGACTGGGTTGAAGGTTTTCAAATACATTTTCTGATTTATCAAATCATGGCAAAATAATAAACTATATTTCAGACAGCCTGGGGTAGCCTTATGAAATTGTTATGATTTATTCCTGAGATAGAGCACAAATTCCATGGTAATCTTCACCGAATTTTAATAAGAGCGAAAGGAAGACTTAATTAAAGTGTTCTTTGTGGCTTTTCCTTTTTTTCTTTTCCCTAACCACCGCCATCTGCAAGCACTTCCCCCAGCGTCTTATCTCTATTGTGCAGACACAGTCAGAGTAGAATCTTTATTATGTGTGGCAGGGGCTGAGGCAAAGAGACACATAAAAATAATGCTGTGCCCTCGTTCTTCAAAACACAACACTGTCTGCTCCTCTTTCAGGCATCGAACCCCAGATGGAGTTCTCTGTGCTTAAATGCAAAGTGCTAGTGTGTGTGTGTGTGTGTGTGTGTGTGTGTGTGTGTGTGTGTGTGTAAATGGCTCCCTCTGAATTAGTTTTAAGAATTCCATTCATTGCACTGCACAATGCAGTTCTTTTTTTCTAGAGCATAAATTTTGCCAAATAGCAGAAGAAGCAGGCATATAAAATAGCATAGGCTGTTGGCTGTTTTTTTTTTTTTTTTTATGATTCAAGGTTTTAAGAGAGTTTGATTGCTTTCTTTGGGTACTTACCCACTCGCAGCCACCAACAGAACTGTACATCTTGAATGGTTAATTATGAGAAACAGGGCTTGCACACAAAAGAAGATAAAAGGGATGTGGCAAGCGAAGGAATGTTCGCTGTGCAATTTTGAACACTGATCTTGGAGAGGGATGTAGATTACCATGGAAATAGTCCCATGACACATGAAGTGACAAGGAAAAGCAGCCAGCGCAAAGCTGCCGGCACAGTGCAGTCTAACTCTGCTCAAATACAAATCAGCAGACGCTAGATGAACGCTCACTATGATGGGTTATTTTTATTTCCTAATGTGTCTGTTCTGTACTAGCGACAATAAATGGATGCTACGTTTATAATTACAAAAGATCTTCCAAACGTAAGCTGTGTCCCTGGTTTTGGAGAGACAGATTAAACACATTTCATGATGTGCCTCCCATTGACTGAACCTATAAAACTCCCATCAAATGTAAGGAAGAGCTATCTGGACTTAAACACATGGACGGTAGTAGGTGGTGGGATACAAGAGACATTGAAGTCCCACTGACCCAGCAGTTACTCAACCATTTCTCCCTTGAGTATCAAAGGTATCGTTTTGAATCAAAGACAGCCTGGATGCCGAAAGTTCTCACTGGGGATGGATACAACAAGCATCAAGGGATAGTTCCCCTCTCTGCTTTCCTACTGGAGTGCTCCCCTTATACACTGGTGGTCTCTAACAGCAACACAGTGACAGCAGGAAGGCCCAGCAAACTCTTTAATCCGCTCAACATAGCTATAGTTCTAAGATTCTTTTTCAGTGAATTCTTGAAGGAGGAGGGTCATCTTTCTATCTGTTGATTTCATTGGTTCAGCAATAAAGAAACTGCTTGGCCCTCATAGGTTAAAACATAGGTGGGTGGAGTAAACAGAACAGAATGCTGGGAGAAAGAAGCTGAGTCAAGGAGTCGCCATGATTCTCCCACTCCAGGCAGACGCAGGTTAAAATCATTCCTGGTAAGCCAGCTCGTGGGCTACACAGATTAATAGAAATGGGTTAGATCGATATGTAAGAGCTAGCCAGTAAGAAATTCTCATTGCTGAATCCTCTCTACAATCTCTTTATTCTGCTGCTGTTTGGTCCTGAGAGTGTGCTTAGTTGTGGGACGTCCAAGAGGGAAGATAAATATCCAGACTTCTGACCAGAGAACTGTAGAGAAGGAAGCCCTAGGTTTTGGCAAGTGATAAAGATGGAAGAGACCAAAAAAGGGATTCCAATAAAGTCATATGTGAACCTCCACTGCCTCTATTACACGTTTAAATCTTCCCCTGCTAAGCAGATCACAGGCTCTAAGAATGAGATGCAGACTCAAGGGCTATTCCATGGGACAGCCTACATAGTAATAAAAATAGAACTATGTTGAAACCAGAAACCATAGGATCATAGAAATGGGTTAGATCGATGGCACAAACTTGATCTAATGTTTGTTGCCAAAACAACAACTAGAACTACAAATTCAAAGTTCTTCTAAGAATTTAAGTAAGATCCAGGGCTTCGCAGTGTAATAAATTGCCCAGGTTATAATCCAAAATTAATCGCTACACAAAGAAGCAGGGAAATACCCCTCTCACATGCCCACACAGACCATGCACATACAAGGGTATGTAAGTATGCATGTGTGTCTGTGTTTGCATGCACGCATGTGTCTGTGTGTGCATGCACACGAATGCTTTCACACGGAGAACTGAAGTTGATGTGGAGAATCATTCTCAATTGTTCTTTTACTTTATTCATTGATGTAGAGCCTTTCAATCAAACCAAGAGCTGGCTGAGAAGGCTGGTATCTCTCGCCAGCTTACCCTGGGATCTCCTGTCTCTGCCTTTCAAGACTAGGACTATATTAACACTAGCTCTGGGGATCCAAATCCCTGGTCTTCATGCTTGGGCAACAAGCACTTTAACCACTGAACCATCTTCCACCTTAGAAGTAGGTCCTTTAGGTCAGGTAGACTGATGAGGGATTGCCTATAGACTGCACGATACTTAAGTGGATCCCACTGAATTCAGAGGATTGCATTCCCAGCTCATCTACAGCTTGCCCGTGCTTCCAACGTGCCCTTGCTCATTGCATCAACTGACAAGGGAAGAAATAGAAGAGAGGGGATAGCTATCTTGCAAGTGCTGCAGGAACCTACAACCATTTGAATGCATTATTAGGGGTCCTGACAGGGTCTAGGAAGAGATGTACACCATTGAAGGGCACTGGAGACTCAAGTTTTGTGATAAATACTTGTCTCATTAAAACACAACCTAGGGGTTCAAGCCATACTTAGGAAATGAGAGACAGAGATTGTGACAATTAAATTCCAATTTAGGATAATTGTTTTTTTTGTGTGGGCTTAGAAGGCAGATTTTCTTTTTATTTACACATTAGCCATTCATGGAGCCTTTGTTAAAGGGATCATATAAACAGCAATTACTTTTCTTTAAGGTGAATGACACGATCTAATCTTCACACAACCTTTCAGTGGTGGGAATCCCAGCTAAAAAGAAAAACATGGTGCTCACAGGGCTGGGGAGATGGACCAGCTTGTAAAGTGTTTGTTGACAAGCAAGAAGACCTGAGTTTGGATCTCTAGTGCCCACGTAAAAGTTAAGAATGTTCTGGGTGTGGTGGCATATACCTTCCATCCGAGCATTTGGGAGGCAGAGGCAGACAGATCTCTGTGAGTTTGAGCCTGGCCTGGTCTACAGAGTGAGTTCCTAGAAAGACAGGGCTATATAGAGATGTCTTTTCTCATCAGTCCCCTAAGTCTGGAAGTGCCACTGCCTTGAGGGCTCTCTAGGCAGCTGGTCTAGCAAGTTCATGAAATCCAAGTTCAGTGAGAGACCCTGTCACAAAAAATCAAGGTGGATGGGCTGGAGAGATGACTCAATGGTTAAGAGCACTGCTGCTCTTCCAGAGGTCCTGAGTTCCAGCCCCAACAACCACAAAGTGGTTCACAACCATCTATAATAGGATCTGATGCCCTCTTTCTGGCATGCAGGTGTACATGCAGAACACCCATACAGAAAATATAAATAAATAAAGCTTTTAAATTAAATAAAAATTTTGGTGGAAAAGCAATTGAGAAAGACACCTATCATTGACCTCTGGCTACCATCTGCACATGCATTCAGGTGTTTATGCGCACACACATTTTAGAATACACACAGAGACATACAGACAGACACAAACACACAGACAGACACACACACACACACACACACTGCTCAGGGCTAGTAAGACTGCAAGGCACAAGAAAGGTTTTATGGTGCTGGCAACCCCCACCCCCAAAAGAGATAATGCAGTTAAAATTAGAAAAAAATACTTGAATATTTAATTTTAAGATTGACAAAAATGCAAAGTCTATGTTTAACGGAAAAACAACTTCAAAAGATAAAGTGCTTGAGGTCACCTAATTATTTCCCAATAGGCTTTGTAAGTTACTGGTGTTGGGAGGCCAACTGACGGTGAAGCCCACCACCTTGCAGGCTAAGCTAAAACATGGCAAAAGGAAAGTGAGAGAAAAGTGGCAAACCACCAAAGAAATTACATGTCACGGGGTTTTTTTTTTTTAAACACTACAAAGCACCTTTCAATTAACAAGAAAAATATTTAAAAAGTAGAAAAATCAGCAAATTACATGGACAATCCTCAACAGAAGCCATTTAAATCATTAAAACCGTGTCGAAGGAAAAAAATCAATTGTGCTAATCAAATGCATTATAATGAAGTTGCAAGTCTACTCTTGCTTAGCAAATTGGCAAAATTTTCTTTTTAGATCGCGTGTTTACAGCTAATGAAGCACGCCGAGTCAGCAGCCTAATTCATGCTCCAGGCATCAGAATGCATGCGGCACGTGTCCTTCTGGGGGGCAACTTAAATCAACAACTTCCATCATCAGGCTATGGGTACTCCGGTGCTGGCCCACTAATGCCTTGCTTAGTAATTATCATAAGAAAATAACCAGAAATACAAACACAAAAAAACATTTGCTCAAGGAGCTCGCCACAGTATCAATTTTAATAGAAGGACACTGGCCACGTCACAATCATTCAGTGGGTAGACATTGGAGTTCATAGGTGGTTCATAAGTGAAATAGGGTGGTGGTGTCTTAAAAATCAAATTTGTAAATTCATCAGTAGGCTGGGGTGTTGCTAGGATGTATTACGGGTTGTGGAAATGTATGAATCAATTTCAACTTTAAGTAATGTCTGTCTATACGTAGTCTTTCTCTGTGTCTGTCTGTCTCTCTCCCCTACCTCCGTGTGTGTGCGTGTGTGTGTGTGTGTGTGTGTGTGTGTGCGCGCGCGCGTGCACGCGCATACATGTTTAAACAAAGTAAAATAAACTGATATTATGTACAGTAAAATATCAGTCACGATTGATCCCTTAGAGCAGAGAACCTGCATAGGTGTTGCTAAAGGTGAAAGATTTACATCTTCTGAAGAGAAGTGAGAGTGGATAGCTGTTGTTACTCCTGTTCTTTTCTGCTCGTCCTACCAGAAAAGCGCATTACACTTGTAAAAGGATGTCATTTTGTCTGAGGAAGTCCATTTGCTTGTACTCTGCCTCTAGAATGATTTCAGGATTGAAAAGGGAGAAGGCTCATGATAGCACAAATATGAAGAGCAACATCAAAATCTATAATGCGAATATTTGTTTGCCTAGGGACAAGCTTTCTAAATCAAAACCTGTGCGAGCTGATGGAAACGTAGCCCAAGCAGGCAGGGTCTGGCCGTGGGCTTTGATTTTGCAGGTAGGGCTGCATGATTTGACCTTAATGTCCAACTTCGTGGAACAGTCTTGTTTTCTGACTTCTGATTTAAAGTTTCCCTGCACAAATGCAGGGAATCTTCTGAGCGAGCATCTCTCCAAGGAAGAAGAAGCCTACTGCTCCACATACCAAAAAATATTTTCCTAGTCTGCCATTACTTCCAGAAACAAACAGATTCATTCTTTCTGAAGAAGTTTTTCGGACATAAGTAGCTCTATGACAAGGTCTTTCTCATTCAGGTAAGATCTGGTGGCCTAAAACGTCTGCCATTGACACTGGTGGCACCATCCCAATCCTAAGACCACCATTTTCCTCCGTGTCTAGTTTCCCCGTGTCTCTGTCGGATCCTCAACTACTTAACTTTGCCCCAGAAAAGTTTCCAGAACTCTCTCCTGAGGGGTATGGGTTTCTTTCTTGTATCCCTCCCTCCCACATGATCTTAGATTGGATCTCCTGATTGGTCATTGGCTTTGTGCAGCATTTGCTGGTCACCGTCCCTCCCTGGATTAGGAGGGACCCGTAGTACTGGCCAGTGCTGCATAGCCATTCTTACACCTAACTAGATCAAAAAGACAAAACAAAAGCAAATAAAAAAGTCTTCTGGGCCTTTTCATAGAAGACATTTGTATTTGTCTGCCGAGGACACCTTGACAAAATGCCACAGACTGGCTGGCTTAAGTAGAAAGCATTTGTTTCCTCACAGCCCTGGACATGTGAGTAGATAGGCTTCCCTTCCTTGCTTGCAGACGGCTACGTCCTCACATGGCCTTTCTTCCAAGACTGCCAAGAAGGAGAAAATGTTTTGGTCTTTCTACAACTGATAAACTATCCTCATAAGATGCACCGAATGTTACCTGGATGATGTATGTATAAGATGTGGGCTATATTGTTTCTCCTCAGATTCAGGTGTTGATGTTCTAGCTTCAGGGCCTCATAACACAGCAGCATTTGAAGACAGGTTCTTTTTAAGAGGTAATCAAGTTCAAGGGAGGCCATTATAGTGGACCCTAGCCCAATTGCCTTGCTTTTTTTTTTTGAACAAGAGGAATTAGGTCACAGGGAGACAGAGATGTGTTGTTCAGAGAAAGGGGATGCAGCAATGCCTGGTAGGAGGTCCCATCTACCAGTCAAGGAACAAGAGAAGCAGCCACATTGTCAATACTTCCTTTTGAACATCTAGCCTTCAGAATTGTGAGAATCTAGATGTCTGTTGTTGAAGGTGCTGTCAGTCAGAATGGGTCAAACAAACCAGTTTTATATCACTATATGAAAACTCATCGCATTAGGCAGTGCCTTGTGCCCTGCTCTGGGGAGGACCAAAGACTAACTACGCTTGAGAATAACATAGCCGTGAGATAAGGCCTGGTGGTCCCACTTCCCAAGCTTGCTCGCCTTCTCTTTGCAGTACCCCATCCCTGCTCACAGGACCCAGAGAAGGTGTAAGGACAAGGCAGGAGACACGTGACTCCACATTTCTCTACACCAGCCACGGACACCGCAGCTCTACCTCTGTCTGGGCCAGAGGAGAAGGGAGACCTGGAGAGTTCCTGAGAAGAATGTTTTACAAATATCTCCAAAAGGCGAACGTGACTAAGAGACTGCTTGTGAGTGGAAAGAGATGGAGTGGGAGCTAAGATACCCTTGAGCAGCTCTGCAACCCAGTAGGAGAAAGGATTGTGGGATCATAAAGTGCAGTATTTCATAAAGGGAGAGAATTATGACTATACCTCCATGAGATATTGCATATCTGTCTTCTCACCAAATCGTATGCTGGGAAAGAGACAGAACAATTTGTAGTTTACATACTTCCTGCCACTGGCTGGTGCTTGGCATACTTACTGTGCTAATATCTTCCTGGGCCGCAAATATCAGGTGGTTTCTATTTATACATTTTGTATGCATTTATATATTAGACATTGGGTGGAGTTAGTTAGATGGTTAATGAGGAAAGAGATTTGTGGCCGTATGATTTTCATAAGGAGAAGCCAAGACCAATCTACCAAAACTGCAAATACAGGTATTAATAAGATGGAAGATGCCACCAAAATTTTCCCTGTGTACCCTCTGTTGTCCTTGGAATAGCTATCGGTTCCTTGCCAAGATCTTCCAAGAACACTCAATGATATTATGTTCAGTCATGAAGAACCAAATCCCCTTATCATACCAAAAGGAAGGAGGTAGACAGGAAGCATTGATTTCTCATGAGGGACTTTACAAGGTTACTGCTTTTAAGTTACACAACGTTCCTGAGTTTTACAAAGACAGTGCAGTTCACAGGCATTGTGTCATTGTCAAGGTCACTCAGCTGGTATAGGACAAGGTCAGGACTGATTCAGATCCATTTCACTTGTCAACTCTTGCCCTTTCCAGCATAGATTCCCCACCCCCATCTCTCTTTAGATAGACTCTTACTAGCTGATAGCAGGCATGAGAGAGGCATATGAAATATAACTGGACATGGTGCATTCTCCTTTTGATGGGTTTCAATCCAATGAACACATTCAGGAGATCAAAGAATCTCTACTCTTTGTAATCTTTCACTTGCAGCAAGCAGGGAGATCATGGAGTCACACAGTGCTCCTGGGAGTGGGGGATGCTCACTGGGTAAAGTGTTTGCCACACAAACATGAGGAATCAAGATGCAAGATAGATGGTGCTCCCATAACCCTAGCATCAGGGAGGCAGACACATGAGAACACTGAGGGTTTGCTGGTCAGCCAATCTGGCCTACATCAGTGTGCTACATGATGTGGGATTCTCCTCTGTACGCTATGAATATGTTTATTACCATTGGTTAATAAAGAAGTTGTTTTCAGCCCATGGCAGGGCAGAATAAAGCCAGGTGATAAATCTGAACAGAGATATAGAGAGAAAGTAGGCAGAGTCAAAGAACTGGACACATTTCAAAGTATGGTTAGTTTAAGATGTACATTTCTGAGCATGCTCAGTTTAAGGTCATAGGCCACATGTTTAAAAAATAAGGAGGGCAGACATGAATACTTTGGGGCTTGCTCAGTTTAGCATTATAATGAGCCAAGTTCACTCTAGGTCCTAGAAGAATAAGTCAGAGTCACTCTGTGACTTTTACTGGCTTTTTATCAGTTACCACAAAGAGTTGAAGGTGAAATCAGAAAGAAAGAACATCTTTAAATACTAGCTGTCTTTTAAAGGGACAGTGATGTTTTCATAAATGTAGGAGCTTGTCTTTAATGGTACCTGCCTCAGACAGTGGCTAGAGGGAAAACTTTTGAAATGGGCTAAGCCAACGCTTCCTGAGCCTGTGTGTATGAAAGGCAATCTCTCAACGCTACAACAACAACGATAATAATAATAATAAACTATTTTAAGATCAGATACAGGACACTCTTTTAAAGGAATGTTGGAGTCTGTGGCTATAATTCAGTTGGTAGAATACTTGCCCAAAATGCAAAAAGCCCTGAGTTCAGTCCTCAGTACTGCATGAAACTGGATGTGCATGCCCATAATCTCAGCTCTGATGTGAAGGGAGTAGAGGCAGGAAGACCCTAAATTCAAGGTCATGCTTGGTTCCATAGCAAGTTCAAGACGAGCATGAGCAACATAAGACCTTGTCTGAAAACAATGAAAATTAAATTTTTAAAAGCGGTTTAGGTTTTGATATCCAAATGTTATTTTTATATTTGGAGTATACCTAAGATGTTAGAGAGAAACTTCAAATATAAATACATATCCTGGAGTAACTTCAGAAACCTGTAAAGTAAAAAGGGACCATTGCTCTGGCAGGAGAATGGGAGAGGGAAAGAGAGGGAATAGCAGGGTACAAAAGATCTGATGGGGAAATGGGAATAGCGTGAGCCTCCAGTTAGGGGGTTGAGAGGGAGAATAAGGAGGGAGGAGGAGGGTAAAATAATAGTAAGGATGTCTCAAAGTTTCACAAAGAGTAAAATTATTAGCTATGTCCTTAAAACAAACCTATAATACATGTAAGTCTGCGCATAAATAAACACATAGAGTTTAAATGGAATTTTCTCATCTGGGTTGATAACGTTTTCTCCAAGAGCTGAAGATCACCTAACAAAACCCCAAGTGCCAGGCATAAGAAGCCCTCTTTTGAGTTGTCACTTGGGGTTCCAAGAGACTCCCCAAACATGCAGCCTATTGCTTTTGATTGGCACCCAAAAGTGGAAGGTAAGTTCCTATTGCTGAAAAAACCATGCATTTCAGACACAGAGAATCTGTCCCTTTTTAAAAATTATTCAAAATTATTTAGAATATTTTAGAATAACTAAAGTTAATTAAAATTATTTAGAATAAAATTTTAATTTTTTTATTTTTAAGATTATAATATAATTACATTTTTCTGCTTCTTCTTCACCCCTCTAAGACCCAGAGGACAACAAGCTGGATCTAACTGAAAGCCTCCATCATGAGGGCTAGCCTTCTTGGTCTTAGAAGGCACCATGCAAGTTTCTAAAGGAGGGAAGCAACCAAGACTCCTACACAGCTATGATGCCTATGAACCACCACAACAACCAGTATGGCATGATAATCCTCGGGGTACATTAGTGGCACATGTACCTTGGAGGTAACCAACAGTTCCCTAGTCGAATTTAAGATTAGCCCAACAAGAGGAAAACTCATGTCTGGTACTGGAAACCTAGTTAGCTACCCAGGGCAAGTGAAATCATGGCTCATGGGGAGAGAACCTACAATCACTATTCTATTAGACCAGTTTAATGCCTTCACTGGGCTATCTAGGAGGAGTCCCAGTGAAGGCCCAGTATCAAGGGTATAACGGAAGCCAGAGGCCTTGAATCAGTTCAATAACTCACTGCACTGAACACTTACAAGTAAAGATAAATGGTCTAAATAATAAACCATGTGACTCACTGGGCCACACTCCAGCTTCCATGCCAAGGGTTTTTTATTTGTTTTTTGTTTGTTTGTTTGTTTGTTTTGGACTTTGACTTTTTTGGTTTTACTTTTAAATTTTGTCTTGTGGGGAGGTTGCAAGGGCAGAGGGCAGAAGTGAGGGGATGGGGAGATGAGTGGGATCGGGATGCATGATGTGAAATCCACAAAGAATCAACAAAACGTTAAAAACAAAAACAAAAAAATGACAATAGCTGAAGCATAGTAATAACCCAAACAGCCACTGATATATGAATAAATTAAGATAATGTGGTCTGCATTGCAGTAGGATACTACTGAGTCCTGTAATGTGCAGCAGCTGGGGTTCATCTGGAGGAAATGATGCTAAATAAAATAAGACAGCACAGGAAGACTTCACTGTTACACTATTGCAGCATTTAAAATGGTCAAATGCACTAAATTAGAAGCTGAAATAAGGCTTGCAAGAGGCTGGGTAGAGGAATAAGTTGGAAGATAATAATCAATACACATAAAGTTTCTGAAATATTGTTTTCCTATTTCTCTCACTCTCCATATGCATATATATCCAGGTACATGTGTACATGCGTACACACTCTCACAAATACACACACATGCACAGACTGCATTTTGTGTGCTCCATTTATTACTCCATGTTTTAATTGCTGCTAAATCAATCTGAGCTGGAGAGAGTTTAACCAATCACTATTTTTTTTATCTTTACTATCACAGTTGTGCGCTTATTCTACAGTAACCCCTCTTTCTGGTATTTGAGGGTATTAAGCAGAGAATATGAATTTTTCCGACTCTGCATCCTTTGGAATCCAAGCTGCCACTTGTCTGTGCTGGAATGAAGATTCCTTTTGGCACTGGTGAGACTGTCTTCCTTCCAGATTCTTCGGGATTTAACATGCCAGCTACTAATGGGCTCAGCTCTCCATGCAAAACCCTAGAAGTAGCATATGGTGGAACTGCATATCCTTTCCAAAAGGCCCAACTACCCTCCCTCTCTAGTCCTAATCCTTTTATAGAACAAGGCCCAGATACATTTTTTTTTTGTATTTCCAATGATTTTAATCTCGATGGTGTTAGAATACCAATATTGAGAGTTCAACATAAAAACTGGTCATGTAATGGGAAAACTCCCAGACCTGGCACAAACAAATGTGGAACCATGCTTTGGCAACACTTCCTCAAACAAGATTAGGTTCAATTCCCATAGAGTTAATACTCCCACTGAATGTGGCCTCTCAACAGCACTCTACAAGCGATAAAAGGAAACCAGCCAGCAGAAAGCTTCCAGCAATAACATGAGAAAAGTTTGTTTCCTAACACTTCAAACTTACAGAAGAAAATGTTATGCTATTAGTTGTAATAAAATATGTATGTTTAAGACCACTAGGATTGTTAAAAGGGGAAAACGTCACAATGAAAGAAGATGTACGCAACATAACCAGACAAGTTGTAGAATAAAATAAATGAAATAGTTACCAGGATTACGCTCAATAGAGAGATTAAACGGCATATTCTCTCAACTGAAGAGAGTATTTCTGAACTGGAAGGAAGCTATACCTGAGAAGATGCTAAAGAACAGCCTGTGCTCCATTTCAGAAAGGCATAGAAAGCTAAATAAAAAGTTTAATGTATTTCTGAAGTGTGTCATAGAAAACCAGAGTAGACGAGATAAACACAACATGGTAATATCTGTGCTTTCAAAGAAAATATTTTGAAACTTTACAGATTGAAAAAAAAAGAATGAATACTCATTTTTTTTGATGTAGCACACTAAGTTCCAAGCAGGAATAATTAAAAGAAATGAAATCAAACTAGATCTATAGTAGTAGAACGAGATATTGGATTGCACAGTGCTAAGCTAAGGATAAATTGTTGAACCTTGACCAGAAAAGTTTCCTCGTTCTAATTGGTGGCAGTTAATGCAGAGGCTCATAACTGCTCAAGATGCTGAGAAAAAGCAATGACTGAGTTCTCAGCCTTAAATGAACATTTCTGTTCACCTCCCTCAAGGCTCCTGCAACATCATCGAAGACAAGGTGGAACAGAACAAATGTAAGAGCAAGAGGTTGGGGACCACGCTGGGAAATGATGCCCTCTGCGCCCACAAATCCACCACAGCGAGGACGACCTGCACAAGACCAAGCCAAGAAGATGAAGCAAGGTTCTAGCATCCCAGAGTAATCCTGCTCAGTGATGCAGAGAACAGATGGGGGAGACAGATGCCTTGAGGCCATGTCTGGGAGGCATGGTAAGAGGGAATAGAGGTGGATATCATCAAGAAACATTGTATAAATGTATGGAATTGTCAAATAATAAAATATTTTTTAAAGATGTTTTAAAAAAACAAGAAGAAAAGATATTTTCTAAAAGGGTCTTTAATATATGTATTAAATTAAATAAAAAGGAATGATAGCAGATTTGTCATCAGTGAGAACAGACTAGAAAGAAATGAAACACTAAGATGCAGATGATAAAAAATACTATCTTCTATAGCCGCATCAAAATTTCACACTGAAATTTTATATTCAGTTAAATCTTCTAATAAATAAAGAGAAATAAAGATATTTTCAGTTGTAGTTTATAAAGCTTTCTATCAATAAACTTTCACTGACAGAGATCAAAGTACGGGAATTAAACTGAGAGGCAAACCCAGCTCACCATGCTTATGAGGACTTTGCTGACAGAACCATCTCCCTGTGCTTCTATCAATTCTTAAGTCACTTTTGGAAGTATTAGCCTTTCAGGGAATTTGTCAATTTCATCTGAGTTTAATGTGTAAAAAGAGCCCCGTCTCTTCAGGCTGGCCTCCTAGCTGACTGGGTAATGATATGCTTAATATTTACCCTTGATAATTAGTATTTTCTATTTCCTGTATTTTTCAACATGATTTTACTAATTTTATTAGTTCTTACAGAGAGCTAGCTTGCATCTCCTTCATTATTCCTCCATTGCTTACTTTCTACTTTGTTTATTTTCAGTTTTCTTTCCTCTGACTTTCTCTGCGTTTGATTAGCCTATCTTCTTGAAATTCTCGAAATAAAAGCCCACCGACTTTAAAGCTGGGAAGCTTCCAAGCCTCATGCTTTCCTTTAAGTGTGGCTCTTTCGGCAGCTCCTAGTTGCAAATATTTTATTTCCATTTCACATACTTCAAAATAATTTCTGATTTTTTTTATCATTTAGCCAACAAAATTTTACAGATCTGTTGTCAGCTGTGTCTGGTGGCCAACGTCTGTAAGCCCAGCACTTGGGAGGGAAGGTGGAGGCAGGGGTGATCCATAGTTCAAGTTCAACTACATAAGAACTTTGGAACTAGCGTGGGATACAGGAGACCCTGTCTCAAAAAAAAAAAAATGTTAAATTTTCAACATTGGATTGGATTTTTTTTCTGATATCTTATGACTGAATTCTAAATTCTTTTCCTTAAAATCATGAATCTGTAATATCTTGATTTTATTGGGGTATTTAATTGCCAACATACGATTTATTTGGGTGTCTAATCCATATGTGCTTGAAATAAAAAGCACATTCTCCTCATGATGGTAATAGTTCAAAATGAGATCTGTTTGTTACAGCTGGCAATCTCCTTCAAACCTTCTCCATCTCTTCTGTGAATTCCATTCACGACTGAGAGCAATGCTGGGGATTGCTAGCTACCTGTAGAAGTGCCATTGGTCCTTTACAGTCTTCCCGACAATCCAAGTCAAACTCATGTTGGAATTTATACCCGGTTTGTCTTCCACAATAAACTAACCTTATTTCCATTGCCTCTTTATTCTTGCTAATTCTCCTTGCCCTACACCCCCTTTTTTGATATCGATCTACCTTTTGTGTCCTTACTATTTGCATCATATATCTTTTTTTAATTCATTTACTTTCAACCACTTTTGAATTAAAATCCATCCCTTTTCTTTTAAAGATGTGATATTTTAACAGTGCAATCACTTGTATATGGCATATGGGGCAGCATGTTAGTGTTCTTGGAAGCCAGAAGAGGGAACTGGATGCCCTGGCGTTGGAGCTGCTGGAAGTTTTGAAAAGCCAGACCATGCGTTCGGGGAAGCAACCTTGGATCCTCTGGAAGAACAATATACACTCTTAACTGCTGAGCAGTTATATCGCCATAGAAACCTCATTTAGGAGTTTACTAAATCCAGCATGTAATTAGACTCAGCCTTTAAAAAAAAATGCAGTTTGATAACATGCTTTTTAATTGGAATGTACTGTAAGAGTTTTTATACTTATGATAATTATGAACATATTTTGCCTGTAAGTTTATCTTATTGCTATTTATTTCTCATACTCTCTCTTCTTTTTCTTTTCCAATATATTTGTTTCTCTTTTCCTGTATCTTTTGGGGTAATGTAATAATGTAGTCTTTTGGGTGTGTGTGTGTGTGTGTGTGTGTGTGTGTGTGTGTGTGTGTGTTTTATCATCATGCTAATTATGTTGCCTCTTTTAGCTGCCTCTTTGCTGACATTGTACTTATTTCTTTAGGTTTTGCATTAGTTTTTAACATATTACAACCTATATAGAACTATTTTATTACAATATCACATAAAACAGAAGAAAACTGCAACACGGTAATTCTCTGTGTCTCCCAAACAATGTGCTATTATTGCATAATTTACTCTCTCACATTATAATACCCCTATGAAAGGAGACTGTAATTTCTGTTTTAACTGCTGTCTTAGTTTGGTTTTCTGCTGCTGTGATGAAAAACCATGCCTGAAGGCAATATGAGGAGGAATAGCTTTGTTTCAGCTTATAGCTCTCAGGTCATACGTCACCACTGAGGGAAGGCAGGATAGGGACTTACGACAGGAACCTGGGGCAGGAACTAAATCAGAAGCCATAGAGGCGCCTTACTGTGTTGTTCTCTCCAGCTCATTCTCAGCCTGCTTTCTTATACAAGCCAGGACCAGCCTCCCAGTGGAGGCACTTTCCACAGTGAGCTGGGCCTTCCCTCATCAGTCAGTAATCAAGACTTGCTTGAGGCCAATCTTACGGAGGCATTTTCCCCATTAAGGTTCCTTCTTCCATGGGGCAGAAGGATTGTTAAGAGCCAGAGGAACAGGAGGCCCATTGTGAGATTCTAAAGATGTTGGAAGCTCCACCCATGAAGTCTCACCAACATGGCTACCTAAATACAGCCAACGAAGAATACCACCAATAGACATGCTGACATGAAATAAGGAAACCCCATGAAGCCTCAACCTTAGACAAACAACTACAGGAAACTAAGAACCCTAAGAGAGGGAGACATAGTCTTCCCCAGGGAAGAGCACACCAACTGATTATCCAGTAGTAAACAGACAGCCTTGAAAACATGGACATACAAGTAGCAGTCTACAAAGGTTGTATTTATATATTTAGAAACATGCATGAACACAAATATTTAACAACAGTCAATGAAACATGTCATCAGTCTGAAGATGGGAAGTGGATGGGGTATACCAGTGGTTGGCAGGAGGAAAGGAGAGGGGGAAACGATGTAATTATATTATAATCTCAAAAAAAAAAACAAGAAAAAATCCTTTTCCCAGATATATATATGTTTGTGTGAAATTGACAAAGGCAACCAGTATCTTTAGATGTTGCCTTTTATGACATATTCCCTTAACTTATAACTGCTCATGCATCACCTAAATTCTGTTTTTTGAATCAAGTCAAAAATCTGCAGCTTTCTGTTTGAGTGCTAGCTGACCCATGTGTGTGGAGTCTAGCACATGCGTGCATAAAAGAAACTGTATTGATAGAGATTTTGCCTAGCTTTGCTTCTTTGAGTTTCTGAAGCATCTAATTCCCACAGGTTTCTGCTTCTTTTTCGATTTGCTCCTGTGCCTTCAAATAGTTAGCTGTTTCTCAGCAACATGCTCACTAACCTTCTAGGTTTCTCTCAGTCTAACCAAGCTGACAGCCAAGATTAATCATCACAAGGCTCTGCTCTGTCTACTTGACACTCTCACATATCTCTGTAAGCCAAAACTACACAAGTCCTGCTCTTTGAAAATGTTCATATCATCTATGAATGAATCTTATCATTCCAACTGCAATCTACCTTCAAGAGTTCCCACGGTAGTCATTTCCAGCACTGCCATGAAGTCCAAGGTCATAGTTTCTTTTGATATTCAAGAACATCTCTTAGTTGTGAACACCCGCAGAATCAAAGAGAACTGATACAATCCAATACACAATGGCACAGCCAACATTTCCATATCAAAAGGGAGAACAGAAAAATAGTAAAGAAGGATGGATCAATACAAGACTAAAAGCTGGAAAGGTAAACACTGAATCCTGTAGTCCCATGACCTAAATCCACTGCATAGCATGGCATGATGTAAGCCCTCAAGGGCTCTAGTAGCCCTGTTCCTATGACCCTGTTGTTTGCATCCTGCGTGGTTTCTGTCTCGTGTACTGGCTCTGTTTGTTGCATATAACTTTCCTCAGAAGACTCAACACTGCTGGCATCTCCAACCTTTTAAGATCTTTATTACATAGTCTTCCTTGCTCAGCTTCAAACATTGCATTCTAAAGGGCTGCCTGAAGGGATTCTGCCTCTATAATATCTTGATTCCCCATCTAAATCTTCTCTCAAAATCCTGGACAAAACATTCATAACTCTGTGATTATTACATTCTGGATGTCTGCAAAACCACATAGACAACACCAACATTTGTGGCAGATTCAGTCAGTAAACAGGCACCTGGAGGCCATAGTCACACTGATATTTTGAGTGTCTAGGCTGTTAATACTAGCACTTGGAAGGCAGAGGCAGGCAGATCTCTGTGAGTTCAAGGATAGCCTGGTCCACAGAGTGAATTCCAGTACAACCAAAGATATAGATAAAAACATTGTCTTGAAAAACCAAAATTAAAAATAAAAATAAAAGAAATTGAGTTTAAAATAAAGCCACATAAAGATGGAAAACACACAGAGAATATGGGTACTGTATGTTATTGTGTTGTCTTTGAAATGTTTGAACGCTGAGGATGGAGCAACAGCTGCTAAAAGACATTTGATTATAGATGCTGCTGGATTATTAATCCAGCACATATATTTTGAAAATGACTTGACTTCAAAATTTAGGTCAAAAGATATGTTACTTTGAAGAAAAGATTTTGCTTTTGTTCCCACAGGAAATGAGAGGCTATGGATTCATTCTGGGTTAAGAAAAGTCAGGTTTGATCAAGGAAGATCTCCTAAGAAATCTCCAGTAGGAACGAATGGCCCAGAGGTCTGAGTTCTACATCCAGGATAGCCCCAAGACTCCTGGCTGAGATGATCAAGCCTCACAGAATATTCCATTCAGGAAATGACCTTAATTCAAAATTTTCTTTAGGTCCCCATAAGATTATCAGTGCCCTCAATCAACAGGAAGTAGCCTGGTAAACTATACCTGCCTTCCCAAAAAATGGATTATGGATGTTTTTCTTTGTTTAGAGTGTTGGTTACAAGTTATTATAGATAATGGCCAGGAAGAAAGCTAAACAAAGGAGATTAGATTCAGAGTTCTTGTTTTAAAAAAAGAGAGGGGAGTGCTGTGGGACAATGGTCTTGTTCTTTTTAAAGAGTTGTCACTTACATTGCATTAATAAAACGCTGATTGACCAGTAGTCACGCAGGAAGTATAGGCAATGTGAGCAGGCAGTAAGTATAGGTGGGGCTATGAGAACAGGAGAATTCGTTGAAGAGGAAAGTCTCAGTCTGTCCCGGAGGCAGAGGACGCAAGATGAGAATGCCTCACTGATAAAGGTACTAAGCCAAGAGGCTAACACAGACAAGAATAATGGGCTAATGTATGATATAAGAGTTAGTTAATAAGAAAGCCTGAGCTAATAGGCCAACCATTTTATGATTAATGTAGACCTCTATGTATTTCTTTGGGAATGAATGGCTGCAGGACCAGGCAGGACAGAAACCACTATTAACAGGCACCCATATCTGTTAGTTTTTAGGGTTTTTTTAATTGTTTTTATTGAACTATACATTTTTCTCCACTCCCCTCCCTTCCTTCTCTCTACACTTCTACCCTCTCCTGTCACCCCCATGCTCCCAATTTACTCAGGAGATCTTGTCTTTGTATGTCTCTCTTAGGGTTTTCTTTGTTGTCTAGGTTTCCTGGGGTTGTGGACTATAGGCTGGTTTTTCTTTGCTTTATGCCTAAAAGTCACTTATTAGTGAGTGCATGGGTCTGGGTTACATCACTCAATATGATTTTTTTTTCTAGATACATCCATTTACCTGCAAATTTCGGGATGTCGTCATTTTTTACCACTGAGTAGTCCTCCATTGTGTAAATGTACCACATTTTATTTATCCATTTTTCTGTAGAGGGGCATGTTTAACCTCAGTAGCAGAGACACTGAAATCAACAATTAATAAATGGAACTTCCTGAACTGAGAAACTTATGTAAAGCAAAGGACACAGTCCAGTCAATAAGACAAATCAGCAGCCTGAAGAATGGGAAAAGATCATCAACCTCACACTAGACAGAGGACTGATCTCCAAGACATACAAAGAACTCAAGAAACTTGACATCAGAAGAACAAATAATCCAATAAAAAAGGGATACAAACCTAGACAGAGAACTCTCAACAGAGGAATCTAAAATGTCTGAAAGACACTTAAGGAAATGCTCAACATCCTTAGCCATCAGAGAAATGCAAATCAAAACAACTCTGAGATTCCATCTTATACCTGTCAGAATGGTCAAGATCAAAAACACTAAAGACAGCTTATGCTAGAGGGGATATGGAATAAGGGGAATACTCATCCATAGCTGGTGGGAATGTAAACTTGTACAACTGCTTTGGATATCAGTATGGCGATTTCTCAGAAAAATCAGTAAATAATCTACCTCAAGACCTAGCAATACCACTATTGGATATATACCCAAAGAATACTCTGTTGTACCACAAGGACATGTGCTCAATATGGTAACATTATTTGTAATAACTAGTTTTTTGTTTTTGTTTTGTTTTGTTTTTTAACATCACTGTGACAAAATACCTGGCATGGTGGGTGTGTGTGTGTGTGTGTGTAATAAAGCTATCTAAGGGAGGAAATTCTTATTTTTAGCTCAGTTTCAGACTTTAGTACTTAATTACTGGGTTTGTACATTTGATTCTGGAACCATGATGCAGGCATAGTCATGGCACAGGAGCAGGTGGAGGTGAACACTGTCCAATTCGTGGTAGAGAAGAAACAGGAAATTGACAGGAGACCAAGTATAAGACAGGCCCATACTGACCCACTTCATTCAATCAGCCCTTACCTCCCAGTTTCCTTCACTTCCTGATAGTCGGTTCTAATTTGATTCTCTCATTGTATTAAAGGATTGACTAAGCCAAAGTCTTCATGACCTACCCATCTCTGGAAACATCTCCTAGACACACCTGGAGGTGTAATTTAGTAACCTCCGAGGTGTCCCTTTATCCAATCAATATTAACAGCCATATTCTCGAGAGCTTGTTTGGAGATCATAGCAGGGGCACAGCTACACATAGACTCTTGACTGAAGATTGGTTCTCTTCTGATCAGTGAAGGTCATCCTCTTTAACCAAGTGCACAGTTTCAGGAAGGATGCAGATAGAACAGTGACGCAGGAAAGAAACACCTGCCTAACCGGCCAGATCAGCCTAATCAAACCTCAAGATCAATAAGGTGGGGTGACAGATGTCACAACCAGACCACCCTTCTATCCACTGCCTCATTCTTAAATTCACAAGAAATAAAGGAATAAACCTATTGACTCTTAGAATCTGAGAGAAAATTGAAGAATTACACCATAGCAATCTGCGATGAGGATGGGCCTCAAAACAGTAGAAACAATGTCAGTCAAAAAGCTCCTCTGTTTCTCAACATCTTCATTTCCCTGATCATTGCCTGCATCTGCTCTCCACTTGGAGAAATGTGCATGTCAGGAGGCATGCAGCATTGCATACTAAAACTTCAAGAGAGTGAATTTCTCTTTCTTTCATGCAGCACAAAAAAATCTGGGCATCAATTCTGAATAGCTCACATACTTACATCCTTCACTATGAGACAGAAGCTGACGTCAAACTATAGCAAATAGATATTATCCCTAGGAGAGACTCTTCCCAAGAGAAGAAGTCACAAGGCATCCCCCTCAAATTTTCTCATCAGCACCAATTCTAAAAGTTGAAATTTACAAAATATACTTTGAAAATGAGGTCAATTACTAAGTGAAGTGTGTCTGAAAATGCCACAGAAAAACATGTCAGTTTCTAAACTAATTATAATCAATCAATTCAGTTTTTAATCAGTTCAATTTCTATGGTTTCTTAGAGGTTTTATTGCTGCAATGAAACACCACGACTAAAAATCAAGTTGGGAGAAAAGGGTTTATTTGGCTTACATTTCCATATTTTTGTTTATCATCAAAGGAAAGCCAGGACAGGAACTCAAATAGGGGAGAAAGCTGGAGGCAGGAGCTGATGCTGAGGCCATGGAGGGGAGCTGCTTACTGACTTGTTCATAATGGCTTGCTCAGGCTACTTTTTTATAGACCCCAAGACCATCAGTTCAGGGTTAGCAATATCCACAATGGGCTGAATCTTCCCCATCAATTTCCTAATAAGAAAATGCCCTACAGGCTTGCCTATAGCCCAGTCTTATGGAGGTATTTTCTTAATTGAGGTTCCTTCTACAACACTGACTTTAGATTATGACTTTAGACATAAAACTATGCAGCAAAGGTGTTTGATATGTTCCAGTGCTGCATCATCAATCCCTCTGTATGTATTTGATGTACAAATCTACATGAGGAAATCAGAAGTAGCAGAAGCATAGGTTTATTTATTGGTGTTACATGTAGAACTATAAATGATTCTAAGGAAGTTGCATCACTGATTGCTTATTCTTCAACCTTGGGGACAGAGAAACATTGTTTATCTTATAAGTTTCAAGGAGTTCCTAAGGCTTTTGAGTTGTTTGCTTTCTGAGTCTTAATGTACCTCCTTTGGAATGTGCCAAATCAAAAGCATCAATTAGAATGACAAGTTTCCCAGCCCCAATTAATACATTTACAACACATCCCCCACACTTAAGGCTCAGGGATCATGGAAGAGGGGACAGAAAGATTATAAGCACCAGAGGACAGGGCATGTAGGGTGAGACTGTGTCTTCTATGTAGAAGAGGAAAGCTATAATCATGAAATATCTACAATATGGCTACCTAAACAGGAACTGAATGATGATAACATCAGTTGGCATACCACCATGGAAGGGGAAATCTCTTGGGTGAAGATCTATAGGTGGTTAACTGCAGCTAAGAGAGTGAGAATTTGTAGTCCCCAGGGATGAGACCCCCTAAATGGTTATCCAATACCAAGTGTTCAGTCCTTAAAATGTATACATACAAAGAACACTAAACAGGTTCAACAAGGTCACATTTATGTATTTATTCACATGTGTATGTGTTTGTGTGCATATGTGTGTGTATTTGTGTGTATGTGTGAATGTGTGTGTATTTGTATGAGGTATGTGTGTGTTTGTGTGTATGAGTTGTGTGTGGATGTGTGTGGATGCGTTTATGAGGTGTGTGTGTATATGTGGTTATGAGGTATGTGTGTGTATGAGTGTGTGTATTTGTATGTGTGTATGAGGTATGTGTGTATATGAGTTGTGTGCGTATGTGTGTATAAGGTGTGTGTGTGTGTGTGTGTGTGTGTGTGTGTGTGTGTAAAACAGTAATAAAGAAATAGAGTCCATGAATTAGAGAGGAAATGGGGGAATGGCATGGGAAGTGTTGGAGAAGGGGGGTGTTGTAACTATAAGTAAATAAGATAAAATAAAGTGGAGAGAATTTGAGGATTCAACTCTAACCCCCACATACACATATGCACCCAAAGAGATTTTTAACAAATATTCAGGAAGGATTTTGACAGCATTTTCATTACTTTAGACATCACCCCATTCTCTTTCTGTCCCCTCTCAACCACTTCTTCCCTTCTGCTACCCATCTCACTCCAGCCATTGAAAGATCAAGTTAGACTTAGTATAGTCATGAAAGATTGAGAGGGTGACCCCCGAATGCTGCACAAATCCCAGAACTCTGAACCAGCTGATGACACTGTATTACATTCTTTATCCTGAGTTTAAGAGAAATCTTTCTAGGAAAAAAAAAAACATGTACATTTATTAAGTTCAAAGAGAGTAAATTAAAAAAAAAAATGAGGGGCTGGAGAGATGGCTCAGAGGTTAAGAGAATTGCCTGTTCTTCCAAAGGTCCTGAGTTCAATTCCCAGCAACCACATGGTGGCTCACAACCATCTGTAATGAGGTCTGGTGTCCTCTTCTGGCCTTCAGACAGAATATTGTATACATAATAAATAAATAAATATTAAAAAAAATGATTCAAAAAGATAAAGATGAATCTTGAGCCCTACCTTGCTAGAGCACACCCCTTCAGATTTGATAGTTACAAATGGAATCAATATTCTTGTGATGCTATATATTTTTCTAGGACATACAGTAGAAGATATAAACATGAGTGCAAATGAGTCAGGCTAGTCATTTAGCCACAGCCTATTGATCTCTATGTGACTAGAATTTAATGTAAAATGTAACCATGATAAATGTTATTTCCTCCAAATACTGTGATCGGTACGATTGATAGATTTGTGGCTTCCCGTTGGTCCTATCTCTCTGTTCTTCCGAATATAGGAAGGGTATGAGTCCTTCGTCACCTGGTTCCAACCTTGCTTAAACTATTTCATTTCAGATTCACAACGCTCACCCAGAGTTCCAGAGTTCCCCCCGCCCCCGTTCCTCCAGGCAGGAGGCAATGTGGAATTGGCATTCATACACACCTTGCTGTAGCAATCTATAATTAGACACAGTAACCTGAGAGCAAAGCCTCTCATGCTAACGTCTCCCAGCCAGCCTTATCCTGATATAATGGATGTACAGTAACCTACATATACTTCAAATGTACACTCTAATAAATTTTGAACTATATATACTTAAAATATAAACTATACTACAAAGCCAGTTCCAGAACAGCCAAAGATACACAGAGAAACCCTGCCTTGGGAAGCAAATATAGATATATAAACCATATATGAAATTATCACTACAATCAAGAAAGCAAATAATCCAGTAGTTTCTCCATGCCCTTTGTCCATCCCTTCCCCCATCTCCATGTTGGTTAATAGTTCCAATATCCATCATCAATACAGATTAATTTGCATTCCTAGAATTTTATGTAATATAGAAAAATATGTTCTTGTATTTTCTTTTATTTTTTAAATAACAGAAATATGGAGAATTCCATATATATATATATATATGCATTCTTGCTAGAATTTCTTGGTGACACAGGTTTTACCTGACTATAGACGATACAGTGGAACAGATTCCCCAAATGATCCATTCATACAACCATCCTATAAATGGGGGAGGATGTGGCTCAGTTGATAGAGTGCTTGCCTAGCATGCACAAGTCCGGGACTCAATTCGTAGCATTCCATATAGGGTGGCACATGTCTGTGATCTCAGCATTGGGGAAGATCACAAGTTCAAAGTCAACCTTGACCCTTTAAAGCCAGGCTGATGGGATATATAAGACATTGTCTCAAAGCAGCAAGGACAAGAGATACAAAGACTAAAACAAACAAAGTGAGCAGCTCATGATGGTCCAAGTAGTCTCATGTTGTCATAAGCTCTGGGTATCATTTTTTTCTTTATCTTAGCCCTTCTGGGGAGCACACAGTGATATCATACTGCAGTTTTGATATATAGGTCCCTGGTAACTAGTGGAATGTATTGGTCACATGGAGATGAATTCTTGATGAGATTCTTTCATCTTTTGCTTGTGTTTTTTGGCAGTCTTTATTTTCATCTAGAGGGGTTTTTAATAGACTGAAATTTTGATTATTTTTAATCACATAATATTTTTATTGATCATTGGAATTGTTTGATTTATTAGAATTTTACACAATGCACCCAGGTTACAATCACTTTCCAATCCTCTCAGGTTCCCCCACCTACCCTTGTGACCTCCCCAAAACCAAAGAAGAAAGAAAGAAAGAAAGACAGAAAGAAAGAAAGAAAGAAAGAAAGAAAGAAAATAACAAATCCAATTTGTCTTGCCCATATACTCACTGGAGCATGGTCAAACTCCCAGTAGCCAGCCCCTTAAAGAAAACTGAGTCCTTCTCTACCCCCAGCCCACCCAAACCAGAAGCCATGAATCTTGACTATGCTTCAGCATCATCCACCCTCCCCCGACTGCAAGCAGCCTCTTCATCCTCCCAATGTAGATTTGCGTAAAGAGAAATCCACAGTTTTTATGGTACCATTTGTCAAGACTTTTCCTTCATAGCTAACACTGTTTGAATGGTGTACAAGAAATCCTTTTGCAGTTTACTACGGCGTTTTAAGTCTTTATTGTTTAGTATTGGTGTTCCGCTCTGCAATTCATCAGGTATTGACCGCCTTTGTTTCTATTATTTGTTATTTCTGGGTGCCTTATTATTTAAAATCATTATTTTTGATTTTCCTCTTGGTGTCAGCCACCAGACTGATTAGACACGGCTATTGGTGAGCCTATCTTGATCCCACGTGTTGTTAGTTTGTTGAATGTGTTTGTTTACACGAATTTCAGTATTAAAACACTGCACTGAGGTATTGTTTCTCTTGATTGCTGAGCCACTTATATTTGAGATCTGAGGTTCGCCCCTCCCTTGTCTTACCCAAGTCTCTACCTTCCGTTAAAGGAAGCAGGGAGGTTGGGTCATCTGATAATGAAGCTATAGTACCCTTGTATCTCAGACACACTCAAGTGAGGATCATCTTGTCTTCCTTTAATTCTGCAAATCTGCTCCTGTAACTGAACCTGTGCCCTGCCAAGGTAAGGATCTGCCTGGAGAGGGTTCCATATCCTACGCACACCCCTCCAGTGCTAGCCTGGGAAAGCCCACCCACCTGAGTGGTCCTCTGGCCAACAGAGGGCTATGTTAACTCTTCAGTGAGCTGTGCTTCAAAAACACACTTGCCCCTGACTAAATCCCCAATGAGAACTCGCTGCCGGTTAAAATAGCAGCATCACATGGCACTCACAATTAAGCCAGTGGCACAGGTAATGACAGGGCAGCCACGTCCAGGGATGGGTTTTCACTCTTTCCGCTGTCCCCTCTCCAATCAGAAGCACACAGCTGGGGGGGAAAAAATCAAGCTGATCACAGCCCCTGTCTTCCACAGCTGAGGAATTTAATTTCTGCCTGAGGCTGAAGCCCAGGAAGCTTAGCAGAGGTGTAAGTTCAGAGGGGCTGCCTTCCAGCTCCAGTCACGTGCTCAGAGAAAAGACCAAATGACACAGGACGATCCCCCATGGCTTCTTGAAATCTGTTCTTTCCGGTTCTCTGCCTCAGCTCACAGCCAGATTCCTCTGTTCCTCCTCATTGGTTTAGATGGTTTACTTGGGGCCATCGGCTGTTTGTCAGGAGCAAAACAGCCGCTGTACTGGCCCCTCGCTGGGTAATGGCAAGGACTGTGTCAGCTGCGGCTTTTCTCTTGCAGCGATTTCATCCCGTTGCTGTCAGTAGACCCTGATTAAATACAGTTCAGCCGCAGCACACCAGGTTACAGCCGGCACACAAAAGCAACCGATAGCCCCCAAATCAGCAACTGCTTCTACAGCATCTGCAGCCCTTCCTCTCAAGCCCTCAGCTCCATTCCTCTGATTCGGATGTGTGCCCATTCGGTTTCAAAACTCAGATAGACTTTTTGCTTTCCAGTAAAGATTGAATTCTGCCCCCAGCGCTGCCACTGTTCCCTTGAACGCCTCTTTGAAAGTCCCTTCATCACCTTTTACGGGAGCAACTTTCCACAGAGGTCTCGTTAGGATGCCTGTGACCCGGCCTGGTCCCCAGAAACCCAGTGCAATTGCTTGGCTGCTGGAATAGCAGCCCTGAGTGACTACAGTGAGCAGCCAGGGTTAAAGACACTGTGGTTTCCTCATTGCCTGGGAGGTGGTTCAAATGCAAATCTCTGGCTTTCTTCACCTACCCCACCCACACCCCCAGGCGTCTAAATTAGTCCACTCCTTTAGAGACTGAGGGTTTCCATTTTAATGAATGTAAAACTGGGAAAGGTCTTTGAGAACCACTGAACAAAAGGAAGAGGGAACAATCAAGCCAGCCAAAATTCCAGCCTGGATGGGAAGTGGAGGGGAACTCATGAAGTCCCAACTAGCTGAAGCACGGTTGGCAACTGCTGGCTGCTGAGGAAACAAACATCATTTGTCTTCCAGGATAGGCGTCCAAGAGGTTACCCATGCTCGGGTCCATGGTCCTACACCCATGAACATACCAGCACCACTAAGTGAGTTTAGAAAGAGAACACGTGAAGTTGGAAGGAAAAGGGTAGCCTGTGGAGTGGGTAAGGAAGAAGGGATGGGATTCACCAAAACACACTACATGAATGTGTTAATTTTTCAATAAAAATTCAGAAATTATTTTTAAAAGAAGAGGGTTGCCACTATCCCCTCAGATCTAGCTTGGGGCTAAATTTCTACACCATAGTATCATTGCCACTCAGAATTAGTATATGATTCCAAAGCTTTGTCCTTGATTAGCCTAAGGAAAGATGAACTTCCTTTGTATCCAGATAAAGGATACTGTATGATGTCAGTCATCACAGGCATCTTCTCATGCCACAATGTGTCCTTTCCGCAAGAGAGAGTCACTGGAGGATGCTGAGGAGAGAAAAGCTGCCATGGAAAGAGAGTAGAAGCCAACTCGGAGAAAGGGCTCCCCAGATCCAAGGATAACAGATAAACAGGACTACAGGCAAATCTCTGCAGTGCCTGTAAAAGTTCAGAACAGTCCAAATTAAGAGCTCACACACAGGTGCTAACCTCTGTAGCTTCTCTCGAAGAGCAATAGGCCATCACCTTGGGCTACCAAGCTAACAAGCTCTTTGATGGCTACCTGCTAACAAGTATGGAAATGAGTCTCGCAGAGGGCTTCATAGAGCCCTTTGTAGGGTTGTTGGTTTGTTTTTCATTGGTCATAAAGAGATAGCTTATTGGTTAAGAGCACTCGTTGCTCTTGCGAAGGACTTGAGTTCCATTCCCAATGTCCACATGGTGGCTCTGGGAATTACAACTATTTGTAATTCCAACTCCTGGGGATTGATGTTCTTTTCTGAACTCTGAAGGCAGTGACTACACATAGTGCACAGGCAAAAACTTATACACCTAAACAAAAAGCAAATAAATATTTTTAAGGCCAATAGGCATAGGGCACTACCCATCATTGGCCTGGTACTGATACAGAGAAACCTAGTGTTAAAAATGCTTGCACTATCTGCCTTGCTTTGGTCATGATATTTTCTCTCACTGTTGAACTCAGGCTATCCAAGGTAGAAAGAGGGTAGGTACCAGATGGTGTATGGAGTTAAGTACACACTCTCAATGTCCCAGAAAGGCTTCCACAATCCTCTCTCATCTTATTTGCCCTTCCTGGGGAGCTCACACACTGGTCAGCCAGCAGCTTTACCTGCCAGTGCCAGCAGGGAGCAACTGAAACACAATTACTCTCAATGTGACAATCTCCCAACACACTGTGAAAATGGATCTACTTTCTCCAAAGTACACAGGATTGAAGCTTTAAAAGCACTCCAGAATACGGTATGGTATCAAAACTTATCTACCTCCTGGAATCCCAGCTGTTTGCCTTGTAAATCATAAACTCTCAAAATTGGATTCTATCTTAAAGATCATCCAGACCACAGATTCTAAAACAAACACATCCCTGCAAAAAAATTATAAGTATGGATTTTTTCCAAAATATTTTAATAGGAATATTCTTGGGATAGAGCCCAGGTTTCTATGTTTGTAACCCTTTACTATCTGGCTTTGAGATGGAACAAAGTTTCGGAACCTCTGGTCACCCTGGGATGTTTGAATTCCACCTCAAATAGCCCTCTCGGGTCATTCATTGACAGCATGTTTTAAGACACTTCCTGCAGAGTCTCACTTCCTGCCTCTATGGTTCACTTCCTATTTTAAAATGCTAGCCTATTTTCGGTACTCAACGGGGAGGAGGTTATCAGAAGAACCTAAATCTGTCCCGCAGTGCACAGTGTTTGTCTTCGTTAGGGTTTCTATTGCTATGAAGAGACACCATGTCAACGGCAGCTATTAAAAAGAAAACATTTAACCAGGGGATTCATTTACAGTTTCAGAGGTTCAGTTCATTTTCATCATGACAGAGAGCATAGGGGCATGTAGCTAGATGTGGAGCTGGACCTGAAAGAGCTACATCTTGCAGGAAACGGGAAGTCGACTGACAGACTGGGCAATACCCTGAGCATAGGAAACCTCAAAGCCCGCCCCCATACTTCCTCTACAAGGCCATACCTTCTCCAACAAAGCCACACCCCCTAATACTGCCACTCCCTATGAGATTATGGGGGTCAATTACATTCAAACCAGTACAGGACCCATGTGCTTCTTCTCACACCACTGACTCCAGGGGGAAGGTCCATGTGTTCCCTTCCACCTACACTGACTCACAGGAATGTGACCTTGTGGCCCCACATCCTATCTGGGACTGCTTCATTTGTGAAAATATGCTAACTCTTCCCCTTAAAGAAACAGATAAGCCAAAAGTGTTAGGAGTCCCTTTGTCAAGGTGCTAGAGACAGGGCGTTAGGACTCAGTGTTAACTTGCATGCTTTAGAGGACACACTGAGGGGCTAATAGTGCTTCATTAATTTTCTTCTCCAAGACCCTCTTGCCATTCACAGTTCTTGTCTTCCTCCCACAGCTTCATCTCAAGTCTGGGTGTTACCACCTGCTTCCTGTGTGGAACTCTAGCTCTCTTTACTCAAGAAAGGATCCCAGACTCCTCTTTGCCTTTTTGGCTTCTTTTGTCTAGGCTTTGCCAGCTCAGAAGAGAACAAGCTTCAAGGGAGAGGGCCCTGAGAATGGGAGAAAGGAGAACCTCATTCCTATGTCATATTGTGTTCTCATCCAGCGTGGGCAATAGCCTGTATGCAACAGAATCCTTGCCCCCATAGACATATACCTCAGCTTAGCAATTCTCCATTTCTTCCTACAATAGTCTAGTCTCAGAGTCTAGGATGATTGAGCTGATTACTGTAGTATCTTCTCTATGTCTGGTTGTGATGCAAAAGCTACAACTCAGGCTGAACTTACGGTGGGCGGTCGTGAATAAGTGCAACATTTGTAGATGTATTTTTCCTAATACACCGATTGTTTTCCAGGCAGAAAGTTGTGGCATATCAGTTCATTCATGCAAGTGTTAACTTGAAATCTCTCTCCCAGTGTTGTCTGCAATTTGTTACTTAGGAGGTGAGTTATGCCTTCGTCCAATATAAAGATACAAATAATCAATCACAAACATATTCCTCCCAGGAAATTACATAATAGAAGACAGCTTCCATCCTTTCCTTTGGCATAATTGCCATTATTGGAAAAAGAATATAGAACTGTGTGGGCAATTATTTCTTTTGCAGCAATTTTAAGACTCTAAAAAAAGAAGTATCAATTTTAAATTCTTTAAATCCACATGTTCTAGAAACTTCCATTCTACCAAGATCACACAGGTCTAGTCTGTTTTCATAATATCATATGTTGAGTCATAGGGAGCCCAGAATATATGAGGGCTCTGGAAGTTTATCGGCATGGAATGAGTGAAAGGATGGACTGATGGATGGATGGATGGATGGATGGATGGATGGATGGATGGGCAGGCAGATGGATGGATGGATGGGCAGGCAGATGGATGGCTAGATGGGTGGGTGGGTGGGCAGATGGATGGATAGATGGGTGGGTGAGTGGGCAGATGGATGGATAGATGGGTGGATAGATGGATGGATGGATAGATAGATTGATGTAATAGCCTAATGAGACTCCATGTAGTCCAGCATCCCATATGTTTAATCTGAAGGTCTGAAATGTTGTTGTCCAGGTAGGATTAGAGCAAACAATGTTGACCTGATTCTTAGGAGACATGATTGCCTCATTGTGTTGTTTTAGCTGCAGCCCAAGCCGAGCAAAAGCAGGGCCTGCTCACAAACATGATTATGCCAGATGGGAAACTGATTAAACAGGCCAGCTAGCAGAATCTGTTCATCTTAATTAGGGCATAGCTTGAAGATGGCTGCCTGAAATCCAATCTCATCCCAACCAGAAGCAATGGAAATTGCCAAACAGACTGCTTCCTCCCTAAGAACATGAGCCTGAGATGACTGTAATTTCTTTTAAAAACACATTTCAGGGGAAAATTGATCTCATTTGTTAGGGTATCATTTGAGGAAGGTCCAAATTACAGAAGATAAATATGGAAAATGACAAAATCAGTCAAAAGCAGATGATAAACAGAACAAATGGAGTCCACCCTCTATTGCTTAGGGCTTAGGCATTTTTGAGGAGAATGAGAGGCCACATCCCATAGTGCTTTGTTTCTTCCTCCAGTGTGACAACATCTACCTTCTGAAGCTAACAATGATTTCACTCTTCAGTACTGATCAAGCTCTGCCACTCGGCTGAGTGCAGCCTGGGGCAAGAGGGTTAGTCATTTTGAAGGCCCCTACCTCCCAGTGGGTGGAGGACCGAGAGGGAATTTACAGCCTTCCATACCCCTGGGGCAGGAGCAGGGTCATCAAACCACCTAAGGCTATAGTTCCTTTAATCTGCAGCCTTGACCAATTAAACAACTTGCCCCTGGTCACAAGGCTGAAAAGCAGAAAGTCTGTGAGTGAAATGTAGGAAGCCCTGTTACAGGGTCCTTTGTCATACAGCCTGACACTCGGGTTTCAGGAACTATCTGTCATGTGGACAGAGGAGGAAGGAAAAAGGAGGTACCAATGATAGGTAGTTGCGTGTGTGTGTGTGTGTGTGTGTGTGTGTGTGTGTGTGCGCGCGTGTGTGCGTGCGTGTGTGTGTGTATGGCAGGGGGAGGGGGGACTTGGACTCTTCTAACATCAGTTTAGTAATTATTCCCTGATTATTCTGAGCCCTCTAGTGTATAAGCCAACTTTCTCTATAGATCAGCCTGTGGGGGTGGGATTTTGCCAGCAAGCCAATTTACACGGTGTATCCCACCTGATGGAAGAACGCTCGAGGCAAAGGAACAAATTCACACTAACGTTGACTCATCAGTCTCTAAACTTGGTTAACAGCAGGTCAGTCCAAGAGAGACAGCCCGCTCAGCTGTCTTAAAATGATCCCTTTCAGAGGTAACAAGATCCAACCGTGGGCCACAGTAAATCTGTCCAGGAAATGCCCACCTCCGGGGTCACTTACAGAGAACTGTTCATTAGGTGGTTAATAAAGGGTAACTCAGTTTAAATCAAATACAAAAACATAAGCTGCTCATTTGCAGGATCGTAGGTACTTGAAAAGTACCTGGGAGCTAACTTTGTGGTCCTTAGGACATAGTCATGATTGAAGGGATGCTGGAGACTGTATCCCATTTGAATCTAAGTGCATCTTAAGTGCAGCCTGCCTTGGATGGAAAAAGGAAAAGAAAATATTTTTCTTTTACCATCTAGGGCCTGTAGCCTGGTTCTGCACTTCTCAAAACTCTACTGCAAAGAATATTAACCTTAGAATTTCCCTAGTGAATAATGAGACATACAATCCTATAGTGTACCTTTTGGAAATCTGAAATGGTAAGGAAGCCGTTTCAAGACCCCCAGCAGGTGAATGATTTACTATTGGCTTGAACCCATGTCTGAGCAGCCTTCTCTGATGAATATCCCGCAATGTCAATGTGCAGAAAATAACAGACTGTAGATAAAGCATCTACATCATACCTGCTACTCTCAAGGCGCAGGGACCATTGCAGAAGAGAACCATGAGCCCACCCTATACTTACATCCAGAAGATAAGGTTTAGTGGCTCACTCAGGACAATGAGAGATTAAAAGTAGTTAACAATAAAGAGAACAATTGTACTATAGTCACACTTCTGTGATGCCGTCTCTCTGTTTCTTTCCATCGATATTTTCTCGAACTATCATCTCCCTTTGTCTTCTGTGATATGCAAGATGATACCGTGCTAATATGATGAGATAGGAGAGGTAAATGGTGGCGGTTTTGTGGCCCAGCAGGGGGCCTCTGGGCCTTCTAATAACATATGAGAAGAAGATTCATTGAGCCGTGAAAATTCCAATTGGTGGCAGGTAGCTAAAGCCTCAGACAGCAAAAGCATGGATAAGAAAGATTTCTATACTAAAACGATTTTTTAAAATAATATTTCATTCGTTTTATTGAGAATGTCATATGATATATATATCAATGATATTCAGCCCTCCTTCTCCAACTATACTCAGATCCAACTCCACCTCCTTACCCATCCAACTTCATTCATGTCCTCCTTTAATTTTTCAAATCTGTCAAATCCGATTTGTGCTAGCCAATTATTATTGAGTGCTGGGACATTCCCTAGAGCAGTGGTTCTCAATCTGGGGGTTTAACAACCCTTTCACAGGGGTCACCGTCTTCTGCATATCAAATGTTTACATTATGATTCATAACAATAGCATAATTACAGTTGTGAAGTAGCAGCCAAAATAATTTTGTGGTTTCAGGGTCACCGCGACAGGAGGAACTGTACTAATGGGTGGCAGCCATAGGAAGGTTGAGAACCGCTGCCCTGGAGCATGATCAAACTCCTAGGGGTTGCACTCTTAAAAAAAAATTTCTCTTTCCCAGCAGCTCTCCAGGCCAGTAGCTCCTCTGCTAGGGGTGGGCCCTTGTGCTCACCTCCCAACTCCATTCTGGGAATTTGTTCGGCTTGAGCTTACGCAGGTCTTATACAGGCTATCACAACCGCTCTGAGTTCATATGTACAATTGTCCTGTTTGTGTCCAGACACCACTATTTCCTTACAAAAACATCTAGCACCTCTAGGTCTTATCATCTTCCTATCCTCTCTTCTGCAATTGTCCCTGAGCCTTGAGAGGAGCAGGTATGATGTAGATGCTTTATCTACAGTCTGTTATTTTCTCCACATTGACTGTTGTGGGATATTCCCCAGAGAAGGCTGCTCAGGCATGGGTACAAGCCAATAGTAAATCTTTATTAGCCAGCTAGCGACTACACTGGGTATTTAGGATCCCAGTATAGCACTGATTCTTTCCCAGTGTGAGCTTTTGTGTTCTGGGTTGACATACTATAATTCGCAAAAACAGTTAGCCAGAAGTCAAAAGCAAGGTTAGTACATTTAGAGACTTTCCCAGAACTATGGACTTTGATGTTTGTTTTCAGTTTTGACAGGTGGTGCTGTCTATGTGCTGAGTTTTACAGCCTAAACTACATAGAGTCAGTTGTGCTAAGGTCTGGGGGGGGGGGGTCTACTAAGTCTGGGACCCTGTTACATTGACAAGTTGTGTTCTCTACGTTAATCATCAGCTAATACAAGAGAAAGCTTCTTTGATGCAGGATGCACTACTCTATGGGAATAGAGACCAGTCATTAGGAGTTATTTTAATAGGATTCCCATTTAGCAGAATAAGGGCGGTAGGTTCTCCCCTAGAGTCTATGCCATATCTAGCCACAAGTTCTTGGACCCAACAACAGTGTCACTGTGGGTTCCTTCTTCCATCCATAAGGGATCAAGTCTTAAATCCAATGAGAAAGTGTTCAGCCACTCTAAAACATTTGTGGCTCAATTGCATTTGCAGGCATATCTTGCCAGGGCAGTCATGATTGTAGCTTGCAGGGTTCACAGCTGTGTAAGACTGATGATAACTTTTCTCCTCTGGCAGTTTCATAGCACCATCCAGCACCTGAAAACTGCCCAGAGGGAAAATAATTCAATCATACTTTCAGCTTCTTTCTAATAAAATTTGATAGTCTCCACATTTCTGTTAAAAGACAATGTTTTACCTAACTCTCTCTATGTCTGCTGGGATAGTAAGTTCGTTGATCTAATTGAGTTCAGCCATCCCATAAACACTCATCGTGGGTAGACTTCATACAAGAATCTCTAGTAGGTCCTGTGGATGACACAGAGGTGAATCTTGAAGAAGGAACTTGGAGTGTAAACACCCAGTGTTTTTAAGTTATCTTAATCTTACTGAAATAACAACACCAAAAGGTCCTAGAAGGAGACAATATTAGCCCCAGTTAACAATGAGGGAATCAAGATGTGAAGAAATCTGGTCCTCATTGTCAGTCAAGGGTTGGAAGGGCACTTTTGGCTACTGAAGATTCAATAACCTTATACCTCTTTACCACAAATCTTGTTTAAATAATATCACGTGGAATGTAAGACACGAATGTGGCTGTGTTACACAAGCCTAGTGGCTTCAAAGATGGTCAGAAAGCAGTTATTGGGCATTCAGAGGAATGGACATGATTCCATCTGCGAGCAAGCATTCAAGAAAGGCTTTGTTTATGACTGATGTGACATCTGAGTGGGGCCCAAAGAAGAAGGAAAAGTCATTCCATGTATGACAGAGAAACAAGTTTGGAAAATCTTCACTAATTAAAAGAGAACTATCAAAGACCTATGTAAGCATAAACATCCTCCCCTTTAAAATTAATTGAATCACCGACTACTTCCTTTGTGTCCGAAAGAGGATAAAAGACAGTTTACAATGTGGAGCAGCAACCTTGTCACTTACTTCCTAGTGATGGTGCCTATTCTATTGCCATTGCGGCTGTCACCCTCAGAATACAGCTTTTGTAGCCTTCTCTCCAAATCTTCCAGGCCTTCAAACCCAGCCTGGGACTGTGTCAACACTGAGCTCTGAGGCTCTCCCGCGTACAAACACCCTTTCTTGAGCTATGCAGCCCCGATCAAGCAAGCCAATCTAATAAGTCTTTCTTATGATACATATTCATTCCGTTTTATTCCTCTAGAGAATCCTGACTAATATAACTCTGAAGCTAAAAATGCAGAGTTGGCATCTTTAGCAAGAAAAGAAGTTATGTAATCTAAAGTTTTTCTCAGGGAAGATATGCTAGAATACTTGTATGGAACATCTCAATTGAGGGCGCATTTAGAGGACAAGGGCATGAGACGATGGTTCAGGGAGGAAGAGCATCTGCTCTGCCAGCATGAGGACCTGAGTTCAAATTCCCAGAACTCACCTTAAGAAGCTAAGCATGGTTGTGCATGCCTGTTGCCCTAGCATTGGAAAGTGGAGAAAGGCGGGTCTTCAGAATTTGCTGGACAGTCAACCTAACCTGAGCAGCAAGCTTCTCGTTCAGTGAGGTGCTTCTCGAGCCATTAAGATGGAGAGTGACAGGGAAATAACTTGATATATCTCTCTAAACTAGTGCCCACATGAGTATGCATAGGGGTGGGAACCATACAATCCCAGGCTTACAACATGCACATGCACACTAGCACATACACAAACACACACACACACACTTACGAGTTCCAAATTAATGGGAAATTAATCTAATCTGTTCTAGTCCACCCTAATTCAGGGATGGTTGATAAGTGACCATAAAAAATGGGCACCAACAATGAAAATATTCCAATACCACACAACTGTCAATGTATTTTAAAAATTGCTACCAAATAACAGAGCTATGGCAAGTAGAAATATGAATTGCTATTTCAGTTTAAAACATGCTCTTTCTGAAACTTGAAAAAATGTCAAAATGAATAGCAGCAGAAGATGTCCACAGGGTGTTCCAATGCTGAGATACAGCATCAGTGCTAGTATTCATAAGGTTGCCCATATGAGAAAATTTCTTTTCTCTCTTGAAAGATCATCTCTAAAGTTTAATAAGGAGCCAGCATCAGCTGACAAATGAGCAGTTTTCGGTCTTAAGAAACATGAATTCTCAAGTGGAGTGAAGAAGGTTACTCACTGTTAGAGCTTTGCATTACACATCTGCACTCTATAGCGGGGCAGTAGGGTGCAGCCCCACCTCCCCGCTCCCCAGCTATATTGGTGTCCTGGCTATTCACATCACATCTCTGCAACTCATACCTACTCTTCTGTATTCTGCTCACTGGCTTTGGTCTGTGAAGATGCGTGTCTTAGGCTCTTCTGAATGGTGGCTTTTTATTTAGGAAGAACTAACTAGAAAAGGTAATCACTGTGAGAAGCAAGAGGCCACTGGTGCCTGATGTCAACAGAGTGGTAGTCCTCATCTCCCTCTGGCTCCTCCAGCCCTCCAACTCCTTTGCCGGAGTCTTCCTGTCTTCCGACATTCCATGGCTTTCTGTGCTTTCCAGAGAGTTACGGCCTCACTTCTAAAATTAGGATTAATACTATCTAGCAACAGGAAGGTGTGAAACCAGTCAATGAGAAGACTCAGCACTGGGCTTTAAACAGCCTGATGACCTGAGTTCTATCCTGGGGACCCACTAGTTCCGCCTAGTACTACTTCATGGAAGAAGAGAACTGACTACCTCAATTTGTCATCTGACCTCCACATAAGGGAAGCAGCAAACGTGTGCATGTATTCACACATGCTCACACATGCACACACACACACACACACACACACACACACACACACACATTTAATACATGAAATCAAGACTTTTAGAAACCTCATGAACTAAAGGGAGACAGTGTTCTTGCATGTAGCTCACATTTTTAAAACCAGTTTTATAATGTAAATTTTTCATAAAGTTTTGACTTCTTTAAACATATTTTTAAATATAAAAGTGCTTACTTGCTCTTCCATTTTGCCACTGTGTGAGTTATGCACCTTACCTATCATGTATCTACTACTGTCTGGGACTATTTTGGCTATTGACGGCAGTGTACGGCACCCAGCCCCTTGCCTGTCTTGCAAGAGGCATGAGCTTCCTGGCAGTAATCACTGTTTGCAAAATAGACAATATTTTCAGTGATGTATCTCACCCATTTTCTAGTGTTATTATCATTATGATATCTCAGATTAGCTCCTCATGCCTCTTTGCTCTGAGGATGGTCATCTTATTTAGCCTCAAGAAGAGCAAGTAGAGAGACCACAGAGATAATAACAGCTAAAATCTCTCTCAGCTCATTTGAATTTGTTAGAAACCATAAAAAGGGAAGTTGATATTCTCCATAGTAAAATATGCATAGCATACTTAATCTTAAAGGGAAATAAACTAACATTTATGGTTGCCTATTATAGCTTAGGCGGTACACAGGGTATTTCCATGTGGATCTCTATTTAGGCTTGTTATTAGACTTGTTACCCTAACTACCGAGATGATTTGCTTTATTAATTGGATGAACATTAAAAAAGACAATGAAAACAGTCTACTTTAATTAAGAAGTAAGATGTATTTTGGGAAGATGTACGTGCTAGTTAGCTTTAATGTCAATTTGTTAAGTCATCTGAGAGGAAAGCCAGGACTGAGAACTACCCAGATGAGGTTAGCCTGTGGGCATGTTTGGGGTTGGGAGAGATTGTCATGGTCGTTGATTGATGTAGAAAGGCCCCCAGTGGGGAGCACCATCCCTAGGCAGGCTGATGGTCTTGAGTTGTACAAGAACAAGAGCCTATGAGTGAGCCAGACAGCAAACCAGCAGTGAGCATTTCTCCATGGTGTTTGCTGTCCATTTCCTGCTTTAGCCTGAATTTGATGGATTGTGTCCTGGAAGTTTAAGTCAAATAACCTTATCCTTTACCTGTTACTCTTGGTCAGAGTAGTTTATCACAGCACCAAACGAAACAAGCATGGTGCATCTCTGTGTAAAACATTTACTTCTTGATTTTTAGGTGCCCAGGACTATTCTAGAGACCAAGGGCACCGAGGTTAAAGCCATGACAGCAACCTGCCTGTCCCACCAGCTGCTATAATGGCAGCTGCCAAAACCTGGGTGGGGGGGGGTGGTTTCTGCCAATAGAGAAGCCTGCCCTAGATAAGCCTGCAAAGAGTACTTCCCCCATGAATAACAGGCCAAGGACTAATACGTTGGTTAAAAACTCCCAGACCCCAGCCACAAGGTAGGATAATTCTTTGATTCTGTTCACACTCTAGGATCTACACACTGTTTAAGTAGGCACAGATGTGCCGCATTTGTTTATTCTGGGGCGTATTCCTTTGACCAGGTAAAGATGTGCTGTTATATTTGCTTGTGTTGCATTTATTTAGTTATGAAAAGCTGTTTCACCTTGCCTGCCTAAGGCACCTGACTGGTCTAATAAAGAGCTGAACGGCCAATAGCAGGGAAGCATGGAAGCAGCTGGACGAGAAGTCAAGTCCAGGACAGACACAGCATCTTGTCTCTGCTGCCCCCCAACCCCCACTTTTCTTCTCACAAGTCCCTCTGGGAGCACTACTTCAGCCAGTCCCACAGATGTTCCCATTCAAGACTTGGCTCCCAGAGAGTCTCACCTTGATCTGTCTACCAGGAGCTTTGAATCAAGAGGGAATCCTGTATTTACACATGCACAAAATACAGGGGGTAGTCATCACTGTTAGTGTAAAAGCAAATCAACAACAGTACCAGGCTTTTTATTTTGGGCCACCAACTAGCTCCCAAGTCATGACACCAAGACTTATTATCACTTTTGAATGCTTGGCCTTGCCTAGGCTCCTTTCTGGCCAACTCTTTTAACTTAAATTAACCTGTTTCTCTTTATCTACCTTTTCCTTGGGGCTTTTTACTTTTCTTTCCTTCTGTCTCTCTTACTTTCACTGCTTCTTGTGTCTGCTGTCTGGCAGCTGTCTGACTTCTTGCTTCAGGTGTCTCCTCTTTCTCTCCTCCCAATCCTCTCCTCTCCTCTTTCTTCCCAAGCCTAAATTTCTCCTCCTATTCTCTCACCCTACCAGCCTTACCTATCCCTCTTCTGCCTTGCTATTGGCCATTCAGCTCTTTATTAAACCAATCAGGTGCCTTAGGCAGCCAAGGTAAACCAGTTTTTTTATAATCCAACAAACGCCACATAAGCAAATGTAACACATCTTTACATATATGGTTAAAGTAATACTCCACAGCATAAAAAAATGTAACACATCTTTGCCTAGTTAAATGATATTCCACAACAAACAAATAAACAACAACAACAACAAAACACACAGAAGCTCACAAAGACGAAGAGGTAGAACTGAATTTGTGCTCATTTTCATGGAATATGGGTGTAAACAATGAACTGGTGGTGGTGGTGGTGGTGGTGGTGGTGGTGGTGGTGGTGGTGGTGGTGGTTTAATCCAGAGGCTTGAGAGATGGCTCAGCAGTTAAGAACATCTTTTGCTCTTGCAGAAGACCCATATTTGGTTCCCAGCATGCACACTGTGGTTCACACCTATCTGTAATTCTAGCTCCAGATAACCTGATTCCTTCTTGCTGCAGTCTGCAGGAATCACACCCTGAGATTTCAGTTGATAAGGTAGAAGGCTGACCCACTGGGATGAATGCATTCTGATGGAGGCAAACCCAGTGCTCAAGGCACTGGGCCTACCATCTTGGGCATATCGACTGATTCTCACAGTGGATCTCTTGTGAAGCCATAAGCACTCTCCCTTGGCGCAAGATTCAGCAGAGTATGGATTATTTAGCACAAATCTTTCCCATGTACTGGTATATTGGATCATGCCCCCCACTCTGGGACCTCCAGTGGGAAATTTAGTCACGCAGGCAATAACCTTGGTTCCCAGTCTAATCTCCATTTCATTCCTTGAGATCCATCAGAAGCCACCTTCCTGCAACTATCTTCCATTTGGCAGGACATGCAGTCAGGAAAGGAGTCTTTCATATAGATCACATTGGGACCTTCAAAGATAAAGGGACATCCAAGCTCGGAGAATCGCCCTTGTTTTGCCTGTGGATATAAACTGGAGACTCTGCAGAACAGGGGGAGAAAAGCAGCAGGGCAGCAGGAGAAGACAAAGAAGCTGATGCAGAACAGTACATAGTGCAGAGTTCATTTCACCCTCAGAGCTAAGTCCTGCGCTTGCTCTAAGTCTTCTTCTGAACCCTGAAGGGGACACTGAGGTTGGCATCCAGAGGACCCCAATACCTCTGGCAGCTAAGAGCATTAGGCATGCACGTGGGGTACATCTATACATTCAAACAAACACACATACACACAAAATAAATAAATCATTTTGAAATTCTAGAATTTCAGTTCTGTGAGGTATCTATGTACAAGAATAAAGGTTAGCAACCTTTTTTCTTAAGGGTTGACACTGTCGTCTTATTAGACCTGGAGGGGAATAGACAAGATAAGTACATACATAACCATTTCAAATATGACTACAAATGCCTGGCTAGGTCTGACTTGCTAGTATATTTCCAAAAGTGACTTTCAAACATTAATATGCACAGTAACCACTAGAGACTTCTGAGAAAACACAGATTACCCTGGCTTAGTAGAGCATGGAATCTGCATTGCAGTACCTTCCTAGATGGTGATGCTGGCCCACCCACGTCCCTTTACACAGCAAGGGTCTAGAGAGCCAAATATGAAAAGAGAAAAACAATCCTAAAATAGAAAAAAATCAAGGAGCATTATAGGAAGCCAAAGCCAAAATTGTTTAGGCTGAGGTCAGAGGGCATAGCAAGTAATTTAACTAACAGACATTGACATAAGATCTTCAATGACTGTTAATCACTGTTCTTCATGCCGTACAGAAAGAAGTAACATTTTCATGACTCTAAGCCTGTATTGTTAGAGAAACAGCTGGAAGTGACTGCAAGGGAAAGGAAGGGTGTTAGTGTTTGTTTGCAGCAGAGAAGCTATTGGTACAAGAGCTATTGGCTGCATCTGGGAATCAAACACACGGGACCAGGGGAGCTCAACACAGATGCATCAGAGGTGAGCACAAAACACTCAGGGATTTCTGTTCCAGGTCTGCATCGATCTGCATTCTCTAAATTTGCAGACTCGCAGAATGAATATTTATCACCCAGGGAATTAGACAATTGGCATACAAGATAAGACCTAGGTGATATAACAATGACTTTTTAAAAGAATTATTTATTTATTATGGATACAGTGTATACAGTGTTCTGCCTGCGTGTATGACTGCACACCAGGAGAGGGCACCAGAACTCATTATAGATGGTTGAGAGCCACCATGTAGTTGCTGAAAATAGAAGAACTCAGGACCTCTGGAAGAGCAGCCAGTGCTCTTAACCTTTGAGCCATCTCTCCAGCCCCACAATAATGACTCTTTATATGCAGGAGAGACTGAGGACCCAGTACCTTCCAAGTCCATAAAGCCTCAGCAATTCTAATCTGGCACTGAAAGCCTAGAACTGGACAACTGCTGATCTTTAGTCCACACTGGAAGGGCAAAGAGACTTCATTCCAAAGTCAGCAAAGGATGAAAGAAGCAACAGAGTCAATGCAACCACAGTAAGGAGTGAAGGCAAGCAGGCAAAAGAAGCACTGCTTTTGTTATACTTCTTTCTCTTTGGGCTGTTACCAGTGGGTAGAGGAACCCACTCTAGAGAAGGGCTCTACTCCCTCAGTCAGTCTTCCCCACCTAGAGATACACTTCTATGTCTGATCAAGCTGACAAACAAGATTAACCATCTCAAGTCCCAGGTCTGATGTGTGTCACCTAACTTCCTGATGCCTCAGGTCTCTGTCCTGAACAGATCAGTAATTATCTATCTCAGAAGGACATACGGAAGTATAAATATGGCTGTGTGTCCAGCTGGCACACGCCAGTTGAATAAAGGGTATCCCCCCCCCCACTTCTTGCTTTAGAAAAAATAAAAACATTTATGTAATCACATGCTTATGACCTTTGGGGAAATGGAGCTGTTGGTTTTAAGAGATCATTGTACACGGTAGAAACTCATGAAGAATTCAGATTAAAATGTGGAAGGAACTCTAGTTTTCTTGTTGCTGAAGACTTGAATTCTTGCCACTGGGAAACTGCTGTGAACAGATTTGCAAAAGAGTTTTGCTGGAAGCAGCATAATGTGCAGCCTGGCATGAGAAGCAGCTGCGGAGGGGCAAACTTCTAGCTAGAGCGTTGACTGTTGAATGGTTCAGAGACACCTATATACATGGCTGGGACGGTGGACTTCTCAAAGACTTCTTTTGTTTGTAAAAGTGTTTGAAAGTGAGTTAAAGTCAGGGTCCGAGAGGAGAGCACTTACACAGGCACCAACAAGTGATGTTGGTTTAGAATCCCAAGCAAAGAGATTCTCTCACACCTTTCAGGTGTGAGCATGTTGGATCACCCTGTCTCTTGTATGGGGAGGTTTAGAAGGAGGAAAGGGAAGGGAGAGATAGACTAATTATATTATAATCTTAAAAAGAAAAGAAAAAAATTGAATTAAAAATAAAGAGGGATCAATATACAAGTTAATAATTGTACTCATACTAATATATATTTCTTATTTACTCTGAAAACAAAGCCGCTGTTTATCAACACCTGGCTACTTACTTGATTATTACCAGTATGGAACTGACCCGAAATAACACTAGAGCTACTTACAAAGCTACAGTTTAGCATGTATTAAAGAATGGTTCAAAATCATAGAAATGGTCTCTGGCTATTGCATCAGTAATGGCCATAGACAGCAAAAGGACTGCAGTAGTAACAGAGAAGGGGGAGGAAGGGAGAGAGAGGATGGGGGAAGGGAGAGGGAGAGTTCTAAGGATGAAAGATCACATCTCTTCATAGCCATTACAAGCAAAAGCTTTATCTGTTGGTCAGAATTTTATGTCATAAGACACTGAATTCTTAGTCTTGTATTAATAGTCCCCACTATAAAGTCAGTGGTTAGGAGAAACTGAACCGGATGACTGAACGGCAAATATAGCTTTTAGAAACTATGGGTCCAAAAAGGCAAAAGACTTTCCAGAATAGCTGTTTATCGTGGAGCAAATATATCTCTCCCTGCTTCCTGTGTAAGCAACCTGGTGTCAGACTGCATAGCACTGATCCCGAAGAGGATCTTGGCACTGAGGAGTGGTAAGTAAGCAGACTGACTTTGCTGAGGGTCATACATGGCATTCAGTTGAACTAATAAATGATTTATTATTATGAATACCTACACATAAAATGGTTGTTTATATGATTGTTTATGCTATGAAGGAGTTCAAAAGAGGCTGTCTTGTATGCCTAGAAGAGGCTAACCTCTTCCCTTAATAATTGAGAATGTTCAGGTTACAAGGAGACCTTTGGTAGCTATATTGTGTGATGACTGTATTAATACTGTTCCTTTTCCATGGACTGTGCCCACATTCCTCTTACCCATTCTGTTTTTTAACCAGTCTTGTAGTTCATTCCATCTATAGTCGTACATTAAACCAGTACCACAAATTGGTGTAGACACACACTTATGCTCATCCTGTCTTTTGTATGAAGTAGGGAGCCAGATACATTGCCAGAAATCCTCACTTGGAGGATTCCTGTCACCGCTGTTAGACAGAGCTACACAGCCAGAGGACAACCTGTCATCAAACCCGTCGATCCACCAAGTTTCTTCTTCCTCTCTCCAACAGTCATAGAATGCTGTCCCTGAGGAGCAAGAATGGTGCAGAGGGACAGTGCTAACCCCAAAGGAGCAGGTGCCCTGGGAACCTAAGGCACTTTCTTCTGTGCTTGATGCGTATCTCCTTAAAGTTCTAGAGTCTGTTCTCCTGTTGACCCTCTCCACTTGATGATGTAGGGTTGACAGTACAAGCAAGCTCATGATCTGATAGCTCAATCAGAACCTAGTCCACAATTTACTTGTCAAATTTTACAGTTATTTAATTTTTAAGTCAAACAACATATGCCTCCCTGGACTCTGCCTCAGAGTAAGAATAGAGATGAACAGGGGAAAGGTCAGGTTACTAAAGGTCTGCCCATGGATCTTTTGTGGCAGCTTTCCAGGAAAGCTGTGCAACACTTAATTAACTATAAACAAACATATCAAAAGGTAATTCTGAAGTAGTATGCAGTTGTTGACGAAAAAAGTCTGTCACTGCAGATGGAGATTATAAGTCTGGGATTATCTCCAGGGAATTAACCCCACAGCGAAGAAGTCTGGGAACATAGGCTGATGGCTTCTAGTTTATCTGAAATCCCTGAGTAGACACAGCCACTGACAGACGTGCTTCCTACAGCCCAGGTGTGGATAAGAAATACTAAAGCTTATCCACCATTGATTTCCTCTTATTAGTTGAGCACAGTCAGGTGGCAAGGCAGCCTGAGACCTGTAGTTTGTAGCAGAGAAAGGAAACATCAAAGAATGGGTCAGCAATCAAAATGGCAACGGGCTGAATGCCCAGTTACGGTTGTCTTACAAATTTCAGAATTCACGTAGGAAATTATCCGTCTTCAGGATTTCATTGAATGGATGAGGAGCCACTTATTCTGGTCAAATTCTAGTATGGACCCAAAGGAAAAGAGCAGATAGTGGAGTTTTGCCTTGGGCAAATGTCCTACTGTTAGCAGTTTAGAAGCACGAGAGGAGTTTGAGAATGAGTCTCATTTTATGGTGTCCAACTCCATTGCCTGGTCATGGTGGGGTTCCAGTTTATGAGAGAGTGTTGTAATAGAACTGTAGAGGAGAGGCACCAAACTAAACTCCATGACCTGAATCCCTCTGAGTCAGTCGTTCCATGTTCTGAGCTCTGCCACACCCCAGTAGTATCGTCGCAGACCTAAATATTTCAGGAGTCCATTGTTCACTGGATAGCTATTGCTGTTGCTCTGTGAAAGGCTTACAAGACTGATTTCAGTACTTGTCTTTCTTCTACACACAGAACATTTTACTTGCGTGTCAAGTGAGAGCCAGGCAGTTCAGAAGAGACTATAATTTAGAAGAGTAATGTTAATATAACTTTAGCAATATTAATATACATAAATAAAAAATCATGCTAAATAAGTAATTCATTTTCAAACTGAATAGCTCAGAAACCTCACTCGGGGAGGATACCTTATAAAAACATTCTATAAAAAATTCATTAATGTGTTTTCCTTTCTGCAAACATTTGTAGTCAAGCAAACGTGATAGTGCAAACTTATAATTCCAGAACTTGAGTGGCTGAACAAGAATCACAAATACAAAACAAGCCTGAGCTATACAGATGGAAGCCCTGTCTCAAAACAAGAAAACAAAAATGTACTTCTAGGTGTTGAATAGATTCTAAGTGTTCTTTCTGTAATAAAACACAGCCCAAAGCAACCTGGGCAATGAAAAGGTTTATTCAGCTTGCTCTTCCAGGCGGTGTCACGTCCCATCACTGAAAGAAGCCAGGGTTTAGACCTGTAGATTTCTGACTGCTGTAGAGGTTGTTGAAAGTCCACTTCCCACTCCCATTCTATCCTCTCCCTTTCATAAGCACAAAAAATAATTTCATTTGGACATATGATTTCTTTGATGAAGGAAGTGTGTGACTACAGTCAATCAAATGACTGCAACTCACCCAGTGTGAGGTCCTGTGACCACAACCTATCCAATGTGAGATCAAATGATTACAACCTATCCAATACGAAGGTCAAATGACAACAACCTATCCAACAGGAGGTCAAATGACTACAACTTACCCAGTGTGAGGTCACATAACTATAACCTATCCAGTGTGAAGTCAAATGACCACAACCTAGCCAGTGTGAGGTCAAATGACCACAACCTATTCAATGTGAAGTCAAATAACTACAACCTAGCCAGTGTGAGTTCAGATGACTACAACCCATCCAATGTGAAGTCAGATGACTACAACGTATCCAGTGTGAGCTCAGATGACTACAACCCATCCAATGTGAAGTCAGATGACTACAACCCATCCACTATGTGGTCAAATAACTAAAACCTGTATAATGTGAGGCCAAATGGCTACACCCTATCCAATGTGATGTCAGTGGCCACTCAGTGTTTTTGGGTTTTTTTTTTTTTGCTGTTGTTGTTTTGTTTTGTTTTTGTTCTTGTTCTTTTTTTGGTTTTTTGAGACAGGGTTTCCCTAGCTGTCCTAGAACTAGCTCTTGTAGACCAGGCTGGCCTTGAACTCACAGGGATTTACCTGCTTCTGCCTCCTGAGTGCTGGGATTAAAGGCTTGTGCTTCCATGGCCCGGCTCAGCATTTTATTAAAATACAATTGACAGGGTACAGACCATTGTCCCACAACAATTGAACCCATTAATATTTAAATTAGCAATCACCAATACATTTTTTCAGGACTGCCATTCCACAGTTTGTGCTACCTTCAACTAGTTTCTGCTTCCTCCCACAGAGTTCAGGCAGAGACTGTTGTTTGGGAAGTGGGAGTCCTTCCTAGAGGCTCTAGAGTAGAAGAGGGAATTAAGGATCAACCTCAAGAGTGTGGATTTAAGGTGAACATGTGTCTATTCAACCAATCATCACTACTGTCTCTAATTGAAACTGTGAGATCACACGTGGAAGAAGCTAGGAAACAGAAGGAAGCACATTGTACCATTAAAAAAAAATGAACACCGACTAGGTAAGAGCCAATAAATTGGGTGCACGGGTTGAAAGAAGCCTGAGTCTTTTTAAAAGAAATTGCATGTTAGCTCTTACATAGCCGAGCAAGCAACGGCTTTTAGCATTGCCAGCTGAGATGAAGCAACTGAGCTGTGAAAATCATTACTCAGCTTGTGGTGGTTAAGTCCGGGAAATGAAGCCAAAGGCTTTCTAACCACTGGCAGTCTTTGAGGAAGGAAGTCAGGACCTCATGGGAGTTGATGCTCTTCCCTCCTCCAGATCGTCCTGGGTGCTGGATGCTACTCCCAAGACGCTTGAGTCACTGCCATCTACCTCCTCTGTTTTTGTATTGAGGAATAAAAAAGAACCTGTAAATGTTCTTATTTTGTAATTACTCCCAATGACTTTGTATTTGTACGATGTGTGAGTCACACCAACCCTGGGGATGGCCCCTCTTTCTCCCCTTTGAGCTATTAAACCTTCTCTGCTGGTTCCACAGCCAAATCCCTAAACCTTTGGGAAAGTCAAAATTTTCCTGTTTTCCTCAGAAAACTGACATCTCTGAAGATTCTAAATGGCCAGTGACCAGATATACTTGGAAGTGGCAGATGTATTTTTAAATGCCATGAATCTCATTGCCACATGGATCATCAACCATAGCATTGAATCTCCTGAGTGTGAGAGCCAGAAAGTTAATTAGCAAAAACTATACTTTGGGTGAAAATCAACCTCTGTCAAAAGTGAAAGAAATTTTGAAATTCAAAAAGAAGAAGAAAATTATTCTTGCTAGTCCAATCAAATGCAAAATATGAATGACGTCTGAACTCATACAAGTGTTGAGGTAAAACTCTCAGATTTTTACAGTAAGAAGAGCCTAGGGATCTACACACAGGTAAAGGGAAGTTGGAGTCCCACTGAGGAAGCAAAGTACTAGGACCAAAAGATGACTCATCTGAGCAGAGAAGGGCAAGCTTGTGAACAGACATGGTGACCTGGTCTCTTGGCTAAGACAAACAGTAGAGGAGGCTGCACCAACAACACCAACTCTATTGGGTAACTCCAGAATTCTTAGTGGAACTTTCTCCTCACTTTCTTAGACAGACTGGAAGATACTAGGTTTTTTTCTCTTCTACTTGCATATATTCATTGTAACAGTAGTAGGTTTCAAAAGGCCAGTATTATATAAGCATATTACATCCTTTATCTTAAAGCAGCATCTCATATAAAAATAGATATGATATATCAAGAAATATGACTAGAGCCATGAGCCCAGGGCCAGTGACCTCAAGAACAGCTCAAGGGAGATGGATGCTTCTGTGTGACCTTGGGAGAGATAGTGGACTTCCAACCATGCCAAAGGGTTAGCAGAACCTAGTCTCAACAAAGAGGTATCTGTGTAGGGACCTTGAAACCTGAGACAAACAACTAGAACTTCACTAGCAGACACAGCGATGCGCACTAGCTTCCAACAAGACCTATTGTTTCCCAGTGGACCTCAGTCCAGTTTGAGCCAGATTTTATCCATCCATCCTTCCAAAGAATATACCAGGACACATCCAGAGCCTGGTTTAGGGATCCAAATTTCCTGTTTCCTAAGAACTTAAAGACTCGTGAAACAGAGCTGGGAGGAACCTAACGCTGGAGCATTTTCCCGAGAGATGGCATGTCTCCTGGAATAGCATCTCCAAGCTGGATGAAGTGGAGGTGTCATTAACTAACAGCATCTGTATGTGTTCTATCTCTATCCCTTTCACTACATACGTCGCCCAATTAGCTGTGGAGGTCATGGTCCATAAAGAGCAAATCTGCTACAGAAAATAAAAAAGCAATGGATTTTTGTTGCATGCTGAACAGAACTCACAGTTTAATTTTCAATCCTATTACTTTAATGATTCTACTACATCAGAGGAGGGAATAAAGGTAGAAAATAAGCATGATAAAATAAGTGTAATGTGAAAGGAGATTTTCCATGAAAGAGAAACAGAGAGTTGTGAGAAAAAAATGAGTGGACAAATAATACTGGAAAAAATAACCTATCACACTAAGAGAATTCCGTAGCAGTGTCATAAAGAGACTGGTTATGTGCTCTGAAAGTTAAATTTGTGCAGAACGAACTTGAGAAATAAAATGAAAATTGCGAAAACGGATCGGTTGGAGTGAAGGGAAGACAAATGTGTAGCCTGAAAACGAGGAGAAACTCAAGCCATAGTCAGAACGAGAGCAGAGACAGACACACAGGGGGTTTAGGAGTGCCAGGATTACCTCCTAATTTATTATTATGAAGCTAATCATATTCCATGAGATTAGGAGATTATGTAAAAGGTGTATGACTCCAAAATTGAGCATTCGCACAAATGGTCTACTGGTGAATTTTATCAAACGTGCAAGGGAGAAATTACAACAATTCCCTACAATCTCTCCTAGAAGACAAAGGCAGAAGAAATATTTTTCACTCACCCTAATAGACTAGTATCTCTCAAATAAGAAAAAGATACATACCAGAATTCCACAAGCATGGACATAAACACTTGCATCAAAATATTATTGAAACAAACACAATTCATAAAAAGAGGTAGAAGAAAGGGGGGAAGGGGAGGGTTGAGGAGAACTTGAGGGAATGGGATAGTTGAGATGGAGGAAGAACAGATATGAGAGCAAGGAAAGAGATATCTTGATTGAGGGAGTCATTATGGGGTTAGCAAGAAACCTGGCTCTAGAAAAATTCCCAGGAATCAACAAGGATAACCCCAGCTAAGGCCTTAAGCAATAGAGGAAAGGGTGTCTGAACTGGCCTTGCCCTGTAGTCAGACTGATGATTATCTTAAATATCACCACAGAACCTTCGTCCAACAACAGATGGAAATTGAGCATCCAACAGATGGAAACAACATTGGAGCAATGGCCTGAGCTCCCAAGATCCAGCTGAAGAGTGGAAGGAGTGAGAGTATGAGCAAGGAAGTCAAGACCATGAGGGGTTCATACACTGAAACAGTTTGCCTGAGCTAATGGGAGCTCACCAACTCCAACTGGACTAGGAGTGAACAAGCATGGGAACAAACTAGTCCCTGTGAATGTGGTTGACAGTTGGGGCAGACTGAGGGGCAGACTGATAGTGGCACTGGGATTTGTCTATACTGCATGTGTTGACTTTTGGGGATCCTATACTTTTTGGATGTATACCTTGGTCAACCTAGATGTAGTAGGGAGGGCCTTGGACTTTCCACAGAGCCAGGTGCATTGCCTTCTCTTCGGATTGGAGGGTGTGGAGTGGTAAGGTTGTGGAGAGAGTGGGAGGGGAGTGGGATGAGGGGAGGGAGTGTGAATTTGGATTGGTATTTTTTAAGTGATAAAATATAATATAAAATAAAAAAGAGATAAATAAAATAACCAAGTGGGATTTATTTCAGATATGTAAGGAATAAGGTCCATTGACTGTGGTATAAAACTTATGATATAATAAATTAATTGATAGAATATCTGTTATAGAATACTGTTTTAAATAGACATAGATATGTTTCATTTGCTTATGCTGTAGAATATTGCTTTAACTATGCAAATGTGCCTTGCTTTTGTTTATGATACATTTGTTTAATTAAATAAAGATGTGTTGTCCTTGTTTCACCTTGCCTGACTAAGGCACCTGATTGGTCTAATAGAAAGCTGAATAGCCAATCACTAGGCAGGAGAGGATTAGGTGGGGCTGCCAGGCAGAGAGAATAAATAGGAAAAAAATTCTAGGCTCAGGAGAAGGAAAAAGAAGAGAGAGAAGGAAGAGAGAGAGAGCAAGGGAGAAGCCCAGAAGCCAGACAGCCTCCAGACAGCAGACACAAGAAGCAGTGAACGTAAGAAAAACAGAAAGAAAGAAAGAAAGAAAGAAAGAAAGAAAGAAAGACAGAAAGAGAGAGAGAAAGAAAGAAAGAAAAAAAGAAAGAAAGAAAGAAAAGCAAAAGGCCCTAGGGCAGAAGGTAGATAAAGAGAAACAGGCTAAAACAAGTTAAAAGAGCTAGACATAAACAAGTCTAAGCAAGGTCAAGCATTCAAAACTAATAATAAGTTTCTGTCTCATGATTTGGGAACTGGTTGGTGACCAAAAAGAAAAAACCTAGTACAAATATCCATCGTTTAATACTCTCTGTCACATAACCTCAACAGGTTAAAGAAGAAAAGTCACACAATGCATCGTTACACGCATGTGTTAGACCATTTTCCATTGCTATAACAATACTCAAAGTTAAGTGCTTAGGAAGAGGTTTGTTGAATCCATAGTGTTGGAGGCCACACTTCCAAGGAAGGAAGGGTCCCGCTGCGTTGGTCTCTTTAGGGAGCCAGCATCATGGCAGGGTGCATCCCGGAAGAAGAGATAACCAGGTGAGTCGAAAAGCAAAAGTTGGGATGAGCCTTGCTGTACTTACAATAGACCCTCTTACAAAGCTCAACCCAGAATCCAAACCTAACTTAATCCCTTCGATGGGAGAAGAGGAGAGGATGAAAAAGCAAAAGATAGAGGATGCTTAGAGCAGAGAGCTTTGTGGACACGTTTAGAAACACATTTACCAGAATCCATAGAGTGTGCAGCACACACACACACACACAAATAGACTTTAATGTAAACCAGGGACTGTAAATAGCATGATAATGTTGGCTCATCCACTGGAACAGATGCTCTACTCTAGTGGGGCGGTTGCTAGGAGAGAGGGAGTGTTCACTTGAGTGGGTGGGGAACATTCTCTTTTATTTTACTACTCTCTATTCTAATTTACTGTTCACCTAAAACTATGTATATATAATTATTGGCAACGATCTTTTCTCGGGGGAAAAGGCTAATATACTTGTATACACACATATATGAGGAGGATGGTAATCACATATATATATATATATTTACATATAGATGATAACCATTCTCAAAAATCAAAGAATACAGTAGTCTCAGCACTCTGAAAACAAAATAGGAAAGATATTAAAATTTTATTCCTGTGTGGTGAGCTTATAGGGTATCTTGCATAACTCCTGAATAGTTTTTTTTTTTTTTTGATTTTTCGAGACAGGGTTTCTCCGTAGCTTTTGGTTCCTGTCCTGGAACTAGCTCTTGTAGACCAGGCTGGCCTCGAACTCACAGAGATCCACCTGCCTCTGCCTCCCGAGTGCTGGGATTAAAGGCGTGCGCCACCACCGCCCGGCTTCCTGAATAGTTTTTAGTACTTTTCAACTTATCCATGATAATACATATTCATTATTGCTAATGATAAGCTGATACCATTTAAGATACATGTATGAGTTGTGCACGTGAGTATTTCAGGAAACACACATCACTTTGTCCTAGCATGGGTGCAGAGAAGATGAGTAAAAACAGCAGAAACAAGAGAACAACACATGTCAAAACAGGAACAGTAGTTTATCTGAAGTTATGCTGGGTGGTGTCCAAATGAAAAAAAAAATACTTCATCATTATTTTGTGTGTTTTCCAGCTGTTGTATAATGGACTTACATGTCATATGGGAAAAACATTTTTAAATAAAATCCAATATGCTGTACATAGAATAATACTTTGTACATTACCTTGAGCATGAGGAGATGTTTGTGTTTGTTAATACTTTGAAGAATCTTGGCAGAAGCAGGGCTAACATGACACTTAGCGGTTTGTTCAAGAAGAGCTGGACAAATAACAGTCATTTAAATGATAATAATAAGTGCAGAAACAGTGTTTCTAGTACAGCCAGAGGTGAACTGACACATTTTTCTGTGGAAAAGTTTAATATTCCCCAAGTCAAAGAAGACATGTGTTGTAGAATAGTATTTTAAGATGTGTTACATTTGTTTATGCTGTGGAACATCTATTTAATGATGCAGAGAAGTGTTGCATTCTTTTATGTTGCATTCATTTAACTGAGTGAAGCTGTGTTATTTTGCCTGTCTAAAACACCTGATTGGTCTAACAAAGAGCTGAACGGCCAATAGAGAGGCAGGAGAAAGGATAGATGGGGCTGGCAGGCAGAGAGAATAAATAGAAGAAAAAGTCTGGGAAAAGGGGATCTAGGAGCAAGAGAAGAAGGGGCCAGCTACCCAGTCACACAACCAGACATGGAATAAGAAGTAAAGAAAAGTATATAAAATAGATAAAGGTAAAAACCCAGAGGCAAAAGGTAGACGGGATAATCTAAGTTAAGAAAAACTGGCTAAAAACAAGCCAAGCTAAGGTCAGGCGTCATAAGAAAAAATAAGTCTCTGTGTGATTTATTTCAGAGTTGGGTGGTGGACCCCCACAGAGTAAAAAGTAAAGAGTTTAAAAATACTATAGATACCTGTTTCAAAATTGGAAATGAAAAAATGTCTTGATTTATTTATTTCATTGTCTCAGGGTTTATCCCAAAAAGATTCTCTGACTTAGGCAAACTTGTCTTTGACCTGATGAGGGTACGTGGTGACTGTTAAATACCTTGGGATTTGTTATGTGCAGCATCTCTGGTCCCCACAACCTTGGTGAGAGGGTAAGTACCCACAGCCTCACTTTCCAGACAGGGACGTTCATAAGACCTCCTCTTTAACATGACATACCTAACACACGTTGCAGGCATGATCTAGATATGCATCTGACTGACTGTAAAATCTGTATCCTTCCTTCTTCTGCCTCTACATGTTAGATGGGGTCTTTGCTATGATAATTCGCCTGCTCACAATGCATTTTTCCAGAAGTTCCTGACTCAAGCATCATTACTGAGCAAGAAGAACAAATTAATTTATAAATGTGACTTTATTTTAATTGTCATTCCCGAGAGCAAAGCTCCAACCATGCAGAATCTCCAAATATGCCTGGACTCACTCAGTGCTGGCTTCCTATCTTGATGCTGACACTGGCAGGTTCAGGAAGAATCAGCTCACTTTCTTGGCTTGAGATTTTGGACTTCTGAATCAACACAATGAAAGATAAAGAAGAAGATGGGGATGGAAGGAGGCCCAGACATCCCTTTTCCCTCTGCCGTACCACAATTTGGATACAGACCAGAGTTGGACTAAAAATGGCCTGGAGCCAACCCCCACTTGTGGTTTTCTTTTGTATAGACCAGTAGTTCTCAGTCTTCCTAATGCTGCAGCCTTTTAATGCAGTTCCTCATGCTGTGCTGATCCCTAACCATAACATTAGTTTTGCCGCTACTTCGTAACTGTAATTGTGCTACTGTTATGAATCATAATATAAATATCTGATATACCAGATGACCTTAGGCTACCTCTGCGAAAGGGTCATTCAGCCCCCAAAAGGGTCATTTATGCCCCCCAGGTTGAGAACTGCTAGTATAGACCATGAGCAAAGAATGGTGTTTGCATTTCAAAGTGGCTGAAACATTCAAATGATTAAGATTATTTCATGGCTTGTAAAATGATATGAAAGTTAACTTTCAGTTTCCATAAATGTAATTACATTGGCACTCAGCCACCCTCACATATGAATTGCCACGGCTGTTTTCTCACCACAATAGCAACATGGAACACTTGCAACAGAGACCATATGGGCCACGAAGCCAAAAATTTACTACCTATACCTTCATTGATGTTTGCTGATCCCTAGCACAAACAGTCAAGCAAGCGATCCCTTGAGAAAATGGAACAATGACGCAGGTGAAGCATGGATTATGCAGAGAAGGGTGTTGCCTCCTCAACTACTTAAATTAAGGAAATTCATTCTCCCAAGTCTCCAAGGGACTCTAGCTAGCCCTAGCCAGATCCTGGCAGGCTTTTCTCTCCCCTCCCATCTCCCCTGTAAATCACTGGATTATATTCCTGAAGTTAGCCCCAAGGTCCATTCCCTTATTTGGCAAATCCCTCCTCCTGAGGCTGACGACCAAGGTCCAGCTATCAAAGAATTAAAGTCCAGCAAACACCCCCTCCCCCGCGGCGCGCGCTTTGGTTCACCTTATTAACATGCCAATCAAAATATACCACCCTCCTAGACCTTCCCTTCGCCTCCTCTTAAGAATGGCACCTGCGAGTCATTTTGCTGCTGTTTTTCTGCCTGAGTCAGAAAGCAGCCACTTTAATTTTTTCCCCCAATTAATAAAGAATCTCTCTATGAAAACACGTGTTTGGGTCGACGCCAGGACGGTGGTCCTCCTTCACCAAGATCAGGGCACAGGCCCCCAGTTCTGCTGCTTCCACCATTGTAAAGCCTATGCTGGCATTTGCTAAGCATCCACAGAGAAGCAGGAAACGTGCCCCGCATCTTCTCTTCCTCTGTCTTCCTTGCATTAGATTTTCTGAGCAGTTGTCAGAGGGATGCAGACTCTTACAGTCGTCACTCTGACCCCAGGAGCAGTTTCTGACAGTTTTGGCTCCGTGAAGCGTCCCAAGCTCCTATCGCAATGCTACAGCTGCCTGCTCTTAGTCAGGATGAGCTTCCCACAATGCACCTGTCCTTTAATCCCACAATGTGTGCACATAGACTTACACACACACACACACACACACACACACACACACACACACACACACTGTCGATCCTTAAAGAAAATCCCGTTCGTAAGCAGACCTGACTATTTCCGGCTGCCGCTTGTTTTGGAGTGAGATGTAACATATTTCGGACAAGGGCTGCCCTGACCTATTGAATGTGGTTGCAGATATGAACTGGGAGGGAGGGAATGAAGGAGAGGCTGAGGGAGAGAGGGCACTGCCGAGTGAGCAGCCAGACACAAGATGTGGCATCAACGCTGCAAAGTTCAGATTCAGAACTCTCAAGTCAATCACCTTCACGACAAAGAGGCTGGGTGCGAGAAGAGTGGGCGGTCCTCTTGACAACTTACTGATAGTCTAAGACAATTTCATGAACAAAAATATCTTGAGGGGGAAAGGGGTTCCTAGAATAAAGCACGGGAAGAGAATATAGGAGCTGTTAGCAATGCTTCTGTTTGGGTGGGAGGAGGGGGCGACCTGTTCCTTTTATTTAAACTATTCTGAGTTCCCCGCGTCTCCCTTTGACTCAAAGATGAAGAGTAAGGATGTGCATGTCGAACTCGCGGGCGGAAAGAGCCTCTCAGACGCAAGCGCACCTTCCAACTCCAGCTGCTCCGGGATCATCAGAAATCGCTCTGGAAACTTAAAACCACATTGTTTTCAGGCTTCTTTCTTTCACTCTGAAGACTGAGAACAGAACACAGGAGCATCTTCCCACCCCCCACCCCTGACATACCCACACCCCTCATCTCCACACCCCCACACCCCACATTCCCCACACCCTGACACATACACCTCACACCCACACACCACACACCCTGACACAATACACCCCCACACCCCAACACACATATGCCCCACACCCTGACACACATATACCCAATACCCCTACACCCCACACCCCAACACACATACACTCACACCTCCTTAGCTCCACACCCGCACACCCCACACTCACACACCCGACACACATACACCCCCATCCCCCACCCCCTGACACACAAACACCCCCATATCCCTACATCCTGACAACAGACCTCACACCCACACACCCCGACACACATATGCTCCCACACCCCCACACTCCCATACCCCCACACCCTGACACACATACACCCACACTCCCACACCCCGACATCCCCACACCCCTGCCTTGGTCTGGAAAGGCAGGGATGCTTCCTGAACCGGTTTCTTCCTATCAAATATTTACAATCTGTCTTATGATTATTTCTAGTTTACTTTCGTTAAGATTTAAAACCTTACTGACACTAATTCATTATACATGATGACGGCCCCTATAAAAAGGTTTTCACTGTACCACGTAATTTTATCCCCCCCAAGATCTTTCCTTTTCTCCCCACTTCTCCTTTCTCCTAATCTCCTTCCTTCCCCAGTGTCCCCTCAACCTACATGTCCTATAGGAATCTATTTATAATCCAGGACCCACAAATGAGAGAAAACTTTGGGTATTCATCTTTCTGAGTTGGACCTGTTCAGTTGAATATGATGATCCATCCATTTACCAGCAAGTGACATAATTTTGTACTTTTTATGGCTAAATAAAAGTCTGTCGTGTAGCTATATCAAAGCCTTAACCATCAAGGAACAAAGGCCACTCTGACAGTCTCCCTACAGTCAGAATGACTGTCATCAGTAAATGCTGTCAACAGTAAATCCTGGTGAGTATGGGAGCCCCAGGGGAACTCTCGTGTGCTCCTAGTAGGAATATAAATCGTTCTGACCACCGTGGAAGTCAGTATGTCCGTTCCTAAGAATTGCCATATGACTCCACTATGCCGCTCTTAGCCACATACACCCTAAGGACTCACAGACGACTTATCACAGAAATATCTGAGCATCATGTTTGTTGCTAGAATCTTGACAACAGCCAAGTCTAGAATCAGCCTATGTGTGGGTTGGCAGATAGATGGCTGAACAATGTTTCTTTTTGAAGAAGAAACAAAACTAAATTCTTTCTAGCCCCCAGTATCTCTGGACTCATCAGTGACAATCCCCTCTCCCCATAGAAAATTCTGATTGGCCAAAATATTAAGACTATAATCTTCAGGATGAATATATAGATTTCAGCAAAAATGGACACGTGCTCTTTTTTGTTTCGTTTGGTGTTTCAAGACAAGGTTTCTCTGTGTAACAGCTCTGGCTGTCCTGGAACTCACTTTGTAGATCAGGCTGGCCTCGAACTCACAGAGATCCGCCTGCTTCTGCCTCCTGAGTGCTGGGATTAAAGGCATGCCCCACCACTGCTTGGATCACATGCTTTTTTTTTTAAGTTAGGGCTATTAAGATGGCTCAGTGGGTCAAGGTGTATGCCTGACCATCTAAGTTAGACTTCAGGACCCACAAGGAGAAAGGAAAGAACTGTCCATACCACCTCAGCCAGGGTCGAGGACTCGTGAGGTCCTTCCCACTCCATGACGGATATTGACTGGACTGACCTTGTGCAGGTGACCTCAGCTCTGATTCACGAGTGCAGTGGGCCTGCTGGGTCCAGAAGGCATCACTCCAGTTCTCCTGACCTCTGACCCTTACAGTCTTCCTACTTCCTCTTCCACAATGGTCCCTGAACCTTAAGGAGGGGATGTGATGTAGATGTCCAATTTGTTGCTGAGCCCCTCAGTCACTTATTCTCTGCACTCAGGATTATTAAACAAAAATTTAAAAGGGCACAAAGTTGGGCATGGAATGGATCCAGAAGGGATTAAGGGAGAATTTGGGTGAACATGATCAAAATATATTGTATGAATTTTTCAAAAAATAATGAAATATTCTTTGAGGGGAATTGAGACATTTTACTTTATTTTTTATTTTTGAGGTTATAAAGTACAGTATTTTTTCTCTTCCATTTCCTCCCTCCAAGCCCTCCCATATACCTCTCCTTGCTCTCTTTCAAAATCATTGTCAAGTTCTCTTTCAATATTCTTAAAGAAAAGGAAAGGATGCAATAAACTCTAACACAGATGCATTTTTAAAACAATCAGAAAAAGAGACAATATCTATGTAACGTTTAGTAGACTACCATGCAGAATGTGTAAGTGGTACCCTGATATATTCAGAATTGTAAACCAGCAACAAGAAATTAGCCAGGGCAACATAATTTACTTCTAGTACCCAAGACAAAAGGATGGAAAGTGTTGAGTTCAGTTGAATTCTGTTAAAGTAGCAAGTAAATCTCAAGGCCTCTTCTTGCCTGGTGACTACTGTCTCCGTGGTGACAGCAATGGAAGGTCTCTTCTCTGCAGTCTAGTGGGGATTGAGAGGGGTTTCTCAGGCTAGAGCTTATCACACATGGAATGCTAAAACAGAACATACCAGGGAACATTTCCATATGGAATACTGAGGTCCTTTACTTTTCTCCCCACCTAGTCCTAACCAGGGCAGTAACCAACACAGGCAGATGGTAAGAAGGGTTTCAGCAGCCCAAGGAAGACTTTCAAAAGATGATGATGCTGTTACTGTGGGAAACAATTTCAGAGCAGTTGAACTAGGCAGCTCACTCTCTCCAAGAGAACAAGCCCAGGCTTCTATCAGGGTTTTGTTTCCTGGTGCTTCACTTTGAGCAGGAACAGAAAGCTAAGGGTGACCAGACATCTGGACAAAGTTCCTAGGATAAATGGCATGAATCAGAGCCAGCAGATAAAACAACCTAAGTGGAAGAGGACTGTAGTGGGAGATAAAACTTCAGACCACCTGTGTGTACTTAAAAAGAGAAAAGTAAGTGTTGTGTTCTTGAGATAGGAACCCAATTCAGAAACAAGAAAACTCCTAGGAATTGAAGATACTACCAGTACCTTTTAAAAATGATCTTCATCAGAAGGGGTAGAAGACAAAGTTGGTAGAAACAGCCTCTTGTTTCATACAGAATTAAAGCTGAAACCCAAAAGCAAAAAGACAAGAAAACTAGAACATGCCTTAGGTTTCAATGATCAGAATTCCAGAAAAATAGGGACAGGCAGAAAGGGAATACAAGAAAGTAAAGAAAATCCCCCATTCCCCACACTGAAACTCATGAAATCCACACCACAGCAGATTACAAGATCCCAGATTTTTTTTTTAATTAACAATAAAAGAAAAACCGAAATGGTTCGAAACCTCTTTACAACAATGTCAGAACCTGGAAAATAGTTTGGAAAGCTTTGAATAATTTCCAGCCTCGATATCTACAAGGAACTCAATAATACAATAATAATGAAAGATACAGTTGTTTTTCAGAAATGTTTTGATATATATCCCACTTTTAAAAAATACTCCACCAAAATGTTGGGCTAAAAGAAGTGTGTGTGTGTGTGTGTGTGTGTGTGTGTGTGTGTGTGTGTGAGAGAGAGAGGGGGGGGGGGGAGGGATTTGCACACAGGTAGGTGCCCAAGTATGCCAAATCCCCTGAAGTCGATAAAATCTCTAGCCTGGGGACTGCACCCACAGTGTGCTGCAGAAGTTACACAGTTCCTTCTCCTCTGAGGACATGCTACATAGAAGACCATAAGACAAGCATAGCCCTTGACCCTAGGAAAAACAAGGCTGTAATCCCACTGGTAAGACCTTTGCCTGGTGACCGGTCTGTCACTGGCCACTGCCATCTGACTCTACCAACATCCACCCTGGGAATCTCTGCATGTTTTTTCTGTTTTACCACTCAGCAGAGAGCAAACTAAATAACACCCCCTGCGACACACAAAACAAGAACCAGCCAGTATTAAATGAAGTCAGGGTTCATGAGAGACAACAGGTTATTCTACTCCTAGAAAGGAAAATCCCACGGCTCTGCTTCTCCAGGCTGTCAGACAAATGATCCCTTTCTCTGCACCATTGCTTCCTCATTGCCCACCTCCAGCTGAATGTGAAGCAGACGGGACTCAGCCAAGCAGGGGCATCAGCTGACGGGAAGGTCAGCAGTCAGCTTCAGGTGGCCCGCAGGTCCCAGCAAGGAGTTCAGGAAGGCACCCTGCTCTCCATCATTCACAGCCCATAGGTTTAGCATGAGCCACAGAGAAGCACAGCTTCAGTCACAGCAGAGAGATGGGGAGGAAACGAGGCCTTCATTCTTATATCCCCGGCAGAACCGAGGTTATTAAAAAAAAACAAACTAATTTCTGAGCAGTGAACTAGAAATTAGTTTATCACTTCTGCTACTTGTATTTCCCTGATGTCTCCTGTGCGAAGGGAAGGCATTGGATTAGTGGGTCTCCAAAGCCCATTTCTGGTCAGGGTTCTGACTTCTGCTTCCAAAACAGCAAACAGCTGCTCCTCATAAACATCCAGCTCTAGGAGAGACAGTGAGGCGAAGCAGATTAGCTATTATTATAGAGGAGACTTGTCTTCTCCCGGCTGCCACTGAAAAGGAGAAGTAATGCTAAACATTAGTTGTTAAGATTCTTTTCATGTAAGGTCAGATTACAGAGATGCTTGGCAAGGCTTGGAAGGAGTCTGCTCAGGGGGCGGTTTTCCTAGATAGGCTTAACCAACCTCAATGTCTCAGAGAGTCTGGCTAAAACTGCACAAGAGATTTAGAAGATCGACTTTGAGGGGCTCCGGATCTGTAGATGCTGTAGATGGCCCCTCCTGGTCTCTTTCTGATTTAAAAAAAAAAAAATGCCTTTATCTCATCCTAAAGGGCAAGTGAGCTACATGAAGAACTTCAAACTAAGGGGCAGCAAGAGAAGCAGGTATCTTGGAAGACTGAAAAGTCTCAGAAACTGCCATTTGCCTCTGAATAGAGCCAGCAGTCAAGAGGCACAGACTGGACCAGATGAAACTAGGGAGCAAGGAGAAGAAAGATTTTAATAGGGAACGCCCATGCTTCAGATAAGTTGGGCCGATACTTCAACATAAGAAGAGCAATGCCCTTCAACGGAAGAATGGATGAAGAAAGTATGGAATATATACATATTAGAGTATTACTCAGCAGTAAAAAACAAGGACTTCTTGAATTTTGCATACAAATGGATGGAAATAGAAAACACTATCCTGAGTGAGGTAAGCCAGACCCAAAAAGAGGAACATGGGATGTACTCACTCATATTTGGTTTCTAGCCATAAATAAAGGACATTGAGCCTATAATTCATGTTCCTAGAGAAGCTAAATAAGGTGAATCCAAAGACAAACACATAGGCATCCTCATGAATATTAACCTTCATCAGGCGATGAAAGGAGACAGAGACAGAGACCCACACGGGAGCACCGGACAGAAATCTCAAGGTCCAAATCAGGAGCAGAAGGAGACGGAGCACGAGCAAGGAACTCAGGACCACGAGGGGTGCACCCACACACTAAGACAATGGGGATGTTCTATTGGGATCTCACCAAGGCCAGCTGGCCTAGGTCTGAAAAAGCATGGGATAAATCCGGACTAGCTGAACATAGCGAACAATGAGGAATACTGAGAATTCAAGAACAATTGCAGTGGGTTTTTGATCCTACTGCACGTACTGGCTTTGTGGGAGCCTAGGCAGTTTGAATGCTCACCTTACGAGACCTCGATAGAGGTGGGCAGTTCTTGGGCTTCCCACAGGTCAGGGAACCCTGATTGCTCTTCGAGCAGATGACGGGGGGGGGGGGGGGGGGGGGGGGGGACTTGATCGGGGGAGGGGGAGGGAAATGGGAAGCGGTTGTGGGGACGAGGCAGAAATCCTTAATAAATAAATAAATTTAAAACATATTACATGAGAAAAAAAGAAGAAGAGCAATGGTGTGTTTGTGCGTGTATCCCACACACCAAATACGGCATCCGCAAGAGCCAGTCAGCTGTGCGTCTCAGGAAAGGTTCTACCCTCAAAGGTTTCCTGTCTGAGGCAAGCCAACTTCAGCCAGAAGAGGCTGCCCTGGGCCACAGAGACCAGATGGTACGAGATTATTCTAAATAGTCATTCTGAGCCTATGTTGCCTGGGCTATAGAGCTGCAGTATGACCGCCCTGTGTACAGGGAAGATACACAAGAAGTGCCCACCTAACCCTAGAATGTGAGGCTGAAATAGGACTGGTCTATTCAATAATGCCTGTGTAACTTTAACTCTCCTGAACGACCTCCCAGCCAGCCCCAGAGATGCCAGCGGCCATTACAATGAAGAAGCAGGGAACAGTCAAAGCCCATAGCTGCCCTCTTCTCCCTTGTCCACTGTAGGTTCTCAGGTGGAGGTTGTCAGAAAATGGGAAGTACGAGGAAGGTTTAGGCTGGTTACCACGACACTACATCCTGATAAATTCATTATAACTTGAAAGTTATATTAGCTGGGGTCCCCTAGAGGAACCGAACCAACAGAATGAATATACGTTTAAAAGAGATGTCTTAGATCGCCTTACACAGGTCACTCTGCACAATGGCTATTTCCGCACTGGAGAGAGGCTGAGAACCTGGCAACTGCTTAGTCCAGCCGGCTGGATGCCTCCACCATCCTAAACTGGCACTGGGGGCATGGAGTGCTCCTGGAGAGCCACCAGTCTCCAGTCTACATCAGAATTTCAAGGGAGTGGCTGTGGAATGAATGAACATGGCCGCAGTGAAGGAATGGTGGCGGCGGGTGGCGGCAGCAACAGCAGAGTAAATGAACTCACCTACAAGATACAAGGCCATGAGCAAAACAGCAGAGCTTTTCGCTCGGACCTCCCTTTACCTGGGCTGTCACAGGAAAGGCTCACCCACTTACCAAAGTAACCTGGCCAATGCAGTAACCTGCATTCTTTCTGTCCCCTCTTCCACAAGCACTGAGGGGGTTGGTATAGATGTCCCATTTGGGGTTGAGCAATCACAGCCACTGATTCCTGGCACTTTGGCCAGTTTCGAGTGTCTGCTTCTCTGTGTTGATGGCTGCTCATTGCAAAAGGAAGCTTCTCTGATCAAGGTTGAGAACAGCACTCTCCTAAAGGTGTAAGCATAACTATAAGCACAAACCAGAAGACACTTCAGCAATATGTCCACTTAGAAAAGCAGTGGTAGTGGGCTCTCCTCTAAGGCCTAGAATACCCTGAGCCATGGGTTTTTGATCAGGTTTATAGTACCAGGAATCAATTCCATCCCATGAAGCAGGAATTAGACCCAATCAGAAAGGGCTTAATTATCTCCATAGTCTTTATGTCCCTAATTCACTAGCGTACATATGTTTCCTGGCAGCTCAAGACTACAGCATTCAGGGCTCACCACTGGGTAAGACTATTGCCGATTCCTCTTCCCCAGCAGACTACATAGCACTACCATCACTATGAAAGCCACCCAGCATGGAGGGAATTTTCAGGTCTGTTACAGCTTCATTTCTCTATGCCCTGCAACCAGTGTGGTAGATCTTCATCAACAGGCTCCCACCATCTATTTGTGGTGTGCAATCAAGGCCAATGGCAATATTCTCTGTCGTTTGCAGGTAGGGGTTCTAGAGCCTTCATGACCAAAAATTTCTAATGAGGTAACATCGAAATTTTCATTTTGTAGTCCACGTCTTCCAGGTCAAGCATTGTCCACTCACATAGGGTACATATGTTCAAACTCCTTTCTTTAAAAAACAAAAAACAAAAAAAACCCTACATTTATTAACTCACTTACATAGTAATGGGTTTTCATAGACATTTTTCACATGCCCTTAGCTTTGGTTAAACCCATTCCCATCTCCTCCTCTCCCTGTACACATTGTCCCATATTATTTTCACATCATAGATGTTCTACTATCTCTTCATCCTTTAGGGTCCCTCTTCTTTCCTCCTCTAAGTTTTATTTTAAAGATATTTTTCAAATCTCAGGTGGACCTTTAAGCCATTAATTTGAGAGCTTACTTGTTTGTTAATGTGAGCATTTAAAGCCATGAGCTGCCTCTAAATACTACTATAACTATATTCCAAAATTGCCCATGTGCTGTGCTTTTGTTTTGGTTAAAATAAGAATATTTCCTATTTTTACTTGTGGCATATGGAGTACAGTTGATTTCCACATATTTGGGACCTTCCAAAATATTTGTGAATTTCTATTTTGGCTCTGTTGTGCCATGAGACATACACTATACAGTTTCAATTTGATTTAATTTATGAGTCTAGTTTATGCATTTACTACCTTCAAGTGATGACCAAAATTTCATCTATGATCATATTGAATGTATTTTATGTCCTTCAGATTAAAACATATTCAGCAAGGAAACTATTTATATTTCAGCAACAAAATGAAATACCTGTATTTAAAACAAACACAAGACATGGAACAGATTTTTAGAGATATAAGAATATTATATAATACTATGTTACAGTTTTTTTTTGTTGTTTTTTTTTTTTGTTTTTTTGAGACAGGGTTTCTCTGTAGCTTTGGTGCCCATCCCGGAACTTGCTCTTGTAGACCAGGCTGGCCTTCAACTCCCAGAGATCCGCCTCTGCCTCCCGAGTGCTGGGATTAAAGGCGTGTGCCACCACCGCCCGACTATGTTACAGTTTTTATGTCGACCTAAAATCTTCATTTTAAAGGTCCCAACACTTTAAAATAAAGCAGGCATCTTCAACAAATGGCCTGGTTTAATTGGATGTTGGTATATAGAAGAATGCAAACAGATCCATATTTATCACCCTGTACAAAACTCAAGTCCATGGAGCTGGAGAGATGGCTCAAAGGTTAAGAGCACTGACTGTTCTTCCAGAGGACCAGGGTTCAATTCCCAGCACCCACATGGCAGCTCACAACTCTCTGTAACTCCAGTTCAAGGGGATCTGACACCCTCACATGGCCATTCATGTGGTAAATATGATGCTCCAGGTAGTTGCTGAGTTATGCTCAATGTGTTAATATTCCAAATGGTAAAACATTGGTCACGTCCTTGTTGTTTTTTGCTTGAGGTTGTCTGTCTGTCTTCTAATCATGTTGTTCTCTGAAGCACTATATCTAAGGAAAACTTGTTATTTTTATTTATCTATTCATTCATCCGTTTATTTATTTTTCGTTTCTCAAGACAGGGTTTCTCTGTAGCTTTGGAGCCTGTCCTAGAACTAGCTCATGTAGTTCTTCTGGCCTCAAACTCACAGAGATCCACCTGCCTCTGCCACCCGAGTACTGGGATTAAAGTGTGCACCACCACCACACAGCCTTGAAAACTTGTTTTAAATAACAAATAGAAGCACCTCAAATAAAGGATTTAATCATATGTGTTTTGAATTACACATCCTAAAAGCAAGGTCCTCATCCAAAAATAGGTACCAGTGAGTCACATCCGTTGTAGAGTCTCACATTTTTAAGGACAGCGCATATCACCTATGCTGATGAAGCCCACAAGTACTTCAAAGGGATGTGTGTTCTATGGTTATTGGGTATATTATGGGGTACAGTCTTCTATGGGATAGTTTGAGTTACTCAATAATACTGTTCAGATTAATTGTATCATTACAAATATTTTGTTTTCTTCATCTAAGAATTCTGTATTAAAATCACCAGTAACAATTATAAACTATCTGTTAGTCCCCATACACACACTTCTTCAAAGTGTAGATCTAAGCTCTGATATCAGGTACTTAGACTTCTTTCTTCTATCTTCCTTCTTCTTTTTATCTATGGCTCGCTGGTTTGTGGATTTTATCTGAGAGGAACACAGATACTCTGGGCTCACACCCTGCTTGTCACGTGTTATCTCCTTCAATGGCAAAAAAAGCTATATTTTCTCTTTATTTTTGTTCTATGTAAAGTGAATCTCTTCTTAATACCACATGTACTTGGGTATCAAGGGTTTCAACACCAATTCTTGCAATCTCTGAAGTTCTAACTGAAGTATGTAATTTATCAACACCTAATATGAAATGTTAAAATATTTGGATAATTGATTTATATAACCACTTTGTTATCTTTAATAATGATTTAATTTGCTATATATTACCTCTTGCTTTTGCTATCCCTGATCCTTTTGTATTAATATCCTTTGAATTATTTAAATACTTTAGACAATTCTATTTTAAATCATCCACTTGACTTTTATTCCTTCTTTCATGATTTATCATTGATTGTTCTGCATATTAAAATATACAAGTAAAAATAACATTTTATTTTGGTTGGGCATTTTTAATTAAGCTAAACAAGATTTTTAAACACTTGAGATTACCCAGAGAATATATGGAGCAGTAAAGCTATTATTTAATGAGTAAATAATGAGAAAAATCACAGAGAAATTTTGAAAGGGAAAAAATATACCATGTCTAATTGCTCTCTGCTAGATCCAGCACAATCAAATTTTGTGCTGTGTCTGTCCCTACTTTTTCTTTATTATTTCAATTGGCATTATTATTACTAAATTAAAATAATAAGAGTAAGAGTGGAAGGAAGCTGGTGGCGAGAAAACAAAGACTAGGATCTGCCTCTGGACTTCAGTTTATCACTTGAGAAATATAATCAACATGATAGACGTTCACACAGAAAAACTGTGAATTTTTGTTTCTATTGTGTTTCTTGCTATACTCTGGTATACGATAACTCCCCCATGGTAAGCCTATTAGATGTAGTTGGTAACAGGGTCAGCTCTTATCCAAAGGCTGATATGGGTAGAAATGTCTCATTCTTTTTTAAATCTTTTTTTCTAGATGCTGAAGTAGGGAGAAGAAGAAGAATTATTGGAGTTGTAACAACATGAATATTAAAAACATTTCCTTGATGAAAAGAAGCTTGGGTCATGGAGTGGTTACATGATTCCATTTCTATACAGGTTCAAAAAAGTCTATGCCAGAAAAATATCCAAGAGCATGGGACCAAGGACAGACTGTGACCGCCTAGTCCACACGGCAGTTGAGACTCTATGGACTTTATGTACATTATCTCATTAGTCCTCAAAACTACCCTATCCGATAATTATAATTAACTGCCCCATGCTCGGGAACTTAATGCTAAGGGAATCTAAACACTGAGTTCTACACCCATGTAGAAGTCACTGGTTCCTAAGGAGCTTTAAAAGCTGTGACAGAAGTAACAATGAGTACTCAATCCTCCAGCAAGTCTCACACTGACATCCAGAGACATTTGCAAGAATGTTTTCCATAACGTTGTTTGATAGAATAAATAACTAAAAACATTCCAGTTGCCCATAATTGGAAGAGTTAGTTACAATATATCCATATTCTAGAACACCCAGCTGATGCTGACAGATAGCATCGTGTAAAAATAATAATGGCATGGAACCTTTGCTCACAATCAAAGGAGAGAAGAATCCATGCTCAGAAACAACCTGTGCATTTGGTCAGATTATATATAAATGGTCATTTATTTGGGGAGGAGGAAAAAAGGAGGTTTTGTACTTTTATTTATTATGTGTCTCAAAAATATAAAGTGGACAGCCACCTGAGGGACATCACTAAGGTTGACTTATAACCTACACATGAATATGCACACATGTATACGCATACCCAAGCATACACATTCACACACATGCACACAAAAAAGATTGGCAAGAAGTATAAAGTCTAGTTTTACAAAAAAGGAAAAGTTGTTTTAGTGACAGTGTCCTTTGCTTTACAGAAGCTTCTCAGTCTCAGGAGGTCCCATTTATTCAATGAAGCCCTTAATGTCTGTGCTGCTGGGGTTATACGTAGGAAGTGGTCTCCTGTGCCCATGTGTTGTAGAGTACTTTCCACTTTCTCTTCTATCAGGTTCAGTGTGTTCAGACTGATATTGAGGTCTTTAATCACTTACTGGGAGAAGATCTTCACCAACCCCGCAACTGACAAAGGTCTGATCTCCAAAATATATAAAGAACTCAAGAAATTAGACCGTAAAAGGCTAATCAACCCAATTATAAAATGGGGCACTGAGCTGAACAGAGAATTCTCAACAGAAGAAGTTCAAATGGCCAAAAGACACTTAAGGTCATGCTCAACTTCCTTAGCGATCAGGGAAATGCAAATCAAGACAACTTTAAGATATCATCTTACACCTGTCAGAATGGCTAAAATAAAAAACACCAATGATAGCCTTTGCTGGAGAGGTTGTGGAGAAAGGGGTACACTCATTCATTGCTGGTGGGAATGCAAACTTGTGCAACCACTCTGGAAAGCAGTGTGGCGGTTTCTCAGGAAATTCGGGATCAACCTACCCCTGGACCCAGCAATACCACTCTTGGAAATATACCCAAGAGAGGCCCTATCATACAACAAAAGCATATGCTCAACTATGTTCATAGCAGCATTGTTTGTAATAGCCAGAACCTGGAAACAACCTAGATGCCCTTCAATGGAAGAATGGATGAAGAAAGTATGGAATATATACATATTAGAGTACTACTCAGCAGTAACAAACAAGGACTTCTTGAATTTTGCATACAAAATGGAAATAGAAAACACTATCCTGAGTGAGGTAAGCCAGACCCAAAAAGAGGAACATGGGATGTACTCACTCATATTTGGTTTCTAGTCATAAATAAAGGACATTGAGCCTATAATTCGCAATCCTAGAGAAGCTAAATAAGAAGGTGAATCCAAAGACAAACATATACGCATCCTCTTGAATATTAACCTTCATCAGGCGATGAAAGGAGACAGAGACAGAGACCCACATTAGAGCACCGGACTGAAATCTCAAGGTCCAAATCAGGAGCAGAAGGAGAGAGAGCACGAGCAAGGAACTCAGGACCGCGAGGGGTGCACCCACACACTGAGACAATGGGGATGTTCTATCGGGAACCCACTAAGGCCAGCTGGCCTGGGTCTGAAAAAGCCTGGGATAAAAACGGACTTGCTGAACATAGCAGACAATGAGGACTACTGAGAACTCAAGAACAATGGCACTGGGTTTTTGATTCTACTGCACATACTGGCTTTGGGGGAGCCTAGGCAGTTTGGATGCTCACCTTACTAGACCTGGATGGAGGTGGGTGGTCCTTGGACTTCCCACACGTCAGGGAACCCTGATTGCTCTTTGAGCTGATGAGGGAGGGGGACTTGATCGGGGAGGGAAATGGGAGGCGGGGAAGAGGCAGAAATCTTTAATAAATAAATAAATAAATTTAAAAAAAAGAAAGAAAAAAGGAAAAAAAAGGAAAAGTTTAAGTGTGTGTGTGTGTGTGTGTGTTGTATATGGTGTACATGCATATGACTATGTGTATGTACACACCCATGTGTGAAGGCACACAAGCCAGAGGAGGACATCAAGTGTTTCTCTCCATTGTTTCCTATCTAATTGCTTGACACAGGGTCTCTTCCTAAAGCTCAGCTGTCGGCTGACCAGTGAGCTCTCGGCAACTGCCTATTGCTGCCTCCCAATTCTCCCAATTCTACATTAGAGGCATGCACAGCCAGGCCTGTTGTTTTGTTTTGTTTTGTTTTTTTTACAAGTTTTAAGACATTTGAACTCAAGTCCTCAAGCTTGGAATGCCCTTTTCCACTGAATCATCTTTGCAGCTCTCACTAAAAAATGTGTATGTGTGTGTGTGTTCACATACTCGCAGGTAAAGATGTGTCAAACAAACTCAGTTTTAAATTTTGCTTCTCGGTATGCAAGATTTTTCTTCTATTCTAAACAATGTGTCAGTTCTTAGGAAACGCAGTACTTCTCAAGAAACATACACAGTGACCCATTTGTCCTCCATTTCTCTTTCCATGGTTTCAGGTTTCTTCAATTACCTGTGGTCCAAAATTACCAACTGGAAGATTGCAGAAATAAGTAATTCATGACTTTCAAATAATTCTTATTATATTAGGTTATCATGCATATTATTTTATCATTACTTATTATTATAAATTAAAATTTACAGGGCTGCAGAGATGGCTCAGTGCATACTGCTCTCCCTGGTAAGGAAGGACCTGAGTTTGGTTCCTAGCACTCATTTCAGGTGACTCACAACTGCCTGGAACCCCAGTTCCAGAAGGTTCAAAGCCCCTCTCTGACTTCTGAGGGCCTCTGCATTCGTATGAACACACACAATTTTAAATAATTAAATTTTACCATATACTAGCCATGATTGTAGGCATCGCCTGAAGTATTGGAAAGTGCCTTGAGAGGATGACTAAGGCTTCCGCACGGGCATGTAGATGGCAATGCTTCTTCTAATCATACTCTGGGGCATCTCTACATGGAAGAATTTCATTCAGCAAAGGAATTCTATAGACCAGAGCTAAGTTGTTCAATATGGATAAACCGTGGGGGGAAAAAAACCCTAGACATAGGGCAATTCAGTTGTGATATCTTATTTTGCCAACAAGGAGGAAGAGGGAGGAGATTGGTGGAAAGGGAGAAAAGGAGGAGGAAGAAGGGATAGGAGGAAGCAATGAGCAACAGAAAGAGGATATGAGTCATGTGTTTGAAAGAGAATTTAAATTTTTTTATAAGTACATGGATGATGGTTATACTATTTTACTTTATACACATTTAAAGTATTTAATAATAATGACAGAAAAAATATTTCGAAAAATAAACAAATACTTACTCTTTCTATCTGGTAAGATTATAAATTACTGTATTTCATTTTAAATTTTCATATATGTTATGATTATTTTATATTAAATATATATTTACAAAATATTTTAGAACTAACACAATTTTCATGGCATATGATGAAATTATGTAAACTAAAAACACAGCAGAGAAAAACAAGAACAGACCAAGATATTAACAGTTGTTGACATTTGGAATTGAGCTTATGGATGACATTTTTCTTATATTTCTACTTAAATGCCAATTATTCTATATTGGGAATATGACATATTTGTAGAAGTTGGGTTAAATGAAAGCTTAAAAGGTTTTGATGAAAAAAATCAAATAACCTTCAACATTATAAAATTTTTATATCCTAATAACAAATTACAGTTTTAGAATCTGTATCTCAAGGAAATATTATCATATAGTCATCAGAATATTCTGTTAGGCAGCATGTGCTGTTCCTTCAGTACGTTCTGTGGGTGAAGGTTATTAAGGAAGGAACACAGAGGTTGTAACCAACCTCATGACCCGAAATGTTTCCACCGAGAGGCGAGAGTCAGAGTCATTCAGTCAATGCAGCCTGTTTTATCAAATGTGCAGGAACCCTTCCAGGAAGACTTTAAAGAGATAGATTCCACATTACTTCTGATACATGTTCCAATTAAATCTTCAGCATTGCTCCCCTGGGACCGCTGGATCTAAAGGTTGGACAATGTGATTCCAGATGATTGACGCCCACCCGCGAGATTCTCATGGGGGGAGCATGACCAGCCCACTGACTGGAACCTGTAATGTAAAATAATAGCCCCGAGCTTACAGTCCTGAAGCTCTCTAAAGCTCTGACAATCCATATTCCTAGATGGACCAATGTCTTCACATGTAAGAGCAACCTCATTTTCTAAAGAGGAAAAAAAAATCAGGCTTTTAAGAAAATGTTATCCTTGGCTCCTTTCCACTCTGGCCTCTTTCTCCACATCTAAGGCCAAGCACCTGCATGAGGGGATCATCTCTAAGGATGACGTCCTATGAAACATGAGTAGCAATAGCTCAAACAGGAAAAGCCGAGACCATTGCCCCAAATGATAGAGGAGACAAAACGAGACAAGGAATGTTTAAGCAGTTTGGCAAGGTCATTCTTGTGATAGATAAGAAGGGGCAGTCCCAGACAGGCTGAGAAAATGTCAGCGCGGCAGCAAGAAGGTGCGTGCGCAGAAAAGAAAACGAAATGAGGAACTTTACAGTTTAGTCTTGTATAGATAGCACTTTGACCTTCTCTCAGGTAATATACGCCCAAACAAACACATCTCACCTATTATGCTGCCGCCACAGCATTAAAGACCCATATTTGAACATGAAGGAAATACTTATGACCCCTAAGCTGGCAATGACCTTGAATGCTCTGTTTCACATTTCTACGTAAGGGCTAGGGGTATCGCTTGTCAATCACGGAGCACCTGAGAGCGCATGTGGGAGACAATTGGGTTCAATGCTCAGCACCGAAAATCTAACCAACCAAACAACAAAGAAAAACCGTACAAGCATTGAAGCGCTTCTCTGCCGCTAAGACGTTACCGTTTTCTGCTCGGCTGATTATCCCTAACTGAAAACTTGTGTGTATCCTCAGAGATATTTGGTAATCCATCAATTAAATGCCCCCTTTACTAACGACATGGTTTTCCATCTGTTCAAATGAGAAGGTCATCAGAAATCCTTCTCGTTCTTCTGTGTTAGGAAGGAAAATGGAAAGCGAATGATGGCCGTGTGAACGTGTGTTTGCAGAAGCCTTTTCCTCCGGATTAGTGTGCCATCCACAGAACTGTTGACAGCCAGCCCCCTCCTCATGTCTTTTCGACTGACCAAATAGTTATGATTACACACTTATTTCCTAGAGGGCTTATTTAAGTCGGAAATGGCACCTTTGTAATACAGAATTTATAAAGCGCAACAAGAAAGAACACGTGAACAGTAGTTTCTAGTGTTTTCTTTGGTGGAGAGGCAGATAACGGCCTGTCGGATTTAAAGGAATTCAGAGCATTCCATTGACTTTTTCAGAGGGGGAAACTAAGGCCCCAGCTAGGTTAAATTTGCTCATAGTCAGCTTGTTAACTTGCAGCGTGGCAGATATTGGGAGCCTGACCCCTCTGCACCTTTCCCCCTCCTTCTTCCTGCTCCTGTTCACTCAGTGGGTGAGGAAAGGGAGAGAGGGACTTGGATGTAAAGAACTCTTCTCTGTGCCCAGTACACCTACCATTCCAGGGTACTCCCCGGCCTTGCAACGTCTAAAATGAAGTCCCTCAATTTTTTCTAACTCCGAGTCTCTGGTACTCTTAATATAAAATAATGGCCTTCATTTTTAGCATTAATAAAATGACCAGCTCCTTTGAAGAAAAAGGGGGATTTGTTAAAATGCAAAATCCATCCCTTTGTAGCCAGGATGTAGTTCACTCAAGACTTCGGAAGTAAACAAAGTCTGTTTTCCCCTCTTCACCTTAAGGAGCCAGGTTCAAGAGTTTATACTAACTCTTACCCCAGTCCGTATAAACAGCTTCCTATCACTGATGCTGTGAAGGATGTCCCAGAGACTACGAGTGCCCTGGGGACATAGGTCATAGGTCAAAGCTCAGAGTCTGGTTCCCAAAGGAAGAGCTGCTAGAGATGAAATCAGAGTAATGATGGATGAGGTCAGGAGATGTAAGGAGGAGGGAGGATCCCAAGAAAAGACACCGTCGTTGACGGTGAGGACCATGTCTAGTGTGAGAGACTGAGGATCTGTGACAAAGAAGCATGTTAGGAGCCAATTTCCTCGTAAAATCATTGCAGGAACCATCACCCTGGGGAGTCTGCAGAGAACCCCACACCCATAATTGTGTTAGGAATCGTTCTATTGACAGAGCCTACCCCACACCCAAATTGGCTGTTTATGGAGAGCTATCTGTTAGCGGAACCCACCCCACATTCCAAACTATCTAGGGAGCTAGGTGTGTCAACTCGTGACTTCTTGGCCTACAGTGACCTGACCGAAGATAACCTCCTGCCTACGTGACCAACGAGGACCATGTGACCAACGTGAACCACGCGGCAAGAGCCCAGGCCCCTGTGCCCATCCCCCAACTCTTTACCCTATAAAAGTTGTACCCCGTCTCTAATAAACGGAGACTTTGACAAGAACTCTCGCTTAGCCTCCTTCCGCTTTCCTAGCTCATATCTTCCAGGTAGTGCCTCTCCGTGACCCTGGAATAACTGACTGCCAGGTGGGTTACTAACCCTAGACTGAGTAGCCCACCCAAAGGCAATCAGAAGCAGACCACACAGTGAGATCACATGTGGAGGTGCGCGCAGTCATAAGTCAGATCTGTCCTGAGTGGGAAGGAGAGCCGAGCAGTAGAGTATGAAGAGGCCAGATTCTGACGTACAGACTAGGAGAGAGCCTGGACGCAGCACACCGTTAGGGTGGGAATCTAGGTAAGATCCAGGTTGATACTATAAAGGCTAACCAGAATCCAGAGCTGTGGCTCTCAATCTTCCTACCTAAAGCTTTAATACAGTTCCCCATGTTGTGGTAACCCCACCACCACCACCATACAATTATTTCATTGCTATTTCATAACTATAATTTTCCTACTGTTATGAATCATAATGTAAATGCCTGATATGCAGGTGGGTCTTAGATGACCTCTGTGAAAGGGTCTGTTCAACCCCCCTCCCCCCCCCCCAAATAAAAGGTCACAACCCACAGGTTGAGAATCGCTGATCAGGATATTTAAGAGGGAAAAATCAGCAGACCTATGGGGTACAGTGGTTACGTGAAGCACAAGAAAAACGTGAATCAAAGCTGCTCGGTGGGGTTTTGCCCATCAGAGCGAACAAGGGGGTGACAGACCTTGACCTCAGGTTTTCAACTCTAAACGCGGGGATGCTGTCTACATGGCAGTGACGCAAGCAAGTGGCTGAGATATGGTGTCTCCCAAATACCTGGTAACTACTCTCACGCTCCATTCTTTCTTGATCCAATTATACGAGCAAACTCCGAAACACTCACTTCTTTCTACCCTCTTCTCGAACCCTTCTGTTAAATTGCCAGTTTACCGATCTAATCGCTCTAAATCTTCTCTATCCCAGCAAGCTAGTAAAAGAAGCTAGGTGGCCATTGCTCTTATAAACTTCTAATTGAAAATGCCACGGCTTCAGATTAGCTCGCAGTGGCTCGCCTTGCTGTTAAGGGGAAGCATCAATCGCAGACTCAGCTCTTTCCACTGGCCAAATGTTCGTGCACAGGTGGTGTGTTCATTAGTAAGGCATGAAGGGCCGGGTCATTGAAAGAGGGCAGAAAAGCACGACATCTAAACGGAAAGGAGGGGAAAACATGCATGTTGCACCTTAGAATTTATAAAACCTTATAAGATGTCGACACAGTACTTCACTCTATTAGGGACAGGTAGCAAGGGCATCGTTGTTTCATAAATGAATTAGCTTGGTAAAATTAACTTGCTTAAATTCACAAAATATTGGATATACTTATGTGGTGAAAATATAAATCTTGTGGTTCTCTATTCTACATGTCTATCAAAATCCCCATTTGGGGGGTCTATTTTTATTTATTTGTTATTAATATTTTTTAGTTCAGCTGTCAAAGTCCCTTGCCATAAAGTCTGATGGTCTAATTTTATTCCCCAGGACCGACATGGTAGAAGAAGAGAACCAGTTCCCACGAGTTGTCCCCTGACCTCCAAACACATGGGGCAGCATGTCTGCCGTATGCATGTGCACATGCGAGCGTGCGCGCACACACACACACACACACACAAACACACACACACACACACACAAATAAATAGATTTACATCCCCAGCTGTGAAATAACATGAGTCATAAGAAATTATACAGCCATTACACTGCACAAGAGACACGATCAAAACTCTAAGAGTTCTATGGTGACATTTTACCAAATCGTTATTATCTAATTACTACGGCTAGGATCACCCTTAATAAATAAACCGGTTGGTAAGTTGTGCTGATGTGTTTTGTTTCCAGAGACAGAGCTTTTTCAAGACCTTGTAGCCACGTTAATAATGTGCCTTGAGATCATTTAAGACTATCTGCCACCTTACTGTGTGCTCAGCCTGTTTAACTGCTGCCCTACTGTGTTTTCAGCCTGTTTAACTTGCCTTTAAGAGAACAATGTAACCAACCTTACTATGCCATTGATTTCCCGTGACCAGTTTTTACAACCTAAGCTAAAGCATAACTGTAATCTTAAATGATTTACTCCTCAGTACCCTTTCTCCAATGCCTTTCTATTCCCTCTAGAGAATTCCCTGACTTACAATGTGTGTGTGTGTGTGTGTGTGTGTGTGTGTGTATGTGATGTTGATAACCACTTGCCGAAAGAAGTCAAATGCCTTGCTCAACTCTCTTTTGCTCTTCTCTTTCCAAAGCTGCTACACTAGACTTCTGTGTGAGAAACACACTTAATCCATAGTATAAACGCAAGTAAGGCAACTTAATGAGAAATTTTGAATTCTTCTTAGAGGAACCCATGAAATGTCTCCCGTTTTCTGAAAGACCCAGCTCCATTCATTCCATGAACAAACAGCCTTAACCTGAGACAGATATTATTTGAGGTTCTCTGATCTAAAGAACACTCCCAGCTCAATTTCATCTTTCTTCCGTCTTCTTTGAAACAAACAACCTTAGGCAGGTGACTGAACAGCTCAGATACTCAATTTAATAATCTGAAAATCATTTCAATGACAAAGGTCAGTGAATTCACATAAATAAAACACTCAACAGGGTGCCTGGTTTATAGTTGACTGCTCACCTATTAGCTATTGTATATGTTCGTTTAGAAGATCCTTGGGGTAGCAAACTGGACAGCATTGAAACTGATTCTGAGACATAAAGTAATTGATGTCATCTCATGCAGCTTGTACATGACATCACAAAGACAAATAAGTCTTCAGAATGCGGCAGAGTCAAATCCACCTTTGTTCTGAAGAGGCTGGTTGGGATACCTTAAGGCTTCTGAGAGTCTAAAAATTATGGAGTCAAATTGCTCCGAAAAATGACTGAGGGGGTAGGGATTTCTGGGCATGAATTTGAAATAGATAAGAGGGGAGAAATGGAAAAGAGGAGGAGGTGAATGGCACAGATGAGAGGAGGAAGGGCTGGGGAGAAAGGAAATATCCAAGGGGGTTGAGGAATTTGCCCTGGATACATGTTAAAAGGCCTCTTTAACTTTGGAATGCTCATAAACATCTAGCCTATGCTGAGAGCTTCCCTATGTCCGGAAGCTCACCCCATCACCCCACTGAGCAGTGACTCAGAAATACACCCAGGACAGCCCCCATCTGAGCCTTTTTACAGAAACCAATAGCCACATGCTAGCTGGGTGGGAAAGAGGAACGACGTGGTGTGACTGGGGTGCATTTATTAAATGAGGCTGGGGGCAAAACAGAGGTAGGGTGACCACACACTCCTATACAATCTGAGAAGATATGGCAAGTAGCTTTAGGTGCTGATAGATTGTGCTCTGTCTAGCCAGCATACAGTGGAGACCCAAATCCTTCAGAAAGCAAGCCAGCATACTGCCTCAAGCCTAGAAGATTAGCCATGCATATGCTTCCAGGTGACCTTCAAGGAGCATGCATAATTTGGAATGGAGGAAGGAAGGAGCAAGACTGGAAAAATGTCCTTAATGTTCCTAGTTGTTTCCTTTGTTGCTAGCCTAATTTCAGACAAGCCAAGGGTTTCCTTCTAGTACCTGGAAAGTCATGAAGTCCCCTGAGTGTCGCTCTTCCCTGTTTGATAAAAATAACAGTTGATAGAAGACAGAATACAAATGTCACTGAAGTTCAAATATTTGGATCATTGTGTTTTAAAATCATGCTTCCTAAATTGTTTGCTTTTATGTCTCTCGGCCCTAGTACAGTGATAATAGCTTGTATTTACTAGTAGGTAACAAGACAAATAGGAAAGGGAGGTGAGAACAGAGAGGTGGACAGGGAACAGGACCAGACTAAGGATGCTAACGTTTGTCCTTCAGAGGCTGAACAAATGTGTCCAAGCCATGCTTCTCCTGGCAGCCTCCTAGGGATTCCATTCACCCTCCCCTTGTTATCAGCGTTAGTGTGAAAGATGTCACAGTGGACAAGGCTTGACTACCCATTTCTGAAAGTCAGCTGACACGTGAGTGGCGAAGGCAAGAAAGGAGCTATAGCTTTAACTTGGCACACTGGGAAGAAGAGGAAGAGGTACCTAAGAATCCAAGATACTATCTTTATGATATTCACAGCATTCTTAGGGCTATATAAGAAGAGAACAAAGGCACACCACAGAACAAAGAGCTTTCCACACTAGTGAACCAGATCATCTTGGTCTAGCTGTGGTCTGGTTCCTCACTTCTGAGCCGTGCTCATCTTTGTAAGCACCAAGAAGGTCATTCACTGTTGCTTTAGAGTTAGTTCTGGCTTTGTCATTCAGCATTACTCCATCAAGCCTCGTGTTCTGGTATCCAAAGCATCTTCAGGAAAGACCAATTAGTCAGAAAGGCAAGATGGAATTGGGTAGCCTCATGGACCATTCCAGGAGTCTCACACAGGATGTTGTAAAAGATAGAAGTTAACAAACTCTTGATTACTAAGTAGAAAAATCCGAAATGAAGGTAGAAATGCCACACTTTTAACCTGCTTTAGTAGCCCCTAGGACCAAGCAATGAGTTAGTGCTTTGAACCTGGCATGGCCTTTAATAGCATTTGGGAGGCAGAGATAAGTGATCTCAATGAGTGATCTTGATAAGCCAGCCTGGTATACACAGGAAGGTCTAAGCCAACCAGGGCTACAAATAAAAAAAAAAAAAAAAAAAAAAAAAAAAAAAGAGTCAGTGCTTCTTAGAAAAAGCAGACTCTAAGTCCAAAGCATGTCTTTCTTGCTATGCTTCCGATCTGCCCATTCTAAGTCTATCAAAGACTAAACAGGAAAAAGAAAAGACATTCTGAGTCAAATGATATGGTATAAACTCCAACTTCTGTTGCTGTTTATTTATGTCACTCTAAACTGTAACCTCTTGGCTACCCTTTCTGTGCATAAAATAAGATTATGGGAATTGTCAATGAGATACGGCAAATATTACCTACACATCTATGAACGTACACTAACTATGAAAGTCCCAGAAGCATCGTTTAAGATATTTGACTTCCAACTGCTCAGCTCAATGTGCCAGATCCTCATGTCTTTCCTTTGATTCACCTTCTCTGCCACCACCTGGCAATAGGCACACTGGTCTTCCTTCTGAGCTGTATATTTCAACCATCCAATTAACCGTGTACACAGACACAGTCAACTCAAGGGGCTCAACAACAAGAGCAGCGTCTCGAGTTTAGTGAGGCCCTCACCTGTCTGGAAAATCTCAGCGTGGTCTGCTAGGGAAGACGGATGAGTAAGATGCCCACATTTCCTTGCTCGAGCTGAAGTTCTAGTTTTAGTGGGTGTGCTGTCAGTCCAGCTGTAGTCTGAGAAAGAGGTCTTGGAGCAGAAGTCTGCTCTGTGATGTTTCCATTCACAGGAGGGAATTCTTCCAGGTCCACGCAGGGAGGTACGGCATGGAATTTCAAAGAGCCCCCATAGGGGTTACAGATCCATAACCAGCATGGAAAACAAGCTTCCAAGGATGTTTGTGAAAGACCTAGGAACTAAGAGGTACTTTCTGAAAGATCTCAAAAGAAAGATAATATCTCATGGCATATGAAAATTATATGGAATTCAAGTGTAGCATCTATAAATAAAGTTTTATTGGAACACGGCCCCACACACTCATTTACACGTTGTCTGTAGCTGCTTTTCTGCTATAACAGCAGGCTTGAGTAGATGAAACAGAGACCATATGGCTCACAAAGCCTGAGACATTTACAATCTGGCCCTTTACAGAAAAATGTTTGCCAACCCTTAATCTACACGCATTCCTCTACAAAATCTCCAAGTCTTGTTACCCCTAACATGTGCCAATGCTAATTGTCTTCCCTTCCAGCCCGACTCACCCCCTAATCCCTTAGGAATGGCTATCTGTTAAACTCATCTGTCATGACCTCCCTCGTGCTTGCTCTCTTCTGTTCACAAGTTTTCTATATATACTTTAATCAGGAAAAGAACATAATTTTTCTTTTTGATTGACATATATTTCTAGGGTAGGTATGATACATATATTATACAACATATAATGATCAAATCCGAGTAATGAATGCTTCCTAAACTTTTTTCTTTTTAGATACTTCCAACTCTTCTTCCTAGTTCTTCATGAAACGTATTTTAAAATGTGCTTTAATACACTATTGATGATCTATCATTTATAGATAAACTGGCCATTTTATTCTAGCCCCTGCCTACCACCGCTGCTTAGCACCCACCCCTCATCCTGTTGATATTGTGTGCCCTCCTGTCCTGCTCCTGATATCACCTTCATCCCCTTTTGGGAGCAGTGAGACCCCAGATCCTGAATTTCTTGTAAACAACTTGTTTTCCCCTGAGCTGAGTGCCTACAGCTGCTCTGAGCACGAGACCTTCAGGAGTTCCTGATGGCAGGAGAGAGGTTTCTGGTGGGTTTGGCTGGGGCGTGGCTATCTCTATATAATCTGCCCCCTGAACACAATAAAGGGGGCATTCTTGGGGCTTTCTGAACCAGCGTTTCGAGGTCCGTGTGTCGGTCTGTGTCTGCGTCTGTATTCTCAACGTCCAACCCCCCTTGCCTGTAGCTGGCGAACTGGGTAATAGAGCACCGAGAGCAGACACGGGGGGGGGGGGGGGGCGATGCAGAGCAATCCCCCTACCCCCTCTTCACACATCTTTAGCCCCAAAAGGCTGTGCCTTGGTCAATTGTTCCCCAAGCCACCTACTTCTCCAAGAAGATATTATTTACTAGTTTTCTAGTCTGATCTGCCATTTCCACCAGCAAATGAGCTGCACAGAATTGGAATTCACATTTCCGACCTCTTTATGGCTCCAGTACTTTGCATAAGGAAAACATAATAGAGTTTATAAATTTAACGATGACACTTTTGATTAGTGTTATTATCTTTGTCTATCTCAGTAGCTCAGAGCACCAGCTTCTAAAATCAAGGATAAGCTTTTGCAGATTCATCCCACGGAGTGGTGAAGCTTTAGATAGCCACTTGAGTGTTCTGAGATGCAAATGTCTTATGTGTCAGCAGATAAGGAAGAGCTCCGACTTCCTGTTCACAGAAGGCACACCTGATCAGCAGGCAGAAAGTGAGGACCAGCACTTCTAAGTGCACCTTCACACTCCTAAAAGGTACCAGGCTAGAAAGTACTTCAGGAGCAAGGTATCTTAAGCTGGGGGAAAGAAATGAAGCCCGAATAACGCAATGCCAGTAAAAAAGGTTTCTGAATTGCAAAGCAAACATGTGAAACAGCAAGGCTTTTAGTTTTTACTATAAGAACCACCTGGCAAAGCTCAAAAGATCACAACCTCTCCAGGTGGGTGAAAGAGCCTCTTTGGGAAATCGTCATGTGCCGAGGAGCAGCAGGTAATTTTATTTTCATGCTAACGACCCTGCCTTCTGGCTTCCTCTGCTTCAATGTTTTCACGAGGAAATAAAACAGCATCATGCGAGCTCATGGAGCTTAGGTCTGCAAAGCATCCCCCAACCGTTATCCCTCTTAGTCATCGGCATTGCTGACGGTGGGCAAATCTGAAATCCATTCTTCCAGGATGGGAAATGGGAAATGACTTGCTTGCTTTAGAGGTTCCTGCCCAAATGAGAAGGGAGAGTTGGAACTGGGGTCCTCAGCATACAGGTTCCTCCACCCCCCAGAGCATTCCAAGATTTGAGACAATCTATTCTGACATCTTTGGAGATTAAGAGCAGGGAGCAGAGAGCATGGGCCAGCGGGCTGGCTCAGTGGGTAAAGGTGCCCGTCACCAAGCGGCTGAGATCCATCCTTGGAGCCTTTGGAGCCAACGTAGTGAAAGAAGAAACACTGACTCTAGAGGCTTCTTGTCTGACCTCTACCTGTGCAACACGAGAGAGAGAGAGAGAATAAATAAAGAGCCACTATAGACACATAGATAATAAAGTCGTTTTCAAAAAAAACTAAAGGTATAAGTGTCTAGGGGAACAAGGGAGTCAGAAAGGGAGCATAGGGGGCAATGAGGGGTGTATGTTCAAAATGCAATATCCACTTGCATGAAAGCTTAATAAAAAAGTAAGAGGATTTTTAATTCATTGATAGGTAACTAAATTTTGTTATTTTGTTTTGCTTTGTTTTCTGAGACAGAGTTTCTCTGCATAGCTTCAGAACCTGGCCTGGAACTTGCTTTGTAGACCAGGCTGGCCTCGAACTCACAGAGATCCACCTGCCTCTGCCTCCCGAGTGCTGGGAGTAAAGGCATGCACGACCACCACTGGGCTATAATCAATTTTTAAAATGAAATAATTTAAAAAGAAAGTAAAACTCCAGGACCAGAACTTCAATACCCATGCCTCAGTGATTAAGTTTCAAAATTTGGGAAATGAATTCTACCTAAAAAGTAGCTCCCCATGACCCACAAATACCAGTGTTTGGTCTCTTCTAGTTCACCCTGCACTGACTGGGACTGACTGGCTTGTAAAGCATGTGATGAAGAACAATGAAGAACTCTGCAGCTGAGCTAGAAAAAGCTCTCAGAGTTCCGTCTTGTTCTCTGAGATGCTGTGCTCTAAGGGAAGCCAACTGCCCTGTTTTCAGGACACTCGATAGCACTTCTCAAGGCTCCAAATGGCTGGAAACAGACATCCTGTGGAGAGGCCTGGAGCTGGGGGAGTGGGCCTTCCAGCAAAATGGTCTTCCAGCCCCAGGTGGGATGCCTCTGGTGGTCACAGTTCTGCCAGCGCCTTGACTATTAGCTCAGAAGAAGCTCTGAATCAGAGGTGCCCCCGTAAATCTCATGACTTCCTGGCGTGTGGGGATTGTGAGTCAAATGTTTATTGCCGTTTAAGTCAGTTTTGAGGTAATTTTCTATGAAGCAATAAAAAGCTAATGTAATTTCCATGCTGATGCTTCCAGGGGTAGGCACACTATCCTCCTGAATTTGGGGCTGTCTTTTCCTAAAACCAAGCCATAAATCTACGCTCAAAGCAGTTCCTTAAATTCTCTTTTAAGGGGAATTAATCAAAGGAGAGATGCGACCAGATAATCCGATTTTCTGTAGCCTTGCCCAGCCGCTCCAGAGGTTGTTTATCTTGTCCTCAAGTCATTTCTTCACAGTTACTTGCCTCTAACATCCGAGATGAGGTTTACCAGGTAGCTGAATGTCACGTACTCTTCCTATCTGACCTGTACTCTGAGGATCACCCAACAGAATCTGAAACACCTACACTTGAAAAATTGGGGTCTAAAACAACGGCCTCTGGGTTTGTTCATTTGATCCAGGTTCCATGTTTCTCCTTTAGCTCCCGTCCCAATCCTCCTATCTTTTATGATTTAGCATCCTTATTGCTGAGAAACCCAAACTGTAAAAGCTAAAGGCTAATTAGAAACTTGTCCAGCCTTTAAGATATTTGTAAATTAACGACTCCTTTTTGTAAATAAAATAAATAGCGAAACTGCAAGTCTCCCCCAAATTGGCCCACTTATGTGGCATTTATTGGGAAAAGGAAATAAGGGATACAGTCTTGAATTCACACTTCTCTATCCAAAGAAGGAAGCAGGACAGTGTCATATCCGGGCCTTGCTCCTTATTCTGGCTGCATTGGGGTCTTTAAGATGGGATGAAGAGGAAGCAGAGCCAGCTACACCTGGCCGAAGATGCTTTAGGATCCTGAGATCAAAAGAGAACATTCCCTCCAGTATAGATTCAATGTAGCTTTGGAGTCTGTCCTGGAATTAGCTCTTGTAGATCAGGATGGCCTTAAGCTCACAGAGAACTGCCTGCCTCTGCCTCCTAAGTGCTGGTATTAAAGGCGTGTGCCACCACTGCCTGATGGAAGAAGGGTCTTAGAAGAAAATCTGGTTGGGGAGTTGTTTGTTGGCTGATCGGTTTGTTTGTTTGAGTGTCTCTTTGTGGTCCTGGCTGTTCTGAAACTCGCTGTGTAGACCAGCTGGCTTCATATTCACAGAGTTCCTACTTCTGCCTCTCAAGCACTGGTCCTAAAGGTATGTACTACCATACCTAGCCAAAAGAAAGAAATCTGTACCAGTTCTTTCTGCTCTGACATGTTTTCCCCTTAATACTTTTGATTCAAAACTAACAATAAAACCTGGATTATAGAAGGCCAACTGTATTTCTTCTAGTTGCATAGTGGTAAGAGATCTCCTTTGATGAATGACTAGGTTTAAGGCCATTTCTGTTGGTCTAATAATGAATGAGCTACTTGACCTCTTGAGCCTATATTGCTCCACGTAAAGAAAGGCATCTGTCAGCATAACCAGAGATGATGTCGATATAATGAGTGTTCCCCAGCATCACGCTGCAGAAGAGATTAGTGATTATAGGTGCCTTGCAAGCTTTCTGGAGCATGCAAATTACTAATGAGTTTTGATTAAGTACAGGCTCTGGTTCCTACTTCTAGGGTGTTGTGAAACAGTTGACCTCCTGGCAAGGTTCCAGGAAATGCACATGCTGCTCCCATGAACCACATTTTGAGCAGTGTTGATATAAATGGCTTAGTGATTATCATTGGCGTTAAGACGTTAAGTTGATCTCTATAGCAAGAAGACATGAGAGGCAGAGCCAAAATGCAAACCCACTGTTCATGCCCCATCCTCTCGCCCCTAAGCCATTTCTCCAAAGGGGAAGAATTTGCTTGGAATGGAGTCAGGCACTGTCATCCTAGATTCATTGGCCAATTGTCTAACAGCCTGGAACATACTGGGTAACAGTTCAGGTAACTAAGTATCTCGAAATCAAATGGCTCCAGGAACTAATTCCAGCAGAGGTGTTATATGCTCACTGGAGCTCCCACAAAGCTAGTTCAGGCTGAAGACTTTCCAGATTACCCACGTTACTTCTGCCAGCAAAGACGGAGTCAGTCAACAATGAAAACTGATGTATAATTTAGAACGATGATGAAACTGATTAACCAAGAGATGGGAGATTATCTCCCCTGGTTGCATCTCAGAAAAGCACAGGGCTGAGGTCACACATTCATTAGAATTAATTAAGCACTGCCCAGCCAGAGATCCCAGGGAACAATCTCACTCCCAGGATTAAACAGACCCAGAGACTTGAGCCCTGGCCTTGATTGCACTGCCTCTGGATGCAGGAGGATTGGCTCTGAAGAAGAAGATATCTGACTTGCACCTGGTGCGGTGAAACCAGGAGGAATCTGCTTTGACTGTTTGCCACTTACAGCACTTCTGAGAGTGCTCTGCTTTTTCATGGTTCGTTGATTTTTGAAGATATTAGCAAAGACAAAACCTGAGCAAGAAGAGAACAGTCCTCACATTCTGGATGTTTGACGTCAAACGCTGTAGAAAGTGTCCACCTGGATCCGGGAGTTGGTGAGCATGCACTAGCAACTGGTGGTGGAGGTTTGAGCCTGAGTGGCATGCGTGTAATCACAGCTCGCTTGAAATTGCACTAATAATAGCTATGACTAATAAGAAGGACGAGCTCTTCCCCGGCACCGTGCAGAGCGCTGTGAAAGCGTCACCACCGTAACGTCTCCAGGAGTCCTATGGAGAATGCATCTGTCACCCCATGCTCATCTCAAAAGAAAAAAAATTATAAAATAAAGACATTCATTCTTCCATGTTTTCATAAGTGGAGGGAACAGTGAAGTAAATCTGTCAATTGGATTATTTGGTAAAAGTAAGAGATTCAGCACCACTAAGCGAAACTGTGTCAAAGACTATGAGAAGGAGTGAAATGGAAGCTTGTTCTTTAGGATCCATAGTAAAAACCCTATTACCCAGAATTTTAAGCTACACAAACCTTTGCTCAGTGACCTGCTGAGCATTGACAACAAAAGTTCAATCCCCAGGACCCACACGGCAGAAAGAACCTGCAAGTTCACCTCTGACTTCCACACAGTGGCCAAGGCTTGTGCACCCACACCGTACACACACAACTAAATGTAATAAAAATGTATTTAGAGAAAAAATTCAATAGAATGAGCAGTATGCTAGAAATTTGGGTGAGGTTCTTTTTTTTTTTTTTTAAGTGCAGTCTTGGGTCCAGGGACTCTTCTATACTTGGCAAATACTCTCTCCCTGAGCTGCTTTCAGCTCCTTGATCCCTCTAATGTGTCCATAGCTCCTACGTAGTGGGTCCCTCCACTCCCAGGTATCGCCATCCCCTTTCGGGAAATCTGATGATCTAGTGAAACACACACTGGGCTTCCTCCCACAGCCTGAATCTGTACCCAGGTCACAAATGTGCCTTGGAAAGTTGAAGAAAGCAACTGAAATCAAGACATAAAATACGACCTCCCTGCTTCTAAATTTAATTCTTGGTGTTTTTAGGACAAAATACAGAAAGACCCCTATGATCTAATCTAGAAAGTGCTTTGTGAGCCGGGCAGAATGGCCTTTAGAGGGCAGAATCTAGGGGTTTCTAGGAAGACCATTGTTCCGCTGAATGTGGTAACTCCAATCAAACTGTTTCCATTATTTGCTTTCATTTTATATGTATGAATGTTTTGCCTGCTTGTATGCATGTGCACTGCATGGATGCCCGGTGTCTGCAGATGCCAGACACACTGGGTTGCCTCAAACTGTGTTACAGATTATTGTGAGCAGCCGTGTGGGTGCTGAGAAATGTCTGGGTCCTCTGCAAGAGCATCCAAAGCTCTTACATGATGACCCATCTCTCTATTTCCAACTTATAAAAGGCGATTCCAAATGATTTTTTTCCAAATACACTTCATACTATTTACGTACCCTTCCACATACACACTCTGTTTCATCTTCCTATTTCCCTCCCCACCCTACCCCCCTTTCCTCACCTGTCTTGTTCTAGCTCTTTCCTTGAACTCTTTCTTCCTCTCCCCCTCATGGTCCCTTCCTTCCTGGTTTCTAATGTTATTCCAAGTTACACACATGAATCTAAATCTTTGAAGAGCTGTGTGTTGATTGGCACCATTTTGTTGCTTTATGCTCAGTGTTTTCATGATGCCTTCTCTACAAACTCCCTGATCATATGTGGGGTTTTTTTTTTCCCGTAAGGGTTTTTTTTTTTCCCGTAACCTCTTGGTCATGCTTGATCTTCCCTTGGGGATTAAGTATTGCTTCCAATAGTCTCTGTAGGACTAGTCTGATGGGCATGAATGTCTTTATCCAGTTTATCGTGGAAAATTTATCTTTATCTTTCAATGACAGCAAATAGTTTTCCTGGGTAAGTTAGTCTAGTTGCCATCTGTGGTCTTTGGGGACTTGAGGTCCATTGTTCTAAGTCCTGGCTCTCAAAGTTTCCATAGACAAATCAGCTGTTACTGAGATAAGTTTACCTTTATATGTGACTTGGGACCTCTCTCTTGAATTTTTGCAACACTCTGTATATTTATCATTTAAGTATAATTATGCCCTGAGGAGGTTCTTTCCTGGCCCTGTCTATTTGATATTTTTGTGCCTCTTATATATGAATGGGCATCACCTTTCTTCATTTTAGGAAATTTTTCTCTATGATTTTAATTGAAGATCTGATCTATGCCTTTAACCTGGAATTATTCTTCTTCTATGCCCATCAAAGTTCCTGGATATTCCTTTTCTGAGTTTAAAAAAAAAAAAAGTCAGTGCCTTTGAGAAGCCCGACTCCTCTGGCTTGACTTCAAGCTCTGACATTCTGTCTTCTTCCTGATTGATTCTGTTGGTATGGATTTCCAGTAAGGATTTTTATTGAATGGCTGAATTTTTTATTTCCATCCTTGTTTCAACTTGGATTTTCTTCAATTCAATCTCAATCAATCTCAATCTTCAATTCAATCAAAGATGAGTTCGCTTTTCTTATTCTGAATGAGTGAGGTCTCAGGACAGGCAGAAGGGCAGAGCCAAGGTGCTTAAAAGCCAGAGGCAGTGTGAGTAGTTGCTTGGGCAAAGTACTGAGACAGGTGGCATGGGAGGGTGGAGCCAAAGGGACTTCCTACCAGCATTGATAGGTGCTGTTGGCTTCTGGGATTGGGTCTAGGAAAAACAACAGAGGAAAAGAAGGAAGAGGCAGAAGGGCTAATGACAATCACGACCAGTACCAGAGTGTTGCTGACTGAGTGGAGGGAGAGTGATGGGGGATAATCCTTCGATACTCTGTGAATATGTGTTGCTCTCATTGGTTAATGAAGAAGATGCTTTGGCTTATAGCAAGGTAGAATAAGGCCAGGCAGGACAGTCAAATTGAAAATACAGAGAGGAGAAGAACAGAGTCAGAGAGATACATCCCAGTTGCCAGAGGAACAAGATGTACTGGAGATCAGGTAAAGCCACAGTCATGTGACAAAATGTAGATTAATAGAAACGGGTTGATTTAAGTTGATTTAAGTTTAATTATTAATTAACCTGAGCTTTAGGTCAAACATTCTGTAATTAATATAAGCTTCTGCGTGTTATTTAATACCAGGTAGTCGGTACAACAAAACAGCTCCATCTCTGCTTACAAGGAAGCGTGATGTGAAGAGAATTAAGAGAAAAGCTGCGGGGACTAACAGACTCTAAGAATGCTGGTGGAACTGAAGCTGAGTCCTAGAAAGAGTGGCCAGGATAGGGGGAGAGACAGGAGAATGCACTATTTTGAAAAACCTCAAATCAAACACACATCCAAAGAATCTATTTCACCAGAGAACGCAGAGTCAGTAGAAGCGTGGAACACTGTGGAGCACTCAGGCATGGCGTGGCCACTGCAAACACTCAGGAAATGCGATGACGTGCAGAGGACCTGCACAAGATGGGACCAGTCAGTGTTTCATCATGAACGAATGTTTTGTGGTTGGATTTTCACTTGTTTGCTCGTTTACTTGTTTGTTTGTTTGTTTGTTTGACTCTAAAGGGAGTCCCTGTGTATTTTACACCATCTCTTTGGAGGTAATTCCAACTGAAGTTCTGTTGAGTAGCTCCCAGGTAAGCATGAGGACCTAAACAGGATCCCTGGAATACATATAAAATGAAATAAAAAATATATATAACTGAAAGTGAGAGGGGCAAAGACAGAAGGATGCTTGGAGATTTTTATCTAGTCATCCAAATCTGCAAGCATCAGGTTCAGTAAGACAGCCTGTCTCAAAACATAAGGTAGCAGTGGGGAGAGGTGGCTTTGCAGCTAAGAGTTCTCTCTGTTCTTCCAGAAGTCACTAGCCTGTTCCCAGCACTCACAGCAGGCAGCTCACAACCATCTGTAGTTGTAGCTCAAAGGTATGTGACATTGTCTTCTGGTCTATGTGGATGCTTGAACACATATGCCCATACTCTCACTCCAGAGGGCTTGAACACACACACACACACACACACACACACACACACACACAAAATAAACAAATAAAATAAATGTTTAAAAGAAATAGGGTGGAGAGTGATTGAAGAAGACACTTGACCACTTGACACTGACCTCTGGTCTCCACATACATACATACATACATGTGCACATACATATATGTACACATACACAACACACAAAATCGAGAGCACCCAAATCCCCCTACACAGCCATGAATTATTTCACATACAACGTCCTCTGTTTACTGAACCCCATTTGAAACCTACTATGTGTTCAAAGAGCTTGTTAGGTTTTTTAATTTCTGTTCCGTAGGGATATCAAAGCATGGCGCTTCTTCGCTGAAGACATTGTGCCTGATGAGGTTAGGAAGTCCTGGGTCACTACAGATAATAGAAAGAAGAAAAATATCAACTGTTAAGCCAGGATTTATTTCAGTAAGGCTTTGTAGACTAGAGATAAACAATCGAATCATTGATTATTCCCTAGATGGCATAAATTCTCTTGTGAAGCCAGCTGTTGCAAAGTCAAAGAATGCTTTGAGAAAAGGGGATTATGTACAGGCTGAGAGAGTGACAAACGCTGTCCCAGGTCCCCACCTGAGCCATAGACCCACTGTTCTGTAAAACGCTATGCATTTCTGTACTTAAGGAGTCACCCAGCCTGAGCCCCTGAGATTAGAATGGAACCCATCAGCTTGTTTCCTCCACTGCCCTCCACTGACACTTCCAAACCTTCTTTCATGAGGAAAAGGATGTGGTTCTCCTTGGATCACTTCTCAGCAGTTCTCAATCATTCTAAATTAGTGCTCAGAATCTCATGGTATAGTGTATACAGCACAAATACACACACAAACTCACATACATACACACATATACATCATAAACATACACACTCAGATACCAATATGTACATACACACACTCTGATACCAATATGTACACACACACACACACACACATAATTCACCCACAATCTCTGCACTGATTTCCATAGTGACTGAGATCACTCACATTTTCTCTCAAAGAGCAGAAAAGTTCCTTTCTCTCCACATCCTCATCAGAATTCTGAGTTTTATATTTCTTGATGATAACCATTCAGGATGAAAGGAAATGGAATCTGAATGTAGATTTGATTTTCATTTCTTTGCTAGCAAAAGTATTAATTTTTTTTCAAATACACTTGCAAGAATGGATAAAATTTCAGATCATATTATGCAAAATAAGCCAGATTCAGAAAGATAATCATTGAGTTTTCCTCTCTCTCTCTCTCTCTCTCTCTCTCTCTCTCTCTCTCTCTCTGTGTGTGTGTGTGTGTGTGTGTGTGTGTGTGTGTCTGAGAGAGGGGGGGGGGGAGGGAGGGAGAGAGAGAGAGAATTTGAAAGTAGAGGTAGCTAGAGGATCACTGAAAGGAGGAGAGAGATGTGGGAGGAGGGCAATGGAGGGGAGTAGAGGGAAGAATAAGATCAGATACATCATATGCATATGTGGAACCCATAAACGTGATTAATGTGAAATTAATGAAACTCACTGAATAATTAATGTGTGGTAATTTTTTAAAAAAACTCCAGCAACCTGGGTTATACATATAAGGGACAATTTTACTAATCAGCAATTAGAAAGTAATAGAAAATATTTCGAGACTTGATTCCCAAATCAAGGCTTCAAACTTCCTCTCGATATCTGATAAGTTCTGCTATAACAACTGGCCCCATTGTTTTATTCTGGATCATCAGAATGATACTTTGGAGCTAGCCGGGCAGGCGGCTGGGGTGTTGGGGACGCAGCCTCGCCGCCGCCCTTATTACTTCATATGGCGCCCACGCCGCCGCCCTTATTACTTCACTTTGGTAAGTTCCTCATCAGACTCCTTAACATGACCTATTAAATACAACTTTTCATTATGGTTAGGGAAAAAAAAAGAAGAAGAGAGGATAGGAGGGATAGAAGGGGGAGGGTGGAGGAGGAAGAATGGAGAGAGAGGGAGAGGAGGGTGGAGGGATAGAGGGAGGGAGAAAAGGGAGTGAGGAAGGGAGGGAGAGGAAGTAGGGAACTCTTTCTAAAATGTAAATTAAAACAAAGAATAGCTGAATAAATAAAGCCAGAGGCAGGGAAATGAAATCCATTTCTCAGTTCTTTCTTCATGAAAGGGAAAGAGGAAGTTTCATGCATTGACTATATCCTGCAGGAAGCCAGCCAAGAGACAAAATACCAAAGGAGAATAAAATGCTGTCTTCGCTTGAAATTTTTTTGACTGGAATCTTTAATGTATTCTTGATTTGTTTATTTTATTTTTAAGTATATAAGCATTTGCCTGAATGTATACATGTGATCATATATGCACCTCATGCTCACAGAGGTCAGAAGGGGGCTTTGGATCCCCTTTAACTAGAGTTCGGTATGGTTGTAACCCACCATGTGGTGCTGGGACCCAGACCTGGACCCTCTGCCAGGACAGCAAGTGCTCTCAACTGCTGAGCCATGTCTCCAGCCTCTGAGTTTTATTTTACGTTTATTATTCATCTTGTGTTGGGACATGCATCCTGGTAAGCACACAGAGGTCAGAGGACAACTTGGGGATGTCAGGTCTCTCCATTATCACGTGGGTTCTGGGGCTTGAACCAAGGGCATCAGATTCCATAGCAAACACCCTTACTTCCCTCGCTGAGCCATCTTGCCAGCCCCCAAACTGGGATCTTCTAGTGACCCAGATACAGCATAATCAATTGAGCATGGAGCCTGGATTGAAATGAGAAACTTTACTTCATATATTCTTTAGAGGAACTGGCTAGGCTTAGAAGATGACAGAGAAACTAATCGCTGAGTGACAGGCGCTTATCAATGCCATATCAAAGGTCGGCTAATAGGATCTTGGAATGAAAATTGAGCTTAAAGGTGGTTTAGCTGAAGACCATAAGAACCTCTTCCGGGAAGACTCTAATCCCCACAGGACAGAAGAGAGTGACCGCAGTGAATAAAACATGACCCACAATTCAGGGCAAGGATCTCAGGCAGCCCCTGAGGAGTCACCAAAGCTGTGATTCCATATTAATTGATACAAGCATTCTGTTTTCCAGATGACCTCACACCTAATTGAACAAGCAGACACGCTTAGCCCATGCCATCATGCTTACTGCAAGCATTAGCCTCATTCAGCAGCCGAGCCTTTTTACCAGCAGCGTGGGTTGGTTGAAAGAGCGCTGGAATCTGATGGGCCCAAGACTGGTCAGAGAAAAACCACCCCGTGAATTTAATCATCTTTAAAACAGTGGCAAAGAAATAGCATCTATCTCAAAGTGTAGTAAGCCAGTGCATTAAAAATACAGTATATATACAGTACCAGCATCCCGTGAACATATGTAAACAACATTGTTATCATCTGTATTTTCTGAAGCCTTTTCTCTCCAGACTGATTCAAGGAAAATTAGCTGTGCTCATGTTTCGAAAGTGCTTTCTATTTCTCACGGCATTCAGTGAGGGTGATATGATTATTCATATTTGAAAGCTGAACCAATCAAAACTCAAGTAAATGTGCTATTATTCCCTTCAACCATTGGCTAAAACCTTAGGTTTTGACTTGGGCTCAGATCTTGCAGTATTATTTCGTGCAAGAAATTACAGCCCTTGTTCTGACAAACTAGCCTCCCAGGCAGCAAGACAGAATCTGCCACATTTGCCAAAGTCTGTGACCTAAGCCACAACGGCCAATGTCAAAAAAACAAGGAATCAGCTTTGGGACTGTACCCCCACCTTGCCATCAGCTCTCACTGGTCTTATTTAAAAAAAAAAAAAATCATGCTCAAAACTGAGGAAGTTAAGGCTGAACCTTGCTTTCTTCTGTCCATTGCTGTCAGCATTCTTTTGCTCTTCACCTTCTGGATTTTTCTCAGGCTATAAATCAGAACCAGAAGACAACAGAAGGCAAAGCAGGGTGTAAAGAGCGGAGTGAACGAGAAATAGTGCTGGCAGCCGTGAACAAAGAGAAATCAGATCGCAGATACAAGGCGCAGGCCTAAGCAGCTGGAGGGGCACACGCAGCCAAGGAAACAATGATCGAAAGCAGTGGTTCTCAGCCTTCCTAATGCTATGACCCTTTAATACAGCTCCTCATGCTGTGGTGATCCCCCAACTTATAAACTTATTTGCGTTGCCACTTCATAGCCATAATTTTGTTACTGTTATGAATCATAAATATCTGTTATGGAGGTTCTCTGATATGCGACCTCTGTGAAAGGGTTGTCTGATCCCCCAAAGGGGTCGTGACTCATGGGTTGAGAAGCACTGATCTGAAGAGATGCCAACATACAAATTGGAGGCAGAAAGATTGGGCTCATCTCTCCCCCCCACCACCACTTCTTGCTATGCACCTGTGAGGAATTTATCAACATTGTCTCGGCCTCAGTTTCCTTTCCTGTAGTCAGTGCAATTAATAGTATCTCCTTGGAAAATGTTAAATGATATGAAACTTTATTGTGCGATAACAACTCTGCTTCAATTTGGGAAAAAATACATTTATTTTACTTTATTTTTCTCTTTGAAGTTCATGTATATTCTCTTGAACACTTTTTTTGGCCCAAGGTGCACTATCCCTCCCCTCAGAACATTCCTAAACTGACATTTCCTTTGTTCCTCTGTCCTTCTAAGCCCTTTTACTCTGTAGTGTAGTACACATATCTCCCAACTACACATGTTTGCTCAATTACCATTTTATCTATATACAATGTGTTTAGTGTGACTTCTGAGTGAACATCTTATATTTTTATCTGAATAATATTATATTCATTTTCTGAAACAGACAAAATGTCATGGATCAGGTGTATTAAACAGAGTAAACTTATTTCTTCCTAGTTAGTTCTGTCGACTAAAGAAATCCAAGATCCAAAATTGGTGATGTGGTTCTCTTCCAAGGCTTCTGTCCTTAATTTTTAGATGGTTGTTTAGTTGTTTGGTTGGTTGGTTTATTGATACAGGAGCTCATGTACCCTAGGCTGGACTCAAACCCACTATGTAGCGAAAGGTGACCTTAAACTTTTGATTCTCTTGCCTCTACCTCCCAAGTGCTGGTAATACAGGTTTACATCACCAGCCCTAGAGAGCTACACTATATGAATGGGGGGAAGGTTGCAATTCATCTTAAAAACAAGGCTTGTTCTACAGTGAAGGGAGGATATTGCAGTCATGGTGCCCATTGAGCCACATACCATACCCTGGACCATCAAGGATCCCTTTATATCTTTGGCCCCAAAAGCTTGGCATATAACTTATTCTATGAGACTTTAGCAAGCATGATTCCTGAAAAGGTTTAATAATATCTTCTTCACTGGAGTTTCTTTTTCTTGGTGTTGGCATGTTGTCCAGCATTACATGAGAAAACCTAAGCTAACCTGCCAGTTGCTATATAGTCAGGAGGTCCTCCAGGACCTGAGGAGCCAATGTCAATGATTACTTTTTGTGGATGAAGCCATTTTAGACAGTGGAGACAGCTGGCACGCTGTCAATCAACTTTAGGATCATTGTGTGAGGCCAGGAAAAAGCTAGCAGAATTACCTGGCTTGGGCTAGCCCAAAATGTTGAGGTAGTCAGCCGGTAAGTTTGGGGTGCTTTGTTAGCAGCAGTTGGCATGACGAAGCTGTGGATCTCATCTTTGTTTGTTCAATCTAACACTGTGTACTTGAGAAATTTCTATTTGTATCTCTTTTCGCTCCTTCTGGCTACTGGGTGGCATCCTGTCATCTGCACATGGCGCGTTTTACTTACCCATTCTTCTAGGAATGAGCAGTTGGGTTGCCTCCAGGATTTCCCTCTGCAAACACACTCATGTACGGATCTTTATCTGCCTGCACGAGTGTTTCTCTGGAAACGCTTTTTAGAAATTGCAGGCTGCCGGGTAGCCATACACTTAATTGTGCTACATGTTATCGAATTGGTCTTTAGAATCATTATAGCAATTTGCACTCCTTCTAGAAAGAAGGAAGTCTGGCTGGAGCAGGCCTCACTTTCTTATGGTCATTAGCTTTAGAACTGCAAGAGACAGTACAGGGTGCCCACCTAGGACAAAAGGAGGGGGCCTAAAGGCTAGGGATAAAGTTCAGTTGTTAAAATATTTGCCATATAAGCTTGAGAGCCTGAGTTCAAACCATAAAATCCATCTTAAAGAGCTAGTCACAATGCCAAACACCTGCAATCCTGGAAAGGCAGACAAGTGGGTTCCTAGGGCTCACTGGCCAGCCAGTCTAGCATCGTTGACATATCCAAGGACATGAGACACTAATAAAATAAGGTGAATGGCTGGTGAGGAATGACATTTGGTGTAGCTATCTAGCACTAGCACACGCACACACACACATGCATGCACACATAAGCACACACACACATGGGCACATGGACCAGCACACAGCAGAGAAAGGTAGTCCAGAAATCAAGATCTAGCTAGTGACAGGCCCTTCTTAGCATGTGTCCTTCTACGTCCTCTCTGCTACATTACATGCAATTGATATGCTTTTATTTTTTTTGCTTCACCTGTTATAACTGTTAAATTAAATTTTCTGTTTTCCATTTGCAGTTTGAAATTTTAATTGTGCTTTTTCGATATTTTCATTTTTTTCTATCATAAGCCATCTAAAAGAATAACCACAATTTACTGATGGTCGATAACTGTGTGAAAAAAAAATAATTGTAACAGTTACCAATGTGTTTGAAAATAAAAAAATAAAAAGCAGTTCTGATAAGACCAGAAAATAACTACAATGTTAAGAGAAAAGCATATTAGGATGCACAACATTATTACATGGTGCATAAATCCCAAATGTGTTCCATGAATCTGTTTTCCAATGGTAATGGCTTAGACTCCGATGCATGGCTGTGAAGAACAAGAAGGGGGAAGTTCCAGCCCAGGGCATCCCTGAGACCAAGAGCATTAAGACTGGGGCATACACTATAAACTACCTGTTATCCTCCTATTCTCAGGCACACCTCACCCAAAATGGGCCCGAAATAAGACTGTAAGGGCCTCTGTAGGAAACCCAGAAAGCACATTGATCCTTGAACTAAGGGGAATCTGGTCAAATAATTTTCCAGGGCAGTGACAAGTTGGTTATCAAAGGTAACCAGGCGCACTTGGAGAGAAAGCAGAAGCAGGGAGCAGACAGCTCAATTATAAACTAACATAAAATGACCGAGATTGTTACAGTTACATAGATAAGAGGTGGAGATTTTCAGTGGTTGTAGGAAACTAAAAGAAGCGTGCTATCATAGATTTGAAGAAGAAGAAAAACAATCAGAACTTCTGGGTATAAAATACAAATAAGAAGACATAAGAGCTAAGAGCTCAGAGGTTACACTGGACAGTAAATTTGACTGAGCGGAAAAGAAATTAGAAAAGAAAATAGCATTCCCCAGACACAACACAAAGACAGGTAAGCATAAACTGAACAGCCAATGGAGAAGAGCGAGAACAGAACAGAGGCGGGGCTTAAAGGAATAATGTCTGAGATTTCGAGACTTGATGTATTAAGTCAACCTACACAGGTTTAGAAAATCCATCAAGACAAATAAAAAGAATTTTGGGTGTGGAAAGGGATGTGTGTGTGTGTCTGTATATGTGTGCGTGTGTATGCATGTGTGTGTGTATGTGTGTGTGTGCCTGTGTGCATGCATATATATGCACACGTACACACTTAAATGGTGGGGAGAGGTGTAACATGGCCAAACTGAGACAGTCGAACTAGTTAGCCAAAAGAAATTGATAAAAAGGCATAGAGCCAGATCACCCTCCATAGGGATAGCCAACTGATGATGGATTTCTGTACCAGCAAGAAAAGCCAACGTAGAACACTGCTGTCCTCTGGCAGCTGAAAGAAACTTCAAGGCCGCCAAAATTTCTAGACCTGACAAGAGTATGTGTCAGGAACGAGAGACAAAGTAAAAACTCTTCACACTAACTACAGTTGAGATTCATAACCAAGAAGTTCTCACTGGAGGAAATGCTAAAAGATACATTTCAAATGAAATTACAAGGTGAGATTTAAGAACGAATGGGGAATAAAGAAAGCTACACGCATAGTTATATGTAATCTAAAGAGCATGCAATAACGTATACATGTGAATAGGTGAACACGCACATACACAGAGAATTAAAGTGCCATTTAACAAAAAATGGAAGGGATGACTGCAGTTCAAGTGTTCTGAGGTTTATCGGTATGTAAGTTGAAGAATTTTATTGAATTTTGATTTTTAGTGTTAGGTTTGCATGCCATCATTGTTGTAATAACTACTAATATGAACAGAAAAAAACAATATACTGGAAAATGTCTTGACCAAGTTAAGAATTATAGCATCTCTACATATGTCAACAAGAACTGAACAATTACATAAATGGATAGCAAGATGGTGCCAGCCAAGTTTCTCATTACTGGAGTGGGAAATTCAGGATAAACAGACAAGATGACTACAGTGATCTATGTAGTAATAACTTGAAGCTGTAGACATCAATAAAAGCTCATGCCATTTTTAATATAGGCATAACCACCATGCCCATGGATAGGTGCATGACAGTTAATAAACACAAACATATTTCTTTTTTCTGTTAGCCTAGGTCACAACTTAGAGACCAAATCTTGGTTTCTGAACTCATTCTCCAGCCAAAGAACCAGGGCTCCCAATTGGCAGACTTTAGGATTAAGGTAGAAATACGCAAGATGAATACAGAGTATTCTGTAATGCCAGAAAGAAGAATTTTTTTCATTTTTTTTCTGCAATGAAAAGGTTGTTTACAATGTGAGAGAAATAAATTCTACTCTTCAAAGAAAGAGATAATACATTCAAGAAGAGCCTTTCTCTTTATACTGAGTTTTCTGTTCTGCTAGAAATCGACCAGAAGTATACCAATTATAACTGCACAGTTCCTGAAAAGAAATCAGAAAGACCATATCTTACAGTTTTTCATAAGTAATCTGCTGCTTCAAAATCATTTTCATAATTCCCAGTCTGAAAAAAAAAACACAACAAAAATCTATGACTTTGGAGGAGACAAAAAGACCCCCAGAAAAGATGGAAAAAGATCCATTTAGGAGCTATCAAGCCTCTGGCCTTGTGCTTCCACGTGTGACATCAAATACCAGAGGAGAAATTACATGGGAAGCATACATCAGCCTCAGTCACCTCTTAGGGACGCATTCGAAGGGCACTCCCTGAAGTGTGGATCCTCAGGGAGAGGCAATACCAAAGAGAATTTGTTTGGTTACCTGTGACCTTCCGAAGGTCACATAGGCCTCCCTGGGCCTCAGTGTCCTGGTGTCCTCATTTGCAAAATCGGGGTTTGGAAGGCCAACCTCCAAGGACCCATCTAGCATTAAAATCCTGTGCCTGATGGCTATTTAATATACAGGACAGATCTGATAATAAAATCAATGGTGAAAATAATAACTTGGATGCTCTTAACATTTTAATCTGTAAAAATGCTTTTCAATTGATGTGCATTTTGTCTCTGGCAAGTTCTATTTTAAGTAAGAACATAAACGTCATACCTATTATGAAAGTGAGAACAATGAGATAAAGGGGCACTGGCAGGAAGCAATAGGAAGTGCACTTCTGAAATCCTTCTGAAAGCCTAGAGACTGGCTGGTATTCGGTAGCTATGTACTTTAACCATTTTCATGTTTGAGGGTTTAGTTGTGTTTCTGTTATCTGCAAAAGGAACACGTGGAGTTAAACTGGATGATTTCTATGATTCATTTCTTTTATGCCTACCATAGATTCACCCTCTGGTAAGTAGGGGTGCTTCACCAAAATTAAGTTCTCTTGATTATGGAAAGGCCCAGTCGATGGTCCCCTTGAGCAGTTCAGAAACCTTAGAAGTATGTGTATATGGCTCAGATATCGTTCACTTAGATATCACCCACCAACACACACACACACACACACACACACACACACACACACACACACTCACTCACCAACCAACACAGTGCAGATTCTCCTATAACTAAATTCAGTTCTGCTTCCAACTTATAGTAAGGGATAGTGAAGACCATTCCAACACAGGTTCAGAGATCTCTAAATAAAGGACACTGCACAGATAGGAGAGCCAATCATGCACTTATGAGCTCACAGTGGTTGTAGCTGTCTATGCAAGACCTGCAAAGATCAAGTCATTCAACAATCTGGCAGGAATGAGAGAGGGGCTCACTAGGTCCCACCTTTAACTTTAAGATCGACTATTGAAAGTCGATAGCCCCTGGGGAGGAGGAGAGACAGGTTTCCTTTTTTCCCACAAAAATATTTTTTCCTTCTATTGAATATGGATTATTTTCTCATATAATATATCCTGATTATAATTCCCCTTCGCATTTTTGCTCCCAGTTTCTCCCACCTCCACTCCCCTCCTGATCCACTCAGTTTCTGTCTCTCAGTAGAAACATGCAGACTTCCAAGAGACAACAACCAAACATAACAAAATAAAATACAGTAAGATAAAGCAAGCACTAGCATATTGAAGTCAGACATGGCAACCCAACAGGAGGAAAAGAGTCCCAAGAGCAGGCAAGAGTCAAAGACCCATTTATTCTCAAAGTAAGAAGTTCTATAAAAACACTAAGCTAATAGCTATAATACGTAAGCAGAGGACCTGGTGCAGACCCATGGAGGCCCTGTGCTTGCTGCTCCAGTCTCTATGAACTCATATATGCCTTGCTTAGTTGATTCAGAGGGCTTTGTTCTCCTGGTGTCCTCCATCCCCTCTGGCTCTTACTATCACTCCACCTCCTCTTTCCTGGGATTCCCCTGAGCTCTAAAGGGAGGGATTTGATTGAGACCTTCCATTTAGAATTTTTCTGATGTGTTCTTAGATTCGGTTTATGAGTATTTTATTGAGTATTTCTGCACCTATGTTCATAAGGGAATTTGGTCTGTAATTCTCATTCTTTGTTGAAACTTTGTGTGGTTTGGGTATTAGGGTAACTGTGGGCCCATAAAATGAATTGAGCGGTGTTCCTTCTGTTTCTATTTTGTGAAATAATTTGAGGAGTATTGCTGTTAACTCTTCATTAAAAGTTTGGTAGAATTCTGTGCTAAAACCATCCAACCCTGTCTTTTTAAGAGTTGGGAGACTTTTAGTGACTGTTTCTGTTGCACTAGGAGTTACGGGTCTATTAAAATGGCATATCTGATCCTGATTTAACTTTCGAAAGTGGTGTCTATTAAGAAATTTGTCCATTTCTTTTAGATTTTCCAACTTGGTGGAGTCCAGATTATTAAACTATTTCCTCACGACTCTACAGATTTTGTTGGTGTCTCTTGTTCTGTCTCCCTTTACATTTCTGATTTAGTTCATTTCTATATCCTCTCTGCTTTTGAATTAGTTTGGGTAAGGGGTTGGCCATCTTGTTGATCTTCTCCAAGAACCAACTCTTTGTTTCTAATTTATTGATTTCAGCCCTCAGTTCAATTTATCTCTTGCCATCTAATCCTCTGGGGTGTGCTTACTTCTTTTTGTTCTAGAGCTTTCAGGTGTGCTGTTAAGTTGCTATTATGAGACTTCTCCAATTGCTTTTAATGTAGGCACTTAATTATGAACATTCCCCTTAGGTCTGCTTTCATTGTACCCCATAAGTTTGGTTATGTTGTATATTCGTTTTCCTTGAATTCTAGCAAGTATTTTTTTTCTTTATTTCTGTCTGAGAGTCAGGTTTCTTTATAGGTGTGGCCTGCTTGCTTGGCCATGCTCCAGGAGATGGCCTCACACCCCTGCATATATGGACTACACTAACTGAGTTCGACAAATTTCAAAACAAAACAAAAGACATGAAGTTGGGAGGCAGTCGTGAGGTTGGGTCTGGGAGGAATCACAGAGAAAGAGTGATAGGGTGAAGATGACCAAAATGTGCTATGCACGTATAAAATTTTCTGCAAATGAATATGATTACATGACGAGAAACACTGCATGTATATAGGGTCTTTCTAGCCAGCAGGGTCACTTTCTCCCAGTATTTCATATAGTGGTGCATTGAAAACAAGGTGGCATTCCTGGTGACTTGTGATGGATCCACAGCAGTTGCCACTGTATATTGCTTCACCTCTGCCTCAGGCAGGATACCTCAGAGGACGCTGTTGCTGTGAATCCAGAGACCACACTTTGGTATGTCACTACTCTGAAGGACACATTGCTCAAATACAGGCTGAATTAAGAGTCAGCAGGATTTCCCAGTGGAACAAAATCAGAAGCCAATCCTTGCTGGATCTGTCCTCTGGTACCATCCTGAGAAAGTTTGTCCTCTTATATCTGACTCCCCTCTGAATTTTCTTGTTTCTCACTATCTTTTTATAGTTACTTCTAAACAGACTACCACAAAAAGTTATTGGGAACATTTAAAATAATTTTCTCTGATAGTGAAACAGTAGTAACTGTCTATGTTAATATATACTTTCTATGAAATTAGTTTATGTGGTCATTAAACTTCCTATAAATGCAAGGACATTATATCACATTGTGTAATGTGTTATTAGTTGACATAATTAATTTAAGTACATCTCTCCCCAACAACTCCATTTCTTTAATATAAGGTCCACAACTTATTATGTCTTGACCTTGGACAGTTTTTCAAACTCTTTGGGCAAGTTTACATGTTCAGTTTTCTCATGTGATAGTTTTGAGAACTGGAAGAGTAGACACACATATGCACACACAGGGAGTGAGAGGGGAGATGGAGAGAGAGAGAGAGAGAGAGAGAGAGAGAGAGAGAGAGAGATAGCTCAAATGTGTTCATCCTTTATGTGCTTATGAAAAGATCAATGTAAATAGATATTTTTCAGTGAATGGTTGTCTGAGGAAAGAATTGATTTCTCTAAGTAACTAAATTCAATTAATAGAAGCTAACAGCTCATAGATTAAATATCTACAACAACTTACTTCCTGCAAAATTGAATTGACTTGAGGATAGAGAGAAGGTTCTATGGTTAAGAGAACTGCCTGCTCTTCCAGAGGACCAGGGTTCCATCCCCAGCATCCCCACCCAGACCAAAGTTATCTATAAAACCAGACCCAGGGACTCCGAGGGTACCAGAAATGCACACGGTGTGCAGACACACATGAAAACAAAACAAACAGATACATACAATTAATTAATTAATTCAAATGAATTGACTTAACTTACTGGAAGTAACAAAATCAATGTTTGCTTAGGAAATGGCTTCTAACTATATGAACACATTTCTTACTTTTCATGTCTATTTTTCATCTTCAGAACCCATGGCTTTCCTCCAATGCCTTCCTGTCATATCCAGTCCCTTCATCCAGACTGATGTAATGCAAGCCCTGTTAGTTAGGCCACTATCCATGGCAGGCCAATCAAAGTGCTGTCATGACAGTCTTGGACCTCGATCCAGAAAATCAGCCTTTAAATGCTTACTGTTTGATTGGGAGCTCAGGGCATATTTATAGTCCTATCTTCTGTGGCATGGATTGCACATGAAATAAATCATACACATAGATATGAGAAGAAAGTAGTCAGTATGTGGGGAGAATGGCAGATAAAAGAAATACAGTCAACCCTGAGAGCTAAGTTCTTGACCTAGAGGGTCCTGAGACTTGGTCGTATTTGTGTTCTTGGATTTTATGATACATATCAGAACCATAAATGAACATATGACATATAATTTACTAGTGTTATTTTCTTCTGCTTGTACCTAAGTGATGCTAAACAATACCATGTCCAATGATTAACTACTGAAGGGTCATCATTCACTTAGGTGTAACTGCAGCTAAGCTCAGAACCCTCTAACGAAACGTCAACTTTAAAAACGACAAATGAAAATCACCAACCTTTATACTATTTATTAAGAAATAATAATTTAAAAATGTTCAGTTCTCAGAAAGAAAGGAAACTCTTGAAGAGGTCAAAGGCTGAATCATAGGGAACACCGGGCCGGGCGGCGGAAGGCGGCCGGAGGACGCCCAGCGCAGCCGGCGGGGACCAACTGGGACAGGCTGGAACCGCTGGGACCTAAGCGGCAGCAGAGGACACAGGCTGCTGGTGGCGGGAACCATCCCAGCAGTAGAAGCAGGCTGCAGGGACCGCGTGAAACACGAAACACCGAGAACAGATCGCCCCACTACAATTAAACCAAAGAGGTAGGCATTCGGTTGGGGAGGTCCCTGGCAAAGGAGGAGCCGGGTCCTATTCTTGAAGACCCTTCTGAGGGGTGAGAGGGATCTTGGCCCCCCGGCAGGAACCAGGAAACAGAGCAAGGGCATTTTGTAAGAGGAGCCCCTGGCCAGCAGGGAAACCTGAACCAGTTTTAACAGACCCCTTAGATAGCATCGATAGGAGAAGATGGGCAGGCGTCAAGGAAAGAATTCACCCAATAATCTGAAAAACAACATGAAAACACCAGAACCCAATGATCTTACAACAGAAGGTCTCCAACAGCCTAACACAGAAGAAGTGGAAAAAATTGACTTTTTGAAAGCAGTAGAGTCCCTTAAACAACATGTGAAAAATGCCCTTATAGAAATGGATGAGAAGTATAACCAAAATTTGAAGAAATGAGTAAATACGTACATAATACCCTGGGAAACCAAGAAAGAACGATCAAACAGGTAATGGAAACAGTTCAAGAATTGAAAACTGAAATGGAAGCAAGGAAGAAAACACAAACTGAGGACCAGCTGGATATGGAAAATCTAGGTCAACGAGCACAGCCTACAGAAACAAGCATAATCAATAGAATACAAGAAATAGAAGAAAGAATCTCAGATTCTGAGGACACCATAGAGAAAATAAACGCTCTGATCAAAGAAAACTGCAAAGCCAACAAATTCTCATCACAAAACATTCAGGAATTATGGGACACAATAAAAAGACCAAATATAAGAATAATAGGAATAGAAGAAGGAGAAGAGTCACAGCTCAAAGGCCCAGAAAATATTTTGAACAAAATTATGGAAGAAAACTTTCCCAACTTAAAGAAAGATATTTCTTTGAATATTCAAGAAGCATACAGAACACCAAACAGACTGGATCAAAGGAAAACATCCCCTCGCCATATAATAATCAAAACACAAAATATACAGGTTAAAGAAAGAATACTAAGAGCTGCAAAGGAAAAAGGCCAAGTAACTTATAAAGGTAAACCGATCAGACTTACACCTGATTTCTCTATGGAAACAATGAAAGCCAGAAGGTCCTGGATAGAAGTACTGCAGAAGCTAAGAGACCATGGATGCAAGCCCAGACTACTATACCCTGCCAAGCTTTCGTTCACTATAAATGGAGAAACCAAGACATTCCAGGATAAGAACAAATTTAAACAATACGTAGCCACGAATCCAGCCCTACAGAAAGTAATAGAAGGAAAACCGCAACCCAAGGAATCCAACATTGCCAACACTGCCTACAATAACTCAGGCATCTAGCGACCCTTCACTAGCACAACTCAAAGAAGGGAGACACACAAATTCTACTTCCAAAAACAATAAGAATATCTGGCATGAACAACCACTGGTCATTAATATCACTTAATATTAATGGTCTCAATTCACCTATAAAAAGGCACAGGCTAAGAGATTGGATACGAAAACAGGATCCAACATTCTGCTGTTTGCAAGAAACACATCTCAACCACAAAGACAGGCATCTACTCAGAGTAAAGGGTTGGGAAAGGTCTTGAAAGGTCTTTCAAGCAAATGGTCCTAAGAAAAAAGCAGGTGTGGCCATATTAATTTCTAACAAAACTGACTTCAAACTAAAATCAATCAGAAGAGATCGAGATGGACACTTTATACTCATAACAGGAACAATTTGTCAGGATGATGTCTCAATCCTGAATATTTACGCCCCTAATATAAAAGCACCCATGTATGTAAAAGAAATATTACTAAAACTCAAGGCAGATATCAAACCACACACACTAGTAGTAGGAGACTTCAATACACCTCTCTCAGCAATGGACAGGTCAATCAGACAGAAACCTAATAGAGAAGTAAGAGAACTACTGGAGGTAATGAAGCAAATGGACTTAACAGACATCTATAGAACATTCCACCCAAATAGGAAAGAATATACCTTCTTCTCTGCAGCCCATGGAACCTTCTCGAAAATTGACCACATACTCGGAAACAAAGGAAACCTCCACAGATACAAAAAAATATCAGTGTCCACCTGCGTCTTATCAGATCACCACGGATTAAAGTTAGAATTCAACAACAATCCTACCTCCAGAAAGCCGACAAACTCATGGAAACTGAACAGTCAACTACTGAACCACACCTGGGTTAAGGAAGAAATCAAGAAAGAAATTCAAGTCTTCCTGGAATTCAATGAAAATAGAGAAACAACATACTCAAACTTATGGGACACTATGAAAGCAGTGCTAAGAGGAAAGTTCATAGCACTAAGTGCCCACTTAAAGAAAACAGAGAAAGCATACATCGGAGACTTAACAGCACACCTGAAAGCTTTAGAAAAAAAAAGAAGCAGACACGCCCAGGAGGAGCAGAAGACTGGAAATAATCAAACTGAGGGCGGAAATCAACAAAATAGAAACGCAGAAAACAGTCCAAAGAATCAATGAAACAAAAAGTTGGTTCTTGGAGAAAATCAACAAGATCGACAAACCCCTATCCAAACTAATTAAACAACAGAGAGAGAACACGCAAATAAATAAGATCAGAAATGAAAAGGGGGACATAACCACAGATACAGAGGAAATTCAGAGACTCATTAGATCTTACTACAAAAGCCTGTATGCCGCAAAACTAGAAAATGCAAAAGAAATGGACATGTTTTTAGATAAGTGCCACATACCAAAGCTAAACCAAAACCAGGTGAACGATCTAAATAGACCTGTTAGTCGCGAAGAACTAGAAACCATTATCAAAAATCTACCTTCCAAAAAAAGCCCAGGACCAGATGGTTTCAATGCAGAATTCTACCAGAACTTCCAAGAAGAGCTAATACCTATACTCCTTAATGTATTTCACAATATAGAAACAGAAGAGTCATTGCCAAATTCCTTTTATGAAGCTACAGTTACCCTGATACCAAAACCACACAAAGACCCAACCAAGAAAGAAAATTACAGGCCTATCTCACTCATGAATATCGAAGCAAAAATTCTCAATAAAATACTGGCAAACCGAATCCAAGAACACATTAGAAAAATTATCCATTATGATCAAGTAGGCTTCATCCCAGAGATGCAGGGCTGGTTCAACATACGCAAATCTATCAATGTAATCCAGCATATAAATCAACTGAAAGAAAAAAACCATATGATCATTTCATTAGATGCTGAAAAAGCATTTGACAAAATTCAACACCCCTTTATGATAAAAGTCTTGGAGAGATTAGGGATACAAGGGTCATACCTAAATATAATAAAAGCTATTTACAGCAAGCCGTCAGCTAACATTAAATTAAATGGAGAAAAACTCAAAGCCATCCCACTAAAATCAGGAACACGACAAGGATGTCCACTCTCTCCATACCTCTTCAATATAGTGCTTGAAGTTCTAGCAATAGCAATAAGACAACATAAGGGGATCAAGGGGATTCATATCGGAAAAGAAGAAGTTAAGCTCTCGTTATTTGCAGATGATATGATAGTATACATAAGCGACCCCAAAAACTCTACCAAAGAACTCTTACAGCTGATAAACACCTTTAGTAATGTGGCAGGATACAAGATCAACTCCAAAAAATCAGTGGCCTTCCTATACACTAAGGATAAAGAAACAGAGAGGGAAATTAGAGAAGCATCACCTTTCACGATAGCCACAAATAGCATAAAATATCTTGGGGTAACTCTGACCAAGGATGTGAAAGATCTATTTGACAAGAACTTTAAGTCTTTGAAGAAAGAAATTGAAGAGGACACCAGAAAATGGAAAGATCTTCCTTGCTCCTGGATTGGGAGGATCAACATAGTAAAAATGGCAATTCTACCAAAAGCCATCTATAGATTCAATGCAATCCCCATCAAAATCCCATCAAAATTCTTCACAGATCTGGAGAAGACAATAATCAACTTTATATGGAAAAACAAAAAACCCAGAATAGCCAAAACAATCTTATACAACAAAGGAGCGTCTGGAGGCATTACCATCCCTGACTTCAAACTCTACTACAGAGCTACAGTATTGAAAACAGCTTGGTATTGGCATAAAAACAGAGAAGTCGACCAATGGAATCGAATAGAAGACCCTGACATTAACCCACAAACCTATGAACACCTGATTTTCGATAAAGGAGCTAAAAGTATACAATGGAAAAAAGAGAGCATCTTCAATAAATTGTGCTGGCAAAACTGGATGTCAACCTGTAGAAGAATGAAAATAGATCCATATCTATCACCATGCACAAAACTCAAGTCCAAATGGATTAAAGACCTCAATATCAGTCTGAACACACTGAACCTGATAGAAGAGAAAGTGGGAAGTACTCTACAACACATGGGCACAGGAGACCACTTCTTACATAGAACCCCAGCAGCACAGACATTAAGGACCTCATTGAATAAATGGGACCTCCTGAGACTGAGAAGCTTCTGTAAAGCAAAGGACACTGTCGCTAAGACACAAAGGCAACCCACTAACTGGGAGAAGATCTTCACCAACCACGCAACTGACAAAGGTCTGATCTCCAAAATATATAAAGAACTCAAGAAACTAGACCGTAAAAGGCTAACCAACCCAATTATAAAATGGGGCATTGAGCTGAACAGAGAATTCTCAACAGAAGAACTTCAAATGGCCAAAAGACACTTAAGGTCATGCTCAACTTCCTTAGCGATCAGGGAAATGCAAATCAAGACAACTTTAAGATACCATCTTACACCTGTCAGAATGGTGAAAATCAAAAACACCAATGATAGCCTTTGTTGGAGAGGTTGTGGAGAAAGGGGTACACTCATCCATTGCTGGTGGGAATGCAAACTTGTGCAACCACTATGGAAAGCAGTATGGCGGTTTCTCAGGAAATTCGGGATCAACTTACCCCTGGACCCCGCAATACCACTCTTGGGAATATACCCAAGAGAGGCCTTATCATACAACAAAAGTGTATGCTCTACTATGTTCATAGCAGCATTGTTTGTGATAGCCAGAACCTGGAAACAACCTAGATGCCCTTCAATGGAAGAATGGATGAAGAAAGTATGGAATATATACATATTAGAGTATTACTCAGCAGTAAGAAACAAGGACTTCTTGAATTTTGCATACAAATGGATGGAAATAGAAAACACTATCCTGAGTGAGGTAAGCCAGACACAAAAAGAGGAACATGGGATGTACTCACTCATATTTGTTTTCTAGCCATAAACCAAGGACATTGAGCCTATAATTAGTGATCCTAGAGAAGCTAAATAAGGAGAACCCAAAGAAAAACATATAGGCATCCTCCTGAATATTAACCTTCAGCAAGCGATGAAAGGAGACAGAGACAGAGACCCACATTGGAGCACAGGACTGAATTCTCAAGGTCCAAATCAGGAGCAGAAGGAGAGAGAGCACGAGCAAGGAACTCAGGTCCGTGAGGGGTGCACCCACACACTGAGACAATGGGGATGTTCTACTGGGAACTCACCAAGACCAGCTGGCCTGGGTCTGGAAAAGCCTGGGATAAAACCGGACTCTCTGAACATAGCGGACAATGAGGACTACTGAGAACTCAAGAACAATGGCAATGGGTTTCTGATCCTACTGCACGTACTGGCTTTGTGGGAGCCTAGGCAGTTTGGATGCTCAACTTACTAGACCTGGATGGAGGTGGGGGGTTCCTTGGACTTCCCACAGGACAGGGAACCCTGATTGCTTTTCGGGCTGAGGGGGGGGGGACTTAATTGGGGGAGGGGGAGGGAAATGGGAGGCGGTGGCTGGGAAGAGACAGAAATCTTTAATAAATAAATAAATTAAAAAAAAAGGCTGAATCATAAAGCCCAACATCAGGATGAAGAGGCATTAATGAAGAGACAAGTAATCCCCAGAAACTCAATTAAAAAGGTGGGTGTGTTGGTACACACTTGTAATCCCAGTGCTAGAGACAAGTAAATAGGTGGGTTCCTAGTGCTCACTGGCCTGCCAGACTCATCTGCTTGGCATGTTTCAGGCTCGTGAGAGATCCTGTTTAGAAAACCAAGGTGACTGGCACCTGAGAAATACCTGAGGTCCTCTGGTTTACACACACACACACACACACACACACACACATACACACACACACACACATACACACACACACACACACACACACACGAAGAGAGAGGCATTGACATACATGTGTACCTCCACAAATACATAGACAAAGGCAAAGATGCCTTTTAGATGTTCTTGAGAAGTCTTAAGACCTACTCCCTCCATTTTTATGTAGCAAGAAGAAGATGGGCCTGGAGATGTAGACAGGGATGAAGATGCTACATGGCCCAGCCTGGAACTCTCAGGATGGTGATGCAGTTCCCTGTATGGACCCAAAGTCCAATGGCTGCTTTCTTCATTGTCCTACAGCACTGTTATATACTGCCTGAACAGACCCTTCCTAGAAGCAGTGAGTCGTAATTTGCATTTAATGGTTTCTATCTTATCCCTAAAGAAAACTTCCCCAAAACACTCAGGAAGGCTAGCCATGCTGAGCACAGTTCTGTTGAGCACTGTGACTGGTGGTGATACAGCTTTAGACTTCAGTTTGCTAGGGGAAGACAAGGCAGCCTGTCTGCCTCGGTGGGTGCACTCCGCTTCTCTGTCTCACCTGACTGAACACCTGAGCCCTATACCAGCTGGTGGGAGATGAAGCCTGAGAGCATGCTGAAGCGCCAACCCTTTCCCTCACCACGTCCTCCCAGGTTGCTTGCGGCTGTCAGTCTCATGCCTGAGAAAGGTGATTTAGGCAATGGCAGCCGCTCAGCTTCTATGATGACAAACATCCCTGTTCATTTATCCCCCCTCTGTCGATGCACTCCCTTCACAGGTCTGACCGTAATTGATTTCCTTTAACCGTCCTCTGTAAGGCGTGAAAACGCAGAATTCCCCACAGAGTAAAGAAAGAGAGGTAGATGCTCTGTGTAAAGCAAGCCTTAGATGGAAAGACACGGGAGACGCTGAGATGTCGGTGGTCGGCATTTTCTTCTAATGCAAAGACACATCAAGAGATTATTTTGATGTTTATTTCAATCAGTTTGGGGAGAAGACACGATGTGACTTTACTGATGAAGCTGATGAAGTGGGGAGAATAGGGGCAGCTTGCAAATTAGCATGCATTTAAGTAGGGGGGGGGCACAAACTACCTTTTGCCTTCCGGCATCCTATAGGGTTCTTGGGGTGGAGTGGTATAGCTCGGGGTTTTAGTGCTTGGCTCTCATGTGGGAGGCCCTATGGTCAATCCACCAGCATGGCAAGGAAGAGAGGATTAATTGCTTTAAAAATAAGACAGCGTACTTCCTCTCTTCATCTCACCTGACAGTGGTTAAGAGAGCTCACTGCGCCGGCGGTGGTGCCGCACGCCTTTAATCCCAGCACTGGGGGGATTGGGGGCGGGGGGGGGGCAGAGGCAGGTGGATCTCTGTGAGTTCAAGTTCAGCCTGATCTACAAAGCGAGTTCCAGAACAGGCTCCAAAGCTACCCAGAGAAACCCTGTCTTGAAAAACCACCCCCCAAAAAGAGTGTTCACTGCTCTTGCGGAGTATTGGGTTCAGTTCCCGGTGCCCACGTGGCATCTCACAAGTGTCTGTAATGCCAGTTCTGGGGAACCCAATATCCTCGTCTAGTTTCCGTAGCTCCTGAACTGATGTGACGCATGTGAGCTAACATGGGAGCGCACACACACAGTCGCATAAAATAGAACAAGTAGAATTATCAGAACAAGCCAAGACTGTATTAACACTCATCTGAAAGAGGGGCTGCCCTTGCTCTGTCATTCCATTTCTTACTGAGCCATTAGAACTCCGTGTGCTAACTGCAGGGAATGAGTGTGGAATAACACTCCATGGAGTCAAAAAAAAAAAAAAAAAGCAGTGGCTGATCCTGTCCAAAGGTGTGTGTGTTGGGGGGAGAGGGGGAATTGATGGGAGAAGGCAGATGCAAGTCAACCATGCAAAGGAGCCCACTGTGGAGGGAAGAGAGATAGTAGAAAATGCAGGAAAGCAGAGAAGCCGCAGGAGTTCACACAGTCCTGATGCCCAAGAGGACAGGAGAAGCAAACATGAGGAGAGGCTGGCCCAGGTTATTATATATCAAGACTCAGACAAGAAACGCCTAGGAAGCATTTTCTAAATTTTAACATGAATGTATCCCCTTTTAATGACTGATTCTTTTCTTTCTTCTTATCTAATCCCCTTAAGTGCTGCAAAGAATGCCAAATTCACCCATCACAATTTCGCAAAGTGACATCCAGAAGTCTTCAGACCCGAGCTGTAACCTGCCCTTCTGAAATCAGAGATAATCATCGTATTCCATAATAGAAATTTGAAATGATTTATTTTCCAAATGTCTGGTGCATTCTAGATGCTCAATAAATGGTAACTATTAATATGTTTTTATTGAGGATAATGTTTCCAGTGACACTATAAATTTCTGATATACAGGGGGCATTAATAAGTATGGTCACATCTCTCAGGAGTGAGGAGGGATGATTCTTCGTTAGTATTATTTCAGAAGAGTTGAAAATACTACCAGTGATTGGCCCCATATGAAATCCCAAGCTTCAGAAAAATTTCTATAGCTGTTTAGGCAAAATTGTCCTGTGATCTGAAGATGTAGAAACACACACACATGATAAAGCAACATTTTTTTTAAAGCGTATTTTACACAGAAGACTTCAAACCCAGGAAGAGAAAACACAGGCTAGGGTTTTATCTACCTTTAAGAACTTCATCATTATCACCCAGGCATTTTACACAGCAGGAGCTATGGAGGGAGGTTAGCACCGGCATCAGTAACAATAACTATAACAATGTACAGTTCAATACGCTGCAACATTCATTGTGCCGTCTCATTTTCTCCGTGTTCACTGAGGTCTTAAAATAATGAAAGCTCCACTTACATAATGCTCTCTGTCATGAACTACGCCAAGCACCTTTCCTCCTTCCTCGCCTCCCATTCCCTTCCCCCACCTACCCCTCACAGCTGCCCCCAGTCCACTCCTTCTCTGTCTCTGCTCAGATAGGGGCAGGCTTCCTATGTGTATCGACAAAGGATGGCAGATCAAGTTGGGGTAGGACTAACTAAGCTCTTCTCCTGTATTCAGGCTAGGCAAGGCAGCCCAGCGTGAGGAATATGTTTCTGGAAGCCAGCCAAAGCACTGGGGACAGGCCCCACTTCCACCACTAGAAGTCCTACAAGTAGATCAAGCTACACACCTGTCACACATATATAGATGGCCTAGGTCAGCCCCACGCAGGCTCCCTAGCTATAGGTACAGAGTCTGTGAGCCCCTTTGAGCCCCGGTTAGTTGTTTCTGTACATTTCCTTGTAATGACCTTGACACATCCCCACCACCACCCACCACCACCCCATCAACCCCTCCCACTTCCCACACACACACAACTCTGCTCAAACAATCCTTCTTCCCTCTCTTCAATGGGATTCCCCTATCTCATCAGCCACTGGATGAAGACTCTCTGATAACAATCTAATCACAGTTCAAGTTACTTAACTACTATTGTTAAGAGTTAACTGGGGTCATCCTTGTGGATAAATGAGGGCTTCTCTTGTACCAGGTTTCTACCTGACCCCTAAACACCCCCCATCAAGATGTCTCTTTCCTTACTCTTCCCCTCCACCCACCCTCCCAACCCAATCCCTCATGTTCCCATCCTTGCCTGTCCCCAGTCTACCCAGAAGATCTATTTTCTTTCTCAGAGAAATCCATGCATCCCTGTCCCCCTTTAGGGTTACTTAGCCTCTCTAAGGCTGTGGATTAAATCTGCCTAGATAGCAGCGCTCATCCACCACAGACTTCCTTGACTGGTTGGATCCTCATTAAAGTGGCTCTAAGTTCTCTTCATGTACGAGTTAAATGTTAGCAAATAGGCTCAAACAGCACAATCAGATTCACTAAGCCTCAGTTTCAGTTCTATGTCTGGCTAAAATTATTTCAGATCACAAAGTTGGGGCAGTGGGGTCGGAGCCTGGTGCAGGGCGTGACTGTCGCTGACAAGCAGACGGCCCTGTTTTCCTCCCGCGGCAGCAGTGATGCTAATATAGCACAGAGTACTATTTTGCTTTCCTCATGCACTTGTTGACTTCTCAGAGAAGAGAGGATTTATGGGTGCTTGAGAGTCCCCATGCCTCAGGACCTTCCCTGTCGTCACTCAGCAGGTGCCAATCCTCAGAAGCCAATGGACACCAGCTCAGATAATGGATGCTCAGTCTGTAGGCTTCAGAAGCTCTCCATGAAACTGTAAAACCTCACTGTGGTCCCGTGAAGTGACCAAGTAGCTCACAACCATGACGCATGAAGGAGAAAAGAATTCAGATGATGTTTTGATATGAGAAAAATTTAAATATCAAGATCCAAGATTGTTTCACTCACTTACACACGTTTGCAAAGATATCTATGAAACTCGAACTAATTGAATCCCTAATGGGAACATCTAGGCACAATGAGTAGAATTCCATTATGTACTAGTGTACTGGAGAAAAAAAGCTTTTTAAGTTGTTGTGTACCTTTTATTTTATCAATTTAATGATATCATTTAAGAATTTGAGCATCAGAGAAACATATTATCCATGATAACTTTTATAAAGGAAGGAAGTTAATAGCCAGTGCTTATATATGAAATGTTAAGGAAAGTACCTACAATAGTACAACTAGCTTGCAGGACAAAATTACAAGGTGGACAGCTCGTTCTCTCTCTCTCTCTCTCTCTCTCTCTCTTTCCTTCCTCATATGACACAAAGGAAATTGCTGACAGATGGCAACAATAAATCAAGCTATGGTCCCAGGTCTTAACTCTTTCTCCAGCAATAGGATTGCACACCCATAACCTTTTCTAACCTCCTCGTGAGAGCACACACCCCACAGGCTCCTGAGCTCAGCTAGAAGGCTTTTTGGGCTCCTAGGATATTAGCAGCTCAAAAGCCAGAAGAGGTGTGGAATGTGCTTTTGCAGGTAGACCTACAACCTCGCCCTTCTGCCTTCACTAGTCTAGTATTCGTGGGGGCGGGGCATGAATTAGATCCACCCCCTCTAAGTCAAATGCAGCTAATCCTATCCCCAACGCCCATCCCACATTCCCCCAGTCTCATGCTGTCCCACAGACCTGTGAGCTGAACTAAATATTAGCGTGTTTGGGGAGCTAACTTCTGTTTTTAATTGACACATAGTTTACTGGGAACAATGCCATCTTTCATCTACAAAACTATTGTGTAATGAGAAAATCATGGTAACTGACAAATCAACTCAAATATTTATCACTCTTTGTGAAAGAATCACAAAGCCCTCTCTTCTAGCTGTTTTGAAAGCACGGTGCACAGTTGCTGGCTGCAGTCAGCCTAGCCTACCACGTAACGGAACTTCAGAACTTAGCTGGTCTACTTGACTTTGTTCTCTGTGGGCAACCTCTCTCTCCATGCTCCCTCAAGCCTAGCAACTACTCTCTACCCCCTTTGTCTTAGGTTTCTATTCTTAAGATGAATCAACACGATCCAAGCAAGCTGGGGAACCAAGGGTTTACTTGGCTTACACTTCTAAAGCACAGCCCATCGCTGAGGGGAGTCAAAGCAGGAAATCAAGCAGAACTGGAACCTGGAGGCAGGAACTAATGTAGAGGCCATGAAGAAAGTTGCTTACTTCCTTGTTCCTCATGACTTGCTCAGTTTTCTTTCTTAGACAGTTCAGAACCAGGGGTGACATTGTTCCCAAAGGGCTGGGTCCTCCCACATCAATCATTAATCAAGACAATTCCCCACAGATTTGCCTATAGACCAATCTTATAAAGCAGTGGTTCAGAACCTTCCGAGTGATGCTCCCCATTAATACAGTTTCTCATGTTGTCGTGACCCCAAACCATAAAATTATTTTCATTGCTACTTCATAAATGTGATCTGTCTAATGTTATGAATCATAATATAAATATCTGTGTTTTCCAATGGCCTTAGGTGACCCCTGGGAAAGGTTGAGACCCACAGGTTGAGAACTACTGTTATGGAAGTATTTTCTCAACTAATGTTCTCTCTTCTCAGATGTTATAGTTATGCCAATGCCAAGTTGAAAAGGGAACTCTTAAGCATGCCCTATTTTTACGAGATCAACTAAATACCCATCGAAACTATAACGTCATATCATTGAGAAATGTTGCAGTTGGCTGTTATCATCATTATGGACAACATCAATGGAATCAGTGAGTCAGAATTTAAGCCCAGACCCAGAATAAAACCCCAGGTCTTATGCTCACCTGAGCCATACTCCCACAGAATCTAAAGCTTTCCCATTCACACTTGAAACAAACTTTCCCTGGCAATGTAGACTGGTCCTGAGTCTCAAAGCGAGAGGGGGCAACTGGTGGGTCCCAGTCATGCAACTGGGGGAGGGGAGGCTGCTCGGTCTCTAGGAAGGGACAGGTCTGGGTCCCTCAGCCATGATAGCTTGAGAGTCCCTCATAGGGAGTGGGCTGGGATCTGGCGAATCTCAACGGGAGAGGCCCACCTAGTGCACCCTTGATATGTGGGAAATTATGATCAAATAAAAATATTGAACACGTTCATCTTTGGCATCCTTTCTCTTTTACTATGAAGACCCTCCCTCTGAACTAGACTAGTCCCTACCCTAAAAATAATAAGGCTATGAGACTAATACAAATTTTATTATAAATACTTAAAACACGTATCTACAGCATCTTATCTCTCTCACAAGCAGTTTTGCCAGCTCTCTGACATCCAGCACATAGATAAATATTTTCCTGGGCTATTTTATTGGAGACTGTATTTGTTTTCAGAAGTGAAAAGCCTCTCTAAATGGTGTTAGTTTATAACACAAATGTGTCCCTTTAATTTAACTGCCCATTGGAAAACGTGGCTTGTACCCAGCTTCTTGGAATCAAGCAGACAGTATTAATAAATCTAACAGACTACACAAAATGATTTACAGAAACAACATATAATTTTCTAGCCATTACTTTTATGGGAAAATAGCTTATCTAAACTGCCATGTAGGGAATGTTTCTTTATGTAGCGTCTAATTTCCTTGTGGAAACTAAATCTTTTCTATGGTGGATCATAACAGCTCTGGATACCAGTGTCCCCGAAAAGCTCATTTTTGTTTTTCTCTTATTTTTTGTTGTTCGGTTGCTGCTGGATTTAACGTGAGTGTAATACCTGATGCTGTTCCCTAGAGAGGTTTAGGCTTGGGTGTGACATAGTCACCTGGTAGAGGTTCTCATTAGGTTTGCTTTCCTTCCCCTACCTCTCCTAGAAGTCTAGCTCTACTAGAAGACTCTAGTTAATTCCATCACCTTCAACAGTCCCCCGAGGTAGAAATGTACTCAGACATAATCCAGCCGGATTCCTGATGTTCATGTAAGAGATTTGTTTTGGCCCCAAGGGGGATCTCCAGTTCCAGTTGTGAGCAAACTGGCCAGCCAACAGTGTGAGCTATGCTACCATAAAGTCTGTGTGTCAACTGTCTCTCCCCACAGCATCTGTGAAGGTCCTTGGGTTTGAACATCACACTTCAAATGACATCAGCTGCTTGGGGAAGAGAGTAGGAGTATCTCCCTCCTTTGTGAACAGCTTTGCAAACTCTCTATGACATAGCTCTGGAGGTGAGGTGAGAATGTCGTCAGCTTTTCTCTGCTCTAGAACGGACGTTCGGTGAGAAGGGTACTAAAGCTTGGGGTCTTTGTGGCTTGCCTGCTGAAATGGACTCATGGCTTCTAGGCTGGAACAAAGGGTGTATAGGGGGCTCCGATATCCTCAACCTGCCCTAATCCACAGTGCAGGCTGAGCAGAAGGAAGCCTCTCACCGGAACTCACCCTAATGGCAAATGGATAGGAACAAGAAGAATGCTAGTGTCTGCTCCTCCCCAAAGAAATGTCTCCGGCTGTGAACTAAAAGACAGGGACTCCTGGGTTCTTGGCTGCAGCTTTCAGAAGAGGAGTGAATTTGGTCAGCACATATGCTGAAGGAGAGAGCTCTCTTCACAGGAAGGGAATAAGCAAACACACCCCTTTTCCTAGTCAACATCCACAGAGCTACTCAGGAGTGAGTAGCTCTATACACTTGTTGGCCATCAAGACCTCTTCACTTGGCTTCCAGGAGTTTTTCTCCCTGGTGAGTGGGTTCTTACAGTTCCATGCTAGCACCAGAAGTTGATGTCTGGTCACTAGCCTTGCATAAATGTTTGCCATCAATCTTGTTACCATGACAAGTAAAAATAAATAAATAAATAAATAAATAAGAGTTTTTTTACTCCAGACCTGTTCATGTATAGATGTTGAAACTGAGGCTCAAAGTCATTAGTTCAAGGCTACCCCACTAGACAGCAGTCGGCTTAGACTCATATTAGTTTTTAATTCAAGCATGTATCCTCTTTTATGTCTCACCTCTGATCATCAGCTGCTATATCTGATTTCTGCAGGGGTCGTTACTCCCTTTCCTGGCTCCAAATCCTTTTCTGCTACTCACCACACATCCCTTGTCCTGTGGGAGCTTGCCCTGGGGGTTCCCGTTAAGTTTCTGCCACCTCTGACTCTGGAGTACCATGGCAATTCAATGATCCCAGTGATAGTCCCAGCCCACAGGAAACAATGTCAGTCTTCACTACATTTGACAGATTGAAAGGCACTAAAGTTAGTAAACATCTGTCCCCAGGAACATCTGTTGCCTCCCTGAAAGAAGGCAAATAAGATCATTATGAAGAGCGCCCATAGCACAGGGGATGTCTAGCAGGGTGGAAATGCCCCCGTGGTTCCCTAATGACGGACATGTGTCAGTGTGCATTAATGAAAAGCCATCGACCGTCCAACTCCAAGAGCCGCGTGGATGCAAACTGCAGACGTGGGTTGACAACCGTGTGTCGGTGTAAGTTCACCAAAGTGCCACTCCAGGGGAGACTGTCTCTGTGGGTTACATGTGGGGAAATTGCTATAACTTCCTCTTAATTTTTCTAAAGTTGCTTCCTCACAAAACTAAGTCTTAAAACCAAAGAGTGTCTTCCTCAGAGTCCAAGAGAAATGCTTTAAATGTATTTGGGCTGGAATAGAAAAGCCAATTAAATGTCGTGTTGAAATGAATGATATTCCCGATAGTTATTCTTCCCCTTCCTGTGACCAAGTATCTCATAATGTAAGGAGGTGGGAATAATAGCTTATGTCTGGATGGGCTTGTTATGGGGCTTATTCACCTCTCCCAGAGCAGGAAACAGGAACAGCTGGCACGTTCCCCTAAGGTCTAGCCCCCAGTGTCCCACCTCCTCTAACTGGGCCCAACCTCAAGGTTCCATAACCTCGCAAGACATGTGCGCCCATGGGGCACATTTTACATGCAAAGCACTGTGCCTACCACAGTAGCTAAAATATACAGAGGAGCAATACCAAGCCTTGGTGAGGACATAAAGCAACCAGACTGCTGGTAAGACAACAATGGCTACAAACCCCTCTGGAAACTTTCTGAACAGTGTCTGTTCAACTTCAGTGTTTGCTAATTCTAAACTCCAGCAGTTCCACTCTGGGCTATAGGGCCCTGCCCTGAGATGCAGATGCACATTCAACAGAACTAGAAGAGCGTGCGTGGCAACAATAGTGGAAAAGACAGAAAGCTGGAAATGACCCAACTCCTCTGCTCCGCAGGAAGCTGCCGTAGTTTGCAGGATGCTTATTAGGAAGCACTCGGGATCTTCCCTGTGGCGGGAAAGGAAACAGAATTGGGCAGGGGAAGGGACTGTGCTGGTTCTATAAGAAGTCTGGGGTGAGAGCCCAGGCTGTCCTGTTTCCAGTGTCAACAGAGGTGGGTGTGCCTGCCCCAGCAGAGATGTACAACCTTGGGCAATACAGTTTTCCTCAGCCAACAGAACGGAGGAATTTCTCCTTTACTATGAAGAGAGGATCCAGATGAGACCAAACAACACAACAAGAAAACACAATGAATGAATCGAGACAAATGCACTCAAGGAAAAACAATACTGCCCGAGGAACAACGAAACCCGAGAACCAGACACACCGATGAGAATACAGAGCATAGGGAGAATTTCAAACACACAACCTTCACAGACAGCCACGGCAGAGCTGAGGAGCAGAGCGGCTCCCCTAGTCAGAGCAGACAGGACTCTAGAGACTCTGCTGACAGAGTCTGGTGGCATGAGTTCCGGTTTGCATGGTAATGAAAAGGGAATTGCACAGGTGATGTGAACTGTCCTGAATGGGTGTTTCCCTCCAGTTAAGCTCTTCTTAAGCAGAAAAATAAGAGGACTCAGGTAAGTTGGGAAAGAAGGAACAATAGAAAGGGGAAAATAATGAATTAAAAAGTAACATAAGCCTATAAGTAGTGAAATTTATAAATTATTTGGATTTTGAGGTATAGGGCCATAACTTTCAGTTATTTCTTCTCTCTCCTTTGCCAGGTTTCTCCCGTTCTAGGCTGGTGTTAGAAGAGAAAGGAGAATATAAAATAAGAAAATAATAAGAGTTGGTATGGTGGTCCTGAATCTATCAAAAACCTTGTGGCCTGAGTGAGGCCCAAGTGGACCTGGAGGGGATGTGGCAGGTTCAGCTTTCCAGAAGGAGTAAGAGACGATGATAAAGGGAACCTTCCCTGTACGCTCATCCGCCCTACTTCAACAAGGAGCACTCCCACTGAAGGTACGGCCTATTTCTGTGGCCCGGAGGCCCCCACCGTGCCCACTAAGTGAAACACCACTGTAGAGCAGGGTCCTGGCCTTCTTTTAAATAGTTCCATTCAGCCATGGTCCCTTTAATCTTACTTGACTAAAGATAACTCTGCTTTGTTGGACAAAATCGCATCTGGAGTACAGCATCTTCCCAGAGAATGGGCCCAGATGGTAGAGGTATTTAAGGAAATACAGTTTTCCAAATTGGGAATTTGTAACCCCTTCTGATTTCATGTCTCTGATTTGTCAAGCCCCTCCCCCTGCTGTGGCCTTTACAGGCTGTTCAAGTGCCAAGGGAGTTATGTGACGTAGTCATAGTAACCTTGAAAGTCACTACGCTACACACACACACAGAGAGAGAAAGAGGCACAAGTTTCACCCACCAGCCACACCTCCAACAATGACTTTCGTACTTCAAGTGAGCTGAAAATAACAGACACTAAAGTTGTATGAACCCCCCCTCCATGTTGTATTTCTGTCACTATATCTAATTAGTATTCACACTGAAGGTAGACACCATCCATGGGAGGCCGGTTGTTTGCAGCTGAAGGCTTCCTTTGGGTTGAGAATGAGAAATTCATACAGCCTCCCTCTGTGCTGCAGCAGAAACTGGAAATTGAAGGTGGCCTCAAAGACGAGCACACTCCCCTGATTGTTTTCCCTTTCCTGGCAGTAATAACTATTCTTGGCGGATCACGTTGGCTTTCAAGGCAGGTAATTAGTGCTTTCAACACGGTAATTGAATTTCCTGGCAGCAAATACCTGCATTCCGTAATCTGGGGGGGCCCATTATTTGACCAGGAGCTGAATTTCAATGAGAAGAGATAAGAATCCCACAAAAGGTGCTAGTTAGGCCACACCTGAGTTAGAGAGGAGAGACCCCAAGAGATGCCTTGGGAGAAGCAAGCATGGCCAGATCCACATTCAGGGGCCAGAGACTGAGCCAGACTGGAAATTCCTTGTTTTAAGACAAGAGGAAGGCCAGTGATATGGCCCACTGGGAAGGACAGCTGAAGCCAAGCCTGAGACCTGAGTTCAATCCCCAGAGCCTGCATGGTGGGAAGAGAAAATGACTCCAGCAAACTGTCTTCTGATGGTCACACACATACTCTGGCATGAGCATGCACACACACACACAAGTGTATGCATGTATACGCACACATGCGTATACAGTATAAGTATAAAATAATGTGGAAGACAAGAGGAGTTTGACCTGTAGAAGTTTAGAGACTTGAAAGTCCAAGCCTGTGTTTTACAAAACATCACCTCTGAAGAGCAGAATGGGAGACCCCTGCTCCAGGCCCTTGCCACCCTCTGTGGAGAAAGCGCTGGTTACAACATGGGTCCTGTGTGCTCACTTATCTGCCTCTGCAATGGCACATTCAAGACACCCTCCAAGGACCTCTCCTCTTGCTTCCCTCTACCCTTGAACACACACTCTCTCTCTCTGTCTCTCTCTCTCTCTCTCTCTCTCTCTCTCACACACACACACACACACACACACACACACTCACACCATGTGTATTCACTAGCCACTATTGCACGGCATGACCAAAGGACTGGCCATCCTAACGAATGCTTACATATAAAATGGAGGGCAGTTTAAGGCCTTAGGTGTGGGAGTGAGTGGACCACCAAGAGCCAAAAGCCAGTGGATACATGGCATCCCCTTCCTTACCTGTGTGTGGGTTCAAGGGTAGCGGGAAGCAAGAGGAGTTCACGGCAAGAAGGTTGTCAAGCCTGTGCAACTGATGGCCATAGCATCCACAGACGTTACCAACAACTAAGGGGATAGTAGATGCATTCCTGAATGCTTGGTCACTTGGTAAGGGTATAGTAGTGAATGGACTATCCATTTCTGACCCCAGGATACAAATACCCTCTCCAGCATCTTTGCCAGGCACTGTACTGTGATGGTTTTCGCGCACCTGCCTCTGGAATCACCTTCTGCCCCTCTGACCTATTGGTAGGCATGGTGCTGCCCCAGGTCTGACTCACATGCTGGACCTTTTCATTTCCCCTGCTGGAAGACTCGGGATCTCCAAACGCTTCCTCTCTGTAGTTGTAGAATCTCTTGTGATGACCTGTTTCTTGCTTCCCTGGGAACCACCTGCTGCCTACTTCTGACTTGGCCTTGTTCCAAGCTCTTGTCTTGACTTCTGTCTCCTTCTGCCCTCCTGATCTCAGTCATTTTCTTTCTCTCTTCTCTTTAGCATCTTTCTTTTTGGCCTGGTTTCCTGGGGGGAAATCCTATATGCAGTGTAAATTAGATCGGAGAAATTGATGAAAAATACATTATTGATTTCAGAAGCAAGCTTATGCAAATTGCTGGTAGTCTATTCTTCTTGCAGGAATTTCTTTGACAAAATTAGGAAGCAGAAGGTCTTTGAAACAAGGTTGATTTTAAAAATATAATATATAAGGACTAATGCATAAAGACCCATGCTTCTGAACCATTGATTGCTGCCTCAATGAAACGTCAATGCCCAGACTTTTGGAGACAAAATAATTCACTGAATTTTGTCCAGTTTCTCCACATCTCCTTTTCCAGGTGAGATGATTCATTTTCCTCCGGTCACGTCATGTGGCATGTAACCAGTAACTATTCCGTGTATACATTTGTAGGTCTCCTACCCCAGACGACATCTGGTCTTCTCCCGTGGTCCTTAGGGTTTTCTCCACACTGGTACTGCTAATGCAGGTGCCAGTCAGCTCTGAGTGGGGTTACACTCTGCCATGGAAGATACAATGACTGGCTGGCGGGACGGCTCAGCAGGCAAAAGTGCTTGATGCAGACAGGCCAACTGAGTTCAGTCCCCCAAACACATGTAAAGACAGAGTTGTCATCTGAACCCCATGCACACTCTGTGGCATATATGTACCCACACTCAAACACATGCATGCACGCGCGCACACACACATACACACACACAGAGAGAGAGAGAGAGAGAGAGAACACATTTAATGCATCTCACTTAGTGGCTGACAAGAACCTACAGCTTACAGCCAATGCCCTACATAACAAGAATTTAATCATACTGCATACCACCTGCCAGGAAAAGGTTGAAATTCAAATTTTAAAGGATGGTTATTACTGAATATATATCGTTTTGCCCCATCATGAACTGGAAGGGAAATATTATTGGTCAGGAAGTATGTCTGTGTAGGATTTCAGGGTCCTTAAGAGCCACGTAGTACTCAAATTTAAACATGCCTATCTAAAGATTCAAATGTAGCATCCACATATGAGAAAGAACACTCAATATTTGTCTTTCTGGGTCTTGGTGACCTTACTCAAAATGATTATTTCCAGATCCCTCCTTTAACTTGGAAGTTCCATCGTTTTGCTTTTCTTGACAGCTGAATAATATTCTATTGTGTAATATACCACATTTTCCTTATCTGCTCATCCGTTGGTAGACATCAATCACATCTCCTAGCTATTGTAAACAGAACAGCAATGAACATTGTATTTTTATTGCGAGATATGGAGCTCTTTGGGTATTGTCTATGAGAATGGTATAGCTAGATCACTTCTGGGTTGGGGAAGGGGGCTTCCATGCCAATTTTTCTGGAGCCCACACCAGTGAACAGCCCCCCCACCACACCGCCAAGAAGCTTCATTTTGCTGTAAATGGAAATGTATACAGAAACCCACAAATGACCAATAGAGAGAAAACAGGAGAAGGCAGAATGTTTAGCTCTAAATGAGACGTCTATATCACACCCTTTCCCGGAAAGGCTCATCAAGAAGAGAGGATGGAAAGATGGCATGAGCCAGAAGCAGTGAACGTCTGCAGGAAAACAGTGTTAGGCCGACACAGCAGGGCCATTGCACACGTGAACATACAGTGGTTGTGGCTACATGGGCAAGACCTGCACAAAATCAAGCCAGTCAAAAATCCCAGCATCGACTGGAAAGAAACTCATGAGATCCCACCCCCCAGATGGGAAGCTGTTGACTGCTAGTGTGCTCATTTTTGATCTCTGCTCTGAAAGTCAAAGAATCCTGTCACACAAGCTACTGTCATGAAGGTAACACAAAAGGACTAGAATTAAGAAAATTTCCAAGTCCCCTCACCCATTTTTCTGAAAACATTATGGCTTCTTCAGTACCCTGGATCTTCTACTAGACCCTAGGAACTGACAAAGGGCTTAAGCAATATTCATGGGCCATCAGATGAGAATGAATCTCAGGAAAGCACTCTCTCTCTCTCTCTCTCTCTCCCTCTATCCTCTCTCTAACTTCCCTGTTTCAGCCACCATGTCGCTGATATCTCTCTCTCTCCCTCTATCCTCTCTCCAACTTCCCTGTTTCAGCCACCATGTCGCTGATATCTCTCTCTCTCCCTCTATCCTCTCTCCAACTTCCCTGTTTCAGCCACCATGTCGCTGATCTCTCTCTCTCTCTCTCTCTCTCTCCCTCTCCCTCTCCTCTCCTCTCCTCTCCTCTCCTCTCCATCTTCTCTCCATCTTCCCTATTTCAGCCACCATGTTGCTGGTATCTCAAAGTGTTCATTCAAAGCTGAGCTCAATTTTCTCGGATTTTCCTGTAAATTAACCCTGAACCCATGTTTCCTTCAGCAAAACACAACTCACCTGCTGCTCACTTGCTCCCTCCACTGGTGAGCAGTAAGCAAAACAGAGCCTCAAGTCTGTCACCCTGCCACACAGCCAACAGGGCATGTGCAATTTCTCGCATCCAGTCGAGATTCTCTGCCTGTGTTTCAGTTCGCACGTGTTCTTAGGTGGGCACTGTTCTCGACCCCGTGGTCACTTTCCAGCCCTTTCTGTCTGAACCCTTTCTATGCTAAATATGAAGCAAATGAGATCAAGCAACCATCCTGAGACCTCAAAGCCTTTCTCTAGATTATACAAGCACACCCAAGAGACTCCGGGGCTCCCAGGAAGAGCTTCTGCTGTGGGGGGAAATGCCCATTTCCGTGACCTGAGCGAGGTCAGCGGCTCTATCTGGTTTTTAATCAGCTGATGTCAAGATTACCTCCATACGTGGAAGAGGCGAGATCTTCTTGTTTAAACACATTATCCTCGTGAATTTCCAAACACACCCAGAGGTTTCCACTATACGAAATGAAGCAAGGACAAGAAACAGCGAAGAGCTGATATGCCTGGGTTCAAACTCAGCTGTCTACTAGGATGGGGCAGGGCATGTCCACACCAGTGTTTAATAAATGCTTACTAATCTAGAATTCCTCCAGAGACAAAGAAATTCCCGAGTTTCAGACTTAACATTATAATGAGTCTGAGGGAACTCCAAAGTCCTTCGAAAATGTCTTCTGGAATCATCTTTACACTCACATGCTTCCTAAACAACAGAGTGGGAAACAAGCATTTCCTCAAAAGCTGTCTTCTTCCATGGGCTAGAGACTGGGGTACGTGGTAACCAAGCCTGGAGAAGCCGCCTTGCATGATACAGGTAGCTACTGCCCTCTAGCGTTGGTATTGGAGTAAAGCCGCATGCATCCTCAGACCGGAGTTTAATTAGAGGCGCGCCTCAGCAGACTTGGCAGGTGGCTTGGGGAACCCCGCCAGAAAGGTGACCTCAGTGGAGTTGATTCATCGCGCCTCTGGAGCGCCTACTCATCTCATTCGCACCGTGTTTCCGTACTTCCTAACCAGTCAGCAAAGAGCCAGGTCCCTCCTGGATGCCCCAGTTCTGGCCACTACCTAGCAATTAAGCCTTAAAGCTCTAGGAAACGGGCTGGAGATGGCTGAGAGGTGAAAAGTTCTGCTTGCTACTTCCAGAGGACCCACCTCCTGCATGGCGCCTAACAACCTTCTCCAGGGAATCCAACACCCTCTTCTGGCCTCTGTGGGCACTGGGCATGCATGTGGTGCACAGACAAGCATAACACCGATACACATAAAATAAAAACACATACAACTAAAACAAAACTTTTAAAAATCCCAGCCAACAAGGGACTCCAGACACCCAACCAGCTCTGCAGTTTCCCTACTGTATAACCTGTGTCAGGGCTGAACCAACCCAGGGATTGAATGTCTTTAGTCTCAGCATTCACCCAGCGTCTCTCCATCGTTTAGGAGCATCCACTGTGACCACACAAAGAAGCCACAGATGTATGAAGAGGCAAGTCCTTTCCTGCCATGGTCTTGTGTCAGCGCTACATTTAAGATGGCTACTAATTTAGAAACAGTAGCCAGCTGGCCCTGAAACACTCCTGACTGACAGCCAGTCTCCACGCAGGCCTCTCTCGGAGATCAGTGGGTTGCTACACAGAGCACAGGTGGTGGTGAGAGCACTGTTATTTGTATATGCAATGTCTTTTGATCGTATCCATCACTCACGCCCCCTTTAACTCCTCCCTAAACCCCAGTATCCCACTCCCAACTTCACCTCATCCAGTTCCCCAAATAACCCACTAAGCTGAACTAGCTCTACCCTTACCCCTGTGGGCATGGGTGTAAGACCATCTCCAAGGCAACACCCATGGAGCCACAGCCCTGGGGAAAGCTGACTCCCCCTCCCACAGCATCCATCAACTGAATTTGTTTTGATGATAGGGATTTTTATTGAAAATTGGATTTTTCATACCAGGGATTGAAGCCAGGGCTTTATGAATGCCAGAGGCTCAAGAGCTTTTCCCAAGTTGTGCCCCAACCCTTGACCCCAGTTATTAGAAACTGTTCCGTCTTTGGTACCATAGGACTGGCCCTTGTGACACAAGACTAAAGCAAAGTTGTCCTAAAGGTATTTTACAGGAAGATGACAGGCTTCCCAAGAAGCATATCATCCGTTTGATGTGGTTGAGTACATGTCATCGGGCACCAGGAGTGTCGCAAATGCCTTCTTTGGGTGGGTCACGAGGGAAAAGGAGATGGGTGGAGGTGGAATGGAGAGGAACACAGAAGACCTGCGGTCATAAAGCACAAGGATGGACTAACGAGGCGGAATAAATGGAAGCAGCTCGGAGAAGGGAAGGACTGGGCCTAGTGAAGGCGGTGCGAGACGGAAACACACGAGAACAAAGTACAGGACACATGCATGAAGATTCCATGAGGAAACCCATTATTTTGTGTGCTGACCTTAAATGGTAATTTTTAAAAAATCCTCCCCGTGTGTCCTTTACCTACAAACTATTCTTCACCCTTCACTAGACAAGAGTACTAGAGACTCCCAAGTACCTGAAGCTACTGTGGCTACCTAGGCTACCTAGGCTGCCGCAGACAGCCTCCTCCATGATTCACATCTAAAACGCTAGAGGTAACATCTCACCTACTAAAAGCCCTAGGATAGGCACCTGTGTGGCAGTTACTGGCGAAACTACTTTGTGGACATCCCTAGACCAGTAACAGTCACAGCTATAGTTCGGATGAGGTTTGTCCCCATCCAGACTCATGTTGGAGCCTAGTTCCCAATACAAGGGTTCCGAAGGTTGGCAGGATCTTGGGGTGTGGTAGGTAGCGGGAGGAAATGATAGGATCACACTTCACCCTCGGGAAGGGATAAATGTCCGTCTCTCAGATGGGATTAGATCTGATGGGGGTGAATTAGTCCCAAAGATAGCGCGTTATTGTAAGAGTGAGCCTGGCCCTTTCCTTGCCAACTTTCTTCCTCTCCCACCCTGTGACCTCTCTCTCATCACACTTTGTCACCGGCCGTGGTGTGACATAGCCAAGGAGTCCCTGACAGACCTGGCACCGTTGCTACTTAAACTTCCCAACCACCAAAATCATGAACCTTATTAACCTTTTCATCGTACATTGCCCAGCCACAAGCACTCTGTTAGGAACACGCAATGGAGACGGTCATCCAAACATACTTCGTCCTCCCTCCAGCACCAGCACTTTCCGAGGACTGTCTCCCACCAAAGAATAAAAAACGTTAGGTCTTCAGGTTTTTCTCGCTAGGGCCTAAAACTTTCCCAATTTAGGACATGACTTTGGAATTGGGGAAAGACAAAAGATCACCAACATGTATTGCTGAGATCTATAAGCCATCAAACTCTGTTTTCTCATGCCTCAACCTATTTAACCCACTGAGAACAACACAGAAGGACATTTCTAGTCTGTTAAAAGTCAAAGACCTCCAGGATCTGTCTGTGCCATATTTTCATGTAGAAAAATAACCTTATATAGCTCCATTCTTGAAGTCTAAAATGTACTTATCACTCACGTTGCTGTTTGACCTATTTGAAATGAAGCATACTTTGTAAATTTGCATCAGCTATCTGATAAATATTTCAAATTGTAAAGTATCTTTCCATGCTTTGGTCTTATATAAAAATAAACTAAATTAAAACTAATTCATGGCATGTAAATTAGGCAAAAAAATGGTGTCTGTGTGTGTCTGGTATGTGGGTGTGTTTTGTGAGGCATTTTTCCTGTTTTTATGTCATAAGGACCTACGTTGCACTTTGCCGAAATATAATTTTAAGATGTTGGGCTTCCTTTCAAGTCATCTACTAATCTCCCAGGATAAGGACACATGTGTTCAGAGTTACCTACACAGCATGCTTTCTCTGGCTCACCAGTCACAGTTAAGCAACCTACTACCCAAATCCCTTGAAAATCACGAGCTACAATAACATCCCATCTCCGCTGTTCAGTGTGAAAAACGCGGGTTGCTTTAAAGGGAGCCTTCTTAAGACCATTGGTACCATGCCAGCAAGCACATCACATTCTTTCTAACGAAAGCTCTCTCCCTGCCAGCATTCTAGAGACCAGTAGAATTTGGTTGGCAATGCTTCGGGAGAAGGACCTGAACCAGCAAGACTCATTTCCAATCCGTGCATCAATTGCTTCAGCGTTTTCCTCCTCAATTCCTTCGTGATAGAATGTCCTTGGAAAGCCATTTTTTCATTTATTTACCTTTAGCACTGACACAAATTCTATATATTTATAGTGTGCAGCGTACTTTGATATATAGATCTGTGCTGGGTGGAGGTGAACTCTATAGATAATTATGGCCCTCGGAGATGGGGTTGCCTGATAACTCTGTGCCCAGTTGTGTGTGTGTGGGCACACACTCTGATGCTTGCACGACTTCAGGGTTGCCCAACACTCATTTCTCAGCACACACCTGCTTCCCTGGTTAAACACACGCTTAAGTATGCACCGTCGGGAGGCTAACTCGAGCTACTAAACTCTACATAGTTATCCCCCCCCCCTTTGGATGTAATAAAATGCAATTTTGTAGCCCTTTTGTTCAGACTGCTGAAACCATCACAAGTGCTGATCTGAAGAAATCTGAACTGCCGAGCACGCTTATCGTAAGAGAAGGTAGGGGCTGTCATTACTGAGTGGCTTGCTCTCCAAAGTGACAGTGGCTGTGATCCAGTAGATGTCCCTCCCTACGTGAAATTATTGAACATGGTGGCCACACTAACTCCAGGAGAAGATCTCTCAGTGTGTCTTTGTGACCTCGACCTCTTTAAAGTTTGTTAAACCCATGGTACCCAAGGGAAAGAGGGCAGCTGGGAAGCTAAATGTCTAAAGTGAGGTGACTATGAGTACCCCCTGTTCCTGAACTGAACCTTACACAGGTTATGGGATGGATCTGCTAAATAAATTCCCCACCCAACCCATAACTTACAAACAACTTATATTCTTTTTTTTTTTTTTTTTTTTTTTTTTTTTTTTTACCATGCACATTGTTCTATTTCACATCTGTGCATAGTTCTAGACTATGTTTCATCCCATTATTGACCTTTGGGGAAGCCTCCCCCACCCCTGCTGCACAAAAGCCATGCATATAAATTCATCACCATGCCTCTGCAAATTAAACAGAATGTGCTTTAAGCTTGCTTGAATTCAAAGGTGCTTTGCGAATGACTTGCTAATGGCTCTGGGCTATGTCCAAAGATGACAGAGCTACCCACACAGTCGCACAGCATTTTAACTTGGGAAAAATCCTCCTAGGATCAGATACCTGAGACAGCACAAAGGGACAGGAGCTGTTCTGTAAAAGTTGTGTCCCGTGAGGTCTGCGTGGAGGAAGGTACCCAAACCTGCCTCGTCTCTAATGGAAAAAGCTTCCCATCTTTGTCAAGAGTGTCACCACGCAAGGTCAGCTGATGGTCAGCAGGTCATACTCTACCTCAGTCTGTCATGATCACCAGGTAGGGAAAAGCTTTTAGGGTCAAACTGTCACTATGGAGCCCTGGGGAGTTCATACCACAAAGGCATATTTGTCTGCCAAAACCTAAAAACACAGCCACACCACAACAGACCAAGTGGAAATAATCAAGGTAAACACCAGCAATCCCAGATGAAAGCCATCCCCAGAGTCTAGCAAGAGGCAGAGCTAGACCACTGGACATGGCCCAGAGGCCAAGACCTGAGGAAAACCACAGTCATGAAAATGTCACCACTGACACCACTGAGTCCCTGATGTCTGCCCCTAGTCAAAACCTTTGAAATTTTGAAAAGGTATTATTGCTTCTTATGGACTCACACGAGATTCTGGTTGGGCTGATACTGAGGGGGAAAAAAAAGGACTCTGACACCCCACCCCCACCCCACAAACCAAAGTACTTAGCTAAAGACAGGGAGTCTGTGTTTCTCCAAACACGCTTTGGAGACTAATGCCACCCACGTCACGTGAGAGTTTAAAGTGCCGATTCTCAGCCAGAGTCTGAGATACTAAGTCAGAGTCTGGGGGATGGGGCCAAGCAGTACGTTCAGATTTGTGTTCGTGTATGTGCGTGTACACATGATGTGAGTGTAGAGACCAGATACATTCTCTGGTGTCATTCTTCAAGCACTGTTCACCTTTTCCTTGATGTCTCTAATTGGCCTGGGGTCTCCCCAAAGAGACGAGGCTGACTGTCAATACCACGCATCCTCCTCTCTCCACCTCCCAAGTATTGGAATTATTACCAAGTCACCATGTACAGCTTAGATGGGTCCTGGGGAACAAGCTCAGGGCCTGATGTTTGCCAAACAAGCACTTTGCTGGCTGAGATATCACCCCAGTCCCAAGTCCAGATGATGCTGATGAACAAGAAATTTAAGAAGAATGATTCACTGGTCTGTTTTCTTTTCTTTTTCTTTTTTTTTGTACCAAGGACCTCACTTTGAAGAAATGATGGTCATGCACCCCATAAATATATTTCCCAGCATGCCCTGCAGCAAAGGAGATCAATGGTGTTCATGTGGAAGTAACTGGGAGGGACCTCCAGGAGGGCAGGTTTGGGAGAGTTGGTCCAGAAAAAGAGACAGCATCACAATAGGCCTTTTACATCCTTGCATAATCCTAGCACCATGGGTGGCTGGGTCACATCGGCCAACCTCTCAAAGTCCCCATATGAAAAATTAAGAAAGGTAGAAGGGAGAATTCGGTCGCTTAGGAATACAGAAGAGACCTAAGTAGTGCCCAAAAATGGTCTCTAGCCTCAGTTCTTAGAGATTCACTTAACAGTTATTTTTATTGTTTCTGCCATGAGCCAATAGCCAGGGAACCCAGAGAATGGAGTTCTTTATTACATGATCTCAAACTCTTGTGCTACAAATTTCAGAAACAGGACGCCTCTTTCACCAATTAGTTTTAATAAAACGAAAGATCAAAACTCAGCATCAAGAGATAACACAACGCAGTTGAAAGTAACGACTCCCAAACTGACCATCGTAAACTATGTCATGAACTGTGAACAGTCTGGTTCAATGAGGGAACGGCCCTGCCCTTTCACCCTCTAAGGATGCCATGAGGAGTCTCTCGGGGCAAAACGAGAGATGGATGGCTAAGAGTGCTGTACATTATCCCCCGGTGACCTGCCACAGAGACTATTTTTAAAGACACATTCATCTCACTGGGAGTGACAGGAGTTATGAGGTGGCCAGGTACCACGGCCAGATAATCCTTCATGAGAGGGGCTACAGACCATGGCTGCTTCCTTCATACAGCCCAAGTAATGGATTGGGAACTGCCCTTGGTTGGTTAGGTAGATGGTTTTTAGGGATCCATAAACGCAATTTAGACAGAGCTTAGAAGCTAAGCAGGGTTAATCTACAAAGGGCTGCAGCCACCCCCGCACTCAAAAGGCAATAAGATTAAAGTTTGCAAGATCCACCCGGCTGGAAAGGCAGACTCTGCCTCGGACATTTCTTAAGTGGCAGCTGCTCACTGGGTTGTATTATCCCATTAAAGATTACTGCTATAAGGGATGTGTAATCACAGATTTACACAATTCTCCCATGGTCCTAGCTGATGCATTCCATATCACGAGAAAATGAGGAAGGATATTAGAGCTATATTACAGAAAGTCTCTTGTTATCAACAGAGTGTTGTGTTAGTTAATGTCTATAAAACACCAGGAGAAGCATTAATACATTCTGTATATTTATATATATTTATATTTGGGGGAATCGGGGTGTCACATCAGAGCTGATGTGACATCTTCCTTCCCTATACAGAAAGTAGTGGGGATGTCAAGAGGTGGGGACCAGAGAAGCAGAGTAAACATATTAGCCAGACTTGAAGATGGGAAGGAAGATCTCAAAAAAAAGAATTCACTTTCCCCTTGCTGATTTATACTCAAGGATTTACAGAACGATGGCTTGAGCTGTCATGGGAACGAAGCATTCCCACCAAACTGAGAAAACATTCAACATAGCCATTAGTCTCATTTAGGTTTGGGGAGGTATCTGATAGGCAAAGTTTAGCACATTGCAGCTCCTGGGTATGCTGCAAATAAAGAGGGCAAACTAGTTCTTAGAGACTGATGTTCCCTGGCCCAGGCAAGCGCAGATCTAGTGACAGGAACACCTACCTCCCTGTCTCCACTGTTGCTAGATTGTCCTGACGAAAAGCACGTTGCTCTTTCAGCATCGAGTGAAGACCTCAGATGACAGATGACACCAAACAGAGCAGTTTGCCCTGACTTCCTCTCCCCACCTACTTCCACATTCACGGTACGAACTGGATCTCAGGAAAGATCCCTTAGAACGCTGAAGAAGTGAATGTACGTAACACCCATCACTTCCTAACTTCCACGTTAACGGCCTGTTTCAGAAGCCCTCGACCAGGACATGAAGCGCAAATTTCTCGTAGGGCCTGAACATCATAATGTCCACTGTGCTTTCCTGCCAAATCAAACAGGAAGAATTCGCACTTTTGAAGAACACTTTCCCAACCTTAGTCCGTTGCTGTGTTATTTTAGTCTCTATATAGAGAGCGCCAGCAGTCAGAGGGCCCTTGGATTTGAGTTTCACAAGTGATTGACATAGGAGAGAAAAGGAACTGCCCCGCTAAACTGAAAAGTCCCAAGGTGGAGAAAACTGCCCATGGCTTACTTGGTGCATTCTCTTGACAACGAGCTAGAAGGCTGTATTGAAATTGTGCTCAAATGTCATTCAGTTGCACCTAGTGTCCTGGGACCTTGAACGGCAAGTCCTCCCCAAATATGGCTGAAACGCTGACAACGTGAGCAGCTACCATTTGTCAAAATAAAACCTCAAAACTGTTATATACAAACTGAGTTTACAGAACACCCATCCTTAAGTGTTTCTGACTCGAGCAAAGTCATAATAAATATCATTCTTGGTGTATCGTGCAAAGTTGAGGACGCTTGGGTAGAAAAGTCACTCTATACAGAATTTGCTTAAGTATTTGGTTTTCCGATATCAGAATATCTTCAGTACTACTGTGCCAATTTTCAGACGGAAAGTATGTTAGGTCATACTTTGAATGCAAACGTAAATCCTGTTCTCCTCACCCAGTATCCATGTGATGGCTCCAACTCCCAACCAAGGCAACCTGCCAGGTCACAGGGCTCCCAGGAGCTACGTGGAGGAGCTCAACATGTTTCCTGTCCTCAACTTCAGTCTGAAATGCAAATAATTCCTTGCACCTCATTTAGAGAAACATATACTCCCTGCTCACCGTATTCATTTACTGGAGGGTCCTCCCCCTCCATGCCTTGGATGGAGAGACCTTAAGAGAAACACACAGCTCTGGGATCCTAAGGGGTGACTCAGGACACCCCTAGTCAATCACCTGAGTTAGGCATGTATTGACAACTGCAGTGGGTCCTAAACTAGGGATTACAAAGTCCATTTCTCCTCCTGCACTGCCCATGATGCGCATGGACAGGGAGAGGCAGGAGGTGTGGCTGTGTTGGGGCGTCCTGGAGAAGATCTTCCCATCTTTCTCCCAGGGGGCTGTTCACATCAGGACCTGCTCTCGGGTCTCCGGCAGTCGGAGGGCGATCAGGCCACCTCCAACCAGAGAAGCGGCACCCAGAAGGATGGGGACCACTTTAGTTATCCCCACGAAGGAAGCAAAGATCGTGTTTCCCAGGATGGCGCCAAATCTGCACAATCCATTGAGGATGCCAAACGCCGTGGCCCTGCAAAAGAAGAACATAGGAGAGAATTTTGAGGTTCTGGACGTCACCAGTCGAGCTGCACTAGGTTCTGACCTTGTCATAAGAGGAGGGGTGTGGCCGTGAGTTTTTTACCTAGATATAAAAACGATGTTTTCATTTTCGCCAACATTGGAAATACTGAGTAATATAAAGACGCAGGGACACCTAGACTAATAATCACTATTAACATTTTGGAGTATTGCCATCAAGTTTCTATATCTTCCCAAGCCTATCTCTTAATAAAATAGCTAAGAGTAGTACTTGCTTACAGAACTATATCAAGAAATCAAGCTGCATGCAAAATAAAGTGTGAGTGCAGCTTCTTCACAACACAAAGACTGCTAGCTTGTCCTGAAAAGCAGCTCTCCAAGTGTAAGACTACATTTCCCAGACTTCTTTGCTGCTGGCTGTGTGGGCGTGACTTAGTTTAGGCCAATGAGACAAAAGTGCAAGAGGCCGCTACCGCTATGGAGAAATTTCCCGAAGGTTTTGAGTGGGCTTTTGCTCTCCCATCCTTTATTTCTTTTCCCCTTTTTGTCTTACTTCCTGCAACAGAGATTGTCTGTGTTGGAGTATAGACAAAGGATAGTAATAACATAGGAGCCTAAGCCATGTGCTCAAGGGGCTAATGAAGAGCATATGCAGGGCCTAATCCCCCAGGCTGTTCGTAATTTCACCATAGAACCCAGTACCCTATCCCTATCCCTAGATCGCTTTTCAGTGATAACCATCAGGAACCACACAGCCTGTCCTGATCCTGGCTGTACTATATACCAGAGGTTATCAACCCGTGGGTCACGACACCTCTTGGAGTTTAACCACCCTTTCACCGGGATCCCCCCAATACCATCAGAAAACACAGATATTTATATTACAATTCATAACAGTAGTAAAATCACAGTTATGAAGTTAGCAACGAAAATAATACTATGGCTGGGGGTCATGACAACAGGAGGAACTGTAGTAAAGGGTCGCAGCATTAGGAAGGTTGAGAACCACTGGTCTACGGAGACAGTGTTCTTAAGTTGGGCATTCCCTGGCTGAAGTGAAATGTTTCTTTTTGATATCAAAAGTTTAAGAACGTTAGCATAGCTTTACAGTTACAGATCTTGTTCTACTGCTATCTATACCTGAACAACATGGTGTTTGGTCGGAAGCATCACCTCAGCTCCCTGGCACCCCTTTATAAAAAAACTTTGGAATATTTAGCTGGGGGCTTCACCCCAGCTCCTGGCATAAGCTCCCTCCCCTGGGAGTTGCCTCAGTCCAAACTCCACCTCCAAGAAAGCCTGCCAAACAGTAACCCCTCCCCAGGGAAGGTCAAGACCACTCCCACAAGCTATTAGACTGTCCCCCAGAGAATGAACACGTGGTCTCTGGGTTCCCTGTGGTCTCCCCTTTCCCCTCTTTTCCCTTCTATGTTTTCCGGGGGCCACCTGGAAGTATTGCCATCCATTAAACCTAGGCATCTTTTAATTCCGTCTGATTTGGTCTGATTGGGATTATTTGTGTCAGCAGAGAGCTTTGTTGGCCAAGAAAATACTTAACACATGGTGGCTTATAAGCCCCAATCCCAGCCCTGGCCCTTCTGTGTTTGCTTTAATGTTATTCTATTTTCGGACGCATGCTTTCCTCAATAAAATTTAAAAGGATTTTTCTAAGTTTGCAGGAAAGAAAAAGGCTGAATTTTTAATTATAACTTGGAAAAATTAAATGAGACTTGACATTTTTCTAAGATTAAATTGTCTCATCCATAATGAAGCATGCCTTGATTTCTATTTTATGTCTCTTTTTATGTTGTAGTAAAAGTTTATGGTTTTATTCATGAATGTTTCAGGTTGGTTTTTAGGTATTTTATAACTTCTATTATCAGATGTACTTTGATAGCATTTCTACCCTTATTGATACAGTTAAACACGTTCTAAGGGGTTTTTTTTCCTGGTCACCTATTATTTCTAAGTATTTCTTTATTTCACCCTCCTAAATTTCCTACCTGTAAAGCCACACCCCGTTCAATAATGGCCACTGTCCTGTTCCTTGCTATTTGTAAAACTTAGCATTCGTTGGCTCTGGAAAGAGGCTTCAAATATGGTATTTGGTCAAATATGGTATATGGTATTTCAAATATTGGTATGAGGTCACAACTATAGCCATCCAAACCCCAGATGCTCTGTCATAGACTTTAGGAATGTCACTAAAATACTTTTCAGAATTCCATTTACCCATCCTCCGTACCATGCCCATTCGTTAGGAGCAGTTCTCTGTCGTACTTACAACTCGAGATCCCCTTCATGAAGAGAAACACCTACTGAGTAATGGCCTCTACCCTCTGCTTTCAAACCGTAAACCCTGGCAGTCCTGGACCGCTCTGCCTCCGCTCACCTCCTCCTTGTGTGCCCCCACGCCATGCTGTTCCAAATCTTCACCTTTTCTCCTCAGTTCCCATCAGCAAGTCTGGGCTCAGCTGCCGTGAGGACTGCATTATACACAAGGCTTTATCTTTATCAGCCTAGCCTGCCCAGGTCCAGGCCTCTGTCGCCATCTTGGAGAGAAAATCCCCAGGATACTTTTGGAACGTGGGCTCCAAGACCCACAAGTCCTGGAGCGAAATCCGGGGAAGAACTGACCTCTGGTTGGTGGGATACAGCTCCACCGTGATAACGTCCAGAGCATTCCACGCCGCAATGCTGGTCCCACAGAACAGGCATTGCCAGCCAATCATCGCAGACTCGCTGTTGCCAAAAAACAGGAAGAAGCAGCAGACTGCCGAGATGAGCATGGAGCCACCTGTGGAGACAAGGGTCAAAAGAAACGTGAAGCCCGTGCCCTGGAGTCTGTTCCCCCACAGGATTGCCCATCTTCTATCCTCACAGCCTCAGCTGAAGTAACTTGAGCTATTAGGTCCATCTTCAGCTTGAAAAGAGCACAAATGGGAAGAACAAACACATACATATTTTAAATACAATTATATATACTTGGAAAAGTGAATGTTGGCATATGCACATGAAAAGAGTAGATATACATTTATATATAACTCAAAATTGAAGATATTAAAATTTAGCCTTTTTTAAAGAAATGTAAAATAAAAACTTAAGAACCCATGCTCATGTAGCTTACATTCCAGGGTGAACACACCTGTAGGTAAGCTACCAAGGAAAAATTCCAGAAGGGCTATTCTGCTTCGCTTACAACCTGTTCTGGTTTGGATTTTAAATGACTCCCCCAAAAGCACATGTGGTGACTGAAGGGCTAGCCACAAAACAGCAAAATTCAGATGTGGGGCCTCTGATATCATGGGTGGATTAATCATTTGTGGACTATGGATTCATAGCTTATTAGAGTCTGAAGGAGGAGCTTTATAATAAAAGTAGGCTCTCTCTACTCCCAGGCCACTGTGAGGTGAGCAGCTTGCACGTCCATATCTCCTTGCCATGATGTTCCACCTCAACACAAACCCTAAAGCAAGGGAAGCAAAGGACCATGGACCGATATCTCTGAAGTCAGGAATCAAAAGAATTTCTTCCTTCTAAGTGGAAAGTCTAGGATGTTTTATCACAGCAACAGGATCATGACTCGGACACCCCCAACTCCATCCAAGAGATCTCCCTGCCCTCACAGTCCTACTGCAACCCTCTGAGAAGCTGACCTGCAAGAACCATTATCACCTTTATGGGAAGAGAGAGGGGCAGGATGCTCCGTGATTCCTATCTCATTTTAGGAGCTTCAGTTTTGGCCATGGCTGCATCCCTCTGGGACCACAGCGCCTTGCAGGTTATTTTTCCGCTACCAGGCTCTGTGAATGCTGTTTTTCTCCCTTGGTTCCTGCCAGCAGAGGATAACTGTCATCCCACTTTTGCCAGCGAGAGTCTTGCCTCCCTCATTTGTCCTCCCAAGCCTGGCCATACGTCTAAAGCTGCCCATCCACAATGTCTTTTCACTAGGCCATCCCGGGTGAATTCGCTGACTAGGACCCCACCAACTGAGCTGGTGATAAGAGGCCCCCATTTAAAAAGGGCTGTACCAAACCCTTTCCGAACCCAGGAAGTCCACTCAGGAGAGTTTGGGAAGCCTCTGGTTAGTTCTGGTCATGTCTATAGGCTGAAAAGGAATGAAGGAGGGCAGACCCCAAAGAAAGAAAGTAAAAGAAGTGGGTTCCAGCAAGCAGGTGGGTGAGCAGGTGAGGAAAGAGCCTCTCCTTGCCAGGGATCCAAATGCACATCTGCCTCTAAGGAGAAACTGCTTCCTGACAGGACCTCACCCTGAAGTCACACGGGAACCCTGGGACTTGGGCTCTAAGACTATTGGGGCCTCTGTCTAAAGAACTAGAGAAAGATAACCGTCCACCCGGTTAACTGTTAACTGTAGGCAGGAACTGCAGGCTCTTTCTAACAGCCAGGAGAGGATCATGGGAGAAGGAGGCTGGCATCTATGGGCCACAAGAATCCTGAGAACAGTTTCCCCTAAAGGCACGCTCTCCTCAGCGGGACCAATGTGAGGCTCAGCTAATAAATTCTGATGAATAAAACACCATTGTTGAACCAAGCCATGGTCTAGGAGAGCTTTTTTGACTCCGTGTTGACTGTTCCTACCTTTGAGCCTCCTGACCCACTGCCCTTTCACTTCCATGATCCTGATGCCTCATCTAATTAAGAGGTCTGAGTTCAAATTCAAGCCTCACCACTTGCTATCTGTGTGACTCTGAATGGCTCATTTACCCTCTCTGCGGGGTCTCAGTTTTTCATCTGTCACATGTTAATAAAAAGAGTACCTGCCCCGTGGGGTTATGTTATGGTGAGGGTTCAAATGCATTAGTGCTTATGAAATGCCTGGAGCACAGCCTGGCGGATAATAAGCGTCCCAGTGTTAGTTAAATGAAATCTCTAGCTTATGTCTGTCTCTCTCAATCTATCCTTGGGTCTTTAAACATGAGGATGTTGACGGTCTCAATTACTGTTGTATTCCCATTACTTCCTCCCATCTGGTGCAGAGTAAGGACTGTATAAACAAATGTTTATTAAATGAATAAATGACTGAGCAACAAGCTCATTAAGAGAACTTCTATACTGTCCTTAATAAGAAATGACTGCAACCAGATGAGAGCCCCAAGGACTAAGCTGGACAAAGCTGCAGCAGCCAGGCTGCTCTGAGGACCCCAGAAAACACTGCCTTAAAGCAGCTGCCTGCATCCTGTCGGGATTCTACCTAGGATTGGCTAGTGCTGCTTTTGAACTCACAGTGCTGTAGCTGGTCCATGGCTCCGGGCCTTTTTGTAATGGTGAGGGAAAGCCATAGCCTGGGTGCTAGCACTAGTGTTCTCGATCTCCTCTCTCTCCTCTCTCTCTCTCTCTCTCTCTCTCTCTCTGTGTGTGTGTGTGTGTGTGTGTGTGTGTGTGTGTGTGTGTCTTTGAAGAGACTTCTGAACTAACAAGGACATGTCCCTAATAAATATGACTCTATCTGTTGTACCCAGAAGATGACGTTCCATCTTTCTGATCAGACAAAAAAGCCAAGCCACAGGCACACCTTGTGTTCACCATTCTGAATATTCATCTCATAAATAATAATAATAATAATAATAATAATATCCAATGACATCCAAACACAAAGAAAGGTTTCTTCCCATGGACAGTGTGACTTATTTTGTTTCCTTTTGTGTTTTGACACTGGACAGTTTGGTATTAATTTTCCTGATCAGCAACATCCTGGGGGCAGATCCTTAATGGCCTTTTTTTTTATTAATGTGCCTCCCGCCTTCCTAGCTCTGGTCTTAGCTCATATTTAGCACACAGACCCCCGGCCCTCAATGCACACATTCCACTTCCTATTAACCCCCTCACACCATTGTGTTTCAGCATCGGATGGCGCATGTCCTGTTGCAAGGAAGCAGGGCAGCTGTGAATGCAGATGCCACTCAGAGAGCCAACAACATGCTGGGAATAATACAATGTTCTGACTGTCTTATGTTCAGCCCTCACAAAATCCTCCCAGCTATTACACCTCATCTTATTAGGAAACCAAAACCCGGGGAAAGGCATATGCTCACAATCAAATGGCCGTGTGTACAAGGATTTCAACATGAGTCAGTCCAACAAAGCCTAAACTATTTTTATGCAATTTAAAATAGTTTTTATTCTTTAACTGTTCACTTATTCTTTTACAATTTCATACATATATAATAGAATTCAATCATAGTCCCAATATGTCTGTCATCCCCTCTCATTTCCGCTATCAATCAACAGAAAGTTGCTATTTAAATATGAAAAATAATATGGTTTGCCTTGAATCATCAAACTATCATTGAAGCACATTAAATATATTTTCTAAATAATTTTATAATATAAAGCAGCTGTGTGGGTCTACTTGATCACTGCTAAGAGGGTGCTAATAGAACACCCTAGAAATGATGCAGGACCCCTCCCCAGCACCCTCAAAGTCTTTCTATGAAACCCTCGGATCCTGCAAATGCGCCTCGTTGGTCTTACAGCAGTAGGTCCAGCCTTACCTCGTGAAATCTTTCTTTAAGAGAGGGAAGCAAACCATTGTGGTCAGGAGACCCGAATGCTCCACTGCGAGCAACTCACCAATCATCTTGATTCTTCCGATTCTGTCCATGAGCAGGGCAGAAATTATGTTCCCAGGCAAGACAGACAGGCTGCCGAGGAAGCTGACGAGGTAAATCAGAAAATCGTTGTCCTCTTCAAAGTCCATGTGGCAGCCCTCCTTCTGATCCAGAAAGGTAGAGTTGATGAAGCGACAGTCAATGAACTTGTGCTTGTACAGGTCTGAAGAGAGAAAGAAGCCTTGGTTCATGTGAGTGGCTGGGAGCTAGGGAAAGACAGACAGACAGATGACACTGAAATGCCCTCTTTATGAACAACCTGTAACCTCAAAGTCAGAGTGATGTTTGCCAAAAATGTTCAAGTTCTTGCCACAAAAAGAAACAAAACTGATACCAATTTTAGAGACATATTTTCACTTGTGTATGTTTGTGTGGTATGTACACGAGTGTGTGTGTTCACATGTGTGTAGGTATATATATGTGCACACGCATGTTAAGACGTGAAGTTGTTGGATGTCTTTCTCAACCACTCTCCACTTTGTCTGTTGAGGCAGGGTCCCTCACTGAAAGTGGAGTTCACTTATTCCAGCTACTCCAGCTAGCCAGCTTGCCCTGGGGACCCCCTGTCCCTGCACCTCTAGTGCTGGGATGACAGGCATCAGTCACACCAGATCAATCTTTGCATGGATTCTGAGGATGGGAACTCCAGCCCTCACACTTATGTGGTAAGCACATCATCCAGGGCCTTTGGGGTTAGGGACTGGCAAAGCGCTGTCTGTGAAAGAATGAACACACACACACACATACATACACACACACACACACACACACACACACACACTGTTCACACACAAGAATTAGGGGCAGCCTGAAGTCCACTTCAGAGCCCAGGCAGTAGCTTACTCAAACACCCTAAACTTTCTCAAAAGTAAAAACCCCTTGCTGTGAAAACAACTCACGTGTTTTCCGACACCATCAAGTACGAACTTTCCGAGTAGAAAGAATACTAAGTAGAGAAATCTGGGTTTGACAGCTGACCCTATCGCGAGCATTCATTTCCCTGAATGTCTGCCTATAAAACCAAAGGCATACAGGGGTTGGCGAGGCCAGATGGCTCAGGTCATAAGGTGCTTGCCATGCAAGCAAGCATCAGGACCTGGGTTCTGATCCCTGGCTCCTGTGTAAAAAAAAAAAAAAGCCAGTAGAGTAGCCTGTGCCTATAATCCTAGATTTGGGGAGTTGGTCACAGGACAATCTCTAGGACCTACTGACCAGTCTAGCAAAATCGGTGAGCTCCAGGGTAAGTAAAAGACCCTGTCTCAGAAAGTAAGGCGGAGAAGTGATTGAAAAAGACATTCAACGTCAACCTCCGGCTTCCATATGTTCACACACAACTGAAGGCATACACTGACTATGGCCTTTGCTTCTCCCAGCTGTGACATTAGCCAACTACAAATGTCGACCAAAAAAATAAAAAATAAAAAAAAGCCTATGATGAGTATGCAGATGAAGAAGCATCATTGACACCTCAAAGAATAAAAGGATATGGCCGTTTTTAATGACAAAGAGAACTTCTGGAATTGGTTATTTTTAAGGTAAATCCAGGCAGAAATCCAGGAAGATATGTCCAATAACAGATTATTAGTGGCTGGAGGATTTTAGGGACCGGATATCGAAACTTCTGAAGCTGAGAGAGTGAGGTGCAGAGACGCTGTGTGAACGGTCTGTTGGCATGGATGCCAAGGAGAAAGCGTAAATATGGATGTGAAGCAAGCAGTCCACGCAGGGTACAGCTTTCTGAGCCAGGTAATCAAGAAACAGCTCCTGATGCCAACTCCTTGCTAGCTGCGGCCCTCATCAATTGCCTAAGTCTGTTTCCTCAGCTCTAAGGTAGGGATAATCAGAATCCATGTCTCCACTGAGACCCTGAAGGGAAGGCTCTGGTACTCCTCCTCAATGAGCTCCCGTGTGTCCCAGCTGCACCGAAGAGGTTGTTAAGTTATGATGAGCACAGCAGAAGTAGCAAGGGTGGTGGAGTAGAAGAGTTCTGTGATTTTTTTTTTCACTCATGAAAATCTGAAACGGTGAAATTCTAGAATGCTCTCAGTGGCTTGCCTTATGTGCCAAGTCTGAACAGAGGTAACATTCCCTTTTGATTTAGTATCACAAAAAACAGTTTTTAATTGTGCAAGTTTTAAGTTATGCAAGGTCTCCAGGAAGGAATCCAGGTTGAAAACGCAGCCCTCCTGGAATGCTGGTTTTATGACTGTCATAATGTCGTTTTGAGTAGCATCAGTCTCATTCAGAAAAAGGCAGTCCCATTCAGATGAGGACACTGGGCCAGAGTTTTGCTTCAGTTGACATGTGAAAAAAGCTGAGATATAGATCAGACAAATGCCAGACTTCCATAGGGCACCTAACGTATGGGGTAGAAGCCATTTCTTCTCCACTGAGGCTGGGGCATTCATGACTATGAGTCCTTTCACTACGAACACTTTCACGGTCACCTGGCTTTGAGTTGTGGCTTCTAAAGCCCAGGCCACCTTTCTGTACTCCTCCCAGGGCACCCACCTTCTTACCTGTGTTGTAGAAGATGGTTGACTCGATGGTGCAGTTCTTGAAATAGGTGTCTGTGGATGTTACGTCTTCAAAATAACATTTGTCAAAGAATGTGTCCTCAAAGAGGACATGTTTAAAATACATCTTTATGAACCTGCGGGAAAGACAGCGTCCCTGAGTGAAGCTTCCCAGAAAAAGAACATTTGGGGACCAACATGGAAAACACAGGAGGACAAGAGCGACTAGTCCGTGACAAAGGTACTAGGACCTAATTTCAAGCCAGACTACTGTCCCATTTCTCAGCTGTGTTTCTATGTCTGACAATAAACTCTAGGGCCACGGAAGAAACATCTGGTCCGGGTGTACGTGGAGGACGCTGCACCGGCGGCAGAGCTCCCAAATTCAGACCCACGGACCTTCCCATTAGAATGACAGAAGTGTGGAGAGTATGAAATGGAGTTATAGCCAACTTTCCCACGAGCCTGGAACCCATGCAGATCCCCAGGCAGATGGGTACCATCCTGTACATTCATAGCAGACAATAATCAGCACAGGTCCTTTGGGGGACATTTTCACAGAACTTAAATCTTACATCTCCCTTGATTAGGAATTATCTTACACACATTTGCTCATATATTCAAGGAGATACATTTACTGGTCCTTATAGCAATATTGTTTATGATATCAATGGATTACTATATCTATTCACCTATGGGTGTATATCTGCATATTCATGAGAGCTAGAGAGATGACAAAGAGCTATCATACAGTGTAATACTATATGGCCATTATAATAAGTAAGACAGACATCTCTGTATTAATAAGGAGCAATGTTTAAGATATATTAAGTGACCCAAGCATGATGGTTCATGCTTGTAATCACAGCACTTGGGAGGCTGAATCAGGGGGGCTGCTTTGAGTTTAAAATCAGCTTGGACTATCTAGTGAGTTTCCAGACAGCCTGGGATGCAAGCAAGCCTCTGTCCTGGAAGGAAATGAGGAAATGAGAGGGAAGAAGAAAGAGACATATAAAATAAAAATATTTAAAATCAAGATATAAATAGAGTTGACAGAATATGACACATATTTTCCCAAATGTATTTTCACAGTTATACCACAAAATGAAAGCAGTCACGGTGCCTGAAATTGTTGTAGTAAGAATAGAAATTGGGTCAGCTTTTCACTTTAGACCAAGGGTATGCAGGGGGTTTTGTTTTCCCTTAAAAATAGGCAGCTAATAATAAGCGGGCAAGGAAGGCATCTAGGTAGTTAAGAGGCACAGCCACATTGGAAGGCTACGTGGTTCAGCCTCCAAGCCCATGCTAACTTAGATGGAAAGGAATTCCACTGTGTACATGTTAATGTGATTCTCTGTAGCTTGGTCAAATGCTTAGGCAGGATGCCTTCAGATAGGTTCTCATTAGTTAATAATCACAAACCACTCACTCTTCATACTTCAGTACGTTCAATCTTTAGCCAACCCTTTCTGAGCATGGTACTAGAACTCATAGGGACTTCATCCTACGAGTAGAGAGAAAAACTATGTTCGCCACCCTTCAGGCTAAGTGGACAGAAGAAGCGATACTTCAAGCAAAGTAGACCCCTGCCATACAGTGGAGTCAAAGGAAGAGAAACGTGGGGTGCTGAGGGCCACTGTTCCTCTTCAGCACCCAGATGGTATGCTTTCTGACAACACAGAATGGCCAGTGTTCCACCATACCCTGCCCAGAGCCTGACCTAGAGATGCAAATCATTGGCTCTGCAAAGGTACTTCCCTCCCCCAAAGAAGGTTTGAACCAAACTAGAGCTTGCCACAGTGATAGCCCCTGACCGCATCATCAGAATAAAACTAGGAAACTACTGAGAGATTCAGTTTCCCTTGCTGGACATGGTGGTGAACACCTGTAATCCCAGCACTGGGGTTGCTGAGGCAGGAGGATCAAGATATGCAGTGAAACCTCTCTCAAAATATATATATCATATTCACCGGAGGCAAAGACCAGATCATTACACTTTCAAAGTGTGTTGTGATTATTGGTCTAAAATAAAACTACTTCGTGAAGGGAACCCTGCAGGAGGTGACAACGGGCACGGAAGGGAACACGAAGAGGTGAGAATGAAAACTCAGGTCAGATTGACTTCATCAACCTGGACCAAGAGTCTGCTCAGGGAGTCTGAACCCCGGGCAGTTTATTTCCAACAAATTTAAGCGCAGTATAATTTGGGAAAGAGTTTCCTGGTGTAATACAAGTACCGGTGCACAAGAAGGCATAATTGCATGAAAACTTAACTCATGGTAAAAGTTGTTTCTTCCAAGAAGATGGTTTCTAGGTTATAGAGGAAGGACCTGACCTGCCCTCCGTCATACAGACAGCATAGAGGTCACTTAGGCTATTAGCTAGCTCTGGTCCTGGTTGTGAGAGCTTGTGGGATCCTCTGGCTATACAGATAACGGAAGAGTCATTTAGATCTCCAGTTCTGGCTGTAGGGTCTTGATATGGTCAACAAATGACAAGGGGGTTAGTCACTTCCAATTCCCAGCTTTCTGGATGGAAGAACAGGTTTGACATTGTCCCCCCTGGGCAGACAACCCGGCATGCTTAGCATTCCTTGTTTCTCTGGAAATCTGTAGACACAAGGACCTCCATGCTGTGCTCTCAATGACTTAAATCATTTTTTTTTCCTTAGGCACAAATTTGAATGGGCATTTAAACTCCAGCTTCTAGCGTCTGAACTTCGTTTCTAGAGACAAGCTAATTGGAATATGGCAGCTAACACCTGTCAAAACAGCACTGAGGAGGCTGGGTTAGGAGAACAGCTGTGAGGTGAGGGCAGCCTCAGACACAGAGTGAGACCTGAGGGGGGGACAAGAGTATGGTGGCACATGCCTATGACCCCGGGGTCCCAGCATTTGAGAGGCAAAGACAGCAAAATTAGGAGTTCAAGTCACTCTCAGCAAGGAATCTATGACCAGTCTGGCCTACAGGAAATCCTGCCACAGAGGGTAAAGGGGCAGAGGTGAGGGTGGTAGGAGAAGGGAGGGGAAGAGAGGGAAAGAAAGCTATCTGGGGCACTTTTATTACAGGAAGATGTCTGTGGTTTCAAATATTGCACAGCTATTCCTGTCTCAGCCTTTTCCTTCCTTAAGATATCTTTCTCTTTAATATAATAATAGGCTGATGATGTGGCCTCCAGAGGTATTTTAATATTCTTCCAAGGGGGGTTGAGAAAGCCGAGCCATAAATCAAAAACGAGTCTGACGCAGGCAGACCTTAAAATGTATCTCCAAGTGGGTTATAAAAAGCCAAAGTTATGAGGGAAAGGATAAAAGGAGAAAGGACCAACACATATTTTCTGGGTCTTTCTTTACATAAATCATCTCTCCCAATGCCAATTTACACACTGAGCCATCCCAAGATTCCTCACTCTGGAGAGTTCAAGAGCTGAAAGCAACATGACAAAAAAAAACAGGGACATGGGTATCCACCTTCAAGTCTGGTACTTGGGAGATGGAAGCAGGGGATTATGGGTTCGGAGCCAGTCTGGGCACATAGTGAGATCCTGTCTCAAGGTAAGAGAAGCCACTGATAATGCAGAGTCTAGAAGAAAATGATTGTGATAGTTCCGCTGAGCCTACCGGGCTCCAGGGGATAGTTCCAACCCTGTGGTCATATGGGCAGCCCTGGGTGAACCCTGTGGGCCACAGACCAAATACAAAGGCATAAATATGTGAGGATGGTTGGCAGGAGTGAGAGGGAAGGAAGACACATGGAGCATCTCGTGCATGTATGAAATCGTCAAAGGACAATGCTAAATAATACATTTTAAAATTTGAGAAAAGACATTATTGAACACTCTATTTTGATCTCCTTTAGAATCAATGCTTTGCCTGCCAGGGGATCTAAAGGACACGGGACTCATATCAGTGTAGTCCTCCGTGTGGCTGTGGTTTGATGGTGTCATCCATATAACAGTGGCTCTCAAGAAAATGTTGATGATTAAAATTGAGAGTTATCATTACCGAGACAGAGTCCATACTATCCAGTCACCATCCAGGCTCAGGGAATCCCGCTGGAGAGTAGGGAGAAAGCGTGTAAGAGCTCAGGTATAGGGACGAATGAGGAGAAATGCTGGCTAAGGGACATGACAGGGCTTTTGCTCTCGTGAGCTAGCAGCAGTTATGACTGCCTGCACAAGTACACGCCAGTCAACAGACCAGTCAACAGGCCAGCATAGATGGGGATGGGGGGGGGGTCCTTGAGCTCTAGTCCTAGCTAAGGAGCTATCAGAAACTGATGGCTGCTGGGGTAGAGAAAGTCATTTGTCATCACGAGTATGCCCACTTGTAGGTGGTCCATGCCGCGGTGGGTGATCCCATACCCATGTGTATTCAGGAAGCACTAACTGAACTTAGTGGGTTATAAAGCAAAGGCGAAGAGGGGGTAGGAGGAGATGAAGGTGAAGCAGGGACTGCTAGTGAGATCCCAGGAGAGAGTCTGAGGAAAATTAGGGTTGGATATGACCAAGACTCGGCTTGCACTTGTAGGAAACTGTCTAAGAATGACTACAGAAAATTCCTTTTAAGAAGAATGCATTTGATAGACTCATTAGGATGCTTGTCACAACGAACAGAAGGAATGGCTGAAATTATCCAACCCTCAAGAGAAATTACCACAGAAACACAGAGAGAAAGGACAGAAAAGAACAGGCAAATGCTGGGGAGAAATACGGGACAGATGATCACTCAAGGAGAAAACGGGAGAGAATTTGGCAGAAGAAAGAGTTGAAGAGATGATGCTGAATAATGTTCCTAAAGGAACAGGAAAACAAAGCAGTGAGTTTTGTAAGGAACTTGACAGGTTCACAGAGGAAGTACAGAAGAGGCACAAGAAAGAGGAGGTAGAAGAAGCATCCTATACCCAAACACAACACAGACCAGGCCAGATGTGGGACGCAGGCTTTTAATCCCAGCACTCTGAAGGCAGAGCAGGCGGATCTCTGTGAAGTCAGGCTGCCCTGGTGGATGTAGTGAGTCAAGCACAGCCAGGGCTACATAGTGAGACCCTGTCTGGGAGGCTAAGGGGGAAATCTGAAAAGGAGGAAGAAGAAGAGCAGCTCCCATCTGAGTATGTGTTAACTAGGAACTGAGTAATTAGTGTGCCTCCAGCTGGGAGGAAGCAGTTTGGCTGGACTGGCTGGTGAAAGGGGCAGGCTTGGGGAAGGGCACCAGGGAGAGCTACCTGACTCCTGTCTGCCATAGTTCAGGGCCCTGGAAACAATGTCCTGATCCCCATCTTTCCTCACTGCACAAGGAAAGTCAGGGCTGTATTCCAAACACTCGGGATTGGACCCGCAGTTGAATGCGTCACCGTTCACGCAGGTGATTTGCCAGCAAGGAGCAGAAAGGCAAAGTCAACAGGGCTTTCATTAAAGGTCAGCTGTGGGCAGCTCAGGGCGAACATGAGGCTTGTGAGATTCACCTGTAAATGAGCACTGTAGGAAGCAGGGAGAGCAGGGGAGAAAGCAAAACCACACCAGGAGCAGAGGTGGATCTCATGCATCCATGAAAGGTCACCATGCTGTCAGGGCCCCCTTTAGGAGCACATACATGGTTTTTTAACATGCAGTGTAGCTAATTTCAACACAGTAAAGTCCCTTACAAATGCCAGCGGTAGGTGGTGAGCCCAGGTGAAGAAGGACGCTTAAAAGAAATCCCACACTAGCTCAGAATTGAGTATGATCGAGTGTTACTTATTTAGAGGTAGACTCACAGATCACAGTTCTCTGCTGGAACAGGGAACAGCAACCGAATCCGGCAGCCAGAAAAGAGGCCGGATGCACACTTTACATTGGCATAAACAGTATAAGAGGCCATGCCCAAATGGGTGGGTAACTTAAAGGCTACTACTGGCGGTAGGAATTCCTACAGCACCCAGGCACATGCTGGAATATACTGGGATGTCTATCCTCACAGCTTACACTTGAAGGTTACAGTTCAGATATAGACCACGTATCAGATTACGTGGTAAAACTTCTTAGTACAGTTTCTAGCTTTATGTGGGTCCTGTGTAGTTCTCATGAGAGTCTTTCTGGATACTTTGTGTTTTGGTTGGGTACTGAAAATAGAATTGCTTTCTCCCAATAAAAGGTTTGCAGACATTATTGTAAATATATAGGAATCCTATTTATTATTTACTATTGTGTATCCATCTGAGCTCCTGTTTTCCTCACTATTGGTTCTGTAATCCTATTGCCTTGCTTTCTTTTTATTTTTTATGGTAGAATAGTCTATACTTTGAGAGGTGAGCGAGTAATACAGATGGCACTATTCAGGGCACTTAGCTTTATAAACTTATAACCTCTAGAAACTAACCTAACTTAGGTTTCACATACTCAGTTTGTTAACCCTGTTTCCTTCTGGTGACAGGAAGTTGCTTGGTGTTGATCCCAGCCCCTCAATGTTAAGCATGTGTTTGACCATAGAACCGCACCCCCAGATCCTTAAATTTAATTCTTGACACTACTCCTGTCTCTCTCCAGAGGAAATGGTCACCATTGTCATAGTTGGTACTTCATATTCATATATGCTTTTGTGTTTCCCCAATGGATTTCTATATCTACAAGCATCTCACAATTGGCTTTTATATGTGTCATATTTCAGGTATATGTAGTATGTTATAGATGTATATGTTAATTGCTATTATTATTGTTATTTAGAGACAGGGCCTTATATAGCCCAGGCTGGACTCAAACTTGCCATGTAGCTGATGATGTCTTTGAATTTCTGATTCTCCAACTCTCACGTCTCACTAGGATTACAACTGGCTACCACCATCCCTAGCTGCAAATTATTATACAACTTGTTTTTTGTTTATGAGCCAAATTTTAAAAATCCATGTATCCTGTGACAATTTCACTTATGTATCAAATACATTCTAGGCACATGCATCTCCTGCCCTCTCTTACCCGCTCAAGGCCCACCAGCATCACCCTCCTACCAAGTCTCTACTCTACGTTCATGTGTTTTGGTTTTGTTTTCTGATTCACTGGGTTTAACCCAGACATAGGTGCAAAGCTATCCATGGGAGTGTGATAACTCAGTGGCTACATCACGAAGGACAATGACTTCCTGTCACCCCCCAATCAATCTGTAGTTGGTTATGTTTACTCTTTTCTCTTTTGGGAACCCACCACCCAGCTCCCAAATAAATGTTCAGAGACTTATTCTTTCTTATGAATGCCCAGCCTTAGCTTGGCTTGTTTCTTGCCAGCTTTTCTTAACGTAAAATATCTCATCTACCTTTTGCCTCTGGGCTTTACCTTTATACCTCTTCTTTACTTCTTACTCGGCTTCTGGCTGTGGGGCTGGGTGCCTGGCCCCTGGCTTCTGGCTGTGGGGCTGGGTGCCTGGCCCCTGGTGTCCTCTTCGCTTTTCTCTTGCGCCTCTATTTTCCTACTCTTCAATGTATATTCTCTGCAGGGGGAGGGGCTTGATCCTGCCCCAACTTAATGTGTCATACTGTGTTGCCACCCCATGGGAGTACTTACCTGTTGGGAAGAGTGGATGGGGGTAGCTGGGGATAAGGGGTGGGAGGAGGGGTGGGAGGAAAAACTGCAGTTGGAATGTAAAAAGAAAATCAACTTATAAAAAAGAAATATCTGTTCTCCCTGTACCAGCAGTTCTCAACCTGTGGGTCGCAACCCCTTTGAGGGTTAAACAACCCTTTCACAGGGGTCGCCTCAGACCATTAAAAAGCATACATGTTTACATTATGAATGCTAGCAATAGCAAAATTATGAAGTGGAAAAGAGAATAATTTTATGATTGGGGTCACCACATCATGAAGAACTGTATTTAAGGGTCACAGCATTAGGAAGGATGAGAACCACTGTTCTATACTTTTAAATATTTCTTTGTACATTTTAAATGTGTGAGTGTGTATGTGAGTGTGTGTGAGTGTGTTGTGTGATGTGTGTGTGAGTGTGTATGTGAGTGTGTGTGATGTGTGTGTGAGTGTATGTGAGTGTGTGTGAGTGTGTTGTGTGATGTGTGTGTGATGTGTGTGTGATGTGTGTGTGATGTGTGTGTGATGTGTGTGTGAGTGTGTATGTGAGTGTGTGTGATGTGTGTGTGAGTATGTGAGTGTGTGTGAGTGTGTTGTGTGATGTGTGTGTGACGTGTGTGTGAGTGTGTGTGTGATGTGTGTGTGTGTGTGATGTGTGTGTGAGTGTGATGTGTGTGTGATGTGTGTGTGATGTGTGTGTGATGTGTGTGTGAGTGTGATGTGTGTGATGTGTGTGTGATGTGTGTGTGATGTGTGTGTGATGTGTGTGTGTGATATGTGTGTGTGATGTGTGTGTGTGATGTGTGTGTGATGTGTGTGTGATATGTGTGTGTGTGATGTGTGTGTGAGTGTGTGTGAGTGTGTGATGTGTGTGATGTGTGTGTGATGTGTATGTGATATGTGTGTATGTGTGATGTGTGTGTGTGATGTGTGTGTGTGATGTGTGTGTGTGTGGTGTGTGTGTGATGTGTGTGTGAGTGTGTGTGTGAGTGTGTGAGTGTGTGTGTGATGTGTGTGTGAGTGTGATGTGTGTGAGTGTGTGATGTGTGGTGGGGGCACACGTGTGTCACAGCCTGCAGAGGTCAACTTAGAGTCGGTTTACAATAATGTCTGCAAACCTTTTTTTGGGAGAAAGCAATCCTATTTTTAGTACCCAACCAAAACACAAAGTATCCAGAAAGACTCTCACAAAAACTACACAGGACCCACATAAAGCTAGATACCGTACTAAGTTTTAGCTCATAATCTGATACGTGGTCCATATCTGAACTGTAACTGTTCAGGATAGACATCCCAGTGTATCCCAGCATCTGCCTGGGCTCACCACCTACTGCTGGCATTTGTAAGGGACTTTACTGTGTTGAAATTAGCCACACTGCATGTTAAAAACCATGTATGTGCTTCTAAAAGGGGCCCCAACTGCATGGGGACCTTTCATGGATGCATGAGATCCACCTCTGCTCCTGGTGTGGTTTTGCTTTCTCCCCTGCTCTCCCTGCTTCCTACAGTGCTCATTTACAGGTGAATCTCACAAGCCTCACGTTCGCCCTGAGCTGCCCACAGCTGACCTTTAATGAAAGCCCTGTTGACTTTGCCTTTCTGCTCCTTGCTGGCAAATCACCTGCGTGAACGGTGACGCATTCAACTGCGGGTCCAATCCCGAGTGTTTGGAATACAGCCCTGACTTTCCTTGTGCAGTGAGGAAAGATGGGGATCAGGACATTGTTTCCAGGGCCCTGAACTATGGCAGACAGGAGTCAGGTAGCTCTCCCTGGTGCCCTTCCCCAAGCCTGCCCCTTTCACCAGCCAGTCCAGCTAAACTGCTTCCTCCCAGCTGGAGGCACATTAATTACTCAGTTCCTAGTTAACACATACTCAGATGGGAGCTGCTCTTCTTCTTAATTGCTAGTAAGTGTAACCTGAACTGGCGCTTTGGCTAAGAGTGTAAAATATGAATTTAATTCCTTGCCTTTCTTGCGCTTTGAAAAACAAGCTCTGGGGTAAACAGTATGCTGGACCTCAGAGGCACTGTGTCCCATAAGATGCACTAGGAGTCAGTGGGTGATTGGGTGTTTTCATTTCTTCTTGAGGTCAAGCAGATAGGTTTCTCAGCGGGTGAGGGTTAGCTTTTAGTGGGACCTTCAATACATGGAGGAAGTCCAAGGCCCGTCTATATAGAAGTCATTTCCTCTGTATGTTTTAGTAAATAAAATAAATCAAGGTCATCTAAATTTTAGCGTAGCAATGTGGGCATAATGTCCCAGGAGAATACTGGCACAAAGGTTAGATGCCCAGGTGTTACAGCTTGGGCTTCGAAGGAAAAAAAGCACTGTCGCTTCTTGAGCAGCAGATGGCAGCATAACACAAGATGAGAAGCATGGTGTCCTTTCGACTCAGTCCATGACACTGAACTCAAAGGGGAAGTTATGTAACCAGTGATAATTCATGTACTCCAGTGCTTGGTGATGGTGCCAATGTTGTATTGTGATGAACACAGAGGTTATGGCATTGACAGTGATGTGTCTAGGCCGTGACGTCTCCAACAATTCGACATAATTCTATGGTCATTCACACACCACTGGACTCAGGGACTTTGCTAGCTACAGTTCCAGGAGGCAGACTTCAAGGGACCCATACTCACCTTGAAGAACAATATGACCCAGAGAAAGCTTATCCAATGCCCCGCCTGTCTCTACCATTTCACCTCCAGAGGGCAGCCTCAGAGAGGCAAATTAGTGGGCTAAGCTCTCCGGTTCGTTTGTCCAAGGACCACAGAGATGCATGAGATGGACTGAGGAAGCGTCCTCATAAAGATGTAGGCAGAACCTTTCTGATGTTCCGCTGATTTCTCCCCTGATGCCAAGGCTCCCATTGACCACAGAGCATCCCGGTTCACCTTCTGAAGACTAACACAAGGTAGTTCCATAATAGCCTTGCACAGAGAAGTTTCCAGAATCAAAGAAAAAGCTCAATTGCCAGGCCACAAATTGTTTCAGAGACCTCAGCACTAAAAGCCATGGGTCCTTTATTTCCTGGTTCAATGGCATAGCCCGTAGTCACTCACATGACCGTCAGCTACTCTCTGAGAGCTTGATAAACACAGTTCATGCTCAGAGGAGGGCATGGGCATCCTAGCGAATAACGTGGCACCATAATGGCATGTGACTTTCTGTTCCCTTTCATCAAAGGGTCAAGTTCTCAGGAAAGAAGGCCACATTGGCCACCCGCCACCAAATGTCATCTCATAGTCAGGGGATGAGAGGAGATTGGGGGTTAGTGCAATACAGATTCAGTCATAGGGGGGACTAGTGTCTCTAGCAGCCAGGATGGGTTTGAGGACCACTTTATCCTTGGAGCTTATCCTTAGCACATTGGACTCTCATCTTCCCCGTGTTCTCTCCCAAGGGAAGCCCCAGGGACCGTCACTGAGGTCCAGGGAAAGCCCGTGGCCACACACTTACTTATCATTTACAAGTTTCCCGTGCTGGTGGATCTGGTTTTCCATGGTGAAGTTGATGGTGGCCCCGTGCACATGCTCACCAAAAAACACCTTCATTTTAGACTTATATTCTTCATCCTGGAAATACCGGATCATATCAGGGAACCACACCGTCAGGCCATAGTAACTGTAAGAGAGAAGGCAGGAGGTCTGAGAAGCCCCAGCGCTCATGTCTTCAGCAGCAGAATCTGCATCGATGACTTAACGTAGATCAGACTTAATGTAGTAATTCTGTTCATTATTTGAAAATACAAAGTCCATCACATTAACACATCTAAGAGGCAAAAGAAAATAGCATTCTGAAATCCATTTGATTTAAAAACTCATTTGCTACTTTAAAAAAAACTACCAACAATTATGGACTGATGGACCCTTCTTTAACCTACAGAAAACATATTAATTAAAAAGCCAGAATTGTAGTAAAAAAAAAAAAGGACATACTAAAGGTTTTCCACCTAGTGTGAGGAGCAAGGCAGCATGCTCATCACCACTGACTTAGCAGCTCTTACCCAGCCTGGTCAGATGAAAGAAAGAAAAAGGAACGGGGTTCTGAACAAACAGCTCAGTGGATAAAGCCCTCATCATTGCGTTCCTAAAGGCTGGGTAGACAAGATGGCCCCCCTGGAGAGTGTCTAAAAATATTTCTGATGGCTTTATCTCTTTTGACCCTTGAATCACTCATCCATTGACAAAACAGTCCCATTGTAAAGTGTCCTGCACACAGGACTAGGCATTGTGGCACTCTTTTTTTTTTAAGATTTATTTATTTATTATGTGTACAGCATTCCTTCCATGTGTGCTTGCATGCCAGAAGGGGATGCCAGGTCTCATTATAGAAGGCTGTGAGCCACCATGTGGTTGCTGGGAATTGAACTCAGAACCTCTGGAAGAGCAGCCAGTGCTCTTAACCTCTGAGCCATCTCTCCAGCCCCATGTGGCACCCTTTACAAGAGCAAAAATCTGGCACCTCGCAGGAGTCTAGAAAGGGAGCCTTGGTTAATGATGGGTGATGGGGTAGTGTGGGGTACGACCCAGACATATCATTCCACTGCAAAGAAGGAAAGTCCAGGTTAGGTAGCACATGCCTGTAATTCCAGCATTTAGGAGGTGGAGGCAGGAGAATCAGGAGTTCAAGGACACTCTCAGCTACATTGTGAATTTCCTGTCAGTCTGGACTACATGAATCCTATCTCAAAACAAGGAAAGAAAAGCAAGGAAGGAAAAAAGAATAGGAGAAAAGAGAGAAGATGGAGAGAAAAGGGAAGGAAGCAAGCAAACATAACGCTGGTTGATTGGTGTGGATTGATATTCAGAAAATATAACTGAGTACAATGAGCAAATGCAAAATGTTTTCCTTCGAATAAGAAGAAACATCTACACATTATACATACACATAGACCTTGGGAAGAAGATACATACATACATAGACCATGGGAAACAGTTACATACATAGACCACAGATCATGAGAACATCTACATATATACAGACCTTGGGAAACAGCTACATACATACACAGACCTTGGGAAATGGCTATATTGCTACATAGATCTTGGAAAGCAGCTACATAGATACATAAGCCTCAGGAAATAATCTACATATACATACATTTTAGGAAACACTCACATATATACATAGACATTTGGAAATATCTATAGATATCTGTATACATTTGCTTACATTTGTTTAAAAAAGGGGAACACTGGAGTGATAAACAGGAAATAAAAGATGATTATATAGTAGAGGCAGAAGGGAGTGGGTGGAAGAGGCGGGAGTGGAGGCAAGATTTCCCTAACATTCCAACTTTTGAAATGCATTACCTATTCAAGTAAATTAAATTCAACATAAATAAATATAAATGAAGCCCACTGATTAATTGCCGGTGAGTTGGCTCTTAGTGCGCACCATATCTGACTTCTGAAATGTTGAAACTTGAGCGTATCAGGGTCAGCCTTCCTCTATATTCAAATAGGCTTGAGTCCATCCCTTCCATCCAGGTACTGAATGATGTTAGATTCGCCCATATTTACCCCATAATCAAAGAGATCACCAGAGCCCATTGCCTTTCTGGGGTTGAGGGGGTCATAGGCTGTAGAACAAAGCAATCTCACGGATCTAAGTTTACAATCTTGCTAACTGAGCACTGTGTAGCAGCTACCCTTTGTGCAGACAGCTGAACAGCTCTACGTGCTGTAGTGCCCTCCAGAGCCCCCCTAGGGAGCAAGATGATGCTGTCTGAAGACAAGAACTATCTGGGGTACCAGGCTGCAGTTTAAGACCAGAGCCACTTGCAGCTCTTTGTAAGTTGTTTTTCTGTATCATTGGGCACAGTAGGGCAGGAGCTGAAACTTTATTCAGACATCAGCCTTCAGGAAAGTACAGGCATCTTCAGCGTGGAGGTGAATCCAAGTGAGTGAAAACCGACAGAGCGGTCTCACTTCCTTAGTAACAGGAAAAAAGACTGCCATCTGTCTACTGAGACAAAAGGAAATATTGGCTCAGGGGTTTCTGAGAAAAAGGGCCATTGGTTTTTAAAAAACCCAGAAGCTCAGTAATTAACAATTATAGCTAACAGTAACAATCAGTTCACAACCGATAATCAGTGCTTACTTGAACTCTGCTAAGGAGGAAAGCATTGGGATTAAGTGTGGGGAGGGAAAAGAGGAGGAGAAGATGATGATGATATCGAGGTGATACATGTTACCGTTAGCTTGATTATTTCACGACACTTTTGTATATTGAAGAATTCAGTTGTACACTCTAAACATATTTCCTATTTGCCAGTTATACCTCAGCATGGACGGAAGAGAAAGCTCAAAAGAGTCAGCCTCTCCTTCCTTCAGACTCTTGTTTAGTCCACAGGAAACCTTCAGGCATTCTGCAATCCCAACAAGACTAGCCCGAGGCTGGACTGCCTCCTCCTCCTGACTGCTCTGAGGATTTTTGTTGGCCTAAGGGAGGTCTCTGTTCACAAAAGCCACTAGACAGGGTTGCTCGTGATGTGTGATCCAAAACATCCACTCTGATGCCAACTGCACTTGGCCAATTTATAAGCCTCCATCAACAAACCAGGCTGCGGAGGGACTGGCGTGAGGTGGAACTTACCTTAACGCCATGGTGAACCAGACCACTGCCAGAATCAGGGTGTTCATTCTGTAGGGTCCCATCACACAGTACAGGGCGTTGTCCCAGACCTAAGACCCATACCAGAGAAGGACAATTAAAGCCAGGGACTGGCAACAGATAGAGCATATCCCTCAGACTTGCTAATAAAGTAACTAAGACATCACAGAAGAAGGGGGCAGCCCATCCTCTCCTAAAGGAAGAAGCCTTGTCTACATAACAAGGCAAATCCATCCTTTCTTTCTGGCTAGCCTTAAACATCAACAGTCCTGTAATTTTCCCTCCCCCTTCCCCAAGGAACATTGGATTTGGGTGCATGTGACCAAAAGCACACCGAGTTTGGGTTCCAAAGCATTCAGCAACCTGTAACAGTCAGTTCCACCCCCCCACCCTACCCCACCTCCACCACACAACCCATGGGCAGAGTAACACTTTAAATGTTTATTTACCATAAAGCACGAACCCACTGAGTCTCAGGAGAAGCTAGCTGGCTACCCCACTCAACAACTGGCTTGATCTTTGCCTGAAAGACCCCTGGCAAAACGGAATCACTGTTTATAGTTCCTTCCCCAAATCATTTAAAATCCCAAAGTCATTTATTTTTGTCACGTCTTCCTTGCTGTGGGTTACTTAAAGAGAAATTGCTGGGAAGGAGGAGGCTTGCTTAGGCTGTCAAAACCAGAAAGAACAGCAAGGCAAAGACACCACACTTTAAAGCACTGACATCTCTAGGCACAGGGCAAGTTTGGAGGTGACCTTGCATGGAGCAGACACCTTCCTCGGGGCTGCCTGCTCTCTGTATGTTGCCTTAGTTTAAGGATGCTTATGACATCTTTCTTCTTCACCCACTGAAATAACAGACTCTTATGCATGTTCACAGAGTGTGTACCTGTTTGAAAATGGTCATGAACCTGACCAGCCAGCGCTGGTACCAAGTGCCGGTTGAACTCTGGATCTCAATGAATTCGTCCATTTGCTTGGGTGTTTTGATGTGAGAAACCTGGAAGACAAAGACAGATGTGGCTATTTCAATGCCATTTCTCTTTGTTTTCTTTTCAATGTTTACTTTAATGCAATTGGCTTTATTGAATTATTTATTATTCAAAAAGCATTTGCCTATCCCCCTAGTTAAGACTTTTAATCAAAGATTTGCATGAGAGTGAACCTTCCCACATGGACATGTCTGACTGCAAGCAAAATGAACTAGAATTTTCCCGGTAAATCAGGCCAATCAAGACATTAAGAAATGTTTATTACCGGGATCATAATATGTTGACTGACTGAGACGGTGTTGCCTTAAAATTCACCCCTGTACATGAGTGGGTATAACCATCACAGAAGTTTGGAATACAGCCTGGCAACAGTGTCAAGGAGAGATGCTGCTACTTAAGAAGTTTGAAAAACCCAACAGAATGAGAGGAATCGCGGTTGCCATGACATCGCAGCTTCCTTGGTACAAACGAGTTTTGGAGTCAGGTAAAGTGTGTTCCGCTCAAGGACATGAAAAACATGGGAAGCCCAACACAAACAACCCTCACTCACTAAAACAGAGACTTTCAAGAAACATGATCCTTAAACCGACCGTTGGATTGCAGACCCAGTGAGTGCTTAGGAGGTTCCTGACCATGCAAACCACTTTAGTGGAGTTATCCAGGTCCACAAGGCCGACATTCCCCCCAAAGTCACAGGACCAGAAGAGGAGTGTGCTCAAAAAACTCAGAAGCAGTTTTATCTGTTCTCTAAGAAAGCATTTGAATAGATAAAAAAACAGATCCGAGTTCTCCATCTCTTTCTCCAGCCAATGAACTGAGAGTGAGAAGATGTATAAGAGAAACACAGATGGAGCTGGGCAACCTTCAGGATGGCCAGACGCCTGATCCACAATGTGCTGACGGTCACATCTGTGCAGTCTGGGCCTCCCGGCTGCACAGCCTTGAAAAATGCTCTTTGTTCTGGGGTTAGCCGGGGAAACTGGGCAAATGTCATAGGAGTCTCAGCAGAAGGACCCGGCGGCAGCAGATGGAACAGGGCCTCAAATCATCAAATAGCCCCTTGGAAATCACAGCACCAGCTACCGCGGGAGGAGGCCAAAGGGAAAGGGTGCCTCCGGGTTAGAAAGCCCCTTAATAAATTGTACTCCGAATCACCAAAGTAGTCACTATGGTGTAAATTTTCTTTGCTTTGCTCCTTGGGGAAATAACACCCTGTTCCCAGTCCTGGAGAGTGGGCGTGTTGATTTGAAGCGCAAGTGCTGTAATTTACAATTAATTAGAACACTCTCTTTGGTGCCACGGAGAACAGCATATGGCCTGTGTTCCTGTTTCTCCTGCAGAACACAAGCTCTCAGCAGAATGCTCCAAGGTCCTGACCCTCCAGGGGTTTGTCTGCAGGGGAAAGCTTCTGGCTGTGGCTGTCTGAACACGTGGGTTTGTATATCAGAGCTGTAAAGCTCGGGTCAGTTGGGGGTGGGCGCTCACCTCAGAGATTCAGACCTGACCTTCTTAGGCTGCAGAGTGCACTGTGAGTGCTTAGGGGACACACAGGAACCAGCTGGTGGCCCTGTCCAGTGGGCTGAGTGTGCACCACCTACTGACGGCCAAGGTCAGCCCAGCTGCCTGAGGTCAATCAGCTCTCTGTTTCTTTCTCCTTTTTTCCTTCCCTCTCCTCCACTTCCCCTTTCATTTCCCCTTTCTCCCTCTTCTTTCCACCTTCTCCTCCCCCTCCCCTTCCTCTTTCGCTTCCTTTCTTCCCTCTTCCCACCTTTCTTCTCACTTTCCCCCTTCTCTTCTTTCCTTCTGTCCTCCTTCCTTCTCTCTCCCTTCTTTCCTCTTTCTTGGACTATCTATTCACTGCAGCAAGCTCATGACCAACAAGGCAGTTTGGAACGTTGAGCTATAACCTTTTAATTGCACTTTCCAATTAGGCAAAAATCACTAAAAGCAGATATGAGGCCTCCAGTCTAGGAAGCAGCATAGGTGTTGGGGTGAAACACAACTCCATCTCAGATGCACAGGCATCTGAGAGCCCGGTGCATTTCTCTCCGTGGACTTTTTTCCCAGTGTGCTCCCATCCCTGACATAAAGAGTGGTCCTGAAGCAAATGGCTTAGTTTGTACCTTTTAGATGTTGCAGTGCTTGCTGCTTATGTCATTGGACTTCCTCGAAGGAGTAGAGAAACTAGCAGAACGCTCCAACATCTCCCCGGGAAAGCTTTCCCCTGAACTCCCACAGCAGCATCCCAACCACCTCAGGGTTGGAGCTGCAGACTCACAAATCTCTTCTGTTCAGATAAAAGTCTAATTGTAAACGTGCCGGAGCTTATCTCTTTGCTCTTTCTCAAGTGAGAATGTGGGATCACTTTTCTACAAAGGACAGCCAGTCTTAGAAGCCAAGCAAGTTTTTCACAAGTATTCTTACAGAAGCCATAGTCTGGTTGCCCTGGGAGAGGCTTCTGTGTGAAAGGTGACCAAGCATAAGAACACACACACACATGCACACAGGCACGCATGCACAGATGCGGGTTGGAGAGGAACTTTTATCATGACACCTCTTAGGAGAGTCCGTAGTTGTGATAAATCCTTATCATCAGCTTTTTATTAACATCACTAAATTCACAAATGCTTGATGCAGGTGGTTGTCTGGACGACATGTGCTCCACACCAGGTGATGTGGTCCAAACGCCACTGAAGCTGAGATGGATTTGGAGAGCTGAGGCAGAACAAGTGATGGAAACATCTCCCAGGATGTACCAGGAACTTGTTCTTGCCCAGGCTGTGGGACAGGGCAGGGTGAGGACTGCAGAAATGATGGCATGGACAAGGAGAAAGCCCTAATGCCTGGCTTCTGCAATGGTAGCCCACCTGGGTACCACAGTCTGTCACAGAGAGCATGTGGTTAGAAGACGGAAGTGTAGTATTAAGGGCGGTGGGGCTCCGTCCCCAGCACCCCAGCCGCCCGCACGGCTAGCTTATGCCCGAAATAACAACACACAAACTGTATTCATTTAAACACTGCTTGGCCCATTCTCTTCTAGGCTAATTCTCACATATTAATTTAGCCCATTTCTAATCATCTGTGTATGGCACCCCAAGGTGCGCTTACCAGGAAGATTCTAGCCTATGTCCATCCTGGGTCGGAGCTTCATCCCGGGAGCGGGGCATGGCGTCTCTCTCAGGCGTTTGCTCCCGAGAGGAGAGCTGTCAAGACTGAGCTCACTTCCTCTTCCTCCCAGCGTTCTGTTCTGTTTACTCCTCCCACCTATCCTCTAACCAATAAAATGGGCCAAGGCAGTTCCTTTATTAGCCAATGACCTTCCTCCATCATGGGAGGCCCATCAACCCTTCACATCTTCATCGGCAGTATTTCTGCTGTTTGTGCTTCGCAATGAACTTTAGTAATGAAGGCATTGGTCACATAAAAGAACAAGGAAAAGTATCTAGGAGAGCCAACAGAAGTAATGGAAGGGAAGAGAGAAGGGGAGTGGGGAGAAAGGGGGCATTGCTAATATATACAATATATGTGTTTATAAAGATTTTAAATTAAAAGTAAATTCAAATGCTTATCATTTTTAAATAATTTAGGAGCATCAGAACTGGGCCAACATGCCATTAAGCAGTTTTCTATAAAGATTGTAATGAGGTAATTTATGCAAAATATATGTCATAACATTTTTCATAACTGTTAATATTTTATGATACTCCAAGGCAGGCACTGTTTCGGGTGCTTTGTTTAATCTCTGTAATAACTGTCTTCACAGACACATTGTCTTCCTTTCCCATGAGGGAACCCGTGTGCTACCACGTGCTGCTGTCTGGGAACCCAAAGCTTTAAGCAGCACATTAGCAAGGAGACGTTAGGGGATGGGAGTTAGGTGGTTGCTCACGCGGGAGGGCTTCTCGGAGGAAGTGGATTGGATGTGGATCTGAATGGACCTACTAAGTGCAGGTGTGAAGAGCTGCCTGTAGCAAGGCTTACTTGTGTTTGGCTACAAAGTATGGCAAGCAGACACACAGATCTCTCTGTAAGGGACCTCTTCGTGGAAATGACCACTTCCTGGTTCCTAAACCCAGGCTAACAGCCAGTGCTGACAGGGTGGGGAAAAGATGGGCAGCTTGCTACTTATGGATTTGAAGAGTGACAGGACTCTAATGAGATGTAACTTGACAATTCATCTCAAGGTTGTTTCTAAGCATTTAGAAATATATATGTGTGTATTTATTGTATGTATGTAATAATAATTAATAAAAAAAGAGGCCATGAAATTGAAAGAGAGCAAAGAAGTCTATATGAGAGGGTTTGGAGGGAGGAAAGGGGATGGGTGTGTGTGATTATATTATAATCTCAAAAAATAAAACGAATAATAAAAATTCCATACCAGTTGAGCTGGTAATTTCATTTCTGCAGAGCGTGACAGGAAAGGAGCTACATGAATGAGAAGATTCATCACAATGACATTCATAGAAACAAGGCAATAAAGAGTGAAAACGGACCTCTGGCATTAGGGGCATGTTGAAAACAGTGTTACTGCTCTGAGCACTGACATTCGTTAAAATGGTGGCATCGTCCATTAAACAGACGATGAGAGGCTAATGGAGGGAAGCGATGGCTCTGAAGACTACGAGGCAGCACTGAAAACGATAGTGCACACTTCCAAATACAACACCCAAATCTTCACGTGTGCTGTTGTTCATAGGAATACAGGTAGTCCTAAATTCACTCATTTTCACTTTGTCACAGGGGTGACTTTTGCCTGCAGCTGTGTCTGTGTGTGCACCACACACATGCCTGGTGCTCACAGAAGCCAAAAGAGGAGGTCTAATCCCCTACGACTGAAGTTACAGTGAGCTATCATGTGGATGCTGGAAATGAAACCCCAGTCCTCTGCAAGAACAGCAACTTAACCACTGAGCCATTTCTCCAGCCCCATAGTTCTGTGTGTGTGTGTGTGTGTATGTGTGCATGCTTATGTATGTGCATGCATGCATATGTGTGTATGAGTGCATGCATATATGTGTATATGAGTGCATGTGTGTGCGTGCATGTGTGTATGCATGCATGTGTATGTGCGTGTGCATGCATGTGTGTATGAGTGCATGCATGTGTATGTGTATATGTGTATGAGTTCATGCGTATGTGTGTGTGCATGCATGTGTACATGTGTGTGAGTGTATGTGTGTATAAGTGTATGCATGTGTGTATGAGTGCATGCATATGTGTGTGAGTGCACATGTACATGTGTGTGCATCCATGCATACGTGTGTGTGTGCATATGTGTGTGTGCATCCATGTGTATGTGTGTGTAGGAGTGCATGTGTACGTGTGTGCATCCATGCATATGTGTGTATGAGTGCACATGTGTGTGTAAATGCATGCACATGCGTGTGTGCACGTGCATGCGTACATGTGTATGAGTGCATGTGTATGTGTGTTCATGCATGCATGTGTGTGTATGAGTGCATGTATGTGTGTGTTCATGCATGCATATGTGCGTATGAGTGCGTGTATGTGTGTGTTCATGCATGCATGTGTGTGTATGAGTGTGTGTATGTGTGTGTTCATGCATGCATATGTGCGTATGAGTGCGTGTATGTGTGTGTTCATGCATGCATATGTGCGTATGAGTGTGTGTATGTGTGTGTTCATGCATGCATATGTGCGTATGAGTACATGTATGTGTGTGTTCATGCATGCATGTGTGTGTATGAGTGTGTGTATGTGTGTGTTCATGCATGCATGTGTGTATGAGTGTGTGTATGTGTGTGTTCATGCATGCATGTGTGTGTATGAGTGTGTGTATGTGTGTTCATGCATGCATGTGTGTGTGTGCATGAGTGCATGCATACATGTGAACAGCAGAGGATAACTCCCACTAGTCAGTTTTCTCACGCCACCTTGTGGGATCCAAGGATTCTACTCGAGTCATCAGGCTGTATGCAAGCACCTCTACCCATGGAACCATTTTGCTGTCTTGCCTGCCCTAGTTAGTTTTTCTTTCTGTTAAAATTTTCTAATAGCATTACCTAAGGAAAAATCTAGAAAGACAGCCACTAAAGTGCAAAGACGATGCTGAGGAGATGCTAGTCAACAGAGTGCTTGTTGCATATACATGAGGACCTGAGCGTGACACCCCAGAACCCACAGTAAGAATGCTGTGTGTGCCCTTATCATCCCAATGCTAGGGAGCTGAAAATCAGGTGGATCCCTCATGTTTGCTGGCCATAGAGCCTAAACTGCTTGTGGAGATCCAACTAAAAAGTGAGAGACTAAACACACACACAAATGAACAAACAAAGCAAGGTGGAAAGTGGCGAGGAAGACAGCCGAGGTTGACCTCTGGCCTCCACATGTACACCCACATAGCCATACATACATGTGCACCTCCCCCACACACATATACATGCAAAATACAAAGAATAACTCTAATGAAGAGATCTTCCTGGTATAAAAGTGATAGAAATACTCCTCTTTCAACAAAGTTGATGTTCCATGCAACACACAGTGGCAAAGTGCCTCGCTGGTCCAGGCTAGCACACTCACCGTGAATACCTTCTCAGGGGTCCCCTTAGCCCGCATGTTGGTGTCATGGACTTGCTTGAGAATCATCCAGGCTTCATCATGTTTGCCCATCTGAAAATCCAAAGATAGGGACACGAAAGTTCATGGCTGCATACGCCTTCTTTTTGTTGGGATGGGAAGCCCTACACCCCTAAACAGTGCACTAGGTCTGGCGCATTGGACATGGACCCATTAGCCATAGGGGACAACTATGGCACCCTACAGCAAGTCCCCAACCTGTGTGGGAAAGACAACCAGGTTGTGACTTCAAGGGGTAAATGGCACATGTTATTATCATTTACCAAAGAGCTCACTAGGGCCACATGGGTGGTGGTGGGGGGGGGACAGCTTGTGAAAACGTGAAGGATCTCTCCTATTCAGGACTCTGTGAGAAGGTGACCATGAGGTAGCCTAGGAGCTGTCCCTCCTACCCTGAGAGAGAGCCCCCTCCTGTTTCACCGTGAGCTTCAACCCCTGGCCTGTCACTGTCACCAAGAGGAAGGGCGCCAGATTTAGCGATAAGCAAGGTCATAATCAAGGGTTAGCGTGCAGCAAGCGACGGGGAGAGAACACGCAGCTGGGGACTGAGTGACTAAGGCCAGGGCTCCCGCAGCCGCTGCAGACTCACCTCCAGCAGGAACCTGGGGCTTTCCGGCATGAACTTCAGTGCCACCAGGGACAGGGTGCAGGGCAGAGCACAGACGATGACGAACACTCTCCAGCTGTGGAAATGGTAGTTGGTCCCCATGCTGAAGCCCCAGCCTGGAAAGGAGCAGAAGGCGTGTGGAACAGGCTTCCCCGCGGTAGATGAAACAGAAGAACTAGGTCTCAAGGACACGCAAACCTTTTGGAAGAAGCTGCCGAAAAATGACGGCTCCCCGGTACTCTGGGATGAACTAGAAGTCTGCATCTTGACAAACCCTGAGCCCTGGCACTTACAGAACCTTATATAAATGTACAAATAGAAAAAAACAAGGTCTCTCTGTTGAAGAGAGAATAAGGATTCTATGAGCCAGAAAGGGGGTGGTCAAGGACATGACAGGGGAATCCATAGAGACAGCTGACCTGAACTTGGGGGAGCTCATGAACTCTGAACTGACTGCTAGGCAGTCCGCAGGAAACTGACCCAAGCTCACTGCATGTGTGTGATAGTTGTGTAGCTTGGTCTGTTTGTGGGACTCCTAGCAGTGGGATCAGGACCTGTCCCTGGCTCTCGAGCTGGCTTTTAGGAACCCATTCTTCATGCTGGGCTGCCTGGCAGGGCGAGGAGCTTGGTCCTGCCTCTGCTTGCCATGCTTCATTGACTCCCACGAGAGACCTGCCCCTTTCTGAGTGGAGATGGAGGAGGAGATAATGGGGGATGAGAGTTGGGGGAAGGGGATGGGAGCGGAGGAGGGAGGGGAAACTGTGGGAGGTAGGTAAAATAAATCAAAAATTTAATAAGAATTTAAAAAAGAAAAAGGAAACAAAGAAAAACAACATCCATCAAACATGGGGTGCATGCTTATAATCTCAATATTCAGGTGGCTGAATATTCAATATACAGGAGAATTACTGTAAGTCCAAGGTCAGCCTGGGCTACACAGTGAGACTTTATCTAAAAGAGAGAATCAGCATCCGTGTCTTATTTTTACCTCTATCTTTTATCTTTCTTTGATAGGGTCTCATACAGCTCAACTTAGCCTGGAACTCACTACGTAGTTAGTCAAGGATCACCTTGAACACCTTTATCTAAACTATTTATTTATTTTTATTTTACGTCCATGAGTGTTTTGTCTGCATGGATGTGTGTACAGCACATGCAAGCCTGGCACCTAAGGAGGTCAGAAGAAGGTATCAGATACCCTGGAGTCACTGATGGTTGTGAACCACTAGGTGGGTGCTGAGAATCCAAACCTGGTCTTAACCACTGAGCCATCTCTCCATCTCTAACCATGAACTTCTGATCCTCCTGCCTCTGCCTCCAAAATACTGGGATCACAGGCATACACCACCATACCCAGCTTATGTAGTGCTGGGGATAGATTCAGGCCCTTGTACACACTGGACAAACACTGTCCTAACGAAGCTACATTCTCAGCCCTGTATGGACATTGGATTTTGAGTGAACAAGCTGTTAACTGAAGATACCCTACTGGCACACCACCACAAACAGTGGCCTAGAAGGCATTCTCACTGGATGCCCTTCTCCTCCTAGTGAGCAAGGAGCCCTATACCACGTGGTAGACACACCCCACAGACCAGCATGGTGTAAAGGGCCACTCTTGTCTTGATTACAGGTATCTAGTGAGCCTGCATGCCCAGAGTGTGATCTGGCGGGAGCAGGGGAGGGATATGGGAATTCAGGAGATCCTGATGGCATCAACCAGAGCTTGGTGCCTCAGGAGTCAGGGTTCCCCCCACCAGCTCCAGGTGGCCCCGATGAGAAGTGGAAAGTCCCGACATGACTGTGTATGTTATCCAAAGCAACCGTTCTCCTCCATTCAGATGACCCTCCTACCATGGGAACAGGAGGTGAGTAGGTCTTGTCAGCTGTTGTTGTGCAAAGTGTTGCTAGATTCTTCTTCAGAGGCTACCTTCAGAAAGCAGTTTTGAGGACTTATTAGCATGTTTGTGCTCATCACATGAAGCTCTGGGTTTCATTGTGACGTTTTCATTCAAGCATCCGGTACTCTATATTCATATCCCAATACCCCATCATGTGCCCCTCCCTATGATCCCTTCTCTTCCCAAAGTGTCCCCTTCTACATTCATGTCATACGTACATAGTTAAATCGAGCCTGTACATATGAAATAAAACAGGTAATATTTGTCTGAGTCTGGCTTACTTTAATGATAATCTCCAACCCCATCCATTATCTTGCAAAGGACACAATGCTGTGCTTCCTCACGGCTGAATGAGCCTTTATTCTGTATCTACACCACATTTGCTTTATCCGTTCACCTGCTGATGAACATACAGGATGGTTCCATACTTCAGCTACCGTAAATTGTGCTGTAGTAAATCCAGATGTTCACCCACCTCTGCAGTATGCTAACTTAGATTCCTCTGGGCAGACATCTAGGAAGGGTATAACTGAATCATAGGAGATCCCTAGTTTTATTTTGCCTTTTTTTTTTTGAGGGAGGAAACTCTGCTGTGATTTCCATTGTGGCTGTGCTAGTTTACCCAAGCACTAATTTTTAATGTCTTCATGATGAACCAACTCCCCACTTTTAAGGTGCAGCAATACAGCACAATGGGAAGAGGAGCTTGGACTATGTAGTCACATAGGTCAGAGTTCAAATCCTGACCATGTCTTATCTTAATGGGTCTTCACCGCGACAGAATGCAGGCAATGGTCTCCTGCAAGTTTGCTATGCATGCCCGTTCCTGACAATCCATAATAACTCACCTTTTTCAAGACTAGAGTCAACATTTTCATAATTAACTATGTGACGTTTAGTGTCATAGTCTCTGGATAAAATGGATGGATTACTTTTGAAAAGCAAAGACTCTGGTAACAATACCCCCTGGGGCTTATCTAAAAACAGCCCAATCAGTGTTTTAATAGATAAGGCCTGAGAAATAAATACACCCACTCCTAACATTTAGAAGGCAGTAGCTACTTGGATACAAAACTTGTAGTTCTTTAGTTTAAAACAAACACTTGATGGCTGGCTCGGGTAGTGGGAGGCTTATCATCTTAAGATTTTTATGCATCATGGTTCAAGTTGTTTCTCCACAGTAGACTTTGAACCCGCATCTGCTGTGCTACGAACTTTCCTACTTGATACACACCTGAATGAATAGCGAAGCAGGAGTCCAGGTGCTGAGATGTGGCCCCTTAGGCACATTTGACTACAAGAAGGGCACCCATGCCTCACTCAGTACACCCATAGAACGAGGGCACCCACACCTCACCCAGTGCACCCCATAGAACAAGGGCACCCACACCTCATCAAGTGCATCCCATAGAGTGAGGGCACCCACACCTCACCCAGTGCACCCCATAGAACAAGGGCACCCACACCTCACCCAGTGCACCCCATAGAACAAGGGCACCCACACCTCACCCAGTGCACCCCATAGAGCGAGGGCACTCACACCTCAACGAGTGTATTCCATAGAGCGAAGACTCTTTTTCTTTGCATAGCTTGGTCTCTTCTTGTCTCACTGGGGTTGGTTCGTTCATTTTATTTTTAACTAAAAAGCCTTCACTTCCTCCTGGGAGTAACACTAGCCAAGGGAAGATAAAACCATAGCAGTATGTCTACATTCGCTGGGCAGGTCCAAACCCAGTTCTGGCATCATTAGAAGCAAAGTTGGTGAAAACTTTCCTGGACTGAAATGGAAGACCAGGAAAGATGGACAGACATTGGTATATTTATACAGCATCCTCCATCAGAAAGATTTTTTTCTTCATTATAATATGTGTGAAATATCTCCTCGCATTTCTGTGATCCATTAGGCACATCTTTAGGGCCTTAAATAGACTAGAATTCAGGGATAAACTGCTTCCAAATATTTGGAACAATATTAATTTAGAGGCGGGGAGTGTTCTGCTGGCTGATCTTTCAGCTTGCCCTACTTTTTTGTGTCAGGATTTCACAAACATCTGGCGGGGATGATTTCAATGAGAGCCACTCTTCCATCATATACCCATTTGGTTTTAGTTTTTCCTGGGCTGTCTCCATGAGTTCTCAAACAACAACAACAAAAGACTCTGAGTTTTGTCATTTTCTCTCTCAGTGAACTTGTTGCCCAAATTTCGAGAAACACCATCAAATATCTGTTCACTGCCCATCAGACATCTGGTCCTGGTAAAATGATGCTTAAAGTATATAATTGCTTTTGTTGTATTCTGATTCTACCAGTCCATGTTTCTCAAATAGTTTCCTCTAAGTCATTGCTGGCTTTGGTTAAACATCGACTTTCAAACTGGAGTCTAAAAGTCACAGATTGCGTACAGGCATATGAATAAAGAAGGTGCCCATTTATTTGGGGTGTAGTATTTAGCCCCAAGAGCTGCTATCAGCCAGTAGTAACCAGTTAGCACCCATAGGGTCCCTCATGTGGCCTCTCATTTGCTCTCCACCTCAATTTTTCACTAAAGTCTTAAAAATGAGACCTTTAGAGGTGCATGTCTGTGATCCTAGCAGTTAGGAGACAGAAGCAGGAGGGCTGCCACATGTTCAAGTACAGCCAGGGCCACAAAGTAAAATCCTGTCTTAAAGCAACAACAACAACAAAAGAAACCAGGCATTCAGGGTTGTGTGTGTGTGTGTGTGTGTGTGTGTGAAGATTTATAAACTTGTGCAGGTGGTAATGATCACTGCAGCTCACCTCTTCTTACAGCGTCCATTCCTGCCCTCTTTTCCCCACTTCTCCCACTGTGTGGCAGACACATGACATGGGTGAGACCAAGGCCCCAGCCAGTCCATGGGTGAGGAAGTACTTCTCGTCCACCCAGGACCTGCAACTTCCAGTGTACAGCAACCGGTTGAGAGGAGAACAGGTTTTACGCTGATCCAATCAGAGGAAGCCACGGCCTCTCTGCTCCCTGTCTTGAGTTGAGGACACGCTTCCTTTGCCCATGTCCTCTGTAAACAGATGGGTTATAACGGTGACTGCTTCCAGGAAAAAAGCTGGCTCCAGCACTAAGGTCACCTGGACAATCTTCTCCACACTGTGTGCACCCCGGGAGTCACTGTCCTGTGGGCTGTGGGGAGTCTGCTGTGAATTCTTATCACGTCTCTCTCCTGTGTTGTGAGTGACAGACCCGGGGCTGCAAAGATGGGGTGGCGTGGCCCAGACTGCACAGTACCACTGATGTCACCCAGATTTGATTCAGATTGTTTCAGAGTGAATCCTTATTTTTTTTTATTCAGATTTGCCCCCAACCAAAATGCTTTCCAGTTAAGTTCCCGTAAATGTGGAAATCGTTCTGCGGTGTTAGCACATTTAGGTCAGTTAGCAGAGGGAGTGGTGTTATAGAAAGGATAGTGGCTAAAATCAATAAAGAAATAAAAATAATTCTAATTCTCAGAACCATATAACCTAGTTGGTGGGAAATTAACATATGCATCTGGCGAAGGACAGAAAGGCCTCCATTAGGAGTACGCAATTTCATACCTAAAGTCATGGAAAATGACCTAATGGAAGAATTGCCAGGAAACTCCTCTTTTCTTCACTAGACCTATCCCTAACTTTCCTTGCTTCTAATGATATGAGACTGAGTAGGCTCTCAAATAGTAAAAATGGACACAACTGCCTGAAACTCCCAAACCCCTTTCTTCTATTTCTAGACTCCCAGCTGGCCTGTGTTTCCCAGAACCCACTGCAGTTGCATTTGTTACACCCCAGATATGGGGACAATGGGATGTGAGGAGGGGTGGCACCCTCCATTTCCTGATTGGCCCTGAAAATCCTGCACAGAACTTCCCATGATCCTCAAGGTTGAGGAGCTACCTTCCGCATCCCTGTGACAGAATAAGGGAGAAAGCTTTGATTCTGGCTCTCAGATCAAAACTCAGAGTGCAGGCTATAACCTCCTAGCCTGCCCCGCGGACTTATGTCTACCAGCTGGAGCCCATGACCAGAGAGTTCACAATCTTCCTAAACAGCAGCCCCAGCTGAGGACTAACGGTTCAGACCACATGAGCCCGTGAGGGGCATTGAACACTGAAGCCGTAACACGCTGCCAGTCTTCCGTGAGAGAGGGCGGAACTGCGAGATGTGAGCCCCCAAACTGCAGATACAGCACCGCCACCTGCCAACCAGAAACATCAGCCTGACATGGGAGGAGGCAACCTCTACTGTGCTAAACCACGGAAATTTCAGAGTCTATCAGTTTCTCACAGTAATGCGCCCAATACTGCCCCCAGCTAACACGGCAGCATCGTCAACCTTGCAACTGCTTCTCACTAAGATGCTCATCAGCCTCCCCGAGCTCAGCACACACAGCAGAGACTGATTTAAAACAAGAAAACAACTCATAGAGAAGAGTTTCTGGACAGTGCCTCCCTACTGCTCTGTAGGATTCCACAAACAACAGTTGGGAGAAAAAAAAAAAAGCTTTCGAAGGATGCTAGTGATATTACCAGAATACTCAAAAGGCCTCATAAAATTCAAAACTGCTGTTTCTCCCCCCATTTAACTCTCAGCAAAACTGTGAGTAAAGTTAATGTTGCCAGATCTCTGCCAAGATTGCAGTTTTTTTTTTACTCATTGAAGGATAATAAAATTTCCCTGACTTAACAAATGACTGTGAACTGCTTCACCTCTGTGGACAAACAAGAATGACATCAGGCACAAAAGTGGAGTATTTCAGCATACAAATACCAACCCACAATAGTCAACAGTGCTACCATGTCCCGATAACAAGCTTATGAAGAAGGAATCTTTTTAATCCCATTCATGATAGTTTCAAAAGTATCTATTGCTAAACTTAGCAAAGGAGACCAATGGCCTTTACTGGGAAAACTTAAAGAATCTGAAGATGGTATTAGACAAAAAGACTGGCCTGCTCACAGATGGGTGGAATTGATGTCATTAAAATGACTGTTACCAAAAATAATCTGCAGATTCAGTGATGTCTCAATTAAAATCCCAATGATAGTCTACATAGAACTAAAAAAAAAAGAAGAGTCTTAAAATTCACAAACTACCCAGAAGAAGCAAAGTGGTATCCTAATACCTGAGTTCAAACTATACAACAGAGCCACAGTGACAAAGCATAGGCTGGCAAAAAAAAAAAAAACAAAAAAACAAAAAAAAACATGTAAACTAATAAAAATAGAATAGAGGACTCAGAAACAATCCAACCCATCTACAGCAACCTAGATTTTATTTTATTTTTTTTTTTTGGCAAATATGTCAAAAGCATGCTTCGGTAGAAAGACAGCCTTTTAAACAAATTGTGCTTGGAAAACTCAATTTCCACCGTTTTCTTCTAGAGGCTGGAGCTACACCTCTCAACCTGAACATAAGTCAATTCAAAATGGATCAAAGACTTCAACGAAACACATAAAGCTTCCAGAGAAAAACAGGTAAAATATTTGAAGATGTGGGCACAGGCAACGGGTTCCTGAAAAGGACTCCGCCAACACAGGAAACAATTCTAAGAAATGACAAATGAGTTACACAAAATTAAAAAAAAAGTTTTGGCACAACAAAAGGAAAATACTACCAAATAAAAGAGGCCATATACAGAATAAAAGTCTCTTTTTTTTACTACACTTCGGACAGGGAATTCATATTCAGGGTACATATAGAACTACAATGATTAAGCATCCAGTTAAGTAATCATCAACAAACCCAAATCATCCAGTTAACTAATGGGCTGAATGGATTGTTCTTAAAAGAAGAACAGATGGCCAATAAGTACCAGAAAATGTGTTCAACGTCCTCAGCCATCAAGGAAACACAAATTAAAATCTCTCTGAGATTCAAGAAAAAAAAATGTTGACAATGGTGTAGGCAAAGAGGAATCCTGATTCATGGATGATGGAAATGTTACTGTAAATGCCTATTATAGAAATTGGGATTGAATTTGCTTAAAACACTAATAGAACTACCATATGGATCATCTCTCCCAGTCCTGGATACACACCCAAAGGACTCCATGTAGGCATTACCACGGACACACTTGAACATCCATGTTATCACTACAATATCTACAATAGCCAGGAAATGGAATCAACCTACATCCATCAACAGATGAGTGGATGAAGACAACGTAGAATGCATATACAACAGCAATTATGTATTCGTAAAGAAAAATAATAACATTCACAGGGGAATTGGTATAAATATAAATTTTTGCATCAAGTGAAACAAGTCAGAAACATAAAGAACTCGTATTTTCTCTTATAGGCTGAACACACACCCTGAAATATATATACAAGTAACAATTCTTGGACTGAAAAGGTTGTATTCATATAGTTAGAAACATGTACATGTAATAACAATTAAAGAAAAAGAAGTCATGAATCTGAGAGACGGCAAGTGGGTACATGGAAGGGGTTAAGGAGGAAAGAGAAGGGGAAATAATGCAGTTATAATATCAAAAAATTAAAAGTAAAATAGAAAAAAGGTGACTAGAGAAAAGTAAATGTGTGTGCGTGTGTGTTTATATGTGTGCACATATGTTTGTATGTGTATGTGTGTATATGCATGCCTAAATGTACATGCATGTGTGTATGTTTGTATGTATGTGGATCATGAGAAGGGAAGAAGAGTTCTTCAAGGAGGCAGGGGACTGTAGAGAGCAATGGAATACATGTGATGATAAATTGGGGTGGGGCACTAACTAGGGGACAGGAACCAGCCAGCAGAAGGAAAAGGGAATTAACAAGAACAAGTACAATAACACCTAAGTATGAAGATGCCACAAGGACACCCATTGTTCTATATGCTAACTCAAAATCTAAAAAGAAAGGACGAAAACAGAAAATGCACAAGAAGTGGGCAACACCTTAAGGACTACCAGTTTCCCAGCCTTACCCTCTCGGGTGTGTAACCTTGGGCAAGTCAGCCATTTCTATCAACTTTGTTTTGTTTTACATTTGTCATCTATAACATGGGACTCCCAAAGCCTGACTCATTGAAATGAAGAGAGTTAGAGAAAATGAAGGTTGCATGAGCACTGACTCTCTCAAGCTGTCCTCCCACTTTCACAGATACAAGCATGAGCACACACTGAGACATAAGTAAAAGAAAATTTAACAGAGGGGGAAAGGGCAGGGGGAGGAGGAGAAAGAGTAAGAAAAGAAGAGGGGAAGAGATGATGTTATTTCTAAATTGAAATTAAGAATTTATATTCAACATTATGAATTCTTTTCTAAAAAAAGGTCACATGCAGAAAGTATATGAGAGAGGGAATAAGGCTAAAGTTGGGTCTTTATTGGATGCAGTTGCCATAGAAACAGAGAACCTGGAGCTATCTTAAGTCAGTGGCTCACCATAGTGTGGAATGATGCTCCAGGCCATGGCAGATGCATAGATGCCCCCAGTCATCCAGAAGATGCACAGCCAGCTAAGGTGTTCACCTCGTTTCTCCCGCGATAAGAACTCAGAAAAGTAGGTAAAAACAATTGGCAGGGAGCCCCCAATACTGAAGGAAAAAAAAAAAACAGCAGAAAGAGACAATCAGGTAATATACTAAAAAAAAAAAAAAAAAGGTCATAAAGGAAATCAAATTGCTTTCTACTGCACATTTTGGCTCTGTGATGACAGTCTATTCATTTAGGAGACCAGCAAGGAGGCTTCCCCTCCATTTGAAAAGCAATCTTGGGTTGTTTGGGCTTTTGGAAAGTTATTGCATTTTCTTACTTGCTTGTTTATTATTTATGTGTGCGCACACACACAAGACATGGCGCGATGCATAGGGGTTAGGCAAAAACTTGTGGAAGTTGGTGCTTTCCTCCCACCATGTACATTCTAGACATTAAACTCAGGTCATCAGGCTTGGTGGCAAGCACTTCTACCCACTGAGTCATCTCACCTGCTCTTAACTGTAATACAGCATCTTTAAAATCAAACAAAAACACTTCATCCAAGTGCTTCCCGAGGTATCGCGTGCAGCTAGAGGGCCAGAGGAGATGGACTTACAGTGGACAACAGTGCATACCCTATGCCTGAGATGAGTCTGCAGAAGAGGAAGGCTCCGTATCCCTGCACGAAGGAGGAGAGAGAGGCGAAAGAGGCATTGATGGCCAAGGACATGCTGAGGACTTTCTTCCTTCCCAGTTTATCAGCCAGACCCCCCAGGATGAAGGCTCCTGCCATCATTCCTAGGTAGACTATCAGCCCTGTGAAGAAGAAAGAAGGGGGTTAACAAAAGAAGACAAGGCTTTAGAGAGTTTTAGTAACTTTCTACTGCACCCTCAGGCTCTGTAGTGAAATATGTGAGAATTGAAGAGACGAGCCAGGTGCTGATCACAAGCATGTCACCCAATGGACACTTTACCCATCCTAGAAATCCCATGGCAACCCCAGGAGAAAGGGGATGGAACAAGATCCCCATGGCAAATCAGAAACTCTCCACAGGTGATTTTCTACCCTTGCTGCTATTTCAATGAAGCAATAAGCTGTCCAGCTTCACATGTATACACATCAACACAGATGAACTGAAATTAGGTTTGTAACATCATTCTAAAGGCCTCCATTTTAGCCTCACAATCTGTAGATGAGAAAATGCCGGAATCTTGCTTTGAAACAAGGAAAGGTGTACCTTAAAGGACCTCACCTGAGGTGTGGTGTTTAAAGAGAGAATTTCCAGAGTAAATTGCACAGGAAACATAGCCAAAGGAGAAAATAACGTAAATGTGAGAACAGCCATTGGCAACAGCATTGACTGGCATGCACACACGCGTGAGCAAGAGTTGTCACGTTACAGTGTTTGGACTTCTAGTTATATAATTTATAACGCTGTGAGATGAGTCCAATTTCACTCCTCTGTATGCGGGTATCTAGTGTTCGCCACGCTGTTTATTCACGAGATTGTCCATCCCCTGTTACATTTTACTGGCAACTTTCCCAAAGACAAACCCACCATGTGGCTGAAGAGATGCCTCTGTGCATAAACGCACTGGCTGCTCTTCCAGAGGTCTTGGGTTCAATTTCCAGCATCCACATGGCAGCACAAAACCATCTGTGACTCCAGTTGCAGGGGACCCAACACCCTCTTCCGGCCTCCTCAGGCACCAGGCACACATGTGATGCACAGACATTGATGCAGACAAAACACCCGTACGCATTAAGTGAATCTAAATATACATATTTAAAAGATCAACCAACCCTAAATTTGTGGCTTTATTGTTAGGTCATGATTCTCTTCCACTGATTCTTTCTTTCTGTCCCAGTACCATTCTGTCTCCATCTCTATAGTTTTGAAACATATATGAAGTTGGGTGGTGTGATGCCATCAATTTTGTTCCTTTAGCTCAAGCTTTCTTTGGCTATTCAGTGCCTTGTATTCCACACAAATTTTATATTTTTTCTAACACTGAGAAAAATGTCATTGGGATTTTGATAAGGATTGCATGCTGGGTTGTATGAGGATTTTGATAAGGATTGCATGTTGGGTAGTATGAGGATTCTGAACAGTGTCCGTTCTTCCAGTCTATGGACAAGAGACATCGTACACTTACTTGTATCTTCTTCAACATTCCTTAACGTTTTATAGCTTAGTGTGTGGCTCTTTTATTCCCTTGCTTAAAATACTCTGAAGTATTTATTGAAGCTATATAAATGGCAATGGTTTTAATTTCTTTTTTCAGATAGCTCATCCTTCACATATTTCAGAAACACTACTGATTTTTGCATGTGGATTCCTCATGCTACAACTTAACTGAATTTATTCACTAGTTATAATAGGTTGTTTTTATGGTGTTTAGGTTTTTTAATTCTATTTTATTTATTTGCTATAGGGCTATATCATCAGCAAACAGACACGTTTGTTTCTTCCTTCCTAATTGAGATGGCTTTATTTTTCTTTTTTTGCCTGAATGCTCTCACTGGGATATTCCAGTCCTAACTGAAGAGTGGAGCATCCTGACCTCACTCCTGGTCTAATTAAAAAGCTTTTACTATTAAGCATGATACTGGCTCAGGGCTTGTCACTCACGGCTTTGAATACGAATACAGCAATGTGCATTCCTTCTTCACCTGACCTGCTTTAAGTTTTTAATCATTGCTCTGGATAGCTTTATGTCAGCTTAACACAAGCTTTCGTCGTCTGAGAGAAGGAAGACCCAATTCAGAAAATGCCTCCCTAAGATCAGTCTGTAAGGTTACAAACCTGTGATACATTTTTAAATTAGTGATTAATGTGGAAAGGTCCAGATAGCTGTGGATAGTGCTACCCTGGGCTAGTGGCCCTTGTTTCTATAAGAAAACAAGCTGAGCAAGCCATGGACAGCAAGCCAGTAAGCAGCACCCCTCCATGGCTCTGTATCAGCTCCTGCTTCCAGGTACACACCCTGTTTGAGTTTCTGTCCTGACTTCTTTCAGTGATGAACTATGGTTGTGGGAACATTAGCCAAATCAACTCTTTCCTTGTCAAGTTGCTGTTGGTCATAGTGTTTCATCATATCCATAGAAACCCTAAGACACAAATAGTGAACTGTCTTTGTGTTGCAAGAAAAAAATAACTACACTTGATCATGTTGTATGATCTTCCAAATTTGCAATTGTATTTGATTTGGTGATTATTTGGTAATATTTTGTTGATGATTTTTGTACAAATGCTTACTGGGGATTTTACCTATAATAATCTTCTTTGAGTTTTCTCTCTCTGCCTGTAACAGGCCCCCAGACTTTAGCACAATTGTCTCCATGATAGAAGCATTGTTCAGGCCTTGAGACCCAGCACACAGGCAGCAATTGCTGTGGGATAATGCTCTTGCACACTGCCAAGATTTGTCGCTCATATTAGTTTAATAAAACATTGATTGGCCAGTAGCCAGGCAGGAAATATAGGTGGGGTGACCAGACTAGGAGAATTCTGGGAAGAGGAAAGGCTCAGTCTGCAGTCACCTTCCAGTTGCAGAAGAAGTCAGATAAGAATGCTGCTCTGAGATAAGTTACCAAGCCATGTGGCTAAGCACAGACAAGAATTTAATTAAGTTGTAAGAGCTAATTAATAATTTAAGTTTTAAGAGCTAGTTAATAATAAACCTGAGCTAAGAGGCCAAACAGTTTGTAATTAATATACCCCTCTGTGTATTTCTTTGGGACTGAATGGCTGCAGGACCAGAAACTTCTCTCTACAAGCAACGGTTGCCAAACCAGAAATAAAGGCTAGGTCACTGGTTCCAGAATATGGCCGAGAAACTCCCTAAATGTACTAACCTTGCTTTTTTAGCTTCTGCAGTTTTGCTTCTTTCTAACTTTTCTTGTTAGCTGAAGTGTATCAACCAGGATGTGGGTTTTGTGCATAAAACACCAAGAGTTGTACAGCTCAGGGTTACATGATTTGGGCTAATTCCTCCATTCAGTGGCTAGCCGGCAAATAAAGAGTTTCTTTTCAGCTTTCAGAGTGCATATGCTTGGCTTTAGCATCACAGTGATGTTGGCTTTATAAAAATGCATCTGGAGATGCTTAAACTTTAAGGGAAGACTTTAAGAAATATTTCCATTAGTTCTTCAGCTATTTGGTAGGGCTCACCGGTGAAGACATCAAGTCTTGGGTTTGTTGTACTGACAAGTACTTGATTACTGATTCAATCTCTACTAATTTTTAGTCTCTTCAGGTTTCCTGCTCCTTGTGATCTGGTCTTAGCAGTATGTTTCTATGGGTTTATCTATTTTTGGTCATCTAATTTGTTGACACCTACTGTTCACGGAGGTCTGTTATTACCTTTTATATTTCTGTGGTGTCAGGTGCAATGTCCCCTCTTCCCTTTATTGTTGTGAGTCTGCCCTCTTTTTCCTTAGGTCAGCCAAAAGTCTATCAGTTTTGTCTAAATTTGAAAAAATGAGCCTACAGCTATTACACGTTACTGCTCCTTCGAGATAAACATTGGCTAGATTTCTTGTCTCTATATTAGTCCATTCTTCTTCATTATTCACCTCCAGAACAATCTGCTAACTGGGGAATAGTTCCTTCATTCCAAGGAGATAAGTAATAAAAATATGATCAACACCAAGCGACAAAATCCAGAAAATATATTGGTCAAGTATTATTAAATCACGGAAAGGGAATATCATTCAGTGTGGCAAGGCTTCCAAGAGAGAAATGTTCTACTCTTCTTATAGTGGACATTAAAAACCTTGCCTGCAGCTAGGAAAATGGCTCAGTGAGAAAAAAATGCTTTTCATACAAGCATAAAGATCTGATTTCAGATATCCAAAACCCACATAAAAGTGTAAGTTTGTAATCCTAGGCAGGAGACTGAGACAGGAGAGTTCCAAAAGCTCATGGGCCAGCTAGTTTGCCATGGGCAGTGGAAAACAACAAAGTGACCTCATCCCAAACAAGGTGGGAAGTCCCAGTTTGTCCTCTGATCTCCAAATACACAGCATAGTTTGGACATGCTTGCATACACATGCATACACTTGCATACACATGCATACACTTGCATACACTTGTATACACTTGCAAACACTTGTATACACTTGCAAACACTTGTATACACTTTCAAACACTTGTATACACTTGCATATACTGTATACACTTTCAAACACTTGTATATACTTGCATACACTTGCAAACACTTGTATACACTTGCATACACTGTATACACTTGCAAACACTTGTATACACTTGCATACACTGTATACACTTGCATACACACACATACACTCATATACCTGAGTGCTCACACATATACATACCCATACATTATACGCACACAAGACAATGTCCAGTGACATGTGCAAATCCAGGAAAGCAGAAAGCAAGTCTGGTATGTCTGGGTCACCACTGGCATATAGCTGAGTGGGAATGGAGTAGAGTTGATGTGGTAGTGGCTGATGGGGAGCTGAGGCTAAAGTGTAGGACCTGCTCGCACAGAGCTCTGTGTCTGTGTGTGACAGAGGAGGAAGCCTGATCTCTTGCATCTCTAAGAAGCTCTCAGGTGAGGCTGGCCATGCTGGTTCAGAAAAAGAGACATGGCATAGCAAAAGGACTGATGTTCTTTAACCACAGTGAGGAAGGAAGGACATTGGCCTCAGAACCCAGAGATTTCATTTACCAAGTATATGGTTTTGGAGAAAAATCTCTTGCCTTCTGGGGGGTGGGTCTTATCTACCTCATTCATAAACTATTTGCTGAACTCCAAACCATATTCCAAAACTTTTTAAATAAATACAAATCATGAACGATGAGGTTCTGTAGACGTCTCACTTAGAAGCGTTTCAGGTTAAAAACAAGCCTCATGGAGATGCCTTAGAAAGAAAGGCGCCTACCACTGAGCCTGACAGCCTGAATTCAATCTCTGTGACTGTACAGTGGAAAGAGAGGGCTGAATTCCCCCAAGTTGTCCTCTGTTTTCACATCACACACACACACACACACACACACACACACACACACACACTAAAAATAAACAAATGTATAAAATTTCAGCGTAAGCCTAAACACAGATATCTACTGAGGACCACACAAGACATGTTTTTAACCGGAAGTGGCTTCCAGGTTTACCCGTTTGCTAGATCAGAAGGGAAAACCGCACCAGGCATTAAATTACTGTATCCCATATCTCCAAAGCTCTTCTGGACCTTACTTAACGCTGCTCCCTCTAAGTTCTTCCCACAGAGGACCATAGAGAGAAGAAGAAGGTCCTCTTCATTCTATCCTGTTGAACCTCTGATGGTTTCATCATTATCACCCTGACAGCTACAATGCCCCCTCATTGTAGCAGCTGGATCCAATTAGCAGAAGCCCCGCTGTGCCATCTTCCTCTCTCACACCAGGGTGAGCCATCCGAGGACGCTTCTTCTGGAACACAGCTCCAGGGTAGCCCTTCTCTGGTCTGTCCAATTATAATAATTCCAGTACCTTCTCTCTGTCTGCAGTCCTGCAGGTCCTAGCTGCATTCTCCTTTCACTGGTTAAGCCATGCTTTTCAAACACACTTCGCTCACCCAATGAGTCATCTTCTACACCCAAGTCTTTCCAGGTAACTGGTATGATGTTGGTGTCCTTGCTATTCCCCGACAGACCTGGACTCACCAGGAAATCGGCAAGTCTTAGAAATTGGATATTCAATTCCACCACCACCTCTCATTTTATCAGATAAAGGTTTAGCCCCAAGAAAGCTCATGACTTTCCCAGAATCTTGATGCTGGCTGAGGGTCCATGGTCACTGCCTCCCTGGTTTCCTGGCACCAAACCTGGCGCTTCCACTGGCAAACCTCCCTGTCCAAGCCAATGGCGGCACAGGAAGAGCAAGATTCTTAAGTGAGGTTGGGGAGCAGTAATGGAAGAGAAACGACCCTATCCATCAGGGAAGAGAGATGTGAAATTAACGACGCCTCTGAAATGGCTGCACTACTAAACTCATTTAGAACCCGCCTTTAGCTAAAGAAATTAAGACAATAAATTTGGAAAATTGGAGCGCAGTGGAGTTCTCAAAAATTACTTTAGCTTGAAGCAGATGAGAGACTACTTAGAAAGGATTACACTATCATCCTTCAATTCCATTTACAGGCTGCTGGGAGATGAGGGAAATGGCCTCATCATTTTTTTTTAGTAATTAAAATTTGGGATTACTACATAAAGAATAGAGCTGATAACGTCAAATGGAGGTGGATATGGCCGGGGAGCCATAGCTTCCAACTGGTGACAGCGCAACAAAGACATGGACTCCTTCTGCGTGGAAAAGAAAGCCATCTTCAATGACAGCCATGGCGGAAGAAACAGACATCTTCACATTGTGCACAATAACCAGCCACATGGCGATGGTTAGCCAGATACATCTTTATAGACTTCAGCCAGTGGTCTTCTTACAGAGCTGTCATGGTGACCTGAGAGATGGGCTGGAAGGGGCGGGAGGGGGTCCAGCATGAGAGCATATGTACAACCGCCCTATGTTCCTATTGTCATCAAGAGTCCACCCCGGGGTGGGCTACTGCCTTAGGAAGTCAGGGCTCAGGGAACTGAGGATGAAATGGTGGCATTTTAAAACCAAGCCAACCATATACGAGAGGAATCATAAAGGAGGCTAGAGAGTTGCAGGAGGTACTTATTTATAGCAGCGTGCCTTTTAAATAGGCTCGCCTTCCTCCAGACATGGAGAGGGAGCCATGCTCCAATATAAAGCTTCCTTTGATGAAAATACTTCTCAGTTTTCTCTAACAAAAAAAAAAATAAAACTTAAATGGAAAAACTTTTCCTGCAGCCCAATTCTTAAATTTCAGATTATAAATGTCTTTCCATTAGAGGGACATCCGCAATGTTCTAAACTCCACCACACTACATTTTTCTGCCAAGGGCCAGAAAGTACATATTTTACTTGCAGGGAGTTATATCATAAACCACCCCCTAGGGTTTTTTTGTATATGGCTTGCACTGCTTCCTCTTCTTCATCTTTGTCTTCCTTATCCTCATCCTGGCCTCCCTCCTCTCTCTCTCCTTTTTTATTTTCAAGTTTGTACTTTATATAAACATACATTCAGAAGGGATATATTCTGGTGTTCTAGAATATGGTGGGGAGGCTAGAGTTTACAGGGACTTACTGTTTATTTTAGAAAGTCTGAGAAGAGCTGGGTGTGGTGGTGCACATCTTTAATCTCAGCACTCAGGAAGCAGAGGCAGGTAGATCTCTATGAGTTGAAGGCCAGTCTAGTCTACCAGGCAATTCCAGACCAGCCAGGCTTGTACAATGAGACCTGCTCCAGAGAGCTAGAGGACAAAAAGAGAAGAGTGGGAAGGGTCCCAACACAGCAAAATGATGAATGCTTGATATAGGAATGCTAATTCTCTGGATCGACTAATTCTAGATCACATACATGTATCAAATTACCAAATTATATGCCATAAATATGTGCAATTTTGTCCATCGATTACATTTTAAAATAATTATGTCCTTCCCTTTAAGCAGTACAAATAGAAATAGGTCACAGGACATTGGGGCATAGTTTGCTGACCTCTGTCCTAAAGAAACATGGTTACTCTGCTCATCTTTCCCACCTTTCTATTAGATAACCTTATATCCAGTGCCTATCACACTCCTCTGAGTGTGAACTCCGGTAGGAGTCCTGTCAGTTCTGCTAAAGTCCCTACTATGTGTCACACACTTAGCACAGAGTAGGGAGTGAGCACATAGTAGGTGCTCCATTAACATTTGCTCATGTCACAGAGTAAAGCTGAGAGATGACGAAGATCTAGAGAAGGATCCAAAGTCTACATGGCAATTTGCTGAGCCATATGTAGTGACTCCATGACAAGGAAGTGGAGATGAATAAGTCAAAATTCCTCTGCTTGGTTATATATATATATAAACAAAATATATGTAACGAGAAAAGAGGACTTGAATTTCAAAGAGAGAAATGAGGTGTATATGAGAGGGTTTGGAGATAGGAAAGAGAAGGAAGAATGGATATAATTATATTGTAATCTCAAAATAATAAGAATAAATAAAAATTTAAAGAACATAAATGACAATTCTCAGTATGGTTCTAGTGAAGGAAAGTCTACAGGCTAGTATAATATAAATAAAATCTTTAACCGTATTTAATAAAAAAAAATCTCTGCTTTCTGAAAGTTCATAATCCAATAGGTTTTGAAAAAGATAAGATTAGCATCCAGAGAAGGAACATAGATCACTGGCAGACAGGTGTCTGGAAGGAGGGTGGGATCTGAGTGTGGCTGACTTAGCGTTTGAATGTGGAATGGAAGGAAGAAGGGGGCAGGGCCGATGAGTGCACATCACATGATCAGAAGGTGATGGGACGAGAAACTGGCAGAAATCCAACTCCCGCCTGTGCCACATCTGTCCTTCCAGAATCTAGACACCTTTTTCATCCAGTGGCCGAACCAGACTCCCTCCTCTTGAGGAATCAGCATCGCCTACGTTCAGGCAAAGTTGTTTCATAGCAAGAAAAGCCAGACCTTTGTCTCTGGGGACACTTAGGTACATATGTGCCTATGACTTTTGTTCAACATAGGGGCATCTATGATGTCCACAAAAGTCTAAGTTTCCTAAAAGACTCTAGTGTCATTAACTGGCAGTTCTCAGTGGCGTAGTGGTTTAGTCTACCTGGCTTGACCACACACAGCTTGTTAGACAACTGACTCAACCTGGATGCCCTTTGGGCATTTTCTGCCTTGATTGCTTCCAAAGTTAAAATTTCTTGCACATATCTGAGTAGCTCAGACTGGAGACAGGACCATGGCTAGATGTCTCTTAGGTCTCCAGTATTTGCTTACCCTTTCTTTTTCTTCATCGACTTTATTCTTTGACTTTAAATCTTTCATGAACATGCTTAGAGGGGTCACATGGATCCTTTTTAATATCTAAACTAAAATAAAACAAATAATAAATAAACTAAAATAAAAAATCAACTAAACATCATGACCTTGAGGTTTCAAAACCAGATGTTTACAGAACAAGATAAGTAGCACACATGGGCAAAGCTGGCAGAGCATTGATAAGGAGTGGGTGGCAGAAGCTTTGTTGGAAAACCAAAGCATTTGAAGACAGAGGCTAGAGAAATGGCTCAGAGGCTGAGTACCTTCTGATCTTGCAAATGACATGAATGCAGTTCCTAAGCCCATATCAGATGACGCACAACTACCTGTAACTCTAGCTCCAGGGAATCATATACCTTCTTGTTTTCTCTGAAACTTGCACACACGCACACACATTCTCTCCTCCCCCCCCCTCTCTCTCTCTCACACACACACACACAGATTCTCTCTCTCTCTCTCACACACACACACACAAACAAAGTGGTATTTTTAAAGAATATGAAAATAGATAATAAATAGATAGATGACAGATACATACATAGATTAGATAGATAGATAGATAGATAGATAGATAGATAGATAGATGTTTCATCTAAAGGGAGTAGACACCACCTAACCTCAAACAACTGCTGAATTATGTATGACCGATCTTATTAAAGTTTCAAAGAGAGACAGAAATTTGAATTGCTAAATAAAACTCTGCTTTTTAAATACTCTTCTAGCAAAACAGTTATTTTTATCTATTGCTTGAGAACCCATGTGTCTTGTTTGATTTGTGTTTAATAGTATGTTAATAAAATGAATACTCATATTGTTAAAAATAAAATATAACTCATGGTCCAATCTCATTTTCACTCTTTTGCCAAATACACTTAACGTGATCTTTACATTGAATGGCCCCGAGATGTTGATGTCCTATGTTTCCCTGCCTCAGTGTCTCCTCTAGTACTTGGACACACCATCATTCTTCTGTCTGCAGGTCTTTACATGGTTGGTCCCTCTCACGCTCCAAACCTAGCTCTGAGAGGCCTATCTTGACTAAGCATCCACCCTAGCCTTTCCTTTCAACAAGCGAGACCATGACAATCAGTAAGGACACTGTTGTTACATATTCTAAGTGAATGATGCTGACAACACGGGCAGAGAGGGAAGCAGCAGAGGTAGGACAAAGTGGCTGGGTTCCAAAGGTGCACAGATTAACACCACTTGAAGGGCAACATTAAAGTAGAGTTGAATGAGTTCTCCACAGGTGTGGGTAGCCGTGGTGTGACTGAGCACTAGAATACCCCAATGTTCAAAGGTCAGAAAGATAAGAACCTAGCGATGGAGACTGGAAAGGCACAGCCGCTGAGCAGCAACAGGAACGGGAGACAGGGACAGATGAGAAGTCTAATGAGTGCTGGGGGCAGCAGCAATGCGGACAGTTGCTGTGATCAGGCCAGGGTGCTGAGCACTAGGATCTAACCACGGGGCTGAACACATAGGAGTCACTTAGTGGTCTAGGCAAGAGCAAGCTTCTGAAGCAGATTGGGACTGAACCCAGCTCAAATGGGTTCAAGGGAGAATGGGAAGAGAGGGTTGGATTCTGAGTTTTCTTAAAACAGAGACTTGAAAAGATGTATGTAGGTAAACACAGGTGAAACCGCAGCACACTGGGCGCTGATACAGAGGAAAGACCATTGAAAAAAAAAACCTGTTGATGTCACAGGAGATAAGAAGTTTTAAAAGTGATATCCTGGGGGAAGATGGGTAGTGATGAGAACCAATATGCAAATGGCCAGGTTCCCTCCCCAGAGTGACAGGAGAAAGGTGGCAGCACAGAGGGGAGGAGGCAGGGAGTCGTAGAGAGAGGAGCCATGGAAGTTCTCTTCCGGTTGCTCCTGTTAGTCTTAGGAAAGAAGAACTGAGTTCATAAGTCAGCGTGTAGGCATGGGAGTGAGGCCCTGAGAAGAGAAGGAAGCAACCATCATCAGTGGAAGAGGAAATAGACCTAGGAAATAAAAAGCAATAACTGGTAGCACAGAGAGCCTGTGAGGGTCCTTGATCATGAGTTTAGTAGGGTCAGCACACAACTGTGCATGTTTTTCACCAGCCACATTCAGCGACAGGATGCAAAAAGAGATGGGTAATGAAGCCAATACAAACAGCAGTGCGGAATCTAAGAAAGAAGAGAGGCACAAGGAAATTCACGCGTATGCAGTGATTCTGATTAGTGTCCATAAAATCTAAGTTCAATGAGGAATGTTGTAAGTGCCAAGTGGACTAAAAGGGAACATGGAGGGAAATGGAGGTTGTCCACTATCCCTCTCCTTTCTCCACTTAGAAACTGGTCCTGAGTAGTGTGTAGAGATCTTAGAACTGGGGTGTCAACCTTATGACCTTAAGGAAATGGAAAAGACACTCATGGAGATGTGAACCTCACAGCCCTGACATCAGCAAGTCACTGGCTCAATGCTTGGAGACACATACTGGGAGAATTCTGGAGCAGTAAATAAGGAATGAATGCCTTTATGACTCAAAGCCGCTGTTGAAAGCAGCCAAATATATCCTGCGCACATATTGTCTCCTATAAAAAGAAACCACGCAGATAAAAACATCACCTGATTGGCTTCAGGTTATAGGTATCTTTTAGGCACAAAAGCAAGAGGGTTTGATGTAGAGAAAGGGCCCCGTGCCAGTGATCTGGCTAGGTTTTTGTCAGTTCGACACAAGTTAGAGTCATTTGTGAAGAGGAACCCTTAAGTGAGAAAATGTCCCCTTGAGATTGGTCTATAGACAAACGTGTAGCCATTTTCTTGATTAATGGTTGATGTAAGAGGGCCTAGCCCACTGTGGGCAGTGCCACCCCTACACAAGTGGTCCTGCAGTATATAAGAAAACAGGCTGAGCAAATCAAGGAGAGCAAGCCAAGCAGTGTTCCCTCATGGCCTCTGCTTAAGTCTCTGACTTCAGGTTTCTGTCTTGAGTTTCTGGCCTGACTTCTCTCAGTAATAGAGTGTAACCACAGAGTCCTAAGATAAAATAAACCCTTCCCTCTCCAGTCTACTTTGGATCACGGTTTTTAATGACAGCAATAGAAGCCCTAACTAAGACAGCCAGTAACAAGGAGGCCCAGGCTCTAGTTCCAGGACTCATGACCTTGACCCAGTTGCTTCCTCTATGGGGATCTGTTTCCCAGGGCTAGAAATGAAGAAAATGCTAGAAGTTATCCATCTTCTTCACAGCTGATGTCACGTGGCCTTCAACACTGTAACTTGGGCCTCATGGTTGACTTATAATCAGCTAACACATCCTCTTTCAACGATAATAAATAGTTCCCTTCCTCAGAGCCAAGGAGAAGTGAGGCAGAGAGGCCACGGCACGGAGGAGAGTTCTCTGGACTATTTTCTGCACACCCCCAACAGAGATTAATGTGTGCCTCTGAGTCAGCACAATCTCCTGCAGGGGAACACAAAGTGCTCACTCTGCGCTTCTGAGCAACCTGCCCAGCCCACCCAGAAGAGAGTGTGCCCATCCAGTCTGTTCAGTGAACCTCAGCGGGGTTCGTCAAAGGCCATGGCATTTCTAGACCCAGATATCTTCTCCCCTCTGCCCAACCCCGTTAATATCTATGACATTTACCCTTCCTTCTCTAGGAACTAAATCAATCCCCTGCAGAATAAAAATCAGAGCATCTGGGCTTGTTCAGCTTAAGATTTATAAGATGGGTTTTAGACCCACCAGCCTAGAGGGGGCCATTTTAGCTGTGTCGTCATGAGCTCCACATAGGACCCAAGTGCTCCACCTAGTGTGGTTGCTGGAGGGGAGTTTGAGGGATGCACTTGTTGCCTCTGCTGCTGTGGTATCTCATGGTGACAGACTTTACTTAGAGGGTATCCCTCTTAGCCAGGTGCATGATGGCACAGATGCTTCCCCACTCTCCAGAGCGAGGCCTGCCCTGGGTAGACAGTCTATGCCTTAAGGAATTACTACAGACTCCTGCAGTCTCCTGTCCTTCGTGACACAGCTGGCTGAGACTCCTGTCACCTGCAGAAATGGGTTGTTGCTGATTCCAGCACTCAGCTGGAAGCCCCACACCTTCACTTGTGACTTACTACATGGTGCGTTTTCATAAAAGGTTAAGATTATGTACGTGATGGCCCCTGCAAAGTCTTCCGTGGATTATAGAGCAAGAGAAAGGAGAAGCAATAGGCAAAGTTAGATACAGCCAGTTTCAAATCCTAGATTTGTCTCCATCTAGTTTAGACAAGCTGTTTTAACCTCTTAAAGTCTGCAGGTTCTCACTTGTGAAATGGTGAAGCCAATATTTACCTTGCGTGCTGCAGTGGCGATTAGAGATGACACAGATCAGGTACTAATGCAGAATTGATGAAAGGAGCAAGCTTATCAAATTATAGCTCTCGGTCGTGGTGGTGTAATTATTATAATTTGCTTATAAATTAGAAGAAAGCGAGCAGAGATTGTACTGGTTCTGGGAAATCACCGGCTCTTTAGCCTCCATTCCTTTGGCATCCCAGGAAGAAATCTGTGCATGATAAAAGTTGACCTTCCAACCTCATTAGCAGAAAGTAACACACGCAAGGATGAATAGCAATGAGGGGAGCACAGGGCCAGGAAACTTCATTAGGAAGTGGAATCCAGCATTCATCACTTAAGGTCTCCAGGCAACACCTCCCTCATCTGGGGAACTGGGGGTTCATACAGTGCTCATCACACTGAGTCACGTAAAAATAATATGAGAACAACCAGCAAAACAGTTGAAAATCTGTAAAGCACCGAGTAGATTCTGATGTATATCCATCCTGTTATTCTAACCAAGGCAGCAGATAGATTAACTATCAAAGAAAACACAAGGGAAGCTACGTGGGAATCATCTGCCACCTTGCATGGCACAGGGAGCAAAGGCCCGGGCATCTCTGAAGCCCACAAGAGCCAGATATGTGTGAGTGTGTGTGCGTGCGCATGCGTGTGCATGCGGTATATGGTATGTGTAATGTATATACTTGCTAGCATAGGTGCATGCATACTCGTGTGGGTAAATGTGCACATTGTATAGTGAATGTAGCTATCAATATAAGTGTGTGCATGTATGTGCATGTGTACAGTCACAGATGTGTGGAAGCCAGAGGCAGATATTAACTGTCTTTCCTCCATCACTCTCCACATTATTTATTTGTGAGACAAATTCTCTCTCTGAACCTCAAGTTCATTGATTTGGCTACACTGGCTGGCTGGCTGATGAACATTAGGGATCCCCTTTCTCTACCACTATTCTCCTCTAGTGTAGGGTTATAGTTATAGGCCACCATTACCAACTTTTTACATGGGTCCTGGGAATCCAAACTCAGGTCCTCACGCTTATGCAGAAGGCATGTTCCCAGTCCAGGTACACATTCATCTACAGCGTCTTGGGTGGTGCTAACAGGCAGCCACTGCCAGCATCTAGCTCAGGACTGACATGGTTATGTAAGATGTTTAACACTGAACAGCTTTCCATTGTCAGCGAATCAAGTTGCCATCGCCACACACAGCAGTCAGTAACCTTAGCTCTCGCTCTCTCCTAAGCAATCCTGTGGTCTACACGCTGGTGAATAAAGTGGAGGTGGAGAGATGGCTCTCAGTGGTTAAGAGCATTTGGTCATATTCTACAGGATTGGATTTCAGTTCTCAGAACTTAAGCTGGACAACTAATAACCACATTTAACTTCATCCCCAGGGGATCTGATATTTTTTTCTGGCCCCCACAGGCACGGCACTCTCATGTGCATACACACTCATGTACATATAATTAAAAATAAAACATATTTAATCAATCAGAGGTAAAGCATGGAAACACATGCCTATAAGCTCAGTGTTTGGGAGGTAGAAGCAGAAGGACCAGGGATTCAAGGCTATCCTTGGCGATATGAAAAGTTTCAAACTAGCCTGAGTTATATGAGTCCCTATTACAAAAACAGTTTAAATTTAGAAAGAGAAAGGAAGAAAAGTGCTGGAGATGGAGCTCAGAGTGGAACACATGCTTGTGGTGTTCTAGTATGTGAGTTCGATGAATGAAATTGCCAAAAACCTTTTTATAAACTTCTAAGGGACTGTTTTCCTTTTATGTGCACAAGTATTGTTCCCACATGTCTATAAAGGCACCACCTGCATCCTTGGTGTCCAGAAAGACCAGAAAAGAATGCAGTCTCCCCTGGAATTGGAGATGAAGGCGATTGTGAGCTGTCACCTAGATACTGGGACCTGAAACTGGGTTCCCTACACAGCAGATACTCTTACCCACTGAGCCAACCCCCTAGCTCCTTTAAAAAAAAATTAAAAGAGCCAATGGTTCAATGGGTAAAGGCCCTGTCATACAACCATGTGGACTGGAGTTCAGACCCCCAGAAAGCATGTAAAAGCTGGGCAGCCATGCAGTCGCCTGTCATTCCAGTATTCAGGAGGCATAGACAGGAGAGTCCCAGGGCAACCTGGCTAGCTAGACTAGCCAGTACTGGTGAGCTCCAAGATTTAGCGAGAAGCCCTGCTTCAGTAGGTAAAGTGGAGAGAGATCAAGGGAAATATCTCACATCAACTCTGAGTCCCCAAAACATGAGCACACACATGCATGTACAATCTACACACCATGATGTGGGATTTCCCTCCGTATGCTCTGATTACCATTAATGAATAAAGAAACTGCTTTGGTAGTTGGAGGTAGGTAGGTGGAGGATGTAAACTGAATCCTGGGAGAAGGAAAACAGAGAGAGAAAGAGAGAGAGAGAGAGAAGCCATGGAGCCACTGGAGACAGTTGCTGAGAATTTTACCCAGTAAGCCACAGCCTTGTGGCAATGCACAGATTAATAGAAATGGGTTAAATTAATATGTAAGAGTTAGCCAATAAGAAGCTAGAGCTAACGAGCCAAGCAGTGATTTAAATAATACAGTTTCTGTGTGATTATTTTGGGTCTGAGCTAGTTGGGTAGCCGGGAAGAACAAGCGGCCCTCCTCCAACATGTGCACACACACGTACACAGAGAGAGAGGGGGGGGGAGAAAGAGAGAAGGAGGGAGAAAGAGAGAGAGAGAAAGAGAGAGAGAAGGAGAGAGAGAGGGAGAGAGAAAGAGAGAGGGAAAGAGAGAGGGGGAGGGAAAGAGAGAGAGGGAGAGAGAGAGAGAGAGAGAGAAAGAGAGAGAGAGAGAGAAGAAATAGATAATTAAAAGAACAAAGGACATGCTTAACTAACAAGCAGATACATTTTCCTTGTCTTAAAGGTGTCCACCACTGATAGAAGCACAGCTGAGGCTACAGTGATGGCTGTGTGTTCTTGAACCTATTTTCTACCCCGTGAGGCAGATGTTCATGAGGGACTTGCTAGAACACAATGTTCAAGAGAAACAACTAAGATACCAAGAGAGCATCTTTAATTTTTCTAATTTGATTCATTTCTTCCCCGTAAGAAAAAAAAAAGATCTATGAGTTAGACCTTGGTTGTTCTCTGTGTTGTTTTCTTGGGCCACTCATTGAGAGTCAAATTAGAGACTTCACTTGAGAGAGTTTCTTTTTAAAACAGAATGGAAATGGGGGGTGAGGAGGAGAGAGAGAGAGAGAGAGAGAGAGAGAGAGAGAGAGAGAGCGAGCAAGCACTCTGGGTTAATGCTGGAACACAAGGGCCTTTTGCCCTCTAAGGTCAAGCAGCCTTGGTCCACAGGCATCATTTTGACTGAAGCACATATTCAAAGTCATCAGTGCGAATCTGCCCCTGAGTGTGGGTACCTCATCCTCACTATACCAAGAGATTAAGTAAATAATAATAATAACTTCAATCAAAAGCAATAAAGATATCTTGAGCACCTGTGAGGTTCAGACAGCAAGTCAGCCAAGTTAAACACATTAAATCAAGTACGGTTGAATTCAGTCCATCTACACAGAAATCCTACGGAACAGGCATTACCATCAAACACACTTTACAGGGGAGGGAGCCAAGGCATGAAGCAGCTGAGTAACCTGCCTGAGGTCTCCCCACTAAGAGTCAGCAGAGTGTTACTTCAAACCAGGCAGCCTGGCCCTGATCTCCATTATGTCAGTGCAGTCTGGATCCATGCCAGGGCTGGCAGGATGGTGGCATGGCACCAAGAAGGGAGCTCGGCTGTTTAGAAAGCATCCATCCTGTCGCGTTGTCGGCATTATCTCAGTCCTCACAACAAATGTGCCATCATCCTTACCTCGTCCTCGGGAAAACTAGTTGCGAGAGTTGGGACTGGCCCTAGGTCACTGACCGATAATGATATAGCTAGCTGCCAAACCCTCACGGTCGCATGGTCCCACATGGAGAGAAGCCTGCTCCAGGGCAGGGCTTCTTCTCCGCAACCCATGTATAAGGAAAAGGTAGGATGGGCCCAAAGAGTGAGAGCAGACTTCAAAGTCGGAAATCTTGCCAACATGCCCTGCTTGGCACTTAGATAAGGCTCTCTGAATCTATGTCTACATGTGACCAGTCTTCAAGGTGACGCTGAGGCTCTCAGTCATCCACCTGGATTCACTTAGACTCCCATTTTCTTGACCACACAGGAAATCTCCTCTGGAAATCTCTGCTCAGGGTCTATGTGCCCTTCTCAGTTTGAGTCATAGCGTCTTCTTGGTAAACATGGGACAAACTTACACCAGAGTGGGCTCTTCAGATCATAACCACATGCCCTCAGCTTCTGCCCAGCATTTGCCCTGCAAGAGGCTGGAGCTGCCACAGTGCTGCAGCTCTGCTAATAAGTCTGCTGGGCACAGTGGTGCCAGAGATACTGATGGGCATGAAACCTTAACTAGCATTGCCAGAGTAAACAGGGACTTAGGATTCGGTTGGGAACAGCACAAAATGAGCTGATGACTTAAAATTACTTAAGTCGCAGGGAACCCTGATTGCTCTTTGGGCTGATGAGGGAGGGGGACTTGATTGGGGGAGGGGGAGGGAAATGGGAGGCGGTGGCAGGGAAGAGACAGAAATCTTTAATAAATAAATAAATTTGAAAAAATGCAAAAAAATGCTTAAGTCGGTTAGGGATGGCTTGGTTTCAGTAGGGAATTTTGTTCTTTTGTTTGCCCTTTTAAAAATCAACTATTCAGGGCTAGAGAGATGCTTCAGTGGTTAAGAGCACTGGCTGCTCTTCCAGAGGACCTGGGTTCAATTCCCAGCACCCACATGGCAGCTCGCAACTATCTGTAACTCCAGTTCCAGGAGATCTGACACCATCACACAGATATATATGCAGGCCAAACACCATGAATATAAAATACAAATAAATAAATTGTTACAAATCTACTGTTCAACATTTGAGGGTGGGTAGTGTGTATGTGCATGTGTGGACGAATGTACGTGTGCTCACACACAACTAAAATTCTACTGTGCTCTACAAGCTGAATGACTTCCCAGCTTCTCAAAGCATTTTTCGCTTTGAGATATACTGATTGTATACACTCAATCTCCTTTGATTTTCTGGGTCGTGTCTAATGGAGTTCTAATCCTTTTAAGTGGCATTATAGCTAAGCATAAATGTATAAGACAAGTTTTAATGACCCATAGATAATTCTTTTTTTGTTTGGCTAGTTTTGTCGTCTTGGTTGATGTCATTTTGTTTCTCAGTGACAATTTTTCTTATTTCGCCATATACACACTTTCTCACTCTTTTCAGATTTGCCCTCAAAGCTCACAGACCCTGATTCCACCCCCTGAGCACACTCACGTCCATTTGTTCACATGTCTTCTCCAGATGATTTTGATTACAGCCCTGGATTTGGATAGTTGTGGCAGGGGCCATCTGGGCTTCGAATATGTGTACTATCTCAGAACCATTTGCTAACTCTTTCTCCAAAGTCAAGGTCTAGAAACACACAGGCACATGCTAGTACTGACCCCTGACGTTGTTAAGTCACTTCTGTGTTCATGAAGACCTTCTGACCTTATGATATATATTAAGAAACAAGAGCTATTGTCTCTCCAGGACTGTATCACAGGTAGTAGCATACAATAGACCAAAAATATGTACTTATTTGTTGAATTAATGGGTTTGGTGGCTAGACAGGCTTGAACTCCTGAGGGCCAGAAGTATTTTTCATCTTCAATAAGAAACTGACTCACAGTAAATTCTCAATAGCTGCAGGCTTCCTGGGCTCTACATGGTCACTAAATTTAGAGAGAAGATTTGTTTTCGGGATATTTGGGGACTGAGATGAGCCATTAGCTATATTATGATGAATCTCTTCTATTCCACACCATGTGTGCCCATCCTCTCTAACTGCACAGAAGCCTCTGTGCCTCAAGCTCTGATGACTGGGGCTTGGCTCTGACAGTGCTGCTCTGCTAACTGACTTGCAAGCTGCTCCTTTACCCTTCCAAGTTTATCTGGGCCTCACCCCATGGTTCTCAGTTGCCCACGGAGATGCTGTGGGTATTGCTCAAGGCCCTCAGTTATCCAAAGCACATGGGCACTCAGCCACTAACTTTAGTATAAGAGAAGCTGGAAGCAGAGGTCATTGGGTTCTAATACTAGCTATGTAAGTCTGACACAATCAATTGACTAATTTATTTCTATAAAACAATAATGTCTTAATGGCAAATGACTATAAAATTATAATTTCACAGGATACCATGGCATATTTAAAGTGTCTAATGGTGACAGGCTTTCTCTCTCTCTTTATATATAAATATATGTATGTTGCATTATGTATATGCGTGTATACCTACATATATAAGAAGATAGTATATATGTATATTTTTTTCCTTTCACATATTTGAGGTCACAGGGAAACAACCTTGGAAGTTTCTACTTACCAAGCATTCCTTTCTTGGAGCTGGACAGACACATGTCTTTCTCCGCACTGGGCAGGGCAAAGCTCACCACGAACACTTCCACTCCATCGGCCATCAAGGCCAAACCCAAGACAAAAAAGAGGGTCCACTGGAAACGCCCATGGCCACACTCGTCAATGATGGTCTCATATTGGTGGGCCAGCTGCTCCTCATCCTCCATCCTCTCAGCCATCAGGTCTGCCTGGCCCCGAAGGCCATCTGCCCTGGAGGACGCCATCTTAGTCTGTTTGGACTTGACATCATCTGGATGAGGGATGCCCTGGTACTCGCCCTCATAGATCTCGTCCTCCTCATCGTGGCCTTCTGTCACGTCACTCTGGGCATCTTCTTCTGGGTTTGACTCGTTGCCCCGGTAGTAGCCATCGCTGGGGGCGTAGCCCTCATAGTTGTCCCGGTACCTGTAGTCATCCATTCTTTGGTTCTGGAATTGTCCGATAGCCTCTCAAGCTATATCTTTTGCTCAGTGGTAAATGCTGGGGCTATTTCAATGACCATCATCTATAGTATGGTTGCAATGGAGAGTAGGTCCGTGTGAAGTCTTCGATGAAAGTTGCACCTCTCTTGTTTGTGTCTCACAAATTAAGCAGATTCATACAGAGACGACCTAAGTGGCCTTTTGCACTCAGTGTGTATTAATTGTCTTCGGAAAGTTTCAAACCCTGCCCTGTTCTTCCCGTGACCCAGAGGCTTGTGCTGGGAGGTGCTGATTAAAAACAGGACCAGCTGCTTTCTTTGACAGGGTGGGGGCAGCACTTGGCAGCTCACTGACTGTGGTAATTTGTCCTTCTACTGAAGGTGATGCCCTGGGAATAGAGACAGAAAGGGGGATAGTTACAGAAGGCTGAGATTCTGACATGCTCTCTGAATTAAGTGAATGTATTTACTAATATCCGTATTTTGCGCATTAGGTAAAGTAGATCTTAGACATTTGAATTCACATAAGCTAATGAGTATTGAATCAGTGAGGCAGGTGAAGGGAAACCCTGGGCAGAGAGCCCTTTGAGCTCTCTGGTCAAAGGTCAGATCTTACACAGGAACACAATAAGAAGTAGCCAAGGGGTTTCCAGCACAAGACAATTTTGTGTTATGGGTTTCCTTTGAACTTGTCAAGCTTTTGGCATCAATGGAAGTATTCTATAGGCCAATTTCCACTGTGAAAATGAATGCTTTTCCAACTTTATTATCAAGTAACCAGAAATGCAAAGCACAGAATATGTAGAAATGCAGAGCCCAGAAATATCCTAGAGAGCTTTCTTGGAGGCCCAGCGTGCTGTGGAGATCAGCACTGTAGCTCAAGGACCACTCTGACCTCGTACTTGGCTCAATGTCAAGAACACAGTGTCTGAGACCCAGAGCCATGTTGCCTGGATTTCTGTGAAACATGACTCCAATGCACCACAGACATGAACATACACACCTCTTTCCAAGCGCCAGTGCTCTCCTGTGTAAATCAAGGACAACAGTACTTGATGCATAAGAATATATTTCAAATACCCCGCCCGAGTGTCAATATCATCCCAGGCAATGTTATTTTCCTAGTTCTAGCTCTGAAAAACCAGGAACCAGTATTGTCTAGGGCCAAGGCGCTGTCTTATAACCCAGTTCTAATCATTGCATCCCTCTGTTAAGTCCAACATCCAAGATTCTTCTAGAATCTCAAGTCTCCCAAGATTTGAGGCATCCTTGAATGATGCTTACCATCTTCCCAAATGTGGCCTGAAAATGAACTACATCCTGAGCGCTATAGGAGGTAGGGAAGAGTGAAAAAAGAAAGGGGGGAGAAGGGGAGGGAAAGAGGAAAGAGTAGGGGGTGCAGGAACACATCATCTAGGGGACAAAGCAAGTGTGACTCAGAGGAAGGTAGAAACAGAAGCGAGGCCGTCACAAAGCCAGGATTTACTGCAGGGACCACAGGTCTCTGGAGGCTGTGTCCTAAATACTGTCCTGGGTGAACGACTCATTAGATCAGATGGGAACTTTGAAAACGAAGTCTCCAGAGCTCGCAGAAGGGCCTACTGAACATGAGAGATCTGAATGTTTGCACAGCTCCCCAAGTAGGCCCAAGGTTTCGCCTGAGTGAGCAGACCCTCAGCAGTACAGGCTAGACCCCTCTCTCAGCCATTCTCCCCACCAGCTGCGCCCAGGAGCCAGATTTCCTGGGAAAGATATTTAGATTTCTTTCCATAGGAGCTTACAGAAAGCTGTTCCTCAGTTCAGGCCACCTACCAACAAATTCAGAGCCATCAACCCCTACCAGGCCCCCTCCACACGTGGAATTGCCGTCCTCCTCCACATTCAACAGATGTCATCTCACAATGGATTGCGCTCACATGCCCTTGCCGCAGCTGGTAGACTCTTCCCCTGCCCACAGCCCGTCTCTGGGCCCTCTGCCCCACAAATGCCACCTGGATCTCCACACCTTCAGCCTTGGGAGACTCCGGCTCTGGGAATCATCTAACCCCGATGAGACAATGCATGCTTTCCCGGAATCATGACAGGAAACACTGACTCCCAAACACAGAGTGAGTGAGAACCACCCAGGTGGCTCATTAGAAATGGAATCCTAGGCCCTGTCCCTCAGAAGACACTAAACTGTAGTGTGGGAATCAGGCCTGGACATTTATCCTCCGTACCGCTACCAGCCCAGGGGACCTGGAGCAATAGCGCTAAAGGACCTAGCAAGGAATACTTAACAGAATGACTCTCGCTCCACCCCGGCAGAATTTTCACCATCTCCAGTAAATAAACTTCTATTGGACCAGGCTGGCCTGGATCCTGTCAGATGAATAGTCTAAATCGGTTTTTACTGCGTGTGTTTAGGAACCCTAGGAGGACAATACATCACACATAAACAGCAGGGCCCTCTGCAGCATGCTGTCACACGGAGAAAGCGTGCCAACTGCCTAAGAGCTGCTGGGTTAGTTCTATTCTGGAGGCCCCACAAAAATGTCATGAGCCAGGAATGAAAGGTTTTTGATTCTGAAAGCATATGTGGGAAATACCACTTTGGGTAAAGATTCTGGAACCTTCTCAGTGGAAAGAAACAGGTCTTCGTCAAAACTATCCCCACTCATCCGAGCTGGCTAAAAGAAGCACTGTAAATGTCTAGTCCAGGCAAGCCAAGGGGCTTCAGTGTCAAGAGTTTTTTGGTTTTTTATTTTTCATTGACAAATGCCAAGCTCTTTTATTTATTTTTTAATTTATTTTTTATTTACTTTTGCGACATAACGTTTTCTAGAGAACATGCCAATTAGTCATTTGCAACAACGTGGCTTAAATTATCACAAAAACTAAATTGAACCCCAACCCTCAGGATCTCAGAGCATGATCTCAGGAAGATCAGAGTCTGAGACTGGGGGGATTGGGGAGACAGATCAGTGGGTTAGTGCTTGGTGCACAGGCATGAGGTGGTGTGTTCAGATACCCAAACTCCTGGGTGTCAGAAAACAGGAGTCTTGTTGGACTTGCTGGCCTTTAGCCTACCTGCAAATTAAACTGACGTGTGAGCTCCAACAAAATAAGGGGGAGAAAAAGATGCCCACTGACTTGTTTTTAGGCTCAGCATTCTCTCTCTCTCTCTCTCTCTCTCTCTCTCACACACACACACACACACACACACACACACACACACACACCAAGGTTTTACAGAAGTGATAGAACAGGACTTTCCAGTGAGTCTAAAACAATTGTGATCTTATGAACAAAGCAAACCTGGACGTGGAGACAGATGGGTTGGAGGGAAGATGGTGTGGACGTTCACCAGCAATGTCATCTGTCTACTACAGCAGCCTGAGGCCAACGGTTCTGAGATGGCCTGGGAACCGAGCTGCTGGTACCATGAGTCAGCACTTCTAAGAGCCTCCGGGACGTGGCAGATCTCTTTGATTTGCTCCACAAAATCTGTACTATCTGTAACTGTGAGCCTTTGGAAGAACACAGTCGACAAGCTTATCAACAAAACAGCAATGAAAAGAGGCCCACAGCAGCAGCCACTGGCTAAGCACCAAAGGGATCACTTCCCACAATTCCTCGTCTATGCTCAGGACCAAGAATGGGATGAGATTCTCTGTGCTGTGGGTGGAGAGACAGAGGGCTGGGAGGATAAAAGGATGTGCCCAGTGAACACAGAAAAGCAGTACCAGGAACTACGTGTGGTGCTGAGTTTAAACAGGATGCAGGGGTCGTGCAGAGACAAAGAAACTGGAACCCACACCCAGGTGGCAGCAGAGCTAATCTTGATGAAGAGCAGGATTGTATCCCCACACGAGTTTTTCTGCCCACTATCACCATGTATTTCCCAGTGTCTTTGGGGCTTAAGGTTCTGTGTAAATGTTGAAAAATCAACCCCGTTCTCAAGGAGCTGAGCCATCATGAGAAAGTCAAGTTAAAATAATACAGATCATCCCTCGGCAATGACGCTGACACTGGTTAATCTTTATCGCCAACTTGGCTGAATTTAGGATCTCTTCGGAGAGACTTCCCTGGGAATGTCTCAGGGTGTTTCAAGACAGCTTCAACTGAGGAGAGGTGGCACCAACCCATGGGCTGGAGTTCCAGACAGACTCAAACGCCATGTGCTCTGCTCTGTGACTTCGGATGCGACGTGACCAGCTGCCTCTCATGCCCACCGTCAAAACCTTCACCACCATGATGGACTGGCACCATCAACCTGTGAACACAAATAACCCTTCCTTCCCTGTTTTTGGTGGGGATTTTGCCACAGCAATGAGAGAAGCAATGGATGCACAATCTTAATTATTTATCAATCACATATTTTCATTTATTGAACACTCATCTTACAGCTTTGTGTCAGCCCCTGGGCTAAGTTTAATCATGTCTTTACATGTTTTACATCTTTTGACCAGCATCAGAGCCCTCATGAGGCACTCCCATAATGACCTCATTTACAGAGAACAAGACTGGGCGTGAAGAAGCAAGACAAGTGACCAAGAGGGGAATGAGAAGATTCTCTAAGGGGATTCAGAGGAAGGAGGGCCACTGCGCCTTGGGATCTGCGGAGAGAGCATCCCAGAGGTAAGGAAACATCCAAAGGCAGAGGGGGCTCAGAGAAGCGTGGGTACCACAAGGGAGGCACCAGAAGCTGGAGAGCAAGGCCTAGAAGTAAGACTAGCTCGTCCAGTGTTGGACAGCCAGTGAGAAGTCAGCTGGCCTCCCACAAGAGGATCCACGCGGGAAAACCAAGGAGATGGACGGGAGAGGAAAGAGGCCAATCTCAGTGCTTTGCTCAGAGGCGAGAATTTTCTATAACTATCAGGAGCCAAGAGAGACTGTGAAGATGAGTGGAACTGGTGTGCAGAACAGAGGCCTGGGAAGGTCTCACTGGTGGGGATGTGAGTCCTGGCCTGTAACAGAAATCTGGGATGCGAACAGTCAAACAAGGAGGGCTCATGTGCCAGAAGAGATGCACAGAATGGACAGAATGTGCCCCGTAGCTGAAAAGAGGAGGAACAAGGAGATTGAAACCATGATGATTCTAAGCAGCCAAATGCTAGGTTGCCAGTATTTCCAGAATTCTGTCATTTCTGTGTGATTAGGACAAATGAAAGGTCTTCCTCTTTGCCTCTTTAGCGGGGTAGTAGGATATATTTGAAACACCCTGATGTCTGGGAGACCCAGATTCAAATTCTGATCCTGCTGTCTCTTGCTACCTATGTAGAAGCTACTCATAGACTCTTAGTGCTGACACAGGCTCCTCATCTGTTAATAGCACCCCTGTATAAAGTCACCATGAGGATTCAGTGAGCTATCCATGAACCTCAGGCACCATGACTCCCAGCACGCACAGGTGGAACAATGCAAATCTCATTTTACTATCATCCGGACACTGTGATGATTATTATCTGTGCATTGGGACTTAACATGTAACCAGCATCCCAGCTAGAGCCCAGCTTCCTCTCTGTGAAATCTGGACACACCTGGGCTGAGATGGGGAACCAAGAACAGAGAAACTACTGGTTTCCAAACCTCCTAGTATGGATCTGTTTGCTGACTTTCTTTTTTTTTTTCTTTTTTTTAAAGATTTATTTATTTATTTATTATGTATACAGCATTCTGCCTCGATGTATGCCTGCACGCCAGAGGAGGGCGCCAGATCTCAGTACAGATGTTTGTGAGCCACCATGTGGTTGCTGAGAATTGAACTCAGGACCTCTGGAAGAGCAGCCAGTGTTCTTAACCTCTGAGCCATATCTCCAGCCCCTGCTGACTTTCTTTAAAGGTTACAGTGTTAGCCTCCTCGAGCTGCTTGGTTCAGAATCACTATGCCATAGACCCTTGTTCAGAAGGAGGTTAAAAAACAATACTAATCAAATGATGTAATTTTTCCCAGAACTCTGAACATGATTAGGCCTTGAACATATCCGTTGAAGAGAGATAAAAAAGGTTCTAAGAGCAAATAGATTTGGTAAACACTGGATCCTTTCTTCACGATTCTCTTTGGGTGATTCACAGACACCCTGTCAAATTGAAAGCTGTAAGTACTGAACAAAAGCCTACTTAGCACAACAACAAGACACTGCTACACACCCACTACTCTAACTGTAATCAACAGACAGATGACAGCAAGTGTGGGCTAGGAGGTGATGGACCAGAACCATTGGAAACTGCTGGGGAGAGTGGGCGAGGGCTCAAGCACTTTGGAAAATGGTTTGCCAGGCTCTTACGATATTAAACATGTATTTACCAAAACCCCAGCAATTCCGATCGGAAAAATATATCTAAGACCAATAAAGACATACGCTTACACAAAGACTTGTACACAAGTGTTCACGGCAGTAGCATCTACCTCAGTTCCAAAGAGTGAATAGCACAAAGGCCCATGTGCCCATGAACACATAAATGAAATGTCGTCTATCTATGCAGTACTTCCGGATTTGCCCCACTCAAGACCATGTTAGTTCAGTAGTGTTATAATCTTAAGGGTACTTCTCCCTTCATAGCTGAACCACCCAATTCAGTTCTGCTGTATTAGAACAGAAAGCTGGGTTCCAAGCTATGAGAAACAAGTGGAGTTAAGGAAGACCAGAGAAACCCTCAGGTTTTTTTTCTTGAGAAATTAAAACAAATATTTTAAAGTAATACTAAATCTGTTAAAACAAAGTCAGACTTGGTTTGAAGTTAGAGAATGCTTTTAAAATGGAAAACTAGGACAACAACAGATGAAGAATGTTAATTATAGCATTGTTTATATTAATAAATATTGAAGTAAGTCATATGCTAAATGGGGGCAAGACAAACCTTAAAATATTTATATAGTTAAATAGTATGGCAATATTTAAACACTATGCCTCTGAAGAACTTTCATTTAGAAAAAAGAATATAAAAAACTACATTAGTAAAAATATTAGGAAAATCATGAATTCATATATTGGCCAATAATATCCATAGGATTATATAAATTTGTAGATATTATTTTATGCAAATATCTCTGACAGGGTTGTCTTTTGATGTGGGATTCCCCTCTGTATGCTGTGAATATGTTTTATTACCATTGGTTAATAAAGAAGTTGCTTTGGCCTATGGCAGGGTAGAATATAGGTAGGCGGGAAAACTAAACTGAATGCAGAGAGAAAGAAGGCAGAGTGAGGCAGATACCATGTAGCAACCGAAGGGGAAATTCCAGAACCTTACTGGTAAGCCACAGCCTAGTAGTGATACACAGATTTGAAGCATGATTAATAAAAACAGAATTTAGGTTTCAACCTGAAGACCAGAAAAGCAAAGCAGCCAGCCACTGGCTCTTACCTTGACTTCAGTGCAAAAATGGCAATCCTGACTCCAGGAATCTCAGAATGAGACTGAGACTGAGAGCTGTCTCCTTCAGTTTTACAATCCTCTCTAGTTCTGGGATTCAAGGCGTGCACCACTACCGCCTGGTTTCTATGGCAAGCTAGTGTGGCTACCGGGATTAAAGGTGTGTGTCATTGCTGCCTGATCTGTAGGCTGGCCCGTGTGGCTGTTATACTTTTCTGATCTTTATCAGAAAAGCTTTATTTATTAAAACACAAATGAAATGCCACTACACAGATTAATAGAAATGGGTTAATTTAAGATATAAGAGTTAGCTAGGAATACGCCTGAGCCATTGGCCAATGTTGTAGTTAATATACTTTTTGTATGATTATTCATGTCTGGGTGGCTGGGAAATGAGAAAGCAGTCTCCGATGAGAGTCTTTCTAAGACAACAAGTGTTCACTCTTTCCCCGTGAAAAGTTCATTAGTTCCCTTCCTGCCTGCATCCTAAAGCCCGGGCAGTGTTTTTCACTGTGTGGTCTGCTCTGTCAGGAAAAGCCTCTTGGTGCTGCACAAATATAGACTCCTGGACAAGAGTGCACTATAGCACTAAATCTGCATCAGCAAGCTCCCGCCCTCAAAGTTAAAGACCTACTTCTGACCTTAGCCATCTTCCCCTGGAAACAAATCACCATATTACAAAGAAACACCTGCCTTCAAACACCTAGGTTCTTCCAGGAGCTGAGCCACAAGGAAAGGAGACAGGGGCTGATGCTTAAGCTAAAGAGATGCCCAACTACTGGAGTCAGACCCATAGGAGGGATGTGAGCTCCCTGAGAGGAGCAGATAGTTGACTGTAAAGCTTTGGTTTCTTCGTGTGTGAAATGAGACGAATGTGACATTCTAGTTCCTGAGTTGTTATGAGAGTTGAGTTGACATTTCACAAAACTTGGTTTGGTGCCTATAACCAAGAAGGAACTCAACAACAACCAGAGAAGCCATTGTGTAAATACACACAGGGGGAAAGGCCTTGCTCGTATGCATCGTGTATGCCTCAAAGCACAACCCAGCCAGAAGAACAATAGGGACTTTAGCTTCACCTCCGCCCAAATGCAAAGTCTTCTCAGGGAGAGCCTTTAGATTTGGGGCACCACACTCTGCTGGAGCCCTGCCCTGAATCCCCATGTCACCTTGGTCTAGGGTCCTGACTTTACTCCACAAGCTCCTGAATCTCCTCCACATACTGACATACAGAGGCACAGGGACTCACTCGTATTTTGTTCCCAAAATGAAGAATTACTAAGGTGAAAATTTCCAAAGCAGTGATGTTGCTCTTTATGGTAGCCAGCATGACTTTATACAATTAAATAGCATCAAATTACAAGGAGGAAGAGTGACTGTACTGGTCCAGGAATCTTCAGAGGCACCAGCTCAGCTCTTCCAGCCCCCTGCTATCTTTCTAACCATCCTTTCTAGTGAAATGGGAACAAGCCTCAAGCTCAGAACCTTTAAAAGGGAACCTTTAAAAGGGATGCTTTCAGGAGGCAGCAGGATATTATAATGTTTTCTTCGGTTTTGTTTTTATGATTTACATAGCATGTACAGTAATAATGTAGTTTTCTTCTTTTTGTTTTCCATGTCTTCTTTTTTTTATTGAGCTCTACATTTTGTAGTTTCTTTTTTAAATGAACACATGGAATTGATATTTTGTTTTAGTTTGGGAGTGTGTGTGGTATATATATGCGAGTGGGGTGTGTTTGTGGTGTGTGTGTGTGTGTGTGTGTGTGTGTGTGTGTGGCAGAGGTTGACAATTGGTGTTTCCCTTTATCACACTTCAGCTTATTGTTTGAGACAGTCTTCCGGATGGCAAAGTTCACTTATTGGCTAGACTGGGAGCTCTGGGGATCATCTGTCTTCACACTCTCCACGCTCAGTTCTAGATGCACACTCTATGCCTGGCATTTTCCACAAGTGTTGGGGGTCTGAACTCAGATCCTTGGATATGTGTACTATGCAATTTTACTGATGGAGCCATTTATCCAGCCCCTCAACTGGTATTTTCGAAGAAAGTAGGGAAAGGCCTTTGCCAAAGGTACAAACACATGAAGGTACAAAACAAACATTTTCTGCACTGAGTAACTTTTCCTCTTCGATTTTGCAACACTAGCAGTTAGATAACTTTAATTTTCCATTTCAAAGGTGACCTAACAAAGATTCAAAGAGAGCAAGTCCATTGCCAAGCCCCCCGCCCCATTGATGGTAGATTCAGAAGTCGGCATTCAAACTCTCCTACACCAAGCTGCCCACACACCATGTTTATGGCATTGCCTGCTGCTAAATGGAAAGTTCCTGGCAACCAACAATAGATCAGGAAACATTGACTACACATGGAAGTCTACCGACTGCTACTGGGAAGGCCAGCCTGCGGCAGCACCTTGTCCCTAGTCCAAGGTAGGTTTCATCTCTTTTCTACAATGCTGCTTTTCCATTGCAAGGTTGCCCAATGAAGAACATCTTCTGTCAGTCACAACCGAAGACACCCCTGAGTGATCACTTAGGAGCATTCACTCCCTACGCGAACCCTGAGGCGGAGAATGAACTTGAGCAAACTCAGGTGACGTCAAACTGTCAGGTGGAGGGATCCCCATGGTGGCCAGTGAGCACAGCAGGGGGACATTTAGGAAGATGGCTACAGGAACATGCGGATGCAAAAACAGAAACAGGGTGGGAAGGATGGTCACAGCTCTTAAGAACTTGAGAGAAAGCATCAGTTTCTTGACACCTCAAAGCCTGAGCAGAGAAGCCAGTACAGGGAAGCTTTGGAGGTGGACAGGGGAGGAAGGGAGCAGATTTGGAAGTATCAGAAACTGCTCCTGTTTCTTCTATCTGAGAAATAACTCTTCTTTAGAAATGAAAGTAGAAGCTATTACCATGGAAGCATGTACTACTAGACATAAAGGCTGGCGGGACGCAACAGAAGCTCCCCTAAGAAACCACTGATTATGGTTGGTCATATTTCCAGAAAGCATCAATATCCTGGAGAAAGGAAAAGATATTATAACCTTCTGGGCATTTCAGATATGTTTTTTTTTCTCTTCCCAAAATAGAGATGATTGAAAAATAATTCTACAGGTAGAAAACTTGTCTCAAAAACAGAGAACAAATAGATTAAACCACTAAGCCAATAATGAAATCACAGCTGACCTTGGAGATGGCATTGGCCACTGCGAAATGAACCAGGAAGGAGAGTTCAACGATTCCCTTCTTGTATGGCTGGCAGATTTTGCCTGATGACACTATCAGCTTCTACATTGTGTTACCAAGCCTAAGGCCTAGGGCCAAGCACTTTATACCATTCTATTGGCATGGCTCTACCACATCTCTTATGCCAATCATCCCAACACCGCCAGGCCCTTCATCCTCCAAACAGCTGGGAAATTTCCCTTAGTCACCTCCCAAGACTTTCAAAACACTTGATGTGACCTCAAGTTATCCTGCACTGAGCGGTGCACATCCAAGTTCTCAACTTCACTTTCCCCTTTCTGGCAGCTCCTCCCTAGGCAAATGGCCTCACGCGGTTCTCATTGTTGCTCTCATCATCTGTTCTGTCAATCTTGGGAGTCACATAGACACCCAGGAGAATCTAACAAGCTCCCACTGTCCTGTTCCTTTGTAAGACAGTAAGTATAATTTTTACTAAACATAAAATCAGCACCCTGTCTTATAAATTAACTATAACTTTATGGATTTGAGTTGAAGGAAGTCTGGGAGACTGCTAAAGATAATAAAATGGATTTTGGACTTTTCTTCATACACACATACACACACACACACACACACACACACAAAGGAAAGCCACAAGATCCACTTCATGTGTCTTAACCTGCCTCTGCGTTCGTATACTTTTCCTTCTGGAAATGATCTACCTTTGGCTACAAACTAGCCCTGCCTTGTCCAGTCCTGGAGACACCTCATCCTTTTAGGACTGCCTAAAGTGGGTACTTTGTACGTCTCACACACTCTAAGTCACCACTCCCTGATGTTTACAGTTCCCTGGCTTCAGTCGCTTAGCTATTGCTCTCACAGAGTTAGTCTGCGACTCTCTGGGCCTTTGGAAACCTCCTTACTTTTCTCAATGGGGAAAATATAAATAGAGCCCTCACAGCTGATCTTGCAGCCCAATCTATTTCCCTGAAATGATTTTTTTTAACTCATTTCAATACATCACAGTCTCTACCTCCATCTCTTAATCATCCCAAATCACTAAGCCCTGAGTGATATTGGCCCTGTGATACTCCTCTGCCCAGACATACTCACCCCACTCCAGTGTACTTCTTCTGTGTAATTAGTCCCTCTGTCTGTCTGTCTCTCCATCCCTACCCCTAATTCAGCCTTGGCAATGTATAAACTTCGTAATTAGAACAGGCTCAAACATTGCTGGGAATGCAAACACATTTAGCACTAGAGCCTAGCATTTTGTGCTATTCTGGGCTCTACTCCAAATGCTAGAGAAACAGAGAAAGACAACAAAGGAAGAAGGTGTTAATGAGCCTATAGTCCATGTCTGGAACTAATACACAATCTCACGTAGTGCTCCCAGAGACTGGACAAGGACCTTTGTGAGCTCAGAGACCCAAAAGATGTTGCCAGGGTTACAAACATGGAGAAGGGCAGAGTAGATTCCATCCCGGGTTTATATCTTTTATCAGTCGAATCTGAAGGGTCATGTTTTGAACCACTGGTCTCCAGCTAGTGGCACTATGTGGGGTGTTCTGGGCATCTTGGAGAGGTGGGACACAGCTGCCAGAAGTGGGTCACTAGGAGTAGGTCTTTGAAATGAAAATTATATTTGGCTGGTTCTCTCTCTCTCTCTCTCTCTCTCTCTCTCTCTCTCTCTCTCCTCTTCCTTTTCATTTCTCTTCCTCTCCCTCTCCTTCTTTCTCTCTCCTTACTGATGAACTGTTATGAATGATCAGCTCTGCCACACACCTCAGCCACAGTGGTTTGAGCCACTCCACTACCTCACTCCGCCCTGATGGGCAGAACCCTCTAATGCCATAAACTACAGTCAGCCATTCTTCCCCTGAGCTATTTCTATCAGGCACTATGGTAACAGAGATGCAGAGACAATACTGTGGTCTAGGGGTCTCATAAAACATCACGTGACTTCCATCTAACAGGCCTGACTTCCTACACATACCTCCTTTCCTGTGTAAAGGACGGCTACACACTTGACAAGGAGAGATGCCCAACGATATCAACATTTTTTCGAGAGCCTGTAAGATACAGAGGGCAGTCTCTCATCCTTAAAGTGACTGCTAGATTGGGAGCACCATACCGCCCATGAGGTCTGTAGAGTCCAACCTATACGTCATCTTTGCCTCCCACATAGCATGCATCAGGACTTGGCGCAGACTCCTGCCCAAGTCAACCCTAGAGTGATGGAAACTCACACAGCCTATTATGACATCTAGCAGTGTCGTGTCAAAGGAGTCTGATGGGGAGCAGGAGAGGGAGGAGAGAGAGAGCCACCAAGCTGAGGGTGCTAATTAAGACAGCATCAATACTATGTCATTGTTATCCTGTCCCTTTTTTCTTCTGTTTAGACAGAATCTCACCAAATAGAAACCAAACTAACAAGCCACCTGCTTCCACCTCACAGATGCTGAGATTAAGAGTGTATATCTCCTTACATAGTCCCTCCTATCTCTAAATCGTCATGGTGGGGAGAGGATTATCTCAAACTGGGTCTCTTTTGAGAAGCTCCGCCAGGAATGTTTTCATAAGCTTCTCAAAGCCCCTCCCCCAGCTACTAGAAGCAGATGGCACATCACTGGAGGAAGGACATTCCCACATCAGACAGCCACAGGATCCGCCCCCAGTGCTGCTGGCTGCTGTCACCAGGAGCCCTGGAACCAAACACAAGATGTCTTTCCGTGCTGCATGACCAGACACTGTCACCAGGAAAGCGGGTTTTAACCACTTTCCCCTTGCATTGAGACCAGCTAACACCCTGTTGTTTTCTTTTCAGTGATTGGGGGGGGGGATACTTCTTTATCATAAACCACACGCTGATGGTTCTCCCTAGAAATCCAAAGAAGCAAGAGGTCCTGCAAGCTGTTGTACGTCTAAGCTGACGTACATACACAGGCTTTGCATGAGGGAAGGCTTTGTGATCTTTTCTGAGGAATTGGAAACCAACTTCTCAGGCTGAAGCAGGTTTGTAGCACGTGGAGAAAGTTCCAGGGGCTTGCACTGGACCAGAGATCAGATTAGACAGAGGATACTGGGAGTAGGCAGGAAACTCGGCTCCAGAATGTGGTACCCTGGTCATGGAGGTAACGGCCGAAGCTGCAGTGTGTGATTTGCCTGGCCCCCGTCTCCCCAAAAGCAGAGTATAAATGAGACACCCCTCATATCTCCTTCCCAAAGGAAGCCATAAAACCTAAGAGGAAAACTCTCGGACCTTCTCCCTGACATCCCACGTGACTGGTGTCTGTGCTACATCTGGAGTTGGAAGGGATTAAAGACAAGGAACACCAAGAAAAAAAAAATCCTCCCCCGTTAGGACATCTCACATGTTTGCATAACTGTCCACAAAAAATCACCACGGATCTTCCCACGGCTTTGAAGTTGCATTGCCAAAGCCTCCTGTGCTGCACAAAGCGTTCACTAAATAAATGTGTATACTTTTCTCTTGTTAATCTGTTTCTTGTTATGGGGTCTCAGCCATGAACTTAGCGGTCAGTAAGGAAATGAATTTTCTGAGTGGATAAAACACAAGAGACAGCATCACCCTCTGCTTGCAGAGGACAAATCGTCTCCTCAGTGGGCACCTTTCCCATCACATGGGCTGATTCTAGGCATAGTGACTTGGGTGATCCCTTCCTGAGCCAGGAATCTGCCCTCGATGCATCTACCTTCTACAAAACTCTCGGATCCACTTTTCAGAATACCTGCATAAGAGTATTTTAGGAAAAACTGGTCACCCTTCTATTTTAGATCCCATTTAATCTCGTGGTGCTGGGAATTTAATGCAGGGCCGTTTGTGCACTCAGCAAGCACTCTACCACTGAGCTAGAGCCCCGGCCCTCAGCTGCACATCTTTTATAGATAGAATTTCCAATTTGCTTTCACTCTCAACCTAATTCTTCCTTCTTGTCCTCTCCAGCCTCCCTGGAAGGCATATCCCCAGCTCTGAACCACCACCCCCTTTTCTACCAGGGATGATACACACAAGTCAAAGATCCTAACATGAGACAACCAATCAATCCATCAAGCTTCAAGATCACTCAGAGGACAACTTCCCCACCTCTCCCCTCCACCCCAGACCCTGCTGACTGCGGAATATATTCAGGAGGAAAGACATCAAGGACTAGGTCTAACATTTGTAATGTTAAGAGCATGTCTTGACAAACCAGAAGAAACTCTATTATTCTCTTCAGTAAACGTGTGCTCTACATCCCCCTCACCCCTCACTCAGAAAGGATTTTCTTCTCTGAGCCTTGGAGAAAGCATCACCTACTGCGTGCTCAGATGGATAGACAGCCTTCTTAAAGGCCAAGAAAATGGCCAAGCTTTCACTCTGACTCTAATCAAAAACAATATCTGATGTTTTTCTCGCTGAAATGAAGACAGGGACCCTAGTCAGCCCTGTGTACCATCCATGTATGAAAAAGCCATCTCCACTGCTGCATGCATGGAGAAGTTTCTGGAAGAAGATATTAACAATGCATTTTCAATGATCATCTCCAGGAGATAGAAATCATGTGCATTGAACCACCTCCATAGCACTTACCAGAAGATGGGGCAACAGAAAAAAAGAGCAGCCAGCAAGACCTGTCCATTAATTACTTTTACTTAAAATATTTGTTACTTTTGTTTGTATGTGTAAGCCTTTGTGAGTTCATATGCAGCATGCATAAGCAAGCCCCTTCAGAGCCCAGAAGAGAGTTCTATATCCCCTGGAACAGGAGTTCCTAACTGTTTGAATCTGCCTGATGTGGATGCTGGGAGCCAAACCTGGGTCCTGTGCAAGAGCACTAAGCACTCTTAGGCAACTGAGCAATCTCTCCAGACCCAAACTCTTGGGGGAAAAAAAAAGCCTCCTTTATTTACATTAACAGTTAGAACATTTCGGTTTGACTACTTTCTAATTCTTCTCCTCAGGATTTGTTACTGGTAGCCTATGCTCATTACAGGATCCATGAGGTTCTCCGTACACATCTGTTTCATGCTTCACCCATGACATGATGGATTCTGCATTAGATCCACCTGGGTCTCCACCCAAACAAAGATCTCCTGCAAATCATTAAATTCACTCTTTCTCAACTATAAAAATTAGCTCTCAATGTGTCTCCCAGAAATGTCAGAAGCTACACCAACGAAGTCTTACCAACATGGATGCCCAAACAGGGCCTGAACAAGGATGACACCAACAGACATGCTAATGTGAAGGGGGAAGGCTCACAAGGCCTCCTCCCTACTCTAAGAGCTAGAGGTGACGAAAGAACATAGAGGAGGAGAGGGAATGTCTTCCTAGGCAGAGAGGCCTCAAATTGGTTATCTAATACCAAATAGTCATCCCCGAAAACATATACATAGAAGTAACATCATACAGACTGAGCAGAGTTTTATATTTGGAAATTATGTATATACACATAATATATATGTTTAAATACATAATGTATATAAGGCCTGCTGACTTAGACTACTCTAAAGGCTTGACCCATTTTTGCTAAAACAACTGCAAAAGCCAAAAGCCATCACCCAATCATCACCTTCATTTCACCACAGAGGATAACGCTGATCAAACCTACTGAATTGAGACCACAGGAGTTAGACAGCCCAGGATGATCACCCATGGGCAACAAGCCACAAGGAGAAAAGCTTGTAGATCAGATCCAGCATGGAGTCCTAGCTTCTTTATGGGGAAGCTAAGACTCCCAGTAGATTAATTTGCTCTGTGTTCGATGACCTCTAGACTTGCTAGAGCTTCACAGGCAGCAAATTAACTCCTAGATTAAAACAGTGGAGTCAGAAGTCCTCATCCCAGCCAGGTACTGTGGCAGGTTTACTCCTCTGATGGGTGACTGGAGTGTTGGGGTGGTCCTACCGGTGTATGTGTGGAGTGAGGGAAGAGAATGACCTGGGTAAGAAGAATAAAAAAATTACACAAATAAATGAGAACGTGTTTGTTAAATGAGGACTGCATTGGAATATAAGGTGAATTCAGGAGAAAAAGGAGTCTGGGACTGTGTTGTGTAGAGAACTGAGGGAGGCCCTCGGAGATAGAGTAGTATTTGAGTGAAAGAGAGGAACTGAGTCGCACAGATATTCAAGGGCATACAGTGTCCTATAAAAGGCACAAGAGCAGTCAGGGTTCCCTGCCCTGTGTTAAGTCCTGACTGCTCTTTGGACTGGAGAGGGAGGGGGAGAGGAGTGGGGGGGAGGGGGAGAAGGGTGGGAGGAGGGGGAGGGAAATGGGAGGCTGGGAGGAGGCGGAAACTTGTTGTTTTTTTTTTTTCCTTTTCTCAATTAAAAAAAAAAAAAGACACAAGAGCAAAGTTGGAAGTCATGAACGATATTGACCAAAGGTCTGGCAAGGTTTGGCAAGTTCTAAAAGAATTTCTCTGGTTGTTTTTTTTGTTTTGTTTTGTTTTGTTTTATTGAAAACAGACTCAAGGGCATTCTGAGACCAGAAGGAAGCAGGGAGGCCTCTGGTCACAACCTGAACCAGCAGTGGCAGCCATTTGGATCAAGATCTTCTCAAGGACATGTTAGGAACGGAAAGATCCAAACAAGAGGTGGAGTCATTTTGATGGGGCAAATAGATCAAAGTGTGACAGCAAAGGAAAAGCCAAAGATGACGCCAAAATCTGGGCCTCGGCATCTGGAGAGGGCTGTGCCCTGAGATACAGGGGTCTGAGGAAGGAACAAGAAGGTAGTACAAGACCAGGTGATGTGGAGCAAAATGCAACTTAGCTTAGTTACCCCAGAGGTCAGCAAGCAGTGGGGCAGCAGACTGGGTCAGGCTAGTTATAAACACAGGTTCCACAGTCAGATGCCAAGAGTTAAGTCTCAGTCCCACTCCCAGCTGCAAGCCCCTCGGTGAGATGCTGGGTCCTCCGTTCTGAAATTCATCCTTTTCATCTGTAAAATGGGAAAAACCTTTGTGCTAACCTCATAGCGTTGCCGGGAAGCAAGAGAAGCAAGCGTGACCATGTGTGTTTAGAAAACAATTGCTTTCAATCAAGAAGCACCGTGTCCAGATTTAAAAATGAAAAGAAAGCTCTCCATCTGAAATTTCAAAGTTCATATTTAGTAGAAGAGACCAGGGAGAAGCAACTGGGTGGCTCTGAATTCTAGCTTCCCGGATCTGGGGGATCCTGGGCTTATCTTTGAAAGATGATTAGAAAGTAGCCAGATGGTGAGGGAGGGATGGGGGAATGTCCAAGGCAGAGAGAACAGCCTGTCCTTTTTCGTGTGTCTGTGAAAACGCAGCCAGCATGCAGCAAAATCCAAGCATAAAATGGTTATCTTAGAGTTCTTGTCTTCCATTTTCATGATACGGTAGGAAATGCTTTTTCGTTTTCATATTCACAATGGATCAGCCTAGTCCAGCTTGCCTGACCTCCAGCTGCCATCCCTGAGTGACACCAGAGCTGCCACACTGACCAGGACCCTGTCAAAATTCGTCCTGAAGCTGAGAGCCGTCTTAGCATTTCAGGAGGCTGAAGTAGGAGGATGTGGCATTTTGAGGCCGGCCTGAGTTACACAGTGAGTTTCAGGCTAGCCAGGGCTTCTTAGCAAGACTTGGCCTTTATATAGCAAGATCCTGTCTCAATACATATATTGGTATTGTACATACCAAATATATAACATATCAAATGTTATGCATATGTACACATGTGCATGCATGCGCACACACACACACACATACACACACGCACACACGGGCCTCTGGCAGTCACCATTCCTGTACCCCATAGCTCCCTTTCTGATATTCCAGGAAGACGTGCTCGAAGGTCAGCAACAGAACAGAGGTGTTAGAGCTGTTCTCACCACATCTGAGCATGTTTTAAGGCCATATGTCCCCACAAACATCTCTAAACTCTTGTTGAATCTAGGTTCCTAATGATTCGAGTGGAGGAATATCCTACAAAGGTAAGAATTTTAATTTTCGCTGAGCAATACTGGATTCAGGAGAAATATCCGCCCAGACTGGGGTCAGAAGAAAATCTTCGGATACCCTCCAAAAAAACCTAATCTCTCAGCGAAGCATCACGCATCAGAATACGAGAAATAGCAGAATTTGCCCCTAAACTTTCTAAGGCACCTTGGATATACAAACGTGGACAGTCTGTGTCAATACTAGCAGATGTTGAGAAGAAAGCAGACCCGGAACTGTGGGGCTATGCCTGTCTTGCCAGGTCGTTCACTGGAAGACTGGCAGTCTGCAAGCCTATCCTCACGTGGACCCGTCCGTGAGAACGCACCTCCCCACCCCAGCTGCCACGGTGCTTACTCATGTGGACCCCTCCGTGAGAATGCACCTCCCCACCCCAGCTGCCACGGTGCTTACTCATGTAGACCCCCTCCGTGAGAATGCACCTCCCCACCCCAGCTGCCACGGTGCCCAGACAGCTCAAATTTGCTTTATCCTCGTCAGACGACCTTAAAATAACCTCCAGTCTGAAATAAGCTGTCAAGACCTCACCCACAGGGCTCGTGACCAGAAACACCACTGGGCCACCATTCTGTCACATGACTGGCCCACTGACCCACATGGGTTCTGAACCCAGGTCCTATAATGCTTCCTCAGAGCTCCTACTCTGTGGTCTTGCTTCAATGGTAACTTAGAAACAAATTCCAAGAAACATACTGCTTGTCACTGGGATTCTCAAAATATTTGCTTTATTTGAAGATGCTTGAGGGCTTAACATACCCAGAAGCACAGTGGTTAACACAAAAATATTTAATAATGAGTAACTAAGACTCATCCCTACCTAGGAAAAGGGAAACATGGAGAAGTGTCCATGCCATGTCTGTCTCTCTCTCTCTCTCTCTCTCTCTCTCTCTCTCTCTCTCTCTCTCACACACACACACACACACACACACACACACACAGAGAGAGAGAGAGAGAGAGAGAGAGAGAGAGAATCATCCACCACCACACTTAGGTCCCCGTCTCCTGAGCACACTGGCAGACAGTAGCATTACTCCACCATTTACCATACCCTCCTCCTTTCAGCAAATCTTACAGTCATTTGTTCTTTTTCTCTCCCTGGAGAGTGATGGGTATAGATAAGAGTCAATTATTTTCTGAAAATCCTTCCCTCAAGCCTCGCTGAGATTACCTCTAGATAATTTAGATGGTGTGAAAACAAAAACTGCATTTTTTAATAATGACAATGCTGCCACAAGCTTTAAGTATGTATCTGAAAACCAAAGGAGATTCCACAGGGCCTAGAGGGGCATCTTCATGTAGCTCAGAGTCTCAAGTTTGTAGATTCTAGCTCCTACCATGTGCCTACAGCTGCCCTGCTCTGGGTCAGGTCCCAGTCATCCACATAGCCCCAAGTGTTATAATGAGTTGTCGCTGCCATTTGTCCTGGACAGAATGCCTTCTCTTGATTATTCTATCTTCTTCTCAGCCCATGCCCTTCGTCCTTGCAGCCCAGGCTCATCCATAGAAGAAGCCCCCTCTATTCATAAAAGTACTATAATTTACGTTTAATCTAAAGGCAATAAACATTTAGGTCTGGGTACAAACGTAACACTCCATCTGAGCCAATATACTACCTTTCTCCATCAGACCTTCAAACACATGCCTACATACATGTATCATGGATGCAAAGCAAACACTGTCACAGAGAAGAAATAATCAAACCCCCCCCCCAACACCAAAGAGAATGTCCTTGGTGATAGACCTCTGTGTCTTGATGAAAGTATTTCCACCGGTGTTCCTAGGATATTGTGAAATGTTTCTAAGTTTCTGATACAGAAATAAGAAGAAAGAATAACTCAATAAGCCACCATGGATACACTTGCCCAGCCTCATCTAATCTCAACATTTGCTTTCTTGCCGTCTTTCTCTTAAAACAAAGGAGCCATACATCTTTAATCCCACTCCTCCTTTGGAGGCAGAGGCAGTGGCTCTCCATGAGCTCAAGCCCAGTATGGTCTATGTGATGAATTCCAGGCCATCCAGGGCTATACAATGAAACCCTATCTCAAAAAAAAGTAAGCACAGAAGATAAGAAATTGAAGACCCTTTATGAATATTTTCTATATTTCCCTCTCCTCCTTTCAAAGAATCACTAGCTTTTGTTTTCTCCACAAATCAGTGCATCCTCCCTAGAAGCACACCTTATGTGCTTTTTTAACTTTAGTAGGGCATGGTGGTACATGCCTGTGTTCCCAGCCCTTGGGAGGTGGAATAAGGAATATCAGGAGCAACCTGAGTTAGATTGTAAATTGAGTCTAGTCTAGGATTCATGAGACTCTGTCTAAAAAATGGCAGGCAATAGACAGATGGATAGATAAATGATAGATAGATAGATAATAGATGATAGATGGATAGACCGATAATAGATAGACAGATATATGATGGATAGATAGATAAAACAAAGACTCTGCATAAGTAATAAATCCAGAAAGAATGTTTTTCACCCAATAATGCATTTTGGAGATTTGGCCATAACATGTATATAACTCTAATTTATCTGGTTATATTCCCTTATATTCCTCTATTTAAGTATTTTCCCTTTATAAGACTTGGGATTTTACTATTAAAAGGAATAATCAGAGTATCTCATTATGTTGATTAATTAATAAATAAAAACAGAAAAAAGTAAAATCTACTACAGGCTGAAGGCTATCAGTCAGAGTCAACAGGCTAAGCAGAAGAGAGACAAAATCCTTAGGACTCTGCACACTTGCCCTGTAGCAGGACTATTTGGGAGGTGGGTGTCACAGGACTTGCCACACTACTGGCATTCCATAAAAAGTAACCAGCATTCTTATCACCATCTTCCTGAGCCCCTGCTGGGCTGGCACCTAGACTCACCGGGGTGACACATCAACTCATTAATAAGGCTAACTGGCATATTTCTCATTTTGATATAATTTCCACCCAACAAACTATGAAGAAACGAGTATCCTGCCCGGTAAATGAGATCTGTGTTTGATATATTAATAGGGATCGTTTATAATGTTGCTGGGTTTTCTGCCTTCTTATCATTGGTGTTTGTCCAACCAAGCACACCATCCCACCTTGCCTGAGGACACAAGGCCAGGTTCTCTACCACACAGCTCAAGGACCTTCCATCCTGGCTCTGTCAGGCATCCCATCTCATTTGTAGCCACATCCACACTGATCTCCCAGTCAGCGCCATCCTTCCACACATTTCCAATGGTGTCCAACCCATCTCTTAAAAATAAGAACGTTAAATGTCATCTTCTCTCCAAGACTTTGACTAGCACCAGCGTGAACATTTTATATCACTCTTCCATCTGTGTTCTTGTCATATTTTTGAGTAACTCTGTACAGGAGCTCTCATGACATCATATTTTGATGATGCTTAGAGATGCCCATCTCTCACTCTATTGTGTAATTTTTAGTGCGAGGCCTTTTCTATTATTATAATTATATTTATTTCTAATATATGTATATATTCATATCATACATATATCTGTAGAATTATTATTCTACACCATACTTTGCTCTGCACAAAGTAAAATGAACAAATGTTTTGCAACTACATCAAATAAAATCCTTCCCCAACTCAAGGACTTATAGCAAGAGTAAGACAACAAGTTTGATGGTCTCTGTGTCCACTGATTGATTCTGGGAAAGAATACAGTTTTAGCAGATCTGTAACAAGTTATTATTATCACAATATCAAGGAATTGATGAGTCACTGTGTTTTAGCTGGAACCACTTAACCTGCACCCCACCCTGTATCATGGGTACCATTTGCCAAGCACAGGTTAGAACTGAGGGGATTCAGAGGACTTGAGTAGCTTATTCAAAGCCATACAGCTACTAAGTGGCCTAGTTACTTAATCCCATAGCCTGTCTTCACATGAATATTAGGCTAGACCACACTGCAACAACAGAAACCAAATCTCATAGTTTTAGAGATCATCACATCTTCAAAGTTTGTTTAACAATCTACTGATTATTTCAGTCTTCGCAATCCTGTCAGGTTGCATCAACTCAAATAGATGCCTTTTCCCTCATTTTAAACATTTGGAAGTTGTAAGTCAACAAATGTACATGATGAGCTCAAGGATACAGAATAAAAGCTTTTATAACTAACAACATACAAAGCTATGTGGTGTTAGCCAATATCCCCCAAATATCAATGACTTAAAAGAGAGAATAATACAAGTTGACTGGGAGTCTTCTATAGTATGTTCCATACAGTCTTCATTCTGAGAGCTAAAGACCATAGCAGAAGCAGCCTTGAACTTAATCATCACGGTCATAGTGGCAGAGGGTAACAGGACCTGGAACACCATGAGCTTACTCTTAAGGACACAATTACATGGACACATGTCATTTCATCAGTCAAAACTGGTCACATGACTATGGCCAAATTCAACTAGGGAAAATGAACAATCTTTCATGATCTACCCATACAAAAAGGCTCAACCAGTACCTCCTACAGCAAAGAGTAACAGTATCAGGACCTAAAGACAAAGCTGGTGCCTTCATTCATTCAGTGACTTTCCAGACTTTCTAGAATAAAGGGTTTTTTTGGTTTTTCGAGACAGGGGTTTTTTCTGTAGCTTTGGAGCCTGCCCTGGAACTAGTTCTGTAGACCAGGCTGGCCTTGAACTCATAGAGATTCACCTGCCTCTGCCTCCCAAGTGCTGGGATTAAAGGCATGCACCACCACCACCTGGCCAGAATAGAGAATTTCTCTACTTAATTCTATATCTCATATGGATGTATATCCCCACTGGGATTCCTGGATGATGGAACCCTCCCTTGCCTAATAGGCTCTTCAGAGGCAGGGGGCCTTCATCTGAAACCACCAAAAATTTGTTCTGGAATGTTCTAGAAACTTCCAAAGACAGGCAAGCTAATTAACCTAGAAATAGCTATAACTCTGGGGAAAAATTGCTGGGTCTTCAGCCTAGGTAAACTGGAGTACATGTTTATATAGGAATAAGAATATTTACAATAGCTTTATTCACAAGGGGAAAACAAACTGCCCAAGACATTTCCCCAACTTTACTAGAAGTGCAAGTAGAATTGAAGCAGCTCAGAGATAGAGCAGGCTGGCAAAGTCATGCCTTAAAAGGCAGAGCCTGGGGAGATGCTATGTATTCCTATGCCATGTCTACTGTTCTGTCAATCACCTCTGTCACAACTAAGTATCTTCTTCCTTTTCCGCCTTTCCTGTCATTTCTGTTTAATTGAAACACAGTCTGTGGTGGTTTGAAAGAAAATGGCCCCCAAAGGAAGTGGCACTATTAGGGGCTGTGGCCTTGTTGGCAAAAGTGTGTCATTGTGTGTGTGGGGGGGGAGCAGGCTTTGAGGACTCTTTTGCTCAAGCTTCCCTCAGTGTGGCAGTCGACTTCCTGTTGCCTTGCAAGATGTAGCACTCTCAGCTCCAGCACCACATCTGCCTGCACACCACCATGCTCCCTTCATGATGATAAAGAACTAAACCTCTAAAACTGTAAATGAGCCACCCCAAGGAAATGTTTCATTTTATAAGAGTTGCTGTGGTCATGACATCTCTTCACAGCAATAAAAACTCGAACTAAGACACAGCCTCCTCCCCTCTAGGTTGCTAGTACAAGACACCTGAAAAGTTTCCCTTTGCTTATTCCAACTGATACAGTCTGTTGGAATAAATCAGCTGTCATGTAGTGGCCATTAACTAGGTTCCTAGTAGAGAAAATCTCTGTTGATTCTTCACCATTGACTGTCAGCTAGCAACTCTAAGTGTGTGTTTTCAGATCCCATTATTATACTGCAAAAGAAGAGGGAAACTCATGGTTAAAAAAAAAAAAGAGGTTTCATATGCCTACTCATACTGGAGTATGCAGAGAATAATTCTGAGATATTTTTCTGGACGGAGTTCCCAAGACGATAAATATATTCACCGCGTTCATGTCTCCCCCATTCATCTCTTTTGTGACCACTTTGCATGCATTTCACTTAAGAATTAGTACTATAGTAATACAAAGGGGCAGATATAAAAGCTGAGAATGTTATAGAGTGAAGATGTAACACAACTTTGAGATGATGAAAGCCACTTTCATTCTGCCTTGGCAAATGTCCTTGTGCTCTCATCACAGATCTGAAACCTTCAGAGGCCTCAAATCTTTAACAGTGCCCAGTGCCTCTTGATTATGCCCTGCAAAGAAAACCCCCATCAGCTCCATCGTATCCATCTTTCAGAGTGCCCCACCCCCCAGCTCTGATTTTGTTCTTGGATTTCTTTTGATAACCAACTTGGAAAAGGTCAAGACAAATCAAGGTCAATGCTGCTTTACAGGAAATAATGAGTGAACCCCACTGCTCCTCGGGATACTTCTGACAATATGGTTATCACTACATGACCACAGTCAACATTCAAGGATGGATGATGGACAGGCACACTGGGTCCCACCTCTATCTATAAAGAGAGCATGAACTCAGGAGGGGGATGCAGATGGACAAAGGGGAGTGGGAGGGGAATATGATGAAATCATATTGTATGCATATACAAAATTCTCCAAAAACAATGAGAAAAGGATTCACAGAAGAGATACAAAAATCTTAAATGAGGTGCAACAATAAGAAGTATCATAATAACTGAAACTCCTATAAAAATTTCAACTAGCAATTAAAATATTGTCAAATTGTATCTTGGGAAAAATCAACAACCTGATGCTTAGAATTTCTTTTAATTAAAATACACATAAAGGTTACATAGAAAAGAAACTTGACAGCAGGTATCTGTTTAAAATGGCAAGGTAGTCTGCTCTTGAACTACTGCAGTACAGAAAGGACATTCTGACACACAGTGGCGCTCGAATCCAAGCATAGCAAGGTCAACCAAGTAGCAAAATAAGCAGACAGTGGATGCAAGAACTTGATTAAATAACAAAGGCCAGAAAGTTACTAAAATTGGATTAATGTGGTTCCTGTTAAAGGGGGCCAAGGATTTGTGCATAACATAGGGAATAACAATACATCAAGGGTGGGAGGGTACTCTCTAACCTGACTCCTCAAGATTCTTTGCTGGAACTGGATCAACAGGTCAAGGTCAAGACTTAGATAAAAAGAAAGTTAAGAGGAATGTGAACAAAGTTTGGTCAAAGAGTCTGTGCCCTTTCAAAATAAATATATAAAAGTTGGAACAAAAAATCCAAAGTAACTATTACAACATTTTTTGATTTTTCATATTTTATTATTATTTTAATACATTTCTAATTAAAATATAATTACATAACTTTCCTCCTTTTATGTTCCTCCTTCTTGCCCTTGTTGTGCCATCCTCCCACTTTCAGATTGGTAGTTTCTTCATTCCCCCCGTTACCATTGTCGTGTGTGTGTGTGTGTGTGTGTGTGTGTGTGTGTGTGTGTGTGTAAAACAAATATACAATTACAACATGCTGATTCCACTCTTTTTGTGTGTATAGATCTTCAGAGTTGATGATCCTGCATTGGGTAATCAATTAAGTGGGTCATTCCCTGGAAAGTCAATTCTCCCTCTTCAGCTGTCATCAGTTGCTTATAATCTTAGTCTGAGGTCAAATTGACATAAAAGCAAAGAGGTTTAGTATTTACTGCAGAAGAAACCCTACCCTACAAAATTGTAATTGTCATGAATGTGAAACTCCACATAGCGCAACAGATATAAATAATCACTCATGGGTTCACGGAGGAAAGCAAATGAACAAATCCTAGGAAGTGAAGATTTTAATAATTCCTTCCAGAAATAGATAAAGTAGAAAAAGTCACATTACAGTAGAGCTACAAATGTTTGCTTATGCATAAGGGACATTTACGAATGACATGCACCAGGCCTGCAGGAAAGCATCTAGGGACGATGGTTTGGGACATGAAACAGAAACTATAAATCAGCACCATGTGCCTGAAAATTAAGAAATATTTTATCTTTGAGAAAAAAAGGAAGAAACAAAATGGAGATGTGAAGATACTAAAAGCACCCCAAGTAAGCATTTTTATGATGATGGATAAATAATAATTACCAAAATCATACAGGAAACGACAAAGCCCATGAGAAAATAAAAGATCTTGGGGAAATAAAGAAAGAAGAATGCGCACTGTTACCACAATTGTACAACATAGTACTAGCCTTGCCAAAGCAGTTAAGCAAGAATAAAAAAAGGAAGGGGGGATGAAAACACATAATAATTATCACTGGAGAGCAACAGGATTGGGGGCCATTCATATTGATGCAGTGATCCAAGGGAAACACCATCTATCATTATTATCAAAAACTAACAAGAAAATGGTTATGAAATCAAGTAAAAATACTATAATAATTAGTTCCTTAAATATTAAAGAATTGTTTTAAGGGACGATATAAAATCTTTCAAGAGGAAATTCTAAAACTCTAAAAAACTTTTATAACAGATCTACACATATGGAAAGAGTTACCATCATCATGTATAGTTATCAAAATATTCTAAAGGAGAAAATTTCTTAGAACTAGATTGTGTTAGTAAGTTAATTCAGAGCAAGTTGACCTTATAAAGTCAGAAGTATTTGAAATGCATACACACACAGAGAGAGAGAGAGAGAGAGAGAGAGAGAGAGAGAGAGAGAGAGAGAGAGTCATCCACTCATCTATGGGAAACTGGTTCCCATTGATATCTTGGATATCAAAATCCACAGGTACTCAAGTTGCCTGCAAAAGATTGCATACTATTTGCATACAACTTACACACATCTCTCTATACTTTGAATCGTGTATAGATTACGTACAACACCAACATATACAAACGCAATGTGCATAGTTGCCACACTGTTATTTAGGAAGAAATGATCCCCAGTTTTATTTATTACTCTATATAGGTGTAACCACCATAGCCCTCACACTATAGCACTTAAAAGAGGCACAAAAAAAGCAACGTTTAAGTAGCAGGAGTTAGAAAAAGGCTGGGCTGCCTCAGCATGTGCTACAGACCAGGGCACTTGAGCAGAGCCAGCAGTGTGCAGAACATAAAAACATTTACGTTTTACTGTTCGGAATTTTGAAAGATATTTTCCATCCCCGGTTGATTAAATCTGCTGTTGGCTGAGTTTACAACGCTTCTCTAGAACATGGAAAACAACTGAAGGGGGGGGGGGGGATCTGATAACTACACACGTGACAACATAAAAAGCCAAAACACCAAATACTAAGAAACCAAACAACCTAACCAATGAATGGGCTAATGAACAGGCAATTCTCCAAGGATAAAGTATAAATGGCCAATAAACAGGAGAAAAACGTCCAACGTTATCACTCACTAGGGAAATGCAAATCAAAACTACACTGAGATTCTACCTCACCCCAGTCAGCATGGCGATTGTTGAGGAAACAAACAACAGCAAATGACGGGAGGATGTGGTGCAAAGGGAACCCTTAGACGCTGCTGGTGGGAATGTAAATAGTGCAGCCACCCATGGAGCTTAGTGTGGGCACTCCTGAAGAAAAACAAAAGTAGGTCTATCGTATGCCAGCTATAGCACTCCTGGGTCACTCAAAGAAGTCAAAGTCATCATGGGGTTGGGCATCCAACTCAGTGGCAGAGTGTTTACTAAGCACACAGGAGGCCGTGAGTTCATTTCCTGGAGCCCTGAAAGGAAGCAGATAACTATTGGATTATATCTTCAGCTCAGATGCCTTCCTGATAAGAAACCCAAAGCCACCAAGCTCGTGAGCTGTAGCAGCAGCTGAGGATAGAGGACAATGACCTCAAGTCTGCTGCTCACAGTCGCAGTGAGCAAGGAATGTTCTCCAACTCTGTTGTCAAGTAGAAAATTATTGATTGACTTTGAGACTCCGACATTCATCTCATACCGAGAAAACCTTTAAGAGCTTTGTAGAATTCATTTTACCCATGCAATAAATCTATTGAGTAATGAGAAAAGGCATCCACTCACAAAAATAGAGAAATATTTCCTCAAGCAGTCACACCAAATAAATTATTCACCTCCTACAATATGCCACAAATGTGATGCAAATAGTTTTCTGAAAATGCAGTATTCATGCACACAGGAATGAGTGTTTATAAAATGTTAATGCCTGTCGGTATTTTATGGAAACTATGACTTGTGCGTGACTCAAGCCAGGCATGGCATTGGCTCTAAGAACTCAGCAGGTTCAAACAAGCATTTTTTTTTTTACAGTGCGAAAATAAGCTTTACTTTTAAAAGACAAACAAACCCTAAAAATAAGTTTCTCTTGTGTATTTCGTTGGCATGGCATACCTCTGTCACCAACAAAAGATGTAAGTGTTCTTTTATTTTTTCAATTTTAGGAAACATCTAGAACAATCTCACATTTCTACAAAGTGATTAGTAACCCTGAAGTAGGTATAATTACCTCCTCTTAAAAATTAAAAAAATACAAGACTTTCAAGATGGTAAAGGCACTTGTTGCTAAGCCTGATGACCTGACTTTGATCCCTTGGATGCACCTGGGAGAAGGAGAGACCCAACACCTGAAGGTCATCCTCTGACCGCCACGTACGTGCTCAAATTCTGAATGCGGTGGTGAAGGCTGTGCAGGTAAGTGGGGTGCCCATGGTAAAAGGAAACACGCTTTGATAGAACCGATGAGCCACGGGTAGCCCTTCTCAAGATCACAAAGGAAGCAGTCACCTATGGGCGCTAAAGAAGCAAACAACTGAAAACAGAGAGACGGTCGGAGAGCAGAGAGGAACCACAGTGGCAACCAGAAGGCCATGCAGGCTGCCTTGGGAATGTTATAAGGAAAAGGGCACAGCTTAGGAAGCATTAGGAAACTTAGGAAACTGGTCTTCAATAAATAACTGGCACCCCTCCTCAGCTGTCACACCTGGCTTTCATTCATGATGCTCAGGCAAGGCACTGGAACTAACTTTAACTGAGGTTGCTAGGTACCAGGCATCCTGCCAAGCATCTTACAGCTTTCTCCCATCCGTCAAGATGGGCGCCATTAGTGCTGCCATTTACTGTAATGTAAATGTGTATCTCTCTCTTTGTCTCTATATTAGCTTTCTATGGAAAAGTAAAGCATTGAGAAATTAAATGACCTGCCTAAGGATGTGCAGAAAAATCAACCGAGGAGTCTGGATGAACCAAGCAACGTGACTCAGGATTCGTGGGTTTCTAAAGAGACAATAGAAAAAAATGCTGAAATGTTAGGAACATATGATATTGGATAGCTGGGCTTTTCGCAATAAGGGAGAAAAATGTAATGTAATTGCTTCCAAAGCAAAGTTTGTATTGAGCGGATGTGGAAGGAGAAGGTAGAGAATGCTGGAGATGGGAGCGCAGAAGCATCAGGAACTTTCTGGAGCTTTGCGGCACTACTTTCCTTTCCTTTTGATCCTTGAGTCTCTTCGTGGGAGTGGCGGGCATGCACCACACTGAAAGGAGTCCGGAGGACAACCGCAGATGTAGGTCCCTGGGGTCCTTCCACATTCTGTTTGAAATATGGTCTCTCATTAGCCTGGAACATGGGCCAAGCTAGCTGGCCTGTCTCTACTATTCATCTGGCCGTCTTTGAGATTAGAGGTGTTCTTTTTGTTTACTTCTCTTTTGTTTCTTGAGTCAGGGTCTCATTGTGTACCCTTGGCTGTCCTGGGATTTTCTCTATAGACCAGACTGGCCCTGAATTTAGAGATCCAACTGCCTCTGCCTCCTGAGTGCTGGGATTAAAGGCATGCACCGCCACCACCTGTAGAGGTGCCCTTTTTAGTGTGACTTTGAGGAATTTAATCTCATGTTCTCATGCTTGCAAGTGCTTTACCTCAGCTCCTTTATTTTCATTTTGCTGTTGTTTGGGAAGAATATTTGTTGATTTCTCTTGTTTTGATTTTTTTTAGAGGTTGGGTTTGACTGTTTGTTTTTTCAGACATGGTCTTGCTAAGTGGTAGCCCCAGCTATCCTTGGGTTTACTCCCTTGGCTGGCCTAGTCTCAAACACACACCACTCTTCCTGCCTCAGCCCCTCAAGTTCTGGGATCACATATGTGAGCTACCACAATCGGCCATCTTCCCTTGCTATACACAATAGGAAATACGATTTTTAAGTCCTCTAATAATTTTGAGGTATTTTTAATTGGCATGTGTACAATGTACAAGGATGAGATTAACCCCAAAAAGCTTTTTTAGCTGGTTATCATTAAATAAATAAATAAATAAATAAATAAATAATAGTCAGACAGAATAATTGTGAGGCAGTCACTCTCGGAGTGATCATATCTGTCATTGCCTCCCTGTAACAGTCAAGGCTGGACTCGTGTTGGAACATTTGCAAAGAAACATAAGATATTCTATAATATAATATCTAGTCTCCTATCTAGAAAAAGGAAGGTGCAGGGGTAGGGAGAAAGCAAGGGAAGGAGGGAGAAAGGGAGGGAGGGAGGGAGGGAGGGAGGGAGGGAGGGAGGAGGGAGGGAGGGAGGGTTTATTTAAATCTAAAAGAAGAGAAAATTAACTCTTAAAATTTTGAACATTATTTTATTTTGAAACATGTATCTCCAAATGCAAGATCAGGAACTACAATATCACTGTCTTTCTTGGTGGGGAGGGGTGGATTCAAATGAAAAGCATACTGGTACTTCAAAATGGATTCAAGTAGGTGAGCCAGGAAGAGGACTGTTTTCCTCATGACTGATTTAAAGGGAAGGTCGGTTCCAGCAGGGAGAGCTGTTCTCCAGCTTAGAAGTCTCCCAAGGCCTCACTCACGGCCATCTGTCTAACTGCCACTGTGAGGAGCACCGGCTCACCTCAGACCCAGCAGTACAATTGAGTCTCACCCTGTAGCAGGAGCACAGCGGTGGAGGAGGAGGGCTCAACTAATATTTGTTAAATTTGTGTGCGCATGCATCCATAACTGGATAAAAAAGAAAAGCTAGCTCAGAAAATCCAAAATAGGGCAGTTTTTGTCTACAGTAATGGAAATTAGATTATGAAACTGAATGCAGTTGCATTGATGAAGTTTTTCCGATGATGCTACTAAGGACAAGTTCGTGAACTTGATTCCCCTGGAAGTCAGGCAAGCCCCCACACTCTGCAGTTGGTCCAGCCCATCCCCTCTCAAAGGGGTGCCCATGCCCACCAGGGCATCTCAGTTGCATCAGTCCTGAATCCATCCTAGAAGAAACGACTCCAAAGGCCTGTTCTGCATCTGAGCCTCTGTGTGACTCCTTCACTGTAAGGACTTCCTGCTACCTGTGCAAATGTCATTCGGGAGGGAACGAAGCCACAGTTCTGTTGGATATTGGTTAACCCTAAACCAAGCTCAGAGGCACACACGACTGTCATGTTCCCCATGCCTGTGCACACACGACTGCCATGTTCCCCACACCTGTAACACTCTAACACGCATGGAGAAACCAACTCCATCAACACCTTCATGGATTGCATGTTCCAAGGATGAGATGGACGTTACAAATACACAGGCCAGTGAAAACTATTGGAAATGTTATCACTTGCGTGGCTTTCATTAATCTGAGTTTTTGGAGATGTCGCCAGCAAGGTAACCTCTGAACTGGGAGCTCAATGACAAATAATTATGGAAAAAAATTAAGAACACGATAAATGCTGACTACACACAAGGGAGGATTAATTAATCTAGCTAATCAAGGGGACCACTCCCTTCACTTGAATTCTTCAAGTGATTCCCTTTGCGTTTCTGTTGTCCACTATCAAAATATCCTGTTGTGAAGCTAGTTATTGACCAGAAAATATTTTACCCTTAACGACATAGATTCTAGTCAAGAGTGCTTTGGGTTGGGGCTGGGTAAACATTTGCTTTCTGTAGCACCTAAGGCCAGTTCTAGCGTCCAGTTTAAAATACATGACCTTGTATGTCACAAGTTTAATTTAAGGTGTATCCCCCACTCCCAGAGAGCCATGAATTAGAGAAAACTCTGACACTGTCTATTCCTTGTTCATGAGATTTCACCTGCCTAACTGCAGTGCCTCTGCCCAATGATTTTATTGAATCTCACAGTCATTTCCTGTGTGATTGTCAGGGGATTCATCAGAGGACAAAGGAAATGAAAAGCCCAGGCCCAAAGCTCTGGGAATGTCAATGAGCAAACAGATCTAACAAGCCCAATGCACCGTGAGGAAAACAGGGAAGGAGGGAGGTGATCATTTGCCAAGGATGGAAGGGAACATAAATTGAGTTTTCCTCCTGACCTTTGAAAATTTTGACGTTTTTATCTGTTCATCACTTCTACACGTCTTATTTTTACAACTTCCTTAACACCCTAAATAACTGCCTTTGGCAAAAACAAACAAAACAACCACAAAACCTGTAGTGTCTGCCAGTCACCTAATTGAAACTGCCATTAACAAGAAAATACGCTCATGTTCCTCTTAATGAAATGTCCAGAACACATAACACTGTGTTGTGAACTCAGTGCATGGGACCCACAGCAGGTATAAAGTCTCATTTCTGTCCCTAGCCCAGTAGCTAGCATCAAACCCAGCATAAGTGACTCAGAGTCAGCTGGAGAGAAAGTGGAAGCTCATGGCTTTTGAATTCTGACTGTTCTTTATTAGCCACTGAGCGAGCACTGGAAAACACCTCAGCTTTCTAAACCCCAAGTTCTTTCTGTGGAATAAAGATAAAGACCACTCACCCTACGAGGACACAGAAAAAACAAGTCAGGCCCTGCAGGACTTAGTCTTACTAGGGAGAGAAGTATTATGTTCTCTTTACTTTTCCTGAAAATGCTGTGAAATTTTTATTTTTATTAATAGAAGAAATGTGAGGGGGAGGGGCACAGACCACTTCACATTAGATAAGGCAAATATTTTGTTTGATGTGTATGTGTGTGTACTTTGGGTATACCCACATATATGGAGGTCAGGAAGACCCATCTACTTTGCCTTTAAGACAGGGTCTCCCCATGGCCTAGAACTTCACCAAGTAGGCTAGATTGGCTAGTCAGTGAAGGGAAGTCTTGACTGCCGGTTTTCTGCTTTCACTTGTAGAGGAGGAATGGAATATTTAAACAAATAATTACCAAATTTTTCTCAAATTTGCTGTCGGACATAAAGTTATAGATTATGAGAGATTCAGTGAAGCCCTGTTAAGATACAAATCTAAAAAAAAAATTTAAAAACATAATCAGGCATGTTTTAATCAATCTTCTGAAAACCAAAAGTACTTATAAGATTTTACAAAATGTCTTTTCTAAAAAAAAAAAATAAATCTAAGTGTTAACTGTGATGGGTTTTACAGATATAATTAAGGTCTCAAGTCAACTCCACTGAAAAATAAAGAAATAGGGTGGGGGAGATAGCTCAGTCAATAAAGTCCGCCCCTTGCAGGCACAAGGACCTGAGTTCACACACACACACCACCCCCGACCCCATGAGGAAAAGACTGAGAATGGGAACATGTTTGCAATTCCTACCCAGGAGAAGCAGAGACAAGCAGATCCCTAGGCCTCACTAGTCAATCAGCCTAGACAAATCAGTGAATTCCAGGCTAATGAACTTCTGTCTCAAAACACAAGGTGGTGTGGAATGACATCCACAATCCATATCTGACCTCCATACCTGTGTACACATATGTCCGTGTGCACACACATAAGCACACACACTAAGGAAAAAAGTAAGCAGAAATAATCAGTCTTACAATGATCGTTTACAATTACAATTGGATCTATTAAGTCAGAAACAGAAATCAGAGAGTCTAAGTATAAGGATGGACACTCTGGGCTTAAAGACGGAGGAGGAGGACGTTTGGCTGGCAGTACAGTTGGATTCTAGGCCCTGTGACAACAAACAAGGAAATGGAGACCTCCTCTTACAACCTCAGAGTATCAAATTCTGCCCTTTTTCCTACAGGGCTTCCAGATGAGCTCAGCTGGCCTGGGTGCCACTTCTGTGATACCGTGAACCCAGCCATGCCTTGCCCATCTTCAGAACAACAGAAACAGGAAATCAATGGTCAGGAAGAATAAGTGCCCAGCTTGTTACAGTTAGAAAATGAATCAATAGCACATAGTTTTCCTAGTCAGGGAGATCAATGCTGCACTTCTTTCCCAGGCTGCATAATAACTTGCTATTATTATTGACTTAGCAAAGTGTATTCTAGTTCATCCATATTTTCAAAAATGTGCATGCCCCTGTTTCTTGTTATTTTCAAGTAACCCAGCAAGCAATCTTAGGGATCTGCCTGAACGTATTGTGCTATGTTTCTTTTCCCTAGGAGACAGATGGTTCCAACAGAAGTGACTTCACTGAAGGAATACACATTTTTCAATGCTAACAGCTAGTATCTCATTAATCTCTAGAAATAGATTGATTTGTGCCCCCAGAGACTCATTTATTCACGTTTCACACTGCCTGTGAAAGGTTTAAGGTTTTAGTTACACGGCTACATAAGCAAATCTCCCCCTCTGTTGGTCTGTGCATACCTGGGCTAACTTGAGATCTGATTCTTTGCTGTTTTAGTTTTGATACAACAGTCTTGATTTATCTTTCCTAAATGACACCATTATTTTTCTTGAACCTGCATTCTCCTCTTTCATATTTTTAATATTCAATTTTTCTAAAAGGATTTGTGTCCATTTTAAATATCTGTCTGTGGGAATGGTGTGCACACGAGTGCAGATGCCCACAGAAGCCAGAGGAGACACAGACATCTGGGGTGGGAGTTATGACTGGGTGCTGGGAACCAAGCTCATGTCGTCTGCAAAAGCAGCACTTGCTCTTGTTCACCCAGCCATCTCTCCAGCCTCACTTTTAAGTGTCTTTGCCATGGACTTCTTAAATATTTGTGTGGTTGAATATCTTTCTTTGTCATTTCTTGCTTAAGCAAACCTTTAACCGTCCTACTCAAATATTTTATTTTGTACCCTTCCTGCTTTACTCTCAACATTTTCTATCACTTTATTGACAGATAACTTACAGTCATATCTAGGTTTGACAGGTCATATATTTCTACGGGCATCACCACAACCCAGACTTAGAACGCGCCATCTTTCCACGCTGCTGCAGTTAACCCCCGCTTCCATTCCAGCCCCCTAAAAAAAAACATTTGTATCTAGAGGATCGGCCTTTTCAAACATTTCCTATAGATGGGTTCAGATAATTGTGTGTATGTCTGGCATGTTCCACTTGACATATGTTTTTAAAGACTATGTTATTGATATATCACTCGTTCTGTCCTTTGTGTGGACAAGTGGTGTGTCCACCCTCCATATCTGTTAGTGCTACATCAAGTGACCATGGATGAAGAATGCTCCAAAAAAAGAAAGACAGAAATGGAGAAAAAGATCCTCTCTGCATTTCCCAGTTCAGCCCCTGCCACCTTCTGTCATGACTTCAGTGTGTGATCTGCACAGAGCTTTGACCATCTCCTGACCTGCTGTGCCTTCACCAAGGTCAAAGACAACAACAAAAGACGCTGGGGCAGCGAGAGCCTGGCTTGTGCCTGCCCTGTTATCTGAGCCTTTAGCTTCTAGATAAAACATCTGTGCAGCGCTTTATGGAAACATAAAAACTGCAATTAGCATCCCACATAAAGGAAGTAGGGAGTTCTCTGTGTGGCTCATAAACCCGGGGAGTTTTATACCTGAGAAGAGAGGCTGAAAGGATGTCGTGGCCTGTAGGCTTTCTGGGCAGTGCTTGAAGCAGGTCATGGGAGCTTCCCCGGGAACTTTCAGTTTTCACCCTAAATTGATTACATCTCCATTTATCCGACGTGGGCATCTGAGTAGAAATTACCTCAGAGGCATGAGTGCTTGACTTGGCCGTGTATAAGGCAGGCCGGTTACCAGGGAGAGTAACAGCCCAGAGTCACTGGCACCCATCTCTCCTGAGCCTCTTCCCTCCCTGATCTGCTTCTGTGTTGCTGAAGTTTCTCCCACATCCTTGGCTCCTGCACCTGCATCCCAGCATTTATTCTCCTGGGCTTTAACTCTTTGGATGCTCAAAATTTTCTTCCCACCTCCAACTCCAGAGCTTGGGCAGCTTCTGGCCCCACGTTGGCCCCTAGGAAGGATTACTAGGAAAGAAAGAAATGGGGGCTCTGTGGGTCCCGTGATCAACTGTGTTGTAGTCCTCTGACTCCAGAAGCCCCCAAGTCTCTCATAAACCTTTCCCAGGTGCACACACTCATCAGCTGACCTCACACAAGAGGCTCCAGTCCCAAGCAGTCCCTGTGTTCTTCTGGGCCCCTCTTTCTCCGTGTGACAGGAGAGCTCTTGGGGGTACCTCTGGAGTGCTCACTCTCTAGTGTCACGGGCTTTGCAGTTGAACTCCTCTGAGACATTGGTGCTGGACTCCAGCCTCCAGTGGCCTGGAGCCATCCATGACCAGAACATAAAATATCCCTTCACTCCTTGATTTCTGCTTGACCTTCTTGAATCTCTCTGATGGAACCCTTGTTTTACTTCAAAGACTATGTAAAATCGTGCAGACATTGGTATCTGGGACCATAGATTCTTGAAAAGGGAAGATAGTTTAAAAGTTAAGACAAGCATGGATCTCTACAGAAGTCATGTGGGTTTCAAGAATTTTAAAATTCGTGAAAAGCCATTGAGTTGATAGGAGTTTCTTAAACCTCCAGGAACAAGAACCATCACGTGATAGCCAAACACGGAGCTCTGATCTTTCCAGCATGGTCAAGTGGTTCAACTTATTTTAAGTTTGTTCTTTGGAGCGAATACAATTCAACTGCAGAAATTTTGCTGTCGTTATCATTGCTATGGCTGTCTTCCTTTCATAAAAGGATATCATGAGAAGAGACGGTTCCTATCAAGGTTTGTGTTGGCGATAAACCCACTAAACTTCTCAGGGTTCAGAAGGATCACTATAGTAGGCAAAAACCTGACTAATAGAATCTGAGGGTAAAAACAAAGTGAATCAACTCATATAAATCTTTTCTATCGTGTCCTGTTTATTCTTCTATGGCCTCGCTAATGCTCAGTTGGTGTTTCTTGCTATTCTCTCGCCATTCTTTCCATCCCACATGGTTTCCAGTTTATATTCACACAGTCAACAACGACTCATTTCATGGAATCACAAAAACCTGTCGAACCTCCCAAGGAAGTGCTTTACGGCTCAGAGGGGGCATGGCTACGAAGCTCCCAGACAGATACTTGGAGCAAGCCTCTTCCTCTATCTCTAGGGATAAAGGCATAAACAGTTAATTTCCTGGGTTATGATCTTATGGTAATTGAAATCAAGATGAAGGGTAAATGCAGAACATTGGTAGCTTGTTGAGTTAAAGAAAAGGCCAGTAGATTATGCCTTCCTAAGTCAGCTGTTAGAGCAGACATACTGTCTCTTTGCTTAATGCCCCCTGCTTGGGGCTCCTTTCTTGTCAATGAATCCTGTCAATAAAGACAGTTGTGGGAGACTAGTTTTATATAGATAAGAACAAAGGTTTGGCTGAGTGAATGCTTTCACACCATGGCTTCACTGTACGGGGGGAAGATGTCTAGTTTTCCGTATAGGAAAAGTCAGGTTTACACTACTGGAATACTATAGAAGGGAGAAATGTCTTGAATCCACAAGATTTCCACAGAATTGACAGCAACTATCCAAAGACAACTGTTCCTGCAGCTGTGCAAAACGGGTCCCCCACAAGTGGTATCACTGGGTCTGTCTAGGAATCTGTCAGCTGTGCATTTGCTAAAGAACACTTGGGGACTCACCACAGGCTCCCCTGCAACAGGCAGTTACGGGTGAGTCAGTCCCCAGCCCTAGCTTTAGGTTTTAGTAAGAACACTCAGATGCAAGATGCCAAGACACACACACCCAGATCTAGGATGCAATGCCCTGTTTGGCATCCAGGGATGATAACAGGGTCCTGCACACAGGTTCAGAGGAGGCCAGAGACACAAAACGTACGGGAAGTTCTGGCCACACTCTCCAACTGTAAGGAACAATAACTACAGTTACCTTGCTGTGTTCCCAGACCCCACATGCTGATGAATGCACACACAAAAACCTGATAAGCTAGACCAAAGGTATTGAGTTAAGCTACCGGCACCTTTCAACAGGAGCTGGGGACACAGCTGTCTACTGTGGACCTTGAAGGATGGGATTCTATTATTTAGAACTCTGCCTTCCTGTGTTCCACTGAGACCACAACCGTGTCCATTTATCTCCGTCAGAGTCCTGGTACCAACCTTCTTCCCTCAGCAGTTTCTCTGGGATAGTGAAAGGTAGGATATGGTGAGGGAAGGGGGAGGATGGTAGCCTGGTGAGAAGCCGAGTTCAAGAGCCGGGCAGGAAGCTGACTTCCGGACACGTGGGGACACTTAGGACAGGTGACTCACCAATAGCAAGTGATTAGCCATCGGTTAGAAGGTTCAAGCCCTCTCTGTTTGCTTCCCTCCCTCATGGCGGTCTAGGCCTGCCTTGAGGACCCATGTTCTTAGACAGAAGGTCTGTTGGTTTCCCAGGACTGCCATAACAACAGACTTAATCAACACCAAACTGGATCATGACTTAAAACAACAGAAATGTACTTCCCTGTACATTGTTAGAAGTCAAAGTCAGCATGTTAGCAAGGCCACATCCCTCCGAAGGCTGGAGGAATGAATCCTGCCTGGCCTCATCTAGTTCCTGCTGGTTGCCACCATTCCTTGGCCTGCAGCTGCATTGCTCCGACCTCTGCACTGTCATCACAGGGCCCTCTACCTGTGATTCGTTATTAAACCCCACCCCCCTTAATCCTATTCAAGACAGCATGCCCACCTTTGGTACTGTCTCTTGGTCTTCCCGTCCCTTCCCTATTTCATCAGACCCTTGTCTCCAGCTCTGTATACAGCAGGATCTGATCTTCAGCTGCCAACCTGTCCTGCTTCTTCATCTCTGGAGACCCAGATCTGGTTCAGAGACTCACTCAGGCACTGATCATTTGACAGGTCCATGATACAGGCTCATCTCAACATCCCAGCTTACAGCTACAGAAATCTGCACAGCAGACCCCAGAGCTGATGGTTTGTCATGGATTAGTTCCTCAAATCCGCAAAACCAACAGGAGCGGTAATAACTCCTGCTGTCCCATTGTACAGATAAGGGTAATGAGCCTTAGAGAGTTAAATACCAGTCCCAGGGGCACACATCTACAGAATACCAGCACTGGACTCCATCCTGAGCCTGTGACCATGCAGCCAGAGCTCCTAGAGAGTACCAGTTTCCCAAGAGAGTGGGACGCACAAGGTCCTGTAGACATTGGAGGGTGGGTGGCGTGATCTCGAAACTAAATCCTAGGGCTCTGGTTTGAGTGAATGTGTCCCTCCCAAATTCAGATGTGGGGACATATCCCCTACGAAAATGGTTCTGAAGTGAGAAGAGATTACTCCCATCATTTTTCCCAAGAATTTATAGACTTCATTAATCCTCCCATCTCTTCCACCATGCAAGAACTCGGGCTTGCTATTCCTGCCGCGTGAAGACAGAATAACACCGCCTCATGCTGGAAACACAGACTATCTCACAAGACCCCAAACCTGATGGCTTTGTCATCTTGAGCTTCCTGCCCTCCAGAGCTATGGGGAATAAGTGTCTATCACTTATAAATTACTCCGACTTAGGTGTTTGCTATAACAGCACAAATGGAGTAAGATACCTGGTAACCAACCTCCTTCCAGCCCTCTCTCATCTTTCTTAACACATAATGGAGAAGGTGTGTGTTTGGTGTGGTTGGAACACAATTAACACCTTCCTGGCATTTGTTAGACTCTTCTGTCCCCTACCATTTTTTTAGGCAAGGTAAACCTCAAGCTTATGAAATTTAACAGGCAATCACCTAGAACAGAAAGATGAACCTGGTCATCTTCTCATTTTGACACTTTGATTTTACAGAAGTCATAGTATTTTGCTTTTGTGGTAGTAATTATAGGTTAGTAGCTTGTTTTGTAATACATTTAGATGTACAGGATGTGAATTCACTTCTTAATGACTAAGTAAATAATAGTTTTCTATTATTTAAACAGAAACATTTAATACTTAAATACTTCTAATATTCAAATAATAATAAAAATCTCCATATGGAAAAGTCAAGAAAGGGCACACGGAAGACTCAGAAGTGGGAACCGTGTCCTGTACTGTGCCACCTCTTAAGACTGGGACACTCCAACAGAAACAACAGCAAAGCCAGTGGCCCCTACCCAATCCGGCTCCAAACACTAGCCACTTAGAACAACTACATGGTTTTGCTCCTTGCAAGGGGAAGAAATCCACCACAAGTTTTAGAAAACTGCAACCATCGCATGCCCCACCACATCAACCATCACATGCCCTACCAAAGACCTCCATAAAATTTACAAATTTATTCTCACAAATTAATCTACCCTGCCAATCATCAGGTTGGGAAGCAGAGAGAGAGAAGACCAGCTGCAGAGCAAGAAGAGACATCCTTTCTCCCCGGGGCATGCAGCACTTTCCGTCTTCTTTTCAGAAGGACTGCTTCCCTGCTTCCTGAAAAGCCTTGATCTAGAAAATCAGAGACTGTGGGAAGTCTCACTGGTGGAAATTGCATCTGTGAGAAGGAAGCATCTCACTCTTGCCTGACATCTCACTGACATGTAAACACAGCTTGGTTTCCAGCTCCAGACACTGGAGTCTGTGATGCTGACAGCAGCGCTCACCAACACCTTAACTTGGTCGTTTCCAAGGAAACAAGAGGCTTGATTCAATTCACTTTGCACTGCTTTGCTTTCAAGCCTTATTTTCATTTCGCCAAAGTTTTGCCCTTCCCCAAAACCCTACCCTACTCCTGTCTTTCCTGTATTTGTATTTGGTGGAATGCCCCACGGTTCCAGCATGCCATCTCTATCATAGAAATGGGCCAATAAATCTGACCTTTTGGAGACATAGATCTGTCCCTGGTGATCTTACGATGACTGAACCAAGGCTGTCTACATTGATGACTGAACCAAGGCTGTTTATACTTAACGTTCATTAATCTGAGTCTGATTTTTTTAATGATTGTTTATCCTTTGAAATAAACAATCAAAGAAATTGCAATCCTTAGGCTATGTTGGAGAGACATCGTCAAGCTGTGACTTAACTCTTCTTCAGAAACCACCAGGTAATTGGAATTCACTTTCCTGCACCACCATTAATAATGCAGTTCATCTGTTTGGGTATCTGTGGCTCTGTTTAGTTCCGCTAAGGCCCTGATCAGTGTTTCAAGAAATCCTATAGGCTCTAATTACCCCAGGTGTGCTTCACTGCTTAGCATCAGCTCGGGGCAGCACGGCTCTGACAAGGCAGCCTCTGTGGCCAAGACCACAGCTCTCCTTGAGTCAACTTGATAAGAATCCTGTGGATGAAAAGGACCACAGCCTCTCTACAGCCTCACGAAGGAGGGTCATTCAGTTTAATCACAGGATTCTCTGAAAAGTGGAAGGAAGGCGAGGCAGGACTCCGGCTCACTTCCCCACGGAGCCATCTGTTCTTTTTGTTCCTGCTTCCCTGCGAGCATCTGCTCTCTGCTTGCTCTGGGCTCTGCTGCTAGGCTAACCTAAGGCTCACACATGACTGTGCAATGAGCTTTGCTACAGCCTCTGCAAGCCTCAGAACTCAGTGCCCAAGACCAAAGCTAGAGTCAGATTGGTGCCTTCTTTCATGGTCAAGTGTCCGTGAAATACAAACCCAGAGAAGTGTGGCTCTCTTGGGCAGGGCTGTGGATTGGAAACAGACTGAAGAAAGAAGAGGCACATTTTGGATCCATTTCTATGCCAACCTTAATAACAGAGAATAAAAGAGATCCAAGTTTTATTCACATCTTGTTTCCCTGCTGCAGATCTTAAGGTTGTTTGACATTTTCAACCTTCAGGAGAAACTATCGATAGATCATGGATATGGCTCAGCCCACCATGAACTTGGGACTGAATCAGGGACATGACTGTCAGACCATACCAACAGGAGACAGAGAGACAGAGACAGAGAGAGAGAGAGAGAGAGAGAGAGAGAGAGAGAGAGAGATTGGTACAAGACATTCCCCATCAGAAATATAATTTACAGCCACTGGCCTAGTTTGAATTAGTTCAGGCAGCATATAATTATACCACTATTAAGTCATATAATTATTATACCATTATTAAGTCATATTGTGTATTTGCAAGGTCATATTCCAAGGAAGAACCAGCAGGTGTTGGGAAGGCTTCATCTTCAGGCAGGCCTGCATCCACTTAGAGAGGCTTCATCTTCTGGAGCCCTGCATCCATTCACGTGAACCTTCCAGCTCTCTGATTGAAGCAAATCCCTCTCTACGCCTCATTTTCTCATCTGAAAACAGTAGGCAGCGCTACCTTGCCCAACATTGAACTTGAATATGATAGTATCATTTGTTCTCTCTTAAAGCTCCAAACGTATCAAAAATGAAATCCTGGAGCACCTCGGTTCATACTGAAAAGTCAACAGTTCAATCAGGACTCTCCTAGTGGATTCTTATTCCAGCCTTGGTAGGTTGTCCCCAGAGAAAATCCCATAAGAGCACAGATGTCTCCTGAATAAAGTCAACGTAGCACATCTGAGGGTTGTAATTTATAATTTTAATTTTTTAAGATAAAGAAAGTGGGAGTCTTGGGCTGGAGAGATTTCTTGGAAGTGAGGAATATTTGTTGCCCTTGCAGAGAACTAGATTTGGTTCCCAGCAACCACAAGGTGGCTCACAACCATGTTCCAGGAGACCCATGCTCTCTTCTGAACTCTGTGGGTACTGCACACACATGGTGCACATACATGCATACTAGCAAAACAGTCATAACACGTAAAATAATTAAATATAAGAAACAAACTTAAATGGAGCTGGAGAGATGGTTCATCAGATGAGAGTGATTATTACTCTTGCAGAGGATCAAAGTTCAGTTCCCAGCACCCGTATCAGGCAGTTCACAGCACCTGTAACACAAGCTCCAGGGGATGCTATGCCCTCTTCTGGTCTCTCCAGGCATCATCACACAGGTGCATACACATACATACAGACACAGAGAGAGAGAGAAAGGGGAGGGCTTTTCAAAGCAGTGATTGAAGATTCAACAAGCAAGTTAGTGTCTTAACCCACTCTGTGTGGACGACTTCGATGATGTCACTGCATCCACTGCATCTTCACCTGCTTCACAGCATCCACTGGTCCTCCAGCACCCGCATTGCTTTGCTTGGAAGAATTCTCTGCCAACCCAGCTTGCTGAGTCAATGGGAAGACAGAGGTACCAGGGACTGAATCTGTCAGGAGCCCTCAAATCAGGGATGGGTGAAAGGAAAACGGCTCTCCTGTGTTTTCAGCAGGTTCCCAGCATCGTTCCAACACTATTATGTCCAGCTGCTCCACAGTGGCCACCAACTTGACAATCCCTCTTCCCTAGTTAATTGGTCATAGGGCGTCCATACATTTCACCATACATGCTGGGTATGTCTTGGAAAAGAAGGTCTGAGTGAGATTAACCCTGGGGTCAGAGGACAGGTCAAAATAGATGGCCTCATCCAATCCAATGCATGCTCTAGTAGAATGAAAGAATAAGAGGCTCCTCACAGCTCCCACACACAGCCCCCCAACAACCCCCACAAGGCCCCTCCACACAGCCCCCATACAACCTACACACACATATCCCCTTACAGTCATGCCACAGCCCCCCACACAGTTCACACACACACACACACACACACACACACACACCCTTTTTAATAGGTGATAAGTCTTCTCCTGATCTAGACTTGAACTCAGAACTGAACATCAGCTCTCCTGGGTCTACAGGCAATTGAACACAATGCTCAGCCTTCAAAATCATGCCAAAAAACTCCTTCTAATGAATAGATGTATGTGTACATACACTATAACATAGGTGTACACACACACACATAGAGTATATATTTATATATTACAGAGAACAACGTCATGTGTAGACGTATTTCGAACCTTTATCTCAAGCTCTGTCTCTGAGGACCCCAGACTCAGCAGCCTGATCACCTATGTTCCAAGCCACTCCTCCCTGGATGTCTTTTCATGCCAGCTTCCTGTAGAGTACAGTGTGGCTACAGACATTTAGACAACGATACATAGAGATAAACACATTGGATGGGAGGTGCCTGAAAAAGCTTTTGAAATCCCTGTTAATAGGGAAAAGAAAAGAAAGAAAGAATAATAACCGTTTTTCTGCCCTTCTCCCCATCTTAACCAATGTAACAATACCTGCTCGCTGTCTTACAACCATAGGTAATCAATAGCTCCTCAAACCCTGAAGCACTAGCCATCCCTGCTGAGTCCACTCCAATTGTTCCCGCTAAAGCACCGCATGCATCTGCAATGTTTTAACTCTCCTTTCCCCATTCAAACAAGTTTGAAATTATGCCCTATGATATCCAGAGGGGTTTCTGGCCAAGGACAGAGAACAGAGTTTTTCACTTGTGTGTTCCAGAAGCCCGAGGCCTGCTAGAAAGAGATTCTGAGTATGAGTGAGTTGTCTGAAAGGATGGAAGAAAAGAGGTGACCTCACTCAGAATCCATAGAGAGTCCCTTGTGTTAGGGAAGAAGAGCAGAAGCAAGGTTTGGGGCCAGCACATCTCTTAGGTGATTCACTTCTACCTCCCATCTCAAGGAGCTGCGGGGGATGCCAAGACCAGAAGGACCACACAGGAGGTGACAGCTTGGTTCTCAGTGGTAACCTCTAAGGACTGCCAAACCCAACTCTGTTAAGATGTCAAGGAAATCTAGGTAGTAGGCCTAAGCTCCTTTAAAAGCATAAGAGTAGAAACATGCCAGCTTCTCCACTACTATGGCACTTGCTGAAGAACTAAGACCATTTGCTTCTCATTCCTTTAATGAATACAAATTCTTATGCATTGGCGATCTGGAGAGAAGAGAGCTCAGAATCTAACGAGGACCATGGCTGATAGCCCACCTGTAGGCTTGTGGGTTGAGTTATGGATCTCAGAAGCTTCCCAGCCATCAAATGAGATGATTCAGACCAAAGAAGTAGCTCTAGGACACATTTACGGATGAGTAAAGAAGACTCAGAGGTCGAGTGTCTTCCAAGAGTCCCCCAGTCACGATAGATCGTCATTCAGACCCGCATCCGACTGGTTTGTGCAAGGGTGGCTTCCCGCTTGCTCACCATCCTCTGAGCCCACAAAGAACAAGCCCAGCACGAATCTGAGGAGGACTGTACTTTAATCCCTGCTGAAGCTTGCCAAGAAGAATGAGTTATGTCTTGCCATTCAGCGTGAGAGTTCTCCAGAACCAAATGCTGCATCTGCTAGAGTTCCAAGTGGCTTCCACGAAAACCAATCCTATTCATCATACCTTAAGGAGACACAGTAATCTCCTATAGGCACACATTAATTATCCCATTAGAAACAAGCTAGAGTTAATTATAGTGCCTTCCTAGTTTAAAGGAGAAAAAAGAAAAAAAGAAACAGGCCTGCAGCCAAAGAAGGCTCAACTCTATATTCCGAGATGAGAAAAGTGTGTCCTTGTCTGCAAGCTGCCTCTTTGCTGGGAAGGAGGAAGTTTGAGAGGTGAACCCCTCAGACTTCGCCACCAACACAGAAAGCCTCTCTAAGCATTGCCTGTGGTGTATCTCTCTTTAAGGAAAGGCCCTGGGCCACTGGAAAGATGTGTCCATCAATTATTAAGAAAGCTTAATAAATCAAGGAGGAAGGAAAATTGCATGTCATTTTCCTGGCATTCAAATGTTTTCATTATTTATTACTAACATCCATCCATTTAGAGGAGACTAATGAAGCCAATACTTTAAAAACAAACAAACAAAACACAAACAGGCAGGTCACAGTAGCCCATGCCCAGAATCCCAGCACTTGGGAGATAGAGACAGGAGGATCAAGAGCTTAGGATCATCCTCAGCTACATATCCAGTTCAAAGACCAGCATGGAATACATGGGGTGTTTCTCAAGAAAAGCCAGTGAGCAGATCAACCGCAGAGTCAAAGATAAGAGAGTGAGTCTTCTGCAAAACCAGGCAGTGTGTGGTACTCACCACTGACATTTCTGTGAAGGTTTTTTCTGCTTTAAGTGTACAAAGAAAAAGCATATTGAAGCATGCCACAGTCCCGAAACACAGCAGCCTTGAAGTCTGCCTTTTGGTTTCTTAAAATAACTACATCAACTAAATCTCATCCTTGGTCTCTCTCTGGATGTCCTGCCGATGTATAAGCATTAGCCAACGCCTTCAAAGTAAAATGTGTTTGGTCTCCTGCAGTCACTCAGAAACACTGTTGGAGTGAACAACATTTCCCTGTTACAAAGAAGATGCATAGCTCTGACACCCTAAAGATAGTGCTTGAGAATTATCCTTGCTCATGTGACTAGAACATTGTGCTCTACAGGATAAAAGACTTTCTTTCTGATAACAGAAGATGAAAACCCACAAACTTTCACAACTACTTCTTCCAGTTGTCCCCAAACCTTGGTATGTGTTACGGTTTGTTGGAAAGCTCCCTGGAGCTTTCTTTAGCTGGACCCAGCTATCTGATTTTGAATACACCTTCGCTAGGTGATTCTGATGGACAGCCCCTTTTAAAACTGTCATCTGATTCTATAAATAGATACAAACAAGAATGGAACTAAACCTCATTTTTAAAAGGAGAGTTGGCAAGCAGTTGAAAGCACTTGTTCTTGCCAAAGACCTGGGTTTGATTCCCAGCACCCACATGGCAGCTTACAACCATCTGTGACTCTAGTCCCAGGAGATCTGATGCCCCCTTTTGACCTCTGTAGGTACTAGGCACTAATGTGGCATACATACATACATGTATATAATATAATAATATCAATTGATCTAAAATAAATGGACCTTGCTCTCTTCAACAGTGGAAGCATTAAGTGACTAAGCATAACAAAGAACTTGGATTTTTAATTCACACTGGGCTGGGTCCCAGATCATGCATTTCGTGTATTGGATAAATTTCTATCCCTGGACTTTAGTTTAATGGAAATTTGGGGTTAAAATCAACCTAGGGTCAATGAGATGGCTCAGCAGGAAGTAAGAAGGTTTATTATAAGCTTGACTCTCACAAGTTGTCCTCTGGCATTCACGTATACACCATGGCATGTTGTGCACACATTTGGATAATATGAGACACTATCATTCAATAAAAGTTGGGCTCTCCTCCTTTCCCCTCCTTTTGCTTTTCCTCTGTGATAAATTTGTCACGAGATTTTATCAACTCTCAGAATCATGGACCCAGTTTGTTTCTCTGATGCTAATGCCAACACCCACATTTATCATTCCTATGTTTGTTCAGCATCTCATTACTTAAATATTAAGCTTGGAGAGAGATGAGGGGAAAATAGCATTTTAAGAGCAAGCAACATAATCTCTACATAAAAAGCTATTCTGTTTTCCCTGGACAAGATCTCAGAATCTCACGTGGAGCAGCAGATACCTGAGAACAAGAGTTAGTGAAAAGAATAACGAAAAGTAGAAGCTGAAGAAACTGTCCTGCATTTGAGGTGGACTGGCCATACTAAGCATAACAGCGAAGGAAGTGGGGGACCAGGACAGCCATACTGTGCACAAGCAACAGCAAGAAGATTCTTACAGCAGCGGTCGTAGCAATGGAGAATCGGCGGGAGCGACAAGTCAGAAGGGGACCTTTGAAAGCACCTGTGAGGTACAAAAACTCTCCAGTCCTCCCTGTTGTGTCAAATGAACTGAGGCAGACAAACCCATAGAGCTCCAGGGTCCCGCAAACATCCAGCCTGTACTGTATTCCTGCGAAAGCCATCTGACATTTCTCCGCTGCTCTGTATGATGTGACTCTTTTTATGAATGCAGAAGAACCCTTGCAAGGGCATTGTGAGACCCTAGGTGCTTCCTTAGAGTGTATCATTCTTCCAAACATAAACATTTGAGGATAATACTTTCATCTTCCAAATGTAACGTGCTCTAAATCCCTTTCTTAGCTACTTCTCTTATTGCTATGACAATATATATATATATATATATATATATATATATATATATATATGCCAAAACGTAGTTTAAGGAGCAAAAGATTCCTTTGGGCTCTTAGGTACAGTCCATCATGACAGGCAAAACATGATAGCAGAAGCAGGAGGCAGCTGGTCGCTCTGGGCCCGCCCTCAGGAAGCAGAGATCAATGCTGTAGCTAGCTTCCTCATTCAGTACAGACACCAGACCATGACACGGTGCTGCCCACATTTAAGGTATTTCAGTGAACTCAGTCTACAGAGAAACTCCCTCACAGATAGGTTCAGAGGTTTGTCTCCTGGGCAACTCTTGATCCTGTCAAGCCGTCAGTATTAACCATCACATTCTCTTAGCAGAAAAAATAAAACGTCAAAGTGTGAGCCAAGTCCAGAAAACCCTTTCTCAACAATGTAACCCTTTGGAAGAGAAATAATGCTGTCGCGTACACTCGGTAGTGAGCGCACACTCTGCAGGGCAATAAACAAGTGTTTTTCTTTTCTTTTTTTAAGATTTACTTATTATATATACATTGTTCTGCCTGCATGTATACCTGCAGGCCAGAAGAGGGCACCAGATCCCACTATAGATGGTTGTGAGCCACCATGTGGTGGGAACTGAACTCAGGTCTCCTGGAAGAGCAACCAGTGCTCCCAACCTCTTTCTGAGCCATCTCCCCAGCTCTCCCAATGTTTTATTTCTGTTCTCTCATTCCCTTCCCTCCAAAGGCCCCAGAGGTGGCTGATATTCTTGCTGTTGTTCTGATAAACTATATGAGGCTCCCAGGATTTGGTCACCTTGTCATTGCCTCTACAATGCAAAGCCAACCTTCCGAGCAGGGTCTGTCTGTTCTCTTGACAGACTCTCCTGCCACGTGGATTGGGACTAGGTGGAAACAGCACACTACGACACTGCCATAGTCTGGAAAATTCCAGGTCTTTCTGAAGAAAAGCACACAATAGACTTTGGGTGACATCAGCCAAAGATCAGAAGCATCAAGCCCCGGCGGCAACAGTTCGAATTTGGCAACAGCAACCCCATTGGGGCTACACCCCAAAACCCTTCCAAAACTGGAGTTTCTTGTGCCTCAGCACAGGCCTATGGAAGGGAATTCTTTGGGAACAGGGTACAGATAATCTATAGGAGTGTCACTGTGTGTATACTTGTTAATGTAAGGATGCACTTATGTATAGAGGCGCATGGGCATGTTTATGCACATGTGTGTGGAGACCAGAGGTCGACATTGGATGTTTTTCCTTGATAGCTCTCTACCGTTAGCTCTTGAGACAGACTCTCTCCCTGAACTTCAAGCTCATCTATTTCGCTAGACCGGTTGGTCAATGAGCTTCAGCGTTCCACCTGCCTCCAGCCCTCCCCTAATGCTGGGGTTAGGAGCACAGGGTCACCCTGTCGATTTTTGGTTTGGTTTGGTTTGGTGTGGGAACTGGGATTCCCAACTCAAATCCTCATGCTTGAACAGCAAGCACTTTCTCAACTGAGTCACACCCTCCCATGTTCCCCATCCCCAAAGCCTACAAATAATGCAGCTGGTTCCAGATGAGGACATTAAGAAAGTGTGATTCTCTGCCATTCCACAGTGCAAACCCTGCCACCTCAGAGCTTGTAGCACCTCCAGCTCCCATCCCAATAATAGGTCTATTTTAGGAGGACTTGGGGGAAGTGTGGCGGATCTCAGAGCTAGCATATGTTCAGCTGAGACGGTAGGGAATTCTGCGCAGTGCCTGTGGCCATAAGAAAGCGGAGTTCTGTCACTCCAGATGTCAACTCTCAGCAAGATTACAATTAATGAGGAACCCGGCCTATTGTGCTTAATACAAAGTGATAAGCAGCCACTGACGCATAGCAAAAACTCACTAGGGCGAGTACCAGCACACCTTTGGCAGAAGGAGATGTTTTTGTGGCACAAACATATCAGGTCCAAGCCCCAAAGTCAATTCTGATTGGTCCATGAGGGCCAGTGTGGAAAGGGATGGATGGCAGCGCTCTCTTCCCATGTTGTTATAGACCGACAGTAATGAGCTGTCCCTCAGATTACAAGCAGGTGAAAGACACCCAGGGCATGAGCCAGTACCTGCGAAGAACTAGTTCCAACCAGACATGGGTGAGAACTTGACCACAGGACCCCCACAAACCAATCCCAGGGGAGATATGTGCCCAGTTAAAGCCTCCTTTGAGGAGAAATCCCTGTCCTATGTAGTAAGTATTCCAGACCTTTGGCCTGAGACAGGGCCTCACGATGTAGCTTTGGCTACCCTGGAGCTACTATGTAGACCAGGATAGCTAGTTTCAAACTCACTGCAGAGATCTGCCTGCCCCCGCCTCTGGGATTAACAGCATAAACCACCATATCCTGTGTCTGTCTGTTACTGCACTTAAGAAAACCTTATGAGCAAATCAATGGTCAGGAAATATGTATCAGAAGCTTGAGAATACCAGTTTGGAAATGCTTGCTGCCCGGGTGGCTACAGTTCAGATCTTGAAATGATCCCTACGCCTGTGGTTCTCACACTTGGTGCCTGATGGGTCACCAGATCATCTGTTCCAAAACAGTTTCTTATTTGCTGTGTTTAGGGCAGGAACTAGAATTTTGAATTTCTAACAAATTCCATACCAGGTGGTGTAGTACTAAGGGCGGTGGGGCTGCGTCCCCAACACCCCAGCCGCCTGCTCGACTAGCTTATGCCCCGAAATAACACACAAACTGTATTCATTTAATCATTGCTTGGCCCATTCTCTTCTAGGCTAATTCCCACATATTAATTTAGCCCATTTCTAATCATCTGTGTGTAGCACCCCAAGGTGCGCTTACCGGGGAGCCTAGCCAGTTTGGATGTTCACCTTCCTAGACCAGGACGGAGGGGGGAGGACTTTGGACTTTCCACAGGGCAGGGAACCCTGACTGCTCTTCAGACTTGAGAGGGAGGGGGAGAGGAGTGGGGGAAGAGGGGGAGGAGTGGGAGGCCGGGAGGAGGCGGAAATTTTTTTTTCTCAATAAAAAAAAAAAGAAAAAAAAAGAATAATAGTGTAGAACCACCAGTGCTCCAGTGTGGGTCTCTGTCTCTATCTCCATCCATCACCAGATGAAGGTTCCGTCCAGATGGACTCTACACTATTATTCTTGAGACACTGTAGAACAACTGACCCAGATCATTGAGACCAAGCTCCGGGTGAAACACGGGCTCTCATATCCACCAAACTACAGAAACGGGAAGAGAAGACAGAATCTGGAGGCCAGATATGCCTACCTCCCCTTTGGCAGGGAGCTCATGGGATTTATTTCCCTAACCCAGTCTTGGTGGGCGTCTTCTGCCATCAGTTTGCACCTGGGAATTACCTTAGCATCACCTTCATCCTAAAGGGCCTGATTTCCATGCCTCTTCTAGTCCTCTTAATACACTCAGATACCTGACTCACTAAACTGTGGAAACTGGAAACCCCTTGTCCATAAATGGAAGGTGCTTTTGCTTTCCTTGAGGGCCAGAGACGTGGGGACTCTGGGATCACTTCAGCTGGCCCAGGATGAGGAAGACCTACTTCCTGTTCCCCAGCTATGACTCTGACCACGTTTTTTCAGCGCTTGCCCTTTGGAGGCCCAGCGCATCTTCTCCGGATGCTACTGCACACTCTCCCTGCTCAGCTCTCATCTTAGCTCCAGCTAGAGATTTCTGCTGCTTGTTGCTATGGTGTCTGCTCTCATCCGAGATCCGAAAGAGATCCCTTGGAAGTCCCTTACTTCTTTTTCTCTTCACATTTTATTATAAAAACTACCAGACACATTCAGAATAATATAATATGCCGCTATGTATTCTCCAAACAGTCCCACAATTATTAACTCATTCCAATCTTGTATCATTTGCACCCTGACTGAATTTTTCAACCTCACATGACCACTAAGTGATTTTTGAAGCAGTTCTCCATATCCTGTGATTTTTATCTATAAATATCAGTGGCATTTATTTTTTAAAGACAGACTCTGAAACTGAGGACCATTTGGGTACAACTGTCACCCCAACAACCCCCAGAGTTGGTGCTGTTTATTTATCTGGCTAGGCCAGTGTGTCCATCTTCTCTCACCACTCAGTGTAGAGGCTTGTGTTCTCTGGACCATTTTTGAGTCAAAGATACAAGGATAGCTATTCTCCCACTCCAGAAACTCCAAACAAACTCTCAGGAATAAGACTCAGACCCAGCACAGGGCTCTAATCCCCGCACTCAGGAGGAAGAGGCAGAAAGATCTCTGCGAATTAGGCCAGCCTGGTCTACATGGAGAGATTCAGGCCAGTAAGGGCTACCTAGTGAAACCCTAGCTCAATAACAACAACAAAAAAAATAACAATAATAATAATAATAGGACTCTTTTTAAAAATAATCCACTGACCATTATCACACCTAAGAAATTCACAGTTGTTTTGTAACATTGAACATACAGAGTTCAAGTTTTCTTAGTTGTTCAGAGTCGGTTCCAGACAAGTTCTAGACTTTGTCACTGGTGACTACATCTCATCTTTAGTGACTGAGATGCTCCCCAGACGACCTCATGCTGTTCTCTGTGGCCTTCTTATAATGAAACCAGATGGTTCGTTCCAGTTTCCTTGGAATATGCTTGGCTATTTTTTTTTATGATTTCCTTCCACATGTTTTCTGTCCCCTGTGTCTCCTGTGAGCTGGCAAGGTTGATCTAGAGCTACGTTGCTCAGTGTAGTAGCTCAGCTACTGGAGTTCGAATTACTGAAGAATAACACAATTTAACGCCTGGTTCTCCGCAACACAAATCTTATTTCAAATGCTCAACACTCACAAGGCTCCCATTCCTGTTGGGCTGCCCATGTATTCTGTGCATGATCACACACACACACACACACACACACACACACACACAATGTTTCTGCCATCACTGGGAGTCCTATTAGAAACATGTTCTTACTGAGATTCACTGGTTTAGGATTAGGGTAGGGATTAGTGCTAGGGTTGGGTTAGGGTTAGGATTAGGGTTAGGGATTAGGCATTTGGTTTAGGTTTAGGGTATGCATGGGTTACAGTTTTGGTTAAGGATATGGTTAAGTTAGGACTAGGGGTCATATTAGACTTAGTGTTAACATAATGGGGGGGTCGCTGTCATTGTTTTGACTTTAGGCAAGACGGCTTCATAGTTACCCTTGTTCTACTTTTCTCAAGAGATCAAATGGCTCTGTTGTCAAAGTGATTGCTACACAAGCCCAAGGGCCTGAATCTGAATTACAGCACCCACCAAAAGCCAGCTATAGTGATACACTTCTATAAGCCCAGCACTGAGGGGTTTAGGGAGGAGTGGATCCTAGAGCTTGCTGGCCAGACTGTCTAGTCAACCAATTAGCTCCAGGTTCAGTGAGGATCTCTGTCTCAAAACCTAAGGCAGAAAGTGATTGAGGAAGACATTTAATGTTAATCTCTGCACACCGTATTTATGCACATGGATGAACACACACACACACACACACACACGGGTGATCGCCACCTATATTCTGCAATTGAGACTACAGAATTCTAATTCTATCACTCCCTCATGTATCAGCTGGAATAGTTATATGAAGAAAAACTTCCCTTTTCAGTTGTCCTAAGGTATGCTGTATGGGAAAGGCAAAGTTAAAACAAACCCTTTGCCCCTTGTTTGCTAATTTTCAAAAGAGTGAGTTGGTTCCCAGCCTCTCCCAGAAGGGGCCGGGAGCTGTTTTATTCTGAACTCTGGGTGATTACCTAGCTATGGGTTTACACGTGGCTGGTGTGTCCTGTAACCTGTGTGATCACCTAGCTATGGGTTTACACATCGCTGGTGTGTCCTGTAACTGGGTGATTACCTAGCTATGGGTTCACACACAGCTAGTGTGTCCTGCTACCTGGGTGGATGGAAGTGCTTGCACCGTTTGTCACTGCTCTTTTAGAACAAACTCTGAGATGTGACTTCAGAGGATGGAACTTTCATCCAGGAGTAAACAGTGCTTCCTTAAGCTGTCAAAATCCTAATCATGGTCAGCATCCTGTAGGCATAGGAGAACAGTGGGCAGCCCATTCGAACCCTCCTGACTCCAGCCATTTCCCTCTCTGGATCCCATATAAGAGTATTCAATGTGCCAAAAGCTTGGCAGGAAAGCCAACTTCACTATCCCTCTCTCTCCCAGAGAAGGAAGCTGCCATTCCTGATCCTAGGAGACAGACATGCTGAAATAAAAACCAGTTTGCCTACCTCTGGGGAAGGCACACCTGGTCCTACTGTGCTGTCAAGTCAAGGCTCAGCAAATTAAGTCAATGAAAGATGGGAGGTCAACTGCTCCCAAGATCCTTGTTGCACTGCGGGTCCTCTGCCAGTGCCAGAGCATCCCAGGGGGCTGTGTCCTCCCCGGTGGTCCTCAGCCAACTGAGATCAGCACATATGGATGAAGGTTCTTTCCCCAAGAATATACCAAAGGCTCCTGGAGAGTGAGCCACCCACAGACTGACTCCTTCTGTTCTGGGTGTCAGGCACACTTACCCTGCATCAAACCACCGAGCAGCCTGATGGGCCAGGCCTGTCTGTTCCTAGTTATCTCTAAGGTTTATACTCCAAAACCATGTGTGATTTCCAGAAAGACAGTCTGCTAGGCTATCTCCAAGGAACAAAAATCATTCTTTGGCATTTTAGAGAGCAGAGGCTTCTAACCTGGGATTCCCAGAAACCCAGGAGTCTCTGAAGAGAGGTAATTTGCAAAGGTGGAAAGAGGCATTGTTTGCAGAACATTGTGATCTATGCTTCTCTTCATATAACAGTAGAGAAACAATAAACATGGAGGGATAGAGAAGGCAGCATTTGATCCATGAATGCTGTGTGCATGCAAAGAAATGCCACAGTATATCCTGTTAATATGAACAACTAGTAAGCAAAATAAAAATGCAGGGTATAGAAAGGGATGCTTACACACATAATAAATAAAATGGCAGTAGGAAAAAATCTAGGGGTGTGGTGGTTCCCATCCTCCTGTATAGGGAGGCTAGGGTGTCCATCTCCTGGGAGACTTGCTTAAATGGGAAGCAGAAAGGATTTGGGGAGAGGGAGACCCAGGTCACAACCCAGCCCTCGTGAGCTGCTGGCTTTATGGACTTTACAAAGCAGTCATTGCAAACTCATCTTTGGTTTCTGGAACTATCACATCCCTTCTCTTCAAGAGCAAGGGCATTACTTTAGAGTTAAGGACACAGAGCATCTAAGCAAACAGGCTCATTGCAGGAGCTTGGTGATGACCGCTGCCTGCCGCCATTGCCCCTGCCTAGCCCTATGGATGGAGAGGAGTCAGGATGTTGTTGCCACGGTGCAGATGTGGTCTTCAGGTCAACTGCACGATCATGATGACTCACCCTCTCTGAGCCTAGACTTTCTCCTGAGGGAAGGATTGCTTCACAAGGATGCTGCAGGGATTGGAGGGAGGGGCTCTTGATCATGTAGTCTCCCATGGCTTGCTAAGCCTCTGTGGAGAAGTGTGGCATCCCCTCTGTGGGAGCATTCGAGACTGAGTGGGAAGAGTGACAAATGGTGGCAATAAACACTACACAGTGTCCCAGCAGGATGCTGCCTGGCGGGGGTTGGGGGGAGAAAAAGTCAGTTCTCCGGGGGACAATTGCTTCCTCAGGCCATGGAGGGCGGAAGGTTCAAATAAATACCCTAACTAGCACAGTGATCTGTAGTTCCTCAATAGTACACAACACATGAACATACACACACCATATCTGTGATATTAATATTTTTTGTCTTGATACATGGTTTCATTACATTGCCCAGGCTGGCCCTGAGCTCCTGACTTAAGTGGTCTTTCCACCTTGGCTTTAATACTAGCCCCAAATCATGTGCATCTGACCGTACCCAACCTGCTACTAAAATCTAGTGATAACCATGGCAATTAGCAGGGATACTGGGGTCTAAAAAGATCACTCGAGAGGTAATGAAAAAATTAAAATCAATTGAGAAACTGTTATATGGAACCCAGAAGGATCTAGCCAAAAAGTTAATTCTCTACTTCTGGGATAGAAGAAATTTTAGGAGAGAAGACAGGTAATAAGAACGGGGGGAGGGCAGGTGCAATCTTACCTAATGGACACTGAGGAACAGGTTTTGTTGCAGAGGAAGACGTTTTGTTATTGCTGTTGGTTTTATTTTGTTTTTAGAAGAAAGGGGGGAATATATATATATTATATATTTTTCCTTGCTGCTAACAAAAGCAACTAAAGGAGAGGAAAGCTTCCTTTGGCCTAGAGTTCAAGGACACACAGTCCAGCCCAGCAGGAAGTCACAGCAGCAGGAGCTGAGGGCAGCTAACCACATTGCACCCCTAGTCAAATACAGAGAAAGATGGCTCTGGTAGTCCGTGGACTTTACATTTGGAGCATATTGCCCCACTTCAACTAACCCAGTCTAGATACTCCCTCCGACCATCCTCGGGGCTTGTTTCCAAGCTCATTCTACAGTCAGGCAGGTTGAGGATCACAATATATGCCCTAGGAGTTGAAGTGGGCACACTATGGACACTGCGCCCATCTGCCTATGAGAAGCAGAGGTCAGCTTTGTGGTGAGAAAACTGTGTCTTTTTATCAACCATCAAAACAGTCTGCTCCAAAGCCCTGGTCTTGATAATGTGGTTGTTCGCCCAAGTTACTCCGGACAGTGCTTCGTGTCATGAAACCATGATTAAAGAACTCCCCTTTCACTCTCTTGGATAGCCTGGTTTGGTTCATAAATTGAATAACCATCCTACATTGCAGCTATCCTATTGCTCTGTGTCTCTCTCAAGCCATTTCCACAGAACAGTCCAAAAGTCAGAACAATGTCAAAGACACTCAGAGTCTTTGCTGTGTCCTCTCTAGAACAAAGGTTCCTGGAGAAGCAGCAGCTGATAGAAAGAGGCAGTTACAGAAGGGTGTGCATTCTACCGCTCCCCAGCAAGCCCCACTTTTTATCTATGCTACAAATAGCATCCTGCACACTTGGGCCTTGCAGAGCCCAGAGGACACAAAACCATATGTGCTGGACACCACCGTAGGTCCAGCTTTCTGTGGTCTAGACACCTAGGAGATTCCCTGACACCCATGCAGAGATGAGAAAAGCAACCAGAAGCCCCAAATTAGGGGTTTTGTTGCCATGACATCAAATGACATTAGGTGGCCCAGCAGATTAGAGACTAGAAAAGGGATGGGGTGGGGCTGGTGGCTCGGACTTGAAGACTGCAGACAGCACCCTCCAGCACTCACTTCTGGGTCTCTGGATGGAAGCCCTGCCGCCTCCCTCCTCCCTGGTCAGAGCCTCGTCTGCAGACCCTCAGAAAATCCACCAAATTGACATCTGCAAGTTCAAGCAGGAAGTCAAGGCTGCTGGAGACAGTCTATTTGTGCCTCCCTCTGAATAATTTAACACTCCCTCCAAAATAGACTGTCATTAGAATTTGCCAATTCCTGTGCATTTAAACAGACAGCTCAAAAAAGGAAAACGTTCCCACACGTATCACCTCCGAGTAGTGGAACAGACAGGTGGCGACTCCGTTTTGCTCCTTCTTGCTTTTACCTCCCTGATCCATCTGACACAAAAGGGAATGCTGCCCTTTGATGTCTAAATAGCCCTGAGACCAAATCTACACTGTAGGTATGAGCTGGAGGCAAAAAAATAAAATCTAATTCTTACAAATTCTCTGCCTCCACCTCTTCCTCCATGTGTGTGTGATGCTATTCAAGTCACTAAGCCATTTGACCTCAGTTTCGCTATCCCAAAAATGTGAATGCTGATGGGACCCCTCCTAAAGGGTATAACAGGATTAAAGGAGCCAATGGAACAATGTAGATCTTTACCATTGTCTTATCAATTCCCTGTGCACTTGACTTAAGTAAAATGGTGCCTGTTCCCATGAAGAATAACAGGATGCCATTATAGAATATCTAGATGCTATTAACCCTTTGTGATGTAGCCTGAAACGTCTACATAGGCACATTAATTTAGACACTTTTTGTGGCCACTAGCTGGTGGTGTTTTGGGGGAAAGTTGTAGAACCTTTAAGACGTGGGACCTAGCCAGAAGAAGGAGATTGCTCAAGAGGAAGAAGATCTTATAAGTTCTAGGCTGGGTTCTTGGTTCCTGCCAATGTCTGCTTCTTGGATGTGAGGATTCTGTAGCCATAGAAACTTCCTGACCATTATATACTGTAGAATCCTAAACCACAGTTTTATCTTCTCCACCATGGCAGACTGTTTCACCTGAACTGAGTCCTTCCTTAACTTGTCTGTCAAGTATTCCATCATGGAAAAAACTAATACATCCTTTGCTATCCATTGCCCAGACTGCTAAACACTCATGAGAAAGACAAACCATACACACACACACACACACACACACACAGAGAGAGAGAGAGAGAGAGAGAGAGAGAGAGAGAGAGAGAGAGAGAATGTTTAAGTACAAACACATGTTCTCAATCTCTACCAATGTCTGAATCAACGGAACCCCAATCCTGTTTACCAATGCCCCCATATAGTCCCTAGCTTTATTCCCCAGGAAAGTTGTGTTGAGCCTCTCAAGTGAATTCACCCCACTTCTAGCTCCCCTTCCCTGACTTCCTGACCTCACCTCTTAGTTCACTAAACACCTGCTCTGGGATCATCTTATCCCTTCCCTCCATCCCTTCCCCTCTCAGCTCCGCAACACCACTCTGTTTCTAAGGCTACCTCTATTTGGAGCTTCCTTTTGGTTCCAGAACTTCGGCTCTAGCCAAGTGTTTTAGTTAGGATTTACTATTGCTCTGAAGAGACACCATGACCATGACAGCTCTTATAAAGAAAGCATTTAATTGGCTTGCATACAGTTCAGAGGTTTTAGTGCATCAAGGAGGGGAGCATGGCAGCATGCAGGCAGATGTGGTGCTGGAACTGAGAGTCCTACATCTTGACTCAGAAGCAACAGGCAGTCCGCTGACTGTCACACTGAGTGAAACTTGAGAAAAAGACCTCAAAGACCACCCCCACAGTGACACACTTCCAACAGAAGGTGTGGCCCAGATGACAGGTGTGCCCTCCAGCCTCATAGTCTGCATTAAAGACGTGTGTCATCCAGCCTCCTCCTCCAAGACCACACACCTCCTAATTAGCCACAAGGCCACTCCCTATGAGTTTATGGGGGCCAAATACATTCAAAATGCCATACCGTGCCTGTCGTTCACACATTGATCACACTTATGATCACGCCACAGACTCCACTAAGGTGCCCATTGGGCCCATTAAGACTCACCATGGGATTCTGTACCCATTCTCCCTGCCATGTTAGCCAAGGATCTTCTGCTGGCTGAATCCTGCTACTTTCCTCAACCTGTTCCCCACACTTGCCAGGCCCTAGCCCTTCCATCATGCCAGCATTAGTCATTGCTGTCCCTCCTTCTTCCCACACTGTCATCCAGGTTTGGGCCTTGGCCAGCCTTATCTGCATACCGGCAGCAGCTGCGCACGTGATTCAGGTCTGCTGTCTCTCTCCTTCCAACCCATTCACCCTGCCCTCTCCATGTGCATCTCCTTAGAGTTAGGTTGTTGGCATGAGCTTCCTTTGCTGAGCTTCTCCCAAGCATCAGGCACTGAGATAAACAAGCTCTCAACCCTCCCACTCAGCCTTCCCTAAGCCACGGCTTGTCCCTAAACTATTGCTTGTTCCTACGCCACTGCTCATCCCCCTATTTCACGATCAAGAAACAGAGGCTGAGGAAGCACGGTCTCACACTAGAGTCACAAGGATCACTGACCCCAGGATATGGTCTCAAACCATGATGGCATACTGCTTCCATCCACAGACCAAATCAATAACTCCGAAAGAGTCCTTTGGGAACTTTACATTGTCTACAAACTTCCTCCATGAGAGCACAGTCTGGGCTGGGTCCATCGTGATGTACCTCCAGGTGTCTCTTCCACCTGACTTCTGCCCATCTTTGCAGTCATGCCCTTGCAATCAGGCCATGCCCCACTTTGGGCTTTCCTCCCTTTTTGCTGCTTCTGTGGTCTTCCTTCACTTAGTCTCAGAGCCCCCTCCTCCCCCAGCTCTTACTCCAAACAACTGATATTTTTTTCTACTTCATCACAGTCCGGCACTTGGCTGGTTTCTCTGCCGTCTTCGTTCCACACTATCTTAGGAGATGGACATTGTGCCAGTGCCCTCAATGCCATGTCCATAATACGTCATACACTGATGCCAGAGAACACTGAACATTTGTTGAAATGGCTCGATCCCCAGGATCTACATACACACACGAGCACAGGTCTGATTTTCTCATTGATTTTTCTCAATGATTTTCTCATTGGTAAAGGGTCAGATGGCAATGCAGGGATCTCAGCTTCCATCAGAAGCAGGCCACAGATCCTGGGGAGTCCTGGTCCATTTGCTTGTTCCGACTCTGCAGAAAACTCACGGTTACAAGCTGTGAAGTCAATTTTGGAAGGAAGAGCAGAACATCCTTCGCAATCTGACACATCCTCCAGCACTCCCATCCCACTTTCCCCAAGAACAGCCTCAGGGTGACTCACTGTGGAAGAGACAAAAAACATTCCTGGGGAAAGGCTGGAAATCTCAGCCAGACACTGAGTGTGGCAGGTGATGGCATTCATCCCCAGAAGGTGAAAATGCCATGTCTCCATGATCCCAGGTTTGACTGAGCCCTGGGCTGGGGAAGGGGAAGCACAGTGGGTGGGGGAGACCCATCACAACAAGAACTCTCAAAGGAGTGCCTTCTCCTTTCTTCCAGAGGGGTGGGCTCAGATACTCTGGGATGTTTTTCTTTGCAGAGCACCAAATGCCCTAATTCGCCATCTTCACCAGAGTGTCCCAGCCACCCACTTTAATGCTTATGATGGGGAAAGGAAGAGCTCCTCCGAGACCTACTTCTGATCCCCCCAGCTTTGCAGAGTCAACATGGACATCCTGGTAAGGACTGGTGACTTTTTGTGCTCCAATATACAATGGTTTCACCTGAGCTCCATTGATGGAGGCAGCATGCCAGAGCCCTGAAGAACCCCTATTCCAAAGATATCACCCCTTCCTCTCCACCCACCTCCACACCCTGGCTTCTTAGACCCTTCTACATCAACCCCCTTGGTGGGGGGGGGGTGAGCCTTGGGTACTCCTTTTCTTTCCCAAGGAGTTGTGTGATCCACTCAAAGAGCAGAATCAAGAAAGGGTGGACGCCCTGCTTTCTCATCAGCACCTGGGCTGAGCCAGCCTCAGAGGAAGCACTGTGGATGCGTGGGTGTGGAGAACAGGATGCTGTCTTGGCACGTTAACACCAAGGGCATGACAAAATGAGAGGGTTCTGGAACGCACAAAGGGTTCCGTTGGTCTATTTTCCAGACTCTCTGTTCCTTAACCAGAGCATCGTAGACATGCTTCCTCCTTTCCCCAGTTCATGTGCATCTTTCTCTTTTCTTGAAGAATAAGTGAACAGCAAGGGAAAGGGGAGGGAAAAAAATCTCTGGAGTGCTTGCCACATGCCTGGCTTAGAGCTGGAAACCTACTATTCGTGGAGTCCTCACAGAAACCCTCCAGTAGAGACATCGTCATCATCTCATTGTCTGAAGGAAACCCCAGATCTGAGGAGAGCTCAGGGAGGCTTAGTGAGCTGCCCCAAACCACACAGCTAATGACTGACAGAACTAGCATTTGAGTCCATGTTCTGTGCCCTGCAACAGTGAACAAAAGTAGAACTGCCAGACATCCTTTATTGCTCTGATCTCAAAGGGAAAACATTCAGTCTTCCACACTAGTGCTGCGTTCACTGTGGATTCATCACAGGTGCCCTTAAGTAGATTGATGAATTTCCCTTCTAGACATAAGTTCCATTTAGTTTTTTGAGACAAGGTTTCTCTGTGTAAGGGCCCTGACTGTGTTTTGCAACTCACTTTGTAGACCAGGCTGGCCTCAAACTCATAGAGATCCACCTGCCTCTGCCTCCCAAGTGCCAGGATTAAAGGCATGTGCCACCACCACCTGGCTTCTAAATTCCATATTTTTAACATGAAATGGTTTCAATATTGACCTTAAAATATTTCTTCCATATTTATTGAGATGATCACGTGGGACTCTCCATTCTCACGACATATTCTATCCCATTGATTGACTTATCAGTGTTAAATCCGTTTTTCAATCATGGGAGAAGTACCATGGTGACTAGCTTCTTTTATTTGTTCCTTATTTGGCAGGCTGGCATTTGTTGAAGATTCTTTGCATCTACTCATAAGACATCATCGCCCTTCTACCCTCTAAAATCGCAAGAGTAAACTTCCCAGTTTTAAGGTACCAAGGTTCTAGTCAGTTGTTGCAGTAGCCACCCCATCTTAGTTAGGGTTTCTATTGCTGTGAAGAGGCACCATGACCACGGCATCTCTTATGAAAAAAAAATTTCACTGGGGTGGTTTGCTTACAGTTTTAGAGGATCAGTCCACTATCATCAACAGGGAGAATGGTGGCATGCAGGCAGACGTGGTGCTGGAGCTGACTGTTTTGAGATTTCTTCTGTCAATGGAATTCACCCAAAACTCAAGCAGAGTCTTTGGACAAGGGCAATAACCACTTTCTTCACCAAAGTATCACAAGAATGATCTCTAGGCAGCATACTTAATATTCTTATCCTCTAGAACCTCTTGAGTGAGTGCCCCATAGTTCAAATAACTCAGCACCTCCATCTTCCACGTTCCTACCAGTGTGCCCCATTAAGCAGTGCTTAAAGTATTTCACTGTTTTCATAACCCAAAGTACCAAAGTCCAAATTCCTCCAAATAAACACATGGTCAGGCCTGTCACAGTACACAGTTGGTCCCTGTTACCAATTTTTGTCTTCGTTTGGGTTTTACTTATTGCTATGAAGAGACACTATGACCATGGCAACTCTTAGAAGGAAAACATTGAATTGGAATGGCTCACTTAACATTTTCAAAGGTTCAGTCCATGAACGTCATTGCAGGATTATGGTGGCATGTAGGCAGATATGGTACTGGCTACATCTTGATCAGAAAGCAACAAGAAATGGACTGATTCACTGGGCAAGGACTGAACATATATGAGACCCACCCCCACAGTACCACACTTCCTCCAAGGTCACACTTAGTCCAGCAAAGCCCTACCTCCTAATAGTGTTACTCCTTATGAACTATGAGGCCAATTACATTCAAAGTATCACAGGGAGCAAATCTCGACAAGGAAGAATGGTGAGGGTCACAGAACTAAAGTAAGCAAATTAGTCATGTGTCCGGGCCCCCAGCCAAATGCCCACTGCCCTTAGGCCAACAGTAACACTGTATTATTCAGGGAACCTCACTCCTGAGCTAGCCGGCAAAATGTTGCCCTTTCTGGGGGTAATATTTGGAAAACATGGTCCATGCTGCCTTCTGAGAAGGTCCATTTCCTGAAATGACAAGCTGGCCAACCTCTTCAGAGGACCGGTTGTATTCTTTCGAGTTTTGACTATGGATAAGTAACGCATTTCAATCATCTTGATCATAGACCAATCAAAAGAAGCACTCTGCAAACAGCTGCCATCACCACTATTGTTACCCTTGTTAGTCATAATATACTCATCCCAGTTACATTTGAGAAAAACAGAGCTGGGAGCTTTTCCTCTTTAAGGTGACTTTATTTCTCTAGTCTGTACTTTATCTTGACAGAAACCTTAGCGTGTGTACTGACTTCATAATTATAATTATACAAGTGTCATCTGGGATCACTCTTGTATGGTTCATAAGGTGCTTTCCAAACAAGAAGGAAATGAATGTGAAGTCAAGTTCAGTCAGAGCCGGCATAGAATGAAGATCCAGAAGATGCTTATGCCTTCACTCGTAAGCTCACTCATTGTGTACTCTCTCAAGACAGTGTTGAATTTCTAACCCACTTCAACTCCAGAAAGGGATTCTATTTGAAGTCAGGCCCTGTAGAGGGGCAATGAAGTCAAAATGAGCCTGTCACATTTTGTGGGTTACAGTCCCACAGCTCCCACACTCACAAGAAGAGAAAGCTAAGACACTGACATAGAAAGGGAAGACTCCAAGGACATGGTCACTTCCATTCAGGGATGGCTCTTATGAGAAAATCAACTTCTTTTATTTTAAGCTGATCATTCTCTGGCTTTTTTTTTTTTGCTATGGCAGACACAACAAAAAAAATACATTCTTCTATGAATAAAATTGGGGGGAGTGGCATTTTCTGAGAGCAGAAAGCTTCATTATGTATATTAGTTGGTTTTGAGCCACTGTGACGTTATCTGACAGACAACTTCAGGGAGAAAATAGTTCTTTGGCTCATGGCTTAAGAAGGGGACAATTTGTTCTATCTTGGGGGAGGGGATGTTTCAGGGCATCCATGGGCATGGAAAAACTTACGGTGGCAGGAGTCTGTGACAGAAGCCCTTCTGATCAGGGTCAACCAGAAGCACAGACTGAACTTTGAACCAGAGGCAAAGGTACAATATTTTTTTTTATTTTTCTGTATAAAGGCATTTTACCTGTAGCAATGTCTGTTTACACATGTGTGCATTGCCTTAAAAGCCCATGAAAAAGTATAAGATCTTCTATAACTGGAGTTATAGATGGATGTTACTTACTGGGAATGGAACCCGCTTCCTCTGGAAGAGCATCCAGTCATCTTAACTGATGAACCATCACTGCAGCCCCACAATTTTTTTTAAAGATTCATCTATTTGTGTGTATGTCTGTGTGCCTGTGCAAGTGTGTACACACACATATATGCAGGGGCACATACCTATGTGTACACATGGAGACCAAAAGAGGAAATAAAATGTCTTCCTCTGTCACTCTCTATCTATTCCTTTGAGATAGAGTCTCTCTCTGAACCTACAACTCATTTTCTCTACTGCACTGAAAACCAGAAAGTCCCAGTGCTGTTCCTAGCTCTGTCCTCCTCAGAACATCAGCTACAAATATTGTAGGTTTCCAGGCTTGTTGTATAGGTGCTGGACCCAAACTCTGGCCTTCATGTATGTACAGCAAGCACTCTTAACCACTGAACTCTCTCCAACTCAAGGCTGCAATCTTTTTTGTTTGTTTGTTTGTTTGTTTGTTTGTTTTGTTTTTCGAGACAGGGTTTCTCTGTGGTTTTGGAGCCTGTCCTGGAACTAGCTCTTGTAGACCAGGCTGGTCTCAAATTCACAAAGATCTGCCTGCCTCTGCCTCCTGAGTGCTGGGATTAAAGGCATGTGCCACCACCTCCTGGCTCAAGGCTGCAATCTTTAAAACCCCTCCCCTAATGGCCCCCTTCCACCAGTATGGTCTTAAAGGTTTGACAGCCTCCCATAATAATATCTCCAGTTAGAAGCAAGTGTCGAAACACGAGCCTGTGGGAGTCTCTTCAGATCCACACCATAACAATATGAATTATAAAGAGCCCCTGGTCCTTTGGTGGATCTGAAAACCTGTCTGGTGGATTTTTCACAGACCACACTCTTTCTCTTCTCTCTCTCTCTCTCTCTGGGACTTCATGCTGAGCCTCTCACTCGGTTGAGAGCTTCTCACTTACTGGGGAAGGAGATACCATTAGCTTCACAATTTCCCCCCAAGAGACCAGTGTGGGGAGTCATGTGTGGCAGCCTGGCAGAGGAATCACCACTGGCATCACAGATATGAAAAACTGTAAACTCACAAATGACAGATTCGTGACTTCCCTGGAGAATAAATAGCGAGAACAGATGGGTCCTGAGGCTGGAAGATTACATACAAATCTTAATAGAACTTTTATAATTTAATGTGTGGTGAAGAAGGAAAAAAGAGAGAAGGGGGAATCACACAGTAAACCCTCTTGTCCATATATCTTTACTTGCAAGTGTTCATTGCAAAGAGTCATTCATTGGTCTGGTTTGAGGTCTTTGGTTTCCACTACATTAAAGATACTAGGCCCTCACTGGAACTCCTCTTGGTTATCCTGCTGTTGCCCCATGTTATGGAGACCCTGCAGCTTTGGGTCTGCAGGACTGGTCCCTTCGCATACTCCAAAATATCACAGGTGGGGTGGATGTTGGGGTGGGCCTCACATAACTCTAGTTGTGGCCCTGGGTAGTTGCAGGGTTGATCAGCCTTCCAGCTCGCCCCTGTCCTCAGCACCAGGGTGAGTTCTTCCTTGCAACCACGAGCAAGGAGCGGGGCCAGTTCTCAAGCTTTTCTGTTTTGCAGGCTTAATCTCCCACATTTCACCTTCAGGACGAGCTGTGTTGCCCTGGCATGGTACAGGGGCCGCGCTCCAGAGTGCTGAATCTGATGTGGGGCAGGGCCAGCTCTCCCTCTCTATGACCTCATCTCTCCCACCAGCCTCAGATATTGATGGGGGGTAGGGCTGTATGTGTTTCTTGTGCTTTTTCTTTGATTGATTGATTGATTGATTGATTGATCTTATTCTGGTTAGTGTGCTTTTATTTTATCGTATTTTAGTTTTTATAGACCTGTTTTTTTTTTTTCCTAATGACAGAAAAGGAAAAGAATGCTGATTTGGGTGGGTGGGGAAGGAGGGAGGACCTGAAAGGACCTGGGGGAAGAGGAACCATATCAGAATATATTGCATGTAAAAAAAAATCTATTTTCAACAAAAAGGGAGGAAAAAAATAAAATCTATATACATTGTGGAACTATCTAAGCTAATCAATACATGCATTTTCATGAACTTAACCACTTTGGGGGAAAAGAAAATTAAAATCTATTCTAAGGACTTCCATGAGTAAGATGATTATTAACAATAGTTACCACATCATTGTACAGTGTATCTTTTGAATTCGTTCCTCTAACCGAAACTTTGAATCCTTTGATAGATCTCCCAAACACCGCTGACCTTGGGCCCTGATAACCACTGTTCTACTTTTTACAAGTTGAACTTTTCAGATTTCAGGATCCAGACTGAAGTGAGGTCGTGCAGCCTTTCTCTGTGTCTGGCTTATTTTTATGTGCTATAGCATCCTTTAGGTTCTGGGGTTTATTTCATAGATGACTTGGAAAATGCAGGAGTGGAAACAGACAAAAAAATTAGGGCTTGTGAGCCCTAACTACAAAGGATCTTAACGGAAACCTCCAGTTTGGTCAAATCACCATGAAAACCAAAGCAAGCAAGTAAAAGACTCCAGAAGGGAGGAATCAGAGCCGGAAATGGGAAGGCTACCTTTCCATGGTGTGAGATGACAAAGAGGGTACAGGGAGCTGGGTCCAAATGGCCCCCAGGTGGAGGGAGGGACCAGAGAGCTGAGGCAGCAGGAAAGACTCCCACAAGGGCATGGTTTCCACAGTTCCTGATTCCCAGACAGTACCAGGAAGGCCATCTGGGATCCCCATTTATGAGCATCATGACCTAAGTGTTCTAGGAGGACATGAAGGGTTTGGTTTTTTTTAAAATATATCTTTACTCTGAGTCTGCCCCTGTGCTCATTTGATCTGCATCTGATACACCCTGGACCTGTTAGACACTTGTAAACAGGACAAGAGACAGCAGAGGGAGTTTAACAAACGGGGGTCTTTGGAGCACACATGGTAAGTACAGTCTTCAGGGCTAGACTCCTGAAGTCAACAGAAGTCAACAAAATTTTACTTCTAAAATATTGACGTAAATAGAGGTTGAAGAATATCCCTTATCCACAATGCTTTGGATAAGAACTATTTCAGGAGCTGGGTGTGGTGCTACACAGTTCTAATCCCAGCACTTAGGAGGCAGAGCCAGGTGGATCTCTGAGTGCCAGACCAGCCTGGTCTACAAAGTGAATTCAAGGACAGCTAAGGCTACACAAAGAAACCTTGTCTCAAAAAAAACTAATATAAAAATAATAATAATATTTCAGATTTCAAGGGCTATTTCAGATATTTTAATATTTGCACGTATATAATGAGATGTCTTTGGGAGGGGACCCAAGCCTAAAAAAACAAAATAGAGTTACATGCACCCTATATACACAGCCTGAAATCAACCTCATACAATAGTCTTCACAGGTCTGTGTTTCTTACTGCAACCTGTAACACATAAAGTCAGATGTGGAATTTTCCACCTACGGTGTCACTGTGGAGCTGAAAAACTTTCCAATCTTACAGTATTTCAAATGTCAGATTTCCCCCTTTGGAAATAATCAGTGGAGGGTTTCTTGGGGTGGGTGCAGAGTGGAGGGGAGTCGGTAAGATGAGGCTCCTTTCAGAACTGAGATCCGTGCGGTTCAGCGGAGCATGGCTCTGCCCCTTTAAATTATGGGTGCTCCCTTTCATGATTGTATTCATGAAATATAATGGAAGTGCGAGGGGGAGCACTCTCCCATCACCAGCTGTAAATGAGCTTCTCAGAGAGTGACTTAGCAGCCCCAATGAAGACATCTGTCTCAACCTTTCCCACCTCCCAAATCTGCTTCCACAGCAAATATTTTTCCAATCGTAAAAATAATAACCATAAAGAGAGCAGGTGCCTGGGTGGAAAACTTGAAGCCTCACTAGCTTTAGCAATAAACGTGGGTTATTTCCTTTTCCCTTACAAACACAAGAACTGGACCAGATCACACTGGGAATGGTACATCAGTTTACAATAACTGGAGCCGGGAGTTGGGCTCTTGCTAAACGCAGCCAGGTCACTGGGTAGCTTAGACCTAACCATGAGAACAAGTGCATTGCTCGCCGTAGCTGTGAAGTGCCTTAGATAAATCTTAATTTATTTCTTCATCTACTTTAGTCATCTAATCTCCTCTTGAAAGCTGAGAGCTTGTCAAATTAGGAAAGGATTTCTCTTTTAAAAGACAGCCCTTGCCGTTGGGGAACGCTTGCTCTCCCAGAAATATCAACCTTTTGTTCATGGCAAAGATAGGCTCCCTGTCTGCATTTTATTTATGTATTTTGGTTTCTACCTTATTCTAAAAAAAAGTAGAGCAACTGGCCCGAGCATCCTGCAGGGAGTTCCATCTGCTGCAGGCCAGACAGAAGCCGTGGATTAACAGTAAGAACCGGGAGCCGAAGCGGATCAGTCAGCACGCCCACACCCCCCAGGCCCTGCCTCTGTGCAGACGGAGCTCATTAGCCAGTATATAAAATAGTGAAAGGCTCCACACAGAGCTACAGAGAGGAGGGACAGAGCCATAAAGAAGAGGCAGAGGCAGGGGAGGTAGATTTAGCAAGTCATTCACACTGGGAAACTAAGTGAAACACACCTAACAATGACAGTTACAACTGTGACAGGGAGATGCTCCTTTCTGACATCCTTGTGACTTAGACCAGCCCTCTAATGCTGACGGCTTCTCTATAGACAGTTTTCCTACGCCGTGTTGCCTTGGCCCTCTTCCCTGTCTATGAGCTCCTCAGGGAAGGTCAGAGAGTCCCCTTTTGTGATTCAGCTACCATTACAGCGTCCCTGGGGCTTCTGCTCCTACCCAGCATCAGCTTTTTCCTGGAAGGTTCCTGTACTTTCCCCAGCCCTCACGGAACCCACAGAAACAAGTGATTTCTTCCCTTAGGACTATCAGCCATCTTCCCCCATAGATGCTGAATCTCCAGATAGATTAAGCTATCTGACCACAGTTTCCAAGCTAAATGGACACTCTGTGTTCTCACATGGTCCAAAGTCAGGGCACATGCCAAGAGTTCTTTTGCACAGTCATCCCATTCTTAGAGCATCATAGGTCATCAAGCTTCCAAGGACCTGTTATTGTCCTGACTACCTTCCTATAGGCACCTGCAGTATCCACGAGGGACTCTTTCACAGGACCTTCACCTGGCTTGTACAGCACTTGCTCTAGATGCCAAGGAGTCTGCTTTCCTTTGAGAGCTCGATTCTTACAGAGACCTGGGGGCACTAACGCCAGTCTTGATACCTCTTAGAAAGTTTTGAGGGATCTCAGAGGCTGAGAACATAGAGTGTCTCTGTCTCCTACCACAGAGGCATTCGCAGATGCATGCTCATTGCTCCAATATTCTCCAGAACAAAGACATGGAACCAGCCTAGCTCCCCATCAACAGATGAATGAGGATCTCATTTGCTTTCTGTCACTGGAGTCAGAGACTGGCTGAAACCAGTGCAGGGAGAAGAGGGTTTACTTCATCTTACACTTCACAGTCCAGCACTGAGGGGAGCCAAAGCAGGAACTCAAAACAGGAACCTGGAGGCAGGAACAGAGGCAGAGACCAGAGAGGAACACTGCTTACTGGCTCCCTCCCCATGACATCCTTGGCTTGGTTTCTTATACAATGTAGACCACCTGCCAAGGGATGACAGTGCTTGCAGCAGGCTGAGCCCTCCACATTAATCAGTAATCTATAAAATGCCCCACAGACACGCCACAGGCCAATGTGATGTACGCGATTTCTCAGTTGTGGGTCCTTCTTCTCAGATGACTCTAGTTTCTGTCTAACAAGCACGAATGGATAGAGAAAATATGCTTTATTTTCCATTATGAAATTCTAGTCAGCTCTAACTCGTGAAAGCACAAAGTTCATAGGGAAACATGTGTATCTGGAGAGTACTGGGTGAGGGAACACAGACTCAGCAAAACAAGAAACACATCTTCTCTCACAAATGTATACCCTTGGATCAAATTTTCAGATTTGTATGTTTAACTTGGAATGCCTTTAGTGGAAAAAAAAAAGAACTAGAAAGAAACCATTAGATGGTAGTCTTAAGGGAGGGCATAGAGCACATGGGGTGTGAAAGTAGGAGGAGAGGTAACTGGGGAAGGGTGGAAAGGTTCAAACTGGCATAAGGAAGCAAAGGGGTGCTGGGAGAGTTAGCCAAAACTAAGGATTGTAAACGCTCCTATGGAAAGCTGCTGCTGTGCAGGTTAACTGAGAACATAGTTTCAGTTTGTGGCCAGCCTGGTCTACAGAGAGAGTTCCCAGATAGTCAAGAAAGCCTGTACCAAAGAAAAAGAAAAGAAAGAGAGGGGGGAGGAAGGGGAGAGAGAGAGAGGAAGGAAGGAAGGAAGGAAGGAGGGAGGGGAGAAAGGAAGGAAGGAAGGAAGGAGGGAGGGAGGGAGGGGAGAAAGGAAGGAAGGAGGGAGGGAGGGAGGGAGGGTGGGAGGGAGGGAGGGAGGAAGGGAGGGAGGGGAGAAAGGAAGGAAGGAAGGAAGAAAGGAAGGAAGGAAGGAGGGAATGAGGGAGGGAGGGAGGGGAGAAAGGAAGGAAGGAGGGAAGGAGGGAGGGAGGGAGGGAGGGAGGGGAGAAAAGAAGGAAGGAAGGAAGGAAGGAAGGAAGGAAGGAAGGAAGGAGAAAAAAGGACATAATTTAACAAACGGGAGTTTGAAGAGAGGCACCTTGAACAGGTGGATAATTCTTCTCCCAGGAAGCCACAGATTATTGAACAAAACTCCCAGGGCAAGGCACGGGGCAGCTCCCTATGAATTGTTGGTCAGTAATGCCCAGAGACCCCCCAAAATAACACAGGCCTCTGGCATTCCTCTTAGCTGTCTACCATGACTAGAAAATAAGATAACATTCCTGAAGACACCACACACAACATTTTTACCACCATGGAGCAACAACAAAACAGAAAGGGCAAAGGATGACTCTTCACTGTCTGTGTTATTAGATTCTCTGGCACTAACTTGGGATTCAGTCTCAGGGCTACTTGTAGGTTCCTCATCAGACACAGCCTAACCAAATCCTGAGAGCTAAGGCCATTTTTCTAGCTTTGTCAGTGCATGCAAAGATGAGATAGGCTTCCCTTCTAGGACGCATGACCCTTCTCTGCACTTTGAGGAGAGGAAACCCCACTGGGAATTCTAGCCAGGGAACAATCCTGTCATTGTGAAGCACAGTCATACATGGCCTACCTCGTTCTCTGCCTATTTTTATTCTCTCTAAGCAAATATGGCCAAAATTTTTCCCCCTCACTTGAAAAATTATTATGCCACTGCCAGCTGCTGGGATTACACAAATAAACTGATAATAGCAAAGCAATATGCCGCCCCTTGTTCAAACATCATCGCACGACAACAAAGCAGCCCGCGGTGCCAGCTCCCATTCACAGCCTGCAAACAGAAGTGGCACAAATGAAGGCCACCCACTCTGCCAGCCTCAGGGGGACAGAGCTGCTGGCGATGTGGTCCCAGGGTGGAGTTTCTCCCTCCCCTTGCCAGTGCACTCTGTGTACAGTGAAAGCATGCAAAGTCATGCTCTACAGCAAAGCAACCCAGTGCAATCCGGATGCACCACTTCCTTGGCGTGGGTTAGCACCCTGATGGGTATTAATCGGGCAGATGGGTCTTCTAGTTATAAACAAGCTGGCAATGCTGAATGACAATATAAAAAGTTTTGTGTCAAGAATGTTTATGTGTGCTCTATGTACATGGGCAGGGATTTCTTATAAATTATTCGGCTGTGATAACCCCCCCCCCGCCCGCCGAGAACAGAAATCTTGCCTTCCATGCCTACCGCTAAACCTGATGCCTGGCATAGTGGGCCATCAAAATAACACTAATGGAATAAATAAACAAATAAATGAAGTAAAGGAGATTTAAGGTAGAAATTGTGCATCTATGACTTTTGCTTACTGCAACCCTACAGTAAGCAAGATGGCCGTGAACACTTGAATCCCTTAGGGAAGGAAGAAGAGCTGGAGAAATAGCCAGACTTTGAAAGCCTTTGATGCCGCCCCCCCCCCCCATGTACCTTATGTCCCATGAGCTTTATTTCAGCCGAAGTCAGCTCAGTGTTTCCCAGGTATCTGTGGGGTTTGCCTGCCTAGAAACCATGTCCTCTTCTTGGAGTAGCCACTCCCTGCTTCCTCCTAGCCTCACCACAGGCAATTTTGGCTTCTCGCCTTTAGGCCTTTTGGTCTGAGCATGGACCCCAGCTGGGCCAGACAGAGTTCTCTTAGCCCAGAATATGAATCTTAATCACAAAAAGTCAGAAAAATCATGATGGGGGCCATCCCTCTTGCATCCAAAAGCTCATGTATTAGAGAGGCAGCGGGCTGAACTGTTACAGACACCTGGCGACTTTGCTAGAACACAGTAGAGAATTCCTACCGGTGAGGACTCTTCCCACTGACTCTCTGTTTTGCTCTCTCAGCAAAGGTCCTTGGCCCAACTCCTCCATGGGAGACCAGAGCAGTACAAAGCAGAGAATTTCAAGCCAGAAATTACGGATCATAATTCTAGCTGGGGTAGAAAGTCACTCCCCTCTTGGACTCTCAGTCTCTTTCTCCATAGCATGAAGGGACTGGGATGAAATGCCCACAAAGGAGCCTTGTCTATTGGGTCAATAGAAATTGGCCCCCTGAATCTCGGGCATTGGCAGTACAGAACTCACATTGTTCGGCCAGTGGAGCTTTGAGTCTAAAGCAGTTAATCCCTTGGCTGATGACGCGGACAAAGAGGATTAACCTTAGTTGAGACAGTCACCGTCCAAATATAGAGCCACCTAAAGCACACAGAGACGGAACATGCCCCCACCTTTGCTCAGACATTCTTTTCCTCCTATGTTCTTTCTCTCTCGCCCTTCAGTCAACAGTTTAAGCAGCACTTAAAAGCTAAGGGATGAGATAGCCAAGATCTCCTCCATGTTCTCCACTGTCTTCCTAAATCCTCCAATCCAACGTCCATTGGTCCTCCTTTGAAACACACAGTTTCCAGGTTCTCCATGTTTAGCACTAACTGAACAAGGGACACACACACTGCGTGCAGGTAACTACATTAGACATCTGAGCTACAACAGCAACCAAGATGGCAGCCTCAACTCTCAGACCAATGGGAATGCTCCTGTTGTAAACGGTGTACCCAGCTCCATGACTTCACACCATCGCCTCCTTCCGGGTTCTGCAACAAATGCAGGAAGCAGATCTTACAAAGACTATTCCACAGATGACGAAGCTGACCCTGAGCAGTTAAACATCTTGCATGAGGTTAGGTAGCCTGTAAACAAATCGGGGAAAACCTCAAAATGATAGGAAATTCGAGAACATCCCAACGTTTTGTAGAGTCAGAAACAAAAGAGAAAGAAAAGGCAGATGTTGGATTTTGGTCTCTTGCTAGAGAATATTATACTCACGCAATAACCAGAAAGACCCTGAAATCACAGAGAGCTGGGAGTTGCCATGTGGATGTTAGAAATTGAGTCCATGCCGTCTGGAAGAGGAACCAGTGTTCTCAACTGCTGAGCCATCTCCCCAGACCCTAACCCTGTACTTACTTACATAGCAAAAGAACAGACAATCTGAGTCATCTCAGCCATAGGTTTTTTTTTTGTTTTGTTTTGTTTTGTTTCTGTGTGGCCGAGAAACATTTTAGCTCTTCCACAGTGTGTTACCATAAGCTTGCAAAAAATTGTTTATTGAACTCCAGGCTCTGTGCTGGTAATAATCCTACTAACCATGGCAAAGGTGTCAGCGGGTTAACATCAACGGTTTCTTAACTCGGTTCAGCCCTGTACAGGGCCAATCAGTGGTGAGAGATCCATTCTCATAGCCATTCGCCACCCAACAAAGGGACTGTAATATGGTCACGCCCACCTGAAGTCGGTGCATGATCAGAGAAAGGAAGAAAAGGTTTTTAATGAACAATCTCCCAGTAAGTGCATAGTAAATATGGTTATTTGTGAATAAAGAAAATAAAGCAGTGGGTTTAAATGCATCCACAGAGAGAGCTGTGGATGGGTTTTCCTCCTCCTGGCTCTCTGGATACCAATAATGTGGTTTTCATATAATCAGAATAACCAGGAGGAGGAGAATGGGGTGAAGTTCCTAACTGATAAGGCTTTGAAGAGCTGCAGGTGGAACCGTAAAATCCAGGCAACTGGCTGAGAAATCAAGGCAGCCTGTGTTGCTCCCTGCTTCGATGTCAGGCCCCACTCCAGACTTGCTGAACCAGTACCTCCTTTGAAAACCTCCATGTTCTGGGAAGGCAGTGTTGAAGCTTGCCCCTCTCCCATGCCTCTTCCAGAGGGCACCAGTACTTCCACATCATCGGCTCTGAGCAGTGCTGTTCTAGGGATTTCCTTTTCCTTGTTTTCCAGGCAGAGCTGGTTCAGGAATAGAAGAACTGACAAAAAGTCAAGTCTGCTGGGAGAGGCTTCCTTGTTCACAGGAAGAAACAGGAAACCAAACTGGAGTGGCACAGATGAAGCTATTCAATCTGACAGGACCGCCTGGCCCCAGACAACCCCTGCAGTGCCCCTACAGAAGCAGGAGGCCACCAAGACTGTGAGCCCCATACAGCCTCTCTGTTAGAGGTGTGGTCAGCTCTAGCAAATGACCCATCCATCATGCAGACAGAGAGGCGAACTTGGCTCAGCACCCCGCCTGTCTTCACACTGCTTCACACTCTCGGCTAGCTCTTCCTGCTTCTACTGGAGCTTGTTAGCTGTTGTCCCATGCTACTGCTTTGTTTTGTTTCCATTGCTTTCTTGTAGATTCCCTGTCCTTAAAGCTTAAGAAGAGGGGAGAAAAGGTGAAAGGAAGGGATGGAGGGGAGGAAGGGGAGGGGATGGAGGGGAGGAGAGGAGAGGAGAGGAGAGGAGCAGGAGAGGGCAGGGGAGGAAGAACAAGACAGAGAAGGTGGAGGAAAGTGATGGGAGAGGAGGGGAAGGGTAAAACTAAGCATGGTGACACATACCTGTAATCCTAGCACTGAGGAATCAATGCAATGGATCATAAGTTTGAGACCTAAATAGCTAAATAGCTAACTGGATGGAAGATAGATAGATAGATAGATAGATAGATAGATAGACAGAATATGCATTTAATCTTTGGACATTTAAGTGGCTAAGTGTGAGATACATTCTCATTCATCACAGGGATAGGAGTACAATGTCCCCTGAGCCCTCCAAGGTCAAGATCAGGAGCTCCTGACATTACTGTGTCCTCTCCAGGCCCATCTCCCAGGCCCAGAACTCCGCCTAAAACATATCGCTTTTTCCTCTCCCTCAGACCTGGCCATATTCCAGCTGGGCTCCCCACATCGGTGCCATCTGCTACACCCCAGATCAGGCAACAGTCAGCTTCCATGACTGCCAATAGAGCAGAGGCCTTGGGCAAGGCAGGAGGAGTGGCAACAGGAGTAGGCTTCACTGGGCACAGCCCAGAGAGTTCCAGAATACTAACACACTCAGGGGAAGCTGCTGTGGGACCCACCAAGGCCTGGGAAATCTGGTCAGCTTCTAACCAGTCTGACCTAATGATGAAGGGAATCCAGGCTCCGTTTTCCTGTTCTCTCTCGACGTCTCATAGAAAGTTGTGTTTCTGCAGTCCCACAGTGGGCTCTGGTCCTCTCTCTAACATTACCTTACTGTAAGGTCTTAGATAAGCTATTTTCTCCTCCCTGGCCAAATAAGGAGTAAAGATTTCTTGCTTTCTCAGCTCCCTGCAGCTCTGGAACACTAAGATTCTACACTCCAGCTCAGGCCTGCGATCGCCTTGGACGTTTCTAGATCTGAACGGGGAATCTGTCCAACATTCCCTAAGGCAAAGTCAGTCCATCCGGAAAGAAGTGGTGGACAGCACCATTATCTGGGGTGGGTTCCACTGTTGGACACCTGAAGAATAAGGCTACAAGTTTGGAAAAACCACCTTGCCCTGTATCTATGCAGAACTGATGGAGAAGGAAATGCAGTTGTGTAAAGGTACTTGTGTCTGTGGGGTCTTTTCTCTGCGCCTCAGGCTATCCCTTCCCTAAAATGGATGCAGGGAGAAAGATGTGGTGTCCTTAAAGACACTAAGTTCTGAGGCATTAGACAGGCACCATGGTATTAGGAGTATTTTTTTTTTCAGGAAAAGAAAGATAATGTAAACAAGAAACTGAGGCAGAAGGACCAAAAGTTAGATGCCAGGCATAAACCGGGGGGTAAGAGCATTTGCTGTGCAAACATGAGTTCGGTTCCCATCACCTACATAAAAAGCTGAGCACAATCACAAACACACCTATAACCATAGCACTGTGGGCAGTGGAGACAGGAGGGTCACTAGGATTTTCAGGCCACCAGTCTCCAGGGAGATGTGTTATCTGAAAGGATTATGGCAAAAAGTGACAGTGAAGGACAAATGTCCTTCTCTGGCCTCCCTCTGCATCCATGCTCACAGGTGAGCATATCCATATGGGCAAACGCACACATAACACACAAAATGAAAAGGAGGAGGAGGGAGGGTAGGAGAGAGAGAGAGAGAGAGAGAGAGAGAGAGAGAGAGAGAACTCAATTTGAATGAAATGCAAACGCTACTGTCTTTCCAGCAACACAAGCTCTGAAGACTGGCAGGCACAGCAGAAATTTCTACAGCAAACAGATAGCTTCTAAAGGCACAAGGCAGGAGGAGAGAAACTATGAGCTCCTGAATGCTCGTGATGTGGCAACAATCAAGTCATAACTGCTTAGTGCTTGCCGAAGCCAATAAGGAGCAACCACAACAATCCTTGGCCAGTAGAACAAGAAGAACAGCGATTGCTAATTAGTGTATCTTATAACCACATACCGAGTGCATGTCTATCTGCAGTATCGAGAAAGAGAACCTCCCCATACAAGACCATGTGGCAGGTTTGGAGGAAACAATCCCCAGGAAATCTGATGAGAAAATCTGGACCTATTCTCTCCAGGTGATGGAGAGATTTCCATCATGAAATGCCAACACACTTTGCCCCACGGCAGAGCTGACCCAGGAGGCTGGATTGGGATCAGAAAGAGACTGATTTCCACCAGAGATGGCCCACAAGGCTCGTCATTATTCATCTGTCTAACGATGAGCACTAGAGGCCTCATAAAAATTCCCTAGCCAGCACCACCAGTGTCACACATGAGTTCTTGGGTCTTCCTTCACATGGGATAGCCACAGCCTCCAGTTGATGGTGATGCTCAAATGAACACTGAGTTCAACAAAATTCCAAAGCAAGGAACGAGAGGAGAACTGCAGAGCCCTTGGGTATCTTCCAATCACCATTGTCATCATCGCTGTCATTTGATAGCTGAGAGAAGCAACACTCTGACAAAACTGAACAGCTGCCTCCAGTTTACACAAGCAGATACCAGCAAATCCTAAGTTCAAACTCAGCTCAGTCCATTGCCAAACCCATGGGTCCATCCCAGACTCCCTATAGTCAGACCTAGCAGCCCCATTGGAAAACAAGGTGAGCCTATTCCCTCTTCTGAGTTTATATTTGTCTATTTTCTATTGTGATAACAAAACACCTGGGGCTACAACCTTTATGCATGCAGTTTGGGAGGCTAGAGTGACAATATCTAGTTGTCCTCTGGGGAACCCCAACATGTCAAAGAGGCAGACAAATAACAAGACACATGACAAAGGCCTTGCTTCATACAGCTTGGTCCTATGAGAGCTACGTCACTCCATGAAGCCAATGCTAATGCTTTTGGAGGATGATGGACCCATGAGCTAACTACCTTGCTCCACCTTTTAAAGACTAGCACCTCAGGACTCTAACACCAGTGACCAAGCCCCCAGCAGATGAACCTTTAAGGGTGTTGTGTGAATTTCCCTTAGAAATGTAAGCAAAGTCTGCTCCCTCGAACAGGGCACCCAAGTTGAGCTTGGTGAACCAATGAGTTTATTTGGTTTATGTACAGAAGCATGGGAGAGAGGTTAGTGTCAGAAGGATGGTGGCCCCGAAGCAACCACGTCAGCGGAAGTACTCACCTCAGCGTGGATAAGGACTTCCCGTGTCTACATACCTGGAATCCCCCATTCAGTTAATCTTCCAACCTCCAATCACAGACCACAGCGCCTCTACATCCTGAGATCTCCAACCTCTGTATCCTAAGTCCCTGAGACCATATGCAGCTGGAGCAGAATTGCATACAATGGGGAGGAAGGGATGCAGAACTGAGTGATTGGAATCTCAGATGAGGGTCAAATGACCATTCCCACCCTCTGTTTCTATGAGGGAATCTCAACCTTGTTGAAGGTCTTTTCTAGTAACCGCAGTGCTCAGATTGAGATAGTAATGGCAATTATTCTCGCATAAATTAAAACTAAACCATAACAAGTTTCCATTTTTCCATCACTCTCTGTCTCTGTCTCTTTCTCATGCACACACACATGTATGCACACATGCACACGCACACACACACATGCAATCACTTTCAATTACAGTACCTACTTTTTCTTATTTAAGCCCTCCTACCCCAGATATTACAGATAGAATTCATGCACTCATGCTCACCCCAAACCAGCCACTCTCTAAGGAGTCATCAAAAAGCACCTAGTCTAGGATGCAAGCCCTTCCAACCTTCTCATTTTCCAATAAGACTACTGCCTAAGTCTCTCCTTTTATAAACAGAAACACATTATGCAAGATACTGTAGACGTGGGATTCTTCAAGCAAGCTGGCGGCAGCCTTTCTCTCAGCAGAAGTTGATTTAAATAACTTTCCCCCCTTCCAGAATTCTTCCTTGCTGCTTCTGCTTCGTCTCAAATTAAAAGCAGTACAATAATAATCCAAGAACATCACACCCCTGAATTTCAGCCACTTCTCCCGGGAGGATCTTTTCTTCCCCCCCCCCCCCCCCCGTAAGCCTGAGCTATTTTTTGGTTTCTACGTCTTTTTCTTTCCCGCTTTGCTGCTCCGTGCTGCTTTCTGTGAGACATAAGCAATCGGAACCTTCACATTTAAAGCCGGTTTTTATTCCCCAAGATCTACAGTAAGTCTCCCATGAGAGCTTGAGAAGAAAAGGGATATCTTCAGGGAGTTACACTTCAAGGGACACCAAAGCAAGCATTTAGTCGCCTCTAGTGAAACCGTTGCTTCCATTCACCCAGCAGACAGTCAGTGAGCACATGGCTGGCAGGATTCTGGACCCTGGCCACACAGCGGTGACATTGAAGGGGCAAATAAATGCCTTGTTTATGCTATTCAAACTTAAGTCTCCCTCCTGGGCTTCTTCCCTTTAAAGAAGGACGCTATGCCTTTAAATACGTCTGTGAACTGGGCTCATCTTCAACAGCAGTCATGGCTAATCTATCCAGGCCCTTAGCTCAAAGCAATGACTCCCTTTTCTTGTAACTCATTACAAATCTTATCTGCTCTGCCACCAAACATATCTAGAAGTTGATCACTTCTGAGCATCACAACTACCATCCCATCTGGTCCAGACCACCACCATCCCTGAATCACCAAGGTCACACCCTGACAGATGTCCTTAGCCTAAATTCTTAAGCCCAAGTGATCACTATGAAACATGAGTCAGATAAAGGCAGCTCATGCTCAGAATCCTCCAGGGGCCTTCCCATCTCACTCAAAGTCAAAGCCAAAGCCCGCCCAAAGCCCTGGATTCCCCAGCTTCATGATATGCTCTTGGTATCACCAATTCTTGTGCTTACTCATCCGGCTCTTTCGACAGAGGCCTACTTCCTGTACTTGAAGCATGTCAGCACTCTGCTACCTCAGGACTTTTGCATTGGTTTACCCTGCCTTGAAAGGTCTTTAGGGGCTCACTCTTCCTTTTCACTCACACCAGCCCTCATGCCTGTCCTCACACCTGTCCCCATGCCTGTTCTCACACCTTCTCCCATGCCTGTCCTCACACCTGTCCTCATGCCTGTCCTCACACCTGCCCTCATGCCTGTAATCACACCTGTCCTCATGCCTGTCCTCACACCTGCCCCCATGCCTGTCCTCACACCTGCCCCCATGCCTGTCCTCACACCTGCCCCCATGCCTGTCCTCACACCTGCCCTCATGCCTGTCCTCACACCTGCCCTCATGCCTGTCCTCACATCTGCCCTCATGCCTGTCCTCACACCTGCCCTCCTGTCTATCTTTACACTTTATTTCCACATCTTACTTTGCCATTGCTTCCCAACCCCACTCAAGTACCTCCCTCCTCCTTGCCCTGCTTGGTGTTTCTTAATTGCCTAATATAGTATACAGATATTCGTGTATTTATATGTTTGCCTCCCCTACTGGAATGAAGGTTTCATGAAGAGGAGCTTGCACTACGTTTAATGCTGCTTGCTCTGACTATGACATGCCTGGCCCTACAGAACTTTCAATAAATACTTAGTGAGTTACTGTCTAAAGATTCATGGAGACACAGAGAAAAGACACTCACAGGGGAAAGCCACAAGGTGACTCCTTCGAACTTGGTCCATGGAGAAAGGAGATTTACCCACGGGAACTAAAATTTTAATGGATTTTTTGCTAATTCTTTGAGACTTGCATCTATGCATACACTGTATCTTGATCAGATTCACCCTGACTCTTCCTCCTAACAACTCTTAGTTCTAATACATAACCCGGCCTCTCCCAACTTCATGTTCTGTGTGTGTGTGTGTGTGTGTGTGTGTGTGTGTGTTTATCTTCTGTCTTTCTGTCTGTCTATCTATCTATCTATCTATCTATCATCTATAAAGCCCAATTTGTGCTGCCCATGAAATTTCCAGTATTGGGCCATCTCCTAAAGCACAAATGACCTACATGGAAGCACACCCTAAAAGAAAATTGACTCTGCTTATCAACTGTCAGTAGTTCCTCAGTTAGGGGTAGGGCTCCTGAACCCTTCTCACCTCCATACCTAAGGGAGCTTTAAGCATTAAGAGCCAGACACGCCAAATCCTTCTACTCCCTGCACCTTGCCCTTTGTAATATTGAGTCTAACTGCTGCTCGACCTCTTGGCTAAGATCAACTGAAGAAGTGGAATCCATTTCTTTACACCTCACACTGACTTCCTTGTAAGTCGCTTTTGCTACTAAACAAGGATCAGGTGATGGTCTGTCCACTACCCCTAGGTTTGGGGAGACCATTCACATTTCCATCCTCTTTCTTTCTTTCCTTCTCCTCCTCCTTTTCTTTCTTTTTCTAGACAAGATCCCATGTAGTTGAGGTTGGCCTTGAACTTATGATGTAGGGAAGGATGACTTTGTACTTCTGATATCCTGCCTTCATCTCTCACATGCTGATATTTCAGACATGTAGCACCATTTTATAAGTTTATAAGGTAATGGGGTTCAAATTCATGGCTTTGTGTGTGTTAGGCAAGCCTTACGGGCTGAGCTACATCCCCAGCCCACACACTTCCCCTTTCTCTTGGCTCTCTGTCCTTGCCCTGTAAAAATGTCCAGCTATACTGGGAAAAGATGAGTGACAATAATGGTCCAAGCCAAGTCATGCCAAATCAGCAATTTTTCAGACTCCCCATCCGTTTGTTCATCCAAGTCACATGAACAGGCACAGCAGAGACCAGCCAAGCACAACTCAGATCTGAAGATCTCTCAGCCACTTCGTACACGTGAGAGAAAATGATAAATGCTGGTTGTTCAAGGTCAGCGAGTTTGAAGGTGGCATGTTTCATAGCCTCAATAGCAAGACAAACCCTAAGATGTACGGCCAGTCCTTCAGGTAGTTATCTAAGCAGCTTTGCTCCCTGTGGCTCGGATGACATGAGGTCTGCAGGACCTGCATAGACGAGCCGTGGAACACAATGTCTCAGCCGCTGCAGATCAATAGCCTGACATGAAGATGAACAAAGCCATTCTGACATAGCCCGGAGAGACAGATCAGGTTTCTGAGACTAAGAAGTATGACTAAGAGCCAGACTGTGGATGGGGAAATGCACAGAAATAAATGTTTTCTTCTGAGATGGATTGGATGAGGGCCAGTCAGCCACTCTGACCTTGACCCAAGCTCCCCGCATCCTATTTCACAGATGCTTTGACAAGGTGCTCAGCCATCAACCCCCACTTTGTTCGTGAAACACTGCAGTAGGGCTTATTGCACCACGGAGAACTGATGGAGCCCTCAGATCCCCAAATACTGCTTTCTCCAAAGGGCAAAGCAGCAAGCTGTGATCTTTATATTAAGCTTCTGGATGGAAGCCCCAAATAAATTTGCCACCCAGCGATACGTAAGTGCACTCCATGGTGCACTGAAGGTCAGTATATTTCCAGATGATCCCATCCTTTCCGTAGTCACAGAAATTCTTGCCAAAGAAAAGAGAACATGAGCTAGCAAGGACAACACCTGCTGAACCGTTCGCTAAAGGTGACTCTTTGGTCCATTTGAAAAAAGAAGCAAATGCAAACACAGCTCTCAGTCTGGGTTCTAAGAATCTGAGCCATCTCCTTAGTCCCTGTTTGCCTTGCAAGGATGTATCCCTCATGCTTGTTGCATTAAATCATGTTTTGAAATGCCCAGGTACCACTTCCTACCAAATAACCTTCTTCTAAAACATAGAGCATCAGAACTCAGTCAAGTCCTTAAACAAGACGTCAGTGCCATATCTTAGTGACAAATATATAAACATAAATCACAAGATGAAAAACAACATTGACCTTGTCAAGTTATCTCCAGTCTTCCAGTCAGTTCCCACCACTATACCCCTCCCCCTGTTCACACAACTCAGCTTCCTGGGTCTCTTTCTCGCTTTTGTATGAACATGTTTGACTCCTGTCTCTGACTTTTGTGGGTTCTGTTACTTGACAAACACTGCCTGGATTCCTCCCTCACTTTCCCCAGAACTTATCAGATATCCTTGTTGTTAAAGATCTCCCTGACCACATAGAAAGGTAGAGATAGATAGATAGATAGATAGATAGATAGATAGATAGATAGATGATAGATAGATAGATAGATAGTAGATAGATGATAGATAGATAGATAGATAGATAGATGATAGATGATTGATAGATAGATAGTAGATAGATGATAGATAGATAGATAGATAATTAGATGATAGATAGATGATAAATAGATGATAGTAGATAGATAGATGGATAGATGGATGATAGATAGTAGATAGATGATAGATAGATAGATAGATAGATAGATAGATAGATAGATAGATGATAGTAGATAGAAGATAGATAGATAGATAGATAGATAGATAGATAGATAGATAGATAGATGATAGATAGATAGTAGATAGATGATAGATAGATAGATAATAATTAGATGATAGATAGATAGATAATAATTAGATGATAGATAGATGATGATAAACCCACCCCAAGCCCTTACAGCATTCCTCATGCTTTTTACTCAGCTTTCTCTTTCTATCACAATAGCCCCTGAGCTAATAAGTGGCTATATACTTTCTTATTTGTTCATTATCTACACACACACTTTGCTCAATTCTATATGACTTACATATCAGGAAATACCTGACACCATGGTAGGAATTCAAAGAACAAACTTTCATTTCTTAAGTAGTGACTTCATGCCAGATGGTTAATACACGACAATCATTTAACAGAGAACAAATTGCTTTTAAGTGTGTTTTGCATAAGCATCATGATAGCACCAATGCTTCAGATCAGGGAATCAAAGCTCAAAAAAAAAGCTAAGATACTTGCCTGAGACCCACACCAGCTCTCTGTGAACAGTCAAGGCCATGCTACCTACAGTGTGCCAGGCTACTGTTCAAACATCATCTGGTGGTTTTGGTTACAAAATGCATATCAGGCACACCTCTGGCAACAGGAATATTCCATGAGCATTTCTTTCTGTCACTGGTCACTTTTTGTCCCAGAAGAATCAAGCCCAAGACTAGATGTTCCTCCCCCAGAGTAGACGGGCATCCTGAGCTGTACTGGGACATGAATGGCCAGGGATAAAATAATAAATAAGTCAATAAATGAAGGAAGGAGGGAAGGAAGGAAGGGAGGGAGGGAGGGAGGGAGGGAGGCAGAAGTTGATCTACTCTGAAACTCCATTAGAGTTTTCCAGAGACCTTGCCGTGATGAAACGCTATTTCAGTCTCCCATAGTCCAGGAATTCAGGGGTTTATTAAAGATTAAAAGTGAAAAGTTCTACTGCATTGGTATGCTTCACCCTCGGTGCCAGCCAAGTGCTTAGTTGGCACTAGCCATGTCCTGCAAACATCAGGTCAGCCTTCCTTCCCATCGGCCAGTGAGGATGATGGCATGAGAGAGGACTGTGGGTCACTCAAGACCAATGGACCAAGAAAAAATCCCATCCCTACTAAGCCCCACGGGGCCTTCGTTTTAAATAATCCCCTTCCCTTCTCCACAGTCACCCACTCTTATTTTGTCTCAGACTGTTTACACCTCTTTACTACAGGTGTCTGTCCTCAGCGGGTGTGAGCTTGTGCAGTGTTAGGACTCTGTTCCCATCGCCTCTGCACCCCTAAGGATCAACCCCACCTCTGACAAGTATTAACGTTAGGTACATATTTGCTGACTCAGGGAAGACGCAGCATGAGCCTCACATATCAACTGCATCCTCTAGCAAGCAGAACAACTAGCCTCTTCCGCACAGGGCAGGCAGCAAAAAACGTGGCAAGAGACCTCTGAGCTGATCGCAGCGTCTAGTTCCCCAACATGCATTCATCTCTCATCCTTCACCTGCCCCTCCCTGAGGCCCAGAACCACCCACATTCACCTTCCAAACATGCTTTAAAGAAGGAGCAAGCATCCCCCCAGCGCCCCACCCTACCTTACCACAGCCCGACACATCGACGTTAAGTTACCTTTAAAACTGTGTCTGTTCGCATCTGCGATTTCTGGATAAAAGACAGCGTTTGGGCAGCCGTTCTGCTGCACCCCGACCGATGAGAGATCTCCCACCCCTCTGAAGGAACAGCAGCGCCTTGCTCCTCCCTGGCTAACTGCATTCGCTCACCCATCCCCTGAAAAACAAATTATCTTCTTTTCCTTGCGCTAAAACCCATCCGTCAACAAATCCCGAGTCCCTAAGAAACGGCTCTCACGCCCGCGGAGGGCGCCCTCCACACAGAAAAACACAACACTCACAAACCCCAGTCCAGAGCCAGCAGGTGTGGGCATGTATTTAATCTGTCCTTTGAAAACGAGCCGGTTTAGGAGGGGTAGGATCGAAACTAAAGGGATGCCCAGGAACCTTGTGGAAAGCAATGTAAATGTCAAGTAGCCAAGTTGGGAAACTATTTACCGCGCCAATAGTTCACGCGGTTTCACTCCTAGTCCTGGGGAAGGCCACGTTCAAAGAAGCGAAGCGCGCAGCCCGGGGCAGCAGCAAGTGCTCCCTTCTCGGTGCTGCTTTCCAACTCCGCTGTCCTTTGAGGATTTTCCCATCAACCGCACCCTTTGGTCCCAGCGTGGGGCTCAGTATGTCAGGCCTGGGAACCCGGGTCTGCACACACCGCCGCAAGGATCGCCGTTCCCTACCTGGGTGGAAAATCCGCAGCTAGCCCGGCAGCAGCTGAGCAGCCTCAGTCTGGGCAGCCGCGGCTAACGCAGCGCCCCGGGGATCCCAAGAGAGGGAGAGGCAGGCACTTGCCTGGGACACACCTGCACCGCCGCGCCCTGGTCGCCGTCGCCGCCACCGCCTCTGTGAAGCGCGCTCCCGCCCCCCTGCAGCACCCCAGCCCTCCCAGGACTCGTGAGTCCTCTCTTCAGCAAGATCAGAGCGCAAGAGCCAGCGCCCACTCCCAAGTCCCGCCCTCCGCTTTCTGGATTTGCAGATGGACCGATCTGCAAACTTCTTAGTCCGTTAGGTTTGCTCCCAGTTGACTGTAATCATCTTGCTCTCCCCATCCCCCTACCCCTACCTAAAGCGACAAGGTGCACGTGGCTCCAAGCTCTATCCCCACCCACTCCTGACCAGGGTATGTCACATGACAAAGTTCTCAGGCAGGGGGAATCCTCGGATTAAGCTCTCCCCAAACTACATAAAATAATGGATGTTGACAAATCATTCTGGCCTTGTTAACCCCTTTGGACCTGAAAAAGAGCTTGCTTAGCCGGTGGAGGGTCCAGAGGGGAGTGAGGAAAACTTGGAGAGTTTGGACATATTGGAGAAAGGCTCTAGGCATTTTCCTCTTCCCAACACCCTCAACTCATGTTCATAGCTGGCTCACAGCCGCAATTCAGCCAGCCTGAAAGACATTCTCCAAGCATGGGGCTCCTTGTAGGAGAAAATAAAGAGTAAAATAACCATTGAAATGTATTTAGGGGAAGAGTGGGAGAAGGGTGTCTGTGCTCCACATGAGCAGGGCTCTCAGAGGTCAGAAGAGGGCATCGGATAGCCTGGAACTATAGTTACAAACAATTGTGAACTGCTATATGGGTGCTGGGATTTGAACCCGGGTCCTCAGAAGACCAGCAAGTGCTCTTAACCGCTGAGCCATCTCTCCGATCCCAAATGATAACATTTTTAAAGAACAAAAGTAAACAAAAAAGGATACGGTAACACAAATGTTTATAAATAAATAACTGGGTAAATAAATTACTAAAGTAATATTAAAAATTATGCTGGAGAGAATAGCTCAAAAAATGAATCTGGACCTTTCATGTATAAAAACTAACTTATAATAAGTTAAATATCTATATACAAAAGCTAAAATCATAAATCTCTACAAAAAGTTATGACATGGCATTTGACAATTATTTCTTGGATACAATCCCAAAAGCCTAGATAATTCAAAAATTAGTTTATTTTGTCAATATGTTTGTAGTCCTATGTCAATATGTCTTGTACTCAGGAGGCAGACGTGGGAGGATCTGAAATTCAAGGATAAAGACCCTAATCCCAAAAAACAAAGTTATTGGTAGATGTGTGTGTGTGTGTGTGTGTGTGTGTGCAAGAAAGAGAAAGAGAGGGAGGGAGGGAGAGAACAGCAGAATCAGAACTCCTGTTCTTTGAAGATCTGCTCTGTGTTTAAGGAATTCTTATTCTGTGCCTGGAGTTTAAGTGTCTCACTGTGCTTATCACAGGACTGGCCCTTCAGAGAAAGCCTTCCTTCCCAACACACTTCCATCTGCCTTTTTAGGACCCCCACCCAGCCTGTCATAATTCATTATTCAACAGATTCACTGTGTGCCAGGACCCGGAGTGCTTTCTGATTACAAACCAACACATGGCACCAGAGGCTACTCTAAAGGGTCTTCAGTGCGGTCCCTCCGTCTACAGCAAGCCTGACCTCCGATACATGCTCAACCTCAGGGATCCCCCGCCCTAGGAGAGAAAAGTAGCTTCAGCTCTCCGAAAAGGGTTCTTCCTGCTTAGAACATAGTTTACCTGGTCTTCTGTGCTTCCCGTGGCCTCCAATATGTTTTCAACACCATTCCTATAATTTATCCATTTTTAGAGGATTCTTGGCTGGAGGAGATGAAGGACTTGCTACCATTGATTAAACATTACCAGGAATCAGGACCCAACTTGATGATTTTTCAATAACCTCATGAGATGGGGAGAGAAAAGGTAGAAGGGAAGGAGGGGGGATTTGGGGAATCAGGAGAATTGGGATAAAGGAAAGGTGGATAGGGGAGCACGGAACCACAATTCTTAGTTAAGGGAACCACTTTAGGGTGAGCAAGAGATTTGACCCTAGAGGGGCTCCCAAGTGCCCAAGATGAGGTTCCCAGTTAGTTCCTTGGGTAGCTGAGGATTGGGAACCTGAAATGACCCTATCCGAGAGCAATACTGACGAATATCTTGCATATCATCATAGAACCTTCATCTGGTGATGGATGGAGACAGAGACAGAGACCCACACTGGAGCACTGGACTGAGCTCCCAAGGTCCCAATGAGGAGCAGAAGGAGGGAGAACATGAGCAAAGAAGTCGGGACCACGAGGCGTGCACCCACCCACTGAGACAGTGGAGCTGATCTACGGGGAGCTCACCAAGGCCAGCTGGACTGTGACCGAAAAAGCATGGGATAAAACCGGACTCTCTGAACATGGCGAACAATGAGGGCTAATGAGACGCCAAGGACAATGGCACGGGGTTTTGATCCTACTTAATGTGCTGGCTTTGTGGAAGCCTAGCCAGTTTGGATGTTCACCTTCCTAGATATGGACGGAGGGGGGAGGACCTAGGACTTACCACAGGGCAGGGAACCTGGACTGCTCTGTGGACTGGAGAGGGAGGGGGAGAGGAGTGGGGGGAGGGGTAGAAGGGTGGGAGGAGGGGGAGAAGGGTGGGAGGAGGGGGAGGGAAATGGGAGGCTGGGAGGAGGTGGAAACTTGTTTTTTGTTTATGTTTTTTTTTCTTCTTTTCTTAATAAAAAAATTATTAAAAAAAAATAACCTCATGATATTTTCATTAGGTCCTGTAGCAGTTTCCAACAAGTTGTGTAACCTGCCAAAGTCCTTAGTGAAACCAGGAGAGAAAGACAAGTTGTCCGGAGCCCAATTCAGCAGTGGTAAGGACGGCCACCATCTATGGTCTCCAGTGTTGAGAACGGCCTTCTCTTTGCGGGGAAAGGAACGGAATCCTGATGTCTAAGAATCTAAGGGAGATATCAGTTTTAAAAGGCTCCTTTGTGGTCTGCCTTGAGTCAACAAAAGGATTGCCTTAACAAAAGGATTTGTTTTAAATTCAAGGCACATCTCTCACCAAAATTCTAGTGTAGAAAATTAAATTAGTTTTCCCTATTCCTCAGGACCCAACGCATAAACTTCCCACTCTCAATAGGGGCTCCTGTTTATTTTTTTTTTTTCAGTAAGCACAGGGAACCATTCAAATATCAGCATCGTCCTTCCACGGAAGATCACTATCAAGTGTGACTACCAACCTCATTAATACGAACACTTCTCAGAAAGCATGTTTGTCATTTCAGTTTGGAAATGTAAGGGACAGCGACAACGTAAATCCTTCGCTTAGAAGAGCAAAAGTACCACTAGACAACTGGGAAAAATCTGCATCACGTTTGTTTTGTAAAAGGCCAGGCACAGGTGAGGGCAGAAGCCATCCGGCATCTCCTGGCTCCTGGCTGCCAAGGACAAGTGACAGCTATAGGGGAGTGGAAGCCACACATCCTGGGAAGTCCTGGGGTTCACTCTGCAGGCCTTTGACTGATAGACATGTGGGCAAAATCCCTTCTGTGGTTTTCTGGGAGAGTGAATCTTCTCCACTCCCTGCGCTGCCAGAGAAGGGGTTCAGATAGTAATAGAGCCAGAAATGGCTGATTTACAGTGTGTGTGTGTGTGTGTGTGTGTGTGTGTGTGTGTGTGTATTTCTCTGTGGATATGTGCAGAAGCCAGATGTCAACCCCAGGTGTCCTCCTTTCACCAGCTGCCTTGCTTTGTGAGACAGGGTCTCTCATTGGACTAGAACTCACCAATTAGGCTAGTCAGGCTGGCCTTTGAGCCCGAAGACCTTCCTGTCTTAACCTCTCCGGTGCTAGGATTACAAATGTGTGTCACCATGTCAAGTTTATGTTATTATTGTTGCTGCTGTTGTTTTTGCATAGGTTCTTGGTTCGAAATCAGTCCCTTGTGCTTATATAGTAAGCTCTTACCATTTGAGCTATTGCCCTATGCTTGGTCGTTGGTATCTAGGAGAAAAATATAGCCCGATACTATAGGCAAACCTGTAGTGATATTTTGTTTATGTTTTAACAAATAAGGCTTGCCTGAAGATCAGAGTGCAAAGTTAAGCCACTAGAGGCCAGGCAGTGGTAGCACACACCTTTAATCCCAGGACTCGAGAGACAGAGGCGGAGGGATCTCTGTTAATTCAAGGCTACCCTTTGTTGTACTAAAAGAGAAACAGAGCTCACATCATAGGTGATCCCAGCACTTAGGATCCCACACCTTTAATCCCAGCACTAGGGAAGTGGAGACAAGAGTGATATGGCTGGGCAGAGAGAGGAATATAAGGCGGGAGAAGAGAGGAGCTCATTACAGTCAGAGGTTTGGTAGACACAGGTGCAGCCTGAGGATGCAGCCTGAGGATGCAGCCTGAGGATGCAGCCTAAAGAGACAGTATGAGGATATAGCCTGAGGATGCAGTCTGAGGATGCAGCCTAAAGAGACAGTATGAGGACAGGATTGCCCCTTTGGTCTGAGCATTGGTAAGGTAAAATGTCTCTCTAGTGGCCGACTGCACTGCTTCTCTGATCCTTCAGCTTTCACCGCCTCCGCCTCATATCTGATTCTGGGTTCTATTTATTAAGAGCAAATAGAATTCAAGTTACACAAACCAAGCAAATTCTAGAGATGGTCTGCAGATTTTTAATGTGAAATTAGGGAAAGAAAGGGGCTGTACGCCGTCTCCCAGCCAGCTAGAGGAGGAAGGGACTTCCACGCACTGACAACTGCTGACAGACTTCCCTGTTCATCCTGAATTTTATCACTGTTTCAGTTCTGATGATTCAATTAGGCTCTCACCAGTGTTAAAATGCCACTGCCCTGTATGAAGACACTCTCGGCAGCCAGGTCCACTCTAACGATCGACTTAACCGGCGCCTTTAAGCAGTGTGCTTGGCACTGAAAAGCGTTCCCTTAGCGTAATTGCTAATCTCAAAATCCTGTAGGGGTTTACGCACGCACACTGCTTTTATTGTAGAAATCAAAAAGCTTAGAGTGGTCAGGTGATTTTCAAGCAGTAAATGATGGGGTGGAGAGGCGTATCATACTACAATCCAAAACCGGGGTTCCCCCCACAAAAACACTCTTTAGGCCACACCCCACCGCTTGCCTCCTCAACACACGCATAGACTGGCTCCCAACGGCAGACACATCCGTCTATGCCTTACATTTTGTACGTATTCTCTCTTGCGTGTCTTCCCATGCGCATCTTCTCCCCCTAATGCTGTGGGAGCTTTTGACTGTAAAAGTTGTTTTTCGGGTAAGTTCCTGCTGAGAGTCCACCTTCTCCGAGAAACCTTTCCAGGGTTTCTGGTCCTAATCTAGTTCTCCAGGGCAATCCTCCCTTCCAGGTAAATATGAAGTGTCTGTACCAAGTCTTTATTAACTCCCTGAATGCATCTTTAGTCTTTTTAGACAGAGGAAACACAGAAATGACTGCAAGGATCATGGAATATACATAAGAATAAACTATATTTTGAAATGGTATATGTATGAAATGTCACAATAAAACTCATTTGTGTGCCAAGCAAAAAATTAAATATACATTTTCAATGCATATTTAATATCTTTATATGTTATATAAATATATAATATATTATATCAATATAAGTATTTTTATATATTAATATATAAAATATATATTTGCTAAGATTTTGAGCACATATTGTATACCAGGCACAGTAGTAAACTACTTACATGTTCAAGCTTGTTCAATCTTCATAGCAACTTTGTAAAGAAAGTCCCTTTGCACTTATGAAATAAGTGTAGCGATTCATACAGGGATAAAACAAGTCCCAAAAGTCACATGTCTGACCAGGAGAGTTGGCTCAGTGGTTAAGAACACTGATTGTTTTTCCAGAGAACTTTGGTTTCTCAGCACCTATATGGTGGCTCACAACCAGTTCCAGGGAATTGGATGCTCTCATCTGGCCTCCTTAGGCACCAGATGCACACACGCACGCACACACACACACACACACACACACAAGGTACACAGATGTGCATGCAGGCACAATGCCCTTACACCCAGGTCAGAAGTTAGGCACACCAGCTCAAGAGGCTGTGCTTTTAAAACTACTGCTGAAGCATTATAGGTTCTGGCACAGGATGAGGAGATGAATTGGCCTCTTAGAAGTTTTCACAGAAGAAATTTTAATGGTGTCCTGAAGAATTACTATCAAGGGACCAGGAAAATGAGGGTCCAATGGACATTATGGTATGCAATAGGTGCTCAATAATGACACCTATAATGCAAATACATATTTAAAGATATTGAAATGTGTATTTAAATTTTTGGTTATGTATAAAGAAATGAGCTTTAGTGTAACAGTTTCAGATATGTGCATCAATAGTAAAACAGTTTATTTTTGTATGCCTGTCATGTGCTTTTATGTGTGGTCATTTTTGTGTTCCCAGTGTCTAAAGAGAATTAAGATATAATATGTTCAGTGAAAAAATGGAGACACGGCACAGAGAATCCATACACCATTCAATCCAGGCTCCTTCAGCAACTGTAGAGTTTAGAAATATGTGAATTCCATGTGTGGCCCATGACTGGTGATTGGCAGTTCTAGAGGTAATCACAGCCCCTTAGCTATGATTTACTGAGACCCCAAAGCCTAGCAGCATTTCTTTTCAACAGAGTCTGACATTGGTGAGATCTAACAAAGCCCCTTCTAGAAGCCCTGTCTCTCTGTTCTGGTTGCAAGAGGGGAAGCAGACTTGTTGCTGGCAGCCACTCTAAGCCATGGTGAGGACCAGCACCTGCACAGCGGCTGCTGCCTTAGCCCAGGCTACCCCAGTCACCAGTATTCCATTTTACACCTGCTCTCCATCACAGTTCTCAGTCATAGAAAGTGTCAGTGACTGCTAGGGTGCAATCTGCCCACGGCACCAAGCTTCTCATTGGCCATCTGACCAGTGATGTCATCAGAATCCATCCTGAGGACCTGCTTTCCAGGACACCTCCTGGGACCAAATGCAGTCGCCTACATTTTCTCCTGAAAGCAGAGCCGTTGCGTGTAGGGTAGGGATACTCTAAAGGCTAACACAGGGAAGGAAGGGAAGCAAATCTAAGGGTTCATTATCGTACTCGTCACTCCTGTTGACAACTGAGCATTAGCCTTGCAGGAAAATTCTAAGGAAATGAATAAAATATGACCCAGAAATACTGCCCAAGGGCTAGGAGAACAAATCACCATGTGCCAGTGTTCATTCCACATCAGGCAAAGCTTGCCCTGTGTACTGTTAACTGTTTGCTTCTGCTGGTCACCTTATGCACAAGTGTCCTGATGATCACATGGTGGATAAGAGTCCCTCATCGAGTCTGAGAAAAGTCCTGGGACAGAAAGGGAAAAATACACTGTGTAGCTGAGGGGGCAAGGGGGGGCGGGCACGTGCAGAGATCCTTGCACACAGCTGGTTCCTTCACCATTATTCAAGTCAGCTGAGAGAATCTGAGGTAACTGTCCACACAGCACTACCAGACATCAGAGGGAAATAAGGATCCACAAGCTCAAATCCAACATTCATCACTACCTCTGTACGCCCAGTAATGTGAGCCTATGCAGAGACCACTGAATGATATGGGAGTGTGTGTGTGTGTGTGTGTGTGTGTGTGTGTGTGTGTGTGTGTTTTAAACAGATAAGCCATGACAGGGCTGAGGATGTAGCTCAATGACAGAATACTTGCTTGGACTGGGGAAGGCTTTGGCTTCGATAATAAGCACCACTAGAGACAGGGTATGGGGCAGAGTGGGAAAGAGAAAGAGGGGTGGATTATGAACAATGAACTGTGGCATGAGAGGCAACAGAAAGGCTATTAAAGGTATAGGGAGTATCTCTTATTGGTTATGAATCCTTAATTGTATCACACCATTCATGCTCAAGAATACATATAAAAACCGGATAGTGGTGGTGCACGCCTTTAATCCCAGTGCTCAGGAGGCAGAGGCAGGTTTATCTTTGTGAGTTGAAGGCCAGCCTGGTCTACAAGAGCTAGCTCCAAAATAGGCTCCAAAGCTACAGAGAAGCCCTGTCTTGAAAAACCAGAAGAAGAAGAAGAAGCAGTAGAAGGAGGAGGAGGAGGAGGAGGAGGAGGAGGAGGAGGAGGAGGAGAAAGCTGAAGAAGAAGAAGAAGAAGAAGAAGAAGAAGAAGAAGAAGAAGAAGAAGAAGAAGAAGAAGAAAGAATAGCATTTAAAGATTGCATTGCTTTTCAGTTGCTTTCAGCTTCTTAAAATACAATGCCTTGCTAAGAGTAGCCCCTGAGAGAACCAGGATATGTAAGGTTACACAGGTTTACATGCATGAAATTTGTCCTGTTTAGCATATTTTGGATGTGATTTTAGAATACTTTAACTCGCTGGCTTGTTAAGATTTCCTTCTGGGATTCATTAATATCAGCTCCTGCAAAGAAAGCTAGATAGAAGGCAACTTAACTATGAATTAAACTAGCATCGTGATCAAACAGAATCTCTAGATCAGATGTCATTTAGAAGCTAATTTAACTAAGTTTGGACCTCCCACATTAACCACCTCATAATTCATAGTTGCAAAGAGTTACAGTCTGCTGCAAAAGACTGTTTTCTTTTCCTGGGGAAGATGCTCAGATCATGGGGAGCCCTGTGGTTTCATTATGGAAAGGGTGAGCTGTAGGAACGGCCCATGACTCTAAAGCCAGATATCTGGGACTTGGTTTGCCTTCACTTCTTGGAATAGTGGAATAAAAGGAAAAAGGATGGCCAGTTGGGGATCACTGGTTGGCCCTCTTGTCCAAAAGTATTTGGGACAAATTCTTCCTTTAATGCAAGAGTCTGTGAAAGTGCAAACCCCGCCAGGCTGTTTGTTTTCTTGTTTTTGCTTGTGTGTGTGTTTGTTTGCAAGGTAACAGGTTTCATAATGACATTTTCATACAAACATATCACTATATATTATTCTTATTCCCCTCTACTCACCACTCCCTCTTCTTTGTCCCCCTAAATAGTTCCCCTTGTGCTTTCATGTTATATATATTTCCTAGTCCTCTCTTGCTCCCCTCTCCCCTCTCTTTCTCCCTTGTCATGATTCCCTTTCTATTTCCCTATTATACAAACATGCAGACATACATACACATGTACATACATGTGCATACTCTACAAATGAGAGAAAATCAAGTGATTTTTTTTTCATTCTGGCTGATTTCACTTAACACAACTTTCTTCAGGTCCAGCCATTTTCTGCAAAGGAAATCCCAGCAACCTATGTTCCGACCACATCCCTACTGTTAGCTATGTTTCTCTAAGAAAGAAAGAATTCAGCAGAATTTGGGTCAACCTGGATAACAGGGATAGGTCACTTTAAGAAGGGCTGTTCCTTCTCCCTAGGTTGTCTCCACCACACCCTCCAGAGATTCTTGTGGTGGTGCGAGACTTAAAATTTTACAGATTGCAAATTCCTCAGTCTCAGCCCTAGCCCTGTAGCAGACCGCCTGCAGGGTCCTGCCTTCCTTCTCTGCCTCCATCCCTAAGAACTCCATGGAGACATCCCTTCTCCCTCACCCCACCTCCTGTGTCAGACACCAAGGCGAAGAGTCCTCTCTACCTGGGAACACACTGGTCATGCTGACCTAGGCAGATTGTCACTCTCCTTCCCCTCTGTCGTTGTGAATCGAAGCTCATCCCTGCTTTGGCTTAGGCCACCCACAGGAACCTCCCTTCCCTTTCTGGACAGATCCTCATAGCAGACCCAGCTTTTCTCTTTCCTGAGGATCCTCTCAGGCCCGCCCTGCTAGCCCACCCCATTTCTTTGGGTCAACCCCTAATACCTGGAAACACACCCTGGACGCTCAGTGGCCACACCTAGCAGGATCTCAGACCTGTTCCTTACCAGGCAACCCACACCCACCACACTCTTCTAAGATCCAGAGACGGCAACAAAAAAACAAGGAAGGGAACACCCACCCAACAAAGACAAGAAAATATATCAACACCTAGAATTACAATCATCCCAAACCCAGATGCCTGGACACCAGCATAAAAACACAAATCAATGACAACCAGGACAACATGTCTCTACCAGAACCCAACAACCCTACAACAATAGGCCCTGAGAAAGACAGCACAGCTAAATCTAAAGACAAGGACTCCAAAATAACTATTAACGAATATGTTCAAGGACCTAAAGAGGTTATTGATACATCCTTTAATAAAGTGTAGGAAAACACAAACCAAGAGTGGAAGGAAACGAAGAAAATAGTTCAAGACATTAAAATAGAAATAGAATTACTAAAGAAAACCCAAACTGAAGTAAAACTTAAAATGAAATCTTTAGGAAGTCAAACAAAAGCCTCAAAGGTAAACCTCGCCCACAGAGTACAAGAGAGAGGAGGGAGAATATCAGGTAATGATTACAAGGTAGAAGAAATAGACACCTCAGTCAAAGAAAATATTAAATTAAAAAAAATCCAGGCACAAACATCTAAGAAACTGGGGACACTGTGAAAAGATTTAATCTACAAATAATAGGAATAGAGGAAGAAAAAAGCCAGGTCAAAGGAGAAAAAAATATTTTCAACGAAACCATAGAAGAAAATTTCCCCAACCTAAAGGAGGTACAAGAGGCATACAGAACACCAAATAGACTGGACCAGATAAGAAATTAGCCACAGCACATCACAATCAACACACTAAATGTATAGACCAAAGAAATAATATTAAAAACTGCAAGGTAAAAAGACCAGGTAACATATAACGGCAGACCCATTAGAATAACATCTGACTGAGAAACCATAATTAGAATATACTACATTGAAAAAATATTTTTTCAATAAAAAATAAATATAAAAAATAAAAACTGCTAAGGGCAGTGGGGAAAGAGCCTAACCAAGGGAGGATATCCCAAGCAAGACCAATCAGAGAGGAGAAAGCACCAAGGAAGTGTGAAGGACTCCAGAAGCCAATAAAAGGGGCTGGAGAGATGGCTCAGAGGTTAAGAGCATTGCCTGCTCTTCCAAAGGTCCTGAGTTCAATTCCCAGTAGCCACATGGTGGCTCACAACCATCTGTAATGAGGTCTGGTGCCCTCTTCTGGCCTGCAGGCATACACACAGACAGAATATTGTATACATAATAAATAAATAAATATTAAAAAAAACAGAAGCCAATAAAAATATCTGAACAGAGCACAGTGGACCTGACTTCCTCTCCAAACACACACACACCTTTTTCTAAGTAAAGATGTCCACTTATTCTTATGTGTTCAAACTATGTTCAATATATATTTTCTAAAATGATCTCCAGCTAGGTGCAATGGCATGTCTATAATCTCACCACTTTGGGAGTCTGAGACAAAAGGACCTGAGTTCAAAGCCATCCTGGGCTAGATGTCACTCCCCTCTTTTAAGATAACCAATAAAACAAAAGAGGTCTATTTAAATCTATATTCTTCTTTGTTTACTATGTTTGTGTTCTAGTCAGCACACAAAGCAAGAGGTTTTGTTGTGGTATTTCCATGTATGATTTGTTCCAATTGACCTTCACCCCTGACTCTCATCCCCACCCCAACTCCCTGACAATCTTTCACCCCAGAAGTCCCTTTCTAATTTCGTGATGCATGTACTCTATCCTCTTCCCCTCTTTCCTAACACCTCTTTTCCCTTATTGTGGTGTCCTTTTATTTGTTTTCTTTTTATTTTCTCTGTATGAATGTTTGGCCTGCGTGCATGTCTGCAAGGGTCTCAAATGCCCTAGAACTCGAGTTACAGACAGTTTTGAGCCACCAAGTGCATTCTTGGAATTAAGCCCAGGTCCTTTCATGAAGAACAAGCACTATTAACCACTGAGCCATCTCTCCAGCTCCCTGTAAACGCCTCTTTAGCTTCATGACCTAGACCTCTACCCACATATCCACATACATACACATATGTAACAATTAAAAGTCTAGGATCTACATGTGCTAAAGAACATGGTGTTTGTCTTTTCGAGTCCAGATTATATCACTTAATAATAATAATTTCCAGATCTACCCATTTTCCTGAAAATTTCTTAATCTTATTCACTAAAGCTGGATAAGATTCCACTGTTTATATGACCCATGTTTTCAGCAACCCTTCAGCCAAGCTGGTACCTTTTCCTTGCTACTGTGCATAGGGCAGCAGTGGACAAAGAGGTGCAGGTGCCTCTGTGGTAGGATAAGTCCCAGGTATATTCTGAGACTGTTATTGGTCATATGATAACTCTGGTTTTAATTTTTTGACATACCTCCACCCTGATTTCCAGCTGACGCCCCCACCACAAGTGAGAAAAGTTCCCTTTCCCACATCCTCATGACTGTGTGTTGTCATTTGCTTCACCGATGGGCTCCATTCTAACTGGGATAAGATGGAATCTCAAAGCAGTCTTAATTTCCCTAATGGAACAGTTTAAAATATTTATTGGCCATTTGTATTTCTTTTTTTGAGAACTATCTGTTCGGTTGATTACCCATTTATTGATTGATTGATATTGGCCCCTGTCTAGAGCACAGCTGACTAAAATTTCCCCTCGTTCTCTAGACCAGCAATCTCAACTTGTGGGTTGTGGCCCCTTTGGGAATATAATATCAGAAATCCTGCATATCAGATATTTACATTACAATTCATAAAAGTAGCAATATTACAGCTATGAAGTAGCAATGAAATAATTCTATGGTTGGAAGTCACCACAACACGAGGAACACTGTATTAAAGGTTTGCAACATTAGGAAGGTTGAGAACCAGTGCTCTGGGCTGTCTGTTCACTCTGCTGAGAGTTTCCTTTTCCATACAGAAGTGAAAAGCTACATTCCTAAAGTCACATTTTCAGATGAATGACACTCACCCCCTCTGATAGTTCATCTTCACTGTCAACTTGACTGAATTTAGAATCACCATGGGAACACACCTCTGGGTATGTCTGTAAAGGTATATTGAGAAAGAATTAATGGCAAAAAGAAAACCAGACCTGAATATGGGCACTGCCACTCCATGAACTCAATAACAGAGAGAGAGAGAGAGAGAGAGAGAGAGAGAGAGAGAGAGAGAGAGAGAACTGCGTATCAGCACTCACATCTCTCAGCTTCCTGACTGTAGATGTAATGGACCAACTGCTTCATGCTTCTGCATGACAACATCCTGGATATAATGGACTATACCTCCAAGTGGCAGACCAAAGCAAAGTCTTCTTTATAATGCTTTTGTCAGGTATTTTGTCAAAGCAATTAGGAACTAACAGCCCCATAAGTCACTGTGATGGTTTGAAAGAAAATGACCCCAAAAGGGGTGGCACCATTAAGAAGTGTGGCCTTGGTGAAGTAGAGTGAAGCCTTGTTGGAGGAAGTGAGTCACTGTGGGGGGTCAAGCTTTGAGGTCTCTTTAGCTCAAGTTTCCCTCAGTGTGATACTTAGTCCACTTCCTGTTGCCTTTTAATCAAGATGCAGCCAGCACCATGCCTGCCTGAATGCCTCCATGCTCCCTGCTATGATAAAAATGAACTAAACCTCTGACACATTGATTAAATGTTTTCCTTTGCCAGGTGGTGGTGGCACACACATTTAATCCCAGCACTCGGGAGGCAGAAGCAGGCAGATCTCTGAGTTTGAGGCCAGCATGATCTACAGAGTGAGTTCCAGGATACCCAGAGAAACTCTACACAGAGAAACACAATCCCCCTCCAAAAAAAAATGTTTTCCTTTATAGGAGTTGCTGTGACAGTCTTAAAATTAGATATTTTGGCAAAAATACCACACACTAACCTTGTTCAGTTCCATGTGGACTAGGATGTCTTGAGCATTTCCCATTGGCATGGCTTCCTGGGACACAGGCAAGCAATGGCTTTGTCCTGCAAAGATTCATAACTATGAGTTTTTATATAGTTTTAAAGAGAAAATACAATCTTTGAGGCAAAAATGAAACTAATAACCAACTTGCTACATCCTGTGTATGGATCCAAGTTTTGTCTCTTCTGTATCAGGGTGTTCTAGCTCTTTATTTTCCATTCATACCCTCCTGGATCCATGTTCACAGCTGTCACGTCTACTTGGGGCACCTTCCTTGGCTGAGTCTTCACTGAAGACTGAATTCTTGTCATCATTTAAAATTAAGCTAATGTTGCCCTTGATTAACCCTCTAGAGGTGACAGGTATTGCTGAAGATACCATGCACTTCAGAAACATTGTTCACAGACCCCTGAGCTGGAAGTGACATAAATGCACCCTCCCTGAGGATTAGCTTTCATGGTACCAGAAGATGTCATGCAAGCTTCCAAAAGAAGTAGATGACCAACAGTCCCTCCCAGCTATATCACCTATGAACTACATCAATGACCAGCATAGCACAATGACCCTAAGGTGCACCAGTGGCACACAGATCTTGGCAGTAACCAACTGCTCTCTAATTGGACTTATAAACCATTCAAGAAGAGGGAAACCACACCTGATACTGGAATCCTAGCTAACTCCTCAGTGCCAGTGAAGTTATGGCTATTAGAGGAAAATATATACCACTACTATAATCCCTAATAACAATTTGATTTGTAAACATTTGTCATTATAACCACAAATAATTGGTGATTCTTGATGTCGGATTTCCCTTCATGTGCTGTGAATGTTTTATTATCATTGGTTAATAAAGAAACTGCTTTGGCCTATGACAGGGCAGAATATAGCAAGGCAGAAAATCCAAGCAAAAAGGTAGAATCAGGCAGAAGCCATGTAGCTGCTAAAGGAGAAAGATGCCAAAAACCTTACCAGTAAGAAATCCACAGCTTTCTATCCACTGTGGAAACAAAAGAAGAACTTCTTTTCCAAAGAAACATGTCCTCAGTCTTAAATTCGGAAGTCAAGATACCTTTAAATATTTATTTTGGTTTAGTTTAGCAGCTCGTACAATGAAATGTCTCTCTGTAGTTAGTTCATTCACAGTCAAAAAACAAAAAGAAAGAAAGAAAAGAAAATCCAGACTCTGTGTATTTTTAACCTTTATGTGGCTTTTTTACTCTATTTCTTTTACTTTTATTTTTTAATTTTTTATTTTTGAGACAGGGTTTGTCTGTGTATCTTTGTCTGTCCTGGATCTTACTCTGTAGACCAGGCTGTCCTTGAACTTACAGAGATCTGCCTGTCTTTGTCTCCCAAGTGCTGGGATTAAAAACATGTGCCACCACACCTGGCTAATCTATTTCTTTTTTTTTTTTAAGGACTTTCTCTATCCTTTTTCTTTTCTCTCCCAAGACTACATATATTTTTAAACACACTGTAACCCATTTAGAGGGCTTTTTTTTTAATTTCTATCTGAATCTATCTTTACTGTATAGCTCTACCATTTTTTTTTTTTTTTTGAGCACATGAGTTTTTAATCTGCTAAACAGCATGGCTAGGATTAAAGCTCCCGCTTTGGCAGCTGACACCACCACATTCCTTAACTTTTTGAGAGTCTAGCTTCATGATGGAGGTACTGGTGGGAGCCATGGTTTTTTTCCTAGGTCAATGTCACCACCAAGAAACATGCTAACGGCTGCTCATAAACACCATTTACGTGTTTGGTGGCAGAGTCTCTTAAAAGAGCTGCACAGTTTTTGCTGCTAATGCTGACTCAGGAAGCCTCCCTTAAAGGAGCTGCACCTCTGCTTGCCTCTATCAAACAGAGCCTACTGGAGAAAGACAGTTACCAAGAAGCTGTTCTTAACTCTGTTCTTGTCTGTCTAGAATCTTTTTTTTTTTTGTAAGCTTTCTCAGACTTTATGTGGAAATTCTACACTTTTGTTTCCTGGACACCCAGATCCAAATAATCACACAGAAACTACATTAATTACAACACTGTTTGGCCAATGGCTTGGGCGTATTTCTAGCTAGTTCTTACATTCTCATCAAGAAAACTCTTTGCAACAGAAACCACTAAAAAATAATAACAACCAGTCAAAATGCTGACTTGTGAGGCCCAGTCCCCAAGGATATATCTAAAAAAATACTCCTGTGTCTAAGGCTCAGGGAACACTGTAAAAGAGGAGGTGAAAAGATTGTAAGAGCGAGAGGATCAGGAAGTTTGCTGTGAGATTGCATCTCTTAATAATGTCAGAAGCGACACCATGAAATCTCACCCAACATGACTGCCCAGACATAAGCAGAACAAGGTTGACACCAAACAGGACTAGGAAAATCCCATGAAACCTCAACCCAACACAAAAAACATAGGCAACTAAGGAAAGCTGGGCATGGGAAAAGGGGTCCTCCCCATGGAAGTACACACCAATCTGTTTCTCATAGCAAACAGTCAGCTCTGAAAATATATATGCAAATAACATTACACATAGTGAGCAGGTTATATTTAGGAATATGTATATATTACATACATGCCTGCAATAACAATCAGTGGGGGGGGGGGAAGCCATGAATTTAAAGGAGACTGGAGAGGGTTTCAAAGGAAGAAAGGAAAAGGAGAAATGCGATTAAATTATAATCTCAAAACTAAAATATTTAAAGCATACTTCAGGTGTTTGTGCTGTTATTTCCATGACTGCTTTAATAAAATCTGATACACATCAAAAATAAATAAAAATATTGACAGCAAAAAAAAAATTTTTAGTTAAATTGTCTTCATGTAAGGAAGCTATCCTAGCTAGAAAAAGTGATTCCCTTTGCTTTTCAGAATATTCTGTCATAAGTATACCATATACATAAGTTATACCATAGTATTTACCATTTTTACTGTCATTATGAATTAGTTGTAAAAGCTATCTATGCCCATTTTTGTTGTTGTTGTGGTTTGGTTTTTGGTTTTTCAAGATGGCTTCTCTATAGCTTTGGAGCCTGTCTTGGAACTCGCTCTGTAGACCAGGCTGGCCTCGAACTCACAGAGATCTGCCTGCCTCTGACTCCTGAGTGATGGGACTAAAGCCATGCACCACTACTGCCCTATTTATCTTTGTACCTTTGAAACCTCGGCACAGATGACAGATATATACAAATTTTGCAGAATCATAATAATTTTATGTCACCTTTTAAGGCTCAGAGATAATACTTTTATTTTTAATTTATTTACTCACGGGATGAGGCACATGCCCCAACACACATGGTAATCAGAGAACAACTCACAGGAGTCAGGTCTCTCCTTCCACTGTGTAGGTCCCAGGGATAGAATTCAGATCACTGGGTTTGGCATAGGGGCCTTATCTTGCTGACCACTATTATTCCATGTTCAGCTAGTATTAAGCCACCACATAGAAACCCATTTGCCCATGTGCAACTTATGTCTTTGTATCTTATGAGCAGGATACTGCCTGTTCATGAACTGCTAACACTTAATGAATTGCTAACGAAACTAACTGGATCATTAAGCTCAACTTACTGAAATTTTGGAAGGTCTTGGCTTTTAACTTTTTTTTTTTTTTTTGGATTTCCCAAAATGTATCTATATTTATTTAAACCATCTGGATTAAGAGCTAAAAGAATACATTTTTAGTGTTACTTTTTTCCCTTTTTTATTGAGCTCTACATTTTTCTCTGCTCCACTCCCTGCCTCTCCTCTCCCTCCTTCAACTCTCCCCCAAGGTTCCCATGGTCCCAATTTACTCAGGAAATCTTGTACTTTTCTACTTTCTACTTCCCATGTAGATTAGATCCATGCATGTCTCTCTTAGGGTCCTCATAGTTGTCTAACTTCTCTGGGATTGTGGTTTGTAGGCTGGTTTTCTTTGATTTATGTTTAAAAAAACACCTATGAGTGAGGACATGTGGTAATTGTCTTTCTGGATCTGGGTTACCTCACTTAAAATAATGTTTTTTAGATCCATCCATTTTCCTGCAAAATTCAAGATGTCATTTTTTTTCTGCTTTTTTGTGTAAATGTACCACATTTTCCTCATCCATTCTTTGGTCGAGGAGCATTTAGGTTGTTTCCAGGTTCTGGCTATGACAAACAAAGCTGCTATGAACATAGTTGAGCACATGTTCTTGTGGAATGATTGAGCATCCTTTGGATATATACCCAAAAGTGGTATTACTGGGTCTTGAGGAAGGTTGTTTCCTAATTTTCTGAGAAATTCCCACACTGACATCCAAAGGGGTTGTACCAGCTTGCATTCCCACCAACAATGCAGAAGTGTTCCCTTTACCCCACAATCTCTCCACCATAAGTTGTCATCAGTGTTTTTGATCTTGGCCATTTTTACAGGTGTAAGATGAAATCTCAGAGTTGTTTTGATTTGCATTTCTCTGATGACTAAGGATGTTGAACATTTCCTTAAGTGTCTTTCAGTCATTTTAGATTCCTCTGTTGAGAGTTCTCTGTTTAGGTCTGTACTCCATTTTTTTATTGGATTATGTGTTCTTTTGGTGACCAATTTCTTGTGTTATTTGTATATTTTGTAGATCAGACCTCTGTCTGATGTGGGGTTAGTGAAGACCTTTTCCCATTGTGTGGGTTGTCATTTTGTCTTGTTGACCATGTCCTCTGCTTTACAGAAGCTTTTTAGTTTCAGGAGGTCCCATTTATTAATTGTTTCTCTCAGTGTCTGTGCTGCTGGGGTTCTATTTAGGAAGTGGTTCCTTGTGCCAAATGCATTCAAGTGTATTTTTCACTTTCTCTTCTATAAGGTGCAGTGTGGCTGGCTTTATGTTGAGGTCTTTGATCCATTTGGACTTGAGTTTTGTGCATGGTGATAGATACGGGTTTATTTTCATTCTTCTACATGTTGATATCCAGTTATGCCAGCACCTCTTGTTAGGCTTTTAACTTTTTTTAGAGGGTATTTGTTTATTTATTTATTTAAAGGGTATCTCTGCTGTGTCACATGCGGAGAGATCATCTGACAAGTCCACGTCAGTTCTCCCCTTCCACCTTGTGGACTCCAGGAATCCGACTAGAGTTGTCAAGTTTTACAGCAATTGCCTTTGCCCACTGAGCTATCTCAGCTTCTGAAACCTTAGTTTTTTAACAGCAAGTTCATCGACTGTAATATATGCACCACGCTGGTATGGGATCTTGCTAGCAGGGGAAAGATTACATGTATGGTAGCAAGGAGTACATATGTATATGGGACTCCTCTGAGCTTTCTGTTCAGTTTTTCTGTGAAGTTAAAATTGTTTTCAAAGAAACACCTGTTACTTTGTACACTAACCCGAAAGCTAATCTAAGAAGTAACATTTGTTTAAAATTTTTGGCATTCATTTCTGTGTGAACATATATGTGAAGAACATGCATACCGCAGCATGCACGTGGAGGTCATGGGCCAACTTGGAGTTGGTTGTCTCCTTCCACTGTTTGTGTCCCAGGGATCAAACTCAGATCATCAGGATTGGAGGCAAGCACCTTTGCCTGCTGAGCCAACCCACTGTCCTGTACTATTTACTTAAGTGGGAGAAAATTTTACTTAAATCTTCTGCACCTTCCAATCTTATTAAAACGGATACGTGTTTCTTCTGCGTCTGGGGAGATAGAAAATACACTGAGATTTACCAGTTCTCTGCTCTATGAAAAAGGAGGAAGACACAGAGAGTCCCTGTGGGCTCCTTCCAACCTCATGCTTCCAAGTCAGGAACTGCTGGCTGAGTGACAGACTTCTGACACGAACTGAATTTGTTCTGCAGTGAGAATCCACAGCAAAAGAACTGTGACTCTTACTGACTGGTGTCTTCCTAGGGCTGCTCTCCTGGTTTCCTAGCCACTCTAACCGAAAGCTTAATGATAAATGTGATTTGGTGATACTGTCTTGTGTAACTCAATGCTTATTGACTTGCAAGGGACCGGCGTTCTCCAGGTGTTCGCAACACAGCCATTAATCTTTTACGCCTTTTCCGTTCATATGTGAGGCAGCTCAGACCCAGCTTCCCATCAGAAGCACGAGAGGATGAAGGCTCCCAGCAGGTTTGGGATCGCTGCAGAAACAGCCTCAGGACCTCCTTTCGTACACACTAGACATCACACACTCTCAGACAGGGGTGAGAAACCAAGATGTGTATCTAGCCAGGAAGCATGTTTCCATGGCGATCTCATTCTCCTGGGCCTGCCTTTCTTCTCGCAGCCAGGGTGTTCTGTCCGTTCAGTCTCTGCAGGTTTTGCCCCGTCTGCAGGGCAGCTGGGGCCTCAGCTGCTTCATGAGCTGCTAAAAAGCCTTGAAAATTAAGCCAAAAGCCAGACAATAATGCTTACAGTAATTATCTTGTGATTATTTGCCATGATTTTTTTTTTTAAATTCAAAGACAAAAAGCTTCGGGACCATCAAAGCCCTTACCTCCTTGGTAGTAAGCAGCAAAACACTAGAAATCACTTTAACGTTCAACAAGAGGGGAGTTTTGAAGTAAATCATGACGCACTTGTGATGAGACACTCTAAAGCTGTTAAAGCACTTTCTGGAAGGCGATTTTACAATGAGGGAAAAGCACACGGGAAAACACAGTCTCCAGAGCGTATGTACAGATTAACTCTGATCTGGGGCTGAAGATGTGAGTTATATGCTCCACGGGGCTGACCTCACACCATTCCTCCGAAGTCCAAAGCAGAGAGGATTTCCATGAGGCCTCTCTACCACCCTCCCAGGGGTCAAATAGGCTCGCACATGTTCATACTGTTTGAAGAAGAGCACTCACCACACAAAGTCATCCAGATGGACTAGCAGCGTCACAGAGAACAGATGGCTAACGAGAGAACAGGTCCACGTGCCACGGACCCGCCGGCTGATCTCTGTGGGTGTTTCTAGAGCACGTCAGGGAGGGAACGGCTAGCTCTGTTCTGTGACGCTAAAAATTCAAACATGCGCAGAAGGCTTGGTGGTCACTGGATGCGTCCTCACTCCCTCCTGCCCAGCAGACGATGCTCCCCTGGCGTGACACCTGGGCAGCGGCTTTGCACTGGCCATTAACTTAGGCTTCTCCTATGATCTTTCGTAACTTAAATTAACCTGCTTTTATTAATCTACTTTCTGCCACATGGCTTGGCTACCTCTACTCTGTGCTGTTAGGTCCAAACTCTTCAGTGTCCCCTGGCATCTCCTGCACGCCTGGATTCCTCCTCCTCTTCCTTTTTCTCCCTGGAAATCCCGCCTATCCTTTCCTGCCTAGCTATTGGCCATTCAGCTTTTTATCACACCAATCACATCAATACATCTTCACGCAATGTACAAATGTCCCACAACAATGGACCAGTTGGAAAATGTTTGAGTACATGTAAGAATTATCAGACCCCAGGAGGATTAGAATCTACTAACAACATATGCTTTTCTATTTGAAGTTTTAAATTCACAATAAAAGTTGTATATAATAAATGTTGCAAGGGTTGGTGAGGCAGTTCGTCAAGTAAAGGTGTTTGCTTCCATGGCAACATGAGTTCAGTTCCTGGGACCACATGGTAGAAGAAGAGAACTAACTTCCCCAAGTTGTTCTGTGACGCCCCCACATGTGCACAATGACACTTATCTGTATACACAATCACATGTGTATCGTGTTCATGTCCATGTGCGTGTACACACACACACACATTAAATAAATTTTGTTCGTGCCTATCAAAGAACATATTTTATTAATTTTTTTGTAAATTAATACCAAGTATTTTGATCACTTTAGCCCTACTCCTGTGATTTTTTTTTTAAATTATTTTAAATGCTGAACTATACCATGGAAAAAATCAATACTCCACTCCATCAGTTTACTTACAAAAGGTAACTGCTATAAATCATTATCAACAATTTGAAAGCCATGCTTCCAGCTACTTTCTGGAGCGTATATAAATAACTCTTACATAAAATTCTGCATCTCTTGTTTAATAGTGTAAGGAGCCATTTTTTTTTATCCCCACATGCACAAATTGCCTTCTTTGTCTTAACACTGAGTAGTAGTATTTATGCAAGGCCTTTGTGGTCGCATTCTCTCTTGAAGGACCATGTAAATAAAGATGAACACAATGGGGCAATCCAGGCATTTTATAAATGGTGTAGGAAAATGTGAATAGCCATTTCAAACTTGCACAATTAGAACCATTCTTCAGAACATACACAGGAACAAAATCCAAGTGGGTCAAGATGAAAGCATACAATGTTAGGACATGCAAAAGAAAAGATGAACAAATGTATCTAGCATGTGAGTATGGGCACATATCCGTCCACCATGACACAATCCCAAAGCCACTAAGCAGCATGGGTGAGTTGGAACACATAAATGTGTTACCATCGGGAGGATGAAAAGGAAAAAGAAAAGAAGGAAAAAGAACCCAGAGGTTAAAAACACACCTTCAAGCTGGGCGGTGGTGGTGCATGCCTTTAATCCCAGCACTCGGGAGACAGAGACAGGCAGATCTCTGTGAGTTCGAGGCCAGCCTGGTCTATAAGAGCTAGTTCCAGGACAGGCCCCAAAGCTACAGAGAAATCCTGTCTCAAAACAAACACACACACACACACACACACACACACACCCTCAAGATAAATCAACCAGAGAGCTGGTCAAGAAAGCCTGCCTTAGATTTATACTGGCACTTACTTACTTTGTTGAACAATCATAGGCAAATGCAGATTTCTTTACATTACTGCAAATGACATACTGCCTTATCATGCTAGCATATGTACATATATACAGCATTCATTTCCCAGTTCATCTCTGAACTACTGACATCAGGAATGGCAGGTCGTCGCTTTCCAGCTGTGCCCAACTTAGGATAAAATTAGATTAGAAAAGATTTCTCCATTTTAGTACATTTTAAATTTTATTTACTTGCTTGTGCATGGGCTGAAGTAAAAGGACAACTTGCAAGAGTTAATTCTCTCTTCTATTGTGTGGAATCACTGATGCTTTCCTATCATTTTCAAACATCACTTGTTTGGCTGGCTCTGTGGCTGCACCACAGCCCATCACCTTCTCCCTGTGTCTCCGGCTCCTTTTGCCTGTCACACAACATACATAGGATGGTTGCCCAGCCCACTTACCTCACATCCCTTGTTTAATCTCATCTGTCAAACTTTTCAGTACAAGATAACGCTTACAGGATTTAGAGATTAGTGATTTGGGGGCCATCCTCCTGTCGCCTACAGGGAAGAGTGAGAGTCACTGCTGGGTGCATGTGAAAACCAGTCCTGTGACCTCTGCTTAATACTGAAGTCACGTGTTGAAAGAAGAAAGGTTTAGATGCTCCAGTCAATAGGTACTTTGTGAGCCACGATGGTCGTGTAAGTAGGGTTATTGGGAAAATATTGATCGAATGCCAGGCGATTTATAGCAGGAAAGAGCTGTGTGACACAAATCCAGGTGGCTCTTGATTATCAAACCACAAAATGCTTTTTCAGAGACCAAAATAGCCACTGACTGAGATGCCTCCTAAGCTTGATCGAACATTGATGACAATGTTGAAAACACTGATTAAGGGTGAACTGCAGCTCCTGCACATATCCTTGTGGCTTGTCTGTGGACAAAGAAGTCATTAGAACAACACTCCCTGTTGCTTTGGGGGAACGCATACCCTTGACTTTGAAATACGGAATGACACCCCATAGATAAGTATAATTATTATATGTTAATTAATAATAAAAATATAAGGGTTACATCTAGGGTTCAGGGTTTAGGGATTAGGGCCCAATGTTTTGGGGAGCCACCCTCCTGTCCCCTAGAGCATTTCTGTAGTATGTCCAAGCACCCTACATTCAATGCCCAGCCCAACAAAAAAAAATAATAAAACATTTTATTTATAGTAATTTTTAAATTAAAGAGTTCTACAAAATAGAAATAAAGGATGAAGTTGAAGTAACTGCTTTTTCATGATGTCATTTTTATCTTAATTTATAAACCTTAATTTCTTGAATAATATAGACCAGGGTTCTGGACCCATTAGAGACAATTTATCTCTATGATGAGCACTCAGGACAGAATACCAGGATGTCTTTAGTAGATGAAATATGGGGCAGAGACTTTGATCTCTGGGCATTTAATTACCAAAGACGAGTGTTTGCCTTGACCAGTGGAATAAGAGCAAGAAAAAAAAAACAGTATCTTGTACTGCAGATTTTAAAATTCACATTATATTCAAGTAGTACAACCAGATGTGGACTAGTACTTCTCTGCGTGTGCCCATGGGTGTGGGTGTGCGCGTAAGTATGCACTCTCTGTGTGTGCCCATGGGTGTGGGTGTGCGCGTAAGTATGCACACGGAAGTCAGAGCACAACCCTGGGTGCCATTCTGCAGGTAGTGGGTGTGTGCGTAAGTATACACACTCTGTGTGTGCCCATGCGCGTGGGTGTGTGCGTAAGTATACACACTCTGTGTGTGCCCATGCGCGTGGGTGTGTGCGTAAGTATGCACACGGAAGTCAGAGCACAACCCTGGGTGTCATTCTGCAGGTAGTGGGTGTGCGCGTAAGTATGCACACGGAAGTCAGAGCACAACCCTGGGTGTCATTCTGCAGGTGGCATCCTTCGTGTTTGTGTGAGCCACAACCTCTCTTTGGCACGAAGCTTGCCAAGTAAGGTAGGCTGGCTGGCTAGCCAGACCCAGAGATCTGCCTCCCTCAGCCTCCCCAGCACTAGAGGTATAAGCACTTGCTATTCCTCATGGTTTTTTGGTTGTTTTGTTTTTGCTTACTTGTTTTTGTTTTATTTTAACATGGATTCTGGGCCTGTGGCTTAGAGTCTCAGGCTTGCAAGGCAGGCACTTGACTGAGTTATCTCCTTCCAGGCCCGGGAACAATGCCTTCTAGAGTCGTTGTCAAGCAGACAGTGAGAACAATGTGTATTCAAAGCCATCTCTTGAGCAGCAATGTGAAGTCTTTGTACAGCTGCCCGTGAAGTGTCTGGCATGGTGGGAAAGGCTGGAGTCATTGGAAAACGACTTCATTTTCTATCGGCTTTCCACTCACACTGCCACTCCCCATGACCTGAATTATAGGCTGGGGTTTTCCCATCTATTAACAAGATAGAGGAAGAAAGCAAACGTAAGAGGAGAGAAGAGATGGTGTAGAATCTGACGTGCATGGCTCAAGTGGGTCAGACACCATTAGAGACAGTCACAGTAGGGAAAGACATCAGGAGAAGGCAGTGCTTCAGCAGGTTAGACATTTCTGTTAGTGCCAGCTTTATCATTATGATCTCAAATGCTGTGTTTATCACTTGTAATATGACATATGTAGTTAGAAGTGTTTTCTAAACGTTTTATTGATTCTTTATGGACTTCACCTTATCCATTCTGACCTTATTCGTCTCCCCACCTGCTCCTACCCTGTTCTTGCAAGCTCCCCTCCCAATTAAATAAAATTTAAAAGAAAAACAAAAAAAGCAAAAATAATAAAACAAACAAAAACTCAACCAAATAACAACAACAACAAATCTCAGCGTGGAAGCTGAAGTGTGGCCCAGTGAGTCACACAGTTTATACTTTAGTCCTTACGTCCTTACTTGTAAGCGTTCGTTACCATGAGTCACTGGTCTGGTTCGAGGACTCTGGCTTCTGGTACACCATTGACATTGGGCCCTCACTGGGACTCCTCTTGGATAAACTGTTGTTGCCTTGTGTTGTGGAGATCCTGCAGCTTCAGATCTGCAGGTCCAGCCCCTTCACACATTCCAACAGTTCATAGATGATATGGATGTTGGAGTGGGCTAACTGGTAACCCTGGTTCTGGGTCTGGATGGTAGCTGACTTAGTCAACCTGCCAGCTTTTGCTCATCGTCACCACCAGGGGGAGTTCTCCAGCACTGCCCCAGCTAGCTCACCCAGTGCAGCAGGCAGCAAAAAGACCAGTTCTCCTGCTCTCATGCCTTTGGGGCTGGCTCATTTGTACCCACACCACCAGGGTCTGCTCTACTGTTTTGCCCAGGTGAGGTACAGGGCCTGCTCTCCCGAGTGCTGCAGTTGGTGAAGGACACAGCCAGTTCTCCCTTGTGCTAAAACCATGAGGAGAGGGGTCAACCCTGTGCAGCCCTATCCTCCCTGTCTTTGGTGGTAATAGGAGCCACAGACATCAGCACACACCCAGACATGACCCTTGTCAGCAGCCCAGGCCCAGAGGACACCATGGCTCCTGTTGACAGCGCAGGATGCTCAGATCTGTATGGTTCTGGCAGCAGCATGGCCCTCGGACAGTACCACCACCCTAGGTGGCAGCCAAGACCCCATTAAAAATCAAATGAGAACAGCAAGATCGCTCAGCAGGTAAAGGCATTTGCCATGCAAACCTGACCAACCGAGTTTGGTCCCCAGAATCCACATAGAGGCGGACAGAGAGAACTGGCTGATTCCACACAGTTTTCCTCCGACTTCTACACACATGTCATGGCATGCACACACACATATGCAATAATAACAATGGTTTTGTGTGTGTGTGTGTGTGTGTGTGTGTGTGAGAGAGAGAGAGAGAGAGAGAGAGAGAGAGAGAGAGAGAGAGAGCATGTACACACATGCACGCGCACCTGTCAAACACACTCAAGAGTGCCCTGACTTCTGTGCAGAGGTCAGAGGACAACTTTTGGGAGTCTGTTCTTTCTTTCCACCATGCAGGTCTCAGAAAGCCAACTCGGGTCACCAGGTTTGGGAGCAAGCACCTTTGCCTGCTGAGCCATTGCGCCAGTCCAAATTTTAAAAATTAAAAAAGAATTCAAAGTTTTAAATGAGACCTCCTCTTACAGACAGCAGCTTTTCATTTTAAAAAAGAGGAAACTTTTAATCCCAGCACTCGGGAGGCAGAGGCAGGTGGATCTCTGTGAGTTCGAGACCAGCCTGGTCTACAGAGCTAGTTCCAGGACAGGCTCCAAACCCTGTCTCAAAAAAAAAAAAAGAGGAAACTTTCAGTTCAAAGTTTTCCAGGATTAAAAATTTGATTGATTTATAAGAAGTCATTATATGAATATATATCTAAAAACTTCAGGTCTAAAGAGATGGCTCAGTGGGTAAGAGCTCAAGCTATTCTTCCAGAAGACCCAGATTGGATTCCCAGCATCACACGGTGGCTCACAGCCATCGGTAACTCTGGTTCCAGGGGATCTGAGGCCCTCTTCTGACCTCTGAGAACAATGGGCACTCGTAGGATACACAGACTTACATGCAGGCAAAATTCCCATACACATAAAATAAAATGTTTTTAATTAGCTGGAAGCAGAGGCAGGAGGATATCTATGAGTTTGAAGCCAGCCTGGTCTTCAAAGTGAGCTCCAGAACAACCAGAGCTACATTGTACATCTCTGTCTCAAAAATAAAATAAAATAAAAATAAATAAATACAGTTTAAAAAAACCTCAGTAGTTTTCGTCACTATAAAGAAATCTTAATAGCTAATCCACAGAGCTGAGGACAAATGGGTCAACAGTTTATTGAAATCCACTTTTCAATGTTTCATTTTTCTGTCTCCTTTGGGAAGTCATCTTTCTGAGCTATTTGTACAAAATCAGTAAGCCGGTAACTCCATTGTCCTGAGGTAGGGAAATTTGCATTCTGATTTTACCTGAAACCTACTCACTATTCATGTTTGCAGATTGTCACAAATTGCAGCATTTACTGATTTTTATTTTTGCACCGAAATCCACTAGAGACAGCACAGATACAGGTGAAGACAGCTGACTGAAGCTGAAGGCTCGCACCCACTAGACACTGACGGCTCGGACACTTAAGGCCTTTCCACCAGGGTTGGTGACCTGAGTGTGATCCCTGGGACCCACATAGTGGACAGAGAGAACCAGTTCCCATTGGGCTGTACCCTGACCATGTCTACATGTACACTGTGCAGAGAGACACACAAAGGCACACAGATGCACATGCATGCATGCACACATGTGGACACACACACAGACACATACACACAGACACATAGACACAAATACACACACACACACACGGATGAACACACACGTGAACACACACGCACGCACGCACACACATGGACACACACAGAGACACATACACATGAACACACACACAGACACATGGACACAGATATAGATACAAATACACAGACACACACACACGGATGGACACACACGTGAACACACGCATGCACACAATGTGCTGGTTATTCTTTATCACCTTGACTCAAACTAGTGTTATCTGGGAAAGGGAACTTCTCTGAGAAATTGCCTCCTTCAGACTGGTGTTTGGGCATGGCTGTGAGGGCATTTTTTTATTGTTAACTGATGCAGGAGGGTCCAGCCCACTATGGGCAGTACCCTCTCTGGGCGGGTGGGCCTGGGATATATAAGGAAATTATCTGAGCAAATCAGGAAATCAATCCAGTAAGCAGCATTCCTCATGGCTTCTGCTTCCGTTCCTGCTTCCAGGTTCCTGCCCTGAGCTCCCGCCTTCGCTTCACCTGATGATAGACTATAAAGAATTCTTTTGGATGCAGCAGGATTTATTATTATATTTGGAAATACTTAGTCACACGTATTAAATGATGAAGACATTGAAAGAGAAGAATTTAGGAAGGGACATAGAGAAGACAAGGAAGGGGGAAGTGATGTAATGTATTTTAATCAAAATGTCTGAAAATAAGTTTAAAATAAAAAGGCAGAGAGGAAGCTTAGCAGCTAATAGCACTGGATATTGTTAGAGAGGAAAAAAGTTCCATTTCCAGAAATAACCTGTTAGGTGCCTGTCTCCTAGAACTCAGCCTCTGCAAGTACTGCACATGGAAGCATGCAGGCAAATACCCGTATATGTAAAAATAAAATTTTTAAAAAAAAAATTGGAATTCCCTTCAGTGATGCCACAGCCCTGACACAGACGGCAGTCAAGGCTAGTTAAAATAAACTTTTGATCCTGCAAGGAAGCAGCCGTGGTCTTCCTCTAAGCCATCCTATTCTGAGGCGAAAGAACCCTTATTCTGGGATTAGAATAGTTCAGAAGAGCTCCTCACTTAAGAAAATCTGGCACAGTGATTATGGGTAACTTTTCCTTGATTTCTCATTTTGTTATATTTTTATTCTCTGCCCCGCGTATGTGTGAAAATTGTGACACTGATTCATATTTTAAATGAAGCTTTTCAATCATGATATATGATCTAAAAGATTTGCTGTGTTAATCTCCATCTGCGTAAGTGACTAGATTTGCTGCATACTTACCCTGCTTAACTGTCGAAAGTATGACCTGTGGCTTGATCCTAATAGAAAATTAGGAATGTCAGCATACGTGGAATGGAAAACATTTAGACTGTAAAATTTAAATGAAATAAATTCCTTCCCTCTCAAACTGCTTTTTTTGCTCACGGTATTGATCAGAACAATAGAGAGCAAACCAGGACACATACATACAATAAATTCATATAATAAAACTTAAAACTTTGTCGTTTTTATTTTATATAAGTGAAAAATACTTTCCTGTTACTTTCTTCTTTTTTTAATTTTATTTAATGTGTGTGAATTCTTTGCCTGCATGTCTCTATGTATGCACAGACGTGGTACCTGAGGAGGTCAGACAAAGATATTGGATTCCATGGAACTTGAGTTACAAACAGTTATGAGCCTTCAGGTGGGCACTTGGAACTCAAGCCCGGTCCCCTGAAAGAACAACAAATGATATTAACTCTTGAGAAACCTATTCAGTCTCTGTGATTAACTCCTCTTGTTCAGCATAATTTTGAGGTTCATACCTAGGTTGGAATTCTTTTCACTGCTGGACACATTCAAGAAATAGAATGTGCTGGTGAACACATGCTAAGTAACCAATCAGCTCAAGGGTTGATGGGTATTCAGGCTGGTAGTCATGCATAAATAGTCCTGTTCACGTCTGCTAGAGCACGTGAAAACACAAGTATTTCTTCATGCTTCAAATCTAGACCTGGAGCCATCTCACTGTCTGAAGAACACAGCTCTCAGGAACACAGGTGCAGGTAGTAGAGCTTTATAATAAAAAGAGGGAATTCAAGACACTGAAGCCAGTTGTGCAGCAATGGAGGGAAGCAAGGAGGGAAGACACCACCACTGGGGATGGGTGCACAACTGAAGAACTGCCAATGATCTAGTTCTCAATCCAGATGTTAGATATACAATTATTTGTTTGGATATTAATTCTAGGCAGGTGGGTTTAAACTTCTGTATCTATCTGACTACATTGTACACATACTAGTGTGCAATACTCTTTGAAACTCCAATCCACTTCTGTGAATTTTGTCAATAACCCAGACAAATTATATAAAGCATCATCTAAAGCAAACGGTGTATGTAGCAGATTTTACATGGGGCATGCACACCAATAAAGTCCTTCTGGGACAAGTACAATATTCAGAATGTAAAAAAATGCAGGACAGATATTATGAGATGTAATTAGCAAAATTTTATCATAACTCTTTATAAGACTTCCAGTTACTTGATAAATATCAGTGAGTTAGACATGGTGATAAATACCTTTAAACCCAGCACTCGGGAGACAGAGGCAGGAGGATCTTGGTGAATTTGAGGACAGCATGATCTACATACTGAGTTCTGGGACAGCAAGACTAAACAGAGAAACTCTGTCTCAAATATTATAATAATAATAATAATAATAATAATAATAATAATGTGGTTCCAGTGAGGCAATTGATAATTGATCAGTGTTCAGTACTTTCACATTAGCAAGGATAACCGGTACTCTGGCAGCACAAACTGAACCGCAGTGACGGAGCAGGAACAGGGACTCCAGCCTCAGACACGCTTGTTTAAGTCCCAGCTCTATTCCTCTGCAGCTGTGTTGTCTGGTAAACATTCACTTCATTTAAATATTTCTCAGTTTCCTAATCTGCAAAACAGGAATAATTATAGTACTTACTCCATAGAGTTATGACGAGGAGTAAATAAGGCCATGTGTGGAGAGCCCTCCGTGGGAGCCCCGAACCCTCAGCCAACACCGTCATTTGCTACAGCCAGGAAGCTTGTTGCTCCCGCCTGTTCCATACAATGCCTCGTTCTTTTTCCCTAATAACCACACCCGCCTGCTTTTGGAGCAATGAGTTGACTGCAGAGGATACTGTGCCCATCACAGAGCCTTCCCAGTCAAGCCAGATCAATTGTAGGCGCAAACCAACAACTACAATCCAGATATTTCTAGGAAGGTTCTCTTTTCTATTTCCTTTTTAATTTTATGTGTACAGATATTGTGTATGCTGTATGTCTGTGTACCACATGTGTGCCTAGTGCCCGAGGAGGCCAGAAGAGGACATTGGATTTCCCGGAACTGGCGTCATAGACAGTTATGAGCCATCATGCGGGTACTTGGGGGTCCTGGTCCTCCAGAAGAGCAACCAGTGCTCTACACCACTGAACAATACAGGACAGACACAGCTGCCAATCATCGTGGCTCCAGACTCATAATAATCACCAGCCTGGAAGAGGGCAATTACAACTCAAAGAACGGCAAAGCTGACAACTCCAGCCATCACACAGCCTCCTCCGAGCCTGCTCTTATGGCCTACCCATTTGGCTTTATACTCACCGCAGTGTTCTAGTCAGCTGTTCCAGTGATGTGTAGCAGCTGGCCTAGGCTTGATAAATAACTGTTGTCTAGGGACTCGGCATTTTGAATACAATGGCAAAGGATCTTTAAGAGAAAGGTATCAACCTTCCCTGAAAGCTTCTTGAGAAATGATAGCCTGGTTTTTTTCTCTCTTTTTGATACTAATAACTCTAGGGCTTGGGGTCCCTCTATTCTTCAATCCTGTAAGAACAGACCCTTATTTAAGATCCTAAATTTCAATATCTTAAAATCTAAAACTAGCATTGCTTCATTTTTCTTTATCGGAAGCAATTTGTTCAAAAATTTTACTGTGAGTGTTATATTTTCAAAGAAAAATCATGCTCACTAAACAAGGCACTGAGAGAATTCAAAGGGTGGCATTCTTTTGGCAAAAACCATTATGTTTCTGAGTCTACTGCTCAACGAGGTAATTCACATATTAAGACAGAACATTGCAGTTCCTCAATGATGACTTCACACTACCACAGTTTGCAGAGAGTAAAAGTAATTTAGAATGCCAGCACATTAATTTCCAATGACAGACACATCTATCACACCAACCAAAAGGCGTGCTTGCGCAAGGCATAAATGATCAGAATGCTACTATCAAACAGTGCACTGACGCATCTAAAAGAAGAAGTATTCCTGGATATGTGGCTCAAATATTTAACAGAGTCCCAGCTGGAGTTCAGCTTTGACCGATCCTGGGAAAGTCAAATATATTAGGAAACAGAAACCTCCTTGATGCAGACTGAAGGTGCACTGTAGTAGTTTTTTCTTCCCTTCTAATATTTATCGTGTGTGTGTGTGTGTGTGTGTGTGTGTGTGTGTGTATGCACGTGCACATGTATGTGCCACATTTATGGAAGTCACAAGAAAGCACTGGATTCCCCGGAGCAGGAACTACAGTGATTGTAAGCCACCCATTGTGGGCACTGAGAAATGAACTCGCGTCCTTCAGAAGAACAAGAAGCACTCTTGATCACTGAACCAGCTCCCCAGTCCCTATCACTAGGATTGATCTATGTTTCTCGTGTTGTCGCGCCTCTGAAGACATGACTGTATCACAATAGTGGAACATATTATCTATACATACATATATACACATGCGCATCTATAATAGGTATAGAGCAAATACAGAGGAGAAAATATCACTATTCAATCTTAATGAAGATTGTCTTCTGAAAAGTATTGAAGGTGGGGAAAATTGCTAATAATACTAAAAGATCATAGTTATGCACCTGTATTCATATTGTTAAGTGTGTCCTATAGATAGCACTGACTGTGGAAACAAATGATAAATCCTAGGCCTGTTTCTGATTTTTAAAAAAGCATTAAACCAGCTGAAAATGTCTGATTACAGATTGGCTTCCAGCTGTGCCTCTGTACCCTCAACACTGTGAACCATGGTCATCTGCCCTGCTCTTGAAGTCTATCATCTTTTCCTCTTCTTAACACAGCCAGGAGTTCATTGGATGTGTATGCCTTGAAGAGAAGGTGACAAAGTCAATGGCTCAGGGCACAAGTGATGGGGATAGAACACATGAATTGACATCCCACCACTGTCAGTGGTCTCCTTAATTCTTAGTGGTCTTAGTTACTTGTTCTGTCACATGTATATTAAAAACAGAAAGACACACATGTATTTATATATGCATGTGTGTGTTTGTTAGGAAATAATAGATGATAGATAGATAGATAGATAGATAGATAGATAGATAGATAGATCACATATATGCATTATTGTGTCAAGACATACAGAACATCAGTAAGTCCAGCCTGGCATTGCTAAGTGTTTCTGTAAATGTTGACAACTGTTTTTAAAATTGCAATCCATTTAATAGTCTCACCTCCTTGAAGCTGCACCCTAATAATCTTAATGATGATGCTGACATTGCTAATGACCTATTAAATACCTATAGTGTACTACAGTATACTGACAACAACCCCTTAGATAAAATACCTCATTTAATTATTGCAGTAAAGTATTTTCTATATATGTTTTAACTCTTAAGCTACAAAGAACCTTAAAAATCAAGAAATTTGCCAGGGCTGCAGTAGAATGATTATCGAACTTGCATAATGGCATGGTTCATTCCCCAAACCTGCAACAATTGGAAAGAGAGAGAGACAGAGAGATTTGTCTAAGATTAAACAAATGGTAGTTGGTGGAATCAAGATTTAAAACAAATTCTTTCCAACTATAAAGCTAGTGTTTTATCACTTGATTGGAGCTTGGAATTTCTTCAACTTCTGGCTCAAATATTTTCCTTTTTATTGTATCTACTTGGCAGGGTATGTACGTATTCATGCAGTGTGGTGCACACGTGGGGGTCAGAGAACCATGTGGGACCTGAGAATGAAACTCACCTCCGCCACCTCAATATTTTCTTATCTTAAATTGATTTTACAATGTATCCAATGAATAATTAATCCTATCCAGAATGGCTTTTTCAGTCTTGTTTTGTTTTTTAAGTGCGACCTCATTTCCCTGATCTCCAAGGAAAGGGAGGAAGGACTGCCTTACTGCAACCTCCTTCACCATCTTAGAGATTACAGAAAACAAGCGAGAATAGGCATTCATCAAAGCTGTGCGCTCATAAACAAATATGTTTCAATGAAAGGGGTTTGCCTTCCTGAAAAAGACTAGGGCGAGGATTGCTTTGCGCCCTGGGGTTGTAAGCAAGCCAAGAATCTTAGATTAAACAGGGAACAGTGTGGCAAAGCCCTCATCAATCAAGCAAGGAATTCCACGACGCTGAGAACCAGAAGAAAATCGCTCCTCAAATTGAAGACCCAGACTCACAACTTCCCTCTGCACCTGTGGACCTGGAGGCCCCCACGTGTGTCTTATGCTTACTTGTCACAGGTTTGTCCTCTTCATCTCCTGCCCCTGCCTCGGGCTCAGCCTTCCCAGAGATGCATCTGCTAGACGTCCCATATGTGGAACAAGATTCTGGAAAATGACCCAGTGTGCAAGGGTCACAGAAGAGTATTTGGGGAGCTGACTCAGCCTGATCCCTGACCAGACTGCACAGCCCAGGATGGCAGGCCACTTCTCAGTCTCAAAAACAGTATTAGGGCTGCCAATAAAATAAACTAAATGTAATTAAGATTTGACCAGCCTAGCCTTTAGAAGCATTTCCCAGCACTGTCTTCATTTGGCCTTCCCCAAAACACTTGGAAACAGACATTGTTGTTCCTATTTTACAAATGAGGTGACAGAAAACTCGTGGTGACAGCCAGCCATGGTCTGGGGCCAACTGAAAGACTCTGAAATGTCTCCTTTTGCTACCCTGTGCTCAGATGCATCAAATGGAACACACACGGAAAGGTTCGGTTGTATTCCAGGCCATGTAGTGGGAGCTCATAGCAGGCAGAGACAGAGAGTCCTGAGATTACAGTCCCCTAATCGGGACAGGCACACGCGAGCACATCAACCCCCTGTACTAGCTGTCACAATGGGACAGAGGAGAAGCATGTCTGCCCCAGGAAGAGGCAGTGACAGCGAAGTCTGAGCTTTAGAACTGGCAAGGGACTTGGCTGTAGGACAGTGTTCTGTCGTCCGTCCATGGCGTCCTACAAAGGCTTTGATTGCTCAGCATCCACCTTGAGCAATCTCCAATCTGACAGCCACGACCACCGGGTTCCCCTGCCCCTAAAGGCTTGTGACATTCACGTCTTTCCCATTTCACACCATCAGGCATGTATTTCTGAAATAAGCATCCTGTCCAGGTGGGTATGTCATAACAGAAGCATAAACAGAAAGCAGATAAAATGGCAGATAATATTTAGCATCTAGCTTGGCAGTTTGCTTTCTGGGCAAATAAGCTATTTATCTCAAGTGCCTCTTTGTGTCCTTCTTGCCCATTGGTAGGTTCCATTTGTGTGTGTGTGTGTGTGTGTGTGTGTGTGTGTGCGTGCGTGTGCGCGCGCACGCGCGCACCTATGTGGATAGAATCAAAGTGAGGGCTTTAAACTTAATCTTTACCATTGAACTGTATCCCCGGCCAGCCCTGGTGTTTTTGAGGCAAGGTCTAACATTGTATAGCCTAGGCTAGTCTCAATCTTGAGTTCCTTTTGCCTCAACCTTCTGAATGATGGGATTACAAATGTGCACCACAATGCTTGACTGCAGTCATCCTTAATGCCTTTAAAGACATGGGTTCTGGCTTGAGAGACAGGCAATAGGACACAATGGATGATGATCCAACAGACCTTCAGTTCTTACTGTTTCTGAACTCCGGTCTGTCACGGGAGTATAGGCAGAAAGCTCCAGATCCAAAGAACTCATATATGCAGAGAATCACCCAGAAGGATGCTTCCAAGACTTTGTTAGTGCTGACTCTCCTATAATAAATAGCCTCTGTGGCAAGAGCCAAGGAATCAATAGCCAGGAAGAAGACTGTCAGTTACTTGAGCATGGTAGTCATAGCTGTCACATGCAAAGAGCTCCCTCTCCTCCATCACAGAGCTTCTGAATGTAAACTTGAAGATCAGAACAATTACACAAGGGGCCAGACCAGAACCTCAGCTGTGGGCATATCTTAGCCAGGGTTACTATTGCTGTGATAAAACACCATGGCGAACGCAACCTGGGGAGAAACTGGTTTATTTGGCTTACACTTCCATATCACTCTTCATCATCAAAGGAAGCCAGAATAGAAAATCAAACAGGGCAGGAACCTGGAGGCAGGAGCTGACACAGAGCCCATGGAGGAGTGCTGCTTACTGGCTTGCTCCTCATAACTTGCTCAGCTCTTTGTTATAGAACCCAGCACCTCACAGCCCAGCGATGACACCACCCATAATAAGCTGGGCCTTACCCCATCAATCACTAATTAAGAAAATGAGCTATGGACTTGCCTACAGCCTGATCTTATGGAGGCATTTTCTCAGCTGAGGCTCCCTTCTCTCTGATGGCTCTAGCTTGTCTCAAATTGGCGTAAAACCAGCCAGCACAGGGCAAGGAGCACACAGTGAGCATCCCTCATGATCACACAGTGGTCTTGCATCACACAAAAGACAGACTCCAGCAGAATGATTAGTCCAGGAGCAGCCACTGTGTCATCAACAAATTCCACAAACGGTACTCTCGGGTTCACTGAGATTGCCTGGCTTTAGAGCCAAATGGTACCGGGAGATAAGAATGCCTGTTTCAACAGCGACACCCTGTGGCAGGATCGGCAGTAGCAACCCACCATTTGGAGCACTGAACCTTTAGTATCCCACTCTGGCAGTGGTAGCATGAAGGAAGCGCAGAGTATCTTTCAGGAGAATGGTCTGGGGAGTTGTCACAGAAAGGGAGACAGCAGAAAGAGGAAAAACGCGTTCTCACTATTGATGCTATGGGATCACAGAATGAGTTAAATTAAATATTGAGCATGTCTCCCAAACTATAGAATAAATAAATGCAGCTGCCTTTTGTGCCCTCCACAATTGTCTGTCATTTCATTCACTTGTTTCAACAAAGTCTCCATGCCCTGTATTTGTCTTCATTACTGGAGGAAGCTGACAATCAGAAACTCGGGAACGTGCTCACAGGAACACTGGCTAGGGACATTCTCTGCTCCAAGTAAACACGGAACAGTGGAGAGAGCTAAGCCAAGGTTGCGCTCCTAATATGTGGAAAATTCAGCTCCTAGCGATGCTGTCTACAGCCTAAATTTCACAAAATACCTACTCAAAGTTGGGCACAGTGGTGCACGCCTTTAATCCCAGGACTTGGGAGGAAGAGGCAGGCAGATCTCTGTGAGTTCAAGGACAGCCTAGGTTACGTAGCGAGTTCCAGGAGAAACCAGGGCTACATAGAGATCCTCTTTCAATAAATAATAATAATAAGTATTCTTTAAAAACTACTAAATGCTTATTCATTTTTTTCACCAATTTTTCAGCAGGTCTTTTTAAAAAAAAATAAGAGTCAAAGTATATCAATAAATAGTATTATTCTAACTATTAAATGCCTATCTAACTTCCTAGGCACAATGACAGACTTGACTTATTTATCTTTGCAAAGATCTTTGTAAAATGCAGCTGTTAAACCGACTGGATGTGGTCTATCTGTTGCCAGTCCAGATGATTTTGGAGGTAGAGTTGCCAGAGAGCCAGATACAGTGGGGCACACCTGTAATGCCAACACTTGGGGATAGGAGGCAGTAAGGTCAAGAGTTCAAGGCCAGCCTCTGATATGTAAGAGTTCAAGAGCCTCTTGGGATGCATGAAACCCTGTCTCAAAAAGATGTATACATAGTACTTTATGTACGATTATTTTAATATATTAAATATGTATCAATATTACAATATTGCTCAATGTAAAGAAGTCCGGATACCGAGGCCTTCTCGTACCACTCACACTTTGGTCCCTGGGTGCTTCAGAAGGGTGAGGGTGTATTGTATTGATCTGAGATGGCTTAGCCACGCACTAAAGTAGTTCATGGGAAACTGTGGCATGCTCTAAAATAATGCCTCCTCTCCTTTTGCCCATAAGAACATTGTAAACTTAGAAGGAAGCCAGTGCCCACAAGTCTTGTTGCCAATAAAATTTTAGCAAAATTAGACCTTGCTATGTAAAAGTTCCAGGGCAGCTGCTGGAATCAGGACTTGGAAACTGGAAGTAAAAGAAAACTGGGGAAAAAATGTATCATATAAAAATGAGGAAAGAAATGATTTCTCCAAAAATTAATGGAAAGAAAAGTTAAAACATTAACTGTTTAAACAGGGAAAGAAAAACGATAATATAACAAAAGGAAGAAAGGGGGTGCAAAAAGGTAGACACGGGTGTGTATCAGTTAGCTATTGCTACATAACAAAATACCCTAAAACTCAGTGGCCCAATCAATGGTCATTTATGAGTAGAGTTCTGCGGAGTTTGGCTGATCTAGGCTGGAGCTGGCTTTGCTTCTCTCTATGGATCTACAGGTCAGCAGAGAGAACTCTGCCCCACAGCGCTGCTGCTTCACCTGGAGCCAGAATTGAATTCTTATCTGTCAAAGGGGAAGCACAGAGACAATCCTCTGTGGAACTGATAACAAGTTTATTATTTACAGAAGGGAATTAACACTTAAAGAACTGAGAATTGGATCAGTTAGCCTAACACAGGTAAAACTTGGAGACGTTTTGTTACATGAAACAAGCCATTCACAAAAAGGAGACTGTATGATTCTATCTACATGAGACTAGGGGGTGTCAGATTCATTGAGACAAAGGGAAAAAATGGCTTCCAAGGGGAAGGTATGGGGAATTAATGTTTAAGGGATGTCCGGTTTCAGTTGGTTAAAATAAAAGCATTCTGGGAAGCCTGAGCGTGGTAGTCACGAGTGTGCTTGCTGCCAAATCGGACCACCTGGGTTCAAACCCCAGCAACCACCTAGTGGAAGGAGAGACCTGACTCCTGCGATTTGGCTTCTGACCTGCACAGGTGTATCATGGTTGTGCACACATATACACAACAAATAAATAGTAACAGAAAGTGTAATGAATTGACGAGATGGCTCAGTGGATATAAGCTCTTCCCGCCCTGAACCCACATGGTAGGAGAGAATTGATTCCTGCAAACTGTCCTCTGATCTCCATAAGCAAGGCCGTGACACCACGCACACATAACATAAACATAATTTTAATGATTAAAATGTTGAAGCTGTTGGAATTCTATAATAGGAATACAAAGGAAAAAATAGAAGGTTGAAGTGAACCTGACAAGAGCTGTAGAAAGGTCCTAACCTGGAACCTGGGTGCCTGAGGAATTGGAGCTCAGGACAACTGGCTTTTAGCTATAAAGGGAGTTTCCCATGATGGCCCAGAGCCAATCAACTGTGCCTCCCAGTGTGGGGGCAGTGGGAGTAGCCCAGCTGGGGATGCAGGGCATCCCAGTTGAGTACGGCGAGGTATCATTCATGTAAGTGGGTAAAAGGCTAAACAATAGTCTACGTTGCTATAGGAACACACATATTTATGTAAACAGATGGGAGTCTGGAGGCAATACTCAGTCACTATGGCTGTTTTTTTTAAGACATTAAACTAATAAAGGAGATGGCTATCTTGATCAGAATGTCTTTCTTAATAGTACCAAGAATGTGTTTGGGTATTTGTATGACTTGAAGTTAAATGAGAAAAGCATTGTGTGCTAACCTCCTTGCCTTCATTGTGTTAATAGAAATGTCTGTCTGCAGGAGAATGCCATTCTGCTTGCAATGGGCAATAGTTAATGCTGAGATGCCTAACTGATCAGAGGGCTGAGAATAAGTTACTCTTGAGCACTCGGCCCTAAATGGAACAACTGCAACACCCATTCAAGGCTTACAGAACATTAAGGAAGGGGTGGGGGGGGGATGTAAGAGCCAGGGCCTGAAGGTGGGCATGCGGTGCTGTAAAATGCTTATGTCTTCTGCACATGGTTGTTGTACTGTGACATCCCTGCACAGGGCGGAGCCCACTAACACCCCATGGTGAGTGGTTGGTGGAGTCAGGCGGCCCCACCCCTCTCTGAGGAGCAATGGGCAGGTTATGATTGCTAAGGTAGGAGTCAGTCACATATTCCTAAGTGGTGTGGACACTGGTAGGTTGCCCTTGCTCAAGTAAATAACTTCCCCCAGCTGCACTCAAGAAAGCAACCAAACTTAAATGCAATAAGACATGAAATTTTTAAAAATTAGGCATGGAAATAGGAAAGATTTGTTTGGGAAGAGGAGGGTTGACAAAAGGGACAGGGAGGAAAGATGGGATAATAGGGGAAGGTCAGGGGAGATGGCTCAAATGGATAAAATAGCTCACCATAAAAGCAAGGGGGGAAAAAAGGTAGACATGGCTGTTTGTGCCTATAACCCTAACATTGGCAAACAGACAGGTGGATCCTGGGAGCGGTGATGATGATGGTGGTGGTCGTGGTGGTGGTGATGGTGGTGATGGTGGTGGTGATGATGGTGATGGTGGTGGTGATGATGGTGATGGTGGTGGTGATGATGTTGGTAGTGATGATGATGGTGATGGTGGTGGTGATGAAGGTGATGGTGATGGTGGTGGTGATGATGATGATGGTGATGGTGGTGGTGATGATGGTGATGGTGATGATGCTGGTGATGGTGGTGATGATGATGATGGTGATGGTGGTGATGGTGATGGTGGTGGTGATGATGATGATGGTGATGGTGGTGGTGATGATGTTGGTAGTGATGATGATGGTGATGGTGGTGGTGATGAAGGTGATGGTGATGGTGGTGGTGATGATGATGATGGTGATGGTGGTGGTGATGATGGTGATGGTGATGATGATGATAGTGATGGTGGTGGTGATGATGGTGATGATGGTGATGGTGATGGTGGTGGTGATGATGTTGGTGGTGATGATGCTGGTGATGGTGGTGATGATGATGATGGTGATGGTGGTGATGGTGATGGTGGTGGTGATGATGATGATGGTGATGGTGGTGGTGATGATGTTGGTAGTGATGATGATGGTGATGGTGGTGGTGATGATGTTGGTAGTGATGATGATGGTGATGGTGGTGGTGATGATGTTGGTAGTGATGATGATGGTGATGGTGGTGGTGATGATGATGATGATGGTGGTGGTGGTGATGGTGGTGATGGTGGTGATGATGATGGTGATGGTGGTGATGATGATGGTGATGGTGATAGTGATGGCGGTGGTGATGATGTTGGTGGTGATGATATGGTGATGGTGGTGGTGATGATGGTGATGGTGATGATGATGGTGATGGTGGTGATGATGATGATGATGGTGATGGTGGTGGTGATGATGATGATGGTGATGGTGGTGGTGATGATGTTGGTAGTGGTGATGGTGGTGAGGGTAATGGTGATGATGATGATGATGATGATGAGAAAAGTGATAGAGAAAACCACATTTTGTCCTACTTTGGCCTCTACATTGTCCTGCACTCCCACCCACTCACAGGTGTGTATCTATATCACAAGCGTAAAAACCAGAATAAAAATTAAAAAGGAAAAGCCAGACATGCAAGCACATGCTTTTATTCCCACTATTCTGGAGACAAATGGAGAGAGATCTCTGAGGGTTTGAGGCCAGCCTGGTCTACACAGCAAATTTTTGGCTAGCCAGAGATTATATAGTGAGACCAGGCTTGGTCTACAACAGCTAGTTCCAGGACAGCTAGGGCTGTTACACAGAGAAAACCTGTCTTGGGGAGGGAAAAACTTATTAAAAAAATCAAAAAGGAAATGGGGAGAATATGATCACAGTACATAAAATATATGTATGAAATTGTGAAACAAACATTTTTAATGACAGAGTTTGCTCAAAGTTTTGAGATGCTGTTTTTGGTTCAATTCTTTCCATTTCCATACTCTTTTTATTATTCAAATCAGGCTAGAGACGTGCATCCATTAAGAGCACTTGCTGCTCTTGTAGAGGACTCAGGTTTGGCTCTCATGTGGGTGCTCACATCCATCCCTAGCCCCAGTTCCAAGGTATCCAACATCCTCTTGGCCTCAGAGACAGTGCTGATGGTGCACACGCATACCACCACACATACATACACATACATACCATAATGCAGCAAAACGGTAAATATACACAAATAAAAATAATAAATTCCTTTTTCTAAAGGTCTCTCAGAGCTACTGCCCTGGTATGCCCTAGGAAGGCATGTGGGCAATTGTTGCACTGCCCTGCCCATCCCACCCACACCTACTCTCTTCCCTCTGAGAGTTGGGCACCTTGGACTGCCGCCTTCCTTCATGCGCGCTGCTCAGTTCTCAGGGGCTCTCCCTTGTTCTCTCCGCAATGATCTGTGAGAAAGGTGTGCAACAAGGAGTCCCGGATGCTTCCGGTTGGGCTCAGCCATTGGTTCCCGGTTACACAAAACTTTTACTCAGGTCTCTGCGCTTCTCTTTCATTTATAAAGCAGTGAAAAAAACAAAGTTTAAAGTGTATCCATGGCTGCTACTATAAGGTTGCTGCCATTAGAAATAATAGGAACTAATTTAATCTTTAAAAAGCACTGGCGATCAGCTGGGAAAGAAAGGCAGGCTGGTGTAACAGCTGCCTCTCCAACCTAATTGTAAAATCCTACAGCATATCACAGTGTATGTATCACCAACCCCCCGGCTTGCCTACTCGGGCTTCCCTGGTTCTCCATGCTATAGGACACCTGATCCAGCAGATGGCAGGAGAGAACTGAGATCGTGGGGAAACGAGCCCAGGCATTTCATTCAATCTGCCCCGTGAACAGAAAGAGAACATCCTCATTCTCGCGTGTAATCCGAAACAGCCCTGCACAAAAGCTTCACAGTCAGTCTTTCCGGGTTGTACTAACAAAGATGGGCCTTAAAGTCACGTGATTGACCACGGCACTGAAAACAGTCTCTCCAGGGTTCTGGTGCCTTCTGCCTACAAGCCCAGCTACTGCTCCCTCCTGTTCATCCCTCCGTGTTAATGTTGTGACGAATTCACTTTAACGTTATGGTCTCGAAGTAGATATTATTTCCTCTGAGAAACTACCTCTGATGGCACATAAAAAATTGAGCTGGTGTTTGTTTTGTTTTTATTGTGCCTGTGTGTGTTTGTATGTGTGCTCGCGCGTGCATGCGTCCGTACGTGTGTGCGTGCATGCGTATGTGAGTACACGAGCACACAAAGGAATCTACTCATGAATTCAAAGAAGCTATAACCACCTGTACAAAATCAAGCCGGTCAAGAATTACAGCCTGAATCCATGGATGGGGTGGGCTCATGCTCTACTCCTAGCTGAGGAGCTACTGGCAACTGAGGGGTGCTGTGGAAAGAGGAGTCATTTTTCTTCTGGGGTGTGGCCCCTGACTGGTTGCCCATCTGCATGCAGAAGACAATACTAACCAGACTCAGCAGACTATTTGAAAAAAATAACAGAAGAAAAAAAAAACATAAAGGTGGGGAGGACACATGCTGGGGAATCTGGAGAGGGGCCCATATTATCAGATACACTGTCTACATTACGAAATTATCAAGGAAAAAATAAAATATGTTTTTAAATGAAGCTACAGTCCCTGGATCTTGCTATCTATATGTGTGGATATTTGAGAGGTTGAGTCACCTTCTGACTTGAAGGACTTGTCTGGGACCTGGGCAGGGTCAGGAAGGAAGAGGAGGCGATACAACACAGGCCTGTCTGCAGATCAGAGGATGTGGCTTCCTCACACAGGCTCCCACAGCAGGCAGATAGCAATGGCTTCCCAGACCCGCCCATGGGCTGTCGCCTCCTGGAGCCCCCAAAGCCACCTACAACCCGAAAACACAGCAAGGCCTTGGTGTGGAGCTCCTAGAGACCTCGTGAGACCACGGAAGATCATGAGACAATCGTGAGAACCAGAGAACAGTGACAGTGACTCCAACACAGTTGTGTGACAGGTGCAGGAAGATGTCACTTTATAGGATAGCCCCTAATCTGGTTATTTTCTTTCTGATAATATACTAATTGAGAAAATTTTGGAAAAATAGAGAAAATAGGTAAAACTTAGAGCATGTTATTCTATTACCCAGAAAGCAACAACAGTGAGAAGACTTGAACCCTGGCCATGCGATACACTGAAGACATTTGTGTGAGTTTTCAAAAATTACTTCATCCCCAGTGTTTACTTTAGTTCTGTCATCAATAATTTGATCACCCAGCTCTGTGTCTAGAATCTAATTAAGTCTTCATTTCAGTCCCCCAGGTGTTTAGTCAGTAATAAATTCGCATCATACTTAATAAGAAAAATATTTCGAATAGTTTCAAACTTGGATGGGTTTCCTAAGCTCGGGTGAACACTGCCCTCAACATTAGCTAGTCTTAATTAATGGAAAAGACCACTCAGCTTCTGGAGATGTCATTTCCTCATCAATAAAGTGATGGTGCTTATCTACAATGAGACATTCAGAGTCTGGAAGGCAGCTCTGCTTGTTATTACCCTGGCATAGCTGGCATAAACAGAGGCTGCTCCAGGAACTCCTGGATATGATCACCCCACCCAGCTGAAAGAGATCTGTACCAAATGATCTCAGAGGTTTCTGCTGGCCTTGTGTTCTGTTGCTCTATAACAGAAATAGGGGTCGAGAGCAGTTGTATTTGTTTAAACGTATTCTCTGTTCAGATACACACACACACACACACACACACACACACACACACACACAATGATGTGTCTCCTCTGATACAGTTTTATTTTTAATGATCTATGCCATGGTCACTGATAACTTAAAAGAATTTCTTGTGGGAGAAGAGAGAGCAGGTGGGCTCGTGTTCTCTTCTCCTCCCCAAGCAGATGATCACACGTGGGAACTGTTCATTGTTCTTGTTGGAAGGAGAACCCAGAATTGTTGGAGCTTCTAGGGTTGGATTCTCTGCCTGATGTATTCATTGAAATAAAGCTCTCTCGGCATTCACTCTCACAACTGTGCTCTCTGTGGTCTCGACACTGTTAGGAACTGCTGAATTTCATCACCTATCACTGTGAGTTTACATGAGGTAAAAGAAAGAAAAGGAAGAAAGGAAGAGAGGGAAGGAGGAAGTGAGGGAGGAAGGAAGGGAAAAAGGAAAGAAAGAAGAAGTGGCCGTAAAGGAGGGAGGAAGAGACCAGAGCATAAGAAGCCTGGGGGCAGACCTATCCCATATGAGTGACAACTTGTGGACCTGCAAAAATATCTCAGGAAAGAAAGCACAATTTAAACTAATGCACCAAGGGCTGGGGTGTGCAAATCAGTGGTAAAATACTTGTACAGTACTCAAACATGGCCCTGGGTCCAGTTTCCAGAACCACTAGAAAATAAAGTAAATTTTGGCTTGGGAGTGGTGGCTCACATCTGTTATCCCAGAACTTGGGAGGTGGAGGCAGAGGAATCAGAATTTTAAGGTCATCCTCCACTACACAGTGTGTTTGAGGTCAAACTGACTCATGGCACACTGTCTCATCCTCCCTAGGGATCTAAAGACAGTTGAAGGTTGCTAGAGGAGAAAGAGTGTGGGGGAAAAAAAAAAGTCTGAGCCCACTTCCGGGTTTGAAAACTTACCAAAACCAACCAATTCCTGGGCTTGATTTTTTTTTTTTTTTTTGGTTTTTCGAGACAGGGTTTCTCTGTGGCTTTGGAGCCTGTCCCGGAACTAGCTCTGTAGACCAGGCTGGTCTCGAACTCACAGAGATCCGCCTGCCTCTGCCTCCCGAGTGCTGGGCTTGATTTGAAATCCACCAATCCCCATCCTGGAAATCTCCACCCTAGAGAACTCTATCCCTCAAGAAATCCTATATAAAGCCTGTCTCCTGCTCAGTTCCCTGCTGCTTCTCACCTGAATAGAGGCAACCACTGTGTTGTGTCTCTCACAATAAATCTCACGTGTGACGTGTGTTGTAAGGTGTGACTTCGTGGTATTCCTTGGCTTCCGACTGTCAGGATACCTTTCCCTTCAGAGCTGTGACACTTGCATTGGACAAACCTTCCCCTTAGAGCTACAACAACTCCACTGGGGAAGGCTTTCTCCTCAGGGCTGTAACACAGACATTTTCTTTAGTGGTGTACGCACCAATAAGATGACCAAGCTACTGCAAATAACTCCAGACTGCTATATAGCCCTTTTCTACAAGATTGGAGGGAAGCTCCTTAAAGCACAAAATTTTAAAAGGAAGATGAAACAACAGGATGTTCTAAGGGGCATAGAAGTCTACCTGCAGGGAAGCTCCTACTGCTCAGGAAGTGAACAACTCAAAATAGCTTCAGGAAGTCCCTGAAACTGACTAGATGCACTGGACACCATCCCAAGCATATATAAACATTCAGAACTGCTGAGGGACACTCAGCTGACTAGAGGAGGCTCCAACAAGCCAATTTACCTAGAAGGAACAGAGATCTGTTAAGCTGGGAAGAAGCAGAAACTAGCTGAGATGCTGGGAAGAGAGTCAGGCCAACCAAACTATCGAACTGCCTATGGGTTGTGCAGTGTGCTACAGGTTCCCATGATCTGACAGCCAAGTTGGGGTGGTCTTGTGATGCAGCTATCTTTGGTTCATTACTGGTCTTGTAAATAACCCCTCACTGATATCACTATATAAAACCCACTGGTTCACCAAATTGAATTTTAGTGGTATCCTTACTTTGGTCTGTCATTAATTCCCTATCTGACACACATATCTGGTTGCCTCAGGCAAACATACACACATATAAAAATTTTTAAAAGCTTTTTGAAAAGTATTGGCAGAGGCCTGGAGAGATGGTTCAATAATTAAGAGCACTTGTTGCTCTTGCAGAGGACTCAGGTTCATTCCAGTACCCAGTTCACAACAATCTGTAACTCCAGTTCCAGGGAATCCAACAACCTCTTCTGACCGACATGGGCACCAGGCACACAAGCAGTGCACATACATATATGCAGGCAAAGCCCAATATAGATAAGATGAAATGTTTTAGTCTCAAAAAGTAAATCCCCAAATTTAAAAAGCATAGTGGCACATACCCTCAATCCCAGCACTCAGGAGGCAGAGGGAGGTGGATCTCTGTGAGTTCAAAGTCAGCCTGGTCTACATAGTGAAACCCTGTCTCAAAAAAATAAAACAAAAAGGATGGAAATGGTACATACAACAGGATCGATGGTTACTCCTAGGAAGAAAAATAAAATGGAGTAAGAAGTGAACTTTGGCCAGTTTTGGCCAGGGCTACACAGAGAAACCTTGTCTCAAAAGAGAAAAAAAAATACAAGAAGTCAAATTTGTCCTTCTCGCTCTCTCTCTCTCTCTCTCTCTCTCTTTCTCTCTCTCTCTCTCTCTCTCTCTCTCTCTCTCTCTGTGTGTGTGTGTGTGTGTGTGTCATTTCATTTATACATACAGTAGATTATCTTATACTGACCCTATCTTTGATGTGCTTCAAGGAGTTTTCCTTTTCTCTTTGAATTTTCCCTTTATATCTGTGCTGAATACTCTCTACTGCCTTCTCTTCAGGCTGACTTATTTTTCCCTCAGTAATGTAATGTCTCTCAAGCTGCTCATTACAGAATTCTTCATCTCTATCACTTTGTCTTTTTTGAGTTTTACAATTTTTATTTATTTTTTAGTGTTTTCATTGAAGTAGAATTACACTACCTCCTGTTTGGGTGGAAGCTTCACCCGAGCCTCCGGCATCCATATATCTAAAGAGTCTGGAATGTTCAGGTGGAAGCTCCATCCCAAGACCCCTCCCCCACCTCTCTCCAAACCCTGCTGCATCTCAGAAAGTCCACCAAATGATGACCCCTCCCCCAGAGAAGCTCAAGACCACTCCTACAGTGTGTTTAAACTGCCCCCCAGAAAATTGGCATGTGGTTTTCTAGTCTTCCTTTCCCATCTCCTCTCTGGGGGACTGGAAAACCAACTGGGAGCATTGTATCCATTAAACCTGGGCTTTTTCTAATTCACTTTGATTTGGTCTGATTTGGATTGTTGTGTCTGCAGAGAGACTTAGTGGGGTACAAAAACTTTTCACCTTCCCTCCTCCCTTTCTTCTTTCAAGCCCCTTCCTCCTATCCTCTCTCAAACCATCCCCTTTCTCCCTACTCACAAGTTCATAGCCTCTTTTCTTTGATTATTATCATTGCATATATACATATGTATGTATGTATGTATGTATGTATATGCACAAATGTATATAAATACAGCCTACTGAGTCCATTTTTGTTAGTGGTGTACATATGATTTCTAGGCTGACCTGTACATTGGCCAGCTAATAATGGGCTCATTCCTGAGAGGCTCATTCTTCTCCCAACAGTCATAAGCAGCCTGTAGATCTTTGTCTGTGGGTGAGGCTCCATGAAAACTCTCTCATTAGCACGTGTATTATGTTGTTTATGCAGCCACTTCTAGAAGAGACGATTCTAACAAATCCATTCTTCCTTCTGTTGGTCTATATAGGTCATTTTCATGGTGCTGTGACCAGTATAACTGGCAGACACAGCATGAAGAAGGAATGATTTATTGTGACTGGACTCAGAGTTCCATGGGAAGACATGGTGGAATAGTGTGACCCCCCCCCAGTCTGTTGGCATGGTTACTAACCAGGAAGCAGAAACACAGACTAGAACCAGGGGCTGCCATCATTTTCAAATGCCCGTTCCTTGGTTGCTTCCACCAACCAAGTGCCAGCTCCCAAAATCCCTCAGCTTCCCCAAATGGCACCACCAGCCGGGGAACAAGCATGGAGAATAAGAGACTGTTGGGGACATTTCAGACACAAATGACAGGTCCTCTGTCCACTGAAACTGTCCCATCAATGCATGCATATTGTTTACATTTTCCACTGGAGCCTCTAATGTATTAATTGTGGAATTTTTAATTCCCAAATAGTCTCAAAGGAATAAGGAGTTTCCTTTTGTTTTATTTATGTATCTTTTGTTTGGTTTGGTTTACTTTGTGCCGACAGGGTATCACTATGCAGCTCTGGCTGGCCTGGAACTATGTAGACCAGACTAAGCTTGAATGTGTGGTAACTGTCCTGTTTCTGCCTGCCAAGTGTTGGGATTACAAGACTGTGTCGACACACCTGGTCCTGTTTTGCTCATTCTGTTTTAAATCTTTTATTGCATTTAGTTATTTGTTGGGAAGCTCACGTATCACCGTGTATGTGTGGGAATAAGAGGACAGCTCAGATCACCGGGTTTAATGGCAAGTGCCTTTATCTGCTGAGCTGGCTCACCCACTCTTGTTCATTCGACAATTAGAATTTTTTCTTATATATTTTGTTATCAAGGGCAAAGACATTGTGTAAAGCTCCTGTATTTTGATTGAAAAGTGAAAATTCCTAAAATTAAAATGATTTGGTTTCCAGAGCTAAAGTAGCATTATTTTGAATTCTTGCCCTCCTCACTATCATATCTCCCACCCTCATATCTCCTCCCTCGCGTCCCCTCCCTCATATCTATTCCCCCATGTCCCCTCCCTCATATCTATTCCCCCATGTCTCCTCCCTCATATCTCCTCCCTTCTATCTCCCTCCCTCAGAGCTCCCTCCCTCATAGCTGATTCAGAAATAGTCTGACTGCAAACAGATACTACAGAATACTTATCAATCTCATGAAAAGAGCCCACACTTTCCTCTGAAAGCTATAAGAAGGGATCTCTGATTTAAGGTTGGAGATGTGAGTCACGGTTAAGAGCCCTCTCTAGTCTTCCAGAAGACCTGGGTTCAATTCCAGGCATCTTCATGGCAGTTTACAAACACCTATAACTCCAACCTCTTCTTCTGATCTTGTAGACTCCTGAACTCACGTGGTGTGCAGAGACTCATGCAGGCTCATGCACGTACACATAAATAATAAATTTTGAAACGTCAATCTTATGGGAAAGAGGACACTATAACTGCCCCCCGCCCCCCAGTGGCACATTTACCTGCTCTTTTCTCAGAGCCTCCAGTATGCTGCTGCCTTTCCATGGATTAAAAAAAAAAAATAAAGCCTTTTTTGAGACAGGACTTCTCTGTGTAGTTCTGGCTACCTCAGCTCTCATTCTATAGACCAGGCTAACCTCAAACTCAGAGATCCGCCTGCCTCTGCCTCCCAAGTGCTGGGATTAAAGGCATGCGCCACAACACCTGCAAACATTTTTTTAAGAAATATTTTGCCCAAAAGGACAATTTCCTTTGTTCCCAAACCCCAAACCTTTCCTATTCCCTGCAATTTTTGGTAGAGAGTGTGTAGAACAGTGCAGAGCAAGATAAACACTCATGCCAGAAAACGGGCATTGTGTTTTCTCATTCACTCACCAGTGTGGGGGCATCGAATCACTCCCGCCAAGAATAGAGGGATTGTGTTTGTTGTTACTATAGTTACCACCCCTACACACTGGTTTCAGATTCCTCTGGGGTATTTCATGCTTGATGAGACTGCACAGTAGAGGATATTTCTGTGTTTCTACTTCCCTTCTGGCTTCCAGCCTTCCCTGTGAGCAACCTGCTTTCTTGTAGAACCCAGGACCACCTGCCCGGGATTGGCACCACCCACAATGGGCTGGGTCCTCCCCCATTGATCGCTAAGGGAGCAATGCCTTACAGCTGGGTCTCTGGGAGGCTTTTCCTCAACTGAGACTCCTTCTTCTCTGATGACTCTGGTTTATGTCAAGTTGACACACAAATCCAGTCAGTGCAAAGACTGAAGCCAGGCTTTTGATAGTGCTTATCTATGACCCCAACATTTAGAGGAAGAGGTGGCAGGATTTTGAGTTTGAGGACTGCCTGATCTATATAATGAGACCATGTCTCAAAAAATAAGCAAAATAAACAGAAATTAAACATACATTGAAGATGAAAATATTTTATTACTTTTGTGGGGAGCGGAGGCAGGGTTTCCCTGGCTGTCCTGGAACTAATTCTGTAGACCAGCCTGTTACCAAAACTCAGGGATCTGCCTGCCTCTGCTTCCCAAGTGCAGAGATTAAAGGAGTACACCAGCACTGCCTGGCAAAATTTTTTTTTAATTTATTTATTTATTAAGGATTTCTGCCTCATCCCCACAACCGCTTCCCATTTCCCTCCCCCTCCCCCGATCAAGTCCCCCCCCCCCCCTCATCTGCTCGAAGAGCAATCAGGGTTCCCTGACCTGTGGGAAGCCCAAGGACTGCCCACCTCTATCCAGGTCTCATAAGGTGAGCATTCAAACTGCCTAGGCTCCCACAAAGCCAGTACGTGCAGTAGGATCAAAAACCCACTGCAATTGTTCTTGAATTCTCAGTATTCCTCATTGTCCGCTATGTTCAGCTAGTCCGGATTTATCCCATGCTTTTTCAGACCTAGGCCAGCTGGCCTTGGTGAGATCCCAATAGAACATCCCCATTGTCTTAGTGTGTGGGTGCACCCCTCGTGGTCCTGAGTTCCTTGCTCGTGCTCCGTCTCCTTCTGCTCCTGATTTGGACCTTGAGATTTCTGTCCGGTGCTCCCGTGTGGGTCTCTGTCTCTGTCTCCTTTCATCGCCTGATGAAGGTTAATATTCCTGAGGATGCCTATGTGTTTGTCTTTGGATTCACCTTATTTAGCTTCTCTAGGAACATGAATTATAGGCTCAATGTCCTTTATTTATGGCTAGAAACCAAATATGAGTGAGTACATCCCATGTTCCTCTTTTTGGGTCTGGCTTACCTCACTCAGGATAGTGTTTTCTATTTCCATCCATTTGTATGCAAAATTCAAGAAGTCCTTGTTTTTTACTGCTGAGTAATACTCTAATATGTATATATTCCATACTTTCTTCATCCATTCTTCCGTTGAAGGGCATCTAGGTTGTTTCCAGGTTCTGGCTATTACAAACAATGCTGCCATGAACATAGTTGAGCATATACTTTTGTTGTATGATAGGGCCTCTCTTGGGTATATTCCCAAGAGTGGTATTGCTGGATCCAGGGGTAGGTTGATCCCGAATTTCCTGAGAAACCGAAACACTGCTTTCCAGAGTGGTTGCACAAGTTTGCATTCCCACCAGCAATGGGTGAGTGTACCCCTTTCTCCACAACCTCTCCAGCAAAGGCTATCATTGGTGTTTTTTATTTTAGCCATTCTGACAGGTGTAAGGTGGTATCTTAAAGTTGTCTTGATTTGCATTTCCCTGATCGCTAAGGAAGTTGAGCATGACCTTAAGTGTCTTTTGGCCATTTGAAGTTCTTCTGTTGAGAATTCTCTGTTCAGATCAGTGCCCCATTTTATAATTGGGTTGATTAGCCTTTTACGGTCTAGTTTCTTGAGTTCTTTGGAGATCAAACCTTTGTCAGTTGCAGGGTTGGTGAAGATCTTCTCCCAGTCAGTGGGTTGTCTTTTTGTCTTAGTGACAGTGTCCTTTGCTTTACAGAAGCTTCTCAGCCTCAGGAAGTCCCATTTATTCAATGATGCCCTTAGTGTCTGTGCTGCTGGGGTTATACATAGGAAGTGGTCTCCTGTGCCCATGTGCTGTAGAGTATTTCCCACTTTCTCTTCTATCAGGTTCAGTGTGTTTGGACTGATATTGAGGTCTTTAATCCATTTGGATTTGAGTTTTGTGCATGGTGATAGATATGGATCTATTTTCATTCTTCTACAGATTGACATCCAGTTTTGCCAGCACCATTTGTTGAAGATGCTCTCTTTTTTCCATTGTATACTTTTAGCTCCTTTATCGAAGATCAGGTGTTCATAGGTTTGTGGGTTAATGTCAGGGTCTTCTATTCGATTCCATTGGTCGACTTCTCTGTTTTTATGCCAATACCAAGCTGTTTTCAATACTGTAGCTCTGTAATAGAGTTTGAAGTCAGGGATGGTAATGCCTCCAGACAAACCTTTATTGTATAAGATTGTTTTGGCTATCCTGGGTTTTTTGTTTTTCCATATAAAGTTGATTATTGTCTTCTCCAGATCTGTGAAGAATTTTGATGGGATTTTGATGGGGATTGCATTGAATCTATAGATTGCTTTTGGTAGAATTGCCATTTTTACTATGTTGGTCCTCCCAATCCAAGAGCAAGGGAGGTCTTTCCATTTTCTGGTGTCTTCTTCAATTTCTTTCTTCAAAGACTTATAGTTCTTGTCAAGTAGATCTTTCACTTCCTTGGTCAGGGTTACCCCAAGGTATTTTATGCTATTTGTGGCTATCGTGAAAGGTGATGCTTCTCTGATTTCCCTCTCTGCTTCCTTATCCTTGGTGTATAGGAAGGCAACTGATTTTTTGGAGTTGATCTTGTATCCTGCCACGTTACTAAAGCTGTTTATCAGCTGTAGGAGTTCTTTGGTAGAATTTTTGGGGTCGCTTATGTACACTATCATATCATCTGCAAATAACGAAAGCTTAACTTCTTCCTTTCCAATACGAATCCCCTTGATCTCCTTATGTTGTCTTATTGCTATTGCTAGAATTTCAAGCACTATATTGAAGAGGTATGGCGAGAGTGGACATCCTTGTCGTGTTCCTGATTTTAGTGGGATGGCTTTGAGTTTTTCTCCGTTTAATTTAATGTTAGCTGTTGGCTTGCTGTAAATAGCTTTTATTATATTTAGGTAGGACCCTTGTATCCCTATTCTCTCCAAGACCTTTATCATAAAGGGGTGTTGAATTTTGTCGAATGCTTTTTCCGCATCTAGTGAAATGATCATATGGTTTTTTTCTTTCAGTTTATTTATATGGTGGATTACATTGATAGATTTGCGTATGTTGAACCAGCCCTGCATCTCTGGGATGAAGCCTACTTGATCATAATGGATAATTTTTCTTATGTGTTCTTGGATTCGGTTTGCCAGTATTTTATTGAAGATTTTTGCGTCGATGTTCATGAGTGAGATCGGTCTGTAATTCTCTTTCTTGGTTGGGTCTTTTTGTGGTTTTGGTATCAGGGTAACTGTAGCTTCATAAAAGGAATTTGGCAATGACTCTTCTGATTCTATATTGTGAAATACCTTAAGGAGTATAGGTATTAATTCTTCTTGGAAGTTCTGGTAGAATTCTGCATTGAAACCATCTGGTCCTGGGCTTTTTTTCGAAGGGAGATTTTTGATAACCATTTCTAATTCTTCGCGAGAAACCGGTCTATTTAGATCATTCACCTGGTCTTGGTTTAGCTTTGGTATATGATACTTATTTAAAAAAATATCCATTTCTTTTGTATTTTCCAGTTTTGTGGCATACAGGCTTTTGTAGTAAGATCTAATGATTCTCTGAATTTCCTCTGTATCTGTGGTTATGTCCCCCTTTTCATTTCTGATCTTATTTATTTGCGTGTTCTCTCTCTGTCGTTTAATTAGTTTGGATAGGGGTTTGTCGATCTTGTTGATTTTCTCCAAGAACCAGCTTTTGGTTTCATTGATTCTTTGGACTGTTTTCTGTGTTTCTATTTTGTTGATTTCAGCCCTCAGTTTTATTATTTCCAGTCTTCTACTTCTCCGGGGCGCGTCTGCTTCTTTTTTTTCTCGAGCTTTCAGGTGTGTTTTTAAGTCCCCAATGTATGCATTCTCTGTTTTCTTTAAGTGGGCACTTAGTGCTATGAACTTTCCTCTTAGCACTGCTTTCATTGTGTCCCATAGGTTAGAGTATGTTGTCCCTTTATTTTCATTAAATTCAAGGAAGACTTTAATTTCTTTCTTGATTTCTTCCTTGACCCAGGTGTGGTTCAGTAGTTGACTGTTCAGTTTCCATGAGTTTGTCGGTTTTTTGGGGGCAGCGTGGTTGTTGCCTTCTAACTTTAATCCGTGATGATCTGATAAGACACAGGTGGACACTGATATTTTTTTGTATCTGTGGAGGTTTCCTTTGTTTCCGAGTATGTGGTCAATTTTTGAGAAGGTTCCATGAGCTGCAGAGAAGAAGGTATATTCTTTCCTATTTGGGTGGAATGTTCTATAGATGTCTGTTAAGTCCATTTGCTTCATTACCTCCAATAATTCTCTTAATTCTCTATTAGGTTTCTGTCTGATTGACCTGTCCCTTGGAGAGAGAGGTGTGTTGAAGTCTCCTACTACTAGTGTGTGTGGTTTGATGTCTGCCTTGAGTTCTAGTAATATTTCTTTTACATAAGTAGGTGCTTTTATATTGGGGGCATATATATTCAGGATTGAGACGTCCTCCTGATGAATTGTTCCTGTTATGAGTATAAAGTGACCGTCTCGGTCTCTTCTGATTGATTTTAGTTTGAAGTCAGTTTTGTTAGAAATTAGTATGGCCACACCTGCTTTTTTCTTAGGACCATTTGCTTGAAACACCTTTTCCCAACCCTTTACTCTGAGTAGGTGCCTGTCTTTGTGGTTGAGATGTGTTTCTTGCAAACAGCAGAATGTTGGATCCTGTTTTCGTATCTAATCTTTTAGCCTGTGCCTTTTTATAGGTGAATTGAGCCCATTAATATTAAGTGATATTAATGACCAGTGGTTGTTTACTCCGGTTATTCTTATTGCTTTTGGTAGTAGAGATTGTGTGTCTCCTTTCTTTGAGATGTGCTCGTGAAGGGTCATTAGATGCCTGGGTTATTGTAGGCAGTGTTGGCAGTGTTGGATTCCTTGGGTTGCGATTTTCCTTCTATTACTTTCTGTAGGGCTGGATTTGTGGCTACGTATTGTTTAAATTTGTTCTTATCCTGGAATGTCTTGTTTTCTCCGTTGATAGTGAACGATAGCTTGGCTGGGTATAGTAGTTTGGGTTTGCATCCATGGTCTCTTAGCTTCTGCAGAACCTCTATCCAGGACCTTCTGGCTTTCATAGTTTCCATCGAGAAGTCAGGTGTAAGTCTGATCGGTTTACCTTTATAAGTTACTTGCCCTTTTTCTTTTGCAGCTCTTAATATTCTTTCTTTAACCTGTATATTTTGCGTTTTGATTATTATATGGCGAGGAGATGTTTTTCTTTGATCCAGTCTGTTTGGTGTTCTGTATGCTTCTTGAATATTTAAATGAATATCTTTCTTTAAGTTGGGAAAGTTTTCTTCCATAATTTTGTTGAAAATATTTTCTGAGCCTTTGAGCTGTGACTCTTCTCCTTCTTCTATTCCTATTATTCTTAGGTTTGGTTTTTTTATTGTGTCCCATAGTTCCTGAATGTTTTGTGTTGAGAATTTGTTGGCTTTGCTGTTTTCTTTGATCTGTTCGTTTATTTTCTCTATGGTGTCCTCAGCATCTGAGAGTCTTTCTTCTAGCTCTTGTATTCTATTGATTATGCTTGTTTCTGTAGACTCTGCTCGTTGGCCTAGATTTTCCATATCCAGCTGGTCCTCAGTTTGTATTTTCTTCTTTGCCTTCATTTCAGTTTTCAATTCTTGAACTGTTTCCATTACCTGTTTGATGGTTTTTTCTTGGTTTCCCAGGGTATCATGTACGTATTTACTCATTTCTTCAAACTTTTTGTTATACTTCTCATCCATTTCTATAAGGGCACTTTTTACATGTTGTTTAAGGGACTCTATTATCTTCATAAAGTCGATTTTTTCCACTTCTTCTGTGTTAGGTTGTTCAAATACTTCTGTTGTAAGATCATTGGGTTCTGATGTTTTCATGTTGTTTTTCGGATTATTGGGTGAGTTCTTGCCTTGGCGCCTGCCCATCTCCTCCTATTGATCCTATCCAATGGATCCTTTAGAAACCGGATCAGGTTTCCCTGCTGGCCAAGGGCTCCGCTTACAAAATGCCCTCACTCTCTTTCGTGGTTCCTGCTGCAGGCCAAGAACCCTCTCACCCCTCCGAAGGATCTTCAGGACAGGACCAGGCTCCCCTTGTGCCAGTGACCTGGCCAACCAAAGGCCTACCTCTTTGATTCAATTGTAGTAGGGCGATCTGCTCTCCTTATTGCACGCCTGTCCCAGCCGCTTGGGTCTGGCCACTGCTCCGCCTCGTCTGGCGCCGCCGCCGTGCCGCCGCCGCTGCGCCGCGTCTGGCAAAATTTTTTTTACATTTTTTAAAATTTATTTAGTTTGTGCATGTGACCACAGGCCATGTATGTGGAGATCAGAGGACAACACGCAATGTAGGTTCTCTCCTTACACTTGTGGGTCCTGGAGATTAAACTCAGGTCTTCTGGGTTGGTGCCTTTACGCGCTAAACCCTCTCAGCACCCCCACAAAAAATATTTTTATAAATGTTAGCACCATTCCTTCTGATACTAGGATTGTGTGTGGTCGTTTTTTATCTTATCTTTGCATATTGTCAAATTTTCCATGTTGAGCATTATTCATCTAAATTCTTTTTGTTTACTGAGGTATAACTTTTCTTTCTTTGTGGTTGTTTTCCCTCTGACCACACATAGACACCCCCCCCAGTGTGAAATGAGAACGATTGTAAATGAAGATGCACCCTCTCTCCCCATTTCCCCAACTCTTAATGCTTCCTTTTTACCAAGGACTTTTCTCCCCATCAGCAACCTTAGCTCCTGGTTAGGGTCCTCAACTAAAACCTGGTTCTGGTACTAGCTCTTCCTCTGAGTCTTAATTAGAGGCTAAAATTAACATTATCTTGGGTATCTCAGAAACCAACAGCCATTTTTTTCCTTGTATCTGAATAGTCATGTTCTTCATAGCAAGGATCAAACTCATTAAAAGTATCCAAAACCCCCAAATTTGGAGGACATCTTTATTTATCTCTTGATATAAGATCTGAAATTGTATTTGCCTCACACATTTATTTCTCTAATGCTGCAATAAAAATTATTTCAATTTACCGGATTAAAACAATACACATTTATTATCTGAATTGTTGGGGAGCGATCATAAAGTCAGATACCACTTAGTTAGGGCCCTCTACTTAATGACTTCCAACATAACAGAAATCAAAGTGACAGCCTGGACTACCATCATTTCAAAGCCCAGCTGGGACAGGGCAGACGCACTTCTAAACTCACCTCACAGTCATTGACAGGATTCAGGACATGGATGCTGTTGGGTCGAAGGTCACGGGGTTTCGATATGTGTTGACCAGAAGTCATCACTGGTTCCTCGTCATCAAGCCTCTCTATGATGTCATCTACCTTCATCAGAGCACACCAGAAAGCACAGGAAGAATAAGAATGAGACCGTGGTAGCAAGAGAAGGATACCTAACCAGGTAGAAATCACTGCCTCTTGTGACCTAATCATGGCACAGATATCTCGATTGCCTCGTCTTATTCATGAAAAGCAGGTCTCAGAGTTCCAACTCAAGCCCAAGGGAAGGAGATCACACACTGGATTTAGTACCAGGAGTTGGGGGGGGGCACTCAGATAACTGCCTATCTTACTAGGTCTCACCCTCTAGTCCCAAAGTCCTCCTCACGGTTTCTTCTCAGAGGCCTAGCAGAACCTCAGGCAAACCGGACTCCAAATGCCCTCTTCTGCTTCCCCTGGTTCCGGTGAGATGGCCCAGTCATACTCATGCCTCCTTTCTCTTTGCCACACAACCCCAATTGGCTTAGGCTTTCGGAGAAAGAAAGCGGTCAACAGAAGAAAAGGAAAGTTTGTCTAAAGCTAAAGACTTAAAAGATGTTCTCGTTTCCAAAAGAAATCCTGCCCCATGGTTTAAAAAAAAAAATCCTCTCTGTGCTTGTGCAGTACACTTGACCCGGGGCCCCACAGCGCACTGTTCCTGTTCACAGACACTGAAGCCACGCTGTCTTCCTGAAAGAGTTATCTTGCCCTTAGCTGGAGCTCAGCTGCACAGAGGGACTTAAAAGGAAACAACAGCTCTTGGTCCCGCGCAATAAAAAGACAAATGAGTCATAACAGTCTGGATTCTCCTCCACCAGCCTCAGCAGTTCCGTGAATCGTCTCCATAAAAACCCGCCCTAACATCCCAAGCTGTGTTCCAAGTGCCAAAAGCCTCCCATTCAAGAGTTTTATAACTCAGCCCTGTGCTCAGAAATGTCACTGCACATAAGAGGGCCTTTGATCTCAGGCCGTACCCAAGCCCAGAGTCTGCAGCGAAGCGTGGTGATAACTATCTAAAGAGAAAAGCTCTTTGGCTTCCTCTCATCCTTTCTATTAGACTTTTAACAAGCTGCTTAGCTCTGGGCATGTGCCCTCTGCCCTCTGAGCTTCATCTGAATCAGAAGTAAAACAGGCCTGTGGTTATGCGCTCGGAGAGCTTTTTCAATGACGACGGTGGCACAAGGTCATAAAGGGCTCACTGTGTGCCAGGCACTGTCCTCAGTTTGTGCAGGCTGCAGGAAGCTTGTGCAGAGGAAGAAATGGAAGCACAGAGAAGCTCGGAGTGGCTGACAAAGCCACAAAGCCAGTAAAGGGTGGAGTCAGGACAAAAAGAAAGAAAGAAAGAAAGAAAGAAAGAGAATGCATCTCCAGAATAGATATTGCCCCTCCACAATGAGAAGAAATAATACTCCATATATATCCCAGTATGAAGTCATAAGGGTGTCTTTAATAAGAGCAGAACTTTGGAGCAAACTCCTAGACCTAAAAACACATTTTTTTCCAAGTTCTCTGTTAGAAATACCTTCGGTAAGGAAAAGGAATAGGCCAACTTTGCACCATATGAAAACTTTACACAAGCTTTCAACAACTCCAGCTGAACTGAAGACTCCAAGTCTGACTAATTTATGCTCTAAAATCTATTGTAAGTAAGCCCATTGGAAGTGACTTCGTTGTCCTTCTGTGAAATACAAGGACAGAGGGCTGGGGAGAAGCTCCGTGCTAAAGCACTTTGCCTGGCGTGTAAAGCCCTGGCTTTGACCCCCAGCACCAAAAATTTGCCATCCATGAGGATTTTATTACCCGGCATATTGGTACACATCTGCAATTTCTGCATTTAAAAGACCGAGTGAGACCAAGACCACCTCGGGCTACATAGTAAGTTTGAGGACAGCCTGGGCTACCAAGCAAGACCTTGCCTCAAAATAGTAGCAAGAACAATAACAATAATAAATTAAAAGAGAAAGAATTCCTGATTTAAATTAGAAACCTGGACTTTCTAAAGCGCATTTTTCAATAAGTATGGAAATACACAAAATACATCTAGGTTAGAAAATCATGATTGTTGGTATAAATAAGATGTTTAATCTATCCTTTCAAACATATTGGTATTTGAAAATTAATTACCGGAGATGACTCAGTGGGAAACGTTCCCACTGCACACAGACACGAGGGTCTAGCTTGGGATCCCTAGCACCCAGAAAACCAGGGGCAGAAGTACGTGTAGGTGATGGCTTATACTCTTTTGACTCTTTGCTCTTTGGCAGGTCCACCACCAGAGCCCAAATGTGGTTTACATGGAGGCTTATTATTATTTATATTATTTATAAATGCCCAGCCTTAGCTTGGCTTGTTTCTAGCCAGCCTTTCTTAAATTAGCCTGCCTACCTTTTGCCTCTGAGCTTTTACCTTTCTCTATTTCTATATGCCTTTCTTTACTTCTTACTCCATGTCTGGTTATGTAACTGGGTGGCTAGCTCCGGGTGTCCTCTCTCCTTATTTTCTCATACCTCAATCCCTCTTGCTTCCCATTACCCTTTTTCTTCTTCTGTTTATTCTCTCTGTCTCCCAGCCCCGCTATCCTTTCTTCAGCCTTGCTATTGACTGTTCAGCTCTTTATTAGACCAATCAGGGGTTTTAGACAGGCACAGCAGCACAGCTTCACAAAGTTAAACATTCATAAAGGAATGAAGCATCTCTTTGCATCATCAAACAAATGCTCCACAGCATAAACAAATGTAACACATCTTAAAATACTCTTCTATAACAAGTGCATGCCTGTAACCTAGCACTGGGGCTCAGAGACTGGCAGACCCTGGAGGCTTGCGGCAGCTAATCTAGCTGAAATGCTGAGCTCTGGGTTCAGTAGAGACCCTGCTTCAAAATGCAAGGCAGCAGGTCTGGAGAGATGGATCAGCACTAAGAGAACTTCGTATCTTTCCAGGAAACTTGAGTTCAGTTTCCAGCACCCACGTCGGACAGCTCACAACTGTGATCAAACACCCTCTTCTAGCTTCCAGCACACACACACACACAAACACACACACACACACACAAATAAATACTTTTTTAATTTATTTATTATGTATACAATATTCTATCTACATGTATGCCTGCAGGCCAGAAGAGGGCACCAGACCTCATTACAGATGGTTGTGAGCCACCATGTGGTTGCTGGGAATTGAACTCAGGACCTTTGGAAGAACAGGCAATGCTCTTAACCTCTGAGCCATCTCTCCAGCTCCCAATAAATACTTTTTTTAAAGGGTGAAAGCAACAGAGGAAGACATCTGTTATTGCCTTCTGTCCCCCACATGCTCAGATAGGGACTGAAAATCTGCATATACATACGGTAACACAACATATATCCCACCCACAATAGATACGCTCAAGAACCAGCTATTTCAAATGGATCCCAGAGAGCTGAGTGCGATGACATGTCTGTAACGTCAGCAACTGGGAGGTGGAAACAGGAGAATCAGGAGTGCAAGCTCAGCCAGGTGTCACAGTGCTCGCTTTTTATCCCAGCATTCAGGAGGAAGAGGCATGTGGGTCTCTGTGAGTTCATGGCCAGCCTGGTCTACAAAGTGAGTTTTCCAGGACAGCCAGGGCTGTTATACAGAGACACTCTGTCTCAATAAAAAATAGTGTAAGCTCATATCCAGGTACCTAAGAACTTCTTTCTTGATAGACAGATAGATAATAGATATATTTAGATATTATAAATATATACATATTACAACCTACTTTCTTCTGTTAATGTGGCTGCTCTATTACCCTAGCCAAAAATCTTAGACTTTCACTGAATTGTTGAGAAATTGTTCTTTTTAGTATGTGTGCTGTTGTTGTTGTTGGGGATAGAACACAGGCCCTCACATGTGATAAACAAGCACTGTGGCGTCAAGCTATCCCACGGTAGCCCAAGAGTACTTGGAATGGACTTGATAAGCAGGTAAAATACAAGCCTGTAGCTGTTCCAGACTGCCCATTGGGGAAAACTGAAAGTCAGAAAGTGCTTCTGGTGGTGATGCTATGATATCATTATTCTATTATACAGTCATATCTAACTCTACCTGAATCCCCTTCAGTTCTATTCAGCTAAGAGCACCTGTAAAATTATGTTTCTATTTAAACCTATGTATTGAGTTTCTGCCACGTGTTACCTATGGAGTCTGGACTAGTTCAGAGGTTAGCTCCCAGACTCTGCTCAGTTACCGCTAACCACAGTAGGTTGTTTGGATCCCACAAGAGTCGATTATTCCAAAGCCATGGCCATGAGCTGAGTGTTTCTGCTAAAACCATCAAGCAGTCTGTTACAGCCAGAACTGGCTAAGGAAGCTTCTCCAAAGGCCCGAGCCTTCAACTAGAGGTCATATAAAATAATCTAGAGAGTTAATACACAGCACACGCCACCACCACCATATCACTAGGCAAAGATACCACAGATTTTCTTTGTAGAGGAAATAATCCTGAGCAAAATACAGTTATGAATCAGCAACTGCCTATAATTAGGGGCTTCCCCTCCCCTCCCCTATACCCCTGTAATATCTGAATTAAGGGAGAGAACAATGAACAGTCCATCAGTTGGTTGAAAAACAGCCACATCTTTTCTGATGTTTCCCATGACTCAACTCCTGAAAAGCAGGCCGCTGCAAGTTGGGAAAACACTTCCTAGGAGAATGTAATATCTAAGTGGTTGGGAGGTTCCTTCTCTCTGTCAGCATCAAGATAATTCTACCCTGGGTCTTCCACTTAGGACTCAGCGTGACTCAGGCATCCACTCCAGAATACCCACCGATTGCATAATTTCAGGGCTTGTTTCTCCCTACAGAGCAGTATAGGAAACGTATGTGCATGTTTTTAAACGGTAGTTGTATTAAACAGTGCACCCATCCACCCAGACAGAGACGCGCCTGACGACAAGTCATTTGCAAGCTCCCCAGCTCTCCTCGCTCTCCAGAGGGTTAGTCACTGTGCTGCCTTTAATGTTGACCATTCTCTCCCATTAAACAGAAAAAGGTAGCAATTGTTGCCTGGTGAAACGGCTCAGTCAATAAAGCGCTTGGCCTGCAAACATGCGAACCTGAGTTCCGTTCCCAGGACCCACATAAAAATCCAGGCATGGCAGGACAAGCCTGCAATCTCCGTTGGGGAGGCAAAGGCACGGAGATTGGTGGACTTTGCCGGCCTAACCATGTGAGTGAGCTCTGGTTTCAGTAATTAATTAATGGCTCTTCACTAATGAGCCCCCGGCAGATCCTTATGCTTACTGCTCTGACCTTCATAGCAGCTAAGAAGGGACAAAATTCACTCTAGCTCCCGGGTGACTTCAGCGTGATGGGAAGGACACAAACACCCTCAGCAGAGCTGCCCCTTTAGCCAGCATAGATTTTGTTTTCTCTAAAGGCAAACAATACCGAAAAGACAACAGCAGGGGATGATTGGCTTTGGAGACAAAGCGATGATGGCAGGGTGGGAACAGCATGGTGACACCATACAATTGAGTTCCCTCCATTTTCCTGACGACACCTCCCGAGAAGCGCGATCAGTCAATGCCTCTCACTGAATTCTTACCGTGTGCTCAAATAGGCTGAAGCGTGGGGCAGGGCTCTTGACCTCCCCACTACTGTTATGCCTCATTGAGCAGTTTCTTTCCTCCCAGGAAGCATTCCACAAAGTAAAACTCCCAAGGAAGAGGGACTGATGGACTGCTTAAAGTACTCAAATTTTATTTCCTTGAAATCCACATTTTGGCAAAAGTGATGGCTCAGTGGTTAAGAGAGGGTTTTGCTCTAGCCGAGGACCCAAGTTCAGTGCCCAGAACACTTATCAGGGAGCTCACAACTGCCTGTAACTCCAGCTCCAGGGGGATAGTATGCCGTCTGTTAGACTCTTCATGCATCTGGACCTATGCATACACACACAGAGTTGCACATAGACATTTTTTGAGAACATTAAATGTATGGGTTTTTTTAATCTTTCTAAAGTGTGTACCTATGTAGTTTTAAATAGAAAACATGAAACAAAGTTTAATCCTGACTTGAGGCTGGTGTTATGGTTACACATATCTAGTTTTAGAGTGTTAAGAATTAACCCAGCTGGGTGATGGTGGTGCACACCTTTAATCCCAACACTCAGGTGGCAGAGGCAGGTGGATCTTTGTGAGTTGGAGGCCAGCCTGGTCTACAAGAGCTAGTTCCGGGACAGGCTCCAAAGCTACAGAGAAACCCTGTCTCGAAAAACAAAAAACAAAACAAAAAAAAAATTAACCCACAAGACATTAAGGGAGTTTGTAGCTATTTGCCCCACACCTAAAGAGAGCACAGATCTATTTGTGCTCAATATGTGAGCTTTTCCCAAATCTATCAAATGTCACCTGATTTCTTTTATTGGTCCCACTTCAAATTGGCTATTTCACCCCTTCTTTGCTATTTCTTCTCCGATACAGGTTATAAAATCCATAACGTATAAGAAACAAGCCTAACAAAACTAAACTCATCGAGGGCCTGGATACCCTGGCCACAGATCAAGTGTGGGATGAGGACTGGTCTTTCTGATTCCTATCTGACAAACTCCCAGATGATGCTTATGACGCTGGAACAGGGACCTCACTAAGAATTAATGGAGCCTCCCAATGAGTCATCTCTTCAGATACGGTATCCTTTTCCTTCTTCCAAATCCCTCCCTTCTGTGGAGCCAGTGTGAAGGCTTCCATGTCTTCCTTCACTCTGAGAAAACGTTTGGTTCAGTCTTCTCAGCTTTTTATCTCTTCTATACATACTTTCATAATCTGAAATGTCCAAGTAATCAGTTAAGGCTATATTCTCCATCTCAGCAATCAGGCTGATAATTTATTGGATGAGTAAATAATGATCATATAACACAGTGTGGCAGAGTATGCCTGAAGTTTCAGCATCCAGGAGGTGAAGCAGGAAGATCAGGAGTTCAGGGTCACCCTCATCTACATAGCAAGCTTGAGGCCAGTTTGAGCAGTAGGAGATCCGATCTCAAAAATAAAAAAAAAAAATACTAAAACAAAACAACTGTGTAAATAGAGATCAATGATTAAACACTGTCTATAAGTCAAATATTATTTAGGTAATTTTTATCTTCTTTAATCTTTACACTTTTATAGCCACCTAGAAATAAAGAGCTCATGCATGTTCTAAGCTGCATTGTGGGTGGGGTAAATAGACTCACTCTTTCAAGGTCATGTTTGAATGGTGTAACTGGGATTCAAATAAAGCCAGAATATATTTCATTAGACTATGGCTTCAGCCTCATTGAAAGCAAAATGAACAGCAAGGTACAAGGAGAAATGGCAATCCATGGTTTACAAAACAAACAAACAAACAAACAAAAGACACAGCAAGCTTATTGATACCTCTATCAGATGCATCCACATCCCTGACACTTCTTCATTTTCAACCCACTGTCTCTAGTATCCAGAACTAAACAATTAGAGCAAGCATAAATTATGAGCCTATGTGGTTTTGCTTTACTTATTTGTAAATTTTATATGGTGTTTTACCACTTAGAAATATCACACTAAAGGGGGGCTGGAAAGACGGCTCGGTGATTAATAACACCCAGTCTTTGCTCATTCCGAGGACATAGGTTCAGTTCTCAGCACAGGATGGCTCACAACCCCAGTTCCGGGGGATCCAATTCCCTCTTCTGTCTTCCCTAGGCACCATGTGGTGTACACACATACATGTGAGCAAAACACCCATACACAAATAAATCTTCAAAAAAAATCCAACTAAGGAAGCAAAAAAATCTGATGGAATCTAGAAAGATGAGTAGGTAAAATTGGGAAAGGTAGGCTTGGAATAGAACTGAGCAGCTCTTTCCTACCTCATCCTATACCACTGGTTCATAGCCAGGGGCAATTACACACACACACACACACACACACACACACACACGTTCATATCAGTGCCATGTTTATATTTTTGGCTGTCACAACTTAGAAGTGCTACCGGCCTTTAGTAGAGTCCATGGATAATCCTATTATAGCTAAACGTCCTATAGTGCACAGGACACCATGCCTTCTCCCCAGCAAATACTATGCAGCCCTCAATGCCAATGGTGCTGCAGTAAAGAAGCCCTGGTTGATTTCATAAACACAAATAAAAGAGGAATGGGGCTATAGTTCCTGCAGATGTAGAAGTGTGCTACCTCTCTGTCACATTGGGAAAAGAAATCCAAGAGCTAGAGATCCGCAAGTTTGCCTTGGGCTCTGTTTCCGACTGCCCACACACAAGCTGCGGAGGTCACATCTGGCTGGCTACAGTATCCTTTTGTTTCTTTCTACTCAGAAGACTGGAAGAAGCATCTGCTACCCACAACTGTCTCAACTCGGCTTTTGGCTGGCTTTGTCAGTTTCCCTGCAACCAAGAAAGACAAAAGACATTTACAAGAAAAGGGAAAGTGAACTGGCAAGGGGAAGAGCTGGCCAGAATCAGCTAGAAAAACTCTTGCCCCGCCCTCGGCAGCCTGACTGGTTTTCACTGAGGGCAGTGAATGTTCTCACAACCCTTTTGTCCTTGGTTTGAAATGACCTCATCCTCCAAGGGCAGCATCCAGAGCAGCAGAGCTGGCACCCAATGGCATCTCCTTAGAACTGTAGCATCTCAGCCCTCCTGACTCAAATCTCTTTGTTTTATCAAGACCCCTGTGTGAGTCAGAGGCACGTGAGTGGTTGTGAGGTTCAGTGATAGGGTTTCTAAGAGGCAAGATAAAACTTCAGAGTGAACAGCTGAAGACCGTGCAAAGCTGTAGCCCAATACACACTTTCTCTAAGGGATGTAGTATCCTCTGTTCTTGTACCTCAGAAATGTGAAAGAATGAATATATGTATGGAAGACGGGGGCAGGGGGATGCTAAAAGGTCATATTGTAGACTCTTAAACGTTCCAAAGGGATTGATTCACTTTCACTTTGGGATACAGGAAATGTACCCAGCTTCTGAACAGCCACACAACCACATAAGAGATGAGGTCTGTCTCTGTAGCTCAGAATGTCCTTAACTCATAGCAATCCTCATGCCTCAACCTCCACATGCTAAGTTTATAAATATGAGCCACCACCTCAGCTTATTTTTTTAAATACACAGCAAGAATTTAATCTCCCATTAAATGAGGAAAAACCTGATCTAATTAATATTTCCGAATTCTTATAAGAAAACAAAAAGCATATATCTCACTAGCCTGGGCTGCCCTGGAGCTAGCTATGTAGACGAGGCTGGCCTCAAACTCAAAGAGATCTGCCTACCCTGGCTTCCTGAGTGCTGGGATTAGAGCATATGCCATCATGCCTGACCTTATACTGTACTTTTAAATAATTTGGGAAACAAATTCCTGTGGATGAGGCAGGTTCAACTTAAGATTCATATTTGGGAATACTAGTTAAAGATGTGCTACATTCTTTTATACTGTGCAACATTTGTTTAATGATGCAAAGATGTGTCGCACTCTTTTATGCTGTAGTTGTTTAACACTGTGAAGCTGTGTGACTTCCTCCTATCTAAAACACCTGATTGGTCTAATAAAGAGATGAACAGCCAATAGCGAGGCAGGAGAGGGAAAGAGGCAGGGTTGGCTGGTAGAGAGAATAAATAAAAGGAAGAAGGACAAGAGGAAGGAGAGAGAAAAGGAAAACAGGATGCTGGGGGCCTGGCACCCAGTCACGCAACCAACCGTGGAGTAAGAAGGAAAGAATAAAGGCATAGAGAGTAGAGAAAGATTAAAGCCCAGAGACAAAACATAGATGGGATAATTTAAGTTAAGAAAAGATGGCTAGAAACAAGCCAAGTTAAGGCTGGGAATTCATAATGAGAATAAGTCTCCATGTATTTATTTGGGAGCTGGGTAGCAACCCCCAAAAGAGCAGAGAGGAAAAAGATCCAGCTACAGGTTTACACTCAGCTCACCCACATTGGCTTGCTCTGATTCATTCAACAAACACCAGTTCCCTGGTTTATGCCAAGAGTTACAAATTGTAAGAAATGCAACCAACCATGCAGCACCCATGCAGCACCCATGCAGCAGCTTTGGAATTACAGGCAGCTCCTGAAAATTCAGGTTAAAAAAAAATTAAACATGAGCAGAACTTTTTAGGGTGGATGAGGAGGGACAAGAACTGTGGATACATTTATAGATTAAGAAATTGAGCTGGGCAGTGATGGCGCATACACACCTTTAATCCCAGCACTCGGGAGGCAGAGGCAGGTGGATCTTTGTGAGTCTAAGGCCAGCCTGGTCTACAACAGCTAGTTCCAGGACAGCTAGGACTGTCACACAGAGAAACCCTGTCATGAAAAACCAAAAAGAAAGAAAGAAAAGAAGGAAGGAGGGAGGGAGGAAGGGAGGGAGGGAGGGAAAGAGAGAGAGAGAGAGTGTGTGTGTTAGGTGAGTTCCTGGGATTCTGGCTAGGTCTCAATTTCTGGACCACATTGCCCAGAACACAGGCCTAAGACCCAGCCATGGCTCATGGTGAAAACATTGTGTTTTGTTTATTTTTTGAGGAGGAATCCTGCTATATAGCTGTAGCCCAAGTCTTAAACTCGAAATCCCCCTGCCCCAGCTTCCTGAGTGCTGAGCTCACTGATCTGCACCACACGAGGCTCTGGTAAAGGCTTTCAGAGGACAATGTCACCCAGTCTTGACAACTCCTGCTTGTGACTGGACAGCTCTGGCCTACTCAAATGAGCAAGTCCCCAATTCTTAAGGCACCCTTGCTCCACGCAGCATGTCTAGAAATGACCACTAGAGGCTGCCCTTGGTCCCCTCGCCCAGGATCCGGAGGCCTTGAGCATGTTTGGGGGCGGACTTTGTTCAACCCTGAACACTGTTGTGTCTGCCCTAACATTGCCGAACGCTGCTGGGAGAAATCAACGGGGAAATAAAACGGAGGTTTCTAGAAGCTGCCCCACCTACAAAACAGTTCAAAGGCCATCAAACGTTCAAGCTCAGGGAACGTTCTGAGCTCTGGGATGAGGACTCGGTGTCAAGACAGAGAAACAGAAGTTACTCCTCAAATACGTCAAGAGAAATGTGAGCCAGCGAAACACAATCCTGCCTAGGGCGGGGATGTAGGCATTTGTCTAAGAAGGGCAATGGTCTGGCGACATTAGTGAGTCCCCCTCCCCCACACTGCTTAGGACCCCATTTTCCCTGATTTCAAAATTCGAGCTAACATCTGCTGAACAACTTGGCCGTGGAAAGCTGTTCGCCTTAGCGGAGTAAGGACGCGGCTTTGATTTGATTTGTAAATAGACCATGCAATCACACAATCACATTATTCAAAACTCAATGTACACAGAAGGAGCTGGAGAGCTGGTTCCGCCTTTGGGAGCATTTGTCAGTCTTTGAAGAACCTGGGTTTCTTACAGGGCACCCACATGACAGCTTACAAGTGTTAGAAACTCCAGTTCCAAGAGAATCTGGTTACTTCTGGTTTGGGCACTGTATAAACATAAAGGACAGACATACATGCAGGCAAAACACGCATACACACAAGATAAAGATAAATAAAAAAAATTTTAAGTGTAGAAAACTCAAAAACAAACAAGGCTTCTGTCCCACTCGCCCCAAATCTGCCTCTTTCTCCATCTTCCGCCTCCACATACTGTGGTACCCACCACCCTTTCTACCCCATTGCATATTTTTAACTTTTTTTTTTCTGAAAGAGGGGCTAGTGTATCCTAAAGTGGCCTCAAACTTGCTATGCAGCTGAGGATGACCTTTAACATGGGATCCTCCTGCCTCCACCTCCCTAAGTGCTGAGACTATAAACCTGCACTACCATTTATACACTCACTGAGCCCAGGGCTTCAGACAGGCACTCAACCAACTGAACCATTTCCTCAGTCCCCTTTAGCATTGCTTCATGCATGCACCAGTTAACACAATGCATATTCTTCTGTTTCCCTCCGCACCATGCATAGTGTTCCAGATTTTGCTCTCTTCCCGTGGCAAAATATATCAAAGGCTTTCTGCCCCAGCACGTAAATAACTTCCTCATTCTTTGCCTCTCACGGCTGCACAGTGTCCCGTTGTATAAAATACAGCGATTTAATTACACAGCCTCTATTAGTGGAAATCAGCCTGTTTCCCACCTTTTGCTTTCCTGAACAATGCTTCAGTAACTTCATACCTACATCCTCTTCACAAGCCAGAGCCAGAAGCCCACACCTAACTAATTCTGGTTTAAGTTCCCTCCACTCTCAAGAGAAGGCAAGGCGAAATAGAGGTGATCTCTGGTGGGTAAATGCTCCTATTTCTGTCCCATGCCCATCTCCTATCTCCCCACTCTCCTAACTGAACTCTATTCACATCTGAAGCAGCCACAGGCGCTCCAGACAGAGAGCTCCTTCCGTTTTCTCTTTCTATGACGGCCTCACTCCATTCCTTAAATATAGTGGGACTATAACTGGGCTGAGCTGGAGACAAAGTCTGAAGGTGGTGTGTATAAAATGGGATTTCTGCTACCCTTTGGATCACACTGTTCTCTCCACGCCTTAAAGAAGTTCAGGTCATGCCTGCTGTGCTGGCTAGTTTCGTGTGAGCTTGACACAAGATAGTCATCAGAGAGGAGGAAGAAAATATTTCTGTAAGATTGGGCTGTAGAGCATTTCCTTAATAAGTGATTGACAGGGAAGGGCTCAGCCCACTGTGGGAGGGGACATCCCTGGGCTGGTGGTACTGGGTTCTATAAGGAAGCAGACTAAGCAAGCCATAAGTGCAAGCCAATAAACAGCACCCCTCCACGGTCTGCATCAGCTCCTGCCTCCAGGTTCCTGCCCTGTTTGAGCTCCTGTCCTGACTTCCTTCAGTGATGGACTATGGACTCATAGGCCAAATAAACCCTTTCCTCTCCAACTTGCTTTTGGTCACGTTCATAACAATATTAACCAAACTACAATACCTACCATAGCCGACAACAGGCCTGGATTCCAGTTTAGACCTTGAAGGAAGGCCCCGAGAAACTACCTGCTGTTTCGAAAGCCAGCATCTTCCACCGTGTTTAGCTGTGACCTAAGGGCTGGGAAGTAAACAGAGGAACATATTGGAGGATGTCTGCCTGATGGGAGAAGTAAAAACCATCAGCCAGATTTTCATTATCATCAGCTATGATCATTTTATCAACTCTTTCTATCCTCTGTCTCAGATTCACCTTTCGGGGGGGGGGGGGACTCCCCCAAATAGAAAGCAGGATTAAGAGAGTCTTCAAAAACAAAGAAAAAACCAAGAAAGAGCAGGTTGGTTTTAGTCATGGGATTTAGATGATCTGCTGCAGCCTTTCCGGGGAGACAGGATCCTTCTGTTTCAGAGGAGTTTCTTTAACTGCAGGCCAGTGATGTTATGGGTGAACGGCATAAGGCTAGGTAGGCACTCCTGCCTAAAGGAGATGCAGGGACATACCTGTGTTTCTAATACATCAAAAGGCACAAACCCGAAGTCATCGAACTATCAGATAGCCAGAGAACTATGCCTAGGGTCTCCTTGAGAGAAGCATGCAGTGCAAACTGGGGACAGAAGAGGAGAGCCAGGCAGTTCTGGGATTCTTTGAGGACATGAAACCGAAGCCTCAACACCTTGCAGGCAGAGGTCAGTGGCATGAGCAAAGGTTCAGTTGGGAGCACTGTGACCAAAACTTGGGGTATATATGTGTGTGCGGGGGGTGACTAAGAATAGCAAACTAATTGCTCCCGAGGAACAAGATTTAAGAGGGAAAAGTTGAAACAGAATTGAATTAGATCTCTGAGTCCTTACGTATTAGCCATTCCTCTGATCTTACCTTAATAAGCTCACCCTGACCCTCTTCAACAGTTTGAGGGATGGTTCAGCAGAGTTCCCAGAAAGCCTTATCTCTGACCCATGACCTGGTTCTGCTAATCACAACAGAGGCTTAAACTGCCTTTTAAACCCTACCAGCCTCGCGCTGCTCGCCTATTATTCCCGTGTCTTTCCCTCTAGTTACTGGCTGTGAAAGGCAAGGCCCTAGGCTTCTAGAAACCCACGTGCCCTGGCTGGTTTTTATCAGCTTGACACAGATTTACACATACCTGGAAAGAGGGAATCTTAATTGAGAAAACATCTCCATACAATTGGGCTATAGGCAAGTTCTGTGGTACATTTTCTTGGGAGTGTCCAACTAACCTCTGGGCAGGTGGGGTCCTGGGTTGTATTATAAAGCAGGCCTAGCAAGCCGTGAGAAGCAAGCCAGCAGCACTCCTGCATGGCCCCTGCATCAGCTTCCACTTCCGGGTTCCTGCCTTAAGCACCTTCTCCGACTTCCCTCACACTTGCGTGGAGGACGAGGCGGCCGGCGTCTCACAGACAGAGCGTGCAGAGGCGACACCTTATTCACCCATGCCCAAGGTCACACCGCAGAGGTGTGTGAAGCTGAGAGTCACACCCCAGCCTCCTCGGTGCGCGAGCCTTGGGTCATGTGGAGCGTTGTCTCATTTTATTGAAATCTCACCTAGGGCCAAGTTCTTTATATACTTCCTGTGAGCTATAACAGGACCGAGCCGAGTGTCAGCATTTCAGAAACCTGCCGCTTCCACATGACCCCAACACCTCGAGCTAAAATTGGACAGGAGCTGGGAGCACAGGCATCTCTTTCCTTTCCTGGTGATTTCATGGCATGGGGGAGGGAACCCAGAGTGGGCAGAGTTCAGAATAGGAAATTAGGAAATAGGCCCTTAGCTGGTACTCATGTACTTCTTTCCTTATAACCACAGCGGTGTGTAAGACATAAAGCGCTCAGGAGAGCCGGGTGGAGCTCAGGAGTAGAGGCTGTGCTTAGCATATGCAAGGCAGAGCCAATCTCCATAACTACTACCAGCCGCCATAGATAAAGAGTCTCTCAGAAAAGCAAATGGTTCATGGATTTTCCTTGGGCTTATTTGGAGAAATGGAACAATTCAACTGCTTTGTGGATTTGTAAAAACAATTTATTAAGTCTTTGATTTTTAAGTAACTTGAAAATAGTCATTTTTTACTACTCTCCCTCCCTTCATGTGTGTGTGTGTGCGCTCCCATGTGCTCCTGCGTGCATACATGTGCAGAGTCAGAGGCCAATTTGCAAGAGTTGGTTCTCTCCTACCATTTGGGTCCTGGAGATCAAATTCAGGTTCCCAGGCTTGGCGGCAAACACCTCCAGCTGCTAAGCCATTACTGCCCCTAGAATCATTTTTAGAGGAAGGAACGCACATTCGTTGTGTGTCGATGTGCCAAGTGCTTTAGCCTGATCATTTTGTGGAGGGGAATATTTATTTTCTGTCCACTTTACAGGTGAGGAAATTGAGGTTCAGAGCCATGATAAGAAGAGCAGGGGGCAGAACTAAGACATCTGATTAGTCATCATGAAGTTTGAATAGGTTTTCAGAACATTAGCAGAGGGTCAAGGGAGGTAAACATGTTTTCCTTTTGAGACAAGGTCTCTTTGTGTCTCCATTCTTAGAGGAAGGGGCTATCTATCCTGTGGTATTTAGTTAAGGTTTCTATTCCTGTGATAAAACACCATGATCAAAAGCAATTTGGAGAAAAAAAATGGTTTATTTCCTTTTATTTTATTTGGGGAGGAGAAGAAGTGGCAGGTTTCTGAAGTGCCGGCACTAAACATTTGGCTCGGTCCTGTTAGAGTTCACAGGAAGTATATAAAGAACTTGGCCCTAGGTGAGATTTTACTAAAACGAGACAATGCTCTGCATGACGTAAGTGGTGAGGTTCACCACTATTCACCTTGGGCATGGGTGAATAATGTGTTGTCACTGTACGCTCCATCTGTGAGATGCAGGCTACCTCACATGCGACATGGTGTAGTGCTCCACATATGGCCATCCCCCTCTCCTCCATGGGGACCAGTTTCTTCCACTTAGCATCCGTAGAGATGTCCAGCTCAGCAACACTACAACCCTGCCTGATCACCAGTCACTTATTGGAAATGCTCTTCCTTAGACAGTTTTGCATTGTTTGGGGGCATCTGTGGTAGAATCCTTTGCTGGCTCTGAAGCCTGTATCTTCCCAGGCAGAGCAGAAAGAATAGTCCTCCTGAGCTTCCACTCCATGCGATGCCATTTGGTACCCAGGGCGGTGTATCACCCCCATCACACTTTCTCACCCAGCATCCTTGCCCTTCCCAATGAAGGCAGACTGGGATCTCTACCTGGGACTATCTCAATCCCTTTAGTACTCAGACCTGGAACTCTGAGTCTCTTGTCTGTTTCTTACCCTTCCACCGTTGCTTGCTCTTACACTTCCTGGGGCATTCCCTTCCCTTTTCAGTGACATTTCGGAGTCACTTTGCTTTTGTGTTGTTGCTTTGCTGTGTCTCGGCGACCAAGGTTAGGAGCCCCAGCATTCTCCCCTGTGTGCATGACTCATTGTTTGTACTTGCCACACCAGGGAGAAATCCCAGGGACTGCCCCGTGCTGGGCAAGGGCTTGCCCACCCATCCAGACCCACAGCCCACATAGGTTATTTTTATTCCACCATCTCACCTCTCAAAGTAACATGAGACGCAAAAAGATGCCTTCAAAATACCTCATAGCCATCAACTAAAGGCCTAAAGATCCAGAAATACTAAGCAACTAGGGAAGCAACAGTATTTGTGTTCAGCGTACACTGACACACAAACCAAGCAGTTATGTATTTGCAATATGAAATTATCAATAAAATCACACTGCCATAAAATTAAGGCAACAGGCAAAAAAAAAAAAAAGTAACTGACTACTTGGCACAGTGGCAAACACCTATAACCCCAGTACTCAAGGAGCTGAGACAGGGGTGTCTCAAGTTTGGGAACAGCCTGGACTATATAGTTAGGATCTTGCCTCAAAACAAAAGCCAAACAGACATGGTGGTGGTACACTCCTACAGTCTCAGTCCTTGGGAGGGTAAGGCAGGAGGAGTACTGAAAGTTCAAGTCCAACTGGGGTATATAACGAGTTCAAAGTTAGCCTGAGTTACATAGAAAATCCTGTAAAATAAAACAAAACTTGGCCAGATGTGGTGGCCCAGTACCTAGGCGGCTTCCTATGAGTTCCAGGCCAGCGTGGTCTACACAACAAGTTCCAGACTAATCAGGAAGTGTAGACCCTGTCTAGAAACAACAACAACAAAAAAGGCCACAATGCCTACAACATGTACACACACACACACACACACTTGCCCTCTTTCCCCTCTGAATGCCTTGCTTCCAAGCCATTTCACTCACATTGCAACCTAAATTCTGCTCAACCATCGCCCATTGTTAAATGAGACTGCTGTTCCTAGGCTGGAACACTTTCCACTTTGTCACAGGACCACGTCACGGTTACTTTCCCATTCTGCCAAGTCTTGGACGCAGCAAGTACCCAGCTGATGCCTGTGATTGCTCAGTTATTGGTGTGAAGGATGACTCTACAGTCCTCTAAGTGTGGCCCCTCCCCTTTCAGAGAGAGCCTAGCATGCTCTCAAGAAATAGTGATCACTTGAACAAAGAAGAGCCGAGGGGCATCTAGGTGATACGAGGAAGGACCTCCCTCACTGTGACAAGTTTTTTAGAAGATATCCATTGTAAGTCTGGAGGCTGAAGGAGCAGGGCTTCAGGGACCCAAGTGGGAAAATCAGAAACAGGATCAACAAATACTGTCACTACAAAGCATTTCCTTCAACTGGCCCTGTCTCTCATCCTCAGACACCAGGAAGGTAGTAACTCCTCCCTTTGGAATCAGAACGCTATGGTAAGGAGACAGCCACAACCTGATCCAAACTCAGCAAGCCCTTACATGCATGCTGTGTAGAAAGCATCAGACCCTGGAGGGCCATAAGTGATGAATGGTTGAACAGGTGAATGGATAAATGAGGGGGAGACACACACACACACAGACAGAGAGAGAGAGAGAGAGAGAGATAGAGAGAGAGAGAGAGAGAGAGAGAGACAGAGAGAGAGACAGAGAGACAGAGAGAGACAGAGAGAGAGAAAGGGAGTAGGGAGAAAAGAGAGGTAGACTCAGAAAGAAGCATTGGTAAGGATTCCTCTTTAAAAAAACCATAAGCTTCTATCTCCTAGATAATAAATGGGAATGGCTAATGTTTGCTCAATTCTGTGTGCAAGTTATAAAGGGCTTATGTATATGATCCCATTTATAAAGGGCTTATGTATATGAACCCATTTTCACCCTCATAATCTTCAGCGTTGATCCTTTCATTATTATTCATTTTGTGCCATCGTCTGAATTATAAATGTTCCCCAAATGTCCATGTATTCGAGACTCGGCTTCCAATCCAAGGCACTGGGAAGCGGTGACACCTGCAGGAGGCGGGCCTAGTGAGAGAAAGTTAGGTCATTGGGAATGTGCCCCTCGAGGGGACACTAGAAGCCTGTCCCTTCCTGAACGTCCTGATGTGAACAGCTTCTTCTGTCACATGCTCTCACCATGGGGCCCTGCACCATTCTGAGCTTAAAATCAAAGGCCTGAAACAGGGGGCCATGAGTCAGAACAAATGCCTTCTCATTTTTAGTTGATTGACCATAACTATTTCTAATAACAGGGAGCTGGCTAACGCGTTCCCTAAATAAACATTTAAACACAGTGAGGTTGAGTGACTTCTCCAAGTTCCAAGTCCAGCTAGTGAGCGGGTGAATCTGGAAACAAGGAGGGAGGGATGTAGGAATTAAAGGAAGAGAAACGTTGGGTGGAATCTTGACCCAATCACCTGTTAGCTCTGTGACCTTTTGGGAGTTATTTCAATTCCCTGAATCACATTTGCCCCGTGAAAAAAAAAAAAAAGACTGTGTCTACAACATAGTGTGCTGTATGATGTATTGAATCTTGGACCTTTGAGTTTCCAGTAACTTAAGGACTAGTGACTTGAACTAATCCTGCTGCAGAAAACACAGCCTTGGCTAGTTCCTCCTTCCCTTCCATTCTTCCCTCTCTCCTCCCCTCCCCTCCCCTTCCCCCTCTCTCTCCTTTTCCCAGGAAGGCCTCTCACACACTGTAGAACATAAGACAACCTTGGAGTTTTGATTCAATTGCCACCTTCCCAGTTCTGTGATTACAGGAATGTATCACTGTAAGAAATGTTTTTTTGTTGTTGTTGTTGATTTGCTTATTTGTTTTTCTATCAAAGGTAGTTTGTCCACCAAGGTTCAATATTACATAAATCTCCCCCACCTTGGTGAATGGTATCTTCCCTACCTCTGCCTCCAGAGTTCTGGGATTACCTCACAAACCTAGGGCTTTCTGCATGCTAGACATGGACTCTTACCAGCAGCTCTGTACTACCAGACTCTCAAGTTAAATACTTACTGCACACATGAATACAATGAGGAGACAAAGTGGGAAAACAAGTGCAGAAAAGCAAGTTAAAGAACAACAAAGGGAGATATTTGGAGATATTTAATGTTTTGGTCACATTAAAATGTTCCTATTTCTCTATTCAAACATCTATATCCCTTCTAGCCTTTCTTCTTCTGTGACAAGCATCACCATTGTTAACCACAAGATCCAAAGGTCAGATGGCCAGGTTTAAATCTGGACTCTGCAGTTCCATCCCTCTGGTTGTTTTCTTTATTTGAAGAATCAGAATCAGCACGATATCATCTCCTTCTTTATTCTGAACATCAAATGAATAAATGCACAAAGAACGCTCAATGCAACAGTCGGCCAGTAAGAAATCACTATATAGGCTGTGTGTGGTAGTGTAGCATATCCCTTTAATCCCAGCACTCAGTGGAGGCAGCTGGATGGATCTCTGTGAGTTTGACACCAGCCTGGTCTACATAGCTCCAGGAGAATGACATAGAGAGACCCTGTCTCAAAACCAAAGCCACTATATGATGATGGGGTAGTGCTGGCGACTTTCTGAAATGCTTTCCTTATCTGTCAAGTTGGACTAACCCTTCACAATGTAGGTAAAATATTACCTACCCCTTAACTCTTCTTTGTTAGTTTCTATGCACTAAAACACTCCACACAAGTGTCTTCCCTTGGCACAGTGGTGCTCAACCTGTGGGTCTCGACCCCTTTGGAGGGTTCTGTACCGGATGATATCCTGCATATCCGATATTTACATTATGATTCATAACAGTACCAAAATTACAGTTGTGACGTAGCAATGAAATAATTTTACAGTTGGGGTCACCACAGCATGGGAAACTGTGTTAGGCAGCATTAGGAACCTTGAGAACCACTGTTTTAGAGCGATGTGTTGCAATGGAACATTGACGTTTTCATTTCTTCTCCAGAACGATACACCTGTTCACAAATCCTTTTTACTGTAAAAGCATGAGTTGCTCGTACCTGACACATAGGTGCTGCTTAGCAATATTTGCCAAAGGAGTATACTGATTTCTCTTCCCTCAGAATGGGAAGATTACTTGGGCAATAACATCTTTTGAGGCCCATGCCCTCTCTCATGAGACAAAACCATAAAGCATCATTGGATCACTCACTTGTATTGTCACTATGAAACAGAGGTTTCTTCATAGCTACCCAGTAACTTATCCGCCTGATTTTCTTCTACGTGAACCGCAGTGTCTGGAAAATGACTAAACCACCATAAAAATGATACTGGCAAATATATGGAGCTAATGAATCATGAGATAAGTGACCAAGAAGAATTCTTCCTGCTCGTGTGGGAATGTAGATTTGAACTGACTTCCTGGTTCTCTCGCACTGGTGGGAAGAATACTGACCTTGGAGTCAGAAGATTGGAATTTAGAGCCCAGATTCACTCCTTATTTGTTAAGTGACAGCACAAAGCTTAGCCTTCCTAAACCTCACTTCCTTCACTTGGAAGTTGGGTTTCATTGCACATACCAGACCATGTTTGCTGTGAGCTCAGTATGCTGAAACGACTATCCACGGCCAAATGTTTTTAAATTATAAAGACGCTTGATTAAGCTGGATCCCAGTGTTTGGGAGATAGAGGCAAGAGGACCAGGAATTCATGGTTACAGGAGACCCCTTCTCAAAAAATAAATGATAACAAAAATACTTGACTGTAGTTGCCTAGGCTAGAAAGGGCCCAGGTCTATTTCAGTTCTCAACACTCAGTGGACAGCCTAGGCTTTCCTCATTACCAAGCCAGGTAGTTTCCCTAGGAACAAAGAGATGGAGCGAGATGGAGCGCTTGTCTTCCAGGTGCAAGACCCTGGGTTTGAGTCCTAGCACTGAAACAAACAAATCAATCCAAAACAACAACAACAACAACAACATTAGGCCTCTTGGGATTTAAACGGCATCTCCGGTTTGAAAGTTTGGCAAGAGTCTGAGCTCAATTCCAGAAAAAACAACCCTGGAGGGATTTGTTTGGGGAGTACGTAGGAGGGCTCATGCTTTTCCCATGACTGGACGTGCTCTGACCCATTCATCCACAGCAGCAAGTGGAGAGAGGCGTGGGATGCCCCAGCTGAGGCCTGGGAACATGGAGGAGACTCTAGAATGACATGGCTTTGGACGTTAGCTCTGAAACACCCGGGCTAGAGAGTAAAAACAATTCCCCCTAGCAGGAGACTCACGTCAGGGCCGGACTCGAGTGGCCTCATGTCTAAATCATTCAAGAGCAGACTCTGGCTTTAGAGATCCATTTGCTCATCCGACGTATGCGTCTAGCTGCATCCCAGTGCTCCCCAGATCAAAAAGCCAAAGCCAGTTCATCACACAAGGAAGCCCTTCCACTGCGATACTGCTTTGTTGATGAAAACCATATTATCTCCCTAGTTGTATATTCCTGGAATTAAAGGACACCGGAATGTGATATTTATACTGTATCAGTAGGAATCCACAGGAGGGGAGAACCCAACAAGTGGCACACCCCTGGGAAGTAGTGAGTGGGACCAGAGTCCAGGTGTCTTCACCCCCAGCCTAAAAATGCCAGCCTCTCGTTGTCCTCCACCTCCCAGAGGCATGAACCTGGAGGAGTCAGATGTTTCCGCCGATCAGCTGCAGTCCAAAGAGAGGGTGGAGCCGGGTCAGAGGGAAATTTGTTAAGTAAATAACTTAGCCAGCTGCAAGGCAATTCAAACCTCCTACTGAGATAGACGGCATGAGAGTCGTCATCTGTTTAAGGGAGGACCAGGGTGTCAGTCCACTTACTGGAGTTGCAGCAAGACCAAAGATGTTTGCCCAACCAGTACTCTTCCTTGTTAGTCTCCCCTGAGCAGGCTGGGGATTGAACCAAGGGCTTCGTGCATGCTAGGCAAGAACTGTACCAACTGAGCCACAGCTCCAGCCTGGAAGGCAGCACCTTAAGGATGATGTTCTAAACCAGTGGTTCTCAACCTGGGGGTCTTGACCCCTTTGGGCGCACATATCAGATACACATTTCAAAGCAATGCCTTGAAAACAGTAATTGTATTTTGAACATTAGAAAAAAAGAAAAAGTTAATATACATATGCAGACAGACATATTTCACTGGTGCTTCCATATTCACATGTAACTAGAAGATTAAAGGAAGATTATATCCATTAAATCACGACAAAAATCACATGTGGATGGTTACATTCTAGTCCTATCTGCCCTTTGTGCTCTGGAGAAAATTTGTCTCACTGTCCCTAAACTTCAAACTAGTAGTGTAAGTAATAATAAGTCCTATTTAGCCAGTGATTACGTACCAGGCAACTATGCTAAGCCTTTTAGATTAATTACTTCCCAGCAATTACAGGAGAGAATTACCACTATTAGCATCGTCCCTAGCTGACGGGATACATTGCACATGACCCGTGAGGAACAGAACCTTGCTCTTAACCGTCACGCTGTGATGTCACCCAGCTGTCAAGCTAATACTTAGACGTTTAGGGAAATGAAGGTGGAGACCAGACCCCTGCAGCTCTCCCCACCTTGGTTGAGGAGGCAGCTAATCCGAGCTGCACTGGGCCATGGCACCAGTCTGGGCTGAGATGCAGCACGGGATAGAATTCTGAGTCTCGTCATTTTATTGCTATACAAGAATTTCCAGTCAGATGGTGCCTTTAATCCCAGTGCTCGGGAGGCAGAGGCTGGTGGATCTCTCTGTGAGTGGGAGGCCAGCCTGGTCTACAAAGTGAGTTCCAGGACAGTCAGGACTGTTACACACACACACACACACACACAAAAACCCTGTCTCAAAAAAATCAAAAAGAACAAAGAAAGGAATTTCCAGGAGGTTCAGACTCACATAGGAATAGTGTTCATCTTGTGGGTAGATAGTGTCTGTCTTGTGGATAGATGAAAGTTTGAACTTTTTTCCAACAAGCCGGTTTGGGTAGATGGCTAACATTTGTTTACGTTTCCAAGGCCAGGAACAGGTACTGACACCGACTTAGACTGACCTCATTCAATTGCCCAACAGCTTTACTTTTTATCTCATTACCTGAGCACAATGCCTTCCTGGTGTGCAGATAGTTAATGAGGTCACCATCCCACACAGGAGAGCTTTCATTCCAGGGCTGGGCTTCTGCAGAGGCCTCTTCTCCCTGCTTTCGAAGCCTTGCAGACTCTTTGGTCAACCTCTGGTCACTCCCTCGCATCCATTGGCTGTTGGTGAACAGGCTATTGTTCTGGGGGACATTTTAAATGGCCTCTTTTGCACGTTTTTTTATTTCTTCTAATTAGGTCAGAAGCTTCTCGGGGACAAAGATTCTTTTGCTTATTTGGCATCTCACCCATAATGCATAGCATTCTCTTTGTGTTCAGTAGGTCGCCAGCAGAGCTTTGTTGTCTGACTTATTTTTTTTTTAACCTAACCTCCAACATCAGGGGAGAAAAATTCAACAAGCAGAAAGGAAGGTGAATGAGCAATGAATGGTCTGGATGTGCCTGGCTTCAGAAAAATAAATCATTCTCTTTGGGCATTTTTTTGTGGGAAATTCTTACTTGCCAATCACATTTTACGTACACATCAATGACATTTTTGTTTTGTTCTGATCAGTGTTGTTGAGGCATCATCTCACTTCCTCTAAACCCAGGATAACCTGTAGACCATGCTGGACTTGACAATGATCCTTCCACTTCCGGACTCCCAAGGGTTTACACTACAGGCATGACATCAGCCACTATAACAGCATTTTTTTTTTTAAAGACAGGGTTTCCTATAGCTCAGGATGGTCTTGCACTCCTGATCTTTCTGATCCTAGGACTGCACACTTAAGACACCATCCCCAGCTGTAGTCAGGCTGGCCTTGAACTCACAGAGATCTGCCTGCCTCTCCCTCCTGAGTTCTGAGGTTAATTAAAGCTACACACCACCACGACCTGGCAACAGTGTTGACTTTTGTAAACACTGAGTGAAAAAGCCTTACTGGGTGCTAGGTTTCCTGTGGACGTCACTCTTTTATTTAATCCTTACAATAACAATAACAGTAACAACGACAGTAACGACAGTTTTTTATCATTATGAAGATTGACTGTCTGGGATAGGAAGGAATTTTCCCAAGGCTTTCTGTCTAACTACTACTGGGACTGAGAGTCAAAGCCTAGGATTTTCTACTCAACTACATATCCCCAGGCTCTGTCTCATGGTTTTCTTGCCCGCCCCTTTCGTTCTTTTTCTGTTTGACTGGCTTATCTGTAAATTGCGTAACACAGACTCCAGGGAAGTCTGATGATAGCTTTGAAAAGAAAGGAAGACTTGGAGAAGAAAAAAAAAAAAACAGTATCAAAGGGAAAGAACATCGATTGCTGATCCATAGTGGTAAACTGGGCCATTACTAGCCACCTCGTAGTTTTTGTTTTGGTTTTGTGAACCTCAGATAACCCCAGCTGGCTTCAACTGGCTATATAGCTGAAGACCTGGATTTCTGATCTTCCTGCCTTACTTTGGAAGTGCAGGGATTACAACTGTGCAATACCACCACACCTGGTTTATTGACTCAGTTTACAATCCTCATTATGCAAATGAGAAAAGTTGAAGCTCAGGAGGTCACGTGACTTATTCTAAGTCCCACAGCCCTCAGCGATGGCATCACAATCTTGCCCCAGAACTACGAGAAAATGGGAGATTAAATGAGATGAAATAAAATGCACTCTTCGGGATTCGGCTGTTGTCTTTGCCGTGTTCTCGTGTCTCCCGGCAAACAGGTTAGTCTGAGTGCCACAAGACGCTGAATGCTATGCATGTCTGAGGCAGAGAGTGCCAGCCACTCTCTGATGTGGTTCACTGAAGCTCAAGGAGGATGCCCAAGAGGTCACAGGTCAAAGCCACTTGCCCAGTCAGTCTTTTAGAGATGCTACTGCTCACACACATCCTTCATGGTGACAGGAGAGCCCAGAAACCACCAGTTGCAGTGAATGACCTTGATCTCTCTGCAGACCAGGTCCTTGGGAGAAATCCAGCTGGAACCATCTTTCAGATGGGCAGCATTTTGGGTGGACAAGATAAAAGGGATTATTTTTAGATCAGAGACGAAGAGGATGGCTTGCTTTCTCTACTCAGTAGTCACTCACTTGCTGCTGGCAGCACCCCATATATTGTCAGACCCCTCTCCTGTGCTGTTGGTAAATTGACACTCCCCCCACTTAGCAGGTGACTCAACCCAACCTATCACCGTGTCCATCTCCCGTAAATCATGGGACAGTCTGTAATTATTGCTACTATTATTGGCCTGTGTTTTCTTTTTCTTTTTTTTTTAAATATTTTTATGGTTTATTTAACTTTTATTTTATGTGCATTGGTGTGAAGGTTTCAGATCCCTTGCAACTGGATCTTCAGACAGCTGTGAGCTGCCATGTGGGTGCTGAGAATTGAACCTGGGTCCTCTGGAAGAGCAGTCGGTGCTCTTAACCACTAAGCCATCTCTCTAGCCCCCCTGGCCTGTGTTTTCTTAAATATGTGTGTGCTTGTGTGCGTGTAAGCACGTGTGAAGAGGTCACATGACAACTTTTGGGTGTTATTTCTGTTAGAAACAAAGAATAATCTCGGTGTCCCACAAAGGGACAAAAAAAAACAATGCAAAAGGAACTTGCCAAGTCAATTCTTTCTGTGAAAAGAATGCTTCAAGATCCAAACCGGTCTAGCAAGTACTCATGGGTAAGTGCATCTTGTACCATTGGTGGCAGCTCACCTTTATAATCTGACACCGTTGGCCTATCGGTGCAAAGGAGGAGATTCAGGAAACAGAAATTCTTGCCTTTGTTAGATAAAATCTTTGATAGAAAGAAACAAAAAATAAAACAACAACAACAAAAACCTTTTGTCATAGTTCTCCCCTTCTGTGTTGTTTTTGAAGCAGGGTCTCTCCCCTCTTTCTGCTGCACACTCCTGGCTAGCTGTCCTTCTGTTTCCACTTCCTATCTGTCTAGGATCCCTGGGATTGTAGCTAGGACGACTGAACCTGGCTTTTTTTTTATTTTTTTAAATTAAGGCAAAGTCTCACTATGTATCCTTCGCTAGCCTGAAACTTTCTATATAGACCAGGCTGATCTGGAACTCATAGAGCTTCATCTGCCTCTGCCTCCAGAGTGTTGGGATTAAAGTTATATGCCACTATGAATTCCTTACATCTGTTTTGTTGTTGTTGTTGTTGTTGTTGGAGATAGAGCTCAAGCCATCAGGCTTACACAGCTGAAGCTTTTACCCACTGAGCCACCTCACCGGCTCTGCACTTGTCTGTTTTATTCACTGCTGTTGCCCATCTAGAGCTTGGCCTATGATGATGATTCAGTGTATGTTGTCTCAGTGAGTGGGAGAATATCTGGAAATGCAATACAGGAAGGAACCCCAGAGCCTTTTTATTCAGACCTGGGTTCAAGTCTGCACCCTCACAGGTGATGACTTCCTTTCTTTTTGTTATTGTTTGTGTGTATATTTAGCTTGCTTGCTCATTTTTTTTTTAAGACAGGGTCTTACTTCATAGCCCGAGCTATCCTGGAAATCACTGCATAGCTTCTGACCCTCAATGATCCTCCTGCCTCCACTTCCTAAGTGCTGGATTGCAAGCATGAACCACATGCTCAGCTTCAACTACTAATTTCTTAATGCTGTGCAAATTACTTAATATTATGGAGATTCAGTTTCTCACCTAAAAACAGGACATTAATAAAATCTGCTCTTGGGCTTATGAGGTTAGACGAGGTTATGTCATACAGCATTTTCCTGCCACATTGAAGGCTCTTGTTACACACATGGGACGAGGCAGGAACTTGTTAAACTGTTACCTCTTGCTCATCTTCTGGGGATCCATGATGGCTAAGGGACAGCCAATGGTATAAACCTGACTCCATGACGAGAATCAGTATCTTTACCCAGTGTTAGCATGCTCACTTGGTTTTACAATAGCTGATCCAAGGAAAAAGATTTTTCTGGCCTGGAATGCTGGAGGAAGACATCTGATAAATTTCTGAAAAATGAAGAATGGTAACATGACTTGTGTTACCGAGTGTTATGAGCTGAATGCTGTGATGGACTCAACACTGTGTTCTTTAAGATTCATATGTTGATAGACAAGCCCCCATGTGATAGTATCTGAAGATGGCAACTCGGTATTCTTACATAAACACCAGATTGCTCTTTCTTCCCCTTCCTCAACCCCCTGTTCTTCCCTCATCACCTCCATGTCTTGTTCTGCCTTGTTAAAACAGAGCAAGAAAGGGGATGGGATGGGAGAAGGTTGGAGGTGGGAAAAGGGAGGGATGGGGATCTGGGGTTGGTATGTGAAATGAAAAAAAAATAAATTAAAAAAGAAAGAAACAAAGCAAGAAGACAGTCATCTGTAAACCTTGGCAAAAACCTGACTATACCGGCTCTCTAATCTTGAGCCTCCAACCCCTAAAATCATGAGAAAATTCATTTCTGTTGGTAAGTCAACCATATAGAGAATTTTGTTTCAGAAGACTGAGCTGATTAAGACCATTGGGCATGCTCCCTTTTTCATTGGACACATAATAAACTTGAAGTTCCATATCATGAAGTGGCGAAATGAAAATAAAAATACCAAGATGGAAAGTTGAAAGTGTAGCTGAAGATGGTTGGTGATGGCGCACACCTTTTATCCCAGCACTCAGGAGGCAGAGGCAGGAGGATCTCTGTGAGTTCGAGGCCAGCCTGGTCTACAAGAGTTAGTTCCAGGACAGCTAATGCTGTTACACAGAGAAACCTTGTCTCAGGAAAGAAAAGAAAAGAAAAGAAAAGAATAAGAAGAGTAAACAGTATATAAGGAACTCCAAGTTCTAGAACTGAGCTGTGAGTTTAACTACGAGCTTCTAGTTCTCCAAGAGAAAAGAGAGGAGAGGGAGAGAGGAGGGAGGAGACAGCAAAGAATGTCCTGATTGGCTTAATGGCTAGGGAGTTAAGGAGCTCCGAGAGTTCAAAGGTAGCATTAGTTATTTAACATTATGTAAGGTGTGACTACCTGACTCCTTCATTATATGATTGATGCCTTAACAGATATGCCCCAGTGAATAGGCTCAAATGAGTAGGTTGAGCCTTCACAGCCCTCATTGAGCTGCCATGGTGTGCTCATCCCTGCTAATGAAATGTCTGGGTTTCTCTTTCAAGCTGGTGGCAACTTGCTCATGTAGACTCAGGATCGTTGTCTTGGGCTCACAGCTGTGATTTAAAGATGTCTTCTCCCCACAGGGCCCTTTGGAGGTTCTGCTAGGGGCCCTGGAACCTTATCTGTGCCCCCCACTGCTGCTCTCTCCAGGCTCCTGGCCAACGAGGAAGACGACTGGGACCCAAGAGTCCTACTCTTCTCTTTCCATTAAAGTGTCATACGTTTTAATGGCTCTCATCATTCCTTCTAATCGTTCTCTTATTCTTATAACCTGGATTATTGTTTGTTATTTTTCAGTAAGCTTACTCACTATAGATTTTTGTTTGTTTTTAGTTGTAGGTATCAAACCAGGGCCTCATGCATGCTGCTGGGCCAGTGCTCTGCCCCTGAGTGACCTCTCCAGCCCTCACTTTCGTTTAGTTTTTAATAAATTTATATTTTCCTTAAACAATATCATAAAAGCATGGACCTGCTGTACTTATTAATTGTATCTAGTTTTTACTTTTTTAAGATTACTTTTAATGTGTCTGAGTGTTTGTCTGCATGTATGTATGTGTCCCATGTGTGTGCTGGAGCCTGTGGAGATCAGAGGAGGGCGTCAGATCTCCTGGAACTGTTGTGAGCCTCCATATAGGTGCTTGGAACCAAACCCATGTACTCTACCAGAACAGTAGCAGTTTTAAAATTATTATTGTGTGTGTGTGTGTGTTTTGCCTACATGTATGCATGTGTGCCATGCATGTACATGGTATCCACATTGTGAAAAATGTCAGATTCCCTCATATTGGAGTTACAGAAGATTGTGAACCACATGGGTGCTGGGAACTAAATCTGGCTATTCTGCAAGAGCAGCAGGTGCTCTTAACTGTTGAGCCAGCTCTTCAGCCCCAGGGGTTCTATTAACTATGTGCAAAACAATACTGGAGCTATTAACTTTTATTGCAGATTTCTTTTTAAACTTTATTTTATTTATTATTGTCATAGCGTTACAATATATGTGTGCGGTCGCCATGGTACACGCGTGGAGGTCAGAAGACAACTCTGTGGAGTCTGTTCTTTCTTCTCACCTTTCCATGGGTACCAGGGACCATCCCATAGTTTGGAACAACCCGAACTGCACAGTATTCCAGGCCAGCTAGAGCTACACAGTGAGACTCGACCTCAGAAAAGCAATGACAAACAATGTAAAAATCCCGAACTATTTCAGCTAGCCATGCTGCTGTCCCACAAGGTGAGGTAATGAGACTGGCAATGGGGTCTGTAGGAAAGAAAGCCAGTCATTCAGATATCCATGATTTTACCCTTCTGTCCAAAGCAGACATTTCTTATTTTTCTTCACATGTATTTATTTATTTTGTGTAGGGGAACACGTGCTACAGCACAGGCGTGGAGGTCAGAGGACCGTTTACTAAAATCAGTTCTCGCCTTCTACCATGTGGATGCTGGGGGATTGAACTCAGGCCACTAGGCTCAGCAGCTTTACCTGCTGAGCCATCTCTCTGGCCCTTTAATAGACCTTTCTTTCTCTCTCTTTCTCTCTCTCTCTCTTTCTCCCCCCCCCCCCCGTCCCTTACCCCCTCTTTCTTTCTTTCTTTCTTTTTTTTTTCTTTTTTTTTTTTTTTGGTTTTTCGAGACAGGGTTTCTCAGTAACTTTGGAGTCTGTCCTGGAACCAGCTCTTGTAGACCAGGCTGACCTCGAACTCACAGAGATCCACCTGCCTCTGCCTCCCGAGTGCTGGGATTAAAGGCACGCACCACCACTGCCCAGCTTAAATAGACATTTCTCAACAGTTATATATTTCAGATAATATTATGAATACCAGTTGAAAAACTTAGGATTTTATTAATAATAATGATCAGACGAATGCTAAATTAACCATGACAAAATAATAGCAATAAGATTAACGTTGTCTTTATACACTGTCAGATGCCTGGGGATCCAAAATCTTTTAGATTTAACTGCATTAAAAATAGAAGGAAATTTGCTGAGTTGAGTTTATCCTCATTGTGGTTTTTAACTGATATGTGTGTGTATGCACATGGTCATATTTATGTCCACATACAAATATACATGATGTGTACATACAGAGGACAACCTTGGGTGTCATTCCTTAGGTGCCATCCACGTTTCTGCTGAGACAAGATCTCCTATGAGTCTAGAACTAACTTGTAGGCTAGGCTCACTGGCCAGTGAGCCCCACAGATTACCTGTCTCCACTTCTCCAGTGTTGGGATTTCAAGCCTGCCACTGTGGCTGGCTTTCTTAAATGGCTTCTGGGGACCAAACGCAAGACCCTAGGCTTATAGTACAAGCATTTTACCAGTTGTGGTATCCCTCCAACTCCCCGATTCATTTTTCTTTCTTTCTTTTTAAAATATGTCCTTATGTTTTATTGTCTTCTAAGCACAATGGGCTTGGAACTGGATCACTGTTGTCTGAGTTTCTTTCCTGCCTGGTTCCCACAGTCGTTAGGTCTCAAAGAATCACACAGAAGTCTACATTAGTTATAAACTGATTGGCCCATTAGCTCAGGCTTCTTATTAACTCTTATAACTTATATTAACCCATTATTCTTACCTATGTTAGCCACATGGCTCAGTACCTTTTTCAGCGGGATAATCACATCTTCCTTGTTCAATGTCTGGGCAGGGCTGTGGAGAAAGCTTCCCTTTTCCCAGAATTCTCCTGTTCTCACTGACTCACCTCTATATTCTGTCTGATTGTCCTGCCTATACTTCCTGCCTGGCTACTGGCCAATCAGCATTTATTTAAAACATAATTGACAGAATATAGACAATTGTCCCGTACCAGACCAACAGGCCCTTTCTCTTCTTATCACTTCCCAATTCAAAATGTTCACCTCTCTTAAGAGCAGCCATTCTTTTAGATTGTGAGGTTGACCTCAACACACTCAAACCTCAGCACAACCTTGGTGATTTGAGCCCTTTTGAAGGCAATCAGCTTAGTCTGCCCACTTTAACCAGTCTGTGTTCTGTCATAATGTCACTTTTGCAGGACACATAGAGAACCGTGCCCTTCTTGTGTTGTGTCACTTTGTGGGACTTGTGCTTGCCACATTTCAGTACTGTGGGATTTAAGTGCTGTCCACGCAGGGCAGAAGACTAAGCTGGATGCTAGCAGGTCCCAGGATCTTATCAAGACCACTTTCACAAGTAGGTTTGGACAGTGGTCTTGAGAGAGAAATATTTTATATAAAAATGTGTTTTTAATAGAAATGGAATTACATCATTTCCCTCCTCCTAGTTCTCCCTCCAGCCACTCCTAATAATCCTCCCTCAAACCCTTCCCATTCCTACCCTTTCTCTCAAGTTGATATCCTCTTTTTCTTTGATTATTATTGTTGCATACATCTATAGCTCTATGTTAAATACAACCTTGTGAGTCCATTTTGTTGGTTGTTTGTACATGGTTTCAAGACTGACCATTCTGCATTGGCCAACCAATGAGGGGGCTCATCCTTGGGAGAGACTAATTCTCCTTCTTTCATCTGTCATTGGGTACCTGTAGCCTTCTGTTGAGGAATGAGACCCCAATAAAAATTTCTCCTTTCCCATTAACATGTCCACTGATATTGCCATTGTTCTGGTGTTGTTTACACAGACGTTTCTAGGAGACTGTCTCACAGCGGACTTCCTGTTATTCTGGCTCTTACGATCATTCTGCCCCCTTCTTCTTTGATGTTCCCTGAGCCATAGATGCAGGAGCTCTGATACAGATGTGTGCAGTGAGGCTGGGCTCCCCACTATCTGTTGATCTCTGTGTTGCATCCACTTGTGGTTTTCTATGAAGGTCTCCATTTGCTGTAAAGAGAAGCTTCTTTGATGAGGTAGCTACACTTACCCAGGAAAGATGGCTCACATGCAAAGAGTGGGAGAAATCTTTTCAGCTAGGCAAGTAGAAGAACAACCTCCTTAGGTCTAAAGCAAAGAAGACATTTGCTCATTTCACCAGCATCCATTTGTGCTGGATATTGTGTTGAATTTAAGAGCAATCTCACGATCAGGGCATGGTGGTGCATGTCTCTAATCCCAGCACTTGAGAGGCAGAGGTAAAGGGATCACTGTGAGTTCAAGGCCAGCCTGATCTACAAAGTGAGCTCCAGGTCAGCCAGGGCTATAAAGTGAGACCCAATCTCAAAACATAAAATAAAATATATAAAATCTCGTGAGATGCAGGGTTCACCCTCAGGAGCTTGTAATGTAGTTGGGTGAGACTAGCACATACTATAAAAAGTGGTACTGTTCCGTTCTGTAGGAACAGTGAGAGTCTACAGGAAGGGAAATGCAATCTGGCCCAAGAAAGTCAAGAACTGATTGCCAGAGAAGTGAAAGGGTCATAACCCACATTTTTATAAGGATGAACTAACATGGCTAGTAATTGAGATAATTCCAAGCCAAAGGACGTAGTCAATTGAAATGTCTTGGATGCGGGGTTCAGTGGAACATTGAGACCCATTATTGAGGGTAGGCAGTGTATTGAAACAGTTATAAACACCATGATCAGACAAATAGCACAGCAGGGGCTCTGAGCAGAGTTCAGGCCCCAGGGACCACACAGGGCCCTGGTGGGGGAGGAGGGCTTTAAGGAGGAATTAGATTGATGTGACGATCAGGCTCCCTTCTTTTAGGACTCTGAGGAAGGGGGTAGGTTTCACAGTATAAACCTGGCTACAGATGGAGAGAGGGGACTGCAGGTATCATGGCCTGAGCAGCAGTCTGGTATGGACTCCTTCACAGACAGAAAAACATCTTAACGAGGGGCAGTGTGATGTGGGAGCAGGTTACTCACGAGAAATAACCAGTTCAGTGGGGCTTAGGTGAAGGCAGTCGGGGATGGTGATGGATCAGACACAGACAAGCAGCAGAGAGTCATCGCAGCCTCTCCAAATTTTAGGTTGAGGCCATCGGGGCCTGCTCAGTGTGGTTGCCAGGAATACCCTGAGCCAACTGCTCACCTCCATTCTCGGGACTTTCCCCAGATGCATTTGTCTCCAGAAAGCAGCTGCAATGGCTGACTGCTGGAAAACAAGGTCTTGCTGGTGTGGAATTCAGGCGACTGTAATTACAGATAATAGGTCTCAATTTGCCCGTCAGGAATTCGCACGGTTGGCTCTGTCATTGGAATTTAAATATTTTACATCTCGCTTGTGCGCTGAAGTTAGACAGCAGACGAAGCAGAAGTGGTCCAAGTGTCCCATCAGCTCAGTAAGTTGGCTTTGGAAAATGGTCAGGAGGTCTCTGAAGTGTGGCCTTTTCCCAGTAAGGGAGATTTCCCTGAGTAAGCTCAAGCCACTATTGGGTCCTGGGGCTGCAAAGCTGAAGAAGCAGGGCTTGCTGTTATGGTAACCCTAGGGCATTTTCTTGGAGTCTGTAACAAATTACAAGGACTGTGTCCACTGCATGCTAGTTTTTGAGACTGACACACTGTCCCAATTCCAGAAATAAAAATAAGGGACTTGTCCGTGAATGTCATGGCTCTACTTAGGATAATTGTCTGGGAAGCATTACCTTTCTTTTCTTTTCCTTCTGTCCTTCCTTCCTTCCTTCCTTCCTTCTTTCCTTCCCTCCTTTTTCATTTTGAGACATGGTCTCTCACTATGTAGCTCTGGCTGGATTGCACATCTCTAAGTAGACCTGATCACCCTCAAACTAACAGAGATCCACCTGCCTCTGCCTCTCAAGGGCCAGGATTAAAGACGTGCGCCACCACATCTGGCAGAAGCATTTTATTTACCACTGTGTTTGTTTCTCGTGCTTCATTCCTCTCCAGAGCCAACCAGTTTGGTTGTCCACCTGCTAAGATTTTGGTCTTCAATGTCCTCAAAGGATCATGTATTGAAGATGGGGTCCCCAACCAAGCCATGTGGCGCCTCTATGAGGCCATTGGACCATCATCTGATCTCGTGAGTAGATTAACTCAAGTGTGGAGGCACAGGTTGAAGGACCCAGGAAAAGGACCCTGCTTACAAACCCCCCTCTCCTTTCTTCCATGTGCCACACAATGTGCAGCTCTGCTTTCCCGCATTTTCCTTGCACAGTGACTTGTCTCACCACAGATTTATAGTCACAGGCCAAGAAACCGTCCATGAAACCATCACGCGAAACCATGAGCCAATGCAAACCTTTTTCTCCTTTTAATCCCCTCAGGGATTCTGTGTTAGTGATGAGAACCTCACTGCACACTATGCTTCTAATGTTGTCTTCTAGTCTTGTCCCAGCATGGGATTTATTTATCTACATATTTGATAAATATTTGTGGTGTACTTGGCCGTATGTCAAGAATGTTCTAAAGCGATTGTGTGTGTAATCAGATTTATTTCTAGTAAAACTGCATGCAATAAGTATAGATGATTATAGAAGCTATTTGACCCATTTTGCAGATGAGAAAAAAAAGTCAGATAACAGTGGAACTCCGACTTAATCCTGGCAGTACGATATAGCTCCAAAGTCTATCATCTTCCACCTGAACGCGATAAATGCCAACTTTTCTTTCCTAATATAAAGGGTTTGTGTTGTTTTGTTTTGTTTTTTGTCTTGTTTTATATTTTTGAAGCAGGGTTTTACTCTTTAGCCCAGGCTGACTTGGAACTCACCGTGTTGTCAAGCTACCACAGTTGTTCAAGTGCCGGGGTTACAGTCATGAGCCAAACCATCCAACACTGAGATGGTATTTTGATAAGTATGTATGTGTGATAGACTCTTTATTCCTGTGACTTCTGTTAGGCTTCACAACAGACAGAGATACAGAAAGGGGATCCAAGTCACTTTATTGGAGGGATTCCATTAGTAATCAGGTGAGCTACCGGCATGAGAGCCCTTTGTCTCTAGTTTCTTTTCCTCACCCAGTACCCGGGTTTGTTTTCTAATTGTCTACTATATTGACTGCCTTGTGTGTTCTCACAGCCTGAGTAAATCCTCAGGACCTGACTACTATAGCACCGGATACGCTCCAATCTCGGCTCAAGAGGTGTCTGGAGCAACTTGCTATGACTCAGAAGCATGGAATTTTCATCTCCAGTCTGTTTCGTGAGGCTACATTCTTACTACTTCAGTGGGAATCTTAATAAAGTAGTAGTAATGTTTACTACCTGTATTAATATCTTCTGTTTTTTAAAAATACTTTCTAATAAGCCAAGCACTGTGCATTATAACATCCCTAGCCATCATTCCAGCCCTACAGGTAGATAGCATTGTTACTGTCGTATAGTGGTAATGAGGAAATAGGTTCCAAGAGGCTAAATGACTTGCTTGTGAGGGGCCGAGAATATAGCTCACTGGGAGAGTGAATTACATAACACGCACCAAGCCCCAAGTTGAACCACAGGAACTATATGAAACTAGATGTGATGACTCTTCCTTATAATCCCGGCACTCATGAAAGAGAGGCAGAGCAATCAGAAATTCTACGTTATCTCAAACTACATGCTAAGTTCAAGGCAAATCTGGGGGATATGAGACCCTGTCTCAACTTGCCTATGAATACACCATATATGCTGACTCTGAAATTTATACTCTTCTTGCTGTATCTTCCTGTTACGTGTATTTTATATAAGACAAGCCTTTCCATGAACTTGAGAAAAACTATAAATGGGTGGAAGAGAATAGGCTTTAACTTGGGCCAATGGGATATTTCTATTCTTTCTTTCTTTCTTTCTACTTCCCTACTTCCTCTCCACCCTTCCTTTCTTTTTTTTCCTTCCTTCCTTTTATTCAACCAAAGAAAAAAACCACACAATAAATAGCAAATCTAGCAGAAGCACTAGACTTGGTCTTCTGTCGTTTTTAAAATCCAAGTTCCACACATAAACAATTATGACTGCTGACAATAAAATCCCAACCCAGTGTGAATCAGCTCAGAGAAAAAGCAAAAGAGGGCAGGGCTGGGGCTTGGTGATCCGAGTTAGCCCCAAAGTTATGAGTCAGAGAAGTCTCAGAACAAGCTCCCTGCCAAGCTAATTCCAGGCCAGTACTTGCTGAGGTACAGCTGGTTGCACAAACTCTGACTGGAGTGGAGTCCTGGGGAGAAAGGGCAGTGTAATATATGGAAAGGAGGCAGACTGGGCTGGTTATTAGAATTACAGTCATTGCGCCAGATCATTCCAGCCACTAAGACACAACACTCCTAAAGCCGCAGAATGGAAAGCACCTGCTTAATTCAGCCCCACCCTGTAGCTAGGAACTCCAGGAAAGGTGTGTGTGGGACGTCCAGAATGGAGACACAGATTTGTTCTTCTCAGGGTCTTTTCTTCCTTTTCCATCCCCTTCCGCTCTCTTTCATTTCCATTTCCTTCCCTTCCTCACTTGGTTCTTTCTTCCTATTGAGACAGGGTCTTCTGTATCCAAGCTGACCTCCAATTCAATACAGCCCATAATAATGCTGAACTTCAGATTACCCTGCCTCTACATCCTAATTGATAGGAGCATGCACCCATATGCCTTGTTTTATACGGTACTGAGGACTGAAAAACCAGGGCTTCCTGTATGCTAGACAAACGTTCTACAAACTGAGCTACATCCTTAAGACTTAAATTAAATAATACTTGTAAATATCAACTGGCCAAAAACATTGATTAATACATGCCATACTAACTATATGAGTTCTTGGAGACTTCAATGACTGATATCAAGTGAAAAATTTGACATTTTTTCCTCTCAGGATCCAAGCATGGTGATACACACCTTTAATGAGATTACTCAGACTGTAGAAGTAGGGAGATCTCTGTGAGTTAGAGACTATCCTGATCTTCATAATGTGCTCTGTGACAGTCAGGGCTACAGAGTGTAACCCTGTCTCAAACTTTCCCACACCCCTATCACGGCTGAGTTAAGTGGTGTAGCGTTTGACTGGCATTAGACAAATTCCTGAATGTTATCTCGAGCACTACAGAAAATTAATTTAAAAAATGTGTGCTTGGTTCATGCTTCCCTCTCTATTTGTGTGAATTTGGACATTATGATGAACTTGGGGTGTTCAGATTATTTTTCAGTCTATTCCAGCACATACCCAGTCTCCCTGGTCTCATCTGATGTGTTCCCCTTCATTTTCCCAAAAGACAGAAACTGGGGACGCTCTCATCACCCAGATCCTCCTGGAGGAGAAAGAGGAGGTTGTAGATACACCTGATGTGGAAAGAGAGCAGGGTTTAATTGTTCTCTTTTAGGGTGCTGGGATCAAACCCAGGACCTTGAGCATGTTAGACAAGCACTCTACCCCTGAGCTACATCCCAACCTGAGACCACACACGTTATAAAGTAAAGCATGGAAGGCAGATGAGATCCTGAAAGGACCAGAAGGAGCTGACCAGGTGCAGGAGGGAGGTAGGGACAAGTTCTGCAAGCCGAGTGTGAAATCAAGATTGCTTCTGTCTGGCAAAGACCATGGGTGTGGAAGGGGAATGTACGGCTGGGGAATTGGGCAGGGGTAAGTCAAAAAGGGTCTGGGAAACTAGCTGTGTAATTTGGGTTTGACCATGAAATGTTTGGAGAATCTTTGAAGAATTCCAAGCAGGGGTAACATGATCAGATTTGCTGTTTCAGATTGTCGTCAAGGTTTATATCCACCGACTTGACTTGGTATTATGAACTCAGTGGTTTTCCCCTCCACAGACAGAGAAAATACATCTTTGAGAAGTTGTTAAAAAAAAGAACCAAAAAATAAAAATAACAAAAAAAAAAAACACCCTTCACACTAGATGGGATTTTGCTGCAGATGGGAGGAGACTTCTGAGATGTGGGAAGGACTGTTGACACTGAGAGTCAAATTTACGTCTCTCATGACACTAATGGCAGTTAACATTTTTACCAAAGAGAAAGGACAAAGGCCTTCACCTTTGCAAACAGGTTCTGAGTAACGTTTCAGGTGTGGGTGAGCATAAGGCTCTTGCCCAGCCCTGAACTGTATCAGCATAGGCGGTTTAGGACCAGGGTGTTCTGCCAGTCAGGCACTCCAGGTCTTGTGCTCTATTTCCGGCCATAACTAAAGGTGCCAATATCTCACTTCCAAATGAACTTAGCTTATTTAATTAAAAAAAAAACTATGTTTGCAAGAAGTCTACAGAAGTGCCTTGAATAGTTCACGAAGCTCATTTTTGTAGCCCTGTAACATCTGTGAATATTTTTTGTTGTTGTTGTTTTCTGAGACAGGGTTTCTCTGTAGCTTTGGAGCCTGTCCTGGAACTAGCTCTGTAGACCAGGCTGGTCTCGAACTCACAGAGATTGGCCTGCCTCTGCCTCCCGAGTGCTGGGATTAAAGGCGTGTGCCACCGCTGCCAGGCAAACATTTCTTTTTAATCATTGGCATTTACTTGTTTATTTGGGGAGGGTACAGACTATAGGGAATGTGTGGAGTGTGTGGAAGTTGGAGGACAGCTTTGAGGGGTTGGTTTCTCTGTGTGGTTCCTCCAGATAGAACTCAAATCGCCAGACTTGTTGTGCATCACCAACTGGTGAACCATCTTACTGGCCCCCACTGTTACTTTTTGATCAAATTCACTGTCGGGGCTTTTGAGTTTCAAGGACAGTTTAAAACTGGGTTAGTGGCTCGAGCCAGTAATCCCAGCACTTGGGAGGCTAAGGCAGGAGGATGTCTATGAGTTCCAGGCCAAGCTGGTCTACATAGTGAGTCTCAGGTCAACCGAGGGTATATGGTGGGACACTGCCCCAAAGCAAAGCAAACAACTAAAACAAAACGGAGAAGATTGAATTTGGTTACACAGACCTTTAGTTTCAGCACCCAGGAAATAAAGGTTGAGAAGTTCAGTGTCACCCGTGACTACATGGCAAGTCTGAGGCCAGCCTGGCTACATAAGAAGTGAGAGAGAGAGAGAGAGAGAGAGAGAGAGAGAGAGAGAGAGAGAGAGAAGAGAGGGAGGAAAGAGAAAGAGAGAGAGAGAAGAGAGGAAGGAAAGAGAGAGAGAAGAGAAAGAGAAGAGAGAAAAGAGAGGGAGAAAGAGAAGAGAGAGAGGAGAGAGAAAAAGAGAAAGAGAGGAGAGAGGGGGAGAGAAGAAAGAGGAGAAAGAGGAGAGAGAAGAGAGGAGAGAGAAAGGAGAGAGAGAGAGGAGAGGGGGAGAGAGAGAGAGGAGAGAGAGAGAAAGAAGAAAAAAGGAAAAAGAAAGACTGGAATAGAGCAGTTTGCCTTACCAGTCAGACCCCATTATTAGATGCTTTGCTTACAACAAGAGCAACAGGCAAGATCTGGAGAGAAGAGTTAGAAAAGAAGGAATGTGCCCCCGCCAAGGCCTTAGTTGCTGTGCTGCGCTCCTTGATTGCCCCCATTCACTGGAGGCTTTCCTAATATGACATTTGTCTTGGCAGATGGAGTGTCACATACTAAGCAGGTGATAAGCAGCATGACTCTAGGGAGGCATTCAGGACAGCAAGTCGGGGACAAATGACAAGCTGGAATGTGGAACTGTCAGCACACACAAGCCGAGGTCTCTGCATAAAAGTTATTTTGAAGGCTCCTTTGTGGCTTGGCAACTGTGCCGAAGTTCAATAGGCACGGGCTCACTTTAAAATTGTGTGTGTGAGTGTGTGCGTGTGTGTTTTGTCTCTGTTGTTCATCATTTAAAACAAAGAATCAGGAGGTAGTGTTGCACTTAACGTAGACAGGAGAGCAGAGACCTTTAAGCGGAAGACAGAGGACTGAAGCAGATTTCCAAACAGACCTGCCGTCCACTTCAAGAGCCCAGCTAAAATTACCCTGGCCAGAGTGTCTGGCGTCACAAGCTTTGTTCCCGATGGATGCTAAGGCTACGTCGTCCCCACATGGTACTCCAGCCACAGCCCAGCAGGGAATTATACACCCACTGGGGTCTCTAGGTCAGGATTTAAGTGCGTTAGCAGAGGGCCTCTTCAAGGTAATGTGACAGAGAGCCATCAAACCAGGCTGAAAGCTAAGGGGGTGGGGTAGCGGAGGGAAGAAGAGGAAATCATCCCTTTGTAAGCTTCAATGCATTTTCACAGACTGGGGTGCACTTGTTCAACCTTAAAAATGTTAGCCTAATGCCTTGCTTCTGTCTGAGTTACTTCAGTTCGTCGGGTTTGACATTGGCCGAGCCCTTTCTTTGTGTGAAAGGGAATGGGTGTGAGAAGAGAGGGCCGGGAGGGGGAAGGGGTAAAGGACAGCTGTTCCAGCTTGTCTCTGTTTCCAGGGTCTCCAAAGCTCTGTAGGTGTTGGTTTCAAGCTAGACTGTGAAGGAAGTCTCCAGATAAAAACGAGACCCAACAGCACTCTCCTAGAAGATGGCGACCAGTTGGAATCCTCCCAGCCGGTTAGTAGAACACTTCCTGTTGGTGGTATTCTTGCACCAGTCTGTAACGCGTAGATTTAGCTGGGCACCGATGTCGTTGGAGGATATTCTGAGTCCTGGTAAGTGTATCAACAGGCAGAGCAGAAGGAACGCAAGGGCCTGTTCTGGAGAAGCAGAGCTGCGGAGTCAGCAGAGTGTGGCATGCATCAGCATCTCTCTGCAAGGTTGGAATCAAAGTCAGAAGACACCTGAAGGTTACCAGACAAGACACAGCTTTTACTAAAGGATGGGCGATAGGGAAAGGAATGCATTTGAGACAGAAGTTATGAGTATGTTTACATGAGTCAGGGTTCTTAGAGGAGCAGAACCAATAGAATGAATGTATATTACAAGGGGAGTGTTATTAGATTGGTTCACACAGTGTGGCTGGGCTAACCTGACAGTGGCTGTCTACATGCTCTTATGTCTGAGAACCCAGTATCTGGCCAGCACGTGAGGCTGGATGCCTCTGCTGTGCCACTCTGGTGTGGAAGTCCTGGAGGATTCCTGGAGAGCAGGTGTTTTCAGTCGACTCCGATAAGCCAAAGCAGTAGGTTTCCAATGTCAGCTTCACCATAACCCTGTGACAGACCCGAGACAGAAACTTCCTGTCTGAAGGAAAATGAAATAGCAAAAAGAAGCTTGCCATCCAAACAGCCTAGAGCTTCCTAAGCTTCAGAAACTTTGTAAGCTAATTTAAACTAGGTGGGGAGGGGGGGCAATTTTTGCATAGGAATTAATGATTCTGTCTTTCCAGAGACATACATTTCTGTGCTTTCATTAAAATGAACCCTTGGGAAGACAAATCTTTAAGGTGATGGAAAACCAGCCTGCAGTTATTTGAAGTCCTGGGGAAGGAAGGGTGAGCGTTTCTGAGGACCCATGCTTGGTTTTCAGCGTCCACACGGTCAGCTCACAAATACCAGTCCCTTCAGCTCCAGGGAGTCCAAATCCCTCTTCTGACCTCCTTTGGAACCAGCACACACATGCACAAACACACAGACACACACACACACACACACACACACACACACACACACACACACACACTTACACATTTTAAAAGTGAAAAGAGAAAACAGGTAAATGAGAAAGTGGTGAAATCAGTAGGTTCAAGTGTGATGTTGGTGACAAGAAGAGGTGGGACAATGTCACAACAATGTATCTGGGTCAATGGTCAATGATTGCATTTGTTTTACAGCTTAGGATAAGAGGCATGAGTAAGTGTGACACGGATAAGGACCAATAGCATGAAGTGGGAAATTTGCATTATAAAATGAAATTCTGGAGCAGCCTGAAATAAATGACATAATAAGCTTGAGAATTAGATGGTGAAACTCTTCATAGAGAAGGTTATCAACACTAAGAACAACCCAGTAGAATGGGTCTGTTTACAAAACCCAAATTAGACACTCTTTGGATTTAGACAGAGAAGTTTAGCTTTGTACACATTTACACTGGAGTTCTGAATTCTCAGTTGAGACGTTTAGTCTTATGCTATGAGCCGCAGTGAGTCACTGAAGATTTGGAACTGCAAAATGAAGAGCCAGGGATGTACCTAAGCAGGGAGGCTGGGAGAGGGATATCTCGGTGGATAAAGTCCCTGCTATGCAAACATGAGATCCTGAGTTCAGACCCTCAGCCCCCAAGTAAAAGGACTGGTGCTCTAGAAACTAGTACCAGGCTGGAAAAAGACAGTCTGATTCCTGAACTCGTTGCCCAGAGAATCTAGCCAACTGATGCCCTAACAAAGTAAGATGGCCAGGTTAGCTGAGAGGGTAACTGCCCTTGCCACCAAGCCTGAGTTCAAGCCCCAGAACATGCATGGTGGAGAGAAAACTACCTCCCCCAAGTCATCCTCTCATCTGTAAGCACACTCATTCCAACCCCCCAAAAGTATAAAAGTTGCAGAGTGACTGTGGGGTGTCAACCTTTGGCCTCAACATGTGTTGGAGGAGGAGACTTGTTCGTTTCCTGGACCCCGAAATCCAGAAATAACCATACAGAAACTGTACTAATTAAATCAATGCTTGGCCCATTAACTCTTGCTTCTTATTGGCTAACTCTTACATATAAATTTAGCCCATCTCCATTAATCTGTGTATCGCCACGTGGCAGTGGCTTACTTGGTAAAGTTCTGGCATCTGTCTCTGGCGGGGCTACATGGCTTCTCTCTAAATCCACCAGCATTTAGTTTAGTTCCCCCCTCTGCCTAGCTCTGTTCTGCCCTGCTCTGCTATAGACTCAAGACAGTTTTTTTTTTATTAACCAATGGTATTCACAGCATACATAAGAGAATCCCATATCACCCCTCCTTTTCTGTTTAAATGAAAAGGAAAGTTTTAACTTTAACACAATAAAATTACATATAACAAAACAGGTATCAAGCAAGAATTACAGTTACAATATTTATATCTACTTTATCTTTTGTCATAACTAAGGAAAACTGTAGCTATAAATTCTTCAACTCCATCAAAGACTCCAGAAGGATATATTACCTAAGTAAACAGGAAGTGCATTGTTAGCATCTTCCAAAACTCTAGAATTGAGAAACATCTTCTGTACCATTGGGGCATCCATCTTCAGCCTACGGGCCCATAGTATCCAGCAGACTTTTCCATTAAGCAGGAAATTTCAAAGACAGTTCTACCTATATTGGCAGTTCGTCAGTCACTTTTTTCTGTGTCCTGCAGAATGTCTAACAGACTCTTTCATGAAACAGGAACCCAGAAGGATCGTCTCACCTTTAGGCAAGTTCAGTAGTCATTTCTCTGTGGGTCCTGCATGTGCAGTTCACCCAACATACCATCCATCAAGCAGTCCAGGCAAGAGCAGTTTCTTGCCCAAATGGTTATCCAACTCCATAAGGAACCTCTTTGATACCCATCTTCCTCTTGAAGTAATTGGTGCTGCCAGGAGCAGATGTATCTCATTGTCATGAAAAGTCCTAAGTTCCTAAAACATTTTAAATGCCATATGCTGTAGTTCTTGAAAAATTTGAAAAATGCCTATCCATCTGAAATACTTATCTGTCCAACTAGAAAATCTAATTAAGGTGACTACAAGCTTGATATTATATTATAAATGATTATCTATTAACCTATATTTCTTAATTATACATTACATTTTAAAATGAGCTACACAAACACAATACCTTAATCAGGGGCAGAAATATATGAATATATGTATGTATGTATGTGTGTATGTATGTATGTATGTATATATATATGTGTGTGCCCCCAGCTCACATGCACACAAAATCATATGTGTAACACACACACAAAGAGAAAGAGAGAGACAGAAAGAGATACAAGGAGAGATACAGAGAGAGATAGAGAGATACAGACAAAGAAAAAGAGAGATATTTTTAATTTTATTTTACACTCTGAGTTCCTCAAAGCCATCTGACCAGGGAGACTGGCCATACCTTCAAGCTCTGGGTTCGATTGAGAGACCGTGCCTCACTGAATAAGGTGGGAGATTGACTGAGGATGGATCCTAACACCAACTTGAGCTTCCATATGCATGTGCACCCATGTACATGCCCATCCACACATGTCCCATATGCATGCAAAACAGGCTTGCATATACATGCACTATACACACATCTATGAAAAATGGAGAAAGGAAATAACAAAAAAGAAAAAAAACTGGCTCAAGCCATGCAGAAACTACTTATTTTTAGCAGCTGGGTGTACATCGCTTTCAATTTTTAAAATTTATTACATTAATCGTGTGTGTGTTATGTATGCGTGTACACATGCTCATGTCGCGGTATGTGTGGCGGTCAGAAGAGAGCTTTTGGCAGTCCATTTTTCCCCTTCCACCATGGCGAATCTGTGATGAAACTCAGGTCACTGGGTTTGACAGCAAGTACCTCAACCCGCTGAGCCATCTGGCCAGACCCATCCTCTCTCTTTTATTTTACTCTGTGTCTACTTATTTTCCTATTTAAGGTCATTTCTTTTAGCCCAGGCTGATCCTAAACGTGTGATGATCTTTTTTACTATGCCTCAAACTCCCAAGTGCTAGGATTGCAGGCCCGCATTGCCACTCCCAGCTTGGGTTCTCCTCCTTAATAACACAACCTCTATAAAGTGTTAGAAAAATAAAACACTGAAGATGAAAGCGAATCTAAAGGGAAAAAAATTCTCCAAGCAAACCTGGGCTTAAGCTTCATGTGAGTCGCTGGAGCCCATTTCCACTAAGTGATGTTTAAGGCTCAAAAAACACGGTGTTTCTCTAACGCCAGCTTCAGAACCCTGCCATTATAAATAATTGGGGATAATTATGAGAGCAGCTGAATAAACTGGGAAAGACTGGGCATAAAGAGCAAAGCAATAGGAGGAAATGTGTAGCGCAGAGCCCGCCCATAAATCTCCCTGGAGTCACAGTGACAGCCGTCCCCTCCACACTGAAACCTGTTTGGGGAGCATCCCAAACCAACCGAAACAAATAAAAACAGTGTTCTTCCCCCAGAGTGACTTTTCGTCTTTATAGTTACTAGGAACTAGTGGACTGTCCTTGAACTCTTTTCTACATTGAAAAGGACACCTCTCTGATGCCAACTGAGAAATACAGCAGTAACGTTAAGGTCAGGGTGGTCCCTTAATCCTGAAGTCGTGTTGTGATTCTCTCTTCCCCAGGCTGGCAGCCCTCAACCCTGTACCGCTTCTAACATAATCATGGTAGAAGGCTAATAGGGTCCAAGGGACAGCCATAAGCCTATATATTGCTGGAAAAGTTATAGGGAAAAGAAAGGTTTTCAGAAATTAAATAAATTGTTCTGACAATAAGTGGTACACCTGGTATGTATTAATCAAAGGCTGGGATGCCTCAGAGAGAGGAGACAGGGAATGGGTGGCTGCCATGGCTGCTAGGGGGGGGTTAATACAAGATAAGGAACACTTTTGGTTGGGGATGCTCTATAATAATTGTGATAGGCTCGTGTTTCCTGACATTCTCCCCCCCTCCCCGCGTGTGTACATGCACAAACATGGGCGTGGAGATCAGAGGGCAACTCCTATCGTTATACTTCCAGTACATTCCACTTATTGTTTGAGATAAGGTCTCTCACAACCCTGGAACATTACCAGATAGGCTAGGTGAGGAGCTTTACGGATCTGCCTGTCTGCTTCCCTGTCTCCCTGTTACTAGGATTACAGATGCGTGAAGCCATGCCTGATTTTGACATGGGCTCAGGGGATCTGAGCTCAGGACCACATCCTTGTGAGGCAAGTGATTTAGGGACCATCTTCCCAGCCCTGCGTTTTTCTAATATTACGTCTACCAAACCAAACTGACTCCAATATATTGTCTCTAAACAGGGAAACTGAAGAAGTTAAAGGGGGCAGAAGATTTCTGCCGTGCCAGACAGCAGGCTAAGGGTTATCCACAGGCTGTTGTTTGTATCAGAGCTGTTGACCTGGAGTGAGCTCTCTACCGAGAAAGAATTTGAGACTCCTAGCCAGGAGGTGGTGGCACATGCATTTAATCCCAACACTTGGGAGGCAGAGGCAAGCAGATTTCTGTGTGTTCCAGGACAGGCTCCAAAGCTACAGAGAAACCCTGTCTCGAAAAACCAAATAAATAAGTTTGAGAATCCAAGGCTTAACCCAAGCTCCAATTGCTTCTTTCTGTTTCCTATGAGAAGAACTTAAATCATGTTAGACTCCTAATGCCCTCACTTATCAGCACGGCTACTATAGAGACAATATATGTACCATGGATACCAAGGTTCCTAAAATTATTAATATTGTCAGCCACTGAAAAATAATAATTGCAATGCTAGTCAGTAGACATTTACCTGCAAAACAACATATAATCCTAGCCATTTGTGTAGTTCATATGCACAAAATGACGGAAATGTATTAACAGGAATGTATCCTGAGCCTGGGTCCCTTGATTTACCAGCCTTCATAGAACATCCATTCTGCAGACAAGATCAACGCTTCCGAGTCTTAAGAGAAGGAAGAGGGGAAGAGAGAGGCTGACCTGAAGGAAGACCTGTGCCTAGGCTACTCTAGATTGAGAAACCTGGTGTGGTGGTGCACACTCTTAGTCCTGGCAACTCAGGAGTACAAGACAAACAGATTTCTGTGAGTTCGAGGCCGGTCTGGTTTACATAGTGAGTTTTAGGATAGCCAGAGAGACCCTGATTAAAAAACAAAACAAGCCGGGCTGTGGTGGCACACACCTTTAATCCCAGCACTCGGGAGGCAGAGGCAGGCGGATCTCTGGGAGTTCGAGGCCAGCCTGGTCTACAAGAGCTAGTTACAGGACAGGCACCAAAGCTACAGAGAAATCCTGTCTTGAAAAACCAAAAAGAAAAAAAAAAGAAAAAGAAAAGAAAAAGAAAAAAAGGCGAGAGAGAGAGAGAGAGACAGTATAGGTGTTATGGTCTGCAGCACACATTTAGGTTTAGAAGTAATTCCCAGTTAGAGCACACAACAGCAAGGGACTGGGGGAAAGAGATGAGTGGTAGACTTTGTCCTTAGCATGTGAGATGCCCCGGGTTTGATCCCAGCACAAAAACAAGGAAACAAGCAAGCAACCAAAACCACAGATGGATGTCTTCAGCTGGTCAGACCCTGAAGAGTCAATTTTATTATTAGGGTACTAACTTCCCCAATGGGCTACTCTACTGATCAGCTAGGAGATAAATGGACTATTAAGAGGTGAAACATAACTGGAAGAAGCAGGTCACTAGTAACACTCCTCTGAAGACATTATCTTGACCCCAGCCCCTTTCCTGTTCATTTTTCCACTTCCTGGCTACCATGGACGGCTTGGCTCTCCTGCTAAGCTGTTCTGCCCCACCATGTAACAATGTACCCAGCCAAATCCTCGCTGAAGCCTCTGAGATGCTGAGTCAGGATACACATCTTCTCTTTCAAGATCTCACTAAGTAGCCCAGGCTGACCTTGAACTCTTACTCCTCCTGCCCCAGTGTCTCAAGTACTCTTTGTTCTCTTCTAGTGTTTTGCCACAGCAACGGGAAGTTGAACAACACGGAATCAACCACTCTGATAATTCTTGAACAATACAGTAGCTTCCAGCCTTTTGAACACTTGAAATATAGCTAGCTAATCTGAATTGAGATGTGTTATAGATGTGAAGCACATAATGCTTTATTTTAAAGACTTGATACACCAAAAAGAACGTAAAATACCTAATTAATGAATTTTATATGGATTTCATGTTGGAAAGGTATTTAGATTACATTTAGCTAAATAAAATTAGCATTAAGGGTAATTTTATACTGCTTCCTTTTTAATGTGAATATAAAAAACATGAAGCAATATACATCTGTGCCTTTGATTTTCCAAAGAAAGTCTTTCATTACCCATGCACTTACAACCCTGCCCTAAGAGAGACTGTCCCTAATTAATTGTTCTTCTAGGATACAACTTCTGTGTTTCCTACTTGGATTCCGCTTTTGTTTGGATCTGGGATCCAAAGACCCATGTGCTGAAGGTCTAAGCTTGGAAGGTGTTGCAAAAGATAAGCCGCCCGTGGTATGTTCTTGAAGAGGAAATCTGGACCCCAAATCCACCCTTGTTTCTCTTGCTTCCTGGACCGAAACCTGGAAACCTGTAAGTCAAAGCCGGCAAACTTTTTCATTGACTTGTTTGGGTGCTGTTGCTGAAGCCGGGTATTACTCCGTAACTCAGACTGGCCTTGAATTTCAGCCGTTCTTCTGCCTCTGCCCACTAAGTGCTGGGATTATAGGTGTGTGCCACCATGCCTAGTGGCTTTTCTCATGTTAAGCTGATCACCTCGGTTATTCTGCCACAATAAGGGGAAACTGAGAAATACAAATACCTTCTTCTCTAAATCATTAGCCTCCAAGTACACATACTATTCTTTGGGTCTCTTACTCTCAGAATTTAAACATTCTTTTTAGATTTATTTTATTTTCTGTGCATGAGTTTTTGTTTTGTTGTGTGTGTGTGTGTGTGGCCTATATGTGTGTATACGGACCATGTGTATGTACACATCTGGAACCTGTATAGGTTAGAAGACAGCATTGGATTCACTGGAACTGGAGTTATGGATGCTTGTAAGCCACTATATGGGTGTTGGGAACCGAAGTTAGGTTCTCTGGAAGAACAACAAATGATCTTAACCACTGGAACATTTCTCCAGTCCCGGTATTTACTTTTTTGTTTGTTTGCTTTTTGAGACAGGGTTTCTCTGTGTAACCACTCTGGCTGTCCTGAAACTTGCTTTGTAGACCAGACTGGCTTTGAACTCACAGAGATCCGTCTGCCTCTACCTCCTAAGTGCTGGGATTAAAGGCTTACACCACTATCTCCTGGTCTGTATTTGCTTTTTAAAAGATACTTAGACATTTGGTCTCTGGTTTGCTCTCTTGTTTCCCTTGCTTGACTGTAAGTTCCTTGAGGATAAGACCCTTATCCTTCCCCTGTAACCCCTGGACCAAAGTTAATGCTTGACACACAATAAATTTTCAACAGTTAATTGCTAGCAGGTGACAGAACTGAGCAGGCATCGCCAGCTCATTATAGTGGTCTATCAATTAAGAATCCTGTGGATGTAAATAGTAGAACCCTCTGCTCTGACTTTATAGGCTTGTGTAATTGAAGCCCTGTATTTGTTCCCACCTCAGGCACTGCTGAATTCATTTATTTTACCTTCCTACAGTGGTAAGCTCCTAGAGATTCTAAGTGTTCCTTCCTCATGGCAACAAGATTCTGACAAGCATGTCCTCAGACTAATTTCAAAGCAAAGATTCTAAGCAAGAAAGGCCCTGATAGTCCAAAGGTGTGTGTGTGTTTGTGCGTGCGCATGCACGCATGTGTGTAGTGTGTGTGTGTGTGTGTGTGTGTGTGTGTGTGTAAAACTTAGCTACCCTATCCCTGATCAGATTGTCTGGGGTCCTGTGTCCAGCCCTGACCGAATCTCGGTAACCTATGAATAAGGTGTATCTTTTGCTGGTAGGCGGAGTGCTAAGACTAGGGAACTGGGGATGTGGTAGAGTTGGCTTTACACTAAACAAAGAGCCAAAAAGAGAAGTAGGAAAAGAAACATCAAGATTCTGCTTCTACCACAAAAACGAGAAAACACCCAGCGCTACACAAGAGCCCTGGGACAAGCTTGTTCCAGCATTATCTTTTATGAGAGTAGACATTTCAGGAACTGTGGGGCCTCAGAGAAGCTTTTGTTCTTCTCTGTTGACTTTGTTTTCTTTATCCTTTGCTTTGGTATTGCCAGGGACTGTAAAAAAGGGGTTTATTTTTGTTGGGTTTTTAGGTATAACATCCTTGTAAATAAAATTGAAAGCTACAAGTCAACTGGAGAGATACAAAATCTTCCCACTGCTTGATAAGGCTCTGACATCTTTCCTAGCTTACAACTTATTCAGAGAAAGTCAGGATGATTAAACCTGAAACTACTTTCTGTGAAAATGAGGCCCCTCTGGAGAGCTGTGTGGCGCACTCTGAAGACCTAACCTCTAGTTTCAGGGTCATTTAGCTGGAAGGTGCTCCCGTAGTAGCTTTGTGTAATCAGTCATGCACAAATTGTATTGAGTCCTTGTTGTGTGCCAGGTACTGTTATAGGCAAAGGAGTGGAGGGGTAAAGGGAGTTGTCGCCAGGCAGCTTATGCCACAGTGAAGGGGATGACCAGTAGATACACAACATAAATATTTTTTAGGTTAGAATATTTTACATGATAAAAACAAGTAAGATAAAGAGAAGGACTGGGTGAACAAAAAATTCTTTATTCATTATTATATATTTTCCCTCTTTTTTTAAATATCAAAATCCTGTGTTCAAAAAAGATTTATATATGTATGTGTGAGAACATGCATGTGTGTATGTCCACAGAGATACATGTATGTGCCTAGTTCCCAAAGAGGTCAGAAGAGGGCATTGAAGCTCCCTCGAACTGGAATTAAAGGTTGCTGTGAGTTACTATGTTGGGTGCTGGGAACTGAACCCAGGACTTCTGCAAGAGTAGCAGATCCTCTTAAACACTGAACGATCACTCCAGTCCTTCATTTCTCTTTTAAGTTGTCTGCTACACAATTAGCAGGCAACCATTGTACATATTGATGGGTAAAGTAAGACAGTTTCTTTAAAAGTTATTTTCCGTGTGTGTGTGTGTGAGAGAGAGAGAGTGTGTGTGTATGCACATACATGTGTGCAGCTGTCTATAGAGACCAGAAAAGAACAATGGATCCCTTGGAGTTAAAATTGCAGACATTCGTGATATATACACATTGTTTATGCTGGGATCTGAATTCTAGTTCTCTTGATAAGATAAAACAGCAAGCATTCTTAACCACTAAGCTGTCTCTTTGGTCCTAAGGTTTCATTTTTTTATGGTTGACTATATTCACATATATATGCTGTATACTTTATCCATTCATCTGTTGATGAACTCCTGTGTTTATCCCATCTCTTGGCCACTGGGAACAGTACTACAGTAAACATGGATGTTCAAGTAACTACTTTGTATGTTAATCTCATTTATTCTTGATACATACTCAAGCAGTAAAACAGCCAGGTCATATGTCAGTCAATTTTCAGCTTTCTAAGAACTTTCCTCCTGCTTTCTGTAATGACAGCAATAGCTTCCATTTGAGAAAGGGTTACTTTAGAGGGGTCCAGCTAACTTTTTGATATTGTAACATGACATTGTCATCTACAAGTGCACCGAGTCTTGTTCATAGCTAGTCTACACAGTTGGTATAGATGAATTCAACCACAGTGGTAGCAAGCCCTAACTGCAGCAAAGATGACATGTTTTAGACAATATTCATATACGTGAGCATGCATACGGGCAAAACCTTCCAGGACTGTAATTGTGCCTAAATGTGTAACAGGTGATTTTAATGTCTGCTCTGTAAAAGTATGTGTAAAACATTCCAACAAGGGTTTTGTTTTAAATTACATGTATTTACTTATTTGTGTGTGTTTATGTGTGTGCTTGTGTTCACGTGTATGCATGCCCATGCCATGGCACTTGTACAAACGTCAGAGAACAACCTTGGAGTCACTTCTCTCCTTCCACCACATAGCTCCAAGGATGAAGATCAGGTCATCAGGCTTGGCAGCAGGAGCCCCTACTTCCGTGGTTCTCAACCTTCCTACTGCTGTGACCCTTTAATACATTTCCTCATGTTGTGATGACCCCAACCATAACATTATTTCATTGCTACTTCATAGATGTTGTTTTGCTAGTGTTACACAATGTAAATATCTCACATGCAGGATATCTGATTTGTGACCCATGTGATATGGTCATTGGAACCCCAAAGGAGTCATGACCTACAGGTTGAGAACCACTGCTTCATCTGATGACCTAACTTGCCGGCCTCAAACAAGGGAGTTTGATTTTATTTATTTTCACATTTCTTTAATATGTGTCTATACAGGTATGTGTGTCAACAAAGGATTTTAATGAAAAATTTTCTCCATCCATGCTGTTGTTTGTTCAATGTACCGGTTTTATCAGGATACTGAATAAATGTCATTTTAATAATGATCTGTTACAGAGTTGTGGTAGCATATACCTGTAATACCAGCACTAGGGAAGTACGGGCAGGAGGATCAAGAGCTCAAGGCTGTCTTCAGGCAACTTTGAGGCCAGCCTGAGCTACAAGAAATCTGTGTTCAACAAGTAAAACAAAACCAATAACAAGCAAAAAAATGAGCCATGTTCAAGTTATGTGCTCTGAGATTCTCCTGGAAAACTTTCTCAACATGGAATTCTATCAGGGCGGTGCCAGGCTGAAAGTTGTTTACGGTCAGCTTCGGTAGAGAAACTATTTGTATTCAGGAAGCTTGTGTACTTGAAGTGACCCAAATGAAGTCAGAGAACTTGGTTATGAATCATATATAGAGGCAGGCACATTTGAATAACACCAAATTTTTCAGTGGAAACCCTGAAATCCAGAAAGGCCTGGACAGATTTTCTACAAAATCTAAGAGAATAGAGACGCCCACCAAGATTACTTTAGCCAACAAAACCGTCAATTAAAATAGATGGGAAAAAAACATTCTATGACCAAAAAAAAAAAAACAAAAAAACAAAAACCAGTTTCTGTCAATCCAGCTCTACAGAAGGCCCTAGAAAAAAGTTTCAGTCTGAAGAAATTAACCACACCCAAGAAGAGACAAGAAATAAATAATCTGAGAATAGTAAGTCAAAAGAAGGTTGGGAAACCACACCATAAGAACAAACTAGCAGGAATCAACAAGAATAGTTCATTGATAACATTCCACATTAATGGTCTCAATTCCCCAATAAAAAAACACAGACTAACAGATTGGATTAAAAAACATGATATAGACTGGAGAAGTGGCATAGGGGTTAAGAGTACTGGCTGCTTTTGTAGAGGCCCCGGGTTCAAGTCCTAGTGATGTGGAAAGACCTTCCGTATATGTGTTGCTTTTATTGGTTAATGAATAAAGAAACTGCTTCGAGTCTATAGCAGGACAGAACAGAGCTAGGCGGGGAAAACTAAAGTGAGCGCTGGGAGAAAAGGAGGCGGTGTCAAGGGGAAGTCATGTAGCCTGAAGAAACATTACCAGGTAAGCCACAGTCACATGGTGATACACAGATTAATGGAGATAGGTTAGTTCAGGATATAAGAGCTAGCTAGCAATGCACTTAAGTGACTGGCCAAGCAGTGATTTAAACAATATAGTTTTCTGTGTGATTCTGTTGGGAGTCTGGGTGGCCAAGAAATGAACAAGCAGCCTCCTAGCACCCAAGTGGCAGTTCACAATTGTCTATAAATCCAGCTCCAAATGATCCAATGCCCTCTTCCAGCCTCTATTGGACACACACACACACACACACACACACACACACACACACACACCATATATAAATAATAATTTAAAAATAACGGGATCCATCTTTTGCTGCATCCAAGAAATATGCCTCACTATTAAAGATAGACAACACCTCAGCATAAAGATGGAAAAAGATTTTCTAAGCAAATGAATCCAAGAAGCAAGTAGTTGTAGCCATTTTAATATCCTATAACATAGTCTTCAAACAAAAACTAAACAAGCCGGGTGGTGGTGGCGCACGCCTTTAATCCCAGCACTCGGGAGGCAGAGGTAGGCGGATCTCTGTGAGTTCGAGACCAGCCTGGTCTACAGAGCTAGTTCCAGGACAGGCTCCAAAACCACAGAGAAACCCTGTCTCGAAAAACCAAAAAAAAAAAAAAAAACCTAAACGGAATAGATAGGGAATAACAATATAGATTCATTAAAGGAAGACCCATCAAGAGAATATTGCAATTCTAATTATTTATGTACCAAACACAAGGATACCCAAACTCAGAAAAGAAACATTACTACAGCTAAAATCACATATTGACCCTCACACAATGATAGTGGATGACTTCAGTACCCTACTCTTGCCAATAAACAGGTCATCAAGACAAAACTAAACAGAGGAATGCTGGAGTTAAGTAATATCATAAATCAAATGGACCTAGCAGATGTCCACAGAACATTTCACCCAAACACTGAAGAATATATTTTCTTCTCAGAAGCCCATGGAGCTTTCTCCAAAATTTATATCATACTAGGAGACATTGTAAGTCTCAACAAGTACAAAAAATTGAAATAACACCCTGTATTCTATTTGACCACCATGGATTGGATTGGATATCAGTGACAGCAGAAATGACACAAAGGCATGGAAACTAAACAACTCACTGCAGAATGAAAAATGGGTCAAGACAGAAAACAGCTGGAAATGGAAACCTTTTGTGACTTGAATGAAAACGAAGACACAACTTAACCAAACCTATGAGACACAATGAAGGCAGTTCTAAGAGGCGAGTTCACAGCACTAAGTGCCTACTTGATAAAAATTTGAGAGTTCTCATATTTGTAACTTACAGCACATCTGGAATTTCTAGAACAAGAAGAATTAATACTCCAAAAGAATATATGGAAAGAAATTCAGGGCTTAAGTCACTGAACTAGAAAAACAAAACAAAAATACAAAGAATCAATGAAACAAAGAATTGGTTCTTGGAGTTTGAAGAAAATCAATACAGTTGACAAAGCATTAGTCAGTTTGACTAAAAGACAAATAGAGATCTTGGGATAACTCTCACCAAGAAAGTGAAAGAATTGTATATTAAAAACTCTAAGGCATCGAAGGATGAAATTAAAGAGGACATCAGAAGATGGAACAATCTCCCATGCTCATGGATCAGTAGGACTAACATTGTGAAAAGGGCTACCCCACAATAGCAATTCTTAATAAAAAGAATAAATTCAAGAATGTTTTAGATATTCTGAGTTTTTGTGTTTCCATACAAAGTTGAAGATTTTTATTTTCAATTTCTGTGAAGAACTGCATTAAAATTTTGATGGATATTGTGTTGAATATATAGTGTACAGTGGAGAAAAGATAGCATCTTCAACAAATGGTACCCGTCAAACTGGATGGCTGCTTGCAGAAGAATAAAAATAGATCCCTATCTATCACTCTTCAGAAAATTCCAAATGGATCAAGAACCTCAGTATAAGATCTGATATCCTGAATCTGATAGGAGAAAAAACGGAGAGATTGACTTGAACTCAACAGCACAGAGGAAGACTTTCTGAACAGAACACTGATAGCACAGGCATTAAGACCAATTAATAATGAATATGACCTCACAAAGCTGAGAAGCTTCTATGTGGTAAAGGACACTATCATTTTGGCAAAACAGCAGCCTATGGAATAGGAAAAGATTTTTAGATTAGATAATCTAATTTACCAATTAGACATCTGATGGAGAGTTAATATCTAGAATATATAAATAAAAAACTGAATATCAAGAAAACACATAATCCAGTTCAAAAGTGGGGTCTAGAACTAAGCAGAGAGCCTTCAAAAAATGAAACACAAACGGCTGATAAACCTTTAAAGACTTGTTCAACATCCTTAGCCATCAGGGAAATGCAAATTAAATGTACTTTGAGATTTTGTCTTATACCAGTCAGAACAGCCAAGATCAATAGAATAAAGCTCATGCTGTCAAAGATGCAGGGAAAGACTAACACTTATTTATTGCTGGTGCGAGTGCAAGCTTGTCTAGCCACTCTGGAAGTCAGTGTGGGGGTTTCCCAGGAAGTTATCTACCTCAAGATCAAGCTATATATGGATATATATATATATACCCAAAATACAGAAATACTTGTTCATTCATGTTCATTGCTGTTCTATTCACAATAGCTAGAAAGTGGAAACAGCTTAGATGTCCAACAACCGATGAAGGGATGATGAAAATGTGATGCATTTACACACTGGACTATTATTCAGCTATTAAAAAAATCATAAAATTCTCAGGTAAATGGGTAGAGCTAGAAAAAGTCATTTCAAGAGAGGTAACATAGATCCCAAAAGATAAATATCGTATGTTTTTTTTTTCTCTCTCATATGTAGATGTTAGCTTTTAAGCTTTCAATATGTATGCTATACTCCAAATAACCACAGAAGTTAGAGACTAAGTAAGAGGCTGGGGGAAGGAGAGGCTCTTCCAAGGAAGGGGAGATGGACGATATTGTTGTGGAGAGACAAAGGGGAAACTAGGAGGATTAAATTGGGAGGGAATGAGGGAAAAGGGTAAAGGGGAGAATGTGGGGAGGGACAACTAACACTAAAGGACTTTTGAAGACCAACGTGGAAACCTACTTCTGTAGAAGCTTCCTAAAACACATACATGTTTGAAAAGAATCTAAATGGAGTTACCAGATAATAGAGGAGACAACGAGACATCTTATACCACCAAGTAAAACCTCCAGTGCCAGGAATGGGTGATGTCTTGTTGAGCTGTTGGCTAAAGAGGCCCCCCTGGAAACCCCTAAACTTCACAGGCTATTTCCAATGCTACTGATTATTTTCCATAACCTGATAGTACGAATCTATTGCTGAAGGTAACATTTACTTCTATCATCAAACATGGAAGACCAGAGCTAGTGCCTAATTAGAAGCTTCACCTTTATTGATTAGCCATCAAGGTACATAAGAGAAAGGCAATCATCAATATTACTGAGTGACCTGCCTGTACAACATTCTAGTTTAATAGTGGCACCAATGTAATGGAAGCAACCAACCACTTTGTGATTCCATGAGATGGAACTCATACCTACGCTGCCAACGTGGCTAAGAATCTCTAACTGGTATGTCATGGGCCTAGGGGAAACCTACTGTTATTATTCTAATATAAAGGAACATAACAATAAAATGACTCCTAATGACATCTGGCCATACCTATAGATCAGTACCCCGATCCAATCCACATCAGAGAAGCTTCTTCTTGTAGTAGCTGGGCGTAACAAAGAGATCCACAAGTGCACAATGTGGAGAAGGTGACAGACATTGGGGCATTCCGTCCTAAATGGTTTGGATCAAACCCCTCCCCACAAGGCTCAGGGAGGTATGAGGAAGAAGAGGCAGAAGCATTAAGAGTCAGAGGTGATGGATGACTCCGAGGAAACAATGACCCCCAGGAACAATAGACTGAGGTATGTATGAACTCATGCAGACTATGGCAGCACACACAAAATTTGCACAGGTTCAAGCCGGATGCAGTCCAACCACTGAAAGGGGGAATTGGTCACGGGCTCCCATTTGGCTTTGTTTTGACTTTTTTTTGGGGGGGAGGGGAACTCTTATTTGTGTTTTGATGGTTTGATTTCCATTTTTGTGTTTCTTAATTGGTTTTGTTTTTGAAAGAAAGAGAAAAAAAGAACATAAAGTTATGTGGAAAAAGTCTCTGAATTAAATTTCTTTTTTTAAAACAATAAAGTTGGGTGCGTAGTGAGGTGGGGAGGATATAGGACAAATTGGGGGAAAACAAGATCAAAATATATTGTAAGAAGTTTTTTTTCAATTCAAAAAGCATTTTGAAAGAATGAAAGCACCATGTAGCAAGAGAAATGTCTAGTACAGCCATTGAGTACCCATAATACCTTCTGTTAGGTAGGTGGGGGGTGGGGGTGGGCTAGCCTGAATTAAAACTTCCTAATGGCAGTGATTTTCATTTTTTCAGGTCTGTGCCTTGTACTAGCAATTTAAAAAAGATTGACTTCAGTAATGAGATTAATCTTTTCATATAATTCTTTGAAAACTTCATACATTCATATAGCATATTTTGAACATGTTCACCATTCCTCTCAACTTATTTTTTCCTTTAAAACATTATAATTCACCGTGTTCAATTTGTTCTGCCTGTATATGTACGGATGTGAGGCTATGCACTGGGGCATGGCATGACTCTCCCTTCCCTAGCAGCAATCATCTGTCAATATCTCCTTCCTCATAAGCCCCACCCTCCAAAGGGCCATTCATCTTAGGGGTACAGCTACATGACATTTTCATATTTATAAGTTTGTATAACTTAGCTCAAAATACACAACCAGTACTGCAGGAATTCTGTCCTGTTCCTCCTCAGTCAATACCCTTCTCCCCCTAGATAACCACCCTTCTTACTTCAATCAATATAAATTAATTTGAGCTGCACAGAAAATCTCACATTCCTGGCTTACTATTTATATCCCCGGACCCTTTCCAACTTTCTATTGACCAAAGAAAACATCTTTTAAAATAGTTGGGCATGATAGGCGTGTTTTCCCCTAATAACATATTGCAATATGTAACTATTAGAGAAAAGTTTCTTCTTGTACCAATTAATTTTATCTCTTGGGTCACCATTGGGCACATGTCCATATTTTGTTTCTCCGAAACCACTAGATGATTTCTTGAAGTCCTTAGCAACTCAAAGCCAGTGGTTTTGTGGCGATCGAGTAGCTCAGTCACAAGATACATTGTGATAATCTTCATCCCGTCAATCGGCCATTCATCCCATCCAACGAACTTGTTAAGTACCTAGCGCTGCTCCACCTTCGACACTAAGAAGACCCCATTTCTTGGATGGAATTGAAACTCAAGAGTAGATTCCGTCAGTGGGTGGTGAGTGTTCCAACTTAGGTAAGCACCAGGCGCACGGAGGAAGGGCGGCTTCCGGAGATGGGGCGGATAGGAGAAAGTGGGTGGGCATTTCCCCAGCAGCTGTTGCCAGCCACCCGACTTTGATCACTTTGCCGCCTGGCAGCCGTAGCGTACAGCCTCATCGTTCCTTAGCAACAGGAGCCAACAGCCAAGAAGCCTTCCTATTGGGCTCACGCATCATGACGGGCAGCCGCGTTGTCCAACCGCAATTCCTAGGCTTGGCCGAGTGCCCCGCCTACTCCCGGTCCGCAGGCAGCGCATGCGCGGGTGGGCCGGGCTGTGTGCAGGGCGGTCGCGAAGCCGGAGGAGCCGCTGCTAAGTGTTTGGACTCGGTCGACACCGCGGTGCTTGCTCCTCGCCCCAGCCGCCGCCGAGGGAGCGGCCGCCTATTGTCCTTCGCCGCCGCCAAGGCGCGGAGCTGCTCCGGCTCGGCCCGCGGGGGAGCCCGGGGAGCCGCACGGTGAGAGCGCAACTAAGTTGAGGGAGTTGAGGGAAGTTTGGGCGTCTGAGGAGGGGGCGCGCGCGCAGCCGCCCCTCCCCCTCGGCGGTCCTCGGCTGCGCGCGCGAGAGCTGCGGGACTCGGGGGCGCGCGGGCGCGACGCGGGCGGCGGACCCCTCGTCCTCCGTCGCATCCGCGGCCGGGGGGTGGGTAGCGCGGTCACCGATCCCAGCCTCCTCGGATCCGGCTGCCCGCTTCAGTGGTTCCTGCTGGGGCTTTTCCTCTGAGGGATAGCTGCTCGGTGTGGCGCGCCGCCCTGACGGTCTGTGGCCACGGGAACGGGCTCCCCGGGGCAGTCGAGCGGGGTAAACATTCCGCGCCCCGGGCCGCCTTCGGGGGCTTTTCCGCGCTTTATCCCGGGGCAGGGGATGGGGGGCGCGGCGGACGCTCCGGGAACTGTGCATTCGGCTCCTCAGCCACCGAGCCATAGTGCAGCTGCTCGCACTTTCAGACCTAGTCGCTGCTTTGGTAGCTGGGACTCGCGAGACGCATAAAACTCTGGATGAGAAAAACCCTCAGTAGTATTCTCGTTGAGAAAGTGTGTACCTCCATCCCCACCCCATCTTACAGCCGAAAGATTGGTCGCCTGACGTTGCTAGACCCTACTGTGAATTCAGGAATTCACAATGAAAACTGGATTGAGCAGCATTTTAGTGTTAGGTCGTTTGCACTCCATAATGAAGTTATTTTGAGAGTTCATTGCCAAAGTGATGTGCCTCACCCTCTTCTCCCCTTTTATTTCCAGAAGTCGCTTGTTCATTTTTTTTTTTCTCTTTAAACGTTTAGATTGCCTGGGTCAGGTGAATTCTCCAGTTCTTGAAAGGTCATTGTCTGTAAAGGAGTTCCCATCAGTTGAGATGACTCAGATAAATCGGTGTCACTTTCGTACACCTTCATTTCTTGGGGACTTACAAGCTGCATTAAGCACTCACCTTCTTAAGTTTGGGGTGCATTCATTCCACTGCATTTCGTTGATTGGACTTAACACTATAATGATGATGATTCTGTTTTCGTTCCCAAGTGGAACTACCCTAAATGTCCTAGTATTCGTATTGAAACACAATGACTATGTCGCTTCATGTTCATTTCAGTTGTGTCTCTTTGGCATCTGTTAAAGTTTTCTTTGGAAACTACAGCAAATGATATTTTGCTTGGTTTCCTATGCGAATAACATGGAGAAACGTGGCTTGGGTTTTCTAGCTTGTTCGGCTTTTCTTTTGGAAATCCAGCTTTGAAATCCAGCTTTGTTTACCTGATGAAACCAAGGGAAAATAGTCTTAAGTCACAGGCATCCAGGACTCGGAATCTTCGTGCTTAATTTTCCTTCCCTAGGTGGGTGTGGTGAGGGAAAGGAGGTTGACAGAAGTTGGTAGTTATTAAGGAGTTACATAATATAAACATAATTGCCTACAAAGTCGGGTGACCAGGACACCAGTTGCTTTCCTTCCCTGGACTGTGATGACATGTGGTTTAGTCTTTCTTAGAATTTCGTTTGCTTCACTAGATGGAGACTGTATGTAGTACAAATGGTCTTTCCTAGTCTTTTTCCTCCTTAAGGACCACGATGGGGGGTATTTTGTACTGTCTCTGCTAGAAAGGTCTTCTACACATGGTTGGTATTCAGCTTTCGTTTGATTTGGATGAAGAGACTTTTACCTGCTACTGAAAGTGTACACAGGAGAGACTCATTAATTCTTGGGCCTTGTACAAAATGCTAATTAGTTTGCAGAGTTGTGGTGAAATTTAGTTTAGGAGAATTTGCTAAGTTTTCTTTTGAAACAGGGTCTCACTATATAGCCCATGCTGGTATTGAACTCACAGAGCTCCACCTGCCTCCTGAGTGCTGGAATTAAATGCCTAGATCCCCGTCCCCCTTGAGCTAGGGTTTGCCTTGTAGTGTAGGCTGGCTTTGAACTCCAGGCTTCCCTGCTTCAGTTTCTTCAGGTCTAGATAATGGGTTTGTATCACTTTCCCCAGCTTTAAAAACTCTTTAATTTGTTGATTTGTTCTTGGAGATAACTGGAGTTTGGATGGTACACTGTGGACTTCCCGCCCCCCCCCCCCAAAATAGCAGTTTAGAAATCATCCCACATACTCCCCTTTGTTGAGACTATTAAACTGCTGAACAATTCTTCCATAACTCTCCGTTCCTTTATCGTGAAATTGGGAGGGAGCACAATTTAGAAGAAATTCAATTTTTGGAGTTATGTCAATTCGACTTCAGATCCTTACTTTTTCTTTGTCTGATTTTGAAGCCTTGAGCATCTCACTTAAGTTCTGAGCATTTTTTTTCCTTGTAAGGGGTAGTAACATTGTATGTTCTTAGGAACACACAAAACAGTATACAGAACTTAGTGCACTGTCTGATATCGTGTAGGTGGCTGTTTCCTGGTGGCTAAAATGATAATTTTGATACATTTTACATGCCTTTTAAAATGTTATTTCTGCACAGATGATGGCTCAGTTGCTACCAAGCCTGTTGCTCCGAGTTCAGCTCCCAGAAGCCCACGTGGTAGAAGGAGAGAACCAGCTCCTGAAAGTTGTCCTCTGGCCCCCACATTCACACTGTAGCACTTCACCCCCATGCTAAGCTCACAAATGAATATAAACATTATGAAAGAAGTCTTCTGAGCAGAAGGATGATAGAAGCTATAGTGTTTCCTCACCTATTAGCCTTCTTCTGCGTGGGACTCCATGTGGCTTGGTAGGGACGAATTCTGTACAGCTATGTAGTTTGGGAAATGACAAGAGGTTGGGTTGTTTTCTGTACTGTCAGTAGTGTGTCTGTCTTTAGTGTTCTACTGCTGTGAAGAGACGCCATGGCCATGACAACTCTTACAAGAGGAAGCATCTGATTGGGACTGGCTTACACTTTCAAACGTTTAGACCATTGTCATCATGGTGGAAAGCATGGCAGCATGCAGGTAGACATGGTGCTGGAGAAGGAGCTGCAAGTTCTACATCTGATCCACAGGCAACCGGCAAAGAGAGACTCTGTCTGGCTTTCACTACTGAAACCTCAAAAAGCCCACCCCAGTGATGCACTTCTCCAGCAAGGCCACACCTCCCCCAACAAGGCCACACCTCCCAACCTTTCAAGTAGTGCCACTCCCTGGTGACCAAACATTGAAATCTATGGGCCTATGGGGACCATTCTTATTCAAACCACCAGGGTGTCTAAGTTACTGTCAGTTTAACTTTTCCTTTTTACCTTGGCCTTGAAAACCGTACCTTTGTGACATTCCTCAGGTTTGCTCAAGATAGAACTGCCCTGGGTGTTAACAGGTTGAGAGACTTAGACAAACTGCTCACCTGCCTTCCCAAATGCCACTATTTACGGAAGGAAGAAGTGGTTAAAGTCAGTTGTACCGACTTAGTTTAGAATGTTTAAAGTACCAAATGGAGAAGAGATGTTTTAGAACTGTTTACCTGATCAAACTTAAAGATTGTGGGTATAAATATCCCTGACCAAGCCACCTGGGCAAGCTTCGACTTCAATGCTTGCCTCTCTTAAAAGTTAACTTTAAATACACTCGAAAAGTCTCGAACTACAGTTATTACTGGCAAAGACGAACATCCATATGGAAGGGATTGTCATTGTGTTGTGTGTTCTGCCTAGCTTACTGTGCTGGGGAGAGAGAAGGAAGCTGTTAGTGGGAAGAAGTTTATTTCATGCACATGTCCTCAAGCCTGTAGTTTCTAGCCCATCTTTGTGTTGATTGGCTCATCGTAAGTAGATCAGACCCATTTGTGTCAGTCTTTGCTGGGAGGTTGGACTGGCAGATGAGTACTGGAACACTGTGATTGAACTTTGTGTTGGGCAATGGGCTGCTTTGTTTTATCTCTTCAGAGCTGTATCTTGGGACGTTTGTATGATATGGATGGTAAGTGAAAGAAAGGGAGAGGCGTGAGGTGTTTGCTCTTTTAATTTCTGATCGTAAGCCTGCTCTTGATCATAGAATTAGTTCCTGCCACCCAAATAGTGAATTATTCCTGAAAGGTTAGGAATTAATGAGCGTGGCACACTACAATCAATTGGTCTTTTTAACTTGTGCTGTCAGCATAGGGGAAAGCCTTAACTAGAAGTTAAAGATGAGTTTTGCAGAACCCCAGGATGGTTCTCTTTGTGGTCTCTCTGAAAGCACGTGGTGTGGAGCCACATCCACACATTGCCATTTTTCGGCTGTCTGTTCTTGAGCCAGTCACGTTATCTTTCTCAGACCTAGTCTCTTTGCTTATTTCTCCCCCTTATCCATCCCCACCCCCACTATCATCCTGTCAGCTAAATGCTGCTGTTGTGAGAAACAGGCCAGAAAGCACCATACTGTGTGGTGGTGCAGTTTCATTGGTTAGCTCCTGGTATAGACAAAATGTAAATCCTGCCCCTCAAGGGGAAACTCACCACTACCTTTGCTGTTATTTCCCCTCGGAAAGCAACTAAACTGTTATAAGACATCTACCCTTCCTCATGCTTGGGAAAGCTGGCTCCTTTGCACTTTCTGTTTGGTTCTCACATTTTCCTTCACGGAATATTTTATCAGGGAATATTTTTTAAACTAACTTTTGGTTCAGAATGCTTGTTAGGTTTAAATCGCTGTGGACGCAGCAGCTGACTTTGGATGCTGGGACTTGATGTCAGGTTCACTGCAAACAGTGAACAAACAGTGTTGGTCTTTACTACCATTTTCATACTTAAAATTTAAAATTAGTTTGCTCAGTTTTCTTCTGAGCTAGATGTACTTTATTTTACCTATATTTGTTATTTAGTTCTCAACCCACCCTCTACCTCCAGGGTGGTGGGAACCAAGAAACAATCCTGAGAATGAAATTGTTAATCCATTTTTAGGTTAAGAAAAAGTTCCTAAAGTAACTAGCTAGTAGGTCTCTGTGTTGAGTTGATTATTATGACTGAGGTCAGGCTTTTCCATATCATTGATACTGCCGTATGAAACTTTAAAGTACATTTTAAAAACAAATCAAGTTCGTTGAAGTATTACAGAATGCAGTAAAGCACACCCATTTTAAGAACATAAAGTTTAGTGAGTTTTGATAACGTGTACCTGCCTGTAACTCAGCAGAGTCAAAACAGCATTTCTAGCATTTTCAGGATCATTATGCCTGCCACCTTCTTGGCCAGTCTCTTTAGTGCTCATCTCCTGCCTACTGTACCATAGGCAACCTCTAGGGTACTCTGGTCTTCGCTGGTCTGCTGCCTGTTTTTGCAAATAAGGTTTTAGTGAGATGTAGCCACACCCATTTTGTTTATAGCTGCTTTGGAGCTATAGTTGCAGCTTAGAGTGGTTAACACATTCTTTCTACCTAAGTGGATTATTTAGCCTTGATTATACCTAACAAAATCCAGTTATTCATGTCTAATGTGAACAGTACTATATTTTTCAACATATATTTGATGTTCTATTAGCATTCATTTGAAAAAATATCAGGGGCTGAGTAATGACTCAGTGGGTAAAGTGCTTAATGTGGTAAGCTTGAGAAGCAGGCGTGACACCGTGTGTCTCTAAACCCAGGCTGGGAGGTGGAGACAGGAGGATTCCCGAAGCTTCCTAGCTAGCTAGTGTAGCCAGTCCATGAGTTCCCTGTTCTCTGAGTGACGATCTCAAAGACTAAGGTGGAGAGCCATAAGAGGAAGACGACTGTCACACCTCAGTCTTGTCCTCCATAGGTACACGTACTAGCGTGAGGACCTGCTTATAGATGCACACACCACACACAAGCTAATCAAGCTTCCCTCAGCACATTGTTACTGTGTCTCTTTAGTCTCCCATTTTTTCTTTAAGAAATATATCCTTTACAAATTCAAATTCATTGACTTTAGTATATAATATCTTACAGATTTTGACAAATGTGTAGATTCATCTAACCACTGCATGAATTAGAATAATTCCTTTGTCCTTCCAGATTGGTCAGAATCCTTTTGTAGTCATCTGGTATTTTACCCCTGAATCTTAGAAACCATTAATCTGTTTTCTGACTCTATGTGGTTTTTGTTTGTTTGTTGTTTGCCTTTGTTCTGGATTCTTTTTAAGAATGTAGGTCAGTCGGTGTATGTCTAGCATGTACCGAAACCTAGGTTCAATCCCTAGTAACAACACTGAACATGGTGGTTAATGACTGTAATCCCTGTATTTGGGGTGGGGTAGGGGGTGGAGGCTAGAAGATCACACATTTGCGGTCATATTTTTCTACATAAGAGTTGAAGGCTAGCCTGGATTATATGAGTCCTGTCTCAAGCCAAAGTGTGTGGGGGGCTATCATAAAAAATAGAATTATATAGACGCATTTATTTATTTATTTATTTATTTATTTATTATGTATACAATATTCTGTCTGTACGTAGGCCAGAAGAGGGCACCAGACCTTATTACAGATGGTTGTGAGCCACCATGTGGTTGCCGGGAATTGAACTCAGGACCTTTGGAAGAGCAGGCAATGCTCTTAACTACTAAGCCATCTCTCCAGCCCTAGACTCTGGTTTTTGTGTGTGTGTGTGTGTTTAATAATGCTGTCCTTTCATGTTATTATTTTTTATCTCTTGTTGATACATCTGTTCAAAACTGTCCACTCTAAAAATTGAATTGGTTTTGTGTGTGTATAAAACCATTACTTGAAAATATTATCTTATAATATGCTGCTTATGTTTTTCTACCTTCCTTCCACCCACCTCCTAGGGTCTTGTATACAGCAGGTTGGCCTGAAACGCTGTACTTGAGGATGGCTTTGAACTTCTGATCCTCCTGCCTCTGCTTCTTGAGTGCTGGAGTATAGGTGTGTGCCACTGCATTGGGTTTATTAAGCCCAGCGTCTCTTGTATTCTACCAACTGAGCTGTAATGCTTCAATTTATCATTATTATTATTATTATTAAAGTATGCTAAAGATCATGCTGTTTGCATACATAGGAAAGCCCCCTACTTATCACTGAGCTGTGTGTTTCCAGATCTATCGTTTTGACTTTTGAAGCACTGGGATCCATCCTAGAGCCTTTTATGTGGTAGAAAGGGCTTGCTCTGCCATTGAGCTAACTCTGTAACTCTAGTCAGCAGATATTATCATTTTTTTTTTGATTGACATTGGATTGAATCTGTAAATACTTGGGATTACTGCCATGAACATCTGCATATCTACATCTTTGGTTTTTGGTGGTGGCGTACTTTTTCAGCAGTTGAATCCTGCATGTTTTGTAAAGCTTTATTTATATAGCACGTGGTTTCAGGATCCATGATTTCAGTTGCTAGTGTCAGTAAGAAGGATGAGTATGGTACAGTAAGATACTTTGAGAGAGGAGAGACCAGGTGTGCTGGTTAATTGTTTTATTATTTATTTATTTTTATCAACTTGACATGAGCTAGAAGAGGTGAAATCATCTTTGAAATATTTCCTCAGGGTCAGCATGCAGAAGCAGTGGTCCAGAGTGGCCAAGGTTGCTCTTAAGCTTGGTAATATGCAAGAGTTTCCCAAGTAGGGCTGGTTTTAGCAGCATGTAGGCTTGGCATCATGTAGCAGAATCAGAGTCCCTGAAGAGGGCAGGAGAGGCAGTTGGTGAAGATGCAGCCTCGATTCGAGTGAATACCCCCAGGAACAACGATAGATGTGGAGCTGGCCTGAGCTTCTGAGGCAAAGTATGTTTCAGATGGCAGAGCCAGTTGAGAGGTGGTGGCACATGCCTTTGGTCCCAGCACTTGGGAGGCAGAGGCAGGCAGATTTCTCTGTGAGTTTGAGGCCAGTCTGGTCTACAAAGTGAGTTCTAGGACAGCCAGGCTGTTGTACACAGAAACCTTGTCATGAAGATACCAAAAACAAAAAAAGAAAACAGAACTAAACAAAAACCAACCAACCAAACAAAACCCCAAAACTAAAACAAAACAAAACAAAAAACCCTAAGCCCCCCCAGATGGCAGAGCCAGAGAAGTAAGCTTGCCTGAGACTTTGGAGCCCACATCAGGGTCCCAGGTGTTAGATGCTGGGCCATTTTTCACTGTTGCAATTTGGTTTTGCTTAAGCGTGGTTCTAAGTGTTCCTTGGTATGTAACTTATTTTTTTATTTTACAAGATCCCACAGTTGAGAGCATTTTTAATTTTAAGAAGAATGTGGGGCTTAAAACATGTATGTACTGCTTTATATTGTGAAATTAAGGAAACCTGAGATGAGCCTTTAGGTTGTTAGAATCTGAAACATAACAACTTTAGCGTTGGTTTTACACGTCTTCTTTTATCCAGCCGATGGCTGTGCTAAAGTGGCGAACGTTTGAGAGACTTTTTGTAAATATGAGATTTTCTATATCCGTGGGTCACTTAGAAAACTCGGGATGATTTGGGTGCTGCCTCTGTAGAAGCGTGTCTCCTTGTCTGGCCATGGAGTTTTGTCTTGTCTAAAGTAAGTGCTTTTCTGAAGTGCACCGTGGCATTGAATGGAAGCAATTTGTTATTTTTGACAAGCTGAAGGAGATTTTTAAACTTTCCCCTTAGACTCCTTCAACAGAACAGCTAGATTCTGAACACAAAGGAACTCTCCTCTGCAATAGTCATTGTTGAGTTCCTTAGGAAAACGCTGTGGCAACAAGAGTTGAGAAATCGAGGGTAAATGTTTATTTGATCATAGGAGTGTAAATGTTTATGTGGTCACATGAAGCTGTAGAGAGGCCTGGCTCAGGTACTTTCTCTTTTTGAGGATTAAAAGTCAGTGTCTGGGCCTTCCTTTCAAAATGGTTCTGCATACGTGCTTAGGTCAATTTGGAGAGACCATTGAAGGACATTTCCCAGTGTTTTCTAAACAGGTCAGTAAGGGGGAGAACTTGTGTGTGGCTTATATGTTAACTTACCATTCTTAGTGCTTTATAGAGTTATAGATTTAGTTTTATTCTTCCAAGTAAATAAACTGTGACTTTCTTCTAGGATTTATGATATATTCTAGCTTTATTGTTTATGCTGTAAGCCACATATTTTTCACCCTGATATAATTATATCCAAAGAGCTTAAAATTCCAACTTGTTCTTGGTCTAGGAAATCATTGTGGTCTGATCTTAAAGTTTTCCTGGAATCCTTAGAAACATGCTAGGCTTTCATGTTTGTGCCTGGAAAGTAGCAAGAGCTTGCCAGTGGTTGATTTTTTTCACATGCAGTGACCGTTGTGGATGGCAGCCAATAATTAACGTTAGCACCCTTGTTCACATCTTCAAAGTTTTTTACGAACGTTTAATTAGTTCATGCTTAACTTCTGTGCTAGAAGTTGGAAAACCAGTTTTTAAGGTTCATTTTAACAGTCCTGAAGTGTTCGGGGGGCAAATGAGAAAAATACAGGTGAAGATAGCTTTCCTTGCTTTTGGCCCAGCTTGCTTTTTGAGGTGTATAACTTCTGGTTGATGTAAGCATAGAATTATATAGATTGGAAAAAAAAAAAAGGCATTGGGCGGAATGGCTAGGAATATGTGGATAATTTGCTTTCAACTCAACTTTTCTTTTATGTAGGCTTGTAAGTGAGAATTGTCTTAATTTATTCCTGTGACTTTTTGGAAAGATAGCCTGTGACTGGAGTAGGCTCTGGAGAATTAGAATATATGCTAATACATGATAATCTAGGGAGGGGTCACCTCTGCTAGCTTCCTCATTTCAGTTTGTCTCTTGATTCTGTTTTCACAGTAAGTTGGCTTTTACTTGGCCAGGTTGTGTAGTGAACGGAGACACTGTTCTCGGTTGTGTTGTGTTCCTGTCACATTAGCCGTGTGATCTTGTGTGGGCAGTGCTTTTTTTCTGCTCTTACATTGCTTTGTTCTGGGAAATTACCTATTTAATTTAATTATTTTGAGGTAAGCTTTGTAGCTTGCCTGGAGCTCTCTTATATATCCTAGGCTGCCCTGGAACTCCAAGTAGTCCTCTTCAGCTTTGAGAGTTACAGTACTGGTATTTAGGTGTGAGCTGCCACACCCAGTTGTGAAATTGTATTTGTCTATGACTCAGGTTTTAATAGAGAAAAAACTTACTGTTTTTCTATATGACACAGACTCGATCAACTTTTTTTGGTTGGCAAGTGAGACACAGGATAACACTTCCTTTTATTCTCTCGAGATTCTGTGTCATTCATCTGCCTCTGGAAGGACTCAGTTTCTTAGGAATTCTCTGTAGACGAAGATACCAGTGATGCTTAGGAGTAAAGAACATTTTGCTAAGTTCGGTGCGAAGTCCTTGCTCAAGGTATTTGCTGTTTTGCTTCTAATTTTGTTTGCAGCACTTGTTTGCATGTTTGCTCTTTATTAAGAAGAGGGTCTGCTTGATTTAGGTGTTATGTGTAGACGTGGAGTAATATCATTAGATGTCAAAGCTCTGCTTTATTGTCATGATTGTCTGGAGTAGAGAAATAGGGTAGGTTTATGACAGACACAGATAAAGGTTTAGTTTTGATTAGAAGTAAATAAATAAATAACAGAAGTTCTGTTTGCTGCCCTGCATGTTGCTACTGCAGCTGCCATGCATGTTAGTATCTTATTTTGTATAGGAAGAAAATGTTAGAGAAACTGCCTCTAAAATCTGCTTCGAGGCACATGGTTTCCGTTTGGCAAGAATTCATCTTGCTTTCGTGACTCACCTTTTGTGTAGTCCTAAAGAGGTGGTCAGAGGAGGATCGAGAACTTAGGTTCTTGGACAAGAAATGGGACAGAGAATGATTCATATTATTGAAGATTAGTCTAAGTTTTGGTGACTTCCTGCCTTCTTTGGAATAGATAACTTTAACTGTTATTACTGTACTTTATAACATTTGCAGTAAATACTGTGTCTAGTTCGTTTCCTACATCAAGGGCATCATTTTCGCCATTGTTTCTAGCCGCAGCATTCAGAGGAACCCGAATCTTAGTCTAGATAGTCTCGCCAGGGCAGCTTTAGTACCTGATGGCAGAAAGGAGAAGAGTTCTGAGAGCTTCGCATGCATGTTTAATAAACATTTTATCGTGAATATGGATCTGTTCTTCATGGTGCTAGATAAGCATGGCCCTGGGGCCAGGAAGATAGCTCACCTGGTAAAAGTGCATGATGTGCAGGCTTCTCTTGAGGTCAGATCCTGGAACTCATGATAGTTCAGTGTAACTGTAGGTGTCTGTACTCTTAGTGACTGAATCTGCAGCCAGGTGGGAGAGCCTCCTGCCCATTGATCTGGAATCGGTGATGCAGTTTGAGATCCTGCCGAAAACAAGCTGTCTATCTGTTATTATTTTTTAAGTGTGCATGTGGAGGTCAGAGGACAATTTGTAGGATTCTGTTTTCTTTACCATATGAGTTCCAGGGATTGAGATTTCATGGCAAAAGTATCAACTTGCTGAGCCATATTGCTAGCCCTATTTTTTAAAACTTATTTTTATTTTTTACTCAATCTTATTTATTTTACCAGTGTATGCTTGCCATGATGCATATGTGGCAATCAGGGACAACTTGAGGGAGGAACTCCATTCATCTTTACCTGGGTACTGTGGAGCAGACTCAGGTTGTCATGTTTGGTGGCAGTTGCTTTTACCTGCTGGGCCTTCTTGCCAGCCCAAAATTTTATTATTTTTTATTTTATTTAAAAAAATTTAAAGATTTATTTCATTTTGTTTGCATGAAAATTTTGCCTTCATTTTTGTATGCATTCCACGTGGGTGCCTGGTGCCCACGGAAGTCAAAAGAATTGGCATCCCTGAAACTGGAGTTATGAGTGAGTGTAAGCCACCATGTGGTTGCTGGAGACTGAATTCTGCTTCTCTGCAGGAACAGTGAGTGCTCTTAACCCTTGAGCCAATCTCTGTAGTTCTCGAAGAAAAAAATTAGAGCTTTGTGGACAGGCAGGTTTGGTTCTTTGTTTAAAAAAAAATATATACACATACATATACATAGACACATACACACATATGCACTGTGGGATAATGCTCTTGTACAATGTAAAGATTTGTCACTTATATTAGTTTAATAAAATGCTGATTGGCTAATATCCATTAAGGAAGTATAGAGTATAGGCGGGCAACCAGCCTAGAGGAATTCTGGGAAGAGGAAAGGCAGAGAGTCAGTCACTAACCTGATACAGAGGAAGCAAGATGAGAATGCCTTACTAAAAAAAGGTACCAAGCCACATGGCTAAACATAGATAAGAATGGGTTAATTTAAGTTGTAAGAGCTAGTTAAAAATAAGCCAGAGCTAATAGGTAAACAGTTTATAATTAATAGAAGCTTCTGTGTGTTTCTTTGGGATTGAACAGCTACAGGACTGGACTGGACAGAAACTTCTCTCTCTCTCTCTCTCTCTGTAATTTTTTGAGTCAATTTCTTACAGAGTAGTCTTAGCTGACCTTTGACTCACTGTGTAGACCAGGTATGCCTTAAACTCAAGAGATTTGAGCACCTCTGTTCCCAAGTGCTGGAATGAAAGTATAGTTTTTTTTTTTAATTTCTTTTTTACTAATTTATTTTGAGCCAGGATCTCACTATATAGCCTTTCCTGGTCTGAACTCACTATGTAGACCAAGAGTTGTAGAGATCTTCCTGCTTCTGCTTCTTAGGTGCTAGGACTAAAGTGTGTGCCACCACACTTGATTTCAAAATTTATTTTAATTTTGATTTGTTTGTTTGTTTGTTTGGGTATTTTGCCTGTATGTATGTCTGTGCACTTGTACAGAGTTCAGAAGAGGCTGTTAGATGGCCTGGGACTGGAGTTACAGACAATTGTAAGCCACCGTTTGGGCTCTGGGGATTGAACCAAAGTTCTCTGGAAGGACAGCCAGTGCTCTTAACCGCTGAGCCATTGCTCCAGCCCCAGTTTTATTCATTTTCAATGGTGAATTTTAAATAGTATCTCACACTAATTCATAATACTATACAACATGAAATATCTATTATAAAACATGACATGATCTGTTTCCAGGACACTAATCAGACAGCTACTTTATTAAAGCAGATGAGAGCTGAATAGCCATTTTCCTTTCAACAGAGAGCAGTTACATAAATAAGACCGTAACCTTTTTTTTTTACCGTAACCTTTTATATAGCACCTTTGTATGAGATCAGAAGTGTCTATCAAGTTAGACATGAAAAGTTAAACAAAGCTGCACCACTTATGGATCTGAGCAGTTTTAGGTTCTCCCTGTGTTGAGTTTTTCTCTTCCAGTTGACTGTTTCTTTTAAATATCAGTGCAAGAATGTTCTGATTTATATAAAATTATCTTTGGTTTTATGTTAGGTCTTTTTTTTTTCACTTCTCCATATAAGATTTAGTTACCTTTTTCCCTTTGGGGATTATTTTTTTTTTATACAGTGCATTCCCACTTTGATTTTTATGAAGAAAATACCTTTATTTTTAATTTTTTAAAAAGTAACTGAATACCTTAAGTTTTGTGCTTCATAATTTGGGTAGTGTATGTAAAAATGTTGATTTTTTTTTCATGAAACCTCAAGAAGAACCAAGAGACTTTTTCCCATGGCCTCTGTTGTGCACGTTGTATCCTAGCCCATGAATTCTTTGAAACACCACAGTTCTCTGCTCTACCCATGGCAAAGTATTATTTGACTGCTTTGCCCAAAGTGCTAGGGCCCTGTAGAGCTTACCACTTGATTAGTCAGCTCCCTAGGATATGCACCCTTGCTGTAGGACAATGGTCTTGTACTTTGTAAAGATTTGTCACTTGTATTTTAGTAAAATGCTGATTGGCTAGTAGCCAGGCAGGAGGTATAGGCTGGGCAACCAGAACAGGAAGGAGAATTCTGGGAAGAGGAAAGGTTCAGTCTGCAGTTGTAAGCCAGACACAGAGGAAGCAAGATGGGAACGCCTCACTGATAAAAGGTACCAAGCCACGTGGCTAATACAGACAAGAATTATGTGTTAATGTAGGTTATAAGAGTTAATAAGAAGCCTGAGCTAATAGGCCAACCAGTTTATAATTAATGTAGACCTCTGTGAGTTTCTTTGTGACTGGATGGCTGCGGGACCGGACAGGACAGAAACCTCTGTCATCACACCCTTGAATGCAGACATTTCCTCCTTGAATTCAAATAAAAATAATGATTCCTCTATGCAATGCCTCAGGACACAAATATGAGTCCAGAAGAAAATCTTATCCTCAGCTCAATGCCTGTTGAAATGGCCAGGGGCAAGCTCACTAAAATAACAGCTGCATGATTTTGATTCTTCTCCACATTGTGATGAAAATGAAAACCATGGAATGCTAAACCCAGGACAAGTGTTCTGCAAGATGAGTTTGAATGCTCACAGTTGGCAGTTGTAAGAGGCCGAGACTTTGAATGCTCACAACTGTAAGAGGTTGGGACTGCTAACTTATTTTATGAGTGAGGAGTCTGAGGCTTAGAGAGGCTAGATGATTTGCTCAGTGTTAGGACTTAAACTGATGAGGGTCCAGCTCTAGAATCCAAACTCTTCTGTATGTGTTAGTCTAACAGGATTTGAAAAGGCTATCCATTGTAAGCTATGATTTTGGCAGAGCCTTATGTAACTTTGATTTTGCTAGTTGACTTATTTTTATGGGTCATTTCCTACTTTATGATCTCTTAAACTAGGTTCATCAGATAGCTCTTCTGCCTTAAGAAGGATATTGGGTTTCCATCACTCCTGTAATGTGCAGTCCATCCAGAAATTCAGAAGTGGATATAATGCAAACAAGTAACTCTTAGGAATAAATGACATTATCTAGAGGAGTTTTTTCAGTGTGATTTTTTTTTTGTTTCTCCTTCCAAACTTGAAAATTGGTAGAGGGTGGTTGCACGTATCCCTGTGTACATGTATGTAAACCATTTGTGACATATGTACTTGGAGACAACAGATTATAGAACATTTCTGGGTTTATATACTATTAACACATGTCATAATTAACTTAATGACTGTATGCGATCACTAATTATCTTTTTTGCATATCTATGTTATATTTTTCTGCCCTCCCTTGCTCTCTGTTGCTCCCTTCTTCCTTCCTGCTACTTACTGGTATTGCTGTGGAGAATTCCTTTGCACACATATCTGTGTATCCTTGTTTATGTCCTCTCACAGAAACTGTCAGCAGCTGTCGCTGGTGCCGAGTTGTCAGTGGACAGCTTCTGTCATTCACACTTTCACTGGTAGCCCTGAGTACCCGCTTCCCATTTCTCCATAACTTTTAGGAAGCAAGTGTGCAGTTTTAGTTTTGCCTTTTTAGGAGTTTTGGTGTTATCCCAGGCTGGCCTTGAACTCTTGCTTTATCTTCCCCAGTGCTTGGTTTGGAGGTGTGTGTCACCATCCCCGGCTCTTATAGGACACTTTTAATGTTTTAGATGCCATCGAATTGCCACATTATTGATAATCAGTAATAAATGACAGGATCCTGTGCTTTTGTTTATCTTTTGTTTTTAAATCAATACTGTTCATTTTAGTTTCTATAGAATAAATTGATTTTTAGATTTAATCTATAAATTTCTATGTGTGTTTTTAAAATTGGAGAAAAAAAACAAAACATGTGAAACACATGTAGCCTGAGAACATGACTAAGAGCACTTATAGCTCTTACAGAGAACCTGGGTTTGGTTCCTCAGAACCCATGTGATGGCTCACAACCCTCTGTAACTCAGGCGCTAGGGGATCTATGGTCTCTTCTGGTACTAGGGGTGCACAAGGTACACATATAGACGTGCAGACAGGACACACACACAAATCTTAAATCTTTAAACATTACAGTTTTATTCATTTAGAATGTGTTTGTGAGCACATTCTGCCTGCCTCTGCCAGAGTGATGGGATTAAAGGTGTGTCTGGCTCTCTTTGCTTCTGTGTGTATCACATCCTTGGTGAAGGAACCATGACTGAACTTAATCACGGCATTATGTATTTTTATGATCGTGTTTTATTTTTCTCCCGCCTCTCTTGTGACCTTGGACTGGGTATTCATTTTTGAGCTCCAGCTTCCTTGTGTATAAAGTAGGAAAAGCAACCGCCACTTTGTACACAGCACTGGTTGTTGGGCATATATGCTTTGTAAGTGTTTTGTCTACAGTTTTGGGGAAGATTTAGTGCAGATGGTTGTAGTGACATTTCACTTGTATTTTAATAAATAAAACTTGCCTAAGGATCAGAAAAGTAAAACAACCACACTGGCCAGTTTTACTGACCAGGAACAATATAACACATTAATCCCAGTAGCCACACTAGCTTGCTATAGAAACCAGGTAGTAGTGGTGCATGCCCTGTATACCAGAACTAGGGAGGGTTATAAGACGGGAGGAGACGGATCTGTCTCATTCTGAGATTCCTGGGGGCAGGATCGCCATTTGAAACTGAGGTTGAACCCCAGTTTTTGCTTCTGAGTTTTTATTAACTGTGCTTCACATGGTGGTGTAAGGGATTGGAAGGTAGTAAAGACAGTACTGTACAGCAGACATGGACCACTACAGTTCCTGTTTCTATTAAACAATTCTCTGCCCATATTTGTGTTTTTATGTTGGGAAACGGGAAGTATCTAATAACTTGTTTGCAAAATTTTTGCTTCTTAATTTTGTAAATGTAATTAGATTGCGTATTATTTTCTGTAAGCAGGCCATAGATACTTTGTAGGAAAAATAGGGTAGAATGGAGTTAATTTAATGGTTTCTAGGAGCAAACTTATTTTATGAATTATCCAAGAACATTTGAAACTTATCATTTTGGGTCAGGCTTTGAAAGAACCAAAGGAGAGCAACGCATAACCCCAGGTCACCAAAGCCTATTGGAGAAGTGGTGGTTTTTTGTTGTTGTTCACAAAACAGAAAGTAAGTTTTATGTAAATCATAAGTACAAGTTATGTAAGCTGGTGGAAGAACATGTATGCACAGAAAGACTATGTGCCAGGCCACTGGAATGGAAGAGTTTTGGATATACCAATAGAGCTAGAAAGTTACGATATACTGATGATCTGGGCCTGGCTTTGTGGTAGCTGAATTCTGAGGCACACTGGGAACAGATGAGGGATTGCACTGGGTCTGCAGCGTGACTAAGGTTTTGTTAGGCATGCGCTGACAAGAGAAGGAATGGTCTTGAGCAGCTATGCAGTGTGACCAAAGAACAAACATCAGAAAACTTGGTGGGAGCAGTGGCATGTACTTGAGTCATTTAGTTTGGTTATGTGTGAACACAGAATTAGGCCAACAGTTCAGGCTGGGGGGAGTGTAACTGTCTTACACTTGTGCTAGAGAATTTACTTTGTCCTTCTGAACAAAAGGGAAAGCAGCTCATTTGGGGAGGATTATGGGTAGTGACAGCTGGGGAAAATGAAGCACTCCCTCTGAGGGACATTCAGAGTCCATTGTGTTAGTTTAGGATGGGATTCCCAGAGCCAGAATGCAGGGAAGATGAAAGAGAATCAGAGCTACTGAGTATTTAGAGAGTCAAATGAATGAAACTTGCTGAGTGGATGGAGGGAAGTAAAATGCATCATTGTCCACAGTGATTGGAAGCATCTAGGAGCAGTTTGGTTGAGCAGTCGCATGCTGGGGCATAATTCATATTGGCATGGGTTTGACTCTCCTTCTTGAAGGAGGAAATGTTTGCGTTTTATTTAGATTGCCTTTTTCTAAGTAGTTCTTGTTCTTGACAAGCTTGTTCTAGAAAAGCTCCTGAGTTTGTATAACTAAGCTACCTGCTTGGTATCTTAGTTGGTATTTTAAAAAATTGGAACAAGTTTAGTTGTGGTAAAATAGATAAAGCATAAAATCTACTATTATAACCATTTTTTCTTTTAAAGGACCTTTAAAATTATTTAAGTGTTTGTGTTTGTATAAGTCATGTTTAGGTACCTGTGGAGACCAGAAGAGGACATAGGGACCACTGGAACCAGAGTTACAGGTGACTGTAGCCACCTCATGTTTGTGCTGGGAACTGAACTCTGGTCCTCTGGAAGAGCAGTAAGTGTCATCTTTCCAGCTGCATAGTTGCTATTTTTTGTTTTTGTTTTTTTTGAGACAAGGTTTCTCTGAAGCTTTGGAGCCTGTCCTGGAACTAGCTCTTGTAGACCAGGCTGGCCTCGAACTCATAGATATCCGCCTGCCTTTGCCTCCTGAGTGCTGGGATTAAAGGCGTGCGCCACCACCACCCGGCCTATTTGCTGTTTTTAAGTGTGCAGTTTAGTAGCGTTTGTTAGATTTATGTCATTGTACAACTGTAATTTCTGTCTATACGTTTTCTTCCTGCAGAGCTAAAACTACTTTTTAAACTATAATGCCTGTGGCAAATGGCAACTCTTTTTTCTGTCTCTATTAATTTAGCTACTTTAGATGCTTCGTATCATTAGTATCTAGAATTTTTCTTCTTGTAACCAGCTTAATTACCTTGCATCATGTCTTTATGTTGTGTGTATGTGTCAAAATTTGCTTCTTTTATAAGGAAGAACTACATTCCATTATGCATATACCACAAGGGTGGCTTTTACCTATTGGCTGTTGTATGGAAGCTGTGTGAGCATGGGTGTAGAAAAGCTCTTTAAGCCCTTGCTCTCAGTTCTTTGGAGAATCTGCCTACAATACCTCAATTGTCATGGTATTCATAACAGTCATGCACTCTGTAGGAGAAAATAATGCCATTTAACACTAATGTCTTTTTAAAAAATGTTTATTTTATTTTATATTATGTGTGCATGTGTGTCTGTGTGAGTACATATGTACCTGTGGCATTCAGAAGAGGGCATCAGATCCTGTGGAGCTGGAATATAGGCAGTTGTGAGCCACCTGATGGGGATGCTGGAGCTGAACTCTATCTTCTGCAAGAAGAGTTTGTGCATGTAACAGCTGAGCATCTCTTCAGTCCCACTAACATCCTTATAAAGGGATAAATATTAATTTGTTAAATCTCATCTTTGAAGCACACATTTTAAAAACATGACCAAAAGGGAGTTCTATTTAAAAGACTCTGTATGTTGAAATATTTTGGTTGTGTTGAGGAAAAGCTGTTCAGTGATTTTCTTTCCAGATGATCTCTCTTCTTTTCCGTTACCCACTCTTTAATGGAACTCCATTTTGACTTGAAGGGCAAACTGATAAACTGTTGTTTGATATTTAGAAGGTGGTTATTTGGCAAATATTCTTCTTGTTTCCTCTCCTTCTGATTTTTTCTTCTTTTTTGGTAGAGATGGGGATTGAACCCAAGACCTCATGCATGCTGGACAATGGGAATGGAAAAGTAACTGTCTTAGTCCCCCAAAGCAGGGAAAGAGGCATAACTCCTTATTTATTTATTTAAAAGATTTATTTATTATATATACAATGTTCTGTCTGCATATATACCTACAGACCAGAAGAGGATACCAGATGTCATTACAGATGGTTGTGAGCTACCATGTGGTTGCTGGGAATTGAATTCAGGACCTCTGGAAGAGCAGCCAGTGCTCTTAACCACTGAGCCATCTCACCAGCCCATAATTCCTTTTTTAAACATCATCACAGTCAGCACTGCTGTGGCTGTTGCATAATTGGTACTGTCCTTCTTATTTGTGTTATGTAAATAGGCTTTGACTGGAGCGTATTTAAACTGTTGTAAACATTGCCTGTTCATTCCTACAACTGTGTTTTGTGGTAATTGAATTACTAATTGTGAGAAGGAGTTTTAAAATGAGGAACAAAGTGGGAAAATTTATGAATAGTTGCCCAGTAAAGTCATTGAAAGGAGTGTGATCACTGTGTTTTATTTTTCTTCTGTAAAGTAGGCAATAGCTTTTTCCTCCAGTACTGCGTGTCCTTTGTCTTAGGTAGGGTTTCTATTGCTGGGAAGAGAAGTTCTCTTATAAAGGAAAACATTTAATTGGGGCTAGTTTGCAGTTTCAGAGGTTCATTTCAGTATTGTCATGGTGGAAAGCATGAAGACATACAGGCAGACATGGTGTTGGAGAGGGAGCTCAGAGTTCTACATTTGATCTGCAGGCAGCAGAAAAAGACTGAGTGCCACTGAACCTGGGCTTGAGTATCTGCAACCTCGAAACTGGTCCCCACAGTGGCATGCTTCCTCTAACAAGGCCACACCTACTCCAGCAAGGCCACACCTAACAGTGCCACTCGCTATGGACCGAGCATTTGAACACAGGAGTCCATGGGTGGTGGCATTCGTACTCAGAACACCACACCCCTAAAACTGTTTCTGTGTACACAGAAATGAATTTAGGAAAGCAGAGAAGATGATGTATTGAGTGACAATGAAGAAAAATCTTGTTACTACAAATGGGTGGTTTATTTTTTATTATTATTATTAGTAGTAGTAGTAGTAGTAGTAGTATAACTTAGAGAGTGAGTTGCAGACTACATTTACTACAATTCTAAGATGATTAATTTGTTGTTGCTTTTACAAAGTCTTTTTGAGCAAATGACAAATTCAGATGATGTCCTAACTCTGAAGAAGAAACTTGGTATCTGCCCAGGGCTTTTTGTTTGCTTAGACTTGCTATTGTGTGTGGCTAAAATGGTCTAGTAGGAGTAGAATTGGCATCCTGTTTTCAAAAGTTAATTCTGGGCCTTTTAAGGGGTGGTGGGATGGGGTGGTGGTGTCAGAGCCCAAACCCAGTAATTTAGGCGTGCACTTTTATCCCAGAACCCCCACCCTACCGTGTCCTTTTAATTTAAGTAGGATCTTCTGTATTCTTTCCTGGCTCTCAGCTTACTATGTAACAGTATAACCCTTGAACTTTTGATCCTCCTGAGTGGTGAGACTAAAGGCGTGCTCCTTGTACCTGGTTTACTTGGTTGGTCCTAGGGATTTGGAATTGAACCCAGGTCTTGTGCATGTTTGGTAAGCTTACTTTCAACTGAGTTACTCAGCCCTGGTCTTGAACTCTTTATCCTTCTGTCTTTGTGTCTTCAGTGCTGGCGACAATAGACATGTGCTATCATGGGTTTCTTACCTGTATTTGCTGCTTTAGAATGTGGAAGGAAGACCTCAGTGTGCTCCAGAGTTACACATTTTGTGAGTTATTTTGGTTGGGTTCTCTAGAGTTGGAATTTTTTGTTGTTGTTGCTGTTGTTTTAATTTAACTTTCAGATTTGGGCTGTTAGACTAATTCCAGAACTGGATAATTTTTTTCTTTAGTCTGAGGAATTTTGGAGAGAAATGGTCGGTTTTTTTTTTTTCCCATCTGAATATGTTCTTAAGTAGTTTTTGGATAGGAGATTTATGACAGATCTAATGAACTCACAACCCCATAGTTCAGCATGGTTAGTTTTTTCTTGAACTTCATGGATCATGCAGATTTAGAATTAAATTTAGTTTGTGTGGTAAATGACACAGGGAAGATTTGAATCATATGTGGATACAGAACAGCTGGAACTTCTTCGAGGAGTTGAAAAGTATGGAGAAGGACCATTCGGTTTGTTTTGGTTTTAAAATCTCCTGGTGTGACAAGCCTGAAATTCACTATTTAGACCAGGATGGCATGAAAATCACAGAGATCTGTGTGCTTCTGCTTCCCAAATGCAGGGACTAAAGGTATGCACCACCATACCTAGCCTGATAAGGGCCATTTTAAAATTTAGAGCATTAAGACTGATGTGGGTGGTGTTTTATGAGCTCAGATTTCACTAACTGTGTATTTGCATAAGTGGACACTTAAGAATTAGTCTAAGAGGAATGAAAAAAAGAATTTAGTCTAAGAGGCAGACGGATCTCAGTGAGCCCGAGGCCAGCCTGGTCTACAAAGCGAGTTCCAGGACAGCCAGAAGGATAACTGAGCAGTTAAAAGTGTTAGCCACTCTAGTAAAGGGCCAGCGTTCAGTTCCCAGTACCCACATGGTGGCTTACAAACATCTGTAATTCCAGTTTTAGGGTATCAAACTGGTTCTGTAGACACCAGGAACGCACAGGTACACACATAATACAGGCATAATGCCCACACACATAAAATAAGCAAAAAAAAAAATCCTAAATGTATACACACAAAAGAATTAATTTAGGCAACTATTTCATTGTGTAACTTACATTTGACTCTATATGTTAGGATTTGGGAGAAGGAGTTAAAAATTAATGTATATCCAGATACACTGATTTTTTTTTTCTTCCCGTTTTGTTAATTTGCTATTTCTTTCCTGGAATTAAGCTACTTTGGAAGCCTCTTGTTCATTAATGTAAAGTCACACCTTATACCTCTCTTCTGTAATAGCCTTGGACCTGATTGGTAACCATAGTAGCTTGGGGTCTCCTGTGGTTAATGAGTTTGCCATAGGTACTTTTTTTTTTTCCATGACTGACTAGGTTTTATTGGGAAAGGAAGTTAAGTAATTTGCTTTTAACTTTCTGAGTGTGTAAGGTATTGGATCACAACTGTGATGATTATAGGAAGTTTCAAGGTCATCCTTGGAAACTAACCCATTTGATACCAGTGTGCTGATTCTAATAGACCCTAAGTGAGGCTGTGGCTTGTCTTGTTTTATTCCTCTTCTTTCCTACCCATGGAGCCTTCCTTTTTTTCCTGAGTTTTGAAAGTAAAATTTCAGACTTCTTATACATATGTGCTTCTTTAAAATTTACTGTATCTTACAAGGTACCTGCAGAAGCTGTCTGATACCCTGGAACTCGAGATTCATATGGTGGTAAGCAACCGTGTGAATGCTGGGAACAAAGGTCCTCTGCAAGAGTAGCTATTGCTCTAAACTGCTGAGACAGCTTTCTAGCCCCTACTCTGATTCCTAATTATCTACCTATGCAAATACATAGTCAGAGCATTACCTGCATACAAAGAGTTATATGTTTAAAGAATATCGTGTCTTCAAAATTAGCTCTTTCCCATGTATGGTACAGCCCAATGCAAATAAGCTACATTTGAAGGGCCCAGCATCCTCATGAGTCCAGTTGCCATTCCATGGGACCTAGTGTTTATGCAGTGGCCACAGCTCCATTTTGCTTCTTTTAAGTATGTAAGTTAGGAGCCAGCACTTGAGCATCTGTTTTAAGTGTTCTTTTTTTTTTTTAATTCTTTAAGTTTGTAGGATGCTGTTAGCACTGCCATTGACTAGTTTAATAAAATCATTCATTAGGAAGTGACATAGTTCTTTGTGGAAATGTAGCTATTTGGTTATTTTCCTGTATTTAAAAATTAACTCTTAAGCAGGTTAAAATGAAATAGACCAGTAGTATATAAAAAAAATAACTGTGCTTAAGCTACATATTTTAAGAAATTAATAATTTTCCTTGGTAATGGAAATGGCATGGCTAAGACAGTTTTAGACTGAGAAGAAAACAATGAGAATTGATCAGACTGTAAGATAGCTAATTTCATCCAGCAACTCACTTTTAGTACTGGTTATGTGCCAAGCACTATTCACATGTTGAAACTAAGAAATGGACCTGGTAATACTCAACTCACCCTTAAGAGTTTAATTAGAGGCCCTGTTTTCATGTCACCTCCTAGGCAGTCAGCTATGTCAAGATGACACTGCGTATCTTCTTCCCTACCCCTAGCTGTTAGAAACTCATTGAAGTGGGCCATGAATGCAAGCTTTGTATGTTGTATGAGAAGCACATGGCCACAGAAGTAGCTACTGATGCTCTGATGAAGAGTGGAAAGGTTATGTGGTCTGAATCAGTGGTGGGCATGACAAACAAGGTCTTCCCATGAAGCAAGGTGCTGTGATCCATGGCAGAGTACGCCTGCTGTTGAGTAAGGGGCATTTTTGTTATAGACCAAGGAGAACTAGAGAAAGGAAGTGCAAGTCTGTTCATGGATGCAGTGTGGATGCCAATCTGAGTGTTCTCAATTTGGCTATTGAGAACACTGAAGAAGATGTTGTCTGCCTATAATTGTCAGAAAGCCCTTAAAGAAGGTAAGAAGTGTAGGACCAATGTGCCCAAGATTCAGCATCTTGTTATTCCACATGTCCTTCAACACAAATGCCAATGTATTGCTCTGAAGAAGTAATGAACTAAGTAAAACAAGGAGGGTTCTGCAGAACATGCTAAACTTTTGGACAAGAAAAAAGTCAAAGAAAAGCACCAGGAACAGATTTTTAAGAGATTTAGGTTATTCTAGCTGAGAGCTTATACTTCTAAATGAGTCCAGTCAAGAATAAATATTTAAGGATAACAAATAAATAATCATACCTTGAATCCTCCCCAAGAAGTTTAATTAGAATAAATTATACTGTTTTAAAGTCTGGAATTGAGAAGAAATGTTGAAATTAATGAGAAGAGTCAAAGTGTACTTTTTGTTGTTATTATGAAGACTGTTTGGTTTAGGTCTTAGTCCTGTAGTGTTATAGGATTTTTGAAATTTTCAGGCTTATTTCTGTCCGTTTAAAAATACATTACATGGCTGAGCAGAGAAATCTTCCAGCAGTTAAAAGCACTTAAGTGCTTGACTCTTCCAGAGCACCTGGGTTCCGTTCCCAGCACCCGACCCACATCCTGCAGTTCACAACTGCCTGTAACTCCAGCAGTTACAGGGGACTCTATACTCCTCTCTGGACCACATGGGTACTGCACTCATGTGCACCCCTGCCCCCATGTGCATACACAATTAAAAATAAAAAAATAAAAAATTTTAAAAATGGATTGTATGGTACTGAGAGGATAGAATTATGATAGCCCTGGTGCTACATTACAGTGTTACCCTTTTGATGTTCTGTAACTTGTCCTTATGCTGCCTTATTACTATTCATGACAAAAACCTACTGGTCACATTGATGAACTACATTTACATTGTGCATACATGTATGTCTGTGTACCATGTGCACACAGTACCCTTAGAGGCCAGAATTAATTAATTAATAAGAATTAATTTCCTTGGAACTGGAGTTAGAGGTGATCAGTTTATTGCTAACCACTATGTAGATGCTGGGAATTGAAACTGGAGTCTTCTGGAAGATTAACCACTGCTCTTCACTGCTGAGCCATCTCTATTTCTTTTTCTTCATTTTCCTGAGTTCTTTTTCTAGTGGTTTCTCCAGTTTAATGGTCTATCCAGGAACTGTTTTCTGGTATAGAGAAGCCTGACTACTTCCATGCAGCATAGTAGATAATTTCTTGTGATTTTTTTTTAATCAATGTGCAATTTTGCTTTTGTCTGATAAATGATAAAATTAGATGTGTGTAGTAAAGATGAGTGGCGAGCTGTGTTCCTGCCACTCGGCTCCCGGCCGCCTGGCTAGCTTATACCCGAAATAATTACACGGAAACTGTATTCATTTAAACACTGCCCTGACCCATTAGTTCTAGCCTCTTACTGGCTAACTCTCACATCTTGATTAACCCATTTCTATTAATGTGTATCGCCACTTGACTGTGGATTACCGGCATGAGTCTAACCACCGTCTGTCTTGGGTAGCAGAAGCATGGCATCTGCCTGACTCTGCTTCCTTTCTCCCAGCATTCTGTTCGGTCTACTCCGCCTATCTAAGCTGCTGTCCTATCAAAAGGCCAAAGCAGATTCTTTATTAACCAATGAAAGTAACACATAGACAGAAGACCTTCCCACATCAGATGTGTGCTAAACAATTGCTGGAAAATAGAAATACGTGTTTATTATTGATTTGTGTGTCTTTTTTGCATAAACCTCTATGCAGGAGACCATGTAAAAAATTTTTTGGGTGAAAAGAGTCTTTGAATGGGAGTGAGAAAGGTTTTAAGAAGCTGTGTTCTAGACCAGCAGTTTTCAGCCTATGGGTCACGTCGGATATCCCGCATATCAGATATTTACATTAAGATTCATGACAGTAGCAAAATTACAGTTAAGAAGTATAAATGAAATAATTTTATGATTGGGGTCATCACAACATGAGGAACTATGTTAAAGGGTTCTAGCATTAGGAAGCCTGAGAACCATGTTCTAGACCAACAGTAGTTAGCATTCTTCTTGGAGAAATTCACTTTATTTCCTAAACATTTGTGTTAAGGATGTTCCTTGCTAACATGATTTGGTGCTAGCCTCCTGGGAAAATGCCAGCTTTCCTTTGGCTCCCAAGAACTTACCATCTAGTTGAAGAGTTAAAATATACACAAATTTAAGAGAGTGAGAAGTGCCACAGGGCCAGAGAGCCATAAGATGAACCAACCCAGCACTCAAAGAAGCCACTGTCTGTTCAGAGGGGAAGGAAACACAAATGTGAATAGATATTATCAGGAGGCTCTGGTTCTCATCCTGGCAATGGGTGTTAATGTCCTGGGGAGATTTTTAACTCAGTCATTTTGGGGGAGGGGGTAAGAAGCTGGTTTCTGATCTGTGCTGTGGTTTATAACATAAAAAGAATCTTGTATTTTCTTCTCAGAAACAGGTTTTCTCTTTATTTCTACATATTCTGTCTCATTTTTGACATAAAAGTTGTATGTATTTATTCCTAGGGTCATATATAGTGTTGCCCTATATGTGTACAGTATACAACATTCAAATCAGAGTAAACACATTTTCTCAGATAGTACCCTTGGTGATGAAGCCATTTAAAATCCTTTCATCCAACTTTTTTAAATCATACAGTACATAGTCGTGATCTGTATCTACCTTGCTGTGCAAGAGAACCTAGAACTTCTCTTATCTAACTGTGATGTAGTGCCCATGAACCAACCATCTCCATCTTTCCCTCATTCGAACCTTCCCCAGCTGCTGGTAACCACTTCTCTCCTCTCGGCTTTTGTGAGAACAGCGGATTCCACTTGTAGCTGAGGCGGCTTTTGTGGTATTCCTCCCCCCTCCTCCATACTATGCTCAGAAGTGGAAATATTGAACCAGTGGGAGGGGTTCATTCTCATTCTTCTTACTTAGATCTGTTAATGTAATCTGTGACTAAGTTGGCAGACTTCCCAGTGTAGAAGTCAATTCAATCTCAACTGCAGTTAATTGTAGAACCTAGTGAAATAGGTTTCATTTATAATTGCTTGATTTGGACTAAAGTTTTACATTTAATAGCAGTGCCTCATCATATTCTGTTAAGCCTCATTAATTTGAAACCTGTAATGTAAATTTGTAGTTTATATTTGGAGGCATGCTGACTTAAAGTTTAATACATAATAAATCTGCCATTGTTTGTTTCAGTGTGCTAATTACATGCTTTAACAGTCATAGCAGAACAGACTTAACTTTGGGTGTTGTTTTACTGGCTCCTAGTTTCAAGCTAATACCTTCATTAAACTAGTAAATCTTTATGTTCATAAGCTTGTTACTAAATGATCTTTCTCCAGCAGTCAGATTAGTTGAGGTTGTAAATTGTAATTGTTGTAGTGAAATGTGCTGATATTTTCTCTTGAACTATAGAAAGAACATTTCTCATTTGAGAGGATTGTGAGCGGCTGTGGGTGGGTCTGTTTCTTAGCTCCATGGTGTAGCCATGGAGTCAGCCAGCTGTATATTTAGACTGTCCTAAAGTGTAGTCATTGAAGGGATCCTGCGCATGTCTAAATTCTGCGTTACTACACACAATTTATGTTTTAAAATACTGTAGGTAGTGAGAAAGTCGAGTAAGTTGATAAAATTTCTGTTACCTGACCAAGCTGTAGTGTAAAGGGTAGAACTGCTTGTGATTTGTTCTGTTTGCAAAGACTCAGAGGAAGAGATGCCACTTGTTTATGATACAGATGAGACTTGGAATTATGGACGTGCTGTGTGTTGCTTAAAAAAATGACTAAATTTCATGCTAAGGCTGAGTTTAGGAGAGAGGTTTTCTGCACCCCCCACATATTGGGATTTTGTTTTACTATTAATTTTTTGTGATTCTCACAGTTGTACCCAACTTTTGTGTGTATTAGGTAGTAAGCTGTCTGCACTCATCTGTATCCTTGAGATAATTATGTTGGGTTTTTTTCGAGGAGGGGATTGAATATTACAATCAGATTAGTTCTGATTTCTTCCTTTCGTGAGAATATGCACTTTAGCCCAAGTACAATAGGAAACAGCCCTCTCTTCCAGTTACCTCAGTTCATGTTGACCTCATTCCTAGCAGCCTGACTTTATGGTTAATTTTGGCTACAGATTCCTGCCTACTTTTTATCTTCTCTAAAAACTTTATTTCTTTTCAGTGCAGGGGGAAATGTAAAGCATTACGTGTTTGTTCTGGATTATCTTTCCACTTTCTTGTAGAACCTTTGAGGTCTTCCTTCCTTCCCCGGTCTTAAAGAAATGGTGGTTGCATCTGAGGCTAGATAAAAACATTTGTGTGTGTGTGCTCACACACTTGTGGCCTGGTGTGTAAATGATAAGAGAATGCACCGACTTCCCTTAGAGGACATCACCCAGCAGTCCACTGACGATGAGAGTCTGCACTGGCTGCCTTAGTAATCTGGAAGAGTTCTAGGTAAAGAACTCAGGGAGACCAGGGAAGACTTTGCTTTCTCCCATTAAGAAAATGTTTTATTATTAATATGGTAGGGGGAGGAGAGAACAGAGCAGGGGTGGCTGTGTGCCGACAGTGCCACAGTGAGCACAGTATGGCAGCCAAAGATTGGGAGTTGTCTGGTTCTTGGGATTGAACTCAGGTTGTCAGGCTTGTGTGGCAAGCGGCAAGCATTCTTAATCACTGAGCCATTTTGCTGTACTCAAAAGTTATTTTCCCATGGGGGTGGGGAGACAAAAACAATAAAACTTAGGTAGATTTAAAGCTCATCATAGCACTGGTTTTCACTCATTCTGCAAAATTGGACCTTGATTAGGCTAATATAAGGTGAGAAACCATTCACAATCTTACAGTGTTGCTCTGGACTGAGTTTCAGTGTTTGCAAGCATACAGAAAACCATTGAGAGGCACTATTAACATGTCTTACTGTAGTTTTCTTTACTGTGCTTAATAATGGTCACTGTAGTATTTTGAAAAATGGTGGATGATGTAGTTGCCTACTGTCTCTCCCCTTGCCACATCCAATTATATAGGTAGATAATAAATAAAAGTTTGGAAAATATGTAAGACAGGGATGGTGCTCTAAACTTTTAATCCCAGCACTCCAGAAGGCAGAGGCAGGAGGATCTCTGAGATCAAGGCCAGCCTGGTCTACAGAGTAAGTTCCAGGACAGGCAGGGCTACATAGAAGGGCTCTTGTCTTAACCCCCCAAAACCAAATAAACAGAAAACCAAGAAACCAACACACACACACACACACACACACACACACACACACCCCTACAAAAGTATAATCAATAGTTAAATCTTGGAGAGAGAACATGATTATTTTCTCTTACATAGTTGAGAAAATCAGGTGTTATTTGCATAATTTCTTTAACACTGATTCCATTTTACAAAGTTTTTTTTTTAATATTTGTTTATTATGTATACAATATTCTTTCTGTGTGTATGCCTGAAGGCCAGAAGAGGGCACCAGACCCCATTACTGATGGTTGTGAGCCACCATGTGGTTGCTGGGAATTGAACTCAGGACCTTTGGAAGAGCAGGCAATTCTCTTAACCGCTGAGCCATCTCTCCAGCCCCCACAAAGTTTTTTTTTAAAAATATATTAAGTGTGTATTCTATTGGAGTGATCAGTTTAGGTAGATATTTTTATTAGATAGTAAAGTTTCTCCCCTCCCACAAACCACCAATTCAAATAATATTTCTTTACAGTAAAATAAAATGACTATTTACATGGTTGAATATTTGCTATTTTTGTTTATTTTAGTTTGGTTTTTTGAGACAGGGTTTCTCAGTATATCCCTGGTTGTCCTGGAATTCATTCTGTACACCAGTTTGGTCTTAAACTCAGAGATTTGCCTGCCTCTGCCTCCCGAGGACTGGGATTAAAGGCCTGCACCACCACCGCCTGGCAAATATTTGCTTTTTATGGGGCACTCAGGACATTATGTACCCCAGGTTGGCCTAAGATGGGCTAAGTATCTGAAGATAACTTTGAGCTTCTGGTGCTCCTGCTTGGACCTCCTGTGTGTCACAATTTTGGGATTAGTGTGGTGGAGCCCAGGATTTCCTGCATACTAGACAAGTTTTAAGTACTCCCAGATGTCTAGTATATTATCCCATTACATTTTACCCACAGTTTATGAACATTTGTGTTTCATGTCTATTTTCTGAATAGATAAATTTTTGCTTTACTATATCTTTATCAACAATGGAAGTTTTGCTTTCTTACCCTGTCTTAATTTGTAGGTGTTTTGAAAAGATACCATCTCAGATGCAATGAGATTATGCATAATTTTAAAATGTTACTTTTATCTTGTCGGTCCATGGGCTCTTTAACCTTAAGTTTTGGCCTGAATCAAATTCTTAGAACATGGGTGAGTTTGTATTACATTAATGTGGTTTAATTAAGAAGAGGTTGTCAGTAAACTGAGCAAGGACTTTCCTGTGAAAGAAATAGAATGCTCAAAATTCATTCTCTCTCTCTCTCTCTCTCTCTCTCTCTCTCTCTCTCTCTCTCTCTGCATGTGTGTGTGTTGTTTTGGTCTGTCATTAATGTATTTAGTAACTATATTAGCTAAACCAGTTTGCATCCAGAAGAACCAGTCAGGATGTCTGTGCCTGTTCCTTCCCTCAAAGCAAACACCTTGGTCTTCCTACTTTGACTTTTCTTTTGACCACAATTAGCAGGTCCCCAGCTGTGAAGGTTAGTGTTTAATGGCCAGCCTGGCAAAATCTAGAATCTTCTGGGAGAAGGGCCTTTGGGTATGCCTGAGGGGGATTTTCTTGATCGCACTAATTGATGAGGAAAAATCCATTTTAAACTTTATTGTAGGCCCTATCATTCATTCCCTGGACAGAATCCTGTGTCTTATAAAGGGGAAAGTGTGCTTAGTGCTAGCTTGCATACTTGTATTCTTCTGTTTCTTGATTAAATATTGTGTGCCCAGCCATGTTTGAGTTCCTGCTGCCTTAACTTCCCCACCCATAATAGATTCTAGCCACAAGGGGCCTGATCTTGATACTGAAGAGCTAATGTAAAAATCATGTCAGCCTGGTCCTGTGCCTTCCCTCTCCCCTGCAGCTTACTCCCACTTTTGAATATGAATATTATGGTTCTCAGGTTGGTTTCTTGAACTCAGAGGCATAAGCTATCCTGTACTGTGTCCACCCAGGAAGATAGGTCTGTATATTTATATTGCCACAACTGGCTCTGGTGAAAAATCTCATAGTTAAAGAGCTTTTTTCTTCATCAGTAAAATGTGTTCCTTTATTTAGCTTCCACAGATGAATTAATCTTATGTCATCCACCCCTCCCCCAACTCGCCTTTGAGACCAGGGTCTTGATGTATAGTTCTAGCTGGCCTGGAACTTGTAATTTTGTTTCAGCACCAGAGTGTTAGGACTATATGCGTGAGCTAACATGTCCTGACTGAATATTTATTTAGGACAATCTTTATTTGAGATCAGTCAGGTATCACAGAGGGAGAGAGCAGAGTCTAAACAGTTTCAAAAGATTTCACCACGGTCTGCTTTTTCAGAGTTACTTTTATCATATATGACATTTGAAGAAGTTCAGTTGAATCTTTTCCTAACCTGTATATACCAAGGTAGTCATGACCATTTAGGAGCTAGGGATTGTTTGAGAATAACCTAATGTGATTGCATTTTCTTTTTGTACATCGGAAGTGGTTGGGTAGATTGGGTCTCTTCCAGAGGACTTGGGTTTGATCCCCAGCATCAGTGTGGCTGATCACAATTACCTTGTAACTTTAGTTTCAGGGGATCTGATGCCCTCTTCTGGCCTCCACAGGCACCACTCACACATGTAGTGCACAGACATGTATACAGGCAAAACACCCACACACATAAAAATAAGTAAATAAAATAACAATTATGAGGTGATTTAAATCATGCAAGTAGGTTTCACCAAGGGTATTGCTTTATCAGTTGTAAGCACCAACTGTTTGACAAGAGAACCTGCACAATACATACTGAACCCCAAGGACAACGATCTGGTTTCTCTTCAGATTTTTGTGTTAATTAAAAAAAAAAAAACAGAGAAATTGCTGAATTAAACTGCCAAAGTGGTTATGAATTTTATATTCCTACTATGAGTTCTATAAGCATTCTGTTTCTGCACACTTTTGTCTATTTCATTACAGCCACTAGTGGTGTTCAGCATTCTTCCTGTGTTCATTTGCCATTTTTCTCTAGTAAAGTGTCGTTAAATTTTGCTTATTAAATTCTGCTTTTGTTTATTGAGTTATAAAATTTTTATATATTCTGAGGGAACCTATGAGATGGCTCCTTGGGTAAAGATGCTTGCTGCCAAGCCTGACACAATCAGAGTTCAAGTTCCACGTTGTAGAAGTGAGAACCAGTTCCACACAGGGTCCATGCCCTGCTTGTGCCTACATACACACCAAAATGATTTATAAAAATTTAATGTAGTAAAAAATAATTCTTAATATATTGTGGATATGTCTTTTATATGATTTGAAATATTTTATCCTAGTCTCTGGCTTGTTTTTATTTTCTTTAAAAAAAAAACAAATTAATCTTCTGCGTATGAGTATTTTGACTGTGTGTTTGTGCACTGCATGTGTGCCTGGTACCCGCAGGGGCCAGTAGAGGGTCTCAGGTCCTCTAGAACTAGAACTTCAGGTGTTCATGAGATACCACCTGGGTTCTAGAACAGGGATATGATGTATTTGGTGTCTTAGATCCTCATCTTAGTGAAGATTTCAAAGTTTTCCCCATGTCTTTTCTCTAGAAGTATTAGTTTTTATGCTTATGCCTGTGATTTACATTTGTTTTAATTTCCAGCAGCTAAAGCACTGACCTCTACCCTGAGTCTGTCCATGCTTGGCAAGCACAGCACTAACTACTGAGCTATACCCACACCTTCAGTTCTTTTCTTAAAAGATGTGTATCTGCTTGTTCTGGCGCCACCTGCTGAAAAATCTCTTAAAAGTTGCTTTTACTTTGATCTGTATTATTCTGTTTTATATACACTGATCAGAAGGCTTCAGTTTTTCACTGAGTTGGGGAAGGAAGATGAGAGAGGGTTTGTCTTGGGTTTTGGCCTCATTACTCAAAGCACTTGTGTTATAGTTCTTTTAGCTTTGATGCTTTGCCTTTTCCAAGGGACCCACAGAGTCTTTTGTAAGCAAGGAGTCCAAACTTGGCTTTGTAAGAAGCTGCTCTGTTCCCCTCTCCACAAAAGGTGATTATGAAATCTTATTTTTACACACAAGGGTGGGTAAGCCTAGGGCAGTGAAAGCTGACTTGCTGAACATTAATGGTTCCAGTATGAGAGTGGTGAAAGCCTTAAAACATTTTTGTTCCAGCAGTAATTTTTAGCTATATAAAGTAAAGCATCCTTATTGTGGAAAGTCTTGGAGATTACCCAGAGTCTGAAGAACAAGTCTTTCTTCCTCTATCATCGCCATGCTGTTTTGGCATAGCAGTAGTTGTGAGTTTTGTGTGCTTGATATAGGTACAAATTTGGGGGCAATATGCTTTTGGGAAACAGTATTTGGGTTTTTGATGGATTTGGCTCTGTTTTCTTTCATTTCTTAGAAGATTGGGTGCTGGTACGTGACAGAAATTTACGGTGATATCAGGACTCGTGTTCCCAGGGCTCTAGGGACTATTACAATTACATTAGAAAAACATTAAAATTATTTCCACTTCTGTGCTTACTGCATTCCCCCTTCTACAGACAGGTTTGAGTTAAATAACTTGCCTAATGTTTTTAAGCCAGTGTGGGACAGATCTGAAAACGAAGAGTTAAACTTGAACATTTTCTTTCTTTCTTTCTTTTTTCCTGTTTGAAAGACAGTGAAAGCAGAAAGGCTGAAGCAGTTCTCCTTTTCTTCCTAGCTCCTGCGGTTTCTTTGTGTGCTCTGCAGGAACTGGAGGCTTCTGGTTTGCCCAGTCCTGACCAGATTAGGACTTGTTTCTCTTTCTGAGCTGTGCTCTCAGCACAGAGACCCCTTCCATGCCTCTAGCTTTGCTGAGTACCATTAGCTGAATAAGAAGAAAGGGCAGGTTGGATTTTTTAGTAAGGAACATTTAAAAATTTTTTAAAATGGGAAATAAAGTTATTTTCACATAATATATTGACGATTCCTTCTCCCTCATCTCTTTCCAGATTCTCCCCACCTTCCTACTCCTTCATCCCCATGCATTCTATCTTTTAAGAAAACAGACAGGAAACAGAACAAAACAGATGAACAATAATAAAGCAGAATGAAAATGAACAAACAACAAAAAGAGCACAAGAAATACGTATACACGTAGATACACACACACTCATAAAAACACAAAACCAGAAGCCGTAATATACAAGGAAAAGACGAGTAAGTTAAAAAAAAAAAAAAAAGCAAAGCCCAGACAAAACAATGAATTGAAAAAGGAAAAAGAAAATCTCCAGTAAAAACCATTGAGTTCCTTTTGTATTGGCTGCTGCTGAGCATGGGGCCTGCCCTTAAGTGTGGTTTGTCTCCAATGAGACTCCCATGGAGAACGGAATTTTTCCTTTGAGAGTGCTTGTTAATTGGAGATAGCTTCTTGACTGGGGATGGGAGCTCTTGTCCACAGCCCATCTTGGTGCTAGGACCCTGTCTGTTTGGGCCTGTGCAGACCCTCTGCATACTGTCTCAGTCTCTGTGATGACTCTGGATGCCACTGTTTCCTTGGTTTCATTCACTCCCTCAGACTCTTAACAGTCTTCCTGCTGCCTCTTCTTCATCGTTCCCTGAGCCCTCAGAAGGAAACCTAATACTGGGTTAGGGATGGTAGCTTGTGTCCTTTTCCCTCTCCGTGCTGGGACCCCATCTGGCTTAGACCTGTACAGGCCATGTGTATGATGCCACAGTATCTGTGAATTCATATGTGTGTCAGTCCTGTTGTGTCTAGAAGGCCTTGTTTTCCTTGGTGTCTTCCAGTCTTGACTGGCTCTTATAATGTTTCTTTCCACTTCTCTTCCACGGAGTTCCCGGAGTCCTAAGAGGAAGGATTTGAGATGAAGACATCCCGTTCAGGACTCACTCTCTACACCTTGTCCAGTTGTGATTTCTGTATTTGCTACCACCTACTGCATCATCAGCTTCTCTGCCGATGACTGAGCGGCTATAGCAGAATGCTGTTACCACTCATTTTTATTGATATATTTTCTTAGCAGAACAGTAGTATTTGGCTTTCCAATAGATCCGTGATCTATCTAGTCTCAGATGCTTCGTCACTTGAGCTGTGTCAGGCATTGGTTCCCTGTCATGGAGAGGGCCTTACGTCCAGTCAGACAGTGTGATTACTCTTAGAACTATTTATTTATTTATTTTTGATTTTTCGAGACAGGGTTTCTCTGTAGCCTTTTTGGTTCCTGTCCCGGAACTAGCTCTTATAGACCAGGCTGGCCTCGAACTCACAGAGATCCGCCTGCCTCTGCCTCCCGAGTGCTGGGATTAAAGGCGCGCGCCACCACTGCCAGGCACTCTTAGAACTTTTGTGCCGATACTGCACCAGTGTTTTATGCAGGCAGGACAGCATTGTAGAGCAGAGGTTTTGTAGCAGGGTTGGTTTCTCCTCTGTAGCTTGCAGAGTACTTTCCAGTACCATGAACACCAGTTAGTAAGAAGGCCCTAGTTAGGCACCAGCTTGTCTTCTCCGTGTTCAGTGAGATATATAGGTGTCATTTCAGCAATAGGGCCTTATTATCAGTTTGTGGAGTACAACCAATAACCTTGGCAGTAGCCCGAATCGTTCGGGTGTTTCCATGGGACACTTTTGCCCTATAGCTCAATTAGTTATAACCTATTCCTGTCAAGGAGGTTTTGCTTGGTGGCGAAAAATATCTAGTTGAGGCTTTGTCTTCCTCATTATTTGATGATTTCATTTGGGTTTCTTTCATATATGTTTGCATGTTAAGCTTCTGCTGTAGTAGGTTTCTGTAAGACCCCTTGATGGTCTTTAGTATTGCCAGCTGTTCCCCATATTCTCCCCCTTATCCTCTTTCCCTCGCCATTTAATCCTCCCTTTCTAGTCCCTCCCCCCATTTTTAATCTATCTATATATTCTATTTTCTTTCTTGGGAGATCCTTCCAATCCCCACTAGTTAAGTAAGGAACACTTGTTCAGTTGGATTGGTTTCATCAGCATTCCTGATTTATTAAGCATCATCTGAGGGTTTTGGCTGTTAGGATTCCTACCTATTTAAAAAGATCCTTTCATAGTCTGTTCCCATTCCTTATTGTTCATGATAGGATCAGAAATAAAGATGTGATGTGGTGTTCAGAGTGTCTGCTGAGGGGACAAGTATCTAAAGAGCCTCAGATCCTCCAACTGTGCTACGAAGGAGAGGTAGGAAGCAATGGGGATAGGTAGACAGAGATATTTATGATTCTGTAACTTCATTTTCCCTTCATTGAATCAGTATTTATGACTTTCAGGGCCTGCTCCAGAGCCAGAACTTTCCACTGACCGCTTGCTTGCTCAGCTTATCAAGTAGCACAGCTTATCATATGTTTGTTTATCTTGTTGTCATAGTATCCATCTTGAAAACAGAAAGGTGGTTGTGTTTGTGTAGGAATCCAGGGTTTTCCCCTCAGTTGACATTTGCTGGTAGAAATCTTTCTCAGTGATTCAGGCTAAAACTTGAGGCTGTGAGCACAAAGGGAGAGAGAGGGTATGTCTTGACTCTGGACAGTTAGAGAGTTCTTAATATTAACCCATTCTGTTAATCGCTAAACTTTTTTGTGTGGTGATTAGGTTCTTCCACTAAAGCTAGTTACTTGTTATGGGAATTGTATTTATTCCTGGCAGATATTCATGGACTGAATGATAGGATTTGGTCTGCAATGGAGTGCTTCACTGGGACAGCAGGCCTATACAAACAGAATTAAAAAACAGCGTACAGTGCTGGTTTTGTTACATTAGCAAAGATAGTTTATAAAATTCAAAAATGAAATCATAAAGATCAAATTTTGACCTTATTGCTAGTAAGTCTTTGACTTAGTTGCAGAAATAAACTTAAGTCAAATCACTACTTTGTGTTTTCTTTTCATATGTAGAGAAAGATGAAGGAAACATTTGCTGATTTGGTAAATTGTCAGCATACAAAATATAATGTCCTCTGGGTGGCATCGGCACACACCTTTAATCCCAGCACTCGGGAGGCAGAGGCAGGCGGATCTCTGTGAGTTCGAGGCCAGCCTGGGCTACAAGAGTTAGATCCAGGACAGGTTCCAAAGCCACAGAGAAACCCTGTCTTAAAAAACCAAACCAAACCAAACAAAAAAATATATAATGTCCTTAGAATGTGTAAGGAGAGCTACAAATCAGTATTAAGAATGGGATTATATACACTTCAGTTAGAATTTAGTGAGGTTAGAGTCAGGTCTCCAGCTCTGTTTGTGGTAGTGATGCTGTTCTCTTTGATCTTCTACTTTTTGGACCTTTTGCTTCTTGGACTGTTTCTTCCCGGCCTCTTTACCCTCAGGTATCCACTTACTGTAGAAGTTCTCTTCATTTGATACATTAACACAGCTGACTGATTCTTCTTTACTGTCTTGAGATATTATTTAAGGTGTTTTAAACATTAAAACATCTGTTTTAATGGTGCAAAGATGCATTTCTTATGTTGCATTTGTTTAACTCTGAAGCTGTGATTCTTTGCCTGATGGTCTAATAAGGAGCTGAACGGCCAGTAGCGAGGCAGGACAAAGGATAGACGGGACTGGCAGGCAGAGAAAATAAATAGGAGGAGAAATCTGGGAGGAGAAGAAGAAGGAACAAGATAGAAAAAAGAGGAGAGGAGGACATCAGGGGCCAGCTACACAGCAAGCTTCGTAGAAAGAAATAAAGAACAGTATACAGAAATAGAGAAAGATGAAAGCCCAGGGGCAAAAGATAGATGGGATAATTTAAGATAAGAAAAGCTGGCTCGAAACAAGGCAAGCTAAGGCCGGGTATTTATAAAAAAGACGAAGACTCCATGTATATTTATTTGGGAACGGGGTGACAGACTCCCAGAATAGCCAAAGAGTGAAAAACCAACAGCAGCATTTTGGCGTTCCAACGTGGGGCTAGAGTAAAAGAAAATCTGACACTCTGCAGCTGAGGAAAGGAAGACAGAAGTGTCATGGGTCATGCGCTGGCTTTCCATTTAATGTTTTTTCTCAGAATGTGTTCCCGTCTTTCCTCCCATCCTATATGTGCTTACTCAAAGCCCCACTTCTGATCTGTGATAAGCAAAAGGAGGTTATCTGAGCAAAACCAGTTCTTTGGAATGAACCTCATTTAGGGTTATCTCAAATTCCTAAAGATGCTGGGTTACTCTAATGAATACTGACTTACTGCACCTTGTGGGCGATGTGTTTGAAGCCTTCTCAGTAGCCAGGAAAACAGCTTGCTCCTTACAGTTGGCAGTCTTCATCTCTGATCCTGTCTAGAGTACCCAGTGAGCTCAAGGCTGTGGTGGCATTCTTGAGAGCCAGCACTGAGAAAACTGGATGATTTAGATACTTTGATTTAGGGACATTCTAATTTAGAGACTTTGAAAAAGAAACCTGATTCAGCTTAGGATTCTTACTAATCATTGATTCAGAAATAATTTAACCAGGAAATTTGGTTTCTTAAAATGTTACTTAATTTTATTCTTTTCTCCTGGAGGTAGTTTATGGGGCATTTTGGTCTTGATGAACATTCATTTAATTACATTTTTCTTTGGACTTTCTTAGTGTTGTCACTTAGCCTATATTATACCATTGACTTAGAGATTGACTTGGAGGAGGGGAAGATACCAACAGGGATGGAGAGTGCCAGTGGCTATTCATGTTTGTCCTGTTGTAGTGATGTGGTGCTTGGAAGCGCCTCCTTCTCTTGCCTTAGTTGGTGATGGCCTGATGCTGGGAGTTGTGGGGGCGGCAGGAACTTAAAATCCAGATAGTAAGTAATGTGAGGTATATACATAGGATAAAACACTGGGTCCTTGGAAGGATTTGAGAAGGAATTGCTGCTCATACCTGAACTGTGGTGGATTTGAACCTTGTGATTAGGTAGAGGAGTAGATGGATGTACTTGGAGTTTGGGAGAACAGTAGGGAAGCTATGGTATAGGGGACAGGACAACATGAAGACCAGGACAGTATGGTTAGATAAATAGCCAAAGTTAATCTCTTTAATAGTCACAGCTGCTTCTTCAGCTCAAGCATGATCAGCACACACCCAGATTCTTTGCCTAAGTATCATGAACTAATTGCTTTTATCCCAGTTTTTGACGCTGTCCTCATTCTTGATGAACCAGGCTTCTACTGTCTGCATTTCTCTGTGCATTTTTATCCAAGCTCCCCACAGGATCAGCCCATTAAGTTGTAACTACAGCACCCAATGGCTTTTCCAGCCTAAATTCCAAGCTCTTTCACGTAATAATCGAAAGCAGCCACATGGTCAGGGTTATGACAACAGTGACCCTGCTTCCTCAGTACCAGTTTATGATGTGATTTCATTTCCGATGCAGTGACAAAATACCTGGAAAAGAAAAAGCAGCTTAGGGAGAAAAGTGTCATTCAGCCTGGACTTCCAGGTTTCAGTCAGAGGAAGTTGGGGTGGCAGGAACTTGGAGCAGCAGCTCTTGTCATATCTACAGCCAAGGTCAGAGAACAAACGAATGTACGCACGCCTAGTGCTCAACTTGACGTCTATACTCTGACACAGTCCAGGGCCCAAAGCCAAGGGATGGTGCTGCCCATTGTGGCCTGTGTCCTCCCAGATCGGCTAATAATCAGAGACATGTTCATAGGCCTGAGCTAGACAGTTCTTCTTGAGCCTCTCTTACCAGGCAGTTTTAGGTTGTGTCAAGTTGACCTTTAGAGCTAACCATCAGTGTGTATCTGGCTGGACAGAACAGCCATACTTGAAGATTGAAGGCTGAGAAGTAGAAAAGAGAAGAGTATAGACTGATAATATCTGGTCAGCTGGCCTTAAATTGGATCCCGAATTAGATAGAGATAATAGATATTCTCTGTTATAGACCAAGGCAGTAGTCATACCCTTGGAAATACAAACCAGAGAAATGAGGTGTATCCTTTCCCACACCTTTTTATGGAACAAAGCCAGTGCCGAATAAATTCGTGAGAAGACTTGGATGTAAGACTCTGATTTCTTTCAGTTTTGATGTGCAGTTTAACAAGGTTTTTCTCCTGTTGTCATTTGTTTCCCCATCCTTACCCCCTTTTTGTTTTTAGTTTTCTCTCGAGATTGAATTCTTCAATGTATCCTCTATTGGCCTTGAACTCAGAACCCTTCTTCCTCTGCTTCTTAAGTGCTGGGATTTTAGTGTGCACCATCAAGCATAGTTTGAAAATGATAGAACTTCTTTATTTACTCTCAGTAATTTTTTGACTTGTTCATTGATTGATTTTGAGTTAAGGTCTCTCACTATGTAGCCCTGACTGTCCTGGCATTCATGTAGATCAGGCTGTCCTAAAACTCACAGAGATCCTCTTGCCTCTGCCTCTTTTCAGTGCTGAAATTAAAGACATATGTCACTACTCCCAGCTTTAAAATTATTATTACTACTAGTATCACTACTAATATTGTTATTAGATAAACAGTGTCTACTATGTAGCCTTGGCTATGTTGGAATTCATTTTGTAGACCAGGTATACTTAAACTCAAGAGATCTGTCTGCCTCTGTCTCCCTGGTACTGAGATTGATGGCGCGTGCACTGCCTTGCCCAGCTGCTTTATACTTATTTACTGTTGGTTTTTTTTCTCTTTGTGACAGACTATCATTGTATAGCCCAGGTTGACTTCAGAGTTTTGATCTCCCTCCTTAACCTTCTGAGTGCCTGGATTACAGTTGTTTACCATGATGCCTGGCATTCTGTTTTGTTTTTTTGTTTTTGTTAATCTTTTTATTAGGTAGCTCTTTGTATGTGTTGAGTGTGTGTGCACGCACTCACGAGTGCATGCACCTATGCCAGAAGTCAATGTTAAATGTCTTCTATCATTTTCTTATTTTAATCTATTTTTTAAAGATTTATTTTTTTTGTTTGAGTTATGTGTATGTGGGTAAGCACACACGGGAGTGAGGGTGCTTCTGGAGGCCAGAGATGTCATATCCCCTGGAGCTGGAGCCACCCAGTGTTAGGTGGGCTCTGTGAACAGGAATAGGTTCTCTGGAAGATCCACAAACACTCTTAACCATTGGGCCATCTCTTCAGCCCCCCCCCCCACCTTATGGTTTGGGGGACAGAATCTTTTCACTGAATCTGGAGCTCACTGATTCGTAAACTTTGACCAGCAAGCTCCGTGGATCTGCTTGTCTCCCTTTCCTAGTACTAGGGTTACAGTGTATGCTGCCATGCTGGCTTTTATGTTGGGGTTGGGGAATCTGAATTCAGGTCTGCATGCTTGCTGAGCTGTTTCTCCAACCCCATGTTTTTATTTTTAAGAGCAGAATTAGTGTTATTACTCTAAGATAAGAATCCTTCAGTGAAACAAAAAGAATGTGGACCCTTGGTTTGATTTGTATTCTTTTCTTTTAAAACAAGTTGGTGCTGGAGAGGTGACTCAGCTGTTTAGGACAGTTACTGCCTCTGCAGAGGACCTGAGCTTGCTTCCTAGCATCCATGCCAGGTGACTTACCACAGCCTGCAGCTCCAGTTCCCTGCCTCTGAGCACTGAGGGAATGTGCCCCAACTAATAATTAAAATGAATAAAAACACAGCTTTAAAACACAGCTTTAAGATAGAATTCATACACTGTATTAGTCAGAGGAACAGAACCGATAGAATGAACATAAAGGGGGTTTATGAGAGTGGTCACAGGCTGAGGTCCAGCTAGCCCAACAATGACTGTCTGCCACTGGAAGGTTCAAGAATCCAGTAGCTGTTGAGTCCCACGAGCCAGGATGTCTCAGCTGGTCTTCAGTATACACCAGAATCCCAAAGAAGTAGGCTTTAATGCCAGTGAAGGAATGGACTTGCTAGTAAGAGGCAGACCAAGCAGGCAAAGAACAAAAAGCTTCCTTCTTCCACATCCTTTATATGGGCTGTCAGCAGAAGGTGTGGCCCAGATTAAAGTGGGTCTTCCCACTTCAGATGATTAACTAAGAAAAAATTCCTCACAGGTTGCCCTGCCATTGGGTTTTAGTTAATTCCAGATGTATTTAGGGTTTTAGTTAATTCCAGATTACTTAAGTTGACAACCAAAAATAGCCATCATACATACCATATACTACACCCACTTAAGGTATACTGTTTATAACCCCATAGCTTTCGAATGTACTGTACACAGCTGAGCAAATCATGACCACTTTAAAAAATTTTCGTCATCTTCAGAAGAAAAGTTGTACTGCTTAGCTATCATTTTGACCTAACACAACTTTTTTGCCATGAGTAACTCATTTAATCTCTCTGTTTAGTTTATTTTTCTTCTTAAACATTTCTTTTTGTTTGTTTGTTTCTTGCTTTGAGACAGTATCATGTCTCAGGCTGGCTTTGAACTTGCTATGTAGCTGTGGATGATCTTGAAAACTTCTGAGACTGTGCCACCTCTACTTTCCTGAATACATGCTAGCGTTATAGATGGGTAGTATATCAGTGCTTGTCATTTATTTGGTGCTAGGAGTTAGACTGTAGGCCTTGTGCATGCTATCTATCAACTGAGCTATATACCCAGCTCCTTGTTTCATTTCTTTTTTAGTTTATTTTTAAATTTATTTTATATCCATGGGTACTTTGTGTGCATGTGAACACCACTTGCCCTTGGTGCCCATGGAGGTAAGAAGAGGTCATTGGATTCCCTTGACCTAGAATTATAGTTATGAACCATCATGTGGGTGATGGGAATGAACCTGAGTCCTTTGATAGAGCAGCCAGTGCCCTTAATTGCTGAGCCATGTTTCCAGTTCCTTGTTTCATTTAACAACCCAGCATACAATTGAATCAGATTACCTCACTTCCTTGATACCTCAGCAAATGATGGCTAGTGGGGTTGATCTCTCTCTCTCTCTCTCTCTCTCTCTCTCTCTCTCTCTCTCTCTGTGTGTGTGTGTGTGTGTGTGTGTATACACTTTAAGATATATTTCTGTCAGTTGCTTGTTTTGACAGTACAGGATCATGTGTATTAATATTAAATTTCAACTTGGTATAGTTTGCCTTCTCATTATATCTTGTACATATCCATTTAGACTTCATGTGTCTCTGAGCTTCAGTGCCCTGTCTTACTTTGGATATGATAGGCAAGCACTGAATCATCTTTTCAAGATAGTAGTATTGTCAGATAACTGCATATAGTTGTCTTGTTCGTCTTATTTTACTCACTGTCCTACTTTCTTCTGTTTCTGTGTAAATACCATGACAAGAGTAAACTATGGAGAAAGGGTGTGTTTGACTCGCAGTTCCAAGTCACAGTCCACCATGACAGGCAAGAAGCAGAGAGGGACACCTGCTACTGCTCAGTTCCCTTTCTCCACTTTCACAGTCTAGGGTCCTAGCCAGGGAACGGTGCCGCCCCCATGCGGGAGCCTTTCCACCTTAACGGAGACAGCACCAATTACATCTTATTTTCTTATGGTGGTGAGGATCCTGCGCAGGGCCCCACACGAGGCAAGGAAGTGCTGCCCATAGAGCTCCGTCACAATCCCTTGTCATTCTGTCATTAGATCAGTCAGGTCATTGTTCAATATATACCTTCCTAAGAACTGGACAGAAGCTAGGAGGAGAGGCACACAGGTTTAGTTCCAGCACTAGCAGAGGCAGGTGAATCTCTCTGAGTTCCAGGCCAGCTTGGTCTACATAGGAGGTTTCAGGCTAGCCAGGGCTACATAAAGAGACATTGTCTCAAGAGCAAAACAAATGAATAAACAGAAGGACTAGACAAATTTAAGGTGAGGAATTCATTTTGCTCCTTAAATTTTTTTTTTTTCTTCTTGAGACAGGATCTCAGTATGTAGTTCTGGCTGGCCTGGAGTCACTAGATAGACTAAACTGGCTTCAAACTCATAGAGATCTGCCTGCTTCTGCCTCTTGAGTGTCAGTTTGCTTTTTATCTTAGTTAGCTAAAGGCTTAGAAAGGACCAGTAAATCATTTTCATTGCTTATGAAAAGCGTTATAGGGTTGAAGATGGTAATACTGGGAATGAAAACATATCCCCCCCCCCCCCCGGTTTACATTGCTTTCCTGATTTTCTAGAAGAATCTAGGTATTTCCCCACAAGGACACTCAGATTGAGAAAAGAGCCTTTACGTCTTCTAACATTCTATCAAGCTGGATTTGTGAGCTGCCTGACATAGGTTCTGAGAACTCAACCTGGGTCTTCTAGAAGAACAGAAAGTGCTCTTCAGCTACTGAGCCATCTCATCAGTCCTTGTTTTTCTCGATTTTTAGTAATAAATGCTTATTGTGGAAATAATTGGAATATGAAGAATTAACTCATTATGGAAACTTTGTAATGTGAACTAGAAAATGAAAATCCCCATGATTGTTCCTTCCAGGAGTGATGACTGTAATTGAGGCATGGAGTTATTCTTTCTTACCTTGTAGCATGAAGTGATCCTTGCGTAGATTTGACATCTGATCACTTTAATTTTAATTGTTGCACGTTATTAAGTTGCTCTTATAAAACAACCTTAGTCATTTTCCAAATGTTACACAATTAGTCTGTTTTTAATATTATGAATATAATTTTTACATACATTCTTTAATTTTTTGATTTTAGAATATATCTTGTATGTACTAACTAGAATTATGTTGCCTTGAATAATTTTGAGTATTTGGTAACTTTCAGGACTGTCAGAATTTTTACCGCATTGGATAATTATCCCCTCCCCCTCCTCTCCTCTTCCCTCTGCTCACCTTCCCCCTCCCCTCCCTTCCCTTCCCCTCCTCTCCCCTCCTTTCCCCCTTGTTTCCATTTCATTGGTCAGTGTATCTGTTTTTAGGACAGTGCCATGTTTTCTCTTTTTGTAGCTCTGAAGTATCTCTTAAAATCAGGGATGGTGATAGCTCCAACAGTTCTTTCATTGTTCAGCACTATTCTGGATATTCTTTTGTGTGTGCGTATGTACCCAAATGAAATTTAAGGGTTTTTTTGTTTTGTTTTTTTTTTTTGTTTTAATTTCTGTGAAGGATTGTGTTGGAATGGCATCGAATGTATACGTTTCTTTTGGTAGGATGGCCATTTTTACAATATTAATCCTACCAATGCATGAGTGTGGGAGGTCTTTCCATCTTTTGGCATTTTCTTCATTTCTTTCTTAAGTAAGTATCTTATTATAACAGAACTCTTTTTTAGGTTACATTTATTGAACAATATTTGAAGCATGATTAATAAAAACTAAAAGACGTATATTGAGGTTTGACCTGAAGACGAGAAAAGCAAAACAGCCAGCCACTGGCTCTTTCCTCAACATTAGTCTGAAAACGGAGATTCTGCGTCCAGGAATCTCAGAATAAGACTGTGTCTGAGAGCTGTCTTCTCCCGTTTTATAATCCCTTTAGTTCTGGGATTAAAGCGAGCACCACTACCACCTGGTTTCTATGGCAAGATGGGAGACTATCTTGAAGGTGATTGTTTTCCTGATTTATTTTTTTTTTGGTATGTTTGCTGTTTGTTTATAGGGAAACTTTTATGTTTGTTAATTTTGTTTTCTGCAGTGTATTTATTAGCTGTCTGAGTTTCTGGTGGATTCTTTAGGATCTTTTATGTATAGAATCATATCATTTATAAATAAGGATATGCTGACTTTTTCCCCTATGTATAATCCTTTTCTCCTTTCCTTGTCATATTGCTTTAGCTAAGACTTCACGCACTCTATTGAGTAGGGCAGAAAGAATGGATGTCCCTGTTTTGTTTCTTTTTTGTAGAAATTCTTGTTCTGTTTAGGGTGATGTGATCTTACTATATATTGGCTTTATTACGTTGAGATATGTCCCTAGATTCTCCAGGACTTTTGTCATGAAGAAATGTTGGATTTTGTCAAAGGCCTTTTCTTTTCTAATGAAATGATTCAGTGTTCTCTGTCCTTGAGTCTGTGTATCTGGTGGGATACAGTTGCTGATTTACTTATGCCAAAGCACTCATACTCTGAGCTGAAACTGACTTGATCAGTTTTTTTTATATGTTCTTGAATTTGGTTTGCAAGTATTAAGAATTTTACATCTATATTCATTAGAGAGATCAGCCAATAATTTTCTTTCTTTCCCTTTTTTTCGTTCTTTTATTGAATCTTTGGCTTTGGTATTGGGCAATACTGACTTCATAAAAACAATTCCAAATGTTTCTTTTTTCCTCTTCAGAATAATTTGAGTAGTGCTAGTCTTTTGATGGTCTAGTAGACTTCTGTATTGTTAAAAAGTAGGGCCATCTGGTCCTGTTTAATTTTTCATTTATATATTTATTTTTAACTGGAAGAGTTTAAATTACTGCTTTTCTATTGGTCATTTAAGTTACTGACTTCATTTTCTATCAATAGACTTATCAAAATATGTTTCTTTAGCTATTTATTTCTAGAAATCTATCAATTTCTAGTTTAACTTTTCCAGTTTAGTGGAATATAGATTCTTTTGTTTTGTTTTTACTTGAGACAAGGGTCTCATGTAAGCTCTGGTTGACCTGGACCTCTCTGTAGATCAGGATGCCCTCAAATTCACAGAGATCCACCTGCCTCTGCCTCCTGAGTACTGGGAATAAATACATTGCTATGGAATTTAGATTTTAGTGTTTTAATTACTTCTTTTTGATTCTCTGAATTTCCTCAGTGGCTTCGCATTGTTTTCTTTTTCATCTCTGATTGTATTAATTTGGCCTTTTCTTTGTTTCTCTTGGCTAATTTGACTAAGGACGGTTAATCTTGTTAATGCTTTCAAAGAACTAACTCTTCATTTAATTCATTCTTTGTAATTTTTTTCTTCCTATTTCTTTGATTTCAGTCCTGACTTTTCTCTTGCCATTTACTTTTAAAAGGTATTGTTTTTGTTTTCCCAAAGCTTCAGGTGAACATTATTATGAAATTGCTCCTTGTTTTGATGTAGGCTCCTGTGCTGTGAACTTGTGTCCCAGAGATTTTGGTATGTTGTGTTTTTATTTTCAGTCAATTCTAGGAATTTTGAAATTTTTCTTCTTGATTTTTCTCTTGTCTCAGTTTTGATCCAGCAGTGTGGTATTTTGTTTCCATGAGTTTGTGTATTTTCTGCCACATCTTGTTGTTGACATCCAGAATGTTATTTCAGTTTTGCTAAATTTGTTGAGTCTTGCCTTGTGTCTTTTGGAGAAAGTTAAGTGAGCAGCTGAGAAGAGAGTGTATTTTTTTAGTGTTTGTATGAAATGTTTTATAAATGGCTCTAATATTAATTTGACTTATGATCATTCAGTACCAAAGTTCCTCTAAAAACAAAAAAAAATAAGAATCAATTTTTGAAAGGTCTGGTATATACATGTAATCAGAGCCATAAGAAGAATGAGATGAAAATGTAGCTAAATAAAAGATAAATGTTTTCTAATTAAAAAAAAAAAAAAACCCAACCCTCAGTGGAAATCAGCTCATGAAGTGGGAGGAAAGGATGGTTCTTTTCCCAGCGAGCCTCCTGGGTGCTTGACCCTGTTAGCCTCCTGATTGACATCGCTTGTTTGTAGTAGTTTTGTGGTGGGCTTCTGTTATGTGCAAATAAAAGGCAGTGTGTTACTTCTTGCCCAGCCCCTGTACTATCTGTGTGCCTTTTATTTCCTTTCTTTCCCATGCACTCCTTAGCTAGCACTGCCTTTGTGGGAACCTCTCTGCTCAGGTTGCCTGTCTCAGACTAAACATTAAACTTTCACCCTTTGTTTGATTTCAAGTGTAGGTTTTTCCCTTTTTAAGTTTGCAAAGTTTCTGTCTTGGTGAGCTAAGGTTTATTAGAGATGAGGTGTTGTCCTCTTGAATACCTTTTCTGCATTTAATGAGATGTATGTATACTTGTTTTTCTTTAAAAGTATTTTATTTGTAGCCAGGAATGGTGGAACATTCCTTTAATACCAGTACTTGGGAGGCAGAAGCAGGCAGATCTGTGTGAATTCCTGGCCAGCCGGTCTACATAGCAATTTCATGCTATCTGGAACTTACAAAGTGAAATCCTGCCTCAGAAAAGAAATGTCATTGTGTTGTGTATGATGTGTTTTTATAGGCGCATGCGTGCCATGGTGCACATGTGGAGTCTGGACAGCACAGTAGTCAGTTCTCCTGTCTTGTGTGGCTTCTGGGATCGAAACCCAGTGACTAGGCTTGTGCCGAGCTTTCTCTTTTGAAAATTTTTGACATGAATTCAACTAAGTTTTTCAATAGTTGACAGTATATTCCTGGATAAACTCCATTTGATCATTGTGTAGTATTCTTAAAAAACAAAACTTCGTGCGGGTTGAGGAGATGGCTCAGCAGTTAAGAACACCTTAACGCACACACATGCAGGCGCACACACACACCAAGTAAATACATTGTTTAAAAAGAGCACATTCCTGGATATTATTGGAAACATTTTAAAAGGTTTTCTGTCTATCCATGTGAGGGATTTGCCTTGTTCTTTTTCATGTTGTTCACTAGTTTTGGTGGCAAAGCAAACTTGACTTCATGAATTGAGTGAAACCTCTCTTATCTACCCCAGTGTTTTGAGAGCATAAAAATTCTGTCACATTTTTTTCCTTTTTTTTCTTTTGATTTTTTTTTTTCTAGATGGGGTTTCTCTATATAGTCCTGACTATCCTGGAACTCTCTTTGTAGACCAGGCTGGCCTCAAACTCACAGAAATCTGCCTGCCTCTGCTTCCCGAGTGTTGGATTAAATGCGTGAGCCACCACTGCCCAGCCATGTTCTGCTCTTTAATGCTTGGTACTTGTCACCAGGGCCGGAAGATTCTTGGTTGGAAAACTGAAAGTGCATGTTTGGAGCAGATGAAGGAGCTGCTAGGTGAATAGGAGCATTTTATGATCTGTTTTGACTGTTTTCCAGTGACCAACCTGATGTTGAGCATCTGTTTATGTACCTGCTAGCCATTGAGATCTCTTCTATCATGTCTGCCTGTCTGTCTGCCTGCCTGACTGCCTAGCTAATTCTTTGAGAATTTCCTATAAGTACACAATGTATTTTTATTACAGCCATTCCCAAATCCCCCCTCCTCCTCTCACTAGGCCTTCACATCCCCCTTTCAACTTTGTGATCCGCTCTTCCTTATATTTCTTTTAATAACCCAGTGGTTCCATTTAGTGCTGCCCTCATATAAATAGGTCTTCATATGAATAGGTATGGAGCTATCCACTGGAACGCGGGATAGTGGCCACATGCCCAGAGAGAAGCAGTTCTCCCTCCCCGTCAGCCATTAGGAGTGAAGACTTCTCAGCCTCACCTCTGCCCCTGCTAAAAAAAAATTGACAGGCTTGATCTCGTGTAGGTAGCCACAGCTGCTGTGAGTGTGTAAGTACAATGACCATGTCCTGTGCAGAAGACAGCATTTTACAGAACTCCTGGGTCTCTTCCATTCTTTCCTTCTTTCCTTCTGTGATACTCACTGAGCCTTTGGCTGGGATGGAGAGAGTACTAGGTTGGCCGTGTGCTGTTCCATTTAGAGCCAAAGCACTCACAGCCATGTATTCTCAGCCCTGCAACGAGCTATGAATCTCCTCATGAACTTCTGTCATTACAAAAAGAAGTTTCTCTGACCAAGGTCAGGAGCAGAACATATCTACAAATATAAATGTAAATATTAAGAAGGCAATTGGGCAGCGTGTCTATTTAGCAAGAATAATAGTAGTAGGTTATCACATAGGATATGTGACTTCCTGAGCCAGGTGCTTTTGATTGGGTTCACAGAACCCAGCATGCATTTTCTCCTATGGAACTGGCCTCTGCCAATCACAAATGGTTGATTACCCCCATAACCTTCATGATCGTACATTTCATAGAGTCTGTATACTCCAAACCTTTGAGCTTACTTGTTGTTGTTACCTTACCGTAGAGTGTTTCTTAGGAATCATAACATTTCAAATGCTGGAAAGGAACAGGTTGATTTGTCTGGCAAGATTTAAATAACATTTTTTTTTTTGCTTGCTTATTTTAAGTGCCTTAGAAAGGGAGAACTCGCCTGAAGGTTAGTTACATCTAGTTAATTCTCACCCGAGTGAATGTTTTTATTATTTTAAGACTGTTAGCAAATCATCAACTGAGAAGTACTGTCTCGGAGAGCCCACAGCAGAGTTTTTAAGTTTCCCCAAGTCTATGGTATTTCTTTTTTCTTTCTTTTAAACTGACTGGGGAGGCAATCCTTGCATGGGTAGCTGCCTTCTGTTTTTGGCTGCCTTCTGTGGCCTGGCTTAGTGGATCAGGTTCTACAATGGCGTGTCATAGTGTGTATGGCTTTGCTTTGTCCATTGTTCTGTGCCATTTGTCTGCTCAGCTTAATAGCAGATTTCAGGACTTGGGATTACTGCTTTGAAAAGCTAGTGTGCTTTTCAGTGTGTGCCAGGCAATGATAGGGTGACATATTCTTTATTAATATTTAAAATTGGTTTAATTTATTGCAGAGCTGACAGAAACATTATACATTTTTTTCTGTAAAGTTTTGAATGATAAATTGACTCCCTAGTCACTCTTACAGCTTTGGTATTCATTTTTAAGATTGACCTTTTTTTCTCCCATAGTTTTGTACAATTTGGAGTAAAAATTTGTGGAAAATTTTGTTCATTTAATAGCAACTAAGTTTGTTTAGGACTAAATCTCAACTGGTGGCTGCAAGCCTGTGTTTGTGTGGGAGTCTAGGAGTCCTTTCCAGCCCCTTCTCCAGTTGTCAGCATTTCTGTTTGCTCAGAGACAGAAAGTGCCATATGTAAATTAGTTTACAAATGCTACCTTTGTCTCTTCATTTCAGCGATTTAATTAGTAAAATTTTATATACTCTGTAAAGCATCTTCTGTTTAATGAAGTTCTCCTAAGAATTTCTTTTCCTTTTTTCTGTATTGATGTATAGCATACAAATAATGCCCTTGCCTCATTTTTGCTCATATCCCTAAGGTGCTCATGTTTCTGTGTGGGGAAACTATAAGCATGACTTCAGAGTCAGGTCTGGGTTCAAATTCCAGCTGCCTCTGTTTGTATTAGCAGTGCAGTGCTATATGGGTGCGTTTTTTCCTATTTTTATTAAAGATTTTATTTATTTTTATTTTGTATGTATGAGTATTTTGCCTGCATATATGTCAGTGTTCCATGTGCATACAGTGGCCACAGAGGCCAGAAGAAGGCATTGGAACTCATGAAACTAGAATTAAAGGCAGCTGTTAGCCACCATGGTGGGTGCTATCTGTTGGACCCATATACTCTCTGGAAGAGCACCCACATAGTAGTAGCTCAAAACTCCCTATAACTCCTAGGGGTACAGCACTCTATTAAAGTACGGTCACCTTTAATCCTGGCAGAGGCAGGACAGCTAAGGCTGATAGTGAGATCCTGTCTTAAAACTGAGCAAAACAAAAGCCCATGATTGGATTTTAGAAATGATTTCAGGTGCCAGGTAAGAAACTTGTAACAACAAAAAAAGATGAGATGAATTGGTGTATTAGAGCTAGTTGATCATCCCTTTACTTGAAGATTACAGGATTCACATTACAGAAATGAATTTAAATATACCTAGGGCCTTTCAGAGAAATTAGTGTGTTAGTTAAGGAAGGAGGAGGGGTGAGGAGAATGGTGGCTCACAACTGCTTCTTTAACTCCAGTTTCTTGGGATTTAATGGGATGCAAAAACTTTTGCAGTCATGCATGAAGGCAGACAGGTAGACACACATGTACACTGGTACACACACCCTTCAATTAGAGCAAAACATTCAGTTTTCTATGTATGTTATATAGCAGAACAATTCTCCAGGGATATTCAGGTCAGAGATGTTTTGTGGGTTAAAAAGTCCCATTAGAAATACTTTTCATTTAAGCAGTTAGTAATATATTTTAAAGACCTGTAATAGGGAATTGCTGAAAGTATTGGAATTTTTGTCTTTATTTCAATTTTACTTCATTGTGATATGTACAGATTTTTAAAATTGAAGTCAAGTTTTATTAAATACAAGTACTTCTGATTTTGAGATTTTTTTTTAATTGGCATCTCTCCAATTTTCTGTAGTTGTTCTCCAGATATTATTGTAACATTATAACGTTGAAAGCAACAGTTATCTTCAAGAGAAGGAACTTTTTTTTTTAAAAGCTAACATTAACTTCTTTTAGCTTGTTTGTGGCTTCTTCGTTAACCTGCTTGTGTAATCCAGTTGATGGTGCTTTTGGACATGTGTCCGAGCTGGGTAGACCTGTGGTTCTGTAGGGTAGCTGCAACAGAACCTGGAATTTGTCCTGGTAAGGGCTACGTAGGTTTTCCAGGTGCTGCTAATTTACTTAGCCCATCAGGCTGCTTATTTTTTTAGATGATAGAAACTAGGGAGGGTGGGGAAGTATAAAGGCATGAATTTGGCAGTCTCTGTACCGGATATCTATTTTAACCCCTGCAGAAGTCAATTTACATGTTTCACAGCTGTGTATGAGTTTTCTATATTTAAAGTTTGTTCTTACTACCATAGGTATAAATGTCAGCACTTAACTAAATTTGTGAGTTTTCTTTTCCTTATCTGAATGTCTAGGCCACTTAGAGTTCCATTTCCTTTGGATAACAGAATACAGCTGGCACCTAAACTCTCACCTACGGAATGACCGTTGGGAGCTTTCTTCTCCATATAGATGTTTGCAAAGTATCAGAAACCATATTTGCAGGAAACCACCAGGTTTGTTAGCATAATTGAAATAATGTGCTTGTGTATTCCTCCCCTCAGAGGCTGCATCCTTCATGTGGAAGGCCTAGGACATGGTGAAGTAGCACCCAGTAGTCTTAGAAGATGCCCTCCTCCAGTCTCCTCCTGTCAGTCTTTGGTAGATTAAAGTATTGCACAGACATTCAGGTTCATTTGTCTTTGATGTTCATGTTTAAAAAGACTATCTTTTTTTTAGTTGACAATTCTATCCATGTATATATCTTGGTCACACTCAATCCCCACTAACCCCTAGACGTCACCAGACACGTACCCTTTGTACTTTCATGTCTTTTTCTCCGTTTTTTTTTTCCTTTTTAAAAACACAGTCTAATTAGTGCTGCCCGTTGGAATTGGCTGATCTGTTGGCTTGACTTTGTGCATGTAGCCATAGCTGCAGTACAGAGTTCATGAGTGCAGCAGCCTTGTCATGTCCATGACAGCTTTCACAGCACCCCTCCCCGTCTTCTGCCTGCTACACAATATAATAGATCATTTCTGTCCCCTCTTCAAGGAATCGTCCTGAGCCTTGATGGTAGGAGGGGGGTTATATGTGATCACTCCGTAATAACTTATTCTAAGCATTTTGACCAGTTATGAGCAGACAAGTTCAGTGTTGGATAGGACGGTTGATATCTTCCGCTGGCAGCTGCCTTCACGTCTTCTTCCGGCACTATGAAAACTAGCCAGCCAGGTACAGGGATGAAGTTTTTAGGTCATTTTTAGATTTGTTTCTCTCTGTTCTGCAACTAAACTGTGTTGTATTTTTGGCAATAGGATTTACCTTCTAGTAAGTTATAGTCGACAGCCAGAAGCAATGGCAGGAATCAACATTGCCCTCTTTCTTACCAGTAACTTGTAGGAATATATCCCGCCTGACACTCAGATTTTTGCTTACTAACCTATTTCTTCTGGAAGCAGCGTTGTCCACTCATGCAGGGTATTTGTATTCAGACTCCTTTAAAAGATTTCTAAAAATCAATTTACAGAATTTAAATCTCTATGAGGGTTTTCCATAAACCTTGGCTTTGGCATACTCTCTTCCCACTCCTCCTCTCCCGTCCCTCCGCCTGTATTTATAAGTCCTAAGATTCCCCATCCGTACATTTTGTATCATTTGTAGTGTATCATCCCCTTACTTTTTAAGGTCTCTTCCCTGCTCAATCTCGTGGGCCCTTTTTTGTTTGTTTGTTTTGTTATTGTTTTAAGAGTATTGAGGAGATCGGCACTGTGCCAGATGGTGCGTATGGTACGTTTGATAGGTGTTCTACAGAATATCTTTGTAATGTGGTAGATTAAGTTACTAAGGCAGAGGCAGAAGACAAGTACAGAAATGAGAAAATACTATATAGTGTGTTACTTATTCTGTTGATTGTATGGATTGAGTTATAAGCAAGAATCCTGTAATCATAGCAAGGGTTGAGGGTATAGGCATGAGCAAGGGCCTGGAATGGGCTGAAGAGCTAGGTATACAGGTGTAGGAAAGCAGAGTACTTAAGCTTGCATAGATAATGAGGAGAGCTTGAATACTACTCAGAGGCTTAAAATAGCAAGGACGGTGTGAATGTCCTTCTGATATCTCCTTTAATGATAAATTGCACATTTAATAGAGTATCATATCTACTCAGATTTACTCAGCAACTCCTCAGCATTACCCTTTATTTATAGTTATGGATTAGCATTAGATGTTAGAATGCAGGAATTGATTATAATGTATGACTGGCCATGAAGTGGTTGTCATGTCAAGCATACCAGGTATTAGGAACAAGAACTTCCTTTATTAGCATTTCCTTATTCTCCACCACTGTGTTAAACATTTCATACATCTTTATTATTTAATCTCTATTTTACGAATAGGAAGCTAAAATATGGCAGAATCTTAACCATAGCATGAGCTCCTTAAGCCTAAATAGTGCATTCATATATACATACACTTGGCCATGACCGCTATTAAGTTAAATATATTTATTTTATACCAACTGTGTATAAGCATTTATAGGGATAAATGCTCTCGAGAAAGTAAGGTGGTTCACATGCGTCCCCTAAATGGAATATAGTTTGTGCTTTGGCCTCTGTTTCTTGAGTCTTGGCATTATTACTCTTAGTGTTATGTCCTAGAACTACTTAAAGAAAAGGGATTGATTGATACCTCAAAAGAGCTTCTTTCAAAGATTGCTTATTCCAGTACATGAAAGTGTTACAGAGTGAAAGTGGAGTTTTAGGAAGGTTTAGTCAGTCAGTGGAGCCTGGAGAGATTTTCTCAGGGTGATAAGACTCTGGCATTCAGTCTACAAGCAGAGACAGGCAAGTTGGCAGTGGTTGCTCCCTGGGGAAGGAGTTTGATCTGGTCTGTTGCTGTGACCCCCTTATATTGCAAAGGTTTGTGACTAGTGGGATCTGGCTAGGGATCTTAGTGAAGAGCACAGTTCCTGTGCAGAACAACCAGGACATCAGACTGTGCTTGCTGTAGAGAAGCTACAGCGGGAGTCTGGCTAGTCCTTTGGGTTGTGTACAACAGGTTCTTGGCTTTGTCTGGATGGGTTTGAATTCAGGCCTTGTGATTACCAACACCTTCCACTCTACTGTTTATGTATCATTGGGCATTCAGTTGTGGATAACAGAATGTGAACTGAGCTTTGAAAAGATAAACTTGAAGCCATCATGTTTTGCATGGATGTGATTTCTTTAGTATACAGCCATGTCATAGAAGTTTGCGTGTTTTCTTCACTTTCCTCTTTTTGCTCTCTAAGGCCGGCACTTGGAGGCATGCAGATTGACATGAGATTTTCCTTTGACCCCTTTCCTGTAATCCTCTGCTTGTACTCTACGTTGATATGTGTCATGGTCAGGAGCCCACCTTGCTCCCAAGGCTTGAAACTGCAGCTCTTTATGCTCTGTACTTTCTCCATGTCCATGTGGTGAAACTTGCCTCTTGATTTGCCTCCTCTAGCTTGGCTGTTGGGATCCCCTTTCTGGAGAGTTTATTGTTGCATCCTGACCCTTATAACGTTGTTACTGTTCTCATTGTACTGTAATTTAAGTGCCTGTTACATGTACATTAAATTGGTAAGATGAGCCATATATAATTTATTTCTGAAGCCCAGTAATTAGTTTTGGCTATGAAATACTCTAGGAGGCCAGGAAAGTGGAAGGATTTTCTTTGCTCTTTTTATGTTATTGAGTTGTCTTAACATGATAAAAAAAAAATAAAAATAAATTTAAAAAGGGCTCTGATAGGTTCTCATGAATTTTTAAGTAATCTAAAATGAATGTGTAAAAAAAAAAGATTCTGAAGTTTTTGTTTTCTCACAATACTGGAAATTGAACCCAAGACCCCATGACTGTGCTATATGTTCAGCCCAAAGCTGTGATTTTTTTTTTTTGCCTTTTTCTTTTTTAATTTCAGAACTGTGATTTTAAAAACGATTTAATTTCTTTATTCGCAGTCTTTATTTCTGAAGTAAAAATGCTTATTATTGCTTTGGAATTTACGCATAAGTGTATTTTCCCTAAATATGTGCTTATGCTGCCAGTTAGATAACCCAGCATTGACAAAAAGTAGATAAGTGAATGTGAGTATTGTGGGATTTTTATTTGTTTATGTTTTAATTTACCTGGATTCATTTGTATCTCTGTTGCGTCTTATTCTACTTTGAAGTCTTCTTTATTTTCATATCCTGTTTACCTTCTGTGGCTTATGGGACACTCCTGCTCATTTGGATCAGTGCTTTTCCTCCTCTTTCTTGGTGGTTAATAAATAAGTACTGTGCCATTTGATAGCGACAGTCAGGCAGAGCAAGGCTAACCGCTAAGTTAGCAGAAAATCAGATCCATGCCATGCAGTTTCATCATTTTCCAGAGTGTGTGGGCCACGATTCCAGAGCAGAGGCATTGCCAGATGTGGTTCTTGATAGAGTGCAAGAATCTGGTGTTTAACAAAGCGTTGAATGGCTGCCCTTGAAATAAGGCTCAAGAATCACTGCTTACAGCTGTCCACTTAGTAGTTGCTACAGTTGTAAACAAAAGCAAGCATAGCCCCCATGGGCCCTGTTACACCCCCATGAGAGAGGGAGGGGTGGGGTGCGGTGGGGTGGGACGTCTTCAGCAGGAAAACGCTATTCAGTCTACATATTCTTCTTGATCTCTTCCTTTGACTAGAATTCCCAGTTTTAGCCTCCCCAACTTCCCTCTAGTACACCAGCCCATGCTCCTAGGAACGTAAGAAAGATTTGTTGGATTCTGTTGTTTTCTTTGAATAAGAGCTGAACATTTATTCTTTTACTGGAACCCTGAGCATGTATGCATTGTCATTCCCATGCTTACTTCTACAACAATGTTTAATGAGTTCTAAGAATTGGGTATAGCTTTAGTCTTTTTTTGGTCTTTAGTAGAGTCTTTGGCCAGGAGAATTTATTTGAAGCATATTCTGTAATGGAAGAACTCTGACAATAGAAATCCTCTAAATATACTTGTGTGCGTTCTTAATTGTTGTCCTTTCCTGCTAGGACTTAGGGCAGATGTGGAAGGTATTGTGTTTTAAAACAGCATCAGTAGAATTTAGGTAGTTTCCAGTCAGTGAGCTGAGATCACCAGGTTTATAGGTACTAGAAAGTGTACAGTGAAATAATGTCAAACCTATGAAATGCCTCTCGCGGACTTCAGAAATGCTTTATTATCGGCTTAGAGTAGTCTTTTTATATTAATATATGTATAGGTACATACATTCTCAGTTTTAATTGTAAAGTTCATTAGTAAAGATTGTAGTTGTTTTTTATTTTTCTTTCAATTTTATACATCTGGCAAACTGTCTTCTTACAAATTTGAGGTTTAGTTCTGATGTGTTGAAAAACTACAAAATTAATATCCAGATTTTGTTTGAGTAGTAACAAGTAAGAAAGTCTGGGAAGGGACATTCCCTGCAATCTCCAGGGATGTATACTCTTCTGTGATTTACTATGTTTACTTTCCATTGTCGACTTGAATCATTTAGGGAGACATACCTCTAGGTATATGTCTTGAGAAAGTTTCCAGAGGCATTTGACTGAGGAGGGAAAACCCACTGTAAGTGTAGGCAGTATGTATCCCAGGTTCAGGTCCCTGACTGATTTAAAAAGGGGGTATTAGGGATTGATGAGTCTTGTCTTGGCATAAAGTGAATATGCCACTTTTATACAGCAATAAAATATGAAATTTGTGTTCCTTCCACTTCATAAAATAAAGTGGGAAGAACAAAAGCCTTGATTACTGTCATTCTGCTTAATTTCACACCCACCAGATTTATGACTCATTTCAACTCTAGGTAGTTTTACAGAGTTGTGGATTTGTTGACCAGACTTCATAACACCATATCTTTAAAACTAAATTCTGGTGTCTCCTCTTAGTCTTTCAGATGTTTGGCAGCTTTTGCTCTTTGTACTTCTCTGTATTGGCTGTTATCTGAAGGCTGCTCATTTGAATCTGTGACTAGCTTTAGGTTACTGGCTAAGGAAGACATTGTAAAAAGGTTCCTTCTTAACATTGCTCGATGACATTATTAGATGTTTATAACACATTTCACTAAGTATCCCTTGCAGACGATTCAGCAAATCTTGTTGACAAAGACTTGAGTTGATGACATGGGGAGAAAACCTCTATGTTAGTATCTGGCAGATTTGGGCTATTCCCTTTATGCCCTTGGTGTTAAATAATTGATTCTTTGGGTCATCGAAATAGGGAAAATAGTATCCTATGTGGAAAAGGAATAAAACATCAAAAGTAAAGTGCTGTGAAAATTAGTTTTGCTCTTCTTGTGTGTCAGCATTTAAGAAGCCTAAAAGTCATCCAGTCTACCAGCCCTTCCCTGGAGCCGTCTGATCATTACTGTGATTCTTTTTGACACATGGATTTGTTTGCTGCCCCGTATTAGCAATGTAACAGTGATCTGACTCTTTGGAAAGTGTGGGAGGGCAGACACTTTGTCATCCCTCTTTAATCCTGTGTTGGAGCGGCGTGTACATGGCTGGTGATGTGGTGTGTTCAGATGAGTGTGTAACTCTACACAGTCTGATGGCATCAGCCTGCCCTTACGTTATGTGACTTTCATCCAGTATGATGGAGCCACATCAAGAAGTTGGTGTAAAAGCCAGCAATTTATTTATTTTTTCTTAGCAAATCATGAAGCATAGATGACTGTGAGTCACACAGCTTTTTCATCACAGATGGTGCCAGTTCTTATGGGTTGCCAAAGTATTAATTTCTTTGTCAGTGTAACTGGCATTTTTGACTGTGTGCAATGGCAGAACCACTTCATAAGTTAATCGAGGCACACTGACTCATAAATTTATATGTTCCAATTCTGTGTCCCAGGCGAGTCTAAACGGGATCTGAAGAAACAATTAAAAGGCTAGCAATTTAAAATTAAATGAATATTTAATACACTGAAAAGCTATTCAAGCCCATCAATATTTCTTTTTTACTTTTGGTTTTTCAAGACAGGGTTTCTCTGTAGCTTTGGGGCCTGCCCTGAAACTAGCTCTTATAGACCAGGCTGGCCTCAAACTCACAGAGATCCACCTGCCTCTGCCTCCCAAGTGCTGAGATTAAAGGCATGTGTGACCACCACCTCCGAGCTAATATTTCTCTTTAAAAAAATTAGTTTTATTTATTTATTTTTAACTTCTGCAGATTTATGTGCATTTGAATGCAGTTGCCCAGATATGCCACAAGAGGTCATTGGGTCTTCTGGGGCTGGAGTTACAGGCAGTTGTAAGCAGTGGATATGGTTGTGTTCTTAATTATTGAGCCATTCATTGTTCCAGCCCCTAACCTTTCTTTTTAATCCGCATTTACTATTTGAATATGATTGCTTGAAATGTACTTGACTTTCTTCTACTAAAAAGAGCTGATTCGTTTGTGATTTTGGTTTTTAGTGATTTCAGTGATTTTAGTACTTCTAAGTACAAAGTCATTAAATGAAGACAGATATGGAGGAAAGAGCTAGGGAATGAGTAAGGAAGGCCATACAGGTACTCCTTTAAACATGGGGGAACCCACCTGTGGCATGAAACTGATTGGGCAGGATTTAGTTCTAGGAGCTCAATAGTAGAACTCCCCACCACCAGTCTATGTTGGTCGCTTTTGGGGTGAGCCCTAATCTCTCTGTCACGCACACACGCACGCACGCACACACAGAGAACTTGATCTGTGGCAGGTCTCTGAGATGTTTATTTTGAGAGGTGTGTTTAGATTGTTCATGGTCACAAAAATGTCTTTTGTTCTCAACATTAGGCTTTTAACTTCTAATTTTATGCTGTTTGGATTCCAGTTTTATTGTTGGGCTTCTGAAATCTGTTAGACTTCATGGTGGGAGTTTACCTACTGTTTTTCACTCAGTGAATGTTTCTGAACTGCTGATGTTATGGGTTAGTATGTGTCTTTATTTATCTGTTATGGATAAAAAAAGCTTCAGATGAGATATTAATGAAGTCATTTTGGTCTTCTCAACTGTAGTGAGTAGATCAGTGTCTATTCAAGGTCAGAGTATTTGGCAGAGGACCTGCTGTCCTGACGCCCTCGTGAGATTACCAAGCCAAACGTTTAAGAGTATGATATTCTTTTTTTTAACCTTTTAATAATATTTTTTATATTTTTGAAATTATAATTCTGTCACTTCTCCCCATCCCTTTTCTTCCTCTAGCAGTTCCTGTGTACTTCTCTTGCTCTCTTTCAAATTCACGTCCTCTTTTTCTTTAATTATTGATATTGGTATATGTGTGTATTCCTAAATATATAAATACAACCTTCTCATTTCATATAATGTTACTTGTATGAATATGTTTATATGTTTCCAGGACTGACCGTTTGGTAGTGGATAGCTAATCAGTGCTCTCTTCCCTGGGGAAAACTTATTTCTCATGTTTCAGCATTCTTTAGTTAATTTTCATTCTTTGTCTAGGGTTGAGGCCTTGTGAGCTTTACCCCTTCTATTTTAGTGTGTCTATTGGTGTCGTCTGAGTGTGTTACTTAATTTAAAAAATATATAATCCTAGAAGCCTATAAAGTTCGTTGATTTATTTTAATATGATGAAAATTCAGGTACAAAAATGACTTGGAAATTTGACCATTAATTTTAGCCATAAAGAGCAAACAGTAACCTCCCTTTTCAAGAGCGCTTTAGTGGTCCTCAGTTACCTCCTTTCATCCCAAAGTTGGGGACATCCACTGGCAAGCAATTTTTCATGTGCTTAGGCTGTCGCGTGAAAATTCAGCTGTGATGTCACTGTGAAGCTACACCTTTTCAATCTTAAAATTCACCCCTTCTGAAAAGACTAGAATACAAGTATTCTGCAGTCTTTGGGCTTCCCTCTTCTTTCTTATATCTCTGAGTGTACCTCTCTCAGACTTAGGGTTTTACTCACAGTGCCATGGGTGACATCTACAACTTTTAGGTGGTATTTTTTTTTAAATATATGTTTTTGCTAACAACTTTGATTTTTATTCTCATCTATTTCTTCTTTTTGTTTCAGTGTCTTGGGTCATGAAACTTAGTCCACAGCAAGCTCCATTATATGTGAGTAATGTGCTTTATTTTGATTTATGGATATCTGTGTTTGTTTACTTATAATCAACTTGAAGTCTCATGCAGTAGAAATTAGAAAAGCTGTATATACTACAGCTTTACTGATGCAGACACACACACACACACACACACACACACACGCACACTTTTGCAATTAAGCTTGATTTGGAAAGTCATTTAGATGACTAATATGTGCATGGCACTTTACTGTTGGAAGTCCTCCAGTCGGTGTGATAGTTTGCACATGTGGCACAGATTGCCCTCAGTGGGTCCTATGCTCTCTTTTACTTTCACCTGGAGAGCATCTCTGTAAAAACAGGATGGAGATCTTCACCTGCCCTTTAAGGTACCCTACATTACAACTATGTGACACTGTGTGCCATTGGCCAAAGTACTGCTTACCTTAGGACTCTGGCTAAAGCAGGCACATCGGTTCCGTCAATAAAATAAGGGCATTGTAAGGTGAAATAACTAGATGCACAAAGCCAGGCTGAATAAGGTGCATTCTAGATAGAGGTTTTTCTTATTGCTGTAGAAATGAATTGACTCCATCGGAGTGGGGAAAAAGTGTGTGGGGGTGAGGAGGCAGCCAGAACTGCGAGAGGCCCTGGGGCTTTGTGTTGTAGTGGTTTGGAGTCTAGTAGAAGTCCTCTGTAACAGGATTTGAATCTCTTTATCTCAATCCATAAACTATGATTCTATTTTGTACAGCAAGAGAGATTTGTCGTAACAGATTGAATTGTAAATCTTGAGAGGGGAGATTATCCAGGATTGTTTCGATGACCCACTACCCATTGTAGTCTTTTTTATTTTTAAGACTGGTTTTCTTTGTCTAGTCTTGGCTGGCATGGAATTTACTTTGTAGACCTGGCTGGCCTGAACTCACAGAGATTTTTCTTGAGTGCTGGGGTTAAAGTTGTATACCAGCATGCCTAATTTCATTTGGTTCCTTTAGAAATTATTAGTTTCATTTTTATGTGTAAGAGTGTTTTTGTTTGCATGTACGTGCCCTGTGTTTCATGCCTGGCTACTGAGGTAAAAAGAGAGCAGTGGATTCCCTGGAACTGAAGTTATGGGTGATTATGAGCTGCTATGTGGGTGCTGGGGATTGAACTTGGGTCCTCAGCAAGAATAGCCAATGTTCTTAATTGTTGAATTCAGCCCCCATGATAGATAAGATTGTTAAAAGTGAGACAGTGAGGAGAGTCAGAAATTTGAAGATGCCTTGCAGCATCTTGATTTACATAGGGAGTTCTAGGCCAGTCAAGACTACAACGTGAGACTTGATCTTCTCTGCCCTGTTCAACGTATGTATGTATGTATGTATGTATGTATAAAATTTAGTTTGTGGTTTTGTGAATAATTGTGAAAGAGAAAATAGTGATGAAAAGATGAAGTAAAAATCCTTCTGACCTTACTATCATGAACCGTCCCAGCTGTAGAATATTTATAGAATAAATAAGCACTTGGGAATTATCTGCTTTGCCCATTTTATCTTAGACACAAGGAGACTGAGGTCAGAACATGTTGTGATTAGCATAGCTTTGATTTGAAGCTATTTTCCAGATGAGTCAGAAAGCACTATAAACATGTTAAATTTTAAAATGTTTCATTCTGGGGCTGAGAGAGATGGCTCAGTAGGTAAAGTATGGGGCCCTGAGTTCAGATCACCAACACATAGGTAAAAGGCCAGGCATGGCTGGGAAGTGGAGACAGGAAGGTCCTGGGAGCTTACTGTGCAGAGCCAATGAGTGACTGTCTCAAAAACATGTAGATAGTGATAGGAAAGAGGCCAGGCTTTGATTTCTGACCTCATACATTCATATGTACATGAGTACACACACACACACACACAGGGTTGGGGAGAACAATAAGCAAAAGCACGGTTTCCTTTGAGATGCAGGACTCAAGCACGGTATATATGATATCATGTATATGTATAATATGTGTAAAGGAATTGAACAGGCTCTACAGAAGAATGCCCTAAGTCTCAGCTTACAAATATGTCTGTCAGCAGTCATACTTTTATGTCTTTATTAAAAAGGTAACAGTATATTCCATTCTCAGTGAACTGAATTAAGACAAGTAGGTGTTGTATGGCAGTCAGAATTGAGCAAAAGGTCAAAGATGATTGTTTTAGGTAGGGTTTCTATGGCTGTGATAAAACACCATGACCAAAAGACAATTTGGGGAGGAAAGGGTTTATCTGACTAACATTTCCACTGAAGGAAGTCAGAACAAGGATCTCAAATAGGGCAGGAACTTGGAGGCAGTGCAGAGGGTGGAGGGATGCTGTTTACTGGCCTCCTTTCTTATAGAACCCAGGACCACGAGCCCACGGATGCCATTGCCCACCATGGGCTGGACCTTCCCTAATGCATCACAAAATGAGAAAATGCCTTACAGCTGGATCTCAAGGAGGCAATTCCTTAGCTGAGGCTCTTTCCTCTCTGGTGATTCTAGCTTGTCTCAAGTTGACACACAAAACCTTTCTGTACAGTTATGTTGAAGTTTTCTTTTAAATTACATACTTAGGTCTCCTGGGGTGTCATGAGCAGAGGAGAGAAAACTGCTGTGAAAGAAGGAGAACAATCCTTAGAACTTTAACTAGAGAAATAGGCTGGACTTCAGATAATTAGTTTACCTAGTCGTTGAGTAGAGTCTCATACAAAATAATTTGCAGTAGTTAAAAAATGTGAGCCAGGCATGGTGTACACAACTATAATCCACCAGTCATGAGACCGAGGCAGAGAGGTCATGCGTTTGAGGCCTGCCTCAGTTACTGAGTGAGGCCCTACCTCAACATGAGAGTTGTACAGTATATAGATGCTTGTATTGTGAAATGATTTAGATGAGGCTGCCTGAATGCATAATTATTTCTTGGAGGAAATGTTCTCAGTAATGTAGAGTCACTGGGTTGGAACTTTGAAGACCAGTTGCTAAGTGTGTGTGCTTTCCTCACATCTGATTCTTGTGTGAGTACTGCCTCATGTTAGAGAAGCAAATTACATTAGTAGGTGATGTTTTTCTTGCACCTCCACAAAAGCATCCATTTAGTATAGTCATTTCACTATCTTATTTCTTTGAATACCACTGGTATTTGTGGTAATTTTTCTAGATAGCAACTCCTTAAAAAAACAAAACAATAGAATATGCTCAGACAGTACCATACAGTTTTAAAGGCATGCCAGACTTATGCCATTTGGTTCTCACAGCACAGTTGTGATGGTAGAAAAATGAACGTTCAGGATGGTTCATTAGTAAGTGGGCGGGGTGGGGCTTTTTCAAATCCATTTTCTTTCTTCTGTGTACCAAGTGGTTGTGATAATCCACAGCTGTTCCATAAACCATGAAAATCTTACAATACTTGCAAAGTTCTTTTGTCTTTTAACTAACTCAAGTTTAATCTTATATTTAATTTTTAAATTTTTAGTTATTTCATTTGAAATAAGATTAAACTATAAATCACAGTGATATTAACTTCTATTCATCCATTTAAATATCATCTGCTTACCATTTACATTGTTTATATTTTATATTTTGAGCCATTTGAAAGTTGATAGTATCCCATTTGTTTACATATTTCAGCATATATTTCCTCATATCTAGGATATTCTCTTTCATAACCTAGTACAATGAACAAAAACGGGCATTACAACATCGATGCAATGCGAGGTAATATAAGTCTGTATCTGTAGTAGGAAGCTGCTTGTTTGTTTCCCGACCACCCAGACTCCTGATGACCATACAGAAAATGTATCAATTAAATCACTGCTTGTCCTAGCAAGCTCTTACATTTTAAATTAACAAATTTCTATTATTTTACATTTTTTCACAAGGCTCATGGCCTACTGGCAAGGTTCCACCTAGCTGCTTGTGTCTTTCTCCTCTGGCAGCTCCATGGAATGTGACTCACTCTGCCTTCTTTCTCCCAGCATTCAGTTTAGTTTTCTCTGCCTAGCTAAGTTCTGTCCTGCTATAGGCCAGAGCAGTTTCATTATTCATTAATGGTAATCACAGCATACAGAGGGGAATCCCACATCATACATCCAAGATTCCTTGACTATCCCAGAGTTTTCTTAGCTCTCTCCTCCCAGCTCTGGATTTCCAGCGGTGTTACAATGTAATTATATCTCAGTTTCTTAATCATGAAAAAGTACTTTTTTCATATTTGTATTTATAAAAAAAATAAGCTGTGTATTGTAGCAGTTAGGGTTTTGGTGATGTTTTTCTTGTGATTTTGTAGTACTACATAAACAATGTCTTTTGGTAACTTGAAGATCTTCTTTTTGTTGTTGTTTTGAGGTAACGTCTCACTGTGTAGACCAGGCCGGCCTGGAACTCAGGGATATGTGTTTGCCTCTGCCTCCTCAGTACTGGGATTAAAGGTGTGTGCCACCACTTCCAGCTTGCTTTATTCATTCATGTCTAATTATTGGAGAATTAACTTTGGTTTCTTGATTAAGGTAGTGAATTTATCTGCTCCAGTGAAATGAAGCCTCATAAGGTGGTATGAAAAGTTGCTCAGTTTTTTCATCTAATGTTGTCTCTGGTTTGGAAGCACCTTTTGCATATTAGACTTTCCCAAATTGGGGCACCTTTTTCTCTGTCAGGTATATCTTCAAATTCTTGTTTGAATGTGAACTGTCTGCCACAGGTTCATGTGTTTGAACATATGATCTCAGCGAGTGGTTTGTTCAGGTGTTCTGTTTTGAGAAACTGTAGAATCTTTATAGGGTGGAACTTAGCTGGAGGAAGTGGGTCACTGGAGTGCAGGTCATAAGGGTCTAGCCTCACATATAGGCCCCAGTGTGTCCATGACATAGTCTGTTGAGATGAACAAGCTTTCCCATGCTCCCACTGCTGTGGAGTTACTTGCTGCATGCCTTGTCAGTCACAATGAACTTTGCCTCCCTAAACTTTGAGCCAGAATAAATCCTTCTGCCCTCAGGTTGCTTCTTTTCAGGTGTTTGGTCACAACAATAGAAAGAAAACAAGTGCTGGTATCAATAGAGTGCTCATTGTAAATAACACATCACTTGAGGTTTGAACAAAACATTATCTTTATCTTTGTATACCAGATTCTTTTTTTCTTAGTTTTTATGTGTGTGAGTGTTTTGCCTACATAGAAGGATGTAGAGCATGTGCATATCTGGTGTTCACAGAAGCCAGAAGAAGGTGTCTGATTTCCTTACATTAGAGTCACAGATAGTTGTGAGTCACCTCACAGGTGCTAGGAACCAAACACATCCTCTGGAAGAGCAGCACGTGGTCTTATCTGCTGAGCTCTCTCTCCAGCTTCTTGCATCTGGTTCTTAACAAATGTTGTTCTCAACTGAGCCGTAACAACCATACCTAACATTGATGCAGTAGTGAGTGGTTGTAGAGTAAGTGAAAACAGTTCAGATTAAATTAGAAAAATTATGAAATTTGCATTATTTAGATTGAACAACTGTTTCCTTTGAGTTGTGTGTGTGTGTGTGTGTGTAGGCCTGACTGGACTGAAACTCCCTTTATAGATCAGACAGGCTTTGAGCTGAGAGATTCCCTTGCTTCCTCTCAAGTGCTGGGATTAAAGGTGTGCACCATCATGCCCAGCAGTTGCTAGTGTTTTATGAGCACAGTACATGTGAACTTTGGTCTTCATGCTATAAAGAATAAAAGTATGGCCTTACTGGGACAGTAAGGAGTAAGAGATGCTGTCAGACAGTCAAAGGAAAGCCAAGCGCATAAAAGGAAGGTTGGTGGTGTTTAATAAAACAGCTGGGCCTTACGATGTGGTCCACAACTAAGTACTACTTGATTTAACAACTTATCACTAGTAATAGTAAACAAATCCTCCTCTAGACTAACAGCTAAAAAGGAAGCCAGGTTTTTGGTTGTTGAAAGAAGATGGGAAAGGTCTTTGTTTCCTCTTAGACCCAAGGTACAAGGAAGCAGTAGGTATAGGTGTCAAGAATTGGGAGACTTTGAATGAATTCTTTAGTTTATATGGGGTGGTGGTGGAAAATGATTATGAATGTGAATATATCTTTACTACTTTACACCAAGTACATTCTTGCAGTTAGCTCTTCATGTGGGAATGGCTTTTGAGAAAGTCTAAGCCTGGGGAGTAATTTCATAAGCCGTGGGAATTATTGTATTTTAGAGACTTTTGAGTTTTGTCTTCTAGAAGAGTGGGCAGACTCTGCAATAAAGAGACTGAAGGGATTGCATATAGTCTGATCAGGTAGCAGACTCTTCAGTCAGTGTGAGGGGACAGGACTTGAGCTGATTTGACTGTAAGACAACATGCAAACAGAAGTTGTAGGGTTTGAATATGAATGAATGGACTAAGAAATGTAGCGATTGGAAGACTGAAGAAGAGGAAGTGTTTGAATAGAGCACTGATGGAACAAACAAGTAAGGGTTAGGACATCTTCATGAACTGTAGAAATGTAGCCTAGTTTGCCATCTTTATTTGAAATAAGTGGGAGACATGCTCTAATTAAATCAACTTTTAACATAGTTGGATAGATATCTCATCATTATACTTAGAGCATCCTTAATAGGGTGATGAGTTTTAAGCCCTGAACAAGTGAGGTCAAGGCGCTAGAACATGGAGGCATTTCTTAGAATTCAGCTTCTGCATTTCCGGATACTTTGCCTGTATTAGAATAATATTCTTTACTGGTTTCTTACGTGTTTCAGTGGACTTTGAGTCTACTGTGGTTAATGCTATTTTTAGCTGTAACTCTAGAGGAGACTGCTGTGCCAAACGCTCTCCCAGATGGTTTATATTGTATGCTGGCAATTTGATAAAATGACCAGAAGAACACATTTAAGGGGGGAAAGTAGGGGTGTATTTCTCATATTCTTCTGTTGCAAATTGCCTTTTTATGGCTCTAAGACTGTTTGTTTACTTTTTGGCTGTGGAGCCAGGAGGAAAGTTTCCATCAAATACATCTACTCTTTGAGGAAACACAAAGGCGCTCCTCCAACAAAGCAAATACCTTTAAAAGTTCTTTAAAATATTTAATTTGATGATATAGTCACACATGAGAGATAAATTTTTTTCCAAGACAGATTCCAAGGTAATACATGGGTTAATAGTCATTATCTACCCTATGTTTAGGATAAGACTCCTGTTTATTAGATTTTCAAGGGGAAGAGCCATTTCAATTGCAAAACAAATTTCCAGAACCCCTACAAATATGGTTTATTATGTTGTCCTTTCTCTCTTTTTCCCCTGGTACCAATATTTTTGTATGTAATAGCTTATAAGATGAGACAAAAACATTCTGAAAATTGAAAAAAAAAAAGTTTATGAAAAAAGAATAGCCAGTACTAGATGTCTTTCCTTATTTAAGTTCTGCAAAACAAAACCGTATCTAGTGATTTTAGCTGTTTCTATTAGGCTAATCCACAGCTGTTATTGTCTGGTTTTCAAAGGAAAACTATTTAAAATGACATCTTCAACAGGGTAAAGGTATTATGGCTTGCAGTTAATATGGATTTCCTAATATGCTCTTCATAATGAGCATGAGAGTGTGGTTAATATTTCCACTTCACGTCCTGGCAAGTGTGAGTTAATAACGGTCCCTCAACCACCCCAGTGGAATTGTATTCAGATCTAGATAGGTCCACCAGCCATATACAGAAGGGAACTCAGAAGACCAGACCCTTTTGTCTGGTTTGTGCGTTTGGATGTTGACAAAGAATGACTTAGGGCTACCACATTGGATTTTTCCCCCCACTTTGGACTTGTTTCCAGCCTGCTAGTATTTGCACTTTGGGCATGGGCTTGAACTGCTTGTTCATGATCATTAGAACAGATCTCAGTCCAAATGCCCTTGGGTTCATCATGTGATAGCACTGATGCAGGTACTGTGTTGAGATAGAGGGGAGCCTAAATCTTTGACCACTTTAAAAGTTATTCTTTTTTTTTTTTTTTTTTCGAGACAGGGTTTCTCTCTGGTTTTGGAGCCTGTCCTGGAACTAGCTCTTGTAGACCAGGCTGGTCTCGAACTCACAGAGATCCGCCTGCCTCTGCCTCCCGAGTGCTGGGATTAAAGGCGTGCGCCACCACCGCCCTGCTAAAAGTTATTCTTAAATGTAGTTTGCATAAATCAAAGTTGGGAAGAAACACAGAACTTAGGATACCTGTACATAAGTGTTCTCAGTTGCTTCAGTAGGAAAGAGAACCAGTTTGTTAGTGGACCCCCTCCCCCTTACACACATGCACACTCCCATTCCAGGGAAATGTGTTTCCACAGCAGGAATGAAACAATCTGTGACTCACTTTACAGGTAGGTTATATTTTGCTTCTACCATGGTAGAATGATCAGCATTCTGACTTCTTAAGTGGATTGATTATCTATCTAAACAATATTTCTGGTAGGTCTGCTTCATCATTTCATTGGCTGGTGGCTCTTATCTAGCCAGATCTGAGAATTATATTTAAATAACAGTACTATGTGACTAGTGTCAGAAGATGTAAGGAAATCTGCTGTTGCTTCACAGTATGGTTTTATAGAGAAAAACATTGTTTCCATCTGTTGGGCTTTTTAACTAGTTTCCAGTAGTTTGAGCTCTATGTTTTAAGTGGTAGTTTTAGAACTAACAAAGGTGGTTTTCAGTGAGTATTTAAAGGATACATTTTATAATAGATTTATATTTCCTAAGCTTTAAAATAGCAATGAGGGGAGTTAAATTTTCCATTTAGTACTTGGAGTCTTGCTGGCCCCTGAAGATCGAAATATAACGTTTTGTATGCTTAATTCATTCAACATAGGTATTGTGAAGCACTTGTTACGAGAAGAGATGTGGTCTTAGAAATCAAGACATGTGGCACTCACAGTGAAGCTCACATTGTCAAGAGGAGGAGATACTGGCAGAACTGATGGGACCCTCAGAAAGGGTAGCTTCTAGAACAAACACCCCATTCCCAACATGTAGAATCCTGGGCTTGAAGCCTTCTGTAATCCTGGTGCCCACCAAAATCTAATCATGAACCAAACAGACAAAAAGGTTAGTTTTAAAATCCGTTGGTGAATTAAATGGAATAGTTTGGGTAGATATATGTCTTCCGACATGGCTGATAAAGCAACCCATCAAAGAGAAACAGAAAATTGTAATGTAGGTTGTTATTTCTAAAGGACAAGTACCTAGCTTCTCCTTAAGGCCAACTTCCTGGGTAAATTGTTAATAGATTTTGAAGTCCTTGTTAAGGTGCATGTTATTGACTATAGCACCAGTAATGGTCGCTTTCAGAGGACCACTCTGTTACTGGGGCTAGTACTTCACATCATGTTTCACAGTATTTTTTTTAAGTAAACTTTTAAAATATTTATTTATTTATTATGTATACAAATATCCTATAGATATTTGGTGCCAATAGTAGAGGGCACCAGATCTCATTACAGACGGTTGTGAGCCACCATGTGGTTACTGGGAATTGAACTCAGGACCTCTGGAAGAGCAGTCAGTACTCTTAATCTCTGAGCCACCTCTCCAGCCCCTCACAGTATTTTCTATGTCTTTTGGAATTTTCACAGATTCTTTGTGTGGACATGGATAATTAAGGCCACATCTGCTTTGCAGTGGGAGCAGTATAGGTCATGATGCAAATAGAACTGATCAGATGCCATAGGTTTTTCTAATTTGCCTATAGAAATTACAGCATAAATGCACACAGTATTTTGACATCAGCATTTGGGAGGCTAAAGATTCCTAGCTATGGGCAGTGCTATGCTGAGTTGGTAGAATGCCAGATCATAAACGAGTTCCAAATATATTGTTTATTACTTGCTTTGGAGTACCACCCCTCCTCCCCCCAAAACACACACCACCACCACCAAACCGTTTAGCTTTCAGGATGAATTTCCTAGCATTTGTCTGTGTGGTGCTCTGCCGTATCCTTCCCTTCTGTGGAGCCCATCGTGTCTCTCTCCTGCTGTGCTCTGCAGGCCGCTAACACCTCGAAGGCTTCTGTGCACTTCTGTATGTGGGTTTCCCCACTTACCCTCTTACACATTTCTTGAGAGTTGAGAGTAGTACTTGAAATTTGTTTTTATCGCTTTCAGTTTAACTTGTGCTTCTGTATCTCAGTGCCTTGCACACAATAGGCACGGTGCTTTTGGTTAAATATTCTCAGGTAGAATCCGAGTCATCCTCAGGAAAGAGCTTTACCCCGTGTGTGAGTAAATGCCAGATCGTCTAAAGAAGTTAGAAGATTTATGTCCTCAAAGGGAAGATCAGTTAAGAGATGAAACTGAACAGGAAAACTTTGTGATCTGGAGCAAGTGACAGAGTGTTATTTTGTTTTGACCTCTGCGGTGTGGTCTTTAGTGAGTACTTGGGACTGACAGTGCATAAATGGGAGTTTTAGCCAAACTTCTGTCCCATATCTCTGTTATTTACTCGGAACTCTCTATGTGTGCTTTCTTAGTAATCTTGTTCTACTCATCTGACAAAGCAATGAATTAGGAATTGTTTTCTTATTTTATAGAAGAAGAAATTGGGGTAAGATCTATTATCTTAAAGTTAGCAGTGTTTGTTTGAAGGTGGAAGTTTCTCATTGCTTCTTTGAGATTTGCTTTGTCATTTGAGATGAGACCATTATTTTCTTTTTTAATTAAAAATTTTTATTTATGTGTTTGTTTGACTGGATGTCAAGTGGGTACAGGTATCTAAAAAAAGTCAGAAGAGGGCATCAGACTCCTTAGACTTGGAGTTACAGGCAGATGTGAACTATCCAGCGTCCAGCATGAATGCTGGGAATTGAACTCAGAGTGGTCTTAACCCCTGTTAATCTGTCTCTCCAGTTTCCTTTTTCTCGCTCTTAAAAAAATTATTTACGTATATATTCATTCATTCATTTGTCTATTTAATTTGTGTGTTTGGGGGCATAAGTGTCACAGCATGTCTGTGGAGGAGATCAGAGGTCAACTTGGAGGGGTCAGTTCTCTCCCTTAACATGTGGACTGGTGGGATCCAGCTCAGGTCTTCAGTCTTGGGAGAAAAAACACCCTTACTTGCTGACCCATCTCCCTGGCTCTGTTTATTCCTTTTTAAACCAAGAAAGAGCTGTTGGCTCTGGTATATCCATGGAGCCCTCCACAAAACTTTGTTTGGATTAACTGCTGACCCCATGTGATATACAGAGCATCTGGCAGCTGGGGTGGAATTCTCAGCTGTCTCTCTTTGTTTTGTCCACAGAAGGAAATGTGAGTTTTATCTTACTGCTCAGGCAATGGTACATTCCTTTTTTGGTTCATGGGACCCACCAATCTGGTTGTGGGCTCATTTCCGACTTTTTTTTTAATCTTGCATTTGTTTGAAGATCAGGAATGAATTTAACCTACTCTTAATGAACATAGAATTATGAGGTACCTCTGGCATTCCAAAATTCTCCTTTGAGGTTTTGCTGACATGGTCTAGTCCATCCTTGTTGTGTGTGTGAATACAGGCAGCAAACCTTGAGAATTTAGGTCTGCTGTTGTTTATTTTTGCCCCACAAAGCCTGTTTTCCAGATTTCAATGACACTATTTACTATTCTTGGCACATCTAAGGGTACGGTTATACATTATCTGTATCTTGCTCAAAATTAAAAGTGTTTTTACTTTTTGTCTGGGAGAGAAAGGATGTTTGAAGACATGAAGCCCAGCCATAGTTTTTCTGCTTAGTATAGCGTTGGGAATACTGATTTTTTTTTTCAGTTGTGATGTATTTGTGCATATATATGTGGGAGGGAGTGGCAGAAAAGTATGTTGTTTTATAGTTGTAATAATATGTACCTCTGATTTATTTAATACCTGCTAGTACTTACATAGTGTGCTGTTTACTCTATTTTCTTGTAATCCTAATAACTTCACGAGATGACTACTCTGTTTTAAGAGGAGGCAATGTCAGAACACCTGTGTCACTTGGTGCACCATGAAGCTAGCAAGGGACAGTTTTCCAACTCAAACCAGGTCTCCCCCGACCCCTGTGAAGTTAGCAATACATATCTATTTTTACATTTTTGGGTACCTGACCAGATTTATGGAAACTTCTGTACTGTCTAGTGTGTGTAAGGGTAGCGTAAAATTGGTGAACTAGCTTCACTGATGACTTTGGAGGAGAAGGAAGAGAATCAAGAATAATAAGTAACCCAGGATGATAGCAGGTAACTGAGAGCCGAATACAACAGCCAAGCTGTCTTTCAGTCAGCAACAGCAGCGTGATAACAGTATAGCTAAATATCTTGTTCCCAGGAAGAGGGGTACAGAGTGAAGAAGACCTGATGCTACCTAGTAGCTTTCAGCTCCTTCCATGAAATTCTAAATGGAAATAATAATAATCATAATCATAAACTATGTTTTCTGCATTTTCAGAAGGGAGATCCTGTTTCAGAAGGGAGAATGTCTTAGTGTTGATCTAATTATTTGAGCACATAGTTATGAAACAGTCCTGAGAGGAGAAGTTGCTTTAAAAAGCAAACAAACCAGGAAATCTAGGTCCAGCTCCCTGCAGATAGTTTAGCACTGCCTGTTTAACAAAAACAGACTGAGAAGTTGAGCCGAATACAGCAACAGAAAGAACTTGGAACAACTTTTAAAACTCCATTCTCTTTAGGGACACTTATCATTATGTGACTTCCATACATGCATGGTTTCCAAACATATTGCATTTTTGTTTCCATTTCATCTTAAGTCTCAAAATTCTTACATTTGGGAGGAACTCTCTTCCACAGAGAAAGAAACATACATCAATTGGGCGCCATCTGCTGGTTTTGTCTCGCTAGAACAAAGAAGCAAAACCTACAAATCTGCATTTGCTTCTGTCAACCCTCGTCTGTATCTGCAGTGACCTAGTTGGTACTAAAATCAGTAAATTCCTCAGTCGGTTTCTGTTTATGTTGTTAAGGAAAGTTAAGGCTTTGCTTGCTAGTTGGTAGTGGGCTTTACCCAAGGCTCTTGGATTGTGTCTGAGCATTTTTCCTCTAAGAGTCGGTCTGATAGATGGGATGATCCTGTTACAGTTTCTTATCATGAGTGCTTTTGAGTCTTGCTTCCTTTTAACCGTCATTTTATGGACTTATAAGCTGAACTCTTATCTTCAGAGCATTTCATTTTAGATTTCCTGATTTCTCATCCAGTTATCCCCATAGTAGGCATCGGGGAAAGAGATTGTTTGCAGAATGGAGTTAAGAATTCTTTTATCCGGCCAACGTTATTGAACACTTACAACCACTTGACACACTTTTGGGCTGATACAGCATTGAATAAAGCAAGCATGTCCTTAACTCAGATAAATATGCTGTCGTAGAATTCTGGACATCGATACACTGTATATTGTTAAATGTATGAGTCATATATTAAGTGTTAGAGAAGAAAGTAAAGCAGAGAAGAGGTAGAATGGGAAAGTTCTTGCTCATCCAGAAACACATTTGAAGGATAATGGTTGTGTCATGTTGAGGGTACGTCACCTTTACCAGCCATGTGTGGCAGATGATGTAGCCTTTTCCTGGCTCCCCTTGCCTAGTGTACATCGGACTAGGAACTCTGGTCCTGGCTTATATGCTCCTGGTGCTCAAGCCATGGCATATTGCTCCATGACTGTGCCATGTCATTTTATCAGTGTTGTGACTTTGTAGGCATCAGTTCACCTCCTCTGCGTGGATTTACCCTTTGTCTATCTACCTAGTTCATACTTGTCCTCCCCCTTCTTTTAAAGACTCGTGCTGTTTTACTTTCTTTAATAAGTGTTTATATTCTGAAACTGGGTTATTTATTTCCTTTTCTTTCTCTTTTGTTAGCCTGTAGCTTCTGTTTTGGGCACTTTCTGTTTGTCTGAGTCTCTCTTACTCATTCAGGAATGAATTCTTCATGTGTTTTTTGTTGGTTTTGGTCAGGAACAAGAACCAGTAAAATGTATGTACAGTTTTTGTGTCTGTCCCTGCTAAGGAACACATAGCATGGTTTCATCTAAATAAAAAGCCCTAAGCATTTGTCTGGGACAGTAGAGTTCTTCTTAGCATGTGCTACACATTGATCACCTCACATACACCCCCAAAAGCTTTTTAGACAAGGAGTTTAAAGACTTACATCTGCCTACTACCTGCTTTTTGAAGCAGGGTCATGCTTTTATTTTTCTAGTTAGTTGTTTGTAGAGAGAACATGAGCGTGGAAGTTGGAGGCCAGTGTGGGAGTAGGTTCTCTTCTTCCAACGTGTAGATTCTGTGGATCACACACAAGTCTGTGAGGAGATTGTGAGACTTGAGTGGTGGGGTTCCGACAAGGGCCTTTAAGATGTGCTATTTTGCCAGCCCTATTCTTGTTTTCTTATGTGTTGTTGTACATGTCTGCTTTTGAGCTATAAAAAAAGAGAACTGAGTAATTGTGATAGTAACTGTATATGTTCCACAAAGCTGAAAGTTTTCCAAGTTCACAGGAAAATTTTCCCAACCACTACATTATACCTGAGATCAGCATATACATGGTAGAGACTGTTGTAATCTTGGTTTGAAAGGCTGTTCACCTTCATTCCTGGGCATTAGGATTAAAACAGAAACTTGTGGTGTTGTATGGTACAAAAAAAAAAAATGGTTTACCTCTTTCTTGAGACCAACTTCCCTTTGTCATAGTTCAGAAAACTCCAGTCTTTCTGAGTTGATATGAATTTTACTCAAAAGTTGATGAGAGGGGGGCGGTGTTGTGGTTTAGAGTGCAAATTCTGTAACAGGGGTCACAGCTTTCTTCCTGAGGAACTGGTGTCTGCTCCCCCTGGATCAGACCTCACTGCTCCTGAGGGCAGGCAGGCATTGGCTATAAGGGGAGCGCTTACACTGTGGCTATTTTAAGATTTTCCCAAGAAGTAGTAGCAAGATTGTGGGCCATGGTTTCTGGGAAGAGAGATTTACCCACATGTCACTGACTGGGGGCTCCTTCTTTTGTGGCATTTTACTTTGTTTACTTGATACCTTCACAGATGGACTTCAGCAGGTTCTACTCAAAGCATGCCAAGTAGGAAGGAGCTGGGAAGAATAGAGAACTGCCTTGCTTTGAGGCACTCAAATCAGGTTTTGTTTCTCTTTTTAAAAGATAGGAAGGCAGCATGTGTGCATGGGGGAGGGGGAGTCCACAGGCTGTAAGGGCAGGTGGTGTCACTGTTATCTACCCTTGGGACCATTCTTGATGGCCTCCCAGGTGATCTTCCTTCTCTGTAATTTCTGTCCATCGTATTTTCCTCACACAGGAACTGTAATTCTTAGAAGATGTGAATTGTGTTACTATGTTGCTTACCCCTCCTCTCCTCCTAGTGGTTTAAGAGCACACTCAGAACAAACAAACCCCCATGTAATGCCCTCCATAGTCCTATTGCCTGCAGTCAGTATGTCTCCTCACTGGGCTTTGTTCCTTCTTAATGCTGGCTTGCACTTGCCTTCCATTTGCAGTGCTCTCTCTGACTCGATGCCGTCAGGTTTCAGCTTGAGTGTCACTTTTCAGAGGGACTTTCTGTCTCCACTCTTGTCTCACTCCGTGTGACAATGTTTTTCACTCCTGCTTCATGCACATTTCAGCCTCCTCCTTGTATTAATCTAAGGTTACTTTTTATGATCTGATTATTTCTGACCTCCTAAAGCAGTGGTTCTCAACCTTCCTAACACCATGACCCTTACTACAGTTCCTCATGCTGTGATGGCCCCCAACCATAAAATTATTTTGTTGCTAAGTCATAACCAGTTTTGCTACTGCTGTTAATCATAATATAAATATTTGATATGCAGGATATCTGGTGTGTGACCCAAAAGGGATCACGACCCACAGATTGAGAACTGTCTAAAGTATAAGACCCTTCCACCCTAGTTCTGAATAGTTCCTAATGTAACATGATTGCTTGGCAGTCATTACATATATGAGTTGGTTTTGTTGGCAAAGTGAACAAGTATTTCCACTCGTCATCCACTCACTCTAGAGTCCTCATTCAGCACAGTGGCAAATACTCTGCTCCTGAGGCGCTTCTTGGCGTTGAAGAAATAGTGCTTTCGAATGGAAGGAAGACTTTGTGTTTGGACACATAAGTATTCCTTCTCTCCCTCCCATAACATGTGTCCCATAATTGTTAAATTTTGTGTTATAATGCTTGGGGTAAGTTTCAGTATAAAGAATGTCTGATGAAGATGTAAATGTAAGGGCGGTTAATATTTATTTGGGGTTTGCTATTATTACGTGGCATTGTAAAAGTTCTGTCATAGCTAGTGTCTACAGCTTCTCAGATTCCACAGCTGTTTCCTGGACGACTGGATCTAGAATCTAATTTCTTTCCCCTCCCCCTTGTCACCTTTGCCAGTTCGTTGTTTCAAGAGGAATTTGAAATCAAGCAACAGAACTTGTGTTCTCTTGGCCACTCAGAGATGACTCTATGGGAAGCCTTTCTACTGTACTTTGCTCACTCACATCACGATCTCCTTTCCTTTCTGTTCTCCCTAATCTTGCTTTTCCTGCAGCACTTCTTATTCAGCTGGAGCTGTGTACAGCTTTATAAATCTTCTCCCTGAAGAAACTAAGCCTGAAAGGAGCAAGAATTCTTTTGTCTTCATAGCCTCATTTCCTGTCGCAGTGTGTCCCGCATGTGTTCTCCAGTGTCTCGAATGAGAGGAAAGGACAGACTTTATGTACTTATTTTGTGTAGCATTTGAAGTTTCTTTTTTAAAATATGAAATATTTTAGGTTCAACTCAGCAAACACTAAAGGACGTACTTGCTATAGGCCAGCCACTTTAAAGAATGCCAGCATAAGCTAGTACTTTCTGTCACTTAGCTGTGTTGTGATGACATCTTTCGGGCTTGTGTGTCCACCTAAAATGATCTGCGTTGAGTTTGGGGCAGCATGGGGTATAAGCATTTCTACAGAAGCTCTCCTGGTTATAGTCTTCATTGTAGAATGTGAGCATTCATCTTGTAGAAAATCTGCTGTCATTTACTGAGGTTCATGTCTGTCACTGCCCCTGAAGGGAACTTGAGTCCTTTGCAAGAGCAGTATGTGCGTATATAGCCAGCCACCAACCTCACTGCTTACTGTAGGGGTGTGCCACAACTGGAAAGAGTCTTTTAACTTTATACAGAGTAGCTTTACCTAATTAGTGCAGACTAACAATTATATCTTGTCTAGATTATGTCATCTTCAAAAAGCTCTTGTTGTTACCAACTGCTAGTATTATTGATAGCAGATTATTAAAGAGAAATAGGAAGTATTTTAGGATGAACATCCCTGTTCATTTTAGACATCTCTTTTGGTATCTACTGAAAGTTTACTATTTCATATATATATACATATATATTTATATTTCTTCTATTGATAATTACTTATTTACACACACCACTTTTATTTCCATCTGTGTTTTAGGCTTTATCCTTTAGAATCAGAATAATGGGAAGAATATAAGCTTTGCAATTGTACTTGAATTTTAATTTTGACCCTTTGTAGTTTTGTTCTCAGGCAAGTCATTAAAGTAAACATTCTCTAGGCCTTAGGGCTGGAGATATGATTCAGCAGTTCCGAGTGCTGACTGTTCTCGAAGAGGACCTATGTTTGGTTTCCAGCACTCACTTGGTGGCTCACAGTCACCTCTAACTCTAGTTTCAGGGAATCCAAAGCCCTTTTCTGACCTCTGTAGGCTCCTACACAAATGCATGGTACACATAATACCCCTAGGCCCACACATAAATAAATAGTACTTTGCTCATCACTAAACTGGGAATAAGAATGTCCTGTAGTACTACATTACACATAGCTCAGCCCTGAACTACAGCAGGGCTGAACTACAGCAGGGCTGTAGAAAGCAATAGTAGTAGGTGTTAGTTTATCTTGCCTTCTATACACTCAAAGATTTACTGTTCAAGAAGCAAGTTTGGTGCTGAAAATGCTGTATTGTATTACTCAGTTTACCTGTATAACCAAGTGAGGGACAGTTGTGTAAGAGTAAGGACAAGCCGCATGCTCCGAGTTCAGGGCCCAATTTTAAGTGGGCTTTAAAGAGCTAGCTGTTTAATTATGGAACACTGTATGCATCTACATTGGTAGAGCATTCTATATCCCCAGTCCTTTATATCTTTAGAACCTTTTGGGCATTGTGGGTTTTGCTTGTTTGTTCTTAAATCCTTTCATTTACAAATAATTTTAAAAGTGTTCAAATTATGTACAAACTCCATAATCAGTGCAATGAGTACCCATCTGTCCTTTACTTAGGGTGGGTAGCACTTCTTACTTTAAAAAATTGCTTAAAATTTATTATTTGGGTTTTTTATGATCTTTTTTATTTTATATGCATTGGTGTTTTGCCTGCATATATATCTGTATTCAGGTGTCAGATCCCTTAGAACTGGAGTTACAGACAGTTGTGAGCTGCCATATTGGTACCAGGAATTGAACACAGGTCCTCTGGAATAGCAGTCAGTGCTCTTAACTACTGAGCCATCTCTCCAGCCCCGTTATTTGGTTTTCCAATAGTCCCAGATTTGTCTAGAAGGAGCCACTTTAATCTGGTCTTTGTGTGTGTACTTAAGGCAGGCCTTTCTAACTTTCTGAGTTCCTCCCCTTCCCACTCCTTATTCTCTCTCAAGAGAGTGTGTTCTGGACTCATCTAACAGACCCAACCCAGGCTAGCACCAACCATTTGAGGAGCCTTTGTTTCTTTTACTGGAGACTGGGATTTCTAATGACTATAGTCTGCTCTGGCTTTGCTTGCTGTTACAGAAGGTTCCTCTGTTGTGAAATCGTCCAGTGACATTGAGCACAAGTTGCCTTGAGTTTATAAGGAAAAAGACTGCATGGTTGCCCATGGGGAAGTTGTATCAGGTCATCAGTCTTTGCTTGCTTTAGGAAATGGTTTTGCAAAATGATAACAAGTGTGCTTAAAGCAGAGGAGCAAGCCTAGTTATATATGAACCTGTATAAAAAAGGTAGCTCTCTCCCCCCTTCTCTTCCATCTTATAGAAAGATAGGAGCTTGGAGCAATATTCAGATTTACTTAGTATTACCAACTTCCTTAGTTTCTCTTTACTGTGGTGGGTTTAAATGTCATTTTGGGAAATCGACTTCAGAAAACTCTCATACCTTAAATGCAAGTTCATTCTTGTTTTCTTGTTTGTTGACATAATCATGCTCTCACCATATTTTTTTAAGATTTTTTTTTTTTCTGTGTATGTGCATGTGAGTGCAGTTGCCTGCAGAAGCCGGAGGTGTGAGCTTGACCCTGGCACTGGAGTTAGGTGTTGCTGTGAGCTCCCTGACATGAGTGCTAGAAATGGACCCCGGGTCTTCTTGCAAGAGCAGGCCATGCTCTTCACCTGTCTGTTGCCGTTTTTCTGAAACATTTAAAGACAGGTTGTAGTCATTATGCTCTTTTATCTTAAATATTTCATTGTGTATTTGCTAAGAACAGGAGCAAGAATATTGGCTTATAATCACAGCATAATTAGAAAATATCAGAAAATTGAACACTGGTACAGCATTAAATATGTAAAAATCTCATTCAAGATTTGCCTGTGGAGGGCTGGAGAGATGGCTCAGTGGTTAAGAGCACTGACTGCTCTTCCAGAGGACCCGGGTTCAATTCCCAGCACCCACATGGCAGCTCACAACTGTCTGAAAATGCAGTTCCATGAGATCTGACACTTTCACACCAATGCACATAAAATAAAGTTAAATAAATCATTAAAAAAATTTAAAAAAAAGATTTGCCTGTTGTCCTAATAATGTAGTGGCAATTTTAAAAGATCATTTAGTATTCAGTTTAGGACCATGCATTTTATATAACTTAGAAGTCTTTTTTTTTTTAAAGTAATATTCTCATTAATTCTTTGAGGATTTTATATGACATTTTGATCATACTCACGTTCCTCCCCAACTCCTCTCAGATTCACTTAATCTACCCACCTAACTTTGTGTTCTATTTTTCTTTTTAATCAAAAATTGTTTCTTTGATGGTTGATGGTGTACACCTTTAATCCTAACATTCAGGAGACAGAGGCTAGCAGATCTCTTGAGTTAGAGGCCAGCCTGGTCTGCACAGTGAGTTTCAGGACAACCAAGGCTACACAGAGAAACCCTGTCTGGAAAAAAAAATTTCTCATATCATATATTTTGATGGTATTTTCCCATTCCCCTAACCCCTCCTAGTTCCTCCCCCTCTGCCTCCTTACCCACTTCACTTACGTTCTCTCTTTCAACCATCCCTCCCCCAAAAACAAGAAAACAACAAAAATCTGATAAATGAAACCCCCCACAAAAATGAAAATAAAAGGCCATCACTTCCTAAGCCTCTTCAAACAGTGCCACCAACTGGAGCCAGGTATTCAATATCTGAGACTGGGGGTGGGGGGACACGGACGGACGGACATCTCATTTGCATCACCACAGTGACAGACTGCTGGGCCAAAAGTTTTTGTTTCTGGAGCCTTTTACATTTCTTAACTAAGTAGGCTCCGTGTACAACAGCAGTGCTGTTGAAATGGACTGTGGCCAATGCATCGCTATGGGTCCCTTTTTTAAAAAAATAAAATAAGTCACTTAATTCTTGTAATCATCTTATGAGACAAGCAGAATTGCTTTCCTCCTTTATAGCTCAGAGAATAAAGTTAAAACAGGAAAAGTACTCCATCTTAACTGGGCCTGATGTGAGAATTCTTTACCCTCTGGTCCTTAGCTGACCATTTGGAAACAAAGGCTCTTGTGATGGTTAACGTGGGTTGTCAACTTGATAGAAACTAGCATCCCTTGGGAGGTGAGCCTCCAGTCTTTCCTATGGGGATTATTTTGAGTATATTAATTTGGGTGGCAATACCAGCCCGTTGTGGGTGGCACCACTCCCCGATTTAAGAAGAGAAAGTGAACTGAGCTTTCTGTTTGATGCTTCGAGCTCCTGCCTCTGTGAATCTTCTCTCCCATTATGGACTGTAACCTGAAACTGTGACCTAAATAAATCCACCCTTCTTTACATTGCTTTAATCAGAATGTTTTATCACCAGCCCTGATATATAGCATTTGCCCTGATATATAACATAATTTCTCCCTTAGTGATTGATTTCTAGCTATCCATCCCACTTCACTAGGGGCAGAATTGTCAAGTGATGTATCCTAGGAAAAAAATATGTCAATAGCACATACACTATTACATAGATTTTCTTCCATATGCACACCATAATATAAACCTCAAAACAGTATAGTAAGATATAGACTTATTAATATAGGCTTTTAATGTATGTTATATTTGCTTTTAATCTATTTTACTTATTTGTAAGTTTAACTTTTAATAAAAGCTGTGCTTAGCATTCCAATCATAGAATTTCCCAGAAATCTAACTGCTGGATCTCACGAGTCCATACAAGTTGGCCAGGATACTGCTGTAGTTATCTTGTTGCTGAACAGACCCACCTTCTAATATTATGTGGCCAGCATTATCCACGACATCAGGGATTTCTTCTCTTGTACCAGTTCCTTACTCCAGTTTTCTACTACATTTCCCCCTTATCTATTTACCATGTTCCCTGTTTCCCACGTCCTTTTTCTTCCATCTGCTTCTGTGGCATAATTATTTCTTGTTCCTGAAATGCCTAGCTCTTTTCCATTCTATTACCCACTTCCCCCACATTCCTGCTCACTGAAGGAGGGTCCTGGATGACCAGTATCTTGTGAAATGAAGTCTTCTGGCGAGGTCTTGTAGAGAGAAAGTCTTTGGTCTGAAGAAAAGAAAACATATTCTTAGCATCCTGATGAGAAGTCAAAGTTAAAAACAATTTTTTTCTCAATCATTAAGGTAATTTTTACAGTGCTACTAATATAGTTGATGATCTATATAAGTTCAGGATGTGGGCAACTGAGACTTACCACCATTCACAATCTTCCTTTATTTTTATAATATTTTTATTAAAAACCTATTCTTATGGACAATTAAGCAGTTACTCTGATTAACATTTATAATCACTGTATTATACTTGGGGGATCATCTGTGTAAGAATGCATTAAGACTGCCTTTTTCATTTGTTATTATGTCATCTATCAGCAAAACCAATTATGACCCTAAAAATAATCAAGCTCAAGGATATACTTCTGATTAATGAAGAAAGGGAAAATTTTATCTCTCTAAGGACAGCACTGTGTTTCTTGGGCTGGTGTTACTGGAGGCTGATAACATAGATGGAATCCTTTCCCCTCAGTGGGTAAGACTGAAATAATAGTTGAAACTATCTTGAACATTACTGTTGTTATTAAGCTCATCTGTGTAGTTAGCAGTTACAGACGTAACTGTGCAGCCATACTGTTTTTATTCTGTGTATTCTATGGGTTGGGCCTAGTTTTGAACAGCAGAGTAATTTATCAGGGCTTCTTTCATGGAAAGTAGAGATAAAACCAATCGTCTGGATACAAATTCTTACTGAGATCTGCAACTCTTCTTCAATCCCATTTGCTTAATCTTTCAAAGTCATCTCCAGTTAATAATAGGTGCTTAGTGAACAACCATAAATAGGAGTCACCTGCATCTGTGAAATGTGAAATTTGTTTGCTCTGTGACTATCAGAGGGAACCAGCTACTTCAGTGCCAAGTGTCTTTGGAATTTAGCATTTAAGTTGTCTTGAAGTATTTGAATAAAGCTTTGTTCCCTTCTCTTAGGTATAGGCTTATGTGACTTAGCTTTTAAAAAAGTATGAAAGCAATTCGGAACTTAAGTTGTTTTTGTCTTGGGAGTGAGAAAAGAGGTTGGTATTGAAAACTTTGTTAAAAGGATGTTAGTTGCTTGTGTCAACTTTCTCTTGCCCTTCTTGAAAGGAAGCCCCAAACCTAACTAGTATAGGCACAAACAGTACCTCGGCAAGAGACTGTGGATGCTCACATGGAGAGGATTCCTTGGTTCGGCAAAGGAGGATTCATTATTAGAGTTCCAGTTTAGAAATCTAAGTGAACAAACTTCAATTAGAAATTAAGTAGACGTCCTCTCTTGGAAAGATGTAGGTGGTAAATGAACGTGACCGTCGTGTGCAAGCGTGTGACTGAATAGGCACAGCTGGCTCCAGTGAAGCTTTGCTCGTGACGTAATTAACAGAACAAGCAAGAGGCGGGGTGTGGCCCATGGGGCTTAGTTTCCAACACGTGAAGAAAAGAATGGAACTTTTGTGTTCTGTTTGTAGGCTATGAGGGGACTCCTTTACTTAGAGACAATGGACTGTTCTCATTGTGCCTCAGACACATAAACTGGTTGCATCATACTAAAGAATAGTGAACGTTTCTAGAGAAAGACACATGCAGAAGACCAAAATACAGTTTGGAGTAGTGGCCAAAATTAGTAAGTCTTTTCCTGGCCTTGATATCCCTTGTGTGAGGGTGCTTTGGAGTGCTCCAGTTATAGTTATAGTGCTCCAGATAAGTTATGCCTTAAAAGTTATGGTTCATTTTGACTTAAATTGCATTTAGGGGACTTGAGCACTCAGAATAAAATAAAAGTGACATTTGCGCTCCAGGAAATACTCTGAACTAAGTCTCCAAAATCAATGTGCTGTTAACATTTATTACACTTAATCTTTGCTTTGACCTCATGAATTTGGGTTTTCAGTGATGGCAAAGTGCTGCCTTCTCTTTCACTTACTCTGAGCTTAATAATGTGGCCACAGGGTGGCGTGGTTGCCTTACATACCTCAATGTTGATAAAATGAAAGAGAAAAAATACAAATTAAATGGTAACCCCCCCCCCCAATTTTAGTGTTAAAATGGCCAGGTTTTCACTAAATTATTGTTTACATAATTCATTACTAAGATTTTTAGAATATTAAATCCTAGTACCCCAAACCTTCATGTGTTAAAGTTTTTTGTTAGTTTATGGCTATAGCACAAATTATGTTTATAATTGAGAAGAATGGTAATTAGGGCTGTATTTCATAGGGTATATTTAACTGTGAGCCTCATTTTATTAAAAACAACATCTTATAAAAACTGATAGAGTATTTGGAGCTGGTAGACAAAGATGTTTTTCATCATAAATAATGACAAAGGTGTGTGCAGAGTTTCTGGCATGATAGCTACCTATTGTAAAGACTTAGTGGAAGGATGACTAAAGGAAAACAGGGATCTCAGGTGGTTAGGAGGCACAGGTTGTTCAAAAAGTGATTTTATCTTAATTGATGGAGAGTTCACTCTGTCCCATGAGTTTTCATTTATCAGCTCTAAAGACAGAAGGGTTGCTTCCATTTATACAGTTAAGGAAATTTAAGTCTAATGGACCTAAGTAAATCTTTGTAGGTGGAATTTGAATGAACACTGCTGTTTCTAGGCAATATCTAGATGCCGTCACTTTTGTTGGGGAACAGATAGACTTGGTGTGAAATTTAGCAGGTTCCCAGGAACCTTAATAATTCAGACTTGTGAACTCTTTTCCATTCCTAGGGCGATTGTGTTGTTACAATACTGCTTGCTGAAGAGGACAAAGTTGAAGATGATGCTATTTTTTACTTGATATTTTCCGGTTCTACCCTCTATCACTGCACAAGTACGCGGAAGGTCAGTTCTGATACATTGGAGACAATTGCTCCTGGTAAGTATCTGAGTGAAATTTTTTCTAGCTTCTAGTAGGTATTTGTTAGTTTGCTTTTATTTTGAGGCAAGGGCTAGCTGTGAATAGCCAAGACTGGCCGAGAAACTCTGTGTCCTGCCTCAGTCTCCTGAGTGCTGGGATTACAGGCCTATACCAGTATACTGGGCTTCTTTAATAGTAGTGAACTACTAGGTTGTATTTGTAGCAATTGTAATTGTCGCAGTAGCAGGTTGTTTTGCTTTCGCCTACCTTTGAGATTTGTAGAGATTTCAGGTAGTTCTTAGGAATGTATTTCCCAAATATAAAGAGATGGCTAGAAGAAATAGTGAGCTCTTTTCTAAAGAATATTAGGCATCCTCGTTTCTTACTCAGCCCTCCAGCCATCTTGTTTTCTGTGATGTGTATCATGTCAGAAACACTGATCTAAAACTTAAGGTCTGCTCTTTAGCAGGTGCCATGCAGCATTTCAGCTGCCTAGCTCATTGTGTGTTGGTGAAGGGACAAGGGTTCTCTAATCGGGAATCAGTCTCTGGGCAGACATACTAAGAAGTGAGATGGCTTTTATGGCTTAATTTCTTCCTGATTACAGTTTATGGTTAAAATTCTCTCACTCTCTTCTCTTCCTCTCCCCCTCCCTCCCTCACTTCCTCCCCTCCTCTCTCTGTTTCTGTCTCTCTCTCTCTCTGTCTCTCTCTGTGTGTGTGTGTGTGTGTGTGTGTGTGTGTGTTTTCCAGGAACGCCCCAGCTCTACCCTCTGTGGGTGTCCATTTGTGTTTATTGATTCTGAATACTGTTGCCCTAGTGACCTAATCTAATCTAACCAGAATCAGCATTGCACTGTGCTACTAGTTTTGTCATTCTTGATCCATTCATTCATTTGTAACACAGAATTCCCATTTCTATTTATCAGCTTTTTCCTTACCTAAATCTATTCTCTATGATGCTTACTGATTCACTCTAACTCTCCTCTTCCTCAATAACCCCATTCTTCCCCCACCCCCTAAATTCGTTAAGATTTCTGATAGGAAGTGCCTAATTACAGCAAAATTCTGAAAGCTCCTCATGTACCCAGGGGAGGCTAGTGAACATGATGGCGTCACTTTAGCTTGTGAGGCTTTATTGTATGCTAGAGAATACAATATTCATACTCGGGTATGAGAAACTGTGAATCCTTGTGTTTTGGTCATCATGTTTGAGACATTTTGTTTACTTGTCTCTTTGAGCGACTGCCATTTGGATTAGTTCAACATACTGTAGTGGAGGGGTAGAGGTAGATATTCAAGACCATGGGGTGGGCGCAGGACCCAAACAACTTCAAATATCTTGTTTTTATCTTGGGATTGGCTTTTTAACCTAGGATCAAACTGACTTGAGTCTGCTCTTGTGGTCATCCTAGACCTGTTTTTTCCCTTCTTCAGTATGCTTTTTCTAGAAAAGAAACACTACAGTGCCTTTGGACATTTATCTGTTCACTCAGCTTCTCGTGCACTCTGTTTTGCCCATTTCCTTTTTATTTCAGCTTCATGAGGCACGGATTCTGTTTTCACTGGTGTAAGCTGAATTAGCTTTTCTAGTAATCCCTACTGCCTAATGGGCATTGTTGCTCTGGTTCTCAGAAGGGACTGCATTCTAGAAAGGTGCACGTTATCCTCCCTTCCCCCTTTCCCTCTTCTTTGTGGAAATGCAAAAGGAGTTTCTGGTTTCTTGAGTGCAGTTCTTAGCCTGTCACTGTAGTCTCTGCTCTCTTTCCAGTGGTGGCTTTGATGGTTTCAGTGCGTCACTCAGTGGTAATGATAGCTCCGATTTCCTGTCTGCTGAGGGCCAGTGTCAAGTTAATCAAGATTTCTTGATGGAAAATCTGTACAGTGCTTTGCACGTTGCTGTTACTGCATAAATGTTCACTGTCTTTTTTTGGCAGCAGGTGTTCCTGATAGGAATTTCTCTGTGCCCTTTCTACTTATTCGAGGACTAGCTCTGCCATTTCCAGTCATCTGAGCTCTAAGAAGAAAAGGCTTTGTGCCTTGTTCTTCCTTTTAATGTCATGATTTATTCATATACCTGCCTTTGGTTTTTCTCTGTATGATTCATTGTCTTGTTTAGTTACATTTTAGTTCTTACTAAAACCAGATGATTGATTGACCTTCAAAAAGCAGCTATATTTTGATGTTAGTCTGTAACCTTTTATCAAATATTTTCTGCAAATAGGTTAGGAATGAGACATTTCTAAATTATCTTAGAAAAAAAATTTACATCATGTAATACAGTTATAACATTCTATGTTTCTAATTCTGTCGTGCTATGCAAGTCTGAAAATCTGATTTTGATCTGTGGAAGGAGAGAGTTGGGATCCAAACATTGTTATTTGACCTCCATCTGCATCCCGTTGTACTTGCCCCCTTTCCTCCAATAATAATAAACAAAACAAAAATAAGCAATTTTTAAGATGACTGGTTGAAGACTATAATTTCAATTTTACTGAACTATCTATCTCAAAGGTATTTTTAGGATTATACAATACTATTTCAGAAGGGTTACTTTTTGTAGTCAGTTTAGACAAAGCAAATAATGCTTTTATCATTTAAAAGTGGAATGGAAGCTGGGCTGGTGATTTAATCCCAGCACTTAGGAGGCAGAGGCAGGTGGATATCTGTTGGTTCAAAACCAGCCTGGTCTACAAGAGCGAGTTCTTGGACAGGCTGACTCCCAAGCTACAGAGAAACCCTGTCTCAAAAAATAAATAAGTAAGTAAAAGGAATGGAGATTTCTGTACATTTTATTGTGAAAGGCTTTGGTGTATGCTATTAATTTACTTTTGGAATCCATGGCAAGGCTTTTGTTTGGCAGTAAAATTACAAACCTTTAGTGATGTCAGACTAGACTCAACACTTAAATATTTTTCTTTTGTTTCATACTTATCAGGGATAGTTGACCATGTAAAGTAGTTTCATTGTGTTTACAATTCCCTTTAGTGAATGAGTACTGGAAGCTTAGATCTTACAAAGTAGTTCTGTGTGTGTAGCACGGTATTTTTTTATTTATTCCTTGTGAACCAACATACTCTTTAGCCTCAGGGGTTTATTATCAAATTAAGAAGTTTTTTTTAAGTTATTAGCATTTAATTTGCATAATCAAAAATTCTTAGAACCTCCTTACTAACAGTTATCAGTTATTATTTTTAACCAAACACTGTATGATGGTCTGTGTAATCCAACTGTAAGACTGTTTCTCGAAAGCTTTGAGTTCATCTGCTTGTTTTTTTAAAAATCAGTTAATACAGTGCATATAATTGTTATACTGGAAAAACAAACCAAGAAGTAGTTGAAGAAAGGAAAAAATACCCACATCTGTTGTTCACTGTCCTCGTGATTATGTGGTAAAAACTATATATTTTATCCCTATGGACCTGTGAACACAGCACTGTAATCACAAGGAATGTATTACAACAGAAATGGTATAATTTGAGAGTAGAAATTGGATTTGGGGTGTGTGTGCGTCAGAAATTTTTATTCTTTACATACGAAGTACATACACACATGGCATAGCAATGAAATTCAGATTTTTTTTTTATTTTTTTATTTTTTTTTTGTCGTGCGTCGTGCAGGTTGAATAGGAAACGCTAAGAAGGCTTCTGGGAGTAATGATAATAGGAAGAAAGATTGAGAAGCACTAGCTTAAAGGTTTTGTCTGGAATACAGGAAGTCATGATTTTAGAATTCGGTAGCCTGCCCTTTTTCACGGTGCACATGATGGGGTTCTGGGCTTTGCTATTGTGTTGTTTAATTATTCCTGTACATATAGAGACATTTTGTAAATACACTAAACCTGTGCACCTGCCATTATTTGGCCAAGATCTGGTAGCACGAGAGTGCGTGTTTCTCCATGGAATCCTCTCCTGGGGGAGGGGCAGTCTGCAGACTGAGCATTTCACTTGCTGTTCCACAGCCACTCCTGAGGAAGATCACGCCAGGTTCTTAGCACTTCTGTGATAAATTAAGTAGTAAAGCCAGTTTATTTCCCACTGCTGACTATTATAGTCTACCCTTTCTGTGTGGGATGGCCTGGGCTGGTTCAGCCAGTGCTTTTAGGGTCCTTTTTAGATCACTGATAAAAACAAAGGCCCGATTGTTTTAGTCTCAGAAGAGAAGGCCCGGATGGGATGTGTTCCATTTTTAGCTTAACAGGAAATGAAGTAATTTTTTGGGTCATACTTTAGCACTTTTGTTTATCTGTAGCAGTTTTTTTGTTTCCATGGGTACAGATGTTTTAGACATTGATACAAAGCTTGCAGGGAAGACGCCTGCAGGAAAGCTCTCTAAACCCCAGGCACACATACTTCTGACCCACAGGGCCTAGAATTGAATGAGTTTGAGAGAACCATTAACCTTAGGTAACTTGTTTCTTACCTAGGTGCTTCTTGTATTATTTTAGCTTTTTATCCCTTTGTTTTTTCAGTTCTGCGGTGTCAAAGGCACAGTTTGTCTTACAGACTTATTGGCCTGTGCTATCTAGTGAAATTCTTTGTCAAGTTTTTTGGGATCTATTTTTTTCGGTATGTGACTTAAACAGCAGCAGTATTTTGAGAATAACCACTGTTTGCCATGTGCTTTGTGTTTAGCCTTCTGATATTTCCAACGGTTTGTAAGGTTGGTGGTATTTTATGATGAGAAAAACAGTCTTCAAGGCTGAGTGTTAGGATAACTACACCTGTCTGCAGTAGAAGTTGGCACTCAAATCTAGTGTGTCCATCAGTAGTATGTACTATAGTTTACTTGGTAGGTAACAGAGCCTTCTTCATACCTCATAATTTATCTTGTGTTTCTGTTGTAAATGAAATAGACTTTGTAGAAGGCTAAGATGCTCTTAAAGTTAGGAATTTCTCCCCTTAACCGTTTCTGAAATTTTTTGTTCTGTTTTATTTTGGTTTGTTTGTTTTCCTTTCTGAATTCTATGGGATAGCTTCTTTTAGAAACTGAGCAAAATTTCAGTGCTTTTCCTTTAAAAACCTCTGACAATGTTCCTCTCTTGTTACCAGGAAATTGAAAGGAAACAAAAATTCCATGGAAACTAGCTGAAAAACGTTGCTACTGTACTTCCCCGTTGTATCAAATTAGATGAAATTTCCCATACTGCTTTTGTAGTTTAGTGGTAGGTCTGTAGGTCTTTTCACTTACTGTGAAGTTCTCTCCAAACAGTCATTTGTCTGGAGTATGTTTGCAGTAGTAAGCTTTAGAAACTTATCTGTACTGATGCAGTTTTATTCCTAGATCTCTATCAGACTGCCTGTAGTTTTAAAATATGCTGACTCCTCTATCCTCATGTTTTATTTGAAAAGATACAGGGTTTTAAAACTAATCTTGAGCCTGATAGTGTAACTCTGCCCATCTTGAGTATTTTGACCACACACTAGGTGAGGCAGGTATTTTGTTCTTCTTCTTTTTTTTTTTTAGTTTTGTCTTGTGTTTATGATTGTTTTGTCTGCATTTGTATATGTGTACTACTTGTGTGCCCATGGAGATGTCTTTGTTACTCTTTAATTGATGTGACAGATCACCGTGACCAAAGCCAACTTAGAGAAGAAAGACTATTTGGTGCTTTCGGTTTTAGAGCCTGAGTCCATGATTATCATGGAGGGGAGTGTGGTAGCATGCAGGTAGCATGGTGCTAAAGCGGTAGCAGAGAGCTCACATGTTGATCCATGAGCAGGCAGAGAGAGCTAACTGGGAATGATGTGGGTTTTTGAAACTCAGATCCTGACCCCAGTGACACATCTCTTCCAATAAGGTCACTCCTTCTAATCCTTCCCAAACAGTTCCACAACTGAGGCCCACTTATTCGGACATACAAGCTTATAGGGACCCTTCTCGCTCAAATCACTACATTCTACTCTCTGACCCTTATAGGCTTGTGATCATACCATAATGCAAAATGCATTTAGTCTACCTTGAGAAGTCTGTATAGTCTTTCACAATCTGAACATCATTTCAAAGTAATCTCTTCTGAGACTCAACAGTCTCTTAACTGTAAATCCCTATAAACTCAAAATCAGATTACCTACTTAGCCATATACAGTGGCACAGGATATATATATATATATATATATATATATATATATATATATATATATATATCTCACCATTCCAAAAGGGAGGAATGGTGGCATAGTGAGGAAAAACTGGACACAAGTAAGACTGGAACCCAGTGGAGCAAACTCTCAAATCCTGTAGCTCAGTGTCTGATGTCAAAGGGCTTAGATGATGTCACCCTTCCAGCTTTGTTGACTGCAATACACTTCTCTCTCTTGGTTCAGTTCTACTTCCTGTGTACAAGTCTTACTGACAGGCCTCCCATGGCGTTGGTACCTCTAACTTCCTGAGGTCTCCAAGTGTAATCCAGACTTCATTTTCACAGCTTCATGCAGTGGTTCCTCCTCTCTTCCCTCTATGTCTTCCTCCATCTTACCTTCCTCCCCTCTTCCCTCCATGTCTTCCTCCATCTTACCTTCCTCCTCTCTTCCCTCCATGTCTTCCTCCATCTTACCTTCCTCCCCTCTTCCCTCCATGTCTTCCTCCATCTTACCTTCCTCCCCTCTTCCCTCCATGTCTTCCTCCATCTTACCTTCCTCCTCTCTTCCCTCCATGTCTTCCTCCATCTTACCTTCCTCCTCTCTTCCCTCCATGTCTTCCTCCATCTTACCTTCCTCCCCTCTTCCCTCCATGTCTTCCTCCATCTTACCTTCCTCCCCTCTTCCCTCCATGTCTTCCTCCATCTTACCTTCCTCCTCTCTTCCCTCCATGTCTTCCTCCATCTTACCTTCCTCCTCTCTTCCCTCCATGTCTTCCTCCATCTTACCTTCCTCCCCTCTTCCCTCCATGTCTTCCTCCATCTTACCTTCCTCCTCTCTTCCCTCCATGTCTTCCTCCATCTTACCTTCCTCCTCTCTTCCCTCCATGTCTTCCTCCATCTTACCTTCCTCCTCTCTTCCCTCCATGTCTTCCTCCATCTTACCTTCCTCCTCTCTTCCCTCCATGTCTTCCTCCATCTTACCTTCCTCCTCTCTTCCGTTCATCTCTTCCCACTTGTCGCCTCCCTCCTTGGTTACCTTATTTCTCTCTATCTTTGCAGTCATTTTTTCAGCCACAGATAGATTTCTGTGCATTCATGCACATTTCACAGCTTTGAATACAGTACTATTATTTTATCATAGTTGTTTGGTTTGTATATTTGTGTGTACATACAGACCAGTAAATTATATTTATTTCTAGTACCATTGCCTTTTGATTCAAGTTTTTGGGTTTTTATCTGTGCTAAAGTTTGGGAAAGAGGTTGGCAAGAAAGAATGAGGTCTGTTTGCATAGGTTAAGAGCATTGGGTTTTTCTATTTTAGGCTAGTACAGTATCTTCTCTACGGCACAAGCTTTAAAGTTTGAAGGTAGAATTTAATTTGTATCTGTTATTATTGATAACATCTCTGTTAGATATACTGTCATCTGAACGTTCAGCTCCTTCAGGCAGTGGCTTACCTGGTGGTATTCTCTCTTCTCTGTTTACAGCATTTGGCACAAAGCTCTTGAGTCCTAATGAATGAAATAGGCAGTGTCCTTTCACATCAGCTTTGACTGTAAATGATGGATTCTGCTTTGCAGTATCTTTGGAGCTTATGTACACTACTTTATTTAATCATAAAATTGTTACATAGAGAAAATGATCTACTAAATACCCAGTATATAGTAGTTACTTGGTTGCTACGCACATTTTATTAATACAGAGTCATAACAACAGTGAGAACTATGTTGTGTCATAAAGGCAATGGATATAAGGAAGATTCTAGAAAAAGTAAATGAAAAAACAACTTACACTTTTTAGGTATATGAAAAAAAATTATTTTTCTTTCCCTCTCTTCCTCAAAGTGGTGATGATAGGAACAGAATATAATAGCTATTTGAGATCAGTGTTATAAAATTGAGAAAAAGCACTACATGCTTTGTTACGTATGATCACGTTGGAAATACTTAACTCTGAAAGGGTAGGAAGGTTTGGAGAAGAGAGTCTTGTTCTGTAAGAATAGCTAACCCACCAGAGCTTCCTGCTGCTATGTGTGAGAAGTTTGGCCCTGGTGGAGCTTGCAGCGGCATGTAGTTGTTACTTAGCCTAAGGCCGTGTGGTGCCTGCTGATCTGTAGAGTGGGAAGCACAGTTCTCTTTGCTTGTGTTTGCTTTTCCAGATTTGGGCTTGTAGCCACAGCGTTGCATCATCTTTATTTGAACCTGGTGATTTGATTGACATGCTTATTGCCTTAGTGGTTGGGACAGGTAGAAAGTATCTGGGAACAACAATTCTTATGTAACTTTTGGACCTTGACTTGTGTGAAAACTTATCCTTTTAACTGTTCTACAGTCTTGGATTTACTGTGTAGTGGTATGGGGCTGTCTCTGCTGCTCCTCTCATATCCCCATTCTTCCTGTTGTTATTTCAGATCTAACTCAACTCAGTAAGCCTTAGACTGCCTACTTTGTGCTGGACCTTATAGGATCCTAAAACTTCCATTCTGAAGTTTGTTCAAATGTAACAGCACTAGTTGGTACAGCCTATTCCATGTGACCAGAATGTTGAAAGCAGGAATTCATGTTTGCTCACCATTTGTTAAAGATATCATATATATTTGCAAATATCAATAAGAAAACTAAAACTAGAATTTAAAGAATTTGGGAGAGGAAGGTTTTCTTTTTGGAGGAGAAATCTTGTGTGCTATGATAAAAGCTGAACGGACCCACTAGGGGGTTCTTCATCAATCAATTCAATTCTCTTTGCTACCTGTGTTCTCTTTAGGTCATGACTGCTGCGAGACAGTGAAAGTGCTGCTCTGTGCTTCCAGAGAGGGCCTGCCTGTGTTTGTAGTGGCTGAAGAAGACTTCCATTTCGTCCAGGATGAGGCGTATGATGCAGCTCAGTTCCTGGCAACCAGTGCTGGAAATCAGCAGGCTTTGAACTTCACTCGTTTCCTGGACCGATCAGGACCCCCTTCTGGAGATGTCAATTCTCTCGATGAGAAGGTTGCACTGGCATTCAGACACCTGAAATTGCCCGCAGAGTGGAATGTGTTAGGAACAGATCACACCTTGCATGGTAAAAATTTACATGGCTCACAAACTGCTTTGGGATGCTTGTGCCTTTGCTTTTAAACAACCACTGTTGTTCAGGTTTTCTGCAGTAAATTAGAACTCTTGTACAGAGTTCTCCTGGTGACATAACCTAAGAAAATTGGCACATCTCTGTGGGTTGTGACTGACTTTTCTGAGCAGGGCTGTTGATTTACCCTTCATGAGAGAATAGTAGAGTAGCCTGCTCTTTAGTCACAGAACTGTAAGTACAGGGTTTTTGTTGCTGTATCTGAGGTTCTGTTAAAAACGCTGTGGGGTTGTAGGAAATCAGCTATAGGTGTGTGTCAGGGAAGCATGATAGCAAGATACTGTTGAGAAACTCCATAGCTCTTTGACTAGGGTTTTGATTTTCTGACTCTCTATATAAAGGTTCTTACAGGGCTGCATTTAAAAAAAAATAACACTTCTATTGTAATAAATACATTAAACAATTAAACATGGGTTTCCCCATCTAATTATTCTTATAGCAAATGATATCTAGATGTCATGATTGCAAATACACATATTTTAGTAAAATTTCCTGGGCTCATAAATAGCATCCTGTTCCTATACTTAGTGTGAATCCAACTGAATAAAAAGTGTAGGAATCTCGCACATGGTACTCAGAATGTTTGTTTCAGTACTGATGAGAGCTGCATTGGAGCCTGGAAGTCGGGCTTCTAAAGGAAAGGTTTGCTCTTACTTTGTAGCTGTCTCTAAAGGAGCGGATGATCTTGCGTGATGTCTGGACTCCACCCAGCTTCAATTACAGTGTTGTGTAGGGTGAGCGGAGAAAAAGTCTTCCACTCCACGGATGACATGAGGAATTAGTTCCTAAGGACAGGAGCCATACTTAGTCCCTGAACTTCAGACCAGTCAGATAAGTTGATTCTTCCTTGATTGAATGGTAAGGAAATATTTGCTGACACTGATTCTGTTAAATCAAGTTTAAAGGCAAGCTGTGACCAAACAACAGCTTGATAATGCCATGCTTCAGAGACATACTGATGGCGGTCACAAATACTGCCAAAACTGGATCGTTCAGGGAAAAAAGTATGGACATTCAAATCTTGAAGAAAACTTTTTTTTTTCACTTTCTTAATAGTACAGCATCCAAGAAACTTCTGGATACTGCTAAGATATTAAGGTCCAAATATGTGACATTTACCGCCTGATTACCTATTCAGAATACCTATAGATGAATCCTGATTCTTTCTAGTAGCTCCTGCCATTTCTATGTTGATGTGGGAATTGAACTCTGGTCCTCTGTCAGTTCCAGCAAATACTCTTAACTGCTGAATCATTTCTCCAGTCCCTTCCTTCCCTGTCTTTTGTTAGAGGAAGCTGGCAAGCTTTAATTCATTGTATACTTCTAGACTTTGTATTACTGCTTCTAGACTTTCTGAAGTATAAAGTGATACTAGCAAAGACTAACATGTGTACTTTTAGGAAAGTGCAGAGCCACAAAATTATATCATTGCGTACTTGTTACAATGAGTATTAAAGTGTTGGCAAAGGCACCATTGTTGGGGCTTGGAATCCAGTTAGTGTTGTTAGAGATAGATAATTGGATCATGGGACAAGAGCCTCATTAGTAAATTAATCCATCGATGCATTACTGGTTGAATGAATTAGCGGGAGGTGGGCCTGGGTGAAGGAAGTCATTCACTGAGGGTTGAGGAGTATAGCATGTCACTGGCTTTTCCTGGCCACCATGAGGTAAACAGCTTTGATCCACTGTGCCATTCTGCCATGATTTACTGCCTCTAGTAGGCCCATAAACAATAGAACTAGTTCACAGGCTGAAACCGTGAGCCAAAGGTGCGGCTCAGTTGGTAAAGTGCTTGCCTTACGTGGATGAAGAGCTGGGATCAAGGTGTGGTGAAGCACACATGGAATTCCAGGCCATAGCAGGTAGATAGAGGAGAAATGGGAGTTCAAGGTCATTCTCTGCTACATAGCAAGTTCATAGTCAGTTATATGAGATCTAATCTCAAAATAAACACAAAAAGGAATCAGTTGTTTGAATACCCCACATTTTGTCATAGAACCCAGAGTGACTGACACAGGCATCTAAAGTTAAAAAGATGAAACATGAGTGCAGAATAATATGTCCCATTTTGCTTGTGGAAATGCCCACTTTGAAGAAGTGTGGTTTCTTCTATCACCTAGATACCTACTTTTGGGTGTTTACTCTAGAAAAATGAAATGTCTATATACAAATGTAGCATTGATCATGTATCACCAGAAATGGAAACAGCTCACATTCCTCTTTGAGTGATACTGGCATATTAGCCAATTGTGATACAGCTGTACAGTTGAATATCACTCAGCAATTCAAAAGGAACAAAGCATTGATATGTGCAGCAATTTGGATGTACTTTGAAATTTTTGTGCTTAAGTCAAAGTCAGTTTCCAAATATATAATATATGGTTCTGTTTCTATATTCTGAAAGGCTGTCATTAAAAAATATAAATAGATTCTATAGGCAGGGGGATCTCTGTGAGTTCGAGGGCAACCTGGTCTACAAGAGCTAGTTCCAGGACAGGCTCCAAAGTTACAGAGAAACCCTGTCTCGAAAAACCTATATATATAAATCAGTAGTTACCATTGGCTGGGAGTGGGGAAAGGTCTAACTTCAGAGTCTTATCATGGGAGAATTCTTTGTGGATATGTGAGTTATTCTGCAGCCTGTTTTAGTGATAGTTTATAAGACCCTAATGCGTATCTCCCCAAAATGAATTGTTGAGATGCAGTGCTGTTCTGGTCTCTGTGGTTTAGCCACACCTCTTCTCTGTGGTTTAGCCACACCTTGATAGACCTTTGCATTTCAGTGTGATTGTTACAGTTTCAACCTAGAGCCAGCCTACATTTTTGAATGCTATTTTGAAGGTTCTAAAGCCTTTCAGTTGGGACTAGCTGGTGGGAGAGGTCACTGGGGCAGGTCTTTGGAGGTGATACCTGCTCCTGCCCAGCTCTAGTCTAACCACTGTCCTCTATGCTGCCATGTGAGCAAGCTTTGGCTACATTCTCACACTGCCATGTTTTCCCTGCTGTGACTGGGCAAAATTTCTGATCCAAGAGCCAAAATAAAGCCTACTTCCCTTATTGTTTTGTCAGGTGCTTTGATCACAACTCTGGGAGAAATAATTAACTCAGTGGTCAAAAAGGAACACAACCAACATGGGTCCTATGAGATAACTCTTTTGGGCCCTAAATGTACCTGGAAGAAAAACTTTCAGGAAGGCAAAGATGAAGAGGAATTGTTGGAAATATTGCAAGAACATTCTGATTCCCTTGATCTAATTGAATTCTGTTGTGATGAAGGACCCAAATAACATTGTAGGAAATCTAGCTAGCAACCTAAAAACAAGAAGTTGAGAGCTGAGGAAGTGGCTTGGGGTAAAGACCTTGCTGCACAAACATGACAATCTGAGTTTGGAAAGCCAAGTGTGATAGCTCACATTTCTGACAGTAGAGACCAACAGGCCTTAGCTCCCTGGCCACCATGTCCACAAGCACCTCCAGCCTACCCCCTGAAATATAAAGTGAGTAACTTCTGAAATATAGAAGACCAAGAATGATGGGTTGAGGAACGATAGCATTCTGGATGCAGAGGCAGGTGAATCTCTGTGGACTCGAGGCCAGCCTGAATTAAGAGCGAGTTCTAGGACAGCCAAAGCTACACAGAAGCCCTGGAAAGAAAGATAGTTGATAAAGCACATATATTGATGGGAGAACATTTATTGTAGGACTTAAGTAGTTTAATATCTGGTAATTGTATAATTCTTTTAGCTTATATGTATTTGAAATTGTAATAGAAAATGAAGGGTGGGGTTGAGTAGTGGGGATGACTTAAGATGCGAGGTGCTTGGCCTTATGGTGCCTTATTTCTGGTGACTTAGAGCAAAGGTACTAGAAAGAGTGGAGGCTGGGGAGAAAGTTATTTTGAGGTGATATTACCTGATAAGACTGGAATTAGCCTGCTCTAAAAAAAATACCCACATATTTCCTGGTCCATAAGTGCTTAGTGCTTTGGTATTTTGATAAGGTTATCAGAGTGTTGTGAGAATCATAAAGTCCGAGTCAGGTGTGCTTAATCCTTGATGAGAATTCTTTCTGCCTTTTCCCCGGCCATTCCACTTCCTCACAGTGTGTGTCTATTAAAATTTATGCTTGGAAATAATTATTTATTCAAGGACATTATTTTCAGTAGTCTTTTTAGGGATTGTGGTTCAGTTCTTAGAGTACTGAGTATTAAATCAGGCCCCGTGTATGCTCAGCGTTCCCCTCCTGAACAATTTTCCCAGTCCCCAAGACATTTCAGTCTCCATCCCTGCTTGAACTCACTGCAAGGCCTGAATTCATCCCAAGTATTTAAAAGACCAATTTGCTTTTAATGAAATTGTGTTGGTCATAGGTAACACAGTGACATTAAGAAACAGTGCAGTTGGGACTGGAGAGATCTCCCAGTGACACTAAGAGCTCATACTGCATTTGCAGAGGACCCAAGTTCAGTTCCCAGGTTGTGCACAGTTGCCTGTAACTCTAGTTCCAGAGGATTCAGCTCCCTCTTCTCAGAGGCATTTCACTCACATGCAAAAACCCCAGCCCAAAAGAAATGAAAATCTTGTAAAAATTGTTTATGAGAAACACTGCGGTTCACTGTCAAGTCACATTTTCAAGGATGTCCTCACTCCTGCTGTGGTAGTCACCTGTAGAACCATCTGAAGATTTCAGAGAAAAGGAAAACGCTGGGGTTCATCCAAGAAGTCTTTGAGTGCAAAGAAAAGAAGTTGAGACCCAGAAACCATGAGGAAGAAGAGATGAAAACCAAGCTGAGAGGAGGAAGGAACGCACAACTGCTTGGACTGAGAACTGTTACATGTAGAGCCACAGGCAGCATCTCTGCCTTGGTCCTTCACAAGATGATGAGCTAGGAAGTGTTGCTAGTGAAGTTAACATGTAATCTGAAGCCCGAGAACAGGGCCAGAAGCAAGGAAGAGGGGGAGAACTGGTATTAATGAGAACCCTGCAGGCAGTCGTTAGTCTAGCGTTTCATCCACCCCTCTCTGTTACAACAGCACTGAGAAGTGATGCTGTCTTGCTCCAGGGGTCTGAAAGTGAAGCCCAGAGAGGCAAGTGAATCATGCCTACTCACACTGATGCTTAAGGCCAGGCCTGAGCCCACTTTTGCCTGATCTGAAGCCCTTTCCCATCCTACCCACTTTCTTAGGGACCCAGCATGCCAAAAAAAGGATCCTACATTTCCAGTGAAGTAAACCCAGGCACATGGTGAAGTTCTTAGTGTAGTCTTATAATTCGACTCATTGTACCTGAAGATTCATTTCATTTTCTCACTAAGCAAACACAAAGCTAGTAGTGCCAGCAATTTGATATGCCCTTAGTGTGAGGGACTTAAGACCTGTGTGTACTTAACAAGTCTAACCTGTTTTTAGTGTTTAACTAGCCAGCTCCTTTCTGAGTGTTCTTTAAAAAGTAATTATACCCTTCAGGATATACTCACCTAAGTCTTGACAGCTGTTCATCTTAGAGCCCCATCGTATGGAAAGCGCTGCATTTACTCTGGTTATTGTTGTTTTAATGGAAAGGCCATAATGTAGTCAGTCATCTTTATCAACTTCTGTGAGAAGGTACAGAAATGACTTGGTTCTCTTTGTGGGGTGAAGATTTTGTGTCATCATTTTTTTCTGTCTTTGTTGTCTTTACTTGAAGGGGGATTTTACCTGGAATAAAGTTGTTTGCAATGTGTTATCGTTTACCTTCAAGATCCTAGATACTTGGAAGCAACAGTATCTACCTAAACTTGTCTTTTGTTGTTGTTGTGGTTTCTTTGATCTTTGTTGGTGGATACTGTTATATATTCTTATTTTTATGTTCTCCGTTTACAGATGGTGGCCCCCGGGAAACATTGATGCACTTTGCTGTGCGGCTGGGACTGTTGCGGTTGACATGGTTCCTGTTACAGAAGCCAGGTGGCCGTGGAGCTCTCAGCATCCACAACAAGGAAGGGGCAACGCCTGTAAGCCTGGCACTGGAGCGAGGTTATCACAAGCTCCACCAGCTTCTGACTGAGTAAGCGTTCATTCCCGTTTGCTTCTTGTCTAGCCCCACCCATATTTCATAGCAGTACAGCCCACTGGCTCTGCACCTCGCCTGCCATGGAGGTCTGCAAGCTTGCTCCTGCTAACTGCTTCATTGTGTGAAGGCCAGTGTGAGTCACATTACCATTTGTCTTTCTCTTGTCTGTTTTCACTGCTTCTTAGTGTTTGCATTTTATTGAGAACTCAGAATGAAATCTTGTCTGTGGCGACAGTGTAACGTTCCTAGTGTATAGTTTTAGATGATAGTAGAGGAAGAAACAGTGTTGCTGTGTCACACTTTTTTTCTGGTGCATATTTAAGACCTGAGTAACTATTAGAAGTGATAGTTAGATGTTAAAATTGTATATAAAATACGGTAAAGAATTGAATTTTGGTTTGAATATAATTTCTGTGGATAAAGTTAAGAGCAGTGGTTTCCTACGAGTAGCAGTTAAAAGCAATTGCATTGTCGTGGAAATATGCAGTAGGAAATCCTGTTTGTCTTTGAGCTCAGTTATTGTTTCTTTAAAGACTCCTTTGGAGGAAGACTAGTAGTCAAAACATTGAAGGATTTTTTTTTTCTTTTTAAATAAAAGAATAAATAGAGTATCCAGTGCTTTTTTCATTGGAATATTTTCTTGCTTAATATGTTTTTTACTAGTTTTATGATCATCATTTTTCTGTCATATTATAAGAATCAAACTATATTGGTTCCCTGTTCTTTAGTATGAGGCAGTGTTTCCAGATTTTTAGATACTTTGCTTTGCTCGGAGTTGGATTTGATTTAGTTGCATTTCATGTCATTATTAGTTGTACAAGGTGACTAGAAGGACCAGGAGGAGGGCATCAGATTCAAACAGTTATATAAGCAGAGTTGTTTTCTCTTTCCTTTTTTCCCCCTTCATTTGCCAAGCTTATAACTTTCCCAGTCAAGCCAGGCAGAAAGGTCTTTTCAGATCAGACAGCTTTGCAGTGGGTGCTGTGGTGCAGTAGTGGAAGGAGGGGCCCAGGGGCGCCCTTCGTCTTGGATGAGCTTCTGATACTGGAGCTCTTCTGTGACTGTATTCCGGAACGTGGTCTGTTCCGTGCCTTCATCCTTGCTGTCTGGCCAGTGATCAGTTTCCTTCTGTTGTTTGCCTCCTGGTTTCAGGGAGGGAGGATTGCTTTAACAATTGAAACAATTAACTAGGAATGCTGTTAGGGATTTTTAATGCAGTTCCTCCAGATCTGATATTACAGCTGAGTTTGTCATGGACTGCCATCCAAATGGGGAAATAAAGTGATTGCAACATCTTCATTGTATGTGTGGACTAGGGTGTCACAAGACAGTTATTGCAGCATGACTTTATGAATGTTGGAATAAATTTATTCTTGGAGATTTTTGCTTACTTCAAAATACAGCCTCTGTTATTTACAGAAAAATAAAAGACACTAGTGCTTCCTTTTAAAGGGACAGTGGTGAGGGGAAGTCAGCCTGAGAAGTGGACGTAGAGGACTTAATACAAGCGTGACCGCCCTACTTTAGGTCTGTCTCGCTGAGCGTGACTTTCTCCAGGGAGTTACTGTTTGAAGCTAAGGAAAAGTGCTGAGTCATGGCTGGCAATTAAAAAAGTAGATGTGGGGGCTGGAGAGGTGGCTCAGTGGTTAAGAGGACTGGCTGTTCTTCCACAGGTCATGAAGTTCAATTCCCAGCAACCACATGGTGGATCACAACCATCTGTAATGACATCCGGCGCCCTCTTCTGGTGTGTCAGCATACATGGAGGCAAAATGTTGTATACATAATAAATAAATCTTTAAAAAAAATAAAAATAAATAAAAAAGTAGATGTGGTTCTCCTAGTTCTGTTAGTCTTAGTTGAATATCAGTGGGCTTTGCTAGAATTCAGCCATGATGGTGGGTTAGGAGAGATCATTCTTCTCTCTCTCTGTCTCTGTCTCTATCTCTATCTCTTTCTGTTGTGGGGACACAAACACTCTAAAATATACTCTTGGTTAGTTTAATTATATAACTCATTGTTGTGTAACTGTCGCCACTATCTGTTTCTAGAACCTACTATTAACTCACACAAAAACCCTGTACACAGGTAGCCCTAATTCTGCATTCACTTTCTCCCTTCCCCTGGTGGCCTCTGTTCTACTTCCTTTCTCCAAGAAACTTCATTCTAGATACCTCACATGAGCAGAACATAGAGTATGCTTCTGTAGCTGGCTTGACATCACTTAGTATCCTTAAGATTCAGCTCTGAGCCAGGTATGGTAGCACACACCTTTAATCCCAGCACCTGGGAGGCAGAGGCAGGTGGATCTCTGTGAGTTCGAGGCCAACCTAGTCTATATAGTAAGTCCTAGGACAACCAGAGCTATGTAGAGAGACCCTGATTCAGAAATGAAAATGATTCAGCTGGGTTATGAAGTATGTATCAGGATAATAACATTATTTTGAGGTTTCTGAAAAAGATTTAAATATTCACATCATAAAAAAGTAGTAGATATGGTGATGGATATGTTAAGTGGGTTGATTTAAATAGTTCTTATACTGTATACATCTATCAGAATAGTCACATTGTGCTCCATAAATATGTAGGTTGGATTTTTTTTTTTTGCCAATTTTAAAAAGGCCCAAAAGGAAGTAAAAGGTAGAAGTAGTGTAAATGTTGATCCCCAGATGAGTAAATAAAACATGTAAACAAAATGTGTGTGCACAGGGTGGATCATTGTTTATGAGAGAGGAAACAAGTAAATCACCCCAGAGAGGCAAATTGACTGATTTACGGTAAAAAAAAAGGTAGTGAGCCTGAAATAGGAGACAAATCTCCAAACAGGTTGTTGATTGCTTACTACTTGTGGGATCCTTAGAAGAGTCTGAGGAGTAGGCTTGATGGGATCTGTAGAGAATACGGGCGAGCTTGTGGGCAGTACTGAGCGAAGGGTTTGTTTTAGAAGACTTATAAAAGTGTTTTTGAAAGTTAAGAATTGCTGACTTCACATTACTGTCTCTCCAGTGTATACTAAAATCTCCAGTCTTCCTCTCACCCTCTCATCTTCCACGGAGACCTGATCCGCCCTGTCTGTTGTCTTCTTCCTTGCCATCATTCCTTTCTTCCCCTTCCTTTTGTGGTCCTGGGGATTGAGCCCCGGCTTTAGGAATGATAAGCATGTACTTAAGCTCCCGAGCTCCCTCCTTAGCTCTCTAGCGTTTGTATGCAGCATGCTTACCAGGGAAGGCCAGAGGCCTGCACATGGGACTTCCTCTACTGCTCCACCTGAAAGGTCTTTGCTTTTTGTCCTGAAACTAGAGCTTGGTTTGTTTTCATTTTTGGTTTTTTTGTTTGTTAGTTTTTGTGCTTCTTTTTCTTTTTCCTGCTAGACTGACTAGACAGCGTCCTGATCCCCCTGTCTCCACCCCCCAGCACTAGGGTGACAGACCTGAGTCCGTCATGCCTGGCTTCTTATGTGGGTGCTGGGACTAGGAACTCAGATTTCTTGCTTACACAACAAGCACTTTACTGGAACATCTCTCAACTAAGACCCATCTCTTTCAAAATCACCTTTAAAATTAGGACCAGATTAAGGAAGGATTGTGCACTCAAAAGAAAACTCCAAACAACTAAATAGCTATTTATTTCATTCTAGTCTGTGATGGTTAGTGTAATTGTCAGCTTGACAGAATCTGCACTCACCTGGGATGTGGGCCTCTGGGCGTGTCTAGGGGAGATTCTCTTGACTGCACTTACTGAAGTAGGAAGGGCTGCCTGGTGGTGGTGGTACCATTCCCCTGGTTGGTGAAGAAAGGGAGCTCTGTTTTCTGATTGTGAATGCAGTATGACTGGATATTTCATGTTCCAACTTCCTTTGCCTCTCTGTCAATACGAACTGAACCCTGTGAGCTTTTTACACACCCTTAAGTTGTTTCTTTTTTCCAACAATAGGGTAATAGGTGGTAAAGGATTCGTTCCAAGTACATTCTGGACAAAAGTAAAGATGTGAACAGAAATGACTACCGAGACAGTACATAATTCAAACATAATTCCCTTATAATGAACAGTTGCTGACGTGGATGACATCATTAACAGTTAGACCAGTCACACAGGCGTAAGGGCACGCCGTGACCATAAGATCATTTTTGTACTTTCAGATCGTTTCATATTTTAGTTCAGTTTTCACAGCCCAACTCATTCCTAACAAAGAATGTTTATGTTCGTTCAATCAGTTTATACCTTCAAATTTTTTAAATTGTTTTTTAAAGATTTATTTATTTTATATGTATTAATGTTTTGCTTATATGCATCTGTGTGCCCTAACTACATGCATACTTGGTTTCTGTGGAGTCAAGAAGAGGGTATCAGATCTTTTGGAACTGGAGTTATGAATGAATGAACCCTCGGGAAGAGTAACAAGTGTTCTCAATCTCTGAGCCGTCTGTCTAGTCTTGAGTTTTACATCTTTCTGGGATAATTCATTTGCAGATAAGAAAAAATATAGCCAAGTTCTTCATATCATGCATTCACATATGACCCCCCCCTCATCTTCATATGCTGTCCAGTTTCTTTATGATACTGGGTGACTCGTATCAGGACCACATAGATGAGAGGTTGTGTGCTGAGGAGATCACAACCTTGGGCATTTTCCCTTTCATCTCCTCTGGGTTCAGCTGGAGAGTGAGGCCTGGACCCAGAACATTGTGTTGTGGCTCTGTCTCGCTAGCTTGTAGCCACTGTGCTCGGCTGTCACCAGAGTCATTTTTGTCAATCTTCTTCCCCCCTTTTTAAAATCTGTGGTTATCACCTTTAACTTACTATAGTGACAAGGAACGGGGTATTTATCAACTTGTTACTTTCATGTTCATCTTACACTATTACTGTGAGTATATTTATGATCTGAAAATTTATCTTCAATAAAATAGTTTTCGTCTCATGAGAAGTCCTAGCTCCTGAGGAGTTCATATAGTCCTGCTCCAGCTTCAAGTAGAGCATAGTCATTTCTTCAAGTTTAGTTTCCTTCCAAGATCTCTCGCTTGTAGGTGATGGATAGAGTAGAACAGAACTTCAGTTGGCAGGTCCTTGGTATAATGAAAGCTAAGGAGTGATAACCTTAGGTGAAGGTGGCCTGGGAGTAGTCTGAGAACCTTTGAACGAGTTGTTATCAGATTTTACTAGCTTTCACATATCACAAGGAAGGAATTTTGGAACCTGGATTATTTGTGGAAAAGACAGCACCAAGAGCAAGGGGCAGCTCTAGGTAGCACCTAAGAATGTAAACCTGGTAGCATGATGGTTCTACCACTTTGGAGCATATTATTTCAGGCATATTAAATTTCTTTTCCTCTCTTAGGTTTTGCCTTCTTCACCTGATAAATGACGGTACTTTCTCATTATCCTCAAATGACAGCTAGGAACCTGGACTATGTAGTGTAAAAGTTATGGCTAAGTGGTTAGATCTAGATATTCTGTGGAATAAATAAAGGGGCCCTCAGTGTTTGAGTGTGAAGAGAGATACTGTGTCATGTGTTACTGCTAAGAGGTGAAGAGCTTCGGGAGAATCTTAGCTTCCTCACTTGGATTTAGTCTAAATCGCTCATCCACTCTGAGCCTATGTCCCCCTCTGTTACTGGTCTGCCTCGGTCACATTGTGGTTTGAAACAGATGAAATCTGTGCAGACGCTTTGCTCAACTACATGCCGATCTGCTTGAAAGTTTCATAAAATTGTGTGTAACAGCATCGGTAGTCTTACGGCCCTTACACTGTACAACTCAAATTTGTTTGATTGGTCTGCTGGGAATTCTTTTTTGTAATATATATCATGATTTTCTAGAAGTTAAAATTAGTAGAGAAATAGAGAAAATTTCAGAGCAGCCACTTTTGAATGTGCAGTCTTCCTCCTTGATGCAGTATCACAGGTTGTTTTGAATGATGTGCATTGCCTCTGTCTTTAGAAGAATTTTTTTTAAGATTGTCAACTCTCGAGTGTTGACATAAAGTGCTGAGATATTTTAATTGCTAGTAAGCGCCAGTTTATTTATCTTCATAAGCTTTATCTGATTTCTGGTATTGGTTTAACAAATAGTTCATTACTTGCTGAATGCCTGTGTTGCACTGGAATCCATAGTTAGTACATTGCAGATACTATTTAGCCTTCCAAGGATCTTTCTGACGAAAATGTATTTGTGATTTGTGGGTGAAAAATGGGTGCTCACAGAACTAAAATAACTACTGAAGAATACATAGAAAGTGGTTTTACACAGACATCAGTGGAAGTACATTCTTTCCTATATAGAAATTTGACAGGGAGAGACTGCTAGGATGCAGGATTAAATAGTGCTTAACTATAGAAGGGTCGTCTGCTTTCCATTTAGCCCCAGCCTCTGTATGGAGAACACAAGATTCTCATTGTTGTAACGTTACAGTTAGAGAACTCATTAGGATTGTTAAAGTATAATTGGTTACACTTGTGCTAGTGTCTTCCTTTTGAGTCTCATAAAAGCCTGGTGAATGGGTAGAATAAATACTAGTATCCCTATAGTTTGGAAACTGAGGTAAAGGAAATGAAGTGCTTTGCCCATAGTCACAGGCCCATAAAGTAACAAATAAGCTCAGCCTAAAGTGTCCTGATGACATTTGTAAATGTGGAGGACACAGACTGAGACATATAAGTACCAGGTTTTCAATCACAGGCTATTTTAGTAGGCAATATTAGCCCTTCTCAGAGGGTTTGTGCTTGGAAGTTTTTGAGTCCTACTTTTGAGACAACTTAAACGTGAAACCCAAGTCCAGGGCATATTGAATAACTATGTGTACCCATCGCACAATAGAACCAAGGACTATTGCACAAGATGTTCTGTCAACACTGTGATTGCCTTTGGGGTCCTCTTAAAGACTTGATAAGTGGATTCCATTAGCTTAGCTGTTACAAAACAAGTTTGGGGCCTGTGCATTTGCTGGAGAGGTGGTGGAAAGATGGAATAGATGTGTAAACTTAGCTCTAAAATAATGGCCAGAGAGAAGAATCTGGAACAGCCTGACTCCCATCTATCTTGCTTGTTATTCGTCTGGTTCCTTATTCAGTATGTGATCTGAGTTTTCATATTTTGTAAAGATGAAATCGTAGAACTGGTTGTTAGAAGTTAGAGATGGGGAGGGCACTAATACTTATCAGATGCAAGTAGCCACCTTGTCTTGTGCACACGGCTGCTTTGGAGCTTTTCATGGATTCTCATTTAAAATACCTCAGCAAATATGAGGTGTAGTTCTTGGAGTATCTAAGTAGCTTGCCCCAGGCTATATCACAAGCCTGACTTTGGCCAAAAAGCATATTTGGTAGTAATATCAGGTTTGTAATTGGCAATGTGTTGGAAAATTGAAAAGTACATGTCTTTTCTGAAAATGATAAACTGCTCGGCAATAATTCCAGTTACCGTATACTGTGTTTGTACTAGGCATTTTTCAGAAATACTTCTCCTCTCTGCAACCATGGGGAATGAGGACGTTCTTTCTCTCACTTACAGAGAAACGGTTAACATCAAAAATGGGTAGTTGAGTAGTAGAGCAGGGGTTTGTACTGCTCCAGAAGTTGAGTTTTCACGTTGCTGTAAGCATCGTATAAAAAAATAGGTAGGTATTAGAAGCTAGTTAGAATCCTAAGGCCTTTCCTAGCATCTTTTATTTAAATCCTTCTTCTCTGCTGTTGATGTCAAGTGATCTGAACAGGTGTTCATTCTCTGTGGCAGGTAATGTTGAGGCTAAGAGTTTCTCATCATATTTGTGGAATTGCAGAGCTTCATCTGTACTAGCAGTTTTGGTGGTAACAGCCTGTGATTTGGCCTGACTATGGGGTTTAGTAGGTACAGATCAGAAAATGAAGGATCCCTTAGAGCATCTACTTTATAATTAGTATATGCTAATAAAACATTCATAAAAATAGCTGTGCTGAATAACAATTTTTCAAAAAAATATTTGGCCCAAATTGGATATCATTAGCATGGAATGGTTTTAAAAATATATATATAATCCTATAAACTTATTGCAGTTTAGTGATTGCACTTTTGACGGCCTGTCCTTACAGTGGAAGGACTTCTCCGTCTTATCATGTATTAGATTGTCCTTCAGTTTAACTTGTGTGTACTTTTTCATGTCACATCAATAATATCTATAGTTAGTTGGATTATAAACAATCAAGTCAGAAAAGTTTTTAGCGACATGTTTTCTTGAAAGCATTTGCATTAACACCCTTTATTAAGCCAATCACAAAACTGTTTTCACTGCCTAAATTGACTGTCATTGTATAAAAAATTGTTTTGGCAAGGTTTTGTCTAAATGTTTAGTGTCCACAGGTGCAGAAAAGGATTTATATTCGTTAAGTACTTTTATTGAAGTTTTGTTTTGATATTAGTTAGTGAAATTAACTTTTTGTCCAGACACATTTTCCTCATGTTTTATTTTTCGATTGAGGATGATTTATCCTAGTTCACATTTTCTTTTCTATAAAATTTGGAGATGGCAGTATTGTTATTCTGCTTTTAATTTTTTCTGTAAGTCATGAATGATTTATAAATAGAATGTTCTTTTAAAAGGCAGATGACTAAAGTAGGATGAGATAATTATAATTTAGAAATTTTTATGGGTTTCATTTTGTCTTAATTTTATTTATGTAACGTATTTATTGTATTTGTGTATGCATTGCTGTGTGTTGGTGAACATGCCTATGTATACACACTTAGAGGCCAGAACTTGGTTTCTGGTATCCTTCTTTATCGCTCTCCATCTTATTTTTTGAAACGGCCTCTCAGTGAACCAGGAATGCCCAGTTAGCTAGATGGGCTCACCAGTGAGATTCTAGGATCCACCTGATCTAGAACCCTCAGCTCTGCAGTTACTGGCTTATGCCCCCACCTCTGGCTTTGTATGTTGGTGCTGGAGATATGAGCACATTTGTTTATGTTTGCATACCAGGCACTTTATGCTTTGGGCCTATTCCCTAGTGCACTCCAGCTTTTTAAATGTTAATAAATACTATTTTAAAAATTTATAAAGATCTAATGTTTGTAGTTACCTTCAAGTTTTCATAAACATTTGGGTCAAGAAAGATAAAATGTTCTTCCTACGTTTTCTAGTGCCAGTCCATTTCCTCCATACTGATACTATAAAGCTAGCTGTCTTGTCCATATGAAAATTATTAATAGTTCTGCAATTAATGACAACAGTTTTTATAGTCACAAATTGTAGCATTCTACTATTATATTAAATGTAAATGTTATCCGTAGCCAGTAGAACTCTGTATTAAAAAGCATATAAGAGGTTTTTACTTTATATTATCTAGAAAGTACTTGGAGAATGCTTACCTCCTGTATCAGAAGAGCAGCTTCATGAGTGGATGGTGTAACCTCCACATTCATTTGATCATTGACCACATAAATTTTCAGTAGACTGCTGTGGAATGGTCTTTCTGTACGTTATGAGTATGTTTTGCTTTGGCCTATGGCAAGGCAGGATAGAGCCAGGTGGGAAATTCAAACAGAGATACAGGAGAAGGGAGGAGTCTGGGAGATGCCAGCCAGCCACCAAGAAGCAAGACATGTAGAAAATGAGGTAACAAGCCACGAACCATGTGGCAAAGCATAGAGAAGAAATATGGGTTAGTTTAAATGTAAGAGCTAGTTAGTAATAAGCCTGAGCCAATGGGCCAAGCATTTCTAAGTAATTTTAAGCCTCTGAGTGGTTATTCTGGAACTGGTATGCAGGAGAGAAACCTCCAATTACAATATTGCTTTTCTTGATTATCCACTTTTCTTACTGTTTTATGGTTATACATACCATGAAACTGTGACACTGTCTCTTGAAATAGTAAAAGTCCCCCACCCTTTGGATTTGGAATGAGGGTCATTTATAGTGGTAAGTGTTTGAGGATCATTGCCTGGCAACCACCTTAAGATCATCTCTGTGCTTACTAGTATTATTACATGATCAGCATCTGATAGCTCTCAGAGACCTCCTTCTGATTTTTTCCTTAGGAATTGTACCAGTCCCAATGATACACCACATTTTGCTTTGTAGTTTGGGGCTTACAAACACTGAGCTAACACTTGACATTCTTGTTCATTTGGGCTTCGAAGTGAACTTAGTGTTCTGTCCTTATAGGTGATAAAATTGAAGTGCAGAGAAAATAGTTCCACAATCACACAAGTGGTTCTATTGGAGTAAAGAAGCCAAACTAAGACTGTCTTTTTCTAGTTATGGCCTAATTACTCATCTATAAATTTTCTCTTTTCCTAATTATTTAATAAGAAAATGTTTATAGCACGGTACTGATGATAGATGGCACTGCTAAATTTGTGTCTTCTTGGCTTTTCTTTTCCTTTGTACTTCTTCTGTGATGGTTATTTAGAGGAGAAATACAGTTCTGTCTCCTGCTATAGTCTGAATAGGGTTTTGGACTTATATATTGATCCTCTGTGCAGTGTTCATTGAAGGTGAGACATACTGGACAGCCCTCAAGTCTGAGAGGACCCACTGGGAAGAGATGAAGGCAGTTCTTATAACCAGAACTAGTTATAAAAGTAAACCTGACCCAAGATCATTGTTTGGCTTTTGGCTAGTAATAATGATCCCTGCTTCCATATATATACTTTGGAATGCGTGACAGCCAAGGAGAGTCTTTTTAGATCCAATGCTTTTACCTTAACTTTTAGCCTCTAAACGAAACTAACAAGCCTCTTTTATTTATACCTATCCAGTGTTTCATTATAGTAATGAAAATAGACCAATACATCCCATACCTCCACCCCTCAAAATAGGAAGAAGAGGAAAGCCAGTGAAATTCCTAGTGAATCTGCACATATGTGGATATTTATCTGACGATATCTAGCTAAGAAGAAAGCTCCATTTTGAGCAGAATAACTTTTTTTCCCCTTGGTCTACTTGTTCCTCTTCTGGAATTTAGACTCTGCAGCTCCATTTCAGTGGAGTTGTGGTTGACTTTGTAAACTCCACTGAGGTTTGGCAATGTTACAGTGTTGTGGTTTCATGTAAGATATTGCAGTAGCTCTCAAATAAGGAACCAGATGTTGCAGTTTCTTGTCCAAAGTAGGCTGGGGCAGAACACCCCATTTCCGAGGGTTGGCCTGAGTGTTTTTGTCTTTTCTTAAAGCAATAGTATGAGTCCAGAACCGAAATAGGATGGGCTTGAGATATTCATGGTGCTTGAGCAGACAAGTGTAAGTATCAGGTTTTAAGCTGTTGTAGTATTAGTCTTCGCTGGTGTTTTTTTTTTACTAGGTTTTTATTGTAATTGAACAAGAAGTAGCTTTGGACTTCCCCTGCCTGAATGATTAGTGTTTCTAAGTCTGAAAAAGTATTTTTCTTTGTAGTTTCTTGGGAGCTTTCATGTATGTTAGCATTAAGCCTGATTTTTTTTTTAAGTTGTAAGGTGAGAGAGTAGAGAGATAAATTATTGAATTGTGTAGCAGCTAGGTTACTCAGAATTAGTTGAAGTCTACTGTAGGCATATTGGATTTTGTTGAATTGCATATGTAAACTTTTGAGTTTGGTGCTAGTTATAGTCTCAATTTGGATGCTATAACCCTATCTCTAGAGAATGACTTCTAATTTATATTATTTTGCAATTAAAAATGTGTTGTGGATCCTGTAAAATTAATGAAAACAAATACCTAATATGCCTGATGAACTTCTGTTACGTTACATCTTTGTGTGTGTGTGTGTGTGTGTGTGTGTGTGTGCGCGCGCGCGCGCGCAGTTTGGATGTTGCTATAATTTGAAGCTACTACAGAGGTAGATAATGTGGGGAAGTTAAAAAGAGGCACACAGTTTTAGAATTGAGTCTGTATAGAACTTATGATTTTTTGATTTATTAGCTGGGTGTTCTGGAGGCAAATTACCTCTCAAATTTAAATTTCCTTACATGCAAAATGCAAATACAGTGATTCTAGCCCCAGAGGATTAAAGGTGGCTAGTGACATCTGGGTTCTGACTAAGCAGCTAATATTGTTTGTTAGTGTCATCCTTTGTTTTTTCTTTTGTCTGCTGTCTGAATGTTTTGTCACCATCACTAAGAATAAAGTCCTAGTTCCCACCAGGACTCACGCTGCTCTCACACACGGCTCTCAGACCTCCTTTCATAAACATTACCCTAATCCCATTGCTCTCTCAACTACCCTGGCCCTGGCCTTACCACCAAATCATTGTCCCTCAGGTTCTTACACATTCTGTGCTGGTTACCTGAAATTATCTGTTCCATTAACTCTACTTTTTATCATTTAAGTCAGTTTGCGTCTGAGAGCTTTTCCTGATGACTTATATGAGGAATCAACATTGTATCTCCCAGTAAAATAAACTGTTTCAGTAGGACCCTTGTTTCTCTTAAGTCTTCCTTAATGTATAACCACTATCTAGACTCATAATGAATACCGAATAAATATTTGTTGAAGGTTGGAGGAAATATGTAATTTGATCTTTAAATGTCTAGAAAATGCAGTATTTTGAGGTATCTTAAGATTTGGATTTGCAAGGGGATACAAAGGAGGGAGGCTTCAGGCACAGTGCATTTATAGATAATAAAATGGCATGCTCTTTGGTGTTATCTTTTCAACAAGATTTTGGAAATTTATCCATAATGGAAAAGATCAGTATGAACATGTAAAACAAATACTTATATCAAAGCCTAATACATTTCCAAATACTGACCCAACCCCATCTTAGGTTATAAGATTTATGTTTCCATTTTATGGCTCATACAAAGGCAGTCGACATTTTTTATGAATATCTTCTAGAGCTTTTGTAAATACATTTTCTTTTAGGGCACATATGCTTTTGAATATGTTAAAATTTGCACATTCACAACACCTCATTTGTACTGCTTTACCATGTAATCTAAAACATTTTGTGTTTAACTGTACATAAATCTCATTAATCAACAAAAGCTATCGAATTGAGCAAATACTTTGCTGGAAATAAATAATAAATAGACTTTGCTCTGGCATTGCAGCTCTGTGAAACCTTGTTTATCTATATACAGAATACTGGTATTGTCACATAGAAGATTGGATGTGGTTTTTATTGTTGTCATAGAGAACTAGATAATCCTTTATAGTTGCATTGTGTTTATTGTGGATTATAATTTGCTCCCAGCATTTCATATTTGGTTCAAGGGAATCATTTCAATAAATTGCAGAAGCCCTTAGTAACATGGCTGTTAAAGTTGAACTTTGGATGCTTTTGACATCATCATCATCATTATCATCATCACCAACAATAGCCAGTTGTGAACTGGGCTTTTTAAATCCTTTGAATTCTATTCAGTTAAATTTTCCATTTTTCCCAGGGCTATGTGAAGCATCCCTTTGATGGAGTAAGTCTCTAGCCAGTACTGTGTGTGCTGTGCCACCTCATGCTGCTTATTGTCCTGCTAGTTACCACTTCCCAGTATCTATTGATGTTAAATTTTATTTCCCAAATAATTCATTTTTAGAGTTTTTACTTTGTAATAAATTGGAAAGAAGAAAAGCTGTGATTCTCTATCATGAATAGAGAGATTATCTTCCTTTTTTTTATTTTTTAAATTTATTTATTTATTAAGGATTTCTGCCTCGTCCCCACAACCGCTTCCCATTTCCCTCCCCCTCCCCCGATCAAGTCCCCCTCCCTCATCTGCTCGAAGAGCAATCAGGGTTCCCTGACCTGTGGGAAGCCCAAGGACTGCCCACCTCTATCCAGGTCTCCTAAGGTGAGCATTCAAACTGCCTAGGCTCCCACAAAGCCAGTACGTGCAGTAGGATCAAAAACCCACTGCAATTACTTAATCTGCTGTACAGTGCTGTTATTAGGGAGAATAATGTTACATGTTGCTTCAAAAGTAGCAGGTTAGGACAGATAAAAGTCACACTAGTTGCTGGGAATTGAACTCAGGACCTCTGGAAAAGCAACCATGCCAGCATAACACTCTATGCATAATAAATAATTTTTTTTAAAAAAAAAAGTCACCCTAGTTTATAAAAAAATGAATTGTTTCTTTATTGTTACCTAATTTATTGGTCTAATTGACAGATAAGGTAAATGCATTTCAATAGTAGTTTTACATTCTGTAAAACTTAGGCAAAGCTGTGGACTTTCTAAAGATGTATTAGGTTCCTACAAGCTTGTTGATTTATTTATGGGTTTTTGTCTTGAACTTCAGTAACCTAGTATATTGCCAAGTGAACTTCCTGACTGAAAGTTGAACATCCTATCAGACTAATAAAATTTTCTTTTTCAAGTGGAAAAAGAAGTTTATAGACTAACAACTTTATTGTAACTTAAAGTTACTGATTTAATTAACAAATTGCTTACAGAATTGTAGACTCCTTACAGGGAAGTTTATTGATTGGGTGATTTTAATGTTCAGTGCAGTGACGTTAACAAATTCATGTTTAGATTTATTATCATTAAAAGTGAATTTCAGCATGACTAAAAGAGGCTGTATATTTATTTCTCCATAAATAGGACATTTAAATTAGCAAACAGGTGCTTGCTGTTTGATTTTGTTTTGGGTTTACTACACGAGAAAGCTAAACGACTAGTCTGCCTGCCTTGTTCTCTGTCTATGCTTGCAGTTGGACTTCCTTGGTCTGTTTTATATCATCATTTTGAAATTGTTTTACCATTTATGTTTTTCTTCTCAAGCTTCATATTATTTTTCTAAGTATTTCTCTAACCCATAGTTTGATTTTGGCCAGCAGTGCTGATGTTCTTCCCAGCGATGGATGACATGGCAGTGTAATGGTATCATCTGCCAAAGACTGAGCCCAAGTGTGGCTCAGCTACTTAGTTGTGGGTTAAGTTAGTCAGTTGCTTAAAACTTAGAGCTTCAACAGTCTGCACTGTAAATTGGGATAGTTATAATCTCCATAAACAGCTAAGAGTATAAATGGGAGCACACGTGTGCCTAGTTTAATGTCTGATATTTGTTAAGCAACTAATAAGTGCTAGGAATAGAGGAAAATGATAGTGTGTATCCTGTGTGTCTTTGCCCCTCATCTTCCCTTCCATCCTTTCTGGAAGTAGAAACTAGTATTTTGTTAGTACTGTGTGTGTGTGTTTACATTTGTATGTGCTCATCTTTCTTAGTATATCTTTAATTTTTAAGTTAACTTGATAAGAAAGCTATTGTTTCCATTTCTTTTGATTTTAAAAGTATTTCAAAAATAAATTCATAAAATGATCTAGATATAATTATAATACTTTAAAGCATATTTCAGTAATTTCCCCACCCACTTCTCATTTTTCCTACTTTTCTGGCACTCCACCCCCATCCTCACAGACTTTTTTTCTTGTAACACTTGAAAAACCTCTCGAATATCGAACCCAAATCACTCATCATAGACCAGACACAGCATAAATGAAATTCTGCCCAAATGTCAACACTACACGTGTTCCTCTCACTGCCCTGTGGCTGCATAGGACAGTGGAAACAGGGTATTAGAAGGTGCATGGGCTTTGTTCTCAGGTGAGGCTGCAGAGAGTTATTAGACCACAAAGTCTTGCTGAACTCAGAAGACTGTTTTCTGGAGCCATGCTAGAAACCACACGCAATTTGGGGCTCACAAGAATGTTGAAAACATTCATAGAAATCACCTTTGACAGGGAGATTGAAAGTTAGAAGTCTGTTTCAGAATCTGTTTAAATGTGACAATTTAAGACACTATTGCCTTCAATGAAATAATGTCTATACTGCATAAATGCAAGCTAATAATAAAATACCTTAATCATAGTGGTAGTTTTCTCACCATGATCTAAAAGGGAGATGGAGGTAGAGGAAGGAAGTGGTAGAGATCTCTCAAACCTTCCTATACTATTTTAGTTCCTTCATCTGCAGGCCTCCATTTCACTGGTTTCTAAAAGGGTCTTAACCAGGGCATCCTAACTCACCAACTAAAAGAAACAGAATCCCTCTTGAGTATTGTAGGTATGCTTTTGTGTTTTGCCAGACTTGGTTTGGTTACAGTAAAATCATTATGTAGTTTCCAAAGTAAACTTTAGGTAGTAACTAGGCAGAAGTTAAAGCTAAGGGACAACTTAATTACTACTGGTAGATACAGAAAAGGCTTCTACTCAAGACAGTGCTGAGTAGTTACCCTGGAGGTGCAAGGAGACTGAACAAAGCAGGAAAGGTGTGCTGACGACATGTAGACAAGGTCTGTGCTCTTGAGAACAGTAGAATGTGTGGGTGGACCTTAGCAAAGTGGAGAGTGGAGAGGCAACACCAGCTTGTACTTCCCTGTGTTAAGCCATTCATGTCCCTTTTATCCATTTCTTTTTTTCTGTGTTGATTCTTTTTTAATATTTTTTTTACTCTCTCCCCTCCTCCTATTCATTTTATCCATTTCTTGAACTAGTGTTTGAATTATCATATCCCTGTGTACATATTATAGAGCTAAGATCCAGAGAAGTTAAGACACTTTATAAAATTATGTAGCCAAGAAATTCAGTACTTGGCTTTGAGTCCAGAAATATCAACTCTGCATTATATACATTGTATCTGACTGACAAGAAAGACATAATGGGGAGGATTAGGGCTGCCAAAATATACATCCCAGAACAGAAGAGGCTCCTTAACTTGAAGTGTGTGCCAAAACAGACTGAATAAGAATATGAAATTGGGTGATACGCTGTATGCTTCATCCCTGTTTATCTTAAATGCTTAAATACCTTCATCCAGCATAAAACCAGTGTATCTGATGCTTTGCAAGCAAACACGGACATGGACAACCTTGTGAAGAGAGTAAAGTTAGAAGTGTTGTATGTAGTGACATTTCATTGTTATTTTAATAAATAAAGCTTGTCTGAAGATCGGAGAGTAAAATGGCCCCACTGGTCAGCCTTTCAGACCAGGCAGTGATGACACACACCTTTAATCCCAGTAGCCACGTTAATTTGCCGTAGAAACTAGGCGGTAGTGGTGCACGCCTTTAATCCCAGCCCTAGAAAGGAAGGAATATAAAACAGGAAAAGACAGCTGTCAGACACAGTCTTCTAAGATTCCTGGAGGCAGGATCGCCATTTCATACTGAGGTAGAGGTAAAAGCCAGTGGCTGGCTGTTTTGCTCTTCTTACCTTCAGGTTGAATCCCAATATCATTTTTTGGGTTTTTATTAATCTTGCAACAACTGTGAACTTTATAGAAGAAACCCACTTGTCTTGAACAAATTAGAGGATAGCTAAACACTGAGAGAGAACTTGTTCCTTTTTGTGTTCACTGGTTTTAAAATGTTTTCAAGTAAACCTGCTCTCCTCATTAAATCTGTTTTCTACATTTATCAGAAAAGTAGTTTTATGTTTTTAGTCTTAGGCCAGAAGTTGTTCATGTTTGTACTCATCAGGTTTATTCGTATACCGCTTATGTTCATAATATCGATTAGCAAAGTCGCGTTTTATCTTTAGAATTTTGGTGCTTTATCTGTTTGGTGCTAGGGATCAAACCCAGGATTTTACAGAAAAATCAAACCCAGGTGTTCTACCACTGAGCCACATAACCAGCTTTTGGTTTCTAAATTAAAAAAAAAAATAGCTTGAATTTCATAGACTAGAGCGTCATTTAAAATGGGGTTTTATAAGTGTGATGATGAGACTAGTATATATAGCAGTGTAGTTTCCCCGTATAGTGGACTTCAAGAATTTTGAAGGTGTCTCCTCTACCTAGTGATTCAAAGGAGTATCTTAAGGGGTTGGGGTGACCAGTTCATCCCTTCCTAATGGAACTGAAGTTTGTTAGCATATAGTGTAACCTATTTATAACCCAGTCTTAATAGACCTTGCTAGTATTGACGATCAGGTTGAAGCCATCATTCTGATAGTTGATTATTTGATTATTAGCATGATATTAACTATTTAAAGATTCTAGACTTCCCTGTCTTTATCAAAAGAACATCCTTAAAGGCAATTTTCTTAAGCCATTTCTGTTCTCTTGCAAAGAGGAAAAGAGGATAGAGATATTTGTCCTGTCATATGCTCATCAAAGCTGCATAAACCAACCATTTTCTGCTCTGAAGGCTCAGAGAGCAGTCAGAACTATTACATCATACTTAGAATACTAAATCTATGCCTGGTAGTAGATTTTGTATATTAATGAGATTGCTTACTTGCAGGGAAAATGCTGGTGAACCAGATTCCTGGAGCAGTTTATCCTATGAAATCCCTTATGGAGACTGTTCAGTGAGGCACCATCGAGAACTGGACGTCTACACATTGACATCTGAATCTGGATCACATCATGAACCCCATGGAGATAGCTGTACTGGACATATTTTTAAACTGATGAATATCCAACAGCAGCTAATGGTAAGGGAAAGTTTTCATTTTAGTTACTTGTCTGCCTATCCCCCTCCCGCCATGAGTCTTGCTATAATTAGAATTTAAATTTATAAAGGATTATTAGTATTCAGTGTTGCTGTGCTAGTTAGTATTTTGTCACCTTAACACAAACTAGAGCCATTTTGGAAGAGGGAACCTTAGTTGAGAAACACCTGCATCAGACCACAAGGGCTCGCTCCCTGGGTGGATAGTCTGGGGTTGTATAAGAACGCTAAGCAAGCTGTGGAACTCAAGTCAGTAAACAGGGTTTCTCCATAGTCAGCTCCTGCCTCCACTTCCTGTTTGATTTTCTGCCCTTATATCCTGCAGCAATGGACTATGCCTAGAGTTCTTTCCTTCCCAAGTTAGATTTGGTCATGGTGTTTAAAACAGCAATAGAAAACAAACTAAGACAGTTGCCACTTAAGATACAGAACTGACATTTGGCTTGTAGTAGCAGAGGACTGAGATTTAATTCTAACTTATAGAAGACTTTGTTTCCTTGTATCCTACATCCCCACTTGCTCTTTTAATTTTTTTTGCCTCCTCTTCCACAGTTTCCTGAGGTCTGAGGGAAAGGGAATTGGTGGAGACATGCCATTTAGAACTGAGTTGTTGCATGGTCTTAAACGCTCTGCACTTTTCTCTGTATTTGTTCCCACCTTCTGCAGGAGGAAGTTTCTCTGATGATGGCTAAGCAAGTGTAGCGTAGTGATGTTAGGCGTCATTTTATCGCTCCGTTCCTGCAGCAGAACAGGAGCATTTGGTTTTCCTCTAGGTCCACCTGAGCACTGTGTGGCATAGATTCCATCTCACGAATGGGCCTACAGGCACTCAGATAGTAGTTAGTTGCTCCCACAACTTTTATGCCACTACCGTATATCTTGCAGACAGGTCACCATTATAGATCGAAGGGCTTGTAGCTGTGTATGAACTCAAAGACACAGTGGTGGCGTACACAGGGACTGCACAGAGCTAAACCAGACGGGATCCCAGCACCAAAAGGGAAAATGGACTCAAGTCTTCCTCCCTGACCCAAAAGCTATCTCCAGTCAATAACTGCTCACAAAGGAAAAATTTGTTTTTTTCAAATAGAGTCTCCCTGGGTTTATATCCACACTTAAGAACAGGCCTCATGCCCAGCAGTAGGTAACCAACACAAAACAAACAATGTTTGTGTGCAAATGTTTATGTCCCTGCATCTGTATGTTTCCAGGGCTTTTTACTTTGGCTCTTTTTTTCCTGTTTGTTTGTTTGTTTTGCCCTATTCCATTTTTTGTTGTTGTTGTTTTTATTCTATTTTGTTTTAGGTGCCTGTTTGTCTTCTAATGAAAGAGAGAATAAAAGTGTATGGATTTGGGGACTTGGAGGAGGGAAACCGTGATTAGAATATATTATATGAAAGAATATTTTCAATCTATGTGTGTGTGTGCATGTGCGTGCACGTGTGCATGTATGTGTGTCCACCGTTTTTACTGGGCTTGTGTTCGGAGCTCAGAAGACAACTTTTATGATTCTGGGTTTAGGGGAATCAAGCTCAGGCTCTCAGGCTTGCATGGCGAGTGCTTTTACTCCCCAAGCCATCTTGCTGGCCCACAGGGCTGGGATCTTTACATTTGAAATTCTTCCCAAATTTCTAAAAGATACTCATAGTCACTACAGATGTGCACATGTGTAGCAAGCAGAACAAATTTTTTTCTGTCATGAATTTTTTTTTAATGTTTTAGAATTATAGGAGGCCATAGTGTCTAGATTATTGCTAAAGACCAAGGAGGGAATTGACTCCTTAGGAAAACCCTTTCACCACTGTTCAGGGAATGATGATAGAGCTGCCATGTTTAAATGAATAGTTGACAGTTACAAAGGTCATCAGAAAAATAAGGATTTTATAATCCACTCAAGCACTGAAGATAAAATGGTTGCCAGACATAAAATCATTATAGACTCCTTGGTAGCATTTATTGTGGGTAATATAGACGTCATATGGCTGCATCTCTCTGCATTTGAGAAGCTAACTTTAGATAATTTTTCCACCCAGTTTATTTCAAAGCTGATTTGATTTGGAAACAGCCTGATAATAATTCTATTTAAGGTCATCTAGGGCCAGCTTGATGCCAGAGGCTTCTTTGGCAACAACATTATTTCTGAAACAAGCAAGCCAAAAAAATTCTACACTAGGATTATATGAAATGGTTTATCCTGCTTTTCTCTTTTTGGAATATTTTTTATTTTTATGTGTGTCTGTGCAACTTGTACATGCAGTATGTATGCGTGTGTATCATGTGCATGTAGTGTGTTTGACTTGCATCCTGTGCCTGCATTTTATATATCTGTGCACCATATACATGAAGCGTATATGTCTGTACCATGTGCATGCAGTGTGTATGTATGTCTGTGTACCGTGTGCATGCAGTGTATATGTGCTTCATGTGCATAAAGTGTGTATGTCTGCACCATGTGAATGCTGTACTCTCAGAGGTCAGAAGAAGGCGTTGTATATCCTGGCACTGGAGTCCTGAGAATAGAACCCACGTCCTTTGGAAGAGCCGCCAATGTTCTCAATCACTGAGCCATCTTGCTGGCCTTCTTCTGCCTTTCTGAATGATATTTATTTCCAGCCTACCATTTTCCTTTGAATAGACTATTCCAGAATTACTTTTTCCTTTTTTGAACTCTTACTTAACAGATGGTCCTCTAATTAAGAAAACTCAGCTTGTACATTTCAATGTTACTTTGACCATTCTTTAGACAGCACTGCCCACTTGTTTCTTTAGTCTGCAGTGTTCACCTTTCATCAGGGGCATTGATTTGCTGCCCTAACTTTTAAGTGAAGTTTCCCAGGCTAGTATTGAATACTCTTGAGGAATGCAGCATACACGTGTTTAGTGGAAAGTCTGGCTTGGGTATACTCTAATAAAAAGACACCAGCAAGGATCACACGTTTTACTCTTACCTGCAAACTTCATAGTAGCTTTAATGAGAAGGAACAGTCTGATGATCTAGACTTAGGATATTTACAGATTAAACATAAGTGAGACATGATAGGAAGTGTCTATAAAATTATTTCAATAACAAATAATAAATGGAGAACTGATTTTTAAATAATTATGTATCAAATAAATATTACTGTAATAGTTGCTGAATTTTGATATTATCAACTCATTAAAGGTTCAGCTCTATTTATTTGTCTTTATTTTCCTAAGCCTTATTTGCATATCTATGATATTTTTATATTTATCTTTAAGATTATTATTAGTGGGGGGGTCGCATGTCAGAGAGTAGGTATAAATAAGTGCAGATGCACATGGAGGCCAGAGGGGGCTTTTGAATTCCCTCGAACTGTAGTTAGAAGTGGTTGCAGGCTGCTAGATGTAGGTAGGTGCTGGGAATAGAAGTCTCAGGCCCCCTGCAAGAATGGCATGCACTCTTCAACACTGAGCCATCTCCCCAGTCCCCTTTCTGCTTACTTTATAACTTTTGATTAACTGTAATTTTTACTTAGCTTTTCAACATTCTCTCTCTTTCTCTTTCTCTCTCTCTCTCTCTCTCTCTCTCTCTCACACACACACACACACACACACACAGAGTTCATGGTTTATATAACAGTGCTGTGTTCTTTCTGTCAAATTGATGAATTGTGATTATTTTACCCATTTCTTTTGTATTTTTTGTATTTGTTTATATAATAATATCAAAAGACTCTTCAGCTATGCATGGTAATGTGAGCCTATAATCCCAGTAGTCAGGAGGCAGAGACAGGGGATTAAGTGATTATGTAGCCAGCCTGTCCACATAGCAAGTTTCTCTTACATAGTGTGGCCTTATCTTAGAAAACAAATAAAACTAAATTACTCACAAATTTTAAGGTGGCAAAAACTATTTTTTGATAAGAGTTTTAATACCCTCCAACACGTAGGACCCTTGGCAATAGTTGGTAGTATATACTATCTTTTATTTAACATTTAGTATGGATACAACAAAAACCACTTTTTATCAAACTGATACATAGTACTCCTAATTCTGTACCTACTTAGTTTAGGTATGTTGGGTTGAGCATATTTCGAGGATATAGTTCTAAGACTGAGTATTTTGATTGAAAGAGTTTTAAAACTCGTTAGGCTTTGATTTTACATTAATATTTGAGGCAGGTGGAAGTAGACTCTGTTCCTGTATAGACCTAAGGATCCTCATTGGCTTTCATTTGAAGATGTCAATTGTGCTTTTTAAAAACAAAGCTTTTGAGGTCTAATTTCAAATCTGTTTTTTAAAAACGGAAGTCAGTCACTGAGTATAATCTAAATAAAATGTGACATCCCCATGAATAAACAGATGTGGTCAGAGGGCAGTGCAGCATTAAACTGAGAAGGATTGGAAAGACAGTTCTGTTCAACAAGACTTTGCTAGCAGGCATCAGTGACATTCTTTTCTCACGATCAGCTTTGTTTTGTCACACACACACACACATACACACACACACACACACCCCACGCACACATTCTCCTTTCTTTTCATGGTCAATTTTTTTAAAAGTATCTTTGATTTTTTTCCTAGAAAACAAACTTGAAGCAGATGGACAATCTTATGCCCTTAATGGTGACAGCTCAGGATTCTTCTAGTGTGCCCAGTGCCCCAGAGACAGACGGCCGGTTCCTTTCCTGTGCACCAGAGCCTTCTGACCAGCAGCCGCTCTCTTCTGAAGAAACCAGCAGCACTTCATGTTGCCGAGGGAGTCCTGAGGGGAAGGCTGCAAGTTCCTGTGATTTGTCAAGTGTGGCTGAGGAAGAAAATGCAGTCTGTGCTCATAAGAAAAATAAAGATGTGGAGAGGAAAGGGGAAGAGGAGGAGCCAGCATCTGCCGTGGACACTAGGTCTGCATCTCATCAAGACAGCTGCCTTCAGAGCACACCCGACTGTGGAGTAAAAGGCTCAGAAGGCCTTCCATCCTGTGGAAACAGAACCGAAGTAACTGGAACAAAAGATTCTGTAGTGGCCACAGGTCAGCAGTCCCTGAGCAGCAGTGGCCATGTGCTGCAGGAAGTCATGGTCACAGAGCCAGGGGCATGCCAGCATTCCTCTGGAAGGGAGCTACTCGACAGTTCAACAGTTGCTAGTGCCCCAGAGAATGCAGGAGAACTGGAACATAGCTTACTGAACCCAAACGGTACCATCCAGAAGAATAAGCATCAAGTAGGGGAAGTCACAAAGGAAAGATTGGAGAATTCTGATGTCAGCACAGCTGAGGCATCTGGTGTTGAAGCTTTACATGAGCCTGTGGAGAAAGCCAATATTACAAACCATGTCATTGCCTCCAGTGTCCTGGGTGCCAACACGCCTGCTGAGTCGTCACCTGCCTTGAGTCCTGGAGAAATCCCCGCTGAGAAAACAGGAAAGGAAACACAGGGAAGAAGTTGTGAGGAGAGAACCGATGCTCTAAGTGAGCAGAGCTCTCTGGTGTCTCCACCTGCTGCAGAAGACACGTCAGGTGGACTAGCACCTGATACTCCCCTAGCAGACCTGTGCGAGACACCATCACCATTGGCATTAACCTGTTCTGGGCCAAAACCAGATGGGATACCAAACCAGGAATCAGAATCTAACTCATGCCATGCTGCAAGCCCAAACAGCCAGGAACTGCTTTGTTCTACAGGCGTGGCTGGCACATCTTGTGCCAAGTCTTGGAGTCAGCAAAACACAGTGACTCCTAGTGGTGAGCTGGTTGTACAGCACTGTTGTGGTAAGGTCAACCTGCCAGAAAGCGCGGGAACGCAGCCAAAACCCTGCACCACCCTCTGCCCAGAAGACTCACAAGCTGACACAGTCACTTGTGACACTGTGAAAAATACCCAGGCATCTGTGGGGACTTGTCCTCTCTGTGTTTCAAATGCAAAGAGCCAGGGAAAAGATTTAAAACAAGATACAACCTTAAATGTGCTTGGGGATGTTTCACATTTGCCTTCAGTTGTCCCCCAAACTGAAAAAGAACCAGTGCCAGACCAGGTATCGCCACCAGGCAGCAGTTTCTCTCTGGCAAGCAGTCCAGAGAGTGAATCAGTAACCAAAGATGACGCACTTTCTCTTGTCCCCTCCCAGAAAGAAAAGGGAACAGCAACTCCTCAGCTTCATAGAGCTATAGCTTGTGGAGATGGCCCAGATGAAGGAGATTCGAGTGATCCCGGGAAGCTAGGCGACGGGGCCACTGGCCTGTGTACACCCTCTGCCGTAGAGCTTCAGCCCAGCATGGGGAACACCAGCCCTGTAGGCCTTGGTGGAGAACAGGAGGGCCCCGGGCCAACAGCGACACCTGAAGTTCTGAGCGGTGATTCACTACAAAGTGTGGAGAGAGCTGCTTTGGTCTCTGAGTCTCTACAGTCTGAAGAAGGTAGCAGTCTGGTGGTTCCAGAAAACTCAGCAGCTCAGGGGCAAGATGACAAGGGCGAAGCAAGGAGGTGTTCTTCCGCTAAAGAAGACGGGAATTGTTCAGAAATGTCAAGGGAAAACCAGATAACAACACCTCCTGGGCAGGAGATACCAAGAGTTTGTGAACAACCTATGTCAGCCATCTGTGCAGGGGAGAAAGCACTGCAGCCCAGTCACTCAGCAGGCACACCCTCTGCCGGGCTGAAAACAGAAAGTAAGCATAACAAGGAAGTGGCCACACAGGTCTCCCCACTGACTGAAGGTGGAGCTGCAAAGAACCTGGTGCCACCAAAAGCAAGTCTGGCTGCAGATTCAAAGCAGAAAGTCTCGGGTGCAGAGCAGAGCGGCTCATCTCTGTTGTCAGATGCATCTGAGGCCCTTCAGCCTTCTGCTCTGGATGCTAGTGCGAGTGCTCAGATCCAAGGGGAGACGAATGCTTGTGTGGTAAGCAGAAATGTGATGGAGGATGGGCCAGTGCCTAATGCTCTATCAGCTGTTGCTGAGCCCAGAAGAAAGGATACATCACACTGTGTCAAAGACAGTCCAGTTTCAGAGTTGTTCAACGAAGAGAAGAAAATGACTCCAAGTTTGCCACAAGCTTTTCTGGGCGAAGGTGTCACTGGCTCACAGGAAGGCATAACCCCAGAGATAGTGCCACTTGATTGCAAGAGAGAAAAACTGGAAGGAACAGACCTCAGCTGTGACATGAGTCACTCCAAAGAGGCCCCAAACGATGAAGAAACAATGCAGCCTCTTGCCTTGGACCTCCCCACAGAGATAGGACTCTCAGCTCTCAATGACAGTGTCCTCCCAGCTGGCATGAAGCACGTCACACAGACCTCAGTCCAGGAAAGTAATGCCACCTCTCTACTTGGAATCCAAGCTGCGAGTGTACCTAAGGGAGCTGATCCCATAGAGGAGACCGCCACTCGTATAGTAGAGGCCGTCATCAAGCAAGTCAAGGCCTCCAGCGCACTGTTGGCTAAGGGAGAAACCAGTAGTCCATCACTGCCCATCCCAGAGACTAAGCAGCTACAGCATGTTTGTACAGAGAGTACATGTACTTTCCCACCTGGGGAGACCCTGTACATGGATAATACTCATGAAGAAATCACCGGGAACTGTGTTGTTGAAACAGAGGAACCAGAGAAAATTGTTTCACCTGTGGACAAGCCTGAGCCAGCACCAGGTAAGCTTAAGCAGTTTATAAAATCAGTAGCTTCAGAGAAGCATGTTTCTGTTATGTAGCAAGAACGTGAATGTCGTTACTGTTTTAAGGTCTTGCTTGCTCAGTAGTGTAAATTGCCAAGTTAATAGTCACTACTGTCAGGAAACACGTGTCATCTTGGGTTGGACAGATTTTACTTCCTGTATTACAGACTCAAAGGTTGGGGATTTTTTTTTTTTAGCCTACACTGTCTGTCGCAGTGGAGCTGTTACAGTTTCTAAATCTGGAAGACAGCACCTGGGTCTGAGATGGTGTTAATCAAGCAGTTTAGTTCTTTTCTTTAGAGCCGTAGAACCCAGCACTGAAATGAATGTGCTCAGCTTACAAGTTGGAAACTCTCCTAAGTCATTGTCTGTATGTCTTGTAAGAGAATTTAAAGTCAGGCCAGTTTCGCGAGCAGCTGTTTCGAGAAGTACTCTTTTAAAATGAATATCTAAAATGGTGATATGAAGTCATTGGTTAAGTCGGGGGTGTGTACTCCCTCCTTTTCCTGCCTGAGGAACAGACCCCCCAGGTTTGCTGCTTCACTTTTGGGCCGAGTCTGGGAATTCAGAGTCCTGCACAGCACAAGGGCTAGGATACAGGATTTCCGCCCAAGCCCAGTCTGCCGTGCTGCTGTCACCAGGCAGACCTTGTGTCTGCTTATCTTGGTGAAGCAGCTGCACTGAGCAGATTGCTCAACACAAGCAGCCTGTTCATCAGTGAGTAGCCATGTCCAGAGAGAGCAGAAAGAAACCACCATTGCTCAATGGAATGAATTTGCTCACTAGAACGTCTTACGGTGTTTGAGACTGAGGCTGAAACTGGCGTCGGAATGGCTGTCCATCTTGTCTTCTGAAGTTCCTGAAGGTCAGTTGGGTGCAGACATTTCTACACTACCTGCTACCAGCTAGCTGTACCATGCCCCTCAATGCGTTTTTGATAGATTTTTTTAAAAAAAAAAAACTGTTGACAATGCTTTTAAGTGTAATGCTTATTGTGGGGGGGGGGGAGAAATGAACAAACAATAATAAAGAAGTTCTCTAGGAAGATGGGGTTTAAACATAATGCCTGTGCCCCGGTAAAGGGCTTTCTGGCTGTTTTAAAGCCCAACCAATGTCCAGCAGTGGTTAAGTGAGGAAGCTGAGGTGGGACTTTTGGTGACTTTAGATTTTTGAATTTAGTGCTGTGTTAGGTTGACGTCTATCTCAGCACTGAAATGAGGTCTCTAATTCTTGAGACAAGGCACCACGCAAGTCTATTTTGGGGGCCTTGGCAGTTTGACATTTCAGAAGCATGGGAGTGGCTGTAAGTTGATGCCTTGCTGTTTTCCTTTCTTTGGGTGCTCTGTTGTTGGCCACCCAGGGTGGGATTAGTTCTCCTTCTTGTTCTGTGATCACAATTTGACCCTAGCAACTGTGAACTGTGAAGTTTGTGTCTGTATCACTGGATCAGAAAAGGTAAAATAAGAAAAAAAAAGTAGCAGAATCTTAGACTTTTGTTTTTAAGTATATACAACTGTAATAAAGATACTAAGAAATAGTGTCTTTAAAATGAATGAGTTCAGGGTTGGTGTATGTAGTGTAGATGGATTACTTGTTTTGTTGCCAAAAGGACTTATGACTGGGTTGGTACTCAGCCTCCAGCTACAAAAAAGTAGCCAGTGGTGAAGAAATTGGTGCTTTCTTCACGAAAAAGCCATGGCTGAGGAAAGTCCCTGGTTACGTTGCATGTACATATGAGTGTGATCTCATAGCCAAGGGTATTTTTTTGTGAAGGTTGCCTTCCATTCATGGATTGTTTTTTAGGTCAGATTTAGCTATTTGGGAGTAGCCTATTAAAAGAAGGACTTGTGACCTTTGTCTCACTGAAAGCATTGATTGGTCACTGTTCCCCGAATGTTGGTGGTGCTTCACCAAACCAAGCTAATCTTGTAGTCTCAGTAATCAATGTTTACAGTTGTACTGGTCCATATTTTTGTTGATTACATATAGGAAAGTTGAGGTTATGTTAAAAATCACATTCCTGGGTGCAATAAAAGCCATATATATACCCCTACATACACATAGTTACTCTCTCTCTTAGAAATATTTTCTTTGAGTGATTTTTGTAAAGGGATTACTTCTTTTTAAAAAATAAATAAATAAAACTTGAGTGTATGAAAGCTAACAGATTTTTGTTCTCTGGGCAGACAAACTTGGCTATCTATTTTAAATTGCTAGTAAGATTGTATAATTATAAAAGAAAAGACAGTAGAAAGAATTGTGAATGTTCTTTTGTTAGGAATGTGACTTTCCCAATCAAAGATCTTGTAGAGGGTTACAGTGCTGTTAGTGTAAATGAGTCCTAACGTGAGTTATTTTTTGTTGAGAGAAGCCTCAGTCTTTCAGATGGGGATTGTTTTTATTGCCAGAGAGGTAGCATTGCTAGGTTATTAACAACACATGGAAATGAGGCAGAATTTCCATTTATACTTGGAAAATTAAGGTAAATTTTGACTATTCAATCATTGTTTCCTCTTTAAAGAAGTGTCAGAAGTCTAAATTTTCCTTGAACATCATTATTATCACTTCCTGCTTTTGTTGACCATGTGGTCTGGTAAGAGAGACTATTACTGTTGGATCTGCTGAGAGCATGGTCAGTATAGGACAGACTATTTCATACTAAAACAATAACATAAAAACCAAGAAGGAAAAGAGTGTCTGATTCTCTATATTTTGCTTTTGGAAGGAATGATATTTTTAAAAACAATTTACCTAAATGTCCAGTCTTATTGATTAAATTGATGGTATAGATAAGGATCTAAGATTTTATCTCAATTTTAATGGCTTTTCATTTTCTCTGTACAGATATATTTTCCTATAATGGTGTCCAGAAGGTACTGACTTATTTCAGATATTAGTTTGCACCCTTATAGTTTATGAATTTACTGTCACATGAGTTCTCATAGATTTTCATGAAAAGTCATTAATGAAATGAACTCTTAGTAGCGGATGAGTTGAAATTCCTTTAGCTCTATACTCATTTAAACCTGGGAACCATATGATAAGTACTAGCTCTGTGGGGTCATAAATGGCACCAGCTCCTGCCATTTAATAGAAAAACGAACAAAACAGATGGAACCCAGAGTTTGTTGTGTAAATACAAAAACACATAGGAACTTTCTTTAAAAAAAAAAAATCAAATATACTCTCTCTGAATAACCCGTATTCTCTTCAGAAATGCCAGACACTAAAGCTGAAGATGAAGTGGATTTTCTGAATAAGACCAGAGCTCCTCCTGCGCAGGAGGTTGTAGGAAATGGAACTACCACACCCAAGATGAAGCAAGGCCCTGGAACCCAAGCGGTAAGTGGCATCTTCAGGCCTGTATGGACAGAGCATTGCACCTTGGTCTGCTTGTTGATCCGTAGCCTTGGTTTTAGCGATAGGTTGGGAGACATCAGTGGTTTTTACCCCTTCCTTCTTGTTCTGCTTTTGAAAAGAAGGGTTGTTTTTGTTCAACTCGTGGTTGGTGTCATCAAATTTTGAAATCGCTTCTCCTACATGAATCCTTTGGACATTACAACTAAACATTATTCCTGTGGGCGCAAGACTTTGAAACTGGCCAACACATTTACATTGACACAAGAATTTATACCAGAGGGCATCCATGCACCTTACTAAACGTGACTACTTCTGTATGTCTTCATTTTGGAGGTCACCCATAAAGTGTCTAAACTATGAGGGATATCATTATTAGCAAAGAAGAAAACGTTAAGTATTTCTGTAGCAGCTTTATGAAGATACATACATTAGCAAAACCACCATTCAAATAAAATATGCTTAGTAGCTTTTTATATTTATAGAACTGCATACTTGCTACTACTGCCTGTTTTATTTTTTGAGATTCACTCACGTATGTTTGTTTTGCTTGCATGTATGTATGTGCACCATGTGTGTGCAGTGTCCACTGAGCCTTCTATCCAGCCTGATTGTTTATGTTCTTGGTGTGACATCGTCATCTCAAAAGCCCTATGCCCATTGCAGTCTGCCTGCCTTTCTTACTTCCACTCACCAGGCAGTCAGGATCCTGTCTTTTTAGACATTTGACTTTTCTTGAACTTCATATAAAGGGAACTATAGAGCATGTGCTCATGGCGTCTGGCTTCAGTGGCTTAGCCTAGTATTTTGACGTTTTATTTGTGTTGCATCATTGATTATTGTCAGATAGTATTTCATTGTAAACATATACCATTGTAGCATGATTACTAAAAACCCAGAGATAGACATTGGGGTTCAACATGAAGGTCAGAAAAGCAAAACAGCCAGCCACTGGCTCTTACCTCTACATCAGGCTGAGATGGTGACCCTGCCTCCAGTAATCCTCAGAATGAGACGGAGCTGAGACCTGTCTCCTCCCATTTTATATTCCTCTCTAGGGCTGGGATTAAAGGTGTGTGTCACCAGTTCCTAATCTGTAAGGCTGACCAGTGGGGCTGTTTTACTCTGGTCTTCAGGCAAGCTTTACTAAAATACAAATGAAATATTACTACATACCATTGTAAATAAGGTGTATATTTTGGAATGCTTTATTTTTGGAGCTGTTAGAAATCATGGGACTTTTGTGGATACACACAGACACATTACGTAGACAAGTTTTTGTGTACATAGTAGTGGAATTGTTGGGCCATGTAGTAATTCCAAATTTAATATTCAGAGTTTTAAATTTTTTTATTATTTTAATTATTGGGAAAGGAGTATGTGAGCATGAATGCAGGAACCCCTGGAGACCAGAAGAGTGTGTAGGATCCCTTGGAGCCAGAGTGATCTGGATGCTGTGAGTGGAACTTGGTTCCTTTGGAAAAGCAGCATATGCTCCGAACCACTGAGCTGTCTTTTCAGCTTCTTCAGTAGGTTTTTAAAAACATTTCCTTCTGGTTTAAAGTTAATGGCTTTCAGATCAAGGAAACTCGCTAAGAAGACTTTGTGTTTTCTTCTTTGAATTTTGTGCTGGCTAAAGACAGACTTTTAGAAAGCTGACCAGCAAGTTAATGTGCTCACATACACTGCCAGTGTTCCTTGGCTAGATCTGACAGTGTTTGCCTTTCAAAGGCTAAAATGGCATTTTTCATTAAGATTACCACAGTAGGTAAACAGAATTGTACCATCCCAAACTGCTTGACATTATGAGATGATAACAAAGCCTCATTTTATTGGAGTACGGTGGTAAGATGGTGCTGGCTGTTCCTGCCCACCACTTGCTGCAGATAATATTCATGACTAGTGCCTGGGTGTTTACTTGTATAGCAAGCATTTTTCAGATAAATGCTGCTTTTGCCTCAGGGAAGAATTGGGAATATAAGATTTGTGGGTGCATGTGTCTTTGATCCAGAAAGTCCCTCAAAAAAAAAGGAAGGAGCAAACTCAAGTCCTCAAATTCAGACACTCTAGTTTTGTTCTTTCCTAGTTCTTTTCTTCTTGTTTCTTCCTGTAGTTTTAGGGGTTGAAAGAAAGAATACACTGCTGGTTGCTCAGCATACCTCATTTTCCTGAAAAGGAGTAGAGCCTAGAAGAATCATGTGACTGGCATCATAAGCAGGTGGAGTCTGGAGCTAGTTCTTCTAACTTAGGATGTAGAGAATCTCTTACCTTATACTTTGTGTCCTCGTCTACCTGGTACAGAAAACATACTAATAGTTCTGGGGTATTTTTCAGGTGCAAAGGAAGTTTTTGTGTCGGCATCATTATTAAAATACTTAAAGTCTGAGCACCACTCTCCTTTCCTCTTGCTGTTGTGCTGTGAACTGAAAGAAAAACCCATGGACACAGACTTTTAACATTTCCTGTGTCTTCCTCTCTTCCAGTTTAATTCTTCTCTTTTTATCCATTAACTATATTTTCACTGTGTCAGAAGAGAACAGAAGTCTGTAGGAAAGTTTTAGTTTCTGTGGGACATATATATACAGTCTTTGCCCTAGCTTGTCCCCTTTGCTAGCACATTGGGAAAGCAATAATAGATGGAATGTTTCTGTACTTCAGTGAACCTTGTTTTAGACACTGAATTTTGAATTCCATATGATGTTCACAGCATTTACTATTTTTGCTTTAATTTTTTTCAGTCGTTAAAAATAATAAATCTACTCTTAGATTTTTTTTTTTCAGGGAGCATACACAACCAATAGTAGACTACTGGCAAGAAGTGTGTAAACTTCTGGCAAAAAGAATACTCTGTACCAGTGAAAGTTGAGCAAGCAAGCTCTTTGTTTTTCCATTCCCTTCTCTCTTCTTGATTTTAATTTTAAAAAACATTAAGTTGGGTCTAATGCTCCACATGTGTAATTCCAGTACTTGGGAGGCTGAGGCAGGATAATCACCATGAATCAAGGCCAGCCTGGGCTATGTATATAAAGACTTGCTCTTTACCACAACAACAACAACAAAAATGTTCTCTTGTATAACCTCTAATTACTACACTGCAAATTGGGTTAGAGAGCTCAATTCTGTCTGAGCTAGATTTTTGGTTTAGCTCTGTATAACTCAATTTTCTCATCTCTGTTCATCATCTTAGCCTTAAAGTTCTAGTGTCTGTATTAAGGAAAGGGTTGACTGAGTTTGTGATTGTAGTTGGGGGTGGAGTGGCATTTGTTTAATGTTATTTAATCCAAACTTTCTGACACATACCCAGGCTTTGTTTTGACCTTGGGAATAGGCCAGTCATTGCTTCATTGAATTATTGCTTCATTGACTCATTCTCTTCCAAACAGAAAACAGAACAAATACATTTGTCTGATGACCTGCAAGACAAGAGTGATAGGGAATTTGTGGCAGTTTACTAATAAATATAAATACAGAGTTTCTGTAAAGAGAAACCTGTGGTTGAATTCCTGTTTTCTTAGTCCAATGATCTGGCGCTTGATGTGCCAACCAAGCTGTCTGTGTTTCTCACTCCTTAAGACTACTTAGCATGTGCTAGAAGTCCGGCTTTGGAGAATGGGTGCTTTAAAATCGTGGTACATTCAGGATTCAGGCAATATCAAAGTTGATGTCTCCTTGTAGTCTCAGGAAAAACTTGAATGTTAAATGCCACAAAGTTCTCAAAATCTCTAGGTTGAAATTGTTCGCAGTCCAGCAGACAAAACTGATAATCTGCTCCTAAGGGTCACTCACATATGGCACTTCGTGGCTGTGGCTTGTGAAGTGTTGCCACAGTTTTATTAGTAGTTCGAATTCAGTATTGGACATTGCTTCCTCTTACATAACTTGCCTAATTTCAGGGGTCTCTAGATTGTCTTCTGGTGGCCCTTTCACCCTTGGGGGTGCTGATAAAAGTCTGGCATACAAGTACAACTCCAGTTGAACATAACTATTATTACTTTAGATTATTATTACTTTAGGTTCTGATAAGGAGTAGACAAGGATTCAGACTCTGTTTCTATCTACTGAGCTTACCTGATAAAAGCTTCAGGAATAGCATCATACAGTAATTTAAGTTGGGAGTTGTAAAACTTGGTTTATTTCTGAGACCTTAAAAATTTGAAAGAACATCTTAACTTATTAAAGTCATTCAGGATAATTAAATGTCTTGTTTCACCATTAGTTAAATTGTCACTTGGGTTGTAACCTAAGCTTGTGCTGTGAAATGTTTCTGTTATGCTCTTCTTTCCTGAAGAGTCACCCTGAGGGTATGCACTTGGTTTAGGGTGAGCTTTTTCCTTTAAGTGTCACTGAACGGTACTTTATTCCATACTCCAGTTCTAACCCACTGTGTTAACTCTTCATGCTTTCTATTACAGTAGGAGAAATGTCTCTTTCTGTTTGAGGATCTAAGTTGATTGTTTTTTTAATATCTTTCATTTTTTTCCTCCATAAAGTGCAGCATGCCAAATGGGAAGTGGGATGTTTGTTTTTTTTTCCAGATTCAAAGAAGTATTTATTATACATATATCTGATTTTTGAAAGAAACAAAAAATATGAGCAAGAAACTATTCCTACAATAACTTAAGGATTAGCAATATGTTCTGCACTGTTGGAGAAACAGAAGCCAGGGGACTGTTTACCTGGAGAGTATGATCCAGTAGAACCAGGGACACATTTCCGATTCAGCTTTCCTTTTGCTGTAATCTAAATGCCCGTGTCTAACAGTGGTCTTTTATTTGTAAGGTATGGCCCAGTTCATTCAGAAAGAGCTTGCTTCACTGCGGTATCTGTCCATTGAGGCTCTGCGAAATAATACCTTTCCCAAATGCTCATTGCATAAGCTTATTAACCATGTGGAACAGTTAATCCTGAAAGCCAGTGTATCTTGTCAGGATGCCCATGGGCCTAGCAGCCAAACACTCCAGAGCAAATACATCCAAGGACAACTATAAAATCCCATATGTTGAAGATTAGGTTACTGGGAAAGTATACTTTTGTTTAATGTATTTCCCAAATCAAGAAAGCATTTTCAGTCAGAATTCCTATTTTGTAGTTAGTCATCTAGACTTAAGATTAACTGAATTTCTATTCTTAGTTATTTTTTACAATATTAGCTTTAATGTTCAAAGCTATGATCACTGCAGCCTTGGTTTTGGATTGCCTCCTATTAACATCATCTAGAGTTTTCTGTCCTTTTATAGGAACACCATGTTTTTGTCTCTCATCCTGAGGGGTAAGCTGTTGTTTCCACATGTCCAGGAGCTGAATTAGAAACATCTCTGCTTCTTGTTGTCTCTTCACAGCCTTCATGCTCAGTTGCTAAAGGAACTTATGGTAGTTGCAGGACTACGTGGTGACTTAGAATAACACTTTCAAGATGACTTTCCACCATGCCACTGTACTAAGAGTTTTCAGTTTTTAAAAAGGACCTTGAAGAACATGGCTGCCATCATATTCACATATATGTTTGTGCTCTTTTTGTCCCCTAGTAAAAGTCAAATTGGCCTCTTTCTGAGTTGCCAATAAATTTTCTCTACACACATTTGACATTTAAGAAAACCGATTCCCTCCCCCTTAATTATTCCTTTTGGGTACAATGCAATAGCCAGCATCAGCCACAGGGAAGCTTACCCCTGAGTTTTGGGACAGCTTTCTCTAAGTTCTTAACTGGAGAGTTTCCAGGAAAATTTTTCAGTCACTGTTTCTGCAGATTTTCAGCGTAGTTGTGGAAAAGATAGGCCTCCAGAAGATCTCAGACTGCAAAACCACATTGGCAAAACTCTTGCCTTTGTGTAGAATTATCCGGAGATAGCATGTATAAGGATAGGACTTAATGATCTGGTTATACATTTTCAAATGGTCTTGACTGATTTAATTCCCAGGTCTTTATTTTTGTATGTATACTGGTCTCGGGTACTCTCTAACGTTTGTTCTACCTCTTAGTTTTTGACCACACATAAAAAGCCTGTGTTTGTCTGAAGTGTAGTGATGTTTCCTGGGCAATATACATATAGTTCAAGCGATACTGGAATTGTACTGGAAAGAACATAGAATCGGGAGTCTGTTGGTGGCCTTTGCCTGCCAGCCTGCCTACCTAACATAGCTGACCTGCAAAGATCCTATAATCGCCTACACTGCAGAAATAAGCCAGTTTGCAAGTAACTGACCTAGTAGGTACCCCAGGTTTAAGAAATTAGAGTAGGAAAGTAAGAAAAGTAGCATTTACCACAGAAGTATGAATAATGCAAGTGTTAAGTAGTGGTGAAGCGCATGGGAATTAGTAGTGTTTCTGCTTCAGTATCTCCATTCATACAGTGAAAACGTACCTTCTCCTTACCTTTTGACTCCATGCACTGATATGGGCGTTCTTCCATTTTAAGAACTCCTAAAGCTCTGTCACTGCCTTTAGATAGAAACAGTGTGGGGACACAGTTTCTAACTGCTTACACCAGTGCACATGTAGTATTCCCCAAAAATGTTAGCTGGTGGGAGCTGGCAAGAGGATTCGGTGGATATGGACACCTGTAGCCAAACCGGCAGACCTGAATTCCATTCCTGGGAGCCCATGTGGTGAAAGGAAAGAACTGACTCCCCAAAATTTTCCTTTGACTTTCACGTGGGTGCACATGTACACACACATGAGGGGGTGAGTAAATAGATATAGATATAAAGGTATAGATTAAATAAAAGAGCATGGAACTAAATAAAATGTTAAGTATTTAAAGTTCTCTGTGTTCCAGATTCGGTAACTATAGGAGTCTGAAAATATTTAAGAAATAATTGTTCTCATGGCATCTGGGTGTAAGGAATTTTAGTGATCATAAGGTTATACCCTTAAAGTCAACAAGACATGAAGGAATTTTACCCTAGAAACCCCAGAACACCAAGCATTGTCTGCCCAACTAACTAGTGGTCCAACTACTTCCTTTTAGCCTACCTTGGGGTTCACCCCGTCACTGAAATAAGCCAGGTCATCCAGAAAGCTCCCCAGTAAAATTTCTCCAAGAACACTATTTGCCATCTGGGAGATCCATAGATAGGACTATCTCTACTGCTCAGTTACCTTCCTCTACTTCATTGATTCTTTTAGCCCTTGCTCCCACTCCCATACTTGGGAGGAATTATGGGAAGGACACAGCTATTCTTAATCCCTTTTATAGCCACTAAACTTACATCTGCTGCACTATGTATGGCTTTGAATACTTCCTTCTAGCAAATTGCCATTGGAGGCTTGTGGCTGGACCATGTGCTAATCGCACTGTGGAGTGATCTAGATACATTTGAAATTCCATCCACATTATCTTCCCAGAGTAAAGCATCATTCTTTTTACATATGCCTGTTATAGTTGCATCCTTGAAATCTAACAAAAATAGCTATCTACCTTGAAGTTACCATTGGTTCCAAGTGAGCAGCCTGCATGAGTCACATAGCGATCTGATTTGCTTACTGATGTTTTTAACAGTGTGAAAAGAGAAACAGTCTCGTGCTTTCCATTTCCGTCACTCGGGATATCTCCTGGTAGACCTGGACAAAGCAGAAGTGTAGGGTCTCTTTTGTAATACCCATTTTCTTGTGCTGTTATGAAAACGGTAACTTCTGGGAAATGTGCTTTGGCTAGTTTTGCTTCTTTTTATGTGTTTGTAAGGATATGTGCATACATATATTGAGGGTAGACGTCGACCTCAGATGTCATTCCTCAGACATCCACTGCTTCTTTTCTTTTTTCTTTTCTTGAGACAGAGGAGACCCTCAGTGACTTGGAACTTATCAAATAGGCAAGACTGGCTGACTAGTAAACTGTAGGGATCTGTCTTTCTCCACTTCTCCAGTACTGACACAGAAGTATATGCACAGCTGGGTTTTTGATGTTGTTTTGTTTTGTTTTTAATTAAAATACGAGCTCCCCAACACACACACACTCTCTCACACACACACACACTTCAGACAAACATGGGTTCTGGAGAATCAGATTCACATCTTGATGTAAAACACTTTACCTAACAATTTATCTCTTCTGGCCCAGCTGGTTCTATTTTGACATCATTAACTTATTTATTAACCATCCCTCCTTCTCTTGTATTTTTTTTTCTCCTGAACTATCTATAGACTAGTGTCTTTTTAAGCAGAAGGCCTTATAGATGAGAGGGTTGGGCTTTGGTCTCTCCTGGCTGAAGAGACAGGTCGTTGGATGACTCCTGGCCTTTGGAGATTGGGTCAGGGCCTGGGCCATTCTGGAGACCAGGAGTGTTTGATGAGAGGCCCAGAATCAATGCAGTGTGCAGTCTTTACTTGAAGGTAGAAATATATTTACTCTAAAGATCTTAGGGATATTTTCTTCTTATATGCTTATGGAAAGCCCTAGAACATTATATTGGCAGTTGGGAAGAGAGAAACTGTATATATACATGTCTATTATGAGTCCTTCACTTTAGACACCTACAATGAAATTAAGACAATAAATTGTAATGTTGGAGTATGTCTTTTCTTTTAAGGGATAGTGCTGTTGCATAGTTACCATATATATTTGCCTTTTACAAATCTCTAATGTGTGCTGAACATTGTAATAGAAACAAGATTCTATGAAAATGGCTAAAGTGAGATTTGGACTGTCCCCCAGAAAGGTTTGCTGGGGGAAATTGGTGAATGAGGTGCTGACATAGGGCCGGGTAGACCTGAATTGTCTTTGGGTTGCATCTTGCTTTACCATGCTCCTCCTGTGTCTTGAATTACACTGTCAGACATTAAGTGGAACTCTGTAGAAATAGTTCAGTCAGGATTTTCCCCTTTGACAACATTGCTTTTCTTAAAATAGGGAGTCAGTATTTTCTTTACAATTCTAGAACATTATGTGTATGTCATGTATTTCTTTTGTGTTTTTGTTTTGCCATGGAGCAGTTCCTGTCCGTAATGCCTATGTGCACAACACAATAGACTTTGTTCCTTCTTAGGAGTCATTAGATTTCCCTAATAGAATGATGGAAATGGTTATTGGAGCTCTGGCCATCCTCTCATTAGTGCTGAACCCTGGTGCTGTGTCTGCTTCACATCAAACCCAGTGAATTGATTTTCTTCTGAGACTGCTTTCTTAGAGTCAAGAAGGGAATGAAATGTTTACTTGGCCCTTTTACAATTGCTGCTACAGCTGAACCCATTAAAAGAAATACCCTACAGAAAGAGAATGCGTGTATATTCTAATTAAGGCTGTAATCTATAGATTTTTGTCTTTGGCTCACCCTTACCCCTCTCCCACAACCAGTTAGGCTTCTGTGAAATCACCAGAGATGCTTGCCATTGGTGAGGTGTGGTGGGACACATTTTTAATCCCAATAGTCAAAGGGCAGAGGCAGGTGCAGGTGTATCTGTGACTTTGAAGCCAATGTGGTCTACTTAGTGAAACCCAGTCAGCCAGGACTACAGAGACCATTTCAAAAAAATAAAACAAAGCAAAAAAGAGCCAAACAAACAAAACTGTTATTAATACAGAGAGGATGGCTGTCAGCTGCTGCTTTGGTCTCATACTGGAAGATACTGGTAGTTTTAGCTGACTTTAGGGCAGGTGGTTGGAAGTGGGTGAAGTGGGTAAACCCATGCCTTAACATACTCAACTTTTTTATATTGCTTTTGGGAATCTATATTTTTATATGCCTGTTTCTTGCCCATGACACTGAGAAGGAGCCAAAGGTTAAATAAATAAATGCTTTTCTTTTAATGAAAACAAGACCCCAAGTCAGTCTTGTTGGTGTGTGTGTTTGCGTACACATGCCTGCATGTGTTGGGGGGGAGGGGAGGGTGGGCTGCTAAGATAGAGTCTCACATAGCCTAGCTGGGGCTGGCCTGAAACTTGATCTGTAGCTGAGAATGCTAATGAGCTTTGGATTCTCCTTCCAGTACTGGAATTGCGGGTCTGCATTGCTGAGCTCAGCTGAGCTAGTCTTGCTGTTCCTTTAGCTTTGAACTCTTCCCTACTGGTCATTTGATACTCTCTGCAGAAACTGACTGATGTGAAAAGCTGTCTTGATTTTTCTTTTAAGTTCTTCTAGATTAGTTTGTAGAATCCTAGGGGAATAGAAAGGAAAGGAGCAAAAAACAGAAGGGGAAAATGGAGAAATTAGTGTGAGGATGGGAAAGAGAACGATAACTGAATTTTCATTACTGAACGGCATGTACCACACAACCATAATGAAGTTCAAAATGGCCGTCAGCAAATACCTTCAAAGCTAGTCTGCTGTAAAATACAGTGGGTAAATTTCAGCAGCTGTTGCTAAATGGGAGAGCTGTGGGTCATCTTTACTGTAATAAAACTGTAAATGCTGATTTACATTTTCACAAAATAGATGTTCATTTTGGCTTTTTATTTAAAATAAGCATTTTTGTTGATTCTTTGAGAGTTGTTGTTGTACAGTATATTTTGATCATATTCACCTTTAACTCCTCCCCTAAATTCCTTCCAATTTTTTTAATAAATAATAACTTTTGACAGACACATGCAATTAATTTTTAATTTAGCAAAATAATCATTTGCTAGGGGTGTGTGTATATATATTCATATATATATATACTTCCATCCCCTGTACATACTGTTTTGGTAACCATAGCGGAGAGTAAGAACTGAGTTTTGTCCAACAGAGAAAACTTTATGAAACATATGCTGTAATTTTACCTTCCAATCTTTAGCATTGTGACTTGTACCTCTTCATGTTACCTTCGCCAGGATTAAATATTAAGACCATCTTATTAAATGAGACAGTTTCTACTCTAGAAAATGTGACAAGTGCATAGTGTAAGTTTCATGTACTTGACAAATAGCTGGAGGTTGCTACTTAGAAGTTTGTTATGCTTCTAAATTAGTTGGTTTCTTAACTGCTAAACACAATCCATTGTGTGTGTGCATGTATGTGCGTCTGTGTTTGAATGTCACTGTACATCCTTAATGCATGCATGTAGAGGCCAAGGGTTGATGACATATGTTTGTTGTGGTCACTTTCCACTTTTTTATTTTTCTTTACATTTATTTACTTCGTATGTGTGTTTTTAATAAAGCAAGTAATAATGAAATAATAGCCATGTGCACGTGTGCCATTGCATGTAGAGGTCGGAGGACAACTTATGGAAGTCAGTTGTTATTAAGATATAGATCCTAGGAATTGAATACAGGTTTTTGGCAAGCATTATTACCGGCTAATCAGACCGATCTACTTTATTTTTTGAGACAAGGTCTCTCACTGAACCTTGAACTTAACTGATTCTGCCACACTGACTGATCTTTCAGTTCCAGGCATTCTCTTGTCCCTGTCCTGCCATCATAGCCGTGTGTGTGTGTGTGTGTGTGTGTGTGTGTGTGTGTGTGTGAGAGAGAGAGAGAGAGAGAGAGAGAGGGAGGGAGGGAGGGAGGGAGGGAGAGACACATACACAGAGCCCCAATGCTGAGGTTACAGATGCTCACCACTATACCTAGCTTTTACATGACTGTTGGGGATCTAAACTCAGGTTCTCATGCTCACACGGCAGTACTTTATCAGCTGAGCCATCTCCCTCATCTTCTTGAGGTCAGCATTATCAAGGCCATCTTTGACTGTTAAGTGTGCTAATACTACTAGCAGTACAGGGACTTGCATGAAAGAGTCACTTCTACCAGGTTACCTTTTGACTATTTGCTGGTCTCAAGAGTGAACTGAGAAGTTGTTATATTTATGAGCTATTTGTGGGTGCTGGGAAATGAACCTGAGTTCTCTGGAAGAGCAGCCAGTGCTCTTAACTGCTGAGTCATCTCTCCAGTCCTTATAACTCTTATGTATGTGTATATTTTTAGAAAGCTCCTACAGTAATAAGTTTCCATATGACTTTTTTGGGGGAGGGTCGTTGAGTGGGTTTTGTTTTGTTTTTTGAAAGACAGTTTTACTGTAGCTTTGGAGCCTGTCCTGAAACTAGCTCCTGTAGACCAGCTGGCCTCAAACTCACAGAGATCCACCTGCCTCTTCCTCTTGAGTGCTGGGATTAAAGGTGTGCGCCACCACTACCTGGATCATATGACTTTTAAAAATGTCTTTTATGTTAGTTGTTCCTTCCCATGTTCCTCATCTACCCTGCCCTACTAGCCTCTTTCCCCTTAAGACCTTCAAATACCATTATTCCCTTTTAACTCATTATATCCCTGCATTCTGTCTTCCTTCCCTTACAGCACATATTTACAAGAATGTAAGCAAGTAGGCATGTATGTATTTGTTTTTCTCTGTTCTTGACTATTGACTAGTAATAAGACTAGCTGATGTTTGTCTCTTGACTTCTCCGTAATAATAAATAGACCGTGGCCTGGAATTGTAAGCTGTAATAAACCCTGCTTTCTCCTGAGTTGATTTTTGTCAGGATATTTTATCACAGCAACAGAAACAAAGCTAGGACATGTGCTGTACAAGTTAGAGGACGGACAAGGCATGTTTTTTCACCTTAGGTGTTTGATGGATGTATTATGGATGTGATAGACTTTGAAGGAGATTTCAATGTGTCACTTTTACATACATGGGGAAATATAGCCATATTACAGATTACAGGCATGTGGGTGGCATCCAGATGTAAAATCTAGTATGAGAGCAGGTTGACTTGTATTTGGAAGTAGAGGTGAAGGGAAAGGCCAGAAAGATAATTACAGAGATATGCTTCTCTCCCAGACTCAGCCTCTTTGGAGCCAAATGTCCTTTACCCCAGTGGGTCACACTGCTGTTTAGTCTTTGGGATAGGGGTTGTTGCAGGGACATTTTAAGTTCAGTCCAAATTAGGCACTTGGAGATTGGCCAGGAAAAAGACTATAAATATCTATCATTTCTTCTTTCCCTTTGCCTTGGATAAAAAGGCTTTTCTCTTAAAGCTTAACTCTTTCATCAGTGCTTTCAGTTGTGTCCTAGCTTCTTGAAAAAAAAAATGCGTCTTACTAAGCAGATGGCCTGGAACTTCTGCTCACCACTTATCTTCTCCAGAGCTGTCAGGGGTGACTCTGTTGTTTGTTTGTTTTGTTTTGTTTTTTTCTGAGACAAGGTGTTACTATTAGCTGTCCTGAAGTTCACCACAAAGACCAGGATGGCCTGGAACTCACAGAGATCCATCCACCTGCACCTGCTACTCCCAAGTGCTGGGATTAAAGTTCTGCACTAACCCTCACTGCAGAAACATCCCTGCTGCTCTCTTGTGCTATGTAAGACCTATCCAGGGGAGGTGGTCTGGTTTCAGCAGAGATGAAGTCAGTCAGCTCTCTAAAGGAGCAGAACGGTAGAATGGCCACAGACACACAGGTGGAATTTTTTTTAATTATTTATTTATTATGCATACAACATTCTACCTCCATGTATGTCCACACGCCAGAGGGTGCCAGATCTCATTACAGATGGTTGTGAGCCACCATGTGGTTGCTGGGAATTGAACTCAGAACCTCTGGAAGAGCAGCTGGTGCTCTTAACCACTGAGCCATCTCTCCAGCCCCACAGGTGGAATTTATTAGAGTGAGGTACAGGCTGTGGTCTGAGCAGTCCAGCCGTGGTTGTCTCTTGATGGAAAGGCCAAGGATCCGGCAGTTGTTCAGTCCTCAAGACTGATTTCTCAGCATTCCCAGTCTGGTTCTGGTCCCAGAGAAGTCCTAGAGTTGTCGGTCTACAGGCTACATTGGAATTCTTAAAGAACTAGGTTCTAACACCAGTGAAGGAATGCCTCCGTAGCAGGACATGCAAAAAGCAAAAGCTTCCTTCTTCCATGTCCTTTTGTGGGGGCTGTCACCAGAAGGTATGACCCAGATTTAGGGTTGATCTGACTTCAGATGATCTGGTTTAGAGTGGTCTTCCACCTCAAATTATCCAACCACGAAAAATATATTTTCTTAGTTTTAATTAAAAATATGGTTAAGTAGAAAGCCAACATTTAGCCATTACAGAAGTTTTGTTCTTTCAATTCTAATTTTTTAGAATTTATCATTAGTTGATTTTAGCACATATACCTCCTCATAGGCTGACTTATTGTTGTATGTGTATATAAATGCATAACTACGTAAGTATAGCCTGCTGAGTCAGCTTAGTGTTCCTTGTATGTGTGTGATTTCAGGACTAATCCCCTAATATCTGATAACTATTTGGGGTCTCTCTCTAAGCAGTTAATTACCTATAGCTCTTCATCTAAGGTTGGAGTCCTGTGAAGTTTCTTCCATCCACCCTAGCATGTCAGTGGGTGTTTTCATTGTATTGTTTAGGCGACGTGTTGTTGGTATTTTATGGGTTCAGCCTTCCTGTCATAAGACACACTCTCTCAGTAGACTTTCTGGTCCTCAGTGTTCCCCGAGTCTTGGGTGTGCAGTTAGTTGTCTTATAGGTGTTTCATTTGGAGTTGGGCACCCCACAGCCAGTTGTTTTCTGTATTTTTACCAATTGTAGCTTTCTATAATGGTCTCCATCTGCTGCCAAAAAAAAAAAAAAAAAAAAAAAGTTCTTTAATGCCCAGTGAGAGCTGCACCTATCCGAGGGCATAAAAATAAGTGTTTAGAATGTAATTGAGACTGTGTTGACTTCAGAAAGTGACAATAGGAGGTTCTCTTCTCAGATCTATGACCTCACTAGCCCTGGTTAAGTTGGCCAGGTTTATAATACCAGGAATGCTTTCCTTCTTGTTGAGCTGCCTTTAAGCCCAGTTAGACAGCTGTCACAAGATATCAGTGCCTTGTTGTGGATCATAAGCGTCACAGCTGGTCAAGACTATTGGTTGCTTTCCTCCTTGACACCTTTGATAGTATCTCCCAGGACTATGAATGCTAGTCCATGGAGAGTAAGCTTTCAGGTCATTTCCAGTGGAGAATCAGGGTTGTTTGTTTGTGGGGGGAGGAGGGGGTGCATGAATGCCAACATGAACCTGACAGTAAAGTCATACAGTGGATTTTGTGTCATTTTTCCCATGGAGGACTTTTCTTTTTGCTTTGTGCTTTGGCCCTTGATAGAAAGAGCGAGCTGTCCTTCTGCACTTTGGAAAGCATGACTGTACTGTGGTGTATTTGTCTGGAGTGAGGAAAGTCTTCCATGGGAAGCTGAGTCATTTCTTGGCTTCTCTCATGGAATGACTGTACCAGAGTTATTCTTTCTTGCTGTGAGAAGAAAAATCATAAGAATAAGTCATTTCCTAAAGAAATACATACTTATTTTATGTGGGATTCAGTTTTTCCTTAAACTTGGGGTTATTTAGAAGTTTTTATTTGGGGGGCGGGGTTGTCTGTCCAGGACTTATCATCTTAAATTTAAACTTTTCATTTGTTTATGCTAGCCCTGATGCTCGCTCGCGCGCTCTCTCGCTCTCCCCCCCCCTCTGTGTGTGTGTGTGTGTGTGTGTGTGTGTGTGTAGGTATTTAGGACCCATAAGCTTCTGCACATCTCCTTCCTTCACGATCCATGGGCATTACAGATGCTTGCCTTCCATGACTAGCTTTTACATGGATCCTAGGGATCCAAACTCGGGTTGTCCAGCTTGCAAAGCAAGTGCTTTTACCCACTGAACCATCTTTGAAGCCCCAGCCTGACATTTTTTTTCCTCTCATTGTCTGTGAGCTGAATTTGGTCATCTATTAAGGGATATGGTAGTGAACAAAGACATAATCTGGCACTGTCTGGCCTTTGTGTCTTACAGTGCATTGGGCACTATATGGAAAAATTAAAGAAATAGCTGTTCTTTTACAGCACTCATCTTTTACTCTGAGGCAGATCAGGCAGGCAGTACCTATGATTATAGGGGAAGCCATATAGAGCCAGTGCATCATTCTAAGGGCCATTGTACTCCAAAGAAGAGCTGTAGGAATGGCTAACTATAAAGAGAGCTGAGTTAGTAAAATGGGGTTTGAGAGGTAGATTTTGGTAAAGGAATACAGAAAAAGGAGGGGATCCTAGAAGTTAAAATGATCTGGGGAATTAAAGTAGAGTGAACCGTATCCTAATTTTGGAACCTGGAGGCAACAGCCTTTCATACACTTAACTTACCTTGCAGAATAATGAGAAATAAGGTACAACAAAGAATGTGGAGTGGTAGGAGATTTGGACAAGGATGATTAGACTCAGTGAAGCTGAAAACTTTTCTTCTTTCTGAATTAAAGCACAAATCAAATCACTTCTGCTGAGAAGTCTTCACTGGCACCATATGCTTCCATGGTGTAGGTTCTCGTATCCCCTTATGAGCCAAATCATATAGCTAGTTGTCTTAGTCGGTGTTCTGTTGCTATGAAGAGACACCATGACCATGGCAACTCTTCTAAAAGAAGGTATTATTGGGCAGGCTTACAGTTCAGCGGCTTAGCCCATGTTTATCATGGCAGGAAGCATGGCAGTATGCCGGAGACATAGTGCTGGAGTGTAGCTGAGAGTTCTATCTACATCCAGATATGCAGGCAACAGAGAGAGACACTGGGCCTGGCTTAAGCATTTGAAATTCCAAAGCCCACCTAGTGACACACTTCCTCCAACAAGGCCACACCTTCTAATAGTGCCACTTCCTGTTGACCAAACATTGAAATCTATGAGCCTGTGGGGCCATTCTTACTTAAACCACCACAGTAGACATCTTGGCTTTCATTTCCTACTTGACAGTCATTAACACCGTACCTTCACTCTCACTGTTAATATATAATGTATGTCTTCTAGGTTCTAGGTTTTTTTCTCTGTCCAACTCATCTTTATGAGACTGTTTTCTAATCAAAGCTCATTTATTTTGCTGAAGTTTTTCTATTCATTGATACTACCTACCTCTATAGTCTTGTGTTTTCATTTTGTGCAATTACTACTACTATACTTTTTGAAGACCCAGAAATCTTACATATTTTTATGTCTCTCATAACACCTACAAAGCAACTCACCCACAATTAAGTATTTTTGAATGGATAAAACAATTTAGGCCATTGTTCTTTACTTTACTACTAATGGGCATCTCATTTTGTTGATGATAAAATTCCTTTAGGAAGTTCTTGTCTATAAATGTCAGTTTAGTTTCCTTTTACCTCATTGCTTTTGCTGTATACAATGGTGTTTATTGCTTTCATAGTGATCATATGGAAGAGGGAGGTTCTTATTGGCTCCTTTTTCCATTTCATTGCTAAATACTCTGTGTCGTGTCTTTTTCTAGCTAGTATAAAATCTCTCTCCCAGCTAGTGTGCACTCAAGTTGTTGTCTTTTGTTCTGTGTGCCAGAATTACTTTGACAGGATTAAAAGAGCATTGTTGTACATGTAGCATAGTGAGCACTTCATGCTTTTTGTCCTTTTTCTCTGTTGTGCTTTATTGAATTCTCAAATAAATTACCAAGACTCTAGTCCTACAGCAGCTAGCGTATAAGGGTTTGTTAAAGGATCTTCCTTTTTCTTTTTTTTTTCTTTTTTTTTTTTTTTTTTTGGTTTTTCAAGACAGGGTTTCCCTGTGTAACAGTCCTAGCTGTCCTGGAACTAGCTCTTGTAGACTAGGCTGGTCTCAAACTCACAAGGATTAACCTGCCTCTGCCTCCCAAGTGCTGGGATTAAAGGCGTGTGCCATCACCACCCGGCAAGGTACTTTCTTTGAAGGGATAGATATCCTAAGAGAAGACCAGCAAGAGTTCAGTGTATTGTTACCAAGAGGCAGAACTTGCATTTTCATTGCTGAAGCATTTAAATCCTATCCTATGGCTCTACCAAAGAATATATGTAATATGCTTGCATCTGAAATGCCCCTCACCCTGAAGCTTTAAGTTGTTCCCTAGCTTGTGGTGATAGGTTTTTTTATTATTATTAATTTTAAAAACAAGTTTCATGTGTAAACCAGAATGGTCTTGAGGTTGTGTCGTTCTTCTACCTCTATTCCTGAGTGTTGGCATTATAGACATGTGCTGTGTGCCAGTTGACAGTGTTGAAGGCTGTGGAAACCTTCATGCTGTGACGCTTTAATACAGTTCCTCATGTTGTGGTGACCCCAACCATAAAATTATTTCATTGTTATTCCATAACTGTAATTTTGTTAACTGTCCTGAATCATAACATAAAGATCTGATATATATATATATATATTGTGTGTATATATATATATATATACATACACACACACACACACACACATACATACATACATATGATAGCTGATATACGACCCCTTGAAAGGGTTGTGACCAACAGGTTGAGAACTGCTGTTTTAGAGGGTGAGCACAGGCTGGCAGAGGTAGGATTTTAGGGCAGGCTTTTGAAGGTTGTACCCACTCCATTCCTGGTTCTGGTCTGCTCCGTCTGTTTCTAGGTCCACTATCATGAAAACCCTGCTGCCACGTACTCCTATTACTGCAGTTGGAGCCTTTGTGCCTTGCCTTCCCCACCATGATTGTAATCTACTGAGCTGTGAGCCAAAATGAGCTTTTCCTCCCTTACCTTGTTTCTTTCAGGTGTGTTGGTCACTGTGGTGCAGAGGTAACCAGCATGGCCTGCAAAATATTTATGCTGCATAACCCATGCCGCACGTGTCCCTCCTTTTTCACGACACTTGGCACTCTACCGCTCTTTCTGGGAGATGTTTTTTTCTTTGAATTTGCTCCATTTCTTATCTGTATTTTAATTTCCAAATCGGTATACCCAGTTTGTAAACCATTTTTCTGAATTCTAGATACAAACATTAATTCCACTGCTTATCACAGCTCCTCCTGGACATCTCTGTGATCTAAAACTGAACTTAGCGTCTTCCCCTGCTGTCAGTTCTCCTACTTCATGCCGCCGTTTATTTCATTGCCCAGGCAGAAATCTAGTCAGTTATGACACTTGGTTCTCTTCATTCTCTGGCCTTCAGTGTCCAGAATCATAGTACTGTTAAAAGACTGTAACCTAATTTCTCCTCTTGCTCTCCATTCACCGAGTGTGAACCACTGCTGTCTTCCGCCTAACTGCTGTAACAGTGGGGTGATTAGCGTTACAGTGTGTACAGAGACCCAGAAAACTGACATGAGATGGATTTTAAAGGACTATTTAAAATGTGGAGCAAGCACATCCTTCTTGCTATTAATACCTTAGAGGGGAAAAGGAAAGGGAGTATATTATTTGTGCTTATTTTGTTGAAATCAAATTTTATAGTTACCTAAAAACAGATTTCTTTATCTGAGAAGATATTCTTGTCACTGTTACCACTGCAGAGGTGTGCGGGACAAGGAGAAGTAGATTTTACTGTTTTGGTCAATGCTAGACTCTGTGTGTGATGCTCTTATGATTAGGCCTTGAAGGAACACTGCTGGGAAATTAAAAAGTAGCAATAAATGCAGTCGTGGTTGATCTGATGAGACAGACTTTGGCATCTGGTTTCAGATAAAGTTCATAGCCAGACAGGAATCGTCAAACAGCATAACTAGTAATAGTGCTGTTAACCTGGATAGAATAACACTATGGATGTAAAATGTGTTACTTATTGCAATAAAATTAGAAATAGTTGTTGGAGGTTGCTCGTTTGTTTTCAGCCACTCGGACCCGAAATAATTACACAAAAATTATATTATGCAAAACACTGCTTGGCCAATACCTTAAGCATACTACAAGCTAGCTCTTATATCTTAAATTAACCCATTTCCATTATTTTATATCTTACCACAAGGCTTTGTGGTTTACCAGTAAAGTTCCCGGACATCTGTCTCCTTTGGTGGTGGCTACATGGTATCTCTGACTCTGCCTACTCTCTCTTTACATCTCTGTTTGGATTTCCCGCCTGGCTTTATTCTATTAAGCCACTGGCCGAAAGCAGCTTTATTCATTAACCAATAAAAGCAATACATATACAGAAGGACTTTCCACCATTTTCCCCTTTTCTGTCTAAATAAAAAAGAAAAGTTTAACTTTAACAGAATAAAGTTACATATAACAAAACAGGTATCAAGCAAGAATTATAGTTACAATACTTATATCTACTTTATCCTTTATCATAACTAAGGAAAACTATAACTATATATTCTTTTTTTATTTATCTTTATTTTATGTGCATTGGTGTGAAGGTGTCAGATCCCCTGGAACTGGATTTTCAGACAGTTGTGTGTTGTCGTGTGGGTGCTGGGATTTGAACCCGGGTCCTCTGGAAGAGCAGTCAGTGCTCTTAACCACTGAGCCATATCTCCAGCCCCAACTATCTATTCTTCAACTCCATCAAATGCTCCAGACGAATATATTACCTAAGTTAACAGGAAGTACATTGTAAGCAACTTCCAAAACTCTAGAATTGACATCTCGCTGCCTAGACAGTCACCCAAAGTTCTTCTGTAACATTGGTGCACGCATCTTCAGCCTATAGGCCGATAATATCCAGCAGACTTTTCCATGAAACAGAAAAATTTGAAGATCCATTTCGCCTTGTAATGGCAAAGTCTATCAGTTGCTTTTTTCTGACCTGCAGAATGTCTTACAGACTCTTATGAAGCAGGAACACTGAAGGACTGTCTCACCTTCTTTAGGCAACTTCAGCAATCATTTTTCTGTGGGACCCGCATGTCCCACATACAGTATAACATCAAGCAGTCTGGGCAAGGGCAGCTTCTTGCCAAAATGGCTAACAAAACTCCATAAGGAGCCTCTTTGCTCATCATCCTCTTGAAGTAGATTGGTGCTGCCAGGAACAGATGTGTCTCATTGTCATGAAAAATCTTAAATTCTTAAAACATTTTAAATGCCATATTTTGTAGGTCTTTGAAAATGTTGAAGATTATCTAACTGAAGTATATCTCTATATATCTAGAAAACCTAACTAACATGGTTACAACCTTGACTGTTATAGATGATTATCTATTAACCTGTATTTCTTAATTACACATTACATTTTTAAATGAGCTGCACAAACATAATACTTTAATCAAGAGCAGAAATACATATTTAACAAAATTGATCTTAAATTTGTATCAATAAACCAAGATCCATACCAGTGCAAAGTATTTGTCTCTATAGCAAAGTATTTATCTCTATTGTTGGAGGCTGCTCGTTTGTTTTCAGCTGCTCAGACCCAAAATAATTACACAAAACTATATTATTTAAAATGCTGCTTGACCAATAACTTAAGCTAATTGCTAGCTAGCCCTTATATCTTAAATTAACCCATTTCCATTATTTTATATTTTATCACAAGGCTTGTGATTTACCGGTAAAGTTCCCTAGCGTCTGTCTCCTTCAGGGGTGCCTACATAGCATCTCTGACTCTGCCTACTCTCTACATCTCTGTTTGAATTTCCTGCCTGGCTTTATTCTCTTAAACCATTGACCAGAAGCAGCTTTATTCATTAACCAATAAAAACAGCACATATAGAAAAGGACTTCCCATACCAAGAAATTGTACTAATTGTCCTCTATTTTAAAGACCTTTGAGTCAGGGTTCAGTTGGCTTTGTAGCCAGTGGATAGCACTCTCAAGAGTGCTTATTGGGTTGACAGAGGGGTTGTATTTTCCAAGCCTGGCGAAACTGAGTTCATTCCCTAGAACCTGCATGGTAGAAGTCCCTACAAGTTGTTCTCTAACCTACACATGTACACCATGCCATGGGTACACACACATACACAAGAAATAAATTAATAAGATATTTTAAAATAGTACTGAGGGGTAGTTTGGTGTACTATCAAGGAAGCTTTTAGTGATAGAGCTGTGTTCATTTGCTATCTTTGCTCTTGCTATAGTTAAAACAGATTCAGGGAAGAACTGTTTTTGCTAGTGATTGAATCTAGGTTTAAAATACTTTCTGTGGCCAAACAGTAAATAAAAACACATAAAATAATCTGGCACAGAAGGATGTATAGGAAATTTTACAGTAACATTGCAGGATGATGGTATAGGAGAGACCTACTTAGGAAATAACTCAGACCGAAAAAAAAGAGCTAATTCCATAATAAGCTCATCTTCTAGTGTTGTGGCATTTATACTAAACTAACAGTTTTGGCTGTTTTGGTAGATTTTGTTTTGAGCTTCTACATCATAAGAAGCTTAGTATGCAGAGCAGGGCAAAGTGCACCCATTTGTATAAGACACACCTGTGGGAATCATTGCCCAGAAAAGATGCTTTAGGATCTCATTTATATGAAATGATCCTCAATTATATGAAATGCTGCCATGAGAGACAACTGTTTATTACAGGGGTGAGAAACTAGGGTGAGGATACTCAGACCCTCGTTTTTCTGAATCCGCCATGACAGTCGTCAGCCTCCAGATTGTTGGTGGTCTGCATATTAGGTGTGTTCATTCTAATGGGTGAAAGTTATGTCCATAATGAGAAACTTAAAACTGGAATGTGCTAAATAAAATGCTGATGAATCAAATCTGTTTAAAACAATGATATAAAATGAATCAAATCATTACTGATTTTATCTAAAAATAAAATCTGTTCTTGTCGTTTGGCATTTACTTCGAATCAGCTATATGAATATGATGAGAAATGAGAAATTTTAATTTATAATTTCTGCATTTCTGGAACTTCTCAAGTGACAAAATTACATTTGTATTGGAAACCAGGAATATGTACAGACTGGGATCAATGTAGACTGATTAGTTATGTGATATTGTCTAACTGATTTAAACTTTGGATGCTGTAACTCATCTGTAAAGTATGAATTAATACTTCTCTTTATAGTACCCCCTTCCTGCCTTTCTCTCTCCTTTCTCTCCCCTTGTCCTTCCTGCCTTCCTGATTTTTCTGTTGGAAGAGTTTTTTTTTCATTGCCAAGCTCATCTTGAAATCCTGGCTTTAAAGGTTCCTTCTGCCTCTGCCTCCAGAATAGTTGAGGTCTCAGATATCTGTTACCACGCCTGACCACCTTACAGGTCTTTCTTGGGAATAAACAAAACATATACACAGAAACATCTCTTAGTTAACAAGAGACAGTCAGCAAGCATTGTACTAGTATGATCTTGCTTCAGAAAACACATTCTACAAACTGAACATTAGCTTTTTTAGTTAAAATTCCATCATCCTTTTTCTTCCTCCTTCCTCTCCTTCTCTTTTTCTTTTTTTCTCTCCTTCCTGACTTTTTTCTCCCTTCCCCTCTTCCCTCTTTCATTCTTTATCCTCTTCCTTTTTCTCCTTCATTTTTTCTTTGTTTAATTTTTTTTTCAGACAGGTGCTCATCTATACAGTACTGACCTCGAGCTCTTTATCCTCCAGTTTCCAAGTGCTGGTGTTGCAGACCTCTTCCCTCTTTATTTCAGAAAGCTATGGTTGATTTAACATTTGCATGCTTGTTCCATGAGACTTCATCCTGGTAAAGAGCATTTATTTGTGAAGAGACTTCTCTATGAAGCCATATCTTTTGGTGGTTATTTCAATTGCTGATATTGTTAGATAATCTGCTGCTTCTAGCCAACTGTATATGTTGTTATTTTCCCCTTTGTAAAGGCAGTAAAGGGTTAAAGCAAAGGAGATGTTTTCAGATACTTGCTCCTAATTTGCTGAATTTTACTGTTTGTCCTTTTTTGCACCTTAAGTCTGTGCCCAATGAAATGCCAAGAGGAAAGAGTAGGACTCTTCTTGTTGCTTAAACACTGGAGTCAAACACTGGATGGACACAGTGCCTTTGCAGCCTTTCTCAATAATCCTCTTCTTTCCCTGCTCACACGTTCTCGTAGCTCGTTGGAAAGAATCTTTATTCTAATCAGACAAGTGTTCCTCAACAAATGTGTTATGCATAGGTGAGTGTAAAACTGTTAGCCGTAATAAAAACCTTTCTTTCCTGTATCTTTCAAAGACTAGAGGCAGAAAATACAATCTGAAATGATAATTGACAAGTGGCAAAAAAAAAAAAGCTTAGTGTTCAAATAACATTATGTAGTAATAGAAAAGAAAAAAACTTGGGTGGGTGCAGCATTGAATCACTTCCTTTTGTACATTTCGGAATTCCGAATCCAGACCATCAGATAATCCTTTCCAATTTGCTCCGGGAAGCAGTGGCTCACCTGGAGAAGAAAGGACTCTTATTGTTATTTCAGTGTCCTGTGTTCCCTGCCGCAATGAATTGACCTTCATGTGTCAAGAGTTATTACTTTTATGTTCTCTTAGGGCTTTCAGAAAAAATATTTAGTGGCCTGAGAGATATAAGCTTTTTGACCCTTGGTTTCAGGGTTTCCACTAGGTGGCATCCTACTTCTCCAAGCTTCTACCCTAACTAAAACCCAAAAAAACACACAGTGTTGGTCCCTAAAGTCTCAACAATCTGGATAAAGTATTTAATCCTGAAATCAAGGAGATTTTAACTCACGAGCAGAAATGTGGTATTGAAGTGTGTGAAAATTATTAGTAGATTCTTGTGCCAGAATAATTTGGGATTATGTGTTAGGCCCAGGTCGTGCAATAACCTAAGAGCACTTTCCTTCTCTTGGAGGGGTTGGTGCTCTCCGTAGATAGAGGGTGGGCTGACCGTCACAGAGAAGAAAGGGGATTGATACTGTAAACAACCATTGCACACACTTAAAAACAATCTGTGTTTTCCCGCAAGTTTCCAAACTTGAAGGAACTAAAAAATAGACTTACAATCTCCTTTATATTTGTAGCTTTCAACTCTGGTTTAGATGTGAAGTGGTTGGTTGCTGCGTTTCAAAATCCTAACAGAATAACTGTTCAGTGATTACAGATGTTTTTGATAAAAAAAACTTGGAATTGTAGCATCAGCAGCAAAAGCACAGACTACAGATTTTGTCTTCCATGGGGAGTGCCGCAGATCCAGAGGGAAAGCAGACTTTCCACCCCACCCAGAGCATTTGTTCTCAGAGAAGAAACAGATTAGCATGGGCAATTTTAAATTGCCCTTTTAATATGTTTATATGTGCAGAGAAGAGAGAAAAAAATCTAGATTTCTAGCACAAAGCTAACAGACAAAAAGATTAATCTACATATTTCAAACAAGTGCTCTAGTGTAGTTCAGAAAGTTGTAATGGTTTTGAAACATTTCTCTCTGATTATGTAAAGTTTCCAAGGACAAAGACCTTGGCTTTTTATTTGCTTCTTACGCAAGGCACAGAATGTCTATTAAATTGATATAGATTATCTTTATTTAGTTTGATAGAGTTGGTATAGAAAAAGCTTCCCAGTGATTAAAGCATCTCCAATTCCCTAGAGAGATGCCTGGGAACTTGCAAGCAGGAAACATTTGATTCTAATTAAAGCAGAAGGGAGAGGCAGTGAGGAACAAACCATGTTGAGAACCGAGGGGAGGCAGCTTCGTGTTCATCAGAAGAGGGGGTTCTGAATTATAGCTTGGTGAAAGTTGATCCATAAAAGATAATAGGCAGTCAGTTTTCTGTATACTAAAGCCTGCCCCTCCAGGACCTTCCACTCTATGCCCTTAAACCACATAGAATGAAAGTATTTGTAAATTCCTGGCCAGAATCCCATGCTTTTGGTTAGCTTAAGTACGAATTGTATTTACAACTTCATCTCTCATTGTCTTGTTTCTACTGTGTTTAGCATCATCTATACTGAAAAGCAGCAAATGGAGAGCCCAGGCTTGTTTTCTACAGCATCAAAAAGAGGACATCACCCACCTTCATAGCTAGGAGTGGTACCTAGCTAGGAGTGGTCCGGGAAGAAGAGGCTTGTTAGATAGAGTTGATACTGACTTCTGGGTAGACAGATGGATGAGAAAAAACGCTTGCAGCCTTAGCTGGTTCTGCTGTATTTCTTTTATTTAAGTGAGTTACCTGCTTTTAACACCTGGCTTGAGGAAGTGGTGAATTGTCAGACCTTCTTTACTTTTTTTTACAGCTTCCAAAAGAAAATGCCTTTCACCAACTTCGCTTGCAGTATTGACAGAAACTGGGATATGTAATCTCTTCTCTTCCTTTCTGTTGTAGTATTTAAAACTGTATATTCACTTTCTCCACATCTATGCTCTCCTTCCAGTTCAAAGAGAATATAAGACAGCTTCTCCTGGAAAGAGTTAATATGCCTGCTTTTTCTTTTGTTGGTTTGTTTTTGAGACAGGATCTCTTTATGTAACCCTGGCTGTCGTGGAACTCACTGTGTAGATCAGACTGGCCTCATACTCACAGAGCTCGTCCTGCTTTTGTCTCCATAGTGCTGAGATTAAACACATACATCACCATGCCTAGCCCATTTTTCTCTCTCTGTCCCCCCCCCCCAGCTTTTTGCTTCATCTGTTCCTCTTCCTCCTTACCCCTCCAAAGTCGGTTACAATAAGAGAATGTCTGAAAGTGAATGAATGCTTTCTAGACGAGGGCTGCTCCTGAGGAGCAGTAGGTTGGCAACTGGAAAATATGGAGTAGCAGGAAAGCAGACAAATGAAGTCACCGCATCCTGCACAAGGCCCAGTTAAATGTGAATGAGATGTGAAGGGAAGGAAGTCTCAGCCAGGTGACTCTTCTTAGTCACAAGAGTACTGAGAGACATGCACACATTTATCCTATACCATCTCCTTAACTCTCTTTAAAGTTTTCTCAAACTCCAGATATAACAAAACTTTAACTCTTGGTGGATTCTAAACTTGCCAGACATTTTATAGACAATTCTACATCCTAGAAACATAACTCTGAAATACTTGGCTAACATTTTTCTGATATTAAATCATTGCTTTTCATTCTGCAGGGAGATGCAGTATTTCCTTTGCCTGGATTCAGAATTCTGCATTTTCTCTGAATAGCTAAGGCTGTTGTACAGACTTGTAGTGTTTAGGATAACACCCCCTTTCTTTATTAGCATACTACTAACATCAAAGGGACTGAGGTTGCTTCTTGCAATGTCTGACAGAGCCTTTTTCACTGGGGACTTGTGAGGAGGAGGAGCAGAAGGAAGCCTGTTGGAAAAGGAAGCCTTGTTTTTTCTCTTCGTCTGCAGATGAATCATGTTCCCACCACTGCAATTAGGTTTTCAAACCTCCAAGGCTGCTGGTGCAGATCTGAAAGGGCAAGTAATGACGATCTTGAGCGAGCAGGGTAAAGGGTGTGGAGGCTGCGGAGGGAGGGGCGGGCTAGCTAGACGCAGCCAGCTAGGGAGGGAAGGAGGAGGACATCTGGAGGAGTGGTCTGTTTTCCTTGTACTCTGCCGGCCTTAGATATTTTCAACTTAAGTCAAAATCCAGCCCTGCCGCCGAAGGAGCTGGAGACTGGCTAAAAAACTGGATCCGCTAGTTTTTGTTTTGTTTTGTTTCATTTTGTCTGTATAGGTTTCCTTGTCTTTGTTGTTTTAAGGAATTTTCTCATACTATCCTTTTGAAATAGCCATCTTCCTTTTTTTTTAATCCTCCTTCGTGGCAGAGTGCGTACTGGCTTTTTATTACTGGCTCTGGGATTTCTGGATACGTGTGCCAACCATTATGCTTAGCCAGTTCGTTCTTAATTTTTCTACTGGAGTTCTTGGCAGTGATGGAAAAGATCTGTGCTTCTCTCTCAGTCAAGATCTGCACAGCAACGGTCTTGAGGCACTTACTGCTGATAGTATGAACTGTAAATTCATCGTCTCAGTACTCTGAAGTTGCCAGGAAGTTCTCACTCCATTCATGGAATTGGATTCTGCTTTTTTTCTTTTTCTAATTTAATTTTCTTAACCTGAGAGTTTTCTATATAGAGGAATCTGAAAGCAGAAGTCTGCTCCTGCCCACTGTGAGAAATTTGGAATTCTGGACCTGTGTGAGCACACTGGTCCCTGGGTTCAGTAGGCATACGTCTACATTTTGTCTCTTCTGCATCTGGACAAAATGTATGAGCGGCACAAGAGACGCTATAGTCTGTGTGACATCTCCAAGGTGGACAGGACTGTGGACGTGGTGTTACTGAAGGTAAGAAGGGGCCACACCTTATTCAATCTGAAGGTCTCCAGGCTATTTTCCCTTTGTAGCCAGTAGCCTTGTCTTGGTCCTTCCTAAACTGGAAGTGTGAGAAAGCCTGGACTAACAGTGATAGAAGAGCAAGAGGAGGTGATGTTCAGAATCTTTAAAGGAACATCTAACAGAAGTAGTGTGTGTCTGTCTGTGTGTGTGCGCATGTGCACACGCATTACTGAAAAACAGTTTTACTTGCTTTCAAGTAGGGTCAAGGAGAGTATTGAAGATCACAAAGAGGGAATTCAGAGTTACCCTTTGCTGGATGCCTCGGTCTTTTGTTGCTTGCCCCATCCCCACAATCCAGTTCTACCTCCCTTCCTCCTGAATCTATTTCTCTATGGGCTTCCTTTTCTGTCTCTTGGTCCTTTTTTGTCTGTGTCTGTCTTTGCCTGTCTGTTCTCCTGCTGTCTCATTGCTCATTCCCCGGGGGAAAGACCATATTCTTTCTCCTGGAAGCGTCTCCAGTCAGCCTACACACTAGTGTGGCTCAGCTGCCCTGCTCCTTTAGTTTGACTCCTTTTCTGCTGTTGCTTCTGCCTGTTGATAAGCTGCATTTGTTTGATTTCACATCATTAGTAATGTTGGGTGTCTAAGCAGGAAGGAGGTGGAGACTCTGGACAGGCTAATTGTTCACTGAAGGTATCCTTGAATCTAAAATTAGTAAGAACTTCTACATTCGGAAAGACCAGAGTCTGGGAATGTTGGACAACTCATGAAGTGCTTTTTGGAAGTTTAGCAATTTTCTGGCAAAGGCAGGGAAATTGGAAGTCACCCAAGTGCTTCACTAATGCCAAAAGAACCTGACAGCTAAATTTGGGAGAGTGGAGCTGTTTAAGTAGAAAAGGAGTAATTTTGAATAAAGTGCTAATATAATGCCTGGGTTACAGAAATAGTAGAAATCTATAATAGCTATCAACTCAATTTAGTACTTGAGATAACCAGATTCTTTTATTACATTTAAAATTTGTGTTGATGTCGGTGTGCCATGGCTCACCTGTTGTGGTCAGAGGACAGCTTAAGGGAGTTTGTTCTGTGCTTCTACCTCGTGGGTCCTGGGGATCAAACTCAGGTCCTCAGCAAGCACCTTCATCCACTTAGCCCCTACCCTCTGCACTGCCACCCCTCCCCCCCTGTGCCAAGCTAAGCACTTACTAAACTTGCTGAAACAGCCCCGGGGCCCACCTTACACTCAAACCTCTTCCCTGGGCCTTTCAGGTATGGGTTACCTCAGCCCCTCCCTGAGAAGCTGGCAGATGAGCTCAGAAGCCAGTGAAACCCCACATTGGGTGTGGCACCAAGAGATGTGATTTGTGGTGTGGTGGTGTGGTGTGGTGTGGTGTGGTGTGTGTGGTGTGGTGTGGTGTGGTGTGTGTGGTGTGGTGTGTGTGGTGTGTGGTGTGGTGTGGTGTGTGTGGTGTGGTGTGGTGTGTGTGGTGTGGTGTGGTGTGTGTGGTGTGGTGTGGTGTGTGGTGTGGTGTGGTGTGTGTGGTGTGGTGTGGTGTGTGTGGTGTGGTGTGGTGTGGTGTGTGTGGTGTGTGTGGTGTGTGTGGTGTGGTGTGTGTGGTGTGGTGTGTGTGGTGTGGTGTGTGTGGTGTGGTGTGGTGTGTGTGGTGTGGTGTGTGTGTGGTGTGGTGTGTGTGGTGTGTGTGGTGTGGTGTGGTGTGTGTGGTGTGTGTGGTGTGGTGTGGTGTGTGTGGTGTGGTGTGTGTGGTGTGGTGTGGTGTGGTGTGTGTGGTGTGGTGTGGTGTGTGTGGTGTGTGTGGTGTGGGGTGTGGTGTGGTGTGGTGGTGTGGTGTGGTGTGTGTGTGTGGTGGGGTGTGCTGTGGTGTGGTGTGCTGTGGTGTGGTGCGGTGTGCTATGGTGGTGTGTGGTGTGGTGTGTGTGGTGTGGTGTGGTGTGTGTGGTGTGGTGTGGTGTGGTGTGTGTGGTGTGGTGTGTGTGGTGTGGTGTGGTGTGTGTGTGTGGTGTGGTGGTGGTGGTGTGGGGTGGTGTGGGGTGGTGTGGGGTGGTGTGGTGTGTGTGGTGTGGTGTGGTGCGGTGCGGTGTGGTGTGGTGCGGTGCGGTGTGCTGTGGTGGGGTGTGGTGTGCTGTGGTGTGGGGTGTGGTGTGGTGTGTGGTGCGGTGCGGTGTGGTGTGGTGTGCTGTGGTGTGGTGTGGGGTGGGGTGTGGTGCGGTGCGGTGTGGTGTGGTGCGGTGCGGTGTGCTGTGGTGTGCTGTGCTGTGCTGTGCTGTGCTGCGGTGTCCTTGTCCTCTAATAGCCACTGTCAGGTGGTTGAACTTGCCAGCCCTACTTTGTAATTTGGTGTTTGAACTTGTTCCAAAGATGTAGTTTGTTTTAATTTCTCTGAAAAGTCATTTCCTCTGAGAGATAACAATTACCCTTTGCTGTTTTGCCCTCTTATATAATAAATGTAGAAAGGCTACTTTCTAGGATCCTTCACTCTCTTTCCCTCTCCTCTCCCCTCCTTTCTCCTTCCCCATCTCAGTGGGGGGTTGGGGAGAGCTGTAGAGGGAGCACTGAAATCAGGGGCAGCGGTGGGGAGAAAAGAGAGATGGTTATGGGGGCAAATAGCAAAGTGCAGTGTCATAACTTTAAATGTCATGACGAAAACTGTTATTTTATACTTAAAACAATAAACAGGTGCTGGAGAGAGGCTTAGCAGTTAAAAGCACCTGTTCTTGCAGAGTTTCTGGCTTTGGTCCCCAGCACCCACATGGTGACTTGCAACCATCCCTAACTCCACTTCCGGGGGTTCCAAAGCTCCCTTCTGAATTTCACATGCATCAGTCCTACACTTGGAGCACATATGTATATACAGGCAAAACACTCATACACATAAAAAAATATTCGAATTTTTTTAAATCAAATAAAAAGAAATTTAAAAATATGTAGTATCATGCATCCTAGTAAGGCATAAAAGTTTTATATTAGTAAAGCTAACTGAGTTCAGGCCTCTTAATTTGGAGACACTATATTTATATTTGCCTTTTCTGTGAATTATTCGACTTAAGCCTTATTTGTCAAGCAGTGACTTTTACCCCATTTTCTATGAAGAAATACTGGAAGCATGACTAGGAACCGTACATTAAAAAAGCATTGAATACCTTTCATAGGACAGACAGGTACTGAGTCTGAGGGTCTCTTCCTAAGAGCAACAGTACCCAGAGAAACAAGTGCAAACTGTGTGAGAGGACAGAGACAAGGAGGGTGCTCCATCGGGGCGGTGCTCCATCGGGGCGGTGCTCCATCGGGGCGGTGCTCCAGAGGAGGAAGAGACAGCTATATGGAGGATGAAGGAACATCTCTAGAAAGAATGGGCAGAATCCCTGAGGAAGAGAGAAACTGATAGGTGCATCCTGACAGGAACATCCTGCATAGCAAACAGCAAATTTCTTGTAAAATGTCTGGAGACAGAGTTGATGCACAAAAGCAGGCAGCCAGTGGGGATCCTTTCTTACTCTGCTTTTAAAACAGTCATTCTGGCAGTGTGGGAATCCCATTATGACAGACCCCAACATAGTTACATGATTTTGTAGTGGAATAAAATAAGGAAAGAATAGATGAGACATAAGCATTGAATGTTCCCGGAGCCTGTCCTGGAACTAGCTCTTGTAGACCAGGCTGGCCTCGAACTCACAGAGAGCCACCTGCCTCTGCCTCCTGAGTGCTGGGATTAAAGGTGTGCACCACCACCACACGGCGAATGTTTGCATTTTTAATCATTATCTGTTTCACATACAGGAAAACAGATTAGAATAGCCAGTAATTTCACCTATATGTTACCCCAGGTCAAACTCTTCACAGCCCATGCATTTTCTTGCTGTCCTTGCCCTCCTTTGAGTTGACCCATTTCTTTTATTACATGGGTGTACACATACACACGCACAGGTGTAAATTACTTTCTGTCATAAACTTGTGTTGCAAGAAGTCCTGGACATTATGTTGATGAATTCTTTGCCAATATGGGAATCCTTTTAATGGCAGTTTGGATAGATGCATGATAGTATATGAGTTCATTTTGCCTCACAGTTTGTAGCAGGTTTTCTCTGTAATTTCTTTGCTTCTTTCTCTCCCACCCTCTCAGTAATTTTCACCAATTACTTTTACATTATTTTGAAATTCAATATTTTCTATTAGTATTTTAAAATTATGTTGGGAGACTGGGGAAAGTGCTCAGTCAGTAACAGTGCTTGGGTTTCGGTCCCTAGCACCCATGTAAAAGTCAGGCATGGCAGTGCACACCTATAATCCAGTGCTGCCGAGGGGAGACAAGAATTCCTGAGGCTTCCTCACAAAGATCCATAGGTTCAGTGAGAGACCATCTAAACAGTAGAATAGAGTGTGATGGAGAAAGATACCAACACTGACCTGGCTTCCTTTCCTCTGTGCAAACACATACACACAGAAACATTACATTGGATGCACGCACCACTTAAATTCTCAAGTGAGAGTCTTTATATTCTCACCCTACTTTTACATACTTTTATACAAAGAAGTTGGTCATTTTTCATATGTTGGTCAGTGTGCCTACACATTACAGAATAAGATATCTTAATCCTATTTAAAAAACTTTGTAGATTTTTTTTTTAAACAGTTTTACTACCTTAACCCTGATTGGCATTGAACTTGCTATATAGACCAGGCTGGCCTGGAACCCATGGAGATCCACCTGCTTCTGCTCTTTGAGTGGTGGGATTAAAGGCATGAGCCACCATTTCTGGTTTTAATGGATATTTCTTAATTGAAATGAATTGATGTTTTAAGATTTTTAAATACAAATTCATAAGCCTTGTGCTAGCATAATTTTTAATTGTGCTAACAACTTTAAGAATATTGAAATTAAATATAACAGTAATCTCAAGGTTTAGATTCTGAGCCTTTACTGGCATTATATCTGATCTACAGCAACTGTATGAAAATATTTCTAAGGGAGCCACATATCGTGGCTTTTGGTTGCCTTGGTGTTCCATGAGGATGAAGACTGGAACTGTGTGAGAGTGGTACAGACCAGTTTGCTGCATCCGTGATGCAGAAATGGGACATCTTACTTACATGGGAAAGCACAGTATTCACACATGAGTATGATATGCTCCACGTTGCTGTTAAACAGGATGTGGTTGGAAATGCCGGTGGGTGTTTTTAACATTCTTTCTTTACTCATGGCATCATGGAAAGTGCCCTCTGGCTAATGGCGTTGGCCATGACTGGTAACATTTAGCTCAGATGACTGACTGTGATTTTGGTTTTGTAGGATGCCTGTCAACTTCTGTTTAAATAGGTTTGCATCTCTTGCTGTCCACTCAGTTCTTCTTAACCTGTTATATAGTATACACAACACATTTACCACTGTAACTATTTGGGGTATAAGTTCAGTGATATTAACAGTTATACCTTTTTTATAACTATCACTACTAGATAACTCAAAACATTTCTATTTTCCCAAAGTGGAACTTTACACCTGTTAAACGATAAGTCTCCATTCCTGTCTTTTGGAAACCATTATCCAATTTCTGGTTTTGACTGCTCTAGGTGCCTTGCACATGTTGAGCCGTGTAGTGTTTGTCCATTTGTGGCTATCTTAGATCATAATATATTTGAAGTTTATACAAGCTGTAATATGTGTCAGCATTTCCTTTTTTTTAATGCTAAATAACATTCATTGTAATATCATATACTTTATTTGTTCACATACACACGCCCCTGACCAACTGAGCTGTAAGTGGAGACTGCTTGTTCGCTTCCCAGCTGCCAAGAATCTTTATTAATTACAACACTGTTTGGCCAATAACTTAAGCTTATTTCTAGCTAACTCTTATATCTTAAATTAACGCATTTCTATTAATCTGTGAATCACCACGAGGGTGTGGTCTAACATTAAGGTTCTAGCTGGCAGCGGGCGTCTTTGTCCTTCGGCAGCTACATGGTGTCTCTTTGACTCCACCTACTTTCTCTCTGTATCTCTATTCAGATTTCCTGCCTGGCTTTACTGTCCTAAGCCATTGGCTAAAACGGCTTCTTTAATAACCAGTGGTAATAAAACATATTCATAGCATACAGAGGGGAATCCCACATCACTGAGCTATGTTAACTGTTCAGCTGTTGTGAATGGTGCTGCTCTGACCACCGTGTGTTAAGTATCTGTTTGAATCCCTGCTTTCATTCTTTGGGGTATATTATCAGAAGTGAAATTGCTGAGTCAAGGTAATTATGGTTTTTAGGCATGGCCACATTGTTTACCACAGTGGCTCTAGCATTTTATACCAGTAACATCCTACCACCAGTTCAAAAGATTTCAATTTTCTCTGCATTCCCAAGGCTTATGTGTTCTTTTTAGGTAACAGCATAATGATTATGAACTGATGACTCGTTCTGGTTTTGATTTGTGTTTCCCTGATATGCTATTTGTATTTGTTAGAAACCTGTGAGTATGAGCTGTCTCAATCTAACCTCACCTTTAAGTGTGTGTCATCTAGCAGTCTTGACTCTCTTACACTTTTTTTTAACTTTACCTCAAGAATATATGAAACTAGACCTGCAACTTCCTTTCACACCTCTTTCCCCTCGGCAAACCTTTTAGAAAACAGGTTTCATCTCAGACTCAACCTAATGAAATCTTATGCATCTTTTCCTCTAAGTTTGCTGTGTCTGTTTGTTGTGGATCTCTCTGCATCTTTTTTGTGGATTCTGCCTTTCCCACAATTTTCCATTTACATCCCTTCTGTATTCTAAAGAAACCTGACCCCGAGCAGCGTGGTGCAGATTCTTCTCTGGTCTTTGTCCTCAGTGTGTTCCCGCCTAGTCTCCAGTTTCCTGTTTTGTCTCTATATTTCTTTAGTGATTTTTCTCAGTACAGTACTCAACTTGTCACCCTCGCCTACCACCCTAGAGAATAAAGCATGCTTTCATTTTACCCCTGTCTTCTATTATTTGCTTAGTGAAACTACTTGTGAAAATCACTGGGAATTTTTTGCTTTTACTAACTATCTGCAGTAAAAGTCTCTAATTTGGATGATGCACATATGCTCTGGAGCCCTGGGTTGTGAATACACGTGATTCATGTGCCCAACAACGATGCCGCATCTTCCCTTAGATTCCTGACAGTCTTGTCACTCAGAAGGCTATGAGGTGTCTTTTTTTCCCCTTCTATTGAAAGTATCATTTTTTCTTCACATAATATATCCATAATATGGCTTTCCCTAGCTCTATTCCTCCCAGTTCCTCCCCAACTCCTCTCTATCCATAGCCACCCTTTTCTGTATCTCATTAGAAAACAAACAGGCTCCTAAGGGATAATAATAAAATAAAACAAGTAAAACAAACCTAACACATCAGAATAGGACAAAACAAACAAACGTGAAAGAGCCCAAGAAAAGTCATAAGAAATAGATACAGATGCAGAGATCCATTTGTTTGCATTCAGAAATCCCATATAAATATTAGACCAGACGCCATAATGTATACACAGAGAACCTATACGGTTAAAAGAGAAATAAAAAATGTAAATAAAATAAGAAAAAATAAGATAAAAAACTCACAGGACCTTATAAGAAAGGTATCTCTGGAAATGTCATTGAGTTTGTTTTCTGTTGGCCATCTGCTCTGGGCATGCGTCCTACCCTTAAAAGTGGTTTGTTTCAGCCACTGTGGTGGGGCACGCATTTAATCCCAGCACTCAGGAGGCAGAGGCCTACAGATCTCGGTGAGTTCAAGACCATCCTGGTCTATAAATTGAGTTCCAGTACACCCTTGGGTTGTTACACAGAGAAAACCTGTCTTGAGAAGGAAAAAAAAAAGTTTGTTTTTTCAATGAGACTCCCTTCGAGAAAACTAAATTTTCATTGCAAGCAGTTGTCGGTTAGATTAGGGAGAGGGAGTGCGTCCACTTCCTTCACTCTAGGACTCCATCTGGTACAGACCCAGTGCTGCTGTCTCAGTCTCTGGTGTGTCCTAGCTGTTTTCCTCATACTTTGTTTGTTTCTTTGTTTTCTCGCACGTGGCTCAAGTTACAGACGGTCATGAGCTGGCATGTGAGTGCTGGAAATAGAACCCAGGTCCTCTGGAAGAGCAGCCATCTCTACAGTGCAGTAGCAGCTTTTTTGGAATTAATTCTTTTCTATAATGGTAGGCAGAGTGGATATGACTTTCCTTTTAGCTTATTGCTTCCCTAACTTCAGAAAACCTAATATCCCACAGTTCTGTAGCTTCTGGGTTAGGGTGTATAATCTCTGAGTCAGCCCACCTGCTATAGTGTGTGGGTGCATGTCTATATGTCTATCTGTCTTAAATATAACATTTGTAGCTTGACCAGAAAAGATGTATATAGGACTAGAAATTTTGTACATAGTAACATACATTGTCTTGGTCAACACATGGTGGTTACTGAACAAAATGCTAAGGCAAGCTTATTGACCACACTGACAGGCTTCTGACATAAACTCTCAGCTCCCTAAGGACAAGGCTTTACATCTTTAAGATTTGGGACAGTGTTTGATCATAGAATGTGTTTAATATGTGTTGTATCTTTTTTGAAAGGAAAGGAAGAATAAAGCTATCTATGATGAGCATCCCCTAGTGCCTCCTTTTTCAAGAAAGTAGCAAAATAAAAAATACTTTTATTTAAAAAAAACATGCTTCAGGAGGAAAGCAAGGCCACATCTATTATGACAAGAAAAATCACAGATAAGAACAAAAATGTTGGCAAAAATGTGGCAAAATTGCCAAATGGTATATCCACTTTGGAAAACAAGCCATAATTCCCTAAAAAGTAAAGTCTAAGTTATCAGGTCCACAATTCAACAGTCCACTTCTAGGTGTTTCCTCAGGAGAAAAAAAAATGTGTGCCCTAAAAAAAGCTTGTATATATTGTGTGTGTACAATGTTCGTGTTAGTGCTCACAGCAGCTGGAAAGTCAAGACAACCCGTTGTTCATAACATGATGAATAGATAAGTACAATGGAGGTCTACCCATACAGTGGAATATTTTTTGGTATTAATAAAACACACTACAATGTAGATGAATCTTTAACATCACATAAGATCAAGAGTGCATGGCTACATTTGTAAGAACTGTTTACAGTAGGCAGAAGAGGGCTCAGTGCTTGTCTAGGACCAAGAGAAAAAGATCTGGATGCTGGCTTTCTTTTTATCGACATGACGGTGCTCTGAAACTAGATGATGGTGAAGATTATACGGCTCTGTGAATAGTCTAAAGCATGGAATTATATGGCCTAAACGACTAGGTTTTGTAGGCCAAGAATTTGAATAAAGATGTTAAAATGCAATTTTTTACAGTTGCACATACTTGGTTGAATACATATTCTTACGCACACATACATATACACACATACAAAATAAACACAGTGTGCATCATTGTCGTTACAAGAGAAAAAGAACATGAGTAGAAGAGCAAGTGAATCTAGATAACTGGTTTTTTTCTTTTCTTTAAATAATATTTTTCATGCAATAATCTGATCATGTTTTTGCCTCCTCCAACTCTTCCCCGATCCTTGCCACCTCCCTACCCATCCAACTTGACTGTCTCTCTCTCTCAAAAAAAAAAAAAAACAGTAGTAATCAAAAAGGTAAAACAAAAAGCCCCCCACACCATCTTTAATTTATTTATTTATTTTGTTATATTTTTTGAGACAGGTAGCTTTGGAGCCTCTCCTAGAACTTGCTTTATAGACCAGGCTGGCCTCGAACTCACAGAGATCCTCCTGCCTCTGCCTCTCAAGTGCTGGGATTAAAGGTGTACGCCACAGCCTGACTAAAGCCCTGCCCATCAAAAAAAAAAAAAAAAGGCCAACAAAAACATGGTGCTCGTTTTGTGGACATGGGGCTGACCCGGGTTTATATACCCAGTGACTCTTCATTGAAGAAAATTAGTTTCTCTTTGCCAGCAGTTATCAGTTGCAAACAGCTTCTCAGTCCACTTGCCCCTCTTTCCCCTCCTCTTCCTCATACATCCCTGAGCCTTGAGGGGTGGATTGGATGAAAGCATCCTAGTTAGGACTAAGTGCTCCAAAATCTCTCAGTCTTCTGCACATTTTGCTGTTGTGGGTCTTTGTGTGACTTTCCTGTCGACTGCAAGAAGCTTCTCTGATGAGGGCTGGGGGGGGGGGGCACTAATCTATGGGTATGGTAGTATGTCACTAGTCATTTTATTGCTATGTTCCCTTAGCAGGATAATAGTAGTAGGCTTCCCCCTAAGCCCATGACTTACCCAGTCCTATGTTCTTGGCCTTTAGCACTGTCAGCTATAGGTTCCAGCTCATAGAGTGGACCTTAAATCCAGTCAACGTTCAGTCACTATTGGACCATTATATCCTACAGGCAGTTAACTGTCGTAAGCCTCGGGGTTGTGACTGGGTGATACTAATGATTGCCCTTTTCCTCTGGTAGCTTTACAGACTACCTTCCAGTATCTTGAATACTAGTCAGTAGGCATGAAACTTTTATCTGGAGTTTCACTAACAACACTGTACCAATGTTGGTTTCTTAATACTGACAAATGTACCATAGTAATTTCAGATGTTGGAAAACAGGAAATGGGGGAGAAGAGTGTCAGTGAACTTTGTGTACTACCTTTGCAAACTGAACTCATTATGGTAACTTATGCCTCTTTTTGTCAAGTTCTTTGATTATAAAATAATTAATAAATAAAATTAGAATATAACCATAAAGGGAAATTTGCGAAACTATAGAAAAGTTGAAAAGAATATTAGTTTATGATCATTCAAGTATAATTGTTCATTTAAATGTTCATTCAAAGTAGGATTTTTTGCCACAAAGGTATGATCATATTAAGATATTTCAGGTACCCATATTTTCAAAAATTAATAATATATACTAATTGTTTTTAAAAAGTGTGGTGCTTCTGAGATTTTAGCTTTCTTGAGCTAGTCAGTTAACTAACTTGTGTTTATTTGACACACACCCAGCCTTGGAAAGAGTCTGGAACTAAAGGTCAGTCACAAGACCTGCAGACATGCCTGAGGCTTCTGAAGAGTGTTTCCTAACACTAGTGTGTCATCACGTAATGTGTTCTCTTTTAAAACGTTATTTTGTTTTCATGCTCATGTATTTTTGCAAAATAGAATATGCTCACTAAATGTAACATACCAGGACCTAAGATGAGAGAAATACAGAGAATGCAGTAAATTCTAGGTGAAGAATGTTTCTTTTAGACGTTGACCCTGGAGCAGCAAGGCTGGTATTGAAAGGGGTTCTAAGGCAGTGTTAGCTTTTCTAAAATTTTGAATGCAGAAAAATTTGGGGGTCTTGAAGAGAGAAAAAGAGCAGCAACATCATTCAGGAAGGTTCATTTCCATGTTCTACGCTCATATTTGAGAACCCCTTAAGCTTTTTTATTTCTATTAAATTTATTTCAATGTTTATGAACCTCTTCCTGTTATAATAATAATAAAGGTGCAAAGGAGTTTTTACTTTTCCCACTTCAAAATGCACTTTTATGTTGAAGTATGTTAGTCTTGACTTATAGCAGAGAAACATCCTGCAGTAACAAAGAGATGGCAAGTTAAAAATCAGAAAATTCTGTGAGCCACAACTTGGGTTTTGGTTGTTTGTTTTAACTTGTTTGTTTGTTTTTGGTTTTGTTTTAAAGAATTTCTGCCGGGGCTGGAGAAATGGCTCAGCAAAGTTCTCATTCAACTTGCTGTGCGTTGAATGCAATTCTTTGTTGTCATCAGCACAGTAGTGCAGTATTTTCTCACTAGTACTCACAAATATAGTGAGTACATACTATATTCTACAGGCCACTAAATAAAAGGATGGCCTCTGTCTTTTGACATTCTTATTATTCATCCGTTTGTTAATTTGTTCACATTATTTAGGATTTCAGTTGAATTTCAGTGGGATTAGAAAATTAAAGGGCTTGTAAAAAAACATTTAACATTTTATACTTTGGTTGAGGGTCTAATTTATATGTAAACTATTCAGTGGGCTAGGATTATAGTTAAATGGTAGATCACTTGCCTATGGTCGACATATATATACACACACACACACACAGAGAGAGAGAGAGAGAGAGAGGGAGGGAGGGAGGGAGGGAGGACACCTGTAGCGTGAAAAGGGAGGAAAGGTACATAAAAATAAAAAGTAATACAACAAAATATTTTTTAAAATAAATGGAAAAATTCTGTGAAACACTATGAGACAAGGAACCCCCAAACTTGTCCTTGAGTTCATTTTCTGTTGTCCATCTTCTGCTGGGCATGCAGCCTACCCTTAAGAGTAGTTGGTTTCACAGTGAGACTCCCTTGGAAGAAACAGAAAAGTTTCATTTGCAAGCAGTTATCAGTTGGAGATTGCTTCTGGGATGTCCATGTCCACTTTTCTGTTTAGCTCTAGGACCCCATCTGGTGCAGACTTGCACAGGCCCTGTGCGTGCTGCCTCTGTCTCTGAGTTCATGTGTATCTAGAAGGCCCTGATTCCTTAGTGTCCTCCATCCTCTCTAACTCATACACTCTTTCCTCCCCCTGTTCTGCAGAGTTCCCTGAGCCCTAGGATTGAATGTGCTAAGGTCTCTTACTCTCTGTAAAATATCTGACTGTGGATCTCTGTGTGTCTTAGTTAGGGTTTCTAGTTCTGTGAAGAGACTCCATGACCACAGCAAGTCTTAAAAAAAATAAAAGAAAATATTTAGTTGGGTGGCAGCTTACAGTTTAGAGGTTCAGTCCATTATCATCATGGCTGGGAGTGTGGCAGTGTGCAAGCAGACATGATGCTGGCTACTTCTTGGTCAGAAGGTAGCAGGAAGTGGTCTGTGACACTTAGGGACGCTTACACAAAAGAGACTTTAAAGCCTGCCTCCACAGTGACACACTTCCTTCAACAAGGCCACACCTCCCACTAGCACCACTCCTATGTGTTTCTGGGGGCCTGGTACATTCAAACTACCATACTGTGTTGTTCTCCTTTGCTGCAGGAACAAGTCTCTCTGATGATGGCTCAATCTATGAATATAGCAGAATATCATTAGGGGCCATTTTAATTTTTAGACCAATAATAGGTCTCTGGGCTATCTAGTCCCAGCTTCTTGGTCACCTAAGCAGTGTCGGGTATAGGCTCCATTTCTTGGATTAGATGTTGGTTGGTTACTCCCACAAACTCTGTGCTACCATTGCACTTGGATGTCATACAGGCAAGAACTCATCATCAATCCAGGGGGTTTTTACCTTACTCCTGGAACTTCTTTAGCGAAGGAAATTTGAAGTGTTAACTTTTTGTTCTAAGCAAAGAGTTAGTGATATCCCGTAAGCTTTTATGTAGAAGGTTTAATTTGTATTCAGTTATTTTCTTTAATATTTCTTATATGAACTGTGGGTTACTTAATAGTTTTATCTTTACACTTTTTTTTTTCTCTTTTTAAGATTGGTGTGGGATTCCAGTCTTTTGATTTGGGCTTCTGGTTTAATAGTATTGTGGTTAAAACAAAAAAGCAAAGTTTTTGTGATTTTAATCCTGTTAAATCTGCAACTTATCTTATGTATTAGAGGCCAGAAGTTTTATTTTATTTTGATGTGTTTTGTGTGTCACCGTATGAATATTCCAAGTGCACTTAAGAATGCCCTGCTACGCGTTCTGCATGTTAGTTAGGTGGGATGGCTGGATGTCTCTGAAGTTTTCTAGATCCTTGTATCTATCTGCTTGTTCTGTTGTAGGGTCCTGGGAACAGAGTGTAGAAATGTCATGTTAATTTAAAAGCACACATTACTTAAACGTCAATGAAGTTAGTAGGTTGTAATGATAAGGTGGGTAAGCAGTGGGTCTTAAGGGAAGGAGTCCATTTGCACTTCCAAGCCTTGCACACTTCAGGGTGCCAGTCCTGCTGTGTTTTACCCTTCTGAGCCTGCTGCCTTTGGTTTAACTGAAGTGATGCGAACTTCTTGTAGATATTATGATCATTTGATGAGAAAATGAGTTGGAATTCTCTTTAGTGTTTCAAGACAGGGTTTCTCTCTATAGCCCTGACTATCCTGGAACTTACTCTGTAGGGCCGGTGAGTGCTGAATTCTGTGACCTTTTCCCATTGCTTTGTAAGCATAATTACTGACAGTCTTTTCAGAGCTTTTAGCTCAATGTAGATTGCCTTGTTTATATTACAGTAGAGTTTGATGGGCTTTTGGCATAATTTTAATTACTTTGCAATAAAATATTAACATTCAGAAGTTGTGAACAATACATAGATTTTTGGAGCTATACAGTTACCTGATTGTCTGAAACAAATGGTTTTTCTCTTCCAGATCAACCGAGAAAGCTGGTGTACCATAGAGCCATGCCGTGAAACAGCATCTCTTTTGGCTTCCAAACAGAGCTCAGGTAGGCCTGTTCATAGTCCTGCTTTGAAGTAATAATTTGATGTTGTGATCTGCCATTCTGGAATTCATTACACAATAATTCAGAAGACATGCATATGTATAGGTTAGTTTGTAAGCACGATTTCATAATCAAAATAAAAGCACTAAGGTTTCCCTTAATTTTACTTTAGGAATTATTAGTCAAACTCATGTGGCTTTATGAGTTGTTATTCATTTGTAAAGCAATGTGGTGGTGTAAACTATAAGAATGTGTTGCTGTGGACCAAACCTGTGATTCTTATTTTTTGACTGTGTTAATGCAAAAACTAACACAAGAATTTATAGCTCTTGTCTCAAAGAGGCTAAGAGATAGTTTATTTTAGAGCCAAATTTGAGCGACCATAGCCTAGGAACACAGACAGGATACCCCAAATTCCATGTTCCGATTTAGAAGCGGTTTCATAAAGAAGTTTTTATAGCAATAAAATATAGAAAGCCATAAATGAATAAATTAAATACTTTGGTGAGAATGAATGATGCTCTGCTTTAAGCCTCAAATGCCATCTGATGATATTTTTAGCTTTGGGTTTAGTGGAAGGTAGCAGTCTGCTCCATTTATATATTCCAAAAGATTCTTTTGTCTATTAGTCACAGGATATTATTCCAACATAGAGGTAGATAAGGAACGGCTCTTCTGGGGGCTAAAGCTAGCCAAAATAAGGTAATTAATCTCTGGACCTGCAACATTCCAGCTTCTCCACATCACAGTGGTCCTAATCAATCGGTCTTTGCAGACACAGTGTCTTTCCAGGAAGTCTCAGTGACAGCTGCGTATTTCAGGGACTCTTCTGAAAGTATAACCAGCTACCCGAGAATGAAACTTCTGCCATGTGATTGTTGAGTAAAATCTTGGGATTTGAATATTCGAAATACGGAAGGACCTCTAGACATCATGGCTCAATCTATTTCATTAAGGAAGTAGATTTGAGTTGCAGTTTTTTTTTTTTTAGTTATAAACTGATTGGCCTAGTAGCTCAGACTTCTTATTAACTCTTATAACTTATATTAGCCCATTATTCTTGCCTATGTTAGCCACATGGCTCGCTACCTTATTCAGCAAGGCAGTCACATCTTACTTCTTCTGTGGCTTGGACAGGACTGAAAACCAAGCTTTTCTCTTCCCAGAATTCTCCTGTTCTGGTCACCCTGCCTCTAGTTCCTGCCTGGCTACTGGCCAATCGGCTTTTATTTAAAATATAATTGACAGAATACAGACCATGGTCCCACACCACATCCCCTTTTCAGTTTTCTGAAATCCTAGCCCCCATCATGGTTTAGAAAACTTAGTCATACAGTTAATCTTGTATTACTCCCCCATCCATTTATACGGTGTAGTAGAATACATTGAGTGTAATAAATATTATTTGATAGGTTTTTACTGACCCTATCCCAGACCTAAAACCAAGAAACCAGTAATTACAGATTACCCAGCAGCTATTTAAAGTGTATTTAAAAAAAAAAAGCTATTAAAAAAGTATTTAAAAATACACATAGAGTTGATACAATTACTTTCTTCACAGAAAATTAAAACTCTTTACATATTTTTTCATAAAAGGACCTTCCCCTAATGATCTTGAGTTGCAGTTTTTTTCAAGTCATAATCATGAATTGTTCAAACACCCCTTTCCAGTATAACTCCCAGAATCAGCAGTGTGGTCGTACAGTAAGGATTAATGAAGCCTGCGTTTCACTTAGGCATATGTACCACACACCTGCAGTGTGCTCCACCCGTGCCACTGTCTAGTTACTACATTTCTAATTTGCTGTTTACCGTCAGGACAACTCTGTAGGGATGTACTCGTCATCCCATTTTACTGGTACAGAAGCAAACACCTACAGGGCTAAATTACCTGGGATTTGTCTGTTAAGCAAGATCCATCTAAACATCCTAAAATCAATGTTCTTTGCTCTTGTTTCCAATTCAGTCTTTAATATATTCCTCTTCATTAGGAAGGGAGTATAGGAAAAAAGTAAGGATTCTGTCTCTTTCCTCATCCCTATTTTCCCCCAGGCACAATATCAAGATGGTTTTTTTTTTTTTTTTGGTGTTTTCCAAGAGGCGGTAATAGAAAAACCCACCAACTGTACTAAGTCATTGTTTACTGTATAGAATGGGTGGGGGGCTAAAATACCCATAATTATGGTCTTTTGAAGAAACCGTATGATTTCCATTGAACTAACAATGTGAAATTATCCACTAAGCTCATAATTGTGACTGAAAGATTTAAGACTAACTTATAGATCCTGCCTCCTTATTATGGTATTCTTTTTATAATTCTGCAATGAAATTGTCTCTTACTGTGTTAATTTGTACCACAAGGTTGTGAATAGCCCATTCTGGAAGAATACATTAAATGTCTTCCCAGAACCTAGCCAAATGCCTAACAGAAAAAGTAACTGTGTCAGTTAATATACCTGAAAGCTACTAATTTATTAGACTATGACCTTTCTAACTTTGTAAATATCTAAAGTAGAAGAGAGGCTAGGAAAGCAAAGAGGTGGGTGGAAAATAGAGAAAATGACTGAATGTTGGTATAAAACAGAAAGTTAATTTTTTTTAAAGGTATCAGTTAAATAAATGTTCTTTTTCAGAATGCGAAAGCTTCTTAGATGACGGACTGGGCACAGAGTGTGCCTCAAAAGAAGGCGTGCTTCAGAGAGGATCAGGGAGTGATCCTGACCTCTTTCCCTCACCCAGTGACGAAATGGGCAGCATCATCTTCTCCAAGGTATTAGAGGAGCCTTCTGTTCGTTCTCCTAGTCTCATTTGGCCTTACTTAACCCTTTTTTACTGTAATTTTTTCCACTTGTGCTCATTGTCATTCCATGACTTTAATTTGTGGCTCTCGCTAATGGACTGTGATCCAACTAGGCCATGTCTTCTGTATTCTGAGTGACTGTGTGGGGACTTACTTTGTTTTGCCTCCTTCTCTTCCTCCTCCCTCCCTTCCCTTTCTAAGCTGCTACAAACAGCCTAGCTGGATCACTCAGAAAGGAGGGGTAGAAGTATTCTATTTGAAGAAGGGAAATTCCTCATTGCCAGGGCTTAGAAACAGGTATTGGCCAGGTTATTGGCTGTATCTTCTGAAAAATCATGGCTGGTTACATGAGTGTTTTGAAGCTTGCGTTGAAGTTCAAAAAGCATGGGAGTTCCCTTTAGAATGAACTAAGTCAGATGACAGTGAACACCCTTCAGTGGTTAGGAAGGGACCGCAGCTCAGACTGCATGATGTCATATATATAAACTAACCATAGAGTCATTCTGATTAATGTGTGGATGCCTGGAACTCACTAAGTCTGGTGACGTCATCTTTCATCCAGACTGCTTAATTGGGACTTTCTAGATCTCTGGTGGAGAACTTAAGCTTTTCCTCTGGTGAAGAGCTAGGGAAGATGGCGGTTAGAAGCTTGAGTTCGTTTCTGTGTGTAGCAAGTTCTGTTTTGTCTTCTAAGAGGGCAGGACATGCTGTACTCAGTTACATGCTACAAAAGATTTTCCTAATAGAAGGACTGAAGAGGCAAAAACATTGTAGCAACTGTGAAGAAGAGTCTTCCTTCTGGTTTTCTGACTTTGAAGAACTTCTGAGAGCAGTTTTGTTAGTGGGTGATTAAATGGTCCAAGACAGTATGATGTTCCCGTGTTTAACTGTTGCGGTATAGGCGCCATGTCATAAAATTCTACTCTTTACATTTTTGTCCATCAGTCCTCATATTCCATTTGTTCTTCCCTCGCCCTTTCTACTTCCTTTAATTGTCTGTGATTCCTTGTGATTGTTCCTTTGATTGTCTTCTGAGGACTCTTGAAAACATTTATGGTACGACTAGGATTTCTGTCTTTGTCGCTGGCTAGCCAGGTTATTGGTGCATGCCTGTAATCGCAGCACTCAGGAGGCTGAGCTAGGAGGATTGTGAACTTGATGTAGTAATTCGACCCAGTCTTGAGGGGTTTGGGGAAGATTTGCCTTTAAAGTCATATAGGAAGAGAAGAGCCAGTGTTTTGCTTGGGGACCTTCTTTGTTTTGCCTCCCTGCCTCCCTTTCTTTCCTTCCTAAGCTTTTAACAAATGCATTTTTTAAATTACAGTTTTGGGGAGGAGGGATGTGTGCTTCCACACTCATGTAGAAGTCAGGATAAATCTTCTAGATTTAAAACTGGCTCATAATGATGGGAACTGGCTGATGAATGCTTAAGAGATTATCAAGCAACTGTGTATGCTTGTGTATCCTGATAGTAAAAACTTTCAAGATTTATTTTTATGTCTAAGTATGTTGAGACTGTGGCTCATAGAGGCCAGAAGCAGGCACTGGATCTCCCAGAGCTGGAGTTAGAAATTGTATAAGATGCCCAACATGAGTCCTGGGAACTGAGCTCAGGATCTTGACAGTAAATGTTCTTAACTGCTGGGCCATCTCTCCAGCTTAAGATTTGTTATTTAAAAGTTGAATAACCTTCCTCCAGGAACCATTTGTTCGCCTGCCGTTTAGATATATAACTAGTGGATGGCTTGTCCCAGGTGTTACCTTCTCCTCAGAGAGACCATTATTTCTGATCACTAAATTGCATGGTTTGCTTACTTAAAAAAAAATTAGAATTTTTTATGCTTTACCATCTTACTCAAACTATTAAAAGCATGCGGGAGATATTCATATAAAGAAACTTTGCTGCACATCTTTTCCAGGAAGAGTAGACATTATTTTTTAAAGCTGAAACATGCTCCTCAGACAAACTTCCACCTACATTGTAAACTGGAGTGCCTAAAGAAAGCTAGCTGGCTTTTCCCTGGCGCTCGCTGTTTGCTTCCTTCACCAAGTGTCAGTCCCCCTCCCTGACTTAGAAATAAATCAATTGGAAATGAAATTAAAAAAAAAAAAGAAAAGAAAAGAAAGCCAGCCAGGGCAGATGAACTTTCACCTTTATGCATGCATGAGAATGCCCAGATGGGCTGGACCTGGGTGTGGGTGGAAGTTGGGATGTTTCCTCCCATTTCTTCTTCCAAAGATGTGAATGACCAATTTTCCTAGGATTTATAAAATTGAGGGCTAGTTTATAATACAAGACACTGACCTGAATTTTATATACATACATACCATGTATTGTATGTACATATGTTGTTATGGTCTACTGGCCTCGAGTCACCTGCCACTACCCCTCGTGGGACCGGCCTTCCCCCCCCTTATATCTTTAAAAAAGAATAACATATATACATACAAATATTTGTATGTATATAAAATTTCATATGTCCAGCAACCCAGGTAGGTAGCTTTGTCCCTTATACCATACAAGGAATAGGTGTTGGTTGGTGTGTGCTGGCTAGTTTTATATCAGCTTCACCCAGGCTAGAGTCAATTGAGAAGAGAGAACCTCAATTGAAAAAATGTCCCTGAACAAGCCTATGCTGCATTTTTCTTTTTTCCTTCTTTCTTTCTTTCTTTCTTTCTTTCTTTTTTTCTTTTTAGTGTCTAGCTCACTGTCAGTGGTACCACCCCTGGGCTCTATAAAGATCTAGGCTGAGCAATCCATGAGGAGCAAAGCTTGTAAGCAGCACCCTTCGTGGCCTCTCTTTTAGCTCCTGCCCCCAGGTTCCTACCGTTTTGAGTTCCTGCCTTGACTTCCCTCTGTTGGACTGTCATGTGGAAGTGTAGGGTGAGATAAACCCTTTCCTCCCCAAGTTGCTTTTGGTGGTGATGTTCTATCACAGTAATAGGAACCCTAAGACAATTAGTAAAGAAGTTTGCCTAAAATAACTGTACGACTGAGTAGCAGAACTGAGGCTTAACTTTAAAGGCTCTTCCTGTTTTGTTACTTTACTGTCAGTCTCTTCACTGCGGCTCTAGAAATCAACGATTTAAGTCGAGACTGTGTTGGTAGATGGGCCGTCAACTCTCTGGCCATTATTGAGGAGAGTGCTGTCAATGTCACAGTCTTCCGTAAGACTTCCCAGGGCCTTTCCCTCCACTCTTTTCCGTCTTTAGGGGCTGGAGGGAGTCTTTAGGCCAGCCATTGCAACACGCTTTTCTGTGAACTCTGAGTGGTGCATTAGGTCACTTCCTGCAGCAGTTTGTTTCTCTCTGGCCCTCGGGAAGTCTCTTAACAACATGCACCTCCTGGGAAATGTGACTCTGTGATGAGTGTCAAGAGCTTAGAGTTTATTCTTACAAATAGTTGCTGGTTCCCAAGTTCAGTATTAGATCAGCAGCATAAAGCTTACACTTTGTTGTTAAAGTGAGATGGAGTCCTGTGATCCTTTTTGGCACTAGCTGAGGAAATATGCTTGATATACATGACTGTGATCCGGGACTTGAGGTTCTTAGATAGAATGCTCCACATGGAAAGATTATGTGATTTGAGGCATGTGATGAGTGTTTAAAATGTGAGCTCTTGTTTTTCAAGATTATCATGTCTTGTGTATAAAATAGATAAGTATTTGTTTCGTAAATAAAGGGCTATTCATTTGGCAGTATTAAACATGATTTCTTCAGGTGTAGTATCAACCTATAAAATGTGTGACAGTTTTTTTCTGTCTTGTGATTAGTAGTGTGTTCATCTTTCTGTAGATAAATACATTGATCATATAACTTTCTAAGAGAAAGGCATCCCCCCAAAATATTGTATTATAAAATACACACATACAAAAAAATAGAACTGTTGGGTCTTGCAGTGAATACCCACATACTTACCTTCCAGCTTCTGTTATTTTTTATTGTTTACTTATTACATAGCTGTGCCTCTGTTCATAGCCAGTCTGCCTAAATTACATTTCAAAACAAATTCCAGGTGTGTCCATACACATCATGTGTAAATTCTTAGAAGCAGTATTTTTCTATACTTGAGAGATTGGGGTGTGTGTGTGTGTGTGTGTGTGTGTGTAATTTATATATAGATCCCAAGAATCCCGTTACTTTTGGTAAATACATCCTCCACCTTTGTAACCTGGAGCTACATGAGCACATAGGCTATAAGCATGACTGGGAAAAGTCTCCTCACATGACTCCCTTTTCAGTGGCCATTCAGCCCTCCAGAAGAAACACAAAAGATGTTTTTTTCTCTGATTCAGAAAGTCATCTAAGTGGGAGCTGAAGAATATTGTTTCTCCTACACAACCCTAGGAGTGGAATTCTTAGTCATACAAGAAACTGGCCCCCTCTCTACTGTTCTCGCTCATGATGTGTGTGGATCCCAGTCACTCTGCATCCTTAGTAACAAACACAGTTGTTTTAATGTTAACGTTTCTGGTATCCATGCAGTGTTAGCTCATTATGGTTTTGATTTGTATTTCCTGACAACTAGTGATATTAAACAGATTTTCACATGTCCATTGGCAAGTTATGTGTCTTCCTGTATAGTGTGTCTGTTCATATCTTTGCCCATTAAAATAACTGGATTATTTGTTGGTGCAGAGGAGTGGATGTTATATATCCTGGATACTGCTCCTTTGTTAGGTTCGCCATTTGCAAATGTTTTCTCTTTCATCACTTACATAAAAGTGTCTTGGTTAGCTAAAATGTCTAATTTGATGAGATAATTTAACAGACTCTTGTTCAACTTACTGCTTTGTGTGTCTTCTTGTTTGCTTTTCTGTGCCTGTGTTGATGTTTTGCTTTAAAGGTTTATATTTTTTGGCTTTTATTTTCAGGATTAAGCTGTATCTCAGTATTATATTTATAACTTTAAAAACAGCTTTGTGGTTTACTTAGGAAGATTCAATCCTGGCTGTTTTTAGAACCATGTGAAGATCTTAAAAAGCGGGTGGAAGCACCTGGCTCTGCCTGCTGGCCAGCAAAATTAAAGTCTTGAGTTAACTTTTTTTCTCACCTCTAAAATGGAAATAAGTATATTTACTAAATCAAATAATGGGAAGAATTAAAAGGGATACGATATCTAAATTACTTGTAAAATCTCTTGTGAAAAACATGCTGTACAAAACTACCAAGGAACTTATAAAAATTTTAAAATAAAAAATAAAATCTCACATTGAGGTAAGCACCTAATAATTATGTTCAAATTTATATCATAATTATTTAATAATAGTAATAGTTTCTAAGTTTTTATATGTATAATGCTCTTTTATTTAGGCCTTTCCATTGATTTTAAGCAAAACAGTGTCTTTGGACCATTTTATGACCCAGCTATCTATTTAGGGTCATTGTGTGTACCAAGCAGCCACACTCATGCCCATTTGCTGCATAGAGTACTCGTAGGGACTTTAGCTACCCTGACTGCTTTTGCAAATTTTTAGTATTATACAAAGTCTAAGGGAAAAGACAGTGGTAAAGGTGGGAGGAGGGTTGTATGTTTTTCAATCCTACTTTCAGAATTAAAAATAAGCATAAAAGCTCAAAGAAGAGGGCTAGAGAGATGGCTCAGAGGTTAAGAGCACTGGCTGCTCTTCCAGAGGTCCTGAGTTCAATTCCCAGCAACCACATGGTGGCTCACAGCCATCTATAATGAGATCTGGTGCCCTCTTCTGGTGTGCGGGCATACATGGAAAAAAATATTGTATACATAATAAATAAATTAATTTTTTAAAAAAAAAGCTCAAAGAAGAAATGGTTTATTGGTCAGCCACAGCTGTAGACTAAGTCTCAGTTTCTCTGATATTTTTTTCTCCTACCTCTTACATGTACTTTCTCAGTCTCTTCTATTCTTTTTACTCTTTGTCCTTAACATTTGATGCAGCAGAGTAGGGAGAAGGATTTGAATTATGTCAAGACCCCAAATAGCTAGTTTTTAATTCCACATAAATCAAATATCATGAATTGAAGCCATAGTACCACTCTTCTAGGCCAGTGGTTCTCAACCTTCATAACACTGCAACCCTTTAAAACATTTCCTCATGTTGTGGTGACTCCAGCCATAAAATGATGTTTTTGCTACTTCATAACTGTAATTTTGCTACAAGATATCTGATATGCGATCCCTGTGAAAGGGCCATTCAATACCCAAAGGGGTTGCAACGCACAGGTTAAGAACTGATGGTTTAGGCAAATATTTTGGGATCCATGATCTCTTTAAAGAGAAAATGACATACTAAAGAGCTTTTAAGGAAGACTTCAGAATTTAGGCTTAGAACATCTTATTAGAGAGGTTAAAAGTGATAACTTTCTCTCTTCTAATAAAAAGTAGAAACACAGTGTGGATAGGGTCTAGTAAATAGTGAATTAACAGTTTCACATCTTATTTTATATATCTCTCTAAGATTTTATATCTTACACTTAGTGGATCTAGGAACTAGAATTTTCTTTGGAAAAGAATTCAAGTTTCTAAGAATCTTGTATTTCTTCCACTTTGTATTAATTATGATTTAGACAGTGCCTTTCCATAACTAACACAGAAGACCCAAAAACCATGAATTTATGTCCTGAATACCAGAGAGGTCATGTCTTCATGCCAGCACCCAGGAGGCTTAGGTCAAAGGATCTAGCATTCAAGGTCAGTCTTGTACCACACAGGGAGATCCTGTCTTAACAAGAAAGAGGAGGCCGGGCGGTGGTGGCGCACGCCTTTCATCCCAGCACTCGGGAGGCAGAGGCAGGCGGATCTCTGTGAGTTCGAGACCAACCTGGTCTACAAGAGCTAGTTCCAGGACAGGCTCCAAAACCACAGAGAAACACTGTCTCGAAAAAAACAAAAAAAAAAACAAGAAAGAGGAGGCAGCATTCTTATTAGATAGAACGGTGTGGCTAAATGTCATGCTTCTGTTAGGGTAAATATGACTACTATAGAAAATGCATGACTGTATATGAAGCTGACTTCTGGTTAGGGCACTCACAGTTTTCATTGTTCTTTTTATTACTTTTTTTACATTTTATTTGCTTATTTATTTTGGGTGTGTGTGTGCATGTCCAGAGTGAAGGTAAGCAGAAGCCCAAAGTGTAGAAAGGTGCCGTTCACAGGTGGTGGTGTGCCTTTGTGTCAAAGATACTATCTAGGCTTTAAAAAGACTCCAACTTCAGGGCTGTTTTCCATCCCAATGAGAAAAGGGCTCATTAGTTCTTGTGAATCTTAACCTTTTTTAAGAGTTTCTCTTAAAAATTGTCTTCCTTTACCTTTTTGTTACATTTCCAGTTGTTGTGTGTATGCATGGGTGTGTGTGCCATGCCGTATTTGTGGAAGTTAGAGAACAACTTGGAGGAGTTACTTCTCCTTCAGTTAGTCTTATGAAAACACTACTTCAAAGTCTGTGGGCTCGGCATCACACACGTCTAATCCCAGTACTCGGGAGGAATGGCAATTTCTGTGAGTTTAAATTTTGTGAATTTAAGGCCAGACTGATCTACGTGATGACATCCAGGGCTTTATAGTGAGAGCCTGTTTTAAAGATTTTCTTTAATGTCACCAAATGTCTTGATTAAGGGTATTTATTATGTGTGCCTTTACCTATTTCTTGTTCCTTGTCTAATGAAAAGCCAAAATAACATTTTGATCTTTTATGTCATGTGAAATGGAGTCAATCTTTCCTTCACTCATCATGTTGTGCACTTGATATCTCTCACTAAGCAGAAAATGTCAAGCTACTAGAACAAGATTTGCGTAATTCCTCTTAGGTACTAGAGTTTAGCCAGGAAAGGAGCATTATCGCCTTATTAAACACCTTATTAGGATTATTTTATGTGATTTGGCTTCAGAACACTCAACCAGTTCTCACTAAGGTGAGAAATAGTAGCATGCAGACTTTTGGTGGAATTAAAACTGTTGGGCAGTTTTCATAAGTAAACAACAGTCATACTTGGCTTTAGAATAGTAAATTCTCTACCTTATTGTAGCTATACAGGCTGACTTGTTTCAGTTTGATGTTCTAAAAAACCTAGTATGAGCTTAGAGTTTCATATAGCAGAAACCCTAGAGACTATTGAATGGTTCTCCTCATTTTGGTTGATGGTGGGTTGAAAGAACTAAACTAAGAATTGTTTTTTCTCCACTAAAAAAAAATTAGTGTGTCTTCTGTATAGTCTAGTGCCTTTAGTAAAATGACAAAGTTATAAATCTAGAACATTACTCTATTGGAAGCCAGGAGACTTAGATTCTAACTGAAGTCATGGGTTTGAAAAAATGATCAGCTTGAAGTCTGTTATTAATCTTGCCTGTGTCCAATCAACTATGAAGCATTGGCTTGGTCTGTCAGAACAGGATATCTCCTTGGTTCTGTTGGCTTCAACACTGCTCTCTCTGTTGCAGCCCGAGGAAGAGCAGTTGCTTTGTGACAGCACAGGCTCCAGCTCCTCTACAGATGACGCAGCTTCCCTGGATCGGCACTCTTCTCATGGCAGCGATGTGTCCCTTCCTCAGACTTCAAAGTTGAATAGGTCCAGGAATCATCAGGGCTCAAATGGCTTTTCCAGCCATGGCGTGGGACCTGAGCGTCGAGAGAGCGAGAGTGAGCCTGCCGGCTCTGGTGAGATGGAGGAGGAAGAAATGGACAGCATCACTGAGGTGCCTGCAAATCGCTCTTTCCTGCGGAGCTCCATGCGCTCTCTTTCCCCCTTCCGGAGACATAGCTGGGGTCCTGGGAAGAATGCAGCCAGCGATGCAGAAATGAACCAGCGGAGGTAAGATGAAGCCTGTGCATTTCATAACTCAGTCTGTGTTCTCTTTTGGGAAGTATCTACTTTATTGTTACTGGTTTTAAAAAAAAAAAAAAAGAGGAGACATTGGTCTCTTTTCTCTAAAAGGTAACCCAGGCTTGGCAACCAGGCAGAGGTGCATTCTGACTCCACCCTGGGCAGCCCCTTGAGCAGTGTGAACTTTCCTTTCAATGTATTTGTGATAACGTAAACTATTACTGTCAAATAGTGAGTAAATAATAAGCCTGATCAATCAGTGAAATTCATGAATCTGGAAGAGAAAATTCTGTTAACTTATGAAATCTTACAGTCTCAACACATCTGACTGGTGTGGTGTTTCCTGAGGATCACAGCCATATGTTTCTGATACAGAAATTTGATAATGTCTAAATTATCAGTATGTAATTCCCAAGAGGATACAAGACGCATACACTAAAATTGTTGGGTTTTTCCTATCTGTCGTACAGTTTGGGGAATTTTTACAAGTATTACCCAGCTTGTAAGTTTGGCAGCAGCCTGTAAGAAGTTGGATTGGCTTCTGACCTCTTGACTTTAATTCTATAGACCCATATTGTAGTATCTAACAGGTTGCTGGTGTGCTTGCCCGAGATCTGCTTTACCTGGCTAAAAAGATGCTCTCAGCCAGGAAAAGAGGGTGCTGCTTGTTTTTAGTTTTGACTGATTTTTGAAATAGGGTCTTGCTGTATATCTCTAGCTGACATGGAACTCATTGTTTAGTACAGGCTAACAATTAACTCCAGACAGTTCTCCCTCGCTTAATCTTTGAATTTCTGAATCTGCAGACAGGAGCTACCATACTCAGTTACTGATAGTTGCTTTAAAACAATTGTTATAAATAACACAATTATTCTTTTCCTTCCTCATTATATTAAGGCTATAAGTTCATGTAATCTTAATCAAGTCGGGGTTTTTTGTTTTGTTTTGAGACAGAGTTTCATGTAGCCAAGACCAGCCTGAGTGTCACTATGTAAGGCAGGCTTAGCCTCCTGATCCTCCTGCTTCCACCACCCAAGTGTTAAGATAACAGACATTCACCTCCTTTAATTTTTTAATATGTATGAGTGTTTTACCTGAATATGTATCTGCACTATGTGTGTGCATGGTGCCCAAGGAGACCAGAAGAGGGCATCATGTCCTCTAAAACTGGAGGTACAGACAGTTGTAAGCCACAGTATGGGTGCTGGGAATCGAAATCCAGTCCTCTAGAAGAATAGCTAGTGTTTTAATTACTGAGCTATTTTTCCAGACCTTCATTTATTCTTTTAATCAGCCAACATACATTGAGTATTCTTTTTAGGTCTGGCAGTATCATAGGTTCTAGAGAAATAGAGGTAAACAAGATATTACTCCCTGCCCTTGCAGAGCTCAGATTCAAACTATACTTCACTGGTTTGCCCATTTTTTTCAGACTCTTTTCATAGCATATTGTCTTACATTGTTTTTTAATCTTCTCTATGATAAAGGTGTTGTTTTTCCCATAGTTGCCAATTAGAGGACTGTTCCAGACACTTGACATCATCTACAGTAGAATCTAGGTTTCTAATCACAGTCAAATCTTTATACAATCTCTTATTATTCCATGGTATTAGGATAGTAGTTTAAAATAATAAGCTACATTGTGTTTATATCCTTTTGAAATCTCAGGTTATATAAAAACTAATTTCTAAATGCTTTCCTTCCCAGTTTTATATATGCTGTTTCCTTTTAAAACATTGATAGAGGGGGCTGGAGATATGGCTCAGCGGTTAAGAGCACTAACTGCTTTTCCAGAGGTCCTGAGTTCAATTCCCAGCAACCACGTGGTGGCTCATAACCACCTACAATGAGATATGGTGCCCCCTTCTGGCCCACAGGCAGGATACTGCATAAATAAATAAATCTAAAAAAATATTATAAAATATTTATAAATAAAAAATATTTTTAAAAAAAGTTTTTAAAACATTGATAGAGACATCAGGAATGATCTTGAAGGCAGAAATTACTCCCTGAAGCCTGAGTAACTTCTTGATAGGATATCCTTGACTTAGATGATAAAGGACTGATCAGGGAATGGGGATTTATTTTATGCATAACTCACCAGAGATCTGTTTTTAATAACTGATTTCAGAAGTATATATATTTGAATCGTTGCTCAGGTGAAAAAATTTGAAGCCAGTTTTAATGATTTGCCCAAGATTTCTTGGTGATCTTAGACTTGTTACCTATTTGTATTTTCAGCCTGTATATCATGTTTGTTTAAACTTAGTATAAAGGACTATCTAGTACTGTCTTAATACCTTTAGAGGCAATAGAATAACGGTTAGGTTTTATCACTTTAATAGCCTGACTAATTTGTATATTATTACTTGTATATTTTGTTATCTGAATTTTAAAGCCTGAAGAAAAGCCCTTTAATGTTTTGAATGGCGCTTTTCTCTGAGCCATTTATTTTATCACCTATACTAATCTTCATAACTCATCGTCCGATTAACTTTTTGGAGTACAGAGGGAACAAAAGCTTCCTTTCTGTCAGATGTTTGGGGTTCTGGTATTTTTATCATTTCATTCTTTTGGTCTCTTCCCTCCTGTGCTGTTTGTCTCTGGGGAATATATTTCTTCCAGGTGTAATCTCTGTGTGTTGTGTATTTGTGTATCGTTGTGATTCACCTCCATTATTGACCTCTTCCATCATTCATTTTCAGTTCAATGCAAGTTCTTGGGGATGTTGTCAGGAGACCTCCCATTCATAGGAGAAGGTACAGAGTTCACTAAATTGAACTAACCATGTCATCTCTGAGTGTGTACTAACAAGCATCTCATTCTGGTTACCTGATTGGGCAACATTTTTAAACATATTATTTATTTCTTGTGCAGCCAAATAAAATATAGGTGCTTCTTAATTGCTATGCCCACCTGGTAGGAAATAGTCTCTTTAATCTAAAGTCTTTTTCTAGTTCTAAATTTATAAAATACACACCCGCTTACTGACTCAGATGACTTTGAAATAAGGTCTCACCTGACTTTGTGTGTTTTGTTTGTTTATTTTGTTTTCATGTTGTAGCTAACTAATGGAACTTGGGGAATACTTCCCTCTGTAACCAGAAAAGAAAGAGAATAGCCAGAAATTCATTTGTGGTCACTCACACATAGGTTCTAAAATATTTTCAATACATCTTTGAATAATATGAAGAAGGATTTTTATTAGTTGACCACCTGCTAGTTTCCATCTCATTTTGGACAGTCTTTCAGAAAGCAGTGTGGCATAGGCTGATACCTTTTTTGAATTGCTTAATTGTTATTTATCAAATAAAAAATAAAGCTTACATGTATAAGCCAAGAGCTGATTTCTAACTAAACATAATCAATTGCTTCATGTTTTAAAGACTTTTATTGTGTAGAGCTATTAATGACTTTTCTCCCATTGTTTAAAAAAATCATTTAGAAATCAGAAAAGTGTGGTGCTTTTATTATATTTCTTATATAAAGAGACATTTGCAAAGATACTTTTATCTATTTACAGGACATTTGTGAGAAAGGCAAAAAAATAATCTTCCTACTTTTTTCTCTATCATTTTTATGTGTATCGTCCTTTAATTCCATATTTTAGGGGAAGTTTCAATCTTAAATTCTAACATTTTCATGAACCTAAATAGTTTTGATATCAGCTAGGTTCTGGGGAAGCAAATTATTAAGTACCTTTTTCAGTAGACAATATGTAAAAGTTTTAGAAATGTATTTGTTGCTGTCTCTGAACTAACTGAAGCCTGTGCTAGATTACATGGTGAAGGACAAGTTGCTGCCTGCAGCCCAAGCTGTACACATCAGACTCATGGCCTGAATTTACAGTATGTTCTAAGTGAAAAATATTTTTGTACAAAGAGCATGATTCATAATTTTTTAAAATTTATAAAATTGGGGGGCAGGAGAGATAGCTCAGAGGTTAAGAGCACTGGCTGCTCTTCCAGAGGTTCTGAGTTCAATTCCCAGCAACCACATGGTGGCTCACAACCATCTGTACTGAGATCTGGCGCCCTCCTCTGGCGTGTGGGCATACAACAAGGCAGAATGTTGTATACATAATAAATAAATCTTTAAAAAAAAATTTATAAAATTGAAACATTTCAACAAGAAGAAAGTCGTTCTCAGAACAACAAAAACTGTACCTCCTAAATCTCAAAGCCAAAGAACCTTATGATTTTGGAGGCTCTTGGAAATGCACTTTTATTATGACAGGAGTCAGGGAAGGCTTAGACCAATTGCAGCTTGTCAGATCCTATGAGGCTTGTATGGCTCTTTTCTTGTCCTGTTCTGCTGAGGATGTTGGCGCATGGTTTTAATCCCAGCACTCTGGAGGCAGAAGCAGGTGAATCTCTGAATTCGAGTCCAGGCTGGTCTACAGAGCGAGTTCCAGGACAACAAGGGCTACACAGAGAAACCCTGTCTCGGGGGGGCAAAAAAGAAAGAAATGAAATCATATACTTAGGTATCCTATTGGAAGTTTAATATTAAATTAGTAATCCAAAGAATGGACTTCTGGGCCTTATAAATGTTTGAAAATTACGTTGTATTTCTGTTCACGTAAGTTTGAGTCAGTCTAACCCTTCTTCTCAGATGAGAGATCCCTCAAACTGTATATTTTCTTCTTTTGTGAGCCTTACACTGTTATTTAATCAGATTTGAACATTTGTGTAGCATTTGGAACAGCTGTAGAGGAAACTGTCATGGCATCCCACCATTTTCCTCATGAGTCTTGTCCACCTAGCAGAGTGGTTGGAGATTTTGGAGGCAGAGCCCCCTGAGTGGTTCTGCTGTTGTCCAGGAGCTCTTGGTCCTCTTTGTTGTGTAAGACGAAAGCACTTAGTTATAGCCCCCAGAGCAGTATTTTTAGGCGACAGTACTTATTAATCAAAAATTCTGACCTCGGACCACACCTTGGGGAATATGTCTCCAGTAACTAAACAAATAAAGCATCAAACAAAGATTCTGACCTTTTTGATGTAGTTTGGTCATAAAGTACCTATGTATAATTTGTTTTAACCTTTTCACCCTAGACTTTCCTCCCCTGTTATCTCGCATAGGACAAACAAGAAAACAACTGCTCACATGGATGTTTTTTTAATCTCAGGGGAAATAAATACAAAATTAAAATTTTAAAGACATTTCCATCTTAATACCATAAAACTCTAAGAAAAATAAATCTGCTTACAGTTCAAAACTGTAAGGAAGGTATGGCCTTTATTGGAGCTGCCTCATTTTAAGCAGAAAGGCCTAATGAATGCTTCTAAAGAAGAACTATGTGTTTGCTATTGTATAAGGTGCTGCATGGCTTATCTGGATCCTTACTGGGAACATACGAGGGAAAAATACTGACTTCTCAGTGAGGCCTCTGAGCTGTTTGTAGTGTTTCCGTTCGATTCAGGCCTAGGAACCAGAGTCAAGGGATGTGGGAGCAATGATGAATACAGAGAGACACTTGGCCACAACAGAGGTTTTGAAACACTTAGGGGAATGTCTGCAGAGGAAGCCATGAGTGGGGTGCACTTTTTGCCAAGGGATTAGCCAAAGGAGCTCTTTAGTTTAAATTGAGTAGTTATCCTGTAAAGAGCACACATGACCTTTCCCAAAACCCTGAGTGGACATCAGCTGCACAGTATTAAATTCCTGAGGTTCTTTTTCTAGTCTTTTCCTAAATTCTCATCGTTGCATTCCTATTTTTTTATAAGTGGTTATATAAGTCTATCTCTGTGTCCTTTCTTTTTAAACTGAATAACCCAAACCTGTTTCCCCTTTTCTCCCTCCATTTCTTGTTTCTGCCTTTGATCATCTCCAGTATGAGCTGGTGTCCCTCTGGTGTGCAATACTCGGCTGCCCTGAATGCTGACTTTAATTTCAGAAGGTATAGTATGTCCAGCCACCAAACCAGGAACTGTAAAGTAGGACTTCTGGCCTTGGGCTGTAGCTGGCTTCTCTGTGGCTGGAATGCATATGGGCAGACTATGGTATCTGTGAGCCTAGTGTACTGCTGCCTTCGCTGTGGATGCCACTAACCTGTTTGCAGGAGTGTGGCCCAGGAACAGTGCCTACTGCCCTATCGTTTGTCTCGAGTAGCAATAGCTGCCTGTGTTTCTGCATGAACCTTGTGTCTGTGATGTAAGTCCTTGTCTTTGTTTTCTTCTTTCCAAGTTCCCAGATTCTTAGGAAAACAATGAATCAAAACAACTAATAGGCCCTGGTTTCTATTATATTTTCCAAGTCCTACATTTAAGTTCTTAATTTAGATACCTCGTCATTTTGTATTTGTCTTTGAGTTAAGCAGACAGATTTAATTATTAAAATTTTCAGAATTAAGTTTTGTAGTAAGTGGAGATCAAGTTTTCTCAGGCTTTTCAGATAATTCACGGTGGAAAACTAAATTTCTTCACGTGGCTAAAGTTTCTTCTTATGCCTGGTGTTAAAAGTGGGTTCTACATAGACATTTAGTTTCAGTTCATTATGACTTCTATTGTCAACTGAAATAAGAGCAACAAATTTGTTAATCGTTTACCCACTAGAGACAATAGAGACATATGGGTTCAGTTCTTAAGTAATCTATGAAGAAAAACCCTTTGGGGCTGGAATCTATGAACTTAATTGTAGCAATTAACTGTACAGTTTTCCCAGAACAGAAGTCACTATCTAGCTTCAGTATACATCCAAATACAGTTCCTGTGAGTAACTGAGAACACAGCTACAACTGTACTCTTCTTACAAAGACAGTCCCACTGTAGTTACAGCAGATGTGCGCATTATCCTAGCTAGCGACCCCAGAGAGTAGACAGCTAGCCTTCCTCCTTATCCTCTTACTTTCACAAAATAACCTCCCTTTTAAAATTCCACATCCTGTTTGCTTTTTCAGCATTATTTTTTATGTGCCTTTCTGCAGCTGATGATGCTCACTAAGCCATCATCAGGAACTGGCTGGCTGGGTGTGCACAGTGGTATTGCTTATTAGAGAAACTAATAAGTAGAAGTATACCCAGGAAGTTGTCAACCAAAGTATAATTGAGTGTAAAGTTTTATAATGGCCGCTGTGATGAGCACGCAGCCATCTCACTCACTTCATTCTCAAAGTTCCTTATGACTGTGCTTTGTGACATTTGGCATTAAATGAGTTAGAGTCTGGAGAGATTATTTTGATCACATCAATAAAAACCGATACATATATACAATATGATATAAATTCGTCTATTGATATGTTGAAAACAACTAAGAAAATGATGTCTGGCTCAACATTTAGAGAAGTCGAATGAGGCAGGGAAGTAAACGTGTCTGGGGTTCTTTCTCAGCATCCAGGACCCCTGCGGGGCTGAGTGGTGCTCATCTGCTCTGTGTCCTGTATACATTTTGAACAGGAGACACAGGAATAACACAAGTTAGAGGGATTTTTGTTTCCTCCCATTCTGAAAACTACAAACAATGAATGAACTCTTGTGCTTTGTGTTCAGTTTCAGTCTGGAAGGCTTGACAGGAGGAGCTGGTGTTGGAAATAAACCATCTTCATCTCTAGAAATGAGCTCTGCAAACTCCAGTGAGCTCAGAAACCCTTTCAGTGGCAAGGAACAGAGAGACTCTCTGATGTCACTTTCAGAAGAACATCTGGAGCCAGACCAGAGACAGCATCATAGGATGTTTGATCAGCAGGTAAAGCTAAAATTGGTATATATTGCTAATAGCGGTGGGAGTAGAACATTATCCCCAAATATGATCTCATTGATTTAATGCTTTTTATTAGTTTTAGTATAAAGCTAAAAATGTAATTACTTACCTACTAAATGATATCTTCGAGTCTAGAAATAACATGTTTTTAATCACTAAACATAAATACTTAAATATACGTTAATCAGAACTGGAGAGATGACTCAGTGGTTAAGAATGCTGGTCTTGCAGAGAACTGGCATTTGGTTCCCAGCACTCACATAGAGTGACTCACAGCCGTCCGTAAGTCCAGTTCCAAATATCTAATGCCTTCTGACTTCCAGGGGCACCAGTCAGTACACAAACATACACTCAGAAAAGAACACTCTATACAAAAATAAATAAGTATAAAAATAGCATTTTCAAGTAAAAATACATTAATATCCACAGATGTAAATATTCCATCATAACAAATGTTTTAGGATTGAGAAAGTGTTCAGGGCATGCAGCTTCCTTTGTCTGTGTTGTTCTTTTGCCAGCTCATTGTAAATTGAGTTTTAAAGTGTATTGCATGTCATTATCGCATTTACCAATTTTAAAGTCCATGCCCCAAGTTTATTTACTAGAGAAAACATGTTCTTTGTCTCAGCTATACTGTTCAAGAAATACCTGTTGATTCCCTTCCTTAACTGTAAGAGCTCCAAGCCACTGCAAGTGAGTTGTCTAATGCCACATAACATTTGGCTGAACAGTATGAACTCAAACTTGCTCACTTTGGGCTTATTGTTTCTTTCCATAACTTAAAAGTAGACAGGATTTAAGGAGAATATTTTAATTTTCTTAATACTGTTTGTGTGACCTTTTCTGAGATGGATTATATCCAGAAATTCAACAGATGACCCTGTCTTTTTTAGTACCACTGTTATCTTTCTGATTTAATCTTTCTAGATAAAGTCAACATTTCTAGATAAACATAAGCATTTTTGTGCTGTCCTGTGCTGTGCTGTGCTGTGCTTGCATGGTCTTCCTAGAACCTTCATCTTACCTTTAGTTCCTCTTGAGCACAACCTCAGTGTGGGTGTTGTGCTGCGTGTATCTCTCTGATCTAGACTAGTTGCCTGCAGCCAACTTCCTCTTGAAAGTCTCTGCTGTTCGCTGAGGTCATTTTTCAGGCCTCACAGTTGTATTTGAAACATAGCAACCGTTTGCCTCAAATTCCATGGTTACACATGGAACAAGCGCTAAATAATCAGAAGTCTTTGGCCCAGCTGAGTGAGTGCATGCTGAGTAAGATGTTCAGTGTCTTTCTTAAAGAGGCAGATTTCATCTTGTGAGAGGATTAGAATGAGCTGTCTCAAAAGAAGTGTGAGTCCCTTATCACCAGAAGTAATGATTCCTTCAGGGGTGTTAAAAGGAGTCCCTGCTTTACTTTGGGCTACACAGCTTTTAAAATGCTATGAATTTAAATTGCCAGCTATACTGCCAAGGAAGTTGTTACTACATTGCAGTCACCCTGCATTCATGTAGAATCAGTGAGGAAGTGAAAGAGGTTTAGCTCCTTCCCAAATGCATTGCTGCTTTGCTAATGCTCTTGAAATACTTCTTACTCACATCCCAGCCTCCAGCTCCTGATAATCTGAGTAACATATCCTACTGTGTGTCTGTGAATATGTTCTGATTTTTTTCAGAGGAGCAGTACAGTATATGATCTGTTACTTCCGGTGAAGTTACCGGATTGTGTGCCCAGCAGATACCTACTGATCACTTACTCAGTTTGAAACATTGTTAGATGTTCTGAGGGATGTAAAACCACTGTGAATGACGAATACTCGTCAGTTTCGGGTGGAAAAAGGCAGACTTAGAAAAGCTGAGCAACTGTTAAGCAGTCATAGACTGGATTCCAAGTCTCTTTTCACCAGGTTGGGTCGGTGTAAATTCTGCACGTGTCTAAATATATGAACATGTACTTAGAACCCATTCTTCATTTTTTTTATAGACATGTCACAGGTCTAAACAACAGGGATTTAATTACTGTACATCAGCCATTTCTTCTCCATTGACAAAATCCATCTCATTAATGACAATTAGTCATCCTGGATTGGACAGTGAGTATACTACTTTTTTAAAAATGAATATATCTTAGCCACTTTTCCTATCATTTTTCTTATTTTGGGATCTTGTTAACTTCCAAATTTTGTCTGCTTCTCCTTTTGACTATCTGACTTCATACTCAAACAGAAACAGAAATGCTAATGTAGAGATCAGCTTTCAACTCTTCCTCTGACTAAGAAAAAAATCTCTTTGATACATACATTGTTTCATTATATTGTGGGGTATAAATATTATACCATTGTTTAAAGGGCTTTGAAATAATTTCAGACTTGAAAAATGGGTAAAATGACTCTCCCTGGAAAAATACATAGCAAGAAAAATCCGTGACAAAACTAGTGTAAAGAAGCTGAGAGGTGATGGCACACACCATTAATCCCAGCACCTTGGGAGGTAGAGGCAGACGGATCTCTGAGAAGACAGCCAGGACCACACAGAGAAATCTTGTCTCAAAAAACAAAAACAAAACAAACAAAATTAGTGTAAAGAATTTGTGTGTTCTTCCCTTCTATCCCCAAATGTTAGTCTAATTCTTTCTTTTCCAGAATACTTCCTTTATCATTCCCCTTCAGAGAGTAGGTTTCCTTACCTCTAACTAATTTAATGTTTCTTAAAAACAAAGTCACTCTTTATTATATTAACATAATTATCTGAATCAGGAAGTTAATGCTGACCAAACGAACTAATATAGACACATGATCCATTTTCCTCACCTTTTCCTCTGTCCAGGATCCTACACAAGAACAGATGTTGAAATGAGTATTCATGTCACAGTAGGCTCCTTAAATCTGTAAATACTTCTCAAGTGATCTTGTCTCTGCTAAACTTGTCAGAAGACAATCCAGTCTGAGCACTCTGAAATGTCACACTCAGCAGACAGAACTGACAGATATTTTTACTTAAGCAAGTACAAGAGAATTAAGTCTGAAAGAACGGACAACCAGAATCTACAGACACAGGGCATATGTGATTAAAAATGCTTACATATATACTTTAATTGTACAAATATTTGTCACCAACTTGTTCCTTAAGAAGCCTCCTTTTTATTACTACGATTTATTTATTTTATTTTTGTGTATGGGTGTTTGTGTATCACACGTGTGCTGCACCCACAAAGTCCAGAAAAGGGCATTGAATCCTCTGGAACTGAAGTTACAGACAGTTGTGAGCTGCCATGTGGGTGCTGGGAATCAAACCCAGGTCCTCTGGAAGAACAACCATTGCTCTTAACCACTGAGCCATCTATGTAACTCAAGGAACCTGTTTTAAAATTTATTTTTAAAGAGTGTGATATCATGATACAAAGATTAAGTCTAAAAATGAGTAATAATACATGTTCTTCGCAATAAACAAGGCCAGCTATTCTGGAGACTAAACACAAGATCCTGGTGTCTATGATATTTTTTTTCAGTATCCTCTTAAAATTTAATTCAAAAGAACTGGAGATTAACGTAGCTGTTTTTCATTAATGAAAGGTTCTATCTTATATCTTGGCTGACTAGAGGTTTAATCTTACAAGTTTTCACAGCAGAGTGATGACATGAAAGAGAATTCTTTTGCTCTGTATCATGAACACCTGTACTGAGATCTCAGTACCTACACACAAGCTAGGCATGCTCTCATGCTTTTCTGGGATGCCGACATGCTGTAGGAAGCAAAGGCAAGAGGACCACTGGAACTTGCTGCCTTTCAGCCTAGCTGAGAAACATGAACTCCAGATTCAACGAAACCTTGACTCTATCTTGGCTTCCTGTGTGTACACACCTGAACATAAATACACACACATGCATTTTTTTAAGGGCAGTTGGGCCTGCTGTTCAGCAGCAGAGTTCAGTGCTTGTTGAGAATGCGTGAGGCCCTTCCCCTCTCAAGTTAAGGGATTGCAGGCACACATCTAAGTTTGCAGTCAGAGTTTCCTAAGGCAGTTTAACTCATGTTTTATGTAAGCACATAGGATAGCTGAGTGACTCCTTGTCACAGAAACCCTTTGCCCTCAGTTCAGCTTCAGCTGTTAAGTCGGGATAACATGCTGTGGCTATAATGTGAATTAAAGTCTTAGCATACTTCCTGTTGTATAATGGAGTTGTGTAGTTCACAATGACCCCAAATAGTGCCGAGGTCTTTTTCCCTGACTGTAATTTAAGCAGTTTTAGAAACAAGGACATCGTTCGTCATGTTGGAAAGGAACCCCAAATTATTGGAAATAATATTCCTGGTATCACACAGACAAACAGAGCAAAAGAAACTCAGCAAGAACAGTGACCTTGCCTGGCCAAGCAAACACATGGGGACAAAACAGTTCATTTCACCCAGTTGGTGGGAGCTCAACCTCCTAATCTGATTGGTTGGTGTAGCTTTCATATAGGTACAAGGCATTCTCTCTGATTTGATAGAGAGCCTTAAGATTCCCAAAAGCCTAATAAAGGGAGAATTCACGTATCTGTGTATTTAGTCCATATTTGGGTACCAATTCTTTGTTGTGTAACAAACTATACAATGTGGAAGAAGGATGAACTTAACTGATAGTTTCTTTCTTGGCCATATTTACTACTTAGAGATAGGAGAACAAGTTGACTCTAATAGAAAATAGTAAGTGAAGCAACCAAAATAAACACTCAGTACTCTGGAAGTATCAGACCTCAGAAACTGGAGAAAGTTTAGACCAAAATAAACTAGGAATTGGTATATGGAAATCTAAACTGAGAAGTTAGGGTTTCTTCCCAAAGGCAGTTAGAATCATGTTGATTAGAGCGCTTCAGACCAACCCCAATAGAAATAGTGTTGGGAAGAAAAGTCTTACAGGTCAGTAGAGGGTTTCTGCAGGGTTCACAGTGCAGCTGTTTCAGAATAGTGATCTCAGGAGAGAAGTTGAAGTTCAAAGAAGCCCAAATGAGGTATGCTGTAAGGATCCAATGATGGCACCCAGCTTTGTACCTTGAGAAATTAAGAAGATGTTAGATACCGCATGGCTGGTGAAGGACTAGAGGAAGAGCAAGGCAGCAGGAAAAGACATATTCCAGCTCCCTGTGTAGTGTCCACTCACACACAGGTGGACAAGGAGATGAGTGAGTCTGATCCTGAAAGGAGAGCACTACCATGAAGATTAGAGAGAAAGGAGACCCTAGTGAATTATGTGCATACACTAGGAAGAGGTATACGTGAAGTAGGAAACTTGGGATGAGTGAGAAAGGCAGTAAATACTGGACCCGGAGTAGCATCAGTGTTGGATGTTGTCTATACAGCATAAAGAAGGAAAAGTCAAGCTATGAATTATGACTTTTAAAAATAGTTTACTTCTTGCTTTCAAATCTAGCAAGTACATATATTTAGGTGACTTGTTAAACTGCATTACAATTTTCATTTCATAAGTGATTATATAAATAAAGTACATTGTTAGCCGGGCAGTGGTGGCACACAACTCTAATCCCAGCACTTGGGAGGCAGAGGCAGATAAATCTCTGAGTTCATGGCCAGCCTGGTGTACAGAGCAAATTCCAGGACAGCCGATGCTACACAGAGAAAACCTGTCTCACAAAAACAAGATACATTCTTGCGTGCATGCATACATATATTCATAGATTCGTAGATTGTTAATTTTGAGAACCTTTCCTGAGATCCTAAAGGCTGTCGACATTATCCTGTTCCTACATAGGTTAGGGGTACCTTTTCCTTTGTCCTACCATAACTTTTTCGTCCTCTAATGTCTTTCTGTTAAACTACTTCTCAGCTCAGCAGCAGATGAAGCCAGCAAGGTGGATCTCCTTTTCCGTCAGCGTTTCTCCACTCCTCCTTAAATCTAAAACTCTCTTTTCTTTTGGCTCTTCTTATTCCAGTGATGAGGAGGAGGAGTTGCATAGTAAGTAAGCTAATTTGGTGTCTAGTGGTTGTTCTCCAAAGTCTGGCTAGCTTTTTAATGCTATAAGCTTGCTACTAAAAGAATTAAATCATTTGAGGACTTTTATCTCCTTGTATGCTGTCCTCTTTAAGTCTCTTGAGTTTGCATGACTTTGCAAATCAATTTTGATGAAACCAGATTTCTGTCATCATTATCTATAACTACTAACAGCTATTGTTTCAGTACAGGTGTCTTTCCAGAATATAGGCATGAGGGGTGTATTCTCATCCCGCTTCTACCCTTTATAATACGAGTGCTACTTTTACAAAACTTTCATCTTGACCACTTCAGTTTTAATTTCAATTACCCATTTTTCTCTGTGTCCTGGGACAGATAGCTAAGCTATCTATCAGTGACACCCAAAAGTTTCTCTTCCAGTCTTTTCATATAATTAAAAAACAAAACTATGAGATTAGATCCCATAGGGTAGGAAATGAAAGTTATGTATTTTTCTCGCTTTTTGTTCTTCTCAAACTCTATATCATGCCATATTCCAGTGAGTTACAGGTTTCAAATTATTAAGTTCTTAGTGGCACCTGGCATGAAATACTTTGAGAAATCAGTTTTAGTAAACTTGAAATGCACCTGAGTATCCTTTTATTAGAGGACCTTGACTTCAATTTTGGAGGGCTTCTTGGATATTCTGGGACTTACTTTTTTTTGTGGTAAAACAATTTCTATCATAAAGTAATGAATTGTTGTGTTAGAACTAATATGAGTGCCTAACACTTCCATCCATATAATTGTCCTTCTGCTTGCTGATCTGAAGTAGCAGCCATGTATAAAAATTATTGTGGTCACCACTTTGCATTGTCTTTTAAAGGAAAGTGTCTGTGACATAGAGATATGGTTTAGTTTTAAATGGTAGTCTTATTGGTGTTCGGCATATTTTTCACAATGAAAAGATACTTGGCAAAGAAACAATGAGATATTTACATTTTATCCCTCTTAGGCAGAAAGTTGCAAAAATCCACCTCAACCTTGAGTGTTCAGAAGTTCTCAAATGTCTTGGGTCCAAAGTATTTCTAGTACTATAGCAAATAGCCAGACTATGATAACAACATTATCACTAGGAACTAATTGTACTGGTCCCACTGGAACCTTCAAACTATAGATGCAGAAGAGTGTTTTGAGTCCAGGGTCTAGCATTTCTTAAACTGTTCATTCTGTCCAAAAATACCAGTGAGAGTAATGGAGAGGGAGTAGTCTGACACATTGGGAAGCTCAGGTGAGCAGCTTTAAAATACTAATTAGCACATTGTGGCATCGCAACATAGTACTTGGTGTGCTGTACTTCCCAGATTTATTAATTAGTAAACCATAATAACGTATAAGACCGTCTCTGCTCCATGAAACTCTTATTCTATAGAACACGTTTTGTTGTTCAATGATTGAAGCCCCAAATCCCTGAGTATATAGTGTCTGCATGTTATTTTGTGTCTTAAAATAAAAATGTGATTGAAATGTTATTTATCTGCAATAATATTTAAAGGGTTAGTGACAAGTTTGTTGTCTTCTCTTTATAATTTTGTCATGGAAATGGCCATGTTATTGCATACTTATAAAGTCTCCACACGTCAGGAATTTTAGAGGCACTAATTTGGGTTACACTGATAAATTAATCCATTTTTTTTCAAAGCACATGTAAGAAGTCATAGTAACTGAAATAAATTCTTTTTTAGCAATAAAACCATTGGGAATTCTTAGAAGTGCTACCATAGATTCTCTTGCTACCTAATCACATGTGTATTTAGTTTTCATCTATCAGAAATCAGCCAGTGGTTTATTTTTTTTCTTGGCCAAGTTTTTTGTTGGGTATTTTTCTGCAATAGGAATTTGACTTTTACTTTGCATAGTTCACTAGAGTGGTAATTTAGTGAGTTGCTTAAATGTTACAGTGACGTCCTGGCCTGGCAGTCTGAAAGAACTGAATGTTCATATCATTGAAGACTCCTGGGTGGGAAAAAGCCATTGTTTTAATCCAGGCTCTTGTTTTAAAGCTAACTAAGGTATCTTAGGTTAAAATGTTTATAGTTTCGCAACTAGGTTCTGCAGAATTGGGAACCAGCTCCTTCTTTCCCAGCTGTTGTTACCAGACATGGTAAATGTAATAGGAAAAACCTGTCTTGGTTAGGGTTTCTTTTGCTTTGAAGAGAAAGCGTGACCCCAGCAACTTTTATAAAAGAAAATATTTTATTGGGTGACCCAGCAACTCTTATAAAAGAAAATATTTTATTGGGTGACTTGCAGTTTCAGCGATTTGCTTCATTGTCATCACACTGGGACATGGCAGCCTATAGACAGACATGGTGCTGGGCAAGGAGCCGACAGTCCTACATTTGATCCACAGGCAACAGGAAGTGAACTGACCTAGGCCTAGCTTGAGCATAGGAGACCTTAAAACCCACCCACACAGTGACACACTTCCTCCAATAAGGCCAGACTTACTTCAACAAGGCCACACCTCCTAATAGTGCCACTCCCTGTAAGCTTTTGGGGGCCAATTACATTCAAAGTACCACATTCTACTCCCTGGCCCCCACAAGCTTGTAACCATATCATAATACAAAATGTAGTTAATCCAGCTTCAAAAGTCCCCATAGTCTATAACAGTCTCAACAATGTTTTAAAGACCAAAGTTCAGAGTCTCTTCTGAGAGGCATGGCAATCACACACTTCCAACATGTAATGGCACAGGACATGCATTACCATTCCAAAATGGAGGGAAGGGGGCATAGCGAGGAAAAACTGTACCAAAGCAAGACCAAAAACCAAAGACTCCAAACTTTGCTTCTCCATGTTTAGTGTCAAAATGCTCTTTAGATCTCCAACTCCTTCCAGTTTTGTTGACTACAACACACTTACTTCTCTTGAACTGGTTCTGTGCTAGGAGCTTTCCTTAACAGGTATCCCAGGACTCTGGCATCTTGGAGGCTCCAAGGCAATCCAGACTCCTCCTTTACAGCTTCACATAGTGGCCTCTCTGTGCCTCCATTCAAGGACACCTCAGACAAATGCCTGGCCTCAGTGGCTTTCCTTAGTCGTGGAGGAAGATTCCATAACCCCTTTCTTCTGTATTTGACACTAAAGCCAAAACCAAAGAGCCAAAGCTGCCAAGTTCTGCTGCTTGATGGGGCTAGAACATCTTGATGGGGCTATAAATACATCTTTACCAGCTTTCTGTTTATCTCCTTGAACACAGGACTTAGTTACATTCCACTTCCTGTTGCTCTATTTTCTCCTCAAATTGTACATTTTTATTTTTCCTTTCTCAGCTTAAGCCTTTTCATTATAAATCTTCATAAGCGTGAACACTAGTAACCAAACGACAGAGTCTACACTAGGCTGTTTTAAGATTTCCTCTGCCAGTGGAATTAATCCAAATCTCTTCACTTTAGCCTCAGACAGACTCTTCAGACAAGGTCAAAAAACAACCACATTCTTTCCCAAAATATCACAAGAATAATCTGTATGTCACATATTAATATTCTTCTCCTCTAAAACCTTTTGATCTGGCCACCTACAGTTCAGCAAATCACGTTCAGCACCACTGTCTTTCATGTTTTTCCTAGGATGGCTGATTAGGCAGCACTTAAAGCCTTCAACTGCTTTTCTAACCCACAGTTCTAAGATCCCTATCCCTTCAAACAGAAAGATGGTCGGGCCTATCAGAGCAATACCCCAGTCCCTGGTACCAGTCTTTCTCTTAGTTAGGTTTTTTATTGCTGTGAAGAGACACCATGACCATGGCAACTTATGAAGAAAAATATTTGAGTGGTGATTTAGTTCCTTTATCATCACAACAGGACATGGCGGTGTATAGGCAGACATGGTGCTGGAAAAAGATTTAAGGGTCTTACATCTTGATCCACAGGCAACTGGAAGTGAACTAAACTAGGCCTAACTTGAGCATAGGGGACCTCTCAAATCCACAGTGACACATAGTTCAACATGGCCACACCTCCTAATATTGCCATATCCTGTAGCCTTTTGGGGGCCAATTACATTCAAACTACCATGAACCCCAAGTCGTCACATTCAGAAAAACAGAAGTTTGAAGATTCCTTTAATGTTTCATTTAGTTTATTCCTACCAGTTGAGTATTTAAGTTACGCACTTAATATAAGAACAATTACAGTAACAACTATAATTTTGTATTTAACATGTAAGTCAGATTTGTGGTTAAAAGAGTTTAATATGCCCCTAATGTCATTGTGGAGCATCTTCAAATCTCTCAGATTCAAATTTTACTTATAATAACCTCAGAGGCTCTGAAACTGACCTTGAAGAAGAAAGTGTGTGTTTTCTCCACATGATCACGGTAGTTAGGTATCAGCTATGGCACTAAAAATTAAAAGCCATTTACATTTGGTTTAGGCTTTCCTCTCTTCTAAATTCCCGATAATTAGTTCAAATCATTCTTGTTTCACTATTATTTATTATCCCTTTACCTACTTATCCATATTAATATGTTTTATAGAGAAATAATTCTACTGTTCCCTTTTTCTATTTACTGCCCTGCTACCTCATTTAGCAGTAATTTTAGTAGCCCTGTTCCATTTCCATTGAGGGAGGAGAAGGAAGAATGTATCTGCCCCATTCATTTTATCACTGACAACTTGAAAGACCTGACACTCTGGTACCCTTCGTTTCACAGTTGAGGGCCTGATCTGGAGAAGTCTTTCCTGCACTAGAGGTGGTGCCAGGGCTTTTTGAGCCAGCACTTTGCTCCATTTCCAGGAATCCTCAGGAAAATACCAGACGATATTAGATTATTCCGATGGACATAAATACAGACAGGATCGGGTGTAAAAGCTGTAACATTAACTTTCTTCTTTCATATTCTTTCATAGCATCTCAGAAAGATGGTCTGTGGGAACTGACCTTTCATTTAAAACAGAAACTGAATTGCTTCACCTGTATTTAAGCATAAACACTAATATTTTCAGTTACTCAGATTCTGGATTAAATTGCTCTCTTGATGAGAAATTCACTCCCTTGCCTCCTACTTACATATTTTCTCCTCCTCCTGAACTTCTTAAGGAAGAGGCACACCATGCACTGACTTTCAAAGACTTTGTAGAAAAGTCTGTGAATTCTTAGGTAGTTTTACCTGTCATCAGGACAAGATCCTCGTGTACTAACTTTGCCTCTACTGTTTTTATTTCCTAGATTCACGGTCTTTCCACAGTACCAGTGCTAACCTGACAGAGAGGTATGATGCGCTTACTCTTTTACTCCTTTTCCCAAAATGAAGTGACAACACGTAATTAAATAACCTGAGTTCTTTCTGGCTTCCTTGAATGGCAGTTATGCAGTTCTGTTATCTTCTTAGCCATTATAGCCTTTCAAGCTGGAGGCTGGTGGTGTAGTTCTTTGGGCATGCTTAGTGTGCCTGAGGCTCTGGTTTCTGTCCCCATTCCAAAACAGAAAAGCTGGGTGTGCTATATACCTCCGTCCATGTAAAATTGAGGTTTTATTTTCTCTCCTCTCCCATATCTTTCTTTCCTAATACTGGGGAACAACCTGGGAATTTGTGCATGCTAGGTAAGTGTTCTATCGTTGACTTTCATCCCAACTTGAATTGATTCTTTACTTGACAACATGCACAAAATCCCTGTTAACTTGTCATTTTTGCTTCCATTTGTGTTTTTGAAATTAAACATGATTAATTATGAAGACATACATACTTCATAAATTTCATGCAGATTTCTTCAACAAGTAAATCGGCAAATTTGGATCTCTAGGAATCTCTGGAATGAATCTGTCTACTTTCTGCCTGAAATATGTTTATTCTTCTCCCCAAAAGTTGTACATAGCTGCCTGGGCCAGTCCACAGTTTACTGATAGGCCTAAAGACCAGAAGAGGTGTGTATCCTCTGCTGTTAATGGGCTCATCCTTCACCTAAGGTTCTGTTTTGCCAGCTTTCTCAGCACACACTCTGCATCCCATTGTGTTCACGGATGTCCTTTCAAGCAAAGAAGTTGGTATACCCGATGCTATTTTATGTTCACTTCCAGACTTGCTTTTATAGTACACGAGACCATTCAGTAGCCTTTGCCTGCTTCTTACTCACCCCAGCATTTAACTTTTATAGTCCCAAAAAACGTCATCTTTTTGTTTTCATTCAGTATAACAGAAGAAAATTATAATTTCCTGCCACCGAGCCCCTCAAAAAAGGATTTTGAAGGGAAGAGTGGAACAAAAGTTAGTCGCACCTTCAGCTACATCAAGAATAAAATGTCCAGCAGCAAGAAGAGCAAAGTAAGTATGTCTGGGCGTTTTCTGTGTGGCCATGTCAGTCAGTCACCATGGCACATACACAGCAGGTGTAGATAGGAGTCATTGCAGAGGGGCTTTGAAACAAGCTCGTGTCTGAAGAAAAGTAGCAGTAATGCAAGCAGTAGCTAGAAATGCAGCCACTCCTTTCCTGCATGCCAAAAGTTGTCCATCCACCACTTACTGAGGGGTACATGTTTAATGTGGGGAAGCAATTCAACTCCAGTTCTCTGGCCTTTCGTCCCACACAGTGAACTTTAATCAGAGATGATTAAATCAAGGTTAAAATTCAATGGAAGAACTTTATGCTAAGATTATAGGACTGAAATGTACATAATAGATGTAGAGGAAAGAACATTATGCTTCAGGAAATTACCAGAACTTTTAAGACTTACTTGGATCTCTTTGTCCTTAGGAAGATTTGTGGTGTATCCTCCTTAATGCCTAAGAGGTAACATCTAGACACTTAAACCTGAGCTGGAGAGATGGTGCAGCAGTTCAGAGCACTGACAGCTCTTCCAGACAGCCAGTACTCAGTTCCCAACACCTATGCGATGGCTCACAGTGACATTTAAACTCAATTTCAAAAATCCAATTGTAGTTGTTTGTGCATTACAGGATTCTATAAAATATAAAAATTAAGAAATAAATCTATGATAATACCACATATATTCTCAATATTTTGATTTATTATTTTAGTACTTTTGTGATATATACATTTTTTTTATTTAGTTTTTTGTTTCTTTGAGACAGGGTTTCATTATGTAGCCCAGACTATCCTGGAACTTAGTCTGTAGACCAGGCTGGCATCAAACTCCCAGAGACCCACCTGCTTCTGCCTCCAGATTGCTGGTATTAAAGCCATGAGCCATCATCACCACCAGGCTATGATATGCCTTAAAAAGAAAGACCTTAACTCTTTTATACTGATTCCCGATTCTAAACCAAAACTATTTTCATTTCAAACGAGTGAGGGGAAACACTACCCACCACTTCCCCTGCACTCTGTTTCCATACCTTTAACCATCTGTCTGCATACACAAAGAAATACGCTTACAGAGGTATAATTGGTTAAGACCTCTTGAAGTGAATCACCGAAACATATCTTTGTACATTGTGTATCTAAATATATTCACATAAGTACACATGTGCATGCATATATTCTGAACTCAACAGCATTCTTGTAAAAATGGACCCTCTTAATAGCAACTACACACTTTATTCCATACCCAGAAGTTGGCTAACACAAAACAATGGTATTTGTGGGGGGTTTTGTTTTTGTTTTTGGTCTTACTGTTCTTTTTGTTTTGTTTTGTTTTGATTTTCGTTTTTGTGTTTTTTTGCAGGATTTCTTGAGGTTTGGGATTTTTGAGTTTTTTGGGTTTTTTTTTTTTCTTAAGAGAAAGAAAAGAATATACAGTTGGAGAGGTAGGGAAGTGGGAGAGATCTAGGAGGAATTGCGGAAAGAGGAAAATGTGATCAAAATATATTTTTTTCTATTAAAAAATGTTCCCATTTTTCTCCAAACCTTCAGGCACTCGGGAGCTGATAGAAATATGGTCAATAAATGTTACTAGAGGTCTAACTTTCTGTAACTGTAACAAGTTACTTGGTAAAATCAGCTAAGGAGGAAAGGCTCACCTTGATTTCAGAGGGGTTAGCCTGTGTTCACCTTGTGCTGTTGCTTTGACCTGGGATAGTGAGTACCCCATAGTCAGACCATCTGCTAGAGAGGAAGCAGAAAGAGACTGCGGGTCTGGGGCTCTATAATCCCCTGCAAAGGCACACATAGAAATTCTTCCCAGTAGGCCCTTACCTCCTGTGTGTTCCACCATCTGTACACAGGGGGATAGTGTAGGGAACAAGTACAAGGACCTTTGGGGTACATTTACTATCTGAGCCATGACACCAGGTTTTGAAAATAAACTCTTTTTTACCATGTGCAAGGGTCTGGTCATTATTCTTAGGGATTTTTTTCCACAAAACTTGTATACCAAAATCTGCTTTTTCACCGTTTTTCTTACCAAGTGCAAAATGAAGATAGAGTATAGTAAATAAATATTTTCTAGCCTAATTATGTGTTTAAATATTGGCTTAATTCTAAGACTTGTGTTAGAACTAAATATATATATACTATGTATATAATATAAAAATAAATTGCATATGTTTATGAAATATGTATATATGTACATATATATGTGAAGTCAGGAGAATTGGATAAATCACAGTATTCCGCATGCTGGCAACAACAGAACTTACATGTTTTGTTTATCTTGCTTGCTTGGTCAGTAGTTGCTATCAACAAAAGAAAATTCTATTGGGAAAGCCAATATGAACCGGCCACATATTGTTGAATGGCTTCTCTGCTTAGTGGTCTGTAATGTTCAGTCTTTACCTTGAAAATGTTATGGTCTGGTTTGGATGAATTCAAAATGTTTCCATTGTTTTTGTTTTGCTTTTAAACTATGGAATCTTATCCAAACACATTGTAAGACCAGCACGTCAGTGGAGATTCTCTTTACTCCACCTCCCCATTGTCATGGCTTTTGAATCCACATGGTGGATATGATGCTGAGATTGCTGAGGCTAGTCGTGCATGCCTTTAATCCCAGCACTTGGGAGGCAGAGGCAGGTGGAGCTCTGTGAGTTCAAGGCCTGCCTGGTCTACAGAGCTAGTTCCAGGACAGGCTCCAAAGCTACAGAGAAACCCTGTCTCAAAAAACAAAAACCAAACCAAAACAAAACAAACAAACAAAAAATTGTTGAGGGTAATGCAGACAGCAGAGAAGATAATGTGGGTCCAGACTCAGAAACTGGAACTTGACCTTTAAAACAGAATCTCACCCCAACTTCCGTACTCTACAAACTCGAATAAAATGTCTCAGCTGGTAAGGCTAGATAATACTCAGGGAAGCTGTGTGTGATCCCACTTTCCACACATGGTGCCTGTCATTGTGTGCTTATTCTTTGGTCAAATCTATCTCTAAGTGGTTTCTTTTTTCCTTTGTCTTTAATATTTTTTTAACCTCAGATTACTAGCATTAGGTAAGAGGGAGGTAATAAGGTGGGACAGGAAAAGAAGGCCATCTCTGTTAGAGTCAGTCTGTCATCACTGTTAAAGAACCAGTTGACCTCTTGCCTCTGCTCCTCTCCTTAAGCAAAATGACCAACACTCTTTTGCAATTGACATGGTTCCTCTTTCAAACTTGACTTCAAGATTTGATCTTTGGGGACTGTACTGTCTCCAGCAATGAAGACTCCAAAAACTGCAAATTCATAGCTCCTTAGACTGTAATAGAGTTAGTTCCCTTTACGGGTATTTACAAGTGCCACAGTGGCCAGACGTACTAACCTGTCATCTTTCTAGCGAGAGCTTGTAGGCTAACTTAAATAAGACTGTTACACCAGCTGCTGAAGAACACTGTCACTTTGTCAATATGGGCAGAGATAATGAAAAGAAGCAGTCACGTGTCCACTCTGATGCAGATAGTGAGTATCAGTCTACTGTTTTCCTATTGGATCCTTCCCATGTTGTTAAAAAAAAAAAAAAGGAAGTGATACCGTAGATATTAATACTAATTTTTTTTATAATTGATGAGCTTTCACTTCTTTTTAACCTGTTTGGGGTTAGTTGTTTTTCTTTTTCTTCTCCGTGCTAGCAGTTGAATACAGGGCCCTGCACATTTTTAATATGTGTTAAAATAACATTTGTTAATATGTGTTAATCTTTCTTATGTATTCGTCTACTAATATAAATATACCTACTTTTAAAGAAAAAAACTTAAGCACTTGATATCATATTAAAATAATACATACAAGTTGTATATGAGTATAGTTAGGAAAATTTCTGTCTGTGACCTTGGTATATGTATCTGAGAATACAGTTATAAACTTGGGTTTGTTATCCCACATGTCATGCTGTGACTGCCAACAGTCTTCTTCCTCTTTTTTTTTTTGTTATTTATTTCTCCCATGAATGTATTGGGAGCCCACACTGCTTGCAAGTAAGCGGCAGAAGGCCAGGTCTATGCAGGCCCCGGGCTGGCTGCTCAGTATACACATTATTGGCCTGCTGATTTGGGAGGCTGCCTTGAGGAGCTGTGTGTGGGTTGAGCTCTGTTGGGCCTAGGCACCCCCTCCTTTCCTGGGACCCAAGGGACAGTCTGCCAACAGTCTTCAGACACTCAGAGTAGCCAAAGTTAGCTCTTAGACAATGAGTGGTTCACATTTCTAGATAATGTGTTGCCCAATAATGCCAGGTTTTTATGTGTATAGTTTTTATTATATAATGGATTTAGTTACCAGTCCTGCATATGTATCTTTGACAGTCATTAGTAATTTGCAGAACTTGCCAAATATATACACTGAGTGCTTTTTAGAAAGCTGGAAGACCTAAACAGGAAGCACAAGAGGAAGATGGGCAGTTTCTCCTTTTGTCATTCTGGCTTTGAGCAGTAGTGCTGAATTGTGTTTATTGTACGTATGTTCAAGTCCTTGCATACATAGTGCTCACCTTCATAAGGAGAGTGGTGCTCAAGCCACTGATTGTCTCTTTCTATTAAGCCCTGGTTTTTACAAGGACAACTAGAAGGCGTTGGAAATATTTTAGACAAATTCCTAGGATGACTCACATTTTTTCTGAGTGAAAAGGATTAACTTCCTCCCCAGCTGATATACTAGTTAACTTTATAGTGAGATGTTGAACCCCAGTTCCTAGTTTCTGTGCCTTATATATGAAAGAACTGTACCTGTCATCCTTTCCAAGGTACAGAATGCCTAACCACATTCGCTTTTCATGGTTGTCCAGAGTACCCTACTAAAAGGAGAGGTTTAGGAAAATGACGGCTGATTTTCTTTTATAGCAGCCTAGTTTCATTGTGATAAATTGCTTCTATTTTTAAATATCATTAGATTCTTTTTCCAGTGCAATTAAAGCATGTTAGCAATGATTAAATAAAGATACATTAAACTTAAGAAAAATAACCAGTCACTCATTTTACCATGGACAACTTTGCTAAAATATTTTCATGTAAAACTTTGCTTTTTTTATTAGGAGTTTGCTAGATAAGTATGGCCTCTAACCTTGCCAGGCTTCTCCTTACTACGGTATAAGTGCTGTCCTCACATGTATTTGAGAGTTACTTCATTTGTCTTTCATTTCCTATGTTCTTTAGGGTAGTTAGCTTTACCAGCAGCATTCAAATAGTTAAGACTGTCTCAAGGAAGCAAGCAGCCTCAACCCTCCCCTTCTGTGCTTTCTCAACCAATTTCTGGCTTCCTCTTATGGTTTTGCTAGTGGCAGCTCTGAGCTACTGAGCTGTTTGCCCTGCCGGCATGAGCACCTCCTTCTGTGAAAGAACATTTCCTGGCATGGGGGTCAAACATGTCGGTAAAATGGGGTCGGCTTCCCGAAGTTCCTCTCATAACAGTGCGATTCACAGGACTAAAACATGGGCAGGTAAGAGCCCAAATTCTTCAAAGCACTGAATTATAACAGGAGGAGATGGCAATGTAGTTTGTTGTTTTGTTTTTGTCCGTGGAGGAACTAGTCTGGATTGCTGTAAAGCATGAGAAAATGGATTATTCAAATCTGAAGAACATTGCACTTCAGATAATAACGTAGCTGCCATAGAAAGTTGTGTTGTTTGATTATTTTTTTAACTATTCAAGTATGCTGTTAACCTTCAGGCAAAAAGAAAAAGAGTTCGATGGTTTTAAAGTTAACAATTCATGCATAGAGAATCTGCAGCAAAAAAAAAAATTAGTTAAAGGGTTATTTGGATATGCTCAAGGTTGGTAATTCGTGTTCTACGCACTTTAGCAGTGGCTAATTTTTGTTCAGAAGAGTTTCCTGTTTTGTAAAGTGGTTTCCCCCCATCCTTTCTGTTTTTTATAGTTTTAAAATGCAGCAGTTTGACTTTTGGGTTTTGTTATGTGTGTTCTATTAAGGGAGAATTTTACATGAGTCATGGAGTTTACAGATAACCCATTTCATACATCAGGTGGGTTCTGAACTTTAGAAAATGAGAAAATTTGAATTCCTGTTTGGTACTGATCATTGCTTTATGAGCCTTTGTGACTCAAGGTACCTCGCCAACCCTTTACAGTAATTGTGATGGATGAGAGCTAAGCCTTCGTCATCTAGAACTGTATCAACTCCAGATAGACAGTTGTTGCTCTGTGCTCTGAAATATATTATTAGACACCTCTAAGCCTTAGTCTCCTCAGATAGAAAATGGAGATTATTAGAAGTGTAATTCATTGCCCTGTCCCAAGAAAATACATATAAATTTCTTATTTCAGTGCCTGGCACAAAGTAACTATTCATCATTTTAATTATCATTTATTACCCTCTTTTGTAAAATGGGAAGCATGATGTCCATCTGCCAAATGAATCTATTTAGATAATCTGTACAGGTGCATTGACATAGTGTGTTTAGTGGCCAGCATGGTCAGTCACTTTGAGAAGCTCAGGGGGTTTTTTTTAGATTATAGTCATAGTATAAAACAGTAGGTAAAGCTCACTTCTGTGATTGGAGGTCTTCACCGTCTAGTTGGTTTTAAGGGAGTTACTGCATTCATATCATCATCATTATTAGCCAGTTGAGCACCTAGTATAGTGCCTAGCCCTGTAGTAAACACAAGGTTAATGTCAGTTACCTACCACTGAGGGGCAACCACAGTGCCTTACAGTGGAAATCAAAGACAGCAGGTCTCAGGGAGCCTTGCTCTTCCATCCATAGACAAGAGCCTGCTTTTCCTGTCTTACTGGGCTTTGGGGCAAGCAGCTAAGCCTTGGGGAACCCCTGTCCTCAGAGGAAATGAGTGCTGGAGTGATCATCTGGAGAAGACAAGGTGGTTGGGGAAGGTTACTGACAACACTTATTCTTTTCTGTACCTCGTATTTTCCATACTTTCTGCCCGTGTCCTTACCACTGCTCCTGGTTTTGTCTCCTCCTGCCTAAAATCAAAACCCCTTTTCTTTACTACAAAAGATTGCACTTTTGTGTTGAGTCAGAAAAATAATAAGCTGATGACACTCATTTTCAGTAAGATATGAATAATTGTTGTAATGCATTAAATGTTACTTTGATATGTGCTAGGCTTTAACAAAAACAGAACTATAGAGTGGGCACCTATCCCATTTTGCAAATAAGATGACTTCAGACTCGAGAGATAATTTGCCTACGGTCTCACCACTAGTAGAACTTAAAACCAACTTCATGCTTGACCTTTGTGCAGTTTTCTGCCCTCTTTGCCACCACTGAACTCTGAACCAAAATTGGTAATAGATAGATAGATAGATAGATAGATAGATATATGTAAGGTTATCAAATAGTTCTGATTAGAGTAAGGAAGAAAATGTCATGGAGTTCCATTTTTCAGGGACATACATGTTGTGTGTAAAAGAGGAGCCTCACAGAACTTCTTAGACTTCATGACATTGTTTCTGTCCCTCATGCTGATCCTAGAATTGCCATCATCCTCCTTCTCCCTTTCTAGACTGATCTAAATTCAGTGTTTCCTGTGTGGTCTAGGCCACCATACCTTACTGAGAAAGCCTTTCTGCTCTGGACTCTGCCCAGTGTCTGTTAGTATAAATAGCCCCTGATGACTCAGAACTCCTAAATTTTTCTAGTGGGAGCTTGTAGGATTGAAAATCAATACAATGTTGCCCAGAACATTGTTCCTCATTTCTGTCCACAATAGGCACCACCCTCTGTTGACTACGGGCCATCTCTCTGTCCGGGTAAGGGGAAGGCCTTCCGGTGCTCAGTTAACTGTTGATTCTTTTCTTTGGCAGGAAAAGGAAAGGGAGAAAGATAAAATTAAGGAGAAAGAGAAAGAATCTAAAGAGAAGGAAAAAGATAAGAAGACTCTTAACGGACACACTTTCAGTTCCATTCCTGTTGTGGGTCCCATCAGCTGCAGCCAGTGCATGAAGCCTTTCACCAACAAAGAAGCCTACACTTGTGCAAGTAAGAGACGCGCTTCTTCCTTTCATCAGATGAGGCTCTCTCGCTTTCAAGAAAGCTGGTTTGTTTCTAGTTTCCTGTACATCCCACCCCTGATCTGTTCCTCATTTATGTGGAGAAGTAACTCTCTGTGTGTTTTTTTCTAATTTTAATTATGTAACTTACAATCTATAATTTGTTTTCAGATATCTCTAATTTCATATTCTCTGCTTAGAAACCACCTCCTATTGCCAGAAACCTGGCAGATCAAAGCAGTACACAGTCTCGAACCTTAAAACTTCCCAGTTCCTTTGTCAGATCATATATATCTATTTTTATGCACTGCTCCCCACACCCAGCACACACATGCACACAGAGAGGGGAGGGGGAGGACAGAGGGAGGGTATCATGCAGTTTAGAGATTTAAACTCAGGGCCTGATTAGGAAAGCAGTCTGCTCCTGTGGTACCCTTGTGCACTTATTTTAAATCTGGTCCTTTAGAATATGATCCAGCTACTTGGCATCCTTAAATCTTGGTGGCTACCAGATGAGAATGTCTGCGTGTGCACATGTGCTTCATGTTTCTGTTACTGATCTGCTGAAAGACAAGTCTTTTAACTGAGCATGACTCAGCCTTTGAAAAGGCATTCTCAGCAAGAGTCAGTTGGCTTTCTCTGGACAGGACTTAGATAACAAATGTCTGTGTCACAGCCGCTGAATTCTACAGTTGCAATACAAAGATACCCTTAGATATATCAATAAGAATGGCTTTGTTCCAGTAAAATTTCCTTTACAGACACAGACATTTAAATTTTTGCATGCCATGTCATTTTCATCTTTTCAGTTTTTTTCAGCCATATAAAGTATAAAAGCCATGCATGGCTCATGAGCTCTGCAAAATCCAGCAATGGGCCAAATCCGGCACACACACTATAATTTGCAAATCTGCTCTACATTAGTGTTTCTCAGAATTGTGTTAGTGCACACATAGAAAGTAATTATATTTGTAAAGTGTACCAAGGTAACATAAGGAAGCTGCTTTGTTCAGCGGGAAGCAAGCTGGGAATCAGCCACTGTAGGCCCAGCACAACAGGAGGCTGTGGTGGTTTGTCTCGTGTTAGACTGCACACATGCAGACAAGACAGTGTCTGAGTCATACTCAAAGGAGCGAGTCTCACAACTGACATGATGATGTCTTGTTCTCAGTTGTTTATTGTACATTCCAAGTAATCTGTTACTAAAAATGGTTAGCTTACTGAAATTAGAAGTGTATATATATGGGCAGATTCAAAGTTCTGAAATAATTTTGGCTTACTTGCTTTCTTTAGTACAAAAGAGGGGTGACGATGCAGCTAGCTAAGAACCTGTAACCTCTCTTACCTGTGTCACAGCCATTATGACTTTCACAAATAAATTTTTAAAAAGGCTTAGTCACATATGTCCTTGTAAAATTAAGTGAAGGATATGTTATATCCTCCAAAGTAATCTATAGTCATATTTATTTAAGTCTTTCAAGAGAAAAGCACTTACCTAAATCAGTATGCATTCCTTTAGGTAGAGATCACACATATTGCTGTTCTCCATGTGTGATTTAGCAAAACATTGAGAACTGCATCACATAGTACTAAGTCTCAGGTAAGCTTTATGATGCAAGAGACCAACTGTCCAGTGTGTCCACTGTCCCCACCGTGATTGTCTGTTGCAGCCCACTCTCTAGCGAGAACTCTTTTCTTCAGTGTCAGTTTCTGCTTCTCAGTACTGCCATTAATTAATTTTCCTACACCAGAAGTCAATAAGCACATTTTTAAACCACGTTATCTATTATTAAACATTTTTAGCATATTAACCTGGGGCATTTAATGTTAAAACTACATTCAGATTGCACTATACTTAACAAAGAGCACATTGTAAGATGAGAGCTGCAGGTTTGTCATTTTATTTTCTGGTTAGTTATAAGTGTGGTTGGAATTGTCCTACAATTGTCCTACAGCTTCTCCAAAGAATTTGTGCAGCTGTCTTTTTCATTGTAAAAACAAGGTATTCATCATAGCATGGTGAAGGTGAACAGATAAGGAGCAGTATTGTTGTGGGTGAGAAACACCTCTCCTCCCTCAAGAAATTCTCAATATCTGTGTAAGGAGAAGCTGCCTGACATAAATACCAAGCGAGGCTCCAGTGCATCAATCTATAGATTGATTCTACTTCTCATTAAGAGCTCGTATTAATTATTTCTTTCATGATGGAATGCCTGACAGTGGCTCTAGTTTCAGTCCCTCATGCCGGGAAAGCATGACAAAGTTGGTGGTAACAGGAGTCAAGACCCTCCCTAGTGACTTGTATCTGCCAAGTATGCCACCTAGACACCATATCCCAAAAGGTTCTAAGCTCCTAAAACAACTCAACCAGGTAAAGACCAAGTACCCAAAACCTATTTCTGTGGGGAGTGAGGGGGACAGTTCACATTCAGGCCATAGCAGGAGTCAGTGTAAACGGAAGCTGCCGTGACTGGGAATGCAGGTCACTAATGGACCACTCGCCTACCATGTACATTCTGGGTTCAGTCCCCATCACTGGGAGAAAAGCAGAGCTGGAAAAAAGAATTATTTTGCATATTCCCTCCTCTTTCTTATGAAAGTGCTTTTATTTATTTGGAATCACTAATATCAGAAAAACATTGAAAGGCCCCAGTTCTTTGAAAAGTTCGTACAGTATATCTTGAACATATTCACACATTCTCAACTCCCCCTGTAACCACCTACCCATTCCTTCCCATCAGACTTTGAGTTTTCTTCCTGCCCTAATCTAGTCCAGTTTGTGTTGCCCAACTAATCTGACCTGTGGTTCAACCTACCAGGGGTCATATCATTGAAGGAAGCTGATTCTCCCTCTTCCAAGAGCTATCACATGCCATTAGCTTCTCAGCTAGTAGTGGGATGGAATTTTTTGCCCATCTATGCAGGATTTTGTCTGGCTTGAACTTCACAGTCCTATGCATTTCGTCAGAATGTGCAGCTGCCCTGTTGTGTCCAGAAAACACTGGCTCTTCCACTTTCTCCACCTCCCCTTCCAGGGATATCCCTGAGCCTCATGGAGAGAGGTGTGATGTGAACGCTCCATTTAGGACTGAGCACTCCACAGTCACTCATTCTCTGCAGTCCAGGGTCTCTGTTAATTAAGGCCAACATTCTTGACTGGCAGTATCAAATTGATATTCAAGGGATTTCACTGATAGAGCAGACTGAACTACTTTCTACTGTAGAAATATTAAAAGGATGGGGAAACTATATATATATATATATATATACACACACACACACATGCACATACATTTTATTAGTCTGAATTTTTTTGTTGCTGTGACCAGAAATCAATGACTTGAAACAACTTAAGGCAGGAAAGATTTATTTTAGTTCATGGTTTTAGTAGTTTCCATCCATCATGTAGATTGGTTTGGTAGAGCTGAACAGATCACATGGTGTCTAGGAAACAGAGAGAATGCTTTTGCTGCCTGTCTTTCTCCTTTTTCTACTTTATCTGGGCCCTCCTCTGATGGTGGTTGTATCTACCTTTTGAGTATATCTCCCCAAATTCTCTGTAGCTAATCCTTTTTGAAAAATCCTCACAGATACATCCAAAGCTCCTAGGTAGATAACATTAACTATCTCTAGTCTTTATCAAATTGATACCCAAACACATCTCCTTACATCATAATATTACATCCCTGGTCCCCAAAGCTTCAAGGCTACAATCTATGTATTCTTAACAGTATTGTCTAGAAGTTCAAAGGGTCAAAGCAAACTCTTAGCTTTGAGCTAATTAAAAAGGAAATTGAATATTGGCAGTAACAGTGACACAGAGTATGCATTCCCATTCAAAAAGATAGGTACAGCAGAATAACATGAAGACTTGCACCAAAACAAGATTAAAATCCATCATGGTGAATGTTAAATCATATAGCATCTGAAGGCACATAATGGTATGATGTGGGACCCAAGACAGGTCTTGAGCAGCCTCGCCCTTAAGGTATTGGTTTTTATAACTCCTATGGCCCTCTCTTTAAGGCTGGCTTCCCTAATTAACTGCACCTTTCTTTGGTAACATTCCATATTCGTAGGGTCTCCATTGCATCCTTGACTTCACCTTCACAATTTTAATGCATTGCCCTTTGAAGATTCCAACTCTGCCATACATTACCTGGCCCCCGCCCCTCCCTTTGAGATCAGGGTAGAAGCCCCATGATGCTATAACTCTTGGATTCTTCCTATCTACAAAAACAGTTAACACTATGAAAATAAAATCAAAGACTGCTATAAGCTCAAGCAGTAGCCAAGGCCCCCTTGAAACATTGTCTCAGAGTGCGCCTGAGAAAACATTTCCCTAACAGTGTGTCAATGCCACCTTGTGCCCCAGATGCACAACAAGGTGGCCTTGTTGAGTGTGGTCTTGATTGCTTTGGTCCAGTCCTTTCTTGGATTGGACGTCAACCATACAAGCAGTTCCCTAACAGGTAGCCCTAGATTCTCTTCTCAAAAACACTGTTTTCAAATGAATTAAAACCTCTACACCCTAGAGCTTGGAATGAGTGGAGTTCTGCCAATTCCTGAGTTGTCCTAAGGATATCTTTCCTATTCCTTTGATGTCCTTGGCTTGTTTTTAGTGGTGTGGGTGTCTTCAACAGCTCTTCTGTCCTTGGCCCCAACTTTGCACATATTTCTAAACTTTCTTCTGGTGTTTTTTTTTTCCTTACAATTCTCACTAAAAAAAACCTGTCTGTAAGAGCCAATAAAGCCCATTCCATAGCCTGAATGCTGGACCGTGGCAACATTTCCTTCACTAAAAATTGTTAGCCCAGCATTCTCACACTCAGCCTTCTAAGTCTCAGGGCTTACTCAAAATATAAACAAGTTCTCGGCCACAGCTTAAAATGGATGGCACTGGTCCAGTCTATGTCTGTCCTCACTCCCATTGAAAACCTCACCACCATCAGTCTTCCTATCCCCTTTCCTGTCGGCATTCTGAGTGTCTGTGCTCAGAATCACTCACTAAATTATGCTCAAGCATCTGGGGACTCTAGAGGGCATCTCCAGACCTTTGAAATGCTCACATGCTAATTCTTAAAAGTTCTCACACCAAGTATTTTTTTTTATTACTTAGACTTTCCCTCTCCTGACAAATAATTATTTATTTTGACTGATGGTTTCAGTCCATCTTCTCCATCAGGAAGAGTATGTCAGAGCAGAGCTGGTCACATCTTGTGCCAAGGAAACAGGAAAACAGTGTCTACACTGGCTAGCCTTTTCCCTTTTCATTTTACTTGAGTCCCCAGCCTACGGGATAGTGCCATTCACATTTATGGCCTCCCCTACTTAGCATTGTGAAAATGCCCATATAGAGACACTCAATGTGTCCTTTCTCAGTCTAATACGCTTGAAGTAAAGAGGCAGAGGTAGGCGGATCTCTGTGAGTTTGTGGCCAGCCTGGTCTACATAGCAAGTTTCAGGACAGCCAGGGGTTATACATAAAACCCCTGTCTCAAAGAAGAGACAAAAGTAAATATTAAAAAGTAGGAAAAGGTACATAATAAATGGAAAATGAGACACCCAATTATGGCTGACAGTCTTAAAGGTTAAGGGTATAGAAAAAAATGGATTCTTTGACCTTCCCTCTCCCCAGGACCCTGATTGGAATCCTTTAAGTCTGGGGTCTGGGTTTCTACCATCCTTTTATGCTGGGATAGATAAGCAGGCTAAGCAGTTTTAGAAGCTGTTTTGTGAGGTCCCATTTAAGAATAGTGAAAACATTATGATCCCCAGCTGGAGCAAAATATAGAACTGCTCTGGCCCAAACAGCATCTTCAGAGACTCCACAGAGAGGGGGTCGGATGTCCTGTGAAGTCAATAGCAACAGCACAGGTGCCACAGAGAAGCAAACCAGTATTGCTATTAGCAGATACGTAAGCAAGAAAGGACTTACTAACTGGATAACAATGATAATGGGAAAACAAGATGGAACAACTGATCAGACATAGAATTTCATTTAGAGGATAGTTGTGGGAAATTTTCAGATATTCTGGCATATTTGTATCTTCAGTATATTCAGATTTATATTTGTTAGCAAAAGATAAAAGTGGCTGCTTCTCTGTATTCTTGATGGTTTCCAAAAGTTTTTCATATTGTGTGATTTCTTGTCTTTAGTGGTGGTAGTACTAGTATTTGGGTACTGGGAATTGAACCTGGAGCCTCATATTTGCTAGGGAAGCACTCTACCACTGATCTGTATTCCCAGCCATAGTTTTTAATCCTAAAAGTAATGAAAGTGTGGTGGTGTGTCCCAACACCTGGAGGGCTGAGACAGATGGAGTGCCATGAATTCTGAGGCCAGCCTGGGCTACACAAAAGGATCTTGCAACAAAAACAAACCAAGGACTCACCAGATCAAGATACCTGGTGACCTCTGAGTTTAGTCCTCAGAAACCCACATGATGGGAAGAGATTGTCTCCTGCCCTTTATACACATGACATACATAATGTACACAAGCTAAATAAATTTAGCTGTAATTTTTAAGTATTTAAAAATAAAGCAAGCCGCAACTGACAAAGGTCTGATCTCCAAAATATATAAAGAACTCAAGAAACTAGACTGTAAAAGGCTAATCAACCCAATTATAAAATGGGGCACTGAGCTGAACAGAGAATTCTCAACAGAAGTTCAAATGGCCAAAAGACACTTAAGGTCATGCTCAACTTCCTTAGCGATCAGGGAAATGCAAATCAAGACAACTTTAAGATACCACCTTACACCTATCAGAATGGCTAAAATCAAAAACACCAATAATAGCCTTTGCTGGAGAGGTTGTGGAGAAAGGGGTACCCTCATCCATTGCTGGTGGGAATGCAAACTTGTGCAATCACTTTGGAAAGCAGTGTGGCGGTTTCTCAGGAAATTCGGGATCAACTTACCCCTGGACCCAGCAATACCACTCTTGGGACTATACCCAAGAGATGCCCTATCATACAACAAAAGTATATGCTCAACTATGTTCATAGCAGCATTGTTTGTAATAGCCAGAACCTGGAAACAACCTAGATGCCCTTCAGTGGAAGAATGGATGAAGAAAGTATGGAATATATACATATTAGAGTACTACTCAGCAGTAAAAAACAAGGACTTCTTGAATTTTGCATGCAAATGGATGAAAATAGAAAACACTATCCTCAGTGAGGTAAGCCAGATCCAAAAAGAGGAACATGGGATGTACTCACTCATATTTGGTTTCTAGCCATAAATAAAGGTCATTGAGCCTATAATTCATGATCCTAGAGAAGCTAAATAAGAAGGAGAACCCAAAGAAAAACATATAGGCATCTTCCTGAATATTAACCTCATCATGCGATGAAAGGAGACAGAGACAGAGACCCACATTGGAGCACCGGACTGAAATCTCAAGGTCCAAATCAGGAGCAGAAGGAGAGAGAGCGCTAGCAAGGAACTCAGGACCGCGAGGGGTGCACCCACACACTGAGACAATGGGGATGTTCTATCGGGAACTCACCAAGACCAGCTGACCTGGGTCTGAAAAAGCCTGGGATAAAACCAGACTAGCTGAACATAGCGGACAATGAAGACTACTGAGAACTCAAGAACAATGGCAATGGGTTTCTGATCCTACTGCACGTACTGGCTTTGGGGGAGCCTAGGCAGTTTGGATGCTCACCTTACTAGACCTGGATGGAGGTGGGTGGTCCTTGGACTTCCCACAGGGCAGGGAACCCTGATTGCTCTTCGGGCTGACGAGGGAGGGGGACTTGATTAGGGGAGGGGGAGGGAAATGGGAGGCGGTGGCGGGGAAGAGACAGAAATCTTTAATAAATAAATAAAATAAAAATAAAGCAAGGAATTGTCTATGTTGAGGAAAACAGTTGTCACATAGGTGTGAAGACTTGAGTTGAATCCTGAGACGGTGTGGCATTGTGCATCAGTAATTCCAGTGCTTCTGCGAGAAATAGATGGAGACAGAACAATCCCTAGAAACTTGTTCCCAGTGACAAACAACAGAGACCCTGTCTGAAATGAGGCATCTCACTCCTGCCCCTCCACTCCACCCCAATCCTCTCCCATTCCTCCCTGCTTCTCACTCTCTATCTCACATACATGAAAAATAGCTCAACATTTGGAAATTTCCATAGACATATTAAAATGGATCTCAAAATTCTGTGACAGATTTTTGTTCAAGGTTATTTGTATTCGAAAGTACTATTGTTTCAACTATTATGTATAAACTCTTAATATAAAACACACACAGAGTGACCTACCAAACATTTTCTTTCCCTTCTGAGGGTTTTATTTTCATTTTATAATTTTTCCATGTTTTATTAGTAAACATAGATGATCAGTTGAAGCAAATAGTTCAGACTGGAGTGGCAGATACTGGGATAATATGCATTTATACTTTCTGCACAGACTCAGTGTCCTTGCCAGCTCCCAAGAGTCTTCTTGTCATTGCTTTAAACCTACCCATATCATTGATCCATCTCACGTCAGAAGAGCATAACAGAGAAGCTCAAGGATTATTACCCCAATAAGTATCCAAGGTTCAGAAATACATTTCCAGTTTGCAGTTATTCCACATCAGAAACTTAGTTTGGTGATTTAGCTACAGCTACCACCCTGCTCTAGAAGTAATGGTGGAAGAGTTTAATCATTCGATGGGAGCAGTAAGGTTTGTGTATAACCATGTGCAGCTTCCTTCTTTGGGGAAAAGAGCAGGAGCACTAGAGGTTTAAAAGCTATGGAATAGTATATAGTCATCTTTCCAAAAGAGTGAAGGAAATAAGCTGATTCACCTGGCTTTCTAATGGGCAGAGCCTTCAATGCATATTTGTATGTATGAAGCCACATCTGTTATCTTGGCAGGAAGCAGGAAATATGAGTAATCCAGAAATCTTTTGTCTTTTCCCTTCACCCCCACTCATGTTCAGGATCTTCCCAGTATTCTCAGGAAATGTAGCTTCTCTGCAGTTAGTCATCCACCGCTGAGTGGAGCTTCATATCCTCAACAGCTCTTCTATCAGGCTTTGGTTTGTAATTTAGAAAGATCAACTGTAGGACAAGCTGGAGATGCAGTAGATGGTCTGTAGTGACTTCCTCCTGTCATCTGTCGCATTCACGTATCCCAAATACCAGGAGATCGGTAGGATGGGCTTTTCAGTGAAGTCAGCATCACTGAGACCATGGGATTACGCCCTCACCCATCTGGACCAGACTCAGTGAAATCTGGTGCGGGATAACACGGAAGTGTTCATGATCATAGCCACAAGAAACATTGAGCAGCAGAGCATCTGTGTGCTGCAGGCAGTCTACTCCTGGGTTTAAGAGAAAACCTAAACCTCAGGTCAGGAATACCTCAAAGTGCTTGAGTTTAGCAGAAACCTTAGGAGAATTTCTTTCTTTTTCCAAACTATTCTCCTGGTTTAGGGTTAATGGGGGAAATAAATGTCCTTGCAGTTCTTTATTCTAAAGCATGCAAAACTATCTTTGAATAATAAACTGTTCTTTCTGGCTGCCATAAATCATTACTCTGGGGAAAGCTCAGAGAATCCTTCAGAATAAAGAATTCGGTATGTTCAGAGTTTTGAATCTTGCCAGTGGTCTTATTTTGTTTGCTTTTAACAGTTGTGAAATAACACTGAGATTATTGTTGGTTCGTATTCTGTTCTGTGAGCGTCTTCTGAGTACTTTTGTGGTGGGTTCTTTCTGTTGACTAAAACAGTAAACAGTGGTACGACTGGAACCTAAGTAGGAAATGTGAGTTCACGTTGAGTGATGGTTGTTGTTTTGTTTTGTTTTGTTTTTCTTTTGCTTTGGACTTCCTTAGAAGCAGCATCTCAGGAACTGGATGGTTTCTAGATGGTAATTTAGAATCAGTTCATTGCTTTTGTAAGGTATGAATTGCCCGAAGAAAAGATACTTATAAAGGTACTTATTATTTAGAAGAAAAGGTAGGGATCTTCCACAATAAAGTCCATTCTTGATCAACAAGAATGCTTTATTTCATTTCGTTTTTGTTTCCCAGTGTTCTTATGAAAGCTGCTGTTAGGAGCAGTTAGTCAGAATGGCTTAGCTCTTCTCTGTGGCTTTCCTCTGGTCTGAATGTCAGCGCTGTGGTTATTAACACTGGCTACCAAGAACCTCGCACATGCTTTTCGCATACAAGCACTATCAGTCCAGACGAGACAGCGCCTCAAAGTCCCCAGGGACTTTAAACAAGACGTTGCAGCAAGAGTTTTGGAGCATGTGTTTCTGAGTGACTGCTCGTTCCGTGGGTTGGTTGGATTTTGTGTGGTTGGTTGGTTTGGCTTTGTTTCTAGTGGTGTTTCTTTCCTTTTTGTTAGAATTAGAGTTTTCCATTTTCCCATAGGAGGAAAATGTTTCTATTTGTTCTTACAGGCCATTCTTCCATGTGTCCTTAAAAAGGATCAAATTATTTTTTCCATAGATTTTTGCCGCTAGTAGACAGAACAGTGCACTAAAGTACTTAAATGTTCTTTTCTTCAAAAGTCTAGCTGCAAATGACAATTTTTCTGCTGAGAAAAAAAAAAATGCAGTGTGTAACATTTCACCAAAGCTGTCTGATGGATAGTTTGCCAAAGGGGGGACGAAAGCAACAAATAAATGATCACTGCCAGGCATGTAAATTTACTCCATTTTCTTTTGTTGGATGCCTCCTTGTAGAGGGAGGGAGGGGAGAAGATAGATGGACGGATAGATGCAGGCTGAGCTGTTGACTTAGTTCAAAGAAATATGATAAAGGGTCAGCCCTAAGCCTACAAACCACTGTACTTTGTGACTTTCTTTTTTTGAAGAATTTTGAAAAAAATGAAATCATAACACTTACTGAGCTTAGGGAATGTATTAAAAAATAAAGAAAGCCAAATCAGTTTTTTTCTCTTTTATGAACATTTTACAAGTTTATTTTAAAAAAAAAGGATTAACATAGATTTAAGCATAGCCATTGAGAGTGAAAAGTACTTAGACAAAGAACAGTCTACAGCCAAGGGTGGGTACCAGCTCCCCGCCCAGGTAGATTTTCTTTGATCTTTCTAACAACTTAGTATGGTTTGTGGCAGTATGCTTAAAAAAATCTATTAAACTTGTCTTCAAGTCTTGTGTTTTGGGCAATTGTCTGTTTTAAAACAGATGATACGTAAAAGGCAAAAGATTTATACGATCAATGAGGACTACTGAGAACTCAAGAACAATGGCAATGGGTTTTTGATCCTACTGCATGTACTGGCTTTGTGGGAGCCTAGGCAGTTTGGATGTTCACCTTACTAGACCTGGATGGAGGTGGGCGGTCCTTGGACTTCCCACAGGTCAGGGAACCCTGATTGCTTTTCGAGCTGTTGAGGGAGGGGGACTTGATCGGGGGAGGGGGAGGGAAATGGGAGGCAGTGGCGGGGAGGAGGCAGAAATCCTTAAGAAATAAATAAATTAAAAAAATAAATAAAACAGATGATACGGTTTTAAGTCTCATGACTTTGGCTGATGTCACTGGGACCAGTAGTTTCTAAATCACTTATGCCTAGCACTGAAAGCATCCTATGGATTGAGTCCGGGACCACTTGGTAACGAGTTTAGTGTTTTCGAGTGGGTGCTTCAGAGTGGTAAACAGGCAGCCATGTGAACTGTTTATCACTGAGACTTGTGGCTTTAATACTAGGCATAGTAAAATTTCAGCTAGGTTGTGGGTTTAGAGGCAGTTAACTAAAAACATGAACTTCTTTAAAAGTTCTACTGGACACACATCCAAGATGTTCTTTCTTCTGTGACTCACGAAGTGGAACTGTTCTTAAATCTCAGACAGTGGCCCAAGAACATGAGAACTGCTGAAGTCTGCTCAAAAGTTACAGTGCCCCCCTTAAAAACTGCACTGCTTAGCCTTTTGCGGGGTGCTGAGACTGGGAGGAGAGGAACGGGGCAGGGGCACTTGGAAGCGGTTTCTGTCTGGGCTTTTTTAGTTTGTCCCATTTGCAGATCAGAAGTAGCAGCAAGTTCTCAAACAAACCTTTCGCCTCTTGTATTTCTTGTTGATGCCCCAGATATTACAGAGTTAGAGTAAAACAAGAGAAAAGATTCGTCTTATAACTGTGATGATGAAATTTGTATTTCAGAATAATGCATCACAAATGTGGTAAATTGCTATTTTTAAAGAATAAGGGAATCTAAGGAGTTTATGAGGGTGATAAAGTTTGATGCACTGATGTTTTTAATTTAAAGACTATTAATACAGATACTATAAATGGACAATGTAATAGGAACCTGTTGAACCCCAACTCAAAATGGAAAATACATAGCTCAGTGGTAGAGTGCTTGCCTAGACAGTATGAGACCCTAGGTTTGACACGTATCACCACAGAAAGGGAAGGAAGAAAGGAGCGTAGGCAGCATTTTGACACAGTACTTCATCCTTCATTTTCTAAGAAACAACCCTTCACAGTTAAAATTGAACTGGTTTCCCTGTGCCAGTCTTCATTCTTCCCTACAGAAAAGCGCTTTGTAATCGATGGTTTATAATTGCATCTCATAGGAACGAAATTTAATTTTAACAGTTGGGTTACTGTTGCCGTGCACCTCACTTTGCAAGTTCCATTCTTCTCCCCAATGTTCTGCTTCAGAGAAGTGAAGTACTGACGACATAGATGCAGAGCCTGGCCCTTAGCTCCTGGGGGGGCTCTCTTACAGACTTCAGGCTGTTCTGCTTAGGATGTGGGGTCACTCTCACTCTGTCTCTGTGACAGACAGGGCCACGAGGGCATCCTTGTGTCCTTGTGTGTGGCATTAGACTTGGGGCCAGTTCTTAAAATTGGCACACACTGCACTTCATTAGATGTTGGAAAATGACTTTCCAGAGTAAATGTATCAGTTTTAGATGATACTTCTTCCTTGCCATGTCTTCACAGTACTTAAAATGGGGAATGTGGTTCTTTTTGTTTTGTAAACAAGGAAACCAAGGCTTGTGGAGAAGTACATGGTTGGGCTCGTGGTAATCAGAATCAGGACCTGAATTCAAATGTAATTTACCTGCTATGTGCCCTGTTCTCTTTTGCATGTTATTAAGTTGACATGGTAAATTTCAAATGCAGTAATGAAGGTTGTGTCAGGGTACTCGGTTGACATAAAATGGAATGGCCTGTGGGTTTCCACGTAGGCATTCAGATATATGTCATGATCCGGATACTGCACTCGAGTTAAAGATCCTCAGTGAGGTAAAAAGCCTGACAAAAATCCCAGCACAGTGTGACTGCTGGTGTTCAGAAGGGCCCAGCCAACCAAGCAGGCACTGCAGAAGGAATGGGGAAGGCCTTTGGGGTCTGGGTTTCTGGCAGTCTCCTTCAGAGTGGCAGGTTCCTCCTATCCAAACTTCCAAGTCCAAGAGCTTCTTGACCTTGGCTAGGACAAGGCCTGCCTGTGCTACTCCCTGAAGCTGCCATACCTAGTGAAATGCTGTCTGTTGCTGATTTTCTGAGTGAGCCTTTCCCAGGAGACACAAGCCTCTCCAGCTGTCCCCAAAGACAGATCTGCTTGTTTGTGCTTTGCCTCTGGCCTCTGGGCACAGTCTGTTTTTATGATGTCATCCTAGCAGGAAGAGCCCATGACCTTTCTTAGGCACAGAGTGAAGGATTTTTACATCAGTGGCCCCTGTAGGCCACGGGAATAGAAAATAAAAAATACTTTAAGATAAAATGTGTCATTGGTAAATTTGAATCTGTTTCGTCTCAGGAAATCTCCTACATTCTCTTGAGTCAGGGTTCCCAGGGGTTCTTTGGGAAAGTTGTAGTTACGTTTCTCACATGACTTCTGACTCAGGGAATGGAGTACAAAAGGCTTGGGTATTCAAGATCTCAAGAAGGGTAAACTTTCAGGTCCTTCTCTTGAAACTTTCACAGCTCCTTTTAGCAGTTTTATATATTTTCTTATTATTTAAATATAACATCTTTTCATTATTTCTTTTATTTTTGCTTTTATAATTATGTCATTTCTCCCTCCCTTTCCAACCTCCTATTTCATTTTCAAATTCATGGCCTCTTTTTTTCAGTAATTGTTCTTAAATCTCTATGTGTGTATGTATGTGTTCCTAAATATACAAATAAAACCTGCTTGGTCTGTATAATGTTACTTGTATGTATGTCTTTATGGTTGGCCATTTGGTATTGGATAACCAATCAATGTGCTCTTCCCTGGGGCTTTTAGTCTCACAGCAAATTTCCTGATCTTCTGGCTCTTAGTCTTTCCACCCCATCCTTGGCAATGTTCCTGAGCCTCAGGTGTAGGAGTTGTTGTGTAGGTTCGTAGTTGTTTTGTAGGACTAGATAGAATTCCACAGCTCTGCATTTGGCTTGGCTATAGTTTTCCATAATGGTCTTTGTCTCTTGCAAAGAAGAGTTTCCTTGATGAGGGTTAAGAACTGTGCTTATCTATGGGTATAAGGACAAATATTTAGAACATAGTTAGGAGTATGCTGGTTTCAGTAAAGTGGTGTCTGTAGATTCTTCCCCAAGATCCATGATGTCAGTAGCTATGTGTGGTTGGCTAGGTCTCCTCTTGTTAAGTGAGCCTGAAGTTCATTTGGTTACTTTTGGTTACTGCCACTTCTGCATGTGTGCCACTGCTGCACCCTGACGGTTATCATGCCATCCTAGCCATCACGGTTCATAGGTATCATAGCTTGGTGGGACTGTGGGAAGCTTCACTCCTTCGGATGTTTACGTGGCCCCTACTGGTGCCTCCTCCTTAGAGAGGAGACAGGTAGGTCAGTTCCGGCTCCAGGCTTTCTGGGCTCTATAGACATAACATCTTGATGGCAGACATTTAAACTCTGAGTTATCATAACCCTGAAGTACAATTCATAAAAACTCAGAGAAATTGGGGTTCCACCTCAAGGTCAGAAAAGCAAAATAGCCAGCCACTGACTCTTACCTTGACCTCGGTCCGAAATGACGATCCTGCCTCCAGGAATCTCAGACTGAGAGCTGTCTCCTCCCGTCTTATAATCCTCTCTAGTTCTGGGATAAAGGGCGTGCACCACTACCACCTGGTTTCTCTGGCGAGGTAGTGTGGCTACTGGGGTTAAAAGTGTGTGTCATTGCTGCCTGGTTTATAAGGCTGGCCAGAGTAGCTATTTTACTTTTTGATCCTTGGGCAAGTTTTATTTATTAAAATACAAATGAAATGCCACTACATAGCCTCTCAGACTTCCTGCCTGAGAAATTCCTGACTTCTTTTGGTTAAGCAGAAGTCCACCTGCTTCCTAGGAAATAGCTAAAGTGTACTGTCAGTTCATGAGAACGTTTGTTCTGTGTGAGTGAAAATCTGTAGCTCCATGCAGCAGTGGTGGAGTGTCAGAGTCCAGGGCCTGCTGGCTTTCTTGTTGTGACCTTGCCTTGTGCTTTCTTTCCAGGTTGTAGTGCTTTTGTCCACAAAGGCTGCAGAGAAAATCTAGCGTCCTGTGCAAAGGTCAAAATGAAGGTAAGATATCTCTAGCTATTAGAATGCTCAAAATCCAGTGCTTTAAAATAGAAAGTACCCACATGTTAGAATTTAGATTGTAGTAGATTTATTTGTTTACTTGCTTGTTTTAATCATTTAGGGCCAATTTTGATTCCAAATTAATCTAAAGATAATTGCTCTTTAAAATGATCAGCCCCCTTCTTGATTAACACATTTAAGAATTTGAGACTTTGAATAAAAGAATTGCTGAGCTAGAGATTCACACTTGTAATCCCAGCACTTGGGAGGCTGAAGCAGGATGGTTTACTTGGTTTGGTCTTAGCCATTGTACCAAAATGAAACCCTGCCTCAAAAAAGTTTTTAAAGAAAATGAAATTTTTTTTAGGACTTTCATATATTAAACATTTCTCTGTTTCTGTTTAAGTGATTGTCTTGACTAGCTCTGCAAATATACTCTGCTACTGAAATGTCCGGCTTCCCCATCTAGGAGCATGAGGGCAATAGGTGGAAATCAGAAGCTTTTGATATGTGATGGCCATGGGGAGGGCTCTCCAAAGGCACATACACATATGGATGGCAGAGATGACATGAGACATGAACAGGAAGTACCGATATTGGTGCCATATGAACTTGAAAGCGTGTCCTTCAGGTAGCCTGTGGACTGTCAGTGTCAACCAGACATAGAATGTTTTCCCTTAGAGAATTTCCAGATGTGTCTACACAGATGTTCATCAGTACCCGCATTACCTAGTGCAGTGGCCTCAGTCTTAAGTGTGCATCAGAATCATCTCAAGATCTTACTCAGAGAAATTTGCTGCTGTAACCCCTCTCCCAAAGGATTTTCAGTTGGGAGTGGACTGAAGAGTCTGCTTTTCTGAGGAATTCCCAAATGGTGTTGATCCTGCTCAGCCCTCACTTTGGGTGGTGCTGAACTAATAAAGATAGCTGTATCCATATCTGAATTTCCCCAGCCCAGAGACTCATGCTGCATTTTAAAATTTTAGGTGCAAAGACTTAGAAGTTAAATTTATACTAATTTGGATTTCTATTTTCTCCCCCAAAATTGGAAGCTCCTATAGCCCTCAGCTCACTGGTGCTGCCTGTCACCCAGCAGTCCCAGGCCCCCTCATCACACTCTTTTCCCATTTTTCCATCGTTGTTACGGGTCTTCTGGGACCCTTTTTTTCTGTCTTTTTGTTTTTTAAGTCTGTACCTTACTCCCACTAGAACATAATCAGGAAGGCAGGAATCTTTGATTTGTGAATACAGTACACTGAAAACCTAGAATAGCATCAGATGTATGATAGAGTCTTAAAATGTGAAGGATTGTATGTCAGAGAACAATCGTGGGTGCCCAGTGGATACTGTTGAAAGGGAAGAGCCTCCCAGATGTCAGAGAACAATCATGGGTGCCCAGTGGATACTGTTGAAAGGGAAGAGTCTCCCAGATGTCAGAGAACAATCGTGGGTGCCCAGTGGATACTGTTGAAAGGGAAGAGTCTCCCAGATGTCAGAGAACAATCATGGGTGCCCAGTGGATACTGTTGAAAGGGAAGAGCCTCCCAGATGCCCACTTGTGCTTTCTTCTCCCCTCCTGCTTCTGCCATTGATCATCTGTCTGACCACCCAGTCAGATAAGACTGTTACTGTGAATGCGCTGGGCTCTGGAGAGCAGTGATGATACAGAGAATAGCGTCTCTTTTGTATGTGGTTGTAATATCTATGGAAGTCTTCATTTTAAATTGAAAGTGGTCTGTTTCCTCCTAGTGATTTGTTTCAGAGGAAATGCTTCGGTTTGTAATTTCCCAAACTATTTTTTATTCATGCCCTCACAAAACTTAACTACAATTAGTATTCTCTCTAAGAATGTAATGTTTTACAAATGCTAGTCACCAAAGAAACAGTTCTCTGAGTAACTGACAGTGCCGTGTGGGTATGGACAGGCAGTTTCTACAGTCAGGAAAGGCTTTGGTGACCTTAGCAAAGAGAGAGTACTTAGAGCATCTGGAAATGGAAGAATGATACCTACATAGATGACAAAAAGCATCCTGAGATGGGGGTGGGCACACACCTAAGCATCTGTAGTGCTTGGTGAGCCCAAAAGATGGCAGGTGGTGGTGGCCATGGTCCAGCACCATCTCTTTTTACTCCAGGCTGCTGGAGAATTGTGGAGGATGAGTTGCAGTGTGGTCTCATGTTTGTACCTTCTTTTCTCGTTAGCAGCCCAAAGGGAGCCTCCAGGCACATGACACATCATCACTGCCCACAGTCATCATGAGAAACAAGTGTAAGTAGTTCAGCACGCCTCTCAGAAGTGCACTCGGACTTCTTGTTCCAGATTCAATGTTTTTGTGAAGCTTGCTTGTTGCGACTAGCCTAAGCTAACTAGCCAGAGCCTATACCTGTATTGTTTACCACTTTGTTCTGTCACATTCATTGACTAGCAATTTAGCATTACACCATCAAACCCTTCTTGAAGGTGTCTGTCATAGTAGGTGCATTAGCTGAAAGGGGGACTGAAGCCCGTGTGCGTGAGCAGCTTACTCCCGTGCAACTCGGTCTCCTCTTCAGCACCAGAGAAAGTGCTTGATTTTAGTGCCTCACATCAGTGGGACACAAATGAACTCTTACTGGTTAAGCTTATATATAGATAACATGTGAAATTATATAAATGAGTTTTTCATTGTTATTCCCAAGGTTCTCAAATATTATACAAAACTGAGTAAATCATATTCTACCCTCACACGTTAAAAAAACAAAACAACAACAACAAAAAAAAAATCTTGAGGATTGGCAAGGTGACTCAAGCAAGTAAAGGTATCTGCTGCCAAGCCTGACTACCTGAGTTCAATCCCAAGGACCCACATTTCAGGAGAGAACCAACTCCCACAAGTTGTCTTCTAACCTCTTCTGCACGCATGTGTGTACACGTGCACACACACCAAATAATAATAAATGTAATTATTTTAATTTAAAAGACTACTTTGAGTTGGATAAAGAGATCTGAGAAGGTAAAAGGGTTTACAGCCAAACCTGACAGCTGAGTTTAGTCTCTAGAAACCACATGGTAGAAGAGAGAACCAGCTTCTACAGGTTATCCTCTGGCTTTCACATGGACTCAGTGGCATGTGTGTGTGTACACACACACACAATAAATTCTAAAATCTAAAAAGAAACCAGAACTGATCTTTACCATCTTGTGAAAGATTTCACTTCAGTTTGGCAGTGTTCTTACTCCCCATGCTCTTTCATACCCATTTAATATATTTAGTGCATATCCTTCTGATCTGCTATCTCTTAGTCATCTGTATCTTTGAAAAGGTCTGTTTTATACACTAGTTCACTCTGTCGTTTTCAGAGCTACTATTGTCATTGTTTCAGACTGCTGCGTGATTTATTTCATGAGCATATGTTGTGTTTTAATTACCTCCAGCTGCTACCATAAGCAATGCAGTGCTAATTATCCTCTCTGAATTGGCTCCGTGGGAACCTGGGCTCCGTGGGAACCATTACCAGAGCAATGCTTTCAACATGTAGCTGAATCAATACCTGCGCAGACTCTGAGACCCCCATCTAGCCCTGAGAGTCAGACACTACGGTAGAGCCCTGTGGTGTAGGTTTTAGTAGATCCTCTGAGTGGTCTTGATGCCCACTGAAGGCTGGAAGCACTACTTGTGCCTTATTTCTCTCCTGCAGTTCCTGAGCACTTGAAAATGACTGTGCCGATCTGTACACCACAGAGAAAGAATTCCCTGTAGACATATTAAGTCTGGTTCTCATCCGTCCTTGTATGGAGACAGCTACTAGACTGACACCCACTTCAGTCTGTCATCCAGCTTCCTTGGACAGTTTTAATCTTAAAACCTTTTTCTGTGATGTTACCAACTATTTCAGAAGCACGGTCTTTTATGTGGATTGCCTCTGACCCTCACAGAGAACTTTCTTATTTATATTTTTAGTAATCTATAGAGTGCTGGGTTTTGTTATGAGATTTCCATATATAAAATGTACCTTAAGAACACCTCCCATTAGCTTTTCTTATCTCCGTCTTCCTTGTTTTCACCTTAGCCATCAGTAGTAGTACCTCATTTTGCCTTCAAGTCCCTGCCTTTTTTAAATTTTCATATGTGAAAATATATAAGTCTAATTTTTGTAGAATTGTCTCACTAAACATTTTCCTTCAAATAATATAATTTCATTCTTGAGTGTTGGCCATATAAAACTCTATTATATCACATTTTCTTTTTCTATTCACCCACTGGTAGTCATTTTTGGGCTGATTCCATGACTTGACTGTTGTGAATAGTGCTACAGTAAACAGTGATGTTTAGGCATCCCTATAGTAGCCTTACTCTGGGTCTTTTGGGTATCCATCCATAAGTGGTATGGCTGGATGGATAGAAATTCCATTTTTCATCTGTGGGGACTTCATACTGATTTCCATGATGGCTGTGCTAAGTTATTCCTCCCAGCATTATAATATAGTTTCTTTTCCATTTGCATCCTCATCGTCATTTGTTGATTTTATTCCCTTGAGAATTCTAACTAGGATAAGATGGAATGCCAGTATTGTAGTGATTTAGAGTACAAATTCTGGGGTTAGAGAGATGACTCAGAGATTGAGCACTGGCTGCTCTTCCAGAGGTCCTGAGCTCAATTCCTAGCAACCACATGGTAGCTCACAACCATCTATAATGAAATTTGGTGCTCTCTTCTGGTGAGTAGGCATGCATACAGACAGAACACTGTATACCTAAGAAATAAATAACTATTTTTTTAAATGTACAAATTCTGGATCTGGGAAGATGGCTCAGTGTGTAAAGTGCTTGTTGGACAAGCATGAGGACCCAAGTTTGGGTTTGGATATGGTGGCGCATGTTTGTAACCATGGGTCCTAGAAACAGAGACAGGCAAATACCTGGAACTTGCTGGCCATCCAGTCTAGTCAAAATGCTGATCAAGTTTAGTCAAAATGAGGTTCAGTGACAGACCCCCTCCCCAAAAAAAAAGGGTTTTAGAAGCTATTGAGGAACATATTCCAACATGAACTGTCTTGGGCAAGCACACTTGCATACACAAGAATATAGTACTGGATTCAAATCGCATGCTATTTGTGTCTTCTGCAGCCTTTTCGGTACAAATTATCTAGGGCTCTACATAACATTCTGGTTCTTCTCCTCACTGGTGCACCGCTCCCACCTCCCGTGTGTGTGTGTGTCCTCCCTCTACTTGCTTCTTTCTCTTTCTCCACTAATTCTTCATGATTATTTTGCCCTTTGTTCATATGGTTCTTCCCATCAGAATATTCTGTTTTCCTTCTAGCCTGTTTGTATCCTCACTCTAGTCTGAGAACCACTGTTTCTTCTTCTCTGACATTTCATTTGCTCACTGGTCACCCTTCTGAAACACTTAGGACATGCTGTGCCCTGGAAACCCACACTTTAGACTCCCTTCGTACTTCCTGCAGCAAGGACCTGGTCATATATGTAGCATACCGTGTTTCTGTTGTCTAAATAGAACTTGAATTAACTGTAAATTGTTGTGCTGTTATTTATTAAAGGTATCCTATAATATTGTAAAATTATACCAGAGCCCATATTCTCTTTTTCTTAGCTCTTGACCCTCTTGGAGATTAGACAGATACAAAAATTTACATCTGTAGCAGGTGCTCACTTACCAAGGAGAAATAATTTAGTGTCCATGTGCCATGTGATCATTTTAGATTAGAGCTCCAGTTCCTCTTTGATCATGTTAAAGAAAAATACTCTGTAATAACCTGTACAATATTAAACGTGTTCATTTTTCTCCATCCATAAATTCAAGATATTGACCAAAATACATGTTTTCCATTAATGAGCAGGGGCTAGAGAGTTGACTCTGGTTAGAAGCATATGCTGCTCTTCCAGAGGACCTGATTTGTGTTTCCAGAGCTTCAACTGGTGTTGTGGCACATGCTTTTAATCCCAACACTTGATCTCTGAGTTCAAGGACAGCGAAGGATGTGAAGACCCTGTCTTTAAATCTTCCTTTTTTAAGGAGCTAATGTATTGAAAACATTTTGTGTCTTTGTGGCGTCTGTGGAATAAGTCAGCACTAGGGATCTGGAAAGGTGATGTTTCAATTCATGTCCTCTCTTCCCCTGCAGCTTCACAGCCCAAGGAGCGCCCTAGGTCTGCAGTCCTGTTGCCTGATGAGGCCACTGCTGTACCAATGTTTACTAACAGGCGGTCCCAGCAGTGTGTCTCCCTCTCTAAAAGTGTTTCCATACAGAACATCACTGGGTAAGTGGGCTTTAAAGAGTCTACAGTTGACATATGGGTGACAAGGACATAGTAATCACTTTATTTAACAAAAAAAAAGAAAAAAGAAATGGGTATATAAAATAATGGGTTGGTACACAGTTGGATGGCATGGATGAAGTGGTTGGAAGTTGTGGTTTTGATGTACTGTATTTATACTTATATTTATAATTTAGATTGGTAATATTTAATCAGTTTGTGAGTTGAGGTGGAAAGGCTCAAAGAATATCATTTAATGACATGCTCAGTAGTTTGTAGGGTAGAGATTTTTTAAAAGAAAAAAAAAGTTAGTGATTATGTAATGCTTTTACAAGTTATTTTATGTATGTGTGTTTTGCCCATGTGCATGTCTTTGCCCCATGTGTATACCTGATATCTGTGGAGTCTAGAAGAAGGTATTAGATCCCCTGAAACCTGAGTTACAGGTGATTGTGAGCCACCATATGGGTGCTAGATATCAAACTCAGATCCTCTGAAAGAGCAGCCGGTGTTCTTAACTGCTGAGCCATCTCTCAAACTCCTATAATAAAATTTTAATTTTTCTATATAAATGTGTACATGATGCTGTGTACCTTTTTTTTAAAGCCTCAGAAAGTTGAACTAAGATTGAGTTTGTGTTGGTAACACTTCTAAACTTTTTAGTAATGCTTCATTTTGCTATGTACCCAGGTAGCTTGTCTTAAGTCATCATAAAACTCACAACTAACTGTCATTTTAGAGGTTTTTTTTTTGGGGGGGGGATTCACCTGAGAATGTGCACCACAGCTTATCAGATCGTATTTGACAGTGTGGTCTTCCTTTTGTCTCTAGAGTTGGCAATGATGAGAACATGTCAAACACCTGGAAATTTCTGTCTCATTCAACAGACTCACTAAATAAAATCTGCAAGGTCAATGAGTCAACAGAATCACTTACTGATGAGGGTAAGAGGAAACTCGGGCCTGTATTACTAAACGTCTGTAAGGATCCAGTGTATCTCCTATCACACTATTACCAAATAGCAGGGCCTGTTCTTTCCCTCCCTCCCTGGAAAGAGTCTCTCAATTGTTTGTAAAGCATCTCTTGCAGTGCCAAGCATTGGCGGTCGCACCTGTTCTGGTGTTGGCTCTCCACAGAAGGGAACACTGATTTTAACCTAGACACACTCTAGTATGGATGCTTTTCTTCCTCTAGACGTTGCACACATTCAGTTCTGTGTCTGTACAATTGTAAGTGTACTCAGACGAACATGCAGCTCGTAAAGATAGCAGGATGTTTCAAGCTCCAGCTTCACATAGGAATTATTTCAATCTTGCTAGATGTACGTATGTTTATCATTCCTAACCAGTCTTGAGTATAGAATCTTCCATTCCTGAACATGACAGTGATCCTGCCTAGTATGTTCTCCTTGAATATCCTCTACACTAGGACAGAGGATTTGTCTTAGGAACTCGTTTTCACCTGCAGGAAAATCCAGACTTGTAGAGGTCAAAAACCCAACATCCTGAGGTTGCTTTTTTTGTATTTTGAGGAGTAGGTACAGACATGAATGAAGGACAGCTGATGGGAGACTTTGAAAGTGACTCTAAACAGCTAGAAGCAGAGTCCTGGAGCCGCATAGTAGACAGCAAGTTCCTTAAACAGCAGAAGAAAGATGTGGTCAAACGGCAGGAGGTGATTTACGGTGAGATGCTTCATTTGCTTTGCTTGTTTGTCATCTGCACCATCCCCCTTGCACACAGTGAGGGTTACTGAGAGGTAGAGATACTGTCCTGCCTCCCAGGGAGGGAACTTGAGGAGTTGCCCTGTCCAGCATGTTTAAATGAGTGATTGTTGGACTGTAAAAACTAAGTGTTGAATATGCAGCATCATAAAGGTTTCCATTTAAACACTGAGGTATGAAGACATGATTTGGGGGACGGGGTTGAGACAGGGTTTTTCTGTGTAATAGCCCTAGCTGTCCTGGAACTGGCTCTGTAGACCAGGCTGGCCTCGAACTCACAGACATCTGCCTGCCTCTGCCTCCCATGTGCTGGGATTAGAGGTGTACGCCACCACTGCCCAGCTTGGAGACTTGATATTGCCTTTTGTTCATTTTGCCCTGTAGTGTCCCATTCTGTTCCTTTCTCCTTAGATTGAACAGTTTATATTTGCATGTGAGCTATACAGCAGTGTATGAAAGAGATGCCTTCTAAAAATGCATTTTTGTTCTTGAGCTACACTAAAAAAAGTGAAATATTTGTCAGTTCTGGGAAGCAGGGACACAGTAAATAAAAGGGACTGAGTTCAGTGCAGAAACAGTAAAAGGAAAGGACTCTGAAAATCATTTCAGACTGGCCGAATTCAATACACTTGTCATCAGAGAAATGTTCGGTCAGTGAAAAGGCAGCATGAGATGAGACTACGCCACGGAAGACAGCTGTTTGCTCGGTGTTAAAGTCCCAGCTGGACTCTGAGCTAACCTCACAAGCTTAGCTGTGATCTGAAAGACCTTTGCTCTCTCTTCTCATAGAGTTGATGCAGACAGAGTTACATCACATCCGCACGCTCAAGATCATGAGTGATGTGTACAGCCGGGGCATGATGACAGATCTGCTCTTTGAGCAGCAGATGGTGGAAAAGCTGTTCCCTTGTTTGGATGAACTGATCAGTATCCACAGCCAGTTCTTTCAGAGAATCCTGGAGCGGAAGAAGGAGTCCCTGGTAGAGAAAAGTGAAAGGAACTTTCTTGTCAAGAGGATAGGGGATGTGCTTGTCAATCAGGTGAGCAGCGGGCAGGTCTGGGATTCTCACACTTTGGGGTAGCAGAGAAGCTTTGTGATTCTGGATCCCTGTATGTATAGCTCAGCTTTACTGGTTTTCTTTGTAGACTTAACAAACTGAGGTCATCTAACCCTGTTTTCTTTTCTATAAAAGAAGGAAAGAAGGGTTCTCTGCTTATGCTATTTTTAGAAAGTTAGGTATATATAATATATTTAATAATAAAGTATATACTAAAAGATTTTCTTTCTCTAAGTCCATACAGTCATCAGAAGCAGTGCTGTGTAGGAAGTAAAAGAATGTTTATTGAAATCATGAGCTTTCCCCATGGCTCATTTGAAAAGGATCCCATCTATCTTTTTTTTTCTTTTTGATTTGATTTGATTTTTTTGAGACGGGGTTTCTCACTAGCTATGGAGCAGTCCTGGAACTCACTCTGTAGACCAGGCTGGCCTTGAATTCTCAGGTGGCCTCTGCCTCCTGAGTGCTGGGATTAAAGGTGAGCACTACCACCACCGGGCAGATTCCGTCTATCTTGAGACCAGCTAAAGCTTAGTCAGTTGACCAATAGGCTATCTGTGAAACACTTTATAAAATGTGTTACTGTTTTTTAGACATGATTTTATTTCAGTCCCATTCCAGAGAAGCTCACAAAGGTTTTTAATGTTTTTAAAAATGAAATGTTGCTAATAAAACCTAACAGACAAGAATATCATACACATTTGACTAGAGCTTTCCCTCTCAATAGATCCCTGCTTCTGTGTAGATGCAGAAGTTTAGTTGCTGGAACAGTTGAATGAGAATTGGGTTGGGGCTGGGCAGTACTTGGGATTGAACCAAGGACTTCTCATACATGGTAAGTCAGCACCCTATCACTGAGCTACATCCCCAGTCCTGTTTTTGCTTTTATTCTGAGGCTGTTTGAACCTCCCAAGGAACTGGGATTACAGGCTTGACTGAGAATTAGAAGTCTTCTCCTTGACTACATCCCTCACTTGATAGTTGATCAGTGTATTCACTCATTCTAGACGGATTTGCTGTCTGTTAAATGCCGGGGATAAAACTGCACAGCTGAATATGACAGAGGTTTCTGCCATAAGAAAATCTGTAGAAACAGGCATGATGTAAATAAATGTGTATTCTGTGTGAGACACTTGGATTTGGCAAGTGCAGATTGAATAGTCCTATAAAATGAGCCTAATGAGATGCTCTACAAATGAAGAGCCATATTCTCCAACTATCTCTCCTCTAAATTCTCTCTCTCTCTCTCTCTCTCTCTCTCTCTCTCTCTGCCTTCAGTACCTGTATAGGTATATAGGTATTGCATCTTGACTTGTATTCTTGTCTGTAGTTTCTTACATTGTATACAACTCTACTAAAGTCTTTGCTGCTGGGACTGAAACTTTAGTCCAGTGGTACTCGTGTTACTCTGTATTGGACTCAGCCTATTAGGGCACTTGGTTTGTGGTAGTAGTTCCGCTTCTGCCTCTCCATTGTGAGTGAAGAAACCTACACAACAAATCACTGGATCTTCTCAGATCTCAGTACTTAACCCTTCGATAAAGTGCCAAGCTGTTTGCCAAAACTGCTGTACCATTTAATCTTTTGGGGGAGTTTATTAGGAAGCACTTTTAGTCTTCACAGCAAGCCTGGGAACTTTCTATAGAACGATACCCTGACTTGTGGTGTGACTCCTGTTTTCTTTCCGGGGCAGTTTTCAGGTGAGAATGCAGAGCGCTTAAAGAAGACATACGGCAAGTTCTGTGGACAGCACAACCAGTCTGTCAACTACTTCAAAGACCTCTACACAAAGGATAAGCGTTTCCAAGCCTTTGTGAAGGTACTCCCTGAAACACAAGCATCCCCACCATGGTCAAGAACACAAGCACTCATTTTGGCTAGAGCTACTTACTACCTTCCTCACACGAGGACTAACAGTTTCTTCACTCCTTTGCAGAAGAAGATGAGCAGTTCAGTAGTGAGAAGGCTTGGGATTCCAGAGTGCATTTTACTTGTAACTCAGAGGATCACCAAGTACCCCGTTTTATTCCAGAGGATACTGCAGTGTACCAAAGGTGAGCTTGTAACTCAGATCCAGGTAGCCCTAGAAACCAGTGCAGACCTGCCAAGGTTTATTTATTTGGGGGCACAGATTTTCACTCTGGCCCAGGTTGACCTCAAACTCACAACCGTTTTTCCTCCACCTCCCCCAAAAGTGCCACGATTACAGGTATATCTTATCTTGTAAGCATCTTTTCATGGCTATTTATTTTTTTTGCTGTCTTTAGTTTTTGAGATCCTGTTTCACTGTGTAGGACAGTCTAGTCTCAAACTCGATTCTTCTGCACAGCCTCCCAAATGCTGGAATTTTAGGGAAACAAAATTATACCCACCTGATACACAGTTTTCTTGAACGGAAGGAAATAGGTCCAGCGATACAGTTGTGTGGACTTAGATTCTTGGTCTAAGGCAGGGGAGATGCAAATTTGAGGCCTGCTAGGATTTAGATCAGATTCGAGTCCAACCTGGGCAGCCAGTGAGGTCTGTCTGTATCAAGGCAAAAACTGAGAAGGAGCTGGAGGCACAGTTGGATGCTGCAGTGTTTCCTGGATATGCACAAGGTCCTGGATTTAGTTCCTAGAACAGCAGGCTGGAGGTACAGCTCAGTGTTAGATTACTTCCCAGGCATGTGCAAGGCCCTGGATTCGATCCCTGGAATACCACTTGGAGTGTTAAATCACTACAGTTGGGGTAGATGGACGATACCGAGGAGGGACCATGTATTGGTTCTGTTAAAGCACCATGTGCCCTGAGCATGGACTAGTTCAGCAGTTCCCACCTTTTCTTCCCATAAGTGCTAAAATTGTTACTCTGTCTTGTTTAATCAGTATGTAGAGGTTTCTCTCAGCAGCTGCTTCTCCTAGGCAGTTACATTAAAAGTTATGAGGCAATCACATTAAAGAGTAGGCAAAGATATAGCTGAGTAGCTTGTTACATGCCTCTGCTGCTCTCTCTCCCTAAAACATTGGTTTCTTTGGCTTTGGAGCATATAATTGCATATCATCCATAGCACTGAGAATACCCAACTTCCTTTGGAATTGAACTTACGGCAGCAGGAAAGGTCAGCATGTGACTTGGTGTGTTGGCTCCAGCATGAAGTATAACAGCTGGGGAATGTGATAATGTAGACTCCTTCCTGTGTGCTCTTGTGTGCAAGGAACCATTTAAAGTACTTCTTTCCTCCCCAAGACAATGAAGTGGAGCAGGAAGACCTGGCTCAGTCCTTGAGCCTGGTGAAGGATGTGATTGGAGCCGTGGACAGCAAAGTGGCAAGTTATGAGAAGAAAGTCCGTCTTGGTGAGATTTACACGAAGACCGATAGCAAGTCGATCATGAGGATGAAGAGTGGGCAGATGTTCGCCAAGGAGGATCTGAAACGGAAGAAGCTGGTGCGGGATGGGAGTGTGTTTCTGAAGAGTGCAACAGGACGGCTAAAAGGTAAGACTGCTTCCGTGTCTGGGTGCCTGGGTAGATGCTTCTGAACTTCACCACCAGGTTTCTTCTAGAGAGCTATACTCAGACATCACCCAGGGCAACAGCCATTTAGTAATATGTCAAAGAAGACTCATTTGAAGTGACTTACAAAGCCCTATGAAATGTGGCAGCAAGGAAAAGATACACTCAGGGAAAATGGCAAATTGATTTAAAACACAAAGGATCAAATTAATGCATATAGTAGACTGTTGCAGTGACGTGTTCCCCCAGAGAGGTGCTGAGTGGCCACTGTGGAATGGGGTCAGTGGCAGAACTGTCTGAGTCAGGGACTGTGAGTCCGTAAGAATTGAGAACTTATCACTCCCCAAAGACCTTCTGAGACCTTAGAGAAAAGCAACTCTAACTCATTTCAACTACATTCCTCATTACTTTGATTCATGTCTGTCATTTTTCTCTAAAGCAAACTAGATCATTAAAAGTAACTTGTTCATTTTATTTACTATTTCTCAATTTTCATCAGTCACCTACAATAAGTTAAGGAAGTTAGGCATTTTTGTTTTTAATTATTGAATACATCTTACTTTTAGGAAAGTGATCGGTTTCATCAGAACTTTACTAGATTGGCATCCTGCCTCTGTGAGCTCTACCCTCACAGCAGCTGCTGGTGTTCCCGCCACAGTCCTGGACTAAGTGAGCTGAGGAGGTGGAACAGGCCATGGGTACGCTGTTGTCCCAGTAGCACACTGAGATGAGAAGGAACATTTCCTTTCCTGTCTCATCAGGAACGATGCCATAGGTCTTCAGTCAGAGCACTCAGGTGCTTAGCCTATTATGTATGCTTAGGACAGTAGTACAGAAGTCCCCTCCAGGCAGCGGACTTCAGACCTACAAGAAGAGGGTACTTCTGTAGTGTGGTGGGTGCCAGAATGAAGAGGGAGCATGAGTGGCCGTGGAGGTCAGTCTTGAAGAATGAAAAGTATTGCTGGAGGAAATCATGGAGTTGGGAGAGCCTGGAACCCCGAGAAAGTTAAATCATCAAGACTCCCAGTCAGGCTGAAGAGAGTGATAGGAGATGAGAAAAAGGAGAACCTGCTGGGGTCCAGCTGCCAGAGATGCCTGCCACACAGTGAGGAGCTGGCTCTTGATGTTCTTGCTGGTTGTGGGCATGGAATAGGCTTACAATGAGAGGGTATCACATGGACAAGGGATGAGTTAGGTGTTTTGTGGTTTGAGGTTTTTATGTTGTTTCGTTTTTTCAACACAACTGGGAGTCATGTAGACTAGGACATCGGAAGTGGCAAAGGCATTGGAACCCTCACCACCAGTGCCTGGACAGCAGTGGAAGACATGGAAATGGAGCATGGGATAATGTTCCTGTGTCCCTCACCACTGATCAGGAGTGTGTAGGGTATCCTGTGGTGAATTAAGGTGCTCCTTCCTTCTAGCCCTCACAGCTCTGTGGTGGTCTGAGGATGCTAGCCCAGACCTCTTTCCACACCACCCCTTTGAGGCTGCCTTTCAAGCAGACTGGCAGCTCAGAAATACCTGTCCTCATGAGGACCTAGGTTTGCTAGAACTGCTGTTGCCTGGAGCCAACGCTTTATTCTCTTCCTTTACATGGCAGCTTATTCTGAAAATAAAAAATGGATTCCAGCTGTTGGAATAAAGCTGTGGTCAAACCAATAGCAGAACAATAGGTTTCTAGCTGGAAATGCCTGCACTGGGGAGAACGGGTTGCTATTTAGTCTTTTTCACACCCCCATGAACTCCTGCCAAGAACAGCTAGTACTGTATTGAACACCCCGTGGAAGGGGTAGGATTGTTATTTCTCTGATCCATAGCACTGATCATAAACCTCAGGATCCAACAAAGTTGAAACTTAAGCTTTTCGAACTTATTTTTGGCAGACACCTGAATTATTTTAAAGTAAACTTAAAATAACTTGTCAAAACTAATGATAGTGCATGGAAGATTACTGCTGTCTAGCCTGAAAATTGAGACCTCCTTTGCTTCTGTTTGCTGTGTAGCTTTGTAGGAAATTCTAGTTGTGGCAGAGGTGTGCATAAATCTGTTTCCCAAGGAGCTATAGGCTCTGCTTTCCGAAGGGAGAAACGTGTAAGGGTAGGCCTGGTAGTTCTGAGTAGCTGGCTAGGAGATGTGCATTGCCCTCGAGAGAACAGAGGAAAATGGCCCTGTGCATGCCTAGAGGACTAGTCAGACCATGAGTTGATGAATTTTTTTGAAGTTCCTGGATCCAATTAAAGATGTTTGTTTTGTTCCATTTCTGGGGTGACGATGGTGATAGAATCTAGATCTGCTGGAGTCTTAGGCACCGCTCAAGTACACATCAGTCTGTTGGTTTTGTTTTTATGTGTCATATTTTATATTCTATAGTTTAGACTTAACTTAGTTTGACCTTAATTTAGACAAAACGAATTGTGTTGCCCTACATATTTCTTAAATTAATTTTTTTAGCATACGAAACAATAGGTTTCATTATAATATTTTAATACAACATACATGGTTGTTTGCTCCACCAGCACCTCCTGCTGGTCCCCTTCTTGCCCCAAACTGTCTTTCTTCACCTTTCATGTCCTATATTACAAATAATTAAATTTACATCTGCATGTGAGAGGAAACGTGATATTTTACCTGGCTTACCGCCCCCATTTATGCACTCTGGTTCCACACGTGGTTTTGTTTTAATGGAGTGGAAGAGAGCTGAATTCACTTTTTCCTATGAAGCTAAAGTATGTCTGTGCAAGTGTTTAGTTTCCGTTCAGTTGCTGTGATTAAAGACGCTCTGAGTAGGTGCAGCAGTGGGGAGGAAAGAGTGTACTTGGCTGACACTTCCAGGTCACAGCCCATCACTGAAGTACATCGGGAGAGGAACAAAGGGCCCCAAAGAAACACTGGATGCTGATTCACATCATTTGTTCATGGGCTCCTGCTCAGCTAGCTTTGTTACATAGCCCAGGATCACCTTCCCAGAAAATGGTGTCACCCACAGTGAGCTGAAGCCTTCTACAACAATTAATATTCAGACCATTCCCCCAAACATGACCATGGACCTCTTGATCTAGGCAGTGAAGGCTTTCTTCTCAGATGACGCCAGGCTGTGTCAGGTTGACAGTTACGCTATCTGTGATGGGGTGAGATGGGGGAGTCTTAATCTTTTGCTTTAAAATGTCTCTGTCCTGATTTTGAGGGGTAACAGATAAGAGAATGTCAGGTATCCCAGACCAATCACAAACTCAGCTGACAGTCACCTTGAACTCCCCCAAGTGCTGGGGTTAACAGGTGTGTATCACCACACCCTGTTTTATGCAGATTTGGGGAGTAAACCCAGAGATTAGTGTGTGTGAACCCACCAGTCTTGTTCACTGTAAGGATGGAAAAAGTCTCTGCTATACATCCCTTCTGGGTACTTTTCTGGCTGCCATTTCCCATTAATATTATGAGAAATTGGGAAAGATTACAAACAAACTGTGGGCTATGAGTGTAGCTCAGGTGGGCTGCTTACCTATCGTGCATAGAACCCAGAGTTTCCTCTCCAACATTGGGGCGGGGGGGTTCTGAAGAATATTTCCTGGAGTATGTTGGTAAAGGTTGCTTGTTACTTAACACATTGGTTTTTTTCTTTTTTTTTTCTTTCTTTTTTTTTTTTTCTTAATTTTGAGACAGACTTTCTCTGTAGCTTTGGTGCCTGTCCTAGAACTCACTCTGTAGACCAGGCTGGCCTTGAACTCACAGAGATCCACCTGCCTCTCTCACCTTCATTCTTTTTTTTTTTTTTTTTTTTTTTATTTATTTATTATATACAATATTCTGGTGCCGGAAGAGGGCACCAGACCTCTTTACAGATGGTTGTGAGCCACCATGTGGTTGCTGGGAATTGAACTCAGGACCTCTGGAAGAACAGTCAGTGCTCTTAACCACTGAGCCATCTCTCCAGCCCTCTCACCTTCATTCTTAAATAAGTATTTTATACTTAAAACTTTGCCATACAGAATAATGGCTTAGTTGAGCAGTCGCCTTTTGAGTGACTTTCTGTGTATTAAGACCTGAATTCAGATCTCCAGAACTGATACAAAAGCCAGATACAGTGATGCACACTATAACCTGGGCAGGAGGGGCAGCGAATAGAGACAGGAGGATCCCCAAAGCTCACTGACCTATCCAGTGACCAGTCCTATCCACTGATCAGTCCAGCCAAAAATGTCAAGCTTCAGCCAGGTTCAGTAAGAGAAACCCTGTTTTAACAATAAGGTAAACAGTGGCTGGAGAGGTAGGTGGCTTAGTAGCACTTGCTACTCTTCCAGAGGTCCTGCCTGAGATAATTCCCAGCAACCACATGGTGGCCCAAAGCCATCTGTAATGAGATCTGGTGCCCTCTTCTGGCATGCAGGCATACATACAGGCAGAACACTGTATAAATATTAAGTAAATAAATCTTTTTTAAAATTAGGTAAAGAAAAAAAACAAAAAATTAAAGAGTAATAAAGGAAAATACCCAAAGTCAACTCTGGAAGGCACAAAAGTTGGCTTGCTCACACACACACACACACACATACACACACACACACACTGCAATGCAAAATACATCTTTTCAGGACTGATCACTTAACCTTTTCTGAGGCAAGGCTTATGGTGATGTGCCTAAAATGCCTCTAGGGTAAAAAGCAATTATTTGCTTTGCCAGTAACTTTGTATATGCTTGAATCCTCTGTTCTGTGTGCCAAGTCATATCCCTCAAAACATCCCAGGAAGGTGGAGCTAAAAATAACACATTGATTTACAGGTATGAATTACTCATTTCTCCGTGTCGTAACATTGTAAAGAGATCCGTATTGTTGGGGTCTGGGATTTATATTTTGTCCTCTTGTTTCTAAGTGAGAAATCTGGGGTTTCAGTATATGTAACTATTATTATACTTACTGCTGAAAACAATAGCTATCTTAAGGTTTGTAAAATGCTAGATAGCATAGTTTATTAAGGATAACAAAATAACTATAAACACTTTAAAGATAGAATAAAATGCCTCTAAAACTCCAGTGGTCAACTCTGAATCCTGCAGAATTACAAAACTGTTGCAGGGGGTGGGTGTGATCTCAGACACAGTCACTGTGCATTGCTACACCAGTTTGATGAACGGCTTCTCTCCTTCTCTCTCCCACTTCTACTTTGCAGAGGTTCAAGCAGTTCTCCTCACTGACATTTTAGTTTTCCTTCAAGAAAAAGACCAGAAATACGTGTTTGCATCCTTGGTAAGCTGAACTGTTTCTCCCTTCTGTTTGAAATAAGTCATATTCATGTCAGCTAGTTTGGGTATAAAGTCTAACCAGCTAGCATCACCATTTCTGTCATACAGCTGTGGCTTACCTGCCCACTGAAAACCGCCTGACTCACAGAGATCCCTGAGATCGATTCCTCACGTGCCCTTGTGGTGTTTTGTTGTTTTTCCTTCCCACTGCAAAATTATTTTTATGTTCCTTCACAATCCTGTTGAAGCCGGGCAATGGTGGCGCACGCCTTTAATCCCAGCACTCGGGAGGCAGAGGCAGGCGGATCTCTGTGAGTTCGAGACCAGCCTGGTCTACAAAGGGAGTGCCAGGACAGGCTCCAAAGCTATAGAGAGACCCTGTCTCGAAAAACCAAAAAAAAAAAAAAAAAAAAAATCCTGTTGAATGCCCTGAACACTTGATGATTTGATCACACTAGAAATCCACTTGTGGAATGTGTCTCCCAGATTCATCATGCAGAAAACAGAAGTTTAGTGGCCATGATCCTCTAATCTCCAGTGTGGATCTCTTGTTCACGTTTGAGGCGAATGATGAAATGCTTATCTGAAAACTGAAGGGGTTTTCTGGAAAAGGATTAAATTGATTTTATTTTGTTTTTTAAGTCGTGCATTTAAAGCTGTCTGAGCTTACCTCAGGTTAGAGTTGTCTTCAAGAGTGAGTGTACTGCATGCGTGTCTTATGTTTGCCTCTCTCCTCTGTCCAGGACCATAAGTCAACTGTGATCTCCTTAAAGAAGCTGATTGTAAGAGAAGTGGCACATGAAGAGAAAGGTCTGTTCCTCATCAGTATGGGAGTGAAAGATCCAGAGATGGTGGAGGTCCACGCCAGCTCCAAAGAGGAGCGGAATAGCTGGATTCATATCATTCAGGATACAATCAACTCCCTGTAAGTGAGACACCAAGACCTGCCCTTTCCTCCCTCTTCATACCTCTGTGTGACTTCATGTGCACAGGGCAGTGACATGTGACTGACGTCTTGGATGGTTTGTTTGTTTCATCTTGCTTTATTTTGGCTATGTTAGGAACAGAGATGAAGATGAAGGGATTCCTAGTGAGAATGAAGAAGAAAAGAAATTGTTGGATACCAGAGCCCGAGAGTTAAAAGGTAAAATCTTGGAAATGGCATTGAACTGTCTCAGTCAGCTCAACTACAGAAAGAAATAGTTTCCAAAGGAGAATGACAGTAAGAATAGTCTAGTGGGACTGGAGAGATGGCTAAGCAGTTAAGAACACTGGTTGCTGTTCCAGAGGATCTGAGTTCAATTCTAAGCGCCTGTCTATAACTCCCATTTCAGGGGATATGGTGCCCTCTTCTGGCCTCTGTTGGCACTGGGCATGCATGTGATGCGCAGACCAACATGCTGGCCCTATACAAATAAAAATGGGTAATATAAATATGTATAAATATTAAATAAATAGCACTGGAGAATATGGATTCTCTCCTCTTGGTTCTTTGGACAAAGTTCTTGATCTCTGATTCTTTGTCCTTGGACAGTGGGGACTTTATCCATGCCTTGTCATAGAGAATTCGCCACACTTTATAGTCATGTCTAAGGTTAAAATGAGGAAGATATTCTCCAGTTATTCTCATCTACTCTTTGCAGTCCCTGGCCTTATCTCTTGCTGTGTTCACGGATGAACTGTGAGATGGCTCAGGGAAGGGGGATCACTGTGCTTGCAGAAATGCTGGTGCTCGCAGGAAAGAACCCTTCTTCTGTCGTGGGCCTTTCCATAACCACCACTAGGTGGTGCTCACCTCTCAGTCATCTTGTGTTCCCTGGCTCCAGACAAGTCAGGTGGTTTCTCCGTTTGTCCTGCAGAACAACTTCAACAGAAGGACCAGCAGATCCTCCTCTTGCTGGAAGAGAAGGAGATGATTTTCCGGGACATGACTGAGTGCAGCACTCCCCTGCCTGAGGATTGCTCCCCAACGCACAGCCCGAGAGTCCTCTTCCGCTCCAACACAGAGGAGGCTCTCAAAGGAGGACCGCTGATGAAAAGTGCAATAAGTGAAGGTAATTCACCCACAGCATTGCTGTCTCTGTCCTGTCCTGGAGAGATGTGCACACTAATGTCCCCTGTCAGTGTCTGCTGTTGCTATCAAACTCCAGTATAAAAAGCTTCCCAGTATCGCTGTAGTTAAATTGTCAAGTAAACATCCCTTACAGTCACTACCCAAGCTAAGAAATAAACGTGGCAGACACCCTAAAAGCCTTTGCATGTCCCCATCACCCTTAACTTCCTCCTAAAAGAAGCAGCTGCCCTAACTTCTATCAATAATCACTTAAGTACTTTCCCCTTTTTTATTTTTAAAGTTACATTAGTGTGTCTGCTGTGCACATGCATGTGTGTGGGTATACACAGCCCATGATATGCATATGAAGGTTTATGAAGGTAAGAGGACAGCTTGGGGCATTAGGTCTCAGAGAACAAACTCAAGATCATCAGGTATGGCTCCAGCATACCTACTGCAAGCCCGCCACCCCCATCCTTGCCATGCAGTTAATCTTTGGGTTTGCTGAGCTTTTGGAACCACTGGTTGGATTTTTCCGTATAGCACTCTGTTCTCTAGGTCTGACAGTCACAGCTGGTTTCAGAAGCTGAATTTCTTAGACTTGGTGTATTTCATAAGATGTGTTCCTGTGGTGTTGAGTTCAGATCAGGAAGTTAGTTCTTTTTCTGTGACATGGGGACAGTGGGATGAAAGGATGAATCCTGCAGGGGAGGGGCTCTTCCTTTTGGTGCCAGTCTTCAGTAAACTGGTCTGTCTGGATCCTCCGGTAGGACTTGCACTGTTTTGCACGCATTGTTATGAGGCTGCAGCTGTAGCTCAGAGGTAGAGCTCTGCATGCATGAGGGGCCTTGTGTTCAGTACCCAGCTCCAAAATTAGCTGCTTATGGATTCATGGATTTAAACATAGTTGATGGGTTCTAGGTCACCGAGCAGTTCTCAGCCTCATATAAAGCACAGTGTCGCCCCACCTGACCCTAGTATTCTTGTGGCTTCTGTCTGTGGCATGGTCACAGTACAGAGCTTGCTTGTGGAGTTAAGCTTTTCTTGGTTGTTTGCTGATCCATTCATTCCTTTGAGAATTCTGGTGAAAAGTATTTTAAGATCATTATCTTGTTTTCTCTAATCTTGACTTAAATTCTTCTGTGTTTTGCATCGTTTATTTGGTGTGTTTATCTCATTTGTTTAATGGAAACACTTTCTGCTGTGCTCCAGTCTATAGGAAGTTACATTCTTGTTTACCACCTCTTTTCTTTATATGGCATTTGCCTTCAGTATTTTTTAGTTGTTCATTTTTTTCCATGAAATTTTTTCTTTCAAATACTGTTTTTTTTTGCTGGGCTTTGTAGCAGACTCCTTCAGTCCCAGCACTCAGGAGGCAGAGGCTGGCAGATCTCTGAGTTCAATAACATTGATCTACCCTTTCTACCCCCGCCCCCCAAAAAAAAGCTAAGGGGAAAAAAATTGACTCAAGCACCTTTTTAAATTATATTTTTTCTATTGTTTTTATGCCTTATTAAAATGATGGTGCTTGTTAAGAGATATTTTTTTCTTTCTGCCTCTTATCCTGTCTGGACCTTCTTTCTCACTCACCCCTGTTCCTCTCCTGTTCTTCTTTCCTCTCATGTCAATGTCTTCCCCACAGACCCTGCCCTGGGGAAAATCTCAAGTTAGCAGTTAACTTAAATTAGAAGATCTAGATGCTTAGGCTGCTCTGGCCCCTGGAGCCCACCTGCTCCTACTAGTTTTATTTGCTGTTATCACTGGCTCACATTTCCAGAGACCTTTCCACTGCTTTGGCTCTGCTTCTAGAACCATACTCCTCCCAGTCAACTACTCTGCCTTCCTTTTCGCCTGCGGATTTTTCAGGCCCACGGATAGAAGCATGGAATTCATCTCTACATTTCCAGTAGAGCCCCCTAGGCAGGAAAATTTACCTATTCTTTGGGATGTTCTGATCCAGTCTGTACATATCACATGTTACCATGACATTTTTTCCTCTTAATGAAAGATAGATATCCACATGAGTGTTTTGTTTGCTTCACTCCAGTGGAAATCCTCCAGGGTTTGGTGAGTGGAAGTCTCGGCGGCACACTTGGACAGACCATCAGCAGCCCTGTTGAGCAGGAAGTCATGGCTGGCCCTGTTTCCTTGCCCCGGAGAGCAGAGACCTTTGGAGGATTTGACTGTCATCAGATGAATGCTTCCAAAGGTGATCCATCTATTATCCTTTTGCAGCACACAGTCTCCTCTGTCCCTTCAGTAAATGTCTTCAGAAGAGTCTCAGACACTCAGGAATCCCTGTGAGAACCATGTTCATTATTCCTCAACTGAACTAGCTATGGTCAGAGGTCTTGAGCATCTCTAATGTGAAAAGTTGATATCCATGCTGCTCCATAGTTCAGAACTTCCTGACATGTCACACTGCAAACTCCACACTTGGGAAGTTGCACCGAGAACACAAAGATGCTCCAAACATTGTATACCATTATCTCCAGGCTGTGTGCAAGTGTCTGTGAGACATTCAATAGACAAGAGTCTCAACTGCCAATCATCTAATTATTACACATATCCAAAAATCTGAAGTTCACATTCTTCTGGTTCCAAGCATCAAATAAGGGGTATTAAGCTGTGTTTGGTGGTTGTTTGGTTTGGTTTGGTTTGGTTCTGTTTGGATTTTGTTTTCTTACTCTCCGTTGGCGAAGCTGTGACTAGTGGCCGAGTACCACCAAGTGGCTCCCTGTCCTCTTTTTTTATTTCTGGTATTAATAGGATTCAGAACTATTAATACCCCTAAGCTATCTATATTGTTTTCATTTGTTTGTGTTTTGTTTAGGAGGTGAGAAAGAAGAGGCTGATGATGGCCAAGATCTTAGGAGAACAGAATCAGACAGTGGTCTGAAAAAGGTAAGATTTCCTAGAAAAGCACTCTTATATGTGAACCTCTTTGGATTTCATCACCCTTTGGAAGTATTTTTCCTTGATCTGGCTCAGGAATCAGCTTGCCACTTGTAATGAAATTTCATTTTCTAGGGAAAGCACACTCTTAGAGCAAACCATACAGTTGAGAGGCCCATGTTGTTGGTGCTTTGGGCCCCCTGGCTTCAAGTGTCCTCTTTACACACCCTGTTCTGCTGTGCCCTCGCAGGACCAGTTTTATTAAACAGCCTGTTTAATGCCCCGTGACATCGTGATCCTGCTTACAGGGTTTTTTAGTTAAAAAACAGTTCAACTTTTTGTCATGCCCTCCAGGGAGATGCTATGGTAGAAAAAGTGGAAATCCAGAAGTACATGTAACTTAGAAATGCATTGAGTATAGTCTCTACATCAAGAGTTTCATTTTTAAATGCACTTTTGTTGTTATTTTATAGGGTGGAAATGCTAATCTGGTATTTATGCTTAAAAGAAACAGTGAGGTAAGGATTCCATGAACTATTATTGTGTTTAGAATATCTTTGTTTTGCTGTTACAAGTCTCTTGTGTCTTTAATGTTTTATAACTAAGAAGAACAGCTGTGCATTCCCTTCAGTGAGTGTTATACACTGTGAATGAAGATCTCTCTCTCTCTCTCTCTCTCCCTCTCTCCCTCCCTTCTTCCCTCCTTTCCTCTTGCTTGCTTTTGAGACAGGGTTTCTCTGTGTAGTCCTGGCTGTCCTTGAAGTGGCTCTGTAGACCAGACTGACCTTGAACTCACAGAAATCCGTGTGCCTGTCTCCTGAGTTCTGGGGTTTAAGGCAAGAGCTACCACAACTGTATAGTTTTGTCTGTACAAGAACTGGGGAGCCCCCTTAGTGCCTTCAGCCTGGGCCTGCTGGCTAGAATTTGTAGCAGCTTCTCCTGCAGAGTAAAGGATCCCAGTGGCCACTAGTCTATAGAGTATGGGAGTTAAATTCTCCTTAGTAATTTCTTATTACTGAGTTTGCCTCTTTGAACACTTCCTTTCCTACACAAGGGAGCCTGATAGGGAATTAGACCCTGGGAATATAGGCTTTGGTTGCTCCCTGGAGCGCTGCTGTCACTGAGCCCCACCTCTGAGGCCTGTTGGAATCAGTTTCAGGGTCACTGCTGTCTCCTAGACAAGTGCTCATGCTGAGCCTTGCTTTTGTGTGTCCTGCACATTTGGAACCACGCTCTTTAGGCTGTTTCTCAAGGCTGTTTCTTACATTTCATTCTTCTTTGTGTTTATTATCTTAAACCCCTGGGAGTTTTGTTTTGAAATTTTAAACTACTTCCTCCTCCCTTTTCCCCCTCAAAAAATCCACAGGATGTTGTTTTCTGTTTGTTGGCAGAGGAGGTTGCTGAGGGACTCACCCTGATCTAACCAGGACCTAGGCCCTGTAGGCTGCTGTCTCTTGAAATGAGCTCTCAGCTGATTTCTTCCATTTGGCAAGGTCCCCTGTCCTTAGTGAGGAAGTCCGTGGGAAATAATGCTCCTGGCCTTCACACTGGGACTGCACAGCTGCAGTCCGCAGGCTTCTGCGCCTTCTGTAAAGATTCAGTGTGAGCAGTAAGAAGGAATTGTCAGAACTAAGCTTGGTTTAAGTATTATAAAAAGAAAAACGTAAAGACTAGTAACATAAATCATCTAAACTTAAGTATAACCCATCACTGAAGAGTAATGACTGTTAGGTGTCTGTGTCTGCCCCTTTCTCATCCATCTCATGGTCATGTGCGACCGTCCAGAGATCTCTCAGTACATCAGAGGCATTTTCCCCAGACTCAGGAGCACGATCTGTGCTCAGTAAGTGCATGTCAGCTATGTCTGTCAGGTCTAGAGTGGATCTGTCTGGCGGTTAATCCCTCTTCCACTCTTCTGCACAGTACTCTTATTGCATGGCTCTTTGGTTTTCCTCACCGTATGACTGCATGTCGGAGCTACGGTGTAGCCAGGCGTGCGTATCTTCTTTTTACCTTCACCAGCACTGAGCACTACCATTTTTAAGTTGACATTTTGTTGGTTTGGTAATTTCAAACAGCATTTCTTAGTTTGTGCGTGTATGCTCTGTGGATTGAACCGGAGCCTCAACCATTGAGCTGTGCTTCTACTCCCTGAATGCTTTTCAGTGTTTCATATAATTAACTATTTGTATTTCTGTCCTGTTTCTCAACTAGGATATCCCGATATCCCTTATTTCCTTCCTACTTTCTTCTAATTCTTTCATGACTTTTTTTCTTTCTTTTTTTATTTTATGTTTTTAGGTACTTTGCCTCCTTGTATGTCTGTGAATATATGCAGTATCTGTAGAGGCCAGAATAGGTCAGATACTGGAGTGACACAATTAGAAGCTGCCATGTGGGTGCTTGGAATCAAACCCAGTGTTCTTACCCACTGAGCCATCTCTCTAGCCCTTATACTTGTAATTTAAGTGGGACATATTGTATTTTTGTTCAGTGTGTGTATGAGCCAAAGTTTTTTTTAAAGATTTATTTATTTATTTATACAGCATTCTGCCTGCATGTATGCCTGCAGGCCAGAAGAGGGCACCAAATCTCATTACAGATGGTTGTGAGCCACCATGTGGTTGTTGGGAATTGAACTCAGGACCTCAGGAAGAACAGGCAGTGCTCTTAACCTCTGAGCCATCTCTCCAGCCCCACCAGGGTGTCCTTTTTAAACTTTGAAGTATATACTGTTTTTATGTCAACTAATTTAAAAAGTGGAAGCTTTGTGTCGCACCTTTTAATAGATGCGTGCACACTCACATATCTTTACCCTTTTAATAGATGCGTGCACACTCACATATCTTTACCCTTTTAATAGATGCGTGCACACGTGCACACTCACATATCTTTACCCTTTTAATAGATGCGTGCACACTCACATATCTTTACCCTTTTAATAGATGCGTGCACACTCACATATCTTTAGCCTTTTAATAGATGCGTGCACACTCACATATCTTTAGCCTTTTAATAGATGCGTGCACACGTGCACACTCACATATCTTTAGCCTTTTAATAGATGCGTGCACACTCACATATCTTTGGCCTTTTAATAGATGCGTGCACACGTGCACACTCACATATCTTTAGCCTCGGCTGCTTGCTCTTAGTTACTCTCTCGGGTTTTCCAGTTTAGAAGATTTCATTAAAATGTAACGTCTTGTTGTGTTCTGAAGATGTTGTAGCCATGTGGTATTTCTTACAGTCAGAGAAGCTGACATGAATGTTCATTCCCTTGCTAGCAGGTGGTCCAGAGCATCGTTCACCTCCACGAACTCCTCAGCATGCTGCAGGTAATGTGCCGTCTTTATCTGGGTGCTTACTTGCTTGTTTAGGGAACATAGCACAGAGATGTTGTTGACCTTGGTCTTTAGGATTTATAAGTTACTTGTTGGGAAATAAGCCCCAAGATTAGCTTCTGGTTAAGAAAATGAAGACAACACATCATGTGTGCCTTCTAAGACCACAGTCTGAGAGCAGCTGGTTGACTCTAGGGACCTTCCCCAGAGACTAACTCAGAAAACCTTCCCTTAGCTCTCTCTGCTGTTTCATACAGTGGCTCTCTCATACTCTCTGGTGCTTCTCCCCTCTTCTGGTCCCTTCCTTTCATGAAGAGTTTACCTGTCTCCTGCCTACCTTCTCCCTCTTGCACTGCAGACACACTGCTCCCACCCCAAAGTACCACCAGGAATTCCAGAAAATGGGTGACCACAGCTAGTGAGGGGGTTCAGCAGGTAAACATGCCTGTCTTGACAACCTGAGTTCAGTCCTCAAGACCTACACTGTAGGACAGAACTGACTCCCACAGGTTATCCCTGACCTTCACAGGCTCTCTTTGGCACACACATGCATGCACACACAAAATATATGGAAATTATATCATGTCAAATGTTGAATCCCCATATCTTTGACAAGTTGCCCAGGAGCAACCCTTGAAACAGGAGGCCGGGAGTCATTCTGTCCCAGTACCCTAGTGTGGAGTCAGGGGAGGATCCTTGCAGGTGGCTCTTCTCCTGGGCCTGAGTTGTATGACTGTTCTCTGTGCCATGACAGGGAGTTGTGCTCCAACAAGATAGCTACATCGAGGACCAGAAGCTGGTGCTGACCGAGAAGGTACTCACAAGGAGTGCGTCCCGCCCCAGCTCTCTCATTGAGCAGGAGAAACAGAGGAGCCTGGAGAAGCAGCGCCAGGACCTCGCCAACCTGCAGAAGCAGCAGGCACAGCATCTGGAGGAAAAGCGCCGACGTGAGCGTGAGTGGGAGGCCCGGGAGCAGGAACTGAGAGACCGGGAGGCCAAGGTGGCAGAACGGGAGGAGGCTGTCCGCCGTAGGCAGCAGGACCTGGAGAGGGACCGCGAAGACCTCCAGCAGAAGAAGGGCACTTACCAGTGTGATCTGGAAAGACTACGGGCTGCCCAGAAACAGCTGGAAAGAGAACAGGAGCAACTGAAACGGGATGCAGAACGGCTCAGCCAGAGGCAGATGGATCAAGACTTCTGCCAGGTACCTAGAACCTGTGCCAGGCCAGTAGACAGGGAGGAAGGGGCACCCTACCATGAAGACCAGGCAAGGCAGCGACTGAGGGTGATGATAGGAGCCTCAGTAAGAGACCAGAGGAGAGATTCATGTTACACAGCGGCTGATCAAGGGGCGGACGTGAGTCTCACTCAAGGAGATTGAAGAGGGTGGGAGACACTTGAGATTGTAGCACAGAGAAGTCAGTGGTTCCATCAAGCACTTTTCCCAGCCATCAGCCTAGGCCAGAGATGCTTCAGCATGTCTGAGAGAGTAGCAATTAGCCCTTGTCTTGTCGAGCACATGGTAAATCAGGCATGTGTCCCCACAAATAGGAAACATACCAAGATAGAGGAGCCCTTAGGTCCTATGTGCCTGTGCTCAGGAGACTGCAAAGATTAGCTCTACTTGCCGGGCGGTGGTGGCACACGCCTTTAATCCCAGCACTCGGGAGGCAGAGGCAGGCGGATCTCTGTGAGTTCGAGACCAGCCTGGTCTATAAGAGCTAGTTCCAGGACAGGCTCCAAAACCACAGAGAAACCCTGTCTCGGAGAAAAAAATATATATATTAGCTCTACTACAAGATAAAGAACCTGTTGGGAGGATCAGCAGGGGTCAGTGACAGAGGGAAGAGCCCAGCAAGTGACAGAAAGTGGTCCTCTCTTGTCTAGGCAGGGATATTCAGACACCTATGCTCCATATAAAACCTGATTTGGTTTCATGCTCTTCCATGCTCTTCTTTCTCTGTAGTCAGCATGCTAAGTGTGATGCTACTGTAATGAGGTAATCTGTGATTGCCCTGGAACATGAACTCTGGAGGCAGATAGATAGTTTGGTAGTGTGCACATCTCCCTGTCTTTTAAAACTTATTGCGGTTGACCTTGGGCCATGAAAGGAGACTGAAGTGATGTCTTGGGCAGTACTGCCTTTTCAGAAGAGCTTCTCAAATACATAGCAGGGAGCGGCCAGTGGCTCTGTTGCATTTTCTAGCAGAAGGGTAGATCTACTCATATTCCAATAAAATCAGCAGAATTTTGACAGGGAGGGCTGGTTCCCAGGCAGCAGAGAACACAGATGAGTTGATGCTCTTCTGTTAGCACTCTAGCCTGGCCAGGTCCATAATCTCTTGACCCAAAGTGACGGCTGCACTCTTGTGTGAATTGGTCTTTAAATGAGTAGCTATCCCGTTTCTTCGGGGAGTGGGAGTTCTTTTAACTTTGCCTCATCAAAGATAAGGATGACATCGGTATTGGATGTAATGGTTTTAACATGCTTATAAATAGATAGGACTTGGGAAGGAGCAGTTCCATGAAGCCCTGTTTAGAGTAAGTTCTTTAGAGTGTGGCTACCACAATGCTCATGGCTTCTCTTGAACATATGCAGGTGTCGAATAAACATGGCAGGCTGATGCGAGTCCCGTCCTTCTTGCCCAATCCGGAGGAGTCCTCCTTGCCATCTGCACCTTCCATAACCAAGTCAGGGTCATTGGACTCAGAACTTTCAGTGTCTCCTAAAAGGAACAGCATCTCTCGGACGCACAAAGATAAGGGGCCTTTTCATATACTGAGTTCAACAAGTCAGACAAAAGTTCCAGAGGGGCAAAGCCAGGCCCCATCTAGCACCTCCACTTCCACCCGCCTTTTTGGGTTAGCTAAGCCAAAAGAAAAGAAGGAGAAGAAAAAGAAGAGCAAAGGAAGCCGCTCTCAGCCTGGTGGTGAGTTGTCCACACTACGCTGTCTCACTGTGGCCATGGAGTCTGCATTCTACAAGAAAGAGTAGTGACAGGCTGGTATGGGGGGACAGTTCAGATGTACAAAAAGCCAAGACGCCCACTGCCCACCAAGCCCACTTGTTAAGAATACTTGTTGCATGCCAGGCACTTGTGGCACATGCTTTTAATCCCAGCACTCAGGAGGCAGAGGCAGGCAGATTTCTGGGAGTTCGAGGCCAGCCTGGTCTACAGAGCTAGTTCCAGGACAGGTTCCAAAGCTACAGAGAAACTCTGTCTCAAAAAACCAAGAAAAAGGCCGGGCGGTGGTGGCGCACGCCTTTAATCCCAGCACTCGGGAGGCAGAGGCAGGCGGATCTCTGTGAGTTCGAGACCAGCCTGGTCTACAAGAGCTAGTGCCAGGACAGGCTCCAAAGCCACAGAGAAACCCTGTCTCAAAAAACCAAAAAAAAAACCAAGAAAAAGAAAAAAGAATACTTGCAGGAGCTGCAGAGATGACCCAGCTGCCCAGCTGGTAACATGCTTGCCATTCAAACATGAGGACCTACCTGAATCCTCAGAGGTGGGAGGCAGAGGAAAGAGAACCCTGGAACTCACCTACAAGCTAGTATAGTCACATTGGTGAGCTCCAGGTTCAGTGAGAGACCTAGTCTCCAAATTAATAATCAGTGATAAAATAATAATTATAATAATAATAAACCATTTATAAAAATATAATATAAAATAATAAGGCATTTATTTGTGTACAAGAGACATATGAAAAGAATGCTCGTGCAAGGGCTGGAGAGGTGGCTCTAAGGTTGCGGTCACTGCCCTTACAGAAAGCTCAGGTGCAGCTCCCACACCCACATAGCAGCTCACAACCACTTGTGACTCCAGTTTGAGGGGCTCTGATGCCCTCTTCTGGCCACTGTGGGCTGAACGTATGCGTGAACCTGTTGCACATGCAGGAAAACATGCCTGATCTTTTTCAGAAAGAATGCTTGTACAGTGAGCATCCAGGACCTTGTGTTCTGGGTCCTCTACATATGGATTGCAGGTTTCATTTCTTGAGCCTTCTCCCAGTTGAAGAACTAACTCCCCTAGTTGGAGTTTTTCTGGCTCTCACTATCCTGCTAGGCACTTGTTCTTGTAAACAATACAGCAGCAAGATTGGGTGCTGACCTCCTAGGTGCCTCAGGCAGGTCACAGCACTTTCTCTGGGAGGAGTTAGGACCAGAACCTCTGCCGTAGTCCACATTTCCCTGATGCTTTGCTGGGTTTGCCTTCAGTTAAGACTGAGCTCTCGCTTCCCTTTACACACATGAACACTAGTACTCTGTGGAAGTTAACCAGCCTAGTCACCTTTCACAACACAGAAATTTGACGGGGTCGAAGTGACGTCAGAGGGGCCATGTTTTCACCCTTGATTTCATGGTTGCAGATGGTCCTGCTTCAGAAGTATCAGCAGAGGGTGAAGAGATCTTCTGTTGACCCATTTCATCTGCCAGGGCAGCCACCCTCCAACCCTGATACGGCGGCGGCTCCCCTGCTGCCCTGTGCACAAGTCTCCTACACTGGACGCCCACTGCCCCTCAGCGTCCAGTCCTCCTGAGCTGTCCCAGGTCCTGGACAAGAAAGAGCAACACCTGCGTGTCAGGGTGGGGAAGGATACGCAGACTCCACTTGGGCCATGATCCGTGACTGCCCAGGACTTGGGTGGGCCTGGCCTTACTCAGGGTATTACGCTGAACATAGTGACCCTAGATAGAGGTGATAGTTTGAGACGTGTCGGGGTTCCCTAGAGACTCAAAGGGGTTTTCCAAATGAGGTCTGACACCCTGCCTTGTATGTGAGGGAATGCAACCAGAATCAAAGAGCAGATAGTGCAGACTTCATCTGTGGGCAGTGACCACCTCCATGTGCGTGTGGAATACACCAGCTGTGCACACAGCCGTTCTTACACATCAGGGTAACTTAGGCCAAGAGCAAGCACCTGACTGACCGGTGGCATGCAGACGCACAGTATTTCACTCTGTGGGCCTCTGAGATTGGGTCCCTGGAAATGGCCCCTGTGCACACACCACCCCTCTTTGTATGTATTCCTCATTTTATTTTAGGAAAAAGAACAAAATGTTTGGGAAACCAGTTAGAGGTCTGATGTGTACGAAAAGCACATAGTCTGCACCGTATTCTAGATCTCCATATTCTAGGCTGAACTGTCTGGCTCATATTCAAATCAGGAAGACACATACTGTTGTCCTCAGCGCCTGTCTAAATGCTCTGGGCACAGAGGAAGGAGAGAGGACTCTGCAGCACTGTCCCCAGGAAGACACTTTCTAGTTGTTGCTGGACTCCCTGTGGGAAAGCATGCACCCTGGTGGTGCTCCCAGCCACCTGCCTGGGACCACATTGTCCCCCGGGCCTCTCCATGCCCTGCTCTAGAATTACTGGCTGAAACATAGGTTCAGGTGCAGGAGTTAAGTCTGTCTGGTGCTTTTGCCAGTACAGACAGGGGAACTGGCTCTGAAGCATGGCTGCGTGTACTCTCTCCAGTCACAAGGCCTCCTCATACGGTTTTCAGATGCCGTTTGCTTGGTTGTGCTCCTATCCTTGAAGCTGTCAAATGCCGCCTGTCTCTCTTCTCCCGCTCCCCCTCCATGTGTTGATGCATGCTTGAGGCTCTCACCAGCTCATGTGTGTGCAGCACAGTTCATTGGTAATGGACCCTGGAGGCTCATGTACCTGCCCTCAGGGTGCCCATGAAGGCCGTGCTGAGGTCTCTGGTTCACATGTGGCCTTCAGTTCCTGGTTTTGCCCTCAAGCACAGGGCTTTGAACATAGTTGTGCAGAAACAAACCTGTAACTCGGTGCTTGTTGATGACCTGCAAGCTGGACTTGCAGATACGGATATTTATCTTTCAGTTTACTTGAAAGAGTTCTGGTTTAAATTTTTTAGCCTAAATTTGTTTTATTTATTTTGTGTTTGTGTTTTGTTTTATTTTATTTTGAAAGTGAACCAGTACTGGCCCAACAGCTTGAACCATCTTTTCAGTACAGAGAATGAAGTGTCTGTCCAAGTGCATGAAGGTCCCCAGGGAAACTGAACTGGAGGGTTGAGATGGGAGCTGTACCCTTCCCTCCCATGCTCATTTTTTCATAAGGAATGTGTTCATCCTTTGGAGATTTTAAACGTTGCCCGTTGGTTCCCTTTGCCTCTTTTTGATGAAGCCAGTTTGGCTCTTTAAAGCCTGTTTTTTGTTGTTGGGTGGTTTGTTTTTTTTTTCCCTACTAAAGCTATGATATACTTCCCTCAAGAACCTCAACAGCAAGAAGTTAGTTGCTTCCTTCTCCAAGTCCCGAGCCTGCCATGCCTCAGATCCACACAGGGTTTGGGTGGCAGTCCTTGTCTGTGCCTCTGAATGCCCTATCAGAGAGGCTGCACCCTTCCCCAGCAGAGCCCGTCTGCTACGAGGGAAGGACCTCATACCACCTAGACTTGATGGAAAATCAAACCAGCCCCTGCCCTCGTCCTGTGCCGCCCTCCAGGTCCCCTCTAACCAGTTAGCCACTGTACACCCCTGGGAAACTTCATTCCTGCCCTCAAGTGCCCTCTCCGCCCAACCAGCTGTGTTGTGTTTTGCTTGCTTTGGTTGTTTTTAAAAACCAATTTTACTTTACCCACACTCCCCAAAACAATGGTCAGTGAGAGTTGGGAGAAGTTCAGATCAAGAGAGAGTAATCCTCTGAGTTCCCCTAAGCTGCCCACCTTCCTCCAGGAAGAGAACCATTTGCCAAGAACTGTGTTACCTGCCTGCACCATCTGGCCCCCCAGAAGTCTGTCGCACTTGGGGAATTGCCGCTTCTGCTCTTGCTTAGGACCCTGAAGACTGCTATAGCTGAGTAAAGCCTTATGTGGGACTCTCAAAGAAAAGGGTGGTTTTCTAGGCACCGGGGTTGTGTCCCATATGAGGAAAGGGTGTTTCTTCATCAAGCTAAAGAAATCACTGCGTTGGGCAATGGGAGTAAATTGTGCCCCACCCCCCTGCATTGTGGAATCTAGTGAACTTTCTAGAGGTTGTATCTTCTCTCAAAAATTAAAATCATCTCAGTAGTTGTCATCCGGTCTGGGTGACGTGTGCACTTTAAATGGCCTCTCAGCTGGCTTCATTTGTGAGACAATCAGACCTACTTACTGTTTTCTGGAAGTGGAAAGGCTAAAACAAAAGCGGCGCCAGCAAGCCCCACCCCCTACGAGAGTCTCTTGCTGGGAAAGGTACGAACTGGATCTTCTGGGGGTCACACCACTAACGCTACCCTTTGCTAGGCCCTGTCTGCCCCACACTGGTCCTCTTCGCAGCCTCGTGTTAGTATGCACAGGCTTGGCACAAGGCTGAGAACCTTGGCCCCTAGGCCAGAGCTTGCCCAGAGTCGCCCGTACAGGCCTTTAATTGGTGTCCTTCTGTCCCTGAGGCTCTCTTGCCAAGGCTTCCAGTATTTCATAGGACTTAGTTGACTCCAACCTGTGTCCAGAGGACAGTCCTGGAGAGTGGGCTTCCATGCCTGGACACCTGAGCATGAGTGCCCTTGGGTGAAGCAGTGACCCTGGCCATCCCTGCGGAGACCAGGGCACAGTGTGTTTGGCTCCATGCTTTCTTTCACGTAGCATAACATTCCTAGTTAACCAGAGCTTTGGAGTCTGCTGCCTGCTGGCCAGGTTTAGATATGCAAAGTATTCTAATGCTGCCATGAAAGGAGGGGAGGGTTGGCAGCAGAGGCCTTTTCCTGCACTCACAGGATTTAATTTGTCAAGAGATTGACAGGTCCTGAGTTACTTCTCCATCTCATAAGGTGTAAGGTGGGTGGCCCCACTGCTTCAAGTGTGCCCTGCCTCGAAACCATGCAGGTGCCACTGTCACAGACCCCTGAGGGCCTCTGCAGGAAGCACCAGACCCATGCCTTAGACCCTCTAGCATCAGCTGCCCTGCCTCGGTTGCCACCTGCTGGGATGGGCCTACCCAGCTGGTTAGTCTAGGTCTCTTCCTGAGGCCTGGGCACTACAGAAGGTGGGCAAGATACACCTATACCTCTGTTCTTGTTAAGTCGTCTCCAAATGCTGTACGAACATTTCTGTTCTAAGCCCTATTAAATAAAAGTTGGGTTAAACCCAAGCGCTGTATAGTAATTTGTAATTATGTATAAAGTGAAACAGTTTTGAACTGTAAAGATTTTCAATGTGTTTTCTGGAAATTTGCCACAACATACTGGCTTTGTATTTTATTTATCACCCTTTGTAGTTACTGGCTTCAGACTCTTGTAAAGTCCCCTCAGACCTTTCAAAAACAATAAATTTCCTTTGAAATCTTGATCTCCGCTGTATTTGTCATGAAGGAGTGTGCGCCTTCCCCTCCCCCACCCCGCCCCCCAACTGGAGCCATCTTCCCAGTAGAACGGTTTCTGTGCTGCCGGGATCAGGGTGCAAGGAGGAGAGGCCTTCCACGGCGAGCCAAGCCTGGAGCTGGCCCCAAACCCCCGGGTCACTGACCCATCTGGCCTGAGTCAAAGCCTAAACCACACTTCCGTGGAATCAGTACAGCAAGGTTTGAGCGTCTGTACATTTATGTCCTCCATCTCAACTGACTTCTGCCAGGGCTCTCCTCCCAACCTCAGTTGCTGCCGCACTAAGGAGCAAGTCCTGTCTCATTGACCACTTGTAAGGGTGTGCCAGGTAGGACCGCGCTGGTCCACACACACAGCTGGCTTCCTACTGCTGTGAGTCTCATCCAAGCAGATCAGCAAAAGGCCCTTCAGTCCCTGTGGACATTAAGGAACCATAGCCTTTGGTGGTACAGAAGCTATGGGCAAAGCTTGGGAATCCCGCTGTGCCCACCTCCTTTCCAACAACCAGCAATCAAGGGGAAAAAAAAAACTCTGCCAGGGTTCCACTCTGTCCAAGAACTTGGAAGTGCATGCATTTTTTTTTTAACAGAGGCATTTGTAACCTTAGCAATAGTTACCCCAACCCCCTCAGGTCCCTGGGATACTGTCCCCTTTTCCATATATTCTGCCCTTGGCTGTCATTGTATTCCAGACCCTCCCCCACTGAGCATCCAGCTTGGCTTATCTGTCCCACTCCAGTGAGTCAGGGCTTGCTCAGCCTGCAGAACAATGGTTCCCATGGAGCCCCTCATCTCCACTCCAGCTGGTTCTGTGCCTGAGACAGACTCTTGTCTGGGAATCAAGGCACACAAAGAAAAACAGGCACAAAGCACAGGGCCCCAAGAATCCTGCGTGGCTGTTCTGTGGGATGGTCCACCCCTACTGACCCCTAAAGGAAGCCATTGTGCGTAGGACGTCAACCAGAGCACACACTGATGTGTGAAAGTGGCCATCACTGTTGGAAGGTCCCCATCCCAAGGGATTGCCCATGGCAAGGGTAGCCGGTTGTATCCTTTCTCTAGGGGACCAGCAGTGAAGACTGCCTCATACAGCCAGACAGCCCACAGTAGGGAAGAGACATCAGGAAGCCCAAAGACTAAATATCCTACAGATGAAAAGCAGGTTATGTGCCTGGTGTTAAGTTTTCCTTGACAGCAAAACGGAACTGACCCTAGTTCCAGTACCAGTAATACAGCCCCAGGGCCTGGAATCTATCTCTAGATTCTCTGTTCTCACACCCTGAGGGTGCCCCTGGTAAGTGGCATCAGGAAGGCACCTGGGAAGGAGTGATGAGTGCTCCAGATTAGAGGAACGTGGGCCAGGCACGGCCTGCAGCGCCTCGGGGTGGTTGCCAGCTCCCTCGTTTCGCAGCCTCTCTGCTGCACCTGCTCCCTAGGTTTGCCAGTTACATCTCTCGTCTCCATCACCTGCCTTCATGTGGTTATTACTCCACAACACTGCAGTCACCTGGAAGCCTGGGCTTTTCGTGACTTCTGGGAACTATACCCAGTGGGGATCAGGGAGCTTCTTGGAACAACCGGCTGAGAGCTAGACCTCCCCTTTGTCGTCTGTGAGCCTTCCTGAACTGCTTTAGGAATGTGCTCTTGACCAATTAGAAACAACTCTGTGTCGACCTTATCGTTTCAAGGTTCTGGTAGAGTTTTTAGGACAAAGAAGTGTGAAGTAGGACAGGATTGTTAGAGTACAAACAGAACAATAACGAGCGTGTGAAGTGACGAGCGTGTGAAGTGAGTGTGTGTGTGTGTTACTAAAAAGATTTTTTTTTTTTTTTGGTTTTTCAAGACAGGGTTTCTCTGTGGTTTTGGAGCCTGTCCTGGAACTAGCTCTTGTAGATCAGGCTGGTCTCGAACTCAGAGATCCGCCTGCCTCTGTCTCCCAAGTGCTGGGGTTAAAGGCGTGTGCCACCACCGCCCGGCCTAAAAAGATCTTTTACACACACCCCTGCCGCGCACAACGCCGGTCTGCACTCTATGTGCTACCATACAGTTCGCGAGTTTCAGGCAAGGGGCTGGAGGTTGAAACACACAAAGACTCAGAGAGACAGAGACACGGACCTCTAAGTCTCTGGTAAGAAGCCCTTTATTCAATAGCACCACAGAAGCTTATACACCCAACAGTTAAGTGGGCCAACAGGTGAAAACCTTATCCTCTGATCCTCAAGGCCCAGGCAACACGGGCTCGTGAAGGAGAGCTGGTAAACAACTTTGACACAACTTTCAGTAGCTCAAATCAGAAGGAAAGTAAAGATCAGGAATGTAGAGATCTGTGCTCAGAGTGCACCACAGTGCAATTTCTCAGTTACCTTATTTGCCACAGGGCCCGTGTAGCTCAAGCTGATTTCTGTCTGGGATTATTAAAGATGTGCGCCACCATCTAACTTGGATTCCTAAGACCACAAAGCTGACACTTTTTTTTAAAGTCAGGATCTTACTTGTATCCCTGGCTGTTCTAGAACTTGATACAGACCAGGATTTCCTGGAACTCAGAGAGCTGTTGCTCCCTCTGCCCCACTCCCCCACACCCAATGGCATATATACTTCTGAGATTAAAGGTGTACCCTACCACCATCTTCAGACAGGGCCTCACAAAGCCCAGGCTTACCGTGAACTCCTGGTCCTCCTGCCTTTCCTTCCTAACAGGAGTACAGGTGTGTGCCACCATGTCTGCTTTGAACCAGGGCTTTCTGCATGCTAGCTATCAATGAGCAAATCTCGGCCCAAGGAATTGTCACTTTAAAGATCAGGACACAAGCTGCTTACCTTCTGTCATCCTGAAGTGCAGCAAGGGATTAGGGGCTGGGTCATCATGCCCCTCCGGCTTCCTGTGGTCGTGTTCCTAGGAATTCTTGAGATGGGCACGGTGGCGCTTGCTTATAACCCTAGCACTCAAGAGGCCAGTGTTAATCCCGCCAGGTGACAGTAAGATTTTGAGCCAAATTGAAGGAAGCTTTAATTAAATACTGACCGGGATGATGGACCGAGGCTGAGTCATTTCTGGATTCCCAGGAAATGGTGATGGTCATGAGTCACATTTTGCAGAGGCTTAAAAAGGCAACACCATATTTCCCATCAGGTCCAATCAGGGAAAGTGTATATCCTGATGCACTTCCTGCCTGCATACCTACATCCAATGGGGGGCAAGTGTCCATCCTGATGCATTTCCTGCTCACAAGTGATCAGGCTGGTGCAAGACCAACAGTGGCTTGTTATCTTACATGAACAATAGCCTCAAGTATTTCAGGAAGTACCTGTCCCTAGGTAAATGGCTTCACAGGTTAGTTACTTTTGTTTCATGGCTCTCTTACACACAGTAATTAAAACTTTAAAAACTAAAAATGAAAAAAAAATCTTAGCTTATACTGTAGAAATGTACTTTGGAGCCCTTGAAACAGCTGCACCCAAAGGTGTCTGGTGTCCCAGCTTTTCCCTAAAAGGAAAAACCAGCTTCTGGTTGAACCCGAAAGGAGAACAGTGAAGTGGAGGTCTACTGACCACAGCAGAGTTCTGGAGCCCGGGCAATGCATGGGAGGGTAGAGCAAGGGGGGCTTGCTGAAGCCCTGCCAGGCCACTACCTGGGTGGGCAGGTGGGTGACTCCAGGAGTGTCACCACTTCCCCCGACCAACATCTAAAGGGTCCTGTGCAGTGGACCATAGCCAGGTCCACCACCTACTCTTGCCTTGTTTAGCCCTTTAGACCCTCAATTGGAATTACCAACGACACAGGTACCTCTCTGTAGGACCAATCGTGTTTTTTTAAATTTTTAAATATTTATTTATTATGTATACAATATTCTGTCTGTGTGTATGTCTGCAGGCCAGAAGAGGGCACCAGACCTCATTCCAGATGGAATTGAACTCAGGACCTTTGGAAGAGTAGGCAATGCTCTTAACCACTGAGCCATCTCTCCAGCCCCCCCCCCCAATAGTAAGTTTTTAAAAAGTTAGTGGACTCAGTGAATCAATTACTCCCAGGGGGAGGGCCATGCAACACCCATTTGCAAAACAATGAATTCCCTTGGTAGGAGCTCAAGAGCAGAGCAAGGTTCCCAACATAGGCTGAGGGGTGCTCCTGGTGAAGCCCCTGTTAATCCCACAAAATAAGAATAATGACCACTGACCACAAATTACGACCAAATCAAAGCAAGCTTTATTCTGTGCACAGCAGAGCCAGTAGCGTGGCAACTGTCCCACCAGCTGCTCCCAAGTAATCACACAGAGGCTTAATATTCATTATAAATGGCCAGCCAAGAACTCAGGCTTGTTACTAGCTAACTTTTATGTTTCTATGTATGCCTTGTCACATGGTGTCATACATCTTCTCAGTACAGCATACCCACCTTGCTACTCTCTGCATCTGTTCCTCACTCCCAGACTCCACCCTTCTTCCCAGCATTTTCCTAGTTTGGCTCTCCCACCTAACCTCTACCTGTCCAGATATTGGTCAGTCAGCTTCTTTATTAAACCAATCACAGTGACATATATTCACACAGTATAGAGGAACAGTCCACGTTTCTGCCTTCTTGTCAAAATAAAAAACACTTTACCTCTTTTGTGAGCTTCTTTTCTGAATCTGGTAACAAGGAAAAGTATAACTATCTAGTCTTCAACTTCATCAGAGACCTGAGAAGGATATAATATTACCTTAGTAAACAGGAAGTGCAGAACAAACAACTTCCCAAACTAAGAAATGACAGAAACAGCTGGCTGCCTGGACAGTCACCAGAGATTCCTCTGTAACGTTGGGGCATCCATCTTCAGCCTACAGGCCTAGAATATCTGGCAGACTTTTCTGTAAAGCAGGAATTTTGAAGGACTGTCCCACATTGTCTTGGCAAAGTCCGACAGTCACTTTCTTTATGATCCTGCTTGTCCAATTAGGACAGCATACTGTCAGCAGTTGAGAAAAGGGCAGTTTCTTGCCCAGTGCATAACTTTTGCCACAAAGAAAGCAAACTCCATATGGAGGCTCTTTGATGCCCATCATCTTCTCTGAAGTAGATTGGTGCTGCCAGGAGACATGTCTCATTGTCATTAAAAAAAAAATCTTATGTTATTAAAACATCTTAAATGCCATATTCTGATGATCTCTGAAGTCTTTGAAGACGGCCTGTCTATCTGAAATATGTTTGACCTTGAAAACATACTTAACTACAAGTTTGATTGTATGTAACTGGTAACATGTATTGCTTCATTACCCTAACTTTCAAGGACTAGAAATTTACATTCCATTGTTAAATGAGCTGTTTAGACACAATACCTCAAACAAGAATAGAAACATATATTCAGTATGGTTTAACAAAAATAAACTTAAATTTGTATCACTATACAAAAATATCTTAAACAAAAGTAAAAACTTCTAATCAGTATAACAAAAATAACCTCAAATTTGTATCAATATACAAAAGTCCATACCAATGTAAAATATTTAAGATTAGTAGTTTTTTGGTTTAAAAGTAGATTCAATAATCTACCCTTTTATCCTATCATTTAACCCCTCCCTTTTTCTTTTCAGAAGAAGATCCCTGAATCTAATCTCCTTTGTTCAGTTTTTCCTGACCATTACCAATAATAACAACTTGTAACCAACCCCCATAAACAATGACAAGTATCCATAACCCACTGAACAACCAAAAACTGCCCACCCCACCTCTTGGGAATGTGGGCGTCGTGTTCTTAAAATTGCTTCCTGCTGTTTGGGGGTGATGGCATCTTTAGGGGACCCTGAGAAAACTGGGACCATTGTCAAGTCCTGGGAGAGCCAGCTGTAGTATCACTTGCTGTCCAGTTGCACTGGAGGAGCCTGTGAGGCTGCACCATCACAGCTAGCCACCTGGAAATTGTCCTGAGAAGTTTGGAGTTCAAAGCCGATCTTTGGGTGGTGTCTGTCAGTGTAATGGCCTTACCACAATGCAGGTGGAATCGTTGTGGGGCCCCATCATCCTTTTGGAGACGTCAAAGGTTGCTGTTAGGAATGGTCACGGTTCACTGCAGAAAACTTAAGCATTTTAAATGTCATATGCAGCAGATTACAAAAAGGTTAAAGGACCACAATTTATTAAGTACATCCAGAGTAACAAAAACTTCATTCCTAGTTACCTGATAGTAACTCAAACCCGGAAATCATGTACAGGAAGCTAATAAATCTTTTTTCTAGAATTAGTATTCTATATGGCCATTAATATCATGACAGAGGGGTAGAGATGGAGCAGAGGTTAAGAGCCCTAGCTGCTCTTCCAGAGGTGTGGTGCTGAGTGCCCAGCAACCACAAGGTGGCTCACAACCATCTATAAGATCTAGTATCCTCTTCTAGCATGCAGGAATAACACTGTATACATAACAAAAAAATAAATCTCAAAAATACATAAAAATTTAATATATGTGTATACATATATTAATTTTATAAATTTTGAGAAATATTTATACTTGTTTTGCTGGGTGGTGGTGGTGGTGGAGGCCTTTAATCCCAGCACTCGCGAGGCAAAAGCAGGTGGATCTCTGTGCTTTCAAGTCCAGCCTGGCCTACAAGAGCCACTTTCAGGACAGGTTCCAAAAGCTACAGAGAAACCCTGTCTCAACCCCCTCCCCCCAGAAAAAAACCAACAACAAAAAAAAAAAGTTTTAAAGACTCAAAACCAAAGGATTGAGAACAGTGGCAATAGAATAGTCACTTAATTTTGGCTCTCCTCCTGTCCCATAAAGGTGTCTCATAACATGAATAGAGATTTTTGGATTTTCCTTTTAACAGGAGAGGGCTATGGAGAGGTTAGATTAGGCAAGACAGTACTTCTTAAGTCTTTGGAACATGGGTGTGCTGGAAGAACCAAGAACCTGGGGCACTGGGAGATCTCTACTGGGGCCTATAGATTTAGGTTCTTCTTATCTTACTGCTTATCACTGGATGGTAACTGAGAAAGCAGGATTCAATCCAACTGCACATAGCCTAATTCCCCAGGTTCTTCCTTCATTCCAACGTGAGTTTTCAGAATCACAAATGTTCCAGATTTAAGTTGGAAAACACAATGTTACAATGACCACAACCGACAATTAGAGTTGGTTTTAGAGGGGTTGGGAGTTATGGTAAAGGGATTTGGCCTCCCCAACTCTGGGGTTTGACTGATCTTTATGGCCAAACTGTCTCAAATGACTTTAGAAGCCCTCAATATAAATTGGAAATTATGTTGCATGCATTACCATCGGAGTTCAGAAAATATAGAAATATATTTCTATGTAGAAATATAGAAAAAATGATTAGAACCTTAAAAGAAATTCTCATAAACTCACTCCATGTGAAAGAATTTAGGGATAGCCACCCCCAATGGTCCCCAGGGCACATAAAGAGCACAGATTACCTAATCTCTGAATCCCTGAAGAGATTGCAATTAACTCTGGATAAGAACTTTCCTCAAATCCAGGCCGCACAACTGATCAGGTACTACCTGACAATCTGTTCCAACCTGGGGAAATGTTCTAGGCCACCAACTCAAGACTGACTACCCAGAACCAAGACGGGAATACCCCTAGATTGTGATTCTTTGGATGCTCCCCGCTGTTAAGATTGGTAGCATTCACATCTCAAGAAGGCACTAGAGGATCCTGTGGAAGAAGCGGGGAGGGGCTGCCAAAAATGCAAAGACACTGAATGGCATCCCCTCAAAGCTCTCAGATCTCTAAGGTTTACTGCTTTGTTACTGACTTGCTTTTACTCCTTTCCTTAGACTATGGAAGCCATACGGTTAGTCTTGGTCTGTTGGATTATGTTCTTAGCTGATTACTGCAAACTCTGTCCCTTCCAACTTGGAATGGGCTGGGGACATTTACAACTGGAAAAAAAAAAAAAAAGCAAGGCATCCTGATGTATGTTTGTCCAGCCCAGGGAAGCAAATCCTGCAGGGTAGTGCTTCTTGGAGCTACAAAACCATCGCCCCTCTGGAAGACCCTTTGGGGTGACACCTCTGATTTTGCACTCACCTGAATGCAAGTCAAACAGCAATTTGAGATGTTTTGAAATATCTCCCAATGTCTGGGTAACCAAACATGGGGAGAGATTAAGTTCTGAGATTTATCATAGGTAATAAGAACATTGCTTTGGGCTGGCAATTAACCAGTTCTTCCCTAATAGACTGGGGATGCAGACTTTCTCATCCAGTAATATCCAGTTATATAAATTACCCACGGCAATTTTGATGGGTTCCCATGCCAGAGTAATTCAGTCTCTTTGGAGAGCTCATAGGGGTTTCTTCACTGAAGCAGAGTGGGGGCTCAGGAATGGCCAATAGCTCCAAGATGGTTTGGGGCAAAGGTCCCCAAGAGCTTCATCCCTTGCTCTCTGATCTGCGTAATTATTCTCCTGGGTTTGGGGGCTACTGTCCTTTTGATGCTCCCTCAGTGCACTATGGCCAATTCATCAGGCAGCCAGATGACCTCCAACAATTGGATCATCTCCCTCTTTGTAATGTTTTTCCTTCTGAGGTTAATCGGGCTCTTTGGACATGAGCTATGGCAAAGGCATATTGGTTGTCTGTGTAAATGTTCCGTTTTGCTTCCCTTGGCCCATTTCAATGCCTGAGTTAAGGCCATTATTCCTCTCTTTGGGCCAATGTGCCTCTTGAACAGAGCTTATGACCAAACAACTCCTTTCTGGCCCAGAACTACTGCTGCCCCAGTATTCCTAGTTCCTTCACAAACAAAACTATTGCCTTGACTGTGAAGGGACCAGCCATGAGGTCTAGCCAGCTACCCTGAATGACATCAAGGATCTCCAGTCATGTATGGTTTCCTGAGGGTCACTGTCCAGTAATGGGGTACCAAAGTTGATAGCCATGGGTTTGTCAAAAGCCAATCTATCCTTATCTAGAAGGGCCTCATATTGGGCTAGACAGCATCAGACATCCAGCAATTAGTGGCATCTTTTAATAGTCTCAATGCACATGGGGTTGTTGTGGTTAGATTCTGTACCAGGGTAAGTTTGTCTGCCTCTTTTACAAGGATTGCGGGTGCTGCCATGGCTCATAGACAAGGGTGTCAGGAGGTTTCCTCCTAGGATAATTACAGGAACCATCACCCTGGGGAGTCTGCAGATCTGTCAGGAGCAGTTTCCTCCTAGGATAATTACAGGAACCATCACCCTGGGGAGTCTGCAGAGAACCCCACACCCCTAATTGTGTTAGGAATCTTCTACTGACAGAGCTTACCCCACACCCAAATTGGCTGTTAATGGAGAGCTATCTGTTAGCAGAACCCGCCCCACATCCCAAACTATCTAGAGAACTAGGTGTGTCAACTCCTAGTTGTGACTTCCTGGCCTACGTGACCTGACCAAAGGTAACCTCCTGGACCACGTGACCAACGTGAACCACGCAGCAAGAGCCCAGGCCCCTGTGCCCACCCCCCAACTCTTTACCCTATATAAGCTGTACCCCATCTCTAATAAACAGAGGCTCTGACAAACCTAGCATGGCCTTCTTCTTCTGTCTCAGCCCATATCTTACAGATAGTGCCTCTCTGGGACCCTGGAATAACTGACTGCAGGGTGGGTTACAACCCCTAGACTAAGTAACCCACCCAAAAGCGGTTTACACAAGGGGGCCATCCTGAGGCCCCAGGATCCAATCTTTTTGAAATGTAGGCAACTGGCCTTTTCCAGACACCCAGGGTCAGGATTCCTTTGGCAATGTCCTTTCTCTCCTGAACACAGATGTTGAAGAACTTGGAGATGTCAGGAAGAGTTAAGGAAAGCCTACACAAGAGCCTCTTTCAAGTTCCTTTAAGATCTGCTAATCAGCCGGGCGGTGGTGGCGCACGCCTTTAATCCCAGCACTCGGGAGGCAGAGGCAGGCGGATCTCTGTGAATTCGAGACCAGCCTGCCTGGTCTACAAGAGCTAGTTCCAGGACAGGCTCCAAAACCACAGAGAAACCCTGACTCGAAAAACAAAAAAAACAAAAAAAAAAAAAAAAAAAAAGATCTGCTAATCAGCCGGGCAGTGGTGGTGCACACCTTTAATCCCAGCACTCAGCAGAGGCAGGCAAATCTGAGTTCGAGACCAGCCTGGTCTACAAGAGCTAGTTCCAGGACAGGCTCCAAAGCTACAGAGAAACCCTGTCTTGAAAAACAACAACAAAACAAAAACAAAAACAAAAAAGAAGACCTGCTAACTTCCCCCAGTGCACTCCACAAAGGGGTTTTAAGCCCTTGCCGTGGCTGAACACAAGGGTATGGCAACGCCAACAAACTTAGGTATCCAGAGGCAGCAATACCCAATGAAACCCCGGAATGCCCTAATGTGCCTCTTTGTGGTTGGAAAAGGGATTCAAACTATGACTTCATGGTTGAGGGCTTCATCAAAGATGGCAGATTTGCTGAACCCGAGGTAATCGGGTCTAGTTCAGTTGTCCCCGATATTCTCAGTTCAGGGTCAGCCTGTTTAAATGTAGACAAGCTGACTTAATTCTGACAAGGGAAAAGAAAAATGCCTCCTTTGGATCCAGTCCAGTATAAAACTGATGCTCAGACAGCAGCATGCTGAATGAACATGAATGAACAGAGTATCAGGATTGGGAACAGTTGGGCAAACAGGTTCCACCCGTTCATGTGCTCTCCTTAAATCCTATACTGTACTAATCCCAGGTTTTGGACTGGTAATAAGGGGGGGTTCCATGCTGAGTGGCATGCCTGCCTTGAGGAGGCAATTGAGTCCCTCTCTGGTCTCTGTACTGATGGGATGGGCATGGCCTGAGAAGTCAGCTGAACTCTAACTGGTAACACATGCTTGGCCAGACCAGAAGGACTATCTCTGGCCCAGAGAGCTGGATCACTTGCTCTTTTAATTTCCTCTCAGGGCCTGGGATCAGACCCTAGAAGAGGAAGAGGAGGAGGAACTCCTCACTTAAGGGTCAGGTGATGGTCAGGACTGTGGCTGGGCACCCTAGTTATAGTTTAGGCATATCTCCTGAGAATAAGCTAGTTGCCTGGAGCTTGCTTAGGAGGTCTCTTCCCAGCAAAGGGAATGGGCACATTCAGGGATAGTCATGAAGGAATCAATCACTGTCCCCTTTCCCAGATTCCCAGTCCACTTATATTTCCTGACTTCCCCTGCATTTCCAATGTTTGAATGGTGAGCAGCCCCCAAGGGTTTTTGAAATACCAAATGTGAGCTGGGCGGTGGTGGTGCACGCCTTTAATCCCAGACAGAGGCAAGGGATCTCTGTGAGTTTGTAGCCAACCTGGTCTACAAGAGCTAGCTCCAAGAACAGGCTCCAAAACTAGAGAGATCCTGCGGGGTTGGGGGGTAATGGGACACAAAAAACAAAACAAAACAAAGGTGAAGGCCCCATGTTGACAAGGAAAAGTTTATAGGTTGACACTAATTATAAAGATTACCATAGACTCTTGGGGGCCTAAATTGAAAAAAGCTATGGCCTCACTATTGTCCTCAAGCAAAACGTGGCTTTGGCCAGGGAGGACCTACCCATCTCTGTTGGGGGCATTCATGCTTCCAGTGCCCCAACTCCTTGCAGTAAGCACACTGGTTTCTTCGCAGGGGCCTGCTCCTTTGGTTGTACGCAGAGGTGATAGCCTTAGTCAATTGCCTTATTAGCAGCTGCTGTTGTTTGTATTCTCTATTGTTAAACACATCCTGGGCTATTTCCAGTAATTCCAATCTACTCATACTCGGATATTCATCCATGTTTAGGATTGCATCCCGTATATCTGGGGCAGACTGAAATATGAAGGTCAGGTCAACGGCGGGGAAGAAGATCGGGTCCTCTGGATCTATGGTTGTATATTCACGGTACGCCTCTAGGAGGCGATCGAGAAACACGGAAGGCAATTCATCCTTACCTTGTCTCACGGCTGCCACCTTGGAAAGGTCAGTGGGCTTCCGGGCTGCTCGTTTCAATCCCTCAAGCAAAGCCTGGTAGTATTCCCTGAGGGACTTCCTACCTTTCTCTACCCTAGAATTCCAGTCTGCACTCTGCCAAAGCAGGACAAGTCCGTCAGGCAGTTCAGAGAGCCCAGGAAATGCTTTAGATGCTTCTGTCAGAATCCGTTCCCTCTCCTCCCTTGTGAATAACACATAAAAGATACGCTTGCAATCATCCAAACTGGGATGGTAGATGAGAAAGATAGATTCAACTAGAGAGGTTAGGGGCTTGGGGTCTGTGCTGAAAGGAGGGTACTGCGCCTTCCAGTTAAGAAGATCAATGGTGGTTAAAGGCACCACATCTATGCAGCTCGCGTTGGTGCTGGAAGGTCGGTTCTGGATGTTCTGGTTAGGAAGATCAGTGCTGGTGAAAGGCACACAGACATCACAAGGCTGGGATACAGCTTGGTGTTGAGGTGGGGATTGAGTGAGCGGTTTGGGTTGAGGCGGGGGCTGAGGTTGAGGTGGGGATTGAGTAGGGGGCTGAGTCAGGGGTTTGGGTTGAGGCGGGGGCTGAGGTTGAGACAGGGGTTGAGATTGAGGCGGAGGCTGAGTCAGGGGTTTGGGTTGAGGCGGGGGCTGAGGTTGAGACAGGGGTTGAGATTGAGGCGGAGGCTGAGTCAGGGGTTTGGGTTGAGGCGGGGGCTGAGGTTGAGGTGGGGATTGAGTAGGGGGCTGAGTCAGGGGTTTGGGTTGAGGTGGGGGCTGAGGTTGAGACAGGGGTTGAGATTGAGGCGGAGGCTGAGTCAGGGGTTGGAGTTGGGGCTGGGACTGAGGAGGGCGAGGCGATGGGGAATGAAGGCCATTTACGATTATATACTCCTTCATCCATACTGGTGGCTTAGATGTTGCCTGTGCCCAAGGCACAATGTATCCAAACTGGTTCATGAGGTTGGGTAGCTCGAGGACAGCCTTATAAACGGCCCATGCCACCTTGGGATCGAAGGTGCCCTCAGGGGGCCATTCAACCCCTAATGAGGGCCATTTCTGTTCACAGAGCGTCTGGAGTTGCTCCTTGGTAATGTGACCAAAATAATTCTTCTTAACCTTACGAGTGTAAAGTAAGTCAAAATTTTCCAGTACACACTTTAAGGGAGTATTAACTTTACAATAATCAACTTTACTAGTCTTATTACCCATTTTGTTGTCCAGTCACCCCAAGTCCAAACCACAGAAGACTAGGGACAAAGAGACAGGAAGGACAAAACAGCACAGGGCACAGGGGGACAAGAACGAGTGTGACTTCTCCTTAGCGCCCAGATGGGATCCCAACAGAACCAGGACCAGATGTCATATAAGGAAAACTAAGACTTACTGATAGAGGCCTCCTCAGACAGATGCTTACTGGTTTTCTTTGGATGTAGTCCTGGGCCAGCCAAACAGGAAGGGAGCCTGAGGTCCTTGAGCCTGGGGTCTGAAGGTGCACACGTGGCGGGAAGCGACGCTGCAGTCCCTGAGATTCAAAGGGAAGGGTCCGCGTTTTAAATTTGGGAAGAGGGTCTTATATCATTCAAGCCTCCAAATATCAATCCCACCGAATAAGGGCAGAGACCACTTTATTCCGTGCAAAACCGCACAGACGGGGGGCTGGAGAGATGGCTCAGCGGTTAAGAGCATTGCCTGCTCTTCCAGAGGTCCTGAGTTCAATTCCCAGCAACCACATGGTGGCTCACAACCATCTGTAATGAGGTCTGGTGCCCTCTTCTGGTCTGCAGGCATACACACAGACAGAATATTGTATACATAATAAATAAATAAATATTAAAAAAAACCGCACAGACGGAGATTTTGCAAGTGAGTGAGTTTACAGAAAGAACAAGGCAGGTATGGAACTCTTCCTGGAACATCTGGTACAAAACATTCTGAGGTTATCGGGTCAGGAAAAGCTGAAAGCCGAGAACCGGAAACTTAGTTTCAAAATGGCTGTGGCTCAACCCGGGCCCTGCGGCGGTGGTGGTGCACACCTTTAATCCCAGCACTCGGGAGGCAGTGAGGCAAGTGGATTTCTGTGAGTTCGAGGTCAGCCTGGTCTACAGCGTGAGTTCCAGGACAGCCAGGAACCCTGTCTCAAAAACTCAAAGGCTGTTGTTCTTAAATGGTGACCCAAATCCCCCCCCCCTCCAGTGGACCGATCCTCGGTCCCACACTCTGCAGGACGCTGCTCCCGGAGGGAGGCCGTCCGGATGATCAGTCCCGACTACAGCGGCCACCTCCGGCGGGACACGACCCAGTACTCACCGTTCAGCCCCAAGCGCGGGATATCCCAGCCGCCGCCGCAGCCCCGGGTCACTCCGGTAACCGAACGGCTCCGACCGAACCGCTCCGGTCCCGCCAACAAACTTCTTTCCCTCTACTTCCCGCCCCCAGTGGGCGGCCCTAAGAACAGGAGCCAATCAGAGGCTGGGTCTCTGTGACGGATGGACCGATGAACCCGTAATACAGCTGCGTGGAGAAAGAAAGAGTGGTTCTCCCCTCCCCCAGGGTCGCCCTTACCCAGAAAGGTGCCGGAGGCGGAGAAAAGTGGAAATGGCAGCCACGCTTAAAGGAGAGAGAGTGGAAAGAGGAGAGGGGGAGAAGGAGGTGGGGGAGAGAGGGAAGGAGGGGGAGAAGAAAGGAGGGAGGAAGAGGAGTAGAAGGAGGGAGAGAGAGAAGAGAGGGAGAGACTGGTGGAAAGTGAGAAATGGATCCCTTGTGCAGAAATCTGCTTAGCCTGGCAGAAAGAGAACTTTGCTACATAAACTGCATAGCCTACGTGGGCCAAAGGCAGTCTGATGTAGCTCCAGGCTTGGCACTAATTCTGCCCCTTAAGATCTCTGAGGACTGCAGGCCAGTTGATCTGTTGAGTGACTGGTTCTTGCAGGCAGAGGGAATATCACCAAACCTTTCCCATAGGATTAGTGAAAAGATCTAGGGCTCGCCAGCCAGTAAATGCTCAGTAGAGTGTCTCCGTTTGACTCCGATCACCTCTGGCCGAAGAGGAGCCTTGGCCAGAGGTGATCAGTTGGCCTGATGTGCTGTGAAGGAATAAGGGATGAGGCGACATCAAATAATAGTTTCACTAAGTGAGCGACAGTCTGCTGTTAGAGTGTCAGGGCCCTGCCAGTTTCCTGAGACCACGGCACTTATGTCATCGTGGGTTGGCTGAAGCTTCCCATGCAAAGCTGATTATTAGCAAGTTCATAACCATTGCTCTGGCTCCCTAAAGGCTCTCGGTGAACTCGTCCATGCCAACCGTCTAACATCTGGTCAACATTATCACTGCTCCCCTCCTCGACGCTGAGGCCTGAATTAGATGGTGGTATACATGAATATTAAATATAGCCAACGAAAGGAAATTGTTGCGGGAGCTCCTTTTTTCCCTTTTAAATAAATAGCTTCTCTATTGGTCATGATTCCAAACTGGTGTGGGATTATTTGTGATTTACGCCTTCAGGAAATCAGAAAGAACATGTCTAAATTAGAGAATTTAGACAGGACCTGAAAGGGAGGAAAAGATAAGCCTGCTTTGCCATCTCCTTCAGTCCTAGCATGGACCCCTGGAGCATCCCGTCAGGGCCCCTACATGCCCGACCAGCCCAGCACACATGGAGTTGTGAGGTAAAGGGGTCTACAGGGCTACCTCAGAAACCTCGGTGTTATCCATAAACTGGCTTCACGGTTTTGAAGTACTACCTGAAAATCTGGTAACATTCAGAACTCTGATACTGAATATGACAGAAAGGATGAAAATAGCTACAACATAAATAAGATAAAAGATCGGGGCAATGATGTGAATATTTTCCCCCTTCAAGCAAAGTCAGGAGTCTTAACATGGAAGAGAAAAGGGATGGTGAGCGCCAGGCTAAGGCTGGACCTTGACTGGAAGGAGAGGGATGGAATTACAGGAGGTGGCCCTTTGATGTTATTATCCGGCTTCCAGAAGCGTGTGCACACATGGCTCTTTCATACCAATGCACCTGTTAGTGTCCGAGCCTCTGAAATAACCCAAGCAGGCCCCAGAGCCCACACAAAGCAAGACTTGGATTGAATTGAGAGGCAGGAAAACAAAATCAAAAACAAACAACAACAACAAAAAATCTGACTAGTCAGGAACAATATCACGCAGAGCTCATTGGATTAAGGAACGGTCACTGCAACAACTATTTAAGCCCAAAACCCACAAACTTCTGTGCCAAGCTCCAGTTTCCTGTTCCCAGCAGTCATGATTCAAAGATTAGGGGCCTTCCTTCTGCACTCCATCATTGTCCACGGACACAATGTGAGCTTCGGAGTCCAACCAATTAGATTCCTTTGTTCTTTTTCTTGTTAGGGACAACTATAATGTTCTAGAAAACCAAAGATGCATAGCTATCAAACGCCATCTGAGGCCTGCTCTGCTGACTTCCTTCCAGGGTTCTGGTAACAAAAGGGCCTTAAAACATTTCTAGTCTGAGAGGTAACAGGCTGAACTCACACGCGGGCTGTTGGTTACAAAGTCCCATGCATAAATAAATCCATTCAACTATTTTTATTACTAACAGCTTGTTAGGAAAAACAAACAAAAACTACAAGGAAAATTCTCAGGGACACAGGCTTTCTTTGAAGACCATAGCAAAACTTCTCAGCTAGTTCGTAGCTAACCACAACTGCAGCTGTGGGCCTCTACAGGTTACAAAAGGAGAAAAACTAAACCGTTGAGAGAGCTGGGGGAAAGGCGAAGAACGTGTGTATTATTTTCCGTTTTTTTTCTTTTTTTGGTTTTTCGAGACAGGGTTTCTCTGTAGCTTTGGTGCCTGTCCCGGAACTAGCTCTTGTAGACCAGGCTGTATTTTCCGTTTCTTAAGTGTGATTCATAACATCTGGACATGGTTAGTCAGTAAACAGTCCGTTTTTATCACCCACCTCTTGGGACCTAGACAAAAACAGTCTACTGCATCAAAAGCTGGTGCAAAGTGTTAATTGCTGCTTCGAGTCAGTGAAGGATGCTCAGGGCAACAGAGGTCCTATGGAGGATCCCTCGAGCACTAGGATCTAACAAGGACAGACACCTGCATTACTGCCCGAATTCATCATAAATCTTGGAAGACTTAGATTAGCAAGGCCAGACACCTGCAGTTCTGCTTTGTGAAAGCTCCCCCTGTGATCACCCCACAAGGACTTGGTCAAATCATCCTGTCAGGGAGTTAATTATAGAGAATAGGTTCCTAAGGGTTTTTTTTGTTGTTGTTGTTGTTGTTTATTGAAGCCTGGGGCAAAAGGTTTGACTGTCTTATTGTCTTTACCAGAATACACAGTTTGAGGGAAAAATTCATTCTACTAACAGAACACAGGAAAATTGTGCCTGACTTGTGAGGAAGACACTGCCGGGGAGCATGCTATCACACAAGAGAATCTGCAGTTAGAGACAACCAGGTATTCAAAAGGCAGTGCTTTTCACGGGTCATGCCTATGTGAATTTAACCTCCATCAGAACTATAAATCTCTGTGGCTTGGCCTTCCAAATGTCAGCTGCTGATCTAGTGGGTAAACTTGCAGATCTCATGAGCTAACAGAATACTTGTTTTTAAGACGATTGGCAGCTATTGGAAAGCCCCCAGCTTCTCCAGGGACTAGGAACTTGACTTTGCTCGTTTCACTATACATAAAGTCTAAAGCCAAAATTGTAGTACGTTGGCGAAGGTGCTATCGCCTGTTCCAAATGCACGCCACACATATGAAAGACCCCCACTCACTAAGCAGCAGTAACGCCATTTTGCAAGGCTTAAACTTTGGAGCAACGCAAGTAATTAGAGCAGGGAAGTTCGACTTGAGAATAAGGGCGGAGAAGCCAGGCGAGATATCTGCGGTCAGCCGGTCAGCCACCTGGCCCCAAGTGATAAGGAACCCGCAGCTGGCCTGCTCTAATGAGAACATCCCGTTTGCTTAGGGAAACAGGATGCCTATAGTCAGCACATGTGCCCAACTTAGAATATCAGTAATTCACAGAAGAGACAACTCCCCCTATGAAAGATCCCAGCTTATCTGCTGTAACGTCATTTCACAAAGCTTTTGACGAACGACTGTAAGTGCAGAGTAAGGTCAGGGTCCCTGGCTGCAAAACAGGATCTTTATATCCATAGATTAGGACAGGACATCAATTAACAGGATATCTGTTCCCATACATCTGTGCTGGGAGAGGAAAAACCACCTGTGCCCCTTGCCCCATTCCAACTGACCACTAACGATGCATTTGCTTCTGTAATCTGCTTCCGCTGCCCTCTTTCCTATAAAAAGACCTTCCCCCAGTCTGCAGGCGCGCTTGTCTCCCGAAAGACTAAGCCGCCCCAGGTACCTGTGTACTCAATAAAAGCCTCTGCTGTTTGCATCCGGAGAGTGGTCTCGCTGTTCCTTGGGAGGGTCTCCCCAGTCTGAAAGACTGCCTACCACGGGGGTCTTTCAATAAACAGGACATACATCACTGGCGGGCGAGACATCATCTTTTACAATATCCACAAGACCACAAAATATTTTTGAGTAACTCTAATCACACAGATGGAAAAACCTGTATGACAAGAAATTTAAATCTTTGAAGAAAGACATTTAAGGCATCAGAAAATGGAAAGATCTCCTATTCTCTTGTGAAGAGAAAGCCAACACAGCAAGTCTTGTAGTAAGCCATCTACAGATTCAATGCAAAAGCCCATTCAAATTATAACAAAGTTCTTCACAGACTTCGAAAGAACAATCCTCAACTTTATAAGAAAATATAAGAACTCAGGATAGCTTAAACAATTTTAAAATCCTATACAATTAAGGAACTTTTGAATGCCTTACAATCTCTTGACTTTAAAACTTTCCTACAGAACCACAGTATTGAAATCAATCCACTTGGATATAAATTTATATGCCTACAAACTAAAGATTTTTGACCAAGAAGCAAAATTGTGAAATAGAAAAGAAGCATAATTGGGAGGCAGAGGCAGGCGGATCTTTGTGAGTTCGAGACCAGCCTGGTCTACAAGAACTAGTTCCAGGACAGGCTTCAAAGTTCCAGAGAAACCCTGTCTCGAAAAACCAAAAAAGAAAAAAAAAAGAAAAAAGAAAGAAAAGAAAAAGAAAAAAGAAAGAAGCATATTTAATCTGCTTTTACTGTCCTGAAGCTGTAGTTTCCCGAGGCTAGTTTTCTTTTTTTGCAAACCTGCCTGGCAGCTTCTGGTTGAAGCTGCTCCACACGGCAGGGGGTTACGACACAGGCTCTCTTGGCCTGTCAGCCAGCCTGCCCATTCCAAACTCTGGCAGGCATAGCTGTGTGGATTTTACCTTTACTCCCCATGTCTTGAGGGACTCCTTGAGTCCACAAGTAAATGGATTCTGTTTACTGAATGCTTGCCCCGTGGTATAATTTTTTTACCTTGCGTTACTGTGTCAAAAATCTCTGAATTTGACTCACGGTCGGGTTCCCCGTGGCAATTCTTCACTGGAACCATTTCTTTGCCTTCTGGCTGCGGTGGTTCAAGTGAGTGGACAGGCCTGTCCTCTGTGTCCGGTGATGTTCCTCAAGCCTCCACGGTGGCCTCAGGCACTACGTTGGGTGCCATCTGTCCCGGCCAGCCGGATACGAACAAGGTTTCATGATAAATCTGGAGGAGGAAGAGGAATGGAGGGGACAAGAGACACGAGAAAGGACAGCAAGTCTAATTTTCTGATCAAGCTGCCACTTTATTTATTAGTCCTCAAGAGTTGTTATATAGCAAACAAGAAGGGGGAGGGGAGGTAGGATGCTGGAATTCAGGTCTGGAGAAACCCCTAGCAGATGAGTAAATCCTGAGGTCTGTGATTGTTAACTAACAAAGGAAATGCTAATTGCTTCTAAAGCTAGGGCCTGCAAGTCTCACAAGGAGACAAGATACTATCACCTGCCTGCAGAGGTGATAAAGGTGAATATTTTTTACTTAACTTGTGAACTTACTGTGGCATAAACAAAGTACAGATCTCAAAATACAGGTCTTTGCTTCCAGCAGACAGTAAGGACATTATAAATTTGGTTTTCTCCGAGGAAAGCTTCTGGTTGGCCCTAGTTCATCTTGAGTTAAATTCTAATCCAAGTGGTTCTGAACCTTCTTAATGCTGCAACCCTTTAGTACAGTTCTTCATATTGTGGTGACCCCCAACCATAAAATGATTTTGTTACTTCCTAACTGTAATTTTATTTACTGCTATGAATTATAGTTTAAATGTCTGATGGTCACAACCTACAGGTTGGGAACCAGTGAGTCATAAGGCATAAAGCCATTCCCACTACTCCAGGTCAGGCAGCAAACAGGAGGTTTAGCATCCCGACATCGTTGAGGTTTGAAGGACTAGGTAGGCATCAGACCAAAAATATAAACACAGAGGTCTAAGTTCTCTTCTTAGCAAGCCTTGAGGTGAACTTCAAATTGAACTGCAAGTGAAAAAGGAGTAGGAAAAAAGCCCTCTACCAAGACTTCTCCCGCCGTCTTTTCCCAGGTAAGAAGAGTTGACTGCAGACAGTGGAGGGTATTTGGTTGTGTTACGAGCTGGGGAACTTCGGCTCCAGGTTCTTTCCGAGTAGTATCTATGAGGACTCTGTGCCCTTCTCCCCAGAGAGTGATGAGTAACCAGACCAAGCAAGAGAATTTTTTTTTTTTTTTGGTTTTTTCGAGACAAGGTTTCTCTGTGGTTTTGGAGCCTGTCCTGGAACTAGCTCTTGTAGACCAGGCTGGTCTCGAACTCACAGAGATCCACCTGCCTCTGCCTCCCGAGTGCTGGGATTACAGGCGTGCGCCACCACCGCCCGGCAAGAGAATTGTTTTTATAATGATTCTTTACTAGCAACTTTAATATCCAATGCATCAATGGGGTTTACAATCTCAATAGGCATGGGGGATTGATAATGGGCAACACACAGGAAAATTCAATATCACAATTATTGATCCTACTAAACCTAATACATAAAACCAATTCATAACCTTAATCTAACTTAATCACTTATTCATAAAACACTTCTTAACCTTAATACAACTTATCCATTACTTATCTATAACCTTAATACAACTTATCCATTACTTGTCTATAAAACACTCCTTAACCTTAACTTATCCATTAATATTTCCTAATCTTATCAATTATCCATAAAATATCTCTTAACATTTCACACACTAAACATATGTATTAACACATTTATGCTCTTCTCTTAACCCCTCATACACACATGAAATAGCATCATACGACCTGGTATTCCCTGGCTTAAAAAACGGCTTTTTGAATTTCTTCAGGCTGGGCTCTTGTCCTCACTGGGGGCTGGGTAGCGAAGATCGACTCTTGACCCCGTAGTCAGTCTGCGCTCTGGAGATAAGGTCCTGATGTTCCTGAAAGACCCTCTGGACCCCACCCCCCCTCAGAACCCGCAGCTAGCCTGCTCCAGTGAGAACATCCTGTCTGAAAGATTTTCAGGACCTGCAGTCGGCTGTACCATAAGAACATCCTGTTTGCTTGAGACCCTCAGGAACTCCTCAGGACCTGCAGCTAGCCAGCTCTCAGGAGAACATCCCATTTGCTTAGGAGAACAGGATACCTGTGGTTGGCACATGTGCCAAACTTAGAATGTCTGCAGTTCACAAAAGGAACTGTCGCCCCTACAGATGTTTCCCTTATCACGCAGCTATTCTCCTGCCCTGGAATAGACCAATCACTGCTAGTAACCCTTTGAATAAGCCAGTCCAATAAGTTGGAAAACAACCTACAGGTCACCCTCCTTGTGTCTGTGGCTTTTTGCTTTAAAAGATGGGCTGTAACAGCTATCATTGTCCTTCATATCCTGAACCTGAAGGACCCTGTCATGACAGAATAAAAATCCTCTTGCTTTTGCATCAATTTGTGGTTATGTGAGTGGTGTCTGGAGCAACCCTTCCCTGATGTTTGGACTTCTAGTCCAACACTTGGACGAATTATATCCTAAACTTCTGGTTAAGGAAACTAATTATAAGGAGAGCGGGAGGGTTAAAGTGCTAAGAACAGTTAGAGGGGTGAATGCTCAGTTATTTTTTGGTTGTGAGTGTAGCCTTTAATGGATGAGCCATCTCTCCAGCCCTTATTTTTTTTTTTTTTTTTTTTTTTTTTTTTTTTGGTTTTTGGAGACAGGGTTTCTCTGTGGCTTTGGAGCCTGTCCTGGAACTAACTCTGTAGACCAGGCTGGTCTCGAACTCACAGAGATCCGCCTGCCTCTGCCTCCCGAGTGCTGGGATTAAAGGCGTGTGCCACCACCGCCCGGCTCCAGCCCTTATTTTTTATATTTTCTTGGTAGGTAACTATTTTGATGCTGTTTGTTGATAGGAAACTAGTGAGTGAGGTAGTGTAAAACTAAGTGTATATAGAAGAATAGATTGATATGATTATTATAGCTAAAGAGGTAGCCATGAGGCCAGGCTAGGTGTTTGAAAGAAAGTGTTCTGATACTTGCAAGTTACTTTGAAAAGTATCAGAAACAAAACAGAACAAAACAAACCCATGGCTTGTGAGATGGAGAGATATATGAATATATATGAAGTAGGTTAAAATGTTAGCGAAAGAATCTAGGTAAGGGATAAACGTATGTTCGATGAAAAATTCTTCAAACTGATAAATATCGTTGAAAGTATGTCTAGGTTTTGGGAAATAAGTTATTACTTGTATTTTATTTAAATTAAATTTGAAAATAGTTTCCCCCATTCATCTCCGGCTCCACGTTCTTTTTTATGTCTGGCTGCGTTAGCAAGACATCTGGTGCCATTATTCACCAGTAATACACAGGAGACCTAAAAAAATGAGACAAGGCACCTAGAGTAACGTGAATCCAATGTGAACACAATGACAAAGAACATCAGCCCGGGAACTTCCCCGGAGAACGAAGGCGCGCATGCGCGGTTTCCGCCGCCAGAGGGCGCGCGGCGTCCTAAGCACCGGGCTTCAGACTACAATCAGCTAGCTGCTTATGCAATTAACCTGCAGAAAACAGCTCTTCAGACCCGGCAGTCTAAGTCAGCATTCCTTCACAGCGCTCGCTTCCTGGTTTAATTATGAGTCAGTCTGAAAACAGAGCAGCAGATGAAAGGGACTTTCGTTTTATCCCAGACAGGGGCTGTCCAGCCAGGGGTTCCCTGGTTCTCAGACATTTGAGCAGCTTTTAGGGCTGTCAATATTCTTACCAATGCTTTGTGTCCCATAAGCAAAGGGGCTCAGGGTGACCCGGGCAGAGTGAAATATCATGGTTGTGTCCTGTGACCTCATCCAGCACCCCCAAGGATCCAGCCCACTGGCTTCTAAAGGTGGGTAATAGAGAAACGTACTAACATTAAACCCGTGCACAACTCAAACCATCCCGGGATCTCACTACTGAAAGACTTAGAGGCACCTTAGCACGACTGCACCCCCCCTTCCTGGGAACCAGGGCCCTGGTAACCAACAACACGTGCACGAGAGCTTTGAGTACTTTCCATCTCCATTGTATAGATCCGGACCCTGGAACTGGGGTGAGACGACCTTGTAACCGTCATAACATTGATCAAGGCTCCTCCTTGTAACCATGACATTGATCAAGGCTCCTCCTTGTAACCATGACATTGATCAAGGCTCCTCCTTGTAACTGTTACAACATTGATTAAGTAGAGTTAGCTGACCGTTAACTAGTCAAAATAGTAGACAAATGATTTTTGGGCTTTCCCTTTGATTTTGTACTACCCCTCCCTGATTTTGTGTTTTTTTCCTTTAAAAGAGCTTGTAATAGACAAAGCAGTCGTCCTTCTCTTGAGGCTGGGGGACCTCTGCCGCGGCAGAATAAAAATTCCTCTTGCTATTGCATCAACCGAGTTGTGAGTGTCTCTTGGGGCGACCTCCTCCTTGGTGGGGCCTTAGGGCCCAACACTATCTATGAGCTCCATTGGAGTATCCATGTGTCTCTAGCCACAAGATTCAGATGTAAATAATAGGTCACTCGGCATTTTAAAATTATAATCATTAAAATCCCATTTTCCAAACAAGCAGTCCCTGTTTGGTTTGTTCGTTTGTTTGTTTTTTTTGAGACAGGATTTCTTTGTGTAGTTTTGGAGCCTGTCCTGGAACTCACTCTGTAGACCAGGCCGATTTCGAACTCACATAAATCTGCCTGCCTCTGCCTCCTGAGTGCTGGGGATTAAAGGCGTGCACCCTTACTGCCCGGCACAAGCAGTCTCTTAAAATGTCTTGTCGGTTTAGCCACTGCCTGAGCCTGAAAGTCCCAAGGGTCACATAGGCTAGTCTAACTCTCCACTCAACAGGCCAGCAGAGTCCCCCAGGACCACCTGCTCCCCAGATCTCTTTAACAGCCAGCTTGGGGAAGACAGGATCGTCCTCAGAGTCATTTCCCGACCCTAAAATCCAGACCTGGAAGGAAAGGGGATCTGAATCGGTCAGGATTTGATTAAAAAGAATGACATATCCCAGACCTGGATTCCTGTTTCTTTTGTTGTTTTAAATAATTTTATTCGCCAGTATTACATGTTAAGCCTAAAAAAATAAGACAAGAATTAAGATAACCAAATCTGCCCAAGAGCCCACCCTGATATAAACATTAGATACAGTGGTGTTTACAGTGCTGAAAGGTGTAATTCCAGGCCTGTGTTGGTTTGCACGCGTTTGGGACTTGGGTGTGTGTGTGTGTGTGTGTGTGTGTGTGTGTATGTGTGTAAATTTTGTTTTGTGGGGCTGGGGCCAGTGTTGTTTTGAAACAGGGTCTCACTGTGTAGTCCAGGCTGGCCTCAAAGTCACGATCCTCCCATCTCAGTCTCCTGGGTATTGGACATAAAGTGAACATATGTTTACACGTTTATTTAACTCATTTTTAATGGGAGAACATTAAGAAGTCACAACCAGCCTCAAGAAGTGCAAAACACAAAAAGGCTTAGAAGTTTACACAGGAACACTGAAGGGAGGGAGGGAGGCAGCTGGGCAGGAGAACCCTAGCCAAGCATTCAGGAGGCCTTGAGCTCACACTTCACACACACACACACACACACACACACACACACACACACACACGGCTTTACGAATGAATAGAAAATTACCCTGGCAATTGGAAGGAGGCATTGAACAAACTTCCACTGGATAGGGCTCCCTTTAGTCTAAGAGGAGCAACTTGTACTTCTGGTTCAAACATCACATAAGGCCAAGAGTCCCATAATCCCATAACGTGAATCAGCTAACAACTTGTCTGTGTTCCGCACAATGACTAGCTCGCAGCTGATGCAGGAATCCTTCCCCGCACTATAGGGACAGGTTTATCTCCTTGGTCATACAGATGCGCGCTATGAATGCAATCACCTATGCTAGGGTTTATTGAGTAAACGGCTTCCAGACTAGCGGCTGCGTCTCCTGCAGTCAGTTCAGCTCCACCACAGTGTGTATCTTTACGCTGGAACGGTATAAATTCCTAGTTCCTTGGGATAAATTCTTAGGAAATGGGAGGAAGGCTCGAGGGGAAGGAACAGACCTCCAACAGCCCCAGAACCTGCCCGAACCCAGGGGCTCTCAAGTCTGGGCTAGAAGGACACCCAGATTGTGTGATCCTTTGACAGGAAATTATCCCTTGCCCTGAGATTCTCTTCTATTTCTGAGGTATTCTCTTACAAAGTTAAGAACGATGGGATTAGTAGAGACAAACGTATGTCAAATAGCTCAACGTAGGCCGTTGTGTCTTCAATTCTGTCTTGGCTACCTAGGCTGACCCCGCCCACAGCAGCACAGCACGGCTCTCCTTCCCACCCTCCCTAGCTGCTGCTGCTGCTGCTGCTGCTGCTGCTGCTGCTTCTTCTTCTTCTTCTTCTTCTTCTTCTTCTTCTTCTTCTTCTTTTTGGTTTTTTGAGACAGGGTTTCTCTGTGGCTTTGGAGCCTGTCCTGGAACTAGCTCTGTAGACCAGAGCTGGTCTCGAACTCACAGAGATCCGCCTGCCTCTGCCTCCCGAGTGCTGGGATTAAAGGCGTGCGCCACCATCGCCCGGCCCCCTAGTTTCTTCTTAGATGCAGAGAGGAATCTTTGTGAACCCGTATCTTTGAAGCTCTGGGCTTTCCTTGCCCAACTCTTCCTGTTTGGAGTTACATCATCACTTCCTGGCAGACAGTATTGACATCATAATTCACAATTGGCCTGATACACCCATTAGGAAGGGACACTGGAAAACTGATGATGTCTTTTTTTTTTTTTTTTCTCCTGAAGCTGGCTGTTCTCCCTCAAACAGAAACCCCGAAGATATTCCCTCCTTGGTAATCCAAAATACTCCACTCTTTATGGTTCTCAGAAAGAGTTTATGACAAAGAACCAGTCTTTCTGACTTGCTTCCATTTCCTTTGGGTGAGTTACCCGCCAGCGGGATTTCTGTGTTATCTGGTAGCTCTGATTTTAAATGTATGTGAGAACCCTAATAGTGATAGGGAACCAACCCAAAGGTCCATCAACAGAGAAATGGGCAAAGAAAATGTGGTGAACATAGTGTGATTATTCAGCCGCAGAAAGCACGAAGCCCTGCGTGAGCAGAACTGGAGGACATCACCGTAAGTGAAGTAAATCAGACACGGTTGGTCTCTTAAGACATTCAGAGCAGGATGATGGTTTCCAGCAACTGAGGCGGTGGAAGGAACAGGGGCCCAGAGTTCTACGAATACAATGTTACATTTGTGCCCTAATTCGAGAAAGCTGGCATCTCCCGCCAGGAAGAGGAAGAGACAGAAAAGACAGACAGACGACTGTGGGAAGATCCTTTGAGAAGAAGCTGGCTGCTAGCCAAGAGGACAGGCTTTGGAAGTAGCCAAGCCTGGCCCCACCTCAGACCGTGGGATCCTGCCCTCCAGATCTCTGAAAGGCACGTGCTTCGGTTTGATGGCTCCAACCAACGGAGAGAGGAGCCACCACCAGTGTGGCTACCTGAGTGTTTTGCAGTCCCACTGGAAGACAAAGGGAGGGACGCAGTCCAGTGCTGGAGTGTGGTGAGGCGCACAAACTGACAACTGAGGTGCTGGGGGCGTGGCCCAGGGACCGAGCATCTTCTGTTTCCCAAACACAACAAAAGAAAGCAAAATCCCTATTCCAGGCATGGAGCTGAAAGGTCTTTGGAGGTCGAGGAAGGAGGGTCAGGAAGGAGTTCCAGGCCTTTCGGAAGTGGGAGTTTAGAGTAAGCGTGGAAGAAACCAGGATAGTCTATCACACAGTCCTGTTTTTTTCTTTTTTTTTTTAAAATATTTATTTATTTATTATGTATACAATATTCTGTCTTTGTGTCTGCCTGCAGGACAGAAGAGAGCACCAGACCCCATTACAGATGGTTGTGAGCCACCATGTGGTTGCTGGGAATTGAACTCAGGACCTCTGGAAGAGCAGGCAATGCTCTTAACCACTGAGCCATCTCTCCAGCCCCCAGTCCTGTTTTTTTCAAAGAAAGGAAATGAATGATGCCTGGACACTGGAATGCCAAGGAAAGTGGTCAAATCACCTGGTGATCCTTTGCTATTCTATTAGGGCCAACCTCTGCCTGAATCCCCCAATTTCCTGAGCATTGTTTAGGCCTTAATCCTGGGCTTTGTCTCTCTGTGAATGGGACTCATTCCTATAAAAGAGGGTCCATTACTCCAGGATTGGCATCCTTCATCAATAGAATCCATCCTTCTTCCTCCAGGTCCCAGTCCTGAGTTCTGCTTCTCAGCCAATAGAACTCATTCTTTTTAATTAATTAATTTAATTAATTAAAATATAATTTTATATTCAAAGAACTTTTTTTCACTTATTTTACATACCAACCAGTTTCCCTTCCCTCCTCTCCTCCCTCCCTCCCCTACCCCCACTTACCCCCCTCCCCATCCACACCTTCTCCGTCTCCATTCAGGAAGGGACAGGCCTCCCACGGGCTTGCAAAAGCCTGGCACAGCAAGTTGAGGCAGGACTGAGCTCCTCCCCTCACGTCGAGGCGGGACCAGGTAATCCAGCGTGGGGAACAGGTTACCAAAAGCCAGCTAAGCAGGCAGGGAGAGGTCATTCTTATTGTAAAGGTCACAGGTGCTTTGCTGTCTCGCTAGGGAGTTTCCATGAAACTCTATGATGTCACATCTGTCACAGGGAAACCTCTCTCTAAAGCATCGCTGTGTTTAATGTGTAAGAGGAATAACCCACCAGGTCAGACTCCGGAAATTTTTTGATCCAGTGACTGCAAAAATGGTACTTTTCCTCACCAGGATCTTCTTCCCGCTGGTCCAGAGGCTTGCTGGGTGTCCCTGACAAAGGCCAACTTGGCTATGAGGCCAGCCTAGTTTCTGTCTCAAAAATCAAAACCAAAATGAAACAAGCAAGCAAACCTGGTGTGGTGGCACACACCTTAATCCCAGCACTCAGGAGGCAGAAGCCGGCTGATGTCTGAGTTCGAGGTCAGCCTGGTCTACAGAGTTCCAGGACAGCCAGGGCTACACAGAGAAACCCTGTCTCGAAAACAAAACAAACCGGCCAACCAAACAAGCCAAAACTGTCTCAAAAGCACCTAGTATCAGTGAAGAGGTTGACTAAGAGTGACATTTTTCCAAGCAGGTACAGCACCCTGGGACTGAGGAGAAAGGAGGCTCCTGGGGTGGAGAGTCAGGGCCTAAGAGCTTGCTGTGTTTATATCGGGCACTCTCTCCCACCCTGCTGCTTTAATAGATCGTTTAAATAAGTAGAATAAAATTGTGGGAAAATGTCTTTTTATATATTTTTCTTCAAGCACTATATATCCACACAGGGTTAGAGCTAAGGATGTATATAGCTCTGTTGTCTGGTCTCGAACTCAGGGCTAAGGATGAGTAGAACTCGGTTGTCTGGTCAGGCATCCAGGAAGCTCTAGGTTCGATCCTCAGTACCAGGTGTCACACACACCTGTGTTTCTAGCACTTGGGAAACAGGCAGGGGGAACAGAAATTCAAGGTCATCTTTGGCTTCCTAGGGAGTTCAACTCCAGATTGGACTACACAAGGCTCTTTCTCTCTCCTCTCTTACATCTCCCCTCCCCGACTCTCTCCCTTCTCTCCTGCTCACACACACCAGGTGAGTAAGCAGACTTGCATGTGGCAGGTGTGTGTGGTTTTAAGATCTAGTAGTGCAAATGTGCATACCAATGGGGATGGGGGGAAAAAATCTTTAGGCAGTCCTGTAGCCTGTCAACAATGCAGTCACCAGTTGCGGGACTGGGAGCGGGGAGTACCCCTGAGGTTGGAGAAGGAGGATCGTGACCTTGATTGGATATTGATGTCGTGAGGGTTGGAAATTAGTGGTAATTAGCCAGCCATTCGAGCCCATTGCATCCGTGAAGACAAGTTTGGAGCCTGTGAGATGGATACTAAGTTGTTTTTATGGATGTTTGTGACATGCTGCTGGTAAACAGGAGCTTCCGGGCTCTGACAAGCCTCACAGGCTCTGGCGTGTGCATGCACATCGCTCTTCACGTGATCTCCTTCCGCGGTTAAAGCCATGACGAATGGACAAGCAGAAACCAGAATAAAAAAGGACAACGAGGTAAGCTCGTCAGAGGTTACAACCAACGTGGACAATTGGCTAATGTCCACATTTGGGGGTGGGAGACTCGTTCAGTCTACCAACTGAGGAAAGGGGTACACATGAATTCTTCACTCTGCAGCCACAGGCAGACGGACAGCTGAGAACCGTGCCTTGGGGTTCCATGCTTAGAATCAACATGATAAGGCAGGCCAGGGGATCCCAGAGCAGATCTCTTGGCGAGGGGAAAGGGCTGACTTACATTTGCATCTGCAGAGCTACCCAAGGGACAGATACGAGCCTGCCGACTTTTCAGCTACTCTTTTGCTGCCTTCCTGGGTTTCCCAAACTTTCCCTCTGTCCTTCTTTGGAATCAAGTTTACTCTTCCTTACACCGATTCTTGCCCTTGGCCAGGTCACACAACCTGGAAGACCTAGATGTAGAGACTTGGGTCATAGAGCATTTCCAGGGGATTGGAGCACCCAGGACGTGCCATGGCATCTCCAGAACTCCTGGGTGGATCCCAAACACCTGAGCTCTCCCACCCACCTGCATCCAGATGATCCTCTCAGAAAAGGGAAAGGTTGCTCTGAAGGAGAAAGGAGGAGTGGTGGGGGAATGAAAGGATACTGCAGAGGAGAAGAAAAGGGGAAGAAAATGTATGGTGTAAAAAGAAATCGAACACGGGCTGGAGAGATGGCTCAGCGGTTAAAAGCACTGACTGTTCTTTCAGAGGTCCTGAGTTCAAGTCCCAGCAGCCACATGATGGATTACATCCATCTGAAATAAGATCTGGTGCCCTCTTTTGGCAGGAATGCATACAGGAACACTACCTACAAAATAAATAAATCTTTAAAAAAAGAACGAAAGAAAGAAATCGATCATAAAGTAAATACTAGGAAAAAAGCCCAAAGTGCTGGTCTCCTTGTCTACATGATGGGGAATCCTAAGTGCTTGGGGAGGTTACTCACTTTAATGAAACCAGAACGCCCTTCAGGACCTGGAAGGTAGTGGGAATTCAATGTATGCTTGTCTCCTCCCGGCTCCTAACATGGAAATGCCTGATCCACTCAGTTGTGATGCCGGCATTACAGGTTCTTGGCTCCGCTGTCTTGAGGAGAGAGGGCTGAGGACTTGGAATATTGGTCAGATTACCCTGCCTTGAGGCCCTGTTATGAGGACAACAAACAGAACCCTTGGAAAACCCAATTCAGGGCCATTTACATTTCATAGAGAGTACGGGGAGCTTTCCCATATGGCCTGGCTTTGCTGCAGTTTCCATCAAGGCTGGTCTGAAGCTCAGAATGAAAGGCGTCCCTTGGCCACTGCCCAAAAAAAGAGCCAAGTTTCCATTTGGCCCCGTAGTTTCCTTTGTTTTGACTTAGACCGGGGAAAGCCAGCCCCCTTCGCTGGCACAAGAGCCCTGTCAATTCACCAGCTCTGGGGAGGGGCTACGGTCTTCTCTTTAGGGGTGACTAGTAGCTAAGCGCTAACATCTCAGGAGAAGATGGAGGGGGGGCATGGGAACAGACGGAAGGCTGGAGGGTTGTCAGAATTAACGCCAGGGGGTTGTCTCAGCGTCGTGATCTTCACGTTCACACCCCACACCCTCCTTTCTTCTTCCTTCCTCCTTTATACTCTCACTTCAGGAAGAGCCTCTCAGACCTTAAGACTTTTTCAGCTGAAGCAGGCAAATAACGTCTCCTTTCCTTTACCCGCCTCTGCCCTGCTCCTGTGTCCTCAGGGCCCTGAGAGGTCTGTGTGGAGGGGAGATCCCCATGCCCGTCCACCCAGCTTTCCTGCTCCACAGTCCGGCGCTTTGTATCCTTTCTTTTTTTTTTTTAATATTTATTTATTTATTATGTATACAATATTCTTTCTGCGTGTGTGCCTAAAGGCCAGAAGAGGGCACCAGACCTCATTTCAGATGGCTGTGAGCCACCATGTGGTTGCTGGGAATTGAACTCAGGACCTTTGGAAGAGCAGGCAACGCTCTTAACCACTGAGCCATCTCTCCAGCCCCTTCGTGTCCTTTCTTGATTCATTTGTTCCTCCTTCTGATGAGTGATTCCCCCTCAGCCAGGAATTCCCCTCCTGCTCCAGGAACCCATGCACAGATGAACACAGGCAATCTCAGACCCAGGTCCCAGCAGCCTCTGGGACTTCTTTTTTTTTTTTTTGCTTTTTCGAGACAGGGTTTCTCTGTGGTTTTGGAGCCTGTCCTGAAACTAGCTCTTGTAGAACAGGCTGGTCTCGAACTCACAGAGATCCGCCTGCCTCTGCCTCCCAAGTGCTGGGATTAAAGGCGTGCTTCTAGGCTGCCGTGGAAACCAGGAATCCTTCCCTTGAGCACCCAACAGATGCATTACCTAAAATAGCCATAAGGGGGCGCCCTTTTTGCTCAGTGCTGTGCCCCATGCCTTTCCTTACTTCCGTGTCCCCAAGCTACTTCCTGTTGCAGGGGAAGGGGGATTTCAGGAAGGGAGAGGGTATGAGAGTCAGTGCAGGGTGAGGAAGGTAGCCAGGGAGGGAGTAGCTCAGCCTGCTCTCACAAACAGCATCATGGGCTCCCTGATCTCCTATCTTCCCATAATCCATTTATCATCACGTCCCATTCCTTCAGTCTGGCCTGGGCTCTGAACCTATTTGTCAGCTGTGTGACCTGGTTTATTAGTCAGGGTTCTTCCACAGAGATATAATACCTCACGTGATCACATTTTAAGTGGGTAGCTAATTTTGGCTTATGGATTCGGAAGTTTCAAGGCGTGATTGGTTAGCTCATTGTTGTGAGCAAGGCAGTGCCCCATGGCTGAAGCATGTAGTGGAGGGTGGTTTTCACTCTACAACATCCAGGAAGTGAAGGGAGATACAGAAGGGGTGGGGTCCCCAGTAACCTCAGCCAGAGCATAGCCCCTCTGTGGCTAACTTTCTCACATTGCTCAACTTCCAAAAAGTTCTGTTACGTCCGCCCAGCACCAAGTAGGCTGGGGCCCTACCTAGTGCCGCGCGATCGTTGGTGTGTTCATCCCGTGATGGAAATAGACATATTTTTATTTTATTTTTTTTAATTTTTATTTATTTATTTATTTTTGAGACAGGGTTTCTCTGTAGCTTTGGAGCCTATCCTGGAACTAGCTCTTGTAGACCAGGCTAGAACTCAGAGAGATCCCGCCTGCCTCTGCCTTCCAAGTGCTGGGATTAAAGGCGTGCGCCACCACCGCCAGGCTCGAAACAGACATATCTTCCCCCTTCTGCATCTCTCCAGGGTGGGGTGAGAGAGTCCCACACCCTCCCAGTAAGTATGCTTGCTACAGTTCACATGCCCCTAGTTCCTTAGAAAAGAGGAGGTCAGGCACCCCCTCTAAGAGCTGGGTCCACAGAGGTACTTCCTGCTGTCAGGGTCAACAGTCTTGCCACAGTTGAACCGTAAGCTTGACTCATCCAGAGCCTGGATAGAACATGGGGGGGAAATGTAAACCAGAGAATGATTTATGGGGTTTCCTAGTTAGGGTTACTATTGCTGTGTTGAAACACCACGACCAAAAGCAAACTGGGAAGGAGAGGGTCTATTTGGTTTATCCTTCCATATCACTGTTCATCTCTGATGGAAGTCAGGACAGGAACTCAAACTGGTCTGGAACCCTGAGGCAGGAGCTGATGCAGAGGCCATGGAGGGGTGCTGCTTACTGGCTTGCTCTCCATGCCTTCTTCGGCCTGCTTTCATATAGAACCCAGGACCCCCATCCCAGGGATGGCACCACCTACAATGGGCTGGGTGCTCCCCCATCAATCAGGCATTTAAAGATGCCCTACTGCTGTATCTTATGGAGGCATTTTCTCAACTGAGGCTCCCTACTCTCAGATGACTTTAGCTTGTGCCAAGCTGACAGAAAACCAGCCATCACACAGGTCTTTGCAACAGCAGTTAGTGCTTAAGAGATCTTGTTATAGGATTAAACCAACTGTCCTACTGAAGCCTCCTTCATACTCCTTTCTCCTGGCTAAAGAGGTGGGAAGGGAATTCATTGCCTTGGTCCTCTACGGTGGGACCTGAGAAGCCCACCAGCTCCTGAGTCCTGAGAACTGAGAGCCTGGTGACAGTCACGAGGCGTGCCTGTTCTTTTACCTATTTCACCTTCCAGATAATGACCTCCAGGGACCAACGATTACCAAGAATGCTGACTACTCTGATTTCCCCCCCTCTTTCCTAACTCCAGAGTCACCCTGGGCAGAGCCGAGCATCCACGAGATGCTACACCCTCCAGCTTCGTGCTGAAATTTGCCTCTGGCACCTGGAAGGTTGTTTCACGGTAAGCTTTCAACGCTGAAGAAAAGTTGGGCGTGGTGGCAAAGGCCTTTCATCCCAGGATTTGGAAGACAGAGGCAGGCAGATCTTTGTGAGTTTGAGGCCAGTCACCCCAACATAGAGAACTTTTTTTCAAAAAAAAAATCCCAAACAATAAAACATAAAGCTTGTTGATAAAAACTGGTCAAAAGTGCCTTGAGCAATCTGAGATCTCAGAAGCCGTTTGTCACGTGTGTGCGGTGTGTGCTGCTGGTCACCAGAGAGCAAGTATTTCCCACTCTTCCTTTTTTCTTCCTTTGATTGGCACCTGCCATTTTGAACTCTTCTAGCCTTTTGTTTCAAGAAGGTTAATTTAAAATAATTATCTATTTATTTATTATATTTACAGTGTCCTACCTGCATGTATTCCTACAGGCCAGAAGAGGGCACCAGATCCCATTAGTGATGGTTGTGAACCACTGTGGTTGCTGGGAATTGAATTTAGGACGTCTGGAAGAGCAGCCAGTGCTCTTAACTGCTGAGCCATCTCTCCAGCTCCTAGTTTTTTTTTTTTTTTTAATTTTTTTGAGGCAGGGTTTCTCTGGATACTTTAGCTGTCTGGGAACTCACTCTGTAGACCAGGCAGGCCTCAAACTCATAGCAATCCGCCTGCCTCTGCCTCCCGAGTGTTGGGATTAAAGACGTGCGCCACCGCTGCCCAGCCCAGCTCTGCATTCTTGGAGGCTACTGCGGCTCCCTCTCCTGAAGTTGCCAGCCACCCACTCAAGTCTCGACCTAAAGCGCTGGGCTTTTGACCACACGTGGGCACAAACCCAGCTTGTGGTGTGCATGTCATCACCTCTCACCCTCAAACCTATATCATCTCCCTGCTTTAGTTCAAGCGTTTGGCTTCTTCGGCCTTAGCCTTGATCCCTGAGACTGGAAAACCCAGCTGGGAGTTGCTTTGCTTAAATAAACCTGTCGTTAGACTCTTTCAGTTCAGCTTGGTCTGGCTGACAGCATCGGTGGAGAAACCTGTTATCGGGGGACAGAACACCTACTACTCAAGAAGTTAGAAATAGTATGACCATACAACCCAATAGTGCTACTTCTGTGCATATACCCTCACCGTCTGAAAGGAGGACCTGGAGGAGAAATCTGGGACCGTCATGTTTGTAGCAGCCCTATTCACACTGGTCTACAAGAGGAAAATCATGTAGGTGACATGTAAGACTGTTTGATCAGTTTGCTTGGGCTTCCATGATGGAATACCGTTAACTAACTGGCTTACACAACGTAAGTATATTTTCTTACCGTTCTGCCTTGGCATTCAGTGTCAAGTGTCTCCTGATTGAGTTTCTGGTGAGGGCTCTATTCCTGGCTTTCAAAGAGCCACCATGGCCTAAGCAAGCTCTCTGGTGTCTCCTCTGTCACAACACGGCAGGGCCTTTATGGCCTCCTTTATCCTTAGTTACTCCCTTACTCCAAATTCAGCCCTATTAGGGGGTCGTGTGGGGTCTTAGCCAACATTCGGTCCACAGCAATGACTTAGTCTCCAAAAGAGGGAAATTCTGACACCTGTCACATGGATGGACCTTCAGGGACGATGCTCTTTTACCAGTCACTTAAAGCCACTAGTGGTACCTAGCGTACTCACGTTCCCAAAGAGAAAGCGTAATGGCGGTGGTTTAAAGGGCACAATTTTAGCTGTACAAAGTGAAGCGCACCTTGGAGATCACTTGCACAACAATGCCAATGGATTCACTACTAAACATCCCCAGATGGTTAAGGCTCCCTATGTGGACTTTATCACAGTTGAGAAACATCTAGGAGATAACTCAGCCAGGGAAGTGTTTGCCTCAAAGGCCTGCCTGTCACTGGAGTTCTACCTGTAGAAGCCATGGACAAGGCTAGGATTGGTGGCCCAGGCTTGTGATCTCAGAGCTGGGAAGGCAGAAGCATATGAAGCCATGGGGCTCACTGGAGGGCCCACTGAGCCTGACCTGCAGGCTCTAGGCCAAGGAGACGGTTTCAAAAACAAGGTGGATGGTTCCCGAGGAGTAACAACCAAGATGGCTTTCTGGCTTACACTGTAGAACTGAAAGACAAACACACACATCCCAGGTTAACAGAAGACCAAAACCGAAAATTTATCTTGCAGGTTAAGAGTTCTGTTTAAAGCCAAAACGGTTAAAAGAAGTTCCTGTCTGTTCCTAACTAAGAGATAAGTCCGTTTGTCCTGTGCAAAGTCCCTCCTAATTAAGTCTGTTTGCCCTGTGTTAAGTCCCTGATAATTAAGGCTTCTCTTTGTAATCATGAATAAATTCCTGGTCTGATGTAAACTACTTGCAACCCCCATGCACTTGGTGTGTACCCTTACCTTTGTTCTTCTCCTTTCCATTGTATCCTTTGAACAGTCAACAACCGCCAACCCCCTCACCCCTGGGAACACCTTATCGCTCCTGGAAGAGGGACTTCAGGAGGCCGGTGTCAGAAGTTCTCTCCAACTCCAGCTTAGAGAGAAACCACTGACTGGCCAGCTTTGAATGCACCCAAGTACAGTTTGCTTGAGTTTGGACAGTCGTGAACTTGGACCTTTCTTTCTCGAGAATCTCAATATTAACAACATATTCGTGTGTGTGCGCGTAGACACACACACACACACACACACACACACACACACACACACACACAACGAATGAATAAATCCTGCAGAGCATCATTCAACTTCTGCCCCACGTGGAGTCCTGGGATCATGAACAGCATGTCTTTTGAAATAATTTAGACCTGGGTTGGTCTCTGCACAAGAGCTTGGAAAATGTTAAGTACTCTGTCATCAAAATGTATCTTACATCCGAATGTGCACTTCATCCTTTGGGTGACTAGATCTTATTGAACACCAGCTTCTTCCCTAGAGATGTCCTTGTACTCTAGAAACACGTCTCCAATGTTGCTCAGCAGATCCATAACCAGAAGGGAAGGGAGGGATGTATTCAAAGGTGATCAGCTACCTTGGACAAGACTGACAAGAAATACTTTAGGGGTCAGGCCGGGTTCATGGTCCCTAAATAGAACCCCACCCTAAGCAGAACTCAGTAACTTGAAGCCTTGACTATCTGGTGTACACCATCTGTGTTCTGTTCACTGCACTGGGGGAGGGGTGGAAGTGAGGACCTCTTAGCGTGGATGCTCCAGGCAACGCCTTGTCACAAGGAGGCCTCCTAGTTTCTGATTTAAGAACAAAGAGCAGGGGGCTGGAGAGATGGCTCAGCGGTTAAGAGCATTGCTTGTTCTTCCAAAGGTCCTGAGTTCAAATCCCAGCAACCACATGGTGGCTCACAACCATCTGTAATGAGGTCCGGTGCCCTCTTCTGGCCTGCAGACAGAATATTGTATACATAATAAATAAATAAAAAAAAAAAAAAAAAAAAAAAAAAAAAAAAGAACAAAGAGCAGGGGGCTGGAGAGATGGCTCAGTGGTTAAGAGCATAGCCTGTTCTTCCAAAGGTCCTGAGTTCAATTCCCAGCAACCACATGGTGGCTCACAACCATCTGTAAAGAGGTCTGGTGCCCTCTTCTGGCCTGCAGACATGCACACAGACAGAATATTGTATGCATAAAATATTGTATGTATAAATAAATTTAAAAAAAAAAAAGAACAAAGAGCATTGACACCTTTCTTAAACTTGTCAGGATTGTTTCCTCAAGAAGGTGCGTCTAGATCTAGCAGCCACACTAAAGACCCTCTTTGGCTACTTAGCCCAACTCTGCAGGGACAGCACAACAGCCTGTCAGCTCCCCTCAGAGAGCAACTGCAGCTCACCTCATGGAACGTTCTCTCTGGACGGTCTCTAAAATCATTTCCTACTTTCTCAGTGAAGAGATTGAGGCTCCAAGACTTAGGAGACGTCCTTAATGAAAACGAAGAGTAGAGATGGGGATTGAACCCAGGCTTTCTGAGACACACACATTCTGATAACAACACATTGACTCAGAAGTAAAAGTGCTCATGAGTTTCTGTAATTCCTGCTCACGGACCACACACGCCAAGTTCTTCTGTTTCAACGTGTGCACTGTCAAAGCAGGCACATATAAAATCGTACATTCTTTTTTTAAAAAATATTTATTTATTTATTATGCAAACAATATTCTGTCTGTGTGTATGCCTGCAGGCCAGAAGAGGGCACCAGACCCCATTACAGATGGTTGTGAGCCACCATGTGGTTGCTGGGAATTGAACTCAGGACCTTTGGAAGAGCAGGCAATGGTCTTAACCTCTGAGCCATCTCTCCAGCCCCCCAAATCGTACATTCTTGACTATGGTAACTAAATCCTTGATCCGTCTGTACATCTCACTATAATTGCAAGCGTCGTCTCGTTGCTGGTTCACCTCTTCTCTATCCTCCCCATCAGGTTGTAAATTCCCTGATAAGGATTTGTTGGCCTGTTTGCCATCCCAGGATGGTATCTGCTAGAAATAAGGCCTGAATAGATGGTAGTTAGGTCACCGATTGTGCAAGAGCGACATGTGCTGTTTGGGGACACATTTTTATCTCATATCTTTATCTTCCAGGACTCCAAGCACCAGGGAGCACATAGGGCAAGTCCAAGACCTGTCAGCACAGAACATAGTTCCACAGATAAATTGCTGTTTTTTGTTTGTTTGTTTGTTTTTGTTTTTTATTTTTTGAGACAGGGCTTCTCTGTGGCTTTTTGAGCCTGTTCTGGAACAAGCCCTTGTAGACCAGGCTGGCCTCGAACTCACAGAGATCCGCCTGCCTCTGCCTCCTGAGTGCTGGGATTAAAGGCACATGTCACCACCACTCAGCTTGTTTATCATTCTGAATTTGACTTTTTGACTTTTCCTGCCTTTGTGAATTTTGTTGTTTTCTGTATGTCTGTTTGTCACTTGGTTTAATAAAGTCAAGGCTTTGAAAGTAGGCCCATCCTGAACTTGGGAGGTGAAAACGGGAAGGTCAGAAGTTCAAACTCACCTTCAGTCACAGAGCATCTTCAGCCTGAGCTGCAAGAGATCCCATGTTAAAGCAAAACAAACAAACAACACCGTTCCCCCAACATCAGGAAACAGGAGGGGAAATCAAAGGGCTTGCCCCATTTTTCAACATAAACTATCAAAGATGAAAAGAAAGGAGCAAGTAGACAGAACACCTCCCTCCTCTGGCCACTCTGCCTTACCACGCACGGACCCCCGGAGTGGCTTACTCTCTAGGCAAACAGCTGAGTGATATGGCAGAGCCTTCTAGAGGAGAGATTCCCTGATGCCCAGCTTCCGCTAGAGAAGCCCCTCTGTGAAATTCCCGCGAAGAGGGATTTCCCTGTCCACGGCAGAATCCTGCACATAGTTGTCCTTTGACGGCGAATCAATCTAGAAGATGCATACGGAAGACAGCGTATGAGAAGGTGAGCTCATAACGCTAGTACTCCGTAGCCAGCACAGACGCATACGCCAACAGCGATTAGACCAAGAAATGAGGGGAGGCCTATAAACCATTATGGGCTCATCTCCATGGTCTGTTGCCAAGAGGGGGGACGTTGAGTGCAGACCAATACTTCAGAAGTGTGTTACCCTTGGTGTAAAAAGGGGGGATTATGGATATAGAAGCATGTTTGTCATAGCTGTTAAAGGATAAGGCACAATCTTCAAAGCCTTCCCTCAGCACCCCAGGTAAGGGCGGAGAAGGGCTGACGTGATGAAGGGAAACAGGAAGCAAGAACCAAACACCTGTGCGTTTTCCACAAGCAATGTATCTTATACGTAAAGACAAGTGGAGCCGGGCGGTGGTGGCGCACGCCTTTAATCCCAGCACTTGGGAGGCAGAGGCAGGCGGATCTCTGTGAGTTCTAGGCCAGCCTGGTCTACAGGAGCTAGTGCCAGGACAGGCTCCAAAGCTACAGAGAAACCCTGCCTCGAAAAACTAAAAAAAAAAAAAAAAAAAAAAAAAAAAAAAAAAAAAAAGGCAAGTGGAAAGAAATGGGCGGGAGTGCCTGAAGGGGTAGTTCAGGGGTGAAGTGCTTTCCTAGTGAGAACACTATTGGGCTAAATTCTCAGTGTTTCTGGGAGGGAAGAAGGGAGCAAGGAAGGGGATTGGGGGGTGGCGGGAAGGAGAGTGAATGAACAATTGGATAGGAGAGCTAAGCCTGCAGTCCCGGCTACCAGGAGTGTCACTGGAGCCCAGCAAGTTCAAGTCTAACCTAAACGAGAGGCTGCAATCCCACACTGGAAAAGGATAGAAAGCTGGGTGTGTGGTGGCACACACCTTTAGTCCTGGCACTCTGGAGGTAGAAGCCGGTGGATCTCTGTGAGTTCGATGCCAACCTGGTCTACAGAATAAGTTCCAGGAAAGCCAGGAGTACACAAAGAACACCTGTCTTGAAAAACTAGAGAGAGACAGGCACACACACACACACACACACACACACACACACACACACAGAGAGAGAGAGAGAGAGAGAGAGAGAGAGAGAGAGAGAGAGAGAGGAGTTATTAGGGCTACTAGAGTCATTGGAGTTACTACTAGAGCTGATTGAAAGAGTTAATTCATCAAGAAAACACAACCGTCTTAACTATGCATGTGCCTTATGACATAGCATCCATGGGCCATGAAAAGTTCGGCCAGGAGGTGGTGGCACACACCTTTAATCCCAGCACTTGGGAGGCAGAGGCAGGTGGATATCTGAGTCTGAGGCCAACCTGGTCTACAAAGCTAGTACCAGGACAGGCAGGGCTACAGAGAGAAGCCCTGTCTTAAAAAAAACAACAAACAAACAAATAGAAAAAAACCCCACAAAGCTCATGACTTCAGAACACTAGCGTCTCGTTTGTCACTGCTAAAGTGTACTTGGAGATGGCAGCTGGCTGCCGAGTCTACTGGCTTGTCGAGGCTTCCCACAGCTTGGAACAGCTGCGTCCACCGACCCTCTCTGCTTATCATCAGAGGACCAGCATCCAAGTAGCACATCTATCACAGAAAGATGTGCCTGGCATCTCACCTGCAGCTTATCTAAATGACCCACACGCTATTACCAGTGTCACGGTTACACGCACACGTGTTACTAATAAATAACAGGGTCCTTAAGCTTTCAACTGGCGACTAGTGCCCCAAGCTATGTTTTTAAGTGCCATAGTCATTGTCAGCGATCCTGGCCCGGGGTTCCCAGGCAGCCAAGCCCAAAGCAATCCCAAGGTGAGTCTGTGGTGACTGGCAGCAGGTGAGGCAGTCAGGGAGGAGAGCCAGTGTGAAGTGCTGGCAATTGGACCCTGCCAGGACCATCGTCAGCTTCCTAGTTCAGAAGCAGAGAAAAGGCAAACGGAGCATCTCTTGCTTTTGTCTATACTGGTCAAAGCTGAACTGGGAGTTGCGCTTACGTGAACACACACTGGGGAACCCATGAAGAGTTGACTCAGCACTGGCAGGGTGGCTCCCTAGGTGTAGAAGAAGAGTCACCCGGAGTAATAGAGAGATGCTATGCATCTGGACACTGCTCAGACCTGGTAAAACCTGGCTCGCTGCAGCCAGAGCCAGTGCCATGTGTGGGAGAGGGAGGTGGAGAATCAGAGGGGTGTGTAGGAGGGGTTCACCATAGCTTGGCTACAGAATCTACCCCAAGTAGTCCACTTACATCCAAAATGTTGAGGGGGCCTCCCAAAAAAGGAAAAAGATAGGTTGTCTGTGGGGACCATACCGTCACCCATGTCTCAGAGGTCACGGGCAATGCAATAAAGCAAGAGAAAAAATAACCACAAGAATTGAAAAGAAGGGGGGCTGGAGAGATGGCTCAGCGGTTAAGAGCATTGCCTGCTCTTCCAAAGGTCCTGAGTTCAATTCCCAGCAACCACATGGTGGATCACAACTATCTGTAATGAGGTCTGGTGCCCTCTTCTGGCCTGCAGGCACACACACAGACAGAACATTGTATACATAATAAATAAATAAATAAACATTTAAAAAAAAAGAATTGGAAAGAAGAAATAAAAACTATTATCCACACAGGTGATAACTACAATAACTATTATCATTAACTAAATCAGAGACAGTGAAGGTTGTATTTCTAGGACAGCACAACAAGCAGAAAATGGGAATATAAAGTGAGTGTCATTTTACAGCAGCATCAAACGTTTCCATTCCCACAAGTCCATTGGTGTTCACTGAGCCGTTCGAGGCTGAGTGTTTAAAAAGCAAAAAGACACAACAAAAAATACTGACGTTGCAGAGAGCCATGGCTAATGGGCTCTGGGTCCTATACGTTCTGTAAATTTCCCTCTAAGCCCAAATCGTTTAAACATGCTAGTGTTTTGCCCTGACAAGTGATATTGGGCGAATAATCATAACTGGTGTGTAGACTGCAAAAAAATGTAAGTAAAGAAATAGGGGTGAGACTGGAGAATTGCCTCTGGCTAAGGGCACTGGCTGCACTGTGGAGGACCCTGGTTCCACTGCAGCAACCATATAGTGCCTCACAACCATCGGTAACTCCACTGCAGCAACCATATAGTGGCTCACAACCGTCGGTAACTACTTTTGGTCTTTTGGGCTCCCAGTACATGTGTGGTACCCAGATATGCATGCAGACAAAACACTAATATACATGAAGTAATAAAAAAGCAAAGAAAGGTGACACAAGCCTGCTTCTGAGGGCCTCCTGGTGTAAGCCAGGCGATACTGAGTGGGCTTCAACTTTCAAGTTACTCAGAGACCAGAAGCCTGCAGAAGAGCAGGAGGGATCCCCAAAACCCTCTTGGAGGTGGAGCCACAGCAGAGGAGACTTGGGCTGTCCTCTCTTTCCTCCATTCTGGGTTGGAGGGCGATGGCCCACACCCTGCGTCTTTTTTTACATAAATGGGAGGAAAGCTGAAATTTCTCAGCAGCTAAAAAAGAAAACCGTGTCTCTGAAGAATTCGGGAGCTGTTCTCCTGGCACTAGTGAAAGTTATTTAAGGACCACTCCTCGCTGTTCCCTCTGAAGCCCTGGCTCTCTGCCTCTCACGCTGAGAACTGTTTTAGTGATAACCCTATGGAAGTTGCCCCGTCTGGTGTTCCAGCCTTTGGTGCCAAGTTCGTTATCATGTTCTGTAAGGATCTTTTTTTTTTTTGAAAACTTAAGTGAGCTCCTTGAACTGTGGGTCCTGTAATCTGAAAGTGGGAGCCTTGAAAAGTCTGGCAACAGTAACAGTTTCTGGGTATGCTGTGGCCCCAAAATTCATTTGCAATCAAGTGTACACCGGATCAGAGATATTCCTTGCAGCGTTTACCCAGGCTGCATCACGAACTGTCACTAGAAACTTGTTTCTGAACACACGTGTACTTCTCAATTTCAGGTACCGTTCTACTATGTAACGCTGTTTAAAACCCGAAACACCGCAGCTCAGATCTGAGACTACTGTACGTTGCTGGGAATTGAACTCAGGACCTCTGGAAAGAGCAGCCAATGTGCTCAACCACTGAGACATCTCTCCAGCCTTGTAATATATTGTATTTTAACAATCACTTCTCAGAGTTAGGTGATGGTTGGTTTTGGTATCAAATTGCCACAAATTAGAGTCACCTGAGAGCAGGGATCCTTATTTGAAAAAATTGCCCTGACTGTCTTAGTTGATGCAGGTTGATACCTGGAGTGTGGGTGTCCCCTTCTGTTAGCACCCCAGATTAAACAAAGCAAAGCAACAGCACCTAGGTCAGAAGGAAGATTACTCACCTTTTTCTCGTTTGTCCTTTTTTTTTTTTTTTTTTGCTGAGGGATTGATTCATCCTTTGCTGCAGCTGCGACTGCTGCTGACCCCTGACCCCTTCATGGCTCCAGAATCAATGTCTCCAGACCCCCCAGGTGACTAAGGACCAATGGATTGAGCAACTACCAGGGTGTTGACCTTCCTAGTGACACACAGCCACAGGGGGATGCCTTCCAGTGCTGAGGTACCCAGAGCCCAGGACCTAGGGACCACCAAGTTATCATCCCCTCAGGTACTGGACAACTGTTAATATTTTGATGTAAGCTGATTTAATAAATTCTTTAATTTTTAACCTCTATTTATGGTTTATGTGTATGGGTGTTTGGCTGCATGCATGTCTGTGTTATGTGTGTGCAGGCCATGTGGAGACCGGAAGAGGGTAACAGATTGCCTGGAACTAGAGTTACAGATGGTGTGAGGTGCCAGGTGGGTGCTGGGACTCAAACCCAGTTCCTCTGGAAAAAACAGCCCAGTGCTCTTAACTGTGGAGACATGTCTCCAATCTCCAATAAATTCTTCTAACTTACATGTTCCTCCTATGAGTTCTCTTCCTCTAGAACATTCTAATGCAGTGTGCAACTCCCAACTAAGTCTAACTTCAGATTGCTTGTTCAACAAACAATACATCCATCTCATCTGTACAAAAAATGTATTCATCTTTCATAAATGGTGAAATTACAGTACACTGAGGAGCTGTTTTAAAATAAATTACTTTAAAAATTTATTAACAGTAAATGTTGGGCTGGAGAGATGGCTCAGTGGTTAAGAGCATTGCCTACTCTTCCAAAGATCCTGAGTTCAATTCCCAGCAACCACATGGTGGCTCACAACCATCTGTAATGAGGTCTGGTGTAGACATACAGACAGAATATTGTATACATAATAAATAAATATTAAAAAAAAGTAAATGTTTGCTTTACATTCCTGTTTCTCATCTGTGCATCTGGTGTGGTGTTTAGTTTTAATTGTCCACTTGACACAGTCTAGAATCATCTCAGAAAAGAGTCTCAATAAGAGATTGTCTAGATTTTTCCTTCCTTCCTTCCTTCCTTCCTTTCTTCCTTCCTTCCTTTTATTTTTGGTTTTTCAAGACATGTTTTCTCTGTGTAGTCCTGGCTGTTCCGGAACTCACTCTGTGGACCAGGCTGGCCTTGAACTCACAAAGATCCACCTGCCTCTGCTTCCCAAAATGTTGGGATTAAAGGCATGCGCCACCACTGTCCTGCTCTAAAATATTTTTTAAAGCAACTCAAAAGTCAATATCATTAAACATCTATGAAATGGGACAAAGGAAATTGGGATGCTGAACCCACCCTTTATTTGCAAGTGAACGACAGAGCTATTTCAAGTCACAGGTGTACCTTAGTGTGCTCTGTTGGGAGATACAGTTTCTCAAAGGAGAAGAGCCATGAACTTTCTGGAGCCTTCATGGCACTGCAGAGTTCCCAAAGTGGGCCTCCCAGTTAGCATCTGGATAGGAACCACAGGGGATGGATTACATAAGATGAAAGGAATTTAATTAGTTTGAAAGAACAAAAAGTCTCTGAGCAAATGCAGCCACCTGATTCTCTAAAGGTTTTTTGAGACTCTCCTCAGTCATTCTTTTATCTTCTCTGTTTTCAACATCAGAGAATGAGTCATGGTTCCCTGGAGACACACACATCCCGACTCCTACTCCCTTTTCTCCTCCAACCCTGTCCCTATAGGAAATCTGCCACAGACACTCAAGCGGGGGAATGTTCTCTGATACCCCTTCTGGATCCCAGGAACTTGTTTGCTGAGGTTCAAAGATGTCATCCTCCTGTCCATGCTCTGGGGACCAGAGATTGGCTAAGGAATTGGGCACAGATCTGAGGACAGGTGAGCATTTCTGTCTCCATCCTCCTCATCAGGACCACTCTTTATCCCAGAAGACGTGCCTGCCGTATTTCAGTCCCAGCTTCCTCCAGGGATGGAGAGACCAGCAGGCTTTCTCGTCTCTGTTCCCTGTCTGTGTTCTTCAGTTTGGAATCTTCTGAGAAAGGGAGAGTTTCTGTCCATTATTATTATCCACGGGTGACGATAATCTTCTTTGTGAACAGTGGTCAAAGGGCCACTGCAGAAAAATTTAAATAATGACCATTATTAACCCAATTTCCTCCAGCTTTCTCCTTCTGTGGCAACAAGAAACTGCTAGAAACTCAAGTTTTCATACCCAGTGCTGGACTAAATCTGATAGTTTAGATGTCTTCTGCAGACATACAACGTTAGATTTTTTTGTTTGTTTTCCTGTTTTTGTTTTTCAAAATAGAATATCTATATACCCATGCTCACTCTGTAGACCAGGCTGGCCTCCAACTCATAGAATCTGCCTCCCTCTGTGCCACCACCACCTGGTTGGCTTCAGACTCTTTGCTAACACATTCTAGAACTGAGAGAAGAGTGTGATGTGCCAAAGCTTTGCTGAGGGAAAATGACATAAAAAATAACAGCATCATCAACAACAAAGAACTCTGTTTTTCCCTGAACTTAGTCAGGAAGAAAGTAAGGTATGTGTTTTAGATGAAACCATCCAGAAGGCTCCCACAGTCATGCAAACATGTTGGCCTGTTAGCAAGCTGCGGGCTCATCCACCAATGGAATCACAGTCTGAACAGACTTCTGAGAGATGGAGCAGCAGACAGTGGGGCCTGATTCAGAGGCTAAGTCACAGGGCCTGTTCTAGAAAGACACCTCACCTCCTCTTCTCATTCTCTTTGCTCTCTGAAGAGCTGTTTGTTTGTTTTTAATTTTTCGAGACAGGGTTTCTCTGTAGCTTTGGAGCCTGTCCTGGCACTAGCTCTTGTAGACCAGGCTGGCCTCGAACTCACACAGCTCCACCTGCCTCTACTGTCACAGTCTTGGCATTAAAGGCATGTACCACCACTGCCTGAACTAGTAATTCTTCTTGAATGAATTATTGGTGGTATTGGTAAAGTCTGATGTGTATTCTTTTTTCTTTTCCTTTTGGTTTTTTGATACAGGGTTTCTGTATGTAACTGTCCTGGCTGCCCTGAAACTCGCTTTGTAGACCAGGCTGGCCTCAAACTCATGGAGATCCACCTGCCGCTGCCCCAAGTGCTGGGATTAAAGGCATCTGCTTCCACGACCCAACGGGGTGGCTATTCTTGATTTTCAAATTAATTATATCTAGAATTAGTTAAAAACCCAAGTAGCTGGGCACGCCTATGAGGGATTCTTTTCTTGGCTGGATCATTTGAGGTAGGAAGACATACCCTAAATCCGGATCTTTTGAGGTGGGAAGATCTACCATCAGTCTGGGCTACATCTTCTGGTGGCAGCCTATAGAAAGGACCCGGGAGAATGAAGTTTCTGTTCTGTTTGCCTTCTTGCCCTCTTTCTCAGGGACATTCACTGGTATTAGAGTCAGCTTCTGGATTCTAAGGAATACTGAAGACCAGCCAAGACAGCCAGCCTCACCGACGAGGACAACATTGGATTGTTGGACTACCCAGACCACAGCCTGTAAGTCAGACTAATAAATTCCATCTATGTGTGTGCATGCATGTATATGCAGATATTCATTTTATCTATCAGTTTTGCTCCTCTAGAGAATTCTAACAGAGTAAAGAATATTTGAAGACTATTTTTAAAAAGTTTAAAGAAATAACCGCAATTTTGACAGTACAGCTGAAGTATGTCTTCTCCCCTGAAATATATGGATTCCAAGTGTAGACAGGGATTTGTGGCGGTTGAAACTCCCCGATATTGAAACTAGCCGGAGCAAATAATGATTCCCTTAACATGGGGAAGGTTAGGTCGCAATTCTGTAAAAAGTCTGCGATTCGGGAACAGGATGGGACATGTGGCAATCTACAAAGCCTCTTAGGAAAGCTCAAGAGCTTTCTTCAACTCTGGCCACCAGGGCTGAAGGCAATGGCCTGTCGCTTTAAGAATCTGGTGGCAGTCGCTTTCCTCTCCCCGCCCCGCCTCCCGCGGTACCAGCGGCCGGGACGACCACCCCTTTTTCCTCACGCGGCCGTGCTACGGGTTAGTTGGCCCATCCGTCACAGAAGCGCGGCCTATGATTGGCTGCTGCTCTTCGGGCCGGGAGGCGGGGCGGGAAGGTCGGAGAAACTAGTTTGTTGGCGGCGCCGGTGCGGGTCTGCTAGGGGGAGCGCGGCGGGGACTGGCGAGCCGGCCGGGGGGCGGCGACGGCGGCGGGGACTGCGGGGTCTGTGGAGCCTGTGGGGCCATAAGGTGAGTACCAGGTGGGGGCCGGGCCGACAGGGGGCGTCGTCGTCGGGACTTGTCACCCGGACAGCGACCCTGCGGGAGGAGCGCCCGGTAGGGCTGGGTTCCCTGCGTCTGGGAAGTGGGCGCTGACCCGGGATCGCCCCTCGGTCGGGCTCGGGGGGGGGGGGGGGGGGCAGATTGCTTTGCTCAGAGCTCTCGCGGAGGCAATGAATTGTTTGGAAAATGGATGTTGCGCTCGGGAGCTGCTACCCTCCTCCCCCGGGAGTGGTTGATTCATTGAGTCCGCTGACTCCTTTTTAAAAAATTACTATTGATCCTAGAAAGAGGAGGCTGCTTGTCTTCGAGGATGCGAACAGCGCAGCTTTGCGCCCGCGCCTAGCCCAGGTCCGCGTTCCTAGCGAGGACCGAGGGTTTAAACCAGGGAAGAGAAGCCAGCCGGAGCTGGCCGTGTGTGGCCCGCCGCGCAGGGTCCTTCCTGTCTGGGAAGTTGTCTGTCGTGGAGAAGTGGTGACACTCCTGGGGCACACCCACCTACCCACCCAGGTGGTGGCCCCCCTATGGGACTATAACTAATCTTCCTCCTCCCCAGTTGCTCGTCCCTCCTCCCATGCGTTGCCCAGGATCGAGAGCTCCGCTGGGATCTGCAAGGCCCCCAGTTGACCGTTCTTCTTTGTTGTATCTGAAGCTTCTCTTTCCTATTGTGGAATTGTGCCTCTGGGGCACCTGACTCCTTTGGGTTTCAAGGACCCTAAAGTACATTCTGGTAGTCTAAAAGAATTTTTTTTCTTTTTTAAGTCTTGTTAAGTATCGCGCCAGCCTTGAACTTGGGATCCTCCCATTCCAGCCTCTGAGTGCTTGGGTTATAAGCAAGTGCCACCATGCTCATTCCAAGAATTCCTAGAAACTTGGCCACAGGTAGTTGTGTGTGTGTGTGTGTGTGTGAGACAATTCCAGGCTCCTCCCAGTTCATCTGTATATTGGGGAGTCCTGCTGAGTCCAAGTTGCTCTGGCCAAGACTCACTGCTGAGGCAGGACAAGATATGCCAGTTGCATGTGCCGTTTGGTTTCACCCTGGCCTGGAGTAGGACAGGGAGGAGGAGGAACTTGGGACCTGACCCTCCAGGATGCTGGGCCTCTCCTCTCATAGGTGACACAGTTATGCTGAGGACTTTTTATGGGTGTTGCTGAAGGCTTGTGTCTGGGGACAGGAGGGAGGACCCAGGGTACTCTTATCCTACAGTAAATTTAATCCCTTTAAGACAGGGGCTCTTGAGTTCATAGGCTTTGCCTTTGGAGACTGGCAAAGTCAGTTTGGTTCCTGGCCGTATAATTATTGGTATTTCAGTTTTGAGTCATTTATCAGCAAGTGTGTCCAGGGAGATTGCTGCAAAGGAAGCAGGGGAAGATGGAAGGAAGAGACCTTTGTCCTGGGCCTCCGGCTGCAGCTGGATTCCCTGTGCTGTGCAGCCAAGGACCTGTGGGCCAGTAGCCTGTTCCACAGTGGCTCGACTCCTGCTGATGGCATCTGAAGCCTGTGGGCACCAGTGTGGGGAGAGAAGAGTTGGAAGAAAAAGAGAGATATGGCCTTGCCTGTGGTGTGCAGTGACCGGCCGAGGGTGGCCTGGAGCAGTGAGCGTGTGATGTAGGGGCGCTTTTAGAGGTTCATTTGTTTGATTTGTCATTGGAGCAGACTGAGACTCTGCTTTTAGAGGGAAGGGGTGTTGGCATGTGGATTGGGGGCCTTGACACATCAAAGTTTGCAGAGAGCCCCAGGGAGCAGGGTCCCAGGGAGCTGGAGTGAAGAAGTGAAGGCTTCGCGGAGAAAGGAGAGAAAAGCTAGCTAAGGCATTCCACAACCGATATTCCATACCCTGGGCTGCAGCCCCAATTCCCTTGCCCAGAGCCAGCTCTAGGATGCCCACTCTAGGCACAGGTGAGGTCAAGGAAAAGGCAGATGGGAGGTGACCGAAAGGTTTATTCTTGGCTGTGATAGTGTGATGAATATGGGCAGCCTTCCAGGATGTTTGGAGGGCCTGGCTTCCCAGGCAGCTTGTGGAGTGTGTGTGTGTTTTCCTCGGAAGACTTACCCTGCTAGCCAGCTCACTGCTTGCGCCCTAAATCCTTTACTAGCAGGCAGTGTGGGTTTGTCCTCAGCAGGGGCTTGACTCCCTCCCCTTTATGCAGACTTGGCACCAGCAAGCAGTAGTGGCCACAAATGAATTGGCTGATTGAGACGCTGGTTTTCATCTAATGTGGTAAATTTCATAATTGAATTGCCTCAGCTGATCCATGCAAGGGAATCCCTTTCAAGGCCAGGAAACACTTGGACCCTTGTGCAGAGGGCCAGGAAGAGGCCAAAGTTAAGCATTCCCAGCTTACTGTAAGGGTATCCCTGCAGGACTGTTTCTGTCTGCCTTCTGCTGCAGGCCATATTCCCTTAGTTGCAACGGTGTCCTGAGCAACCCTATGCTGGTGCCACTTCTAAAGGCATCTAAAGCTGACACCTGCCAGCCTTGCCAGGTCTCTCTGGGCTCTTAGCACATGAGGGCAAACAATGAAGGAATTAGAGGGACAGAAGGGACTTGGAGGTTGGGAGTGTGCTCCCCTTAAATCCCGACAGCACAGGGTCGGCAGAATGACTGGAGTTCCAATACTTCTTGGGAGTAAGGCTGTCTTGATAGTGTGAGGTGAGACCACGCACTTAGAGCGTCCCCTGGAGTGGTGTCTGGCGTCTAGTGGACTGCTCATGCCCAGCTCCCTTTCCCTTTGCTCCGTCCTCCTGACATAGCATGGAAGGGAAGCTTGTTCTGTGCTCGGCCTGCATGGGGTCCACAGCCGAGGCGCCAACCTTACCCTCTCCCTTCTTTCTCTTGTTCTTCACCCTTTTCTCCCCCGCCCTGTTTTGGTGCCCCTTAGGATGACAGAAGGTAAGCAATTGTGTCCTGTTCTTTAAAGCAGCAATTGCTTGGGCCGAGATTTGCTCATTGGTAGCGAGCTTGCTTAGGTAGCACGCAGGAAGCCCTGGGTCAAAACAGACATGGTGGCACATACCTGTTCTCCAGCTCTTAGGAAGCAGAGGTGGGAGGACCAGGAGTTCACGGTAAGCCTGGGCTACATGAGGCCCTGTCTCAAAATGGTGGTAGGGTATACCTTTAATCTCAGAAGTCTAAAATGCCACTGGGGGTGTGGTAGGGGCAGCAGTTCTCTTGAGTTCCAGGATATCTTGGTCTACATAGAAAGTTCCAGAACAGCCAGGGATACTACTGAGATCCTATTTTATTTATTTATTTAATAGCAGCTTTGTGGTATTAGGAATTCAAGTTAGGCCAGTCAGGAGGGATAGGCAGGCAGATCTCTGAGAGTTCGAGGAAAGCCTGGTCTACAGAGCAAGTTCCAGTTCCAGGACAGTCTCCAAAGCTACAAACCCTGTCTCGAAAAACCCAAAAGAAAACAAAAAAGAAAAAAGAAATTCGGGTTAGAGGTTAGAGCCTTGTGTTGTGTGGTGGTTTACACACCTTTAATCCTAGCACCTTTAGTCGCAGGCAGGGTTCAGCTAAGGGCTACACAGTGAACCTGTGTCAGATAGGTTAACTGAGAAATTGCACTGTGCTTTCCATGAATTCATATTTTTCCCCCAGGCATTTTCTCCCACAGTGGTCTGCCCCCAAATTCTGTAGCGTCTGGAGGTTTACTCTGTTTCAGCTCAACCATGGCCCTAGACCGCCTCCACCTCTTCAGCCCACAGTAGCGTCCCTTAGACCTGAAGCTGTTGTATGTAGGAAGGACACTGAGTTCTGCCTGGTGACCGTAAGCAGGTCCCCTTGCCACTGTGAGTTCAGGTGGCTCTTCTAGGAAACAGATACCTTCCAGTGTCCCTTTCACAGTCTCACTGGAAGGGCCCAGGGTCTGGCAAGCTCTAATGCTAGGCTGTTAGAAGGCTTGCGTATCAACCCTGTGTGCAGGGAGAATCTGAGAGTCAGCCTGTGCTGGGCAGCGTCAGAGACAAGGTGGGAGTCAGGAGCCAGGTGGGCTCTGGCTCCAGCTCTGAGGGGCGCTGTGGGCATCAGATGAGTCATTCCTGTCCGGACTCTCGTTCTTCCCCGTGTAGGTAAGGTCTGCAAACACAAGCTCCCAGCTCCTTATCCAAGTGGAGCTGAGTCAGGCCCTGCTGGGAGCTCCAAAGGGCCAGGGCTCTTGTCCCCTCCAGCCTCCCAAAGTCCCCTGTGGTTCCTCAGCTGAGGGCCGCCCTGTGCCTAGGAAACTGGGTCGGGGAAGCACCAGTCAGCCCAGGAGGAGCAGGCAGAGGCTAAAGGAAGGTGGCACATAGTTGACTCATCCCCAAGGTGCCCCTTGACTTGTCCTGGGCAGAGGAGTGGACATCAAGTGTGGGAGTAACTGTGTGTTCCCCTCCCTCTAAGGAATGGGCTAGCTTATGGGATGTCCCCTGGGCACAGAGCCAAGGTGGAGAGACAGACAAAGGGCCCAGAGAAGAAGGGATTATGGGGAGCTGGGGGGTGGGGTGGGCAGCAGGAGGAGGCTGAGTGCCAGGCTTTGGCAAGGCTGTGCCTGCAGGACCAGTTGGATGGCTCCTCCCGCTGAGCAGGGCCATGGGAGAGCTGTGGCTGCTGCAGCCCGCCTAAGGACCACATCCCCCTGGCTGTCACCCCACCCACCTCTGCCAGGTGGCTGCTTTCCTGTCAACCACGCGGGCAGGAGTGGACTGCAGGGCAGGAGTGAAACCCAGCCCAGCTATCTCTGTGTGTCCCTGCTGGGCTCGCCAAGACAGGCTGAGCAAAGATCAATGTAGGCCAAGGGGAATTAGTTTCCCAATTAAGATAGAGATCCTTTCCTTGTTCAAGACCGAGATGAGCTGCTTGCCAGGTTTGCATAGCCAGGTCAGTTTGTTTGGGCAGGAAGGAGTGAGGTGGGCAGGCAGGGAGCGCTTCTCTAGAGAGTAAGGCAGCAGCGTCCAGAGTCCAGAGCTTACGTTCTCTGGGCCTGAGCGTCTGGCAGTGAGTCCCTTTATCTGCACGTGCCTCCGTGTGAGTTTACATCTTGGGGATCTGAAGGAGGAGGTATATGGTGCCCTGTTCCCAGTGGCTTGCCTTGTGGGTGACAGGGGAGGAAGGTGGGCTCAGGATTCACACTGGGCCTCAGCTTCTGGTGTACAGGGTGGGTGGTCAGTGGGCAGCTCAGCCAGGGTACAGGTTGAATGCCGTTTCCACTCAGGAGGGGCGAGAAGTGGACATTGTTAGTCTCTTTGTTCCTGATGTGTTCAGTTGGCTCTGCCCTCTGCCTGGTTCTGGGGTTCAGCAGAGAACAGGGTGAGCCCCATTCTCCTGAAGCTCCGTTCGTATGGAGGAGGCTGACCGCGGACAGAGCCGGTAAATGCAGCCACCCCACAAAGGGCTGTTGGGAGAGTAGACTGGGAGGTGTGAGGAAGGGGGACAGGACAAAGGGGCTGGGGAATGCCCCCCTGGTGGTGACTTGTGAGGCAGAGAGGTGCGCTAGGCAGGCAGTGCGGGGTTCAGAGGCTGGGATGGCATGGGCCCCATGGCACGGGCACAAGGCAGAGGGCCAGGCTTCCACAGAATGTCTCTTCTGAGGAGACCAAGGACCACTTTATGATTTTAAATTATATATATTAATTTAAACATATTGACCGATTCCTTTTATACAAGGGCAATAGAGAAACAATATGGTATGAAAGTCTGCCCCTTCCTCAGTGTGTTCCACAGGTAGAGATTGGGAATGAGCTCTGATTTTTTTTTTTCTTTTTCTTTTCTTTTTTTCTTTTTTTTTTTTTTTTTTTGGTTTTTCGAGACAGGGTTTCTCTGTGGCTTTGGAGCCTGTCCTGGAACTAGCTCTGCAGACCAGGCTGGTCTCGAACTCACAGAGATCCACCTGCCTCTGCCTCCCGAGTGCTGGGATTAAAGGCGTGCGCCACCATCGCCCGGCTGAGCTCTGATTTTGTATAGTCTGTCCTGTTCAGGACTCTTTAATCTCTGTCTCTGTATAGAGGGGAGCTCTTTCCCTTTTAATGTCGGCATAGCAGTCCAGCCATCTTGTGGCCAGACCTCCAGCCTTCATGTTGCCCTCAAATGAGAAACTTTGGGTTGGTCCTCATTTCCCCCATATCTCCAGTGAATCCTTGGAAGCCTGTTTGCATGTATCTTTCGATGCAGGTGTGCCAGTTTTAAATTTTATTAAAGCCACGTGCCTTTCACCACTATGTTTTTTTCCACCAACTGCCCATCTCTCCATTTTTCTTCCATGCTTGATATTATGCACATTTTGCTGCCTAGCTGATACGATGGAGCCAATATCATTCCTTTAAAAACACAATACTGCCAGCTAAGCAGTTTGTTCAAGCATTGTCCTTTGACTCGGCTTTCCCAGATGATCAAGGTTCCGCCTCCTGTTGGTCTCCTGGCTGCAGCTGGGGATGAGTGAAGCCCTGGGCTGTGTGTGCTCATCTGTGAAATGAGGCTCTTTCGTCCCTGCCCAGCCCTGCCCCCTGCTTGCTGCTGTTGGGAAAGCATTCCCGAAAGGTCCTTTGGGGCTCAGAAGCTCTGGGACACGAGGAGGTTTGCTTTGTCCTTTGGGAGCCTAGTGTCTGAAGGCTGGAGCATTTGAACGAGTGGGGACGCCCCTAAACAACATCTTGTGACAGGCAGGCAGGTGGCTTTTGGTGGCTTTTGGTATATGCGTAGAGCCTGACCCGACCCCAGAGAAAGTTGGCTGGCATTTCCGGAGCTTCCCAGGGGGCTGCTCCACCTGCCATGGTAGAACACTTGAGGTAACAGGGCAGGGTCAGCTCTCCTTGTACGTGGAAGGGTCTGGAAGGGGCGTCTGTGGACTGAGTGTGTGTTGTGTGTTCCCGTGAGGATCCCTGTGTGTTTTCCAGTGGCAGGGAGCTTTATTAGAAGCCAAGGATGTGCCGAATGGGCACTTGTACTTGGGTGTGAGACAGAGAGTCTGGAGGAGGAGAGGTAGATCTTGGGGACTGTGGAAAGAAAGCCAGGCTGTGCACACGGTCTCCTAATAGACTTTGCGACTAAGCGGTCAGGATGGCCAGACTGGCCTGGGTGCCTGGTGGAGTGCTGGGACTGAGCGCTGGGGTATTTAAATGGCAGGGCTCTCCTGTCCTTCCCTTGAGTCCTTGTTCCTTCCCCTCAGAAGCAGCACCCAGTCCGGTTGTGTGATTGATGCCCAGGAACCTTAGAACTCTGCCTCAGAGTGGGTGGGTACCTAATAGGACCGCCAACCTGACCTAATAGGAACAGACATTAGAGAGGAAGGGCTATGGTCATGTAGGCAACAGAAGGGACCATGCTCTCAAAGTGTTCCTGGGAGGCCTCCCAAAGTGTCCTTGTATATATAGCTCATGAGGGGAGGCGGAATGATGTATCTGCAGTAACACCCCTTTTTCCAATCTGAGTCCTGGGTGTTTGGAAAAGGCGCGAGGCACTCCAAGGAGCTTTTGAACGAACCCTAGCCTTCTGTCATCCCAAGCTTTGTGGGCAGGTTTGGCACCAAGTGTTAGGCTGGGTTGCCAGACTTCCTCTCAGGCATCGGCACCCACACTGGGGTATCTGTTGGAGGAAGCTGCAGTTGCTATTTTTATCAGCCCAACTAGAACTTTATATCAAAAGGTATAATTACAAGCACAATGTCAGGGTTTATCTGGCTGGTGAGACTGAGGCAGGGGCCACTGCACACTGCTCACTTGATGTGTAAAGCAGGGCATGTCTGCTTGGACACACCTATCCGGTCACAGAGCGCTTGTGCAACTGCTTCTGCGTCTACAACTTTCTTTTTGTAGACTGGGTCTTAGCAACTCAGGCTGGACTCAAAACTAACAAGTTTTGCAATGACCTTAAGGTCAACAATGACCTTAAACATCTGATTCTCCTGCCTTCCCCCCTGCATGCTGGGATTGCAGGCGTGTGACACCGTCCCCCATTTATGTGGTGCTGGGGATCAAACCCCGAGTTCTCTGCATCTTAGGCAAACACTACCGACTGAGCTGTTTCCCAGCTCGGTGTTATTCTGTGAAGTATGAAAGAGAGCTTTCCGGAGTTCACCGAGATATTTGCACCTGAACACAACTGGTTGGTCATGCAACTGTGGGGGAGCCTGGGAAATTATTAAAATTGCCGAGACCCCCCACTTGATGCCACCTCCTCTGCTAAGTACCAGGGACAGAGATGAAGAAGCCCTGTTCTGAGCTTCACACTCAGACCCGAAATCTTAACCTTTGGATAAATAGCCTGATCTGTGTTGCAGACTTTCAGTCTGGAGGCCACTGGGGCTCACGGGATAGCCTCTCTTGTCCTCAGCTTGACTTTGTGTAGCTTCAGTTATCCGTGGTCAGCTGCTTTGAAAATATCAAATGGAAGGGCTGGAGAGATGGCTCAGGGGTTAAGAGCACTGACTGCTTATCAGAGCTCCTGAGTTCAATTCCCAGCAACCACATGGTGGCTCACAACCATCTATAATGAGATCGGGTACCCTCTTCTGTTGTGTGTATACATAATAAATAAATTGTTAAAAAACAATCACATGGAAAATTCCAAAGACAGGTGTGGTGGCCCAGGCTGATTTCAGACTGGCAGTCTTCCTGCTCTACCTCCTGGGTTTTGGGATTGCAGGAAGGGCCCACTACCACCACACAGCTGGTCTCTTACCGTGCCTAATTTGAGATTCGGAGATCAAACTCAAGTCCCTATACTTGATCAAGGACTTCACCGACTGAGCCATCTCCTCAGCCTAGAACACTGTTTTAAAGGGTTCATAGAGGTACAATCCACCCAGATAGTGCACAAGTGGGTTCCTATGAGGTGAGAGGTCAACCCGGGATGTCATTCCTGACACTGTCTTGGCTTTTTTAAAACATAGGGTCTCACGGTGGTCGGGAGCTTACCTAGCAGGCTAGGTTGAACCCCAAGGACTTGCCTAACCAGTGCCGAATTGTGTGTCCTCCCCCAACTGACTTTTTATGTGGGTCTTGGGATGGAGCTCAGGTCCTCAGCTTCCGTGGCAAGCACGTTTCCAGCCGAGCCATCTCCTCAGCCCAGGGCAATCCGCCGTTGTACCTGTAACCCCCTTGCCGTGCAGGGTAACCTCTTTACAGGAAAGGACCACTGCAGGATCAGGGGCTCTGTCTTGGACTCCTGCCTGCCCAGGGCTGGTGCTGACGGTGCATGGAGGAGGACGGTGGCAGGGGTTGCTGCTCTAGCGGACTCGGCCGGTTCACGTGCTCTTGTTTAATTACCTTCAAGTGGAACGTTGATTTCACCACCAGAAGAGAAAACCAGAGACCTCTGGCAGCCAGGGATCTGGAGCAGGGACGCTCTTTACCCAGTTCCCCTTCCTGCTGCTCGAGGTTGGCCTCCCCAGCTGGGCTTGTGTGGTTTATGGGCCACCATCCAGAGCAGCACTGGGCGGGGGGAGGGGGTGCTCCCCTAGTTACAGCTCAAAGTGACTTTTGTTTTTATAGATGAAGACTCTCTCTATTTAATTAGCCCAAGCTCTGCTCAAACTTACTATATAGTCCAGGCTAGCCCAGAGCTCAAAGTGATTCTGTCTGTTGTTGGGACTGTATCCATGAGCCACCTGGCTTAAATGGTTAAACATGGGCAGGAGAGATAGCACGGTGGGTAAGAGCATTTGCTGCTCCTGCAGATGACCAGGGTTTGGTTGCCAGCACCCATGTGGCTGCTCATAACCATCTGTAACCCCCATTCCAGGGAATCTGGTGCTGGCTTCTGGCCTCCAAGGCACCAGACAAGGAGGTGGGGTATTCACATTCAGTCAGAACACTCACACCCGTAAAAAGAAAACCTTCTGGAAAGTTCAAACATGAAACACACAGGCTGCACCTCAAGAAACATGACTGTCCCAGTTGTGCGAGTTTATAATAGCCCCTGGACGTTTTCATTCTCATTCCAGCGGACAGCACTTCAGTCCCCTTCCATGACGTGGAGCTACGGTGCATCCAGCACAGACAGAGGGGATGCAGAATCTGCCCTTGGAGCTGCAGGCACAGATAAGCAGAGTGGGCAGTGGTCTGCAGTGTAAGGAGCCAGCAGAACAAAGGGTGTTATTCTTATGAGAGACAGGACAGACGCCCCTCTGGTGTGGGTGTAGTGTACACTAAGTGCTGGGAAATACTTGTTGAATTGAATTTCTCAGCATCTGCTATGTATAAGGTGTCCTGAGCAATGTAAGAGCGTGAGGGGGAAACTGGAGCTGGAAAGGTGGGAGGGGAAGAAACTGGGGCTATGGAGAGGAGGGAACAGGTTGAACAAGGCTTGAACATCCAAGTTCCCCAAAGGCTCCTGAGCAGGGGAGGTTGGGCATGCAGATGCGTCCGTGAGTGAGTGGCTGTTTATGGGCTTCTGTGTATTTGCTATAAATATGCAGACGTATGTAATTTCAAGAGACCAGGGTCTATCTACCAGCTGTGATGTCCAAGCACTGCCCCTGTACTTTGCTGAGGGAGGCCTGTCATTTGGGAGAAGGAGCTGACGCTGTGGTGAGAGACACTTCTGACAATGACAGAGGGCAAAGGGCCTTGGTGGGGGTTAGAGGGCGCACGGTCTGCAGCCCAGTGACTAAATGATGCTGCAGGCTGGGGAACAGGGAAAAGAGAATGTGACTCTGGGCATGAGTTTCACAGTCCAGTGCTTGGGATGTGGGCGGTCCCCAGCTCATCTGCGTGAATACTGACTCTGGCCAAGTCTTGGATGTGTGCATGTTAGTTATCGTCCCCCAACACTTCCTGCAGGGAGTTTCTGTAGGTTCCAGGGAAAGTGTGGTTAATGTGGAGGAGTTTTATAAGCCAGTGTCAACTGAAGCTCTTTTGAGGACCTCCAGATCCAAACAGGTTTTCACAGTAGTGCTGAGACATCGTCTGCCTTGTTCATTTTCTCCTGAGTGCATAACTCAGCGTGCCGGTATTTTCCTGTAACCCACGCAGCAGGTTACCAAACTGTGCCCGGGTAAACCATCCATTCAAGGTGCAGGTTGGGAATGTGGCAGAGTACAACAGTTCATTGATACGGGTCAGATTCCACACTTGAGTGGCCCACAGAGGAACTGCCGCTGGTCGCTGGTCAGAGAAGAGAGGCTGTGCTTATCTGAAAAGGCTTTATCTGGGTGAGACTGGCTTTTCTTCAGGTACCGTAATCAGAACCACAGATCTTAGCAGATTGAAGACTACAGCAGGTAGAAGTCAGCCAGTGTTCTGGGAATAATTTTTTTTTTTTCAGAATATTTTATGGGAAGCAACTCTGCCTGTGTGACTCGTGTGTGTGTGTGTGTGTGTGTGCGCGTGCGCGCATGCATGTATGAAGGTGTGTAGCACTGTGCTCCACAAGCTTATCAAAAGGCAGCCATCAGACCACTCACTCATTCTTGAGCACTGAGGCTCTCCTGGCCTTTCGTAGCCCGGCCACCATGGATGCCAGTGTCCAGGGGAACTGAAGGAAGACCTCCGTGAGTGGAAATGCTGAGGCAAAGGGCACCTAATCTCACTTTGAAAGATGCTGCCAGATGGTTCTCCCGAGAGTTGGTGGTGGCTGCTGCCTTCCTTGTGCTGCTTTAGATGAGCTTGGGGCGGGGGCAGTGAGAGGGCTCAGTGGGTAATGGTGTCTGCCACCAAGCCTGAAGACCTGAATTCCATCCTGGGGACCCACATGGTGACAGGAGACACCAGTGCCAGAAAGTTTTCTCTGGTTTCCACATTCAAACCATGGCACATGTGCTCCTGACCCCAAAGATATAAATAAATATAAATTTTTAATTAAGAGAGAAGGAGTGAGCCGGCCTTGGAGTGTGTGGTTTGGGGACTGGGAACATGATCTTCACGGAAGCCAGGGATTGTGGGAAGCAGGGCTTTCTGGAGACAGAAGGCGGTTCTCTCCTGGGACGTGGCTGCTACTTTTAATCTCTGCTCTCCTGTGTGAGCCTCACTCCGGGAGGTTCATGGAAATTGGTATCTAGGTCAGTGTGTTCTTAATGGCTCCATCTGTGAGGCCAGAGTGCAGGAGAGGCAGCCTCTCCTGAGTACCCGGGTACCTGGGAGCCCCACACCCCTCTACAGGCCCTGGTGTGCTGAGTAGGGGCTGCCTGTCCTGTCTGTGGCTCGCTCTGGCTGAGTGAGAGGCAGGAAGTGATTTCTCCAGATGGGAGAACCTGAGTGCTCAGGCCGCTCGCTCTGTGGCTAGAGTCATGGTGCACTTTCCACTGGCCATGCGCCCGTCTGGAGCTCCAGCTGGGCCTGGAGATCTGGACCCGAGACAGTGGAGGGGGAGCAGGTGGTGGCAGTGGCAGCTGAGTGACACCTGCTGCCTGGCCTGATGGGCTTGGGTCTGTGCTCATTCTTGTGACTGCAAGAAGCCTCTCTGTGGGCGGGAGCAGCAGGAGCAGGGCTTGAGTGGTCGCCTGGCAAACACAGCTTGTAAGACGGTGACACAGCTGTGATTCTTCTCTCAAGAATTTATCTCAGGAGAAAGCAGTAATTCAGCCAAACAATGCTGTTTGGGTTCAGGGTAAAATTTAAAGTACAAACCCGTCAGGCTGTATGAGAGCTATTAGGAAAGTGTCCCATGTGTGAAGTGGAGGTAAAAACAGCATGAAAGAGTATTCTGTAGGTGCAGTGACTGAGGTTCAGTGTTTCATATGGGGCCAGGGATTTGACCTGTGCCGTGTGCCCAGCATCACTGTAGCTTTTAGAAGTGTTTAGTTGTGGTTAAGAGCAGTTTTTTTTTTTTTTTTGCTACCTCTTCTTAAACCTTTTTACAGCTTTCTTCCAGAATTTACCTACTCTGTTTAAGTTTAGTGTTAGCATTTATATATTCGTGTGCGTGTGTGTGTGCACATGCGTGTGCGCATGTGTGTGTAGGTATCTGAGGTCTGAAGGGCACTAGCAAGAGTCGATTGTCTTCTTCCCGCATGTGTGTTCTGGGAATTGAATTCAGGCCGTCAGGCTTGGCAGCAATCCACGCTTCATCTCCAGCTACTGGCCGCCTTTAAGACCCTGTCTGAAAACCAACAAACTAGCATTTAGACAGGGTCTTACACAGCCCAGGTTGGCCTCAAATTAGATATGTAGCCAAAGGTGATCTTGAACTTAGGCTGCTGCAGCCTGTGTCCGGTGCTGAGAATACAGGTGTGTGCTGTCACATCCCAGATGATGAAGGGCTGGGAAAATCCAGGGTCTTGTGTGGGAAAGCCCTCTACCGACTGACCTACATCCTCACCCCTATTACATTTTTAAAAAATCATGTATTTTCATGGCTTGTAGTATGTCTCTGCACCGTTTGCATGCCTGGTGCTTGAGGAGACCAGAAGGCAGCATTGGATCCCTGGAACTATCGTCACAGATGGTTCTGAGCTGCCATGTGGGTGCTGGGAACTGACCCTAGGTTCTCTGGAACAGCAAATTTATCTCCCCGATTACAGATTTATCCTTGGTCCACCAGTGTGTCTACATAGAAAGAAAGGGGTATTTTTTAAAAAAAATATTTGTTTATATATATATATATATATATATATATATATATATATAAATAGTCTGTCTGCATGTATGCCTGCAGTCCAGAAGAGGGCACCAGACCTCATTACAGATGGTTGTGAGCCACCATGTGGTTGCTGGGAATTGAACTCAGGACCTTTGAAAGAGCAGGCAATGCTCTTAACCACTGAGCCATCTCTCCAGCCCATGGAGTATTTTTGTTGTTGTTGTTGTTGTTCAAAAATGGATCTTTGGCCCAAAATAGGGGTGGGTGGGGACTACCCTACCTGCCTCCTCCCTCTCCACTCACCTCCATGGTTCAGGGATATTGTTCAGGATAATGTCATCGTCAATCTCACTCATCACTGTCACTTTATCCTTTATGGTGGAGCTCCTGAGTGAGCATGTTGGCCTAGGCAGGATACCAGGCAGGCAGAGGTGGCCACGGAGGGTCTTGAACTGACATGTGGCTGGGCATGAGGGTCCGACAGCTTTTGTACAAAGCATATTGGTGAGAAGCTGGCCATTACCACACGTCCTCTTGGCTTGGTGTTAAACTCTGGGCAGCTGTCCCATCCTGTCCCCCAGGCAGCATTTTAAACACAGAGCACCACAGTGACCGGAGGCAGCTTCCTACTTGCCACAGAGCTCAGGACAGAAGTGAATCCATTACTGCTATGGCTGTCTTGGGGCACACTTCCTTCAAAGTTTACTGTCCTAACTAGACAGAGCCTGGGCGAGAAAGGTTGCTTTGTGAGTGGAGAGACACGATATGAGAATCTGGTGACAAGCCAGGCTAAGGCCTTCCTCTCCAACCCTGTGGTTCAGGGGAAAGTTAAGTCAGACCTGAGTCTAATGCCACGTCTTTCTCAACCTTGTAGAGTTGGGGTCACATGGGGAGGTTATAGGAATACAAGCCAGAGACCTGGCTCTGTTCCAGTCTCTATGGGCCTCAGGATGAATTTCTTAACATCTCTGCCTGCTTTCGCAACTCGTGCAGATGCGATTGCCTTGTCGGGTTAGAAAAGCTGGCACACAGGGCTCCCCATTAGCAGCCCTGTCTAGTCGTCGGGGTTACAGATGGTGGGTGAACGACAGACAGGGTTCCACCTTCTGGCTTTCTCTGGGCCAGTCACGTTGTGTGACTGGTTTTCGTCACTGAGATAGGAACAAAAAACGGTGTGTCCTTCCAGACCAGGCTCTAATCACCACTGCCATGGGTTTTCCCTCTGACACAGTGACTGGTGGCTTTGTGGCAGATGTCTTTGGGTCTCTGGGAGTGACCCAAGAGTGAGCTCGATAAGATGAAGCTTCCCACAGCCGTGTGGTTCCGCCAAGACAGTGCCGTTTGAGGGGTGTTTGCCGCTGTGAAACCTTGCCCATCCTGATTGAAGCAGGTGTACTCGGGTCTCAGGATTAAAACTTATGTCAAATGCCTAGCAAGAGAGGGCAGTGGGGGTGGGGACTGGGGAGAGAGACAATGTTCCATTATCCTCCCAGGGATTTACCTGATGTGAGTATGCCAGAAAATGAAGGGATTTACTTTGTGGGGAGAGAGGGGACCAGCAGGAGGGATGGTGGGAGGGGCAGATATGAGCAAAGTACAATGACGTATTTGAAAACTATAATAATGAAACCTATTATTTCTTTAAATATTTGCTTACAAATCTGGTAAGCACAATGTGGCTTTGGCCACTTGGCAGTTACAAGTTGGCCTTCTCCTGGCCAGAATCCCCAGGATCTTCTGCAGGGTCGCTCTATTCTCATTGGATTTCACAGGCCTTGACCCTTCCCCTCCTGCTCTGTGTGGCCCCTGAGAAGGCAGAGCTGCTGCCCTGGGTAAGGCCCAGCAAGGTCCATGGCCTGAACTGTTGCAGGCTTCCCCACTGCAGTGGAGAAAGGATTTGATGGCACCCGTCATTGTGTGAGACTGCACGGTCTCAATTTGCAGTCAGCCTGGAACTATCAATTATGGAGGCTAATGTGTGGCCATGCTCCTCAAGGATGCTTACCACTGGCATTGCCAGGTGCTGAGTGAGAAGGTTTGCCGTGGGAGAGGGTGTGGTTTTACATTCCTGTTATCTCAGCAGCTGGAGGCTGAGCATTGAGTTTGAGGCTAGCCTGGGGACACAGTGAGACCCCCATCCCGGGGCTGTCCTGTCTCCATTCACTTCCCAGGTTTTGGGAAAGGAGGTTGGGGTGGGAGCTGGTATAGGGCTCCCCTCTGACCTCACTGACCAACATGGGGGAATGATGTCAGGGGCTTGCCAAGCACATGGTACCCCAGCACAATTGGTCTTGACCTCAGTAACAGATGGAAGCTAGGCTCTCCTCCTGTGCGTCTTAAGCAGGACCGGAAGCAGGTTTGTCCTGCCCTGTTGGGGTGAACTCAGGGGTGAGTTTTAGCTTGCTATCCTGCCCTTCGTGGGAAAGTTAAGGTAGGAACATTTGGTGACCTGAAAAAAGAAATATATGAATTACCAAACACTGCTCCTAGGGCCATTCTAGACCCACAGCCTTGTCAGCCTGTTCCCGTGGGGGAGGTGTGGGTCAGGCGGGGTAAGAGGTGTGAGCTCAGAGCCGCGCAGCAGACTGAGGCGGCAATCTGCCTCTAACTCTATGACTTCACTTCAGGCTTTCCACAAGAGCCAGTTGTGGCTTGTGCCTGAGATTCCGCCCTCAGAAGGCCCCCGCAGAAGAGGCCGAGTGAGACCCTGTCTCGAAAGCAAGCAAAATCTTATCAAAACCGTGCTGAGAACTTAGCATGGTGCTACAGGCCTTTAGTGTCAGTACCTGGGAAGCTAAAGCAAGCTGAGACCTCTGAGTTCAAGGCCAGCCTGTTATCTAAAAACAACATTGAGAAGAGAACAAAACCAAAATAAAATGTGTCTGTAGTAAGAATATAACTCCTGCTGTCTGGTGGGCAGGAATCCACAGAGTTGGTGAAGCCCCACTTCTCTCTTTGAGGGGGGCTAGGGAAAAAGGCACTCACAAACTCTTGATGGCTTCCTTTATTCTTTCTCTTCTTTATTTTCTCTCTGTTCTCTCTTTTTATCTCATGTTGTTTTACAGCTTTTATACCCAACAGAACCTTCCAGGCAGGTCAGGAGTCAAACAGCTGCCCTCTATTTCTCAAGTGAGTGATTACAGGGAAAAGCTTGTTTTCTGTCTCCCTCCCAGGATTAAACATTTTATGTATTACAGGTGAAAAACAAGTTATCCCAAGAACCCACATACATTCATACCCAAGCAACTTGTTATTGGTTAACCATGTGGCAAGCAAGGTGGTTTTGGCAGGTCTTTTACTGGCAGGCTGCATTTCGCAGTTACAAAGAAAGGCCCAGTTACTTTGTTATATTGAAAGATAATCTTATAAGGAATCTTATAAAGACCCACAAACCTAAACTTTTTTTTTTTTTTTTTTTGGTTTTTCGAGACAGGGTTTCTCTGTGGCTTTGGAGCCTGTCCTGGAACTAGCTCTCTAGACCAGGCTGGTCTCGAACTCACAGAGATCCGCCTACCTCTGCCTCCCGAGTGCTGGGATTAAAGGCGTGCGCCACCATCGCCCGGCAAACCTAAACTTTTATATATGAAAAAGAATCAGTCAGTTCTTCTTTAAGTCTTTAGGACACGTATCCATTCACTAATAGTATTTCACATCAGGAGGTTGAGGGCAGAAATGGGTATAAGGAATTAATCATCACCTTTGGTCACCAGCCAGACCTAGCAGGGAGAGTACGTCAGCCAGTAATGGTTGGGCTGCTTTGTTCTTGTTCCCTGACCTTAAAGAGTTCCTCATTGAACTCTGTGCCTCTTTAAAACTTTAGATTGTCTTCTTGGGTTTTTCACCTCAAAGTTATTTAACAAAAACATTTTAGTCTAACTTTGTTCTTTTCAAAGCTTTGTTTCAGCCGTGATGCACTCCGAGAGCTGTGAACGAACACGTCTCCTAACATTAAGGTTAAAATAATTTGAACTAGCTGGGCAGTTGGGACTCAGTTGTTAGTCATTGAGCTACAATCCATGCAGCGCCTTCGGTGAGACTCGCAGACCCTGGCTGTGAAACATACCCTTGTTTTTATTTTTATTCAAGACTCTGTATAAGCTGTCATTATTATCAAATTAGACGGTACTGCTTAGGGATGGGTCATCTTGACAATCCCCAGGTAAAAATGCCCAGTAGAATGGGATGTTTCCAAGAGATAAACACACTATATTACAGGCAGTGGAGATCTCCCCACATCCATCACACCATGCTAGATACCAGAGAAAGAACCACAGCAAACATGGAAAGACACAGCAGAAATAAAAGACATTCTGGGGTCTGCAGTCCCATGGCCTTGCCTAAACGAGATTGGCCCACCAGAGGATTGATTCCCTTCTGCTGGGCTGACACCTGGACCTTCAACTGAAACCAGCTGCTCCTCTGGCATGGCCCACGGCAATGCACACTTCTGATCAACCAAATTTTAGTTGATTCTGTTTCTATGCTTTGTTTTTTGGAGACAGAGTCTATGTAGCCCTGGCTGTCCTGGATTTCTGCGTACACCAGGCTGGCCTCCCTCACAGAGGTCCGGTTCCGCCTGCCTCTGCCTTCCCAGTGCCAGGATTAAAGGCGTGTGCCGCAGGGATTAAAGCAAGAAAGGCAGCTCTTACCCTTTTAAAATGTGTGTGCGTGTGCTGGGTAGGGAAATGTGCATATGAGCGCAGGGGCCCTCAGAGGCGTTGGATCCCCTGACGTTGGAGCTACCCAATAAGGATACTGGGAACCGAATTCAGGTCCTCTGGAGGAACAGCACTGCTCTTCAGTGCCGACCCACGCAGGTGCTTGGCCTGCATGTATTAAGTCTGTGTCAGGCTCGCTCTTGCAGGCTGCAAGAGGGCTTCAGAGCTCCCGGACTGGACTTTACACTAGGTTGTGAGCTACCACGTGGCTATTGGAAATCAAACTCCGGAAGAACAGCCAGTGGTTTTAGCTGCTGAGTCACCCCGCCCCCCAGCCTTCGTTTGCATTTTGAAGTGGAAAGCAGGCTAGTCTTTATTTGCAGGAAAAGGCTTGTCTTGTTTCTGTGGTGTCTTGTGGGAGTTGGGCAAGCACTGTGTATACCAAGGCCCTGGCCCCTTGTGAGTGTATACAAGTGTTCTAAGTGTATTATGAAAAGGGCTGCTTTTTCCCTGGAAGTGTCTGTGTGAGGCCCCATGTCTGCTCATCCTCTCGTGTCTAGAGTGGTCTGTGGCACAGGTACGGTCACGGGACTCGCGTTTTATGCCAGTTAAGTTCATCTGCTTAGTGAGGGTTCTGTGTGCCAGACACTGACCTCCACCTCCACTTCCTGTGGCACTTAGCAGCCCTGCCTGGGCACTACCTCTAGTGCCTTAGCCTTGACCACCTTCACTGCAGGTCCAGGAGCGACCACACCCAGCAGCACACCTGACCAGAACCTTCAGCATGGTTTTTAATATAAAAATAGTGCAGTCATTAACAACTCCGACTTGCTGGGCGTGGTGGCGCACGCCTTTCACACTAGCCTGGGGAGGCAAAGGCTGGTGGGTCTTTATGAGTTTGAGGCCAGACTGTTCTGTAGAGGGAGCCAGGACATAACAGGGCTACATAGAGAGACCTTGTCTTAAACCACAAAACAAAACAAAACAAAAACAAAAACTCAGACTTAAAGAAGTAGAGTCTGCTGATGGCCTGAGGTCAGAATGCCTGCCTGTTTCTTCATTCAGCCACAGCGGCAGTGAGGCGCTGGTGAGTCAGTGGGGCGCCTGGGCTCTTGTAAGCGCTGTGTTCTTCTCATGGAGCCTTGAAACAGTGGGAAGTGCCGCTGCTTTTGCTGGCACTTTATTGTTGAGGAAAAATGCTTCGAGGTAAATTAATTTTCCCAAGGCTCCACAGTAATGGCTGAGATGTCTTCATGGTCCCTGTTCCTAACCAGTGGCATCAAGGAGTTTGGATCTTTATGCAGGGCCCTGTTGCCGGGCATGCCAATACCTGGAGCTCAGTACCTGTGTGTGTGTGTGTGTGTGTGTGTGTGTGTGTGTGTTTGTGTGTGTGTGTGGTGTGTAATGTAGATCCTGAGTGAGACTGGGTGTGTACCTACCACTTGCAACCAGAGGTGTGTGTCACAGGCCTTGGTCTCTGCAGGACAGGGTGAGACCCAGGGCCTTCTTGTCTGTGACATTTTTGGGGATGCAGAAAGGAAGGCTTGGTTTGCTAGAGCTGGGCAGAGGCGGGAGTGGAGAGAGAGGGGCATTTGGAGCTGAGCATGAAGAGTTTGCCTGTAGAGGGCCCACGATTGACTCTCGCTGGTGTCATCCCCCTGCAGGTTGATGCACCATGTCGGTCAGTGTTCATGAGACCCGCAAATCTCGGGGCAGCACAGGCTCCATGAACATCTCACTCTTCCATAAGGCCTCGCACCCTGACTGTGTGCTGGCCCACCTCAACACTCTGCGCAAGCACCGCATGTTCACGGATGTCACGCTCTGGGCCGGTGACCGAGCCTTTCCCTGCCACCGTGCGGTGCTGGCTGCCTCCAGCCGATACTTCGAGGCCATGTTCAGCCACGGCCTGCGGGAAAGCCGGGATGATACGGTCAACTTCCAGGACAACCTGCACCCCGAGGTGCTGGAACTGCTGCTGGACTTTGCCTACTCCTCCCGCATCGTCATCAACGAGGAGAACGCAGAGTCGCTGCTGGAGGCCGGTGACATGCTGCAGTTCCACGATGTCCGGGATGCAGCCGCCGAGTTCCTCGAGAAGAACCTTTCCCCCGCTAACTGCCTGGGCATGATGCTTCTGTCCGACGCCCACCAGTGCCGGCGCCTCTATGAGTTCTCCTGCCGCATGTGCCTGGTGCACTTTGAGACGGTGCGGCAGAGCGAGGACTTCAACAGTCTGTCTAAGGACACGCTGCTGGACCTCGTCTCCAGTGACGAGCTGGAGACCGAGGATGAGCGTGTGGTCTTTGAGGCCATCCTGCAGTGGGTGAAGCACGACCCCGAGCAGAGGAAGGCTCACTTGCCACTGCTCCTGCGCAGTGTGCGCCTGGCCCTGCTGCCCTCGGACTGCCTGAAGGAGGCCGTATCAGAGGAGGCTCTCCTCATGGGGGACGAACGCACCAAGCTCATCATAGACGAGGCCTTCCGTTGCAAGACCAAGATCCTGCAGAATGACGGGGTGGTCACCAGTCCCTTTGCCCGGCCACGGAAGGCGGGTCACACACTGCTCATCCTGGGAGGCCAGACCTTCATGTGTGACAAGATCTACCAAGTGGACCACAAAGCCAAGGAGATTATCCCCAAGGCGGATCTGCCAAGCCCCCGGAAAGAGTTCAGTGCCTCAGCGATTGGTTGCAAGGTCTATGTGACGGGAGGCAGGGGCTCTGAGAATGGGGTCTCTAAGGATGTCTGGGTGTATGACACTGTCCACGAGGAGTGGTCCAAGGCGGCCCCCATGCTGATTGCCCGCTTTGGCCATGGCTCAGCTGAGCTGGAGAACTGTCTCTACGTGGTCGGGGGACATACATCTCTAGCGGGTATTTTCCCTGCCTCCCCTTCTGTCTCCCTGAAGCAAGTAGAAAAATACGACCCTGTGGCTAATAAGTGGACTATGGTGGCCCCGATGCGAGATGGTGTCAGTAACGCCGCCGTGGTGAGCGCCAAGCTGAAGCTCTTTGTGTTCGGAGGGACCAGCATCCACCGGGACATGGTGTCCAAAGTCCAGTGTTTCGACCCCTCAGAGAACCGGTGGACCATCAAGGCGGAGTGTCCCCAGCCGTGGCGATACACAGCTGCTGCTGTCCTGGGCAGCCAGATCTTCATCATGGGGGGTGATACAGAGTACACGGCGGCCTCAGCCTATCGCTTCGACTGTGAGACCAACCAGTGGACGCGGATTGGGGACATGACCGCCAAGCGCATGTCCTGCCATGCCCTGGCCTCGGGCAACAAGCTGTACGTAGTGGGAGGCTACTTCGGGACGCAGAGATGTAAGACCCTGGACTGCTACGACCCCACTTCGGACACATGGAACTGCATCACCACCGTGCCCTACTCTCTCATTCCCACGGCCTTCGTCAGTACCTGGAAGCACCTGCCTGCATGAGAGGCACCTTTGGAGCCCAGCCAGGTGAGGAGGGCAGAGGAACCCCTCTGACTTGTCTGTGTAATGGTTGCCACATCTCCCCGGGAAGGTCTGATGAGCAGCAGGATAATGGGATTTAGGACTCGACAACCTGTTCGTATCCTATGTCTTCTGGCACAGTTACTGGCTTGCCAGCGGGAGGGGGAATATCTGCCTCCTGTGTGAGGTAAAGGGGTGAAGGCAGTCCTTCTGATCCTCGGAGCAGGTCTTACCCCAGAGCAGGTGCCTGTGAGCCCCGCTGCTCTTCTCAGTCCCATGAGTGCGAGAAGCCGGAGGAAAACAAGAGCCCGGGCAGGGGGAAGACTCCGAGAGACAGGTCTGGGGCGGCAGAGAGCCTGGAGACAGGAGAGACTGGCAGGGGGCGGTCTGCCCTTGTGCTGCCAATTGCAGGCAGGAGGAGGGTGCTAAGCCAGCCTGCTAGGGTGTTCTTGGGAGGGGCTGCCATGGCTGGCTTGTTGGAGGCAGAGCCAGGTTCTAGAAACGTCAGCTTGTTACTAGCCTTAGCTTGTTACTAGCCATTGCTTCAGTTCATAGGGGGAGATGAACTCCCATGGGCTGAGATGGTGTGGGGCTGCTGGTCTATTGAAAGCAAGGAAAAGAGGCCTTGAAAGAGGAACCTCCCATCTTTCACTCAGCTGGCCTCTTGTCTTGTGTTCCTGTGGCATTATTAAGGGACCCAGTCAGGAAGTGACCTGAACATCAGTGAACCTGTGGGTACTATGGCACAGGGAAATTGCTCCTGAGCTGGGCTTGCTTTGTGGACTGAGTTCTTGCTAAGTCAGGTCCTGCTGTGCCTCCAAGGCTCTTAAAGGCACCCTTCCCCTCCAGATCTGTAAACATGGAGCAGCTGGCTCCCGAGAGCAGTTGGAACAGACTAGGTTCTCTTTAAGACTTTTGGGCTTGCTTTGTTTTTATCTGCTCCCTTACTCTGAGGGAGGAGTGTGACTCTGGCAAGCATCGGAGTCCCCAGGGGAGCAAGCTTCAAAGGGATATTGGCATTCCAGTACTAATTGTCTGTTCCTGCCACTGATGACTTGGGAGTGCAGCATCACCTGTGGGGTGGAGTCACCTGCAGGGGAGGGGACTAACCAATATGCTGCCCTGGGATGCCAAGCCTGGGCTGTGGCCCGTTCTGCTGCCCATTCTCATCTGCCAGGTAGCCAGTAGGAAGGTCCTGGCAAGGGTCAACCATCCCTGACCCCTGCAAACTCCACTTGTGCCTAGTTTCTGTAGATCTACTCTGCCATCCTTATAGGCTCCAAGGTAGTTCCAGGGGGTCACAGCAGCAGTCCCCTGAAACCCCTGCTCCGTACCCCTGTAGCTCCCTCTTGCTCCCCTGCGTGCTTTCTCCATCCCAGGCGCACACTTCAAGTCTTGATGGGAACCCCACTCAGGACGTCTCCCTTTGCCTCTTTCTCAAAGCTACTTAAGTGAGTACGGCCCAGCCTCCCATGGTCCTCCTCCAGCCTCTCACTGTTGCAGACAGTAGTAATAATACTGCTACACAGAGAAGCCCAGAGTGGGACACAGGCTTCCTACAGCTTCTGTGGATAGGTCTGGCTGGCAGGAGAGTACTTTGGAATGTCCTTTATGTAGCGGTCACTCGTGCCTGCGTGAGACCTGAGAATGAAAAACAGTAGCACTGTTAGCACAGGTAGACAGTGCTCTAGTCATCTGCAGGATGGGGTTAGGACATGGGGTTAGCACAGGTAGATAGCACGCTAGTCATCTGCAGGATGGGTTAGCACAGGGTGAAACACTGACTTCCAGGCCACGCACTATTGGTTGTATTTCACAGATGAGAGAACCAGGCTACAGAGAAGAAATGGGCAGATTTAGGGGCAGAGACTAAGACCTTGGGGTGAGCCAGAGGACAACCACACGTCTGCAGCCATCACAGGAACCACAGAGGGTGGCTTTCACCATCCTTTGCTCATAGTTAGGGACCCTCACCCTGGATTTTTGTTTTTTAATTTAAAGATTTAGTAGTTTCTTATATATAGTGTTCTGTCTGCATGCATATCTAACTCACCAGAGGAGAGCACCAGATCTCATTACAGATGGTTGTGAGCCACCATGTGGTTGCTGGGAATTGAACTCAGGACTTCTGGAAGAGCAGCCAGTGCTCTTCACCTCTGAGGCATCTCTCCAGTCCCATCCTCACCCTGGTTTTGAAGGATACATTTCAGCAAATAGGGTGCCGGGGGTGGGGGTGGGGGTGGGGGCTGGCGTTCATGTTGCCTCTCTCTGTGGCACTCTCCTGCCAGCTAGGCCTGACTTCCAAAGCTGGTCGGAAGCCTCGGTCCTTGCTTTGTGGTAATATTGAGGCAGGAGAAAGTGGGTCTGAGCCACTGGGGGGTTCAGATTGATCATCTTAGAGCATCTTCGGACTGTTCGGGGCCTCAGGACCCTACAGGAAAAGCAGCAGCCTCCCTGCCCTGCGAGTGTCAGGAGATGGCAGGATTCCCGTGACTCAGCACCAGCCCGCCTGTAGGAACTGTAGCAATGCCAGGTGCACAGTGCGCGTGTGGAGAAGGTCCACAGAGCCTCCGCGCTGGCACGTGATTTTGTAAACATACGGAACTAAAGAAAAATTCCTTGTCTTGGGGTCTTACACCCGCACAGCTCACACCGGTGTACAAGCTACACAGTCCTAAGCCTAAACTGCCAAGCTTACTGACTAGATTTGCTTCCTGCAGTGCCTGAGTGAGGACACAGCTCAGCACAGCGCCCATGAGTTTACGAGCTCCTCCAGCCATTCAGAGATGGGGCAGTCTATTCCCCCTTCACCGTCTGTTCCCCCTTCACAGTCTATTCTTGCAGCCACCTTGTAGCTCTGGTACATCTAGCCCTGGCCTCCGCTGGAACCACATGAGCTTCTGGGATGCCTGGGAATGGGACCTGTGGCTTCCCTCTTCTCTCTTGCTGCCTTAGGTGCCCCACTCTCATGCCCCAGCCCTGCTGTGCCTCGCCAGTGGGTCCCAACGTGCTATAGTTCGGTCACCAGCCTTTCCAAGACTGAGATGCCCAGTCACGTCCTACTTAGGACGGGCCTAGGGTTTTGCCGCTGTAGCAGTGATCACACCAATAATAAATCAGTGTTTCCTTCTTGCTTCAGGAACATTCTCTATGAAGCCTGCAGCAAGGGGTCTGCTTCCTGGATCCTTCTCAGCATCCTCATTTCCAGGGCAACCAATGATGCTCCCAAGTGCCTGAGGATGTGCAGCAGGGGATATGAGCTTCCTGGCTGTAAGGACCGTCCCTCCTCGTTCGCCATGGCGTCCCCACAGCCTGTCTCGTGACCTGGCAACTAGAAGCTGTAATGAATTTTTGTTTAGGTCACAACAGAGCCTGCCTCTTGTCCACAGCCAGTCCCCTGCCCTTCATCACAGACTGCCTGCCTCCTGTGCCTGACTCACTGGCTCACTTCTGTTTCCGTTCTTAAAGGACCACGTTTTCTCTCAGGACCACCGTGTTCCTTCTGATCCCCCTCTCCAGCCAACTGCTGGCTCCCCAGCACTTCTCCTCCCTAGACACCACACCAGAATAAAATAAAGGTCCTGATGTTGACTCAGTGTTGGAAGTCCCTTTTTCGCTCTAGCGCTTCCCAGTGCACCACACAATTGTTTGTACAACTCCGCAGTTTCTCCAGGGAAGGTGATGCCTAGGGACCATACTGCATCTGCTCCTGGGTCTGTGTGAGGGAGGGAGCAGAGTGACGTAAGTGTGCGGCTCCTGCTGGGTGGCAGAGGTGGCTCTGGTTCCTCAACTGTGGAGGGCTGCCCTGGACACACAACAGAACCTTATCCTGCTCGAGGGGACTAGGGTGTCAGGCCTGAGTCCCAGCCCGGGGGCCTCTTGAGTCTGGCCAGTCTAAGACAGAGCAGTGTGACTGTTCATCTTCTCCCTGTGTTTCATCCACAGGCTGCGGGGGTCTTCCCGCCTGGGCCGGAAGCCGACAGCACCAACTCCAGGCAGCAGCAGTTCAGGCTCTGAGCTTTAGGCAGCAGAGCGAAGATCTCCGGTGACCCCCGTGCTCAGCCCCCTGCGCTGCCAGCGGCTTGTGTGGAGAGAAGCATCCAGAGGCACGGGCCATCACCAGGAACTCTAGGGCTGGGGGATGATGTTCACTCAAGGTCTTGAGGTCACCAATGCCAGCCAGGCCTGGCAAGGGCTGGCAGGGGGACAGCAGGGGTCCCTTGACTCCAGCAGCACAGCCTTTGACTGCAGGGCTGCCTGTGTGGGGTGGCCGTGTTGCTCCACAGTGTCCTGGACATGAGGGAGCAGAGTGCAACTGAAGACCTTTTATAAGGGACAGAAACCCACAGGGCAGCCCAGCCTTGGAAGTTCTCACAGGTATCACCAGCAGATGGCACCAGACTCCTGATTCTGTGTGCCCACTGCCAAGCACTAGCCCATCCCCCTAAGGGGTGAGTTCCAGGAAGCTGCCATGGAGGTAGGACAGATGCTGGTGACCCATCAGACACTGCTGAGGGTCCCCTAGCTGGACTCTAGGCCCCAGGGAGCTGGTGAGGCCTGTTGTCTGCCCTCCTTAGAACCACAGAAGAGCAGTGTGTCATACCCGCCCATAGTACTGGGCTCCTTTTCCAGAGACCCCCCTGCCCCTGAGATAGGGCAGTCATGAGCCCAGTGTGGGCAGAGGGACCCCACGGTCACTGCACAGAGATTGAATTTCTGTCAGTGTGGGATCTAGTGACAAGGCTCCCGTCACACCTGCTGTTCTCTCCTCCTCGGCACCAGCTGGCAGCCTGCATCCTTCCTGTTCGTTCCTTGAGCTCAGTTAGAAGGATCCGAAGAAACTTCCCGAATGTGTTCCTCAAGGATTCCTCTCCAGTATCCCCTGCAGTAGGTTTGCAGAGGCCTTCTGATGTTGATTTCAGTCTCCTCCCTTGTTCGGCTAGTCCAATCTAGTAGGGGCAGGCACCCCTGTGTCTGGCATAGGGGTGGGCAGGGTGCCAAGCCGGTGGCTTCCCGGTGGCCATTGCTGTATCAGGATGGAGCCACGGTACAGACCAGTGTGGTCAGCGCTCAGGGTCCTCACAGCTCAGCCTGGCATGGGTGTCGTGAGTGCCCACTAGGGTGTGGGACTTTTGGGTTGGGCTCTCCGGGAACGTGCTCTGGGAAAGAGCCCAATGTGCACTTCCTGATGTGACTTAGGCTCAGACTGGCTCTCATCCTCGGTCCCTCTTGCTTTCCACGCCACACAGGGCCCTCGATGCTGGAGACTTGCAGGGTCTTGGCCTGTGGACTATGCCATCGGGACTAATCACTCTGCCCAGCACAGAGGACCTAGTCACGGTGCTTGTCTGAGCACGGGTGTTGCTTTGATTAGTTTTCTAACTTAATAAAAGTGAGGAAGTTCCTGATCTTCCTTGGGTTCTGACGCTGCTCTGATTTTGTGAGTTTTATGGCACGTTTGCCGAGCTGGGGAGATGGAAGACTGCCTAGCGTGTCTGATAGCATGTCTGACTGCTTAGTTTCCCCTGAGCCCCAAAGCGTAAATAAAAATCAAACTATGCCCCCGAGGAGGACACAGGGTCCCCCAGCTGGCTAGAGAGGGCCAGGGTGCCAAGTGTTAGGGAAGCCTCTTCCTTGTCTAGCTGGAGAGACAAGAGCTGCCTGAGGGACTGGGTGTCCTAGCGTAGTGACCTTAGCCTAGTGCGGTGTCCCTGTACTGGTCTCCAGCCAGACACTAACCAATCCTTCCTCCGTCTAGACTAGGAAGGAACAGTGTCCACAGTCTTGAAGGAGGTACCAGGGCGGTACCAGGGACCCTGTTAGCAGGTCTAGGAAAGACTATGGCTTCCAGTTTCCCAGCATCTCCTCCCGCTCCCCCGCCCTGCGCTACCCCTGCTGCTCTCAGCGCCAGGTCCACATCGCTGGGATTTCCCAGCAGCCAGTGTGCACTACTGCCCCAGCTATGCTAGAGCACGCCCAGCCGGCTGACACTCCTCAAGGGTGGATACCTGGAGGCTGAGGCAGGTGACAAGGCTACCCCCGAGTTTCACCCCATGAACCTTCCATCGGAAGCTTGCTGGGAGCCTGTGCTATCCTGTGCAGAGTGTAGTGGGGTTCTCCAGACCAGGGGCCCATTTCCAAGATCTGGAAATGGAGGTTCAACAGGGATGCTAGGGTGAACCTGAGCTGTGAACCTCTTCCCAAGGTTCCAGAGGAGAGGCAAGGAGAGAGTTGTTGCCTTCGTCTATGGATTCGTTCTTAGTCTTTACTTATCTGGCGGCCCAGTGCTCAGCTAAGCCAGAACTGAGTGGCCTACTTTGTTTAAAAGAAAGAAAATGCAAGCAGGGGAGGTGGCACCCTCTTGTCCTTGTAATCCCAACAGAGGGCATAGCAGGCTCGCACAATGGTTCCCCTCACCAACGCAGACCACCCTGCCAGGCTTTTTGGCGCCCTTCCCACCACAGCACGTGAGTAAGATTTTCCAGTATTCACACACTGGCTCCAGCGGCTGAACCACAGTGAGTACACCCAGGAGGTTATCAGTGGCTTTGGTGAGAACTGAGTAAGTCAAGACATACCTGGGCTGGGTGTGGTTGCCCAGGCCTGTCATCCAGGGAGCTGAGGTAGGAGGATCAGAGTATTGACAGTTCTAGACCAGCCTGGACGACAGTGGAGACACTGCCTCGCGGATGAAGAAACATACCACTGACTCAGGACATGCAAAGCCCCACCGGCAGGGCCCGGTGCTTGGAAAGTGTGTTCCGATGGTGAGTCATCCTTGTTATCCTTGTGATGCTTTGGCCAAATACAGGGACCCTGCCACAGCCTCCTGGTGTGTGCCCACAGGGTAGACTCCTATTTCTGGCTCTGTGTGTCAGGGTTTAAGGACGGTGATCACGGACATCCTTGCCCAAGTCCCTCTGCACTTCATTGCAATATTTTGACTTCCTTTAAACCCCAGTGGGAACTTGGGGTCAAAGTTCGCTGTAGTTTAACAGGAGAGACAGGGTGAGGGATGAGAACGCAAGGTCTTTGTCAAGGAGGTAGCCCAAGACCTCCCACAGTCCAGTGCTGGACACAAGGCTTTCTGCCTGGCAAAATAACGGCTTCCCTCTTGTCGCTGTTGTCTACAGCAACACTAAGGAAACAGCAAACATGGATCTCTGGCTGGAGCAATGGCTTGGTGGGTAAAATGAGTATATTAGTTCAGATTCCAGCAGCCACGTCAATGCAGGGCACGGGGAGGGGGGGGCACGTATCTATCACTCAGCCTTCTAGACAAGTTGATGCTGGGAGCTGGAGGTCAGTCAACCTGGACAAATGGTTGAGTTCCGGTTTCAGTGAGAGACCCCGTGTGAAGAGAACGAATGTGGAGAGTAAAGGAAGAAAAGACCTGCGGCTGACCTCTGACCTCCACCCATCTGTACACTTGAACATGCGCACGCATGCACACACACACGCGCGCACACACACGCACCCACACACTGTTCTTCATGAGTCTCACGAGCCAGCATTTGCTTCCACTGTCTCCAAAAAGGGAAGAATAAAGACTCAGGACTGCCTGTAACCATGTACAAAGCTCTCGTAGTCCACAGACCTGGTGTGGTTTCCACCGTCCGAGCCACACTGGAAAACCTACCCTTTGGAGAACCGTTTAGCCCTATGAAAACTACGCAGAACACAAGTGCAGCCTCAGACGCTGCTCAGGATTCAATTCTGTTGGTCCTTTTAGAGTTTACCATGCAGCTTCTCGCTCTGCTTGCGCCTTAGATCGCAGTGAGGAGCTTTGAAGAACATTAAAGCTGAAGCCCCTACCTCAGCATCCCTGCTTCAGTGGGTCTGCGATGGGACCCAGTAACAGACATTTTTTTCTTCCCAGAAGCGGAATTGCTCTTTAATCAGGACAACTGAAGGGCCGTAGCCTCCCTGAGGGAAGGGAGACTGGACACATGGTGCTAGCCTTGGGGTTTTACGTGGCAGAAAAGGGATGAAGACTTCATCTGTTGATCATTCCCCCACAATCTCAAAGCCGTAGGTCCCAACAGAGGGCAGCATCCTGGTCCCTGACAGCACACTGGTGTTACCAGTGAAGTTAATGTTCCTGCCCAGAGTTTCTCAATCTACTCTTAGGTCATTAACCCTTCAGGTCCCAGAGACTGATAAAAAAGAAGAGAGGCAAAATATTCTCTCATTGGCTACTTCCTGACAGAGATGATAAAGGGACGTAGGCTCTGTCCCCAGAATCTAAGAAAGGATTGTTCTGGTTGACTTTATGGAGCAGGAGGAGAGTTTTAACCCTATCAACTGTGGTGGATCATGTGACTGCCATCAGGTGACCCTAGAGAAACATCTGAAAGCTAATTATTAGAGGGCTGAAAATGGGCGGTTCCAGAGTGAACCTGAGAGACTGACCAGGAACGGGGAGGAGGAGAATCAGGAGCCAGGGAGAGGAGGTGGGTGACCAGAGATGGGGGCCCTATAGAAGACAAAGGGAGGATCCGTATTGTGTCTCAAAGGACTGTGGGTATCTGGCAGCCGGAGTCAGTCAGAACGGGAAGGACGTCAAGAGACGTGGTAAACAGGAGGGAGCAACAGCTCAACCTTCTGGATCTGGGAAGAATGGAGGAAGAGAAGAGTCTAGGAAAGCGCAGCCATCTTAGGAGGTCACTGTAAGTGAAGGACCTGGGAAGGAGTGGATCACTGTGTGAAGATGGATCTCGAGAGAGTCAGGATCCATAGTGATGAGGGGGCAGGGCAGACCAGGAGCAGTGGGATGGACCAGAGCCCTGTAGCAGGATATGGTAACTGTAACCAAGCGTTTGCTGCATCAGACGCCTGCATAAGGAGCAAAAGCCTGGAAGTCTGTGAGAGCAGTCAGGTGAGCCAGCGTCTAACTGACAGTTTGAGAGAGAAGTGGGATCCCATTGAGTCCTTTTTCCAGGCTTGTCTAGGAGGCTCTGAGGACACCACTTGTACATCCTAAATCACTTCCCAAAACCATGAGTCTGATGACCCCACATGTGCCTGCCTCCTTGAATCGGGGAGCGTGGATGCTTAGGGTGCAGGGAGGCACATTCTATCCGTGAGAAGAGGTTCCTCCAGAGAGAGACTGCGTTCATAGTCAAGTGCAGCCTTGTGCATGGGACAGGGACGACGGACACTGTGCCCATGGCGCTGCGGGGCCCCTGGAGGTCTTGTGTCTTCCTCATGGGTCATGAAATCTTGTCTCCATGAGTCTTAAGGAGATAAGCAGAAAATCTGCCTCTGACCTCAGAGGAAATGAAAGCCTTTTCATCCGTGTGCACACACACTATGGTAGCAGTTCCCCAACAGGGCCAGCTCCGAGAATACAGGTCTCATGACAGAAAAGCAATGCTTGCAGAGACAGAGCCCAGTAAACCAGAGCCACGTGACCTAACAAACCTGGGAGGAAGCTGGAGGCCTGCATCTCTTACACCTGCAGATGTACATTGCTGGTTCATAGTTCCCGTCTAAGTACCCGACAGCAGCCTGGAGACCATGGGGCCATGGCGTGGCTATCTGCTTTTAAAGACAAGGTCTTAGGGACATGGTAGGCACCCATGGTACCCAAGGTCTCTGCAGAAAGACAACATTTGTGGCTGTGTGGTAAAATACAGAAGACAGAGGACAGAATGTGATGCCCAGAGACCTTCAGTCTCCTCCTCACTCCTCCTGGGGGAACTGTAGTTCTGGGCAGAATGCTCAGCTGCTACCACACACTGTGCCGTATCTGATAGAAGGAGAGATGTGGGGATGCTTGAAAACCACCTGGGGATGCATGAATGCAAGGTCAAGGAGTCACAAGGCAAACCAGGGGCTGAAGAGCCACGTGCCTTACCCAGGCAGCACCCTCGTCCACCCTGTTGTCATCAGCGGTGTGCACAGAACCTCAGGGTGTTGAGCACCACCATGATTGACAGAAAACATCCATCCAGCCGTTCCTTAGAGCTGTGCTGTGTCACACTGAGACCTCATCAGCCTGGTTACCCCCAAGGCATGGGGTTCTCTAAAGGAGTAACAACAGATCGGCTCTGAAGTCTCCCCAGTCTTAACTGCCTCTGACTCTGTGCATAGTTAATCATTTGTTTGTCTATTTATTTGAGATGGGGCCTATCTATGCTGTACAAGCAGGTCTTAGGCCCCCTAGGTTAAAGGGATTCTCCCAGCTCAGCCTCCCAAGCAGCTGAGACACCTGGTATATGCTCCATATCTGGATTTGACTTTCCTCTTAGCCCTTCAGCTTTGAAAAGGCCATGGGGGGGGGGGGGGCGTACCAGCTGTTTCAGCCCATGACCAATGAGATCAATGAGACCCTGATTGATCTCTGCGATAAGCAGGATGTTGGGAAGGGGTCTTAACAGAAGGGTGCTTGGGAACCTCTGTGCTGCTGAGGGCTGAGGAACAATAGGGTAACCGGAGGAACTCCTAGGGATGAAGCAGCCACTGGGTCCACACTCCTATCCCTTGTTCTGCCCCCCCACCAACATCAACAAACAGGCAGATCCCCTGTCTGTCCCAAGCCACCTGCTGTTTGAGGGTAGGAGGCCTTCTAGCAGGGACAGTGATAGCTCAAAAGAGTAGAAAACACACGCGTTCCCCTCACAAGCTTAAAATGAAGAGACAACTTGTTTGTTTTCTAATGCAATGAAACTCAAGAGTATGGCCAAGGTTCTCAGACCCAGAGCTGTCTAAGGAGGCAACCCCCGACTCTGAGGCGGAACGGCATGTCTGATCTGGGGTGGCAGAGACGGAAAAGATTAACCACAGCGGTGGAAGCAGCTGGGAGTGCAGCTGTCACCCTGAGGAAAGCGCAGTTTGTTGAAAGCTGCTCCAACTGTCTGCAGAGCCTGGGGCGCTAAGTGCAGCCACACCCAGGGAAGGCCCGAATTAGGAGTGAGGCGATGCTGCCCTCTAGAGGCCAGTCCTGAACTGTCACGGTACTGAAGACGATCTGTTTCATGGTCTGGTGCCCTGTGGAAAAGACCGGAGTTTCAGAGCGTGTCCCTGATTTGGGGTTCAAACAAGTACAGAGAATCCTACCTAGACAAAGTGTAACCCCCTCAACTGGTCTCCCCAGCCCATTTTCCTGCCTTTGATAAATGCAATATGGTTCTATGTGAGAATTTTCTTGCTTTTAGTGAAGTGTGACTGAAATCGTTAAACACATGGAGATGCCCTATTGTACTAAAAAGTTTTACTTAAAAAAATTGCATATTTTGAATCAAGCAAGCTGGTGTGCTCCAATACCTCCAGGACTCAAGAAGCAGAGGCAAGAAGGTGGCCATGGCGAAAAGTTGGGGAGACATAGCAAAGCAGTTTCAAAAAAGGAAAAAATTAAATACAAGAAAAATTACCTGTATTATGCTACAAGAGACAACGTTAGCACCTAACCTGCAGAAAACAGCTCTTCAGACCCGGCAGTCTGAGTCAGCGCCTTCCATCTGGCGAGCAAGTGTCAGCATTCCTTCACAGCACTCGCTTCCTGGCTTAGTTATGAATCAGTCTAAAAACAGAGCAGCAGATGAAAGGGACACACGTTTCATCTCAGACAGGGGCCGTCCAGCCAGGGGTTCCCTGGTTCTCAGACACTAACAGCTTTTATGGCTGGTAACGCCCTTCCCGATGCTTTGTCCCTGGAGCAAAGGGGCTCAGGGTGATCTGGGCTTTAGTGAACCGTGATGGTTGTGTCCTGTGACCTCACCCAGCAACCCCAAGGATCCAGTCCACTGGCCTTTCCAGGTGGGTCTAGAGAAACCTTAAACCCTTGCTCAAGTCAAATCATCCTGGGATCTCACGAGCCATGCATGTGCTTTAGTGGGACTATCTACCTCTGCCACCAGATTGAAATATAAATAATAGGTCAGTAGTTCTAAATCATTACCATTAAAATCCCATTTTACAAACAAGCAGCCCTTAAAATGTCTTGTGGGTTTATCCATAGTCTGAGAGTCTCAGAGATCACTCTTCTATGGTTGGACCACAGGCTCCATGAGATCGACACTGTTGTCTTTGCCAGCAACCTCCACTTTATTTCTGGGACAGTCTGTGGTCATCAGGTATAGTGGCCTGTAGTTTTCTCTGTTTTTTGATGTTGTATCTTTATTGGTTTGGGTTGTAGAAGTTCAGAAGTTTTTTTTTTTTATATACTGATTGGCTATAGATCTTTTTTGAAAATCTGGTAGAATTCCATTATGACTCTATCTGACCCTTGTAGTAATAGGAGCGGCGGGGCTGCGTCCCCGGCACCCGGCCGCCCACATGGCTAGCTCTAGCTTATGCCCTGAAATAATTACACGGAAACTGTATTCTTTTAAACACTGCTTGGCCCATTTCTATCTAGCCTCTTCTAGGCTAATTCTGATATCTCGATCAACCCATCTCTAATAATCTGTGTGCACCGGTCTTCCCGGGAAAGATTCTAGCCTACGTCCATCCTGGGTTGGAGCTTCATCGCGTGTGTCTGCCCAGGAGAGGAGAGGATGGCGTCTCTCTCTGAGGCGTCTTGAAAGACCCTCAGAGAGGACCTTTCCTCTCTGATGAAGACCCCAGAACCAGGACACTCTGAGACCAGGCCACAGGATGCAATTAGCAAGAGTTTATTGAGTAAACACAGGTACCTGCGGGCGGCAAAGTCTTTCGGAGGACTTGCGCGCCTGCCAACTGGAGGGCGAGCTTTTTATAGGGGAGAGCAAAAAGCAAGTTTACAGAAGCAAAAGCGTGGTTATCGGTCGATCGGAATGAGGTGGGGGCATGAATGGTTTCCTCTCTCAGCATGGATGCCTGGCCTATCTTATAGATATCCTGTTTTGCAGTCAATCTGCTTTGTTGATGTCCTATCTTATTGACATCCTGCCTTGCAGTCTTCCTATCTCATAGACATCCTGCTCTCTCAAGCACATGGGATGTTCTTACGAGAGCAGGCTGGCTGCTGATCTGGAGAATTTTTTTTTTTAAAGCAAACAGGACGTTCCCCCGGGAGCATGCTAGCTGTGGGTTTTGAGGAGGGGGTCTGTAGGGTCTTTCAGTCTTACCTCACTTCTTCTTCCTCCCAGCATTTTGTTCTGTTTACTCCACCCACCTATCTACTAAGCTATGAGCCCAAGCAGTTTGTTTATTACTTAACCAATGAAATCAACAGATTGATATATGACACTCCCACATCAGACCCTGGGATTTTTTTTTTTTTTAAAGCTGGAAGGATTTCTAATACTATAGGAACCTCCTCATTTGTTATGGATTTGTTTAGGTTGCTGACTTCTTGGTTTAATTTAGGTGGTTTGACTGAATCTAGAAATTCATTCATTTTTTTCCCCCAGCTTAATGGAGCACAGGTTTTTAAAGTATTCCTTTATAATATTCTGAATTTCTTTGGTGTCTGTTGCAGTGTTTCCTTTTCAATTCTGACTCTGTTAATTTGGGTCCTCTCTTTCTTTTGGTTAGTTGAACCAAAGGATTATCAATCTCCTTTATCTTCTCAACCAGTTTTTAGCCTCATTGATTCTTTGTTTTGTTTTCTTTGTTTCTATTTCATTGATTCCTTCTCTGACTTCTTTTCTATTCTAATTTTTATTTCTTGTCATCAACTGGGTTTGGATTTGGTTTGTTCTCGTTTTTCCAAATTCTCGAATTGCATTATTAAGTCATCTATTTTTTTTCTCTTTCTGATTTTTTTTGTTTTTTTAAGACAGGGTTTCTCATTTCTCCCTTCAGCCAGAAATACAGATACACAATTAAAACCCTGTTTCAATAGTCCCTCTCTATGAATTGAGCATCACATCTGATGGAAAAAAAGAAACAAAAAGGAGGACTTGACTGCTCCTTGGTATGATGGAGGAGACGGTTTACTGTAGATAAAAGGGAGGGCATAGCTACAGGCAGGGACATCTGGGAGAGTCCAGAGTGGCCGTGACCCTGAGTTGGGCCATGTGAAGACAGGGGGAAGGAAAGAGTCAGAAGACTAGGGGACAAGAGGCTGGGAGGTTAAAGGGCAAAAAGGATATAAAAGGGACTGGTGTAAGCAATACAAGGAAAAGCAGCCCAGCCCCTGGGCTGGGGAGACATTTAGGGTAGCGGGCAGGGCGTGCCAGTCAGAAGGACCCTGTAACAGGTAGGGACTGAGGGAGGCTGGGAGAACTTGCTGGCCAGGTCTGCTTTGATCTGTTAAACAGGCACCTTGGCCTTTTGCCTTGGGTTTGAGACCTAACAGCACCCACACTTCTGATATGGCCAACTTACACATTTCCCCTGAAAACATTTTCTTCTAGTAACCTCGGCATCCTGCATATGGCGTATTTCAGTTCCAATGTTTATAAGAATTATTCTACCATACCTGTAGAAATATGTCTGATAAGAAGTTACTTTGATAGAGTAAACTATAGAGGTTAAGATTTCTATAACAGGAGTTGAACCAGGACTTGGGAATTCAAATATCTCTGAATAAGAAATATAAAAAGTTCAGATGACATTTGCCACGTGGTTCTTGAACACTTTTGTGTGTTCACTTCTAGTTTTTGAGGTTCTGTTTTTATAGAATTAATCAGAACACTTATTAAAGGAATGCGATTAGTTATATATTGAATTCACAGAAATCTGCCAGCCTCTGTCTCCCTAGATGGTTGGGATTAAAGGTGTGTATTGCCATGCCTGGGTTTAACTAAGTATTTTTTTTAAAATATTTATTTATTTATTATGTATACAATATTCTGTCTGTATGCCTGAAGGCCAGAAGAGGGTGCCAGACCTCTTTACAGATGGTTGTGAGCTACCATGTGGTTGCTGGGAATTGAACTCAGGACCTTTGGAAGAGCAGGCAATGCTCTTAACCACTGAGCCATCTCTCCAGCCCCCTAAGTGTTTTTTTTTTTTAACTCAAGCAACAACCTCAATAATTTTTTTTAACTGGATATTATATTGAATTACCAAAAGTCAGGTATGTGACATTTTCAACCCAATACAGCCAACCTGCTCTTCACTTTCATCTTTGTCTCCCTAGCAATGGCTCTGAGATTAACACCATCTCACTCCTGAGTACCTGAAGTGACTCAAGGGCTCCCCATCAAGCTGGCCGTGTTCTCCTCACTTGACAAAACACTGTCCCCTTATCGATTGTTATATTTCAAATCTCCCAATATACTAATATGACACTAATTCTTGCTTCTGAAAATATATCAGTTCTAAATGGGGGCTGAAAAATCATGGCTTACGTGCTCGCTTCGGCAGCACATATACTAAAATTGGAACGATACAAAGATTAGCATAGCCCCTGTGCAAGGATGACACGCAAATTCATGAAGCGTTTCACGATTTAAAAAAAAATCATGGCTTACTCATCTGTTGCTCACACGGGGTGAATGTACGCTATTCTTCCTCATTGTTCAACTATGCCACTATGAAATTTTGTCATTTACACTTTCTTTACAGCCTCAGTATTTATCTCTCTGTCAGTTCCTTTCTGTCTTGTCTTAGGGCTGCTGTGATGAAACACCATAAGCAAAGCAACTTGGAGAGGAAAGGGTTGACTTGGCTTATGATTCCACTTGGCAGTTCATCATCGAAGGAAGCCAGGACAGGAACTCAAGCAGGGCAGGAACCAGGAGGCAGGAGCTGATGATGCAGCGGCTAGTAGGGGAGGGGCACTGCTTACTGGCTTGCCCCTCATCGCTTGTTCAGCCTGGTTTATTGTAGAACCCAGGACCTCCAGCCCAGGGGTGGAACCACCCACAATGGGCTGGACCTTGTCACATAATCACTAATTAAAAAAAATACCCTATAGGCTTGCGTGTGGTCCGATCTTATGGAGTCATTTTCTCAGTTGAGGCTCCCTCTTCTCTCTGATGACTCTAGCTTGTGTCAAGTTGATATAAAACTAGCTAGAACATATCTATTTCATCCTGTTCATAAATATGAAATAAAAATTGCCTCATAATATTAACTATCCCACTAGCCTTCTACCCTACTGTCAGTTTTTTTTATTTCCAAAAAGAGTAATTATTACGAAGTATTAAAAAACAATAGCGTTAACAAGGCTGTCTCTATAGCTACAAGTCTATATAATAGCCACACTTATTCTATTCTTCTATATACACTTAGTTTTACATCACCTTACTTACTGGTTTCCCAAGTAACAGCATTAAAATAGTTAACCACCAAGAAAACATAAAAAACAACTGAGCATTCACCCCCTAACTATTCGTAGCACTTTAACCCTCCCGCTCTCCCTATAATTACCTCCCTTAACCAGAAGTTTAGGATATAATTAGTTCAAGAACCTTTAATGCCCTAAGCAAACTTTTAAGTTTAACTTCTGCTATCTAAGGATTGCAAGACTTTATCTTACTTCTACTGAATGCAAATCAATTGCTCCTGTTAAGTCAAATCCCCTTCTAGATTGATGGAGCTGTCCCCCATGAAATTACAGCTAACAACTAAATACCCTCCACTGTCTGCAGTCTGCTCTTGCCTGGGAGAAGGTGGCGGGAGAAGTCTTGGTAGCTTTTTTTTTTTTCCTTCTACTCATTTGAATTTGCAGTTCAACTCGAACTTCACCTCAAAGGCTTGCTAAGTAGACTAAATCTCTGTGTTTAGATTTTCAGTCTGATGCTTGCCCAGCCATTTGCCTACGCTCATAAACTGTTGGCTCTTCTCAACAAACTGCAAGAATGTTGGGATGCTAGCCTTCCCGTTTTTTCCCGAGCTGGAGTAGTAGGAATGTCTTTATGTCTTCTAATTCATACTGAAGTAGGGTCAATCAGGAGCCTTACTAGGAAATGATCAAATTTATAAGGTTGTGACTGTCCATGCTTTTATAAGGATTTCTTTATATATTCATCCTGTCTTACTGTTACTACTGTTGTGAGGACACAGTACGACCAAAGCAACTTGAGGGGGGAAAGGGTTTATTTAGTTTATGTTTTCGCATCACTGTTCAAGGAAGTCAGGACAGGAACTCAAGCAGGGCAGGAACCTGGAGGCAGAGGTTGATGCAGAGTCCATGGAGGGGTGCTGTTTACTGGCTTGTGCTCCATGGCTTGTTCAAGCTGGTTTTCTTTCTTTCTTTCTTTCTTTCTTTCTTTCTTTTTGATTTTTTTTTCTGTGTAGCCTTGGCTATCCTGGAACTTGCTTTGTAGACCAGGTTGGCTTCTTCTTCTTCTTCCTTTTTTAAAATTTGTTTTTATTTCTTATTTATTATATATACAGTGTTCTTCCAGCATGTATTCCTACAGAAGAGGGCACTAGATCTCATTATAGATGGTTGTGAGCCACCATGTGGTTGCTGGGAATTGAACTCAGGACCTCTGGAAGAGCAGTCAGTGCTCTTAACCTCTGAGCCATCTCTCCAGCCCCTGACTACATCATTATTCTAAGACAACACTGTCAGTGTCATAAAGAGAGGCAAGCATACAGTATTTGGCACTGGACTCAGTAAGTTCCAGAGACTGGGGCTCTCAAGGATGCCCCTATCTTTTCACAGGGTTTTCATCTTTGTGGAAGTTGTCTCTGATAAGCCTCATAGCTCTGGAAGTTGGCGCGGTAAAGATCAAGATGCCAGCACCACGTCTGGACAGGACATGGCTAACAAAGGCAGTTTCAGAACCACCCAGTCTGGGACGGGGTTGCTAAGGTGACAGGGTTTGCTGTCCGGCTTCAGTGTCACCTCTAGAGTCCGAGCGGGGGAGAGGTTCTTTGAGCTCCAGTTCCTTTGCAGCCTCAGTCCATTCTTCGGTTTGGCTTGCTTTCTTACAGAGCCCAGGACCACTTGCCACAACATAATGGGCCCTTCCACATCAATTACTGATTACAATGCCCTACAGGCTTGCCTCTTATGGAGGTATTCTCTCTCTCTCTCTCTCTCTCTCTCTCTCTCTCTCCTCTCCCCCGTCTTCCTCCCCCTCCCTCCCTTCCTTCTTTCCTTCTTCCCTTCTTTTCTTCTTTTCTTTCTCTTCCTTTCCTCCCTCCCTCCCTTTCTTAAAGAGTGAGGCAAATTTTATTTTATATTACACCAACTTGCAGTTGGAAGGAAATGTAATATTTCAGAAACAGCACTGCAGCAAGCAGAGTGTCCCAGTCACGAAGGCCAGTTGATGGCCTTTTCTCTTATTCTTGCAATCGCTTGAAAATATGTTGTCATTTGGCTTCACACTTCTATTTGTTTGTCTTTGTTTGGTTCCTTGTGGATAACAGAAGCATATAAAGCCACCTTATTATACAGAGCCTTCAGCGGCTTAATCTATTAATGTGAATTTGCTTCGGAAAGACTTCTTCTCAGACTGTCTGATTTATTGTTTTAATTTTGACTTGCCACCGCCTAAGTCTCTGTGACACTATTATCCCAGGTTTATAAAAAAAGAACTTACTGGACTGTCTCCTTGTTTATTGGATCTTGGGTTTTTCTTTTATTCTTGGGTCCTCATTTTCTTCTGATTAACTAGTTGCTTTCACAAAAATTACTTTCTTTTTTTAAAAATTTATTTTTCTCTCATATAAAACATTCCCACGGCAGTTTCCCCTCCTTCCTCTCTTCCTAGTCCCCCTCCCCCATCCATTCCTCTGTTGAGGGTCTATCCTTTCAGATGACTTTAGCCTGTGTCAAGTTGACATAAAAACCGGGCGGTGGTGGCACACGCCTTTAATCCCAGCACTCGGGAGGCAGAGGCAGGCGGATCTCTGTGAGTTCGAGACCAGCCTGCTCTATAAGAGCTAGTTCCAGATAGCCAGAATACATACTGATAATAATTGGTATTATGGTTTCTGGAAACTGACTGTACTCTCATAATTGGGCCTCAAGGAGTGGGCTCTAAGTCAAATCAGACATTGGTCGGTTACTCCCACGAGTTCTGTGCCTTCATGACCTTAGCATATTTTGCAGGGAGGATAGATTGTAGGTCAAAGGTTTTTGTGGTTAGGTTGGTGTTTATGTTTCCCTTTTGGTAGTCTGAAGAGTACCTTTCCATGTCATAGGCACCAGAACAAGGGTTGAGGCTTCTGTGTGGGCACCAGTTCACCCATGTTCAATGAGTTGTGTGGTGTTGTCTTCAGCAATGGGGCCTTGCTGTCAGTTTGTGGAGAGTATCTTATTATCTTGGCAACAGCTTGGGTTGCTTGGTGATTTCCGTTGGACGCTTTGGGCCACCAATTCAATTGGATGTAACCCAGTCCTAGCATTGGAAGACTCATTTGATGACAAGAGATGACCAGTAGGATTTCTGTCTCCTTCATTATTTTGGAAACGTTACATATTATAACAACTTTCCCCTGCATCTAGTTTCCATACCACCCCTCAAATATTCTTCAATTCTAGCTGTCTCTCCCCTCATTCCCCCATCTCATCTCCCCTCTCTTCCTCCCATTCTTGTCCACTCCTACATACCCAGCCCACCCTTAAAATCTGTTCTATTTCCTGCTCCCAGCTAGACCCGTGTATCTCCCCTAGTCCCTTCTTCTATGCCTCATCTCTCTGGGTTTATGGATCATAGCCTGGTCATCATCTATTTAGTGACTTATATTCAGATATAAGTGAATAATACCATCTTTATCTTTCTGGTCTGGGTTACCTCACTCAGGATGATTTTTTTCTAGTTCCATCCATTTGCCTGCAAATTTCATGATGTTATTTTTTTTTTAAAATAGCTGAGTAATACTCCATTGTGTAAATGTACCATATTTTGTTTATCTGTTCTTGCATTGAGGGACATCTAGGTTGTCTCCAGTTTCTGGCTATTATGAATAGAGCACTGATGTTCTCCTCCATGCCCTTTCTACACTTTACACGGCATCGTTTGCAATAGCTGTGCTATATGACCCCAGGTTCAGAGAACACTTGCAGATATGTGTGCACTCTTATCACAATGGCCAAAGTAGTGTAAAGGGGTTTTTCATTTCTTTTCCACCCAGACACTTTTGTACTGTACAGACCCATGAAGGTCATGTCAACCCAAACCTTCAATCATAGCTTATGGAGCTCAGGGCCAAGTGCTTTGTTCAGGCTGACAAGGTGGATTCATCTCCTTTTGTCCAGGAGCAAACAGAGACTCAGCGGATGTCATCAGTCACCCAAATTCAAGTAGAAAGTTATGGAGGAAACCTCACTTTCTGTCCCTTTGCCATGCTGTCTCAAAGTGACGAAACGGGGGTTTGCAAGCTTGTGGATTGCACAACTCAGTTCCTGGCCTTTCATTAATTTTGAATCATTATCTCCCCCCCCCCCGTCTCTTCTAGCCACACCGTGTTCCGAGAAGAGATAAAGTGTGAGGTCCCTTCATGCTATTCATTCATTCGGTCAGTGGGAAAGTGACCAGTTCTGTCAATCCCTTTGTCACGGACACAGTGTGCCTTCATCAGCTCACTGGCTCGTGGTGCTTGAACAACCACCTTCATTGTTCTTCTGCTCACTGGGTCTTGAGGACACAGACAAAGCCTGGAGGTGTGCAGGACTCGGCTTAGCCACTCAGCCCAGGAGGAGGGTTCTGCAAAGGTTTGGGTGGTGCCCTTCCACGACTTCAGCCTTTTTGTTTTTTAACTTTATTTTTATTTTATTTTTATAACACACCGAGATGATGTCCGTTCTTACTGGCGGTTTCCTATTTTCGCTGTCTGTGGTCCACTTTAACCCTTACACTTGCGACTTTCTCCCTAAAGAAAAGAAGTGGTTATTTCCTCTTTTTTGCCTACTTCATCCCTCCCTCAAATGTCCCTGCATCTCTCCACTTACTCTTGGAGGAGTGTACCCCTTGCGCCACATCTTCTCTCCCGTAAGCTGTTATCAGTGTTTTTGATCTCGGCCATTCTGACAGGTTTACAATGGTATCTCAGAGTACGACTCAGCTTTCATTCCGCACTGGTGTTCTGTGGGGCAGAGGCCTGGCTCTTGTTCAACCTCGCACCCTCTGAGTCCCAGCTGGCTTTTCAGGGTAAGCAGGGCTGAAGATGGGAAGAAGCCCAGGTTGAAGTCTTGTGGTGCAACTGGGCCTTGCGCCTATCTCTCCCTTAGCTGCCATCTGCCTTCTTTGAGCTGTGGGTCCAAAGGCTGCCTCTCTGAAGGACCCACTGTGAGATTCTGTGACTCTTTAGAGACCTCAGATCCCACTATTTCCAGGTGCAGCAGGTTCATCCTCTGCATCATTTGTGTTTCTTCCCCAGCTCTTGTCCCCATTGCTACCCACTTCGCAGCCTCTTCCCGGAAACAGGTAGCAGTCTGAGCAGGGTCTGAGCAGGCCAGCCCAGTCTACAAGAGCTAGTTCCAGGACAGGCTCCAAAGCCACAAAGAAACCCTGTCTCTAATAAAAAAACAAAGACAACAACAACAAAGAGCAAAACAAAACAAAATCAAAACAGATTGGAGTTTCAAAGACAGATTCAAAGGGATGGAACTTCCCACTCAGACCTGGCTCTACCTGGCTCAGCATGCTCCTGTCTTTCTTTCTTTCTTTCTTTTTTTTTTTTTTTTTTGCAGTTTGGGCATTTTGTAAATCTTTTTTGGCTCTTTATTTTAATTTTCAAATACTGAATCAAACAGTATTTTTGTAGATGACCTTGGCTTTGAACACCTTCTTAAATTTTACTCCTGATCTCTTGCGTCATTTCAGTCTCTGAGCAAGGGCTACATGTCACCATTGCCCTGGGCCAAGGCTTTCATCAGACCCCTGAGAAAATGGTGCTGCTTGTTCTCCAGAGCCAGGTCCCCAAGGCCAACTCTGTGTTGCAAGTGGCTGCAGCAGGTTTTTGCAGACTTCTCTCTCTGTACCCTAGCTGTGTCTGTCTAGAGATGGCAGTCTGGCAGCTGTCACCATCCCAGGACTGAGGAGCTCTTGCCATGGCAGATCCTGGGATGCAGAGCTGAGGTGGGTTCATGGATGAGCAGGGTGGCTGACAGCCTTTGTGTTACTTTTGCTCTAGGGCATGAAACGCGCTGTGCTTTCTACCTCTGTGCCTTTGTGCCCACCATTCCCCGTGCCTGGGGGCTTCCTGAACTATCTTGAAAATCAACTCCTGAGAATGGTTCACTTACCTTTACTGTGAGCCTTCTGAGGACTTTCCAAATCCCCACTAATACCCTCTTACACCACAGCAAGGCTGATATCAAGGTAAAGTGTTTTGTGCAATTGGGAATAGGCATGTGTTTCCTATGGCTGCTGTCTTGGTTAGTTTCTTTCTTTCTTTCTTTCTTTCTTTCTTTCTTTCTTTCCCTCCTCCTCCTCCTCCTCCTCCTCTTCTTCTTCTTCTTCTTCTTCTTCTTCTTCTTCTTCTTCTTCTTCTTCTTCTTCATCAACTTGGAACTAGAGTCAGTTTGGACCTCACCTGTCAAAATGCTCCTTTCAGATTTACCTGTGGGCAGGTCTGTAGTACATTTTCTTGATTAATGATTGATGGGGGATGGGGATGGGTCCAGTTCACTGGTGGACAGTGCCACTCCTGGGTCTTGTGTGGTATAAGAAAGCAGCCTGCGTAAGCCATGCAGAGCAAACCAGGAAATAGCATTGGCCTTTGCACTAGTTCCTGCTTCCACACTTCCTGCCTTGAGTTCCTACCCTAACTTCCTTGGATGATTGCCTGTTATGTGGGAGGGTGAGCCAAACAAACTCCTTTCTCCAGGTTGCTTCTGGTTACGGTGTTTTATCACAGCCGCAGAAACCCTAACTATCTACAGTAACAACACACCACAAATTTAGGGGGCTTAAAACAGTCCAAATTAGTTTTCTTATAATTTGAAGGTCAAAAGTATACAATCAAAGTGTCTGCAGGGCTATCCTCTGCTGGAAGCTTGAGAAGAATCAGCGTTCTTTTCCTTTCCTAGGGCCATTTGCGTTCCTGTCCCATGGCGCTTCCTCCATCTTCTGCTTCGGTGGTCACGGTCTGCCACTATTAACTGATTCTCTTGTCTCCTTCTGTAAGTATCCTTGTGATGGCATTGGGCCCCTGGGGACCATCAAGGATAACCAACCACTCCATCTAAAGTACCTTAATGTTTTCTTTTTGAATCTTCTCGGTAAAATCCCTTCGCCATACAAGATTCAGATTCTGGGAAGTGAAGATGTGGGGATTTTTGTGGAATGTTATTCTGCCTCCCAGAACTCTCTGCTTTTCCAAGACGACCTAATCAGTATTTCTCACACAGCTCCGTTCTCCCAGCCGAGCACAAAGCTTTGGGGACTTGGGAGGGGAAGCCACATTGCCCCACCTTTTCCCTCGCTCTAGGCGGTGGCTCTAGGGATGTTTTGTAGGTGATAGCTGAGTTTCTCTGGTGGTCTTATGGGGTTGAGCAGAGGATCCCCCAAAATCTTGGGACACATTTTGGGAAGAGAGGTGCTGCACATTAATCCGCCTCCTCGGTACTTTCTGTTTCTTTTCCTAAGGCTAATCACTCCCATTAAAAGCCACTGCACGTTTCCAGGGCATTAAAAATGTATTTGATTTTATGCTGTGCATGTCTTTCCAAACTGGGAAGAAACCCACACTAAACAACGCCTAGGCAATAATACGGCTTTGCACCACACGGTTTTCAGGAAATGAGAACTCTGCGGAGTTGAGGCTGACTTTGCTGGCCCCGGAAAATAGACACATTCCAGAAATAGCCCCATGCGGCTAGACCTCCTCCTGGCCCTCCAAATTGTCTCAGCATCTCTTTGCGACTCGGGGTGCCTTGCCTGCTGGTTTTCTCTCAGGACTGAGCTGGCTGGAGCAGATGCTTTCTGCTGGGGTCGGGTGGGAAGAGGGTGAACTCCTTCCTTTCGGCAGATAGCCTGTCTGGATTTTATATACTGGACTTTGGATCCAGCCACCCTTAACAATCATCGAAGAAACGCTATATGGGAGCTTCATTTAGTGAATGGGGGGCGATTAACATCACTCACGGAAATGTTTGCGTTCAGTGACAAGTTAATGTTTTAAGGAAGATTTACAGACTAGCTAAATATTTTGACAGAGAAATGAAAGTAACTGTGAAGACCACTCCATCTGGATCCCCTTATTTATTGCCTGAATATTTACACGACTGCCTGGAAACTTCACAATCAGAGAATTAATGCACAGAAAAAGAGCTCATCTTTTTGGCCAGAGTCTGGGGGCAACTGTGAGCTGAGAAGAAGAACATGAGCCCATCTAACCCCTGAGAGTTCCCCTTCCCTCCTTCTCCTACCCAGTATGAATAACACCACTCCAATAATACCAAACCTCAACTCTTGGTTTTTCAAAATTGCAAACAATTGTCATGCAATTCTGAGATATTTCCTTTGTTTAAAATGTACACAGGGAACATGAGTCTTTAATATGACCAATAACTTATGTTGTATCCAAGTGTTTGGATGAAGAGTGAGCTATTTCATGTCACCATGACTTCTGCTGCCTGCAGTGTTTCTGTCCACGGCTGACATGTCTGTGTTCCTAGAGTCTGAAGTCGGTATGTTCATCTTCTGTACCACATGCCCCAAGTAGGCCAGGCCCTTCAGAGTGATAGATTATGCTTGGCAGATTATTATTTGGAGATGTTCACTGAAGATTTCCCTCCACGGCTTGTATCGTAAGAAGCCATTGATCAGGTGAAGATGGCAGGCAGCCTGGACTTGAAAGTGACCCCTTGTTGAGCAGGTAGGCAAATCCATTTTCGGTGTGGGTCATAGCTTTGCAGTAAGAGGGTTTAGCAGCAGGCATGGGCTGAGTACAAATTATCCCCAGACCCACCCTGCCTAGACAGCAATGCATGAGTCCTCTAGACCTTGCTGAGGCCAAGAGATCTTGTATTTACAGAATCAACTTCCCATTCCTTGAAGAAATGGCTAAGTTCCTTACAGAAATTGCACGCTGGTTCATTGTTGTGGGAATATTCCTTGTGTTTGAAGAGACTAGGACTTTTATTGAGACTCACAATGGAGTTACTAATACAGCCTGAGGTTGCTTAAACCTTCAAGATGTCTATCCTGCTGTGAACTCAGCCTGTTTAACTTGTCTTTAGGAGACGTGTCACAACCAACCCCACTTACCTTGGAGTTCCCATGTAATCCACTTTTATAACCTAAACTAGTACACTGTTGAAATAAGAGTGGTGGGCTGCGTCCCCGGCACCCGGCCGCCCACATGGCTAGCTCGGGCTGCTTCCTGCCACCCGGCTAGCTTTACCCAAAATAATTACACCAAAACTGTATTCTTTTAAACACCGCTTGGCCCATTTCTATCTAGCCTCTTCTAGGCTAGCTCTCGCACCTGGACTAGCCCATTTCTAATAATCTGCTGTAGCCCACGAGCTGGCTTACCAGGAATGATCTTAACCTGCGTCTGCCTGGAGTGGGAGAATCATGGCGACTCCCTGACTCAGCTTCTTTCTCCCAGCCTTCTGTTCTGTTTACTCCTCCCACCTATGTTTTAACATATGAGGGCCAAGCAGTTTCTTTATTGCTTAACCAAAGAAATCAACAGATTGATATATGACACTCCCACATCAGTACACAGCTGTGATCTTAGGTTGTCTGGCCTTTCATTCCCCAGACCCAGAGAGCAATGTGTGTGTGTTTGTATGTGTGCTGTGATAGTCACTTGCTGATAACTGGAGCAGGTCAAAAGTGAACCTTATAAAACAGACATCTATCTGGAAGTGGCATCCAGATACTGCTTGATACATTTGCAGCGTGGTGGTTATCTGGGTAAATTGGAGTAAATAAGTTAATCCCTTACAAAGCCCTGCTAAAGATTTCTATAAAGCAGTGCACATTCCTTCATCATGTGACACTTCCTGTGCTATTCAGATACACAGAGAGCAAAGCCCTTTGCTCTGAACAGACAGATAGGGCGGAAATCACAAGCTAGAGAGAGGTGGAAGACACAGGGAGAACGGTGAAAAATTCAAGCCTGGACTCCCTCTTGGTCAATCTTCCTTAATGTGATGCAGACACATCTTGGCGGCTCCAAGTTTATCACAAGCATATTTAACTGACTTGAAACAGAAGTCACATGACCTAAATAAATGAATCAACGACCCGGGAAGGCTCATTATTATTTCTGGTTCTCAAAATGTTGCTTGCTACTGTCCACTATATATGCATTACTCGAGGGGCTGTAGTAATTCGTGATGTACCTAGAGCCACAAATGGAATAGTCAAGCTGAGCATTCAGAAAATGAGATGGGCGCCTGTGTGATACTGTTCTCTGAGTCTGTCTGTAAGAAGGGAAAGGTTTTGAGGAACTTGAATTTGACACAGGTGGGCAGATCTCTAGAAAATTAAAGGAAGAGCTATGGTAGCTATTAAAGGCAAACCAAACTAAGCCAAGCCAAGCCAAACACAAAGGCAAACCCAGCAGAACCCACCTCAAACCACCTAACCGTTTAGTCCCAATCAAGGTTTGAGGGATGATTGCATTATCATCGGTATCCCACTAGGTGGCACTGCTAATCTACACTTGCATGCTTGAACCGGTTTCTATGGTAACAAGCTCACAAATTTATGGGCGAGAGTTGGCCTTGTCTTCTGGCCCCGGTGCGTGTGTGTTTGTGTGTGTGTGTGTGTGTGTGTGTGTGTGTGTGTGTGTAGGAGTTTTCGATTGTTCAGAAGCCTGATTTGTGCACAAGGGACTGTTGATTTACAGCTGTCAGAGAATCAAGTAAACATTATCATACTGAGTGAGGTAATAAGGAAGGGAGAGCAGAGAACTCCTCACTGTTCCTAGCGCAGTAACAAACAGCCTTCACCTGGTGGCTCTAACTGTGTGATGTTTTTGATGCATGCGGCCAGGTAGCGGCTCTAAAGCACACTAGGAGCCGGGGAGTCTGCGCTCTGCGTTCGCTCTTGAGTGAGAAGCATTGCCGGAGGAGCTCAGTCTGGGAGAAGCCATGGCGGCTTGCACTGTCAGCGTGTTAGGGAGGTAATGCTAGGAACCGTTACCTCTGCCCACACATCTGGTTCTACCCATTGCTGTACGTGTTCCTCTCTTGGAAGCGTGCATCCCACGCTCTCCGGAGAATGTGCGTTTCTGGAATATGATGCTGTTAGCACGGCTCTCACTCTTAATCAAACGTCCGCCCTCTGATCTTTCAAAGCAGGCTTTTCTCTGCAGGTGCTGGATACTTCACACCTGGACGTTGCTGTTTGGGATTCTAGATCTAGTAAGGAGTACTTCTCGTATGCACAAGAATTCTGAGGCGCGGTGACTGGGGGTGGCGGTAGGGGGAGGGGAGAGTGACCAGTGGAGTAAAAGCATCCATTAGGGATCTCGTTTCTTGACTGCAAGGGAGCTTGTGGACGCTCCTTCTTCGTGGACCCTAATGGAGCCCTGGGCCCCAGTTTGGAACCAGATCAACACACTCAATGCCACATGGGTAGTAGCAGGGGCTGGAGGAGGTCCATTGAGGTTTGGGAATTTGTACTGTTTGCTTTTTGGGAATTCTGGTCTATGCACTCATCTGAAACAGAGTTTACTTTTAGCCCTCTCAGAGAAAAGAGAAAAAGAGGATGGAAATGAAAGATTTTTTTACAATGATTTTTTTTTTTTTACAATTTTTTAACCCCTATCATTGGAGTTTCACCTGAATGACTATTAGCGATAGTTTCTAGAAGGGTTTAAAAATTGAAGATATTTTGAAATAACTTCAGAATTACAGAAAATTTAGAAGAGTACAAAGCTTGCCACGTATTCTTTCCTGCCATGTTAAAAGTTTGCCTTTCATCATGGTGCAGGTAATTTTTCATCTATTTAAAATTTTCTTTTTTTTGAAACAGTGTCTTCCTATGTATCCCTGGCTTTTTGTAATGACCACCTTCTTGCTTCTGCTTCTTTAAGTCCTGGGGATAGAGGAGTGGGCCACCTTGCATGGTTTATTTATTTATTTATTTATTTATTTATTATGTATACAATGTTCTGTCTGTGTGTCTGCCTGCAGGCCAGAAGAGGGCACTAGACCTCATTACAGATGGTTGTGAGCCACCATATGGTTGCTGGGAATTGAACTTAGGACCTTTGGAAGAGCAGGCAATGCTCTTAACCACTGAGCCATTTCTCCAGCCCCTGGTTCATTTTTTAAAAAAAAGGTCTTTTTAATATAATATGGCATCTCCTTGTGTCTAACTATTTCAATCACACATTGTTAAAAACACAAGAAAATCTCCCATAGGACCACATTGCAGTTATCAAAGGCAGGGAATTGGGCTGGGAAAGCTCTCTGCTAGCAATGGGCTTGCTGTGCAGGCGTGAGGGCCTGAGTCTGTGCCTCAGAATCTGGGCAGAGGATGGGCATGGTGGTGTATGCTAATAACCCCTTTGCAAGAGGTGGAGACAGATAGATTCCTGGGATGCACTAGCCAGCCAGCTCTACTTGAATCAGGGAGCTCCAGGCCAGTGAGAGAGCCTGTCTTAAAAAACCAAGAGGGCAGCTCCTGAATAATGACACTTAAGGTTGACCTCTGGCCTCTACACACCTGCACACATATACAGCCACCTCATGTGCACCTGCACACATGCAAACAGACACATCTACATACACATACACACATGCAGAAAAGCAGGAAGCCAACCCCATACTTGAATCAGTGAGAACTATTCAAATGTCATCAGTGGCTCCAGGACTGTGTTTTACAGCACGGAGAAAATATTTTCATCGCTGCAGAGCCAACTCAGAATCCCACTGTATTTACTTGCCGTATTCACTTTGTCCCCCTAGACCTCGGAGCCTCTTGCACGGTAGGCAAGAGCTCTATCTGACCTCTGCTGCAGCCCCAAGGCTGTTTCTCAAACGGCCATTAGGGCTGGTAAGGGAAAACATGCAAATCCACACACACTTGGATGCAACCGTGTGACATGAGAAAGGCTGTTGACGTCTGAGCATCAGCATTAGCGTCAGAGGCATGATACATGGTAAGAGCCAGGCGGTGGTGGCGCACGCCTTTAATCCCAGCACTTGGGAGGCAGAGGCAGGTGGATCTCTGTGATTTCAAGGCCAGACTCATGCACACAGTTAGTTGCAGTATAGCCAAGATTACCCAGAAAAGAAAAAATAAAGGTACAAGATCAGACCTACATGACATGACGAGTTTGGTCAGTAAAGCTGGGCAGGGTGTAGACTCATCGGTAAAAGGGCTCCTTTAGCATATTTTTATTTCCTTTGCTTTGGCACCATGGTGGCTTAAATAAAAATTTAAAGGTGGTAATTCATGATGTTAACTTCAGAAACCATTACAAATACCTAGACGCTTTTATACCTTTCCTGAAGAGTTAAACTTGTTCTTTCGGGGAAAGCTGTGTATTTGCATGCAGTCGTCCTACGTGCAAACGAGAGAGCTCATATCCACTTACCCGTGTTCCCTCCATGATGATATCTTGCAAAAGAATTAGCATGATGTCACAGTTGCAGCTCTGACACTGATGCCAACGGATGCAGGGCATGTGCCGTGTCCATATACGTCCTTCTTTCACCCAAACCCTCTTTGCCCCTGGAAACCCCCCCCCCCCGATTCGTTCTACAGGCTTATAACTTAGTTCTTTCATGTATTTATATGTAGCTTTGATTATGATTACATACTAGATGTAGTATGTAAGCTTTTGAGGTTGTGCCTTTCCTCCAGGCTTTATTGTCTGGAGTCTTATGCTGTCAGTTGTGGGCTTGCTTTAGGAAACATCACTTCTAGGGTGTGTGTGTATGTGGTGAGGAAGGACAGTGGGGGAGTGAGTGGCAACAGAAAATGGCACACTATGAAGATTCTATAATGAAGCTCATTGCTTTGTATGCTTACTTCAACTGAATAAGAACATGCTATTGAGTAGCATTTTACAAGCATGGATGTGCCAAGGTTTATAGCTTCCTTTTTGGAGCCCAGTTTACTTGGCAACACACCAGGATTGCCCAAACTTCAGCCCAGAAAGTGATCGGGGGGACTGGAGAGATGTCTCAGCGGTTAGGAGCATTTGCTGCTCTTCCAGATGACCCAGGTTTGGTTTGCAGCACAGACATGGTGGCCCACAGCCATCTGTAACTCCCCTGAAGACTAGATCCTCAGTTGGCCTTGACAGAAAAAAAAGGTTAATTTTGGCTATTTATGGTGCACATTCATACACATAAAATAAATATGAAAGAATACGTGCAAAACTCAAGGAAGAAGATGCTTGAAAAGCTTTCACTGTGGAGGTGTATAGATGACTAGATTTTAGTATTTCTTTAATAATGAAATAAGCGGAACATGAAATATTCTTCCAGGAAGAAAATGAGAGAGGTGAGTAGCTCCCAGCAGTCACCGGGGCATCACCGTGGAGTGGTATCACTAACGGTGCATCTTGCCGATGGCTGTTTTGTCAAAGTTCCCAATTATATTATATTAAAAATTATATTAAATTAAGAAAAGATAAATAATAAGTGAAGACTCATTTGGCCAAAGTTCACAAGTCCGACATCTTAGGTTTTGTACATTTTTATAATTTATACTTTGCATTTCTTTTAGTTAGAGCATGGGAACTAAGAAGAAGGCTATAAAGCCCAGATGTAAGTGGCTGTAAAGGAAGTTGCAGGGGGTTGTTTAATAATCACGTAAGAAACCCGAGTTCTGCAGTTCCAGGACACTTAGCACTCCAGTGAATAAATAAAATATGTAGGACAGTTTCACTCTTCCTTCCAAATCCCTATACAGGTTGGTCGCTTGAATCGAGCCCCACACTTTATTTTTAAAAATTAAATTCATAGGAGGAAAATGGGAGGTCACTTTCTTTGGGTTTACAGGGAAGCACTCTCCATCCCTTGATGGAGAATAAGAATTTGCGACTTCTAGGGCCATTTAACATCCGACAGGACAGACATAGAGGGTAATGGAAGCAAACATATCACGGGGATGGGTTTGGAGACATTTTGCTTTGGGACCTTCGGGGACACCGTAGGGGTCAAGTTTTACGAAGCTGTAGGTAACTTCACTGTAGGTAGTCACCCACTCAAACCACAAGCTGGTTTCAACGATCCTTTTTCCTTCTGTCATTGGAATCCTGATCGCGGCACGTTATTTTCGTTATGAGAATGCACCTAGGTGTTGGTTCTGAGACCTTTCTTCCATCCTGGGAGGAACTAGAGCCACCGCCTGGCAATGGCGCGCGTTAAATTAGAGGCCTGGGACACTGAAAACCTTTCTACTCTTCGATTTCTTCCTCATCTGTGAACAACGCGGTAGCCACCGGCAGGATAAATGGCTTGGTACACATATGCCAGCTTGTTCTAGTCTTTTGCATGTACTCCATGCTGAGTCGAGGGGCGCAGCCCTTCGCTGTGTCCAGCCCTGCTTCCCGCAGAGCATGCTTGACAGGTGGTCATATCTTCTCCTGGGAGCCATCAGGCATCCAGAGTGCCTGTGGGGACAGAGATAGGCAGGCTGGCCTCTTGCTGTATCTCTCAGTCAGACATCCAGGCCGCTGGGTTATTCTGCTTTGGCCCCCAGTTTACACTCTGCTTAGATGGGATTCTCTGTACTGTTTTGAGCTCCAAGTCCGGGATACACTCTAAACTTTCCCCACAGGGCCCCATCAGGCCGTGAACCCAGACATCAAGCCTTCAGTACCGTGACAGTTCTAGATTGACCTCTAGGGGGCAGCATCGCCTCACTCCTAATTCGGGCCTTCCCTGGGTGTGGCTGCACTTAGCGCCCCAGGCTCTGCAGACAGTTGGAGCAGCTTTCAACAAACTGCGCTTTCCTCAGGGTGACAGCTGCACTCCCAGCTGCTTCCACCGCTGTGGTTAATCTTTTCCGTCTCTGCCACCCCAGATCAGACATGCCGTTCCGCCTCAGAGTCGGGGGTTGCCTCCTTAGACAGCTCTGGGTCTGAGAACCTTGGCCATACTCTTGAGTTTCATTGCATTAGAAAACAAACAAGTTGTCTCTTCATTTTAAGCTTGTGAGGGGAACGCGTGTGTTTTCTACTCTTTTGAGCTATCACTGTCCCTGCTAGAAGGCCTCCTACCCTCAAACAGCAGGTGGCTTGGGACAGACAGGGGATCTGCCTGTTTGTTGATGTTGGGGGGGGGGGCAGGACAAGGGATAGGAGTGGACCCAGTGGCTGCTTCATCCCTAGGAGTTCCTCCGGATACCCCATTGTTCCTCAGCCCTCAGCAGCACAGAGGTTCCCAAGCACCCTTCTGTTAAGACCCCTTCCCAACATCCTGCTTATCGCAGAGATCATGGTGGATAGCATGGGTCTTACTGATCTCATTGGTCAGGGACTGGAACAGCCAGTACTTCCCTCATGGCCTTTTCAAAGCTGAAGGGCTAAGAGGAAAGTCAAATCCAGATGTGGAGCATATACCAGGTGTCTCAGCTACTCGGATCCCTTTAACCTAGGGGGCCTAAGACCTGCTTGTACAGCATAGATAGGTAGGCCTTGTCTCAAATAAATAAAAAGACAAACAAATGATTAACTACACACAGAGTCAGAGGCAGTTAAGACTGGGGAGACTTCAGAGCCGATCTGTTGTTACTCCTTTAGAGAACCCCATGCCTTAGGGGTAACCAGGCTGATGAGGTCTCAGTGTGACACAGCACAGCTCTAAGGAACGGCTGGATGGATGTTTTCTGTCAATCATGGTGGTGCTCAACATCCTGAGGTCCTGTGCAAACTGCTGATGACAACAGGGGGGATGAGGAGGTCACTGTAAGTAAGTAAGACTGAGATGGCTGCTCTTTTCCAGCCTCTTCCCTTCCTCCATTCTTCCCAGATCCAGAAGGTTGAGCTGTTGCTCCTTCCGGTTTACCACCTCTCCTGACGTCCTTCCCGTTCTGACTGACTCCGGCTGCCAGATACCCACAGTCCTTTGAGACACAATACGGATCCTCCCTTTGTCTTCTATAGGGCCCCCATCTCTGGTCACCCACCTCCTCTCCCTGGCTCCTGATTCTCCTCCTCCCTCTTCCTAGTCAGTCTCTCAGGTTCACTCTGGAACCGCCCATTTTCAGCCCTCTAATAATTAGCTTTCAGATGTTTCTCTAGGGTCACCTGATGTCTGTCATATGACACACCACAGGTTAAAACTCGCCTCCTGCTCCATAATGTCAACCAGAACAATCCTCTCTTAGATTCTGGGGATAGAACCTATGTCCCTTTATCATCTCTGTCAGGAAGTAGCCAATGAGAGAATACTTTGCCTCTCTTCTTTTTTTTTTTTAATCTGTCTCCAGGATCTGAAGGGTTAATGACCTAAGAGTCTCAGGTGGACTGAGAAACTCTGGGCAGGAACACTGACTTTACTGACAACACCAGTGAGCTGTTAGGGACCAGGATGCTGCCATCTTGTCTTAGCCAGGGTTACTATTACTGTGAAGAGACACCATGATCAAGGCAACTCTAATAAAGAAAACATTGAATTGAGGTGGCTTGCTTGCAGTTTCAGAGGTTCAGTCCATTTGTGATCAATGACGGGGAGCATGGCGGTGTACCGGCAGATGTGGTGCTGGAGCTAAGAGTCCTACGTCTTCACTCAGAGGCCACAGGAGGCCAGCACCACTGTCACAGTGAGGGACGCCTGACAACAAGACCTCAAAGCCTGCCCTCACAGTGACTGTCACTGTCTTTGTGACAACACCAATCTGTTGCTCCACGAGACTCATGAAAAGCAGTGTTCCGGTCCTCTCTCCATGCACACATCGTGAAGAGGCCTCTGCTTGTGGGCGTGTTTTTGGGTGATCATTTTGCTTTCTGTGACCAAGGAGAGCATGTTTCTGGGAAAAGGAGAGGCGGTGAGTGGTATTTTTTTTTTTTAACAGATTTAATTCACTTTTATTTTCCTTGTATAAAAACCCTTATGTGGTGGCCACAGCTGGAGCCTGGGTCCTCTGAACAGAGCCTCTGGTGTGGGTTTTCACAAGATGGTCAGTGAATTCCTGATAAGGAGACTTGGTGAACACAGTCTCTTTCCAGAGGTCGGGGGTCAGGTAGCTGTAGGTCTTAGAGATGGCATCAAAGGTGGCCTTGGCAAAGTTGCCCAGAGTGGCAGTACAGCCCCTGGCTGATGTGTAGCAGTCATCAATGCCAGCCATCATCAGTAGCTTCTTGGGCACAGGAGCGGAGACTATGCCAGTGCCTCTGGGGGCAGGGATGAGACGCACCAGCACAGAACCACAGTGGCCTGTCGCTTTGCAAGGGACAGTGTGGGGTTTGCCAATCTTGTTCCCCCCAGTAGCCTCTCCGCACAGGGACAATGGAAAGCTTGGCCAAGAGATGGCCCCTTGGATGGCAGTGGCTACCTCCTTGGAGCACTTGACACTGAGACTTACGTGACCATTGTAGTCCCCAATAGCGACAAAAAGCCTTGAACCTGGTCCGCTGCCCTGCCCTAGTCTGCTTCTGCACCGGCATGATCTTCAGAACCTCATCCTTTAAGGAAGCTCCCAGGAAAAAGTCAATAATCTCAGATTACTTAATGGGCAGGGAGAACAGGTAGATCTCCTCTAGGGACTTGACTTTCATGTCCTTAACCAGGTGGCCCAGCTTGGTGATGGGAATCCACTCCTTGTCTTCAGCTTTACCTCCTGGAGCCCCGCAGCCTCGGCCTCAGCCACGGCCTTGACCACGGCTTCAGCCCCTCAGACCGCTGCCAAATCCTCCGTGGAAATTGCCACGGCATCCTAATCCGGCCCCCGGGTCCTCAGGGCCCTCCCGCTGCACCGGCGTCATCGTCATTTGGTGTTTTCCAGAAGAAGAAGAAGAAGAAGAAGAAGAAGAAGCAGCAGCAGCAGCAGCAGCAGCAGCAGCAGCAGCAGCAGCAGCAGCAGCAGTAGCAGCAGCAGCAGCGGTGAGTGGTATTTCAAGGCAGAGGAATTGCAAAAGGTACCCACTTGAAGGCATAAGTCACAAACAATCCCACAGCAGTTTGGAATTATGATTAATAGAATGGTTATTTATTTAAAGGGAAAAAAAAACTTACAGATCACCGCGTCCCAGACAACAGCCCTCTGTGTGGTCAGGAAAGGAGTCTAGTAGCCTGAAGTGGAGCTGGAAGAACACGGCAGCTGCTGCTTCTTAAAGCTAACGAGACCACGCCCAAGTGGGCTGGTATCTTAAAGTCTATTGGCTGAAGGTGCGCAAGGTGCGCTCCCGCAGCAACCACTCAGATGAACAGTGAAAGTTTCCCCGCTCCACTGGGCTAAGAGGCACAAGCTCGCCCAGAAGACCTGGCCGTACCTCAGCTCCATGATAAGGTTTCTGCAGCTCTGAGAAAGGAAGGTGTGAACCGTTCAAGTCCCCGTGACAGGCGTGAGGGAGGCCCGAAGGAGCCACAAGATAAAGAGGGTAGAGGTTAGTTCTCCAAAGAGGAACTGTCCTGTTGTTCCTCAGCACTGAAACAGATGGACGTCCTGTGAGCAAGGTTAGTGTGACCTTTGCACTTGGGAAAGATAGGCTTCGGTTTTTTAGCTGAACCTCTCTCTAAATGGTCGGATCAAGAACTAACACCCAGCCAAGTCTGTGTGGCAACATTCTGTCTCTGGAACCCCAGGCCCCAGATCTCCTTCAGGATCCCTTGTTGGTTTCTTCCTTCGGCCTGAGTGCTGAGGGCAGATTCTACCTGCATACATACACCCAAGGCCTTGGCAAGGCAGGGAGGGGTGAATGGGAGTAGTGGCTGCTGATGGACGGAGGAAGGAGAGCTCGGGTGTGTGGGGTGGGGGACTCATATGCACCTGAGGCCTGGGGGTGACTGAGTGGCGATTTCAGGTAGAAGGTCACAGTGGATGTGTGGTATGTCCACCTGCATCGGAGGCACCTTGGGGGGTAAGGTGGAACCTGAAGCCGGGCGGTGGTGGCACATGCCTTTAGGCAGAGGCAGGCGGATCTCTGTGAGTTCGAGCTACGGAGAAACCATGTCTCGAAAATCAAAAAAAAAAAAAAAAAAAAAAAAAAAGAACAGGGGAGGGCTGGTGCTCAAGCCTGGAGAACTGACATGCAGGGCTGGGATTCAGCTCCCTTTATGCTGCCTCATGACCCTAAAGAACATGACAGAGTATCTGAATGTCAACGCTACGCTTCTAGGCCAAGTGAAGGTTGGTTGTCAAGGTACGAGGATATGACTTAATAGTTTATCGATTTGATTCTATTTAAAAAATGTTTATTTTTACTTTATGTGTCTGGATGCTTTGCCTGTGTCTGTGTATGTGCACATACATGCCTGGTACCTGCGGAGGCTAGAACGAGGATTCTAGATGCCCTAGAATTGGGGTTGCAGAACTGCCATGTAGGTACTGGGAACCAGACCTAGGTCCTCAACAAGAACAGCCAGTTCTCTCTCTTTTTAAAAAAATTGATCCTTTAAAAAAAAAAAAAGATTTACTTATTATGTATACAGGTTCTGCCTGCATACATGACTGTAGACCAGAGAGGGCACCAGATCTCATTCAGATGGTTGTGGGCCAGCATGTGATGGTTGGGAATAGAACCTTTGGAAGAGCAGCCAGTGCTCTTAACCACTGAGCCATCCTCCAGCCCCTTGGTTTTAATTTTTAGATATATGTGTGTTGGAAGATGGTAGGTATTCTGTTTGATCCCTCATTCTAGGTACTGTGTGCTAGGGATGGGCTTAGGTAAAACCAATACACATGTCTTTGTTAGTTTGGGCTGCTGTGGTAGACTTAAACTGGGTGGTTTAAACACCAGCCATTTATTGCTCAGATTCTCGAGTCTGGAAGACTATGGTACCAGTAGATCTGGAATCTGCAGAGGGCCTAGTTTCTGATCTCTAGATGGCCTCTTGTTACTGTGTCCTCATGTGAGGAAAGAAGAGAGAGAGGCAAGGTCTCTTGCATCTCTCCTCACAAGAGACTGATTCCATCCACTAGAGCAGGGCCATCATACCTTCATTACTTCTGGTTCCACTGGGGACCAGGTTTTCAGCACCCATATTGTGGGGAGAAGCAGGCCTATGGCCTATGGCAGGACATGATGAGCTGGAGCTTGCTATAATGATCAAAATGGAGATGAAGAGTTGTGTGGGTGATGCCAAGTTCCAGAATGAGTTTTGAAAGGCTTCTGGAAGGAAAACCCGGAAGGAACCTTGGCTATAGATCCCCAGTATTCCTGCTGCTTGACTGGGCTTCAAAAAACCATGGTGTTAGCCAAATGTTTCTCTCCGACACCAACCCTTCAAAGTCATTCTTGTGGAGAATGATAACATTTATGAGTATTAATTTTTTTGAGAGTTTTATACAACGTATTTTGATTGCACTTATTGCCATCACCCCTCTTAACTCCTCCCAGAACCACCTCCACCTCTCCAACTCCTCCTCCCAACTTCTCTTGTCTGTTTTTAACCCACTCAGTCCAGTTTGTGCTGCCTTTGCACTCCCTGGCGTGGGGCCATCCTAGAGAGCATGACCGACCTACAGGGGCTATACCTGTGAAGAAAACTGACTCCCCCTCCCACAGAAGCCATCGATCATCAATAGCTCATTAGAAAAGAGGGACTTAGAAGCCCCTCCTCACTCCATGCAGGAATATTGACTAGAATATTGTGTGAGTCTTGTGTGGCAACCCCACCTGCTGTGAGTTCCTGAGGGCAGAGGTCTTGTTACATCCAAAAGACAGTGTTTTGCTCTGGTCTCCCTGGACCTCTATTTACTTATTTATATAATTAAAATTTTTATTGATATTTATTGAGCTCTACATTTTTCTCTGCTCCCCTCCCTGCCTCTCCTCTACCCTTCAGCCCTCTCCAGTGATCCCCATGCTCCCAATTTACTCAGGAGATCTTGTCTTTTCCTACGTCCCATGTAGATTAGATCCATGTATGTCTCTTAGGTTCTTCATTGTTGTCTAGGTTCTCTGGGATTGTGCTTTGTAGGCTGGTTTTCTTAGCTTGATGTTTAAAAACCACTTATGAGTGAGTACATATGATATTGTCTTTTTTGGGTCTGGGGGTGGTTACCTAACTCAATATGATGTTTTCTAGTTCTATCCATTTGCCTGCAAATTTCAAGATGTTGTTATTTTTTTCTGCTGTGTAGTACTCCATTGTGTAAATGTACCACGTTTTTCTTATCCATTCTTTGGCCAAGGGGCATTTAGGTTATTTCCAGGTCCTGGCTATGACAAACAATGCTGCTATAAACATAGTTGAGCACATGTCCTTGTGGCATGATTGAGCATCCTTTGGATATATACCCAAAAGTGGTATTGCTGGTTCTTGAGGAAGGTTGTTTCCTAATTTTTTGAGAAATCACCATACTGATATTCAAAGGGGCTGTACCAGCTTGCATTCCCACCAGCAATGCAGGAGAGTTCCCTTTCCCCCACAACCTCTCCAGCATAAGTTGTCATCAGTGTTTTTGATCTTGGCCCTTCTTACAGGTGTAAGATGGAATCTCAGAGTTGTTTTGATTTGCATTTCTCTGATGACTAAGGATGTTGAGCATTTCCTTAAGTGTCTTTCAGCCATTTTAGATTCCTCTGTTGAGAGTTCTCTGTTTAGGTCTGTACTCCATTTTTTTTTATTGGATTATTATTATTTTTTTGATGACCAATTTCTTGAGTTCTTTGTATCCTCCAGAGTAATGTCACATTCAGAGATTCCAGGTGGGTGTAAACTTTTGAGGGATAGTTCTACCCTTGACAGGCTGTAATGTGCCCCTTGGAGGAACTTGGCTGTGTATTCTTAGAGATACCCTCAGACACAGAAATGCAGAGTTGGTGGAGGGGGATGGAGAGATACAGAGCAGACTGTATTGACAGCTGAATACCTGCCAGGTGCTCATTACTTACCAATGCCTTGAATCTCTGGTTTGCTAAGGTATGATATGACCATAGCCAGATCTGACCTGCTGCATCAGCACAGCTAGGAACCTGTCAGAAACGCACATTCTCTGGCCACCTGAGGCCAGAAACAGAGCAATATTTTAATTTTATTTTTTTTTATTATTTTGGTCTTTTGAGACAAGTTTTTTCTATATTGTCCTGGCTGTCCTAGAACTTGATTGCCTTGGCCTTGAAATCACAGAGATCTACTAACCTCTGCCTCCTGAGTGCTGGGATCAAAGGTGTGTAGCACTGTATCTGGATAGTAATCTGTTTTTTTAATATTAATTTTTAATACAAAGTTATCTAAGGCTATTTTCATGCAAGTATATAATGTACTGTGAATGTATTCTGTGTTTCATGTTTCTTTTTCCTACCTTCTCCCATCTAGTCTCCTTTATTCTAGATAATTCTGCCTTTTATTTTATGTCATCATATATATATGATTCTATATACCTATAAAGTTTAAGTCCCACAAATGAGAAAAATGTGGTATTTATCTTTCTGGTACTGACTTAATTTGCTAAATATGATAAATTCTAGTCGCATCTATTTTTCTGAAAAAGGCATAACATCATCCTTTATGGCTGAAAACAATTCTGCTGTGTGTGTGTGTGTGTGTGTGTGTGTGAATCATGCTTCTCTATCCGTCCCTCTGTTGATGGGCACCTGGGCTGGTTCCGTACTCAGCTGTTGTGAATGGAGTTGAGACAAACACTGGTCTGCAGCTGTCTCTGTGATGTCCTGACTTGGAGCCCTTTAGGTGAATATGCTCGATCTATGTTTAGTTTTTTGAGAAACCTCTATACTGATTACTAAAGCACCTGGACTAATTTACATTCCCCTCAGCAGCATATAAGAGTCCCTTCCTGTCTCCATCTTTCACAGTATTTGTTGCTATTTGTATTCTCAGTGTTTACCACTCTTACTGGTATAAGGAGGCTCCTAAATGTAGTTTTAATTGAATTTCTTGGATGCCAACAACCCCTTTCACCTTCCAGATCATTCTTGCTCTCTTAAAGCATTGCGAATACTCCATTTCAGTGGTTCTCAGCCTATGGCTTGACATTCTTTTGGAGAATCACATATCAGATATTTCCATTACATTTCATAACAGTAGCAAAATTACAGGTATGAAGTAGTGACAAAATGATCTTACGATTGGGGGTCACCACAACGTGAGGAACTGTATTAAAGGGTTGCAGAATTAAGAAGGTTGAGAAGCACTGCTAAGCAGTATTAGGTTTGTTATCATCTCCTTTCTCACGAGGAGTCTTTGGGAGCCAACTTGTTCAAACCGGCTCATGCAGGAAGTGGCACCTTGAGGCTGAAATTCGCATGGATCTCTATTCAGCCACACTGATCACATCTATCCTTCATGGAGAAACAAAGACTGGGATTTTATGTCTAAATCTTTCAAGTTTTTCCTTTTGATGGAGAAGCCCACCCTCTGTCTTCTCACCATCTTGCAATCAAGGATGACCCTGCTGGACCTGCTCTCTAAGCTTTGCAGACAAACCAGAAGTTTGACAAGCTGGCATCAAAAGACCCAGTGTCATCTTTATGGACCTCTGTGAATAAGAAAACAACACTAACAAGTCAATATTATGTGCAAATGGCAGTAAAATCCCACTAAATGGCTTCCTGGCTCTAATTTTGTCGAGTAAAATCGATGGGAGTCCTGTTAGGCTCGGTAATTTTAAAGGCAAAGGACTCTGAGCATCCAGACAGGCTGTTGAAAGATGGAGGCCTTTACTCTGGAAGGAAGTCAGCATTAGTACTTAAGTCTCTAACCTCCAGCATGTCAGCCGCTCGTCTGTGCTGGGCAGCAGCATTTGGTGACCCTAAGTGTCTGGCTTCCACCGTCACTGAGATACAACAGCCACAAGATGGCAGTAACCACCAAAGCATCGCACACATCACAGGAGTAGGTTTTTAATTTTAGGGTGTCCAAATTACAGATCCATCTCTGTGTGATCTGGAAGAGACCATGAAAGATTTTCCTGCCCACTCTGTAGCCTGACCTGTCCACAGCAGAATCAGGATGAACAAACTGCTTCTCAGGTCTTCAGGGAACAGGTCCTCAAATCCCAGGAGCTGACTTGATTGATTTCATTTATTTACTTCGTACCTATCATCTCTACTCTTTATTCTGAAAAAAAAAAAATTAAACATGGAACCAAAATGCTTTCTTTTCACTGGAATTCATTAAATTCAACAGCTAGTCACATGTATTTCCTCCCTCCGGCTGTCTCTCTCTTGTTTAAAGATAACTTTGGACATCTTGACTCTTCCCTTCCACATCATTCAACACATGTAGCCCTGGTTGTCCTGGAACTCGCTCTGTAGCCTAGGCAGGCCTTAAACTCACAGAGATCCACCTGCCTCTGCATCCTGAGTGTGGGGATTAAAGATGTGTGCCATGATGCCAGGCTCAGACAATATATTTTGATCCTTTTTCCACTCCCCAATTTACTCCCAGGTCAGTTTTACTTTCTTACCTATGAAACTTTATGTCCTTTAACTGCTCTCTTAAAAAAAATTACAAGAAAGAAAACCCACAAGAAATATTTTCCTGTGTGAAAAAAACCCAAGAAACAAAAAACTCCCACAAAACCACAATAAAATCAAAACAAGCTAAAGACCAATAAGACAAAAAAGAAAGCTCAAACAAAGGAAAGTTAAGCAACCAGTCCACAGAAATACCTTGAGTTCATTTTGTGTAGGTCAACTGCCAACCACTACTGAGTATAGAGTTTACCCTGAAGTGTGGTTGATATCCCCAGTGTGACTCAATTGGAAAAAAAAAAAACAACTGATTTTTTCTGTTGCCAGTGGGCATCAATTACAAATAAATTATTGGTTAAGGGCAGAATCTTATGTCCACTTTCTCCTTTTAGTGTTGGGACCCTGTCTGGCTTGAGCCCGGGACCTTGCACAGCCTCTGTGAATTCATGTGTGTACTAGTTCTGTTGGGTCTGGAAGACACTGTTTCTTGGGATTTATCCTCTGGCTGTTACAATATTTCTGCCTCCTCTTTATATAGATCCCTGAGCCTTGAGGGGAGGGGTTTGATGTCTACTTTCCGTTTAGAATTAAGGGCTCCAAAATCTTTCCTTCTCTACACACTATGGAGTTGTGGGTCTCTGCGTTTGTCTATATCTACTGAAAGAAGCTTCTTTGACAAGGGTTGAGCAAGTCATCGATCTATGGGTACAGTAGTATGTCATTACAAGTCATTTCTATGTTCCTTTAGCACAATAATAGTATTAGGTTTTCCCCTAGTCCCATGGGCTGTCTGGTCTCATTTTCTTGGCTACTTTAGCAACGTCAGGTATAAATTCCGTATCTTAAATATAATCGAAAAGTAGTTGGAATTAATGAAAAGAGGCCGTGAATTTGAAAGAGAGCCAGGAGGAGGCGTATGATAGGGATTGGAGGAAGGAAAGGGAAGGGAGAAATGTAATTATATTAATCTCAAAAATAAAGAAAGAATAAAGGTGGTGCGTTACTCCTGTTAACAACTGTGCACTATTGTGCACTATTGTGCACGAGTGTGTCTTACAGGCAGGCCACTGTGTGGGGCTCAGGATTTGTATCTGGGTGGTACTGATGCTCACCTTTCTCCCCGAGCGGTGTGCAGAGTTCCCTCCAGTACTATGGGTGCAACTTGGTAGGGATGAAGTTTCTAGCCAAGTACCTGCTTGACCTCTTTGTGTTGTCTTCGGCAATAGGGCCTTACTATCAGGCTGTAGATGTGGATCCTGTGATGTTTTGGGGGTTTGCGGTGGGGTTGCTTTGGTCAGTGAATAACAAGATGTGACCCATTTCTAGCACTTGGGGGTGCATAAGATGTCTCGTGGGGGCATTGCATCCCCATTATCCAACACCTCCATTTCGATGCATTTCATGTAAGTATTTAAGTTTAGGAAGCCTCTACAGTAGTTTCCCATGATTTCAAATGGTTTTAGTGTTAGCTGGCTGATCCTCTCTGTAGTCTCTCCCTTGCTCTTCTTTTTTTTTTTCTCCCCTCCACGCTTAATCCTTCTGGTTGAGTAGTATCCCTTTTGTTTCTCAATGATGACATCCTAGTTCCCCTCCCGTGGGAGATCCTCTCCTGCCTGCTGGAGAGTCCCTCGCTAAGTGCCTAGTCATTGTGGTCATTTCAATTGTAGCACATTGAAAGCTTAAAGCTAACATCAGAGATGATGGCAAACATAAAATATTTGTCTTTCTTGGGTCTTGGTTATCACATTCAGGGTGATTAAAAGAATCTGTTCATTTACCTGCAAATTTCATAGTTTCATTTTCTTAACAGCTGAGTCATATTCCATTGTGGAAATGTATCACATTTTCATTATCCACTAATCAGTTCATAGACATCTAGGCTATGTCCAGTTTCTGGCTATTATGAATAGAGGAGCAATGGACACAGCTGAGCGAGTGTCTTTGCAGTAGGATGTAGAGTCCTTTAGGTATTTACCTAAGAGTGATAATGCTCCTGTTCCCACCTGTACTTAGTTCACTGACAGAAATCTATTCCCTTTTCCTTTCCCAGGGAGACCCGTAGATTACCGTTCCCTGTTTCTTTTTTTTTTTTAAATATTTATTTATTGTGTATGCAATATTCTTTCTGTGTGTATGCTTGAAGGCCAGAAGAGGGCACCAGATCTCATTACAGATGGTTGTGAGCCACCATGTGGTTGCTGGGAATTGAACTCAGGACCTCTGGAAGAGCAGGCAATGCTTTAACCGCTGAGCCATCTCTCCAGCCCCCGTTCCTTGTTTCTAAGTCCTCTTTAACTAACCTCTGTGTCTGTGGGTTGTAACTTATCATTTATATAGTAGGTAACATCCACTTACAACTGAATACAGGCCATATTTGTTTTTCTGGCTCTGGGTTACCTCACTCAGGATGTTTTTCTTCTAGTTGAATCCATTTGTCTGCGAATTTCATGTTGTTATTTTTTTTAAACAGCTGAGTAATACTCCGTTGTGTAAGTGTACCACATTTTCTTCCCCCATTCTGCGGTTGAGAGACATCTGGGTCGTTTCCAGTCTCTGGCTATTCTGAGTAAAGTTTCCATGAACATAGTTGAGCAAGTGTCTTTGTGGCAGGATGGGGTATCCTTTGGGTATATACCCAGGAGTGATATAGCTGGGTCCTGGGGTAGACTGATTCCCAGTTTTCTGAGGAACCACCATATTTATTTCCGTAGTGGCTGTAGAAGTCTGCACTCTCATCCGCAACGGAGGACTATTTCCCTTACTCCACATCCTTGACAGCATGAGTGGCTGGTCACTGGGCAACACATGTATATTAGCTGATATTACTATCCATAACCAAGACATTATTGCAATCAGGAAGTGCAATTGTCTCGTATACATGTGAGTATTCATGTGTGGTCTCACAGGAAAACCACTGATGCAGGAATGTCGCAGCGCTCCTAAGAAGCTACCTGGCTTGTAGGCTTCTGATGATTCTCCTGCCTCTGCCTCCCATCTCTCTGTGGAGGTGCTGGGACTACGGATGAGAGACCCTGCATCCAGCTTTTTATATGGGTTCAGGTGATCAGGCTGGTGCCGCACGAGCTTTTCCCCATCGAGTCGTTTCCACAGCCCTGTGGGTTATATCTGGGTGATATGGTGGTCTCTGCACCACATCTCGTCGCGCAGTCCCGTTACTGGCAATACTAATTTGGACACCTGGCTAAGGTACCATGCCATGGGCGGATTGCTCTCTCTACTCCTGAGACAGCAGCGATCTCAAATGTTCTTCCCACCATGGCTTCCGACTGCGTAGCCTGTCCTCTGCACACAGTGGTCGCGAGAGAGTTCCAAATGTCATCTCACGCCTTTGCTTAGCATCCCCAGAAGAATTGTTTTCCATCATAATAAAAAGTGCCCTTATGCTATCTGTAGGAACATGGATGGGACTGGAGTTAATCATATTAAGCGAATTAAAGTCCGTCTTAGAAAGGCAAACATTACATGTTTCTCATTTTATAGTCACATAAAAGCATGTATTCCTATGTAAAAATGGAAGCAAAAGGGCAATTGTCCAGGGGAGCAAAGGAAAAAAGGAGGGGCAAGGAAAGAGAGAAGTAGGGGGCGTTTGAGGGAATTATCAGCTCACTGTGCAGAAGCTACCTGTGCAGAAATAGAAAAACAAAATAAAAAAGTGGAAGAATATGTTTATAGTTAAAAACAAAAACAAGAAACCTGAAATCCTCTGTTGTTTCTACATCATGCTCAGAATGCCTTCTGGCTCCCGTGGCAAGATCTTCCCAGTCCTGAGGGACACGGGTGGCCCCTGCCTGCTTTTGACTGGTGTAGCAGACACCCATGTGACATTCATTTGCTTAGAGCTGCCTGCCACACCACAAAGTCTCAAAAGACCCATGAGGACCATTGCCTGGGTGGCTTTGCTCTTGGATGCCTGGCATATGGCAAGCACCCAGACAAAGTTCGTGAGTGAACACAGTTAACTAAATGCTGTGTCAAGCATTACTTTAGAGTCTGAGATGAAGCATTAAAGAAGGCATGGTTTCTGTTCAGGGAGGAAGGAGGGGAGGGTGCTGTTCTTCTGAGAAAGAGAAATTTCTGTCTCTGTTGACTACGGGACCATCTCAATTGCACGGCGCAGATTCCTGCTTGATGTTTTGTGGCAGCAGCTTTACAGTAGTGTCCTGGGACACCGGAGACCTATCGGCAGACTTCAGACCAGACACTTAACTTTCTAAGCCTGACTTGCTTTGTTTGTTGATTGAACGGTGTGGGTCGGATAATATTCCTTTGACTTCCATGTTATCTGAGACCAAGGCCTATATATATGTGTGTGTGTGTGTGTGTGTGTGTGTGTGTGTGTGTGTGTGTATGTGAGATGCATGTCTGTACACACATGTGGAGACCAGAGGAGGACACAGGGTATCCTGTCTTCTCTATCTTGTTCATTTGAGACAGGGTCTCTTACTGGAACCAGAGCTGGCCTATTGGTTAGAAAGTTCTAGAAATCCTTCTGCCTGCTTTCACCCCATTGACCTAGGGTTCCAGGTGGCCATTCCCGGCTCTTTACACGGGTGTTAGGATCTGGACTCATGCCTTCTTGTTTGTTCAGCAAATGCTCTGAGCCATGGAACCATCTCTTCATTCCCCCAAAGTCAGCTCCTGGCAGGTATGTGATCTTCTGAGTCTTCATAAAGTCGTATGTACAATGGAGCTAATAATATTCACTTCATATGATCACAGTGAGCAGCAATGGTGATGGTGTCCAAACTTAATCAAGTGCACAGCACTCTCTTCCAATACAAGGGCGTCTCTGTGTTCAGGGTCAGTTCTTCCCAAACAAAGAAACTGAAAGTGCTGATGTCTTCGGAACTTTCTGAAGCTTGCTTAGCAAGAGTAAGCTCACATTTTTATCTAGACTGCTTTCCCAAAAGTATTGATGCTTTGAGTCAAAGAGTCATAAAAATCCAGATGGCAGAAGACCTGGCATTCAGTTGGAGGCCCCAGGGCCTGGCAGCGCTCTGCAGAAATGAGGATGGATCATGCCATTTGTAATTGATGCTTCTGGTACCTTCCACATTTGCAGGTTTACCTGACCCTGACACAGTTGCCCACTGGGGCAGGGGCAAGGCCTGGGCATGTCACTTATCATCCTGACAAGCACATTGCATACGCTCTTCTGTTGCTTTCCCAGCTATGGAATAAGGGCACCTGAGGGGACTTGACAAAAGCACAGCTTGGTGGGGGGAGGGCAGGTGTAGGGTGGGAGGGTTTGGATGGGGAATGAAGTGGAACCTTCCTTCTTTTACCTTGGGCCCACTTTCACTCCAAGGTAGTATATTTTGCACAGGTTCCCTTGCGTTTGGCATCTGCTCAGGTGAGTTATCATTGTAGCCTTCTTGGTAATGAGGGGTTCTGGGTGTTTGGGACTTTGATTTCAAAGTCAGGATGGGGTTGGTAGACAGTTAAGTGGGCAAAGGTGCTTGCCATGCAGACCTGATGGCCTGGGTCTCACCTCTCGAAGCCCTGTAAGGGTAGAAGGAGAGAACCAGAGAATTGACTTTGTAAAGCTTTTCTCTGACCTCAGCATAAAAGTTAGGCATGCACAGAGAAACCCTGTCTCGAAAAACCAAAAACCAAAAACCAAAAAAAAAAAAAAAAAAAAGTTAGGCATGCACACTCACACAGCTCTCTCTCTCTCTCTCTCTCTCTCTCTCTCTCTCTCTCTCACACACACACACACACACACACACAAGTTAAAAAAATAAAGGTAGGATACTTGCATCCAAACTGAGATGGTGGACCACCTCACAGTTTCGTCTCGCCTTCACTCTGGAATTTAGGCTAAGCCTACACTACTCAGCTCAGAGGGGAAGAACGCCTCGTCCATCCTTGGGACCACTGTGGTATATACAAAGGTCCATCTTTGCAGTGTGGGTTTCAGGATTTGCCTATTCTCTCCCAGTACGGGAATTAGTTTTTCCCAGGCAGCACTGGAAATAGGAGCAAGAGGTTTGTGGACTCATTGTTTCCTCATGGAGGGATCCTGTGAAGGTAGCGCTGACATGTAAGTGAAGTCTGTGATAAAAAGGAAAGAGGCCAATGGACACATTTGGGTCTAGAAGCCAGGGGAAGAGCAATGAACAGTAAGATAGAGTGGGGAAGGCAGAGGTGAATGGAGGGATCAGAAGCCATCCTGGAAAGGGCTGATTCCTGACCGGGATGAGCAAACACATCCATCTGCCATTGGAAATCTTGTGTGGCTCCTGGGCCCGGGGCCATACTCTCATTTGTGTTGATCATGAATTTCATGACTTCTGATTTATCGCTAGTGGTAATTCTGGGCTCAATTTTGTCTCTAGTGCCTGAGATCTTCAATGACCCAGTAGGGAGCAGAGGGGGTCCAGGCTTGTTCCTTGAGCAAACAGGATTCATTTTTCCATCTTGTACTTAGGGCTCAGCATGAACACATCATGGTGATAGTCACAGTCCTTATGTGTGCAGGTGTGTAGTATGCAACCCTCAGCTTGTATCCCACATCTGGGCCATGTTCTTATCCACACACGCTTCTGAGTATGGGAGATCCCAGAGAACAAGGCCGACTAGGCTAGCCTAGCTCATCTCCATCACCAGAGAGCAATCTTGATCAAGCACTGGTATTCACAAGTTAATGATATCCTCTTTATCAATGAAAAATCGCTATTGACTCTATTGTCAGTCAGCAAATAAAGCAATTAGAGGACCCATTAAGATCTTCCAGGGAGACAGGCTTTCCCACTGTGAAAAGTGATACCCATAGGGTCGGATGTTAGACTCGAGTTCTTTTCTCACTGCAAGCAGGTGATTTCTGCATCACGGAAAATGAATGCCCATCTCCTTTCAGTCTGCTCAGTATTGGAGATGGAAGGGGAGAGGCTTTTAGCTGCCAGGGTGAGGGATTTTTCTGTAGCTGGGTCTTTCTGAGCTTCCACCACAGCTGGCTAGAAAAGCCACTACAGCTGGTGAGCTCAGGGGAGGGGCAACAGGCCTGGATGGGTGGGTTTGGGAGGGTCTGGGCAGAGGAGGTCTACTAGCATCGATTACTACCATTATACGTCAGGAGCATGTCAGTCATTTCAATCATTGGTTTTCCTGGAAAGCTTTGAGGGCATTTTTATAGACGAGCGGACAGAGATCTGAAGAGTTAAATATCTTGCCTAGAAAGACAGACCTGATGTTCAGATGCATTTCTAGCTTGGGAATTTTATAGCTGTTACTCTTGTTTGCCTTCTGGTTGTGGTTGTTTCATGGCTAGAGACTGTCCAATAGGGAGGAATAAAGTTGGTTTTGATATGGAAAGAGGATAGATACAAGAAGAACAGCTGATGATATAGAGCCCATCACACTGGTGGGAACAGGAAGAGTCACAGGGGGAGTTCTGGCTCAGGATTAAATTCTTTGGAGTTCAGCCTCTAACCGCCGTGACAATGTAAAGGCAATGCTCTCTAGTGGACAAAGGCTAGATTTGGTGCCCGAAGGCTAGCATGTAAGTCTTAGGGTTGAGCTTTCTTTCCAGTGGAGGACGGGAAACTGAGACAAGAGCTTGTATAAATACACACCACAGAGAAAGCCTTATTAGAGGTGGAATTTATGACTTTCTGAGAGCTCAGGTCAAAGCTGACTTTCCAGATACTGAGCCTGTGACTTCATGACTCTCCAGACAATATGTGGTTATACTGACAACACAAGAGCGTTGATTATTGAAGTCAAGGCTTGTTTTCTTCTTGCCTCTTTGAAGCTCACAGTCCTGACCTTTTATGAGCTCTGCAGAGCTTGATCTTCTCTCATGTTGATGCTCACCCTCTTTTCTGTGAGGTCCACAGTTACATGAGATCATGAACTTGGATGCAAAATAAGTGATTAGAAGCTGCATTAGTTAGTCTTCTTGCTGCTGTGGTCAGATACCTGATAAGAAACAAGTTAAAGGTGAAACCATTTCGTTTGTCTCATGGTTTGAATGCACAGTTGACCGTGGCGGGGCTGGATGGCCATTCAGTTGTCTTTGGATGTGACAGTCGGGCATGAAGCAATGTTTTGCTCACTTCTCTGCAGATCAGGAAGCAGAGGTTGGAAGGCATCCAGGGCCACCTTATAAATCTTAAGGCCTGTTTGGTAACCTGCTTCCTTCAACAAGGCTCCGATTCCTAAACATTCTACAACCTTTATAAACAGTGCCACCAGCTGGGGACCAAGTGTTCATACATACGAGTCTATACGGGGCAGTTCACATCCATGCTCTTAACAGAGATTGAACTGGCTGAGACACACACAGATTGTGTGATCTTCAGTAGCTCACTCTTTGATGTTAAACTTGCTTTTAGATTTATTGTATTTTGTGTGTGTGTGTATATTTTTGTCTGTCTGTATGTCTCTGTACAATATGCATGCGTGGTGCCTGCTGAGACCCAAAGAAGGTGTCATATCCCTTGGAACTAGAGTTACAGATGCTTGTAAGCCACCATGTGGGTGCCAAAGACCAAGCCTATGTCCTATGCAAGAATAAAAACTACTCTTGATCCGCCAAGCCATTTCTCCAAACTCATTCTTTCATCTTAAAAGTAGTCTACACTGTAGATCCTGCAACTTCATTAGTTAGGCTGATTTTCATATGTATACAGAAAAGCACAGAAATTAAAGCAGCTGAAAACAATGTTGGAGAAATAAAAACACAAAAGCGTAGTTAGAAGAGACCCTCAATGTGATTTTTGGACTTGTATACAGCAATAGGGGTGGTGTTGTGTTAAAGAAAGGGTAGATAACTGGAAGAGAACAGAGCGCAGAAATAGAACACATATGTGTGGTTGTCTGGTTTCAGCACAGGTGTGAAGGCAGTTCAGTGGAGCAAGGATCGTTGTGTTTGCGGCAAAGGATGCAGGACTAATTGGATATCTGTATGCAGGAAAATGAACCTTGAGCCACACCTAGCCCTCTAAACAAAAACTGGGATCTCACATAAGAGTCAAAAGGACAAAAGTTCTAGAAGAAAACATAGCAGAAAAATCTTTGTGTCCTTGGGGCTGAAGAGATGGCTCAGCAGTTAAGAGCATTGCCTGCTCTTCCAAAGGTCCTGAGTTCAATTCCCAGCAACTACATGGTGGCTCACAACCATCTGTAATGAGGTCTGGTGCCCTCTTCTGCCCTGCAAGCGCATACACACAGAAAGAATATTGTGATAATAATAAATAGATATTAAAAAAAATCTTTGTGACCTTGTGTTAGGTAAAGATTTCTTAAATAGGTCACAGGAAGCATTATCCATAAAAGAATACCGAGAAAAATTTGGACTTCATTAGAATAAAACTCTTTTGCTCTTCAAAAGACATTTTAATGGGAGAGAAAACACAGTGTTTGAGAGAATACGTTGGCCAAATACATACCTAGTAAAGGAGTCCCACCCTGTCGTTAACTGTATAAATAGAGATTAGCAGTAAAAGACTCTCGGCGGTTCCATGATAAGGGAGGAAATGACTCAATTTCAGAAAGCAGACAAAAGACTTGAGCAGACATTCACCAGAGAAAATATTAGGATAGAAAGTAGCACAGGAGAGAATGCTTGTCACCTGCAGTCATTAGAGACATGCAGATCAAAACCAGCCAGAAGAAGCCATTAGAGTGGCTGACCTCTCCCTTCTCCATTCTGAGCAGATCACCAAGCTCTGGGGTGGAGTCCCCCAGACACCGCTCCTGGGAACATACAGTGACACTGATGTTAGGGAAAACAGTTTGGTGGCTTGTCACCAAAGATGAAAACATTTGTTGTACAATCCACTAATCCTACACATAGGTGTTTCCCCAAGCGAAATGAAAATATAACACCTACACGGAGACCTGGAGGGAAACGCTTCCAGCGGCTTCCTTAGTAATCAGCTCAAACTGGAAACACCCAGATGTCTGTCCCCCAGCAAACACACAGACTCCGCGGTGAACTTCTACACTTTAAATCTGTTGTTCTGGGACCAGCAAGGAAGCTTTGCTGTAGTAGCCTGGGTGAAGGAATGTCCGGTGAGAGAGTGGAGTCAGAGACTGTGGGATGTGTCTTTCACGCACCTGTCTCCAGAGAAGGCAAATCTATAGGAATGGAAAACACACCCCTGTCTACAAGGTGTGTGCTCATTTTCTTGCACATTAGACCCCCGAAAGGGCTTCCCTGCCCTCTGTGATACCCATCCTGACTGCGTTCTATATCTTGATCGTGTCGTGGTTACGCAACCGTGTGCTTTGGCCGAAGTCTGCAGGACTATATTATTGACATGGTGGTTCTCGGAGGCCAAGAGCGGTTGGTATCTGCTATTTTGTGTGATCTAACCTATGTCTGTCACGTCGGACTGATGTAAATGGCAAGGCTCAAGTGCACTAAGGCGGATGAAAGTGCTTTGTAGTCTGCAGAGGAAGGAGGGCGACACAGGCTGTCGCTGGTAGGAAGGGCTTCGTTCAGCACAGCGAGCTGGGAGTACTGCCTTGGGCTCCGATTTCCCCTGAATGGAACTGGCTCACGCAGACACACCTTCCAGTCCTTTCTCCTAAATTAGGTCTCTCTTTCTCCGCAGTGACTGACCACATGAGTGTGTTCTGAGCAAGAGCATTCTCTCTGGACTCCAGGCTTCATATCTCTGTGCCCCTTTGTCAGTCTGCCGCCTCACCTGCTAGCGGCATCCCGTAGACATTTACTCTGAGCTGACAAGTAAAATGTCAATAATTCCCTGTCAGGCTGGAGCTGCTCTCACAGCAAACCACTGAATGGTCATTTCAAAGGGGGCAAAGAATAGAGGCCATTCGAAAGCTCCTCTTGACAAGAGAGATTGAAGAACAGGGACGAGTATTACCGGCTGGACCATTACTGGGAGAACATTTGGCGGTAGGCATCACACGACTATTGATATCTCCCCTGATGTCTTCATGTGCTCCCATCGAGGGGGTGTGATTGTTCTCTTGCAGAGAGAGCCCATGTCCAGAATGCTCTCCTTTTATGAGGGGAGGTGGCTGAATAGAGTATGCTTCTGTCTTCAGAAAAAAGTGGCCATTTTAAAGCCACTTTCTTCAACACTAGTACCAAAAGAGGAAAAAAAGGAAAGAAAGTAAATTCTTTTTTTTCATACTATTCTGAAGGCCCTTGCTTTATGCTAAGGCTTGCTTGTACCACACTCTCCGACTCCACGAAACTGGCATAGTTTCTGGAAAATTTCTGCCAGAGACTTGACCTAAAAAGCTGACATGCCAGAAGGAAAAGGTTCTCATCTTTAAGGAATCTTTCCTTCTAGACTCAAGAAGTCATGGTGGCAAGGAAACAGAAAGAAATCTCTGGTTTGAAAAAGTATCTGTTTTACTCAGCTTTAGGAAAATGGAGAAAGAGGCCTTTGGACAATGTTCTTCTTTTCCACGGTTTCCAGTCATTTTCTACACGGGGCTTAGGGTGTGAGTGTAAGTTCTATGGCTCTTGTTCTACAAACTTGGAACTTTTGGGGTTTCGTTGTTATATGTGTATACTCTCTGCATGTGACAAAAACATGGCCACAGGTAGGAGAGGGAACCATTGGCCTGAGGGGAGATGATTTACCTGAGCCAATTTAGGTGTTCATAAATGCTAGTGTACTGGGTAGTTATTGCAGAGCACCCCCCCCATTAAAAATCTTCAATTGCTATTATTATTGTTCATAGTATCTGGAGTTTGTCTCATCTAAAATTGGGTTGGGAGTGGTTAGGTGTTTTTTCCCCTCATTGTACATCTGTGAGTTAGTCTGGATGTCTCTGTTCTAGGAGCTAATTGTTGAGGTGACTTGGCTCCATCCATCTCCCACTGCTTGCTGGTGGAGGTTCTAGCCCAAGCATGCTCTTCTTTTGGCTATGACAGAAAACCACCCTAGGTCTCTTGAGACCTGTGCTAGGAGCTGGTCCATTGTTGTGTTCACACCATTCCATTGGTTTAAAGCAACCTACAAGATTAAACCCAAATTCCAAGGATGAAAAAATGTGGTAGCTTTGGCATCAAACACATGGCTCAGCATGATGGAGGTGGAGACAGGAAGGTGAACTAATGCAATATAGAACTCGCTTAATCTCGACCACGCCCCTGTGTGATGGAGATGGTTTCGGTCCTTGTTTCCCTATGCCAAGGTTCCAAGGGGTCAGAATCAGATTTTGAAGCCCGCTCTCTTGCCAGCATACAGTGCTCTCTCTTGCTCTGTGGTTTTTACTAGTGCTGAACAAGTACAAGTTGTATAAGAGCTAATGAATGAGAAGCGACACATCTCGTGGAAAGAAGAAAATAATCGCCTGAAGCTTTACAAATTTGCAAGACTTAGATAAGTCTGGTTTGTCTAAGATGTTTCATGGGGAAGTAGATGCTGTCTGGCTCTGTATCATGCCCACCTCACACTGAGTTGTGCTAGATCCTTGGTTATACCCAGCTCTGAAATAGAGGCACACATGCAACCTCTACCGGACACTGGAGGTCGTGAAATTCACCTCCCTAGCCAAAACAATTGTCTGATTCTTGACGACCCTAGTATAGTAACTTAAAGGCTACCTTGGATGGATTTCTTCATCCAAATAGACTTTGTCAACACTAAGAAGCACGTCCCCCATAGAATAGCTCAAAACTTTGCAAATTATTTTACTGACCTAGGATGGTCTGGCTCAGTCTGTGTGTAGACAGATGGTGAGGTGTGAGCTGGGAGGGTGGGGTGTTTCCTGGTGCCCTCAGGATGTGCTCAATGTGTTGGATCTGAGGAAGGGACTTGAGAAAGAAGCTGAGCACCAGGTCGAGGGGTTCAGGAAGTGACATTTTTCCTGAATTAGCTGGCAGCTCTGTGAGGTGGCCTGCAGGGGTCTGCTCCGCTAGACATAGACATGGAGTTCCTTCTGTCTGCACAGTTGTTCCACTGCCTACACAGCCACAGAAGGTTCTGCTCAGCGTGGGAGCCCACAGAGAAGTGGACCGAGATGAACAGTCCACATGGCAGCGCTTAGAGCTCAAATCTCAGAAAGAAGCATCCTGATATCGGGGACACAGAGGCTTTGCATGGGTTCCCATTTGTCTGGGACTTCCAGGGTATACCCCTTCAGTCATTGCCATAATCTGAAAGTATAACCTCTGACATAGTGACGTAGATCCCTGGGAGATCAGTATGTCCTATGGCCCATTCTTCCTGTCTCCTGGGAGTCCTTGTGACCCCTGGACCCTGTGGTATTTCCAGAGCTGCTCAGTGTTGTGAAGTATCCACCAAAGAAGACCACTTGGACAGAGGTTCAAACTAATGGAAAGTCTTTATCAGCCAGCTGGTCACTAGACTGGGTGTTCAGGACCCAAGTGCAGTCCTGAGCCTTTGTCAAGGTTAGGCTATTAACCACAAAAGCCATGTCCTGGGTTGACATACAGAGTTCTTCTGGATTTCTATGGGGTTAGAAGGGAAGCCCTGACTCTTCATAAAGGATAGCTTTTGATGTTAGCTCTTGTATAAAATTACCAGCTCCCTTGATCACCACCCACAGAGGAGAGGTATAAAATTCTGGGCTGTGACATGGGCACTGTTTAGCCTTGTACAGAATCTCACACACGTTCCAGCAAAGGGACTTGGTCCCAGTCAAAGGGAAAAAGAGTTGCCAATGAAAAGCAGCATCCTGGTGTCAGATTAAGAGTGTGGGACAAGGAGGCATGATGAAGCTTCTTCTGCAAAGGAGTGAGCAGAAAGGAGGAGGGGCTATGTGCGTCCCTGTATGAGGAATCCATCCAATCACTGTCTGTTTTAGTTGGGAAGGAAATTACCTCGTAGCAAGAAAATGTCCTGCGTGATAAAGAAGGTGAGAAGTTGAAGGCCTTCATGAGTGTCAAGAATCACACTCCTCTATGTTACCAAAAACTTGCTGACAGTCAGTGGGAGGAGATCATGACAGAGTGGGCGAGCAAGGAGAATGGCTGGCATGAGGGTGGATTTCAGGGCTTTAAGGGTGGGGACACTGGTGTTTAGTTGGAGATGACTGGTATTTCTGTGGCATGAAGGAATTTGCATTTCTTTTTCTCATGACCCTTTCAGGAAAGTCTATTCCAAATATTCTAATGGAAAGATGCTGAAGAAAAACCAAGGGACCAAACAAACCAATGTACTCAACCCAAGAGCCACAAACGTGGGGTCCTGTGCCCTGGGGATAGGGATATTGCAGGCCAGGGTCTGTGGTTACCTTAAACCCGGGAGGGATCCTGATAGTGTACACTTTCCAGGAACACATAGAAGTCTTGGTATGGGGAAGATCCTTGGTCTCCCACAGGGAGTCAGTGGTGTTCTTATCAGTCAGGTCTGATCTCCGTGGGAAGACATCAGCAACTGGTTGAGTTATGTATCTAAGTTTCTGTTTCCTTGTGGACTTTGGCTTATCTGAATGTGGGACTCTAATGTGAAAGGACCGGTGGTGCATGGCCTTCTCAGCACTTGGGAGGTAGAGGCAGGCGAATCTCTGTGAGTTCGTGACCAGCCTGGTCTACAGAGTGAGTTCCAGGACAGGCTCCGAAGCTACAGAGAAACCCTGCCTCGAAAAACAAAAAACAAACCAAACAAAAACAAAAGCAAGCAAGTAAGCAAACAAGCAAACGAAAAGACCCCTCCCTACATGCTGAGCCCCCTCCTCAGAGGTCTGGGAATGGAGCCTGAAGATTTTCATCTTAACCCACTCAACAGGAGCTGCTGCAGCTACTCCTCTGGTTTGGAAGTCACCCTCTGAGGACCACACTTCTAGACCAGGCCTTTGCAAACTTTAATGTGCTTTGGAACCACCTGGAGATTTTGTTCAAATGTAGGCTCTGCGTGAGTAGGTTTGAGATGGGGCCCTAAAGGTCGCCTTTGGGCTAGCTCCCAGGGTGCTGGTCCTATAAGGATCACGTGACCCTCAGAGTAGCGTTACCCCTGATGTGCCGCTTAGAATCTCGGACTGGCAGACACTCAAGTGTTTTTTACCTCTTAGGATTAAGTCCTTCCACTCCAGCTGCTATTCTCAATGGAGTCTGCAGAGGCCTGGCTATCTGTGAGCGCGATTCCCTCTTAGGTGCACCCCACCCGATCCCTGCTAGAAACCGAGTGCCCAGTCAGCTGTGGGGACACCTGTTCATCCCCACAGCGGCGTAGTGGGGACAGTTAAGCCTCATCAGGCTCAGGCTCTTTCTGGCTATTGGACATTCTGCTCCCTTGCTCCCCGGGGCCTGCTCTGCTCACTCCACGCTGGCAGAGGCTGCCCGAATGCCAGCTGTCCCTTGCCCTTGAAACCAGCCCCGGTCAGCCACTCTGCCGGCTTCCCTGCTGTCCCCAGCCACTCTGGAATGACTCCATACTGCAGAAATGAGCCGGTGACAACCTGGGGCAGCTGCTCTGGAGAAGGGCAGGAGGAGCTCAGAACATGGCTCTAAATAGGAGGAATTGAAATGACTGGGACATGGGAGACAGAACAAGAAAGAAGGGTCAATCTCTTCTTAGAAGAGTTCTATTAATTGCAGGAATCATATAAAAAGGAGGAGATCAATCGAATATTCAGCATAAGGGAATGGGGGCTTTGTGTGGGGGTGGGACAGGGGAAGGGGGACTAGACGGACTTCTGCAGGCATGCGTTGTATACATTCCCACAGATACCCTGTAGCGTTCTCTCATTCATAAGAACCAGGTGGATGGCTCCACCTTGGGGGTGAGTGGAGGGATTATTGGAGAAGGCTGGCCAAACCCTCAGACCGCGGAATTAACCCTGGATTTAACTCCCAGCTTCTTTGGCCCAAAGGCCAAAGATATTAGCCATATCACCACATCACTTAGCTTCTCTGAGCTGCTTCCTCACCAAGGACAGTTAGGTGAAATAAAAACAAAATAATCGCACATAACTGCTGACGCGTAGTGGGCACACGGGAAGCAGAGGCCTCTCTCACCACATCAGAAAAGTGTTAGGCGCCTGCTCCCTTCCAAGCTCTGTTTAGTTCAATTAGACCCAAATGATAAAAACGTACTATTCTTTCCCCTCAGAAGCTATTACTTTAACTCTGTTCTGCCCATATTTGCCCCTCAGGTAATCTTTGCTTGCTCAACTCGGCCTCTGAAGAATGTGTCTCAAAATCTTGTAGTAAGAAGGCGATAACAATCAAAGCAGCAGGTCGCCATAGCCGGCAAGTTTTTAGGGGATTACTTAATACTAAGAGGCTGGAAAACCGAAGCATAACTGGCCCGACGGCTCCTGCGGGCCCCGTGAATCGAAGGGGTGTCTAAGAGCAGCGTGGGTAGGGCGGGATGAACAGACTCTGCATCGTCTCTCGAGCTAAAAGTTATTGTCATGAGCAGATAAGCATAGTATGTGGCCATCAAGTAGTTCTTGATTGAAAGAAGAATTTCTGGAAGTTTGCCTATCCTTTCCTGGAGGGCCAGAGTACATCCTGGCTGTGACCGGCACATTAATCTAAGGATGATGTTTTGTTTGTTAAGTTGCCATTTGGAGCTGCCGGGAAGCAGGGTGTTCGGGTGTGAGCGCCTGAAATTGAGTGCAGAGATGTTCACAGCGGAGTTCAGTGGGATCTGTGGCCTCTCCAGGAAGGATGAGGAGTTAGAGAGCAGACTGCAGGCCTGAACTGAGGACCGCACCATTGCAGGGATCGGTGGACCAGTTCTGATGAGCCAGAAGATGTACCTCTGCCTTATAACCTAAGCCTGGCGTCTCCATCGCCAACTTCTCAGGACCTGCTCTCAAATGCTATACAATACATCCCTTGGCAGCCCCAATATCAGTGGCTCACATAACTGTCATGCCAGGGGACTAACCCATGACTTGTGCCCATGCCAAACTATTACTTTTGCGTGCTATTTTCCTTAAAAGGCAGACCGGTTAAAAGGGCAGCCAAGTGAATGATACATCCAGCATTCACCCCAGATGGGATGGCATGGGATGTCTGTAGTCTTTTTGTGCTTGTGCTATTGTTCGGTCATTTTGTGCCTGCTGCGGTTTGGATTAAAAAGTCTGTGTGCTAAGGTCTTGGTGCCTGGGATGGCACTGGACATTGTGTGGGCAAGGCTAGAGGAGGTCCTTCCTCTTTTCCCTGTGGTCAAACGTTTGTTCTACTGTGTTCTGGCACCGTGATGAACTGCCTTGCAAGATGCCCAAAGCAGCAAGGCTGCTTGAGACCACAGTTGGATCCTTCAGAAGAACTCATGTTCTATTTATAAGTTAACTATCTCGGGCATTTTGTCACAGTGATGGAAATCTGACTAATTCAGTGCACAATATCCTTAAAATTTAAAAATAAATGCCTAGCACCCTGGGCATTAATAATACACAGAACACAACCAGCAGATGGCATTGGCCAAACAGCTCTGCTACGACAGAGTAATTTCCTTGCTGCGCTATTTTTGTTTAAGAATAGAGACAGAGGACTGGGCCCCTGTCACCCCTAAGCTTTATTTTTGAGTTGTATCATGAAATGGCCATAAGAACATTTATGTAGAGAGATTGCCATATTAAACTTTAATAAAGGCAGGCATGGACTGGTATAGTGGCGTATAATTTTAATTCCAGCACTTGGAAGGCAGAGGCAGGTAGGTCTCTGTGAGTCCTCCTGGTTCACATAGTGAGTTCCAGGCTTGCCAGAGCCTGTTTTTTTTTTTTTTTTTTAAGGCAGTCATGGCAGTAAATACCTGAAATCTTAGTACTTCAAAGCAGAGGTAGGAACATCTACATAGTTTAAGGATAACCTGGACCATCCAGTGAGTGCTAGGCTAGCCTGGGCCATAGAGTAGGCAGTTTGGATGCTCACCTTACTAGACCTGGATGGAGGTGGGTGGTCCTTGGACTTCCCACAGGGCAGGGAACCCTGATCGCTCTTTGGGCTGACGAGGGAGGGGGACTGGATTGGGGGAGGGGGAGGGAAATAGGAGGCGGTGGCGGGGAAGAGACATAAATCTTTAATAAATAAATAAATAAATTAAAAAAACACTTATAAAAAAATTAAAAAAATAAACATGATCAAAATATATTGCGTAAAAATTTCAATTAACAAAAAAATCTATTAAGAACAGTAAATATGTTGTACTCATAAAACAAATAAGCAAACAAATAAAACCTTCAAATCTGTACAATACATATGCCTGTAGCAAGGATGAATATAAAAGGCAAGAATTAATTACAACTTGTGTTCTTTTTCTATTACTATGTAATCAGTGACTGAGTCTTTGTTGGTTTATATTAGTTTTTCTTTTTTAGTGCTGGAGATCAAATCTAAAGTCTTGCCCATGCTAGACAAGTTCTCCACCATGGGCCACAACTGCAGCCCCTCTATCTCAAATTTGAAGGCAGAAAAGAATGTTCCAGCATGTTTCCTAACTCTCAGATCCCTCCGTGGTAAGATACTTGGTCACTCCATTTGTTCCTACACTTTTTGGCTTCCTCCTCCCTATTCTGGTTGTCTGCAGTACCTATGCCAACTCTGCTTTTAACTCAGGAGTGACGTGGCTTCACTTTTTTTTTTTATGGAGGTGCATTATTTTGTGTGAAAATATTAAGGCAAATGGCTATCCTGAGATAGGTTCTTACTCTCTAACCCAGGTTGGTCTCAAACTCTGGATGCTCCTGACTCTGCCTGTGTGGGATTAGAGGCTTGGACCCATGTTCAACTAATAATGATTGGGATTTTTCATGGAGGAATGGAAGGAAGCCGTGAACAAACATGTATACTACGTATACATGCACATGTCGCGTGCACATGTAAACACATGGTTAGGTTTCCAGCAGACTAATTTATCTAGACACAACTCATTCAAGTTACCCATGACTAACGGTGGTAGTCACGTGTCTGCTCTGCACAATTTGTCTATTGCTCTCCTTGCCAGCTCCCAACCGTGCCCTTCGGTGTCATTCAGCCTGTCTGCCTTCTAATCTATACAACATAGTCCAGAGAGAAATCCAGTAGTTCTTGTCCCCAGGAAGTCCCAAACCGAGAAAGAAAACAGACAGGTAAGTGGATAAGTTCCACCTGGATTTGCCTGTGTTGTGACACCTCAGGTTGCTGTCTTCAGGGTTCATGCCCAGGGCGGTTGTCCGGGGTTTGTGTCCAGGGCGCTTGCCCAGGGTTCATGCCCAGGGCGTTTGCTGCAGGAGCTCCAGGGTTTTTGCCATCCCCACTACTCCTTTTCTTTCCTTTGCAATCTCCTGCTTTACTTACACAGCCTTGGTGCCAACTGGCTGGCTTCAGTTCAGTGCCATGAAATTGCTGCGGTTGGCACACAGAGTCTGTTCAGGCCCTCAGAAGCTTGCAGGTGCCAACTCCCTCCTAGGAAGGGCCAGGCTGCCAGGGGCAAGGGCATGTACCCCATGCCCTCTCTCCACCTGCAAGTGTTCTTTGTCAGAGGACTCCCAGAAGGCCGGCTTTTCACCCAGCTTCTCCAGAAAGCTCTCTTCCCTACAAGGCTGGCCATTTTCTCTGGTTATTAAGCACTCATTGGTGCTTTGCAGCTGATCTGAGACCCACCTGGGATACCCTGTGGGGCAGCTTAGTCACCACACAGGATAAAAGGGCAAGCTTTACTATGCCCACCTCCTTCCATCTGCCCTTCTTGGAGAAAGGCCAGCCCAGAGGAACGGAGGAGGGACTTTTGATTTAGCTTCGTGTTTTTGTTCATTTCCAAACCTCCAAAGCAGTAGGATTAGGCTGAAGGAGGTGGGGGCAGGGGAATGTATGTCTCACTCATCTCTGGAAAAGCAGGGGCAAGTGTGGAAAGTTCTGTTTTTTGCTGCTGTCACCTCTTACACTTGGAAGCCTCCGTTCTCCTCACCCTAGGAATCAATGCAGAGACTTGCTCACCAGCCCAGGCCCTGCAATGGAAGTAAGACACCTATCTAGCCAAATCCACCCTCACCCACCTCCCGTGGCCCAGTCCCTTTTCCTCTTGTTTTAGCCACATTGGGCAGCTCTCTGTCTCCCAAACACTCCTTATGTTTTGCTCTGATCCATCCTTTACCAAGAATGCCTTCAACTCCTGTCTTGAGCTCTTCTGATTTTATTTAATTTTTTTAGTCCTTGGTTTTGATGTAACGTTTATTGGGAGAAGTCTTTTGTTATTTTTAGTTGGGGAAATTTCACTTTTCCCTCAGGGTTTGTCTGTGTGTGTGTGTGTGTGTGTCTGTCTGTCTGTCTGTCTCTCTCATCACTGCATTCTGTGAATGTTGCATATTTTTCTCTATCCTAATCCTTACTTGGGCATTGGTCATTCAACATGAAAAAAATATCGTAAGTAGACAGACCTCTCTTCCTCACTTCACATGCCCACGCAACCAACTCTACTGGAACTAACAGCTCGGTGATTGGGCCTTGTTATTGCCTTCAGAGGCCGCTACAGTGGACTTCCAGCAGGGCACCTTGCTGTGGTGTGCTGGGTTCAAAGATAATGTCCTCCTGAGGCTTTGTCTTTATCTCACTAGTTTAGAAAATTCATCAGTCAGGGGCAGCTCTGTAGCAGCCACTGGGGCCAGGCACACAAAGCATGCTTAACAACCACCAAGTGAATGAATGGCAAAACTTGCTCTCTGTGGAGGGTGGGGGCAGGAAGTCACCAAGCAACCTTGGTTGGGAAGATGTTCCATGACTTGTATGACCCTTGGTTCACCCAAATATCCCATCGAGAGGGGGTAGGAGGCCTCATTCTCTTTCCTCCCTCACTTTAGGAATCTGTACATCAAGGGTGACTTTGTTTCTAAGGTAACAATTTTTTTTTTTGTTTTCTGTAACAATAGCATTTCTCCCTGGATTCATTTGCTTTTGTTCAGTAATGAGAGAGACAGCTCAAATTGTGATTTGGGCAGCACTTTGCAAGAGATGGCTCTCCGTTCCTAAATGCTTTTTTATCTTCGTATTGTTCTCAAGGTCTACCATGTTCATCTTGTTTTGAAGTGGACACAAGCTGTTTCCAATTAGGAAGAACACAACCTTTTTCCCCCGCCTGTCTTCTGATTGGCTCTCATGTCCACCTAGATCGTTACATGCATGGCCCTGGGCTGCAAGTCAGAATCAAGTTAAAGAGTGCCTGAAAAATCTGCTTAGACAGAAAAATCAATGGGAGAGTGGGAAAAAGCAAGACCGATTTCAAACTACAGATTACCCGACTTAGGGAGCGAGCACACACGGCTTCCTCCTTTAAAGACTGCGAAGGTGGAAATTTGCAGTGTTACTTCAATAGTTGAGAGAAATGACAATACTGATTGTGTGGGAAATTTCTCCCCGTGTAACGACTGGGAGAACACACCCAGACAAGAACAGTACTCATATTTTATGTCATCTTTGTCTTCCTTCTCTCAGTCTTCTCCTTGACTTCCTCCTTTCCTTTCCTGCTCTCCTGCTGTTCTTCCTCCACCGTGGGATCCAGGGGTCAAACTCAATCATCAGGTTTTCACAACCAGCGCCTTTATCCACAGAGCCACCACAATGCCCCAACATCTTTGCTCTTGTCATTTAATGTAAGAGGTACTTATGAACTACAGCCCTCCTGTTCTGGAGCTCACCAGAACCTATTACTTCTATTTAATTTTGTGTTTACTAGTCATTTTATTAATGCTGGTACCATAGGAGTGCTGAATAATTATACACACACACACACACACACACACACGGCACATATATAATGTGTAATCCCTGCACAAAGTGAAGTGGATGGAGCAATCAAGGATCACGTGAGTCATATGAGTTGACTCAAGAAAGTCTGTGATTTTGATCAGGAAGGGACATTCGGGTGGCCAGGATGGAGCAAGCAATATTTGGGATAAGTCTTAAGTAGGTGGGGAACAGAATGACGGAGGTCAAGGCAGTGTCCTTGTGAGATACCCCTTGTGGTCAGGGGTCAGCACACGTGTCTACCTGGTGTTGCACACAGCTATCTTGCCAGTGCACAGTGGGTTTCTCAGGAGTCTATTATAACAACAGTAAAACAACCAATGATTCTGAAATCTTCAAAAGAAAGCAGACCAAAGATGATTTCTTCAGGAAAACCTATTTCCATCCCTAGCTGCATCAATTAAACGGTGAACAGCACGTGGTTTTTTGAACATTCTTATGAGCTTTACCAAAACTTGAGGAATGTATTGTAATTTCAATAATGCATACAGCTGGGAACAGTAGCCCATACCCTCAACCACAGTAGCTGGGAAGCTGAGGCAGGAGGATTGCAAGCTGGAGGCAACATGGGTGACATAAAAAGACTGTCTCAAAAACAAAAGCTAAAAAATGTGCTTGAGTAGGAAGGAACTACTGTAGCTGCAGCAGCAGCCTGGGCCTCCATGATCTGTTGGACCTACTGGTACACAGTTGGTAGCGATCATTGGGCAAATCATGGGAGCTGCTGGGACCTGCATGGCCTCTACCATGGGCACCACGGGCACAGCAGTTGGGATTCTGGTCACCGAGCTCCCAGTACTTCCTGCTTCAACAGAGTCATCTCAACCTCCATTTCTTTCAAGCATTTCTTGCTGGTCTTGCCCGCGAGGGTGACACTAAGTCCCGGGACCACAGGTCCTCCCGCCACGGGAATCCTGGAGCCACCCCGCCCCAGTCATTGCTGGTGCTGTCCACCTTCGCTGCTCCTCTCAGCCGCGCCTGCAGGTCCTACGGGTCCTACTTCGGTCCTGGGTCCTCCATAAGCCTCTGGGTCTTCCCTTGGCTTCATCTTGACCGCTCTTACTCGCGAAGACTTAATATTTCTAAGTGTCGTTTACAAAGGTGTAAAATGGAGAGCGAAGCCTTGCGAGCACTTTGGTTTAAGGCACATGTAACTAGATACATGATGTCTGAATAAACTCTAGCTCTATTGCACCTTAACGAGGTCCATGCTGACTTCCCAACCATCTTTAAGACCACAGGTGTCGTAATTTACTTTCTGTTGCCGTGAAAAAATACTAATCAAAACCAGTTTGGGGAAAAAAGGGGGTTGTTGGGCCTGCCGGTTCCATCCAGTCCGACACTGAAAGAAGCTGCAGCAGGCACTCAGGCAGGGAGCTGGAGGCAGGAACCGAAGCCGTGACTCTGGAGGGGTGCTGCTTACTGGCTCCATGTACATGGCTTGTTTGGCCCACTTCCTTATGTAAGCCAGGACCTCCTACATAAGCGTGGCACCTTCCTTAGTTTGCATCAATCCTTCATCAAGAAACGCCCTACAGCGTCCACAGGCCAAGCCGATGAAGGCAATTAATCAGCTGAGGGTCCCCACCCCCCTTGACTCAAGTTGGCGCCAAATTTACAAAACTAGCTGACAATGGCTTGACATTTGGTTTTTACCTACTCCTGAGACTTTTTTTTTTCCTGGTGTGTGAATGCCATGTCCTTCAGTGGTGAATCTTGTTTCTCTGTCTTCTCCAGCCTTCTCAGCAAAACACTTACACAGTCATGTTATGGAACAGTCGAGTGTTAATTGTAATTGGATGACATATTACCATTAAGCGTAGAGCACCAGGACTTGGGATTGGCAGCCCGCTGTGGGAGTCGCGTCTCTGTCTCCTCCTCCAGGTCGGATGACGTCTGCGTCAGTCTAACTCACGGTGGACTTCGAAGCGGCTGTGCAGCAGGGGCTCAGGAAGACAAAAGACAAGCCTGGTTTTGGGAATGACCTTGTCGAAAGGGACTGTTTCCAGGAAAGGGTGCTTTAGTCTATAGGTCGCTGCCATCCCGAGAACAGAGTGGAGCAGGATGCTCAGGGGAAGGGAAGGGAGTAGTGGAACGGTGTGGGATACGGTGGCAGCCATATTGTGGGTTCTAGGGAGTGGTAGATAGGAAAGCTGTGGCCAGAATGATGGCGTCAGCAGTCACGTGACTCCCATGAGCCTTTTATTCCTGGAGGAAAACTTCTGAAAAGTGCAATACAGAGACTGACCAAACAACCAGGGAGCCTGCGTAGGACTGACCTAGGCCTTCTGCATATGTGTGACAGTTGCGTAGCTTGGTCCTATTGTGGGACTCCTAACAGTGGGAGCAGGGGCTGTCTCTGACTATTTTACAGGATTTTGGGACGCTACCTCTCATACTGGGTCATCTTGCCCAGTCTTAGTACAAGGGGTGGCACTTCATTTGACTGTAACTTGCTATGCCATGTTTTGTTGATACTCATGGGAGACCTACCCTTTCCTAAACAGAAACAGAAGTGGATTGGGGGATGGGAACAGAGGGGTAGGGGAGGAGGGACTGGGGGGAGATGAGGGAGGGGAAACTTTGGCCAGGATGTAAAATAAATAAGGGAGTAAGTAAATAAATAAATAAATTTATTTTTTTAAAAAAACCAAACCCCAAACGCATCTGTGGGAGTTTTATTTGGCATTCTTGCCATGGTTGAAGTGATAACTAATATGTGCATAGATTCTTCTGCCATCCCCTGGCACCCACAAAGGAACGGATCCAAGGGCCCTGAAAATACCAAGCTATGCAGATGCTTATGCTCCTTGCAGAAGACACTTAGTATTTGCATACAGCCTACACACACCCTCCCACACACGCTAAACTCTCTTCTAACACTATGTAAATGCTATGCAAATCATTTCATACTATATTATTTAGAGAACAACAAGAAAAGGTACAGATACAAGTGGTTTTTTTTTTTTTTTTTTTTTTTTTTTAAGCTGAGGTTGGTTGACAGCACAGATATGAACCCTGTAGGCATGGGGGGTGCACAACTGTGTCTTCTTTGGAATGGATGGAGACAGAAAGCATCCTCGGAGTTCCTCTGCTGTGTGCGTGTTCTGCGATCCCATAATGATCACCTCTGTTAGCTCCTGCTGTCCTTCTCAAGCGAGGTGGACAGGCGAGTGTTCAGAGCCTGAGTGTGAGCGGATCGGCCTTCTATAGCATCTCCTTGTACTCCAGTTAGCATCTTCCCTGTGCTTCCTTCCCATTGGTCATCTGCTAAGGCGGTCTGGATATGCCATCCTCCCACCCATTGGCTCATTTGTTTGGGTACTTGATCTTCAGAGGGCAGCGATGTTTTAAGAGATCAGAGAACCTTTGGTACCTGTGGCCTTGAAAGTTAGACAGGGGACCTTGGAGGTGGGCCTTGAACGTTATATACATCCCTAATTCTAGCCTGGAGCTCTCTGTTTCCTGATCCACCGAGTGGTCCCTCCATCATCCACTTCTACTGCCGTACCTTCCCTGCCACGATGATGGATTATAACTGTGAGCCCCAAAGAAACTTTTATTGAGTTGTTTCAGGTATTTTGCTGCGGTGACAAGATAAAAGATTTACATATTCACCTAAGGGTCAGAATCTTGCTGTGGGCCTGCTCTAGGTCATGTGGATTTGGGTGCTTGGGCTGAGCAGAAGGATCCCTTCAATTCAGAGGGAACGTTCTGACGGATCATTCCCGTTCTGCTCCACTGAGCCCAGGGTGTTCTACGCTGGAGGGGACAGACAGGCATCAGCTGTCAGGGGCATCTCATTCCAGGTTATCAGATGGGCTCTATTTTCGGGCCTGCCCATCACGCCATCTTCCACGGTGGAACCCAGAGTTCCTCATGTGCTCAGATCCCAGCTGTCACAGTAGTAGTGTATTTTCAACCAGGCTGAGTGTGTATCCAAAATCCAGGGGAGAAAGGGAAACTCTGGGAGCTGGGAACATGGAAGTTGGGGTGGAGAGCTGTGTGATGGGGATCTATACAGACGTCTGTCAAGTGACACACATGGTCAGTTGAGTGTTTTTGGAGACTCCTGGGAATTTTCTGGTCTAATAGGAATTTTGGAATTTCCCAGGTCTAATTCAAAACAGTAACGGGAAGGAGATAGGGATAAAGATCATTCCAGGTTTTAGACATCATGGTGAGTCAGAATTATGTATGTGGAAGTGAAGTTCTCAGATCATCATGTCCTCACACCGTCAGGCATGCTGGGAAATGCAGATGCTGGAAGCGTGAGTAAGGGCTGGACTGGGTTTCTGGGGCAGTGGAGTGGCCTTATAGGTGGGAAAAGCAGAGTGTCCACTAAGACGGGCCATCAGCACACGTGACCCCTGAGACACTGATGTGTCTAGATGTGTCCCCTGGAAACTCTGCCTACCCACTGGGCCATTAGGACACTAGCCTCCCCAGGGAAATCACTAGCTCTGCACTGTGGGGAGGCTGCTGTTCACATTGGTTCTGCACAGCAACTTCTCCTAGCTGCTACTTTAAGATTTTAGTGATCGTGTTAGATATTCTACTCATCTCCACACCACCTCTTTGGTCTGCAGCTGGATCACTGGGTTTTTGTTGTCCATAGTAAGCTGTCATAGAGCGGCTGGCTCTTCCTGCCTGTTGATTGACCACACACCGCCTTCCCCTGCTTGGTGAGGCTGGAAGAGACCGATTGCCTCCTCCCCCCTCCCCAGGGCAGTCTTCAGCAGCTGTGTTAGTGCTCCATGTTAAGGGGATACCAGAGAGATGTTGCCGAGAGTTGAGAGCTTTTGTGAAAGCTAGAAGACCTGAGTTCAAATCCTCAGCTCCTATGTAGAAGCCGGACTCAGTCATATGTGCCAATAGCCCCAGCATTTGGGGCTGGAGGCAGATAGAGCCCTGGGATTCATTGCCTATTTAGGTCAAGCTAGGAGCTTCAGGTTCAGTGAGAGACCCAGTTTTGCAGAAGAAAAAAAAAAGTGGATAGCAACAGAAAATTCTCAGTATACGCCTCTGGCTTCTGCGAGCTCACATACCAGTGTGTACATCTGTAGGAACACGCATACATACAACTCACACACATATGCACTTGAGTGCACACCTCCAAAAGATTTTGAAATAGAAATGCCTTGCTGTGGAAGGAGGCAGTACCCTGATTTCTGAGTTACAGTGCTCCAGTGAGCCATTGTTGCCAGGGGCTAAATTGAGAAACACTGATGAGAAATAATGTCCTGTTTTTAGAAACCTCTGGAGCTATCTCAGGGCAAAGTGGCTTATGAACCCCTACAGAACCCTAGAGGGTATTCTGTTACCTCAGTGACACTGAGTTTTGTTTTTGAGATACATGTGCAAATGGACAGGCCTCCAGCTTCCAAATGTGTGACGCACAGGTGGCCTAGGCAGGGACTTCTGACAAGACGTAGTGTCTTGAACGTACGTCTACCTTTCAAAAATCTTAAACCTCTTTTCCCACATGTCTTTTTGTTTGTTTGTTTTTGCATCCCAACCAAAGTTTCCCCTCACTTGGCTCCTCCCAGTTCTTTCCACACCCCCCCCCCCCCCGACATCTCCCCATCCCAATCCACTCCTCCTCCATTTCTCTTCTGACACAGACGGGCCTCCCTTGGATGTCAGCCAGCCATGGTATATTGAGCTGCAGTGAGACTAGGTACCTCTTCTTCTATTAAGACCAGATGAGGCAATCTGGTAGAAGGAATGCATCCTAAGAGTAGGCAACAGAGTCAGAGACAGCCCCTGCTCTCACTGTTAGGAGTCCCACAGGAAGACCAAGCTACACAACTGTAACACACATACAGCGAGCCTAGGTCAGTCTCATTCAGGCTCCCTGGTTGTCTGTTCAGAATCTGTGCCCCTATGACCCCAGGCTTGTTGTTTCTGTAGATTTTCTGGTGGTGTCCTTAACCCCTCTGGCTCCTACATGGTTTTTGTTTGATCCCTGAATGACGGGGCAGGTATAATTCTCAAACCCCTGTGAAGTGACAGGTATAAGAACCCCTGCTTCCTACATGGGGTATCAAGACTCAGAGGAGAGCCTCTCCCAATCCACACGCTCATGGCTGGCAGAGTCTGGAGTTTGGGCTCCTCTTTCCCGATTTCCAGGCACTTGGCTGTCTTGGCAGATGCAAATGATTAAAGAGCCAAGACACTTTATTTGGAAGCAGTGAGGGATTCTAAAAATAGGCTCAGCGCTGTTCCTCTAATTTGAAAGTGTAAAGGAATTGAGTCAAATAGGACTGAGAGACACGAGCGGTCTCATTGTATCAATTTCTATCTACTTTGGTAATAATAATTGAAGCCGTAATTATACGTTAATTAAAAATACTTGAGATTTGGTGCAAAAATCAAAATGACATACCAACTTGGCTTCGAAGTGAGATACAGTAAACCAAGATTTTGCAAGAATGATTAAAGGAAAAGAAATGAATGTAAGTGTCAAAGACTGTGTTAGGAAGCGTTGATCATGACCTCACATTGCTGCTGGGCTGGATGAGGTGTAAATGTCCCAGCCGCCCAGACCTGAATAATCACACAGAAACTATATTAATTATAACACTGTGTTGGCTTAGGTGTATTTCTAGCCAGCTCTTACATCTTAAATTAGGCCATTTCTATGAATCTGTGTATTACCATGAGGCTGTGTCCTACTGGTAAGATTCCGGTGTCTGTCTCCTTCAGCAGCTACATGGCATCTCCCTGACTCCTTCTTCTCTCTTCCTTTATCTCTGCTTGGATTTTCTGCCTTGCTATATTCTGCCCTATCATAGGCCAAAGCAGCTTCTTTATTAACCAATGGAAATAAAACATATTCACAGCATACAGAGGGAACTCCCACATCAGTGGGGTGAAGGTGTTCATGGATGTCTGGACTTACCTAGATGTCAGCTGACTTTCCACTCCAGGGAACTTGGTATTTTAATGTGTTAGTTACAGTAATGGTCTAAAAATGCCTCAACCTACAAATTTGATGAAGACTTATTTGTCAAAAAATATGACTTATAAAAGATAAAGGGAATGGCAGTATAAGATCCAGTCACTTTTCCCAGCTTCAATATTTGTGAATATTATGCCATTTTAAAACATATTACACACATAAATAAATATTTAACAGCTATCTAACCACCCACCCACCCTATCTATTCTCTCTCTGTCTCTCAGAAGAGGGTAGGGTGCTATAGGGGAAATTCCAAACACTGTGTTACTCACTTGAAAATCCATCTGTATATACCTCTGGCAGATAAAAATTAAAGAGCTTGAGAGCTGGGGATGTAGGGAAATTAGTAGGGTGTTTGCTTGGCATGCAATAAACCCTGACACTTCATAAAATTGGTCATGATCGTGAATGCTTGTGATTTCAACACCAAGGATATGGAAGCAGGAGGATCAGAAATTCAGGTTTATTCTTGGATACACAGTTGAGGCCAACCTGGGACTCATGAGACTCTATCTAAACACACAGAATAAATATATAAATGAAAAAAGGAAGAAAGCTAGGAAGAAAGAAAGAGAGAGAAAGAAGGACAACCACTGCATAGAGTTGCATGAATTCCAGGTTGAATGTTTCATGATTATCTCAAAACAGGGTTCTTTGATGCAGATTCTTTAGACCAGAACATGCTCGGGACATCGTATTTGGCTGGCCAATCTCTATGCCTCCAATCTATAGGACTTCTTGTTCTTCTGTAAGAGAAGACAATTAGGGATAGGGGCTTGATTTGACTTAGGTATTTAAAAATACTTCATTTTTCACTTTCTTATGGCAATTCATTGGCAGTATGAAACAGATTTGGAAGGATTAGGAAGTAGCTGGGCATGGTGGTGCATGCTTACATTTCCAACACTTGGGACGGTAGAGTTCAGGAGGCTCAGGAGCTCAGGACCTGACCCAGCTGTGTAGATGTATAGCCTGGGCTACATGAGTGTATGTTTAACAAAAAGAAGCTAGCAGTTGCTTTATGTGACTCCAAGTCTCTAGAAAATATACTTAAGGACAGATATAAACATTTAGAAATTTGCTCTAAGAAATTTGATACTCCAGAGGCATAAAAATATTACAGAGGTAGTTGATTTAATGATTGATTTCTTCTATCAGATATCTCCTTAAATGATATCATGGTTATCAAATCTCTGGACATTTTTTTCTTTTTAATTTTTTTTGCATTTACTTAGTGTGTGTGTGTGTGTATGCGTGTGAATGCATGTACATGACACATATGTGGAGGTCACAGGGCCACTCAGAGGAGTCAGTTCTCTCATTCCACCATGTGGGTTCTGGGGATCAAATTCAGATCATTAGACTCGGAGATCTGACCCTTTGTTTCCTGGCCCCAGCCTGGGCTTTTTATATAACTTTTTAATATATTTTATAATATTTTACTTATTTAGATTTTCCACGAGGACACAGTAGTAAGCTCTATTCAGGGATTTTATTTCCCGTCTTCCTCTGTATGTCAAGATAGGCTCCGTTAGGGCTGGGTTTCCCTATCACACACTAGAGGTTACTCACTGCTGAAGAAACGCTTCCCTCTTCCTGAAAAACAATTGGGCAAACTCTACACGGTGAGTGTCTTATGCAACTCTGATGGAGGCTTGGGAGCTTGGAGAGGTAGATCTGTCATCATTAGAAATGACACCCTGATGGTCCACACAGCGTCACTTTCCTTTGTGAGACTCAGACTTCTAGGGTCTACATGAGAGAGGGGAAATAGAGAGCTCAAATCGGACACCCCGTCAGGCAGAACGAGAACAAGCCATTTGGGATAATTTAGTTAAGGGACAGAGAACACACAGCAATTTATCAAATCATTAAGACTTCAGTAAATAAATTGTTCGTAAGATGTCTCAATGAGCAAATAATGTTAGACGGACTTCATACAAGAAGGTTGGACGCTAAGACTAAAGTAAACCAAACAAACCACTTTTGACATTTAAACAAGTTATCTTCACTGCCCTGGCAGATTTAAGGACCCAGCGACGATGCGTTTCCTGTTATGTTTAGCTAACCAAAGCTTTATTGTAGTGCATGTTTGCAAAAAGTTAGGAATAACAAATAAGAAATTAGCCTCTTTGTTTCATTGGCAGAGAAAGTTTTGAAACTCATGGACTAATCTCACCTGGCCTGACATTTCTTCTCATTTTCAGCCATTTCTCCAGTACATTGATTCTTTACATTTTATTCTCAGACACATCAGTGAATTAGCTAATCTGGAATTCGATTCACGCATATTAAAAACCAACTCTTTTTTTTCGAGCTCACAAAACCCCCTTATGTGAAATAAATGACATTATGTCCAAAAGAATGGTGTTAGATTATCTTTTACTTTGGAAGAAAAGGAGGTAATTAGTTTGATATATATTTTTCATTCATGAATGTTAATGCCATTTTCACAGCAGGAAGAAAGGTGAATGGCTGTGCCCAGGCACTGCTCCTGGATTTTGTGGTTCTGACATTATAGAAAAGAGTTTGGGGGAAGTGAGACAGGATAAAAGGGCCTCAGTTGAATATGTGAGCAAGCAGTGTTCTTAATACTTTAACAAAATCTAACAAAGTTCGCGATTCATAGAGCGTTTCTGAAAAGCTGCCAAGAGGGATATTTTCAATAGATTGGTGGAATGAGGAATCAAATGTATATTATTTTGGAAGAGATTGGAGTTTAATACAGCCTTTGCCCAGGTTAAATCTATATCAATAAAATGCCAGGTGGAGAAAGGGGCCATTTAATTTCGGGCCCACCGCGGACACACAACATCTCTGGAAAGGATGAAGTCCACGTGGGTTACCCCTTTTAGGCCTCTGTGCACCTTTTCAAAAGCAGCCTGGGAAATTTCTGCCATCCTTTGGAGTTCGAGGCCCGTGGCAAAGCTGCGGTCAAATGTGATGGATTGCGCAGCCAATTTGCTTGAAGTTTGTGGTTCATTAATCCTGCTTTTTTGAATTTCAAAGGACTGGAGTGATGTCATTTGGAATTTAGATCACAGAAAATTAATGGTGTCCCTTGGTCAGAAGTGAACATGGAGACAATGAGACCCAGAAGAAAGGGATGGGTGATGGCTGAGGAGCATGGGTTCGGTTTCCACCGAAATCTGAAGCCTCTGGGCTTTTCAGAACTCCAGGCTTCCCGCTCCCCACTAGGCCTAGCGATGCGGCTTTGAGGGATTGCCCTGCACCTTGTGAGAGAACGCAGTGCAGCTTCTGCGAGCACTCAGCAGCATCTAAAGTCTATTCAGTGCCGCAGACCTGCCTTGTGTCTGTCCCTAGGTCCTCAATCCACCGCCCTTTCTGTGCCAGGAGTTTTAAAGGTGCCATTGAGATGATGGGAGCCCTGCCTATTTGGATGCAAGCAACTCTTCCATCGCATGCTTCCCACGCTGGGACCCCGGCGGAGTGGCAGAAGGGAAGTTGAATCACTGCCAAAGATACAGGCTGGGAAAGCGGGCTCAGAGAAGGTCCTGGGAAAGCGAATGGGTGTCTAAGGAGCATCCCAGCTGCTAAGCTGGGAGCTAGCGGCAGTCTTATAGCTCACTGAGTCCCTACAGGCGTTGTCTGTGACACTGCTGAAACGGAGGTTTGGCTCGAAATGGTCACACAACAAGGACTGCTTGAACAAAAACTAAGTGAAGTAACGAGAACAACGAAAACTTCCACAATAGCTCAGCAAGATGGTGACAATGTGCTTCTTCCTTCCTTCCTTCCTTCCTTCCTTTCTTTCTTTCTTTCTTTCTTTCTTTCTTTCTTTCTTTCTTTCGACAACCTGCTTTTAAAGTGAGGAAACAGAGTTAAAGCTGTGCTCAGGACAGCGGGAGAACTGTTCTCGGTGCCCTTGGGAATGGCTAACAATGCTCTTCAGATGTCGTTTCTCCGTGAGCCATCACGGAAGCCCCGGACTCCGGAAATGCCTGAAATACTGTTTAGGTCATTGATTGGTCGCATATATGAAAGGCTCATGGAAGCCCAGCAGGACTGTCATCTTTTATGAGCAGAGATGAAGGTTCATTCATAGGCACACTATCCATGGCACAGGGTGAGCCGTTTACACTGCGTAAGAGAGTTGAAGTTTATCAGATATTAAAAAATAAAGGTAATGAGGCGGGCAGAGGTGGTGGACACCTTTGATCCCAGCACTTGAGAGGCAGATGCAGGTTGAGCGAGGCTGATCTCTGAGTTCTAAGCCAACCTGGTCTACTGAGTGAGTTCCAGGACAGCCAGGGCTACACAGAGAAACCCTGTCTCAAACAACAATACAAAGATAATGAGACCGTGCAGAATAGTTTTCCCTTTGGAAATCTTAACTTTGGCTTTAAGGCCTTGATTCAAAACAATAGGATTCAAATTTACTGATGTTTATTGGGTAGCATTATAAACTGAGGGAGTGAAAAACTTTATTTTTGGCAGTGCAGGCCGTGGTTCTATTTTACACTAACTGATCTGATGTGGGCAGGAGTTTTTGTTGCTTGTATGTTTATTAGTTTTCGAGCATGCTTTTAATTTGATAGCATGTTCTATGCCCCCCACCCCAACAGTAACTAGACTTTTACTTTAAACACATTTGGGACACAACAACCTGTACTTCAAGATAGAATAAAAGTAATTTTGTACAAAAAATAATTTTATGCATTCTCATGGGTCCCTTTCTTGGAAATCGTCACTAAAAAAGGTGGTCAATAAATTGAAGCTTTCAGTATCTCCTAAGAGCAAAGCCTTGGAAAGAACCCAGCCTCTGCGTTCCTTCTCCCTGGGCTCCATGTAGAGAAAACCTATGTGGTTGTGTTTCCCTTATTATTTGAGACTTTCATATAGCTGTATAATCTATTTCAATCAAATCTACCCTCTATCTTCCCATCTCTATAAACCATCCCTTATCTCCACCCCTGTTTTTCCTTCTTGGAGTTTATAAGGTATTAATGTTGTAATACATATAAATCTAAAGAAGCCAAAAATACTACTTATTACCTTTGCAATATCATCCCGGTCTTGTTGCTGTTACTTGGGATTCGTATGGTTTCCACCACCCTCCCTCCCATAGTTTGGCTATGCAATGCATTTTTGAATGCTTAGCCACGGAAACAACATACTATCCCTAACATAGTTCATTCAGGATCAAGATCCCTTCTCTATAGGGCATTGAAGGATTTAAAAAGAATTTGTAGTAGACCAGAATGACCATCACGGCTCCATTAAGGACATCAGTGGATAGCAGCAGCTTGTTGGTTGTCACTTTTTCTGGTCATTGAGCAGAGAAATGTTTTAGCTTTTGCTCAAGTTTTCTTTTCTTCTTTTTAAACTTTTTTTTTTAAAAAAATGTATTCTTTATGTCTTTCATGCATCCTGATCCCACCCATTTCCTGTCCCCTTGCAACTATCTTCCTGTACTGCCATCCCAAATAAAACAAAAGTTAAGAGAAGAAAAGGGAAAGGAAAAAGGGGGGAAATAAAATATCTCATCATGGAAGCTGCAGTGTGACACAGTGAGTCACACAATGTACCCTTTTTTCCATGTATCTATACTTGTAAATGTTCATTGCAAAGAGCGATTGGTCTGATTTGAGGCCCTCTGGTTTCTATTACGTTATTGATACTGGGCCCTCACTGGGCCTCTTCTTGGATAGCCTGTTTTTACCCTGTATTGGGAAGCTCCTGCAGCTTTGGGTCTGAGGGCTAGGCTCCTTCATGTGTTCCAGTAACTGCCTTGGCCTTTTGATAGGGCAAAATTTAGATAGGCGGAATAGACAGAACAGAATGCTGGGAGAAAGGAGGCAGAGACAGAGAGCTGCCCGCTATGAGCTCATGGTGACATACAGATTATTAGAAATGGGTTGAATCAAGATGTGAAAGTTAGCCAATAAGAGGCTAGAACTAATGGGCCAGGCAGTGTTTAAATGAATACAATTTCCGTGTGGTTATTTCGGGGGTTAAGCTAACCGGGTGGCTGGGAGCCGGGCAGGACACAGCCCACTGCTCCTCTTACTACACTTACCCATGATGGAAGTAATATAAAGCAAGCAGATTGACAACATCAAATTAAATGGAGAGAAACTCAAAGAATTTCCACTATAATCAGGAACAAGACAAAGTAGTCCACTGTCTCCATTTCTACTCAATATAGGACTTGAAGTTCTAGCTAGAGCAATAAGACAACTAAAGGAGATCAAGGTGGTACAAATTGGAAAGGAATAAATCACAGTACCATTATTTGCAGATGATATGATGGTATACACAAGTGACCTTTAGTCAAGTGGCTTGGTACAAGATTAACATACACACACAAATCAGTAACCCTCCTATATACAAATAATGAGTGAGCTGAGGAAGAAATCAGAGAATCAACACCCTTTACAACAGCCTCAAATAGTATAAAATACCTTGGTGTAACTCTAACCAAGCAAGTGAATGACCTGTATGACAGGAACTTCAATTCTTTGAAGAAAGAAATTGAAGAAGTTATCAGAAAATGAAAAGATCTCTCATGCTCATGGATTAGTAGGATTAACATAGTAAAAATGACCATTTTAGCAAAAACAATCTACAGATTTGATGCAAGCCCCATTAAAATTCTAACACAATTATTTTTTTTAAATTGATTTTATTGAGTTATACATTTTTCTCTGCTCCCCTCCCTGTCTTTTCCCTCCCATTCAATCCTCTCCCATGGTCCGCATGCTCCCATATTACTCAGGATATCTTGTCTTTTTATACTTCCCATGTATGTTGGATCCATGTATGTCTCTCTTAGGGTACTCATTGTTGTCTAGGTTCTCTGGGATTGTGATTTGTAAGCTGGTATTCTTCGCTTTATTCTAACACAATTCTTTACAGATATTAAAAGAACAATACTCAACTTCATATGGAAAAATAAAATAATCCAGGATAGCTAAAAAAAATCCTATTCAATAAAAGATCCTCTAGTGGTATCACCATACCTGACTTCAAGCTCTAGTACAGAGCTATAGTAATAAGAACAACATGGCATTGGCATAAAAACAGACAGGTGGATCAGTGGAGTCAAATCGACTTGGACATAAATCCACACACCTATGGATACCTAATTTTAGACAAGGAAGCCAAAACTATACAATGAAAAGAAGACAGCATCTTCACCAAATGGTGCTGGTCCAACTGGATGTCTGCATGTAGAAGAAAGCAAATAGTTCTATATCTATCAACCTGCACAGAATTCAAGTCCAAGTCTATCAAAGACCTCATCATAAAGCCAGATACAACGAACCTGATAGAAGAAAAAGTGAGAAATAATCTTGAACATATTGCCACAGCAGACAACTTTTAAATAGAATACCAATAGTATAGACATTAAGAATGACAATTAATAAATGGGACTTCATAAAATTGAAAAGTTTCTGTAAGACAAAAAACACTATCAATAAGACAAAACAGTAGCCTACAGAATGGGAAAAGATCTTTACCAACTTCACATCCAACAGAGGCCTAATCTTCAAAATATATAAAGAACTCAAGAAACTAGACATCAAAAAAAAAAAAAAAGCAAAAAACCAAACCCCAAACAATCCAATTAAAAATGGGCACCTAAACAGAATTTGCACAGAAGAATCTCAAATGGCAAAGAAACACATTAGGAGATATTCAACATCCTGAGCCATCAGGGAAATGCAAATCAAAACAACTCTGGGATCCCATTTTACACCTGTCAGAATGGCTAAGAGCAAAACCAAAATGACAACTCATGCTGGAGGGGATGTGAAGTGAGACGAACATTGCTGGTGGGGGTGTAAACTTGTACAGCCACTTTGGAAGTCTGTGTTCATTTCTCAGAACACTGGGAAACAGTCTACCTCAAGACTCAGCTATACCACTCTTGCGCATATACCAGAGGACGCTCAATCATACCACAGGGATACTTGCTCAGCTATGTTCATAGCAGTTTTATTCATGATAGCCAGAACCTGCAAACAACCTAGATGCCCCTCAACTGAGGAATAAAGAAATTGGTAATTTACACAATGGAGTATTTATTACTCAGCTGTTAAAAACAAGGACACCAGAGAATTTGAAGGCAAATGAATGGAGCTAGAAAAAATCGTGAGGTAACCCAGACCCAGAAAGACAAGCATGATATGTACTCACCCATAAGTAGATATTGGGTGTAAAATAAAGGATAGCTATGATATGATCCATAGACCCAGAAAGACTAGGAAACAAGGAGGGTTCATGGTTGGCACATCTGGGTATCCCTAGGAAGGGGAAATAGAAGAGACTTTGTGGGTGGACTGAGGGCAGGAGGGCATGGAAACATGAATCGTCAGGTTGTGGATAGGGGGAACGAAGGGGATAGAGTACTGAAAGAGACTACTGGAAAGGGGGAGCATTCAGTGTTAGGTAAAAACCTGCACAGGGAAGACTATTTCTCCTGCTCTCAGCAAGCCTTAGTCTAGGGTTGAGGCCTCGTGGTCTTTCTCCCACTCACTTTGGCTTGTCTACTGTTGTTGCCCTTGCTAAGCTCGTCTTCAGGCAGCCGTGTTGGTAAGACTTAGTGGGTGTGGCTTCTGACATTCCTAGAGGAAATAGTCTCTCAGCAAACTCCCTGATTCTCTGGTTCTTACAGCCTTTCTACCCCCTTTCTGCTCTGATCCCTGAACTGCGCTGATATTTGTTCATTGTTATTAGTTCATGACTTATTTATTATTTCTTCATTACTCATTAGTAATGTCAGTAAATGAAATCATAATCACAAGCATATGAATAGCATTCCATAGTTGTCAGCATGGTTTTACAAATATTTCTTTCATCTTTACAAATACTTTGGCCACTTAAAGCTGAGGCTCACCCAGTCTATAATATAATATAGGCTATAATCCCTGGGTGCTTTTCATGCATATGACACTTTCTAACTATCTCTTCTCAAAGGGATTTTGTTTCTAAATTCCTCCTTTTACTGTATCATGTCAGATTCATTGAAAAGTCTGAAAAAATATATTGGTCATTTTTTTTATCCCACAGAGAATTGGTTTATACAGTTGTGGTGGTTGACTTAGTAATCTCTGGAAGGTTGCCTGTCATCCTCAGGCTGATTTGAAGTCCCCAGGCAGATGACAGGAAAGGGAAGATGACAGCAGGCAGCAGCTCTGTGTGCATAAGTTGGAGAGCTGGGGTTGACTTGCATCCCTCAGGGAGACCATAGGATACCCTGGACCTTTGGGACCACACTGAACGTTTACTGCCATAGATGCTTCTCACTGTAAGACTTTCCTAGCTGGAAGCTTGATAAACAGGTAGCTAAGCCTTGTGAGAAACGAGAAAACAGGCTTTAAAATGGGGTAATTAGCAGGGAAGCATGAAGTCCTGGCTTATTTCTGCTGCAGGGTCATTCACTCATTCGGGGGCTATTTGTGGCTCTGGGGTAGTGCCGTTCAGCTCTTTTGGGGATTGCCTGGCATCACTTTGGGCAACAGCTGCATCCTTGGGTGTCCTGGTTGCAAACAGCTAATTGTCACACTTCTCTTCGTCCTGTAGACCGTGCCTGGCAGATTTTTGGCTTCAGCCGTGTGGGTACCTTTCATGTCCTGGCATCCTTGACTCGTGGCAACTGAAAAGATCTTCCTTAGCAAACTTGGGCTCTGCTAAAGATATACCTGGGCAAGCTCGACTCTCATCTGTCTAATGTCACCCCCATTAGCTTTGAACTCGGGACGTCTACTATTTGGGAATCTGTCACTATGCAGACTGAAGGGTTCAGGGAAGGAACTAGCCTGCGTAGCTCTGAGAAGGACATGGGACAGAAGAAAGCTGACCGGCACTCATCAGCCTTAGTCTTGATGTGTGACTTGGTGCCGCCTTTGAAATCAAGACCAGTGACTAAAATACTCCCCGAGCAAGGATGAGAAAGTCCCCAAGGATGGGCACAGGAAAAGTTGGACCAGCCGGGTCTGTGACACAGTCAGGAGGCTAGCTTCAGGCACTGAGAACCTTCAGGGCAAATGGCAGCTCTGAGCCCCAGGACCAAAATGGCAGGGCCTGCCAAGAGCCAGGCCTGCCAGCTCTAGCATCAATGTGCTCCCCTGGAGGAGGCTGCCATTCATCCTCTTTGTTCTTGGATCACTGCTTAAACGGAGGAGAAAGCCCAGGGCATTTGCAGTCTCAGCTGGGAACGGGAGCTCTGACAGGCAAGCCTGAGAGGCCACAAGCCCCGCTAGCTCTGCAGAGAACACAGTTTGCCTTACCAGCAGACGCCACTCATTGGCCCAGGGTGGCAAACAGTTTGCTAGCCTTTTTACATAAATAAATCCCGATATCTTCATCTAACGTCTCCCTCTGGGATGGTACGGTGGGAGAGGGGGGACTCGGGAGCCCCGAAACTTGCTTGGTTTGGCCTGTGACAAATAGGTGGGATCTTCTTACACCAGGAAAGCTCTAGAACCAGCTAGGGCTCTTGGAGGCAAAGCTTTCATCTTGGAAAAAAAAAAGTCAATTTCTTCTTCTCTGAGGGTTTAGTTAATCTATACAGTATCACCAAAGTAATGAAGTCATAGCCTCCAGGTACTCAGAATTCTGACAGAAAACTAGTGTGGGGGGGGGGCGGTGTTTAAGAGAATGATTTTTTTTTTTTTAAATGGAGGGGTGTGTTCTTCCTAGTTGTGATAACCAGATTCAGAGCATGGCAGGAAAGAGAGATGATGGAGCCCGGGGACTGTAGCTCCTAGCCCTTTAGATGATCCCTTTACTGCTTGTGCTCAAATCCATCTCTGTACACTCCCCCCAAGATATTCTAATATCTCAGGACCAAGCAGATAGATTCTGTAAAGTCGTGAGTGTGAGTGCATGCATGAGTGTGTGTGTATGTGTGTGCGCACGTGTGCTTGTGTGTGTACGTGTGTGTGTGTGTGTGTGTAGTTATTTCTTTTTCTAATTAGCAGGAACGGTTGAAACTTGGTTCACTGCATGGAAAACTTAAGTCCTGCAGAGCCGGGCTCCAGAGAGAGGCCACACAAAGGAATGTATTTGGTGAGACGTATGTGTGAACTCACCTTCTCACACTGCCAGCCTGGGGACTCCAGCAGGAGCGGCATCGCCTGAGTGCATCTTGTGAACTCACCCTGGCACGAGGTGGGAGGGTTCATGACTGTTGTACCAGGCTGTTCTGAGTGAGTACGTGACAACGTGGCCTGACTTCTGCCTTTCTCCGGGATCCAGGCATCACCTGATCTTTCTGATGTCTTGGTCTTCATTTCCGGATGTGCTACTCTCGGCTCTGCCCTGCTTAACTCCAAACCCTATCATTTTGTTTGAGGCTAAGACAGGATAGTAACACATTCTTTTGAAAGCTGATTCCCTTCCTCCTCTTTCTTTCTCTTTCTTCTTCCCTTGCCCCTTCCTACTTTACTTTCTTCTTTCCTTTCTCTCTTCTTCCATCCTCTATGGACAAGAACATCTCTAGGGCTACAAAGTCAAGTGATAACATGGTTTGTATTTTATGGTACTAATAACATTCTAGAGTTGACACTAACTTATACTTAGTTTGAAGCTTGTTCCGTGCAATCAATCACGCCATTCTCTGCTTGTTTCGCATATTTAAGCTACACCAGCTACAAGCTTGTTGTGTTGCCACAAGTGGAGATCCAGTCTTTTGCTCGCTTTGGTTCCGAGCATCTGTCTCAGTGATGTGCTCAGGGGTACAGATCAGACGGCCTGCTCCCCAGGCCCACAGTGAGTTCTGAGTTATGTGACGTCTCTAAGTGCATAGCCCAGTGTCTGGTACTGAGTAGAGATCTCAGTGAGTGTTAGCTATTATGACCTCTGTGGGTGGAGCATCTTGGGAGATATTCCTCAGTGCATTTGAAGTGTGCTGACAGATGGGCAGAGACAGGAGGTGAAATTCAAGCCTGTTGACTTGTTAGTAGACTAGTTCCTCAATTAGACAACAGCACAAACTCCTAGTACTGTTTTGTTATGCTTCAATTTGGCATTCTTTGGGTATTCTTATTTCTCTCTCTCTCTCTCTCTCTCTCTCTCTCTCTCTTTCTTACACACACACACACACACACACACACAGAGAGAGAGAGAGAGAGAGAGAGAGAGAGACAGACAGAGAGAGACAAAGAGACACACAGAGAGAAAGAGAGAGACAGAAAAAGAGAAGGAAAAAGGGAGAAGGAGGAGGCCAGACACAAACCTTGGGTACCAACCACTTTCTCTTTTTTTTCAGACAAGGCCTTTTATTGGCTTGTTGCTCAGCCAATTAGTCTTGGCTGGCTGGCGAGCCATGAATCCGCCTGAAACTATCTCTCCAAAGCAGGAATTATAAATGAGTGCCCACCATACCTGACCTTCTTATGTGGGCTCTGGGGATTGAATTCAAGTCCTTGTGAGAATGTGAGGCTAGCAGTTTGCCAACTGAGCCATCTCTCCAGCTCTACTGACATCCTTATGAAAAGTTGATTTCTCTAGAGAACAGGCAGAGTTATGAAATCAAATGTAGTTATCCTCAAGCTGGACTTGCTAAGTTGACTGTAAGACACTATGCTATAGGACACCATGACACCCAGATGATAGTGTTGTCATAGGGCTAACAGCGACAGTGGGTGGAGCAACTTGTATGTAAAGTAACCCTAATGAATTAAATTTACAGACTATTAGTCTGATAGGGGTTGCCAATAACAACAAATAAAGTATCACTGTGTGTGTGACATGCAAACAGAAAGCTATAGACTCAACTGGCGATGTTAGTCTGGGTTCCTCTGAGATATAAATCTTCTTCACTATGTATTTATGTCATTAATTCCTGTCCAAGTTTGCCTTTATTTTATGGCTATCAGCCCTAATGGATTAGGTTCCATCCTAATGATCATGTTAGAAGTTGGTTACCCCTACAAGAAATTTTTTTTGTCCAAATGAAACCGTACTTGAAACTTTTGAGTTTTGAAACAAACCAGGACCAGTTATCAGTCTCTATTACTTAGAGAAGAGGAACCAGGGCCCAGGGAACCTCGCTATGGCCTGGTTAATTGGAGAGGTACTAGGAGAAGATACTACTGTTCTTGAAACCTACTGGGCTCCATCAATATAAAGGAAGGCATAGCAGGTAGCCCTAATGGGGGAGCACAGTGCTTTGGTCAGTACCTATTCTTGCTTAGCACATGAGCTTGGCACTCAGGTATCATGTCAAATGGATGTGGTACTTAGATTTGACAGGAGACATCTCCTCTTAGGTATCCATGCTTCTTGTACTGGTGATTGGACTTCTAACCAGAGTCCACTGACGACAATAACACTTAGAGCCTCTCTCTATGGCTTGAAATTGCTAGTATGCTGTGATCTTCTGAGATGCTCATATCAATGTCATTTTCATTCTTTTGACAATCCTCTGGGCATAGGTAAATCCATACCTCCGTATGAAATCCCTTAGGGCTAGATATATTTCAGAATCCAGAGCTTGGCAGACTTGGGAAGTGTAATAACAGTACATATCTTGCTTATTACATAGCCTTCCTGTAGGGTCTGAGACAGTTTCAGGGACTTAGGGCAGAATGTCCAAATAAGTCATATGACACTGTGTCAATAAAGGTAAATAATAGCTTGTTTATTTAGGTCAGATTTTGCCGTTGCTGAACTATAAAAACCCAACTGGCATGTTTTGGGGTTTTTCAGATTCTAGATGGGCAGGGGGATCCCAGATCACCTCTTGGGTAAAGTCACACACACCTATCTGAAGAGATGAGCTGGGTTAGGTAAACTCAGGGTCAGCCCAGGGCTCAGGAAGCCTCATGGAAGCCCTGACCCAGCAGCTATCTGTCAACAGAGGGATCTGACAGTAGGATTCTGTTGAGGAAGACTGGGGTACAATTCTAGGGTAGTGCAGCCAATTGGTCAGGTACTGTGTGTATTTCCCAGCCTCTTGAAGCTAGTTGGCCATTTGACTTGAAAACGTCCACTCCATGAAGTCTGAAAACCACCAGGTTAAGGGAGATAGCAGGAACATCTCTCTCTCTCTCTCTCTCTCTCTCTCTCTTTCTCTTTTTGGATGGTGATAGTGGTGTCGTACAGTTTTTATTGCTGTGAAGAGACACCATGACCATGGCAACTCTTATTAAGAAAACATTTTCATTGGGGTGGTTGGCTTACAGTTTCAGAGGTTCAGTCCATTATCATCATGGTGGGGAGCATGGCAGTGTGCAGGCAGACACTATATTGGAAACATAACTGAGAGTTCTACATCTTGCAGGCAACAGGAAGTATACTGAGACACTGGGAGGTATCCTGAGCCTACGAAACCTCAAAGCCTGCCCTCACAGTGGCACACTTCCTCCAAGAAGGCCATACTCACTCCAACAAAGCCACACCTCCTAAGAGTGTCTCTCCCTATGAGATTATGGGGGCCAATTACATTCAAACTATACCACAATTGGGGAGTATTTGAAGGTCGCTTCTATGAAATGAAATATACAATTACAAATAGAAAATGAGGTGCAATGTGAATTTTTCATTAAAATGTAGCCTCACAACAGATTACAGACGTTAAAAAAGCTGCCAAGGGCGTGAAAGGAGGTAGATGGGGACCTTTCACACTTTCTGCTCAATTTTTCCATAAACCTAAAACCACTCAAAAAATCCATTAATTAAAAAAAACCCAAAGAAACTGCCAAATAGTTCAGACACCACACAGACCAGAAAGCATTTTTGTTAATTAACAACCTGTAGCCTTCTTTGATACACTTTTTTTCCAGTAGGTTGTTTTCTGGTGTAAATTCTTTAATTTCTTTTTCACAAGATAATGATTTTGAGATTTTTTTTTTTAAAGGGAGAGACTATAAAAATGGGGTGTGTGTGAGGGAAGTGCCAGAGTCCTCTGTAGGTGATTGTTTCAAGACAGATGGGAGAAGAGAAGAGAAAGTGAGACTTAGTTGTGTTCCCAGACACGGTCTTTCTAGAAGCTTGGAGCTTTCGGGTCTTCTGCTGTAAGATCTTCCCTGTCCTGGCTTTGAGAGCGGTGCTTCGGCAAGAAGGTCTTTCGCAGCCCTGTTGTACCCGGTCTCGGGTTCTCAGCTGGACTTCTAGGTCCTTCGGGTTCTGCTAACAAGGCCTTTGTTTTGTGAGCATGCTTTGCCGAACACCCCAGCTTCTGATAAGATGGGTCCTGGAAGTGAACAGCTTTCCTTGAAAGTATGATGACCCAAGTGTCACTGCCTGAGTGTATCTGTGGTAGTCTGCGCTTGTATGGAAGTAGGAACAGGAGTATTTCTGGGGCTTCTTGGATATCCTGTGTAGGCTGACTGAGGAGCTTTAGGCCATGAGGGAACTTGTCTCAAAAAAGGAGACCCGTGTTCCTGAGGGTGACACCTGAGATCATATATGCACACACATGCATTTCTTATATGTGAACCCATACATAGATGAACATGCACACACATGTAAATACATACATACATACACATGTATGCACATACATGTTAAGAAGAAGGTGGGCCCTATCTAATTGCTCTTGGATTTATGAGTATCTCAAAAGAGTTCACGATGCCAGAGTATATTTTTCCATGTCTGTGACCCTAGCATTCAGCTTGGTGTCTGTCATGAAACTAAGCCTCGGAGAATTGGGATAAAAATACATAAATAAAAGAATGAGCTATTGTCTTGTCCATTTTGTGTTGCTATAAAGGAATACATGCTTCATATTTTTTTTTGCATTGGTATTTTGCCTGCACGCATGTCTGTGTGAGGGTGTCAGATCTTGGAGTATGTTACCTGCCATATGGGTGCTGGGAATTGAACCCAGGTCCTCTGGAAAAGGAATCTGTGCTCTCAACCACTGAACCATCTCTCCAGCTCCCATACTTTACAATTTTTAGAGGAGAGAAATAGATAACTTGTAAAGGAAATATGCTTATTTTCCACAGTCTTTTTATTTCTTAGACATCTAGGAGTATGATTCATGGATCTGGTGAACACGTTATCATCCCATGATGGAAAGGGGGACAGTCCAGTGAACCTCATGGAAGAGGAAAGAGTGGGAGGCCAGACTCTTCCTCAGGACGATCTTATTTGGTTCATGAAGATGACCTTTGTGACCTAAACACCTTCCCTTGGGGAAAGTTTTGACGTGAGATTTGGAGAGTCGTTTAAACCACAGCAGGGGGCTGAGATGTGGATCAGTCGGTAGGATGGTTGTCTGCACGCACCAAGAGCTGGGTTCAATCCCTAGCACTGCTTAGACCAGTGTGGTGTTACATACCCACAATCTCAGCACTGGGGCAGTGGAGGCTGGAAGGAGAGGAGTTCTAGTTTGTTCTCAAGTACACAGCGAGTTTGGGACCAGCCTGGGCTCCACGAGACTCTCTGTCAACACACACACACACACACACACACGCACGCACGCACGCACGCACACACACACACACACACACACACACACCCCAGTAGATATAGATGGCTGGTTATTGCCAACGATTATCTGGCAAGTGTGAGCACACCATATATCAATGGTTCTGAGTTTGGAAGAGGGAGATGAGAAGTTGTGGTGGGGTGACTGTGGCACCCCCATATTTATTCCACAGGGTTACTGCAACACACAAACTGTGGCTTAAAAAAGGGACATTTATTGACTCAGTCAAGGAGGTTCAGAGTCTGACATCAGGGTGTCAGCCAGGCTGTCCTTTCACAGACTGTTGTCTTCTCTTCCTTTCCTCTGGGGTTTCCCCAGCAATCTCGCTGTGCTCTTTGTCCGTTCCTCTGTCTTCCCAGATGGTGCTCTGTGTTATCACATGCCATCTTTCTTCTGTGCATATCTTTGTCAAAGCTTCTTTTAGTGTATAAAAATAACTTATATGGGATGTGAATCAACAGTAATGACATCATCTCCATGTGGTTAAGTATTCAAAGGCCTTATTCCCAGATAAGGCCCCATTGAAGAACTGGGGGTTAGGGTTTTAACATGCCTTTTGTATGGTGGGATGCATTTCAACTTAGAACAACACCCAGAAACTTTTACTACCTCCTTCTTCTTCTTCTTCTTCTTCTTCTTCTTCTTCTTCTTCTTCTTCTTCTTCTTCTTCTTCTATGATGTTCGTGGGTTGGAGAGGAGGGTAAAGTACTCTCAGGCATAGAGGAGTGAGAATCCTGGATGGGGCTTTTCAGCATCACCACAGAGGTGGGTTAGTGCTGTTCAAGGAACAAAGGAAAAATGGAGGAGATTGAAAGAATGAGTGGATGCATTCTGTGGAGTTAGCTTTGCAGCTTTGTTTTGACTTTGCTGGTCAGATTGCCTTTGGATGCTTTGGCTATGGTGCTGCCAGACTGGCCCTTCTTGATACCTGCAACCGGGAACCAGACAGACTCATGTTTCTTTGGGTTCTGACACCACTCTTTTTCAATGACAGGATATAGGTGAAATAACTCAGTCTCCAACAACCTGCTATTCCCTGTTGGACATGAGAATGACAATAATAACTGTGCAGAATTATTAAATATGGCAATGCATATGACACTTGCAGGCCAGGGAAGGCAGAGTGTGAATGTCCAGTAAATGATGATTAGCTTTGTGTGTGTGTAGTGTCGTGGATGCATATGTATTTTTTCATGTGTGTGTATGTGTGTGTGCGTATGTGGAGGGTACAGTTCAATATCAGGAGTCTTATATCACTCTCTAACTTACTTTCTGAGGAAGAATCTGAATCTCTCACTGAACCTGAAACTCACCATCTTGGCTAGACTGGCTGACCAGAGAGCTCCTAGGGCTTGCCTGCTTCTTTACTCCCCTCAAGGATGGGATTTAGGATGATCACTAAAGCTCCAGGCTTTTGTGTGGGTTCTGGGGATTAAAACCTGAGTGTCAAGCATGTTACCTTCTGGACATTGCCCCCAGCCCCTCCTTTTGGTTTTTCTTTTTGCAGAAATTTGGGAGTTGTTCCTCAGATTTATTTGTGCAATATGTTTGGGTATATGCATTTATCCAATTTGGAAACACCTTGCCTTCTCCCAGAAAATAATTAAAAGCACCCCCATACTTGAATATAAGAGATATTAATAAGCAAAATGAACCCCGCGAATCCCACATAATTTGTGCTCTTATGATGAATTTCTCTTACCTCAGGGTGACATTAACTATAATAGTTTTGTCAGCTTTGTTGACTTATATTTTACCAAATGTTTAAAACAAGTAAAGAAAATCAACACTAATAACCAACATAAAGCTCACTCTATGCCCCTGAGTGACAGCATGGGCTACTTAGACCAGGATGTCCCGGGGGGCAGCATGGCCCTCGGATGTCCTCATGGCCATAAGTTGCAGCCCAGAACCTAAGCATCTAGGTGACCTTTGGTGGCAACATGGGCCACAGACATAGATATAGGCCCTGACTGTGGTAGGATCATGGAACCAGATATAGAACTAGGCATCAGCCCTGACTCAGATGTCACCATAGACCCAAGTGGCAGCACAGGCCATCTGGACTACCAGTCCCCATTTTGGTCACATCTGGCTTGATTTCTTCTATCGACAACCCTGGAATAGCTTGTCAATTTATTTCTGTTTTCGTCCTCATTGTCCCTTTATTCAAGCTATAGTTCATCAAGCTATACTCACCTACTCCCACAAATAGAGTAAGTAAATGCCCAGTCCCTAGTTAGGTATAGTTTGCAGCAGCAAAGACATTCTTTTGGGTTACATCAGTTCAGTGGCTCTGTGGATTAAGCTATATATCTTCTCTCTCCTAAAGGGCCCTCATTTGTCAAATGGAGAGGTGGTTCGTCTGTCCCTATACATTCCTGTCAGGTCATTGGTTTTATGTTCCTGTGAATGCAGATGGGAAGGGCTACTAGTGAACATGATTGCACTATAAGGAAACATTTTTCTTTTTTGTTATTGGCAGTGACATGGCAATGAAGCCCTGGAATGAAGAAAAATTTAAGAAACCACGCATTAGAACCTATTCTAGAGGAAGGGGAACCAACGGTGTTTGACCTAATTATGTCTCTTGTATTTTGCCATTTGTTTTGTGTTCAGAACCATCACACACACACACACACACACACACACACACACACACACACACTCCAGTGCCTCTAAGGCAGGAGTGAGCATAGTTGCATAACTCACTAGAGTGCTCAATGCTGGCGAGTGAGAATTCCAATGCTTGAACCCAAGAAGCCTGGCATTCAAGGCCCTCTGGAGAAGCCGTTGGACCCCAGGGGAGCCATGCGTTGGCCTTGTGTAGAGGTGTGAGCTGCCTTTGGCTCGGGTGATGGATGCCAAAGAGTTCTTGTGAAAGCAGCAAGGCATGACTAAAGAGCCGTAGACCCTTTGGCCTGCCAAACAGGCCTGTGTGCGAAAATGAGCTCCTAAGGAGATAACAAAGCCAGCTTCTCTGGGAAGTGAGCAGCAGCTGGTGGGAAACATTCCCGTGCAAACCGAGTGCCAGCTTCTGTGTCCCTCGTAGCCTGTTCTGTGTGTGAGACAACAGTCCTGTGCTACGGAAGAAATACGTGTCTTCCTTCATTCAGCACAGCGTCCCAGGAGGAATTATGACCAGCCGCAGAGGTTCCCCGGCTATTTTCCTGTAGGTATTTACACGAAGCAGGTGCTTTTGGCTCCTGAACTCTCTCTCAAAAGGATATTAAAATGGAAATCAGCTCTTTTTGGTTGAAACTTGAAGACAATAATGGCCAGCTACTCACACTTTGCAAAGTGAGATATAAGAGGACATAGAAAAGAGAGGGTCGAAAACTGGTTTGGGAACTGTAAGTGTTTAGCTGCTGTCGGACATAAAAATGGGGATGGAGAAAGGACCTCGAAGCCAGAAAGATGGAAAGGGCCAAGGGGAAGCTGGATAATTTCTTTGAGCCAGGCTAGCTTGAGAGTTGACTCTTGATGGACAAGAAGCGTGGGTGTTTTCTGATCCTAAGACTTAGGGTGAGAGGGACATCCATGGGAATACACAAAGCTCTTGGCATGCACACAGTGATTCTTCAAGGTCACAGTAAACCCAAATGGGTGAGAAGACTTTGAAAGATAAAAGATCAAGATATGAGATATTCAGGAGCCAAGGGAATCACTGTAAGGGACGAGCCAGAAGATCCATTTGTCCACGTGTTATTGAGGCATGCTACAGCAGTTCCTTCTGATAATAGCTCATGTGTGTAGGGAGCTGGGAAGGGGCCAGGTCATTCTACGTACTCATTCTGTCCTTATCACGAGGCTATGAAATTGATACTATTACCGTCTTCTTTTTATAGACAATGAAACAGGTCAAATCATTTGTGCAAGGTCCTGCAAGTAGAGAGTTGCAGAGCTGGAATTTGAACCAAGGTACTTTGGTCCGTTATTCAAGTCTTTGTACATCTGCTGCTGAGCCTTCTCCTTGTAGCAAAGCTATGGTGTGGTTCTGTGTAGGAGAATGTTCAGCATCCTGCTGGGACTCTTAAAGAAGCTGAGATTCTGAGCAATGTCATCTTTGCTTAGAGCTCTTTCCTTAGAACTCTTTGCTCATCCTGAGGAGATGCTGAGTCTCCAACACATCCTTCATTCAGCAGCACCTCCATATTCTCTCCTTAAGGTTTTCTAGATGCTGTGATGCTGCCATCTCTGCTGCTGAACAAGTCTCAGAGGCTCCCTCAGAGCCCCTCACCCCATTAAGTAGAGGAATTTCTTTAAATCCAGCCCCAGGAAGAGCTCTGGACATCTCTAAGCTTCCTAAGGGAGAGCTCCTGGCTTAAAAGTAAAGCTTTTCATTGATAAAGTTTACTGGCGAGACATTGAAAACCCTTCACACACTTTTAAACATCAAACCTTCCTCTTCTTCCTCTGAGCCCTTCAGGGTCTCAGCTGGGAGACAGCTTTAGAGGGGGATAATATGGGAGGCCCTGTATATCCTTGCTGGTCCTGAGCTCTACCGGGGAGAAAGAGTCCTCAGATACAGATATAAATACAGATACACATCTTCTGCCCATGCCCACTATGCAACAGGTTCTTGTTGTTAGTGATCCTCTGACAAAGGAGGCCCTTTGAGAAAATATTCCTTGATGAGACACAAAACTTTAAAAAATGTATTTCTACACATATGTAAAATATTTGTGTGAAGCTGGATGTAATGGTGCACACCTTTCATCCCAGCACTTGGGAGGCAGAGCCAGGCAGGTCTCTGGGGATTTGAGGCCAGCCCAAATCATGACATGGAGACTTCTTATTAGTTATATTCATAAGCTCAGTTTAGCTCAGGCTTGTTTCTGGCTAGCTCTTTTAATTTAAATTAACCTGTTTCTCTTTGTCTATCTTTTGCCTCAGAACTTTTTACGTTTCTTCCTGTATGTCTTACTTTTCCTACTTCTTATGTCTGTCTATCTGGCTGTCTGGCTTTTGACCCTGGGTATCTCCCTCATTCTCTCCTCTTTCTTCTCTTGTTCCTCTCCTGAGTCTAGAGTTTTCCTCCTATTTATTCTCTCTGCCTATCACCTCTGCCTGTCCCTCTCCTGTGTAGCTATTGGCCATCAGCTTTTTTATTAGACCAATTATGTAACTTAGGCAGGCAAGGTGAGCCAAATACAACACATCTTTACATAATAATTAACCACACATTCTTTTTTTTTTTTTTTTAAGTTTTTCGAGACAGGGTTTCTCTGTGGTTTTGGAGCCTGTCCTGGAACTAGCTCTTGTAGACCAGGCTGGTCTCGAACTCACAAAGATCCGCCTGCCTCTGCCTCCCAAGTGCTGGGATTAAAGGCGTGCGCCACCACCGCCCGGCTTAACCACACATTCTTACACCATTAAACAAACATAGCATAAACAAATGCAACACATTTTATATAGTTAAAGTAATTTCCACAGCAATAAGGCCTTACCATCAATTTGTTGAGAGCAACCAATAGCTTGGGCCGTAGTCTGAGTTGTTTGAGGGTTTCCTTGGAGCCCCTTTGATGGTCAAACTATTTTGAATTGTGATTCCTCTATTTTCCTCATTATAGTCTACATTAATCAGCTTTTCATCACTGTAACAAAATACATAAAGCAGATCACTTTATAAAGTACATAGGGATTATTTAATTCCAAGTTTTAAATACTGAAAGTTCAACTAGTGTGTTGCAGTGTTACTGATTTTCTTCCTTCCTTCCTTTCTTTTTTTTAAAGAAAATCTTAAATGCCCCTCAAGGTCCACAGCACAGTTAAGAATTTAAGTTGTTAGTGGGGTGCTCTTGAAGGGAATATTGGGATTCTGGTCTCTTTCTCTTATTTCCCATTTGCTCCAACGTGGTTTGCTTCTTTGCCATTGACTCTGACGTGATGTATTGCCTAGCCATAGTCCGCAAAGCAACAGGGCTGATTAGCCATAGATTGAACCTCAACAACTGTGAGCAAAATAAACCTTTGCTTCTTGTAAGTTGGCAGTCTTAGGGATTTTATTATAGTACTATAAAGGTGACTAACACACAGGTTCTAACAAAGGCCTAAGTAGGCTACATCACACTGTGGCAGAAGCATGTGAATCTCTCTGTGGTCTCTCTCTCCTATAGTCACTGAGATTCAGTCATGGGAGAACTGCTCCAATGACTTAAACTAATCTAATCGTTTCCCAGCCTCTAAAGACCATGATCAGATTAAATTTCCACCCTCTTATTACTGTTAACGTAAACCTTTGGGGCTCAAACTCCTGCATGAGTTTGAGAGACAAATTGTATTTAAACCATAGCACAATCCACCCTCTAGATTCATTACTTGGCTCAGGCCCATTCATTGTGGACTACCACACGTTTAGGCTAGGGAAACCATCTCAGGTGTCCTGCGAAGCCCTTGCTTCCTCATTCTCCTTCTCCCCTACTGTAATCCATATTTAACCCAGCAATAATCTAGTTACATATAGTGCATATAATGCTTATTACACATGTATAACATATATGTTGATGCCACTCTTTTGCTAAACCCCTTCAATGCTTCCCATAGCATTTATAATACAGTTTAGTTAATCATGCCTTGCATGATGTAGTCCTAGCTTTCCCCTGACACCCTTGCCTTTGTTATCTACCCTCTGGCCACAAATTTCCAGACTGGAACAGAATACCCTAACCTGGTCTCAGCTCAGATTTTTCTCATGAGCTCCTCATTTCTGGAGAGCTCATTCACTGATTCTTCAAATGGTTGATCCCTTGACATGAGAAGTTTCAGCCTAATTATTTACCTCTGTGATCATCTTTCCAAAGTGGGCCTTATGTCTCATGACCCTCTGCCTCCCTACCTCCTCCATGACATCTACCATAGCACCAAATCTTGTAATTGTTTATATACTTATTTTTTTGGGTGCAAATCTTCCATTATGTTATCTGTAGGACATCAGGGCTCTGTCTTCCCTGGGTCCCTAATATTTGTCATGTGTCTGAGACAGAGTAGTTAGGTCCTCACTGACCTGTGCTCCATCTGAAGATACTGTTTGAAGCTTTCAATCTAGACCAATGATGGGGATGCTGGAGGATTTTGTAGGAAAGGTCTGGGGCCCCAGGGATGCTTTTTCAGGACTGTTAACTTGAATGATGCGCAAAATGCACAAAAGATTGCAAAGCACACCTCTGAGTGAGTCTGGGAGGACATTTCCAGAGATGATAAGATCATAAGACTCTGTCAGGGTGGGCATATATTCTTAGATAAAGCACTTCCTCCTTCTGGGCTTCATCATCCTACAGAACTGAGAAAATCACAAGGAGGAAATGAGTCACTAAGGTGGGGGATAGCCTGCACTTTTCAATCTTGTAACCTTCCGTTGACAATAATATGGGAGGAGGTCACATTACATACATTGAGGCTACAAATATCTTCAGGATGCCATACCGAGGAGACAGGACATCCCTCAGAGAAGTCATCTGACTCTCCACTGTGTGTGCAGATGCCTTTCTTGTCCACTGTAGTAAATTACCAAGATGCTCTTTGCGATCTCCCAGGACTGGAAGGAGTAAAAAAGATTAGAGCTGGCTACATCATGCCAAGTTTGGGATCCAATTGCTCATATCTGTTAAATATTCTTTTTTAATTACCCCTAACTATAAAGCATATAAAACTGATGGAAAATTTCAGTGACAAGGGACAGGAAAAATCCAGAAGGGCATCAAAGAATATTATAGCTTACAGAAAAAGAAAGTGCATTTCAGGAGCCCCTTTCCTTCAATAAAAATTTTATTATAAAAATGTGGCAAATAAAATAAAAAACACACAGTAAATTAATCAGATCTAAAGACTATGCAACTTAGGGAACTTCCATACAGTTATTCCTATCATCCTGAGTTGAGGCTGTGGTACTTCACGTCGGATTTTATACTTTTCACTATTGAATATATTTTTGCACACTTATCCAGCACCAAAAATGAAAAATCAATAACAGACTTAGAACTAGAAAAACAATTAGCTTTATATCCTCCTTCATAACTTGTGTCTGTTACCTGCATTCAGTCCTTCTCATCTCCTAATATTTAGCCATTTTGTCTTATTTTCTGCATGTTATATTGTACCCATTGTACATTTGTTTACACAAGTTATTGCCTAGATTCTGCAGAAGAGAGAGAACACATGTTTTCCTTTCTGACAGTGTGTGACCTCACTTAATACTATATATTTTAAGTCCATATATACTTTCTTGAAAATTTTGTGGTTACATTTTTCTTTAAAGATGAACAGTATTTCATACCAAAATTTCATTATTCATGCATCTGTTGATGAACAACTAGGTTGATCCCAATTTTTTGCTATAGTGAATAAAACTGAAATATATATGTATATGGATTCAAATATTTCTATGGTAGATTCCAGAGTTTTCTGGGTATAAATATATCCAGAAGTCATATGGTAGTTCAATTTTTAATATTTTGAGAAAGCTCCAAACTAGTTTCCACAATGGCTGCATTAATTTGGACCCTCACCAGCAGTGAATAAGGGCCCCTGTTTCTCCACATCCTCTCCAATATTTGTTGTCAGATTTGTTGATGCCAACCATTCTGCTTGGGGTGTGGTAGTATCTCAGAGCAGTTTTAATTTGCATTTCTATGATGGCTAGGGATATTGAATGCTTTAAAAAAAAGTTACTGGCCATTTGTGTTTCTTTTTTTCTTTTCCAAAACTGTCTATTCAGCTTATTCATGCCTTTGTTGATGGACAACTTTCCCCTTGGTATTTATTTTCTGCAATTCTTTATAAATTCTGGATATTAGCCTCTCAAGTGAAATGTGTCTGGTAAAGACTTTCTCCCATGCTGTAGGCTGTACGCTCTGCTAATTGTTTTCTTTGCTGTACAGAACTTTATATTTTCATGTAGTCTCTTCTATTGATACTTGGGTTTACTTCTTGTTCCATTGATTATTTTATTTAAAAAGTTTTCCTTACTCTAATATCTTGATGGGTATACCCTAGGTTTTCTTGTAACAGCTTTAGTGTTTCAGGTTTTGATTAGATTCAATCCATTTTGAATTGAGAGGTAAAATATGGCAATCTAACTTCATTCTTCTGCAGGTAGAAATCCAGTTTCGCCAGCACCATTTGTTGAATAAGTAGGGTATCTTTATCCAAAGCACATTTTTACTTCCTTAGTCAGAAATTAACTAGGCATACTCTGTTGTTTTATTTCTGGGTCCTCATTCTATTCCATTGAGATTCCTTTCTGTTTTTACATCAGTAATAGGCTGTCTTTATCACTATAGCTCTATAACAGTGGTTCTCAGCCTCCCTAATGCTGCAGCCTTTTAACAAGTTCCTTATGTTGTGGTGACCCCCAACTGTAAAATTACTTTTGTTGCTACTTCATAACTGTCACATTGCTACTGCTTTGAGTTGTAATGTAAATATCTTTGTTTTCTGACGGTCTAGGCAACCCATTTATAAAAGGGTGGGTCAACCCAAGGGGTCTTGACCCACAGGTTGAGAACCACTGCTCTATACTTTAATTTGAGGTTGTACTGTAATGCTCCCAACAGTTTTAATCCCTTAGGATTCCTTTGGAGAGTCACGATCTTTTATGAGAAACTCCATAGAAATTCCCCTTTTTTCCCCCAGCCTGTGAAATATTATACCAGAATATTTTTTGGTATTATATTAAGTCTGTAAATTAAATTTTGGTAGTATAGTCATTTTCACAGTTATGCAAATCCAGCAGCATGGAATGTCTTTCCACTGTTTAGTATCTTCTGTGTTTTTTTCCCAGTATCTTGAAGTTTTATTATAAAGTCTTTCACTTCTTTGATTAAATATAATTCCCAAATACTTAAAACTTTGGAGTTACTTTGAAAGGGATATTTTCTCTATGTTCTTTCTTCAAGAGTAGACTTTTGGCATAAATGTAGAATATTTTTTTCATATTGACTTTTTATCCTGCAGCTTTACAATATATATTTTTTAGGTCCAAGAATTTTCTAGTAGAGTCAATAAGGTCTTTTTTAGTATAGAATCAAACCATCTTCAAATAGCGATAGTTTAGCCTTCTCGCTTCCAATTGTTACCTCTTTTATGTCTTATCTGTAATATCTGGCACATAAAAGTTTGCAATAGAGTTATATCTTATTGGTGAATTTTTCCTTTATTAGTATTTACTGTCCTCTTTCATTTCTCCTAATTAGTTTTGGGTGGAAACTTACTTCATATAAGGGTAGCTACACCTGCTTGTTTATGTCTTTTGCTTGGTAGTTTATTTCCCATTCTTTGGTCCTATGTTTTAGTATCTTTGCTGACTAAGTGTGTTTCTTGGAGACAGCATATAGTTGGTTCTTGTTTTTAATCCAGCCCTTTAGTCCGTTTGCTTTGAGTGATGGGTTGAGAAAGGCCATTTGCATTTTAGGTTATTATAGAAAGGGTTTTGTTATTTCCTATATATTTGTTAGGTGACTTCCTAGTTTACTGGACTGCTGACATTTCTTTTTCTTCTCCTGAGTTAATTTTGAGGGTTGGCTGAGTTGCTGTATTGGACGTGTTGTTTCTTTCCCATGCTCACTTTGTTTATTTGTAGTTAGGCCATCTTTCAGCTTCTCTTCTTTAATGTTTGCCACTGAGAACTTTCTGCTGTGCCGGGTTGGTTGTCACGCACTGCCTTAATTTGTGTTTATCTTGAAATACCTTTATTTTTCTGTCAGTTTTGAAAGACAGCTTTGCAGAGTATAGCATTCTTCCTTCACAGTACTTTCTGAGCTTGACATATTTGTTTCATTTCATGCTGTTCTGGATTTTAGAGTTGCAGAGGAAAAGTCTGTGGTAATTCTGATATTTCTGTCTTTATATGTAAATTGATGTTTTTCTCATGCTGCTTTTAGGATTTTATCTTTACTTTGTATTTTTAATGTCTTGACTATACTGTGCTGGGGAGAGCTTTTTTTTGTCATGTTATATAAAGTTTATTTACCTCTTGCAGTTGTCTGCCTACTTCTTTGGATAAACTGGGTAACTTTCTGCTATGATTTCATTAGCAGTCTGTCTAGCCCATTTAGTTTTACCTCTGTTCCATCTTCTATTCCATGAATTCTCAGATTTGGTTTCTTAAATGTATTGCAGACTTCTTGGAACTATATTTCATGCTCCTTAATTTCCCCTTATTTGTGTCTGTTTGTATAGTAAGCTGGACTTTGTCTCCCATCCCTGAAATTCTTTCTTTGGCATGGACTTGTCTGTTAATAATGCCATCTGTTGTGGTTTTTATCTAATTGACCATTTGTTTCATTTCAAGAATTTTTGTTTGATTGGTTTTTTAACATTTAAATAACCTCGCTAAATTTTCCCTCCGTATTTTAAACTTTTGGTTCCAGTTTACTAAGTGTTTCATTAACTCTGGAGACTGTCTTGTCGAGGTCTTAGATGCACTTCCATAGTTCACGCATTTGATCTACTTGTTTGACTTTTCTATGAGCTCATTAATTCTCTAGATGAGCAAGATTCTTCATGCATTCTCAGAGATTTCGGGTGTATCTGTAATTTTGGATTCCCTTTTAGGGAGGGGAGTAGGCTGCTCAGGGATTTATCATGGCTGGTGATTGTGTCTTGTTCTTTTGTGTTGTTTTGTCTTGTTTAATGCACCCACTGAAACACATTTGTTTTGATTCCCTTTTCTTCTGAGCCTCTTGCAATTCTGTTTTCTGTGACTCTTCCTAGAGAAACATTTGAATAAAGTTCAGCTGTGAGGACTGGTGAATCTTGGTGCTGACTATCAGGTGAGTTAGTGATTTTTGACTATGTAGCATCAGGACTAAGGGCTGGGCTACACACTCAGCACCGAGGTGACCAGATGGAGTCAAAACCTTGGTAACCCTTTGGAGTCTATGGATCTGTTTGAGGCAGAATAGCAAGCTTCAGATTCTGTGTAGTCTGTTTGTTATGAATACAGTTCCGTGGTAGGTGAGGACCACAGGAGGGAAACAAATATGCTATACAGACAGCTTGAGTGCAGAGTTTGCAGCGATAAAGGGAATGGAGGGAGGAAAGAGAATAGGTGACAGAGATCCAGAGAGATGCAGAGAGAGAGAGAGAGAGAGAGAGAGAGAGAGAGAGAGAGAGAGAGAAAGCTGCCTCCTTAGAGAAATTGCAGTAAGAAAGAGGGAGGGAGTGGGCAGAGCTTATCTCTTAAAAAAACAGGGTACTATCTGCCATGCACACAGACGCATGATGCACTGTGCCAGGTTCTCCAGGGGCAGGGTCAAGGTGTGCCTCTATGCTAACATTGTCTACTCTCTGGGGACTATGGTTAGAGCCACAGGCCCCAAGTAATCTGTGGAACCATGGCAGTATAGACTTCAGGTCCTGCAGTGACCTTCAAAACCTCAGAAATAAGAATTCCAAACCTGGAATGGTCCCAAAGATACTGGAACCAGAACTCCAATTTCTCAGGGGACCCTGGGAACACTTGAGTCCATGCAAGGGCACTGCATTGACTTCTTAGGGTCTTTCTGGTCCTGTGGATGCTGGAGGCCTGATAGCTCAGTCCTGTAGAAATGGGAGGCCTGAGAACTGGTTCTTTCTGGTCTTGGTTGCCCATCTGCTTGCCCAGGGCTCTCTGGTCCTGCAGAAAGTTGAAGCCCAAGCACTGGTGCTTTGGTCTCTCTGAAGCCAGATTGGTGGAGCTGTATCTTGTCCTGAAGAGCTGGAGGCCTAAGCACCTGATGCTTTGTGGTCCAGCAGAAGCCCAGAAGCTTCCAAGAGAGAACTGGAAACAAGGAGAAGATGACTTGGAATGTGAAATGTTTTTAGATGAGAATTTAATTTTAGATATTTTTACTTTTGCTGGAGCTTAGGTTACAGCAAGGCATTGATACTGTCTAGAAAAGTTATTTAAGACCTGAACTTGCCTTTGGTCTTTTGAGGTGCTATTTAGAATAAAAAGAGATTAGAGAGCATATAGGAGATATACACTTGCCAAAAGATAAACAAAGCAAAACAAAACTGGGTTCAAATATTAGCTACATAAAATTTCTCAGGGAATGCTGGCCTAGGGTTAAAGATGAGGCTGCAATTATTTTATAAAGGAGCATATTCTTGAGGTGGCCATGGTGGCACACATCTTTAATCTCAGTTTTGGGAAGGCAGAGGCCTGTGGATCTCTGTAAATTCGGGGGCTAGCCTGTTCTACACTGAGTTCCAAGTCAGCCAGGGTTATGCGGTGAGACTTTGTCTCAAAAAACACTCAATGACAGTAACTGATTTTCATCTTTGTTTCTGTTGAGGCAGAGAGAGAGGAGAGAGAGAGAGAATGAAGTTGGGTGAGTAGGGAGGTATCTGGGATGAATTGGAGAAGGAAAACATGATGAAAATTTATTTTGTGTTTTAAAATCAACAACAGTAGCAACAACAAACAAACAAAAGTGAATGACCACCACCATTACCCAAAAGAGCATTCTTTTGGATCTGTCGTTTCCTCACTGGGAAAATCATCATCCCTCAGATTCCTTCCAAGTGTCAAAGGACACTTGGAGTATTCACATTTCCTCCTAAGCCCCCCCCCCCCCCCCCCGCGACCATCTGGGGACTCCCCCTCATCTGATTTCTTGGACTTTCCAAGTCCTACTGGAAGTCTAAATAAACATAGCTTCAGTTCAAGCTGAGCTCCACTACAAACGCTTGTTTTCCCACTTCATTCTAAGAGGGCTTGAAAGCTTCGCTGAGCAAAGAGCAACAAAACCATTACCAGTGGGCAGGCAGCAGCTGCTCCCCTAGCCAGAGCTCGGGTGCCCACAGGCTGCAGGTAGCTGATGGGAGGGGTGATCCCCAGCCTTGGCCTGCTACAGTGAGAGGCAGAAGAGGGTTGGACAATGGAATTGAGTACTTTTACAGAAATTCTAAGGGACTTCCAGGTCCCAAGGTCAGTCCTCTGATCTGGAATTCTCAGTGCTCACAATGCTGGGTCTGTCTCATGTTCTGTCCTCTCTACCTCACTCGGGAGTGGACTGAGGGAAGTGGTAACAGGGAAGTGGAAACAGGACCTGTTGTGTTTCAGTGGTATCGACTAGATCAGGAACAAAGCAAGATCGTGTACCAGCTCCTATTATTTCTTCCCCTCCTCCTCATCTCTTTGTTTCTCTTCCTGTCTCTCCTCTCTGTCTTTCTGTCTGTCTCTCATAAAGAGAGAGAGAGAGAGAGAGAGAGAGAGAGAGAGAGAGAGAGAAAGTGGTATTGAGATGCTAACGTTAGCACCGAAATAGTAAACACAAAATGAATTTTGTAGGCTGAACTGGGCTTCTTGAAAACTTTGGGGAAGCTTTTTTTCATGGGTTTGCTATTTCCCCCTTTTCCTACAAACGAGAATAATCTAAGATTTTCCCAGTCTCTAAGTGATTGGCTCACTCTCAAAGTGTGTCCTATGGATCTAAGGCTTGGCCAGATGAAAGCCTACATCAGTGCACAGGTTAAGCCTATAGAAACCTAATGCTGGGGTTGAAGAAATTGGGTGAAGTCCAAGAACCAGGTGGATAAGAAGAACCTGTGAACAGAATTTTCCATGTTTTTTTCCCCCCTGAATGAGTCCAGGCCATCCATCACAGATATTTTCCTTGGCTGCTCTTAGACCTGTGAAAGCCTAACAGAACATTGGGTTGTTCAGTAGATGTTAGAGGTAGAAAGAGATACATTGCTTGTCTTAGCATGTTGCTGAGGTCCATCCTTGACTAGTACTGCTCAAAGCTAACTAGTCAGCATCAGAAAAGATACAGCACCTAGAGCATCACTGATGAAGTGGAAGACAGCTGGAGGCGGCGGCTGTCACTCTCATTTGCCTGCTTGCAGGGTCTGTCCTTGGGAAGGAGGGTGGGGGAGCCCATCCCTGAGAAGAAAGGCCTCTTAGAGTTGTCTAAAACCCACGTGCAACCGACAGAAGGACCAGGCTGACTGTCTGGGCACTCAGGGCTAAAACCAGGGAAGTTCCAGGAAAAGTGGGAGGTGTTGGTCCCTGTAAGAGATTCCTGTATCTTAGAGACCCTCGGGACTATGAGCCATGCCACATACTCAAGTGGGAGGCCTGCTGCCGAGTCTGGTGGATTGTCTTCTGGAAGAATTCATCTCTGCCCATCATCCAAACAATTCAATTTGCTCAAAGAACTGATTCTCTGAATGCAGTAGGCCACATCTGTTGGCCTCCTTTGCGATGCCCCCTCTGGTGGCCTCGTTTCTGTTGTGAGATCTATTGCTGGGGTACTTCTAAACAAGAGTCCTCTCCTTTTCCCTAATTGAACAGACCGTTGCCTGTTGCGTCTTCCGTCTCTCGGAGCCAGCTTATTGATGTCTTACTCTGTTCCAGCCTCCAGGCTTTTACAGTGAGGAATCTCATCTATTCCAGAAGATCTTTCTAATTAATTTCCTTTCCCCTCCCAGAGGAAAAGAGTGCTGAGGAAAAGTAGCCAGGGGAGGGAGCAACAAGGGGAGGCTGTCATAAAGAGAGAGACGGCAGCGGGTGGGAAACAGATGCGTGCAGAAGGAGTAGACGTTTGAGAAACACACCCCATATCTTACGGCACTTTTGGCAGCCTCTTTCTTTGGCCTACTTTTTTTTTTCTTTCTTCTTCTTCTTCAACTCTGACATACTTCCCCTCTTATTTTCCTTCCATGTGTCAGTTGTGAGTATTTTGGTTTGAGTCAAAAGAAACAGACAGTTGGTGCAGCCCTCATTGCTTCAGTCACACCAGGGTGTTTGTGTTCACACTTTCCATTGGATGAGTGGGGTGGGTGTCAGGGAACACACTGAGGTGTTCCGTTCTGAGCCTTAGTGGGAGGGGTGGCAGGCCACGGTGGGAATGGCCTTCTCCAAGTTCAAGGTCAAACGTGGTGTGAGAGATCCAGGTAGGTGGGGTGTTGAAGGAGTGTGTGTGTGTGTGTGTGTGTGTTGAGGGGAGCTAGGGGGACAATTCAGATCAGTTCATATCTGGGATTACACCAGCTGGCTACTTTGAAAGGAGGCTGGACCACTCTCATTTAAAAGGTTGCTATGATCCTATTCTGGATAATGATTTGTTTTGAAATTTCCATTGTTTTGAAATTTCACACACTTTGTTGGTGAACTAAGATCAGACCTTCCCCTTACTCTAGTTCCCTGGATAGCTTGAGACCCTTAGAGTTATGTTTGTAGCCCTGGCTGGACACTGGAGTCATTAAAAAGACTGGTATTGGCCCTACCCCCTGAATATTTTGGTTTATTTGGTTGACAATGGGGATTTTGTTTTCTAGATTGATTTTGTTCTTTGACAGTTTCATTTATGCATGCTCTATATTCTGGGTACTTTCTCCCTCACCCCCTCATACCTCCCTCTAATTTTTTTACCTCTCCTCCATCTTTACAAGTCCACTTCCTAGATCCGTGACTTTTCATTTTGTTTTGTGATCCATGCTGAACTTGAACTATATCCACTGGAACCTGGTGGAGTCACTAGTGGGGACATGACTGAGAGCATCACTTTCCTTTATCTGTAAGTTGATCACTAGTTAAATAGTTCATTGGTGAGGTATGGAGCCCCTGCTTTTCTTTTTAGGGGATATGAATTTATTGTTTTATTAGTTATCAGTTTTGACAATCGGACACATGTATATAGTGCATTCTTTCAATCATATTCTCTCATTGTCTTCTCATGGCCTCTTCCCATTGATCCCCTTCTTCTTCTTTTTAATTGATTTTTATTGAGCTCTACATTTTTCTCTGATCCCATTCCTGCCTCTCTCCTCCCCTTCAACCCTCTTCCATGGTCCCCATGCTCCCAATTTACTCAAGAGATCTTGCATTTTTCTATTTCCCATGTAAGTCTTTCTTAGTGTCCTCATTGTTGTCTAGGTTCTCTGGGATTGTGATTTATGGACTGGTTTTCTTTGCTTTATGTTTAAAAACCACTTATGAGTGAGTACATGTGATAATTGTCTTTCTGGGTCTGTGTTACCTCACTCAATATGATGTTTTCTAGCTCCATCCATTTGCCTGCAAATTTCAAGAAGTCATTATTTTTTTCTGCTGTGTAGTACTCCATTGTGTAAATGTACTGCATTTTCCTTATTCATTTTTCAGTCAAGGGGCATTTAGGTTGTTTCCAGGTTCTGGCTATGATAAACAAAGCTGCTATAAACATAGTTGAGCACATGTCCTTGTGGCATGATTGAGCATCCTTTGGATATATACCCAAAAGTGGTATTGCTGCGTCTTGAGGAAGGTTGTTTCCTAATTTTCTGAGAAATCACCACACTGACATCCAAAGGAGCTGTACCAGCTTTCACTCCCACCAGCAATGTAGGAGTGTTCCCTTTACCCCACAGCCTCTCCAGTATAAGTTGTCATCAGTGTTTTTGATCTTGGCCATTCTTTCAGGTGTAAGATGGAATCTCAGAGTCGTTTTGATTTGCATTTCTCTGATGACTAAGGATGTTGAACATTTCCTTAAGTGTCTTTCAGCCATTTTAGATTCCTCTGTTGAGAGTTCTCTGTTTAAGTCTGTACTCTATTTTTTTAATCGATTTTATTTTTTATTTGTTCTTTTGATGACCAATTTCTTGAGTTCTTTGTATATTTTGGAGATCAGCTCTCTGTCTGATGTGGGGTTGTTGAAGATCTTTTCCCATTCTGTAGGCTGTCGTTTTGTCTTGTTGACCATGTCCTTTGTTTTACAGAAGCTTTTCAGTTTCAGGAGGTCCCATTTATTAATTGTTTTTCTCAGTGGCTATGCAGCAGGGGTTACAGTTTGGAAGTGGTCTCCTGTGCCAATACATTCAAATGTACTTCCCACTTTCTCTCCAATGAGGTTCAGTGTGGATGGCTTTATGTTGAGGTCTTTGATGAGCCCCTGGTTTTCTAATACCTCCCCAGAATGACTAGAATGCAGCCATGACTGATAGCTAATGTTTAAAGCTACAAAATATGGTGAATGATCAAACATCCAGCCTCACCTGGTACCTGGCTGGACATGTGAACCTCAGCTTCTAGCAGACTCCAGGATGGGCCAGAACCTGCAGTTGGGTAAGACCCTGCAGGTGATTTCCAGCAGGAAAGGGGAAGAGGTAATCTCACAGCTGGTGGCCCCAGGCTCACTAAGGAGGCGAGGCTGCCTGTCAGCTTTGAGGGTTTTAGATGAGTCACAGTACAGAGACCAGTGGCCTGGATCCAAATCTATGTTCTTCTATTTATTAGTTGTGTGGTAATTAAGTAAGTCAGGATGGTGCCTCAGTTTCCTCTTCTGGAGAATAAAGACAATAGAAACTTCTTGTCTCATGGGATGCCAATGAAGAAGAACTACGGTACACTTACAATAGTGCCTGGTGCATGGCACGGAGCTCACCGTGTTAGCTGCCATTGTGGTCATGAAGGTGCTGATCTTCCCTTTCAAACAAGGATTTTCACTGAACCTGTGATCCTTTAGTGGTTATCTGGTAGGTATATGAGAGGGATGATCAACTTTAGCTAGGCCACAGTAATACATTTATATATATATATATATTTTTTTTTCTTCTTTTCTCTGATAAAAATCAAGCCCCAAGGAATCTCCAGCTTGCATTATTTGAGACACGCAGTTACTAAAAATGCAACCTTTTAACCCACTTCCTTCCTGTTAGTCTTAGACATCGATTCTGGGAACCGCGTGCTAGGGACATCAAGGACGAATCATCTCCTTTGAATACAGCAGGTTGTGGCCCTTTAGTGAACCCATTCCCTGCTCCCACACACACCCAGGGCCAGCCAGACTGCTTCTGGGAAGCTGGAGACACAGTTCCACTATATGGAAACAGGCCTAGAGCCAGCCTTGGCATTTCTTGGCCCAATAAAGACCTGAAATCCTCAGCGGTGCTTGGCCTCGATGACTCACTGCTCCAAAGACTATAATTCATACACCTTAATGAGAGGCTCATGCATTTGTAGGACACAGTGCAAAGAACAGAACAGTGCTGACAGCCAATCCAGAGTGTTAGTGAAAAGAATGACTTCAATTTCAGCCAATCAGTTCCTTCCTAGGATAGCAAACCCTCTATAGGTTTCCTGTTACTGGTAACTCAGGGGAAGTGGGGGGGGGGGGGGATGTCAGGGACACAGGTAGAACATCGTGTTTGTGGAAGAGTTTTGCAGAGCCGGGAGGGAGATTATGTTGAAAAGAAAGAGTTCAGTGGTTGCATGTGTCGAGGGCCCCTGCACATAACATTCTTTTCCTGGTGACCTGGTCTCAAGTGACCACCTTAGAGCCTAGACAGACTATGCCCCAGAGGAGATTCTGTAGCTTGGCTTTCTTAACGATATCTCTTATGGAGTCCTGACTTAGAATAGTGTCATTGTACATTTAATTAAACTAATGTGTTGAGGGAAAATATTGGGATCAGCTCCAAGAATTTTGAATTTTGAAGCAACGCTGTCTCTGTTGTTCATATTGCTCAATCTGTTACCCAATCACTTAGCTTAATTCTGGTAGCGGGGACTTCTTTAGCAAGTCTCTGTAACTTAGGAAGGTTATCGTCAAGCAGGTTCTACTTAAGTGGTCCCTCGGAGGACAAGAATGGGAGGTGATAGGTTTCTGACGATATGGGAAGAAACATTTCCGTTGGAAGGACAGAGGAAGGAAGACCATGGCGGGTATGTAGGAGGGAACCAGCATATTGCTAGTCGCCAGGGCTGTAGTACAGTGACACCGGGTATAATGAGGAGCTCCGAGGGGTTTCAGCTGAGGAGGTCGTATGATTTGGCTAATTTCAGACAATGTAAGTGCCTGTAGGATGCAAGGTGGTTTGTAGAGGATATGATGGTTGGTTTTTCAACTAGACGCAATCTAGACTCACCCGGGAAGGTCGTCTCAATGAGGAACTGTCTAGATTGGATTGGCTGTGGACATGCCTGTGAAGGATTTTCTCACTTGGGGTTAATTGCAATGGGAACATCCATCGTGAACTTGAGCTGCAATGTTTCGTGTGTTTGGTCCTGGACTGGACGGAAAGCAGAGGTGAGTAGAGCATTGGTTTGCATTCATTGGTTCCTCTTCCTGATTACGGATGCGATGTAACCTCTGCCCTCAGGTTCCTGTTACTGGGAATATTATGCTGTAATGAACGGTACCCTGGAACTATGAGCTAAAATAAACTCATTTTCCCCTCTGTTGCTTTTGTCAGGGTGTTTAATCACAGTGGCAGGAAATGAAACTGAGAGAGAAATAACACAGATACAGCGGAGGACAGACAACGTTTTCTAAGGGCAGCTACAGAGTGTATCTTCTTCTATAAGATTCTGGAACCACTCAGGATTTTATTAAGAGATAAAGCCAAATTGACCTTTGAACCCAGGCAGGCTTTATTTGCTCTTAATCAATAGGACTCGGTGGGATTTAGCACCATGTGACTTCCAAGGGTAGGTCATAAGAGGTGACAGCAGTTTCCATCTTGTTAGGTGGAACTGTGCTTAGGACTTGGGCTGTCATGAAGGAAATCTGACCCTCCCTCTGCGTTTAGCTGGCCTGCTGTGAGGAATACAAATGACACAGAGGTCTCATGTTGCCAGGAGCCTAAATCTTTGAATTTGGTCAGGCCATCTAATTTCACAAATATGTAGATGATTTTTACCTTCTGGGATCAAGGCACCCTTCAACGCTGAGGAACAGAGCCAGGTGTCTAGACTGTGTCCTTTCTAGTCTCACATTCCTGTCTCCCAGAACCACCAACTAGTTAGAAAAGCTGTCCTAGGCTGCTAAGTGTTGGGATCACTTCGTGGGCTAAAAGAGTAGACATGATAGAGTGGACAATCAGGAGGCTGTTTCAGGGATTCAGAGAGGAAAAAGGACAGCTTCAATTTAAGATTGTTAATTTCTGCACACACCTGTACTAAAACAACAACCACAACATCTTTATTATTTGAATCTTGCACAAGGGAGTGATGGGGAGCCATGGTGGTTTCTAAGCTAGTTAAAGGGTTGCTTTGGAAGATGCTGAAGAGACGAGTGGTCCTTGTGTTGTTTTGTCTGTAAGATTAATTTGTCTAGCTTCCCCAGGAGTCTTAAGGGCTTGAATGAACTAGCACAAAAGATGTTTTTTTTTTTTTCTTTTCCTTTAGTGAGTCTGCGGTGAGCGCTGGCTTATCCTAGCAGCACAGAGTGTCTGCTCGTGAGTCAGAGTCCACACTGCAAGTTGTGGATTTCGTCTCAACTCTACGTTCTGCTCCATAGCTTTGCTGCCAGCTGCTAATTTTAAGGATGAGATTGGGACTATGCTTAAAAAATACTTCTTATTTTCAAGACATATGAACGGAAGTGGTGACTCTAGAGAGCAGTGATTCCAAAACATTTTGTTATTATTTTTAAATATATATTCAATGAAAATAAAACTGTCTTATACAATATATTCTGTTCATAGTTTCCTTTCCCCCAACTCCTCCCAGATCCCTCCTACCGCCCCACCCACCGAACTCCTTCTAAACTCCATGTCCTTCCTTTCTCTTTCTCTCTCTCTTCCCTTCTTTTCGTCCTCCCTCTCTCTTTCTCTCTCCCCTTCTTTCCTTCCTTTCTCTCTCTCTCTTTTCCCTCTCTTCCTCCCTTTTGTCTTTTGAAAACAAATAGACAAACAAAACTAAGTAATGAGAATTTAGAGAAGAAACAGAAAAAGTACAAGAAACACACACACCATAAAAACACAAAATCACAACCATAATATACAAGCAAAAGACTAGAAAGACAAAAAAAAAAAACAAAAACAAAAACAAAAAACCGCCCAAAGCAAAGCAATATGAAACAAAAAAAGTCTACAAAAATGCCATCTAGTTTGGTCTTGCCCTTAAATGTGGCCCTTAAATGTGGTAGTGAGACTGCATTGGAGAAAACTAAATTTCTGGATGAGTTGGTGACTAGCTTTTTTGGTAAGGGATGGGAGCTTATGTATATTTCTCCTTCTTAGGGCTGGGCCTCTGCCTGGCCCATGCAGACACTGGGCATGCTGCCATCGTCTCTGTGAGTTTATGTGCGCATCAGTCCTGATGGGTCCTTGGCGTCATCTATCACCTCTGGCTCTTATAATATTTCTCCTCCCTCTTCTTCCATAAAGCTCCCTGAGCCCTGAGGGGAGTTCTTGTGCTTCTAGTTCTAGGTACTTAAAAATTATTTGAGTCCACAGAGTAGTGCATGTGTTTGTGCATTTGTGTGTATGTGTATTTGTGGGTATGTGTATTTGTGTGTATGTGTGTGTAGAAGCATGGGTGTCTTCCTTAATTACCCTTTGTCTTATTATTATTATTTTTTTTAAGGCAGAGTCTCTCATTGAAGCTGGAGCTTGCTGAGTCAGGTAGAAACAGCCAATTCAGCCAGCCAATTCCTGGTTGGCCAGCAAGCCTCAGAGATCCTCCTGCTGTCTCTACCTCCTCAGTGCTAGGACTCTAGCTGTATACCACCACAGGGGCTTTCGTGTGGATGCTGGGGCTTGAACTCATGGCCTCATGCTTTCTAGTAGACACTTGACTGACCGAGCTGTCTTTCTAGTCAGCTCCATAGATCACTTTTTAACGTGAGTTGTAACTATTTATCATATAAAATTTAAATGCACGTTTATTAACATTAATGTATAATGTTTATTAATTAATAATGGATGAAAGATTTTAAGAGTAATCTGTATTTTCAAAATAGCTAGTGAGAAAGTATTTATTGTTTAACATTTTTGCAAATCACTCTCATTTATGGCTTAAGGAAGGTGATTGTTCATTACTTCATTAGATTATGCTAATCTAAAAATGAAAACGGGATGGTTGTATTCTTTTACCTGCTTCTGAGTTTAATCTATTATAGTCCATGGTTTTGAATAGAGTGTTTGAAGAAAGGTTGCTCCCCAAATGTGCTGATTTTAATGGGATGTCCCCAACAGGCTCAATTATTTCCATATTGGATCTGCAGTTGGTGGTATACCATGAATAATAAAAACCCAGAAGCAAATATTGGTGTTCAACCTGAAGATCAGAAAAGCAAAGTAGCCAGTCACTGGTTCTTATCTCTTCCTCAGATAGATATGGCAATCCTGCCTCCAGGAATCCTCAGACTGAGACTGAGCATGAGATCTGTCTCCTCTCATCTTATGTTCCTCTCTAGTGCTGGGATTAAAGGTGTGCACCATCACTACCTGGTCTCTAAGGCTGGTTAGTGTGACTGCTGGGATTAAAGGTGTGTGCCACCACTGCCTGGCCTGTATGGCTGATTAGCGTGGCTGCTTTTCATTCTGATCTCCAGGCAAGCTTTATTCATTAAAACACAAGTACTTTTCCACTGTATCGTGGCACTTTTTGGGGAGGTTATGGAACCTTTAGGGGATGGAGGCTGGCTGAAGGACTTACTGCACGGGCTGTGGTTTTGAGCACACAGTTTCGCCCTCGTTCCAGTTCACGCTGTCTGCTTTGTGTTTGTAGTTGGAGATGTGATCGCCCGGCTTCCTGCCCTGGCTGCCTGTGTCACGTCTTCCTTGTCCTTGTGGACTCCATTCCTCTGGAACCGTAAGCCAAAATAAACCTCTCTTCCTTAAGTGGCTAAGGTCATGATGTTTATCACAGCAATAGAAAAGAAACTAACATATCAAATGAATGTATGGTTGGTGGAGGTAATGGTATTTTATTTATTTATTTTTTAAATATTTATTTATTTATTATGTATACAATATTCTTTCTACGTGGATGCTTGCAGGCCAGAAGAGGGCACCAGACCTCATTACAGATGGTTGTGAGCCACCATGTGGTTGCTGGGAATTGAACTCAGGACCTTTGGAAGAGCAGGCAATGCTCTTAACCACTGAGCCATATCTCCAGCCTGAGGCAATGGTATTTTAATGGCCTTTTTTTTCTAAATATAATTCTTTTTGATACTACACCAAGAAATTTAATATTAATGAGCGTTTCTGCTTTGTCAGGTTGTAGTCTGTTTTAGCTTGTGCCTTATTGTTAATAGCTTCCTTACTCATATTAATTCTTTAGGTTAGGATGGAAATTATTTGGTTTCTTCATGTCGCCTTCATACACATTATACATGTGTCGTTTATACTTAGTTACTATAAATGGGTCTGTTATCCATACCATGGTTCTGTATTACCAGTCACTGGTCATTGCAATTTGGTTCATGGAGTACTCAGGACTTCCAAATGGCACCATATTTCACGATATGATTTTCAGAAAAGTCACACTTGCTATTATCACCACGGATTGCATCGGGAAGGTTTTTAAGTATTGAGAAGCTGTCAAACCCATGGTGGCAGATACTATTTCCCTCAGATAGTGAGCTTTTCTTTTAAGGTTGAGCGACGTGATGGACAACAAATGCTGTCGGTTGTTTGCCCTGAAACGATGGTCTTCCTTAATTCATGTTGGAGGAAAATGTGTGCTGAACACCTGAAGTTTGTCTGTCAGTCAAATCTTTATAGAAAAATATTCTATGAAAAAGACTAACTTAGCTCATTGCTCACAGGTCAGCATAATATTTGGGGCAGATATACTTAGCCGTGCACCAGGAAGCATTTCATGGGTGTTTCCATCTCGTCACATACTGGATTCAAATGACGCGTGTGGAAGAGCTGAGATTTGCTAAAAATGAATGACTACTATATTATTACTTGCTTCTCAAGGACGTTTTTAGTGCCACCGGTGCTTATTTCAATGCACCAATAGGCGGGGAAGGCCGTAGTGATGCCGTCTGGCCCCGAGTGAAACAGCTGTTTACTTCCCATTGTTTTGTGCTATCAGTGCAAATGTCTGTACAGTGAAAGACACAAGCAATGTTTAACTGTTGTAACAAAACGTTGATCTGTCATGACATTTTCCTGAAAGTGACTTGGTAATCCCAGGAGTCAGTGAGATGTACTTCAAAATAACACAAGAAAGAGGAAGGCGGGGGTGGGGGTGGGAGTCAGATGACATCAGAAAGGTTGTGAGTTGATCACTGTTGAAGTTGGGTCAAGGGTCCCCTAGGGGTTTGATGTCTTCTTTGGTCTACTTTGACACGAATTTGAACTTTTTCATAAGCCTAGAATAGAGAGGCCAGAGCCCCCGGGGAATCTAGCTTCAATCCTGGTGGGGAAGAAAGACCTGGAGTTTATGGTGATTCTGCTTACGGGTGGGGAAGATGGAAGAACAGGGAAGGTTTGGATAGGGAGGACGGTTTTGCAGATCCCAAAGGAGCACCCACATTAAGTGGTGGAGCACAGACCCCTCAGTTGTCACCTGGTACTTGGAAGGATGGGCTTGGCTGTTAGAATGAGATTGTGCCTGTTGTAGGAGCTGTGGACTGTGTTCCTGCCGCCCCAGCTCCTAGTCGCCTGGCTAGCTTATACCCCGAAATAACAACACACAAACTGTATTCACTTAAACACTGCTTGGCCCATTAGCTCTAGCCCTTACAGGCTAATCCTCATATCCCGATCAACCCATCTCTAATAATCTGTGTAGCATCAGTCTTACCGGGAAAGATTCAGCATGTCTGACCTGGCGGCTTGCTTCATCACGTCTGCATGGCCTCTGAGCTCACTTCCTCTTCCTCCCAGCATTCTGTTTACTCCTCCAACCTATGTTTTAACCTATCAGGGCCAAGCAGTTTCTTTATTACTTAACCAATGAAATCAACAGATTGATGTATGACACTCCCACATCATGTGCCAATATGGTGAGCCCAGTTAAGAAGCCTTTCTCAGTGTGCTGGGCTCACGGATTGGGCCTTGGTTAATTGCCTCCAGTCCTGACAGCCTTCATAGGCCTTTCTGTGTTCCTGGTGCTTGGCACTGTCCCCTGGGTATTAAATCTTTTATCCTCTGGTGCTCTGATTATCTCCTGGGATCAAGGGCGTTAGAAAGGCCCAGAAGGAGAGGCGGCCTTTGGTTTCTTTGGGAAACTTCGAGCAGATCTTATCCCTGCTGCGTCTGTTATGATGAGAGCTAAGGGGAGGGGCAGGGAATCTCAAGAAGGGACAAACTCACAGAGACTCTTTAAGCCTCATTCTGGCTGACATTTGTAGACTCCGCCCACTACGTTCGGTGCATGTGTTTACTAGGGGTGTTCAGAGTTCAGACACTGTCATGGTCGAGGCTAACCTGGTGGTGTGGATCTGAACCCACGAGACTCAGTCAAGGAGGATTCAAGTCCTTTCCCTTACATCATGTGCACTTGATCCCATGGCTAGCCTCTTCCAAGTTTTGATTTCTTCCTGTCTGAAGTAGAGCAAAGCCCATCTTCCTCATCGGTTTGGAGGGAAGGTGTGTGAGGTATGTGTGCACAGGGCTTGCACAGTTAGTACCCTGTGGATGTTGGTGCGTTTTCCCCTTTCCTCGGTCCTTGCCTCTCTCTCCTGGATGGAATAAAGAGGAGTCATGACTCACTCAAGTGAACAGATGGCTTTCTAAGTGGCCATCTTTACCGGCCTTGCATCTTCCTTACCATGCTTTCAGGCAGGGCTTTCTCTCCTCAGTGCTAAATGACTTATCAAAGAAGCCAACCAGTCCCATCTGGAGCCAAGAGAGATCCTTCTGTTGGAAACATTTGGGGACCTCTGTGTCCTGGAGAGCATCAATGCCTTCCAGGGACTGGATGAATGAGGCAAAGCCAGTGCCTGCTGGTGTCCACCTTGCTTAGTGTTGCAGAACCTACATGCTGGTTATAGTCCCTGAAAGGTTCAGCTCCGGCATCCTTGCGGGGGAGCTGCCCCATGCTCGGCACTTGCTCTTCGGCTCTGAGTCATTATCTTTTAATCCTGAACTTTAGACGTTTGTCCTCAGGATTACTAGGCATCTGTCTCATTGTAGAGGACAATACTACTGGTAGAAGATACACCAGGGTAGTCTGTTGTCCTTGTGTCTTAAGATTACCTGGTGTGAGATTTGCCTGATTCGAAATCTTTTGCACATTATTGCTCAACTACAGGTGAATATATATATATATATATATATATATATATATATATATATATATATATGACAGGATTTCTCTGTAGCCCTGGCTGTTCTAGAACTCATTCTGTAGACCAGGCTGTCATTGAACTCATAGATCCACCAGCTCTGCCTCCTGTGTGCTGGAATTAAAGGCATGCACCACTACTGCCCAGCTGAGATGAATCTTTATATGCTGTTTTCCAGACCTAAGTTCTGTGTTTGCCATGACTTTGGGTGCTATAGCCAAGGGTGGACTGACAAAGCTGGGGCACATCAGAGAAGGGAGGGAAATGGGAGGAGGGGAGGAGGTGGAAATTTTTAATAAAAAACTGTAAGTATATTCCATATCAAAAAAAGAAAAGTCAGAATTCATGATTTTTTTTCAAGCCAAGTCTGCATGTTTAAAAACACCAAGATAAAAATATTGTAAAATAGGATGCTGTCCTCCATGAATATGTGGCATTTTATGTTTTTGTGGATAAGTTAGTCATAAATTTAATAAAAATATACAAGTCAGTATATGTTGATCAAGCAAATGTATCTTCATAACTAACCTATCTGTAGGCTGTTGCTTTTCAAGCTCTGTGTGAAATATGTCCCAGAGGGAAACTGCGGTCATGCAGGACCAGAAGAGGAGAGACTAGGTGCTACCCAGACCTGTGGAACATTTGGTCTGTGTCTTGAACTGGGCTAGGGAACTCTGATCAGGCAGGAGAACAGCTAAAATTGGATCTGGGGCCTTTGTCAAGTCACTGAGAATATTTAAAGAAAATGGATTTCTTTTTTTTTTTTTTGATATCAATTGCCTTTTTAAAGTAAGTTTTTATTTGCATATATGAATTATAGATGATAATAGGTTACATTATAACATTCCCTTAGTATATATTTTGATTAGATTCCACTTGTTCCCCACTCTATTCCTGTAGTTCCCCCTTACTTTCTTCTATGACTTTTTATTTCTGGTGACCTAATCAGCTTCAGGAGAGTGATAGGAACATGGGTGAGGGGTCATTTACAGGAGAATGGTCATTCCACTGAAGAAAATGTTTTTTCTTTCACTGTACCCTCTGTCTGTTGACTTTTAGGAAAGGGTAGGACTTCGTGAGCCAGCCACCCACCTTCCTGGTTATCTTGTTTCAATTTTGCTTTTTCATGGCAAACGGTACCAGAGATATCCAACAGTTATCTTTGCCCATGACTTGCAGGACAAAATTTCAGATTCATCTGTTTCAGGCTAGTGGGAACATAGATGTCCCCTAATAGAATACAGCAGGCATGCATGGCATTTGTCTGGTCAAGCCCAGAAGGAAGGTGCTTCTTAAAAATGGTGTCTGCAGTGAAGAAGAAAGTCCATCCGCATGACAAACTGGCTGTGATTCCCAGAACCCTTGAACCCCGAGCCTCCAGTGGCTGAGCATCTTCAAGCATCGACACTAAGGGGCACCTGAAGAGCAAGATGTTAATGGAAAATCAGTTGGCACAGCTCAGCCCAGGTCAGATTCCTGGGGAGACTCCACTGATGTCAACATTCCCAATGTTGTGCAGCATCTCAGGAGATGAGAAGCTGATGTAGGGCTCCAGAAAGAGTATCTGAGGTCACTGTTCCTCAGCGGGTTCCCACAACCATCTGTAAGAAGGCGTGGGTAGACTCCAGCATGTGCCCAGGCTTCAGGGAGGAATTCACGGACCAATGCAGAGCAAGTGTCCTGTGTCTAGAAAGAATAATGGAAACTCTAGCATTTCCCAGACACTGTGCCCTGTTTGTGCCAGTCTTCTATGGCTTAGAATGCTGAGCCCAGAAGTGCTGGAGGTGGTCAGACACATCTCCTGTTCCTTGCCTAGAAAAGGGCACCAAGGAAGGGGTAGAAGCCATTCATGTTCTAGAAAATCTGTGGGAATTACAGAAATTGTTGCATTTAAGGACAAAGGGACCCTAAGGATGGCTTCTATGACTGGTTGATGGTTTTGATAAGCATGTAAACTTTGAAGCTTAAGTATTATCGGTCTAAGACTATCTTACCAGCTAGGCACATCGCTGTGCGAAGTCATTGCTGCAGTTGATCTGAACTCTTGTGGTTAACCGTGTCCAGAAGCATGATCCACTCACGGAAGGTGCTGTGGTCTTGGAAGGCAGGTAGCATGGTATATAAACTGGACGTAGGAATGGTGTAGACCTAGAAATATATCCTAGGTTTATCATAATCACATCTCGGAAGTGAACTTCGATAAGCTGTTTAATTTCTCTGAGGCATATTTTTTCGTCACTGAAATGTGGGCAAGACCCATGACATGATGAGGTTTGGCAGACAATGCGTTTAAGTCCAAAAGACAAAACCTGGAGTTCTCCAGCAGGCACATAGTAGAGGTACTGTTAGGATTATTTGATTCTGGTTTGGACATCTTCAGACCTTTGTCGACTGTGTTTCTCTGGTGCCATTTTCTTCCTTGCACGATTCATGTAGCCATGTTTCAGCTTTTACTCTCCATAATTTCCCAGGTGACCAGGGTTCTCAAGATTTTTTTTTTTAGTTCTTCCTATTATATAGGCAAATGATGCTGTAAACTAACTCAGAATGATTTTATGTAGATCAATGAATCACCCCTCTAAGCAGTAATTTTAATTTTAAAATGAATTACCTATACAAGACCTTTGCAAGAAGCTTCCTGTACAAAAAGCAAATAAAATAACCTGAGAGTATTAGCGAATGATGTCAGATTTCAACATGAGGTTCCGTTTGCCCTGAGGATAGAGGCCTGCCCAGTGATCCGTTCCCTATGGGGGAGCCAGTGGTTCAGTAGCTCATTAAAACCTCACATGAAGGGAAATCTCCATAGCCCAGACAAGAGCTGGCTTCCTGTCATTCCCCTTCAGCCAGTTCCTAACAGGTCACCCAGAGACTCAGTTCTTTTAATTGTGGCTGTCAGTGAGTCAGTTGTAAAACACAATCCTTAACTGTGTTTTATTTTTTTTCAAGCATGCTCTCTCAAATCCACTTTCCTCTCTCTCAATTTCTATTTCTCCTGCCTTGGACCCGTTTCCTATTCATCTCACAATGTTGACATTAGACAGAGTCCTAATTGCTCACCTCTTCCTAAAAGATGCTGATCTAAAACATTTTTTATAATTCTTTGAGAATTTCATACAATGTATTTTGATCACATTCACTCCAGCACCTCCCAGATCCACCTCGACCTCCCTATAAACTCATGAACTTTGTGTCCTCTTTTCTTTCTTTATAAAAATTAGATGTCAGGCTTTTGAATGACATGTGCTTTGGAGCTCTTCCATCAGGACACCCTGGGCTCATTACTTAAATTCTTTGAGTCTTAGTTTTTTTTTTTGTTTTTTGTTCTCCTTAACAACGGGTTACTAATAGCATTCAATAGTGAGTTACTAATAGTATGTACACAGCAAGGTTGTTGAGTAAATCTGATGAGTTCCTGTAAAGACAGGAAAATGGTTTCAGGTAGTGGAGAACAGAGAAATAGGACAGCTATGTAAAGTGTGTGATTCTGTACTGGGCTATGTTATGCTAAAGGATATTATAGGACCATTAGCGAGATTAGAATTTTATCTGAAGACTAGATGGTGGCAATGATGGATGTTGTGTTCCTGACACCGTCTAGTGTATTGACAGCATTAGAGAATGTCTTTTGCATAAAAGATTCAACAAGAGACATTTAGGTAGAGGTGTTAATTGGAGGCATTCCAGTTAGCAACTGATGAAAAATTGTTTTGAACATTAAAAAGCCACCAAGTTCCTGTCTGCCAAGCTTCTGGCATTGGGCTGGGACTCAGGGCAGGGGAGCCCTTGCTTTCACCTTCTCTTACCTCTCTGGTGTGTGGTGACTCAGGAGCTTCATCACATTCTACCTTCATCGTCTCCCTTCCTTCATTAGAGACCCTTCTGGGGTCTTGCAAAGACAAGACTCCCTTCTTAGCTTCTCATTGGAGGACCCTTGCAATCACTCATTTTTTTTTGCTCTAGATTTTTATCTTCCATGTATCTTAGACATCCTCGTTTATTTCCACCTTAATATTGTTGCTCTTTTCAGTCTTCCCTCTTGGAAAGCCCTTTCAGCTAGCAATTTCTGATGATTTAGTTCTGGGTTTTTCTTTCTTTGTTTTTTTATAGGAAGATTCTCAGAACTAGATTTGTGTCTTGGTTGGTCACTAGTTCCCTTACATCTTCAACCTTTGACAGAAACTTGATTATTTGCTCTGGTCTGTGGGGATTTCATTCTTTACATTCATTGTTAATTTTTTCCTAGCCTGATTTAGAAGACTGGTAAGCTTGGAGCCAGAAGAACCCCTGTGATGAAAACTTTCATAAGGTCTAGAGTTCGGTTTGTTCTAGCTCTTTGTTCACTGCTAAACTTCAGAGCTTAGAAAACTGGTCTGTAGTAGATATTCAGAGAATATTTACAATATTTTGTAAGTGTCATAGATTTTATTGAATATCCTACAGCATATAGCATTGGTATTTAGAAATATGCATTATAAAACAGTAGTGGATGGACAGATGGGCTGAATTGACCAGTCAGACACACTTCTTGTCATGAATGGTCTGGTGTTTCAGCTGCAAGAGGGAAAGTTGAGTAACCACCTTTGTTTGTAGTAATTGGGATATCGACTGTAAAGTCCTTTAAGAGGACTGTAATGTCTTTTCAGAGGCAGTGGCCAAGGATGACAGCCCTTATTACATTATTTATGGACCTTTCCCATATCCTCCCTTTGGGGTTTTCTTAGAAGTCATTTGACATGGTCAATTTTTTTTTCTCTTTGGATGAGGTGTCATTCTGGTCTTAGCATGTCCTGCTTGATGAGACGTCCCTCTGACATGAAAAGGGAATGAAAAGATGAGCTATGAACATAGTTGAGCAAATGTCCTTGTGGAATGAGTGTGTATCCTTTGGGTATATGCTTAAGAGTGGTATTGCTGAGTCTTGAGGTAGCTTGATTCACAATTTTCTGAGAAACCAACCACACTGATTTCCAAAGTGGCTGTACAAGTTTGCATTCCCACCAGCGATGACTAAGTATTCCCTTGCTCCACATCCTCTCCAGCATAAGCTATCCTTGGTGTTTTTGATCATAGCCATTCTGACTGGTGTAACATGGTATCTCAGAGTTGTTTTGATTTGTATTCCCTGATGGCTAAGAAGTTGAACTGTTCCTTAAGTGTCTTTTGGCCACTTGCAATTCCTCTGTGGAGAATTCTCGGTTTAGATCTGTACCCCATTTTTGATTGGATTGTTTGATGTCTAGTTTCTTAAGTTCTTTATATATTTTGAGGATCAGTCCTCTGTTTAATGTGGGGTTAGTGAAGATATCTTCCCATTTTGTAGGCTGTCATTTTGTCTTTGTGACTGTGTTCTTTCCTTTATAGAAGCTTCTTAGTTTTAGGAGGTCCCATTTATTAATTGTTGCTTTCAGTGTTTGTGCTACTGGGGTTATATTTAGGAAGAGGTCTCCTGTGCCCATGCATTCAAGTATACTTCCCACGTTCTCTTCAGTGAGGTTCAGTGTGGCTGGATTTATGTTGAGGTCTTTGATCTATTTGAACTTAAGTTTTGTAGATGGAGATAGACATGGATCTATTTACATGCTTCTACATGTTGATATCCAATTATGGCAGTACCATTTGTTGAAGATGCTTTTTCCCCACTGTATAATTTTAGCTTCTTTGTCAAAAATCAGGTGTTCATAGGTGTGTGTATTAATATCTGGGTCTTCAGTTCAATTCCATTGGCCAACCTGTCTGTTTTTATGCCAATACCAAGCTATTTTCATTACTGTAGGCTCTGCAATAGAGCTTGATGTCAGGGATGGTGATGTCCCTGGATGTTCCTTTATTGTAGAGGGTTGTTTTGGTTATTCTGTTTTTTGTTTTTCTATATGAAGTTGAGTATTGTTCTTTTGAGGTCTGAGAAGAATTGTGCTGGAATTTTCATGGGGATTGCATTGGATCTGTAGGTTGCTTTTGGTAGGATTGCCATTTTTTTCAGTGTTGATCCTATCTACCCAATAGCATGGGAGGTTTCTATTTTCTGATATCTTTCTTAGTTTCTTTCTTCAAAGACTTAAAGTTCTTGTAATACAGGTCTTTCACTTCTTAGGTTAGTGTTACTCTAAGATATTTTGTTATTTGTTGCTATTGTAAATGGTGATGTTTCTCTGATTTCTTTCTCAGTCCCTTCATCATTTGTATATAGAAGGGCTAATAATTTTTTTTTGAGTTGATCTTGTATCCTGCCACATTACTGAAGGTGTTTATCAGCTGTAGAAGTAGCTTGTAGAATTTTTGGGGTCATTTATATATACTATCATATCATCTGCAGATAGGAGAAATTGACTCCTTCCTTTCCAATTTGCATCCCCTTGATCTCCTTTTGTTGTTTTATTGCTGTAGCTAGAACTTCAAGAACTATGTTGAATAGATATGGAGAGAACAGACAGCCTTGTCTTGTTCCTGATTTTAGTGGAATTGCTATGAGTTTCTCTCCATTTAATCTGACATTGGCTATTGGCTTGCTGTATATTGCCTTTATTATGCTTAACTATATTCCTTGTATCCCTGATCTCTCCAAGGCCTTTATCATGAAGGGGTATTGGATTTTGTCGAAGGCTTTTTCAGCAAGGATCCCTTCTTTCTAAACCAAATTTGGTCACAGTTTCTCAATTTCCTTGCACTTTTTAAAAAATAAAATTAAAGTTATCTTTATAAATCTCACTAAAGCTAATTTCCCTTTTTCATATGGCTGCATTTTCTCAAGATGGATGTGGATGGCCATTTTTGTCCCTGAAACTCATTTTTCTCCATGTTTCTGTGAAAATCACATTATTTTCTTTCTACATTTCTACTGCACATTACTTTTCTGTTTATGTTGCTTCTCACTTTCTTTTCTCTCTCCTCAGAGTTTTTTTTTATCCAATTTTTTCTGCTTATTGATGCTTCTCTTATTTTTTTAACCTAGTAGTATCCTCTGAGTAATAGAATTAAATATTCAATTACATAATAAGACTTTTACTTGGATGCTGAATTGATAATTAAAACTCATCGTGGTCAAAATGGGAGTACTGATTACCACAAAAATGTGTGATCTACTTTTTCCTACTTCTCTTCTGCCTATTGTTCCCCTTTTCTCTATTCTGCTCAGTATCAACCAATATAGACTTACCGAATCTTGGATGTGGAAGCGGCTTGGGGATTTCTTACTTAAATGCTTTCATTTTATGCATGAGCTCCAGAGGGAGGCAGCGATGGGTGAAAACTGCTTAAACCCAATAACTGTAAAGCTGCAACTGGAAGCAAAGTTTTCTGGCTCTACGTTTTCATTTGTAGATGACATTTTCTACTTTCTCTTTTGAGCATCTGTGTTTGAAGAAAAGAATGCCTGTGGTGGCTTACTTTAGTTGGTCTTCCGGCTTCATTCATTGACTCCTGAGCTCTGATCAGTTCCAAGTTTGAGCCTATTTTATGGAATCCCACACTGCATTTCCAAGGAGGTAAATACCTGGCACATGCGTTACGACTCCCTGATCCATCCACAGAAAACAGCACTATTCATCCACGATACTGGTGAAGGGTGATACACGCTTAGGAGGCATCACAACAGGGCGTTCTTTTTAGACCTCCACTATTAACTGATCAGAGCTGAATTTTAACATGAGATCTACTTTGCTTTATACAAAGTCAAACCTTTTCTGGTCATTTTTTAAAATAAATATTTATCCCTGGAGGCAAAGTAATTTGATTTAGGGTGTTAGAGAGTGGTAGTGAGATACTATATGTGAGCAGCAACATCTGGGAGCAGTCCTGAACCAGTGATATAACGTTGTAGTGGCGGAAATGTAAGGGCTCGGGGCAGAAAGTCTGTTTCTCTCCAGTATAGCAGGTAGACAAATGGCTTTGAGTTCAAGTTCAACTCTAAGCAATTTATTAATAGTCTGATTTTTAGGCTAGTTTCTTAATCTCTCTGGACTTCCCTTAAACAAAATCTAGTTTATATAAACTATGCTGGTCCTCACTCATAAATAAGCCTTAGACCTAGCATATAAAGTCTTAGTGTTCTTTGAAGCTGTATGAGGAGGAGAGTTTATACTGTCTTAAAGATTTAATCGATCTTTAGGAGTCTGATATCTGTGTTTGGTCCTGCAGATGATGCTGACTGGTTGTATGGTAACCTTGAGCAAGTGTCTCAGCCTTTCTGAGACTCCATGTTGAACCCAGGGTCCTTTAATAGTTTTAGTGTCTATAGCCCCCAGACTGTGGCAGATGCATGCTGATCAGTCAATCACCCAATGAACCAATTCATCCAACTAACATTCACTGTGCATCTAAGTGTGCCAGGGATGGCGCTGGTGATAAAGTTGTCTGCAGGGAAGACTCAGTCCTGTCCTTATATGAAGTGACTTATGTTCAGATTGAAGAGTTCTTGATGCTCGAACAAGCGGAAACATTGTGGCTTTAGGCAGAGACACCAGCTCTCTGAGAGGAATCTGGCATTTTTGCCTCCTCTGTACCATGTTCCCCAGAGAAGGATTAAGGAATTTCCCCAAGTGTCCTAGCTGGAGACTACAGCAGTGTTGCAGAGGTGCTTCTCTTGTCTGGTGAGTGACCCATGTCCAAGAGACCGTGCTCTTCCTTGAGACCAGGGACAACCATTTTCCGGATCCCTCTGGAGCTTATAACGCTAAGAGTTTGTGCCAACTTGAAAGTCATCCAAGCAAAGAGCAGATCTCAAGAATGGCTGCAATTTCTTAGTGGGGAGTTTCGTTCTGTGGCAATATCACAAGGTTCTGTGGAACGAATATCATGTCAACGCTATTTAATAATTCCGTAACCACTGACCATTTAATTACGTGGTAATTGTCACTTAGTGGCCGGGTAATTGCACAGTAAGTACCATCTAATTTCAGGGTAAAGGGTAAATACAAGATTATTTCAGGCTCCTTAGGCACAGTATAGGTCACTCAGGAATTAGGTTTGGATTGACTAAGTATAAATTACCTAGAAATCTGTTTTCGGGTGATTACTCCTGCTCCTGTCATCCGTTCCTGACAAAGCTCCTAACGGTTGCCGTACAATTAAAGAGAGATTTTTAAGATTTTAGGCCCCAGGAACTTAAAGGGATACCACTCAGTCTTCTGATCAATCATTGCCCACTGTGCAAGAAACAGTGAAGGAGGAGATGGAGGAAAGAGCGAGCAGTTCTGTTCTCTTTCTTCTCCCGGCAGCTTTCTTAAGATGATGTGGTTGCCTCAATATCGATGTTAAACAGAAGAATTGCTGATTTCATGACATGTGAATCCAACATAAAATTCTCCATACCACTCATCCTGAGCGCAAGAGAGGCTCCTTGAAAGCCATGCTCACTTGCTAATCCCTGGAACCTAGAAATGTGACGTCACTTTTGGAAAAAGTCTATGTGCAGGTAAATAGGTAAAGTAGACTTTGAGACAAGCTTGTTGTAGGGTGTGGAGGTTGGTACTCACAATACGTTGGCGAGCATCCTTCTAGCAGAAGGATGAAAAGGTCACATGATGCTAGAGGTGTAGACTGGGTGCTGCAGCTATACGCCAAAGATGCCTGGGCCCAGAGCCTCTCACAGAAGTGAGGACAGACCAATATCTTGATTTCAGACGTCTCGCCTTCAGAATCACGGGTTTCAGCGGTTCTGAGCTACTCAGTTATTACAGCATCCTTGGTGGAAGTAATGATCTCTTTTAGAAACTGTGGGGTGGTAGAAGCTCTATGCCTCTCTGGCATCATCCAGAAACATCCTGCTTAATTTTGGTGTGGCTGGAGCTGAGGAACAGCCCTAAAGAGATACCTGGAAAACTTTAGCCTCATCTCCCATGGGGGCATAGAGCAACACTCTGCAGTCCCTGTAGCAGAGATGCTATGGAACTCAGCCGGTCACCAAGCAGGTACTAGGGTCTGGCAAAAAGCTCGTCCCAGGCTTCCTGTATTAGCTTGGTCTCATATGAAAAGGCATAATCATCTTCATTATGAGGAAAATTTGTTGTTTTTCTGATTAAAAGAGAATAGTTTAAAAGTCAGGTCCAGATAGAATCACACCCCTCCATTCTTGGCTCATCTTTTTCATTGGCCTTAGCAGGTTTCTCAACGTGGTGGAAAGAATAAGAACACACACTTCAGGGTCAGATGAGCTGGGGCTTAAAGCCTCATTCTACTGATGAGTGTGTGGCCTTAGAAAAGTGTCTTCTTTTTTTTTTTTTTAAATTTTATTTAAATAACATTTTTTTCATTTCATTTTCATGCTGAGCACAGTTTCCTCTCCTTCCTCTCCTCCTGTTCTTCCTGTTTCCCATCTACCCCCTTCTTATCCACTTCTCTATCTCCATTCAGAAAGGGACAGGTCTCCCTTAAACAAAGCATCGCATATCAAGTCAAGGAAGGACCGAGCTCCTCCCTTTGCATCAAGGCCGGGTGAGGTAATCCAACAGGTTCCCAAAAGCCAGCTAAGTGCCAGGGACAGGTCCTACTCTCACTGCTAGGAACTTTGCAAAGAGACCAAGCTACACAACTGTTACACACATGCAGAGGGCCTAGATCCGTCCATTGCGGGCTCTCCAACTGTTGTAGACAAGTGTCTTAGAGTTCTTGTGTCTCAGTTTCCTCTGCTTTCAGGCCAGGAGTACACACACACACACACACACACACACACACACGAGTGCACACATGCATACACACACACCACACATACATGTGTGAACAGAGCAGAGAGTTTGTGCAGAGAGTTAAGCACAATTATTAATTCTCTACTGAAAGCGCAGGGTAATGCAAAGCAAGCATTCCCAATGTTCTTGCACACCTTTCATGCATGTTTGTTAAGCGGCTGCGCTGTAGTCCATTCAACACACGTGACAGAGACGACAGATTTGGTCATTAGCCACATTGCCTCCCTTTTCCTCTCAATGAGCTTCCTTTGAATTAATCCATCCCCCTTCTACTCCACCCTGAGCTACTGGAGTCCTCATCTTTTTCTGTGGCCCGTTTTCCCCAGCCCTAGTCATGAGCTCACATCTTGGGAAGGCAAAGCAATCAGCGCTTCTGTTTATATACCTTAGGCACTCAGGTTTAGACAAACAGGTGCTTGGAGACTGAGACCAAGGCCCCGAAATAACCCGCTCAAGATTGTACCTATCTTTATGAGTCTACATGAGAAAGCTAGCCAGCCGACAGGAGGATTAACAATAAAGGATTTAAAGACCTTCGCTAAATAAAAATAGCACAAGCCATTCTCCAGGAGGCCTCCCGAGTCTTCATTGAGTTTAAGTGCTACATGTAAAGTCAGGTTGATTTTTAGGGGTTTTGAGTCATTTTTCTCCCGGAGTTCTCCTCATTCCTGTAACGTGTTCTCAGCTCAGTTACACATGGCGTTCTAAACACCTGCCTTTCCTTGTTCCATTTGGGCTGGAGAGAGGACACCATATCTAGGCTCTAGACTAGGCAGCCAGAAAAGGTCCATTTTCAGATCTATGTATCTATCTGTCTGTCTGCCTATCTATCTATCTATCTATCTATCTATCTATCTATCTATCTGTTAATCATTTGTTTAGTGTTTGTGTGTATTTGTAGTATTATCCTTTGAAGGTCAATTTTGATCTATGGTCAGTGTCTTAATTCCCCTCCCCCCCACTGATTTACAGTGCTAGACAGATAGGAAGACACTTTAGATCATAATCTCAGAAAAAAAAATTTCTTTCGTTTTCTTTTTTTTTTTTTTGTTTTTTTGAGACATGGTTACTCTGTAGCGTTGGGGCCTGTCCTGGAACTAGTTCTTGTAGACCAGGCTGGCCTCGAACTCACAGAGATCCACTTGCCTCTGCCTCCCAAGTGCTGGGATTAAAGGCATGCACCACCACTGCCCAGCAAAAGTATTTCTTGAAAGAGTGTTAAGCAACAGAAAACCCTCCTTGTTGGGTATTTCTACTTTCCTAGCAAAGGCATTTACCAGGTCTCATGCATATTCCTATTTAATTATTAGAACAAATTGGAAGTTGACCTGTTACTTCTGTTTCTGTAGGAAAACTGAAGTCTAGGAAAGTCCCCTGACCCAGCTAAGGGACACATGGCTAGTGAGGAGGGAAAGGGTGCAGATTCAGATAGACAGAAAGGCACACTGCGAGTGAGTCACCTTTGGGGCTTACAAGAGTTGTGTCTGTGCTGTTGAGCAGAATACCTGAGATGGGACAGGTTTTTAAACACAGTCACTTATTTCTTACATTCTGAAGGCCAGGAAAGCCAAGATTAAGGTGCTAGCATTTGCTTTGGACCTTCTTGATGTATACTCATTTGGCATAAGGTGGAAGGATTACAGGGGTGTTCAACCTTTTAATATTGTTACATGACAATTATTTACATATGTGTTGGGCTACTTTCATAGCTATTGTGAGACATGTGTGTTGCGAAAGCTCCTTCCGCTCCTTCAGCCAATAGCCACTGAGAGACCATGCCCCAGCTCCTTCTATACACATGTGTCCTGAGGTTCATAGGCCAGACATGTCTTAAGTCTGTGATGATGCAATATGTTCTCATGAGTGTTAGTCTTAAATCTATAATGATGTAATATATATTCATGAGCATTACCTCTGATCCCCATGACAAAACTCTTCCTCCTCCACCCCTCCTTACTTTACAGAGGAGAAGATGGCATCACTGTAGTGGCATTCTTTCTCTGTAAGTTCCATACTTTCCCCACAGGACTATGTCCCTTCTGCAGTATCTTAAGGTAAGGGAAGTTAACAGAAAAAGTTGTTTGAGAGAGAAAGTCCTATCACTACCATTTTGGAGGTCTTGGAGACCTGGAGGAAGAGCTTGCAGAAGACAATGAATCTTCAAGATTTATCCCCCTCCCCTGCTACTGTCACAGCTGGAGACAGTATCAATACATCTCCACAACTTTTTCTGGAGGGCCATTGCTGAAATTTCACTTCTGGTTTCTTTAGCACTTGTGTGGGATAAACAAATCCCACTGCTACTGAAGCTGTCACATGAACTTGGAGCTGGGAAGAAACACGTGTTGGATAGACCACTCAGCAAATGCTGGCTTGGCTCTGATGTGGGCAAGTGGCTGGTCTAACATAGATTGTCATGGATCAACAAGGATCATGGGCTGGCAAAGGACATGGGAATGGAGCAGGGAATGATGAAGCCATCAGGCTACAAAGAAAGTATTAAGGACAGCCCAGGGCAGCATAAAGCCCTCTGAGCTGTTGGCCGAATTTCATCAATACCAGACAAAGGATTGTTGACAGAGGTTTCTGTCCCACCAGGTCCCACAGTGATTAAGTCCCAAAGAAGTACACAGAGGCCTACATTAATTTTAAACTGGTTGGCCTATTAGCTTAGGCTTCTTATTAACTCTTATATCTTAACCTTTAATTCTTGTCTGTGTTTGCCACTTGGCTTGGTACCTTTTATCAATGAGGCATTTTCATCTTGCTTCCTCTGTGTTTGGATGATGACTATAGATTGAGCCTTTTCTTTTCCCAGAATTCTCCTGTTCTTGTTGTCCTGCCTATACTTCCTGCTTGTTCACCCTGCCTATACTTCCAGCCTGGCTACTGGCTGCCAATCAGTGTCTTATTAAAGGAATACAAGTGACAAATCTTTACAGGGTAGAGGACCATTGTCCCACAGCATTCCCCCCACCCTTTTCAAGATAAAAACTCTAAATCTAATCTCCTTTGTTTAGCTTTTTTCCTGACTATGATCCTTAGCAACTTGTAGCCAATACTCTAACCAAAAACAAACATCCATAATCCATTTTTTGGCGGGGGGGGGAATGTGATTGTAGTTTTCCAGGCTACTTCCTGCTGATTGGGGGCACTGAAAATCTTATGAGGACCCAAAGAAAATTTAGAATTATGATCAAGCCCTGACTGAAGTATTCTGTGAGGCATGATCATCTTAGCCAGCAGTCTTAAAACTGTTCTGGATATAGAACTCAGACATCTGGACCATCTGTTCCTATTGGAGATTTTTTAGGGGGTCTTCCTTGATCAAGCCTTATTTTTCTTAACCCAGAATGAATCCACAGCCTCTCATTTCCTGTGGAAACAAAAGCAAAACTTCTTATCCAAAGTAACATATATTTTGACTTAAAATTTGAAGTCAAGGCATTTTCAAAATACATATGTTGGTTTAATCCAGCAGCATTTACAATCAAATGTCCATTAGCAATTGTTGCTTCTTCCTCAACAGCCATACAATTTAAAGATAACACAATAATATACAGTATCCAGACTCTCTGTGTATTTTCCACCTTCACATGGCTTTATTTTAAACTCTACTTATTTTTATTTTTTGGTTTTTTGAGACAAGGTTTCTCTGTGTGTCTTTGGCTGTCCTGGAATTCACTGTGTAGACCAGGCTGTCCTTGAACTCGCAGAGATCCATTTCCCTCTGCCTCCCAAGTGCTGGGATTAAAGGTATGTGCCACCATACCCAACTACTCCCTTTCTTTTTTAAAGGACTTTATCCTTTTTCTTTACTCTCACAAGCCTACATATATTTTTAAACACACTGTAAACCATTTAGAGATTTTTTGTCTGAATCTATCTCTGCTGTATATCTTTCTTTTTCTGACCACATGAGTCTTTAATTTGCTAAGCAATATGGCTAGGATTAAAGCCATGGCTTTGATGGCTGGATCTACCACATTCTTTAGCTTTGTGAGAGTCTAAACTCAATGTGGAGGTACTAGTCAGAGCTATGTGTGTTGCTACAACTCTATGGAGTTTCAAGGTTCCTGCCACCACTAAGAAGCATACTGTAAGCTAGTCATAAACACCATTTCAATGTTTTGTGGCAGGGCCTCTTAAAATAGCTGAGTCAGGAATCCTCTCTTAAATGAGAAGCACTTGCCTCTAGCAAACAGAGCCCACCTGAGAAAATGCTGCTACCAAGAAGCCATGTTTAACTCTGTTCTTTTGTGTCTAGAATTACTTCCCAAGCTCTCTCAGGTTTTATGTAGATATAGTTGTCCACATTGGGTGGCATTTGTTGACAGAGACTTCTGCCCACCAGGTCCTGGAGTGATTCAGTCCCAGAGAAGCACACAGAGGCCTACATTAATTATAAACTAGTTGGCCTATTAGCTCAGGCTTCTTATTATCTCTTATATCTTATATCTTAACCCATAATTCTTGCCTCTGTTAGCCTCGTGGCTTGGTACCTTTTATCAGTGAGGCATTCTCATCTTGCTTTCTTTGCATCTGCGCAAAACTGCAGCCTGAGCCTTTCCTCTTTCCAGAATTCTCTTATTCTGGTTACCCACCTATATTTCCTGCCTAGCTACTGATCAATCAGCATTTTATTAAACAAGTACAACTGACAAACCTTTACAGGGTACAAGACCATTGTCCCACAGCAAAGGATGAAGGGCTGGTTCATACCATGCCTATATGGTTGATGTGACTTTTTAGTATCTGTTTTTTCTTATATAAGTCAATATTTGAGCTATGAGTTTAGGGCATGGTGAATTAAAAGCCCCCTTGAGCATATTGCTCTAAGGAGATAGTTACAATCTTGATTGCTAGAGTATGCAGAGAAAGGACACATCTGCCTTGAAGAGGAATTACAATAATTCATTTTTTTAATGCACAGTGCTTGCTCCAAAATCCAATACTCCACCAAGGCAGTTATGACTATGGCATCCTCAGCACCATGTGATAATCCTTTCTTTGGGTATTACCCATTATTTGAAAGCATCTTTTTCTGGCCATGTGGTCTTCATCTTCATTTCTGTATATATAATCTTTGGATTGATGTCCCTGAAGCCATCTATCCCTTTATCTTCTGTGGCCATCTTATCTCTGCACCCTCTTCCCTCCATGTCCAACACAAGATAGAGCTCTTCTACTGAGCTATTAAATATTAAGATGATCAAAAAGGGGCATCATTTTCTGCAGCTGGTATTTGTCAACTGTCATAAGGTAACTTGTTGGGTCTGTGTGTTTAAAGAGGCAGGCAGCTCTTGAAGATATCTTTGAGACCTCAAGTCAGATGGAGCATTTGTGCCAAAGGTCAAAGTGCTGTTGCTACTGTTTTGCTTCTGGAACACATCCCTGGGAGTGAAACTCTTGTCAACCACCACTTGCCTGTTCTTGGAGAAAAGGATGCTGACACCTGTGCCGAACAGACCATAGCTCTGAAAGCAGATGCAATGCAGCTGCACCAGAGATTAGGAGAAAAAAAAATGCATGCATAGGGTTTGATGTGTAGAGGTCATTCTGAAAGGGAGACGATAAACAGAGTCCACCAGTTATTCTTGCTACTTGTCCCATTATTCATCTTCTAATGTTGCTTGCTCGGTGATCGTTAAAGGTTTGAATCCAGAATGCTGATGTGTTGAAGACTTGTTCTCCATCACAATAGTGTTCGGAGACCAGGGCTTCTAGGAAGTGACTGAATCACTACAGCTGTGATGTCATTAGTAGATTAATCAATTAATTGGTTCATAATTTAACAGTCTTTTGGGAAATGAGGGGAAAGCAGGAGGTGGGATTTCATCGAAGGGTATGGGTCTCTGGGACATCCACATGGGGGCTTTGTCTTGCTCCCACCTCTTCTTGTGCTGGCTCCTGTCATACGAGATTGGCTACTTTGCATTGTTGCACCACAGGCCCTGAACAAGGGGCTTGATGATCACGTACTGAAAGCTTTGAAGCCATAGGCTCAAGTAAACCTCCCCTCATCGGTTCCTCTCAGGAGTTCTGTCATAGTGACCTAACACTGACTAACACAATCACTTCACTCAAAAGCCACTGTAATGTCCCAGTTAGTATTTGGGCCACTTTTAAAATGCATGAATATTCAGTTTGATTTTTTTGGAAAGCAACTGAATTTCTTTTTCAAGTGTTTGAATATATTCACCTCTCTCATTACTGCCTTCTCCACCACCTTTCCCACTCAGCTTTGAGATTACTTTCTTTTTCTTCTTTTTCTCCTTTCCTTACAAGTTCAGATTATAATACCTAGTTATTCTTGCAAAAAGGGGTCTACCCCGGTGCGTGGCCAACCTACCAGGGCTTTATATGATTAAAGAAAACTGCCTCTGTCTCTGCCCCTCCCAACAATCTTAGCTCCTTAACTTATTTTTTTTTTTAAAACCAGGCCGAAGAACCAGGCAAGAAAATGAGTTATTTAGAATTTCAAGCTCCTCATCTTGTGTGTTTATGATGGTGAATAAAAGTTGCCTTCATTGCTCATTGCAGAATATAAACAAGTGTCAGCCATCTTAGTGAAGGGGCATCATTTGATTTAATTGCAAATTAAAACCATAAACCACCTCAAACATGGATCTACACCACATCGAATCAATATAATAATTGCAGGACGGCAATTGAGAGGCGAGGGAAGTTTCCATACATTGCATAATAACAGAAGCTAGCCCCTAAGGGAGATGGTAAGCTTAGTAAATGGCAGGCAATTATGGGAAATTGCACTGACTAGCTTTTTCTTTGGGAGTGGACCAGATAGTCTGGCTTCTTCATTGTCAGTGGCAACACAAAGGAATGGCCTCTGTCCCTGCAAGGAGGTTAGTAACTCTGTGTGTAGACTGGGAAATTTCTTGGAGTTCCATAATCAGAAGAAAGAGAACACTCCTAGGCCTACCTGCCAATGCCTGATGCCAAGTGCTGATTCTCTTGGTACCCAGCAGTTCTTTCTTTACAGACATGACGTATTGTAGCAGGTAAATTTGGCCAGTGGAATTGATCCTATTGACAGACTCCAAGTCAATTGTGTCTTGTTCAGTCATTTGGAAGATGTTGGCCTTTTATTTAGTCCTGGTGCATAGAGCAGACATGGGTGGCTTCCTTTGCAAATGACCTTTCTTTTATTTCTTTAAAGTGGTCCTTACCTTTATTTCATGGCCTTGGATAAAAGCAAGAGGTAGGGGAGAGAAGAGCAATTCCATAATTCCCTTTGTCATGGGATCTGAAAGGTACAAGGAATGCTTTTAGTCCCAGATAGATCTCCCCAATTGTCTGCAGAAGGCCTGACATAATTTCCTGTAGACATGCATTCCTTTGAGTGTCTGAAGCTCTGGTTAAAATGCAATTGCCTTTGGGACGAAAGAGCAGATTAAGCAATTAACAGCTATTAATACCGCAAGGTCAAGTTTGTTTGAGAAGAAGCACTCTTTGTTCCCCTTTGAAAAAATACCTGATAGTGAGTCCTATTAGCTGATCAAATCAACTAGTCCCCTGGAGTGGAGGGTATTCCCTAGGTAGGTTTGGGGAAGGGGAAGAAAAGAACATCAGTTACGCGTACAGTAGTGGAGCCTCAGTGGGGCTAGCTTCTCTTTGCTTCCTTACTGGAGGGAGGGTGCCCCTCCTCTTCCTTATCTTCTCTGCCAGGTGTGTGTGTTTGGTGCCTGAGCCTTATCCATCCTTGAGGATGCCTGTGCTGTGTGCCTTCTGTGTGAGATGATTCTCCTGTCTCTGCCTCCCCTTCCCTTCTAGAATACTGTCTTGGCTCTCAGTGTGCCTGTCTGCACTACTGAGTCCCTGCGTAGCTTTTTGTGGTGGGGGTTCATCTACCTAACAACTCTTACTTATTTGTAAACTTAGAATTGGCACTAGAAGATGAGTTTAGTTTTGGCATTTTCACATATGCCTGTGCCTCCTCATATTTATCGTTTCTGGATTCTGATGTCTCCCCTAGGCTCATGTATTTGACCACTTAGTCTCCAGCTGGTGGTGCTACTTAAGGAGGATTAGGGGGCGTGGCCTTGTTGGAGGAAATACGTTACTGGAGGCAGGCTTTGAATATATATGCTTATGTACTATGTCTAACATATATCTCAAATCAATATTCGGATACAAGAGAATCTGTGATATTTGTTTTTCTGAGTTTGGCTTATTTTGCTTAACGTGATGACAGTGCAGTGCCATCCATATTCCCTTAGGTGATATAGTTTTGTATAAAACTCCACTATGCCATATTTTCTTTATATATTTATCTGTTGATGGACACAGAGACTGATTCCATACTCTGGCTATTGTGAATAGTACAGCAATAGACATGGACAGTCAGGTACCTCTGTGCTATATTGACTTAGGTCCTTTAGGTATGTGGCCATGAGTGGTGTAGCTGGGTCTTATGGTAAGTCTGTTTTTAAGGGATCTCAGCACTGACTTCCACTGTGTGCACTCATTTGCATTCCTGCTGCAGTGCATGGGGTTCCTTTTCCCAGCATCTCTGCAAACGTCTTTTGTTCATTATTTCAATGATGGTTGGTCTTATGGAATGAAATGGAATTTCAAAATATTATTTTGATTTACATTTCAGATGTTTAACACTCGTTCAGACCATTCATGGCTATGTGTATTTTTTTCTTTTGAAAATTGTCCATACCATTCATTTGCTCATTTATTGATTAGATGATTTAGGTGTTTCTTTCTTGATGTTTATTTATAGTCGAGTTCTCTCTATATTATCAGTGTTCTTTTCTGGAAGGCCAGAGCAGCCCTTGTGTTCTCAGCTACATTTAGCATCTGACTCTGGCAGGATAGCTCCTGCTGGGCTATCCACCATTAACTTCTGAACTAGCTTCTCTGACCTCACAAGACAAGAATTCTCCTCGGTGCTCCTCATTAGTCTAGATGGGACCTGATTAGCTCCAAACCTCAGAAACCTGTTACTATCCCCTTAAAATGTTTACCGTTCACTGAACAGATGATTTGTGCGTGTGGTACAGAATTCAGTAGACACAGAAGATGCGCAGTGAAAAGGGTGTCTCTCTTTTCTACTGCACTTGTCCAATTTGTTTAAAGCCAACACTCTTATTATTTTAAATATGCATTTCTGGACATACTTACATGCTTGCATGTGTGCTCATATACACGTGTATCTATGTGCTTTCTCGCTTCCTCCTGTAGACAACAGAACATTTTTTTCTGAACCTGGTTCTTAAAAAAATTAGACTTCAGAGGTGTTTTAGATTCCTGGAAAACTGAGCATGGAGTATAAGGATTTGTACCACCTGCCTTTGTACATGAGTTGCCCCTTTAACGTCCCCTTTCCTGCCAGAGCAGAATGTGTGTTACAACTGATGCCTCAGTCCCGCGCATCTATCGCTTCTTCCAGGTTTCGCTCTTATGTTGAACATTTGATGGCGCTGATGAGTGAATAAAGATGAGCATCCACCATTGTGGATTGTCTGGACTAGTTTCCCTGCCCTGCAGAACCTCTGCCTTGAATCATCCTCCCCACTCTGAACCTTTCTCCTTTTAAAAATGTACCGAGGTGATCATTTCTTATCATCATACAACTGTGTCAGTATTCTTAATGACCACCTCGTATTTCATTATACAAATGTGCTTGGGCTGTGAGTGTTTTCAGTCCATTGCTTTGGTAAACAAGACTGCAGTGAGTATTCTTTGCACAGCTCAAGTGTTCAGGATAAATATCCAGAGGCTGCTCTCCTGTCCAAAGATCATAGGCACTGTAACTTTTCCTCTGTCTCTGTCTCTGTCTCTCTCTGTCTTTCTCTCTGTCTCTGTCTGTGTGTGTGTGTCTGTGTGTTCGTGTGTTCCACAAGGTGTGTTAAAACTTGCTCTGTTTTCAATACCTGAGAATATTATCTTATTTGGGAACAATGGCTGAAAATGTAGTTGGTAAAATGAGTTATAATGAGGTTTGGAGATAGCTCAGACGGTTGAGTGCTGCCTTAGCATGCACTAAAACCTGTCTCTACTCCCATTATCACACAAACTGGGCGAGGTTCAAAAACTCAAGGTCTTGTTTTTAGTTACAAACTGAATCTGATCCCAGCCTAGCCTACGCTTTGTCTTTTTTTTTTTTTTTAAATCATACTAGAGTGTGGTAGGTCCTAAATCCGATATGACCGATGTCCTCATAAAAAAGGGAGCTATGGACACAGACACACAGAAGGCAGTCACGTGGAGACAAAAGCATGGGATAAAACCGGACTCTCTGAACATGGCGAACAATGAGGGCTGATGAGACGCCAAGGACAATGGCACGGGGTTTTGATCCTACTTAATGTGCTGGCTTTGTGGAAGCCTAGCCAGTTTGGATGTTCACCTTCCTAGATATGGACGGAGGGGGGAGGACCTAGGACTTACCACAGGGCAGGGAACCCGGACTGCTCTGTGGACTGGAGAGGGAGGGGGAGAGGAGTGGGGGGAGGGGGAGAAGGGTGGGAGGAGGGGGAGAAGGGTGGGAGGAGGGGGAGGGAAATGGGAGGCTGGGAGGAGGTGGAAACTTGTTTTTTGTTTATGTTTTTTTTTCTTTTTTTCTTAATAAAGGAGCTAAAAGTATACAATGGAAGAAAGAAAGCATCTTCAACAAATGGTGCTGGCACAACTGGATGTCATCCTGTAGAAGAATGAAAATAGACCCTTATCTATCACCGTGCACAAAACTCAAGTCCAAATGGATTAAAGACCTCAATATCAGCCCGAACACACTGAACCTGATAGAAGAGAAAGTGGGAAGTACCCTACAGGAGATGGGCACAGGAGATCGCTTCCTATGTATAACCCCAGAAGCACAGACATTAAGGGCAACATTGAATAAATGGGACCTACTTAAACTGAGAAGCTTCTGTAAAGCAAAGGACATAGTCACTAAGACACAAAGGCAACCTACTGACTGGGAGAAGATCTTCATCAACCCCACAACAGACAAAGGTCTGATCTCCAAAATATATAGAGAACTCAAGAAACTAGACTTTAAAATGCTAATTAACCCAATTAAAAAATGGGGCACTGAACTGAACAGAGAATTCTCAGCAGAGGAAGTTCAAATGGCCAAAAGACACTTAAAGTCGTGCTCAACTTCCTTAGCAATCAGGGAAATGCAAATCAAAACAACTTTGAGATATCATCTTACACCTGTCAGAATGGCTAAAGTCAAAAACACCAAGGATAACCTTTGCTGGAGAGGCTGTGGAGGAACGGGTACCCTCATCCATTGCTGGTGGGAATGCAATCTTGTGCAACCACTGTGGAAGTCAGTGTTTCGGTTTCTCAGGAAATTCGGGATCAACTTACCCCTGGACCCAGCAATACCACTCCTGGGAATATACCCAAGAGATGCTATTTCATATGACAAAAGCATTTGTTCAACTATGTTCATAGCAGTATTATTTGTAATAGCCAGAACCTGGAAACAACCTAGATGCCCTTCAATGGAAGAATGGATGAAGAAAGTATGGAATATATACACGCTAGAGTACTACGCTGCGGTAAAAAACAATGACTTCTCGAATTTTGCATGCAAATGGATGGAAATAGAAAACACTATCCTGAGTGAGGTGTCCCAGACCCAAAAAGATGAACATGGGATGTACTCGCTCATAATTGGTTTCTAGCCATAAATAAGGGCCACGGAGTCTACAATAGGTGAACCTAAAGAAGCTAAGTAAGAAGGTGAACCAAAGGAAAAACATATAGTTATCCTCTTGGCTAAGGGAAGTAGACCAAATTGCCGGGGAGAAAATTAGGATCTTGGGGGTGGGGTGGGATGGGGGTAAGGGGAGATGGGGAGAGAAAAGGTAGAAGGGAAGGAGGGGGGACTTGGGGAATCAGGAGAATTGGGATAAAGGAAAGGTGGATAGGGGAGCACGGAACCACAATTCTTAGTTAAGGGAGCCACTTTAGGGTGGGCAAGAGATTTGACCCTAGAGGGGCTCCCAAGTGCCCAAGATGAGGTTCCCAGTTAGTTCCTTGGGCAGCTGAGGATTGGGAACCTGAAATGACCCTATCCTAGAGCAATACTGACGAATATCTTGCATATCATCATAGAACCTTCATCTGGTGATGGATAGAGATAGAGACAGAGACCCACACATGAGCACTGGACTGAACTCCCAAGGTCCCAATGAGGAGCAGAAGGAGGGAGAACATGAGCAAAGAAGTCGGGACCACGAGGGGTGCACCCACCCACTGAGACAGTGGAGCTGATCTACTGGGAGCTCACCAAGGCCAGCTGGACTGTGACCGAAAAAGCATGGGATAAAACCGGACTCTCTGAACATGGCGAACAATGAGGGCTGATGAGACGCCAAGGACAATGGCACGGGGTTTTGATCCTACTTAATGTGCTGGCTTTGTGGAAGCCTAGCCAGTTTGGATGTTCACCTTCCTAGATATGGACGGAGGGGGGAGGACCTAGGACTTACCACAGGGCAGGGAACCCGGACTGCTCTGTGGACTGGAGAGGGAGGGGGAGAGGAGTGGGGGGAGGGGGAGAAGGGTGGGAGGAGGGGGAGAAGGGTGGGAGGAGGGGGAGGGAAATGGGAGGCTGGGAGGAGGTGGAAACTTGTTTTTTGTTTATGTCTTTTTTCTTCTTTTCTTAATAAAAAAAATAAATAAAAAAAAAGAAATGGCAGGTTAGAAAAAACAGAGATAGAAAAGAAAAGTCAGAGACACAGGATGGAGTTGGAAGGGTATCCAGTAAGTTCTGAAATTTGCCCGGTGTTTATTTCTCACAGGCTCTGTACAGCCCAACCCAAAGAGGAGGGGGGAGACAAGGAGGGGGTGTCTTTACCATGATACAGAGAACAAAGTAATCACCTTCCCAATACCTGAAACATCAAGTAACCACGCCCTAGGTCAAAGCATCCTATTAGTAGCCACATGCTGGGTCACACCTCCAATCATAACCTTGAAGGAGCAAGAAGGTCAAGGTGGAAGGAATCCACATCCGTGAACTCCCACAGATCTCTGAAACCCTTCTTCTCATCTAAGGAAACATTTGTCTGTAGAGTTCATTCAACCCAGCATCTGTATATTGCTTTATGCCGTGATTCTGATTTGTGACCTTTGCATTATTTCCTTCTGCTGCAAGAACTTGGTTCTTGTGGTTAATCCTCAGTTGGCAGTTTGACTGGGTTCGAAATGACCTGGAAGACACACCCCTGGACACATCTGTGAAGGTATTTCCAAAAAGATTTACCTGAGGCAAGATGACCTACCCTCTATGTGGGCAGTACCACCCTAAGGGCTGGGATGTTGGAGTGAATGAAAGGAAACAGAGAGCCGAGCACCAGCACCGATTCTCTGTACTTGGTGACTGAGGACACAATGTCACCAGTGTCTCCATACTTCTGCTACCACAGCTAGAGTTGCTTGCACCATCATGTTTTTCCTTCCTTGATGGGCCAAATACCTTCAACCCATGGGCCAAAGTGAAACTCTTCTCCCTTGAGTTGTCAGGTAATTGGTCTCAGCAAGAAAAGTAACTAACACATCTGCCGTATCTCATGCCCAACTCATGTTAATTTGGTTTTCCTTTCGTTAAATGCTATGTCTTCAAGCCCTATCTGTGCTTCTGAATATATAGCTATTTGATGTTTCGAAGCGTGATGGATAATTTCTTTTTTTTTTAAACACTGAGTTGCTACATTTTATGTATTGAATGATTTAGCTGTGCTGTGATTATTTTCCTTTTCTTTTATGGACAGAGATGTATATGCTATATCTAAGTCTTGAAGCCACCTGACTACAGAGGTTTCTCTCATTCCTACAGGACTCCACCTCTTGACACAGAATCTTATCTCCCTAGATTTTTCTAGTAGCCCTTCTCAGCCTTTCCTGCTATCCTGTCTCTGTTCCTTTGTGCTACCTGCCTATCTACAGAAACACTCTCTACCAGGGATCCCATATAGCCACCTACTTCCTTAGGATCCATACTGGGCAACAGCAACCAAAGAACAGAATACCCACCCAACAAAGGCAAGACCAGGTATCAACAACTGACACAACATAACTCCAAATGTCTAGGTCCCCAAAAACACAAAACATAAACATCCAGGATAATATGCCCAGTACAGAAGCCAGCAGTTGATAGGTGAAACAATCCCCATCAAAATTCCAACACAATTCTTCACAGAATTTGAAGTTTTCAGCTGTATGTGGAAACGCACGCACACACACACACACACACACACACACACACACACACACACAAAAACAACTCAGGATAGCTAAAAACAATCCTGAATAATAATTGAACTGTTGGAAGTCTTATTATCTCAGATTTCAGTTTGTATTATAACCTGGTATTTGTATAAAAGCAGACATTTTGATGAATAGAATTGAATTGAAGGCCCAGATGTAAGCCCACACATATATCAAACACCTGATTTTTGGTAAAGAAGTAAAAAAAAAAAATACACACTGGAGAAAAGATAGAATCGTCAACAATGGTGCTTGTCAATCTGGATGACTGCATGGAGAAGAATGCAAATAGATCCATTTTTATCACCCTGCACAAAATTCAACTCCAAATGGATCGAGGACCTCAACATAAGACCAAATACCCTGAATCTAATAGAAGAGAAAGTGGGGGAACAGACTTAAATCCATTGGCAAACAAAAAGATTTTCTGAACAGAACACCAATAACAGTCACTCTGATCAACAATTAATAAATGTGCCACAATGTCTAGCCTCACCGTGTTTCATACTTTATGAATTTCATATTAAACTCTGGACTTATAATTGTGTCGTTTTTTAAATTTTTTTTGGAGAAGAGAGCCACTTGTTCTTCCAGCCTCCTGGCTAGCTTAAACCTGAAACAATCACACAGAAACTATATTACTTAAAATACTGATTGGCCTATTAGCTCTAGCTTCTTATCGACTAGCTCTTACACTTTAATTTAACCCGTCTCCATTAATCTGTGTATTGCCACATGGCAGTGGCTTACCGGCAAAGTTTCGGTATGTCTGACTCTGGCAGCAGCTCCATTGCATCCCCCTGACTCCACTTTTCTTTCTCCCAGCATTCAGCCTAGCTTTCCTTGCCTACCTAAGTTCTGCCTTGCTATAGGTCCAGAGCAGTTTCTTTATTTATTAATGATAATCACAGCACACAGAGGGGAATCCCACATCAAATTTTATTTTTTTGTTTTTAAGACAGAGTCTTATGTAGCCCAGGATGGCTTCAAACATCTAATATAGCTGACAATGACCCTCAGCTTCTGATCTGTCTGCCTCCTGGTCTTGAGGAATTGTGTGATGTTGGGGATCAAACCCAGGGATATATGCACCCTAACAAATGAGCTGTAACTCAGGCCCACATTCTTGTGATCTTTCAAGGAGTCATTTCTTGACCAGACCCTTCTCTTCCACAAGTGCCTGGGACTGAGGCTTTTCTTCTTTCTTTTCTTAACTCTATTAACCTAGATTAGATCTTCTGAAGAGACTCTAAGGAAAACAGTGCGTTATTCCCACATTCACACAATGCTTTTCATTGCCATGAAGTTCTTCCCCCACAGCTGGAGGTCATCTAAAATTCTCTCCTCTCAGGCCTTTCATGGCCATTGTGCTACACAGTTTTACGTCAACTTGACACAAGCTAAAGTTCTCTGGGAGGTTGGAACCTTAATTAAGAAAATACTTCCAATTAAAGACTTCCTAAAATTCAATGAAAATGAGCATACAACATACCCAAATTTGTGGGACACAATGAAAGCAGTGTTAAGAGGAAAGTTCATAGCACTAAATACCTACATAAAGAAGCAGGAAAAATCCCACACTAGTGAATTAACAGAACATTTGAAAACTTTAGAACAAAAAGAAGCAAACTTACCCAAGAGAACTAGATGGTAGGAAATAATCAAATTCAGAGCTGAAATCAACGAAATAGAAACAAAGAAAACAATACAAAGAATCAATGAGACAAAGAGTTGGTTCTTTGAGAAAAATCAGCAAAACAGACAAACCTTTATTCAAACTAACCAAAAGGCAGAGAGAGAATATCCAAATTAACAAAATCAGAAATGAAAAGGGGAACATAACAACAGACATGGAGGAAATACAGAGAATCATCAGGTCATATTTCGAAAATCTGTACTCCACAAAACTGGAAAACTTAAAGGAAATGGACAACTTTCTGGAAAAATATCTCTGCCAAAATTAAATCAAGACCAGATAAGCAAATTAAATAGACCTATAACTGTTGAAGAAATAAAAACAGTCATCCAAAGTCTTCCAAGCAAAAAAAGCCCAGGAGCAGATGGTTTCAGCTCAGAATTCTACAAGACTTTCAAAGAACTAATACCAATACTCCTCAAATTATTCCACACAATATGAACAGAGGAAACATTGCCAAACTCTTTTTATGAGGCTACAATTACCCTGATACCCAAGCCACAGAAAAACATTACTAAGAAAGAGAATTACAGAGCAATCTCACTCATGAACATTGATGCAAAAATACTAAATAAAATACTGGCAAATTGAATCCAAAAACACATCAGAACCATCATCCACCATGATCAAGTTGGCTTCATCCCACAGATGCAGGGATGGTTCAATTTATGAAAATCTGTGACTATAATCCACCATATAAACAAGCTGAAAAATAAAAACCACATGATCATTTCATTAGATGCCAAAAAAGCTTTTGACAAAATCAAAATAGTCACCCCTTCATGATAAAGGTCTTGGAGAGAGCAGCGATACAGAAAACACACCTAAACATCATAAAGGCAATATACAGCAAGCCAACAACCAATAAACATCAAACTAAATGGAGAAAAACTCACAGTGATCCCACTGAAATGAGGAACAAGACAAGATTGTCCACTCTCTCCATGTCTATTTATTATAGTTCTTGAGGTCCTAGCTAGAGCAATAAGGCAGCAAAAGGAGATCAATGGGGTACAAATCAGAAAAGGAGTCAAACTCTCACTATTTGCTGATGAGATGATAGTATACTTAAGCAATACCAAAAATTCTACCAAGGAACTTCTACAACTCATAAACACTTTCAGCAATGTAGCAGGATACAAGATTAATTCAAAAAAGTCAGTAGCCCTTCTGTAAACAGATGACAAAAAGGCTAGGGAAGAAATCAGAGAATCAACACCCTTCAAAATAGCCACAAATAGCATAAAATATCTTGGAGTAACTCTAACCAAACAAATGGAAGACTTGTATGACAAGAACTTTAAATCTTCTTGAAGAAAGAAATTGAAGATGACACCAGAAAGTGGAAAGATCTCTTATGCTCTTGGGTAGGCAGAATTAACATGGCAATTAAAAATGGCAGTCTTACCAAAAGCAATCTACAGATTCAATGCAATGCCCATCAAAATGCCAGCAAAATTCTTCACAGACCTCGAAAGAATGGTACTCAACTTTATATGGAAAATCAAAAAATCCAGGAGAGTCAAAACAATCCTGTACAGTAAAAGAACTTCTGGAGGCATCACAATCGCTGACTTCAAACTCTACTACATAACTACAATACTGGAAACTGCCTGGTATTGGCATAAGAACAGACAGGAGTACCAATGGAACCAAATAGAAGACCCAGACATTAATCCTCACATCTTTGAACACCTAATTTTTGGCTAAGAAGCAAAAAATATTAAATGGAAAAAAGAAAGCATTTTTAACAAGTGGTGTTGGAAAAACTGGATATCAACATGTAGAAGAATAAAAATAGACCTATACCTATATCTAACCACTAAGCACAAAACTCAAATCCAAATGGATCAAAGACCTCACCATAAAGCCAGCCACACTGAACCTCATTGCAGAGAACGTGGGAAGTACACTTGAACGCATTGGCACAGGAGACCACTTCCTAAATGTAACCCCAGTAGCACAGACACTGAGAGAAACAATTTATAAATGGGACCACCTGAAACTGAAAAGCTTCTGTAAAGCAAAGGACACAGTCAACAACACAAAAACAACAGCCTACAGAATGGGAAAAGATCTTCACCAACCCCACATCAGACAGAAGGCTAATCTCCAAAATATACAAAGAATTCAAGAAATTGGTAATCAAAAGAACAAATAATTCAATAAAAAATGGAGTACAGAACTAAACAGAATTCTCAACAGAGGAATCTAAAATGGCTGAAAGACACTTAAGGAAATGCTCAACATCCTTAGTCATCAGAGAAATGCAAATCAAAACGACTCTGAGATTCCATCTTACACCTGAAAGAATGGCCAAGATCAAAAACACTGATGACAACTTATGCTGGAGAGGTTTCGGGGTAAAGGGCACACTCTCGTATTGCTGGTGGGAATGCAAGCTGGAACAGCTCCTTTGGATATCAGTGTGGTGATTTCTCAGAAAATTAGGAAACAACTTTCCTCGAGACCCAGTATTATCACTTTTGGGTATATATCTAAAGGGTGCTCAATTGTGCCACAAGAGTATGTGCTCAAATATGTTCATAGCAGCATTGTTTGTCACAGCCAGAACCTGGAAACAACCTAAATGCCCCTTGACTGAAAAATGAATAAGGAAAATGTGGTACATTTACACAATGGAGTACTACACAGCAGAAAAAAATAACGACATCTTGAAATTTGCAGGCAAATGGATGGAACTAGAAAACGTTATATTGAGTGAGGTAACCCAGAACCAGGAAGACAATTATCATATGTATTCACTCATAAGTGAATCTTAAACATAAAGCAAAGAAAACCAGCCTACAAATCACAGTGCCAGAGAACCTAGGCAACAATGAGGACCCTAAGAGAGACATACATAGATCTAATCTACATGGGAAGTAGAAAAAAACACTATCTCCTGAGTAAATTGGGAGCATGGGGACCTTGGAAAAGGGCTGAAGGGGAGGGGAGAGGCAGGGAGGAGATCAGTAAAAAATGTAGAGGTTGATAAAAATCAGTAAAAAGTGGTTACTGAAGTAAAGGAAATACAACCAATACAAGAAACAAGAATAAATTTCAGATAGTTGTGAAACTTGGGAGGCTGGTATAATGGAGGCTCTCATACTTTTATATTTGTTTGAAATAAAAGGTGGTTCAATAAAATTTTTGAAAAAGTGAAAAAAAAAGGAAGTCTGCTTCCTTGCATGACTGACCTTAAATCTCCCCCCTCAGAGAAGCTGTCCTGGGCTATCTGAATCACACTGTTTTCTAGGCTGTGTTTTACTTCTATTCTTGCAAAAAGCATCTCCAGATACATTCTTGTGTTATGCGTTGTGAGGAAGGCCTGCTAGGGAACAGCCTGGATGCCTCATTCACTGTACTTAGAATAGTCCTGGTTCATCATCCTGCATGATGGAAGTCTATTGAGTGAAGGAACAAATTTCAGGTTTTAGAAGTTGCTATGGAGAGCATTTAAAGTAAAAATCAAGTGTCAGGGAGCGGTATTGCTTTTGAGCAGGAAGTCACCTCTACTTCCCTTGAGTTTTAAGTGTCAGTTGAGAGAGTTTGAACTTGATTTTCCAAAGTGCAATTTTGGCAATGGGATTATGCCTGAGAGAGTGGAGAGTTTTGTGATTGGGGATAATTTTTTACTAGTGTTTCAGATATATATTTTGAATCTCAATGGAAATGGCCCTTTTTTCTCAGATATTTTAAAGGGTTTTGCACAATTTATGAAATAATGTGTGTGAGAATATGTATATGTGTGTATACACCAAGTGCGTGTGCACTTGGATCTCTCAATGAACCCAGTACTTTCATTTCCCATGCTAGTGTAGTAACCAGGAAGCTCCAGGAATATTCTGTTGTCTCCAACCTCCACAAAGTTAGGGTTATAGAAAGAAGAAAAAAAAAAGTGGGAGGCATGGTGACACACACATTTAATTCTAGCAATTTAGGCAGATCTCTATGAGTTCTAGTATGAGTCCGGTTTACATAGTGAGTTCCAGGCCAAACAGAATCACCTGGAGATACACTTTTTCAGCAAAGTAAAGCAAAATAATCAATTGATCAAGCAGGCAACAAACAAATCCAAGGAAGATAGATCTGGGCTTGCTGGTGTGTGCAGGACCTCGCCAGACTGGCTTGTTACGTGGTTGCTAGGATCTGAGTTCTAGACCTTGCGCTTGCACGCCACTTTTGTGACCAGTCTTGGTTGTTAACTAGAAACAACTGGGAAGAGGAACCTCAGCTGAGGCATTGCCTCCATTGGATTCACCTATGGACAGGTCCATGATGTCTCTCTGTCCGCCCATCCATCTGTCTATCCCTTCCTTTTTTATTGTCAACTGTTGGAATAAGTTACTGTGAGTGGTGCCAGCCCTGGGCAGGTGGGCCTGGGCTGTGTAAGGAAAGTATAGCTGTGTGAGCCAGTAAGCAGTGTTCCTCTGTGAGCTCTGGTTTCTGCCTTGGTTTTCCTTGATGATGGGCTATAATCTGTAAGTCAAATGATCTCTTCCCTCCTCGAGTTCCCTTTAATCATGGTGTTTATCACAGCAACAGAGAGTAAACCAGAACAGCTCTTAACCTCTGAATTATCTCTCCAGGTTCATTGTGCGTATTTCCCCCCCTTGCTCTCTTGATGGAGGAGGCAGGGCAGGGCACAGGGCCAAGAGTATGAGTGTAATGTTGCTAATCACAGTGCCAGTTAGAAGTGGAGTGTGGAAAACCAGGCTTTAGAGGGTGTCAGAGCTTGACTTCATCCTCCCAGTGAGGGAGGGGAGACCCAGGGTATGGCTGATGACAAGAATAGAGGGGCAAATAGGAAAATGTATTTGTTATCTTTCTCATTGCTATGACCAAATACCTGTCAAGTAACTCATGGGAAGAGAAGACAGTTTGGTTCACAATTTAAGTGCACACAGATGGAGAAGGGATGATGGTAGAATGGCTCATTGCAGTGGCAGTGAAAACTTGCGCACATCTGGGCGTATCAGCAAGCCCAGTGAACGCTACATTTGTCTGGTTTTCCTTTCCACCACTCCCACTTTTATTCAGTCTGGACTCAAAGTTTGTGAGAAGCATCGGCCACTTTGGGGTGGCTCTTTTCTCCTCAGTTAATCCTCTCTGGAAACACCCCCAGCCCTACCAGATATATGTCTCCCAGGTGATTCCAAATCTAGTGATATTGACAGTGGGGATTGATCAGCGCAAGGAGAGAGCAGGGTTAAGAAGCCTGGGAAATAGAGACCACAGCAAGATAGAGGACTTCCTAAGGATGCTGCAGATGCTACCTTTGGGGACCCTTTCCTTTCTCCCTGCTTTGTGCACAACTTTTCTAAACTGTAGTAGAACTATTGCCGCCTTGCCTTGGAATGATTTTTTGACTTTCTCATCCAAGGTATAGGGAAGAATCCAGTTCTCTTGTCCCCAAAAGTCTAAAGCTTTTTAGACTTTTGATGTTTTATTTGAAAACAATGTAAGGCTTTGCATATGCATGTTTTAATACTAAATACTGCCTTAAGTGATTATCAGGTTGAATGTTATGATTTTTAAAAGATGTCTTTTATTCGAGTGGGCTCTTCCAGAAGCTGTGCTTGATAGAACCCCAAGGCTTTCTACAGCTCCGTGTTCCTCTGGAAAGAGTTGATTTGTGACAGCAAGAATATATCAGAGTAGTTCTTGGCTCTGGAGTTCACAGATCTGGGGTTCTTTGCTGACAGGCTGTGGTTTGAATGTGCCCCCAAAAAGGTGTGCTCTAAAAGCCTGGTCCCCATATGCATTTTTTACGTGGATGTGCATTTGCGTGTTATGTGTGTACATCCTGATGCGTGCACATGTGTATGTGAGTGTGTGCAGAAGCTAGAGGTAGACACCAGGTGTCTTTCCTAGCGGTTCTTAGTTTTTGAGATGAGGCATCTCACTGAAACTGGAACTCACCACTTTGTCTGGACTGGTGAGCTCTGGGAACGGGTCGCTCCAGGACTGAGATCACAGATAAGTTCTGCAGTACCTACTTTTTACAAGATGCTGGGGACTGTAACTCCTGTCTTCAAGAATATGTGGCAAGCTCCTTACCCACCACACTATTCCCCAGCATCCCCTATGCATTTTTTGTTTTGTTTTTTTGAGACAGGGCTTCTGTGTCACAGCCCTAGCTACACTGGAGCTCGCTTTGTAGACCAAGATGGCCTTGAATTCACAGAGATCCGCCTGCCTCTGCCTCCTGGGTGCTGGGATTAAAGGCGTGCACCCCTACCACTTGGCTCCCGTACGCCTGTTTTGATGGAAATTATAGGTAGGTCTAAATTTCAAGGGAGGTAGTGAGTTGGCGATGAAGGCATAAAGAGTCCCTGTGATGGCATCCGCCACCTCATGAGAAGGGGACAGCACAAAGTGCATGTGCTCTGTTTCGTCACACATTGCCCTCTATCATCTCCGGGTGTTACACAAGTTCCTCATCACACAGTGCTGCCGCGTTTGCTTTCCAGACTCCAGGACTGTAAGCTAAACACATTCCTCTCTGTTAGGAAACTCTCAGTGTGTGCTATCCCACTATAGCAGTAGAAAGGATTAACACAGCTCCTCTGTCCACTCACTGGCCAGACAGGACGACCCCTAGAGGGACTAGCCTCTGTTCCGAGAGCCAAGAGCTGTGAAACGGGGATGGGAGGTGCAGCGGAGCAGGCTGGCTCTCATCAGCATCTTTGTTTATGAGTCTAGCCGGGGTGGCAGATGCCTCGCATTAGCATTATTTAGACATTAAGAGAGTCTAATTGGAGACTAACATGTGTCCTCATCACAGTTGACCTTATTTATGGAGTAGTTGACATCTGAATGTCAAATTTGCATCAGTGAATTCTCTTCTTTAATAACCACTTTAATATGTAAATAACAGATTTGCAGCGGGGAAAGATAGATACGACATGCTGATGATTGCCTGGAAGATATGGCTTTCTTCCGTACACAGAGAGGAGAGGCTGGCAGGTTCCTTTCTCTAATTAGGAGGTACTGACTAAAAGATTGAGCCAGAAAGGAAGGACACATTTCCCCTCAGATCAGCAGACAGGTACAGTGTTCCTGCTTCATTAGCACGCTTGGCTCAGTGATGGAGGAGATTCTGTGCCGAAATTCAAGATAGATGGGCTCTGTCCCCAGAAAACTTGAAGCTCTGGGAAGATGAGAAGTGATAGGTGTGTAACTCACACTACATCACAGCACTGTGTGATGACGTCTTAAGGGGAGATAACCACGAACCCTGTTGTGTGGATGTCTTATTTGGGAAGAGTGTGTATGGAACAAGGATGGGAGCATCTCCAAATGCCAGTCGACTCCGGGACTAGACTGTAGTGAATGGGCTGCACTGTCTCACACCATGAGACAGCTTGGGAAGGACACCTAAGCCTGACCATGGTGGCTTATAGGAATCCAGGTTCTCTCTGTCATTTCTCTATCATCACCCTTACTGCTGTGCTTGTTGCCCCTTGACTCAAAAGGGCTGCTTCAGAAAAGGAAGAAAAAAATGGCAAGGGGGAAGAGTCATCTTCAAGAGGCTGGTCATATCCTATTGGCTATAAGAATGTCACAAAGCAGTCCAAGGTGGAAGTGACCCAGTGGGGAGAGGATTATGGATGGGAGTTGGGACACATAATGGCACATACCCCCTCCATGGAAATTGGAGGAGGCCGTGATATTAGGACACAGGAAGACATTTCTAAAGATACGAATGGGCACGTCTTAGTGTGTTCAGGCAGATGTTACAGACTAGGTGGGTTAAATAAGAGACATTTATTCCTAACTGTTCTGTAGGATGGGTGTCCAGGATCATAGCTGTTCTCTTGAAGGCTCTCTAGTCTTCTTTCTGTCTTCTTGCTGTGTCCTTACATGAGAGGGATACACACACATGCACACACACATGCACACACACATGCACACACACATGCACACACACATACACACACACGCACACGCACACACATACACACATGCACACACACACGGTGGAGGCACTCTTCTCTAGTGTCTTTTTATCTAAGAGCACTAATCCCATGGTCAGGGCTTCACTTTCTTGATCTAATCAGTTCCTCCCAGACCATCATCACACTGGGGACTGGGCTTGAACATGCCGACATAACCGTGTATATACAAGAGATGAGCATGATGAAGGTAGAACAACTGAGAAAATGGGAGAATCCGATCCGGAAGGGGTGACTTTGCAGTGCAATTCGTGGAGTCAAGGAAAGAAGCAGGGCACAGCAGGACCGCACATTGCTGCTCTTAATGAGTGGAGGAAAAATGTATGGAAAGGTTGCGGAGTTGAATCTGAAGGTCCTGGCCCTTTTGAAAGGCACTTTGGGGGATTCTAGAACCTTCCAGTCTGGGAGATCAATCGATGCCATTTAGCTTGTGCCTGGAAGCTGGGTTCCCATGGAATCGCCACACTTGGCTAGAGGGATGACAGAATTACCGAGCTCCCTCTTAAACATCTACATATCTAGAGAAATGAGGCAGAGCTAAACAAACAGTATTAAGATAACATGTCACGGGGCTCATGTTGTTAATTAGGGCAAGTTGACTGCTTTCATATTCATGTTTGTTCAGTGATATTTCTCGAGTGCCTGCTGTATGCACAGCCCTTGTTACCATGCTAAATAGGTAAGGGGAGTAGCTGCCTGCCAAGGGCTGTCATTGTCATAGCGAGGATGCGACGGGATTAGTAGCTGTCAGGAAGCTCAGGATGATGTTCCTAACTTAATAGTTCAGAGAGAGTGTGAGCGCACTGGAATGCAGAAAATTGTGTGGTCATGTCAGTCGATGCAGTGAGAAAAAGATCTCGGGCAGCAAGTGACGCATAATTGAGGATATAGAAAAGGTAGCAGAGTTTTGGGGAGAAATGCCAAGAACGGTCAGTTCATTCTAGGTCAGGGCAAACATAGGCAGGAGGTGATGAGGGTCAAGGTTATCACCCGTGTACAAAAAAGGAGGATCGAGTCCAGGGAATGCTGGGGAGTGGGTGCTGAGTCAGGACTTAGGATTTCTAGCAGCAGAGGGTAGAGTATGGATGTGAGTTGCCCAGGGATTGAGTCCTGGTTCACTAACAGATAACCACCCACTTATATTTCCTTGAGAAAGAAGCTCAGCTTACCTGAAGTTCAGAAGTAGCTTCTGGTAATATTCCTGATGGAGGTGGGATGGAGGTGGTGGTGTGGGTTATGTTCATGATGGAGGAGGGGCTGAGGTGGTGATGAGGATAATATTCATGATGGAGGTGGGGGTGGCGGTGGCAGCGTGGTAAACTGCAGCCACATCTTAAAATAAAAGTTTTGTTCTGGGGTCCAGGGAATAATTACATGAACCCAGCATTTGAGTCTTCAAAGGGGGATATTAATAGTATGTGAGATGTGGCAATCATTTTACCTACAAATCTGAAAGGGGTTTTGAAATTCTTGAGACTCACAGAAACTTATTCTGGAAGTTAAGCCTAGCAGTTGAAAAAGGAATCTGTTTGCCTTCTGGCTTTCTAGGTGGGCCAGGAGGCCAAGTTCGCAGGTTTGCTGGCTGCCGTGAGGTCTGCACTGCTCCGCGGGGCTGTGTCAAAGCAGCTTGACCCGCTGGAGGAATTCTGGGCATCCCCTTGTTGGATGTGGATGTCAACAATAACACTCCATAGTGGGTTCACAAGATGCTTGGTGTTTCGGGTCATTGGATTCTGACAAAGGATTTTTGAGTGTGTCTGACGAGCCAAGAATGACTGAGGAAAATTGTGTTCCGGTGTTATGAAACCCTTAAAAGGGAGGGTTGGCTCTGAAGAAAGGAAAGGTGTTTAAAGTTGTCAGGCGCCCAAAGCACGACAAGTACCCCTGTAATGTGGTGTAAGAGGTTCTTGGGAGGACTGGATGACATAATATATGTCAAGCACCAAGAAGATGCTGTTATCAATATTAATGAGCAGCGTGGGAACAGCAAGAAGCATGGTAGTGCCAGTAGCAAGTCAGAGGCCAATAGCTTACATGGAGACTCTCAGGGAGCGGACTCCACACAGCCGTGGCTTCTCTGCTGGCATCATAGTTTCTGAGAGCTGACTCCACAGCACGTGAAACCTGGACTTGTCTCAGGCACAACCCTTCCTATTTAGAAATATTAATTTAATCAATGACAATGAAATATGCACCCACCTGGTCCATCTTACTCTCAGACGGACATAAACATCTCAAGAATTGTTCCTATGGGAAAGAGTCATGGGAGCCATTTGAACTCACACATGGTTTGGTAGGTAGGAGTGCAGAACCTGCAATTCCAGGATAGAGTCAGGTGATTGAGGGCTATGTCTCATTAATGCCAAAGCAAGGTTTCAAAGATATTCTGCGGCTGGACAGGACTGGTCCCTAACTACCAAAATCCACAGACCTCCATGCCAGTTTGCTGTGAAAAATAGGTCCATATATGTATAGATGGTGTGTAAGTTTTCCACCATGGCTGCTGTCAAGCTCCAAGCCTGATGTGATGCCCACCACTCTGAGAATGAAGAACTAGGAAACACCCAGGATGCTCCCGTGAGAGAGGTCTACTCTGGCTCTAGAACATCACTCTCTGGATCTGATTCACCATGGTCTCTGGAAACTGTCACTGAGAAAAAAAATTCCCCCAACACCCAGTGCAGAGGGCCTGCAGAGCATTGAAATAAAAAGTGGGGTTTAAGAAAAAACAAAGAAGCTAAAAGTCAACAGAACCAATCATAACTTACCATTTTTGTATTTTTCTGTGTATAATAACTATTTTTTCTTTCTTGACTTGCATTATAGGAGATATCTAACAGTCAACCATCTCGACCTATTAAAAAAAGCAATTTTCTATATGATTCAAAATAATGCAATTCCCATTATATATGAAGCTTTATGGCCTACTCTGCATATACTGCAATGTCATAAACATTTTCCCATGCCATTAAATTTCCTTTGAAGGTATGGTTTTTAATGGCTGTCTTCTAGTAGGTTGGATGTGTGGCTATAATTCATTTAGCCATTTCTTTGTAGGATATTTGAATCTCCTCCTCCTTTCTCCATTTATTCTTTTGATTTCTATTTTTTTCCTACCATAAATAAAAGTGAAGTAAACATTCTTGTAATATTAATATTTGGTGCTCATTTCTGATTATTTTCTTAGGACATAGACTTAGAAGATGAATCATACAGATTCCGATAGTGAAAGAATTTGAACAGTTTAAAAAATCTTGAAGTATTATTGCCAACACGCTTTCCCAAACTGTATTAATTTACCTTCTAAAGAGCGATTTATAAAAGCGCGAATTTCTTGTAAAGCTGTCACCTTTAAATATTGCCTTTTGTTTGACTTTTGCTGTTGTTGCGTTTTCTCCCCATGCACGTTGGCCGAAAGTAGTCACTTTGGAGGGAGTTGGCTCTGCGATAGAGAGAACCACCAAGTGAACCCAGAGATGAAATGGGGAGGGGGATCTGCTCGGAACCTTTCTTATGACCCACTGTCTATTTCCAAAAGACAGGGCAGAAACAATGTTGCATACCCATGGCCTTTAGCTGCTTAGTGCCATCTCTCTACCCATAGCCTCTCATTTACCCACCTACCTTCTGTGACCTTGGATGCCAGAAGTAAGTCAATGGGTGTCTCTAATAGGTGAGAATGTCTGTGGCCAGATGGCTGCACAATTTTGATTTTTGACATGATTGAGCTGAATTACTATCATTTGGGCTAGGTGACTCAGCTCTGCAATCATAACACATTGTTGGGAGCAGGCAGAATTGGTGTGGGTGGCTTGTCAGGCCTTGGGCACAGGGCCCTGTTATGTTGCTGCAGCCTGCTCATTTTAATTCATTCCCAGCTTCAATATATGACTTCCAGCATGGCCCAACCTGGCTCTTAATTTCCACCTGTGTGTCGGGGGAGTGGGAGAGGGAGGGACGGCAGGCAGAACAAGAGGAACAGGACGGCAGTGCCATTGAGGGGCTGGCAGGAACAGAGTGAGCTTGTGACTGTGGGTGGAGGGAAGAATGTGCGACAAGATAAAAATGCCTCCAGTTGGCTTCCAATTGTCAAAGCCCCAAACTCAAATGTGTGGGTGAAGGGTGTTGTCTTTGTTCTATCTCCCAACGAAGACCGCCAATAGCTGATTGTGTATTCAAGACAAAATTGGGTGGGATTGTGGGCTGTTAGCGAAGAATGTGGTTCTTCCAACCAGAGTCTCAAACCCAAGTGGTTCACAGGCCAGGAGAGGAATGCGTCTATCTTGGCGATGGCCACGGCGGCTTGGCGTCTCTACCCTTCTCCTCTGCAGTCTCTCGTACGACTGGTGAGGGCTCGCTGTTTCATGTCACAGAGTGGTACAGCCTGGTGAGACTTGACTGTTGTGAAGTGTGTACAGGCTGGCAGAGTTGGTCATACCAGGTGGCACCAAAGGCACTGACTGTACCAATAAGTACATGTCTCTATGAGTTGAGCATGACAGTTGGCATGTGGGAACTAATAGCACGTTTCTCTCTCACCACAAAGAGTTGATAAATAAAAGAGGTGGTAGATAGTTAAATACCTTGATTTGATTATTGGGTGATGTGCAAGTTGAAATATCACATATATATATAATTATTACATATAAACAAAATGAAATTTAAAAAGAAAGCAAATAAGATTAATTTGAAATCATTTCTATGATATATATATATATATATATATATATATATATATATCTCACAAAGTTTACCCCATAACCATCTTTTGTGGGTAGGTTTGTGTGTGTAGGCCAGAGGACTACCTTAGATCCTTAGATGTCATTCCTCGGATACCATCCACTTTGTATTCTTACAACAGGGTCACCCGCAGGTTTAGAACTTGCAAGTAAGCCATGCTGCCTGGCTGGTGAGCTTCAGGGGTCTGTCCATTTCCACCGTTCCAGAGCTGGGCTGGGATAGCAAGCATGCACCACCATTCTCATCTTTCCCCTTACATTTATGCGGCAGACTCTATCCTGATTGGAGGATTGCTCCAGTCCTGAGATGACGCTTTAAAAGCTTGTAGTTCTGTCGCATTAAGTAATTTGTTTTGTAGTCAGTTATTACCCATACCCATCAACAGAGCCTTCTCGTTTTCACAGACTGAAACTCTTTCCCCCATTAAATAGCAAAATCTGGCTCTTGTTACCTGTTTTCTACTTTTGGTCTTCATTACTTTCCCTATTCTAGATACTTCATATAAGTGAACTCCCATGTGGTATTTTATGACTGGCTTGTTCCACTTAGCCTAATGTCCATGTTATAGCAGGGCTACTTGTGAATTCAAGGGGGCTGTAGAGTGAGACCTTATCTCCCCCCTCCAAAAAAAGACCCAACCACAAAACAACAGAAGAGTGTCTTCATGTGATACTGAAAAAGACAGTCCTTCACAGAGAACTCTCCTGAGATCACTCTCGCCCGTTCATCTTGCCTCTGTAGTTCTCGGCCTTGAATGGTCAGTGGATGCCATGGTGTGGGACAGGCTGTTTGCATGTTCATTCGTTATCCTTGTTCCCTGTCCCCTGTCTCTGCACATCATTTTTCTTGTCCAGCTCTCCTCCTGTTTCCTGAGGTATCTGTGACCTCCCTTACTCTTGTTCCTGCCCCGTGGTGGAAGGCACTGTCCATCAAACAGAATAAAGAAATCTTTTGAAGAATCTGCACAGCGGTTCTGTCCTCTGGTGCCTTCAAAGTATCATCAAAGACTGCTGGACTCAGTGACATCAGGTGGACCCTGGTACGTAGCCGACATTCCCAAGTTCATAGCACGGTCACTGAAGAAAGTTACTTTGGAACCTCATTAAGAACCCCTTCTGTTTTTTAAACAAAAAAATAAAAATTATTTACTGTGAATTCTGGCTGTGTTTTCTGGCAACATGGTTTGTTCACTACAAGGCACAGATATTAAGTCAAACAATAAAAGTACCTACACTTGGAAGAAAGAAAAGGGACATCATAACATACCCTAAACATCCAGGGTGGATGGACTGAGAATCATAAAGGGATTTTCCTGCTGGCCGCAGGCTGGGGCTTCAAACATAAAGAGACTGAGATTTTATTCTTATTCATCCAAGACCTGTGAAGAACAGAGAAGGGAAATCTAGGAGGAGTATCCTACTCTTCATAAAAACCAGAGCCTCCTGGCCGTGGGGACCATGCATCCTCTGCCCACCAGCATTGAATTGCTAAGGGGAAGTAAAAGCTTCAGATTCAGTTGCAAACTGCATGTGGGGTCCAGATTCGCCTACATCCTGGAATTAATATTAAAGTAGTTTCTGAAGTTGAATCTCTATGAGCCTACAAAAGCAAAACCCAGGCTTCTGGATGAAGGTGTTCTAGGGTCTTGTTTAGGTATTGTTGCATGTTCAACAAACACTTTAGCAGCTAGATTATCCCCACTTCCAGCTCTGTGCAAGGCAAGGAGAATTTCAGCGTCTCCTACCTAGGTATCTTTATTGTTATTTACCCTCAATGGTATTATCATATAAATATGAGTCTGACATATGCCCATTGTGTAACTTGGCAGAAAGTGAAGTAGAGTAAAAGTAATTTTTCTACTCAAAATGGCCATCAGTATAAGACCATAACAAAGTGTTCTCAAGAACTCCATGTGTCTGGACCCACTGAACTTCCAGCTCTACACACAGACACTCCTGCCACTTGGTGAAGAGGGGAGACAATGCCCTTGTATTAGAAGACTTGGCTTAGTGACATCCCATCAATCACAGATTTGGTGCTTGTGTGAATCTCTGAGTTTTGCCTTCATTTTCTGTCACTGCTTGGGAGGGCTGGAGGAAGGCTGAATCTCAGAATGAGCATGTGTCATAAAAGTTGGGGGACTAAACAAGGGAGGCAGATCCTCGATTTAGAGCAAAACGCTGCACTGTGCTCTGTATGGTGAACGACAGTGTAATGCAGGAGGTGAAGGGGAGCCATGGTTTGTGGCTTGTCTCCCCAGAAGAGGATACACAGAAGATGTGAATGTAGTAATGACCAGAACTAACAAAAAAAAATGGGGAAAAGGTAGACAGAACTTCCTGGTAGAGAAATAACAGGTCCAAGGCTCAGAGAAGAAAAGACAGGGCCCTTTGGAAAGACCAGCATGGCTGAATCACATTCTCAGCTTTCTTAATTGAGTCCCAGAAGAATGTGCCCCTTACCATTCTAAGTCTTTCCCATGTAAACTGTTAAGGAGGGTGGTGGTCTGCTCCAGGAACACGACATTCTCTTCACTCAGACTTGTCTCTGTAACCTTACTTCAAGTGACCCAGCTACCAACCTTCCCGTTCAATCCCGGCATTTCCAGACCCAGGGCTGTGCCCCTTCTCTCTCGGGCCAGCTTCTCCTCCACCAGATGCTCAAATCTGCTCTATTTCGAGCTCCGCTTATGATCATCGCTCCTGCTCAGTCTTCGGCCCAGCTGCCATTTTATTTTAAATGTGGGTGAGTCGATATTCAAGGTTAATTTCACAGCCAATCAGCAGCGTGCATGTGACACACATCTGTGAGAACACACATCTTAGGAAAGTTAAATAAAGCCCGGAGAAGGACTTTCTAATATCAGATTTAGAAGCAATGGATTTAGAAGGAGACAGATAATAAAGCAAAGCGGGAAAAATGAAAAAAATAAAAGGTCTTTAATTGTCTGCTCATCATGTTTTCTTATGCATAACACAGTATTGGAGTGGGACGGGAAACTCTAACATATGGAAGATGTGGTCCTTGCCAGAAAAATACTAGGGTCTATTTTAGTGATAAGAGGAAATGTAAGCACATGTATGTATTTATCTAAAAAGAACAATTAGCCAGTGTTTTAGAGAGCTTATTGAGGGCTTTCTCATGTACTAGATATTAAAATAGATTGTTTTCTTCAACTTCCTTGCTGAACCTTGTTCGGGACACAGTGATGGGCAGTGTCATGGGCTGTATTTAGAAGACAAGCTCACAGTTGTCAGTGTCTCTGATGTGCAGAATATCAGAATAACAAGGGACTTGAGTCAGCTGGCACTGTAGCATTCTCTCTTTTGGAGTTTGTGGATAGGCTCTAACAATCCTCTGTGGGAAGATAGGGTGAGAGAAACATGGAACACCAGGAGTCTACAGGCCTCTGCTCTGGTTCCCAGAGAAGCACAGCAATGAGACATTTGGTTTGGGAATCACACAGGCTTGGTTTGTTTCCAGTTCTGTACAACAACTCTGGCTGATTTACACACCAAGTATTTTTTTTTTTTTATTAATGACTGGTGGAGGAGGGCCAAGTTCACTGCAGGTGGTGGTATCCCTGCTTAGGTGGTCCTAGGTAGTCTGAGAAAACAGGCGGAGCAAACCATGAGGACCAAGTCAATAAACAATATTTCTCCAGGGCCTCTGCTATAGTGCCTGCCTCCGGCTTTCTGCCCTTCTTGAGTTTCTGCCCTGACCTCCCTCAGTCATGAAGAAAGATGTAGAAGTCTAAGATGAAAAGAAACCTTTCTCCACAATTTGCTTTTTGTCATAGTGCTTTTTAATCACAGCACCAGGAACCCTAAGCCAAGTTTGTTTAACAGATGAGACCTAGTAGGCTCTTCTCTAGGCATATGACCCATCTAGTCATAGGTTCTGAGTTTGATAATGGTACCAGGTATGGGTTTTAAGAGAGACTTAAATCCAGTCATAAAGTGGCTGGTTGCTCGTACTATGTCTGTACCATTATTACACCAATGGACATTCTGGATCAGTCATTGTTGTTGATTGCAGAATTCATAACTGCCTGTGATTGGTGATTATTTTTGTTCTCTGGTAATGTGTCAGCCAGCTTCTAGCACCATAAAAACTCTCTAGTAGAGATGAAGCTTTCAAGTCTCTACCTGCTTAATTTCTTCATATTCTATAACTCAAGCATATAATATCTTTAATAATATCTTTCTGTTAAGTTCTTGAAGGTAACCAGGAGCAATGACAATAGCCTGTAATATTTGGGGGTTGGTCTATGGGACCTCACCGGCCAGTAACACCAAAACATACCTGGCAGTAGGCTTTTTGTTAGCTTCTGGTATCTAGTAGGGACGTTGTTGCCCTGCTATAGGGTAACTTAATATTTTAATATATGTATATATGTGTGTATGTATGTATGTGCATACATATATATGAATATATTAGGTTTTTATATGTCTGATTTCCACCTACCTTTCTCTTACAAGAGGCCAGGGCTGAAAGTTGCAACTGTTTAATACTTGGTCTATCTGGTGACCATCCCTATTCTGAAGTCATCTATAGGTCAAGCATAACTGAGTTGTGACCCAAAGGAATTAACTGTAAATAACAATACACCCCTAAAAATCAGGAGCTTCCAAGGGGTTAAGCAACTTTGTACCAGGAATCAGAAACAGAGGCCAAATAATTTTCTATTAATGATAGAGTTGTATTATGATAAGGAACTGGAGGAATTTGGGGCTAATGGAGTTGAAGTACCCTTTGGTAGTCCTACCCAGAGACTGGCTGTTGGACCCAGCTTGTCCTGTTTCTCAACTGCAGCCTCTTATATTTTTGACTGACTACTTTGGCAGTATCTTCATGAAGGAGTGAGAACTGGCTACTTTTAGTCGTATATACTAAGCGACCTCTCTAGACAGATAAATTCTCTTTATTAATGAAAAAAATAAATCTGAGAATTTCTCTTTTGTTTGATGTAGGTCACATTTTTATCTCTGAGCTTTTCATGTGCCCAGAGGATGGGACTCTCTGCTTGGTTACACTTAAATCAGGCACTAATCCTTGGGTTACAGTGGGCTCTACCCAAACCACAAAAAACCCAGATGGGGGAAGTGAGAAAGTCCTCAGAGGAGAAGGACATTTTTCTCTAGAAGGAATGGTGACTGGAAGTCTTTCTTTTTTTCTTATTTGTTAGATGGAGATGACTGTCTCTTCTAGTTTTACCAGTTTTATTCAGCTCATCATCCACCACAGTTAGGACCTCTGGGCCCTTGTACAGTGTTGGTGGTATGTGCTATGAGTTCCTTTTAGACTATATGTGGTAGACCCACCAGCAATGGGATGTAAAACCAGACTTTCAGAACTTTCCGTTGGGTGATGGCTCCCATTCTTCCCGAGGCTTATTCCCTAGGCTTCCATTATCCATCCTGGGATTTTACAAAGTACGGTACTCCAATCCAGCCCGTGTCATCTCAATACTTTATGTGTTTTTCATTTGATCCCATATTTCATTTGAAAATGTCAAAACACTGCCCACACATGGCTAAAACCCAGTGAGAAGATGAAGTCATTTTATGGGACCTGCCAAATGGGTTCGGTGCTTATCTAGTTGTGAATCGAGAAAGCTTTTTAGGACAGATGGTGTAATCCTATCCAAGAATCAAATGCCCTTTCAAGAGGGATGCTAATTGGATCACATGGTAGCAGAATTTTACATCTGTCACATGGCAGAGACTGAGTTTCCTTAAACTGTCGTTTGTTTCCATTTCCAGGAGTGGTTAGAGTTGAGCTGGGTGTGTTCAGTAAATACTCGCAGTGTGCGAAGTGTGTGGATCCATTTATTCACCCAGCCAGCACATGTGTTCTCAACTCCTTCCACACGCCAGACACTGTCTGCATGTTTCGCCTCCATGAAACTTCCTCCTCATTTGAGAAAGGTGGCCAAAAAATAGGGGAGCAGTAGATAAATGAGAACAGAAGTAATAAGCACAATGAAGGCAAGCAATAGGTAAGGGAGAGAGGAAGAATTCAGTGTGATATAGATAACATTTCTGCTTGAGACTGAATGAGGAAAGGGAGATATAACCATGAGCACAAAATAGTGTCTGGAAGAAAGCAGCCAAGGAAAAAGCCTTAAGTGCATGTGACCTTAGTTCATCTGAAGGTCAACAGATCGTTTTAACTATGTACCTACTCTATGAGGGTCAAGATAGTTCAGCATCAAATCCTAGATACCAGTAGGGACTGGGGTAAAGAGAGTGGATCTTAGTTTAGTAAAAATGTAATGTCAGTGGCTGCTCCTTAGAATAATTAAGTAATCTCCCTCAGACAGTACAGGGTAGTAAGTAATCTTCCTCAGACAGTACAGGGTAGTAAGTAATCTCCCTCAGACAGTACAGGGTACTAAGTAATCTTCCTCAGATAGTACAGGTAGTGCTGTTTGGATAGAGCCTAAAGGCTCATGCGTGAACATGGGTGGTGGTAGAACCTTTAAGAGCAACGGTCTGGTGAGAAGTCCTAGGTACTGGGGTTGTACCCTTGAAGGTGACACTGGGAATATAGCTCCTCCGGAGCTCCCCCTTTGCTTGTCCATGAAGCAAGCAGTTTGCTTCACTCCAACTCTGCTCTGTGACCTGTATGCTGTGCCACCACAGGCCAAATCAATAGGGCCACACACGGGAACACCTGGAACTACGGATCCAAATCAGTCCCGCCTGCTTTTAAGCTAATTTAGCTTAGATAGTTGTTATTTCTAAGGCAAGCCAGTCCCCATTTTTATGATTATTAACCATGATTTTATAGTATATGGGGCTGAGGCAGAGGCAGCTTGAGATTTGAAGTCAGTGCTGCCCCCAGGACTTGGTTCTAGAGTTGTGCTCTCTGATACTATGGTAAGATATAATCCCATAGGGATCTGAAAACTGGGCCGAGTCGATCCCTTTGCCTTAGGTGCCCCTGGCTGGGATGGGAGCTGGAAGAGCTAAAGTAGCACCAGGTGACAGCTACAGTCCAGGTGAGAGCTGGTACGGCCGCACACAATGGACCTAGGGAAGCAGAAGGGCCTGGGGCATTGTTGGTGTCACCAGCTCTATTGAGCTGACATTTCGGTGAGGTCAGAAGGAATCAGGAATAATTTGGATTTGAGCAGAGATGGACCTTTTGCTGTGATAGAGTTCAAACAGATCAGACAAATGCATATCTTGTGTGTTTGTGTATATGGTTACGAGTATGGGTGTGTCGTGTGTGTGTGTATGTCTGTAGGCTGGAGGTGAACCTCAGGTGTCATTCCTCATGCATTGTCTGTCTTATTTTCACAGACAGGTCCTTTCATTGATTTTGGGGTTCACTAGTTTGGCTAGACTCTCTGGCTAGCAAGCTCCAGAAATCTGTCTGTTTCTATCTCCCCAGTGCTAGGGTTACATATCAGACACTTAGGTTTTAATCTACATGTGTTCTAGGGATCAAACTTAGGTCCTGATGCTTACAAGGCAGACGAGCAATTTATAAATTGAGCTACTGGCTCAGCCCCTCCCCTTACTTATTTTTTTCTAAGGGATCAATGTATTGATGCTCATGGTTTACTCCTTCATGTCATAGTCATGAGAATGGCTTTAAGCAAAGAGAGAAGGCCACTTCCTTACCAAAGAGGCTTGGTGCAGAAATCCATTTGGTTTATTTACTCTTCTGCTCCTTGGATTCTGGATCTCCAGTGCATAGGAAGCCATATTGTATTTCCCTTTACTCTAGACTCAATGACCCCAGGAAAGTCCCTGGGTGGTGTAGGAAGTCCTTCTGGCTATGTGTTGCTGTCATTGGCTAATGAATAAAGAAACTGCCCTGGCCTGTTGATAGGGCAGAACTTAGGTAGGTGGGGAAGACAGAACTGTATGCTGGGAGAAGGAAAGAGTCAGAGAGATGTTATGGATCCACTGGAGACAGATGTTGGGAATTAAGCCACTGCCAAGTGGCAATATACAGATTAGTAGAAATGGATTAAATTAAGGTGTAAAAATTAGCCAACAAGAAACTAGGGCTAAGGGGCACCAAGCAGTGATTTAATTAATACAGTTTCTGGGTAGTTATTTCGGGGCCAAGTTAGTTGGGCAGTGAGGACAAACAAGTAGCCCTCTCCTTGCAACACCTGGGATTTCCCATAACCCCCACTAAGAGTGTCAGTGTGGCTTTACTCTCCACAAGTTTGGAGCCACAAAAATCCCTTGATTTCTAAATTATTGGCCTTATAAGCTCCCTTTCCTGTGTCTGCCTCTCTACCAAAGTGTAGCCTCTGCCTTTGTCTCCTGTCCTCTTCACCCTTTAGATTTCATCTCAGGGTCAAGCTCCCTGCAAAACTCTCCTGGTCTTTTCCCTGGGGATCAGTCCCACCCCTCTTCCATGCTGTCTCTTGTTTTTCATGCCACTACCTGATAGCAATTATTCCCATAGAATTCTGACAGCCCCCGTAGACTGCAGACTCCTAGGGAGAAAAGCACGTGTGTGACTGTGTGTGAACACAAGCCTACATTGAAATTTGTATGTGTGCATGTGATTGTGTTTATGTGAAAGCATTTGTATGCTTATGTATACACGTTTATGTGTCTATGTAAACATTTAGCCCTCCTTATCTGTGAATTCTGCACTTGCAGATTCATTGAACTATGGACTGAAAATCTTAAGAAAAAGCCTATCTATATTGTAGTCTATCTGTATTTTTACAGAGCTCTTTCTTTGTTATTATTTCCTGAACAATATTCTACAGCAACCTTTTACATAGCATTTATAATATACTGGGAATTATGAATAATTTAGAGATCACTTGAAAGTATACGAGAGGGTGGTGTGGACGCTGTAGTCATGTAATCGTTTCATGTAAGGTCCTTGTGTAGCTTCGGGGACCAGGCACACTATTCAGTAGATACTGAGGGATGATTGTATTTCATCTCGCTACCCCCACTGTCGAGCAGAATGCCTGTTTACAGGAAGAAACATGACAGAAAGAGCTTTTAGCTTTTGAACAAGAAGTCATGGAAAATCAGCAAAGGGATGGAAGGGAAAGATGGAGAGAGATCTCCCACTGGGGCCCAGGCAGCTTCCTTGTGACCTCTGTTCCCTCAAGTGTGTGGACAATCACAGTGAAGACTTTAAACCTGATGAATCTGGCTCTACCTCAGGGTGAAATTCCAGAGCCTGTTGGCTAGTCACTTCACGGGGGCTTTCCTGCCAAGGTAACTCAGGGTGAACAAGCTTTTCCATAGAAATATTCATTCATTTTCCTTCCATTATTTTCCTTCCCTTGGGCAAATTTACCCTCATATAATAATTACCTTATTCAGCTTCCCTCCAAATGTCATTGAGTTTGATGGCGTTTGCATTTCTCCTCAGCAGCACCCCCAAGTCCTTTCACCTGGGCAAGCTCAAGGACTGTGATAACATTTACCTTCTGTTCCCAGTGGGTAGAGCAGAGCAAAGGTGGGAGGAGAGAAAACTTGAAGAAAAAAGGCAGCTTTGAAGAATGGGCATTAAATATACATTTTTTTCTTTCCAAACAATTTCTTGTTTTTAGTTTTGGTTCATTTGTTCATTCATTTCTCCTTCATTGTCTCACTAGACATAGGAGAAAAGACCAGAGATTCAGAATTCAAAAACAAGACAGCCTTTTTAGAAAGCACAGGGGTTGTGCCTATAAGCTTACAGCTTTCTGTACTAAAAGCCTTCCTTTTGTACCTTAGTAAAAAAATCTAAGACTTCTCTTTCAAGATTTGTCTTGAAAGAGAATTTGAAAGGTAATTTGAAAGAGGCCACACTATTTGTACTAAAATAAAAAAATATTCATTTTACTTAATATTTATGATTGTTTGGTCTGCCTGCGTGTCTGTGGATATCATGTATCCAGGTGTTCCTGGAGCTCAGAAGAAGATGTTGGATGCCCTGGAACTGAAGCTACAGGTGGCTGCAAATGCTGGGAACAGAAACAGGGTCTCTTACCACTGAGCCACTGCTCTAAACATTTCTAGTGTCAAAACAGGAGGCAGTATTTGTGTCAGAGAATACAGAGGAAAGAGTACAAAGGAGTTGTAGTGACTATCCAGAGACCTCCAGTTAGGACCTCCAGGATCTATTTGATGGGTGAGAGTAAAATATATCTTTTAGAATAGTTTATAGTAGGGTTTATTCATGCATCACATGATCTAGGCAGCACAATGTGCCGGAGATGATTTAAATTCTCCTGTTATCCCTTTTCTAGTAGAAGAGACAAAAGGACAAAGTAGTGAATTATACTATATGATGGAAAATATATGTGGTAATGATGACATTAATCAAATCAGCCAACACGAGAGAGTGCTGCTGGGGAATATATATATATATATATATATATATATATATATATATGTATTTACTCAGGATTATGGGGGTCTTTATATAAAGAAGACCTCTGAACTATGTTTTTAGTGATGAGTAAATTCTTTTTAGGTCTATGGACAAGAAAGGGACGTCCAAAGTAAGGCATTAGCACATGGAAGGGCAGACCACCATAGCTGGTATTTCCAGTGGTCCTGTAATAGGAACTTGGAGAACGTTTTAGGAGATAGTTTCTGCTGATGGAGATGGAGAACATTGCCAAAAGTTACAAAAGTTACAACCAATAAAAATGCATAGATGTGTAACCCAGCACTAGTGGATACGTAGACAACACAATACCATATAGTATAATCACGGTCACTGGTTTAGATCAACACAGTACAGAAAGCAAGCTTTATTCTTGCCTTGCAAAGCTGGAGTCAGTAGCCTTCCACTCTCGTTGATGGTCTGGATGAGGCTCAGGGTGAGAGCCTGGTAACATGCAGGGCTGCGGCAGAGTTTACCAAGCCCCTCCACCCCCAGCCCTGCAAGGCTTCTCCTTGGCTCGCATGCTTTGCACCATGAGGCAGCACATTCCCCACTTCCATTGTCTGAAGTAAAAATCTATCAAACGAAAATATGAAGGAGCCATTTATCAAACGGCTCAGTGTTAAACCGGTGAGCTGTGCCCTAGAACATTTTTCCTTATTAAGCATTGAAATGTCAGAAACTGGTGATTGCCACGGTATCAGCCTTGGAGACCAAGTCCCAACAGGATAGAAATACAGTTACATTTCATTTGTGGAGCCCCACCTATGCTTGGTAATGTAGAATGGATGTGTCAAGCCTGTTTGCTGTCATGTACTTCCTACTCTTTGGGTTAAGACCCTGTCTTCTAGATGGTAGATTTCACATTGTTGCTTGGGGGAGGGAGGGAACCCTAGAACCAGGAGCTTTGATTCCTTCAGAACAGCGTTGCTTCTTCTGATTGTGCCTCTGGTAAATCTCCGTGAAAAGGGAGGGCTAGAGATGGGATTCAAGCTGTGATGGTTCACGGAGTGTCAGGCCATGTTTCAAAGACTAGGCTTCAAATAGAGCAGGTTGCTCTCCATTCTATGTGAGTGGTTCTCACTCAATTAGTTGAAGGCCTAAAGACTAAAACTGAGAAGGTGTTTGTAGGAATGAGTTGTTAGACTGGACCATGGAGAACTGCCTGAGTTTTGAGACTCTGCTTGGTGGACTTCAGACACAAGACTGAAACATCAAATCTTACCTGAATTTCTAGGCAGCCCTGTAGAATCTGGATTATTGGCCCCATAGTCACGTAAGTCAAATTCTTCATAACAAATATTTCTATCCCCTATGTTTCACCTGTTCATTTTCTGTCTTATGTGTCTACATCTGTTTTGTTCTTTTGGTTTTATTTCTGCACAGAACTCTGATATGGTTTCTCTGTTCCCATCCTACCTCTGCCAACTGTTTTATTGTCATGAGTTTTTCTGTCTTTAAAGTGGGAAGAACTCCTAATTAAATCCATCATGAGCTTGATGATATGAGGGCTAGAGAGATGTCTCAGTGGACAAGAACATTTCCTGGTCTTGGACGATACAGGCTCAGTTCTAAGTACCTACATGGTGGTTCACAGTCATCTCGAACTCTTGTTCTGGGGAGTCTGACCCCCTCTTCTGATCTCTGCAGGAATCAGACATGCACGTGGTGCACATAGATACATGCAGGCAAGAATACTCATATCTATTAGATAAATAAATAAAACAAAACAGAGGACTAGTTTGACATTACATTTCTGCTATTTCCTGAGTTAGATTTTATTCACAGACTGTATATAGAACCCGCTTTGTCTCTGTTCAGAAATACCAGAGCCTGGGCTCCAGGGGAGATCCTAGGTGAGAAGACTCATGAAATTTAAAGATAATGAGTGTGTTCTTCATAACAGTCTTATAATTATACATCTGGTAAGTCGGAAATAATAAAAGTTGATAAATAAAAGCTTTGGAATAGCACCCAGCTCCCTTAGCATCTAAACAGTAGAAAGACCATGACCTGGCATTGCCCACATCATACCCCAGTCCTGACACATTGAACCTTCACACCTTGCTGCTCTGCAATGAGTGCAAGCCACCACACCAAGTGTATTCTCTATCCCAACTTAACAAACTCCTACTAAACCTTCAAGACCTAGGAGAATGGTAACACTTCTCAAAATCTCTAAAGGCAATATATGTATTCCATATTTCTAGTTATTTTTCTCCTTCCTTCTTTCCTGTTTTCTTTGTTTTAGTGATTTATTTATTTTCATTCCATATGCATTGGTGTTTTGCCTGCATATATGTTTGTCTGAGGGCGTCAGAACCTTTGGAACTGGAGTTAAAGACAGTTGTGACCTGTCATGTAGGTGCTGGGCGTTGAATCCTTTGGAAGAGCTGCCAGTGCTCTCAACCCCTGAGCCATCTCTCCAGCACGCTTTCCTTCCTTCTTGTGCTGGAGTGGAATAGGGAATCCAAGGTCTCATGCTTGCTAGACCAGCACTATCCCATGAGCTATAGCCACAGCCCTCTCTCTAACATTTCTGTTAATAGTGATGATCACATCAAATCCCCACCTCACCCCATCCTTTTGGATGTAGGTACGCTCTTCAAAGTTGGACTCACATCTTTATTTCCACATCGCATGATGCCTGGCATAGAAAGCTCATTTTTTTCCCCCTCTGGAGTTAAATCACCAAGCGAGCTCCTTTTGTACTGATTCCACACTCACCAAGCAACCTTTTGATAATTTGACTTTTCCAGAAGCTGCCGCTGATGGAGTGAATGCATGTTCTAGCAGACAGATGAAAATGTCTGGGCCACATGGCAGTACATTTATTTCTAGCCGTAAATTAATAAATTGGAGTCCTGGTTTACACACACGCACACACCACACGCAGTTTGTGGGATGAATGACTTGCCTCTGGTCATAGCTCAATTATCCAAATACACGTGGTCCTCCTAGTCCATTATTTGAAGACTGGTTTTTATTTATTACCTCAAATTTGTTCTCCACATTGGCCCCACTAAATCTTTCCCTCCGCTTATGGGTAATTGAAAGCTGGTACTAAGCATGGCCGCATCAAACAGGCAATACTCTGGAGCATGGGTGTTGTGTTGTTCACGTCTCTGATGGTTTGGTCAAGTACTAGAGCAGAGGCTGGGATGGCGCCAACTTTCCACTTCAGATATAGCACAACCTGCTGCAAACAGATCTAGTTCAGGACAGCGGTCTGTGGGTTCTTTCTGAAAGCCACGAGACCCGATTTCTTGGCTGGAAGGAAGGGATGGAGAGAATCAGGCTAGCTTGTAAGGAACCTGATGATATCAGATAGAGGAGGGGCTGAGCAAAGAAGGGTAGCTTCTGGATGCTACAGCTGGGTCATGGCTGGGATGTTCGGCATGAGTGAGAGCGGGTACCCAGACTAGGGAGGCTGGTGGTGTAGAATCCATCTGCATATGTATAAGTAAACATAGCAACCTACTTCAAATAGCAGAGATGGCCTCTCCAATTCTACATCTCTCAGGTCCCAGTGAGAAACCTCTTCCTCTTCCAGAAACTTGCTTTGATTTTTCCCTTTGACTCTTAATATCACTGGAAGAGAAATAACCATGAGAAACACAGGACCAGAGGTTCTTACCTGTAGAGCTTTCTAAACTACAGGTGCCTTGCCTCCTCCTGTTTCAAGAGCTGTAATCTTCAAAGGAAGGGCCCAGGAATATGTATGTTTTTAAGAGTTGTCTAAATAACTCATATACTCTTCTGCGTTAGTCTATTTTCCGTTCCTCCAACTATCACTGACTGGAAAGACAAGGAAGAAGAGGAATGGATTTGACTCCTAGTTCTATCAGAGATGTTTTCTCCTTTATTTTTTTGGTTGAGAGCCTAACCGTTCATGGCTGAGTCATCTCTCCCAGCCCTAGAGATATTTTCTCAGTTCAAGTGTCCTCTTTGAAGGGAGACTCAGCACAGCACACTGCAGGGAGATGTTATCTGCGAACAAGAACCACTACAGGCTATTTTGCAAAACAGCGTTCTCCCCTACCGTGGCCGTGTATTCTGTTGTACTGCCCATCCCTTTCCCGCTCTCTAGTTTTGATATTTGATGGTTTCTTTTGATATAGTATAAACTTTGTGGTATACAACTGGAATTTCTGTGCATTTGTGACTTATTTTACATAAGCATCAGAGCTCACTGCTTTGCCACTTTCTAGCTGTGTCATGGGGGGGTTGTGTCTTAGCATCCTTGTTTTTCTATTTTTTTTTAGATGCAAAACAGAGACAAAGATATGGCTCGTAGGAGTTACTGTGAACATCAAATAGATACAAAATATAAAATTCTTTATTACCATTGATCATTAAGATAAATTTCTAGGCGTGAAATGATTAGATCAAGAGTTATAGAGGTATTTAGGATGTCTGCTATATACTAATAATTTGAAGGGACCGTTCTCCCCGCCTTACCTTTTGCAGTACTGGGGCTTGTACCCAAGGTCATGAGCCTGCTGGGTATATGCTTTATATCTGAGCTATATTCTTAGTCCTTTTGTGACCTTGAAGTCATTCTGTAGTCAAGGTAGGCCTTAAACTTTTGATCCTTTGGTCGTCCCCTCACTCCCACTACCACCAACTATCTAGAATTGCAGGCCAATGTCACCCGGTGTGTCATGGTTGTGGCTGAACTGAGAAAAGCAAGGCCACCTTATATAGCTTAGTGGCTGAGCCAAGACTACACACCAGAACTTCAGGAAGACATGGCCTACAGCCTGCTTTTGTATGTAAGGTTTTACTGGAATAAAGATGTGATTAGTGACCAAATGGCCCCCAAGCTCACAACTTTTACTATCTGACACTTTTTTGAGACTTTGCTTATCCTTGGCTTGGGGATAGGATCTCAGATATGAGCTTCTGCTGTCATGATATGTTCATGTGCCTAGATCCAAGTGATCATGAAATAAACTTTCATAGCCATGGTCAAATATTTCCTCCCATGTTTCTGTCGTCCCAGTGAAGAGCAGGCTCATTGACAGAGGTTCTTTCCTAGCTCTTAGAGATAACTGGTCTCTTCTGTGTTTGCAGAAGATGGAGCTAGTTAGAGGCCAGGGCTAGATTGTAGCCACCTCTCTCTACTCAGCATGTGCCAGCACAATTGATGGAAGGGAAGAACTATTATCCTGCACCAGTCTGTAAATAGGCCCTAAGAGCCAAGAAATCATGAGCCTGAAAAGTGTCATGGGTTTATCTGAGGACAGTAGTTCCTTACCCCAGCACCTGTTATCTGAAGCCTCGAGGCAGTACTTTTTTTGGCATCAATAAAATTAATGGGGATGTTCCTCCTGGAAGCACGGTGAAGCCACGAGACATATGCCCACAGACCCAGCCTAGGATGTGGTCCACAGTAGAGCTTGGGAAAAGCATGCTGAGCAAAGGAGGGAAAGAAGCTGTGAACACAGGCAGAATGTCTCCATCATCAGCTGACGGCCCCACAACTATGAGGACTTCAGACATCTCGTTCTCAACATAATTCCCTGACTGAGTGTTCAAGATGGAATCACATGAGATTAAAGAGCATTCAGCTGGGCCCTAGGTCATTTAATTTAATCCGTCTGGGAAAGAACTTGGCAACGGTGTTTTCTCAAACGCTCCCCTGGTGGCTCTGCTAAGCTCTTATGGCCTAGCCCCATTGTTTGTGGTCCTCCTTGGATTCTCTGCTTCCAGGTGGGGAGACTGAGGCCTGGAGACAGGTGACAGCTTGGACACCCTGCCATGAACAAAGGCAAAACAACCCCAAAGCCTGCCTGGCTCCTTCTGGAAGATCTACATGCTATTGCCCTCAGTCTTCTTCCCTCTAAATGTATGGGGAGTAATAAGACGGATTTTTTTTTTTTTTTTGATGGTCCTGTATAACCCTGTGCCTCTCTTGGGCTCCATCGTTTTGTTTCCCAAGTGACTTGGGTTTAATTTTTGTCTTAAGGGATAAAATGTCCCTTCTGGAATGTCACGTCTACTTTCCCGTGCTTTCTCTTGGAAGTAAACGAAAGAGATTTATGGCTCCGTGTAAAAATCCCAGCCTTGTTTAGAAATTGCTTGTGATTGATTAAGTAATAAAAATGCTTTTAAGACAGGGAGGTAAATCTCCCTGCTAATTGCTCTGCGCTTTACATTAGAACCTTGTTACACTGCCTGATGCTCTCCAGGACTGGACCTCTTCGTCATTTCCATCCGCCCTGGAAAGTCACATTGGAATCATTGTCTGCAGCTGCCTTCCAGGACTGAAACTGTTCAAAGATGCAGGGGGGATAACGAATGGGGTGATAAGCACAGCCAGCAAGGCATTTGAAAGAGGATGGCAAATCCTATCTTCTCTCTGAGCGTGAGTTCTAGCGCTCATTGGGGCATGTGGATGGGAGCCAAGTCCTGCTGGAAGGGTGGTCCACATGGGATACAGAGGGAGTTTCTCAGCCTCCACGGACTCCATTGCTCTTGCCAGCACATTGACCTGGGTATTCTGAAAGGTGATGGATTATAAATTGGGGTCACTGGTTTGGAGCTAGAAGAATGTGTACCCCAATTGGAAGGGGTGTCAGAGGAACAGGTGGACAGAACATAGAACGTGTTGGAGACTTCATCTAGTAGCCTGGATTAGATAACTGGTTGACTATCTGGGTTTTGTAGGTATTAGAAATAATAAAGCGAACATTGGATTCAGTTTTGGTCTCCATCAGAAGTCATTGTACTTGTAGAAAACCATTCAGAGTTTACTCCATAGGCCAGGTTGGCCTCAAACTCACAGAGATCTGCCTGCCCCTGCCTCCCGAGTGCTGGGATTAAAGGTGTGCACCACCACCGCTCAGCAGCCTAGTCTACAGAAATAGTTCCAGGATAGCTAGGACTGTTGCACAGAAAAACCCTGTCTCTAAATGCCAAGCCAAACCAAGCCAAACCAAACCAAACCAAACCAAACCAAACCAAACCAAACCCTTCAGAGTTTCCAAACCTTTTCAGACCTCTAGCTGTCTGGTTTTGGGGTAGGGGGCATTATTAACAACTATGCGGTTTGCTATTGCTACAGTTCTTGCAAGCTGACTTTGGTCCTTTGGGTTTTTATGCCTTGGGTAGGGCAAGGTATCCAAATCTAAGTAAATACAGAATAGGTACATCTAAGAGGTCTGGGTTGATGCAAAGGATATCGAAAGTATCCTGTAACCCATGGAGAGATAATTTGGGCAGGAACCAGGTGGGATTTCATGATTGTTTGTTCAAGTGGCTTGAAGCATAGGGCTTCCAAGTAAGTTATTTCTAGATGATGTTCCCTAGTGAGGAGCATCCACTGGAGGCAGACACGTCATAGTCTAGGAAGAGATAGGAAATGCTTGACTGTCCTGAGGTGGACAATACACAGATTGATGTAGTTTGATGAGTGGGGCTGCAGAGCACAAAGCTTGGTTTTGCTGAGGTTATGGTTATTTGAGACTACTCTCATTCCTAATGCTAAATAGACCCGGTACCCACACAGACAGATAACAGTAGCTGCCACTACTGTCATCACAGCAAAGAACTTATTAATAAGGATATTATCACTTTATTAATATATTATTTATTACAATTACAGAGTATGCTATAATAATTATGATGTACTATATAATTTATTAGCATATTATATTTAATTATTATATTTATATTATAATCTAATGTGTTATATATATTTTACATGTCTAATATAATTTATTATATATTTATTTGAGATATATTTACATATAAAATGTATTATATATTTATTGAAATGGGCTATGGCAGTAGCAAATTATTACATAATTTATTATAATTGTATCACAATTAATCAATAATATAATATAAGTATTTTTTTTGCTATGATAACAGTTTTTCACTTGTTAGTCTGAATGGTCTTACCTTTTTCTCTGCTAAGATATGGTTTCCATTTGGGTGAGGGTAGGGTGTAAATGAATAGCAAAGATTTACAACCCAAAATGTCCTCTAGGCTCACCTGGCGCTAAATACCTTCACAAAGTGGTATACAAGCATTACCTTGCCCAAATGCCCTGAGGCCTGTAAAGAAAGAGTCTCACACCTCTTCATTTCAAATTATGCCCTTTGGCATCAAATTGCTTATATGTAGATAGATGTATTAACCTGTGAAGTTTTAAAATAAGTCATATCAATCTTACAGGAAAAAAATGTATAAGAGATACCCTATTATACCTCAGTTCTGAAGTATAGAAGACTAGTCCCTGCAACTGTATACACATTGTGAATAATTTACAGCAATTTTTTAAAAAAACATTTTCATTGGGAAAACTGCCCTATTGAAGGTGCTTTAGCAAGAAGTAAAATGATTTGACTTGTGAATTTTCATTCAACAGCCACGCATTGTAATTAGTGCTTGATTGATTAGGATGCCCTTGAGGACGAGGCATGGAGCCTTCTTTGCCTTTGCAGCCCTGGCACCTAGGAAACAAATGCCACACACGTACTTGCTGCTGCACTGGGACTGGATGGATGGGTGTGAAGCAAAGTAACACCCAGCACAGGCAAGGATGGAACTGGGGTTGGGATTTGTGAGCTGGAAGCTGAAGTCAGGGAAAGAGGCTAGAGGGATTCACTCCTGAGGCCAGGAGGGTGAGCTATGTAGCAGTACAATCAATATGTGTGCTTATTCCCAAAGGCCTTGAAGGGACCTGTGGTCTGTAGCAATATAGTTGAATATAGCTTCGTGCAAAGATGGGAATGGCCTATTTTCCACTGTCCAATACAGTAGACTGCAGACATGTGTGTCTCTTGATATAGTAGTTTGCATGCAGATATGTGTCTCTTGATACAGTGGATTGTAGACGTGTGTGTCTCTTGAGCACTTGAAACCTGGATATTTCACCCGAGGAACTGAATTTATAACTCAATATTTTTGAAATTAAATTTAAACAACTGCATATGTCTGTTGCTACCGCATTAAGCAGTTCAAATATTCATTTATCTCTTTCTTTAAAAGGACAATAACAAAACTGGGGATCCTTATGGCGAAATCCAGGCTAGTCTCAAATTCAAGACCCTCCAGCTTCAACTTCTTGAGTAGAGGCATGCATAAAAAAAACTGGATGGACGTTCAGATCTTTCAGGTTTCATGTGTCCAAGAAAAGAGGTGGGGAGATGGGAAGGAAGACTGTCTGACATGCCAAATGGTGACCAAGACCATCTGCAAGAACAAGAGATTCCAGGTGTAGGCTGTTCACAGAGATGAAAAGCAGAGCAGAAATACAATTCTGGAATCAAAAAGACTGTATCTTGTGCTCATGGCCTATTAGCTGGCATGAAGCTGAAGTCATTCATTCATTAGTTTTTATGGTCAAAACTGAGAGAAAGTATCACAAATTCTATTTATTTCCTTGGCCTCCGCCCTGTTCCAGGTGAAGGCGATCTGTTTCGCCTTCTGCTCATTCATGCGAGAGGCGTGTGTGTGTGGGTGAAGGATGCCACTGGGGAAGCATCATCCAGGCCAGTCAAATTGCACTGTGCTTGGTTTTCTCTATCACCGATAGCGAGCGAACCCACGTTTGCTTTGGAGGCTTATGGGGGAGATTTTCTGGCATAGTGTACTTTAATAATAAAAGTGGGCCCCTTTAATAAAAAATCAACAACAACTTAAAATATACAATAAACGCTGCAGCGCTCATAAAACACACTACGCCTTCAATCCAACTTTATTATGTAATGCACACTATTTACAGCTCACATTTCAGGCCTGATCATGCTGCCAGTGACGAGGGAAATGGCCTAAAACAGCTGTCAGATGGTGTGACGTGAATATAGACACGGGGTAAATCGAACGCAAATGAACCCCGAGTGTTCTCTCTCAGCACCGAGACCATCCCTATGTGACTGAGGATGTGTGGATTGCCTGCAGCCATGTGCACTATATCATCCCCCCTCTTTCTTTCTCCATCTCCTCATTTTTCTTCCTTTTTTTTTTTCTTAGCACGGGGCCCATAAGGATGCAAAAGAAACCGGCAGCATCTCTGCCCTCCTAAGTGCTTACAGAATCATTATGGAAATTAGAGCACGGTGGGATCTATGATACAGCCCTTCATTGGTCCCCTGATGTTTAAAGGATATGTATTTTTGGCCCACTGCATTTGCTATAATTCTTTACCTGAGTTGCCCTTCCTGTCCTTCACCGTGGCGGGAACTCCTAATCCATCGTTGAGAGTCCAAATCAGATGCCATTTCCTCTTTCAATGCTGTTTTGAATACTAGGCAGAGTCCGTGGATACACTTTTCCTTCTTTCTTTTCCATACTTTTTCTATTTTTCCTTTCTGCATTTATGGTGATCATGACACACACTCTGTGCCGACCTTCCTTGTCTGCAAGAGTGTGGGGAACAAAGTTTCCTCTGTTGTGTGCTCAGAAGGAAGAAGTTTAGCGCTCATATATCCAGTTTGGAGAGTTTGGCAGGACCCCGAGTTCTTGTCCATGCGCTCTCTGGTTCTGATGCCAACACACAGCAGCTTTCTTGTGTCAAGCAGCATTTTGCGCTGTTTAGAGAAGTGCCCCTGGTCTATCGTATGTGCTCTACACCATTCTTCACCCAACTCCTTCTGTCTTTGGTTTTCTTGTAGTCCTCCCCTTCCACGCGGCTGTATTGGCCCCTTTACTAGGAGGTAACTTCTATCAGGACACGCCCTGTCCTTTTCCTCAGCCTGGGGCACTTACCCAACCAAGAATGTCCTATACAGATTTCTTAAGTGAATGAGTCAAAGTTGGAGGTAAAATTTTGGTCCCTGATAACTTGTCCCTTCTTGTTGCAAACCAGTAGCATCCCAAAATTCAGCTCCTGGGGGCATACTGCTCAGGTTTGTAGAGACAGCCTGGCAATACCATTCTCCTTTTGACTCAATGAATCCTATACTAGTTATCCTGACATGACAGACACCTGACATGAAGCAACTTAAAAGAGGAACGGTTTGTTTTGGCTTACAGTTTGAGGAGATACAGCTTCCCATATTAGGGAATGCATAGCTATAGGAGAGCGAAGGGGCTAGCCACATAGCATGTGCAGTCAGAAAGCAGAGCAGGGGAAGGCGGGTTGAATTCATCAAATCTTAAGGTCACCCCCTGCTCCCATGAGATGCTTCCTCCAGTGAGGTTCCATCTTCCAAGCCTTTTGAAGATTCTGTAAACCTATTGAACCTCTTCAATAAACCTATCGAAAGGTTCTATAACTTTTTAATACAGCACTGTTAGCTAGGGACCATGTTCTCAGAGATACAAGCTTATTGGACATGGGAGACATTTTACAGTCAAACCACCACAGATCCGAGAAAGAATTCTTCCGTCATATTCTGTATTCTGGTTTTGAAGAACAATCACTGTGTGGTGGGGTGATGGCAGTGGAGATGTCTGAGAAATTGTCTCATCTGTTGAGACAAATGGTGCTTCATGTTCCTTAAAGCTTTTTTTTTTTTAAATAATCTTTGCCCCTGGATGGCCAAGTTGAGAATTAAAGAGACTACGGAGCCCGGTTGTTTCCCAGTTTATGATGTGGGTATTACTTCACTTCAGCAGGTTCAGCTACTATAATATAGTTGTCATAATAGAGAGGATACAGTAGTGGTTTGGATGAGTATGGACCCCACAGGCTCAGCTGTTTGAATACTTGGTCCTCAGATGTTGGTTTAGGAGGTGTGGCCGGACTGGAGGAGCTCTATCATTGGGGGTGGGCTTTGCAGTTTCAAAGTCATGTGACATCCTCACCTTCTCATATCTCTGCTTTTCATTTGTAGTGCATGACAAGGCTTCAGCTTCTGCTTTAGCTGCCTTGTTGGCTGCCTGCTGCCTGCTGATTCTAGACTTTAATCCTCTAGAACTATGAGCCCAATGAAATCCCTTCTTCTAGACGTTGCTTTGGTCATGGTACCTTATCATATCAATAGAAAAGTAGCTAACATAGAGGGTATCAAGTGTGAAGAGCAACAAGACGTGTTTGGCAGGTACTAAGTATATATAACCTTTTCCCCCCTCCGTTTTTCCACTTTCCCTTCTTTCTCTCCTTCTCTCTTCTTCATTTTCTCATATCCAGGCTTTTGCATGATACATGAGAAACTGCTTTTATTTCCTTTGCCTCTCATCTATCAGCATATCAGACTCTTTCCTACTTCCAAGACTCACAACATGACTACAGCGATGTTATTTCACTTCTTGGCTTCCAGTGTAGACGGACTTACCTGAAGACTACGTGATAGCAAACTTCTAGTATATGTAGTTAATAGGTTAACAGGCTTCAGGGGACCCAGCTTGGCCCATATTTAGAATGCAATAATGAAGTGTGCTTTAATTGGTTTCCTATCATTTGAGAGCCATAAGAACATAATTTCCTCAAATTCTCTGTGGGACCTATGATTGGAATAAGCATTGACTTTTGCTGCAGTGTAAATTTGCCCCAGACCAAACACAACAGGCCTGTCTAGGATAAAGTAAATGGCTTTTTTTCCCCTCTCAAATGAAGGTGAGATGGGGTTGAGAATGTGGTTCAGTCAGTAGAGTGCTTGGCTAGCATGTAAGAAACCTTGGTTTACTCCAGTAATGCATAAAACTGGACTTTGTGGTCATACCTGTAATCCCAGCACTTGGGAGGTGACAGAAGATGAGTCAGAAGTTCAAGGCAATCCATGTCTATGCAGTGAGTTCAAGGCCAGCCTAGCCTTGTGAGACCTGATCTTGGGGGTCGGAGGTGGGGTGAGGTGCTTTCTACAGACCTACAACAGTGTTGAATCTAGTCCCAGGAGGGATTCTTTCATCCGAATAGTTAACCAAATTTGCTATATTGGTTAGACTTCCTGGATCAGGAGTCACTCTATAAAATTATAAAATAATTGAACAATACAGTGGGCTTCGTAGGGTTGCTTTGTGTGTTCAGAAGGTACTTGGATTGTATATTAACCAGCTCCCATTATCCACACTTATACCCCCGTCACAAATGCCTTTTCCAATACTGTATTGACCGCAAGATCAAAACAATTTCTAAAAAATCCATTTTACTTGGTTTTTATGAATAGTAATAAGATGATAATATACAACTCTCTGGGGGGAAGGCATACACGAAAGATCTGATACCAAGTTCCACTGGGTGAGTACAAAGGACATAGGCATTAAGTATCAGTTCTTGCCTGTGCACCGTGGGAGCCTGGCGGGCACCACTTTTACTCTTTGCATCCCATGGATCATTATCTACTAGGTTCTTGATTGATATTTGTTGAAATACAGTCTAAAAATTCCCAGGGCTTATTGACGAGGGTACGGCTTAGGTGATACGATTTCTCCACGCCTCAGTGTGGTTTATGTTCCCATCTCTCCTTCATCTTGTGTTCGTTATGTTTAGATCTGTTTGTTTGAGAGAAATGAAGAGAGAGACAGGGGAAGGGTGAGAGGGGTCTTGTTTGCTCCATGGGCATTTACCCCCAACTACTGCTTTTATTATTTTCATTTACAACTGAAAAAAAATTAAGCAATTAAGTAACAGTTCTGAGATCATACCGCCGTGAGTCAGCTGTCGAAACCGTGCTGTCTTTTTAAACTTTAAAAAGAAAAGTCTGGCTCTATCAGAGGTCAAGGTGGGGATGGGAGGCAATGAGAGGTAAGTGGTGAGAGATTAGAGGGTACCTCCTACACAGATCATGTATGTCAGCTGGTCTGGAGAGCTTGGACCCCTTCGCGGCTGCCTTAAAACAAACTGTTATCTTTGTGCTCTTCAGCATCTCTCGACAGAGGGTGACTCGTATTTAGGTCATCTTGGCGATCTCTAAGTGGACTTTCATCTGCAGATCCCGCGAGGGACTCTTGAGAGCAGGGGTGGTGCTGCTGGGTCTGGGGATCGCCGCTGGTAGAAGTTTAGGTAGTTCATACGGAGGTGAACGTAACTCTATTTGATAAATGGGGCCAGAGTTTTAAACCCCTCTCTTTTGAGATGATTGTTCAAGGGTGGTGATGATGGTGGATGAAAGACAACCCTAGTTGCTTGCAGCCTTCCTATGGCTGCTTTGCTTGGGTGGTTTGGGGACACTCGTTTTTCTTCCTGTGTTCCTTCAGCCTCTAGGACAGTGGCTCTGATGGTTCAGACCCCAGGAACTCATCTCCTCCGGTACATCTCTGTCCTTCTTCCCTTGTTAGCGTCTCATTATGTAGCCCAGGGTACCTCCGCCTCACTGGTACTGGAACTGCACATGAGGAACACCAGCAGTGATCAGTTTTCACAGCCCCATAATCCTCTCTGAGCCCTCTGGGAGCATTAGGCTGTACTGCACACCACCTTAGCCTTTAGATCTGGAATTTAGTCATCTTAGAAGAGGCAGTGTGGCCACGAGGGGAGGTGTGAGGACTTTGGCAATACATGGTTCTGAGTCTGAATGGAATATAGACCATGCTTTATGTTGGCCTGAAATGTATGAGCCTGGATCCCTCACCTGGGAAACAGGAGCACACATCTTCTGCAGCAAATGGTGTTTCTCAGGAATCACTTGTGGAGAGCCTATCATGATGTTGGTAGGTTTGGGCAAAATGCAAACGTTTTTGAAAGGCTGCTTTCTGAAACATTGGGTGTTAATGCACCTTTCTAAAATTCCAAATCTGTTTTCGAGAGGAATTAAAGGTAGAGAGAGAGGTTTCAGTCGTGGCTGAAAATTCCCCATTCACAATAATTTAGAGAGATGAACTCTCTTCTCGGGGCAGCGTGAAGATGAAATGAAATCGTGAGTGAGGGGTGAGCAGGACACTTGTTCCATAGAAGGCAGCCAGGAAATGCTGATTCATGATATTATCAATCACTGTCATTATTTCTATTATAAGTATTGGTGAGGTCATGTAGCCTCCAACAACGATGCGGTGTCACACTGCTCAGACTCCTTCTATTCAGGAAGGATGAGCTCAGTCCCCAGCTGCCAGGAATATCAGCTACCATGGCTCATGGCTGAGACCTGCGGCTCAGATGCCCAAGGTTACACTCTTTCCAGACGCAGCTGAATACAGTGACCTGTCCATGTAAACACACAAGGGTCTAGCTTCCATATCTCAGATGGGACAATTTTCCAGATCTTATTAGCACAGGGCTTCCTCTACCAAGGCCGAGGCTTCTCTTGCAGCTGCAGCACCTCAGGCGTTGTTCCTGCTCCATTCTTTACTGTGTCCACCTGGCTCCCTCAATCCTTCCAAATGCTCTTCTTCAGGGGACCCTCTAAAGATCTTGGTCACATTTCAGAACCTCAGTCTCCTTAAGGCAGGAAACCCAGCGGTTATCTCGCTCCACATTTTAGCATTCATCTCAGTAGAGAAACAAACCCTTAGGCCCAATTAGACAACCGAGGCTCTCCTGTATAATACCTCCACTCCTTTAGACAGCTGTTTGATCAGTTGTGGAGTTGTTTAAAAATGGTATCCAGCATTTATGCAGCTCTTTGTTACACGTAGTCTTTACATGTCTCTTTCCTTTCTGACTGAGTCCTGCAGACATTTGCTCAAGCAAATGATATCACTACCCCAGTATCACAGAGCAACTTCAGGTGAAAGAAAGGAATTAAATAACTTGATGGAGATTATTTTTAAGGGATTGCCATTAGAGGCTCATGAGACAAACTGGCTGAAGGCTATTTTTCTTTTTTGGCTAATATGTGTTTTTAACAATTGACTTGAAGTTGGGTGTGGTGGTGCATGCATTCAATCCCAGCGCTCAGGAGGCAGATACAGGTGAATCTCTGAGTTCGAGGCCAGCCTGATCTACAAAGTGAGTTCCAGGATAGTCAGGGATGTTCCAAAGAGAAACCCTGTCTTGGGAAACCAACCAACCAACCAACCAAACAAACAAACAAACAAAAATTGAATTGAAGTAACAACTTAATATTTTTGCATCTTTATAACATGATACTTGAGACTTTATATATTGCTACAACATGATACTTTACAAAGTATCATGGTATCTCTTCACAACAAGAGGAAAGTAACTGAGACAATGTGTAAGCCTGAGTGTGGGTTTGTGAATATGTGTGGGGTGAGGCCAGAAGAGAGTGTCAGAATCTCTGGACCTGGAGCGGCCTGCTGTTGTGAGCTGCATAGGCACCACACAAGCCCTGGGAATTGAATATTGGTCCTCTGTAGGAAGACCATGTGCTCTTACCTGCTGTGCTGACTCTCCAGCCCTGAAAAATCTTTTAATATACCTTTTTAGTTTTTTTTGAAAATTTAAGACTTTAAAATAATTGTATAGAATATGCACATGTTTTTTGCATGCATGTCTGAGCACCACGTGTGAACAGTGCCTTTAGAGGCCAGGAGAGAGCATTTGGATCATCTGGAACTGGAGTTATAGATGGTTGTTAGCCATCATGTGGGTGCTAAGCTGTCCCCTGAAGAGCAGTAAGTGCTCTTAACTACTGAGCCATCTCTCCAGCTCCCAATCCTATCTTTTGATCCATCTTTCTTAAGTCAAGTCCTCAGCCTCCCTATCTAACATGGGCTAGAATGATATGTCTGCATAATACATGGATTCTACTTTCTCATATGTACCCTTGTAACGACCCTTCTTTTTTTGCCCACTGGTTGGCATAGAACTTGCCATGTAGCCTAGGCTGGCATCAAACTTACAGACATCAGCCTGCTTCTGCCAAGTGTTGTTATTAAAGGTGTGCACCACGACAGATTGGTGATGACATTCTTCATAATAGCCCTAGAACTAGGGACAGACTCTGAGACAGCCCAAGTCCAGCTGGAGCCCAGTGACCTCCACATCACCACAATACCAGCTTTCTTTCAAGTCACATCACATCATAGATTTCTTCAGTGTTTAAGCATTCTACTCGACTAGGAGAAACGAGGCTTGTGTGAGGATGCGTCTCTTTTTTATTATCTCCCTTGAAGTTTATGTGTTCAAATATGGTTTGGTTATGAGTTAACAACACAAGGACAATCAATACCCAGTCTCTGAAAAACAGAACTCACAACATGTCTATAAAAGTGAAATGGGTATCATAAAACAATTACAGATTCCAATTTTTCTTTTCCTTTTTTTTTTGTTTGTGTGTGTGGGGGGGGTGGGTTGGTTGGTTAACACTTTGATCCTGAGTTAGAATCTGAATGCTAAAATCCATGTGACTTTTTAGGGATATATGTGCAGAATTCTGCTGCTTTTTTAGGATGCAGAAGAACTGTTTTAGTTGACTCCATTTGCAAGAAGATCATACCAGGAGCTGAGAAGGGTGCAGTGCTAACAACTGTGCAAAGCATGTTGCAGATCCTATTCTATTCATCCTTCAAAGCCTTGGGGAGAAAGGCAGAGTGTTGGATGAATTTTCCTGGGGAGTCATGAACAAACGTCTGTTTACTCCAGGTAGGGCACCAATATCTGACCAAAGAAACAGTTCTATAAAAGTCGAATGTGGCCAGTATCACTTCAAAGTATTTGTTTTACTGTATGGGTGCAGTGTTCCTTATAACATGAAGTTCTCAAAGGCAGCTGCATCCCTGAAAATTCTACCCTAGTACGATTCATGAAAGATGCAGTTATAGAGCCGATGGTACCACTTGTGGGCTTCTCAATGGTCAGAGAGTCCTTCCCAGGCGACTTGTTTAGTTGGAGAGTCTCCTCCCAGCAGCTGTTTACTGCTTTCATAACATTGCTGTGGGAACTTGAGAAGTTTGTAGTTTCAGGAATTTCCTGAGACTTGTGAGTTGTTTATTTCCCAAATAATGTATGCTTTAACCCTTCTTCCTGGAGGGGATGTTTCAATCTGAGGGAAATTTCTACAAAACACACGGTTACTGAGTAGCTTATTCAGGGTCCCACAGCTTTGTATGTGGTGTGCATGTGTTTATGTATACAGGTACATGTGGGCTGGCAGGTGTGCACATGTACAAAATACATGCGAGGGTCAGACAGTAGCCTCCAGGATCGGCAACCAGGACATCTTACACTTTGTAAAATTCTGGAATTGGTTCTTCATTGTCCTGGAACTTTACCCTATGTGCTGGGCTAGAAGACCCATACGCTTGCCAGAGGTCCTCCCATCTCTGCCTCCCTTCTCAAAGTTCTCAGATAGCTCCATGCTGCTATGCCTTTTTATATTTTTATTTCTGTAGGTCTCAGGGATCCAAATTTAAGCCTTCACACCTATGAGACATGTAACTAACCCACAGAGCCCTCCTCTCAGCTCCCACGTAGCCTTTCAGAGGGACTGAGGATGGGAGCCTTGGAAGTTACACTAAAGAGTTGATAAAATTTTTGATTTTCCCCTGCCTCTTGGCTGGTGCCATCACTCAACTGTTCTAATTCAAGCAAGGAACAGGGACGGGTGTTTTTAAGAAGCTGCAAACTTGCTTTCTCATTGTAAGGGACTTGGGGAGAGATCTGCCTCACAGATGTGATCCTGTCGCCTGCCACCATACCTCTGTGCTTTCTATCTAATGTGTGTTGGGAGTCATGAACAACTGCAACCTTCCCCACACTTAAATCACAGAATTGTTGTGATTAAATAAGTGAACATGAGGAAAAGAAGAGGACGAGGGATGCAAACTGAGGGAAAGATGTGCAATCAGTGTTACAAGGATTGTTTTGTTATTTCATTAAAAACTCCTCCAAAGGCGCAGATTCAACCAACCCAAGCAATGGCTCCATCTTTCTTAAGTGGCAGTGTCTGTACCACTGGGTTTTAATATCCTGAATATATTACCTAAAGAAGATTATGAGTGATTTTGAAAGCTACCATAGGTGATGTGGTATACTTAGTTAAGCAGAGTGTGATTCTTTGTGAAGTGTGTGCTCCAGGCATTTAAAAAAAATGAACTCCCTCCAGTGATGGCAAGGGGGCTTGTCAACTGTATGTTCTTATAGTGCCATGCTCCCGAGTCATGCCTGTTCACTGGGTTGCCACCCTAATGCAGAATGACTTTGAGGGTACCTTTTCCACAGTGACATTAGGCTCAAAGTCTCCACAGCACTCCCTCTGGCTCTGGTGTAGCTCCTGTGGATCCAGTTCCTTCTCAGAGTGGCTAGCGCCATCCTATCGGATCCCCGACCCATCCAGTCACTTCCCTTGTAACGTGTAGGTCGGGAAGGGATGACTATAATACATAGACCAGCGCAGCTCTGAACTTGAACTTTATTGAAATCGTGTTCCTTATGGGATTTGGTGTCCCTTGCAGGGAAGCAGGATATGCCCTTTCCCAAGGAGATTTGGAGCGGGAGGTGATGGAGAGAAATGGAAGCGTGTTCCCAAAATACTGATTGGGTCTCATTATGACTCTGCAGGAAAGGCATGACATCCTGTTTCCCTCCCGAGATGCTGATTTCTCCCTTGACATCCGCTGCTGATTTCTATAGTGGAAATAATTGAGAACAAATAGCCTATGGATCCCCCTCCAGCCGTGTGGATGTGAGGGAAGAGCTTGATTGGCTGCCCTCAAACTGGAGCAGAGAGCACACACTTGGATTTTGGATCTTGGGGGTTTGGATTTTAGTTCTACTTCCTTTTTAGGCATCATGGGAAAGGTGACCTCTCTCTGCTGTGATTCCCTGATCGCGATGTGAGAATTAATAATAATAATAGTATGAATTCTAGAAAGCACCCAATAGGCTGAGTGTGGTGGGCACACAAAAAAGGCAGAAGGTTTGAGAATTTGAGGGCTATCTGAGCTTTATATCAAGTAACAGCTACATAGTAAGACCTTGTCACCAAACCAAATCAAACCAAATGAAACCAATCCAAACAAAACCACAAGCAAACAAATAAAAAAAGACTAACTTCTTAGAAACACATAATTTAGAATTTGTCCTTTCTAGTTACTGACTTTCTATTTGTAAGCGTTATTTTATCTATAATATACTACTACTACTACTACCTACTTCACAGGGCCAAATAAGGATAATTCTGGACCGTTCTTGAAATAGTGTCTGATATACCAGACAAGACTGGATACATTCAGGGTGGTACAGTCGGGGACCTGGCATCTCAATACTGGGTATTAATATCGTTGTAGTTTTTAGTTTGTTTCCTTTAAACTCTGAAAGCATGTTAGTGGCATGTGTTAGTGTCATGTTAGTGTCATGTTAGTGGCATGCAATACTGATCCCAAAAGGTGACTACAACACCCAGTGGAACCTGCTAAGAGGAGACAATCTTCAGCTCCAGTCAAATTAAAGAGCTGTTGCAGGCCAGGAGGGGGAAACAGGGACAATTTCAAGAACAGGAAGAGAAAGGGCATTTGCTGTGGAGATCATCTCTGCTGGATGTTGACCCCTGGCTGACTGAAAATGGGTTGCCATGGGACTCACTTGCTACCAGTGACTTGGCTTTTACACCTTCCACTGTTAGGTGTCAGGTTTATGTCAGAAAGTGGGTTTGCTGATAATCAGAGAACGCCCATTAAGTCCCACTGGCTAGTTTTCTGTAAATTTGACACAAGCTAGAGTTATATGAAAGGAGGGAACCTCAGTTGAGAAAACGACTCTCTAAGATTCAGGCGCAAGGCATTTTCTTAATTAGTGACCCATGGGGGAGGGCCCAATCTATGGTGGGTGGGGCCATCTCCGGACTGATGGTCCTGAGTTCTATAAGAAAGCAGGCTGAGCAAGTCATGAGAAGCAGACCAGTAAGCAGAGCCCTCCATGGCCTCTACATCAGCTCCTGCCTCCAGGCTCCTGCTCTGTTTGAGTTTCTGCCTTGATTTCCCTCAGTGATGGACAGTTACCTGGGCTTGTAATCTGAAATAAACCCTTTCCTCCTTGAGTGGCTTTGGTCATGGTGTTCATCACAGCGAGTAACCCTAACTGAGACAGTGACAAAACTGTTTCCGGCCAAAGCTGAGTAAGGCTTCTGAGCCCTCTTTCTGACTAGCCCATCTTCTGTGTGTTTAGCCCAGTTCTAGCAAGAATCTTGTGTAGTAGAAATACCATCCTGGGTGCCTAGATAGAGCCTGATTAGATTCTTCACCCTTACCCCCCATAGCTCATCATCCATGTCTAACTTTACCAGGATGCTGTTCGTTTGGGCTACCGAGACTCCTACCAACCTTGATGTTTCCTCTTAGTAGTGTCTCCTCCACAGGCCTCCACTTTGCCTATTGGAACACGTTTCCTCCATGTCCTGGCTTTGGGAGCGAGCCCAACCTGTTTCCCTACTGCAAAGTTCTACTTGCAGTGTGTCTCAGTGTGCTATTGCTGGGAAGAGACACTGCGGCAACTCTTCCAAAGGCAAGCATTGAACTGCGGGCTTGCTTACAACGTCAGAGGCTTAGTCCATGATGGTCATGGTGGGGAATGTGGCGGCAGGCAGGCAGCTATGGTGCTGGAGCGGTAGTTGAGAGCTACAGGTTGATCCATAGGCAGCAAACAGAGAGACACTGGGCCTGGCTTGGGCTTTTGATGCTTAAAAGCTCACCCCCAGTGACACACTTCACTCAAGGCCACGCCTCCTATTCCTTCCAAGCAGTGCATCAACTGGGAGCTAAGCATACAAACATAGGTGCATATGGGGTCCATTCTCACTCAAACGGTCACTAAGTGGTTCTGCTTGAATAAATTTTATCTCCCTGTAGCCACTGTCCTGGCAGGAGTGAACATATTCCAAGGAGAGATACTTGTACCCTTCCTTTGGCCATCAGACTATTGAAACAGTGATCCCCAAGAAACTGAATCTTCCCCAGGAATCCCATGATAAAAGAAGGAAGAGGCTGGAGTCCAGTGTCAGTCAGAGGAGGAACTAGTCTCCCAGAGAGAGACTGCACACAGTTCTAATGTCTTCTCATATCGCCCTGCAGGAGAGACTAGAGCCCAGCTGATGATGGGTTAGTAATGGGCAGGGCCACATCTGGACCAGGACTGCTCAGTTATCTTATATTTAACCCTGTAGGAGAGACTGGAGCCCAGGTGATGATGGGCTAGTGATGGGCAGGGCCATGTCTGGACCAGAACCGCTCAGTTATCTTCTATTTAAGGCCAACACTATGTCAGGACCCCCTAAGATCACCTTGAAGGTCACTGGATCACCTTATTCATACTGCACAAATCTCCTTTCTCCACCTTCCATTGTGACTTGTCTGTAATTAGCCCATTGACTACGCTAGCTTCCAAGAGTTGTCGGGGTCCACGCTCTGACCGCAACTCCAGGAACCTCGTCTTCACCAAGCAGTGTGAGGAACTTGTCTTTAACACTTTCTCCAGGTACAAACTTGAGACCTGACAAGCTCGAGTCAGGCTTCTGAAGCTTTTCTAGACCTATCGGTGAGCTTCTTGAGAAATCAAGTTTTAACCAAAATCCCAACTGAGTCAGCAGGAAGACCTAGTCTGTATTTGATTTGGTTGATGTCTTTCCCTTCCCCCAGGTGATGTTGAAGGTCTGTCCTGGGCAAGAATGCTCTGGTTAAGTAATTTTCCACCCTGCTCCTCGGGTATAAATTCCTACTTTTTTTTTTTTTGGTTTTTCGAGACAAGGTTTCTCTGTAGCTTTGGTGCCGGTCCCAGAACTAGCTCTTGTAGACCAGGCTGGCCTCTTTTGTGTGCTGAGCCAAGCCTCTCCCTATGATGGCAAAACTCCAGTAGCAGGCCTGCACCTATCACTGTGGGCCTGAGAAAAGTCTTCCTTACCATGTTTTAGCATGTGTCATTGATAGGAGGAGGTTAGCTCAGTGGTAGGGCCCTTGCCTAGCATGTACAGGACCTGTGCTCTAGAACTATGGTTTTAAAAATATCAGGAGTAACTAAGTAATTTTTGCTTTAAGGAGGCCCAGAGTTAACATACATGGGGGGGCCTTTCAGGAAGTAGTTGATACAATGTTGCCTTTTTAGGGTCTGGTGTGTGTGTGTGTGTGTGTGTGTGTGTGTGTGTGTGTGTGTTGTGCACATGCTCACACATTTGGATACACCGGCTTGTCTCATGTTTACAATATGTCCTTGTCTACCTTTCCAGGAGGACTAGATTAATAATCTACATAAGGCATTTAATTAAAACGGTGTCATCACCTCATTAATGTCTCCTCAGAGGATGCATCATCATTCTCTCTCTGGCATAGAAGTGGCATGCCCGTGGGGGCATGCTCGCCTGCAGTGGCAGGTGCAGAGGGAGGGTGATGTGGAAAGAAAGCAGTGCGGTTCCCTGGGGAGCATCACCTTCCGGTGTCTCTGCTGCGCTGTGTACTCAGGCTGAAGGTATATATCCCTGCAGGAAAGCAGGCACCCAAGGGTGTGGCTGCCTCCCAAGGCCTCCATCCCCCCGGGGTAGCTCCTCTCCTCAGAGATCAAGAGAGGATGCGGTGCTCACAGCGTGAAGGTCCCCAGCCTACATTTCCTCTCAAGTGTAAGCACCGATAGCAGAAGGGAACACAGGGAAACTTAGAAGTAGGGTCATGAATTATTCATCGCCTACTCTGGGTGCCAGGCTCACAGTGCCTCCCCCCCACTCATTCCCATCCCCAAAGGCAGCCAATGAGAAAGGCCTCTTCTTCCCTGGGTGAATTACTGCTTGTGAATGGCGAGAGGATCCATTTCAAAGCCGCACTTAGAATTAGCCTATTAAAAAGAGCAGCCCGATTTGTTTCAGGAGCTGCGGTGGAAATGAATGAGGGTTCTCCCCTCTCTTCTCCTAACCATTAAAAAAGCCTCGCTTCTCACACAGCAGCTATTTTAATTAAATCAATAATTATGCTTTATTGAATTGAATGCTCTTCAGCCAAAAAAAAAAAATCAGCACAGAGTCTTTGGAAAACTTAATTTAGGTCATCAGTGGGTGGGGGAGGAAGGGAAACCCAGCGGGAGACGGGGTGAAAAACCAGAGTGATGTGGCTATTTAATAACGCCAGTTACAATGTCTGCAGCTTCATCATTGCTGAGCAAGGTTGCGTTTGCAATCTGGTGTCCATTTCCTAGAAAGCCCAGAGGGTTTGTTTCTTGAGTTGTGGTGGGGAGACGCTACTCAAATCCAACCTTTACAGTGTTGACACCCACCCCTCACCCCCATCATTGTGTCTTTTTGCCCCAAGGCAACTGTCAGACACGTCCGTACATTGGTCCTCCGTGCAGCATCTTCAGTTGTGCACTGGTGAAGAATAGCAGATGTAGCCTTTTCCTCTCTAGTCTCAGAAACCACATGCTTCTGCTGGGTTAGCCATTATGGTGATGACCTTCTCGCTGGTGTTCTGGCTCCCTTCTGTGCTCCTGTTCAACTTCAGACTTTCAGATCAAGGCAGGATAGACAGGCAGGCACAGATCAAAAAACAAAGCAAAACAAAACAAAACACACACACACACACAAAAACAACAACAACAACAACAAAAAAACACAAAGAGACAAGCTGAATGTTGGTTGAGGCCACCACACAGTTGTTCACAGCAGGACTTCCTGTGGAGGTACAAGCAGGAGGCCACTCCAAACCAGCAGAGACCAACATGGCTGATCAGAGTGATTGCTAAATGCCCTTGTTTCTAGTCTAATGCCATCTGCATATTGTTAGCCTTGCAAACTTGTTTGCTTTCATCATGCATCAGATGCCACATTGTACCTGTACCACTTCGGGAGGACAGGAAAGGGGAGCAAAAGCCGAGTAAAGCCCATTGTGGGAATAATCCAGACCGGCTCCCACACTCCTTTGCCTCATGAATAATGCTTCCCTACAAGTAGGACTTTCCCACAGGAATTGCTATCCACACAGGTGTGGGGTTAGATGTCTGCAATCCTCTCTCTGGAGGATGAAGCTGGGGGATTGCTATGAATTTGTGTCTACTCTGAGGCACATAGTGATCAAAAAGACCAACCAGAAATGTATAAGAAGACCCTGTTGAATCACAGCAACCAACCAACCAACCAACCAACCAACCAACAACCTTCCAAACCTCAGATCAAATCAGACAACAGCAGAAATGTCCCAAACAGAACAAAACCACTGCTACAACTGCAGTCTAAGGAAGCAGCATTCAGATCCCAGGGGGATGCATCTCTCTCTTCAGGGGCTCTGTTCCCTGGGTGCCTTTGCTTTGGAATAAACATCCTCCCAATTTTGTCTTTTGTCTTCTCTCATTTTTTTCTTTGATGGTAACAAAACTTGAAAACAGGGGGCAGATGTCTCAATTTGGTCTCTCTGTTTTTGAGACTTCCTCAACCTTTGCCACTGGCAACAAAACCGTAAAGCAGAACTGATCCATCCTCTTTCATCTCCTTAGTGACTCCCCATTGCTTCAGGAGCGCAGGCTCAAGGAAACCCAGCGGAGAGGGCAGGCAGGGTGGAGCCAGGGGCAGACTAGGAAGAGCGTGCTTTAATCTAAAAGGCATAGCTGAAGGCCAAGGCCACCGACTATTGTCGTTCAGAAACATGGGGCCAGCATGCCTTTTCTTTTCTTTTTCAAGAAAACTCAAACATCCTTGCTTTCTGCAAGTATTGGGCCATAAAATATCCAGCGCTTAGTAGATGAAGTAATTTGTTTCCAACATTTACTCTTTCTTCTTACTGGGCCACATGTGGTGATGGGGTTTGCATTACCCAGGCCCCTGGTGTGGCCACACACAGAGCGCTCTGGTCAGCGAAGTGCCAATAGCATCAATGTGTACCATTTCCCTCTGTTGCAAGTATGTGTTAAAACGAAAGAGTTTCTCCTCTTCGTACCTGGGACTGTTTTTACCGAGATAAAACTGCCAGGAACGAAGAGAGAGTTGGTTTTTCACAGGTCCGTTGAGGTCCCAAGCATGAAACACCCTGAGGAAGAGTTCCACGAAGAAGCTGGTCTATACAACTTAATAAAAACGAGGTGGTTCATGGTGAATGTGGGTGGGAGAGTCGAATCTTCATATGTTAATTCTCCAAAGCATGGGGGAACAGCAGTGAACATGGGTATGCAGGTTCTCTCCATGGCAAGCTGATTTTGATTCTTTGGAGGATACGTGCAGATGCTAAACAGATGCAGGTAGATGTCTCTTAGCTTCTTTGCGGAACATCCACACAACTTTCAACACTAGCTGGACTAATTTGCATTCTCGTCAGCGGTCTGTAAGGGTTTGTTTATTTTCTCCTATAGCCTCTCGGTTATCTATTTATTTACTAATATTTTTAATTATTGATGATAACATTTTTTTGATGATAGCCCCCGAAAAAAATGGAATCTCAAAGCAGTTCTAATTTGCAAAGATATTGAGCATTTTATTTTCTTCATGTATTTATAGGCCAATTGTCCTTCTTTGATAACTGTGTTCAGCTCATTCGCCCATTTATTGATTGGATTTTTAATTTTTTATTGTACCAGTTTTTGAGTGTTTTATATAGTGTGGAAAATAATGCTCTGTTGGCTTGATAGTTGGCATAGTCTCCCTGTTATCCCAGCCTGTGGGCTGTGTCTCCACTCAGTTGGTGGGTCTTGCCTGTGAAGAAGCTTTTTAAATCTAGGGCAATCATTTTGAGCATTTTGATGCTAGTCTATCTCCTTCCTGGCTGGAAGTTTTACTATAGGGAGAGTTGATGGCAGCTGAATTTGTACTCATTCGTGCTAAGGGTCAGGCTTTCTGAGATAGGAAAGTCTCTAGGATGAGCCAATGACAATTGAAACCTTGGGAGGGTCTCCTCAAGTCTGGATGATAGTTCTGCTGGTGGCTGCTTTTCACTCGACTGTTGCTCTCTTGAAAGAATCTCCACACCAAGCTGAGGGCTCCTGACTTTCACATGTACCTGACGAGCAGTGCTTGCTCCCTTTGCTGCCTTACAAAGCTGGACTCGGCATGTGAGTATGAGCAAGGAGAAAGCGTGTGCTGGGTGATGCCTCCGAGCTGTGAGCAGCTCAGCCTGAGCGGGCCTAATTAAATGCTTCCTTTGATAAGTTGCCTGGGTCATGGTGTTTGTTATCTCCGTAGAAAGGTAACTAAGACAACCAGTGAGTTTCTTAGGGATTTTGTGATTGTGGAGAGATGAAATATTGGAGGGCAAAAGACAAAATCATTTGGGGGCTATCTTTAGCCCCCTTTCAATAGATACTTACTATCTACCTTTGTATTTGTCTTGACATCTTTTAACATTTGGAATGTCTTTCTAATTTTAACACATTTAGCTATCACCAATGCTAAAGCTAAGATTTTGATAAGGTAATACCTACATTCTATAGATTTTCCCATGTGGCTCTAGCTTCCTGTCAGATGGCCCTACTGTGTATTGTATTTTATTTACTTATTTATTTATTTTTCTTACTGTGTATTTTAGAAGCATATTTGTTCATGACTATTTTTTCCCCGTGACTGTAAATTTCACATAAACTTTTCATGATGAAACAACTTTATTCATGATAACTTGAATCTATGTACCCAAGGCATGGGCATTCATATTTGGTTCAGGATAAACTATTTTATCATTTAATTAAATCAGAGCTATGATTTTAAAGCCAAGGTGTCAGGTAGGTGGCACAGCATGCTTAAAAGATGTCTCCAGCATTTTTAGGTATTTAATGAATATAACTTTATGTCAAATTCAGACAAATCTTAGTAGGATGAGCAATAAAATTGAATTGTTTAATTTAATAAGGGGCACATGTAGTATACGAAGACATAGAATTAAATGTTGATAGAATAGGGTCTTGTGACTCTGTAGGAGTTCATACAAGTGACTTTTTCAAGGTGAAAATAAATTAAAATTATGTGCACCTATGCATACGTTTATGCATAGGTGTGTGTTGAAGGGAGGATCATGGGCCCTTTGTCTGGCTAGCTTACACCGGAAATAACCACACAGAAATTGTATTAATTAAAACACTGCTTGGCCGTTAGCTCTAGCTTCCTATTGGCTAACTCTCATATCTTGATCTAATCAATTTCTGTTAATCTGTGTTCACCACGAGGTTGTGGCTTACCGGAAAAGATTTAGCATGTCTGACCTGGCATCTCCATGGCGTCTCTCTCTCTCTCTGCTTTCTTCCTCCTAGAATTCAGTTCTGTCTTCTCTACCTACCAGAGTTCTGCCCTATCAAGTCAAGCAGTTTCTTTATTCATTAGCCAAAGAAAGCAACACATAAACAGAAGGAACTCCTACACCAGGTGTGTGTGCTTGAACACAAATGCCCATAGAAGTCAGAGAAGGGCATTGGAGCTCCTGGACTGCAGTTCTAGGCAGCTGTGAGCTGCTCAGCAGAGGTTTTTGGGAACAGAACTCAGGTCCTTTTCAAGAACAGCACATGCTCTCAACCACTGAGCCATCTCTATCCCCACACACGTGATTTTTTTTTTGATTGAGAGAAATATTCTCATTCCATAAAAACGCATTGCTTTTCAGAAGAGAAATAAAAGTAATTAATGGCCAATGAGGCAGAATTAAAAATAATTTAAACTGAAGAGGCAGATACGCTCCCAAGAACGATTTAAACCACTTCTCTAATTTGGTGTCTCTCTTTGGCTTTCAATCTGAATTCTTTTTTTTTTTTTTTTTTTTTTTTTTGCTTTTTCGAGACAGGATTTCTCTGTGGTTTTGGAGCCTGTCCTGGAACTAGCTCTTGTAGACCAGGCTGGTCTCGAACTCACAGAGATCTGCCTGCCTCTGCCTCCCAAGTGCTGGGATTAAAGGCGTGCACCACCACCGCCAGGCTCAATCTGAATTCTTAAGTTGCCTTGAAATACTGGCACATGGGATAAATAGCCCGATAAAGGTTTCTTGTGTGAATACTTTCAATAAACAGCTAGTCCTGGAAGAGGAGAGGGCCCATATGGATAGAATCTCGGGTTCTGTAGGAAGATCAGTGGAAGAGAAAGATATACGACTCTTCTCTCTTGAAGTTGAAAAACTAGAACACTCCCACTGTTCTGAGAGTGTCTACAGAAATTATTGGGGAAATGAGACACCAGGGAGCTTTTAGCACAACTCCTTATCACAGGAAAATCTCTTGGTAGGTAATTTGTGACTACCAGAAGTTATGTGATTGGGACTTAAAGCTCTTTTGGACTTTGCCACCCTGATAGGTAATGTTGTCTAAAGGGTGAGCGTATACTTAAAAACACCAAAATCTGAGAATCTGTAATCATAGACTGAAAAGTCTGGTATGACTACAGAGTCTCTGTTCTCCTTTTAAAAATGATATGCATTTATGTGTGTATGCATAAGTGTACGTGCAGGCTTGCATGTCAGTGTGTGTATGCAGAGGCCAGAGGACTAAACACATACAGTGCAGTGGTGACTGACTGTAACCGTGACTGCTTCTTTAAGAGGTGTTCATTGCAAAGTTACTCCCCTTGACCTTGTCAGCATCCTCAAATCATAAAGAAAAACACGCCTAAATGACTAAGATGTTATGGGATCAATTTTTCCTTTTTTTTAGATTTATTGGGCATCTAGTAAAAGTCAATAGCCTCAGAATATGTAAGGCTTCTTCTTCTTCTTTAGTCCTGTGCATATACTAACATAAAGTATAAAAGTAGTTACAAGAGGTTTAGCTTGTAGAACTGTCATGTGTTTGTTTAAGGCAACAGTTCTTAACCTACGGGTTGCGACCCACTTGGGATCAAATGACTCTTTCATAGGGGTGGCCTAAGACCATTGGAAAATACAGATAATTACATTAAGATTCAAGACAGTAGCTACATTACAGTTATGAAGTAGCAACACAAATAATCTTACGTTTGGGGTCACCACCACATGAGGAACTGTGTTCAAGGGTTGCAGCATCAGGGAGGTTGAGAACCACTAGTTTGAAGAATCATTGGAAGTAGTCCCCGGAGGTCAAAGTCAATTGTGTTGCTTATGTGGAACAGGGGCATGGTAGACAAAGACTATCCCAGCGAGCATGTGGTCCCCTGGCCATAGTCTTCTGTTCCTTGATTTCTCTACAAAAGCCTTTTGTGAATCTGAATCTGAGTTTTCTAACTTTTTTTGAAAAGAAATTTGGGGAGGGGCACAATAGCTCCCCCACATTTTCCCCAGGAGACAGCCTTTGAGTAAACCAGTCCTTGTTGGTGGGGCCCATTCAATCATTCCCGGCTGTTTAGACCCTAAATAATCACTCAGAAACTGTATTATTTGGAATTCTGTTTGGCAAATAACTTAAGCGTATTGCTAGCTAGCTCTTAAATCTTAAACTAATCCATCTCCATTAATCTGTGCATCACCATGAGGTCGTGGCCTCCCAGCAAAGTTTCAGCAGGCTCTAGTGGAGGCATCTGTCTCTTGCAGTGGCTACATGGCTTCTTCCTGACTCCACCTACTCTCTTTCTCTATCTTTTCCATCCTGGCTATATTTTGTTAAGCCATTGGCTGAAAGCAGCTTCTTTATTCATTAACCGATAAAAGTAACACATATACAGAAGGACTTCCCACACCAAGTCCTACTTCCCATTGAGATAGGAATCTTAAGATTGGAACCAATGTTGAATCATCAGCAATCCCTTGACTGGACAAGTAACTAATGGTCACTGTAAAATACGGTGTAAGAGAGACTTTGGTGAGTCCCATGGTGGGTAAGGAATGCGGGTGGGATACAAAATACACCATAGAGAAAGAGCTTGAGTGTGGAGTTTATTGTATTGGGAGGGTAGGGAGGAGGAAAGGGAGACACACACACACACACACACACACACACACACACACAGAGAGACACAGAAAGAAAGACAGAGAAAGAGAGAAGGTGGGAGAGAGGGAGGGAGGGAGAGAAGAAGACACAGAGAGAGGAGAGAGGAAAGGAGAGATGAGAGAAGAGCTGGAAGAGAGAGATTGGGGGTGGGCAGAGCTTCTCTTAAAGGGGCCTTTGCACTTGCTTACAGTGCCATTGCAAAGGGGTGACTGTACTGAAGGGGCAGGGCCAAAGTGTGCCTGAATGCTACCAGTGACCTTTCTGTTGGCCAGAGCGAGCATATATAGAGCCTGTATACACCGCTTGGGTTTGGCCCTGATACACTCAGAAATGACCGCTCCCAATGAAGAGTACCTTAGTTTCTGTCTAGTGTCTCCATATTTAGGGTGCTTGCTATAAAATCTCACTGTATTTTTTAAACCATAATTCTTATGGTTTCTATTTAAAAAGTAAGCTGATTGATCAGCTAGTCCAAGTTCATGGCAATCGTAAAGTTCTGTACCAGCCTTCAAAGCTAGGAAGACTGGTGTTAAAGGTTAAAGCATTTCTTAGGAGAGTAGAAGTAGCCACATATGTCCTGGAGTCTGAAAGGAGTCAAAACAGCTGTATTAGGCATGAAATATAATTCAATAATTTATTGAAATAAAACCCAAATCCAATAAATAAACCCGTGCTGATCATCTTCTCTCTTTACTCATGTTATTATTATTACATAAATTCAAGAGACTCAAGGGACAAGTCCCACTCCTCTGTAAGGAGTTTTTGGTGTGAAATGATTCTATGCCTTGTCTTTGTTCAGACCAAGGCTGGCTGTACTGTCTTTTAAATGGAAACAGCATTGAAAAATAGAAAAAAAAAACCTCAGCCTTTGTGAGCCCTACTGTGTAGAAAAGCAAATGAAAACCCTTGATGCTGATAGACACCTGTGTGAAAGACAAGAAGCAGCTGACAGGACCAGGCCGAGCACCCCTGAGAAGAGGCGGACAAGCGGCAGGATGTTTAAAAGCCTGTTTCATTAAGGTGTTTTCAAACTCTGACCAGTGGTGAGAGCTCTCCTGCAGCTCAGACACTTCCCTGGATGCTAAGTGGGTGCTCAGGCAAATCACTCTGGTTTGCCCTCTTTACGGAACGCTCTGTTCGCCTGTGTGTGAGAGGGAGGGGGAGAGAAGGATGAACACACAAGCGTGTGTATTGGACAGTTGGAGACATCCTGTCATCTGAGGAAAATAGGGGCCAGCTTCAGAGAGCAAATGCCCCAGGGAGGAAGGAGTTTCCATATGCAGAGCAGGGATAAGTGAACTCTTTCTGTGAGGGACTGGAAAGTAAATGTTTTAGGCTGTGTGCTGGCTAGATTTGTCAACTTGACCCAAACTATAAGATTATCTGAGTGGAGGAAAGATTGGTTGAGAAAATGCCTCCGTAAGATCAGGTTGCGGGACAGCAGCTAGGGCATTCTCTTAATTAGTGTTTGATGGAGGCAGATCCAGCCCTTTGTGGGTGGGGCCATCCCTGGGCTGGTGGTTCTGGGATCTGTAAGAAAGCACGCTGAACAAGTCATGATAAGCAAGTCAGTAAGCAGCCTTCCTCCATGGCCTCTGTACCACCTCCTGCTTCTGGGTTTCTGCCTGAGTTCCTCTCCTGCCTGGCTTCCTTCAGTGATGGACTGCAATGGGGAAGTGGAAGCCCACTAAACCTTTTTCTCCCCAAATTGCCTTTTTGGTCATGGTGTTTTGTCACAGCAATAGAAATCCTAACTAAAACAGGCTATGGATGCCTGTTGGTCTCTGTTGCCAACTATTGACTTAACTGTATGATTGTAATATGAAGTGACTAAAGGCAATATGTAAATGAATAAGCATGACTGTGTTCCAATAAAACTTTATCTACAAACATAGATTATGGATCAGATTTCAACCACAGATCATAGCTTGGGAGAGTTCTACTTTAGTGTTTCCAGATTTAGCTTTTTAGGGGTAAGAGAAAGGGAAGCAAGGGACACAACTTGATGCAGTGGTGTCTCAGGAAGGCATCACTTACTTTGGTACCTGGGCTTTGGCCAGTTTTAAAACAAAACCGGATCTTCTTCTTCTTCTTCTTCTTCTTCTTCTTCTTCTTCTTCTTCTTCTTCTTCTTCTTCTTCTTCTTCTTCTCCTCCTCCTCCTCCTCCTCCTCCTCCTCCTCCTCCTTCTCTTCTTCTTCTCCCTCCTCCTCTCTTCCTCCTTTCCTTTTTTGATTCTTTGTGGATTTCACATCATGTATCCTAATCCCACTCATCTCTCATTCCCCTCCTCCAAAAGAACCAAAACGAAATTTAAAAGTACAGGTAAAAACCAAAACCAAAAAAATCAAAAATCTTGGGATAGAAGCTGTGGTGTGGTCTAGTGAGTCACACAGTACACCCTTTAATCCATACATCTTTACTTGTAACTGTTCATTGCAATGAATCATCGGTCTGGCTGGAGGTCTCTGACTTCTGCTATTCTATTGATTACTGGATCCTCTCTGGGACTTCCCCTGGATATCCTTTTGTTGTCCTGTGTCATGGAGAGCCTATAGCTGTCGTTCTGCAGGACGGGCCCCTTCTCAAACTTCAGCAGTGCATAGATGAGGTGGCTATTGGGTGGGGTAACTCATAGCCCTCGTTCGGGGCCTGGGTGGTAGCTTGGTTGGTCAGCCCCCTAGCTTTCCCTCATCTCCACCACCAGGGCAAGCTCTCCAGCACTGGCGAGCTCACTAGCTCACCCAGTGCAGCAGGCAGTAAGGAGCAGGACCAGTTCTTCTCCCCTCATGCCTTGCGGGGAGGGGGCGGGCGGTTAGGGGGATCTGGCTTGCCTTGCCTGCACTCACACCACTAGGGCCAGCTCAACTATTTTACCTAGTTGAGGTATAGGGCCTGCTCTCCCAACTGCTGCAGCTGGTGAGGGACAGGGCCGGCTCTTATGTTCTCATGTACCCGAGGCCGGCTTTCCCTGTTGCTGCTGTTGGCAAGGAGTCAGGCATGCCACCACGTGAGAGAAGACGAGTGGGGGTGGGGGCTTGCTCCCATGCTGTCCCTATATGTACACTTTGAAATAGAGCAAGATGGCAAGAAAGACTTTCCCTGAGGTCTGGAAACCGCTTAGTGAATGAATGATCAAACCTGAGGCGAGGCTGTAGAGACCCCTGACAGAAGTGTGCAGGTGGTCTAGACATGCTCATTGTGGCTGGAATCTAGAGCTGGGCCAGTTATTCGGTTGGTCTTTTTGAACTTTGGGCCACTCTCATTGATTAGCTCTCCACAGTGGGGTGTCTTTATGTTCCGCATGGAGAGAGGCGGAAAGGCGGAAATAACAGAGATGTCTTTTCCTGCCTAAGTCCAGAGGGTTACGTGTCATCTGTCACCTCATCTTGGTCACAGTTAGCCCTGCTGCCTTGCCTCACGGCGAGGACTAGAGGACTATGAGCACCGAGGAACAGACGTGTTAACTTATTAGTGAGTTTTGCCTTTGACTTCCTCCTGCGGCTGTGTTGCCATGGCTACTAGGCTGGACAACGTGGGATGTGGAGGAAACCCAAGAGTAGGGAACATTAGGTAAAATTGACAGGATCTTACATACAATAAAGCCCTTGGCTGTTTCCCTGAGATCCCAGGTTTGTGTGGGTCCACCCGTGTAACAGGATCCTTTAATTGCAGATCGCCCTGATGAGTCTCCCACCATTTTCCCAGTCATCTTTCATCCTCTGCCCTCCCTCGGCAAGTTTACGATGGAGACGTCTACTTGATTTATTCCGGCGATGAAATTCACAGAGTGGGAATCTGCTGAGCCAAGTCACCTGTAAAGACAGCCGATAGAGTAACCCTCATCTCATTTGTGCCTTTCTGAAGCGCCGAAGACGGACCAAGCACACCGTCAGCCTATAACAATTTCTGGGGGTAGTATCCCCACTCTTCCTCTTCTTTGAGATGCTAGAAGTCCCCGGAGGCACTCATTGCTTATACTGAAGAAGTCTCCTTCCGCTTTCTTGTCCACATTGTTTGAGGTTTTGAAAGCTCCCCACACCCAAACCCCAGCTCATTCCCTGAGCATCACTACATGGTACACAGCTTCGTGTGTTCTCACTCGATCCAGTCCTTAGGTCGGTGCTTCTCAACCTTCCTAAGGATGCAGCCCTTTAATACAGTTCCTCATGTTGTGGTGACCCCCAACCATAAAATTATTTCATTACTATTTCATAGCTATAATTTTGCTGCTGCCATGAATTATAATATAAAGGGTCATGACCCACAGTTTGAGAACCACTGCCTTAGATGACCTGATAACTTTTTTTTTTAAAGACAAATCTTTGTGTGTCTCTGTGTATGCTCTATGTGCGTGTATGTGTTCACATGTATGCATGCCATATGGTACATGTGTGGAGGTCAGGGAACAATTTCGGGTACTGATTCTCCCTTCTGCCTTGTTTGAGAGAGTCTCTTGCTCATTGCAGAATGTGCCAGGCAGCTTACAACCTTGTTTGTGACTTGTTCCTCAGTAAAAGGTAGGGGAAGCCAGGGGGGTGGAGGGGAGGGATGACCTGAGGTGGAATCCGTGGCATCTCAGGGCCTAGAGTGTGGTATCCACGGCATCTCAGGGCCTGGAGTGTCTCATTATCACATCTCCTGGTCTATAACCTGTCTCCAACTTGAAGAATTTGGAATTCTGCCAGCCTCCATGTAGAATGTTGACTCAGGCCTTGGCTTGCTACTCAAAAGATTACCCCAGAGGTGGTAACCACCTTCTCAAGAGGGTGCTGCTGTAGAAAAGGAGCCTAGAGGAATGTGCCACGGGTGTGGGGAGGAAGTGCGAGCATGGTGTGATTAGGTTCACTAGGAGAAGTTTGGCTGAAGTGGAAATGGAATGATCTCTCTGTAGCAACCCCTGGAACAGGTAGTGAATAGTGGAGAAATGCCAAGAGTTCATGAGGGAACACTTCTCACCACAGCTGGGGATGTTGAGTGCTTGCCTAGTATGTGTGAGGCCCTGGAATTAATCTCTAACAGGTTTTAGAAAAAGCTTTTCTCTCTTCTCTTGATTACTTCTCTTGTGTCCAAATACCTGGCCAGCCACAACTTAAGGAGAAAGGGTCTATTTGGCTCATAATTTGAAGAGATTCAGTCCACATGGTCATACTGCATCCAGTCAGAAAGCGAGGAGCAGATGGGAAGTGGAACCAGTTCATAAAATTTTAAGGTCCGATCACAGTGAGCCACTTCCTGGTATCTTAGTGAGCCACTTCCTGTACCACAGTGAGCCACTTCCTGTACCGTAGTGTGTCACTTCCTGTACCATAGTGAGCCGCTTCTTGAAGCAAACCTTACCTCTAAAAGGCTCCAAAACTTTCCAAAATAGCAGTGCAGTAGGGACCTAGTGTTTAAACCTGTAAACTTATGGTGACTATTTACTCTACCCTAAGAGTAATAAATAACCTTTGTATAAGGGTTTATACTAAGCTCTTCCACACCCACTAACCTATTAAATGATTATTTTGTGTTAAATTTTGCTTGTGAACTGTTACTCTAATTTCCTGGTTGAAAATAAAAAAGGGTTGGGAAGATAGCTCAGTTGGTAAGATGTTACCTTGCAAGCATGAGGGTTTGAGTTTGATCCCCAGAAAACATGTTAAAAAAATCTAGGTGTGGCCAGATGGTGGTGGCATCTGCCTTCAACCCCAGCACTCAGGAGGCAGAGGCAGGCAGGTCTCTGTGAATTCGAGGCCAGCCTGGTTTTCAGAGTGAGTTCCAGGCCATCCAGAGCCACATGGTGAGACCCCTGTCTCAAACAAACAAATAATAAAAGAAAAAAAAAACTAGGTGTGTTGACACAGGTTTATAATTCCAGTACTGGGAGGCAGAGACAGGGTAACCCTTGGGATTGCTGGCAAACTAGCCTGATAATTCCAGGTAGGAGTGAAACACAGTGTCTCAGAGAATGAGCTTCACAGAGCCTGGGGAATGATACCCGAAGTTAATGTCTGCTACATATACCTGTGTGTATACCTACACACACACACACACACACACACACCATACATATGTGAACATACACACACTTGAAGGAAAGTTTCCATACTAAAAGAATATGTAGCTCTCATCTCCTTTTTGCCCTGCATATGCTTAAATCCCATTTTCTTCCAGATTCCCCTGCAGCTACCGTTATACCACTCGGTTTCCAAACAAACCTTATTTACATATTTGAAAGAAATTCACAATATCATCTGGACCTCTAATGTCTTTTAGCAGGAAATAAATATCTTTCATTTTTTTAATGACTGAGGTGTAATTCACACCAAATAAAACTCACCCTTTACTGGAGTGCAGCTCAGTGCCTTTCAACAGGTAATCATGGCCACGCCCACTGAGCAGTTTCCTGCTGGAGCTGTGGACAGACAAACCTCTCTCCCCACTTTTAGCCCCTGGCAACGGCTGGTTTGTTTCCCCAGGTCTGCCTCTTCCCTACTGCCACACACACTGAATACACAATGAGCTGTCTCTTCAGCCTTGCTTCTTTGACTTGCCGTGATGCTTTTAAGATGTGTGTGTAAGAAGTTCATTTTTTTTTCTTGCTTTGTGTTTTGCTTGTTTGGAGGAAAAGCTTTTTCTTCTTACCTACTTAGGTTCCTGGGGTCAAGGACATGTGCATTAATTGGCAAACAGATGAACAGAAGAAAAGATTGACTATAGAGCATGAGAAAACCCTGGAAGAAACGGCTTTCTGGATAGATGTGTGGGAGGCTTAGCAGTGGCTTAATGAAGTGGGGGAGTAGGGCTTTCAAGCTGGGAGATGGAAGGTTCTGATCAGGTTTGTTTATGTGATTCCTTAAGATATCCCGACACAAATGACAGCCTTCTGCCTCTGAGCTTCTGCGGGGACAAAACACCATGGATGGTGTATCCTGCAGACAACAGACATGTAGTTCTCAAACTTGTAGGGCCGGGGCATCCCACGATCAAGGCGTTGGCAAATTTGATGGATGGTTGAGATCATTTCTGGTTCTCTGCCCTGTTCCTGTGCTGTCATGTGACAGGAGGGGAGACAGGCTCTCTAGGGTATTTTTAAAAAGACTGAGCTGGGGAGAGTACTTAGTTGGTAAAGTGCTTGCTTGCAAGCACGGAGACCTGAGTTCAGTCCATATTAGAAGCTAGGCATGGTGGCCTTGGCTCATAATCCCAGCGCTGGGAAGGCAAACGTAGGCAGGTACTCGGATCTCCCTGGCTAGACAGTCCTAGCCTACTTGGTGAAGAATGGGTCAAAGAGGGACTGTCTCTCAAGCAAGCAAGGTGGACAGTATTCCTGAGGAATAACAGTCTAGTTTGACATCATGTGCACATTTACACTTACACACCCGAGCACTTACATACATACAAACATACACACATGGGCACTAACTCAATTATGAGGTGTCTACACCGGTGACCTAATCACTCTCAAAGGCCTTACCATCTAATGCTATTGGCTTGGAGGTCGAGATTTCAATCTATGAATTTTTGTCAGGGAGGAGACTGCTTCTAGTACCTGGGACCTCAGGATTTACTGTATGTAGACATAATTTTCATAACATAATATGGTGGGTCTTCTGTGATATGACTGCTGTCCTTTCAAGAGGAGACTACAACACAGATGGTTTGGGCAGCTAGGTAGCAGTGTGATACCTGAGTAGCTAGCAATTTTCTTTCTTTCTTTCTTTCTTTCTTTCTTTCTTTCTTTCTTTCTTTTTTCCTTCCTTCCTTTCTTCCTTCCTTTCTTGCTTCCTAAAGTTATATATATGGGTGATTTTCCTGCATGCATATATATGTGTACCATGCTCTTGCCTGGTGCCATGGATCCCCAGAACTGGAGTTACAGACAGTTGTGAGCCACCAAGTGAGTGCTAGGAATTGAATCCAGGTCCTCTAGAGGAACACCTAGTGCTCCTAACCCCTGAGCCATCTCTCCAGTCCCAAAGCTTTCAAGTCAAGGAAAAAGGCAATATAAAGATTTAATCTGCTGACACCCTGCTCTTGGACTTTTAGCCTCTGTAAATGAGGAAGTAAATGTCTGTGGGCTCAGCTACACCCCCTCATGACGACAGCATATGCTAGAACTGGAAGCTAACATACACAGTAAGCTGTCTCTCACTTTTTTTTTCCATTTTAAGCAATGTGTTTTGAAGATGATTCCAAAGCACATAAAGTCCTCTGCTGTTTTTTTCAGAGCTATGAAGAATTCCAGTATATGAATTTGATTCTCACATCAACTCTATAAAGAAAGGAATCATAATCACCCCTAGACTATAGCCGAAGGACTCACAAGGCTAAGTGATTTTGTTTTTCCTACCTACGAAGTAGAGGAAATGATAATATGCCCTGGGTCTGTTCACTTAGTTGCTGGTCTTGCTGCTGTGACAAAATCTTGACAAAATCAACACCAGGAAAAGAAAATTTATATTGGTCCACAGTTTGAGTGTATAGTCCATCACGGCAGGGAAGGCACGGCGGCAGGAGAGTGGGGCAGCTGATCACGCTGTGTCTATAGTCATGATGGAAAGATGAAGGCGGGTGCTCAGCTCAATTTCTCCTTTTTTTTTTTTTTAAAAAAAAGATTTATTGATTTTTATTGGGCTTTACATTTAATTTCTCCTTTTTGCTCGGGCCAGGACCACAGCCCAGGGACCAGCACTGCCTATGCTCAGGGTGGGTCTTTTTTCCTCAGATAAACCTTTCTGGAAACACTATAATAGATATGCCAGAGGTGTGTCTTCTAGGTGACTCTAACCCATCCAGTTGGCGAGGAAGGTTATCAATCACAAACCCCAGTCTTTTGCTACCTATATAGTCAAATCCAAGGTCCTTATCTTGACTTTATCTTTGCCAAAACCTATCATTTCTCATTTTAGCCCCCTTCCTGTACTAGTCCCTTCAACAAATCAGCTGCTCCCTTTTATTCCCTTGGCCTTTGTTATAGGACTGGCTTATCTGAAGTCATTTTGTATGGACATCCACAACCTGCAAACCTTGCTGCATGGGAACTTGGAAACCTGAAATCAACGAGTTTTAATGCCTTTGGGGGGACCGGGGGACCCCTAAAACTTGTTCAGTCTTAGTTGTCACATTGGGCCCTCTTCTATTAATTATGAGGGAGAATGCTTTCCTGGCAGTGTTAAGAAGCCAGGACCAGCCATGGTTGCCAGGAGGTAAACCTAAGTGAAGTCCTGCCCAGCTGTGGAAAGGTGGTTAAAGAATCTTCTAGTGAATGGGGGAAAGAAAAAAGTAGTAGGAATCACTAGACTTGGAACTGAAGTTTGTGTTGTCACAGTGGTGTGTGTGTGTGTGTGTGTGTGTGTGTGTGTGTGTGCATGTTTGTGTCACCCCAGTAAGGGATGTGTTTGTAGATGGTTCTAAGAATAGGGCATTTGCTGTACTTCCTATTTGGGTGTCCTCTCATTTTCTCCTGCTTGACCCTGTAAACTAAGCTTTTCAGTCTAGTGTGGATTGAGTTCCTTAAACTGCCCTAGATTGGTTATGTGCTGTAGATCGGTCCTAGCAATTGCCACATGCACCCTGAGGAGTGATTGTTTCAGAAAGCAATGATATTGGTGGTACCTATTGAACCTCTGCGGATCCCACTATGGTAAAGGGCCAACAAAGCTTCCTGAGAGAGTGCTCAGGCCAGGGACATGTGCAGAATGTGAGAAAGACCCAGGCATTTGGGCACGTATGAAGGGCACTGCTAGAATTTAGTTCTTGCTCAAAACTCGTTAGCAAGTGTGTGAAGACTGAGAAGAAAATTGGAACACGGATGTATGAAATGAACAACATTTTCATTGCCTATCTGAGTTTTGTGCAAAACAAGACAACATATAAGAAAAGAGTCAAAAGTTACGGGTGTAGCTCAGTCGTAGAGTACATGGCTAGTGTGTACCAAAGGCCTGGATTTAGATCCTAGTGCTCCCCTTCAGCAATAGTAATCAAGCAAGCAGAGTCAATGTACCAAAATGGTCACTATTGAATGGCAAAATATTTCTTGCCTTTGTGGAAGGGCCAGTTCAGCTTTCTGTACTGTTTCTTTTTTTATTTTTAAAAATTTTCTTTTTAAATTGATTTTATTGATCTCTACATTTTTCTCTGCTCCCCTCCCTGCCTCTCCCCTCCCCTTTAACCCTCTCCCATGGTCCCCATGCTTCCTATTTACTCAGGATATCATGTCTTTTTCTATTTCCTATGTAGATTAGATCCCTGTATGTCTCTCTTAGGGTCCTCATTGTTATCTAGGTTTTCTGGGATTGTGATTTGTAGGCTGTTTTTCTTTGCTTTATGATTAAAAACACTTATGAGTGAATAATATGATAATTGTCTTTCTGAGTCTGGGTTACCTCACTCAATATGATGTTTTCTAGATTTATCCATTTGCCTGCAAATTTCAAGATGTCGTTATTTTTTTCTGCTGTGTAGTACTCTATTGTGTAAATGTACCACATTTTCTGTATCAGTTCTTCAGTTGAGAGGCATTTAGGTTGTTTCCAGGTTCTGGCTATGACAAACAATGCTGCTATGAACATAGCTGAGCACATGTCCTTGTGGTATGATTAAGCATCCTTTGGATATATACTCAAAAGTGGTATTGCTGGAGGAAGGTTGGTATTCTTGAGGAAGGTTGTTTCCTAATTTTCTGAGAAATCACCATACTGACATCCAAAGGGGCTGTACAAGCTTGCACTCCCACCAGCAATTCAGGAGTGTTCCCTTTTCCCCAGAACCTCTCCAGCATAAGTTGTCATCATTGTTTTTATCTTGGCCCTTCTTACAGGTGTAAGATGGAATCTCAGTTGTTTTTATTTGCATTTCTCTGATGACTAAGGATGTTGAACATTTCCTTAAGTGTCTTTCAGCCATTTTAGATTCCTCTGATGAGAGTTCTCTGATTAGGTCTGTACTCCATTTTTTTTTTATTGGATTATTTGTTCTTTTGATGACCAATTTCTGCCTAAAATCCAGTGGTGTCATCTCCATCACAGAGAGTCCTTCCTCTGACCTTGAAGGCCCAGTGTGATCTGGTCTCCTTTTGCCTCTGGCCTTGATTCCAGTGGTCTCTCCAGGGGCTCTGCTCTGGGTCACCTTGGCCCCTGGCTGTTCTCCAAGCTGACCTGGTCGATTTCTTTGCAGGGCCAGGTTCTCCTCTCTGCATACTCTTCTCTCAGACAGTGGCTCTCAACCTTCTAAGTGCTGCGACCCTTTAACACAGTTCCTCATGTGCTGACCCGCAACCATGCAATTACTTTCATTGCTACTTCCTAATTGTCATTTTGCTGCTGTTATGAATCATACTGTCAATATCTGATATGCAGGCTATGTTATATTCAACTCCGTGAAAGGGCCCTTCACCCACCAAAGGGGTCATGACCCACAGGTTGAGAACCAGTTCCCTAAGCCTGAACCCTTGCTTCCTTCAGGGCTATTGCAGTATTGTATTCTGGGCTTTTAAAAATCACAGTCAAGTTCAACATCCCCGTTATGCTAAGTCTCACTCATCCGTCCAATCCCTTGTTTTCCTTTGTCTCATTCTCTTCTAACTGAATGCATCTCTGACTCATGTTGTTTTTCTCTGCATTTCTTTTCCACAGTAGCTACTCTAAGTAGGAAGACAGCTTTGTCCACATGGCTCCTGACTTCTTCCCCAGCGATGGACATATCTTTACCCACAATAAATGTGTGTTGATTGAGGAAGTACACAGGACTCTCTTTTTGTCGTTGGTGTTTGTGAGATACTTCAGTACTTTCAGGGCAAATCCCTTGGAACTCAGGGGGAGGAGGTTTCTGTTGCTTACGGGGGATGAGGACCATGCTCCAGATGTCCTCTTTTTCTCTGTGGTACCCATGATACTTTGCATCTACAAGGCCTACTTCCCACCATTGCTGTGTTGTCCCATGCCCGCTTCCCGACAAGACTGAAAACATACCAGGGCTGAGGCGTAGAATGTATTCACATGCCTACCACAGTGCATAAGTCATTAGCGTGAGCGGCAGTCATTTGCAGAATGAAGTGGTTTTAAGCTAAATTAATTTCTCTCTCATTATAAAGGTGAGACAAATTGGAAGAGCAAAACTCACTTGTGTCTTAGGAAAGCTTTGCTTTGCAGACGGGAAATCTAATTTACTCTTAAAGGCAACTGCCTCAAAGGATGAGGGTTTAGTTATGTGTTGTGTATTTAACTAAAACTGGTCCCAGAAAGGAAAAGAAAAAAATACTTGCATGTACACATTAGGAACTACTCCCAAGACTTGAAGTATACGAACTCGCTGAATTTTCATACCAACCATTGGGTGTGGACATTACCACGTCCATTGTGTGCACCAGGAAACCAAGAAACATGAAGTCATTCAGTTAGGATTATAAATCTCGAAGAGGCACAGCCAGGAAAGAGCTCAGGCCGCCTGACTCCATGACTCACAGCTTCCAGTTCACCAGAGCGGGGGTAGCATATTGCTAAACAGCCTTCCCGGAAATGGGTGCAAAGGCAAGATGAGCCAGGAGGAAGGATGGGCACAGCTTCCATCCTTTGCATCGTTTCCCTTCATGTAAATCTATCTACACAAAGAATCAGGTTTCTGTAAGCACAGCTTGTCCCATGAAGTGGGGATCCACAGGCAGGTTGGGTTCTGAGTCAAAGCTAATCCTGGAGCTAGTTTTCAGCAGACACAGCTTCAGAGTCATGTTTTATTCATTGGTTATGGTCCTAACCAGCTGCTCCATCACTCTCCGTACAGCTGACTTGATCCTTCTTAGTTCTCTGTTTCCATGTCCTAAGGGTGTCTGGAGCAGTGTAGACATTAGGGTATGTGTCGTCTTTGTGGGCCCCAGTGTGGCATCTCCTATGGTTGGATTCTGGAGTGGATAGCTTGACTCCTCCTCCACAAGCCTTATTCCACTATCCTTCCAGGGCACGATTACATTATGATCAAGATGGGACCTACCTGAAACCTACCAGCTCTTCATTCACAGGTATCTTCCAGACACCCTCTGTCTTGTCATGCTGCTGTGAACCTCTACAGAGAAGAAACAAGAAACACTGCCTTTGGTTCCTGCCTTTAAGCAGTTACATATTTATTAGAGAAATGAGATTGTCTATGGGAAGCAGTTACTGGAAAAGATGACCGTGGGTAATGAATGACCAAATCATGCAGCAATGTTGTGAAGCGTGGGAGGTCAGAAATTGTGCAAATTAGATTGTCCTGAAAAAAACCCACAGTAGGGGGATACGACTGTCCCCTTAGTGTAGAGAGCATAAGCCACTCTGGAGATAATAAGGATAGAGGATAGCAATGTGAGGTTGCAGGAGAAAGGACACCAAGGAAAATAGAGTAACAGGGACCAAGAAAAAGAAAACAGAAGCAAACTCCATCTAAAAGAAGGACATGAGCCAAACAACCTATTCTGCTCCAAGCTCAGGGGCTGAGGGAGAATTCTGCTTGCAGTTCAAGTACTGTCATCAGCTAAGTGGGTACCTGGTCTTCCCAAAGTGTCTGTTTAGCCATTCTAAAAACACTGACAGAGAGCTATCGGCAGAGGCTTTTTGTTTGTTTTCTGGCTGCCCAGATTGCTGAAATAATCACACAGAAATTTGTATTAATTGCAGTTCTGCAGATGCCAGATGGAACTTTACCCAGTAAGCCGTGGCCACGTGATAATACTCAGATTAATAGAAATGGGTTAATTTAAGATGTAAGAACTAGCTAGAAATACGTTTAAGCTATTGGCCAAACAGTATTGCAATTAATAAAGATTTTTGTGCGATTATTTTGGGAGTCTGGGTGGCTGGGAAAAATGAACAAGTGGTTGGGAAATGAAGAAGCAGCCTCTGGTAACAGAGAGCAGTCTGTAGAAGTGATGGCGAGATGCCATGGGCACAGAGGTTGTTGAGTTGTGAAGGCCCATGCACTGGAGACATCTGATGAACGTTTTTTTTTTTTTTTTTTTTTTTTTTTTTTTCTGAGAAAGCAATGCAAAGCCATGTTACTGGCCTCACTGACTCCTTGTGTCTGTTTGGGCGGGTTTCGATGGCCCAACAGAACTCCCTAGAGAGCTCTGGCTTCCTCCAGGTGTGGACTTTTTTCAGGAATGTCGCGAGCCTGATGGTCTCTCTATTTCTTGTTTCTGTGCATGAACCAGCAGCTTCTCTGGAAGATGGACAGTGGTAACTTTATTTCCAAAACACCTGCATTATTTCCTAATGAGATTGTTTGCTAGGGTAATGTCACACTTGGTTACAGCTCTTTGGAGAGGCTTTTTGGAGAGGCTGAGGATAATGCCAGAGGTTGGAAGAAATGAGTTCCTGACTCTACCATGTACCAACTAGGTGACCTGAAGAAATTGCTTAACCTCTTTGAGTCTTCAAAGAGTCCAGATGAGATTATTGCTAAGGTCCATTTTGATCCAAATATTTTATAAGCCTAAAAAGACAACTTGTATGAGAAAAATCTACAAGGTTAAATCAGATGGGCCAGAGAATAGAATTTCTAGTCTGAGCCTTAATAGTTGTATGTGTGTGTGTATACACACACACACACACACACACATACACACACTATAATGAGGGAAATAAAAGCACTTACAATGACACAGCAATGACACAGGGTGATTGGAAACATGCCAGATATAATACATTTGCTTTCCTGCTTGCTGGTTGCTTTATTCCCCTTCTCTCTGGTGACCAAGAAAATCAACCAATGAACCATAAAAAGAAGTCTTTTCTCATCCCCCCCCCCCTGTTCTATCTAATACCATTCTCTGAGCCTCTCTGGAAATCCAGGTCCAGAGTTAGGCTCTGGGGTTGCTTGGGTGGACATGGTTTATTACGTTGCTCAGTTCCAGAAGCCTCTAGGATGCTTTGTGAAGGAGTTATCATTTTGGCTAAGGTACCATTTTGTGTGATGCATATGTGTATGTGTGTGGGTGTGTGTGTCTGATGGATGGATGGGTGGATGGATGGATGAATAGGACAGTCTTGAGTGTCATCCTTAGAAACACTGTTTACCTCCTTGGAGACAAGATCTCTCACTAGCCTAGAGTTCACCATTAGCCTCTGGTGACTGGACAACAAGCCCCAGGGATGTCTTTCTCTGTAGTGGCATTTCAATTGTATCTTAAATAAAGACTGCCTGAAGATCTGAGAATAAAGCAGCCCCACTGGTCAGCCTTAAAGACCAGATTATGGTAACGTACACCTTTAATCCCAGCAGCCATACTAGTTGCCATAGAAACCGAGCACACCTTTAATCACGGTGTTGCACACCTTTAATCCCAGCCTTAGAGAAGATTATAAAATGGGAGGAAACAGCTCTCAAGAGACAGCTCTCATTCTGAGATTCCGGGAGGGAGGCAGGACTGCCATTTCAGACTAAAGTTGAGGTAAGAGCCAGTAGCTGGCTGTTTTGCTTTTTGGATCTTCAGGTTGAACCCCAGTTTCTGATCCTGAGTTTTTATCAATCGTGCTTCATGCCTCTGCTGGTCAGTGATAGGATTAGAAGCATGTGCCACACACCTTGCTTTATAACATGGATTCCAGGGATCAAACGCAGGACCTTGTGCTTGCGCAGCGAGCTCTTCACCCACTCACTCCTTCCCTTAGCTCCAAGACATAATGATCCTAATTACAGCTAATGTGTGTGGATTCCCCAATGGGACTGAAGCTACAGCATCTGTTCAATCCCAGCCTGGTGAATCTGGGAGCTACCCAGACGTCTGGGCACCTAAGACAGACAAGGGCAATCATGGAACCTCTATTTTATTTGGAAAATGACCCATTGTTCTCAGATAACTCAGGAGTCACTGAATCCTCCTCTTGGCTTCACAACTCTGTCTCTGCCTGACCCTGCCTACCAGGCATAGCCTTGAACTCTTGGAAAGGCAAACTGGTGGATGTTTGTTCCTACCAGAAGTCGGCAGGCATCACAAGAAACTTGTAACCCTACCCAAGCTGAGCCACAGAACCGGAGTCACAGGCTGAGCCAGCCCTTTGGCTTGGATGTGACATCTGAGCCACTGGCAGTCACTAGCTCACCTCTGAGGAGCAGTGACCTATGAAGACACCTGGACCAAGCCTGGGAGTGTTCGCTTTCCTCAGGAGGCAGACTGGACCATCTATCTGTTATTCCACAGGTTGAGTGCTGGGATCTTTTATGCTGGGCTGGCAGGTCTTGTTTCCAGAGAGGAGTGTTAAGCTTACAAGTTTTTTTTTTTCCCTATACTGAAAAATACAGAGCTACCTTTTTTGATGTAAAAAAACTGACTGAGGAAGTCAAGAAATCACAATTACGATGAATGAAACCACTGATCCACCTTTATTTATTTATTCATTTATTGTATGTACATGTGTGCATGCAAGTATGTGTTCCCAGATGCATGTGAATGCATGTATGCATTTTTGTTGAGCCCAGAGGTTTCAGTTTATATTTTGAGACAGGGTTTCTTGATGAAAGTGGAACGCACTGGTTTTGCTAAGCTGACAGATCTGCAAGCTCCAGGCATCCCCCTGTCTCTTTTTTCTCAGCTCTAGGATTAAGGGTGCATGTTATTGGGCCTGGTTTTTATGTGGGTGCTGTAAAGTTTTTGTGGCCCGATAAGCCTCTCCCCCGATGCAATAATCCAAATCAGACCAAATCAAACCGAATTAGAAAAAATCCATGTTTAATGGGTGCCAGTGCTCCCAGGGGGCCTGACCGGGAAACCACGGAGAGGGGAAAGGAGAATCAGAAAGACCATTTATTCACTCTCTGGGGAGCAGTTTAATAGCCTGTGGGAGTTGTCTTGACCCTCTCTGGGGAGGGGTCACCATTTGGTGGGCCTTCTGGGAGGTGGAGTCTGGACTGTGGCAGCTCCCAGGGGAAGGGGCTTGGGATGGATGCCAGGCGCTGGGTGACGCTTCCAACCAAACATCCCAGATTCCATGGATATAGGGGTGTCAGGGGGCTGGGGTCTCATTTCCAACCAAACAGGTGCTGGAAATCAAACTTGGCTCCCCAAGCTTTCATGTGAGCAGTTTACTGACCGAGCCATTTCTTTAGATCTGTTTGCTGTCTTAAGCTGGAAAATAATCTTGTCTAGGATATCAGGGCTTTTACCACCACCACCACCACCACTACTATTATTATTCTCTCACATATTACAATCTGGCAGCAGTTTCCCTTTCCTCCCCTCTGCCGGTTTCTCCTTCTCATCTCCCCTCTCCCCTAGATCCATGACCCCTCCATCATAAAAGAGCAGGCCTCCCAGTGACAGCCCCCAAACACAACATAATATGCTACAATAAGACAAGGCACAAGATCAAGGCTGGATGAGGCCACTCAGTAGGAGCCAAAGGGTCCTATATGTAGGCAAAAGAGTCAGTGGTGGCCTCCATTCCTATCGTTAGGAATCCTACAAGAACACCAAGTGACTCAGCCATAATATATATGCAGAGTTCCTTGGTCCGATGCCTACAGGCTTCCTGATCTTTGCGAGCTCCCACGAGTCCTGGTTAGTTGATTCTGTGAATCTTGTTCTCATGGTTCCCCCAACTCCTCTGATCCATCCAACCCTTCCTCCTTCTCCACAGGACTCCCCAAGCTCCACGTAATGTTTGCCTGTGGGACTCTGTATCTGTTCCCATCGGTTGCTGGATGACGTCTCTCTGTCTCTCTGTTCTCTTTGATGAGGACTCTGCGAGGCTCTGGTCCCAGAATATTCTGCAGGCAGGACAAGCTATAGGTTAAAGGTTTTGTGGCTGGGTTGGTGTCTCAATCCCTCCACTTTGAGGCCTTAACTGGTCACAGAAGATGGCCGATTTAGGGACTTTCTTTTCTTTCTCCTCTTTCTGACCTCTCTCTCTTTTCTCATCCTTTTCCCCTTTCTTCTTCCTTGCAATCCTCTCTGATGGAGTGCATTTGCCTTGCTTGAATTTAGATGTGAGTGTGCTTATCCTCTTGCATTCATTGCAGAGCAGAGGGAGATAGGGATGCAAAGGAGAGGCCCAGCCCAGTAGACAACGTCCCTGGAGCTAGAAACCACCGGACCAGCAGTAGAGACCCCATTTTGTCATGGAAGCCCCTGGCTGCAAGGGCCTCATTTGAGCATGGGGATTTGCACTCTGAGGATAGTTGCTCTCTCCCAGGGCAATGGTTTCTTGTTTTCCTGTAAAAATTCATGCTGCCAAAACTGATAGTTTTTCACAGCTTGCCTGACAGGTACAATTGTCGCCGGGAACAGAATAAAGAGACAATGCAAAGTAGCTCCTCTAAGCTGCCTTTAATTGGCTCTTCAAGTCACTTTCCTGAGATGGATTAATCACACTGAGACACAGCATGTCAGTGAAGCTCATAAAACCTGCGTTCCCCGATCATTTTCCAGAGCCAAGAGATATGTCGCGTTGCTTTTGGTCCTTCTGTGAAGTCCTGTTTAAAGGATCTTACGGAGACTGGCTGGTGGGCCACACCCTTTCAGGTTTTGGCATAATAAATCCTGTGGACAGGTAGGTTTAAGTGCCTATAAAATCCTTTCTGCTTGTGAAAAGACGACAAGACCTCTCCCTCTCCCCAAACTGGCAGGAGGTTGTATTATGCAAACTCTTGCCTGGAGCTCTGCAGAGATTCCTATTAAAATTCTATTTCCTATTTAAGGACACTTCTGTGTGAGTATTGATCACTGGACCAGGGCCATTTCAGCGCTGAAAAGCCTTCCAAGTGCGCCCGGCTGTCCTTCCCCAAAGTGAATGCACGCATTTGAAGAAAGTCATTGGCTGTGGCAGTTTTAATTTTCCATGTAAAGCTCGGTTACTTGGAAGGAGAAAACCACGGAGGCTCAGCATCCACGAAGAATTTAAGGCCAAAATCAAATCAAATCAAATCAAATCAAAAATGTGCACAAGTTAATCTTAAACACTTGATGGTATGCAAATTTACACCCCTGTTCATGTAAATCGCTATAATGAGAATTGGTTTTGAACACCCAGATGAGTACCGCTTCCCTCCATTTACTTCCTAGTTTGGGAGTGTGAGCCAGAGAGCGTGAGACAGAGAGTGTGAGCTGGAGAGTGTGAGACAGAGACAGAGGGTGTGAGCCGGGGAGTGTGAGACCATGGAGAGGAGTGTGAGCGATGGGGACAGCAACTCGGGTGACTTTCCCAGGACTTCTTTGAGCTGGCAGGATGGCTGTAGGGTGGGGAAAGGATCAAGGATGGAAGGGTGGGTCATCTGGTCTTGGTGGCCTGCTCATGGCTGTGGGGTCTTCTCCAAGGTATCAGCTGCATCCGTCTCTGGCTGGGCCATCATGACAAGCACTTGAGGTACAGAGGTGGACCGTGGCTGCGTGTTGGTGGGGACTCCTTGCTGGCTGTCTTTTGCGGGTCACCTGTATCTTATTGACAAAGGATCTTTTCAACTTGGCCGCTTCCTTTGGAGAGGGAGGACAGTCTCTACAGTGATGCTGACTACAGGGTAGGGCCTGCTACAGTGTGGTGTAGTCCCTCATTGGCATGATTTGTTAGCTGGAAACAGATCCTTCCCACACTCAAGAAGTCAGGCATAGTCGTGCAGATGAAGAATCGGAGTGGGATATTAACCTTCATCAGGCGATGAAAGGAGACAGAGACAGAGACCCACACGGGAGCACCGGACAGAAATCTCAAGGTCCAAATCAGGAGCAGAAGGAGACGGAGCACGAGCAAGGAACTCAGGACCACGAGGGGTGCACCCACACACTAAGACAATGGGGATGTTCTATTGGGATCTCACCAAGGCCAGCTGGCCTAGGTCTGAAAAAGCATGGGATAAATCCGGACTAGCTGAACATAGCGGACAATGAGGAATACTGAGAATTCAAGAACAATTGCAGTGGGTTTTTGATCCTACTGCACGTACTGGCTTTGTGGGAGCCTAGGCAGTTTGAATGCTCACCTTACGAGACCTGGATAGAGGTGGGCAGTCCTTGGGCTTCCCACAGGTCAGGGAACCCTGATTGCTCTTCGAGCAGATGAGGGGGGGGGGGACTTGATCGGGGGAGGGGGAGGGAAATGGGAAGCGGTTGTGGGGACGAGGCAGAAATCCTTAATAAATAAATAAATTAAAAAAATAAAAAAAAAAAGAATCGGAGTGGGAAACTATCATACCGTTTTCGTGTGTTTGTGTGTGTGCACATGTATATATAACTGTGTGTGTGTGTGTGTGTGTGTGTGTGTGTGTGTGTCCATGTGGAAACCAGAGGTCAAACTTGGGTGGTGTTCTTCAGGTGCCGTCCAGTTCCTTTTCACAAAGTCTATGACCACGGCTCACTGAGTAGGTTAAGACTGTTGCCCAGAGCCTATCTCTGCCTCCACAGTGCTGGGATTACACACATATGCCACCATGCTCAGAGTTTTTGGTTGTTGTTTTTGTTTTTGAGACAGGGTTTCTCTGTGTAACAATCCTGGCTGTCTTGGAACTCACTTTGTAGACCAGGCTGGCCTTGAACTCACTGAGATCCACCTGCCTCTGCCTCCCCAGTGCTGGGATTAGACCTCTGTGCCACCATGCTCAGCCTTTTTTTTTTTATTAATTTCCTTTTAAAATGTATGTTGAAGGGTCAAACTCAGCTTGTAAACAAGTCCTCCATCACCTTATCTACACCCTTAGCCCCATCGTACCATGTCATTTACACCCAAGTGTCCCGAAACGGTTAAGCCATATCAACTCTCATGTCACCTTGGTAGCATATCCCAAGGTCACTGAGCTCTGGTCTTTTTACCTTTCAAATATCCCTGCTTGTTTGCAGTTGTTTTGTCCCCTTCTAAATGAAGCAATGTCTTTTGTTAAGCTCTGTTGATAGAAGACAGTGGATTTTAATGTTGAACGCTTCTCTGATGTTATTCTTAACCAAATTTAGTTGTATGGATGGGTTATTGTTGTTCAGGGCTCACACTGGATCCTCTTGTGTTAGAGAAAGGACGGCTAGAGGGCAGAAGAAGTCACACTTGAATTAGGTGTGTGACACAGAATAAGACGGGTATGAAGGATTCTGTCTAGATCCTGGATCTTGGCCTTGGACAGCAGTCAGGTTGTCAGCTAGGGTGGGGGTTTTGACTCTGAACTACTGCAAAGACGGACAACTCAGTGAAAGTGTTAGCTGTCATATCATTGAGGGGACATCTAGAATGTGAGATATGGCCCCCCAAGTCATGGGCTCCCCAAGAAAGCTGTACCAGAACTTTTTTTTTAAATATTTATTTATTTATTTATTATGTATACAATATTCTGTCTGTGTGTATGTCTGCAGGCCAGAAGACGGCACCAGACCTCATTACAGATGGTTGTGAGCCACTATGTGGTTGCCGGGAATTGAACTCAGGACGTTTGGAAGAGCAGGCAATGCTCTTAATCACTGAGCCATCTCTCCAGCCCCATGTACCAGAACTTTTAATCAGTTAATTAGTACAGCATCAGCATCACTGAGGGTGGGAACTGAAGTCTTCACCTTGACCATTAGATGCCGGCCCAATGTTTGAAACTGGTAATTACTAGCGTTTGGTCATCACTTGTTTGTGCCTCTCCTGGGGATACACGTGTTTAATGCATTGCCCATTTACACCCTTCCAACCTTTCTTTTTCTCTTTTTGCTTCAGCACTGAGAAACTGAGGCGTGTGGAATTTATATAACTTAAGTTAGGCAAGTAGAATTGGAAGCGCCTGGAAGCAAACTGAAGTTGTGGTCCTAGATATTATTCTTGGTGGCTATGCTCCAGAGCTGCTCCTACTTACTGCGATAGAACAGTGATTAATACTGTTCCATGCGAAGAAGGTGTCTGGATGGACCTGACACAGGCCAGAGTGTGGCCTTTGTCTCAGTTCTTTCACAGTGGATCCATGCCCCTGTCCAGGCTGGGGTTGGGTTCCTGTATTCCTGGCTAGCAATCTCTTAGCCTTTGCTGAGGAAGGAGGAAGCATCTGGACGGAGAGCCCTGATGGCGGATATCTCTATTCAGCCTCCATTTCAGTCCGGGCAACCTGGCCTGAGAAGCCCTCGTTTTCAACTTGTTTGTGATCTGATACTTTATCTTGGGGGCTCAGAAGCTGTGGGCCCCCGAGCTGGCTAAAGTTGCAAGAAGCTGATGGCCATTCCACACCTGTCAGCACTGTAGGCCTGGCTCCCTATGAGGGTGGCTTGGAGGGAGGGTTTTCTTGGCTTTCCCTGAAGAAGTCTGTCAGGTGTCCATGACAGTGAAGGCCTGAGGAGATGCTGAGTAGAGCTGGCCTTCTGCCTGATGGGGACAAGGGTATTGTGACCTCTGAGCTGCCTCTTGCTGACAAGGCTGTGAACATTGGCCTATATACATGCTACCTAGCCCAGAGGCCTGGGACTTTCACTTTCGTTGGCTGCCGCTGGAACCCAATATATGTGTCCACTGCTTTGTTGGACATGATGAATACAGAGGGCCCTGGTGGCCTTTAGAAGACACTGGGTCTTGTGATGGAGTACCCACACTGACTGAGTATTATAACATAAAATTACCACTTTGTTATTTGTACATATACTCTGGAGACACATGAAAAGGAGCATTCAGTTCTTCCTCTTGATACAGTGATATTAGATTAGGAAGATGCCAAAGAGAGAAGGCATGGTTTAGTGAGGGATAAAGTCGGTTCAGCTCCTGCATGGCAGCATCATAAAGTAGTCTAAAGATAGCCATGAGCAGGCAGTAAGTGTCTAGTGATCTGGTTGTGTTGGAGATGGTTATGTTATCTCTGCTCCGTTGCTGTTAAATTCTGAGTTTGGTTTCTTCCCAAAGGGAAAGTGCTATTCCTCCCATGGCCCCTGCAGGTGGGCTTCCCTTCAGCCCCTCATATTGGCCTCCATCTCTACAAAACCATCAAGGAAGACTGAGCATATTTGCCCTGTTTTGAATCTGCAACTTTGCACAAACCTTGTGGTCATGGGAGGTCATCCCAGAGATGTCCCAAAGTGACCAGAGTACCAAATGATTCTCCTTGTGGGGTAGAAATGGAAATGTTGTTGTGTTGCTTCCTTCCCACAGCATCTTCTAAGTGATGAGGAATGCCAGACCACACTGCTCAGAAATTTCCCACCTTCCATGTGTGATGTTGACTCTGTATTTCAGTGGTCTGCATTTGGGCATTCAAGCAAGCACAGACTGAAACCTCTCAAAAATTATATCTATATCGAACACCTATAGACTCTCCATGTCATCACCCTTTAAATAACATACAACAGCAACTATTTGCCTTGTGTTTGTTGATTCCAGTAATCTAGAGATGACTGAGAGTCCATGTGAGGATGTACACAGGGCACACAGTACACCAGATCAGTTATGAAGGTCTTGAGCATCATTGACTTGCAACCTTCAGGATGTCCTGGAAGAAAAGTCCTCTGGCTACCACACTTAATACTCTCACTATTAATTGAGGCAGATTTGATTGGCCCCATAGCAGCAGCAATAACATTAGCAACACCTACATTTATCAAGCACTGTGCTGAGAACATTGTGGCTGTTACCCCTGTTAGTACTCTTGGCACCTTGTGAGCCAGACACTATCACCCTTGCTTCTAACAGATGAGAAAGTAGGGTCACTGGGAACTTGGTTCACTTCTTAGAGTTATACAGCTAGTGGACAAGGGAACAAGAGTTTGAACATAGATGTTCTGTATTTAGACAGGAGAGACCAGCCCAGAAGGAACTCTGCTTTCACTGTCCCCTTCCACAGCAGGGACCTGCATTCACGAGCATCTAAGTCCCTGCCTTCTCCGAGGAGTCTGCAAGCATGGCTTCACTGTGGGCATGTTCTTCTGTGACCCATGCTGTCTTCTTGTCCCAGCAAAGCAACACCATTTTACCACTTGAGAGTTTAAATCCACTGAGAATTTCCCTGCCTGAGTCTTCTCCACACTCAGCCTTTCCACTCAAAGACAATCTGGAGAGTACCCCGGGTGGATGTCCCCCTCAGAGGGCTTGTGCAAAGACTAAATTCGACAACACTCACAAATAACACTCCTGCAAACAAATTTTATCTGAGATGTTTCCTTCACGGGTGTGATTGGGATCTTGACTGCCCCCTCAAGCTCCTGTGTTGTAGACTTGATCCCCAGAGTGGCCATGTTCACAGGCAAGGTCTTTAAGAGGTGATCGTATCTTGAGGATTCTGACATCAAGCATTTATTATTCCAACTACGGGGTCATCGTTCAGGGCTATTGGGAGGTGGTGGCAATAACTATCAGAAGGTGGAGCCTAGTTACAAGTAAGTTACCAATGATGTGCTTACATTTCTTTTCATTAAAATTTTTTTAATTGTATGTGTATGGATATTTTCTCTGAATGTATGTTTGTCTGAATGTATGTCTGTATGCTACATGCATACAGTGCCTGAGGAAGACAGAAAAGGGGACCAGATCCCAGGTTACTGGAGTTTGAGATAGTTGTGAGCCTATACGTGGGTCTGAGATTTGAACCCTGGTCCTATGGGAGAGCAGCTCATGCCCTTAAACACTGAGTCATCTCTCCAGGCCTGATGACACTTTTGAAGGGTGTACTTTATCTCCAGTCTTCTCCCTGGTCTCCACAAGGAATGTGGTTGGTTTCCCTGCCACAATGTGATACTCTGCTTTGCCACAGGCTCATAGTGGTGGGGTCAAGAGATTGTACCAAAACAAACCTTTCTTACTTAGGAGTTGAAATTACCTTAGGGAATTTGTTGCAATGATACAGAGCTGAATAACACCTCTGTCTCACAACCAGGAATTTTACATATAAAGAGAATGTGGAGAAAGGATTCTGAGGGATAAAAGGCCCAGTTAGTCAATGCTGACACACATTGCAAGGCGGCTTCCCAATGACTGGTAGAAGAAAGTCATGTAGCATGTCTTTATCAGTATGCACACATCACTGAGCAAAAGAGATGTTGGGTATTATTTGAGAGAGATTTAGTCTCACTGTTCAACTAAGGAAAACACTCTGTGTTTCAAGTACTGGGGAACTCAAAATAATGTGAATCTTTGGTAAATTCTTCTGTTATCTGCTTTCCCTGGGGCCTTTTACTGTGAATGGGAGCTACTTACATTATTGTTCACTTAATATTCTCTACCATTGACTCCTTTTTAATCTTTCATTTTTTTATTATATATATTGTGTGTGCATGAATGCGTGTATATGTGCAAGCAGTCAAACATGCAATTGTATGTGTGTGCGTGTTAGGTCAGAAGACAATTTGCAGGGCTCGGTTCTCTCCTTTACCACATGAGTCTTAAGGATGAAATTCAGGTTGTAGCGCATTTACCCACTGAGCCATTTCACCAGCCCTTATTTCTAATCTTTAACATTCAACATGGGAATTAGTATTGTTGAGGATTTATAGACACACACACATACATACATACATACATACACACACACATACATACATACACATATGGAGGCTAGGGATAAAATAAACTTTTTAAAAGGGATTTCATCAGGGCTAGAGAGATGTCTCTCTCTCTCTCTCTCTCTCTCTCTCTCTCCCCACTCCCCACCCCCCCACCCCCACCCCCCACTTCCCCACCCCCCAGCCCCCCACCCCCACATAATTTTAAGATATGTTGAAATAAAACCTATTCACATTTCAAGAATTCATTGAGGTTTCACTTGGAGAGGGTGCTTTGGGAGAACGGAGAGCTCGTTCCACTGTCCCTTCTTGGCTGTGTGGCCTGGGGTGAGTGAGCATTGCTCTTTTACCTCACCTCACTAAACTTCTGAACTTGGGGCCTGTCTCTGGTCACTCAGTTCTGGATTTTCTTTTGCTACCTTTTGAAGAGAGATGTCTTCTGAGTCACACTGGGCATCATTGTTGAGAAGCAGCTGTGTGATATCTGTCTGCAGGAGGTCGGTGCAGGTCTTCCCTTGTGCCTCTGGCTTTACCCATTGGCCTTGCTTCTAGCCTTTGGGACCCACCCCTCCTCTGTACACCTTTGCTGTGTTTTTGGGGGTGCTCATGTGCCTCTCTCTGAGAGCTGGGCATGTTTGATCAGCCTGGGGCTCTCCTCTATTAGGGTTAGAAGAGTCCTTTTGCTGCTGTCCGGAATACTAACACCCAGTTTTGATGACATGGACCTCCCCAGTGCTGGGCACCACATCGGTGCTCTTCTTGGATGAGATCTTTATCCAGTTTCACTTCCTCTCAGTAACAGAGACGACACTCATCCCCCTTCTAATGTGATGATTTTGGATGGGAATAAGACATCGAGAATATAGGGCTGGCTGTGCTGACAGCCTGATTTCACCCTTGGCCAACCCCCGAGGCTCTCCCGCATTCAATACCAGTTCACTGAGTTGTCTAACTTTAGTTTTGCACTGGTGTTAAGGACCCAGGGGAGGAGCTTCCACCTGGCTCGGTTCTGTTTCATCCTGGAGGACCTGGTTCATCACTCAGGGCTGCTGACATCTTTTTGGAGTCCAACTGTGTCATCTGATGTGTTTCTACCTTTCTCCACTGGTGTCCTCAGAATGCCAATAAGCATGTAATACTTCTTTTCATCCAAGTCATTGATAAAGATGATGAATAGAAAAACCCATGGGTTTCCAGACACTGTTCAGAAACATCCTCCACTTCAGGGAGATTTATTAATTTCTTCTATCTAAGCATTAGCATGCTGCCAGCCATTGAATTATACAGGCCTGTCCATATTCCTCCATTTTATTAGCACGATACAAGAATCTCCTGCCTGATATCGTGGGAAAAGAACGTATTTGTTCGGTAAAGAATTGATTCTGTCCAAATAAAGTTTTGACCCTTGTTTCCAGCTCCTAGGAGATAAGCTCAGAGCTCTTGGAATGTTCTGTCTAGGAGAGGCTCTGTTTATCGGGGACCCTGGGCCAGGACAGACTGTTTATGCAAATAGTGGGATTTAGGTTAGGTCTTGGGCTGTGAAGGATCAACCTGATTACTGGAGGTGCTGGAGGTTCAGGTCAACTATGTCTACATGATCAAGGCCAAAGAAAATCGGGACCCTAAGACGTAGGCAAACTTCCTTGGTTAGCTTGACCGTGTCTGTGTGTGTGTGTGTGTGTGTGTGTGTGTGTTGCACGTGTGATTGTGAGAAGTGTTGACTTAATGCCTCCTGTGAACGACACTGCCAACTCTAGCCCGCTCTCAGCTTTCATTTCTGACTCTTATCCTTTTACAATGATCAGCTAGCCCTGTGAATCCCACCCCCACCCCCCCATCATTGAATCAGCAGGCGGTCTTAGGGACTGCAGAATCTTTGGACGGCGTTGTATGTTTCTTTAGATCCAGAGTGTAGTTTTTTTTTGGGGGGGGGGGAACTTCTTCTAGGATCTTCTGTCTGTCTCCCCTAGCTTCCTTGAAAGCACAGGCAAGAAGGTATTTTTCTCAAAGGCCTACCCAAGAAGGCCTCTTCTCTTCATGGCTGCCCTACGTGTTTTAATGGTACATATTTCAGCTTAACTATACCAAGGAGGATTTCAGGCTTGAGTTTATTTAGCTCTTGCCTTTGGGAAACTCCTTGCTCAAATGCAAAGAGCAGAGAAGCATGCCCCCCCACCCACTTCTTTTAGGCACTTCAGCCTAAATGGATGGGAGGCCTTCTTCACAATTAGAGCCTCCAAAAATACCCCTTTCCCCCTCCCCTCTTCTTCTCACCCTTCCCCTCCACCCCACAAATAAGACTGACCTTGATATCACAAGATAGCTTAGGTTGGCCTTGAACTTAGAATCCTCTTCCTTCCTTCATTAGTTGAGAGCATTGCACTGCAACAGGATACTTGGCAATTGTCATGGAAATTTCTTAAGGGCAAGAACTGCAAGAATTCACCCTTCCATTTAGACTCTGGCCACATCTGACCCCTGATTCAGAACTGACACTTGGGCCAAGTAGGACCGGCAAACAAACGCACACTGTCCTGTCCTCTCTCGATGGGGCCACAGAGCATTTGGGCAGGGGCAGGCTAGATGCCCAGGATGCTCTTGGGAGCTCCCAGCTCTGCAGGAAGTGTCACCTGGGAGGTGGTGCTGTGTGTGTGTGTGTGTGTAAGAATGCTTGCTGCAAGAGGCTAGATTGTGTTAATGCTTGCAAGCTTGGTGGTTTGTGGCTAGGCATAAGCTCCCAAACCCTATGCTCCTGACAGTCAGTATCTCTTCCCCTTGGTTTCCTCTTCTGCAATAACAAAGGCAGTGATAATAAAACTTACCCCTCCACAGTTACAGTGAAAATGAAAGGATTATAGGAAGGACTTGGTCCATAAACATGTCCAGAATAGTTATTTTCTTTCTTGACTGGAGCGTCTATTCCTAAGCCCGGGACCTCAGGGGGCCCTGGGCTTCTGTGCCCTAAATGGCCACAGTTGTGCAAGCACTCTTGGGTCTCCTGTTACAACCAGGAGCCGGCAACAGACCAAAATAAGTGTGTGCGTGGGGTGGGGTGGGGGAGGGCAGTGCGGGCAGGCGAACCTCTGCAGGGAGTCTGACCAGGTCAGCTGGGAATGCTTGTCACCCGTCCAGGGTGGCTTTTCCTCTAGGTTCCTGTATGGGTCTGGAGGTGGCTGAGTGACTCATGAGGGTGCCCTCCCCACTCCTACATCCAAATGCTCAGCCCTTTCCAGAGCCAGGGCTCACCTAATCCCCACAGTGGGAGTCAGGGGGCATCCAGGCCTGTGCTGAAGGCTAAGGTTGCACAGTGGTAACTTCACACTCTGAAAGCCTGCGGAGCAGAGGCCTCTGCACGGCAGTCTCCTGCAAGGCAGGCAGCGAGATCAGCCTGGCAGGTATCACCTCTCTAGCCAGGATTCAGCCTCAGGCACTGGTGCCCCAGGACCTGAGCAGAGATGGCTGAACAAGAAGGCAGTGGCCTGCAGGTGCTGTTGCACACACTTCAGGTAGGAAGTGCACAACTCAGTGGGCTTCGCCTTTGCCCCACTGGCCTGTGTCGGTGTTCGAATACCCAGTCCCCTCTGGCGGTCAGTGGCCTGGTTTGCTAACCAAGCAGTAACATAGGCACCAAGCTCTCACCTTGAAGCTGCCCTAAGTGATGCTCTGGTGTTTAAATATTAAACGCAACAATGCCGACGATTGTTCTGCTTCAATTATTGAACCTGCTGGGATCAAAGGCTCTGGTTAAAAGATACCGGTTTGCTGGATATGGGAAACATACAGGGGGAAGAGAAGGGCCTGTCTGGCAAATAAAGGATGTGGACTGAAACTATTGAACGAGGCTAAAAACCTTGAGACTTGTGTGAGCGGAATGGGTAGTTAGGGAGAGGACTTCTGCTCAATGGTACCTTCAGTAAGCCTCCAAATTGTATTCTGCATCAGACTGACCCAGGATGCTAACTGTGTTATGTTCTCAGGCGTTGGAACCAATTGGGGCTGGTGCCTCAGAATTGGTTTTCTCCATGACGATGCTATTCACTGGTAATTGAGAAACCTTTTTTCATGGCAGTGTTTTGCAGAGTGTTTGCCTTGTGGGGTTACCTAGAGAATGCTGAAAATACCGATGTTTGCGATGCCAACCCCAAACAAAGATGCAAATTCGTTGTTCCGGTGTTCTGGAGAGAAATCCTCACCGGAAGTTTGGAAATTCCTGGGTCTTAACACACAGCTAAGGTTATGAACTACTTGGGAAGATGCTTGTGTTTTGTGGGATTCAGAGGTTTTCTGGGCTGCAGAAGCCTCGAAGGGCTTCTCCCCTGGGAGGTTTGAACCCACACATTGTAAATAGAAGTCATAAGACAGCAAACAACCTTCCGGGGCAGGGGGCTAGACTTTGTAAGTGTTCTGCATGTGCCCCTTTCTTCCCGCCATGAAAACCATTTGCTTCCTTCTCCTGCAGCTTGAAGGAAACAGGTGTTCCTAAGATGCTAAGAAACCCTGTAGAGAGGAGAATAAGTCCTAGAAGTGAGTGGAGTGGGTTTGCAATATCACGCGATGGTTGAAAAGGAGAAGCTGGGCCAGCACTCAAGAACGTCAGGATTCCTTTGCGTGTATATTTTTGTGGCCTCCCTTCTGTATGTTTGCGTGTGCATAACGCCCATGTGCACATGTGTATGTGGATGTCAGAGCACAACCGTGGGTACCTAACATTCTTCACCTTGCTTTTTGAGGTAGGGTCTCTCACTGAACCTGAAGTTTGCTGATTTGGCAAGGTTAGCTGGCCACACATCCCTGACACCCCACCTGTCTCTCTCTGTGCTGGGATTACAAGCACATGCCACTATGCCTAGCTTTTGGATGTGGGTTCTGGAGATCACACTCCGGTCCTTATGTTTGTATGGCAAGCTCTTCACTGATGGAGTCATTTCCCCAGACCCAAAGTTTTTAGCATTGTTTGTCTCATTGTATGTGACACATTCAAGGCAAGCACCTATCTGGGTCAGGGGTATACCTTAAAGCAAACGGGTGAAGTATATCTTAAAAGCACTTACGTGGCTAGGTGCTTTGACAGGCAGGCATCACAAGTTAATGTTCTCAGCTCTCTTGTTATTTCTGAAGTTATATAGAATTCTTGATTAGTCATTGCTCACAGGAGCAAAAGCCTTGGCTGATTAGACTTTTCCTTGTTCTAGCGAGTTTCTGGAAAGAAGGACACTGGTAGACTGGCATCAGTGAAGATGAATGTCCTGCCTTTGCCTGGAAGTTGCCATGGGTTCAGCTCCGTCTTCTGTCTTCCTACCAGAGGGGATTTATAATTGATATTTAGAATGAACACTCTAGGGCACTGCACGATTCTCAATTATCAGGGAAAGATTTAATTATTTTCACTAGGCCCTACTTAGTTTCCAATTAACTAGAACATTAAAATAACACCAGTGTGTCTCCTGCTGGTTAGTTTGGTAGTGGCGTACTTGATCTGAGCCACCTGGAGTCAAAGTGGCCCCCACCAAATGCTTCTAAGAGACCTGTATTTAGATCCACTGTAGAAGTTAGAACTATAAAATAATTAAGAAAGAAACGAACTCAGAGAAAGCCTGGAATAATCTGGGATGATGGATACTTGATGCCCTGTCCCAGTGCCTGTTCCCTGTTGTCTTTACTGGCTCTACATTCTAGAGGCTACCAAAGGCTTCCGAAAGGGCTTAAGCAGAAATAGTCCTTATTAGGAATTTCTAAGAACTTGCCAATCCAAGCCCTCCCTTTCTTATCATTGACAAACTGACAGAAGGCTTCGTGTAGTTTTCCAAAGCTCTGGAGAAGATGAGCAGAGGTGAACCTAGGTTCTGCGATTCCTTTTCTTTTAAGTGTCCCAGATCCTTACCAGGGAAGGACAAAAGAGAACAGGGCTAGAAAGATCGCGTTAGGTGTAACAGATGCCCCCACTATGCCCCCCCCACCATTGTAAAAGCCTCCCTCCTTGAGAACGTCACCTCTTTGGAATCACAGCATAAACTTGACCACCATGAAATATTCTTTTGGCCTGTTCCCTTTCTCTGTGAAAACTAGGTGGGACAATTATTTTTTCCTACTCCAGTTTATTTCTACCCAACGTATGCGAATCAATTTTCTACTGAGATATTTTCCAAGTTCCTGGCCTTCACAGCCCTGGTTATGGGGATCTTCAGGGTGAAGGGGAACACAATCTATAGCGCAGGTGTAAGAGGCATATGAGATTGTGGTCCAGCCCCAACTCTAGCACTTATCAGCTGTTTATCCTTATGCAGTTCCCTTGACCTCCTCAGCCATCTCACTATGGAGCTATATGTGTGCATGGGGGCGGGGGAGCAATAACACAGGTTCCTAAGCACTTAGTATAAGGGCTAAGAGGACACATTTGAAAAAGCATCTGTAAACTACACATGGCTTGACCAAATGCCTGTGGTTTGGGTGATTTCCCTAGAGGAATCCTGATATGATGGGAACACATCCCCACACCCTTCCCAAGCCTGTCCTTTCCTGGGCTGACTCCAATATACTTGGAAAAAAAGGAAGGTGTCTCATTTTGTCCTGTTATTGTCTATTGGTGTGGTTTGAGCTAATGGGGAAGATGGGGTGCTGCCAGGGTCGCAGGATGTGCACTGTGTGCCAGCCCTGATGTCACAAGCCCTCATCCTGCAATATCCCATGAAATGCCAGTTAGGAACCTTATTGAATCATGAAAAATGTATAATGATTAGGTCAGCTTTGGCACACTCTGAGCAGCGATGTGGGCACATGCTTGCTGTTTGCATTCATGCTTTATTATTTTATGTTATAGCTGTTCAAACTGAATCCCAGGTCTGCAGCCTTGCCAAAATGTGTATAGATGATTGCGCTTCTTGAACGAGGTTCCAAGAGCATCATTTATTATGGATTGTGAATGAATGAGGTTGCAGGATGTGGGATTTCCTGTCTTGAGTAAGCACTGACCTTTTCTAATAGGAAACCTGGACTGGGACATCCAGTCTACTTTTGTTCTTTGGACTTGATCCTCCAAGGATTATTTTCAAGATAACAGGTGACTCAGTGCCTGGACTGCAATGAAGGAATGTGTGGGAAAGTGATGGCTGAGATGTCTCATTCCCAGCCATTAGGAGATTCTGCTCTCTCCTGTGCTTGATAATTTCCCTTGTAGACCTCCCCATGGAGGGTGAGGAACTACACATCTACTCCATCTATGGAGCCAGGAGGGACAGAAACAGAACTTTCCCCTTGAACAGAAACAGAAAGGCCGGGACAAATCCAGTAAAGCCTTTCCCACTTAGATAACACTGAGAATTGACTTATAAGAACTTGTGAAGATAGTTCACCTTGGATGTTTGAGGCTTTCTGAGTTTGTTAGAGACTTTTCTTTTTTACTTCAATCATGACATGAACATGGATGTAGAATGAACTCTCTTAATTTTGATCACCAATAGAAGAAAGGAAAAACATCACCCTAATGTCATGCAAAATGGAAAGAGTGTAAAAATGTCAAGAAGTAACATGTCAGTCTCTAAGGGACAACCATGCCAGTCAAACCAAATCATGAAGGGAACAATGGCTGCATGCAGGTGTGCAGAGAGTTGGAAGTAGAGCAAAACCTTCACTTGGTGTTTTTCTTTAAGACACTACTGATTTCACAGATTCTTAAAGTCTTGTAAGATCGGAGAAAATGGCTAGGGTTTTTTTTGGGGGGGGCAAACCATTACCTTCATCACCTCATATCACCCTGCCGCCATGAGGGAGGTGTAGTTATCCTGTCTCTGAGGTGAGATCACCACGGTCCAAACGAAGGTGAAGTTGCTCAAGGCTCAGGAACAGAAATTTAGTAACTATCCAGAAAGAGCATTTGAAACAGGTCTTGCCACTACAAAGTTCGTCTAAGTGATTTTCTTAAGTGATTTGGTTGAGGGAATTGCTTTGGATTGACTGCATGTCCAGTTCATACAGCGTATCATCAAGCAGTTCAGGCAAAATCAGTTTCTTGCCCAAATGGCTAGCAAATTCCATAAGGAGCTTCTTTGATGCCTATCATCCTCTTGAAGTAGATTGGTGCTGCTAGGAATAGATGTGTCTCATTGTCATGAAAAATCCTAAATTGTTAAAACATTTTAAATGCCATGTTTTGAAGGTCTCTGAAAGATTTAAAGAATACCTATCTAACTGAAATATATCTCTGTACATCTAGAAAACCCAGCTAACATGACTACAAGCTTGACTATTATAGATGATTATCTATTAGCCTGTATTTCTTAATTATGCATTACATATTTAAACATATTTAAACACAGTACCTTAATCAAGACCAGAAATATACATGTAACAAAACTGACCTTAAATTTATATCAGTAAACCAAGATATTTGTGGATGTGTTCATGTATAAATGTGTTTACATGTGAAGGCCAGATACTGATGTCCAGTGTATCACAGTGTGTGTTTGGTGTTTGTGTGTGATAGAGAGAGAGTGAGACAAAGAGAGAAAGACACAGAGAGAGACAGAGAAAGAGAGAAAGAGATGATTGTTTAAGTGCACATGGATGCTAGGCTAGTCACTGGATTTAGGCAACTTGCCAGTGACTACACCACCCAGGAAAATTATCATCCTCGTACTCTATTCTTGACCCAACTTGTGTTTCCCTCTGCCCCTGCCCTCTCCTCCCTGTTCCTTTTCTTACTGGATTGGCCATTGCCTGGAGGTCTTTACGTTCCCACACCCCTGTATCTCTATCTCACCTACTTTTGGGCTTCTTCCCAACTCTAATCCCATGTCACAGAGAAGGGCTACATTAAGTCTGGTCTTAGACTGAGGGAGGAGAATGTTTTAAAATATTTTTTTGGGGGGGCTGTCACTTTAATTTGGATGAAACGCAGTTATTTTAGGGCGAGTAGTCAAATGTTCTGGCACCAGGGCTGCTCTGACTAAACGGCTAAGTTAAAGCAACCAGAGCCAATTCAAAAAGTCCTAGCCTCATTTCAGAACCAAGAGTGGTTAGCATTTTCACCTCTAGAGCCCTGGTTCTGGTTCTGGCTGTGCCCCTGAATATCCACCCCTGGCACAGTAAAGGATGAGACCCAGAGGTCCGCATGGCTTTGAGTTATAATTGGATATTGGTAAGAGGCTGAGGCAAATGGCCAACAGAGAGACCCATGCCCAAACAGAAACTACGGATTGACAACATTTGCTCTGCACTTTCCCCAGTTTTAAAGCTGGAATGGGTCTTATGAGAGGCAAACAGTTTCAGTTTGAGCCCTGGGTAAGGGGGCATATGCTCACTAGAGGAGATGCTGATTATTTGTTACTGTACCTATAGTCACTGGACAGGCAGCAATGAATCAAATAGACTGGGGCCCTCTTCAGATTTCAGAAAAGGGGGAATGGAAATGCATCCTCTTGGGTGTGACCTGCGTATCCCTTTGCCAGACCTGGAGTGAAGGAAGTAGAGGCTTTGTTGGACCTGTGCCTTTTGCTGCATGGTTTCCTCAAAAGAGATCTGTAAACTGGTTCCTCATCACTGCAAAGCAGGCTTGAGATTGGACATCGAGAGCAGGAATTCTGGGGATGAAGGAGGGGTAGAAGAGATGCCATGGAAGAGCAGCCCAGAGCCATCCTGAGCACACATTCCTTCCCTTCTTTTCTCCCTTCTTTCCTCTTTTAAGTTGTCTTTCCACGTGCTTTTATTTAAAATTGTTAACTGTAGATAAGACACAATGGTACACACCTGTAATCCTAGGACTCCGGAGTCTGAGGCAGGAGGATTATGAATGAGGTCTGACTAGGTTGTATTTTTTTTTTACTGTATTTCGAGATCCATCAGCTAGCTATGCCATGATATTTTATCTTATTTTTGAGAAAATTGTAATCAAAGACACGTAACACACAATTTGTCTTTTTAACCAGTTTTAAGTATTCAGTTCATTAGTGTGAGTACCTTCTTACCATTGTTCATGCAATCTCCAAGTCACTTCATCTTACAACAGCTTGTCAAGCTTTCTCCCTGGCCCCTGACAGCCACAATTCTTCTTCTGTTTTGGGGCCTTGTATAAGCAGAAGCATACATTTGCCATTTGAGTCTGGTTTGTTTTCCTTAATGTACTGTTCTTAAGGCTCATTCTTTTTTGTTTAAGTGAATACATGTATTTTATTTTTTATTGAGAATTCATACATGCGTATGCTATATTTTGACCCAGTCCATCGCCATCCCCTCCTCTCCATTTCTTCTACTATGCTGCCTACCACCTTTCCCCATCATTGAATGCACTTAATGTTGCCTGTATCACCGGCACTGACGGAGAACCTAATGCTATTATTCTACTAAATGAACACAGTCAGAAACTGCCTCCTAAGTTCTTATCTTTACACCCATAGATTAGCTCATCTCTCAGTCCTCATCGGAGAAGCTTCTTTTTGCAGGAAATGATGATGGATACAGAAACCAAGGTGAACAGAATGAGAGCCCATAGAATACTCAAGGCTCACTCTCCTTGCTGCCTAAGTCACAATTTCTTTTGTTTTAGGGCTGAAGAACTATTCTAGTACATTCAAATGCTACATATCCCTTTACTCCTCAGTGTTGGCGTTTACTCTTTGAGTAATGTGAACACTAGTACTGTGGACACGAATGTACAAACACACGCTTAGGTTTCAGTTCTTCTGAGCTGATCCTTGTTCATATGCCTGCATATTGATCTCTTTAAGTATTCCTGTATTACAAACCACCAATCACAAATAGAGCAGCAATGAATGTGGGTGAACACAGGCCTCTGTAGTGGGAAGTAAACAGTCCTTTAGGTAATGCCCAGCAGAGGTGTCAATCATGTATTGATATAATTCTAGTTTGTTGGTGAACTGTTATGTTGATTTCTATAGTGGCACCACCAGTTTGCAATTCCACAAATACTGCATGAAGGTTCCCTGTCCCCATATTGTCACCTCTTGTTTTACCTTTTTCAAAAACTTCTTTCTTAAAGACAAGATCTCCTGAGTAAGTTGGGAGCATGGGGACCATGGTAGAGGGTAGGAGAAGAGGGGAGAGGAAGGGAGGGGAGAGGAGAAAAATATAGTTCAGTAAAAACAATTAAAAAATTCTTTCTTTTATTTTTTAGAGATTATAATATAACTGCATCATTTCCTCTTCCCTTCCTCCTCTCCAAACCCTTCCATAACTTCCCTCCCCTTGATCACCTTCAAATTCACGTGCTCTTCTTTTCAATAACTGTGTATGTATGGATCTCTAAATACATAAGTACAGATGGCTTTGTCTGTAGAACGGTATCTGTATTCATGTTTTCCGTGCTAACCATTTAGTATTGGATCACCAGTTAGTGTGCTTATCATCTCAGCTATCATGACCAGCATCAGACGACGTGGAAGACTCGTTTTCATTTAAGTTTCTCCAGCAGCTAAGGATAGAGAGTACTTTGAAGAACGTTTCTTAGTCATTTGTAGTTCTTCTGAGAACTCTGTTCAGTTCCACGGCCCACATTCTAATTGGTGTGTTTGTTTTCTTGTTATGTACTTTTTGAGTTTATTGTATACTCTAGGCACTAATTCTCAGTCACCTATACAGCTATCAATTTTCCCCCATTCTATAGGCTGCCTTTTCAGTCAGCCAACAGTTTTCTTGGCAGTACAGACACAAATGTCTTAATTTCCTTTCCAGTACAGATGGTTGGTCTTGGGTGACTAGAATCATATTTTAAAAAGTCCTTACCTGAGTCTACAAAGACAATTAATAAAAATTTATTCTTTGGAAACAACTAGAAAGATCATTTTTCAAAGAAGAAAGCAAGCCCTAAAGTTGAAATCAAAGCTGATGTTGAAATACAAACAAGCTAACTAAACTGATATCACATAACCATACAGGGAATAATATGCGTTCATGTAAACAGCACCGAGATGAAGCAGTTGTGAACTCCCCAGGCCCGAGAGGGGCCCTGTCATGCCTGCTGCTGTCCAGATTCACCTCTGTTCTGACTCCTGTCATCACAGATTGCTTCAAAAGATCTCACATTTCATATAAATAGGACTCCACAGCAGGCCTCCGCTTGTGTCTGGCTCATTTTCTTTAACTCTGTGCGATTCCTCCAAGTTTCACATATAGTTGAAGATGCTGATTCTCATGGCCAATCGAATGCCATTGTGTGATTATGCTCTGGTTTCTTTCTACCTTCTGGGGTTGGTGATAATTGTGGTAGTTTCCAGTTTGGAGCCAGAACAAAATAGTGCTGTTATGAACATTCTAGTAGAGCCTTTGCGAACATATGTATACATGTCTGTTAGATATATACTTACTACTGAAATAGTGTTTTAGGGTACCCATATGTTCAGCTTTTATAGCTAATAGCAATTAATTTTCAAAAAAGGTTCACTCTAGAAAAAAAAGCTTATTTCCACGTAGATACTATTAGTCTGAGAAAGCGCTAGCTACCATGTGCTCTTGCCAGAAGTTGCATCATTTATATTCGTCAGCTGAAGGTGGTTTGAGGTGCTTAGTATTGGAATCTGTAGAAGTCTTTATTATATGACCCTTTCCTTCCTTCCTTCCTTCCTTCCTTCCTTCCTTCCTTCCTTCCTTCCTTCTTCTTCCCCCCTCTCTCTCTTTCTCTCTTCGTTCTCTCTCTCTCTCTCTCTCTCTCTCTCTCTCTCATTCTTTCTTTCTTTCTTGAATGTGCACATGCGCATCTGCCTTTTTATCTGGGTTTCCAGGATCTCAACACTGGTTTCACACTTCTGGGGCAAACGTTTTACTGACTAACCCACATCTTGCGTTCTCTCATCCTTTCAGACCAATAGTTATAGAACAGCTCACATTTATTAAACCATTTCTGTATGTCAGAAATTGCGCAGAGTTCTTCATGGTTGCTGTCTGATTCAGTCTTTGGAGCAATCCTTTAAGGAAGGCAGCTTTATTTTCCTCTATTCACAAGCCTAAGCTGGAAGACTGGGAAGGCTAGTAAGTGTCCTACCATCTCAAGGTTGGCACATGCTGCTGCTGGAATTTGAGTGGAGGGAAGTTATTCCAGCAGAGGTTCCTTTGCCAGGTGTACTAAGTCTCTTCAGAAAAAAAAGTAAGCCTTTACAAATGCTCCAAATGGAGACTTATTTGGATGCATTGCCTCCTACAAAAGATGGATACACATTTGCAAATCTGGGAAGTGTGCCAGCTGTCCCTATGGCCAGAATCACTAGTATAGAAGAAAGGGAACAGGTGCCCAGTGCTAGACTCTTCAAACGATGTCACAGGATGGATATAAAATGTCCCCCACGGTGCTTGATCTCCAGCTGGTGGCCCTATTTTAGAAGGTTCTGGAAACTTAAGGAAGTAGGCCTTATTGAAAAAAGTAGGTCACTGGGTTGGAGGGCTGATCTTTGAAAGTTATTCCTGGTCCTTGGTGTCTTCTTTATTCTCTGCTTCCTGTCCATCACGAGGTAATGGAGTTCTTCTACCACATACTCCGGCCACCACAATGTTCTACCAACTCTATGGAGCCAATTAGCCATATACCGAGCCTTCTGAAACTGCAAGCCCAAGCAAATATTTTCTTCCTTAAGTTATTTACCTCAGAAATTCTGTCACAACAATGAGAGGTCTGAGTAGCATTGTCTGGAAGGGATGTTAGTACGGTTCTGTAGCATCCATGTAATTCCCCACTAAGTCTTCTCACTACGTACTGTAGATGATCCCCATGCAAAACTGTGACTGTAGGGCAGAACCACACAGTGAGGTTGGCGTTGGCCCATGGTCTGCAGTTTGATGATCCTGGACCACAGTCCAGGATGCAAGGTGGCAGCTGAGGTTGGCAGATAGCAGTGGAGGGAGTGGTGGGTGGCCATTGGCTGCTGCAAACTGCCAAGCAGAACCTGCAGGGAGTGCATAACCTCCTCCATCTCAGGCTGTCCTTCTTACAAAGGAGCAGCAACACCACACCCCTTTGGGTGTTGGTGGTCCTGGGAGAATCTTGAGGACCCTGAAATGCACAGCTTTCACCACATCTCCAGAGGCTCCTGCAGTCCTGCTTCCTTGGGTGTAGGTAGAAACTGCATGTGGAATTCTCAGCCCTCTGAGATGGCCTTCCTTCAGCATGGGTAGCTGTAGTGTAGTGTCTACATTGCCCATCACGACCTGCATGAGGCCTACATTCAAACCAGCCCTTCTCAAATAGTGTTCTAATGCCATTGTCACCTTAATGAAAAAACGAAGGGAGGTATGGATTTGAAATGTTAGTACAGGTCCATTTCTTAGATATGTTTTTTTTTAACCAAAGAATCTTTAACACATTTCAGTTTTCAATACATTTTTCCCTAAGTAAGCTTTTCTGAAAGTGTTATTGTCTACTCTGCCACTGTATGTCCTATTTCTTATTCCCTGCATATTCCCAAGATTATCTTTGGTGTTCTCTCTTTTTCCACCAGGATTAGAATCGCCTCTGTTTTGTTCCATCTTAATATCACTGTTACCTGAAACACTGCCTGTTAGTGCAGCAGATAGCTGTTCAGTCAATGTGTGTTGATGGACTCATAAAATATGCATGGTTGATAGATTCAAGATATAATTCATAGACTTTCCAGGTTGTCTTGGGACTGGGTTGACTTTGGGGAGTAAAATCTTACAGTTCTTGGGAGGCATAGATGAACACATTTGGAGAACAACGATTTTAAACTAATGCCATGTTTCATCTCTGCTGGTTTGTGGGGCTGACTTTCTCTTGGCGTGGGAATTGGGCTCAGGATGCTGAAAGGATCCTGATGGGAGCAGACTGTAAGTCAGTTCTCCTGAAGGCCTGGTGTCATTTGTCGGCTTGGTGAGTTTTACCAGCAGAAAAACTATAAGCTTCAGAGTCGGAACTGATGAAGATTCTTCCTGGAGGCTCAGGAGTGATGCTCTGATATGATCAGGAAGCCATATAGATTCCAGAGCCTCAGCCTAGGCTTTCAGATCAAAGGCAGGGTCATGTTTCAGAGTCAAGCTATCTGATGAAGCTCTTCCTTGGGGACGTGGAGAAAAGCAGATTTGCCAATAAAGGGTCAGTAATGAATTCTCTCTCACCATTCCCTACCCTCACCACAAGCAATGTGTGTCAACATCTCAGATCCCAGTCCCTTCTAGCTGTATAAACCATGACCTACACGCCCTAACTTGGAATATCTTTATCCCAGCCTTTTAAAAGCATAGCTAATCCAAGCAGCTCCCAGGAAGGATGATGGAGGTATCTTTTACTTTTCATAATGGCTAGATAGAAACTATAAGAAATTTCATTTTCTACTAGATATTCATTATTGAACAATAAAAAATACATGTGATATGTCCTGAAGGCGAAAACTGCTCCAAATGCCTCCTAAAATTTTGGAAAAAAGAGGTTAAGATGATAATATTTGAAAGAAAATGGGTATTAAAATTCTGAGAGTGTTTTCACTTGAGCTTCTTGTGTTTGCTACATGCTTACAATGTGCTAAGACATATTCCAAGCATCTTCCGTGTTCCTGTCTCATGTAGCCTCTGCTTTGAGGCCTGTTTTACACATGGGAAACAGAACTCTTAATTAGCATCATGGGGCCCATTAAGACACAGAGTGAAAATCTGAACCCTCTGGACTCTGACTCCAGACGTTACTGTACTCTTCCCATTGGGCTGTAGCATCTCCTTCCCAGTTACCCCTTTCTTCTCTTGTACAAATACAAAAGCAATATGAGGGCCCTGTTTTAAAAATTTCATCGATATTGTGTTAAAATTGGAGGAAGTAAAAACCCCCCATATTAAATCCTAGTTCCTAAAACAGTTGCATTACTGTCTACTGAATATTTTTAGATAGTTGCACAAATATTTCTATGATTCTTTAATTAAATTTTTAACATTTCTGCACATCATTTTTCTACATATCCATATAATTGAACAGTTTTCAACCTAGATGTATAGACAGTTTATTCTTTTATGGTACTCTATATATTTAAAAATATATGATATTCAATAATTTAAATGAATACAGTATTTTAGGGCTTCACTTAAATTTGACATTATATTTATTATTTTTGATGATGTATGCTACATGTTAATAGTCAGATTTATTAAACATTTCTTTCATGGATTATTTTTGTCTGTAAGACTTTCTCCCTAAAATGATTTTTACCAACCCCACATCAGACAAAGGACTGATCTCCAAAATATATAAAGAACTCAAGAAATTAGACATTAAAATTCTAAATAACCCAATTAAAATATTGTCTACGGAACTAGACAGAGAATTCTCAACAGAAGAATTTCAAATGGCCCAAAGATTCTTAAGGAAATGTTCAACATCCTTAGCTATCAGGGAAATGCAAATCAAAACAACTCTGAGATACCATCTTACACCTGTCAGAATGGCTAAGATCAGAAACACCAATGATAGCTCATGCTGGAGAGGATGTGGATTAAGGGGAACACTCATCTATTGCTGGTAGGAATGCAAACTTGTACAACCACTTTGGAAATCAGTATGGCAGTTTCTCAGAAAATTGGGAATCAACCTACCTCATGATCCAGCAATACCACTCTTGGACATATGCCCAAAAGATGCTCAATCATACTACAAAAGCATTCATAGCAGTATTATTTATAATAGATAGAACCTGGAAACAGCCTAACCGAATGCCCCTTAATAGAAGAATGGATAAAGAAAATGTGGCACATTTACACATTAGAGTACTACTCAGCAGTAAAAAACAATGACATCTTGAATTTTGCATGCAAATGGATGGAATTATAAAACACTATCCTGAGTGAGGTAACCCAGACCCAAAAAGATGAATATGATATGCACTTACTCATAAGTGGATACTAGCTATAAACAAAGGACATTGAGCCTATAGTTCATGATCCTAGAGAAGCTAAGTAATAAGGTGAACACTAAGAAAAACATATATAGACCCACTTGGAAATTGGAAACAGATAAGATCGCCTGACAAAATTGGGAGCAATGGGGTTGGGGGAGAAGGGAGGATAGAAGGGGAAAAGGAGGGGAGAAGAGGAGGGTTGAGGAGAACTTGAAGGGATGGGATAGTCAGGATGGAAAAAAATAGAGTTGAGAATAAGGAAAGCGATATCTTGATTGAGGGAGTCATTATAGGGTTAGCAGAAACTAGGTTCTAGAGAAATTCCCAGGAATCCACAAGGATGACCCCTCCTAAGATTCTAAGCAATAGAGGAGAGGGGTTCCAATCTTGACTTGCCCTGTAATTAGACTTATGATTATCTTAAATATCACCATAGAACCTTCATCCAGCAACTGATGAAAACAGAGGCAGAAACCCACATCAGAGCACTGTACTGAGCTTCCAAAGACCAGTTGAAGAGTGGAAGGAATGAGAATATGAGCAAAGAGGTCAAGACCATGATGGGTACACCCACTGAAACAGTTTACCTGAGCTAATAGGAGCTCATCAACTCCAGCCAGATTGGGAAGGAGCAAGCATAGGACCAAACTAGTCCCTCTGAATGTCGTTGACAGTTGCATGGCTGGGGCAGACTGAGGGGCCACTGACAGTGGCACCAGGATTTATCCCTACTGTATGTACTGGCTTTTTGGGATTCTATTCTCTTTGGATGTATACCTTGCTCAGTCTAGATATAGTAGGGAGGGCCGTGGACCTTCCACAAAGCAATGTGCCTTACTCTCTCTGAGGATTAGATGGGGATGGGGTGGGAGGGTGTGTGTAGGGAATGGGAGGATGGGAAGGAGTGGGAACTTGGATTGGTATTTTTTTTTAAACTCTAATAAAAAAGAGACTTTCTCCCTATATTCTAACTCTTGTACTTAATGATACTTAAAATTTGCACCATGTCACTCTGTTTTCTTGCCTTGTTGCTCTGGTAGAGCTTCATGGCATATTATACTTTGTTTGTGCCAACAGGGATGCATTTTTGCACTTGGCATTCTCTAACTGGGAGACTTTCTCTTGCATCACCCACTAGAGCTCTGCCTGCTAGCATATGGAAGGTCTACATTTCATCTACATTTTATTTAAAATGAGCATATGCAGGTTTCCTGGCTGAGTTTCAGGATGATTTTAGACACTGTCATTGTCTTTCTGTGTGATCTGAATTTCTGGGTCAGTATCCTCCACGTTCTGAGAGCTTCCAGACTTTAGTGCTAAGAACTTTGTGCAGCAATGCTAGCAAGTGACACCCACTTCCTTGATATTTTGTAAGTCTCTCACTTTTATCTTTTAATATATCGAGTAAACTGGGCTGGATACCAGTGGACCAGATAGTAGACGGTGGGTGGCAAGGTTCTCAGAATGTTATCAGCCACACACATTTAGCTCTTCCAAGAGCTACCATCTCATCTCAGGAAGAAAGAGCTTGAGAACATGGCAATCACGCTTGATGCCTTTGCCCTGTGGGCCACAGTACACAATGGGAGCTGACTGAATACATGGTGACATTGTTATTTCCAGGCTAGGGGGAAGAACTGAGATCCCAGAAGTTGGGTATTCTGTTACACCCGTGCACCTATGCCAGTTGATATAGGTCTGTTAACCTTCTTTTCCTTGGGCTGGAATGTTGTAGATACTCTTTGAAAGGTAATGACACTTTCCTCAGCTATAAAGACATGCATGTGCTTGTGTGTGCTTACGTGCGCGCACACACACACCACACACACAGAGTGAAAAATTTGATTGCTTTCTCCAAGTCTTTATATAGATTTTTCTAATGGAGGCTCTTAAGGACCAAAATAGTAAAGCTGGTTCTAATCAAATAAGAGCTTAGATTTTGATCCAATCATTGAAATCCCTCATGCTTCTAGACTTGACACAATATTCTGTTTCTAAAGATATTTTTCCCTATTCTTGAGAATTGCATACATGTGTATGATAACATATGATCATATCCACAATCCTCCAACTACTCCCACCTATCCTAAAAATGTTTTCTTCCAAACTTCTTGTCTTCTTTTCTTTTTTGGACAATCCACCTGGTCCACTTAGTCGTATCCATAAATTCATGGATATGGGGCCATTCATTGAGCATGGAATGCCCACCAATGGTTGCAAACTCAGAGAAGAATGCTTCTCTCCGCCCAGTAACTATTAGCTACCAATAACTCCTCAGTAAGGGGCGAGACAAACATGGCTATCATCTTCCCCATCTGTGCTGGAGTTTTGGCTGGCCGACTCTGGTGCAGATAACCCAGCTGCTGTGAGTTCACGTTTGCAATAGCTATGCCATCACCCCAAGGCAGCCCTTCAGGGGTCTCCCATCCTCTAACATTCTTATCTCTGCACCCTAATTTAGACTTGAACATATTTCATACTTCATTTATCCGTATGAAAATCAGAAGAACCTTTGATTCTTTTATTTGTGGATCATTATATATATATATATATATATATATATATACACATATATATATATATATAGTCATGCATGCATAGGACATAAAAATAGAAGTGAAAACTGTACAGGGGAATGTAGGGGACTAACAGTAGTGGGCAGGGGGAATAAGAGTGAGGGGAGAGGAGGAAAGGAGGGATATGCTCAGTGTATGTGATTTACCTGTGTGAAAATGTCCTTATGAAACCAAGTGTTAATGAATATAAACTAATAAAAACTAAAAAGTAAACATAATAATAAAACTCAAGTCTTTTGTTGTCCAATTGAAATGTTACACAAACAGAACAGCCTCTTCTCATAACCCAGTTCGACAGTACCAAGCATTTGTACCTCTGAACTCATCTCTGTTTTGCTTGGTTACAGATGTAGTTGTTCTTGATTTGCTTAAACCTCTTTCCATGAGAAGCTCAAAAATAAAAATGACATCGTCCTTGCCTTTTCAGAGATGCAGAACAGATGTACTTTTGAAAATGTAAAAAAGATCAGCTCTCCTTACCTGAGCACGTCTGTTCACTCACAGCGTTTAGGTCTCAGAAGATTTGCCAGTAGCTTGATCAAGAATCTATGCCTTGGGATTGCTTGTGATGATACATCGTGACTAAGTACTATTATAAACGAGGAGGGAATGGCAAGCTCAGGTTCCTCCTGGATGAAGAAGACCTTAATCAACCTTCAACCTTACATGAACCTCTCCTTCTGAGTAATGGTAGATTAGGTAATTCAGTCCAACTTCTCCACTGGAGATAATTTTTAAATATAAGTGTCTTTTCTAAAAGGCATCAATGTTCTAATGAGATAATGACCGTACCGTGGTCGGAGGTCAGGAGATGGGCAAGAGCAAAACTCGGGTATTTTTGTCTTTGTATCTGGATGTTTCGTGCAGCTATTACAGAGTACCAAGGTCTGGGGGACTTGTAATGAACAGAAATTGCTGGGCTCCTAGAACTGGAAGGTGGATAGCACAAGACTGAGGGGCCAATATCTACCATGGGAGTTTTTGCAGAAGGGATCAGTTGGTTGACAGGTAAGGATGTAAGATAAAAAAAGAAGCAGGGAAGAAGGGGAGAAGGGAAGAAAGAAAGGGAAAATAAGGAATAAGGGAGGAGTAGAGAGGAAGAAAGAGAGAGGGAGGGAGAGAGAGAGAGAGCAAGAGAGAGGGAGACAGAAAGAGAGAGAGAGATTAGGGATTCATTTCTGTGTTAAGGGGTTTCATCCCTGGTGGCCTAATCAGTCTTGGGGAGTCAATCTCTTAACACTGTTTTATTGAGGAATGTATTTCGATCACATGCCTTTTGGGGACACATCCAGACCATAGCAGCTGTGCTGGATTTTACAGTTGGGGGAGGTGGGCTGGAAAGTGTGATCACACAGTGGATGACCTTGCATATCTATGAGAACAGAGGTCAGAACGTAGGTTTGCTAAGAGTGGGACCCCAGGCACCACACCAGGCTTTGAGGTTAAAGGACCCTGGGTGTTGTAGAGAGGCCGCTGGTTGTTCCGGCCGCTTGGCAGCTCAGATCCAAAACCACACAGAAACCGTATTAATTAAATCACTGCTTGGCCTATTAACTCTAGCTTCTTATTATTGGCTAGCTCTTACATATTAATTTAACCCATCTCCATTAATCTGTGTATTGCCACGTGGCTGAGACTTACCAGGTAAAGTTCCATCCAGCATCTGTCTCCAGCAGGGCTATATGGCTTCTCTCTGACTCTCCTCCTTTATCCCAGCATTCAGCCTAGATTTCCCTGCCTAACTAAGTTCTACCGTGCTATAGGCCAAGCCAGTTTCCTTATTCATTAACCAATAAAAGCAACACAGACAGAAGGACCTCCCACACCACCCAGGCACTACACCAGGCTTTGAGGTAGAAGGACCCTGGGCACCACACCAGGCTTTGAGGTTGAAGCTGACATTGTGTTCTAGAGGCTAGCACGAACTGAACAGGAGCTAATTTTCATAGAAAGCCATTCTTCAATTCGTCTGAGTGGTCTAGAAAATTTTAAGACTAGAAAACTGGTCTCAATTTCCCAAGTCCTCGGTAATAGAAAATTTAAATCCTTGTAGAATATAAAGGTATCCATCCTCTTGGAGGCACTTGGAACACTGCTATTTAGAATTTTTGTGTAGGTTGCATCATTTAGCCATGGCTATTGGTGATGAACTCAGCTCCCGATCCCGTTCCTCTTGCCAGAAATTAGAAGACAGGGCTGGAAATGTCAACCCTTTAATCCTGTCTTAGCATTTTTTTTTTTATTTTGCTTTTTCGAGACAGGGTTTCTCTGTGGTTTTGGAGCCTGTCCTGGAACTAGCTCTTGTAGACCAGGCTGGTCTCGAACTCACAGAAATCCACCTGCCTCTGCCTCCCGAGTGCTGGGATTAAAGGCGTGCGCCACCACCGCCCGGCTATGTCTTAGCATTTTTGGCAACCAGTTCTCATCCTGAATCTATTTGTGAAATTCTACTCACCAGTCATCCCATAGGCACACATCGAAACACTCACTCTGAATATCCCAGACGGTAAGAAGCACTCTAAGGAAGAATGTCAAAGAGAACAAAATTCTCCTCTTGTTCTGAACTCCCAGGCAATTATGAAGGTCTTAGGCACTGTGTGCCAAGATCATGGAAAATAAGTAAATATACCCATTTCATTAAAACATCCTTGCAAATGACATTTGAGACAAGATAAAGAGAGAGGCATTTTTTAAAATACTGATTTTATTGAGTTATACATTTTTCTCTGCTCCCCTCCTTTTTCTCCCCCACTTCAACCCTCTCCCATGGTCCCCATGCTCCCAATTTACTCAGGAGATCTTGTCTTTTTCTACTTCCCATGGAGATTAGATCCATGTATATCTCTCTTAGGGTTCTCATTGTTGTCTAGGTTCTCTAGGATTGTGAATTGTAGATTCGTTTTCTTTGTTTTATTTCTAAAATCCACTTATGAGTGAGTACATATATTTGTCTTTCTAGGTCTGAGTTACCTCACTCAATATGATGTTTTCTAGATCCATCTATTTGCCTGAAAATTTCAAGATGTTGTTATGTTTTCTGCTGTGTAGTACTCCATTGTGTAAATGTACCACATTTTCTTTATCCATTCTTTGGTCAAGGGGCATTTAGGTTGTTTCCAGGCTGTGACAAACAATGCTGCTATGAACATGGTTGAGCACATGTCCTTGTGGTATGATTGAGCATCCTTTGGATATATACCCAAAAGTGGTATTGCTGGGTCTTGAGGAAGGTTGTTTCCTAATTTTCTGAGATATCGCCATACTGATATCTGAAGGGGCTGTACCAGTTTGCACTCCCACCAGCAATGCAGGAGTGTTCCCTTTACCCCACAACCTCTCCAGCATAAGTTGTCATCAGTGTTTTAGATCTTGGCCATTCTTACAGGTGTAAGATGGAATCTCAGAGTTGTTTTGATTTGCATTTCTCTGATGGCTAAGGATGTTGAACATTTCCTTTAGTGTCTTTCTGCCATTTTAGATTCCTCTGTTGAGAGTTCTCTGTTTAGCTCTGTAATCCATTTTTTTTATTGGATTATGTGTTCTTTTGATGACCAATTTCTTGAGTTTTTTGAATATTTTGGAGATCAGCCCTCTGTCTGATGTGGGGTTAGTGAAGATCTTTTCTCATTCCATAGGCTGCCATTTTGTTTCGTTGACCATGTCCTTTGCTTTACAAAAGCTTTTCAGTTTCAGGAGGTCCCATTTATTAATTGTTTCTTTCGGTGTCTGGGCTACTGGGGTTATATTTAGGAAGTGGTCTCCTGTGCCAATGTGTTCAAGTGTACTTCCCACTTTCTCTTCTATGAGGTTCAGTGTGGCTGTAATTATGTTGAGGTCTTTGATCCATTTGGACTTGAGTTTTATGCATGGTGATAGACATGGATCTGTTTTCATTCTTCTACATGTTGATATCCAGTTATGTCAGCACCACTTGTTAAATATGTTGTCTTTTTTCATTTGATATTTTTTGCTTCTTTGTCAAAAATCAGGTGTTTATAGGATTAATATCCAGGTTTTCAATTTAATTTCATTGGTCTTCCTGTCTGTTTCTAAGTCAATACCAGGCTGCTTTTAGTACTGTATCTTCTGTAGTAGAGTTTGAAGTCAGGAATTGTGATGAAGAGGGACATTTTTGGGAGCTGTCTCTCACTGTCTTTCTTCTGGCTGGAAGATCTTTGAAGCCTGCTAAGGCTTATATTACATGGCTACTGGTAAGTGTTGTCGTCGTTCAATCCCTGGACTTACTACTAATTGACTTTCATAAGCCCTATAACACTTTGGTCATGATTTATCAGCAAAATAAAGTATGGAGATAAAAAAATCAGTATTTCCCAAATACTGTTCATTTGAATTTTATGCCCAGAGTTTTTCATATTTTAGCTCTACCATGCTATTATTTACTTACCATTTCCTGGTAAGTTTATAATTGTAACATCTGGTGAAACTTTCTATATAGTCATAAGCACTATAGTAGCAGTTCACACAAATAGGAAGCAGTCTCAAAAATAAATGCAATACAAACAGCGTAATGTTATTAAAGTCCGACTGGATAGTGTTTCTCTGGAGTTCATGAGCCTTGGGCCTGCTATTTGTTTTCTAAAAAGATCACCCAATATTAGCAAGGTATTGGGAATGTACTAATAACCAGAACTTAAATGATATTTCCCAAAAGAAGAATAAATGTTTTACTGAGAAAAAAAAACCCATTTCTCTCCATGCGATTCCATGATATTTAATGCTCTGTCTCCAGTGGTATCTAAATCCAAGTTATATACTCTTTGTAGGAGGTTTGTGACCTTTCAAGAACATACTGGATTAGGGAGTCTTTAGGGGAAAGTTATATTATTCCATAGTTCTCTCCTATGAGAGAGGCATGTTGGGGAAAAGGTATGAGTTATATTGTTGTTGAGTTCCTACATCTATCACATTGAGTACTTATTGGCCAGCAGCTTGAAGAATTAAATTGATTGGATGGGGTTCCATATCTGCAATGTAGCCATGACAACCAGCGGAGAGAAGTCAGAACGTCAGTCCTCCCAGCATTCCTGGAAGAAGGAATCTTTCACAGCACGCACACTTGGTCCTTGAGCTCAGTGCTGTGGCTCTGTTCTCTGCCAGGCTTCCCCTCCACCAAGTGGTTGGTTTGAACTAGCAAGTTCTGATTTCCCTCATGGCAAGACCACCAACCAGTTTATATCAGCTAAAATCATTTTCCATGCTGACCAGAGGTTTGCCAATGAATCCTGGGGCATCTAGGATATTAGAAAATTCTTTTCTATGATCTTTCTGGGAGATATAAGATACTGAAATGAGCTGTTGCAACCTGCTAGCTGGCTTCCAGAATTCTATATTCTGTATACGTGGGTCACAATCAGGAGCAGAGACTCCTTTTGCTTGCCACTAAATTTTTTTTTTGTTAATAAAAAATAAAGCTAACATTGTACAACATGATGTTCTGAAACACGAGAATACTGTGGAATGTTTAAATATAGTTAATTAACAGATACAGCACCTCATCTAGTCACTTTTGTGTGTGTGACAAGAACATAGAAGATCCACTCTGCACAGCTTTCAAGAATATAATGTATTATTATAAATGAATACCTTGCTTTGCACTAGATGTCTTGAAAAGTACAGCTATTAATTGTAATGATGTATTCTCTGGCCAGTTTCTCCCCTTCATTATACTCTATGCTTCTATGAGACCTACTCTTCAAATCAGTCTATCTATCTATCTTTCTCTATGTATGCCATGACACCTACCCCTCGCAGAGGCAGAGGACAACTTGGCTCGTTTCTTTTACCATCTCGTCTGGGGATTGAACTCAGGTCCTCAGACTTAGCAGCAGGTGCTTTTACTTGTGGAGCAGTTAGCACTGCTAACTTCTTTTGAGAACTGGCTGTTTAGGTTTTTGCCCATTAAAAAATGTGCTATTTGGTTCTTTTCCTTTGACGTTTTAAAAATACTATTTTTAGTTATTCTTTTGAAACTTACATCCATGTGTGCAATACATCTTGAATCTCCCCACTTTCCACTCTTTGGGTGCAGGGCACAAGGCCTGTCTGTGCTCTATGCGCTACCATACAGTTCGCGAGTTTCGGGCAAGGGGCTGGATGTTGAAACACACAAAGACTCACAGAGACAGCACAGACAGAGAGACAGAGACATGGCCCTCTAAGTCACTGGTAAGAAGCCCTTTATTCAAAAAGCACCACGGAGGCTTATATACCCAACAGTCAAATGGGCCAACAGGTGAAAACCTTGTCCTCTGATCCTCAAGGCCAAGGCAACACGTGCTCGTGAAGCAGAGCTGGTAAACAGCTTTGACACAGCTTTCAGTAGCTCAAATCAGAAGGAAAGTAAAGATCTCTAGCAGGGAAGAGCAACTGGAGGCCAAGACTTTAAATGGTCCCAACATTTGGGTGCTTTGTGCATTTTGGATATTAGTGTCCTGCCAAATGTATATTGTGCACAGTTCTGAGCTTGGACTTTCACCTCCATTTCAAGGTTTACCAGAGTTACTCTTCCACTGTTTGCTTTTGCTTTGGTGTCTTTTGAGACAGGCAGTCTAGGCTGGCCTCCATTCGCTATGCACCCTAGGCTGCTCTTGAACTTGTGGCTTTGCTGCCGTTGTCCCTCTAGTCCCGGGTTTATAGATTTGTACCTATAATCTGTTGTAGGTTCTTTACTCAGTAGTAGCAACCTTTGCTCCTTCTCAGGGCTAGCTTCTCTTGATCTCCCGTTGTTAGGACTCTTGGCATCTGTTGCTGACCTCACCAAAGCGCCACTCAGTTCATTTAGGCTAGAGAGCTGGAAGCTGTCAGCACCAATTTGTTCTTATAAGTACATTGGGAGCCCTTCCACTTGAGACAGTAAAGGTACGTATCCTTTTACCTGTACAGTGTGAGGTGACTACCCCTAACACAGGTCTATAACTTGATTATTTCCAAGGAACTGAGATTATAGGGTATAAACCAATTTGTCATTGTGTAAATAATGTGATAATGATAGTTTTCTCCCTATTAGCAGAGAAGGAAGACTCAGGAGAAAGAAAAGAAGGGAGAAAAGGAAGACTTTAATGAGCACTTACTGTATCCTAGGTCCCTGTGCAGCTTTTCATGGGGACAGGGACAGCAGTCTTTAAATACTTCCTCTCTGTGATAGCCCATTCTCCAGTATTAAAGCCCTCTTTAGACTGAATCAGCTTCTTGTATTTTCTTCCAGAACGATCCAGGTTCGATTCTTTTTATGATGCTTTGCATCTTTTCAATGTGGATGAGTTTGAGACCCATTCCCTAAGATCTGGGGAAAGCGAGTCAGTGCTATATGTTTAATTTTATTTGGGGTGCCTTACAAGCCCATGGGCTGTCTGAACTTACACTAGTGTTTACAGAGTGGTCTGCTGCCTCATCACACCCCATCTGGGAGTCGCTCTTGTCCTTGTATCCAAACGTCCTATTCCCCCATGTTGTTATTCTCCATGGTACAGGGACACATGTTATGTGACTAATAATGTACAAATAAATATGTTAGGCCTTTCTGGGTCATTATAACCTAGTGTTCTCTTGTATCTGTCAACAGTTTGGAATTACAGAGAACAGGACAGTTTAACAATTAGAGAGTGTGTTGCTTATATTATAAGCGATGGATCTTTGTAAGAATTGACTCACAGAATTGTTTAAGAAAAGCAACCCCCCATTTTTCAGAGCAGAAACACATTTGTATGTCCTCAGGTACCTACAGGCAATGCAGTTTTCATGTATGATTTGCTGAAGGTCCACGGAGAGAGGTAGTCAGTGCAAAAGATCTTGAAATCAAGCTTAAGTCATAATCAGAGGCCGGAAATCTCCATCTAGTCTTGAGATAACACGTGATATTTTCACTTGATTCCAGTGGTCATCAGCCAGGGGCAATATTTCCATGGGGGAGGGGTTCATCTGGCAATGCCAGAGATAATTCAGGTTATCATAATTGTGGGAGCTACTGGCTAACCATTCCATTGTTCATCACCGTGGTTCTGCTAAATGGACTAGTAAGCACATCCTTTGCCCTATGGATGCTCTCCCCCAAATATCAAAAACGCCAAATCTGAGAATTCTGGCACTACTGTTTAGGTATCGTTCCCCTTGCCCCCCTGCCAAATCCATGTGCTAGAAGTTTATTCCTCAAAATGATGGTATTGAAAGGCAAAAGGACCTTTAAGAAATGGGGTCTGGTGAAAGGTGGATGGATCTTGACCACCCTCCTGCGCTGGGGCCATGTTTTTGTGCTTCCAGAACTGTGAACTAAAGAAGCAGTTTCCCTTCTATAGTCCCAGGTGTTTTGTTATGGTAACACATGGCAGATTAAGACACTTTCTCTATTCAGTTTACCTTTTACTTATTTTATTTACCTAGGCTGGAAATTTCAATGGTAGAATATGTGATAGCTGAGTGTACTTTGTCCAAACAATGTTGAGAGGGAGAGAGAGAGAGAGAGAGAGAGAGAGAGAGAGAGAGAGAGAGAGACTAATTACTAATTTGTGTTGCTGTTCATGGACAGATCAGACTAGCGGCTCTCAGGATGGTGTTTTCTCTCCAGAACCTCCTCCTCTGCACTTTCCTCCGGTGGTGTGCTGTTCAGTCCTGAGAGGCAGTTGGCAATGATCAATGTGATTTGCTTTGATGCATTCCTGAGGCTAGAGGAATTTTGAACTCTGTGAGTGACACATGCCTAGAGGCAAGGAATATTATAATTCACAAAGGGGAGGTGGAAACCAATTAGAGTTGATTAAAAACCAAACCCACGGTGGGATTCATTTAGGCTCCAAGTCATTCAGCAAGCTGGTTTGGGCACACCAAGATCCAGGCACGCTAAAAATAAAGACGGATATGACTCCCCGTGGTTTACAAGTACACAGGAGAGCACAGGGCAAGGTGAAATAGGAGATTTTTACCGACAGCTCTGCTCCCCCATGATTTTTATACTGCTCTTGTTTTTTCCCCCTGCAACACAGTTGAAGACAGTGGAGCTTAATTTTGATCTGTAGTGGCTAGACACTGCTTTAGCCCCAGAGAGAACTCAATTCTAATTCTAGCTATACCACACAAAAGCTATGTGCTCTTATCTAAACTCTCTAGCTTCTTTCATTTCCAGGATCTTCATATTTAAAAGGGAGACACGATACCTACCTACTGTGGAGACGGGAGGCATGATTCTGAATATGTTAGTATAGTCACGGCATGCACCAGATGCTTTGTGAATATTCATTCACTCAGGGATTCTCTGCAGCTGAGGCATCTCCCCATCAGACTTAGGGACTCTTCTATTGCTGCGAAGGGACACCATGGCTGAGGCAGTTGACAAAAGAAAGCATTTGAATTGGGAATCATGGTTTCAGATGGCCAGAGTTCATACAACCATGGAGGAAGACATGGCAGCAGGCTGGCTGGCACAGCACTGGAGTAGCAGCTAAGGAGGGAGAGGAGAGAAAGAGAGGAGTCCCTGGAATGGTGTAGGCTTTTAGAACCTCAGAAGCACCCCCAGTGGCATACCTCCTCCAAGAAGAAAATGTCTCGAACCCTAAAATTATTTCACTGCTACTTCCTAACTGTAATTTTGCTACTGGTACAAATTACGATATAAATATCTGATGTGCAGGATATCTGATATGTCACACTAGTGACCCCCCCCCCCCCAAGAGGTCACAACCCACAGGGTGGGAACCTTTGACTTAGGGTGATCACCAGAATGCAAGGCACACTCTAGAATTCCACAGCAAGGACAAGATAATGAACCATCCATGACTTCAGTACCACATCCAACTGTCTTATCCTTTTCCTTCATTGATTGGCAGAGATGGAGGAGAAGTGATGGCAAACACTGGCTCTACGTGTTCTTGAGAAGCAGGCATCTCTAGGATCTAACCGCTGCTCTTTTGTGCTTTCTCACTCCCCGCTCTTTCTCTGCATCTCCAGCCTTGTGTGCCCATATGGGTTCTGATTCTAGTTTCACATAGACTAGTACCTCGTTTTTTATAACTCAATTCTCCAGGAGCATCAGCTCTCTTGACTAGAGCTGAGAATCAAGAAAATGACCAAGTGATGCGTTGGGACTGACGGTGTAATATAAATCTTCACCAGCATGAGGACAGCCCTATGCTACCCCTCCCTAACATGCAGTGTACTTAAAGGGGCTCTTGGGTCTAATTTTCAAGCCAGCTATCTTACTGAGACCAGCAGATGAAAGCAGAAGGCTTTAAGGATAACTCCCATAGCATAAACAGAGTGGCTGAATAGAGACCGAGTTTATACATGCAACAATAATTCACTGAACTCAATATTCACAACACTAAGCATTCATGCCTACTAAATGTAGTAAGAAGGGGGGCTGTGTCCCGCCACCCGGCTAGCTTAACCCCCGAAATAACCACACAAAAACTGTATTCATTTAAATACTGCCTGGCCCATTATCTCTATAAATACTGCCTGGCCCATTATCTCTAGCCTCTTACTGGCTAACTCTCACATATTGATTTAACCCATTTCCATGAATGTGTATCGCCACTTGACTGTGGCTTACCAGCATGAGTCTAACCAGCATCTGTCTTGGGCAGGAGAAACATGGCGTCTGCCACACTTCCCTTCTTTTTAGCATTCTGTTCTGTTTACTCTGCCCACCTAAGGGCTGCCCTATCAAAAGGCCAAGGCAGCTTCTTTATTCAACCAATGAAATCAACACAAATACAAAAGGACCTCCTACACCAACCCAAAAAGGTGAGATACTTTTGATTGAGTTTCTTCTGTTTAAAAACTGAAGAATTTCTAACACACACACACACACACACACACACACACACACACACACACACAGAGAGAGAGAGAGAGAGAGAGAGAGAGAGAGAGATCATGTGATTACTAAAAGTCATCAAATATCCTCGCCTTTGGAGAATGACCTATTGCTCCAGGGTACAGGAGATTAGACCAGATTTTAGAAATATTTCCTGCTGTCCTAGGATGTGGATATATCTTTAATATAGGAAACTGAGACTCTGAGACTCACTATTAATTTGCTTTATAAGGAGTCATCCATGTATTTCTATGGAAATATGTGGAAGTTAAAAAAGGTGCTTAAAAACTGGTTTAGGATCCTTCACTAGCAAGGAGCAGGGCATATTAAAATAAGAATTCCCTGATAGGATTCTCCTTTGGATGAATGTTCCATGCTTGCATGCATGTTCACATATGTTTGTGCATGTGGGGGGTCAGAGGTTGACAATTATGTCTTCCTTGATCACTCTTCATCTTTTATATTGTTCTATATTGAGATAAGAGCTCACCAGTTTGTCCTGGGGGGGGGGGCCCTCTGTGTGCTCTAAAATTCCCTAGCAGGGAATGGGGTGGGCTTCGAGGCTTCCATTGGGATGCCTGCTGACTGCTGAGATCACAGGCGGGCTGCTATGTCTATCCAGTATTTATGTGGGTGCTGGGGATGCAAAATCAGGTCCTTACACTTGCATGGCAAATACTTTACCCATGGAGATACCTCCCAAGCCCTCTTTCTTCCTTTGAGTACAGGCCTTTTAGTTGTAAAATGGGCATTTGTTCCCTGGGAGAAGAAAATAAAATGAGAAGGGAGAGTTTACACATTGCAGCCGCTGGGTGTACTTAGTAAGTACACAGAAAATATTATAAAAATGATAATCAGATTTTGTGGAGATTGAAGGTTACACAATATTGGATATTTCTTTAAGGAAAAGGATGCAAAACAAATATAAAATTAGGCATGAATGAGGATGTTTATCTAGACTGAGAAGTCTTTCGAAAGTAATGGTTTCTTAAAGGCTGACAAATACCATAAGCTTCACAAAATCAGAAAAATAACATTTGTAAATTGACTTCTTGGCATTTCTTTATAATAATGCCTTTTCATATCTTTTTGGGGCTGAATATCCTTTGATTGCTTTATTCATGTGCCATTTTATAATACCATTTTCCATAGAGAATATAAAGATAATTCAAGCCTCTTTTCCAGCATGGTTGATCAAAATTTATTTTTTACTATTGATAATTAAAGACAAATTCTTTTGGGTTCACAACCTGTTTTCAGGCAGTGCCAGATAAACATCTAGGATAATTGTCAAGTTTGAGGGAAAAAAAAAAAAAAAACCTCTCTCAAGTTTCTTTCAACAGAACTTTGAAGAACATTACTGTAGTACTTTTTATGTTGCCGAGATCAAACCCTTGACAATAAGCAACTTAAAGGAAGAAAGGTTTATTTGGGCTCACCATATGAGAAGGATGCAGCCCATCATGGAGGACCAGGCCAGGCAGCAGGAGTAGGAGGTAACTGGTCACCTTGTGTATTCAGGAAGCAGGGAATGGGTAGTCAAGCTATAAGACCTCAAGTCCTCCTCGCGCTCCCTGCTTCCTCCAGCATAGCTCCCCTTCCTAAAGATTTCATGACTTTCAAAACCCGGCCACCAGCTGAGGACACACAAGCCTATTAGAGGCTTCGTTTCATATTCAAACCACAATTACTTCTACTAGCTTCTGCCTCTTTCCGTTGTGTGACTCATTTCTTCTGCTGACAGTCTATGCTGGGCTGTGTAGACAAGCTGTTCATCAGACAGGGTCTTCACACTGAATTCTGTGGTTCTGCTCAAGCAGATATGCTCTTGGAAGCCACTATTACAATCAACTTAATTGAATCCAACGTGACTGCAAATCATGGAGATAAATCCAGTTATACCCGGGGCTAAGTAGATCCTCAACTCAAGGGGAATGTCACTTAACGATGGAATTTTACTTGAGCTTAAAATACTTATTCTTGCAAATTAGATAAAAGACAGACAAACAGACAAACAAACCACCACCACCACAAACCTAGATACTTCTGCAAACACACGGCCAGGAGCTTTCCCAGGTTTTAGAAGAAACCCCATGCAAGTTAGGAAGCCTGAACTGATGATGTATACGTGTCATGGTAAATCTACCTCTGATGAGGACAAAGGACCCCAAGATGAGAATTTGGAATATTGGTAACCTAAGGTTAGTCGTTTCATTTTTATGGAGCTAGATTCCTTATTTTCTTCAAAGATAAGTTGGTGCTTAGGGATGTGTCAGGGTTCCTGATACCCGCAACAGGGTGCAGGTCTGAGAATTGCTTTTGGAACCAGGTCAGTAGGGTCAAGGGTGGATGGTGTGGAGTGAAAAGACATGATTACTGGATTTAGGACTACACTCCCATCTTTCTCCTACAGCAGAGATTTCCTTAGTAAACCAGGCCTAGGGTTTTCCAACAGACCATGTCCGCATAACTACATCACTGCGTAGAGCTCCAATTATCTGTTGTCACAGCCGCCCCACCCCCTGCAGTGAGACAAGGAGAGTGAACTGAGAAGGTGGGATTGACTTGTTCAGACATTTCTCTTTTGAAAGCCATCAGCCAAGATGTAGAATTGCCTTAAAGGCATCAGAGCTCAGGCAAATTCTGGATTGGTCCTGTGTTGCTCTTGTTTTTCGAGGATTTAGAAGTCAAATGAACCTGTAGGGGAGGGGATTCTATTGCCTTCTATACTCATCTCTTGGTTTCTAATTCTCTCCTTCGGATGTGTAGACTGGCAAGGAGAAAGGTGGATAATGCCAAGTCGCAATATGTACTTGAATGCTGTGTGCTGTGGGCCCACACATATAACTGTACCATCCTATGTAACCAACAACAGACTCATGTTCTGGGGACAGTCTCCAGAAAAGAATTTCTTTTCAAAAATATCTGTCATCCTTGAATGCATTGGCACAGGAGACCACTTTCTAAATATAATGCCAGTAGCACAGACAAAGAGAGAAACAATTATTAAATGTGACCTCCTGAAACTGAAAAGCTTTTGTAAAGCAAAGGACATGGTCAACAAGACAAAATGGCAGTCTATGAAATGGGAAAAGATCTTCATCAATCCCACATCAGACAAAGGGCTGATCTCCAAAATATACAAAGTACTCAAGAAATTGGCCATCAAAAGAACACATAATCTAATAAAAAAATGGATTACAGACCCAAACAGAGAACTCTCAACAGAGGAATCTAAAATGGCTGAAAGACACTTAAGGAAATGCTCAACATCCTTAGCCATCAGAGAAATGCAAATCAAAACAACTCTGAGATTCCATCTTACACCTGTAAGAATGACCAAGATCTAAAACACTGATGACAACTTATGCTGGAGAGGTTGTGGGGTAAAGGGAAACTTCCTGCATTGTTGGTGGGAGTGAAAACTGATACAGCCCCTTTGGATATTAGTATGGCAATTTCTCAGAAAATTAGGAAACAACCTTCCTCAAGACCCAGAAATACCTCTTCTGGATGCTCAATCATACCACAAGGACATGTGCTCAACTATGTTCATAGCAGCATTGTTTGTCAAAGCCAGAACCTGGAAACAACCTAAGTGCCCCTCGACCAAATAAGGGAAAAGGAAAATGTGGTATATTTACATAATGGAGTACTACACAGTAGAAAAAATAATGACATCTTGAAATTTGCAGGCAAATGGATAGATCTAGAAAATACCATAGTAAGTGAGGTAACCCAGGCCCAGAAAGACAAATATCAGATGTGCCCACTCATAAGTGGCTTTTAGACATAAAGCAAAGAAAACCATCCTACAATTCACAATCCCAGAAAATCTAGATAACAATGAGGACCCTAAGAGAGACATACATGGATCTAATCTACATGGGAATTAGAAAAAGACAAGATCTCCTGAGTAAATTGGGAGCATGGTGACCATGGATGAGGGTTTAAGGGGAGGGGAGAAAAATGAAGGGGAACAGAGAAAAATGTATAGCTCAATAAAAAAATCTATCTATCTATCTATCTATCTATCTATCTATCTATCATCTATCATAAATCTATTTATTTGTTTGCCTTTCCAAGCTTATGTGTTGAGTATGAAGATTCATGCCCTTGACCTAGTAACTGAGCCCTTTATGTGGGAGAGTTAGAGAGACTCAGGGCAGAAGTAATATCTGCTTTACATTTTGAAGAGGTTTTCTGTGATATCAGGTGTAAGGAGGTACATGCATAAGAACAAAATCACACATTACGTTGCCACCATAAAACTGCAGACAGAGAATGTTCACTGATCGAAAGGCTGACAGGGATGATGGCTCTCCATAATGTTAAGGTTCTGCTCTTTATGGTTATCCATACACACACACACACACACACACACACACACACACACTTAAACACACACAAATACCAGCACACACTATAAAAATCTTTTATGCACGTAATAACACAAAATGAATATTCACATTAATAACAATGTCTTACAACAACATCATGTTCACTGATTATGTAGCATTCCATTGTGTTCTAGCAATTTATTTAATATTAGACATTTAGAGTGTTTTCAGTTTCTTGGGATTAGCAACAGGGATGGAACGATGACGATCCTGGCAAATAGGTATTTGTCTCCATCTCTCGGAAATAACTGCAGTGGAACCGTTGGGTCAGCAGGGTCTGTACATTTTAAAGGCGTCTGATTAAGGATTTCTTAATTGCCCGTCCAAAAACGTTGCTGCAATTTACGCTGTCTTCAGCATGGTTGTGGAGTTCCCGGTTTTTCTCAGCCTTCACCAGGGCTGAATTTTATCATGCTTTTAAATCTTTGCCCATTTGAGAGGGTGGGGAGATGGTAATTCATTGTAATTTGCATTTCTTTGATTACTAATGTGATTGAACATTTTTATAAGCCTGTTATCACTCGTGTTCTGTTTTTGTAAATTGCCTGTTTTATTTCTTTGTGGCAAGGGAATCTTTTGACTTAGGAAATTCTCTCTGAAGGTACCAGAATCAGATTTTTAAAACGTCGTTCTCAATATTTAGAAACATTGAAAAGTGAAAGAAATGGCCTAAAAGGAGGAGATCTGGTTCCTGTTAGCAAGTGTTGAGGCTGCAGCCTTGGGGATAGTGGCAGATTTGGGGGCTCTTGCCTCCAGTCCTAAATTAGACCCCAGATTGCCTTTCAGGCATCTTGAATTCTGTTAATGGCTCTTGGGACCTTACTGCCACTCTTTTGGAGGGTTTGCCAAAAAGGGCCTCATTATCCAGAATATTTGCAGGCCTGCATTTCTGTGTCTTATTCTAGGTCTTAAGCCCCTGAGAGGTAAAAGCAGTTTCTTCTTTTAACGCTGCCCGTAAAGGGTGCTCACTACTGTGAGTGACAAAGAGGAAATGCCACTTCTCAGGTTGTGCCATTCTGCTAGTAACATTTTATTTTATTTTATTTTTTTTGCTTTTCTTCAGACTTGCTGGATAGTTTTAGATAAACAACCCGCCTCCCGACTGGCCTTCCTTCTCTTTCTCCAAGCCCCAAAAGAAAACTCAGATATTTGTTTGTAAGTTATGCAATGTTAGCTAGTTCTTTGACGATATTGAGAATTATTCCAGAGCCAAACAAACAAATAACAGTAACAACCACAGTAGAAAAATAACTAAGAACATTTTCCCTATAGCTCATTAACTACATTTGAAATTAAACATGAGTTACCATTGACATTTCAAGGTCTATGTTTCCTAATACCCAGCCTTAACAAACTGTAATTATTTACATACTTGGCTGCAATGGAAATCCAATAACTATTTCTAGCCTTGTTCAACAATCCAATTAAAAAACTCTTTATACATAACATGCATGCCATGTTTCCATTTGAAATATTAAGATGATGTTATGTTTCGAACCTTCAACTTGTTATTGGGTTGTAATTCTGTGTCTTTAGCCTTGAACTCTCTGGGGAAGTGCCCATGCATTCTGCTTGGCCGAAGTTCCAGAAGAAAGAGCTAGAAGGCCTTACTTCATGAAATTTGTGGGAAATGGTCTTCACCTATTCGGGTTTCTTTCTGTGTACCTGCCTGCAGGAGATGTTTTCTATGGAGCTAATTGTTTGTGAAAAGCAATAGGAACTTAGCTTACTGTGACCCAAGTGTTGATCCAATCCCAGTAGGATTGGGCATCTTACTTCATGTGGATATTCTGCTCATAGAGCTTCATTTCTAAAACTAAGAGAGGTATGGGAATGTCCAGAAGAGCTCCTACTGATGCCTCGTGCATCTAAAGCTTGCTGGAACTCTAGACCATGCTTTTACAGCTTAGGAATTCTGTCTATCAAGTGTGGTTAAGAAAGCAACTGTGTGCTGGCAGAGCTTGGTGCACAGGGCAGCTCACCCCATGCTTAGTCACTTCAGAATATTTCCAGGGCACGGTGATGGGTATTTGGTCACCTATGCATAACCACGCCGAAGGTGCTTGAGCAAGTTTGCTCAAGTGAATTCTCTTGAAACTTAATTCTGTTGGAAGCAAAATTCACAGTGAACGACGTATCGGGGCTTTTCTCAAATGCCTGTGTTGGGTCTTCTCTGGAATGTCTTTATTGAGTGCCATGTTCTACTTTAAGGCAAAGGGTGGGAAAAAGGGTTTCAGAGCAACCGTTCATCGCTGAGCACTAGATAAGCACCTGTCTGATGCATCAGATAAGAAAGACTCCAGGCCGTATCTCAATGGAAAAGAGAAAGCTACTGCTAGTGCAAGATGACACAGTATGACACAATCCCAAAAATATCCTTCTTGGGGAATGAGGATGCTGTTCTCTAGGTGATGTTGTGACATCCATCACGCTGCTAATCCCATGATCCCGGTGAGCACCGTGAAGTCACAGTGGTGGATTGAAACTGCTACGATATAATTTTAACAGTGGCGTTTTCTCCATCCTTGGCTGCTCCTGCCTGTTAAGCACAGGACCACTAGGTTGTGCTAGAGTATAAACCCAGTACCTATGCTTTCCTGCTAAATTTTCTCATTATTGACTGTCGCGTTCATTCTTTCCCGTTTAAAAACAAAACAGAACAAAACAACAACAACAGTAGCAACAGCAGCAAGAAAAACACATTAATTTTTTTCCCTTCTCAGTGGCTTGGAAGAATTTACCAGAAACATCCTTGGGGTCACTGTTTCAGTGATTTCCTGCTCTCCTTTCTTTTCTTCCCCTGCTCATTTTTCCTCTTCTCTTCTCTTCTCTTCTCTTCTCTTCTCTTCTCTTCTCTTCTCTTCTCTTCTCTCCTCTCCTCTCCTCTCCTCTCCTCTCCTCTCCTCTCCTCTCTTCTCTTCTCTCTTCCTAGGGCACCAATCTCCATCACATACTTTCCATATGTCACAGGGCTATTGTAGTGTGAACTCTAATTGATCTTAATAATAAAATCCCGAAGTCAGATATTAGGGGTAAAAGCTGAAAGATCAGAGAAGCAGAGCAGCCAGCCACTAGCTCTGACCTCTACAAAATCCACAGACCGAATGGGCTGTTCTGTCTCACAGTCTCAGACTGAATGCAATAACCTCCCCTCTTGTCCTGTCTTATAGTCCTCTCTCTGCCCAACCATTTCCCTTCCGGTCCCCATCTCCCTAGTGCTGGGATTAAAGGTGTTAGACTCCCAAATACTGGGATTAAGGGTGTGAGCCAACACCACCTGGCTCTGTTTCTCTTAAGTCTTTCCTAAGCCACCAATTTTATACCCTGTGCCCCTCTTTCTTCCCTATTCTAGAATAAGCATCTCTTAGTTGCACATGCTAGCTCTTTAAGAGAGTTTTTTCTATTATTTTATTCCTTTTTTGATTATTTTATTTCTTAGCCAATCAATCAATGTGTCCTGTGGATCCTGCATTCAAATACCACAGATATATCCACTTTTATATTTCCCATAACAACTTTGGTTCAAGCCTCTCATCTCTCTCACATGGGAATCAAGTCAGCATTTAAATCAAATCATGTTTCTTTCTTACCTTAAGTCCTAATAGTGTTGGGGCTCGGTTGAAGGTTAGTTATCTCTAGTGCCAAAATCCAAGTTCATCTTTTCCGGTCACTTGTTGGAATGAAGGTTAATGAGTGTCAGTTTGACTAGGTTTAAGGCTATCCAATCAGTTGGGCAAGCATGATTTCTGAATGTGATCTGTACAATGTTAACATCTGAATGAGTAGCCTGAATTAAGAAGATACACTGCTGTGTATTGCTATCATCCAGCCTTCTGGGCTAGGGCCTTGATTCAACAAGGAAGCTTGAGTGGCATTGAATCCATTCTTCATGAGTTGGGCACTGAGCTCTGGGTCTGTGAGCTTTGGCCCACAGACTCTGGGGCTTACGTTTGAATAGCAACCTCATACTCCATGTTCTCAGACCTTCAGCTACAACTGGGAGTTCGAGCATTCATTGCCCTGCTTCTCTGGCCTTTATGCTTGGATGGAATTAGGCTACTGTTCTTAGTTATCCAGTTCAGAGAAGTCATGAGGCCTCCCAGGTTCCACAGCTTCCCAGCAAATTCCTATAGTAAATCTTTTTTATCTCTCTCTTCTCTTCCCTCTGCTTTTCCTTTGGCCCTTACCTATCTTTTCTATCTCTTTGCTTCCTTGTTACTCATTCTCTGGGATATAGTTGGCAACCAGTCATTTTTCTTCAGTTGGCCTCAAGAATGCTTTCTTAGAGGTTGCTGAGTTACTTGGACCATTTTCTTAATGATTTATCAGTTGCCGTCACCAGAGCCTTGCTAGAGATTTCCACTCGTGACTGACTTGGTCAGAATTTGCAATGGCTATGGATAGTGGAGAATGAAATGTCAGTGTTTTCTGTCTCTTGCATATGGAAATGTGGAGGTAAGTCATCCCAGGGCCTTGTGCTCAGGGTTCTGGCTCTTCTTCTGTACCATTATTATGACATGTGGCACTTTATTGCAAGCTCCAAGCTCATCCTACAATCCCACGTGACTGTGAGGAATCCCTAGTAAAGCTGATCATCTATTAGGAAAGGAGAGAAATGTTATCTCACTGCCGTAGTAGTTGGTTTTGTCCCATTTTGCTTTTTTCCCCCCATTAAATTAGAGCTTAATTATAAGAGGGAGTCTGGGTATGGAAAGAATAAAACAAAATGAGATTGATTTGCCATCAAGCTTACCTAATTCTAGTTTTTTTTTTATTTCAGTGGAAAAAAAACCGTTGTTTTCCTTAGCAATGTGGTGGATTCCTTATACAGTCATCTGTTTTAATGCTCTCTAAAGCCTATAATGTGAGCACTGTCTATCTTTTGTAGATGGGCCAACCTAAGCTCAGAATGTTTTAGCACATGCCAAATAATATTAAATCTATATGGCCAATACTTCCCACGATTTACAAGAGATCTTCCAAACTTATTTACTTAGTTTAGATGGAGACTTTCCTTTCTGACCATCACATGGGATACACTTTTTCCTCCATCAGGGTTTTGACAGAAAAGATAAACTCAGTGAAAATTACAGCTAACAGGTGAACATCACAGGGCTTTAAAGAGACGGGCACAAAACTCAGATCTCTCCTACAGACTGGGAGTAGAAGGATTGGGAGAATTTATAGCTTAGAAAGTTGATGTGTATCTCCATGGGTGAGCTTCTGGCATAAGAAGCAGAGTTTTCCAGAAACACTCTGTGGGTCGTAATTTGGTATCGTCTTCTTGGACTGAAAAGTCTATGTTTATTCCAATGCTTGTGCTTGCCTGACTCTCCGAGTTTGTTGTCCCACTGACATCACTACCACCCTCCTATGGAGTGTCAACACAGCCCTTCTTCTCAGGACATCTCCTGAATGCACCCTCATCAAAAGTGGATCCCACCGCTTCCTGAGTGAGCTTGGCTGCATTTTTTAGGTTGTCGCTTGGGTGCTGTTCTGGAGGTGCTGGGCTTGCTCACCTTCCTCTTCCTTCTGTGGAGGCCTGAGGCTGGCAGGGGATACGAGTCAGACAGTATAAAGAGTCCCAATCAGCAGGTCGGATTTCAAAACACAAAAATAATATTCGAGGCACAACTCCCTTGTTTATGCTCACAAAAGGCTGTCTCTGCAAGAACACTGCGGTTCCCTGCACACTGTTGGCCCTCTGCAAATCAACACCAATGACAACATTATAATTATGCTTCAAAAACAAAGGCAGCCAGAAGTTGCATCTTAAGTATTCCTTCTTTGGTTGTTCTAGGAGCTTGTGTGTACGCTCAGCAGAAATAGCTTAAACGTACACTCCTTAAAAAGCAGATGTCGTGATCTAGCTTCCTGTCATACCCATCACAGGTAAGACTGTCTTCCTGGAGCTCAAGCATCGTGGGGGATATGGGGCAGAGAACAGCAATTCTCGACTTGGTTTCTGTCCCCAATACAGTTAAGCAAATTTAGGGATGTTTACCAAAAACTTCTGGGAGGGGGTGTCAGTGAGGTAATTTAGGAGCCCTAGGATTTAATTTTATACTAGTTACTAACTGTGAACATCTCAGTTTTTCAACTATTCAATATTAATCGGCTACATTATCAAAGATTCTCAGCCTGGCGGTGGTGGCACATGCCTTTGATCCCAGCACTTGGGAGGCAGAGGCAGGCGGATCTCTCTGAGTTCGAGACCAGCCTGGACTACAAGCGCTAGTTCCAGGGTAGGCTCCAAAGCTACAGAGAAACCCGGTCTTGGAAAACCAATAAATATATAAATAAATAATAAAAATAAAAAATATAAGAGTCTCTTAGTGTAGGTGTGATAGTAGCTATCATTTATTCAAAGAGGGTACAAGGAACTTTGTAGTCGGCATAGCTGGTTTCTACAGAGGGAGCTGAGATTGGGGGATGATGCTCTGTGTCTAAGGAGGGACTTAAGAGAGCAGCGGAGTGGTACAAGGGAGACCTAACCCTACCTACATGTTCTGGAGTCCTCACCCTCCAGCGGTCACGTTACTGATTGATTGCAAATGAAAAGAACATCAGCTCTGGATTCCAACAAGACTAATCTGAACCACACATTTGGAAGAGGAAGAAAATAGTCATTTAGCACAACTCTAGTCTGCATGTGGAAAAGAGTTAACTGTAGAGATATGAATGTTCCTGACCATCATGGTCTAAAGTGGCCCTGTATCTCCTCCTTTCAACCAGTGCTTACTTTTAGGTAGTACTCAAGTAATATTTTAAAAAGTTTTATTTTAAAATTAGCATAAATGTACAAGAATTCTTTATGGCATTTTCATATATACTTAATTTCGGTTGCTTCCTTCTACTTCCCCCTCTTCATCTCCTTGCCCTCCATCCATGCTTATACCCTCCCACCCCTGGAGCCCCCACTTCCATGTCAAATGCGCTGCTCTATTAAAACCTCCACTAAAGCCTTCCCCCTCCCCACTTCATGGGCCTCTTTCTAGCGATTGGCCTCTACTCACACAGCTTCTGTCTTTGCCTTTTCTTTATGCCAGTTCACTTCCTTCCTGTTATGGTGGAGCTCCTCCCGGCTCTTTCCATCAACCTTCACTGTAAAATTCAACAAGCCAATAAGTTCGTGAGTTTACCAGTTGTGTTGAATTCACTCAGAGAGAAACACCAACCTTCCCAGTCCAGAGAAGCAGAGTCCTGGCTCAAATGAGCATCCCAGACTTAACAACCATCGATTGGGGATAATGGGGTTGTTACACCCATAAATCTGGCTGTATATATAGTGGCCAAGATCTAGAAAGGGAAGAGCATCTTTAAGAAAAGCTGTGTGTGGATGTGTGCTTGTGTTTGTCAGTCCGTGGTCACTGTGCTTCTGTGTGTACTGCAGGTGTCTCCTTGGGGGCGACCTGGTGGCTGTATGGTTGTCAACACATCACTTTTGTCTCTGAAGGGTCCCTCAGAGAGACAGACGAGGAAAGGTTTTGGTGGTGGATAAATGAATCCAGACGAGAGTTTGTCAACAATCTCTTCTTGGCATCAATTTCAAACATTTACTAACTATTGATAAGCCCACTTGGTCTTCCTTCACTTTTTCAGGCTCATATTCATCCAGCCATTCGAAACCGCTTATCTTTCACCTGACACGCTGAGCACAGGACATCAGGCCATAAGCACAGGAGCCTTCCCATTGCTTATAGGATAAAATATAAGTTCCCCATCTACTCTGCTCCTCTTAGGTTGTCTTTTGCTTTCCCTTGTGTGTACTCGAGGTTACCAGACAACTCCCAAAGGCCTTTCCCTTTCGTCACTTGGTGAATGAACAGCAAATGTCCAGCGTTCTCTCCCAAACGTATTCTCTCTAATTCCCTCCTCGGCCCCAGAGCAGAACTAAGTGACTCCTCCCCAGTGTTGTGAGAGTGCTCAGTGAACCTATCTTCAGGACGGCTGCTAAGCTCCAGGGTCCCCCTGTGACAGTGTGAAAAAGGTGCCCTTTCCTGGAGACACTTTGTCAAATGCTGACAACTGGAGAAAATATGTAAGTCCTTGCTATTGATAGGGCATCTCCTCTTGGGACTGGTACCACTAAATAGAGAAAAATCTCACTAACTGGTTTCAGTGCCCAGGAACTACCACCCTCTTACTCAGGTTCCGACCCTGCTTGAGTTCCTGTCCTGACTTGGTGATCGACAGCAATACGGAAGTGAAAGCCGAATAAACCCTTTCCTCCTCAACTTTCTTTTTGGTCCTGGTATTTCGTTGCAGCAATTAAAACCCTGACTAAGACATCCCCCCAAATAAAAATCATTAAAAACTTTGTGTGTATTGATAGGGTCATCTGTAAAAATTATTTATTTGAAGAGTTCAGAAAGATTTTTAGGAGAACGCGTGTTTCCCGGATTGCCAACTGTGTTGAGAGTCAGGGACACAAACTGCTCCGCAGCCCCGTCTCAAGCAGCACAAAGCTCCAAGGCAGCTTTCTGAGATTAGTCTTTGTACGGCCTTTTAGCTTACTTACATTTTTCAGGTTGACAGATGGGTTTTTCTACAACAATGTGCTACAGTCCAATAATGCCTAATGTAGTCATTGTGCAATTAGCCTTAAATTAGTTATAGGATAAAATGAAACAAATTGGGCTTTTGAAAATGGGGACTTTCGTACAAGGCCAGACTTGAGTGAAAGAAAGTCAGAGAACATTTCAACTCCAAAAGCAATTTGCTTCGCAAAAGGAAGCCAGGAAATTACAGCCCATCATACCTAATTAACGCACACATTTGCGTTTAAAATCGTGCACTTCCTCCAAGGAACCTTCTCCAAGTTCCTTTCCCCTTCACCTCTCAGCAGCCAGAATTCACTGTTGAGGCTGATGTTGAAGCCATCATCTGAGCAACGTGATATTGGCCATTTTCTGACAGGGTTGCGGGAGGTACTGACAGATTGAGTGTTGCATGTTCAAGCAGAGTTAATGGCCATGCCATTATGAAGAACTGTTTGGGAAATGCCCATGAAAACTCAATGCACTGAATATATTTCTCCCTCCCAGTTCAAGGATTTACTGAAGACTTTACCTAGATGTCTGAGTAATGGGGCTGAATTCTACACTCTTTCTCCAACAGTAGGCCAGCTTTAGTGATTCGTTGGTTCAAAGTAATGTCATAGAAAGGAAAAAATCGTAGTCTCATAGTGTGGAACCGTGACTAACAATCACTTTATCCAATTGGTGAATGGAGTTATGTCATGCAGTTCTCACATGGCCTTGCTATGGGATAGGTGGAACTCTCACCACCAAACACCAGTATCCTAGTGTGGTGATAGGAAAAGAGTCAGAAGAACCCAGATCAAGGACCATTCTCTAGGGTCTCTTCAGCGTCTCTCAATATTGCCAAGGTCATGAAAAGAAAGGGCTGACTGAGAAGCAGTTTCAGACTAGAGGAGAATGGGGAGACTTGCCCTTAAATGGGATGCAGCTGGCTGGCTGGGACAAAGGAATAGAGCAAGAATAAGGGTGGAAAAACTCACAAATTCAGGGAAGTCTAGAATTCACTTAACAATAATGTACACATATTAGTTTCTCTTTCTTCCTTCCTCTTACACCTCCTCTGGTGCTGAGAATAGAAAATGGGAACTCATGCACACTAGGTAAATGCTCTACTACCAAGCTACCAGCTCTGTTTTCTTCTTTCTTTCTTTCTTTCTTTCTTTCTCTTTCTTTCTTCCTTCCTTCTTTCTTTCCTTCCCTCCTTTCCTTTCTTTTGTTCTCTCTCTTTCTTTTTAGTTTTGACAAATGTAACATGCCATTATATATGCTTAACAAGGAGGAAACCAGGTCCTTCTGTACTCTTTGAAGCTTTTCTGTCAACCTAAATTATTAAAAATTTAAAAACTCAGGATTTTTGTTCTCTGCACAAGTAGCTCTCTATCTGTGTCTTTCTAGTTCTACCTCATTTTCTTTCTCTCTTATTTTAGCCCAAGTTAGCTTTGAGCTCCCTATTTAGTCAAGATGACCTTGAACTTCTAACTTTCTGTCTTTACTTCCTGAGTTTGTAGGTATGCACCACCACAATGAGTATTACACAATGATATCATGCTGCTGGGACTCAAACCCAGGGCTGTGTGCATGCCAGGCAAGCACTCTGTGAGCTGAAACGCATCCTTAGCTTACGCCCATGCTCTTCACGCACCTGACCCTGCCTCTAGCATTGACCATCCATGTGGTTTTAAAGAAATTAGTGTATTCGTCACAGAGTGTCTATGCTTCTAATATTATGACTTAGATACAAAACTTCAGAATCTTATCTCCTAAGGGGAAATGGTTCCAGGGCTAATTCATCATCAAATTCTTGACAATTGACCATGGAGCGTGACAATTAAAAGAGGGTCAATATGTTTAACCCAACTACAGACAAAGTAACTTATAAACACCCATAAGGGCAAGCCACCATTACAATTACAGAGGGGCACAAAACCGATGGATGCTGAAACAGTTGATTTGATTTTGAGGAGGAATGAATGAAAGGGTCTTTAGAAGTTGTTTTACTGACATTCTTCAAAGTGAGGTAGTGTCTTTGTAGTACCCCTGATGGATTGAAAATTGTTTGCTTTTATCTGTCTATCTATCTATCTATCTATCTATCTATCTATCTATCTATCTATCTATCTACCTACCTATCTACCTATCCATGTTTTATGTGCATTGGTGTTTTGCCTGCATGTATGTCTGTGTAAGACCATCAGATCTTGGAGTGGCAGTTGTGAACTGCCATGTGGGTGCCTGGAATTGAACCTGGGTCCGTTGGAAGAGCAGTCAGTACTCTTTTCACCACTGAGCCATCTCTCCAGCCCCAGATGTTTATTTTTGCTTATTTAGCTCACTCTCTCCCTCTGCTGAGAGAAAGGTACTGTGGGGTTTCAGGCCTGGCAAACCTGTATCTGTTTTACGTGACTGCCTTCCTCAAAAAGCTAAGACAAGGAATTTGCAGCTTTGGCTTTCTAGGCCTGGGTTACTTTACTCAGTACAACACAATGATTCTCAATCCTCCTAATGCTGTGGTCCTTTGATATAGTTTCTTGAGTTGTGGCGACCCCCAGCCATAGAATTATTTTAATTCATAACTGTATTTTTTTTGTTACTGTTGAGCTGTAGTGATATTAGTCTGATATGCAGGATATCTGCGGTGCACCCCTGTGGAAGGATTGTTTGACGCCCCCCTCCCAAAGGGGTTGTGACCAGCAGGTTGAGAATCACTGGTACAGCATTTTCCTAGCTCCATCTACTTGCTTGCAAATTTCATGGGTTACCTTTCCTTTACAACTAAATAGAACTCCACTGTTCGCATGCACCGCATTGTCACTATTTGCTCAGCAGCTGAAGGGTGTTTAGGTTGTTTCCATTTCTTAGCTCTTGTGTATAGAGTGAGCCTGACTGAGCAAGCAATTGTGGACAGGAAGTCCAGTCCTCTGGCATGTGTGTAGGAGTGGGATAGCTGGGTCGTATGGTGGTTCTACACAGAGCCCTTTAGAATTCTCCACACTCATATCTAGAGTGAGCTGTGCCAATTTTGAATCCCACTATCAGTGATGTGGACTTTCCTACCCTCACATACTCTTTAACATTTGCTGTAGTTTTCTTGGTCTTAGCCACTCTGACTGGAGCCCTGAATCTTCACATGTGAGTGCATAACCTGGTAACCCCAGAAACCAGGAAAGCAAAAATGGGAGGAGGTGCTCTAGCAAGGGGAATAGTAAGAAATGGGTGCTATAAAGAAAGAATGGGAAAAACAAAGGGGGGGGGGCTTTAAGCCGAGAGTGGGGAGGGTAGCAGAGAGGAGGAGGGATACATAACACTAAGCATATTTTAAAAAGCTATAGGGAAATAATATGTTTTCTTAAAATACATCCATACTATAAAGTGTGTATGTACACACATGTTTTAAATGAAGTCTTGCCACATGGGGTGATAGTGCCTCCCCCAAGAACCATAGACTATCTAACAATATCTCCAGTGCCAGATATGGGGAATTTCTTTTGAGGTGCCAATCAGAGGAGGTCCAAGGGACTCCTAAAACAATATAGGCTATTGCCATCGTCCTTTGTTTCCTCTCAGAACATGAAGCTAAGATCCTATTTCTGAAGACACCACATATTTTGAACATAGGACTTAGAGTATTCAAGCGCAAATTGACCTTGACGCTTTCTCTGTGAGACCTAGCTCTCATAGTATTAGAAGGTGTTATGCAAACTCCCAAGGGAGAAAAGCAATTAATAGCCCTATTCAGCCAAAAAGGTTGCAAGCCACAAGTACATGGTATAGCCATGGCTCACCAAAGGAATAGCTGCCCCTGTTTGGAAAGAGTTCCCTACTTCCTCACCGTCTACCTGTCCGAAGTGAGATGGGGGGTGGTCTTCAGAGAGTTTTTTTGCTTTTATGCTTGCTGAACACGCATTAGCCTCTCTCGTATGCTGAATTCAGTTTAGATACGAGTGTGATAACCTGTGATAACTTGGGTCTTTGGACTTGTTTTGTATCTGTGTTGAGAATTCTCACGCCAGTCATGTCCTTGAAGACACCTTCCACTCTGACTCAGTGTGTAAAGAATATCAAATGGTTTTAAGTGAATATTTGAATGAATGGGTGTCTAGAAAGACAGGTAAATGGGCATTCTGCCAGAAAGCCACAACTCAGTGATGAACTTAGTGAGCATCTCACCTCGTCCTTCTGGTTAGACAAAGAGATACTGCTGGGTTCCTAATGGCTTCCATCCCAGGCATGCTTTCAGATTCCTTGAAAGGATAGATAAACGTGATTTCTGTTCAAGATGCTTTCTCAACAATTCAACACAAAGGAGAATTACAGGTAGGAGAAATGAAGCAAATTTGTCCTCCATAAGTCAGGCTACTGAACTAGGAGCCCTGATTGTCTCCTTAGTTCTTGAAGTTCAGCTATGCCAACTACATGAAAGAGTTGCCTGACAGCTTATCTGCCTTTTGTGATCCTACATGCCTGCATACACTTCAATAGAGCATTGAAAGTGTGACTTTAGTGGCAGATTGCCATATATAGAGAGTACTTTTTCTCAGAGTCTTGGGGCAATCTTTGGCCTCGAAACCTTGATCCACAGTGTAAGCATAATACTGTCTCCTCTTTTTGATGTTCTTTTCTCTACCATAATTCTTATTTATTATAGGGGTGAATTTTTATTCATTTTAGAGCCCTTTCTGTTGACACTGACTTTGCGGAATCCTCTGGCTTTCTTGGGTATGCTTTATGAAAAAGGCAAAAATATCACACCTCTTGGGAAACCATGAGCTATGGATTCATCATTATTATATATTATATATTATATAAATAGCATTTGTTCTCACCCGAACCCCCCCTCCCCCCAAATACTGTCTGGGTGCTTGAGGCCTGGGTGAGATTATCCACAATCAAGAGTTCCAGCAGTGTTTTGGTGGAGTTCTGATGTGGCATTTGTGAGTTCTTACAGTTATAGGATGGGATGTTTACATGTTTAAAGTGATATCTGGCATTTATCAGTCGATGGCAAGATCTATGGGAACTGCTCTGTGAAAGATGAGAGTTCTCTGCAAGGATTGGCTACAAAACACACGTATGCATTCACGTAGTAATGATTAACTCTGGACATCTGTAGCGCCTGCACTATAGGATGGTACACGAGCCGGAAACTAGGCAGGATATTTAAAAATAAACACACACAGAGACACGGGGACTCGAGTCATCCTTGAAACAAGAATGCCAACTTTATTGTGTTCCAGGGAAACTTATATAAGGATCCCTAACTGAGAGCCATGTCCCAGCTCTTTGGATTTCCAGCTGTAAAACCCACCAGAATTCACTCCCCTGCCATCAGGGACTCACGAGGGTCTCGTGCTCAGAGCAGCTGCAGACACAGGAAAACAAGTTGTTTACTCTGTTCACTCCAGCAGGCAAAGGGTCTGAGGTAGGCAAAGAAAGTGAAGGCGCTGGGTCTGCAGCCCCAACAGACATCTTATTCGGTAAGGGAGATCACAGGACACGTAACATTTGAAAGAAAGATTAATATGTTGCTTATTTTATTTCCTAAACTGCTTTCTGTTTAGCTGATTTATTGTAGTTAGACTTACCATAACAGATCTTGAAATAAGGTTTTAGGTGATCTCATTGCCATCCTGGATATATTAGTTAAGGAAGGATTTGTTTTGAATGTGAACACTGTTTGGATGGAAATCATGGTTCTTCTAAGGCACTTGGAATGAGCCAGTTTCGTCTAGAAGCTCACAATATGGTTTAAAATCTTTCCAAGACTAACCTTGTGAGATGAGGAGGTTATGCTGTCCAGGCAGGCAGTATAATCTCTTTTTCATGGAAACTTCAAGAAGGTAAGTATTGACAAGTATTTTTTTTTCTTCCTGAGATACTCGACAGCAATCTGGCTATCAAAGAAAAAATATCTCTAGGAATTCTTAATGTCTGGCTTTTCCATATTTGACTTTGGCTACTGTGACTGTGTTTATAAAGGGATGTATTTATTCAGAATTATGTGGTCTTGTTTTCAACCTCGGCTATTGTTGGTGTCATTAATAACCCATTATTACTGTTGGAAGCTTTGTCTTATATAGTTTTTTCCTTGCCACTGACGTAGAGGATTTTCCTTTCCTGAAAGCTGTGATCAATACCAGAACTAATCTTTGATGAATGGGGTGCTTCTTGGTACAGAAAATAACTTGAGAAATTATTTTACATGTAGAATGGGAAGCCCAGGGTCTGCTGATCTTGCTTATGTTGATCTATAGTTTTGTGGTACAGACTTGGAAGGTGATCCAGGGTGCAAAGAGATCAGTGGGATTCTCTAGGGGGAGTCTGGTCAAGGGTGAGTGGGAAACCATAGTGGAAACTTGGTTATGGCAGAGCCAAGCTCAGAGTCTACAAAATCTGTGTGTGTCTTTTTCAACAGAGCACCTGGGATACCTGTTTCTGTCTTCCTTGACAGTTATGTATGAACATATGACAGTATTAATCAGAGACATGAGGTTAGAAATATTGACCACTTCTAGGCCCAACGCACAAAGCCTCCTGAAAAAGGTGGTTGCATTTCCCTTCTGTTTATTTTATGCAGATGAATATATTGACATAGTACAAGGGTAAAGAAGAGACACAGTTAGATGGAATCTGGGTTTCTCCATTACCTTATGTGGAAGGTATACCATTTAGTCGTCAGTCAGTCAGTCAGAAGCAATCTCTTTCGGACTTTGTGTGAATGGGAAAGAAATTCTTCTTTCTGCAATTGGGGCATTTGTACATTTGGGGTTATTTATTATCGTGGTCACATGATTTTAACTAGCCCATAAAACAAAGAGACTTGCTCCTCTGCTTACTAAGTAATTTCTTGTCATGTAAAAGGGTGAAATCTGGAGCTGTTTGTAGCATCGTTGCTCTGGCTTTGTAAGCTACTAAGGGGCTTGGGAGATGACGCCATTTGAACAGAATCAGTTCCTGAACACTTTCTGCCTCTCCGCATGTGATGTATCTCATCCCTTCATCCTAACTCAGTCTCGGTGTTCTGCCATCATCACTGGAGATAGGGAGGGCTGATGTAAATTATGCTGGTTCACCCACATTATTTATCTTTTCCTCCCTTGCTGAATGGTCTCATTTGCTAGAGCCAAAGAAACAATTTATGCTGAATACAAGGAAACTTGAAAAAAATTATATTACTTGACAACAGCAACAGATTTTTGTTACTGGTTGAGAATTTATATCATGTGTTTTGACCAAGTCCACCCCCATTCCTTCCCCTCCAATTCTTTTCCATATTCCCCCACAATTTTCTTCTTCCAACCTTATGCTATGTTTTTTTTTTTAAATCCCCTGAGCCCACCTAGTGCTGCCAGTATGTGCCCAGGTGTGGGGCTACCTACTGGAGCAGGGGTAAAGTCTCAGGGGTGTGGGTCCCTCTTCTCCACCCTCACACTAGCATTTGTGATCTTGTTTTCTTTTTTAAAATCTTAGCCATTCTTACTGGAGTCAGATTAAATCTAATTGGTTTGAATTTGCATTTCTTTGATGACTAAGGGTATTTCTTATTTGTATTACCCTCCCCATTTTTTTCTTCTTCTTTTTTTTTTTTTTTTTTTTTTTTGGTTTTTCGAGACAGGGTTTCTCTGTGGTTTTGGAGCCTGTCCTGGAACTAGCTCTTGTAGACCAGGCTGGTCTCGAACTCACAGAGATCCCCCTGCCTCTGCCTCCCGAGTGCTGGGATTAAAGGTGTGCGCCACCACCACCCGGCCCTTCTTTTTTTTTCTAAACAAGATTTATTTTGTTTGTATGTGCATGGGTGTTTTGCCTGTATACATGTCTGTGCACCAAGAGGAGGTCGGAGGAAGGGATTGTGTCCCCTGAAACTGCTGAGCCATCACATGGATGCTGGGAATTGAACTCTAGTCCTCAGGAAGAGCAGCAGTCAGAGCTTTGAACCACTGAGAAATGTCCCCAGATCCTGCATCTGTTTTGTTTATGTTTTTAAAACTCTATTCTTGGGCCTATGCTCCACTTTTAAATTAGGCTGATTGTTTTCTTGATGTTTAGCTTTGATTGGCTTTGCTTGTTCTATACACTAGCCCTCTGTCAGATGTATTGCAATTAAACATTTTCCCCAGTTCTGTAGGCAGCCTCTTCACTTGAACTATGTTGTCCTTTGCTATACAGAAGTGTTTTTTTTTTTTTTTAGTAGTACCATTTGTTGACTCTTTGCCTTAATGCCTGGCTCATAGAGACCTTCTCAGAAAGTCTTTTCTTACTTACGTCTGTATGTTCAAGCATCTTCCCCACCCACCCATCGTATTCAGGGTATCAAGTCTTATGTTGTTTCAACAGGAGCCAAGTTGCAGTTGTGGTACCAGATGTGGGTTGCTGTCACAGATGGGGCTGGGAGTGGCAGGTGGTTCACCCTTGAGTAGGAACCAGAGACATTGCTCCATATTTTATCTCCCGGTCCTCCACTTCAACATATTCTCATTTGCTTCAAATATTGCCTTAGTGTAAGTTAATTCATTGAAACACGTTTTAAAGGAGAATCAGAGTAGGCGGAGTTGAGGGAATGTGTGTAGGGTGGAGAGAAAGACATAGCTAAAATATTATGCAGGTTGATGGTGACTGCTAGGATATTTTCCTGGACCAAAGGCTGTAGTCCAACGGATGTGGATTGAAAAAAAGAGAGAATTACACCTTCCTGGGAATGTGCCAATTGTCCAGTGTTCTTTTGAAATGGTACAAGACTGTCTTAGATTAATAAAGGCCAGCATATATTGTGGCAGGGAGAGCATTGGGACCATTATACTGAGGTTAGAATGATCCATTTCATCCAAGGCCTCTGTTTGGTAGAAGCTGGGGGTGTTACCAATAGCAAGTGCTTCAAGACTGCCTGTGCTGGCTCCTGTTCTCTGTGGTCCCTGGCACACTTCCAGTGGATGAACACATGACCACTTTCTCTCTGACTTCTCATTTTCAGAGTCTGGCACCGAAAAGTGACTGTTGGTCCCCAATACTAAAACAGCAGGCATCATGCCTCTGACATGAAGACCTGTTGACACAGGCTGACATCATAGAATGGTACCGGCTTGTCAACAGGTCATGAAAGGGAAGGGGCCTGAGGAGTTCTCTTTAATTATTGCCATGACCACAAAGGGAGGAGAGCATGTGGGGTCCAGCGAGGGTACAAGAGTAATCTGAAGCCATCAAGGAAAAATAAGGGCTAGAATTTGTTTGTCTGCTGCAAGTCTGATGTGTTTCTATGTTCCGTCATCGTAGTGCTTTTAAAAAAAAATCAGTAATTCAGAGAAAATCTCTGTAAAATATTTGTGGAATTTTTAGTTTAAATGCTAATCTAGCTAGCTCCCCTTTCTTCCCCTCTCTACTCTGTTTTATTTCCTGGCTCTAACCTCCCTCCCCCAAACTGGTTGCATTCCAAACTCAGGAGTATTTCTCAGAAGTCCGATTTCTAATGCTCTTTTCTTGATTGCTTGCTGTGATAGGTTTATGTTCTAATCACTATCGTTCTGCATGACATCTTAACTTCATTTTTTTTAAGTTGGATTAAATTTTTTTTTCCCCCTCACAATTCGAAGAATCAGGCATTTGAAAAATACTCTCCAGGGTAGTTTTACTTGGTATGTTCTTGAGGTTGCTGTCAGAAGTTGCCATCTACAGCTGGTACTGCTTTGGGCATCGGAGGCTGCTCGCTCTCCTGGCTAAGGTGATGGCAGCTGTTCTAGGTCAGTAGGTTTCTTCATGCTGTCCACCTGAACACCACCTGAGTCTTCCTACGGAGCCCCGGATTCCATACAGTATGGCTACTTTAGAGTACGTGGATCTTCTGGGTTATTAATGTCAATGTCCTATTGTCAAGATACTTATTCCTTAGCCTTCAGATTACCTTGCTTTTTATGACATGACTTCAGAAGGTTCCCGGTTTTACTTCTGTTTCATTCTACCTGGTAATAAGGAAGTTCCCAAGATTGTCAAATTGAAGGGTAGGAGACACAGCTTTTCCTTGTTGGTGATCGGTCTGCCAAAGTATTTGAGGACATGTTAAAATTCTCACAGTTTATATCATACATTTTAAATGCTTTCATAAAAGAGACATCAACTTGGCTATTACTGAAAGTCTGATTTTCTTTTTCAAACTTTCTAGGTTTCAAAACTCAGTTCACAAAATATGGAGAAAGTTGCTCCTATTAATGAGCAAATTTTTCAGTCTATTGTCCTCGATTTTCTCATCATTACAAGAGGAAAAGACACAGGTAAATGAAAGACAAGGATTTTGTTTTGAGGGCTAAAAAGTAAATGGTCCCTAAACTAGTAGATACACAGAAGACACTGGCTGTAATAGAGTATGGGCATGCCAGTTCATACCCGGATGCCCATTTCTCTTTCTCCCTCTCTTTCTACACATGTGAGTCTAACTAGTTTACTTCTATTTATCATCTATCTATCTGTCTATTTATCATCTATCCAACATGCGTGCGTGTGTGCATGTGTGTGTGATTGTACCTCCGCGTGCATTTCCAGAGGCCAGAGGAGGACATCTGGAATCCTTTTGTACCAGTCTCCACCTTATTCCTTGCTTAATAAGACAGGGCCTCTCCCTGAACCTGGAGCTAAATGCCGGCTACCAAGTCATAGCAATTCTCTTGTCTCTGTCTCCCACAGCACAGGTTACAGGCATGTGTGAGGTCATGCCTGGCCTTTTACATGGGTGCCAGGATCTGAACTCAGGTCCTCCTGCTGGCACAAGAGCACTTACCTTCCGAACCATCTCCCTAATACTGGGCGCCTATTTTGTAACTCTTGGATTGTGTATAATGTCTCTGAAAATAGGTCTTAAGATTGGGTTAAGGCTGGCCATTCCCTGTAATTTAGAGAACACTCATGTTGGTCCACTATCCATGAATTAACAGATGTCCCTGCAATGCCTGCCACTAAGAAGCCTGATCTATGCCTGTATCAGATATCTTCTCCTTGCTGTGACAAAATGCCTGGCAACAGCATCTTAAAGAAGGAAGAATGTGTGCTGACTTTCAGTTTCAGGGCACACAGGCCAACATGGTGAAGACAGCATGAAGGCAGGCGTGCAAGACACCTGACCACATTGCCTCTGAAGTCAGGAAGTAGATAGATAGATAGATAGATGATAAATAGAAATAAACTAGTTAGTCAATTAGATAGATAGATGATACATAGTAAATTAGATAGATGATACATAGGTGGTTGGATAGATGATAGATAGACGGATAGATGATAGATATACAGATAGATAGATAGATGATAAATAGAAGTAAACTAGTCAATTAGATAGATGATAGATAGTAAATTAGATAGATGATAGATATAGATAGATAGATAGATAGATAGATAGATAGATAGAACAGATAGATAGACAGACAGGTAGGTAGATGGGAGATAAATTCTGGCTCTTAGCACCCCCACTTCCCTTTAACTTCAGGACCCTATCCTGTGTTCAAACTGGATCTTCCCTCAGTCTAACCTCTCTGCTAATGCCTCAAAGACACACTTAGAGGTGTGTCTCCTACGAGAATCAAAGTCTGTCAAATTGACATTGAAGGCAAACCACCACCACGCCTCCTTTGGATCTTAATCAAGCCTGGCAATTGGATTTATATCATATCTACCGCGGTTATGTTTTGCTGAGTGATAACTTGGCTTGAGATCATCTCCCCCTCTCTCTTTTTTTAGAGACAGGGTTTCTCTCAGTAGTCCTGGCTGTCCTAAAACTCACTCTGTTAATCAGGCTGGCCTCTAACTCAGAGATCTGACTGCCTCTGTCTCCTGAGTATATGTGCCATCACTGCCTGGCTTTTAAAACATCTTTTACGAAGTAACTGGGTGTAGGACTTGGAAAGGGGGCATCTTCTCTTTGCCTTTGGGAAGAAGTTTTCTGAGAAGTGTTTGTCCAGTGGCTTCTCAGGAGTATGGCTAAGTCTCATGGCTTGGATGCTTTTAATATATATCTTAAAGGTGGTGGACCCAGTGAGCATCAAAGCAAGCAATGACTGCTGCTGGCTGAAACAAGAAGGTTATGACTCCCTTCCTCAGTGTTGGTGTTGAGGCGTGGGTTGTTGGCCCCAGGAGATATTATTTACTTGCTGTGTTTAGACTTCATCTGAAAGAGCTGGAAACTATTTGACGCTACTTTTCTGTCATCTTGAATCTTAACCTGCACGTTCCATGCTGTGATTTGTCAACTGTGTCTGGAAGAGACATCACAGCCTGCTTAGAGTAGAGACAGAGCTGGCTCTCCCACGAATGCCGTTGAAAAGAAATCAGAGAAGCCTTCAGGGAAATGATGCTGTTGATTACTGTTATGATTAGCATTAGGACTGGGAGTTTTCACCATCCACCGAGTGACAACAAGTGTTCTGGGCATTGCTGACAAAACACAGGATTCCAGATTGTTTTTTTTGGCCAGGAGAAGTAACTTCCTTCTCTCAAGACACACACTTACTTCCTCTCTGCTCTCCTGATGAGTATTTTGCTAAGTCTGGAACATCGTGACCCAGAATAAAAACTGACTCAGGAGGCTGTATCTCTAATGACCTTCCAACCTGTTTTTAGGTTATTCACCTTCCCCACATGCACCTACGCATGTGTTTATTTACTCATGTTTTTTTTTTTGAGTATTTATTTTAACCAGACCTTTGTACTTTGGATATGCTGTATCTAACCCAATAATACCTATGAGTTAGGAATCATTATTAGGGGGATACTATGAATATGGAAATTAAATTTTACAGATGTAGTGGAAGCTGGCCTTAAGTGAACCTGCCAAGCTGTGTATTTAATATACTTCAGTGTGACAATGCTCACACTGAAAATTCCAGGATTGAGGCAGACAGCACAGCAAGGCCATGACAGATGGCATACTGTGTGTCCAATTTCCACTGCCCAGTCCCATCCCATCCATTTCTTTCCACCTCATTCTAACCTGTCCCATTCTACCCCATTCCATCCCATTCATTTTAGATCTTCTCATTTCCTTCAACCCCATCCCTTCTATCTCATCCCATTCCATGGCTACTGGATGGCTTCTCTGTGCAAGACCCCATACTAGATACTGTAGATGCCAAAAGGAATAGTCCACAATTCTTAGTCTAGAGGAGTTCACAGCCCAGATGAAGTGTGAACAACTGAAAGCAGCTGAGAAATGTTCTACTCTTCTGCTTGATGATGGTCTAGGACCATCTGCTTGAATATGGGACAGCATCGTAGCCGAAATAACTGATAGAATGTAATGGATATGGCATGTTTGATTTCTGGGACAGTGTCAAAAGAAGCCTTGAGACTTTGAACTAATTCTCCATGAATGCTATCTCTGGGGGACATCAGCTGTCATGTCAGACCTTCAAGATACTTAAGACTCTCCTGCTAAAAGGAACATGTGTGATCAATAGTCCCAGGTGAGCCTTGATCTCCAGATATCCTTGTAACAGTTCAAGACACCTGATCAGCCCATCTGCCAGCATGGTATCTCTTTCTGACCCTAGTTGGCACCAAGAAAGGCAGAAGAAACTCCCAACCATGTCCTGTTCCAGTCCCTCAACCCCCCAAATCAAAAGATAAGATAAAAGAATGTTGTTTGAAGCTTTTGAGTTCTAGAGTAATTTGTCACCTCATTGTATATCACCAGAACAGGAGGGGGTAAGGAAATAATCAGATTCAAGTAAACATTTTATTTAAGGGAGAGTATGTATAAAGTGTTGTGGAAAAAAGCCAATGTACAGAAAATAAGGTTGTTTACCGTGAGGCCAAGCACCCATTTCCTTAAGTGGTTACTAATCATACCGTAGTCTTTATGAACACCACCATCTACTGATCCACTGGACTTGTGCAGTTTCCAGTGTTTTTAAACATTTGACAATTGTGAATAAAGGGTGCTGAGAAGACAAGATAGCTGGGAAAACTATACAGAGAGGGAAACTGGAGCTAGAAACTGAAATATGTCTGGAAGAGAGAGGATAAATGATGCTCAATCAGTGGCATCAGGATGAACAAATCCCTGAAGGCACAGGGTACCCATGATGCTCTTGGGCACACTATCGGACTCTGCGTAGCTGACATGCTCTGCCCTGGAGTAGGAGGAAGGACTGGAAAGGTGCCTATATGGCAGCACTAGGAAGGGTCTTATTTTCATACCGTGGTGCTGAGGCAGGAGGAGGAAGGTAAGAGGGAGACACAGATAATTTGAAGGCAAGGAAGCAGCACATTCAAAACAGCCTATGAGAAAATTGTTATTCAAAACTGCAGGCCCTGAAAGATGCTGTTTGTTCCTCCAACTGTTTGTCTCTCCCTGAAAGCTTGGCAGATCCATTTTTTATTGGAAAGTCTTACCCGACAGGGGATTACTCAGTGATTCATTTAAAAGGAATCATTAAAGGAAAATCAAGGCACATCGCATCCTGTCTTCTTTAATTGCTCATTTATTATTACTGTGGGTGAGATAACGGCTTTGCTATTCTTCTAAATAGTGTAAAATATTTATTGGTAAATATAGCAATGCATAAATTAATGCCAGTTGAGATTTTGAGGGGCATTTTTTTCCTCCACTGATAGCCATAATTTTTACTTAAAGAAAAACAGCGCTGATGTCTTCTGGCTGAGCACTGAGTAAGTCATGAGCTCAACATCTGTAGGAAGGCAGCATCTTCTTTGTTTCTTCATCATATCAGGGTTCTCTAGGTGGACATACAACATGCCTAGAAAATCAGTCTGTTTTCTATTAAGACCCCTAGCCTTGGGAAGAGGACAATAAAGGTATACATTTTTTTCTTTAAGGGTCACAACTGAATTAAGTAGCCAACCTTAAGAGACTTTTTATAAATGGGGGTGTTTTTTTGTTTCTTACCTGAAAGTCCACAGGTAAGTGGATTTGGAGGCATTACAATGTCACCTAGGACTCAAGATAATGTCTTCATATAACAACATCCAAAAATAGGGATTTATTTTTCTGAATAAAATCATTTTCACAATCTTCCAGCAGATTTCAATTCAGGTTTTCTTTCCCCAGAGTAAGGACTAAATCCACTTCTAAACTAGTCATGCCAACTCCAGAAAGGCTTTGGAGAGTTGGCCAGGTTCCTTCTCTAGGCTGGGGAGAGGGACCAGCATCCTCTATCTGTGCTAGATTGCTCCTTTGAAGCAAATTTGTTTTTAAAAGAATACGTGTATTTACTTTTATGTGTATGGGTGTTTTGTATGCATAAATGTATGTGTACTGCATACAAGTAATGTTCATGGAAACCATAGGAGGGCGTCAGATCCCCTGGGACTGAAATTGTAGATGGTTGTAAACCATTGTGTGAGTGCTGGGAATTAAACCTGGGCCCCCTGTAAGAGCATCCAATACTCTAAACTACTACCACCAGCTCTCTCTAGTCTCACATACAGGGTTTCATGGAAGGAACTACAAGAGGATGGATGATTTGTGTGCAGCCTGTATTCTTGGCCACAGGTCAAAGTAACTTGGGGCTGGTGATTTAATATGTAACATATGGCCAGCTATCTCCCTACTGGAAAATACAATAGGAATATGCAAGACAAGGATGTTCTCAGGGAATGTTAGTGGGCCCTGTAACAAAGAAGGCAATTCTTTAGCTGGAGAAATTAATTCAATAAAACATACAGATTGCCTATTATACTTCAGGAGATGGGAATACCGAGACAAATAAGACCTAGGTTTTGCCCACAAAATATTTAAAATTTCCTGCACCATCTGCTCTATTCAGTTGGTCATAGAGAATACAGATTCACACCCCAATGTCACTGTGCTGCCCTGTTTTGCTCTGGGAACAAGAGGCTACAGCATGACGAGAACGTCACTGTCCCCTCTTTGCCTTGGTTTCTTTGACTTTTCAGTCATGGACATGGTCAGGTTAAACATCCCTCCCCTTGATGATCCCAGCACCAGTGTTTACCTTTGCCATAGACTTTAGCATCCCGGGTCTGACTGTCCGCCAGCTGTTATCTCAGCCAGGTTTGGAGTCTGCGATGGCAGGTTGTGTTTTGATCAGTATGTATCCTCACTGCCTAGTTGGTGACTAGAGCACAGACGACATACAATCCAGTGCATGTTTCTGGGATGAGGACATGAATAATTGAACGGAAGGAAATGAACATGGACCTTTTTTCCCCTTCCATCAGTTTCTACCTTATTAGTTTTTCTCTCTCTTTTCCTCACCTCTTTATTTCCTTTTCTTTGTAAACAAGAAATGAATCTAACGTTTTAAGGTATAAAGCATTTGTATAATGTCACGAAAAGCTTTTATCTTCTTCACAGAAAGATAGAGTGTGATCGAGGTTGATTCATAAATATCAATATTAACCAGAGAAAGAATTCCATAAACATTTTTTATTCTACTGCAAATAATCTTTGGGTCTACTTGCAAATGGCTAGGATTCTGCCGACTCCCAAATGATAGATATATGTCAGACAAGATTGTTGGTTCTTGTTTGCAGCTTTGAGTAGAGGAAGACTCCGACATTGTGTGGATCCATTCCTAGCAGTAGCTACAGGGTGATGTGCACTTAAAATTTGAGGTGTAATACCTTCTGTTAATATAAGAGCCCCATGGAGATGCCTCTTTTAGGTCAAAGCTTCTAGAAGAAATGATAGAGTATACTTAGTGTTTTCCCTGATAGGTCTATATATCAAGTACTGGAGGATCCCAGAAGTCCTAGTCACCTTCAAAAGGAGTAACTCAGCTTTGGTATTTTGTCCATCATGATTTTTCCATTAATTTTGGTTTGTAAAAATATAGTATCAATCAGCAGTGGGGGAGTGTTCCCCTTGCCTCACATCCTCTCCAGCGTAAGCTGTTATCTGTGTTTTTGATCTTGACTATTCTGACAGGTATAAGATGGAATCTCAGCGTTGTTTTGATTTGCATTTCTCTGATGGCTAAAGATGTTGAGCATTTCTTTAAGTATCTTTCAGCCCTTTGAGATTTGTCTGTTGAGAGTTCTCCGTTTAGTTCTGAATCCCATTTTTTTTGAATAATTTGTTCTTTTAATGTCAAGTTTTTTGAGTTCTTTGCTGGTGGGAGTGCAAACTGGTACAGCCCCTTTGGATATCAGTATGGTGATTTCTCAGAAAATTAGAAAAAAAAACCTTCTTCAAGACCCAGCAATACCGCTTTTGGGTAAATACCCGAAAGACACTCAATCATACCACAAGGACATGTGCTCAACTATGCTCATAACAGCATTATTTGTAATAGCAAGAACATGGAAACAATCTAGATGACCCTCAACTGAAGAATGGATAAAGAAAATGTACATTTACACAATGGAGTACTACACAGCGGTAACAAACCATGAAATCTTGAAATTTGCAGGCAAATGGATGGATCTAGATAAAAATATATTGAATGAGGTAACCTACACCCAGAAAGACAAATACAATATGTATTCACTCAGAAGTGGCTTTTAGACACAAAGCAAAAAAAAAAAAAAAAAAAAAAAAAAAAAAACCAGCCTAAAGGCCACAAGCCCAGAGAAGCTAGATAACAAAGGGGACCCTAAGAGAGACATACAGGGGTCTACATAGGAAGGTGAAAAAGACAAAATCTTCTGAGTAAATGGAGAGCGTGGGGATCATGGGAGGAGAGGGTAGAAGGAAAGGGGAGGAAAGGAGGAGAGAAGAGAAAAATGTATAGCTCAATAAAAACAATTAAAATGTAGTATCAAGATAGACATAAATAGATCTAATCTACATGGATAGTAGAAAAAGACAAGATCTTTTGAGTAAATTGGGAGCATGGGGACCTTGGGAGAGAGTTGAAGGGGAGGGGAGAGGCAGAGAGGGGAGCAGAGAAAAATGTAGAGCTCAATAAAAATCAATAAAAAAAATGAAATCTAAAAAAAAAAAGACCTTAATGTCTTTTAATGTCCTCTGGAATTTTATGCTGGAATATAAAGCCCTGGTAGGTACTTTGAGGTATGACTTTCTGGAATGTGTACTGGATGAGGATCCCCTGGTTTTTTTTTGCTTTTTTGAGACAGGGTTTCTCCGTAGCTTTTTGGTTTCTGTCCTGGAACTAGCTCTTCTAGACCAGGCTGACCTCAAACTCACAGAGATTCGCCTGCCTCTGCCTCCCGAGTGCTGGGATTAAAGGCGTGCGCCACCACCGCTCAGCTTCTGGTGTTCTTTTGTATTCCATTAGAAATATTAATTTCACATTTTCTCTGGAGCAACCCCTCTGCCAGGTGCTGTTTGCTAAAGGTTCTGGTACCTAGTGGAGATGGGATAGGAAGCTAGGTGACACTGTGATGTCAGAATTATCCAGGGAGTGTTATATTAAGAACTGAGCTGTGTGATGGAGAGGTAGACGGTATCCTAGAGCTGGTTTGTGGGAAGGAAGGGTGGAGCTATCCCAGAGTCCACCATGCACTGGAAGGATGAGCTAGCATTTACCAGGCTGAAAGGCAGGGAAAGAGCTGCCAGAAGAGGGAACAGTTTGGTTGAATTTGTAGACCAAGCTATATAACATTGCTTAGGCAGGAATCTACAATTTTCCCTACCGTGGGAAATACCTATTTTGGACAGGAGGATTGAAATGCATAGTGAAGTTGGAGCCAGCAGCAGAAGATCATGGAAACGTTTGGCTCCCTGCCTTTGTCCTATGTACAGTGGAGAATTATGGAGGTCTTTGAAGCCGATCAAGAGCACAAAACTTCTGCAAGGGAATGTTAAGACTTTGTTGTAAATGGCGCACCTACCCAAATAACAAAAACAAAATGATTCCTCCTCCAGTCTTAAAGTGGGAACCTAAAAGTGGATTGTATTTCTGGAACTATGATATAGGTTACCTCAGGAAATTCTGCCAATTTTCCACCTTATGAACGGAGACTTTTTTTCTTAAAAAAAAAAAAGTGGCAATGTCAAGACTTATAAGGATTTCTAAGACAACCCTCACAAAAGGATCTGCTATGACTCTGCTCTTTTCTGGAGAAAATCAAAGTTTGCCTTTGTTTGACAAGGCAGTATTTGCATCAGCACATTTAGAAGGCTTCTGTTTCTTCTTGTGATCAGCACTAAAATTAATCTGAGGCTACTTAAATATATAATGTTCTGTGACCCAGGCCCACAAAGCTCCTTCCTTTAGTTTGTTGTCTCTGGGTCATTCATCAATACTCGTGTTTGTGTGTACCTTAGTAATGCTATTATTAAACTGGTCCCCAAAGAGGGATCTCAAATACTATCTAGGCACAGCCTGTGAAGCCCCTATCTCAGTGAGAGTACTCGTTGCTACTTAATGAGTGTCCCCCTGTCCATGCCTTTACCAAGCTACCTCTATTGTCTTGCATTCCTTGCCCAAGATATCTGTCTGTGTTGTCATTGCAGAGCTCCTCCGACAAAGCATCGATCCTGGCCATCCTCCAGGTCCTCAGCGATCTGCTCTCTGTTGGTGAGTAGACTATGGTGAACTGGGGCCTGTGCTGGCTGTGGTCTGTCTCAGGAACCCGTGAAGCTGGGTAGTTTTGTAATTGAGCTTTCCTTGGTGAGACAGAACCCCCAGCCCATATTTCCCCCTTGATGTTATGTGACAAGATCTGTGTAGACTGGGATGATTATACTTAGGCTCTTGGGTCTTGTCACCTACCTAACAGTGTCCAAGCTAAGGACGCAGTGAGATGTTGGGTGGCTTTGCTACGTTTTCTCCTCTGTAAAGCCAAATGTCTTCATCTAGGAGGGCTTCTCAGCAGCTACACCCTCACCTCCCTAGGCTCACTTCCTCTGTGGTTCACCGGAAGAACTAGGGACTGCAGCTTTCTTACATATATCATGTGGAGATAGGACTTTGAGGCAGGGAAGCCACTTACCTTGTCAGAAAGGAGATGCCAGGACTGAGGACCTAGGAGTCAGCTGGGTTAACTGGGTTAAGCAATATTAGCACAAACAGGCAACATTAGGGATGAATGGCATGTTAGAGATGAAAACCTTAAAGGTCCCATCACACGGTGGCCTCTTTTAAAAATCAACTTTTATGTTTGTTGGTGGCAGGGTCACTTCCTGTATTTTTTTTTGTTGTTTTATGAATGAGTTCCATTTTGCAGGCCGTCACTCATCTTCTGAGCTAAACCTATATTCAGGAGGAGTGTGAAATCTTTAGAATTGATCCTTGGAATTTCTTCTCCAATATGAATGTTTTTTTTTTTCTTAAGCCAACGTCTCACTCTATAGCTCAGGTTGCCCTGGAACTAGCAACCCTTCTGTCTATACCTATGTGTTACAAATGTGCACCACCACTCCTGGATACAGTGGCTCTTCTCTCCCTCCCTCTCCCCCCTTATTTTCTTCCCTTTTTTTTTGTTAGACAATTCTGTTTTCATTAGGATGGGGAAAACAGAATTTCTCCCTTGATGTCATTACACCTTGCTGGCTACCTTCATTAGGTAGCACAGGGCCTTTCCCATGTTAATGTGTGATCACTGCTTTGGAGGTATCCCTAGTCAAATCTATTCTTTGGTAGAAAGACCATTACTTCCCCATTGTTCAGGACTCTGCTTGAGAGCCCTCTAATGATATGCCTGGGTATTTCATTTCTTAGGCTGTTCCTACAGTGATTCCTCTATTTCCTTTCTACTCATTGCTAAAAGAGCAGAATTAGAAAATCATTACATCATCAATAAAATGATTATAGATAAGAAACCACCCCTTGCTGTTACTAATGTTTTTTGTGTTTTGTAGAAGAATATTTAGTATATGATAATGTACATCATATATAGTATATATAATGCCTGCATGTCTATTTATATACATACACATACATATATACACATCTGTAAAAAGTTGACAGGTCTCCAGAACTTGCAATATTGTCATTTGTCATTTGTCATATTTGTGGAAGGTAAATATATTAAAACATCTAAATATTTCACAATTGCCATATTTCACACCTTTCTCCCTTCAGATGGTAGTACAACTTGAAGATGACGCACGTCGAGAATCTGCCAGTCTGTGTTTCTGTGGCGAAATGAACGAGCCTTCACTTGTGTCTGGCTGTGAGGGCTGAGGTCTGCTCTGGGGAGGAGGGTTACTATCTGTGGCTCATCTTTCCTCTGGTTTCCTCCCAGGCACAGACCGGAGGATTCACTACATGATCGACAAAGGTGGCAGTGAAGCCCTTCTGCAGACTCTGGTGGACACAGCAAGATCAGCGTCTCCTGACTATGACATCCTCCTGCCTCTCTTCAGGCTGATGGCCAAAGTTGGCCTAAGAGGTACTAACACTTCAATACCCAGTGATGACTGACAGCCTACTTCTGGAGCTGTTCCCCGAGAGCATTTGGGGACATCCTGATGGGGAGGAAAAAGGGGGATCTCAAGTGCCTTGGTGATTGCAAGGCCAGTTTATATGGGAGACATTTTACTTTAGGTTATTATTATTTTGAAGCACAGAATCTTGCATGGTTTTGATTCTGGCTTCAAACTATGTCGCTCAGAGTGGCCTCAGATTTATTGCAATCCTTCTGCCTCAACTTCCTGCACACTGGGAGCAGAGGTATGCACCATACTACTTGGCAAGGTAAATTTAGAAAAAAATCTAGATGTCAGGTAATAAAAAATATGGTGCTTAGAGATGAATGAATGGCACTGAGACGCTGTAGTCACAGCCGGCACGGACTGCAAAAGCTCGGATCATAAGTCAGAGAAGATGGGAGTGGCTCCAATGCATTTTAAATCCTTATACAAAACGAAACAATTCTTGGAGATATTTCTCACAGGGAAGGACAATGCGTGCATTAGCTTTCCGCTCTTGGTTAGGAAGCAGAGTCTCATGTAGTCAAGTTAGCCTGGAACTCACTATGTAGCAAAGGATGACCTTGAACTCCTGAGTGCTGGGATTAGAGATAATGTACCACCAAGCCTGATCAGACTTGGGCATTCAGTTTTTAGAGCTATCATAGCAATTGTCACAGATTGTTTGTCACTATGCACCATAAATATAATCTCTGATACTTCAGGAGTCTGTAAGTCCTGAGAGGGTAGTTTTTTTTTTGGAGGTCCTGAGGGAGACTCTGTTTTCTCTCCTAGTGCTGCCAGAACCTTTGTCTGTCCATCTGTCTGTCCATCGGTCCTCCCTCTCTCCCTCCCTCCCTCCCTCCCTCCCTCCCTCCCTCCCTCCCTCCCTCCCTCTTCTTCCTTCCTTTCTCTTCCTCCCTCCTTTCTTCCCTCCCTCCTTCCCTCCCTCCTTCCCTCCCTCCCTTTCCTTTCTTCCTTTCTCTTCCTCCCTCCCTCCCTCTCTCTTTCTCTCCCTCTTTTGCCTCCCTCCCTCCTTTCCTTTCCCTCTTTCTTTTGATTTATAGACAATCATTCCGTTCTCTATCTTGTATTCACAGAGCGTTCCCCGTGTTTACTTTGTGTGTTCTCTCTTCTTCATGCAGGGGTGTCCGTCATAAAGTCTAGGTACCACTCTGTCCTGTCTGATCCCTTCTTAGCTAATTCAGTGTACGGAACTCTCTTTCCAAATAAGATGGCATCTCAGCTGTCTGGGTAGAATTGAATTGAGGTGGGCACTGTTAGTTCAGCCTACTGTGAGAAGTCACATAGCAATAGAGCTTCTGGCTAGTTCTCTTTCCTCCTGGAGGATCCGGAAATGCCTTCTTAGGTCGCTGGAACTTCCTGGAGCAGGGTTGAATAATCTAAGCATTTAGAGTTCACGCAAGCTTTTGCAAAACACTTTAACAGTTAAACTTAAACTGTATGTTGACTGTCATGGTGGTCACAATTGAGAAGCAGCTCAGGCCCCTTTTGATGCTGTTGTCAGCAGCAGAAGCCGAAGGCTACAGCACACTCTTTCAATGTCTAGATCTCTACTTCACCCTCATTGGCCCTCTAGAAATGGACCACGAAACAGACATTAGCTAGTACCTGCATGGATGTGTTCCAGCATAACTAACAGTATTCATTTAGTGATTGCTCATGCACTGGTCTATACCCTGCAGATATCTCTGTGATCAAGACTGTAAAGGAGTCTGCTCTTGCTATGCTTCTGTTCCAAGTGGGACAGGCCAGCTGGTCAGCAAATAATTAGCCGGATGGTAGCAGACTGTGACGAGTGCCTCAAGGAAGAGAAAGACTGATGCTCCCCTAGGATGGCATGGTCAGGGACAGTGACATCCGAGCTGAAACCTGAAGAACGAGGGAAAGTCACCAAAGCTGAGTGGGCCAAGTGAACTCTAAGAAAAGACAGTAGAGACCTGATATATTCCCCAGGCACACAGGGAGGGCTGGTTTCAAGTCTGTCCCTGATGCTTACTAGCTGCGTGACCCTGGTCAAGTTACTTAAGGGTTATGAACCATAGTGCCCTTATGTCTAAAATGGAAGCATAAAATTTAATTCCAGAGTTTCTAGGAAGAGTAGATGAGGGATTAGGTCATCTCCTTAGCATATGGGGCTAGGGACTAATAGTCAAGTGATAAGAGACATACACTGACAGTGGTTCCTTGTGTGTATATGTGTGTGTTATATGTATATGTGTGTCCATTTAGTCACATGTATGTACATGCACACATGTACATGTAGAAATCAGGGGTTAATGTTGGATGTCTTTCTCATTTTCTCACCACTTTGTTCCTTTGAGACAGAGTCTGTCATGGAACCCAAAGCTCACATTATTAGATTTGTTTGTCAGTGAGTGAGCTTCTGGGATCCTCTTACTATTGCTCCCCCATAGTACTGGGGTTACAGGTATATGTACAGTCACAGACAGCTCTTTGCATTGCTGTAGAGGATCTGAACTAAGTTCCTCATATTCACACATCAATAAGTATTACCTACTGAGACATCTTCCCAGCTTCAATCTTACAGCAAATTTTATTGTGTATATTGGGGTTTTCACCATGGTATTATGAAATACAAGTAGCAGTGTCATTACAACAATGAAGCAGATGAACGCATCTGTGACCTCATAAAATCGCTTTATTTTCACAACGGGAGCAGCTAAAATCTACGTATTTAGCAGGGAACAATTTTGTTAACTTCATCCTCGCGTTGAACACAAGAGCTCTAGATTTGTTTACTTGAAGCTGCAATTGCTAATTTTGTGTCTCTTGACTTATCCTCCTTCCCTGATTCCTCTCCTTGGTCCCTGAAGTCAGCAGGAAGAAGCACAGTTTCGTTCTTCACGGTTGTGCATACACGCCCTCATGCTAGCAGGGGTGACAGGCCAACAAGACAAAGGAGAACAAATGTTGGTGAGGGTGTGAAGAAAAGGGCTAAAAATCAGGATGGCTATGATTGAAAATGACATAGAGAATTAAAAAAAAAAAAGAGCTACCGCATCGCCATGGTGATCCATGGCTCAGAAGCTCATAGTCAGGTCGGGGCCATACTAGGCTATAGGAGACCCTGTTTCAAAACAAACAAACAAGCCCTAAAATTACCATCTGACTGAGATATTTCAATAATCTCTGATTTGAACAAATACCCAAAGGAAAAGAAATGAATAATTTATAAAGATCTCTCTTTCCTGTTTTCACTGTAATAATATGCGCAATGACCTCGACATAGAAATAGCTTAAGCATCCATGGATAGATGCCAGATTAAAAAAAAATGTGGTACTCATATGAAATGGAGTATTATGTAGCCTAATGGGAGTACCCAGAGAATTATGCTAAATGAAATAACAAAATAACAGTCATGATGATTTTAGGGACCACACTTAGGAAACGACACAAACAAATGTAGTTAGACACAGTCACCTGCTAGTGGGTACAAAGAGCCTAAACAGGAGGCTCTTTCCTTGGTTTCAGTGCTTTGTTTGTAACTATTAAAATGATGATGATGGTTTACCTACAACACTAGATGTCAGGATATTCGAGCAATCTAGAGATTACTTTTTAATTTTTATTTGTTTCTTAAAATCTATTTTTACTTTTTATGATGAAAATGCTTTGTTAAGTAGAAAGAGTATCACCATCTCCCAATGACTTTGCTCTAACTTCCATACTATCTTTTGCATATTTATAACAACATCCAATCAAAAATGTAAGACCCAGGCCGGGTACACGCCTTTAACCCCAACACAACGTGGGAAGCAGAGGCAGGTGGATTTTTGTGAGTTTTGGGCCAGCCTGGTCTCCATTGTGAGTTTCAGGACAGCCAGGGCTATGTAGAAAAACCCTGTCTCAGAAAACAAAGAGGAAAAAAGGTAAAGAAAAGCAAGCAGGGTCCAATCAAAGCCCATGCACTCCATTCGAAGGCTGTGTTGTTTGCTTCACCCCAGATTTGTCGTAAATACATTGATACACATGGAGATGACCAGGAGTATCTTCAGAGTCCAAAGACTTGCGTTCTTAGACCCCAGAGCCACCCTGTCCATAAGTGCACCCAGAGTTCCCCTCTTCTCATGCATTTGGTTCTGATGGGGGCATATTAAGAATATTTTAATGACATTAAAAAGTGTCTTTGTCTAACTGTCCCCCCCCCCCCCGTCATTTCTCTCCCTAAGCCTTCATAATGAATTTGAGACATAATTAAGAGAGATGGATTTGTGTTTTTAGATAAGAAGTTTGGACAGAAGGCGCTGGAATTAGAAGCTCTTGATGTGACCTTGATTCTGGCCAGGAAGAACCTGTCTCATAGCCAGAACCTCCTGCACTGTCTCTGGGCACTGCGAGTGTTTGCCTCCAGTGGTAAGTTCTAGGCCTGGGTTGGGACGTCTGGAAACCATGTGGTGGTGTGGGGGAGTGAAGGTTTGCATGGAGGTGAGGATGCATGCGGTCCCATTCAGACCCAGAAAGGAACCTGACAATCCAGAGACTGCAGAGGCCAGGAGCTGTTTATTTATTGCCTTGGTCAGATAGAGCTCTTGATCTAGTTCCGAGGCATTGAGTTTACTTTGAGTTGCATTCATTGCATCCCAAGGTTCTCTATCAGCACCACTGGTTAAAGAATTCGCACGGCAGGAGAAAGGCAGGCTTCCTTCAGGCCTTGATATAGCCGTAACATTATGTGTTATGTCTTTTTTTTTTTTTTTAAAAGAAAGCAACATAATGGCTGGGGAGATAACTCAGCCAGCAAAGTTGTTGACTTGCAAGCCTGAGGCCTTGAGAACCCAGATGAAAATACTGGGATGGTGGTGTGCACTCTGCACTCGTAATCCCAATGCTTGGGAGGTGGAGACAGGAGGACTCCTGGAGCTGACTGGCCAGCTGGCGTAGCCTGATAGGTGAGGTCTAAGCCAATGAGAGACCCTGTCTTCAGGGAAGTAGACAGCATTCTTGTGGATGACACCTAGCCTCCTCTAACACGTGCATGTGAACCCATCCACATGCTTGTGCATCTATGCACACACACACACACACACACACACACACACACACACACTAAAGAGGGGGAGTGGGGAAATGTTTAGCTCAGTTAAAACCAATAAATTATAAAGAAATATAAAAAAAATAAAGGCTAGTCCTTCTTAATCCCATGAAGCTGCTCACTGTTATAACAAAATCGTTACTGATTTTTTTTTTCTAACCTTATGCTCTTTCCCAACAAATCCTCTCTCTGGGTGATTGCATCAAAACATGTCAGCTGATAGTTATTAAGCATCTACTTAATTCAACTATTTTTAATTATCACAATAATTATGTGTTTAGATCTACATTTTTTATATCTCAGCAAAGAAAACACCAGCAGCTTAAAAGAGTGAAGCAATTACTTAAATTTATACAGATAAAAAGTCCTGAAGGCTGGCTTTAAAATTCCAAAAATCACGTTAATTCTACTCCACGCGGAGGCACTTTTCATTAATAGATTAGATTCTATACCTCCTATCTCACATGTAATGAGTGTAGACTTTCATTTCTCCTTTCTGAGCTCTCTTCCTGGGGAATAACAGTGACAATTATTTAGATGTAATATTCTCTGTAGGGGAAAGAATGTGGGCTTAGAGCCAGGGAGCCCTGGCTTTGACTCTGGTGCTATTTCTTATGAGTCATGGAACGCTGTATTTGACCTGATTAACCTCATTTTTTTTTCACTTTGTAAAATTATAGCAGCAATAATTATTGCTGTTAATCTGCTAGGTATTTGTCTCCCTAAAACAACAGGAATTAATTTTCTCATGGTGCTAAAGGCTGGAGGTCTGAGATCAAGATGGTGGCGAGGCTTGTTTCTTCTATAGCCTATCTCCTTGGCTTTAAGAAAAATCTGTCATCTTGCGGTGTCCCCACGAGGTTTTCCCCATGGGCTTGCACATTCATAGTCTCTTTCTATGCTTGAATATTCCTTATGACAGGCACAAGACAGATTAGGTTATGTTCCTCTTCCAGTGTGCCCCCTTTAAATTAATTACTTACTTCTTTACATCATGGGGATGAAGGCTTTAAAATTCATTTGGGGGGACGCGGGCAACCCTCAGCAAATTTCATAGACTTGTCAGATGGGATAAGATCGTGTGCATAGGTAACACCATGACACAGCAGCTGCCCTTTCCCCATTCAAAATTTCTCTAATATTTTGAAATCGCATGAAGAATACATGCAGGAAGAGTAACTATGTAATTTCTCCAGATAGCCTAATAACTGCTGAAATATGCCAATTTTATTCATTTTTATTTTACTTTAAACATAGGGTCTCATGTAGCCCAGACTACCTTCAAACTCATCATATAGCCAAAGATAACCTTGAATTCCATATCGTCCTGCGTCCATGTTCCAAATGCTGGGACTGTAGCCATGTGCGGCTATGCCTGGCTCAGTATCTCAATTTTCTCTGTTGCATTTTCTTAATAAACATGGGGAATACATAAAAAGACAATTTTCCTTCAGAATAATAATGAGATGGATTATTGGCTCTTTGTTCACAGACAGTGGCTTCTCTTCCTCTCTAGCCTACACATACCCACACACCCATGCACGCACACACACACACACACACACACACACACACACACACACACATATACAGAGAGAGAGAGAGAGAGAGAGAGAGAGAGAGAGAGAGGGAGAGAGAAAGAGAGAGAAAAAACACAAAGACTATCAGAGTGCATTTGGTAATATCTGAATGAATCTGTACAAACCTGTCTCCAAAACAGTAAAAGAGGAACCGTGGCATTTTATGAAAGACAGCTGTCATTAGTGAGTAACCTAAAAGCATGCCAGCCAATCTGGATCTTGGGTACTCTTCTCAGTAGGAGCACAGACAGAGGAACATGTACTCCATACAACATAAAACATATAACCCCTTATAACAATCAAGGCATTGGCCACAGTCTCTGTCTTATATAGAGGACTCTGATATCGCCACCTCCAAAACCTCATTCCTTTCCTGTGCCCTGCAACAAGTTAATCTTGTTCATCTCTTTGCATCTTTGAGATGCCTTGTTCCCATTCATTTTCCCAGAATAAGTGAGGCCCAAAGTACCAGGCAGTCTAGATCTACCCTCTCTGAAGCACTAGTACAATGGAGGAGAGGAGCCACCTCATCGGAGGATCATTTTTCTTCCTTCACATTCTTGTCCCCTCCTACATTTCTGCATCTCCTGGCTTCCTCTTCTGTGCTTTTCTCAGATTCAGCTGAGTTGAGAAGGGGTATGGGCCATATTGGAAAGAAGCTGGGGCATCCTGGGAGATGTCAGTGACATCTGGAAGTTTTTATTTACCTGGCGTTCCCTTGACTTTCTATAATTCAGATCTAGGACCATGTTTTAATAACTGGATGAAAAGGGAAATATTCTCAGGCTGGTTATATTGGAGCAAAGGACTCATTCTTCTACCGGTATTCTAATAGAAATCAGTCAACTTATTGCCTCAGTCTTGGGGGATTCTAGTATTAAAATTGAGGAGAACTAGAAACTGAGGTAGAAAGAAAGAGCTACCCCATTTACTCTACTGCTGGAAAAAGGTTTTTAATTTTTTGTTGTTATTTTATTAACCATCTTAAAGTTGTCAATGATTAAATCCAAATTGTTTTAGCACATGTTCCTGTGACAATAGCTACTAAGTACTGTCCTTTTTGTCATCAGTAACCACAGGAGCAATGCTGGGAATTAATGGAGCCATGGAACTTCTCTTCAAGGTCATTCCTCCTTACACCCGAAAGCACACAAGGACAATCAGGTACCGGACATGTTCACAGTACCCCCGGGCTCTGTGTGAAGGCCGGCAAGGTGGAGATGGCTGCCCTTAGATCTTGATGCTCCCGGTCCAATCTGTTGCTGTTTTCTTCCTTGTAGACATACAGTGTCTGCATCTCTACTTGCTCCAAAGTTTCTTTCTTCCTCTTATCCTTATAATAATACCAAATGAGCATATAACCCACAAGCTAAAATGCAGAGAGATCTGGATCTAAGGTTACAGTGCCAGGGGATAGGAGAGGTGAAGTTAAAATCCGTATCATTCAGACTGGAAACCTCATGTTCTCTTTTGTTGTTGTTGATTTTGGCCTGGTGCTTTCAGATAAGCCCTTTTTACCTGCAGTGATAAATGAGCATAACCCTCACACGATTGCCCAGAAGTGACAGGGTCTCCAAAGAATCAACCAGTTAAACTGCTTAGATGAATTCCAAGCCTCCTAATAGCCCATCATTGTTGTGTGCTGGTCTTGTTACGCGGTTATATGATTGGAGAATGAAACCTGGCCTATTCCCTCTGCCTCTGCATCCTAGAGTGGAGTGAATCACTGAGTTAAAAAGGGAGATGGCTTCACATAAAGGCATTAGAGATATTCCGAACCACTAAGATCCATCATTTATGGGAGTGACTCAGCGAGGACCTTGAGAGAATATTAGAAGGAATTCAGCCAATTTCTAAGATCTATGGGGTCATTTGGCAAGTAGCATTTCCATGCCCAGCCATGATATTTTCTGCATCCTAGCATCAATCTTAGGCTCATGTTTCACCTGATTATTTTTCTCTTGGGTCACCACAGTGATGCCATCATCATCATCCATTCTCCCCTACGGTTCTCTACACCAGCATTTCCTGAAGTGAAATACATTACATATCAGTCCCAAAAAATGGCCCCATCAAAAAAACTGAGAAGTTCTGGCTTACACAAAGTGAGATAGGTTTTCTTTACTGTGAGACTTCACAAAGCCCGCTATCCACACTGGGCCTAACTCTAGTGTGCTCCATTACAAGGCCAATTTGGCCAGGGAATTCTGCTTCTTACCTACCACCTTTGTAAAGGGGCTAGGACAGTGTGCATTTCAGTTGCAAAACGGAGTCAACACAACTCTACCAAGGGACCTTTTTTGTAGTAGCTGAATACCTCAGAGTTAAAACCAGGGGTAAACATAACCCCTTTATTTTTCTGTAGCTTTACTTTATTTTGGTCTTAAATGTTCCCTGCATCAGATGACAAAAATTCTCATCAGGCATTGAAGTCAGATTAGTGATCCTTTAGCCCATGATGCCTTTCTTCCTATTGTGTTCCTCTCCTGGGACTGTATTCTAGATCTTAAGAAACTGTGGGTGCAGGGCAGAGAACCCTGACTGCTCTTCAGACTGAAAAGGGAGGGGGAGAGGAGTGGGGAGAAGGGGAGAGGAGTAGGAGAAGGGGGAGGGAAATGGGAGGATCAGGAGAGAAAAAGGAAGAATAGGAGGCTTTGGAAGTAGAAAGAATGGAGAAAAGAATAAATGAAAAAAGAAAATCTATATATTGACATTCATTCCAAATGTGCAATCCAGATGCAATTCAATCTGAAATGAACATCTGGATAGCACATCTGGAATGACAGCTGGATTTCACATCTGGAATGATATCTGGATCGGGCATCTGAAATGACATCCGGATCACACATCTGTAGTGCGCATCTGGAATGACATCTGGATTGCGCATCTGGATCACACATCTGGAAATGGCCATCTGGATTGGACATCTGTATTGCACATCTGGGTCACACATCTGAAAATTAAAGATACATTTTACTCAAGAAAAAAAAAAAGAAAAGAAACTGTGGGTGGCAATGAGAAATGCTGGCGAAAATCCCTTGTCTTTGTCAGTTAACCTTGGTTATCAAGGGACGAGGTCCTATAGTTTTTCAGTCCTGATGGCTTCTGCTGTCTTGGTTACTAAAGCCAAGATTGGGAGGACAAAACAACCAAACAACCATATGTAAGACAATCATAAATAGTTAAAGCATAGACATGCCCTTATTAGGGACACCTACTGTTGCCATCTGAATTGCTTTTCTTTCCTCCTGCAAAAAAAATTAAGTTCAGGTGCATATCTGATCAAGGTGCCTTGGAACAAGAGATTAAAAGGGTGGAAGGCTTCTAAGAATAGGAAATTGCCAAGGATCTCAGTGATATTTCTAAGCATCCTACTTACCACTTCAGCATGTCTGATCAGTCCTAGAAATTTCCCGAAGAAAAATGCCAAACGTCCACAGGGGAGTGGCCTCTTCACTAGCCTTTCCAATGCAGGTGTCATTGACCCAGTGTTATTAGGTGCCTAGCATCCGCTCAGCTCTTAGCCTATGCTGGTGTTGATTAGGTGCCTCGCACAGCGCTTAGCTCTTAGCACGCACGCATTGTCTCTCTTGAGCCTCTGTTCTTTGAGGCACGCGCTATTACAGGGGGGGAAAATTGAAGCTAAAAAAAGTGGGGATTTAAGGGAAAGAACCAGGACTTAAGCACTGCCTGATCCATGAGCCTCCACCTTTAAAGCACCCTTGGAGTATCTAGTAGTCTATTTCCAGGGTTATAATTCTAAAACCACCATATGTAAGACAATCATGAGTAGTTAAAGTCTGCTTAAATTTCTTTTACCGTCTAAATGGTTCAGTTCCATGGAACAATTTGCTTAACGATAGGGAATCTTTCTCTTCAATTGAATGGCCATTTCCTCTCAAAGGCTAAATAACTATTCTCCCTGCTTTTGAATTCTTTCCCCAAGCCACTTTGTTTTCTAACCCCCACCCCCTCACACCCATACTTTCCAACTAGAACCTGAGAAATGAAGGCCCCGAAGTTGGAAGACACCCCCTAGCAGCTCTAGCTGATTCCTTGCTGAGTCACTTCGGTTTTCTTAACTTGACGCTGGCATTTCTCCAAGTGGGAATGCCAGGTCTGACCTTATAGGTTTGTTGTAGGCAGTAGAAATAATGGCTAGAAGAGTCTGTAGGATTTGACATGCTAGGATACGTCAGTCACCGCTAATTGAGATGCAGCTGGGCGATAAGGCTGCCTGCCTGCAGCCAGACGGCTCCCCTAAGCTCCATCTCCCAACTCTCAACTAAGATGAGTCCAGATAAATTCCACTAAGTTTCCTGCACTTAAATGCCAAACCTATGGTTTTGTGGGTTCTTCCAGGGGAGCAGATGGCAGCATGCCTGCAGGATATGAATTCCCACCCTGGGTATTATCCTTCAAACCCTTGCAAGCAATGGGAGAGTTATTCCAGGGTGGATTTGCGAGAGCAGTGCCCAGTGTGGTGCCACTGTGACTCCTTCCCCCTGTGGAGATTAAACCTGCTCTACTTCTCCTGTGCGTCCCCAAAATAGACATGCAGCTGTCCTCCAATCTCCAGCGGTACTCAGGGCAAGATTTATAACTGTAGTTCCAGGCTTACTAGGGAGGAGGGCCTGTGTGGCGCTATCACAAGCCTCCCGTGGCTTGGTGCCAGCCTCCGTGCCTGGGAAGGCAGTCATTCCAGTCTTGCTACATTTGCTACATGCCCACCATGTTGGCACTCTTTCCCAGTGTGTCGTTGGGTTGGCTTGTGCCTTCTCACTTTCTTTTCCTCCCCATTTGATCTGAACAGTCATGGTCAAACATGGAAGGCTCTTACAGCCTCTAGAAACCATCAAGAATGTGCTTCATTTATTTCTCTCCTGTTCCTCTTCCTACCACTTTATCTAGCCAGCTGTCTCTGAGTGTGGCCTGCTCCAGGAATGCTGGTGCCATTTTATCAAAGGATCAAACAGCTACCCAGTCTCCAATTCAGGGGAGTGGGGGAGATGGAACTGTCTTTCCTTAAAGATGCTCTGGAATCTTTTTCATTCCCCATTTTGTACTTAACCTTGCACAGTGTTGCCTTGGAGTCTTCTCTTCTGCAGTTGTTATTATTGTTTTACTCTTCACTCTTTGGCTCTTTTGTGGGGGTCACCACTCAGGTCCCAAATAAATACGCACAGAAACTTATTCTTTTTTATAAATGCACAGCCTTAGCTTGGCTTATTTCTTGCCAACTTCTCTTAAATTATCCCATCCATCTGTTGCCTCTGGGTTTCTATCTTTCTCTATTCTTTATGCCTTTCTTCTTACTCTGTGGCTGGCTGTGTGACTGGGTGGCTGGCCCTTTGTATCCTCCTCTCCTTTTTTTCTCATTCCTTGATCTCCTCCCTCCAGATTTCTCCTCCTATTTGTTCTTTCTGTCTGCCAGCCCCACCTATCCTTTCTCCTGCCTTGCTTGCTATTGGCTTTTCAGCTCTTTATTAGACCAATCAGGTATTTTAGACAGGCAAAGTTACACAGCTTTACAGAGTCAAACAAATGCAACATAAAAGAATGCAATACATCTTTGCATCATTAAACAAGTGTTCCACAGCATAAACAAATGTAGCACATCTTTAACTAATACTCTACATCACCCTCCCCTCTAAATTCTCTGCTTATAAAGAGAGAAATTGAACCATGTTTACTTTGTTTCTCTCCACAGTATCCAGGTCCACGTATAGCATATGGTAGATTATTAACAAAATGCAAAATAAATGTATTTTAGAAGGCTTGCACATAATAATCATTCTTATTTGTAAGGTACAATGTGATCATTTGATGCAAGTATACAACATGTAATGGGTAGTAAATCAGGGCAATCAGTGTTTCCATCTACTAATATATGAAATACTTCACAAAATTTGCCAGCGCAATTTTGGGCAGAGACTATGTTAATCATCTCTATATCACTCCAACTTTAGTATGTATGATGTCAGGATCTGCATCAAAAGAAGTACTTTACCCAAAAGATATTGGTGGATTATGAATGTATTGATAAGCAAACTCTTGACATCGGTTGAATGAATCACTTCATGTTTATTAATAAGTCATTCTCGTTCTTGATCCCACACTGGATCCATGTGTCTTCTGCCATGTGTCTGAAGATACCTAAAGCTCACATGGCCTCTCTCCCAAGAACTGTGTGATATGAGAAACTGAGGCACCTTGGAGAAGCCAGCCAAAAGAGGAGAAGCTGCAGGCTCAGCTTTAAAGGGAGCAGGGTTTTTCTTGCTGGAGGGAAGGGAAGTGTTAGAGCCCCACCTGTCCCCCGTCTTTCTTCGAGCTATCTGGGGGAGCTGGCAGGTTAGCAGAAGGGAAGGTTCCAAAGTAAAAGGGCATCACAGGAGTCCAGGGCAGCACTGATCTGAAAACTCTACTTCTCATTGAATTAGGTTGCCTGTGTTGGTCTGTTAATACTGTTAATAGACTAAGCAGGGTCTTTAGAATCTGTGGGGTGCTCTATAAAATCGGGAGCAGGAAATGACCCTGGTGCAGAGAGTGTGCCTCTTTGCTAGCCTGGTCCATGGGTGGACCAGTTTATTTATTGACACAAAGCTGGCCTGGAGCAGTCCAAATCAGGAAGCAGGAAAATTTCCGGAGGCAAAGGAAATTTTGACTCCCAGCGACTTAGAAGAGCTCGTGTTGTTTCATTCTCTGCTGTCAGCCGTCCCCTTCTTCCCTTACTTCTGTGACTTCAGGCTTTTAGTAGTGATGATGTCATGTCCACTTGACATTTCCCAAATGTCCTGTCTGATCCTGCTGGGTCCTCATACCATAATATTTATCCCAATGTTGCACATTGCTCATCAAATGTCACCAGTATATAATAGTTCCAAAACTCGCTAGCTTGCATGGCCTCACAGAGTTTTAAGTCAATTAGAGTTTTCTTACTAGGGGACTGCTTCTTCAACCCCATCATAGTCTCCGATCATTGCACCTCATGTTGAGAAAGAAGATTCAGGATTATCAGTTGGCTGAGATTGTTTCTCTATTCTTCATTGGCGTTGAAGTTTCCCCAACAATAAGAAAAGTCAAGAATTGTGTTCTAGACCATGCTGGCCTCATTCTTACACAAGAGGTCTCCTTCACTAGCACCGTCCCTTCTGTCACATGTTTTCAGCTGGTCTGTCATGCTGGGATTGACTTTCAGGATCAGGGGTCTTTGGGACACAGATTGGTATAATTACGGGTGATATTCCATGCGCTAGAGGACCTGGGATTAAGTACCTTGGCAACAGAAGGCGGCGTTGTGTTTGGGTCCCTAACAAGCCTCATAAGCAAATTCTTCAGTTTAGTGTCCCGTTGGCAGTCCTAGTTGCTCCCTGTACTTAGAATAGTGTTAGTGATCTCCTCCCTTTAGAACTCTTGTCTGCCAGGGCTCTTTGGCATTTGAGCTTTGCCCGAGGGCAGTATGACTGGGCATTGCTTCATTGGCAGCTATTTCTGGTGATCGCATCTTCAGTTGATGATGTAGAAAAATGTCCCATATTTCTTCTCCTCCCTGAACCACTGTCTTTCCAAAGTCAAGCTTTCTTCTTACCCTTTCATTTGATTTGATCATAGTAGCTGAGAGATAAATGCAGACTCAGCCAAAGCTAATGGTTTTTCTATGGTCATAGCAACTTAGGTGACACAGCTACTTTGTCACTGAGAGAGTGGCGTTTCAAGTTACAGGAAACATTCTTCTGTTTCTTGAAATAGATCCCATATTCCTCCTGGGTGTTCTTTGCTTCTCTTCTCATTCAAAGCCTTGCAACATTCCTTTCAATATAAGTCGGCTCTGGGTTTTCAGGGCACTGGTTCATATTGGTGATTCCGAGGCCATGGGCTTCGGGGCACTTGGACTCAAATACTTTGGAACTAGAACAACAAAAAAATTCCAGCCCTGCTTCACAAGTGCTGAAAGTGGGGATGCACACCACAGGCTCACCTTACTGACAAAGTGATTATAGCCTTTGCAACCTGACTCCAGGCCTGTAGCCGATAGTGGGATGAATAGTTTCCTACATGAATTAAACCCTGGCAACACGGCCTGTGGCTGAAATCCCTTTCATCTTCTGAAGAAGCCAGTGACCTCTCCGTGTAAGGGCCAGTCATAGATATTCAAGTCACAGGATTGAAAGCTGGGCGCTTCCAAGGACCTTTCCCTCTTGTCCATCTCCCTCATCTAAGGTGAGGTCAATGAAACACAGAGAAGCCCATCAAACTCCTAATGAGCTTCAAGACGTATTCCATTACTAAAGGGCACCCTACCGCATAATCCAAGGCCAATGGGCTTTAGAGCTTTTATTGGGCATTTGATACGTTTACCTTGGTAGTAGGCATTGGAGACTTACAAACAACATAGGATGATTTTTTTTTTGTCCTTAAGTTCCTAAATCTATGTAACAGTTAAAATGTAGTGTGTGTGTGTGTGTGTGTGTGTGTGTGTGTGTGTGTGTGTGTGATGGGAAGAGCCATTCAGATCTAGTCCTGGGCTGGCAAAGTGGGTGAATTTTCCAACCCATGAGGATGTTCTCATGTGCTTCTGCCAATCAGGGTGTCTGCTTGGGTCATCTTTGAAATCTGCTCCAAGTATCCATTTGAGGCCTAGAAAGGCTTGGTCTAGCAACACTGGGGGATTGAGGGACAAGTCTTTGAGCCCAGCTTGATACAGTAAAATTTCACACACAAGTCTGTGTCTTCCTATTTTCCTACAGGTCACCCCTTCTTTTCAAAATTGTAAAAACATCCATGAATATGTGGGGAGAGTCTTCAGGGGATTGGAGTAAGGCAGACAAAGACTCTTATGAGGAAACACTCTTGGGACCATCCTTTGCTCAAAGGGGGCTGATCCTTCTAACAGGCCACAGGCACATTCTGCAGGGAGTGCCTGCATAGCCACATCCCACAACCATAAAATCAGAACACACAGTGGGGAAGCTGCTTTCTTGTGGAGCGGAGGGTGCAGTGGTGTGCTGTCTTTGGGGATGAGGATGTTCAACAAATAAAAGGCACCCAGGCAGCCGGAAAGGAAAAAAGCCCAGAAGAAGCCATTGTGCATAGTTACTGAAAGCCAATTGTTTCCAAGAGTTCAGGCAGAGATTTGGGGATGAGGGCAGCTTGGAGGCCGTCTGCTTTGTTCAATTACAGTGCTATTTTGATATGGATCTCGGTGTGATCATCAGTTATATTCAACAGAGCTGATGAGAAAAATAGAGAACAATAGATGGCTATTTAAAAGAAGTGAATTATTATGAATTAAGTTTGAATGTCGTTCAGATGGTACATCATAGGCATTCAGCAAATGCCAGTAACGTTAATGAGTCCTGATGCTTCAGTTTACCTGACGTTTCTCCTTCCAACCATTAATTTATTCACTGAATAGTTTTTGAAGATTTTATTTTTAGCAGAGATGTGTGGGATTTGAGATGAAAAGAAGTGGCTCTTGCCCTCAAGGAGCTTGTCGATGATACATAACACATCAGCACTCAAATGGGAGAGACAAAAGCCATAATGATGGGGTATTCATGAAGGCAGGGGGGTCTCAGTGTACTTAGAAATGGGCAGAGAAGAACTTACAAGGAAAGGAGCTTTAGGCACGAAATAAGGCTTTTCCCAGATACTAAAATTATAACACAACAAAACAGTCACTTTTAGGTAGAAGCAGAAGAAAAAGTAAAAACATAAAACTGCACATGTTTATTCATGGACGTACAGGCTCATGCAAATACACACACATGCAAGCACACACGCAATTTAGTGACTAGTTGGAATATAATGCAAGAATATGAAGGAGAAAGTCTACCAAATTGATCTAAAAAATCTATTATCTTATTAAAAAATAATAACCCTCAAAGAAAGGAAAAAATGGATAAACTCCTATAAATTTAACTCTTCAATAATCCAAAAATGTAATTAGATGAAGGCACCAATTTTATATATTAGAGCAGCAAAGATTTTGAAATATGATAAAATTCACTGATGGCAAGGATTCGCTAAGATGGGCACTTTCTTGCTCCTGGGAGTGTAGACAACACATTTACAAAAATAATGGGCATTGTTTGCCAAGATGAGACAAAAGTTCACACCACCCAACTCTTAAAATCCATTCTGAGCCATTATTGTGAAAGGTGGATGAAGACACATGCCTACAAATAGCAATTACAATGTTATTTATAATCAGAAATGATATAAATAGAAAAATTCAATCACAGAATCCTTAGTAAGTGTGAAATGTTTATATAGCACAGTGTTATATAGCAAAACACGAAAATAGACGAGGGAAAGAGTTTTGTCTTGGAACATTGCTTGCAATAAAATTATTGATGGGAAAAAATATCAGTTTCAAATTGATGTAAAATTATGCACAAAAGGACCCAGGTCAAGATGGAAAAACCAGGGGTAGATTTTTCTTTTCACAAGAAAAAAATATAAATAAAGCAATGTTTTTAAGCATATAAACATCTGGCAGTAATGAATAGTGATCCCTGAAAGTTGAGTTTCTGTCTTACTCCGATGCCTGACTGATTGTCCAAGGGACAGTGCAGGGAACGTTGGTAGTGAGGATGCAAGTGCAGCCCCCCAAAAACCTGTAGTTAAGGAGCTAGAATTGAGGATCCAGTATGAATCTTGAGGGTCCAATGTGCCTAGATTTATAGGACAGAATTCTGGAGCTAAAAGTGCTGGAGAGAGAGGAGAGGGAAAGTGGGATGAATAGGGGAAGGGAGAGGAGAGAGAAAATAGGAGTAAGAAAATGGATGAGTCTTCTTCCAGTTCACAGTTGATGAAACTGAGTAATAGAAATTGTGCACAAACTCCTGTAGAAAACTTCAAACAAGGGGGACTAGCCTCAGTTTACCCAGCATCTGTTGATACTGAAAGCAGGCGAGGGAAAGCCAAACCAAACCAAACTGAACAATAAGAAAACCCAACCAATGGGTATTTCTTATGAATAGATGCCATATCCCTAACTTGATTTTAGCAAATTGTTATTAGCAGGGCATCAAAAGATCATGGAGAAGTTATTAACAGTCCACTGTGTATATGTACCACAGTTTCATGTCCGTCAGTTCAGGGAATTCTAGACTGGCTTCATTTCCTGTCTATTGTGAGTAGAGCAGTGATCAGTATGGATGCGCAATGTAGTGCATAGCAAGGCTCTGAGATCAGTAGACACACAGAAGTCATATCTCTAAATGGTTCATTAAGCAACTGGGAAGCAAGACAAAACAAAGCTTAAAAATGCTTTTCTTTAAAACATCTTATTTTCCTCTCATGAACACTTAAGAGTTACACATACCCTGGGACCTAGGCCCTCTGCATGTCAGAGACAGTTGTGTAACTTGGTCTATCCAGGGGTCCCTGGCAGTGAGACCAGGATCTATCTAGGGTCTATCTTGGTTGGTCTATCTATCTATCTATCTATCCATCCATCTATCTATCTATCTATCTATCTATCTATCTATCTATCTATCTATCTATCTATCATCTATCTAGGTCTGACTATCTATCATCTATCTATGTATCTATGTATGTATGTATCTATGTATGTATCTAATCTATGTATCTAAACTATTTTATCTATCTATCTATCTATCTATCTATCTATCTATCTATCTATCTATCCCTATATCTATCTCTATCTAGGGGTCCCTGGCAGTGAGACCTGGCGCATGAACTAGCTTGTTGGAGCCCATTCCCTATGGTGGGATGCCATGCTCAGCCTTAATGCAGAGGGGAGGGGCCTGGCCCTGCCTCAACTTAATGTGCCAGGCTTTGATGACTTATGACGGGAAGTCTTACCCTTTGGGAGGAGTGGATGGTGGTGGTCTGGAGGGGAGGTGAAGCGGGGTGGGGGAGGAGTGGGAGGAAAAACTGTGGTTGGAATGTAAATGAACTAAAAAACTAAAATGAAATAAACATCTTATTAAAATGTATTTTCATTACCATTGCAAGGATCTATGTACTTATACATATAAACATAGCCTGCTCAGTCTGTATGTGACTCTATGTACTTGTACATGTAAACATAGCCCACTCAGTCTGTATAATGTGACTCGTATGTATGTGTTCAGGGTTCATCATTGGGCACTGGATAACCAATTGGTATGCTCTTCCTCAGAGGCCTCTTCTCCTCCCAGCTTTTTTCAGTTGCCTATAGTTCTTTGTGTAGGGCCGAGGTTTTGTGGGCGTTTCCCCATCCAGTTTGGCCTGTATAGTTCACATTTGGGCTGTCATAATCTTGTGACTACATTTATAGTGTCTAGCCTGTATTCCCTCCTAGGACTGGCTTCATATCCAGTCAGGAAGTGATTATTTACCACAGCTGTGCCACGACTGCTTCAGCGGACACACCCTGTCTGCATGGTGGCGTTGTAACTTGCTGGGTTTACAGCTGTGTAGGGCCACAGATGACGTTTCCTCCCTGCCTTCTGGCACCACATATGGGAGCCACCATGGAAGAAGCTTATATCTCAGACAACCCTGATATTTTTTGTACCCAAATTTTGTGGGGTACATTTAACAATAGGGTCTTGCTGTCTAGTTCTGGCCAGCAACCAATGGCAACTGTGAAAGTCTGAATTACGTGTGGAGCCTCTGGGGGTTTCATGGGCACCAAGTCATAGGGAGATGTTCCACAGTCAGCCCTGTTATTTTATTTTGCTTGTTTGTTTGTTTTTAAGTTATGGCTTCTTAGAGCAGCATTGTGTATCAATTCAGAGCACCTCCAGTTAAAATTCTTTTTATAAATTATTATTACATAAATTCAGTTAGCTTATGGTAGTAGGTTTCTTCATGACTTGTTTATACTCACATATTTTAATTGACTCTCCCCACAATCCCTCTTTTCCTCTATCCCCCACCCCATCCTTCTTTAAATTTTTACTTAGTGTATTCCTCTACTCTCATACCACCTGTGCTTTCCTCTCCCTCCCAGGGCCTTTCCTGCATATCCCATGGCCCCCTTGTTACTTTGGGGCCTTTAGAGACACCCCTTCCAATTAAGGACAGAAATCTAAATATTCAAAGCTATGATCCACATAGGAGTGAGAATATTTGCTGTTGGTCTTTCTGGGCCCAGATGACCTTCTCAGTGTAACATTTTGTCATTATATCAATTTCTTTAAAATTTTGCAATAGCAATATTCTTTATTACCTGGTGCTTATGTCCTGGATCTTCATTATTCATTCGCAGTTGACAGACAGCTAGCCTGATTCCATTCCATAGCAACTGTGAGCAGAGTGGCCTTGAACATGGGTGTTCAGGTATTTTTGTAACAGCGTATACAATTCCTTGGCTATATGTCCAGGAGTAGTATATTTGAGCGACACGATAATTATGCTTTCTGAGAAACCTCCGCAGTAATTTTCAAATGGCTTCCCCAGTTCCCACCTGCTGCACAGCAAATGAGGAGGGTCCCATACTTTGACCAGCACTTGCTGTCAGTTTTCTTTTTAATTTTGACCATTCTGATTGGAGCGGAAAGAGATCTCAGTGTAGTCAGAGTGTCTTTGGACTGCCAGCTCCCAAATAATGACATGGAGACTTATTATTAATTATGAAAGCTTGGCCTTAGCTTAGGCTTATTCTCAGCTAGCTCTTACAACTTAACTCCTTTATATTAACCTACATTCCACCATGTGGCTCGTTACCTTTCTTCAATACAATGTATGTCCAACTTCCTCCCTGTTTTACTGGTGAACTCCCTGATTCTCAGATTCTTCCCCCTCTGGGGGGTCCTCTTTCCCTCTGGGCCTCTTGGCCACTAGGCCAAAGAGGAAAAAGAGGCAGATGGAGAAAGAGAAGGTTTTGTGGCCCATGAACGTGAGACAGCCCTCTAAGAGACAGATTTCGGTGAACCAGCACAATTTGATTTTAGAGTATTAGGAATAGATAGGATTAGAGAGCCCGGGGACAAGCCCTAATTTGCATTAAGTGGACCGCTCCTATCACAAGGCTTAGTGTGTGGCAGTTGGATTCTATAGCAGAGCTCCTTGCACAAGTCTTCTCAGCAGGGATCTGTGCCAAAGGTCAAGCTAAAGATGAATCAGGCCTCTGGTTTGAAGACAGCCTTTAGATAAGGTCAGTCTTCAAGCCCGGGGCAATCTCCAGAGAAGTGCAGGTAGAGAACAGGAAGCTTTGGTTAAGGGAGGGAGCTCTATATTGTGATAAACTCCTAGGCCATGGGGAGGCTGTGACTCTGACCAGCCAGCAATGTCTTCCAACATCTCCCAAGTTCTTCTTTCTCCCCAGAAGTCCCGACTATCCTCTCCTGCCTAGCTATTGGTCACTCAGCTTTTTATTAAACCAATCAGAAGGTGTCTTAACAGAGACACATCTTCATAGTATATAAAAAGATTATCCCACAATATCTTGAAGTAGCTTTAAATTGTATTTCCAGGAAAGCTAACGATGTTGAGCATTTTAAAAACGTTTATTAAACATTTGTATTTATTCTTTTAGGGACTCTTTGCTCAGGAGTATGCTGGAATTTTTTTTATTGGGATAGCATTGGGTCTGAAGATTGCTTTTGATTCTCAATCACATTAAATGATTGAGAAAATAGGGATGGATCTGAGATGAGATGAAAAAAATGTGTTTACTGCAAAGTTCACGGCACTGCAGAGACAAAATAAATGGCTCCTGAGCAAGTAGAACTAATGGCTGAGAGGTCTGGTTAGAGTTAAAATGTCCATTTCCCTTCAGATGAGCTATAGATCCAATGCACTCCCAGTGCCACTTATCAAACTCCTTTTTATTATAAACTTATAAATTGATTTAGAAATTCACTTGGGAATGCAGAGGGTCTAAAATCACTGAGGCAATTTTGAAAGAGAAGTGCAAAGTTGGAAGAGTAATAGCACTTTATCTCAAGCGTTAAAATAAAGCTCCAGTAATCAGGACTGTGGCGGTGATGGCAGGGTTGACAAACAGATTAATGGAACAGAGCAGGCAGTTCAAAAATCAACCTACAGATAATTTGGACAATTCGTTTTTGGCCTAGGTGAATTGCATGGATAAACAAACATCTGTTTAATAAATGGTGACTGGAAAACAGGAAATTCATGTGCAGTGGAGAAATTTTGGCTTATATTTGACACCACAAAGGGGCTTAACATAAAATGTATAATAATAATAATAATAATAATAATAATAATTTTTTTTAATAATGGACATAACTGTCTAAATCACACCTGTAAGATGCCTGGAACAAAATAGATGGAAGCTTTTGTGATTGTTGGATAGGCAAAAATTATTTAGATAAATTGTGTTTCATCAATACTGAAAACTCCTGAATCTCAAAAGGCTTTTATTAAGATCATGATGTTACATGGCACAGGTTGAGAGACATTTGTCAATCATGTATCTCATAAAGGTATGCCTTATCTTATATATACAACCAGTGTTTAAAATTTTAAAAGAAATGAAACATTCAATTGAAAATAGACATAATATTTGAATGTATATATTACCAGAGGATATACAAATAGAAATCAGACATATAAACAAGCTCAGCATATAATTCATTAGGGAGATATATATTATAGTATAATATAATAGCAAATAGAGAACTTTAAAAAGATTATGATTAAAAAGACTATCAAGTAATGATGCCTATGAACCATATCAATGACCAGCATGGTATGATAACCCAAAGGGTATAGTAGTGGCATTCATACCATGGCTGTAACCAACAACTCTCTGATTTCACAGAAGACATGCTCAATAAGAAGGAAACTGTGCCTGATACTGTAACATAGCTAACCACTCAGTGCTAGTGAAGCTATGGTTACTGGAGGAGAATCTACAACCACTACATTGCCAAACCAGCATATGCCCTAAGAACAATTTATAGACATTTATCTTCATACCCACAGATAAGTGTCTTCACCCCCTATAAGGAAACTTCTTTTTGACATGGACAGAGGCCACTCCAGAAAACCACAACCAATTCAAATGAAAGTTGTGGAGCCCAGTCCTAACCGGTACAAGCACATCTAAGGCTCAGGGAACATTGTAGAAGATAGTGAGGAGAGGATGTAAGGGTCAGAGGATCAGGGAGTTTGCTGTGAGATTGGATTTTCTAATAATATCAGAAGCTCCATTTATAAAGTCTCACCAATGTGACTGCCCAGGCTTAAACTGAAGAAATATGGCACCAGTGGACATGACAGACTGGATGGGGAACGTCAATAAGGCCTTGATCTTAGGCAAAGAGTGGCAGGCAACTGACAAAAACTGGGAGGAAGAGCACCCAATGCACTCAGGCCTAGTGCCAGTCAGCCCTAAAAACATATATACAAGTACCATTATTCAGACTGAGCAGGTTATATTTAGGAATACATGTACATACACATACACACAAACACACACACACACACACACACACACACACACGAATGCAATAACAACTAGTGAAAAAAGTGGGCCAAGAATTTGAAAGAGAAGGGAAGTGAGAATATGGGAGAGTTTGGAGGAGATAAATGAAGGAAGGAATGTTATAATTAAATTATAATCTAAAAAAATATACTAAGAAAAAGTATCAGAGGAGTAAGCAAAGCTGGAAAAGAACCAGAACTCTCACTCTGCTAATGGGAATATAAATCACAGCAGAAAAATGTTTATTAAAATTAAACATATACCTACTATGTGGTCTAGGCATTCCTTTTCTAGGTAACTACACAGCAGAAATGACAGTACATGTCCTTAGATAGACATGGTCACAATGTTTCTAGAAACTCTATTTGCAAAAATGAATAATAGAAGACGGCCCTAATATCCACTGGCTGATGCACAGATAAACTGTAATGTTTTCGTACAATGAGATATCGATCAGCAGCCAAAATACATTATTGGTATAGGCTAGAGCATAAGCAAACATCGAAATAATTGTGCTGAAGTGCATGTTGATTGTTGCAGTCGTCACAACATCCAGAAAGTGGAATCAGCCTGATGCTTATCAAAAAATGAATAGATTGAAAAAGTATAGTATGTGTATTCAAGAGATTTTATGCATCAGAAAAGAAAAATGACTTCATGACATTTCCAGGAAAATGGTTGCAACTGGAAATCATTATGTTAAGTGAAATAAGTCAGACTCAGACAGATGCCACATATTTTCTCTTATATCAGGAAACTACATTTAAATTTTTATGTGTATATATATATGCATATAGATCGGTGTATTTGTATATGAATGTATGGGTAGGTCATGTATGGTGGCTCGTGGGGGAAGGAAGTGATCTAAAGGGGCATAAGATATAGGAAGTACAGGAACACATAAGATAAGATAGAAAAAAAGTAGAATAACAGGGGCAAGGCAGAGTTAATGGGGGAAGAGGAAGTGATGTAAGCAAGCAGAATGATACAAATGTATGACGATGCCTCTGAAATGTATGAAATGTCTGTTACTTTGCAAACTCACCTAAACACTAATAATAATAAAAAAAACTTGCTCTGAGAGAAAGTCCAGACACAATACATACTGTCTGTTGCTACATTTATTAAATTTTAGAATAAGTTATGGTTAGAGGAAGTGGATGGTAGCTGTCTGAAGATAGGGAGTCAGGGTGAAGTCAGGATGAGAAGACTTATGCAACCACACGAGGAGACTTCTCTGGGTTGTTTCTCATCTTAATTTTGACCAAAGGTTTATGCATTGTCAAGTATTATCAAATTGTCCATAAATGTGCCCAACTTATTGTATGTCAGTTGCATCTAAATAGATTGCTTATAAAAGCTGGGTGGAGGACATGAATGTGGAATATTCAAAGGAAGATGCCAGCATTTCTGGGTCATGGGCCTGTAAGTTAATTACCATTTTCTACAATTATTAGGCATCACTTTTGTAATTATGAAAATTTAAACTAAGTGAGAATTGTTGGGCACTACCTAGTCTAAAATACATTTTAATACACTGGCTGATTTGTGTGAAAATTAGCAGCACCATCACCAATAATTAAGTCATATCTTCATTTACCCAAAGAGGATTTGAAGAGGGGTCTTGACGGATAAGACTGATGTCAGTTCCCAGTGTTACAAATGAGAAATGGAAGATGGAACAGGACAGTGTTTCCTGGGCAGAGAAGCAAGCTTTAGTATATATGTAGAGCATTTGGGTGAAGAAAAGAAATAGTTGGCTATTCAAAGCAGCGGTAGCAATACATGTGTTGGGGGAAGGGTCACTTGTTCATCCTGGCTGCCCATTCCCAAAATAATCACACAGAAACTATATTATTTAAATTACTGCTTGACCCATTGGCTCTAGATTCTTATTGGGCAACTCTTACCTCTTAGTTTAACCCATCTCCATTAATCTGTGCATCACCACGAGGTTGTGGCCTACCAGCAAAGTTTCAGCACTTCTATCCCCGGCGGTGGCTCCATGGTGTCTCTCTTAACTCTACCTTCCTTCTCCCAGTATTGTTTAGTTTTCCCTGCCTACCTAAGTTCTGCCCTATCAACAGGCCAAGGCAGTTTCTTTATTCATTAACCAATAAAAGCAACATATAGACAGAAGGACCTCCCACACCATTTCCCCTTTTCTGTTTAAACAAAAAGGAAGGCTTTAACTTTAACATAGTAAAATTACATGTAACAAAGCAGGTATTAAATAATAATTAAAGTTACAATATTTATATTTACTTTATCTTTTATCATATCTAAGCAAAACAATAACTATAACTATCTATCTATTCTTCAACTCCATCAAAGACTCCAGAAGGATATAATATTACCTAAGTAAACAGAAAGTACATTGTAAGCAACTTCCAAAACTCTAGAAATGACAGAGACATCTCACTGCCCGTACAGTCACCCAAATTTCTTTTGTACCATGGGGCCATCTATCTTTAGCCTACAGGCTTATAGTATCCAGCAGACTTTTCCATGAAGCAGGAAATTCCAAAGACAGTTCTGCCTATATTGGCAGTTTGCCAATCACTACCTTCTGTATCCTGCAGAATGTCTTGTAGACCCTTTCATGAAGCAGGAACCCTGAAGGATCACCTCACCTTTAAGCAAGTTTTGCAACCATCTCTCTGCAGGTCCTGCATGTTCAGTTAAGCAGTCCAGGCAAGAGCAGTTTCTTTATTCATTAACCAATAAAAGCAACACATAGACAGAAGAACCTGGTGACAGAAGATAGAGACAGATAGATAAAAAAAGCCAGATAATGGACACATCTAAAGTCTCTTCTCTCTCTATTGTCTTATACTTTCTTCTATCTCCTCTTCTTCCCTCCCTCCACCTCTCCTAGAATATTTTGTCACTTTACTTAAAAAGCAAAAAAGCGACCTATTTTTTTGCATTCCACGAGTTCCTTTTTTTTTGTTTCCATTTAAATCAGTTTCTGCTGAATCTTGCCAGCTGTTGGCAACCACCAAGTCTCAAAACCATTGCAAGTTCCAAGCCCATTACTATGCATTTTACCCATTTCCCCATTTTGTATGTTCTTAGATTTATAGCCTCATGTCAGCTTGCTCTTGTGTCTTAGACACAAATGTCCTCTGGAATATCCCTTAGAGTGTCAATCCGATATTTTGTCCTTTGTCCCATGACATAAGTTTCTGTGTCAGAAGTACCCTTTGAAAATTGACTCCTTCCATCAGTTAACTGGAGTAGCTTTCTCTGCTGGGCTTTTCTTACAGAGGCATATGTATTAGTTTAAACTGATCCTGGTATTAGTTTAAAATCAGAAGCAGTCCCACTGGTTTCCAGTTATAATTATAGCAGGATCTCTAGGGTCAGATTGATGGACTCAAAACAGAAACAAGAATAGCTGCTATTTTACCACTTTCCTTTGGGTTCTTGGAGTAGGAGCGCAGGGAAGGGTTGCAGTGATTGCTATTGTATTCATGGCTTTCCTCATGGCTGTGACCAAATACTGGAGAAGAAGCCATTATTTAAGGGATGAAGGGTTTGCATTGAGGCCCCAGTTTGAGGGTGTAGTTCACCAAGGTCTGGGAGGACTGTGACAGGACCTCGAGGGAGCCAGTCACATTCCTGTTATACTCAGGAAGCAGAGCACTGGTAGAGGTGTAAAACTCAAGGCCTGCCTGCCTCCAAGGGACCAGCTTCATCCAGTAAGAAGTCTCCTGCAAGTTCTACAACTATTCAAAACAGCGCCACCACCTGGTGGCCCGGTGCTCAAACGCATATGCTGCGGGTGGGGTAGGGTGGGTGGTGGGTGAGTCGGCGTGTGGGGACAGCTAATATCCAAGCCACAGCACTCGGTCTTATTTTGCTATTTTTCTGTTGTCACCGAATGCTGTCCTCTCTTCTGGCTTCTTCTCAGGTGTGTTCGATAAGGAGCAAACCTAAACGACCTCTCATGCAGCACGGGGAGGTACTCCTACCTGAGTTTACAATCCGGAACTTTCTCGTGTTTTCACCATGAGTTCTCACCCCTCTGAGATAGAGGGTTTTTTTTTTGTTTGTTTGCTTTTGTTTTTATTTGTTTTTCAATTGTTCACCAGATCTCCATCAGAGACTTCTAAATGTTCTACTTTAGGATGCTCTATTTCTGTTTCTTGTTCCTGCTAACTCCCCCTCCCCACCCAGACAGGGTTTCTCTGTGTAACCACCCTAGCTGCCCTGGAAGAGCAGGCTGGTCTTGAACTCACAGAGATACGCCTACCTCTGCCTCCCGAGGGTTGAGATTGAAGGCGCACGCCACCTCCGCATGTTGGCGGGAGAGTGGCGTATACTCAGTTTGCTAATCGATAAAACTCGATAAAACGGTGGATCTGAATCAGGTGAATTCGTAACTATGCAAGTGGAGGGCAGGAGGAACTGTTCTCACACGCACACCCGGCTGCAGCGTGGTGGCTTTTTCTCTCAGCACAATTTAAAAACAGAAATGATTAAATGGCTAGAATAAATAAGTAAAACATGTGCAGTGGACAGGTTTACTATTAACACAGGGGCTCTAAAGAGGAAAGAGGCAGCCTCAGGCCTCTGCTTCCTGGAGGTTGAAATAATTTGTCTTTGGAAATGACCCACCCTAATCATAGTAATCATCATCACACATAATATAACCCCACCTTATGCTGCTTGATGCAGGCCAAATGTATCCCCCCAAAAGGATTCTCAGAGTTAGTATCAAGGTTCCCCCAATTACTTGATGCTGTTACAGGGTTATATAATAGAATTGCAAGATTAAAATATGAAAGCGAAAGAGGGAAAGCAGAATATAATCAGGCAATAGCAGTAGAGGAAGGCAATGTTTCTGAAACATGACCAACAGTCAGTGAAGCGGAGAAACATGAAGGACTGTGGGAGATGGCCACAATCCATGAATCCTGAGCGAGTGTAACATAGTGCCATCTATTGGTAGCTGTAGGCATTACAGTTGCACTTTGCCATGTTAACAAACTGGTCTTATTTAGATATAAACCTGTAATTTCAAAGAAATTAGCCTTTGAAAATTAAATTCATTGTTATTTTCTCCCATTGTTTGAAGGACCCAAATATTTACTTCCTAAATTTTATTTCTTATTAGCATACATGCTCACTCCAAAGTGGCATTATTATTATTATTTCTGATCACATTTCCTGGTGAAGGCTGAAGTGAGTTCCTTGAACAATTAGTCACTGGGCCAATAATTATTCTGTTTTTAAAAGCATGAATAGAAGAGCATATTTTGGAAGGTAACTGTCTAAAAGACTTTGATTTCCAATGGTGTTTTGTACACATTCTAATCTTATCTTTTTAGTCTTGCTTGCTTCAAAGGGAAAACAGCTCAAGAACACAGCTCTAAAATAATTTCTTGTTTCTTAGAAAAAGAATTCCAAAATAAAAATATTTCCGATAAAGAAAATTGCTTAATATATACTAGATATTATATATAATATTAAATATATATGTTAACTTATAATTTGTTCTTTGAAAACTTCTCAGATGTATACAAGATATTTTGATCACATCTACTCACTCCCCATTCCAGCTCCTCCCAGAGCTGTTTTCTTCCAGGTTCATGACCTATTCTTTGTTTTCCCTTTTAAAAAAATAACCCACTGAATCAAATTAATGTCGGACATATGATGTAAAGCTGTCTCCCAGAGTATCGTAACCTACTAAGAGGCACAGCCTTGAATTAAACTCACTCTCCCTTCCCCAGAAGCCTCCACCTGCCAATGGCTACTCAGCATGGGTTGGGGGGTGGGGGTTCACGAGCCCACCCCATCCGTGCTGAGCCCATCCCATCCATTCTGGAATGGTGATTGCGTTGATCTGGTGCAGGTCTTGGGTAGTAGCCACAGCTGCCGTGAGTTCCAGAGTATGGTGTTGTCCAAAAGAAACCGTTTCATGGCGGTCCTTCTTAACCTTTGGTTCTTATAGCCTTCTTCCACCACTTCTGTGATGGTCCTTGAACTGTGGATGGGTATGTGCATGTGTGTGTGTGTGTGTGTGTGTGTGTGTGTGTGTGTGTGTAATCCTGATGTAGGAAAGCTATCTTTCAAGGAAGAAAGTGGCATTCCACATTTCAGGGCAAGAACTAATTCATGAGTGTCCCGGCCTTGGAGAACTGAATTCACTCGAACCTATGAAAGACGGCACATTGTCCTAAACCATCATAGAGTTTGAAAAGTCATTCATCCCAGTATAAATCTTTGGAGTTTCTCATTAGTTAAAAGGAAAATGGGACAATTACAGAGCTATAAATATTTATCTTTTTCGTTTTGTGCATCCTAGGCTTTCAAGCGTTGGGGTGTTGGCATAAAAACTCAACTCTCATCTCAAAGGGAATAAGGGATAGTTTATTCTAGAGCCAAATAGGAGTGGTCACGGCTTGGAAGGATAGATTGAGGCTATCACAAGGTCCACGTTCCAAAATGGTGGCAGTTCAGTGAAATTTTATACTAATACAGCAGAGAAAGTCCTAAATCAAGCCACTTTTTAATTTTTTAATGTACACTGGTGTTTTGCCTCTATGAATGTCCATGTAAGGGCACTAGATCCCCTGAAGCTGGAGTTACAGCCATTTGTGAGCTGTCGTGTGGGTGCTGGAAATTAAACCCAGGTCCTCTAGAAGAACAACCAGTGCTCTTAACCACTGAACCATCCTCCCAGCTCCAAATCAAGGCACTTTTAAAACACATTAAGAAATATACATTTGGTGGGTTAAATCAAAATTTGAAAATCTCTGCTGTAGGCCTTGAATACTACTATCAGACTGGCAACGTTCTTTGTCTATTGTTTGGTCAAAGCTAGGGGTCTGCTAAGTTAATAGATTTCCAAAGTTTTTCGCTGTTGGTAGCAAGGATGTTAGATGAGATAGGGAGGTGGCAGGGACTGTTGTTAGGGAGGCTAAGAACACAAGATAAATTATGATTAAGCTCCGGATCCGCAGCATTCTGCCTCTCCACAAACAATAAAGCGCTCATCAGTTAATTCTCCTTGCAGGGGTCCAGGACACAGTGTTAGTCTTCCCAGGGATTTTGTTCACAGTGTTAAGTAATAGAGCATGCCTGCTGCAAATCTGTCAAAATGTTCCTTATGCGCTGCTGTTTTGTCCTCAGGAGGCAAGTTGACATGAAACCCCGGGGCTGTTAATCTAGAAGGGTCTCTCATAAGTAAGCTTCAGAGAGGATTGTTATTATCATAGATTTTCAAAATACTGAACCACCAGTATTTAAAACCAGGAAGCATCAATTGTGCACCCAAGGCATGAAGGAAATTTTCAAATATGTTATCTTATTTAATTTTTTTACATGACTATGAATGTGGCATTTGTGTTGCTTGCTTATAAACAAGGAAGCAGAATCTGAGAGGTGTTTATCAACATATCTGAGGTCATGCCAGGGTAGAGTCAAGTACCCAACCCTAAATGCTAAACCCCTCTCCTACTCTTTTCAATTCATACAGCCCTAGGTTTGCTTATACCTGCTTATGATCTGGACCACCCAGTCACTGTTAATGCCAACACTATCTCAAACCAAGCAGCTTCCTCTTCTCTTCTAAATAAAAACATCCCGACTGTGCAGCGGCTCACACACCCTACAATCCAGCGGCGAGATCGATCTAACACAGGATCAGCGAGCAGGAAGGATGTGGGGAGGGAAAGGCGTTGCTCTGTGTGTTCAATGTCTGATTTCTTTACAAGAAATCAGAGTGAGATCCTGCTTCTTTTTTTTAAATGAATCCTGACATGGAACTCCCCAAGAATGCAGGTAAGGGCTACCTAGTTGGAAGTAAGTCATTGAAATCTCCAGAGTTCTGCTCTGGAAATGTTCCTGCCCCATCTTGATGCCTGTGACTCTAGGACTTGGCAAATAGGTATTGGAAACTCCTCAAAAGTCTTTCTGTAGAACTTGCAGGGTCTTATGCAGACTATACAAGACAAGAGCATCTCCCGGCGTGCACAAGCATTCAGGGCTGAAACCGTCAGCACCTGCTAGAAGACATAAGCCATTTCTTGCAGTTATAGCAGTGGAGGGTCCAGACTGAGCGAAGGAGACAATGCCCACTTTGCCATTTCCGTTCTCTAAACAAATCCTATTTCCTGAGGTAGGAGGATAACTGTTAAAATGAGGACAGATGGAGATGAAATGTCTTTAAAAAAATGTTAATATTAAAAATTAAAAACCACACACCCACAAATAGAAAACTGAGATATAGAAGTAGGTTAAAAACTGGTGATGATTTACTCATCTTATGTGTAGAGGGTATCTATAATTACATTGTAAAAGTTTGCTACATGTTTTATGTTTTCTTTGCGAAAGTAATACGTATATAATGGATGTCTCCTGTCATTCTGTCCCATAGCTAACTTCTCTGAGTAATTCCTTCTAATGCTTAGAATTATTTTACATACTCACTAAATTGTACATATTTATAATATGCATGATAGCTTTTATTATTTTACAAAATGGGAATGTCCTAAAGCTATTTGCTTTCTATTACATTTTTAAATTAACGATACATTATGAATACTTTATGAGCTAGGTCATAAACATGTCTTCTATCATTTTTTTTTGCATTTGAGGTAAAATTCACATAACAGAAGATTAACCAATTTTTAAAATTAAGATTTATTTGTTTTACGTATATCAGTGTTTGCCTCCACGTTTGTATGAGCACCACAGGCTTGTCTGGTGGCCAGGAATGTCAGAAGAGGGTGTTGGATATCTTGGGAGTGGCATTAAAGATGGTTGTGAACCATCATGTTGATGCTGGGAGTCAAATCTGGGTCCGATGCAAGAGCAATGTGTTTCTAACCACTGAAACATTTCTCTAGCACCCAATATTAACCATTTAAAGGTTTACAACTCAGTGGACGTTTGTCCACTCATAAGGTTGTGCCATAACCATCTCTATCTAGCTGTATAAGATGTTTCCTTCCCCTCTCAAGGAAAAAGCTACCTCCCTTTAGCAGTCTCCCTCATTCCTACCCCTCCTCCCACCTCTTCTCACTCCTAATAATTACTAATCTATTCGCTGTCTTTCTCCATTTATTTTTTTCTGGATAGTTCACACAGATGAAATGATTTAACTTGTGACCTTTCTTGTCTGGCTTTTTGTTACATATCGCATGCTGTTTTCAAGGTCTGTTGATACTGCATCACGCATCAGTCCCTCCTTTCTTTTATGAACTAATGATATTCCCTTGAACAGATAGGACACATTCTGTGAATCCATTAATGAGTTGATGGACTTTTTTTTTCTTTTCCTACCATTTGGCTGCTGTGATTGGTGATGCTAAGAACATATGTGTGCATATATTTGGCTACCCAAATTTAATACTTACGGTATACAGTTTAGAGTAAAATTATTAGTATATACAAAAGTTACAAGATAGACCTTTTGAGGATCCACTGGAGTCGTTCCTAGAGTGTTTGTACCATTTTTATTCTCACCAGTAATGAATGAAGATGCCAACATTTTCCTAACCTCTGCACCAACCTGTGATACTCCATTTTATTCTCGCTTTATCCACTCTGGGCTTCAGTGGAGAGATGTCTCCTTTGATACACCTTCCCATGAAGACTAATGTTGTGGATGTTTGCTTTTTATTGCTCACTGGCTGTTCTAGTTTGCTTTCCCGTGACGGTGGTAAAACACTCTGACAAAAAGCAACTTGGAGGAAGAAAGGGTATTTTGGCTTAGAGGTTATAGTCCATCACGGAGGAAAGCCACGGTGCTAACTCAAGGCAGGAACTTGAAGCAAATCATAGGAGAATGCTTACTGGCTTGCTCCCAGGCTTATCTCCACGTACCTTTCTTAGAAAGCTAAGTTTCGCTTGCCTAAGAATGGTACTGCTTGCTCACTGGGAACTGGACCTTTCTACATCAATTACCAATCAAGACAATGCATCATAGGCAAGTCCACAGGCCAGTCTGCTGGAGGGAGCTTCAGCTTGTCAGTTGTGTGAAGTTGACAACCAAGTTTGGCCATCACACTGGCTCTTCGTCTGTCTTCTTCACACAGCTGCCAAAGCAGTTGTTTTACTCAATATTCTAATCATTGGTTGTTGTTGCTGCTTTACTGTTGACAAACTCTGAAAATTGTGCGATCTATGGCGTGGCAGGCACCACCTTGTTCCGGTGTGAAAATCAAGGCAAAGAGAATCACTGCTGGGAGAAATAAGCAACAGCTATTCATAATTTTAGGCAAACTCACAGGGAATCTTTTCTAAGGAGCCAACGGTGGTTTGAAAGAAAATGATCCCCAAGAAAGAATGACCATTTTAGGAAGTGCAGTTTTTGTGCAGTGGATGTGGCCTTGTAGGAGGAAGTGTGTCACTGGGGGTGGGCTTTGAGGTCTCCTTTGGTCAAACCATGCTCAGTGTGGTTGATAGGTCACTTCCTATTGCCTGTGTATCCTGGTGTAGAACTCAGAGCTCCTTCTCCAGCACTGTGCCTTCCTGCATGTCACCGTGTTTCCTGCCGTGATGATAACGGACTAAACCTCTAAAACCGTAAGCTAGCCTCACTTAAATGTTTTCCTATATAAGAGTTGCTGTGGTCATGATGTCTCTTCACAGAAAGTGAAACTGTAACCAAGACAGAGCCCTAGGATAAGTTTCTCATGACCTTGCAGAGAAGTAACTTTGTAAGTTTTACTGGACCTTTGCTTTCCCTGATGAAATGCCATCCTACCTAGTTACTAAGGAACAGTCTCTCACAAACCCTCTCTTTGAACTTCTGGGGTTGACGATTTCTGTCATGGCCTAAGCTTTGTAGGAAGCATAATTAATAAAGCCCATGTGAATAGTATGTTTTGTTATTCTTGTAAACTAAATTCTGTCATTAGATTTTTATTTAATTTTTTTCATATGCTTTGATCGCATTCTTTCCCCTCTCCCAACTTCTCCCAGATCTTCCCTATTTTCCCTACCCACCCCAACTTTCTCTCTGCCTACCTCAACTCATGTTCTCTCTTTCTCTGTCTCTGTTTCTCCATCTCTGTCTCCATCTCTCTCTCTCAAAATCCCGATTAAAAATAAACAAAAACAAAGATCAAAACAAACAAAAGTCAATATATGTTCTAATGTAAAGGGTGATTGATCACTTCCACTGGACAGTAATGATTCCATTGAAAGCCTTGTGCTCTAGAAAACTCTTTAATAAGATATTAAAACCCTTTGTTTCCCTCTGTGGGTGTAGGAAGTTTGAAGAAATGTACTTCTAAGATAATGGATGGATACAGTGTTGCAGGTATCGCATAGGTAGATAGATGGATAAGCAGATATTGTCTATATTGCTGTCATATTAGCTGATGTTGGCAACATGATTTGTAGCCCATAGAGATAGACTCTCCATTGTCACACCACAATGAGTAATGGCATTTAAATGTGCAATTTAAATACATAGCAGTTGCGAATGCTGAGATTCTGTCTTTAATGTTGCGGGTATTACGGTCAGGTTTTTAAAACGTCCAGTTAATGAAAATGATAGCCACTTTAGAAGACGGCTATATACTGAATAATTTTAGCGACAGATGGAAGGATGCTGGTACCCAGATTGAAAGGTACAAGAAGAAAAACCAGACTCATTGTATAAGACATCAAAAATAATTTGAGATTGAGACGTCTAGAGAAGGCATGAGGAAGTGGATGCAAAGACAGAATCTCAGAAACTTGGCCCAAGACAAACAAGTATTTCTATAATAAAAACTCTTTCGTTTTGTTTTTCATATTCTTGATGGTGGAATGCTCAGCTGAAAGTAATGGTCTCTGAATTAGCTCGAGGACACAGCATGAACATTTAACATATTTATCACACTGTTTTCTTGAATGCTCTGTGAAACAGAGTGATATTTCCTATCACATGGGTTGCAATTAAAATACCCAGTGATTGAAAAACAGGGGAGAATGAGAAGACAGGACAGCTGGTGTGCTGACTTCTCAATATTTTGTTGCTATTTATTTATTTATTTATTTATTTATATATTTTACATCCTGACCTCCTCCACCCTCCAATCCACTTCTTCTCTCTTTCTGTTCAGAAAAGGGAAGGCCTCCCAGGGGTATCAACATGGCATGGCATGGCATATCAAGTTACCGTAAGGCTAAGCCCTTCCCCTTGTATTTAGGCTGAGCAAGGCAATCCAGTATGAGTCATAGGTTCACAAGAGACAGGCAAAGCATTAGTGACAGGTCCTGCTCCCATTGTTAGGAGTTCCATAAGTAGACCAAGCTGCACAACAGTCACATTTATGTAGAGGGCTTAGGCTCCATGTAGGCTCTGTGATTATTAGTTCAGACTCTGTGAATTCCTATGAGTCAGGTTAGTTGTTCCTGTGGGTTTTCTTGTGATGTTCTTGACCTCTCTGGCTCTTACAATTCTTCCTCCCTCTCTTTAGCAGGATTCCCTGAGTTAGACCTAATGTTTGCCTGTGTGTCTCTGTGTCTTGTTTCCATCAGTTACTGGATGAAGATTCTCTAATGACAATTGGGCTAGTCCCCAATCTGATCACAGGAGATGGTAAATTCAGGCTACGGATCCATGATTGTTAGAAGTCTTAGCCGAGGTCACCCTTGTAGATTCGTGGGAGTTTTCCTTGCAGCAGATTTCTGCCTGTCTCCTAAAAGCTCCCCCTTGGTATGCATCTCTTTTAGTCCTCTCCTCTTCCACCTCCTCCCCAACGTGATCCCAGGTTCTCATCTCCACCCACCCACAGTCCTCCCAGATGATCTCTCCTAGTTCTCCTTCTCAGGGAGTTCCACGCATCTTACCTTGGGTTCTCCTTGTTGCCTAGCCTCCCCGAGTTAGCAGATTGCAGCATGGTTATCCTTTATTTTATAGTTAATACACACTTATGAGTGAGTACACACCATGTATGTCTTTCTGGGGCTAGGTTACCTCACTCCAGATAATTTTTTTCTAGTTCTATCCATTTGTCTGCAAATTTCATTTTGTCATTGTTTTTTAACAGCTGAGTAAGACTCTGTTTTGTAAATATACCACATTTTCTCTACACATTCCCTGATTGAGGGACATGTAGGTTGTTTGCAGGTTCTGTTTACTACAAATAAAGCTGCTGCAAACATAGTTGAGCAAGTGACCTTGTGGTGTGATTGCACATCCTTTGGGTATATGCCCAGGAGTGGTATCGCTGGGTCTTGAGGTAGACTGAGTCCCAATTTTCTGAGAAACCACCAAATTGATTTCCAAAGTGACTGTACAAGTTTGTATGCTCACCATCAATGTAGGATGGTTCCCTTTGCTCCACATCCTCTCCAGCACAAGCTGTCACCGGTGTCTTTGATCTTAGCCGTTCTGACAGGTGTAAGATTTGGAATCGTGGAGTTGTTTTGGTTTGCATTGCCCTAATGGCTAAGCAGGTTGAACACTTTTAAATGTGTTTCTCTGCCATTTGAAATTTTTCTGTTGAAAATTCTTTGTTTATGTCTGAACCCCATTTTTAAACTGGATTATTTGTTTTTTTGGATATACAATTTCTTGAGTTCTTTGTATATTTTGGAGATCAGCCCTCTGTCAGATGTGAGGTTGATGAAGATCTTTTCCCATTCTGTAGGTTGCGGTTTTTCCTATTGACTGTGTCCTTTGCCATACAGAAACTTTTCAGTTAGAGGAGGTTCCATTTATCAATTGTCTACTCTTGTTCTATTCAGGAAGTTGTCTCCCGTGTTAAAGCATGCGAGGCTTTCCCCCACTTTCTCTTCTTTAAGGTTCTGTGTATCCAGTTTTAGGTTGAGGTCTTTGATCCACTTGTACTTGAGTTTTGTCCAGCATGATGCATATGAATCTATTTGCATTCTTCTACATGGCTACATCCAGTTAGACCAGCACTATTTGTTGAAGATACTTTCCTTTTTCCATTATATAATTTTGGCTTCTTTGTCAAAAATCAAGTATCCATAAATGTGTGGATTAATGTCTGGTCTTTGTCTTAGTTAAGGTTTCTATTGCTATAAAGGGACACCATGACCATGGCAATTCTTGTGAGGAAAACATTTCATTGTTGTGGCTTGCATACAATTTCAGAGGTTCAGAACATTACCATGATGGAAAGGAACATGGCAGCGTGCAGGGAGACGTGGTACTGGCTACATCTTGGCAGGCAGGCAAAAGGTAATTGACAGTCATTCTGAGGGAATCTTAGATAAAAGAGACATCAAAGCCCGTTCCACAGTGACACATTTCCTCCCATAATAGTATCATTTCCTTTGGGAATCACTTTCTTTCAAACTACCACAGTCTTCTCTTCCACTCCATTGATCAATGTGGTTTTTATTACTATAATAGAGCTTGAGTTCAGGGATGGTGATACCTCTGGCAGTTCTTTTATTGTACAAGATTGTTTTAGCTATCCTGGGTCTTTTTTTTTCCATATAAAGTTTGGTATTGTTTTGTCAAGGTCTTGAAAGAAGTGTGTTGGAATTTTGATGGGGATTGTGTTGAATTTGTAGATTGTTTTTTCGTAAGATGGCCATTTTTACTATGTTAATCCTATGGATTCATGAGCATGGGCCATCTCTCCATGTTCTGATATCTTCTCCAATTTCTTTTCATACAGGTCTTTCACTTCCTTGATTAGAGTTACCCCAAGATGCCGCACCACGCCCCAGTGTCTGCGCTATGTGCGCTATTACCCAGTTTGTGAGCTTTGGGCAAGGGGGCTGGAGGTTAAAATACACAAACACACACAGACAGAGAGACAGCGACACGGGTCATCCTTGAATTCCCCAAGAATGCCCCCTTTATTGTGTTCAGGGGAAGATTATATAGAAATAGCCATGCCCCAGCCAAACCCACCAGAAACCACTCTCCTGCCATCAGGAACTCCTGAAGGTCTCGTGCTCAGAGCAGCTGTAGGCACTCAGATCAGGGGATTACAAGAAATTCAGGATCTGAGGTTTCACTGCTCCCAATATCTTCCCCCCTAAATTTTTTATAAAACAGAAGACCCTCCTGACCACACAGGAACCTCCAATTGCCGCGCACCATGGCTCTGGTCTGCACTCTATGCGTTAGAACCCAGTTAACAAGCTTCGGGCAAGGGGCTGGAGGTTGAGAATACAGACAGATACAGAGACAGACTGACACACAGACCGTTAAACACTGATACAAAATCCCCAAGAATGCCCCATTTATTGTGTTCAGGGGATTACAAAAAATTCAGGATCTGGGGTCTCACTGCTCCCAACACCAAGATATTTTGTATTGTGTGTGTGGCTATAGTGAAGGGTGTTGTTTCCCTGATTTCTTTTTCAGCCCTTTAATAATATGGTTTTAAGGGGCCCACTGATGTTTTGAGTTCATCTTACACACATCCACTTTGCTAGAGGTGTTTATCAGTTGTAGAAGTTCCCTGGTAGAGTTTTTGGGGTTGCTTGTGTATATTAGCATGTTATCTTCAAATACCTTTTCTTCTTCTTTTTTTAATTGTAAATCCCCTTGGTCTCCTTTTGTTGTCTTATTGGTCTAGTTAGAATTTTGAGTACTAAATTAAATAGATATGGAGAGAGTGGAAAGCCTTGTCTTGTTCCTGATTTTAGTAGACTTGCTTTGAATTTCTCTCCGTTCAATTAGATGTTGGCTATAGGCTTGCTGTATATTGCTCTTATTATATTTATGTATGTTCCCTGTATCCCTGCTCTTTCTAAGACTTTTATTATGAAGGGGCATTGGATTTTGTCAAAGACCTTTTCAACATTTAATGAGATGATTATGTGTTTTTTCTTTCAGTTTGTTTATACTGGATTACATTGACAGATATTTATATGTTGAGCCATTCCCACATCTCTGGAGTGAAGCTCTCTTGATCGTGGTGACTGATCTTTTTGATGTGTTCTTGCATTCAGTTTGCCAGTATTTTATTGAATATTTTTTGCATCAACGTTCATGAGTGAAACTGATCTGCAATTCTCTCTTTTTTTTTTATTGAGTCTTAGTGTGGTTTGGATATTATGGTAAATGTGGCCTCATAAAAAAAGTTTGGCAATGTTCCTTCCATCTCTACTTTGTGGAATAATTTGGGGAGTAATAGTATTAGCTCTTCTTTGAATGGCTGTTCGAATTTTGCACTGAAACCATCAGGCCCTGGGCTTTTCTTGCTATGGAAACTTTTAATAACTGCTTCTATTTCCTTAGAGGTTATAGGTCTGTTTAAATTGTTTATATGATCTTAATTTAACTTTGGTATGTGATATCTACCAAGAAATTTGTCCATTTCTTTTGGATTTTCCAATTTGTAGAGTACAGGTTTTTGAAGTATGACCTAATGATTATCCGGATTTCCTCAGTGTCTGTTGTTATGCTCCCACCCTTTTCTTTATGATTTTGTTAATTTGGATATTCTCTCTGTGTCTTTTAGTTAGTTTGGATAAGGGTTTGCCTATTTCGTTGATTTTTCTCAAAGAACTAACTCTTCATTCTTTGTATTGTTCTATTTTATTGATTTTAGCTCTCAGTTTGATTATTTACAGTCATCTACTCCTCTTGGGGTATTTGCTTCTTTTTGTCATAGAACCTTCTGGTGTGCTGTTAAGTCACTAGTATGACATTTCTCTAAATTCTTTATGAAGGCACTTAGTGCTATAAACGCTCCTCTTAGCACTGCTTTCATTGTGTGCCGTAAGCTTCAATATGTTGTGCATTCATTTTCATTGAGTTCTAGAACTTTTTAATTTCTTCCTTTTTTTCCTTCCTCCCTCCTTCCCTCCCTCTCATTCTTTCTTTTTTCCTTGACCCAGTGGTAATTCAATTGAGAGTTGTTCAGTTTCTGTGAGTTTCTAGGCTTTCTGTAGCTTGTGTTTTTGTTGAACTTAAATTTTAATTCATGGTAGTCCGATAAAATACAATTTTTTCATATCTCTTAAGATTTGCTTTGTGACCGAGTATGTGGTCAGTTTTGGAGAAGATCCCATGAGGTGGTAAGAAGAAGGTATATTCCTTTGTGTTTGAGTGAAATGTTCTGTAGATACCTGTGAGTCATAGAATCAGTTACTTCCATTATTTCTGTTTAGTTCCTGTCCGGAAGACTTGTCCATTGTTGAGAGTGGGATGTTGATGGCTCGCAACTATTAATGTGTGGGGTTTAATATGTGATTCAAGCTTTAATAATGATTCTTTTACAAATATGGGTGCCCTTGTATTTGGGGATTAAATATTCAGAATTGAGACACCATCTTGGTGAATTTGTCCTTTGATGAACATGAAATTTCCTTTTCCATCTCTCTTGATTAATTTTTGTTTGAAGTCTATCATGTTAGATATTAGGATAGCTACATCAGCTTGTTTCTTGGATCCTTTTGATTGAAAAATCTTGTTCCAACCCTTTACTCTGAGGTAATGTCTGCCTTTGATGTAAAGGTGTTTCTTATATGTGGAAGAAGGATGGGTTATGTTTTGTATCCATTCTGCTAGTCTGTGTCTTTTTGTTGGTGAATTGAGTTCATTGATTTGAGAGATATTAATGACCACTGATTGTCAATTCTTGTTTGTTGTTGTTGTTATTGGTTTCTCTCTCTCTCTCTCTCTCTCTCTCTCTCTCTCTCTCTGTCTGTCTGTCTCTCCCTTCTTTGGGTTTTGCTGGTGTAGGCTTTGTGGGTCCTTATTAAAGAACATGAATTCTATAGGATTGAGTCATGTGTCGGCACTAGATTTTGTACTAGGATAATGGTGCCTCAAACCATTGTCTTAATTTCTCTAGTGATGTTAATGAAGAAGCAAAGATTACTGATGATCCCATCCAAAGGTGCACTGGGTTTTCCTCATCCGTGTGCATGTGTCCTGACACTGAAGTATGTCAATTTTGACAATTCTAGTTGTTTGATAAAAGGTTTACTAAAGGAAATGAAAGACCTGTTAAAGGTCTCACATACTGTCCCAGTGCTGTTTCCTCAAAGATGTGTGGTTTGTTTTCCTGCCATATTGACCTGTCCCAATAATGCCCTTGTTGCTTGTAGTTCTTCTTCCAGCATGCAGATGCTATTAATAACACGCTTGAACTTGTGTAAATGGAAGAGCGTGCACTCTTAGATACGAGCCTATGAGATTATAGAACTTTAATAGTTGCTGCCATCCTCAGAAAACATCCTAAAACATGGGCCTGCAGTAACATGCCTTCATAGTCTGAGATGATAGAATCTCCTCCAATTTGTAAGCACACTGAGGCTCAAAATGAGGAAGGAGTTTGCTGTGAAACAGATTTACATGTTCTTCAGACACGTTCCATGATCTATGACAAAGCATGAATAGGTTGAACTTGAGTGGCTTTATGTTTTGGCACTTATGTACCATGACACAACAACAGCAGTAACCATAGCAACAGTAACAACAGCAGCAACAATAGCTCTTAAGATTTGGAAAGAGGGCTGCTTCAGAATTTTTAAAAAATGTCAATACAAAAGGTAGCTAATTTGAGAAGGTTTTCTCAATTCTTCACCAAAATTGTTATGCGTGTGGACTTACCTCTGATTTTTAGAACTTCAGAGTAAGTTTGTGCTCCAAAACCATTTTCCCTGGGAGAGGTTTGACTTTGGAGCATTTAAATCACAGCTCTTTTAGACATGGAGGACATAAAAAGGCCCAGTGGACAAACTTTCTGCCTGTCTACTCAAACTAGCCTGTAGGTACAATGTAGATAGCCATTTGGGAATGGAAATGAATTTCGACATGTCCCAAAACCTACTCCTATATTTAAGTAAAATGTTAAACATTCCTTGATTGAAATGCTTTTGTTAAGGGGACCTGCCTAACCTTGACATCTCCAGGTCTGTGTAACACCAAAAGCCAGTGTGATGGGGGAACCGTGAGAGCAAAGCTACAAGGCAAAAGGAATTTCATCATGTCAGTTTGGTCTCAACATACTAGAAAGTTAGGCTCTCCTAATGCGGGCAGATGCTTCACAGAGCCATTAGTGGGGAGGAAAATGAAAAGACCCAACTGTCTGACTGTACTGGAGTTGGGGACTTAGTTACTGTTTTTGTTACATGCAGTTAATACTTGTTTAGTTTGATGCTCCTAGTTTAAAAACTCTTGTTCTACATATCTTAAGAACACATATTAATGTAGCCTGAGACATATTCAGCATAGCTGCAGTATTCAATGGAAAACTGTAGAACATTAAAAGATGTGACTCTATCAAAGAGGTGAAAGAAATAGAAAATATTATTATAATTTCCCTATATATTATTTGCTTCCTTCCACTCCTAGTTGCTACTAATCATTACTTTTAGTTTTATTTTTGGAATAAATATTATCACTTTTGTAACAGAAAATAAATAGTAAGGGATAACATGATTCCAAATAAATATTTTTAAATTTAAAGCAATAATACATACATATTTTTACATTATTATTTTTACTTATTTGGTTTTTAAAGTTTTGGTATTTGTACATAGTGAATGTCTCAGAACCAGGTCCCTGGATCATTGCTTTTCTCCCTATAGGCTCGTACAGCAGAAGGTCTCAAATGCTGCGCGCACCTCCACTGTTCATCTGATGGGGAATTAGCCAGGAGTCAGATTATAGAGAGACGAACTAATGGGTATTTGAACCAAGTTCATGTACGATGATTAAAATATACAGTGTGAACTGCCCCGATTAGCCTAGGGAGTAACAATCTGTGCCGGAAAGCCTTCTAAATATGTAAGCAAGAAAGAATCCAAAAGGCAGATGGAGAATCTAAATGAAAGAAAATATTAAAGAGACAAATGACTATTTCCTGCAACTACTGCACGGTGAAGAATAATTTAAGTTCATGAATTCAGTGATTCGAGAGCACAGAGACAGATGAGCTGAGTGAGATGACGGCAGAAGAACAAGCGGAAGCACAAATTCTGCTTTTCAGCGCAATTAATAGGATGGAGACAGAACAGACACAGAGGGAAAACTAATTCATGACTGAAAGACTTGTAATGATTGACTACAAACAGTAATAAAGATTAACATAATTAGAATGTCAACATTCACATGAAAGCCAGAGATTATGGTATCTGAGAACGATTGGTCTTTCTTAAACACAAACGGAAAGGAACACAATTATGAGGGAGACAGGATCCCCACTACAGTGGCCTGAAATCCTGGACCAGGCATCAGGAACCAGAAACATGGCACAGGGGTCGAGCTCTTTTTGAGGCTCTCCCTTCAGCATCCTTGAGGTATTGTAATTGTGCCTTCCTCTTCTAGTGGGGAAGTGGATTCAGGACGTGACCGAATTGCTTTCTGCGAGTGGGATTTTATCTTTCTGGGAAGGAAGCAATAAGCTCCAGAGAGCCTTGCATTTTTCACTGCTCAGAGATGTGTCACATGGCCACACTTAGATTCATGGGAGTCAACAGAGGTGTTGTAGCCTTTTATCATCGGTGACAGCAAGACAAAGAGTTATCTATGGGTGTGGAGGGGTCAGTGCAGAATCATCTGCCAAGACAACAGTGCAAAGTCAGTGTCGGATGCCAATAAGTAGTGTCAGGGTATCATTTACAGCATAAAGATAACTACTAGGAGGAATATCAGAACTATTTAAGGAGTGTCGTCTGGGCAACACATGTGTGTGTGTGTGTGTGTGTGTGTGTGTGTGGCGTGTATGTTTGCATGTGTACACATAGGCATGAGCATGGACATGGTGCACGTGTGGAGGTCAAAGACACCTCCAGCATCAGTCTTCAGATAACTTCCGCCTTTGAGACAAGGTATCTGATTGGCCTGGAACTTCATTGCACAAACGGAACTTCATTGCACAGGAGAAAATAGCTAGCCTGTAGGCTTCCAAAGAGTCTCCAGTCTCTGACCCTATCTGGCACCACGAGTATTTCAGACGTGGACCACTGGGCCCAGGTTTTTATACCAGCTTTGGGAATCTGAACTCAGGTCCTCACATTTGGAAGCTGAACATTTTCCCAGCTGTGTCACGTGCCTAGACTTTGAGTGAGAATTAAATACAAAGAAAAAATGTGGCAGGGCTTCCTTGTTTTCCACGCCAACCTGGGTTGTATTTGAACCAATAATTGCATAGTGGAATTCTTAACTCTATAAGTTGCAAACATCGTTTAGAAATACAGACAGAAAGAGAAATTGTTAGCTGACTTCCGCATTCACCTCTTTGCCCCTCAGCTTAGTAAAAAGCAGCTGTTAACTGGGACAAAAATTCCAAGGTTTGATAGGTCACTGGCCCAAGGAGGGGCACCATCCTCCTCCATGGACATAGTAATAAACGGCCCTACGGTTTTATCTTTATACTCACAGATAGTGCATCTATCAAACCTCATAAGGAGCTTCTTTTTGTGGTAGCTGGTGATCAGTAAAGAGATCCACAACTGGTCAGTGAGCAAGGGGTAAGGGTATAGAGTGATCAGCTCTAAATGGGACATCTAGAACATACCCTAGCCTATCAAGGCTCATTTCGGGAGAGTCACGGGAGGATTGCAAGAGTCAGAGTAGTGAATACATACATTAAAATAGTTTATGCCGGACATGACAGGGCCATTATACACACAAGCTCATAGCAACTGTGACTGCATGCACAAGAGTTACCCAAGATCAAACCAGTCAAAAACCCAGCATGGATGGGGAGGGGCTCATGAAGCCTCACCACAATCTCTGGAGCTGTTGGTTGTTGATGACTTCTGGGGAGTGAGAACCAGTTCTCTTCAGGGACATGGCCCCAGAGGCTAAATTTCTCCAGAAGATGGTTCTACAGTCCTGCACATATTGGCAGCGAGTAATGAACTCAGTGAACTGTTAAAGCAGACCACATGAAGTTAAGAGGGAAAGTTGTGAGGGCATTCAGAGAGGTATTGAGGGGGAGATGGTGAGTGGATTTGGTCAAATCAGGTTATATTTATGTACGATAGTGTCAAATAATAAAATTAAAATAAAAACTAATAAAATGGTCCTTCCAAACTTTCAAATTCATAAAGATTGAAAAGAAAAGGAGCAATACTTTTTTCCCAAGTAAAATTCTAGCTGAATCTAACATTTAAAAGGATCTTTCATGTGGAATTTAAAATTCCAAATAATCACTTGAAATTAATTGAAAATCTCCAATTTTTAAATCTGTAGAGTAGGAAAAAAAATAAGACATTTTCGCTAGTGCAAAGATAATAAAACAGACAGGAGAAAGTATGTCTGGGCAGTGAACAACACAGAAGAAGGCAGACACCCAAGCACACCCCAATAAATATGAATTGCCTGAGCTCGATGTTTGCACTGAACTCTAGTTTTCAAAGGCTGGCCATGTGACATTTCATGGAGACATGTTGTTAAATAGAGACATGGAGACAGGAGGAAGACAGTAATAGCGACAGCCACAGCCACCACAGAAGAAGTGTATGAAATGATAGTGCAGCAGGGAAAAAATTAGATGGTAAACAGTAAAGAGGACAAGGGATAGCATACTTAAATAAAAAAAATCAACAAAAACATGTAATGGTTTTTAAAATGTCAGCATCCCCAAAGATGGCAGCAATGGGTGTCGTGCTGAGCGAACAGATGTACCAGAGGAAGGCACACGTCCCCTGCGTCCTTTACAAGAAAGCAGGGCACAAAGAGGCAAAGTTTTGTGAGGATAAGGAGATTTGGGGAATGCAACCGATAAAGTGTAGAGATGTTTCTGCTCAAGAAACAGAAATTACTTTATGTCCCGTGTAATTTTGAGGCATCATACACTTGTTAACTACTACTGGGTACTCTGGTTGTGTTTACAATGAAATATAAAGGTGAACTGAGGAAAAGGCTATAACGAGTTTTCATAATTCTGCTATAAAGTCTTTCATACTTTAATTTAGGTAACTTTAAAATGTTTGACTAGCTTACCAACAGTTAGGCTTCACCATGGATGTTTTCAAGCTAAGTTTGTTTGTGCTGGCTCTCTCGGTATCTCCTCCCCTCCTTTCCTCCACACCCTCAATCCTGTGTGCCCTCTCGACCCCAGTTGCTTCTTTTGGGCTTTCCTGCGGCCCCTCCTGGCTTTCACGGCACCTCTTCATCGCCTCGTGTAGCCTTCTTTACTTTCATAGTCTGTGCCCGCTCTCACCACCCCTTACTGACGCAGATTCAAACATTTTAAATACTTTGTTGGCATATAATAATAATAGACAATAATTTGTTTCCTTGTGACACTTTTGTTCCTGTATATAGTGCATTTTAATCATATTCGCCCTTTACTGTGCACATACGCAAGTCTAGGAATAGACCCTTGTGCATTTTATTGATCATACGGGTCATTCTGATGAATGACAATATTAGTTTTGGGGAGCACGCAGTTAAACAGATTTGTTCATACGTCAGAGTTGTCAACGCAGATCAAATGCTGTAAAAAGGGCTTATTCCTTTGACCTAGAAATTTCATTTTTTTAAACTCTTTTAACTGATCAGATATTTATGAACAGGGAAATCTTGGCAATCTTGCTAACAGTAAAAGATAAGCAATATATATATATATATAATATATATATATATATATATATATATATATATAATTTTTATTTTATACCCTGGAGGAAGTTTCCCCTCCCTTAATTCCTCCCAGTTCCTCTCCATCCCTTTTGTTCTCACTCCCCAGCCTACTGCTCCTCTATTTCTGTTCAGGAAAGTGCAGGTCTCCCATGATTATCAACAAATCATGGCATATCAAGTTGTAGAAAGACTAAGCAACTCCCTATGGATTAAGTTGGGAAAGTCAGCCCAATATGAGGACTTGGATCCCAAAGGCCTGTAAAAGAGTCAGAGACAGCCCTTGCTCTCACTGTTAGGATCCCCACAAGAAGACCAAGCTACACAACTGTCATATATATATATATAGAGAGAGAGGGCCTAGGTTAGTCCCATGCAGACTCCCTGGTTGAAGGTTCAGTCTCTGTGAGCCCCTATGTGTAACTGGATGTTTCTCTCTCTCCCATCAGTTCCTGAATCACCATTCTGAGACTTAATATTAATTGCAAACTTTTTGGCCTATTATCTCAGGCTTATTATTAACTAGCACTTACAACTTAAATCAACCCATTTCTATTATTCTGTATTTTACCACGAGGTTTGTGGTTTGTTACCTCACATCTTACTTCTCCAGTGGCTGCTGGTGTCTCCCTGACTCAGTCATTTTTCTCCCTGTACCTCTGCTTGGGTTTCCTGCCTTGCTATATTCTTCCCTGCTATTGACCAAAGCAGTTTCTTTATTCATCAATGGTAATAAAACATATTCACAGCATACAGAGGGGCATACTACATCAGCCGTGAACCCAGGTTAGTTGATTCTGTGAGTTTTCTTTAGGTGTCCTTGATACCTGATTCTTCCAATCCTTTCCTCCTCTCTTCTGCAGGATTCCATGAGATACACCTAATATTTGTCTGTGGGTCTGCACCTGTTGCCATCAATTACTGGATGAAGCCTCTCTAAGACTTCTGGGCTAGGCACCAATCTATACGCATAGCAGAATAGTGTTAGGCACCATTACATTGACATTTTTCTTCTATTTATGTTTGGTTCTATCTGAGGTCTCTGGATTATTCAGACTGAGGGTGCTGGTGCACCAGGCATTGTCAGGAGTGGGCTTACGATCCTGGGATGGGTTTTAGACTATAGACTGGTCATTGGTTGGGCACTCCCTCAATCTCTAGGCCACCCTTACCCCAGAACATCCCATAGAACAGACTGTAGGTCAACGGTTAGGTGGCTGGGTTGGTTTCCCATTCACTCCACTTAAAATCTTGCCTGGTTACAGGAGAGGGCCAGTTCTGACTATGTATCCACTATTGCTGGAAGTCTTAGCTGGGGTCATCCTTGTATATTCCCGAGAGTCAGATTTTTACCTGATCCCAAAATACCCCCTTTTCCAGTAGTCTCTTTCAGTAGTCACCCTCTTTGCCCCTGCCCCCAACCTGATTGCTCATGTTCCCATTCCCACCCACCCACAGTCCACCCATGAAATATCTTCTATTTCCCCTTCACCCAGAGATCTGTGCATCTCCCCTTGAACCCTCTTTGTGACCTAGTTTCTCTGGGGCTGTGGATTGTAGCGGAGTTATTCTTTATTTCACAACCAATGCCCACTTAAAAGTGAGTACATACCATGTTTGTCTTATTTGGTCTGGGTTACCTCACTCAGGATGATTATTTCTAGTTCCATCCATTTGCCTTCAAATTTCTTGATGTCTTAGTTTTAATACTTCATTGTGTATGTACCACATTTTATTTATCCATTCCTTAGATGAAGGGCATCTAGGTTGTTTTCAGGTTCTAGTTATTACAAATACAACTTCCATGGACATAGTTGGACAAATGTCCTTGTCGTATGATTGAGTATCCTTTGGGTATATGCCCAAGAGTGTATAGTTGGGTCTTAAGGTAGATTGATTCCCAGTTTTTCTAGTGAACTGCCACACTGATTCCCCCAAGTGGCTGTACAAATTTGCACTCCCACCAGCAATGGAGGAATGTTCAGATAAGGATTTTTTTAAAAAATGAAACCATAGAATATTGATGAACTTAATAATAGCATGTATGTAACATCACTAGGCAGCCACAGAATAATAATACTTAGGAAAATATTTTAATGTGTATAATAATATGAATGCATTTGATGGGATGAATAAATACAGACAGAGGCTCAGGAACACCCTGTATTGTATAATCAATTAATATCATGTACATCTATCCATATAATCATCTATTTAGTCATCTGTCAATTACTGATCCACTTCATTCAGCTGTCTATTTAGAGCTGATCTGGTATATTCCAAAATCGGATTTAAACTTTGTAATGTTTTTTTCCCCCACAAATGTTAGATCAACATATTTTTTAATTTTTAATGTAATATGATCACTTTTAAAAAGCTAAATAATTACTAATGAAAAATAATTTCTTGATCTATTAGTTACTTTGCTCACACCAGCCATTGTGGTGTGTGTGGAAGGAATCTTGCGACCTTTCTCCTTAGATGGGATACTTCACTGGCTCTTTAGAGATGTCACTTGTAGGAGTGGATTTGTACCTTATGTTTACCCAGCTTTTTCCAACATTCTTTTTCCAAGAGAGGAAATCAAAGCAGAGAATACCAATGGATGTGACAGAGTGTGAGCATAAAAATGGAGGCCATAGTACATGATTATAGAAATGTAGTCTGTGGTCTGCCACATAGACATGGGGACTGTGGTCTATCATATAGACATGGGGACTGTGGTCTGTCATATAGACATGGGGACTGTGGTCTATCATATAGACATGGGGACTGTGGTTTATCATATAGACATGGGGACTGTGGTCTGCCATATGGACATGGGGACTGTGGTCTGCCATATGGACATGGGGACTGTGGTCTGCCATATAGACATGGGGCCTGTGGTCTGCCATATAGACATGGGGCCTGTGGTCTGTCATATGGACATGGGGACTGTGGTCTGTCATATAGACATGGGGCCTGTGGTCTGCCATATGGACATGGGGACTGTGGTCTGCCATATGGACATGGGGACTGTGGTCTGCCATATAGACATGGGGGCTGTGGTCTGCCATATAGACATGGGGACTGTGGTCTGTCTTGTAGACATGGGGACTGTGGTCTGTCTTGTAGACATGGGGGCTGTGGTCTGCCATATAGACATGGGGACTGTGGTCTGCCATATAGACATGGGGGCTGTGGTCTGTCATATAGACATGGGGCCTGTGGTCTGTCTTGTAGACATGGGGACTGTGGTCTGCCATATAGACATGGGGACTGTGGTCTGCCATATAGACATGGGGCCTGTGGTCTGTCATATAGACACGGGGACTGTGGTCTGCCATATGGACATGGGGCCTGTGGTCTGTCATATAGACATGGGGCTGTGGTCTGCCATATAGACATGGGGCCTGTGGTCTGCCATATAGACATGGGGACTGTGGTCTGTCATATGGACATGGGGGCTGTGGTCTGTCATATAGACATGGGGACTGTGGTCTGCCAGGTCAAGAACATGTCATTCACAGCAGATCAGAAGGATGCAGTAGAGCCTGGCTGGCATTTTCACAAATGAGCAGTTGTCATGTGAGGGTGCCATTGCAACTCACTTGCACCTTTTCTCTTCTTCCTTCTTGTGCCCATTTGAGACGACACTTCTCCATTCTGAATGAGTTCTGCTTTTGATCAATCTTGGGGTAACTGAGACTCACATACAGACACAGAGTAGTTGGGGACAGGCTTCACAGGTCTCTCAGTCAAGGCTCTGGAAGACTCTTCTGTCATGGAGTAATGGGTAGACATTTGAATGCGAAACCCTATTTCTTGACCCACTAAGGAGCACCAGGATTCAGATTACAGGACTTGAAACACTCCCAAATTTCCCCTGGCATGCTAATTTTAACCAGATTCCAAAGGTGGTTAAAAATCCCTTTAGTTTTGAAGTATTTTCTAAGCTTATTTTAACCAAGCTCCTATTGTAAACTCAAAGGCGGCTTGTATTAAACAGTCATACTGATTATAAGTGATTTTTTTTCTGATTAGCCCACTGTGCCAAGGAGGATGAGCGGAAGGGAACAACTGGAGTCAGCCTCCACAGGTTCCATCTGCAAAGGAGACTGCCAGGAATGGGTAGCATCTCTTGAGTCGCACACTCTCCTGTGAGAATTTGGCCCTGGCGCTGGTTCTAGATTTCCACATTTATTATTTCTTCCTTTCACTCCCACCCACATCCCTTTTGGATAACGTATTTTCTCCTTATCCTGCTCTGGGCTTTGCCAATGAGAGCTAACCAGAAGGACATCTGCACTTTCTCAGCAAGCTCAGCATTTGGCTGGGTGTCTTTATAATTAAGTTTCTCAAAAATCCTCTCTCTTCATATATCAGTTATTCCACTTCTTTAATCATCTTCCTCAGTGTTCTTCACGATCCTACTCGTTTGTCAAGCTGTCTGGGTCTTGCTAAGATGGAGCAGCACGTACTGATGGAGTTCTGCGTCTACTTGATTATAGCCTTGGGATCTTCGCTCCCATGGCTTTCCCTCCGCTTCCTGCTTGCTTTGCAGGATCATACCATTGTCTTCTCTGTCTGACTCTGAAGATCATTCAGTCTGATGTGCTTTTGGATTTCTGTGATGATGATGTCTTTCGAAGCACAGAGTTCTGATAATTGATGCTCTGTCTGCATTCAAGTACCAGAACGCTTGACTCCCTGACTCGCAGGCCAGTTACATTGTTAAGTAGCCTGTAACCTTAGTGGTGCCTAGCAAAGATGTTAACTCCTGGAATGGATTCCTGATTCCATGCTGAGTATGTAGGACAGGGAGCAGATATGTCAGCATACAGAGAGAGATGCACAGACAGCTCTTTATTCTAACGGGAATGTCACAGTCTGAAAATTTACACCATGGTGATTAAATCATGGTCTAAACCCCATCAAACACAGCACAAAAGGAATAAGCTAGCAAGGCCTTAAGTAAAAGTTGTATATAAAGGCACATATTTCTACAATTTGTCATTTATCTCTTTCTGCAGAACTTGATTCAAATATACGGTCTTTGACATGTTCTTGTCTACTTGTAGACATTATTTTATGAGGAGCATAAATTTTTTCTTTTATTAAAGTCACTCAGAGTGAGTGATTTACTTCATCAATTGATCTATGAGCGTTTTTTAACGCCTCATTTGCTCATATATTCATTCTCCCATCATATACTTATTGACAGCTTACTATAGGGAGGTTATTGTATGAATACCACGTATGGAATGCTATAAGGGAGTCTCGGTTCTCAAAGGCCTTATTTATTAAGAGAAAAGGCAGATGTCAATCAAGCATCCCATAGAATCTCGTAGATGCACAGTGACTATCTCTGTCCCTTGAGAGGTCCCTTAGTGAAGGGCATGTAGGTTGAGTGTTTTTCAGTTCTGTTTGGTTGAATGTACTTGCATTTCTTTGAGACCAAAGTAGATACACATGCATAGGTGTACCCCTTGAGTTGCTCTGAAGGTCACGTCATTTGGAAGTGTCTGTTATTCAGGGGAGTTGAAAGTTTCATTGACATCCTATGTGTCTTTAACACTGTTTAGTTCACCAGACTTAGGACTGTATTGATCAGCTTTGTAACATTATAAAGCAACATATGAAGTAACTAGCTTAAAAACAAAAATATTTATGTAGTTCACAGTTCAGAAGCTCAGTTTCAGTTTTAAGGTGTGTGTGTGTGTGTGTGTGTGTGTGTGTGCGTGCAGGTGTGTAGGTCAGAGGTCAACCTTGGTGGAAGGCTGTGCAAAAAGATGTTTTCCATAGGCAATGACTATCTTGCTTTTTTGAGATAGGGTATCTTACTATTCTGGGACTCTCCGAGGAGACCAGGCTAGCTAGTTTACCAACCCCAGAGATCCACTGATCTCTATCTCAGTGCTGGGATTTCAGGTATGTCATATTTGCCTTTTATATGTGAATTCTGGGACTGAACTCGTATCCTTGTGACAAGCCCTTTACAGCCTCTTCTATCTCCCTAGGCCTTACCTAAATTTTGTTTTAAGCACCAGCATTTTATTGTTTGTTATCCGAGCTGCTTTCTTCTACTTAAGAAGATCTCAAATCCCACCTTACTCCTTGTGCACAGACACACTTCTTGTATGCCTTATTTTTTTCCGTTTATTTATTTATTAAAGATTTCTGTCTCTTCCCTGCCACCTCCTCCCATTTCCCTCCCCCTCCCCCAATCAAGTTCCCCTCCCTTGTCAGCCCATAGAGCTATCAGGGTTACCTGCCCATTGGGAAGTCCAAGGACCACCCACCTCCATCCAGGTCTAGTAAGGTGAGCATCCAAACTGCCTAGGCTCCCACAAAGCCAGTACGTGCAGTAGGATCAAAAACCCACTGCCATTGTTCTTGAGTTCTCAGTAGTCCTCATTGTCCGCTATGTTCAGCGAGTCCGTTTTTTTTTTTTTTTTTTTTTTTTTTTGATTTTTCGAGACAGGGTTTCTCCGTAGCTTTTGGTTCCTGTCCTGGAACTAGCTCTTGTAGACCAGGCTGGCCTCTAACTCACAGAGATCCGCCTGCCTCTGCTTCCCGAGTGCTGGGATTAAAGGCGTGCGACACCACTGCCCGGCTTCTTTCCTTTTTTTTTTTTTTTTTCAGACCCAGGCCAGCTGGCCTTGGTGAGTTCCCGATAGAACATCCCCATTGTCTCAGTGTGTGGGTGCACCCCTCGCGGTCCTGAGTTCCATGCTCGTTCTCTTTCTCCTTCTGCTCCTGATTTGGACCTTGAGATTTCTGTCCGGTGCTCCAAATTGGGTCTCTGTCTCTGTCTCCTTTCATCGCCTGATGAAGGTTAATATTCAGGAGGATGCCTATATGTTTTTCTTTGGGTTCTCCTTATTTAGCTTCTCTAGGATCAATGTCCTTTGTTTATGGCTAGAAACCAAATATGAGTGAGTACATCCCATGTTCCTCTTTTTGGGTCTGGCTTACCTCACTCAGGATAGTGTTTTCTATTTTCATCCATTTGTATGCAAAATTCAAGAAGTCCTTGTTTTTTACTGCTTAGTAGTACTCTTCAATCATTTCTGTGTGGGAAGTGTTATCTGAGCCAGTGTCCATACTTACCTGAATGGAAAACCTGGGACTTTTGTTTTCCAGGGCACTTTTTGACACTGCTAATCCAGACACTCAGGCACTATGTTATGTATCAATTTGTCCTAAACAATACTTATGGTTTTGAAGATCTCTGGATCATCAGCTCTTTGGCCATAGCAGAATACATCTGGCTGATATTTCTCAAAGGGCACGGTCAGGTAGGGTAATCAAATCCTTGAGCAGCATCCTTCGGCTCCCTTGCATCGCAACGCCTCAGGTCCTGTTCTTTAGGGGACCATGCTCTGCTTCTTCATTCATGATACTCTACTGTTATGGAAATTGTGACATTACTCAACAGCTGACTTGTTTCAATTTGGACTGATTCTCTTTTTAGCTACACGCATGCCTTGAATAGAGTAAATCTGACTAATGAATTTGTAGGCAGAATTTTGGCAACATGAAAGACTCTGGCCTCCCTAGAAAAGTTTTCAAAATTTGCCTAGTGTTTACAAGGAAAATTGCTTCTCATAATTTACGCCATTTGAATCTAATTTTATTTATCAACAAACATTCTACATATGTACAAAGCCCAGGCTTGTAAAGCCATTTAATCTGTAAACCCATTTAATCCTATCAGTGGGGTTGTTAAAATAAGCATGGATGTTTCTAACATGCTTGGGAGTTTACTCACTGTCCTGTTGGCAAGAGCCAAGATATTGCCATGTTTATTCTAGACGAGGGATGGCCTTCATTTGAGGATTGCATTGATTTCCAAAGCAAAGATAACTCCCCAAATCCAAATCCCACATGAGTGTTGCCAGTTGTCACCCACATATCTCAGTTTGTTGACCCAGATGTTTGCAGGTCCATAGTACTGGGAAAAATCTGTCAATTCAATATTTAAAAGAATTAAAAAGAATTTAATTGTGTCTTTATTTTTAATGCCTTGTTTTGGCATTGAATTTATTTTAGGAGGGTGTGCATATACAGAGAGTCAAAGAAAAGGCGCCAATGTCATTAAATTGATGGATCAGACACTTAACAATTTTAATGAACTTTCTGTCCTGTTTTCAAAAATTGCAAGAAAAAGTTCTTTCCTAAGCTCACTAAATTTTTAGCACCTCATTTATCTCATCTATGGCACATGTATGACTATTTGCAAATTATTAGATTTCGGACGCCGAGGCTGAGCTATTCCACATGTGCCATTATTTAAAGCTGCTTATTTTGTAGCACTTTGAAGAGTCATTAAATTATTTTTGCAGACTAATAGCCATCAAATTTTTCACTTGTTCCCATAATGGTGTTGTTTAAAAAAAAATCATGGATTCATTAAATTAAAAAGATTTTTTTAAAATTCTCACCCAAACACTTTTACATTGTAAAAGCATATGATAATGGTATAATAAGTATAATTATACTAATAAATATCATGTTTGTTGAAGCGGCTATGCAATGATGCATGAGTACTTATATTTAAATACTTCATATATTATCACTACCATACTCTGTCTACTGGGTTACTATAACTTTAATAATGCATAATAATAATTTAGAGTGTCTAGGTCTAGAACACCGGACTTGTCTAGGGACCATTCAAAACCTGGGAAAGATACTGAAGTTTGCTGTGATGCACCCAGCATGACAGATGTCTAATTCTCCCTCTTCTCAGCCTCTGCCTCTTACAGAGTAAGAAATTCTTGTGTCCACACATCTAAGAAAATGACCTTGGTTCAGACGTTAATGAAGAGATGTTATTGGAGTATCATTATGAAGACCAGAAGGTCTTTTAACGTAGATGCCACTAACAAGCATACCCTTAGACTATCCCCACCTCTTAGGCCACCTTGGGAATCTAAGTCATTCTTTCCATTGGTAAATATTGAAGTTGTGTGGTAGGTACTTCAATCACTTAGGTCTGTCCTATCCGCTATTTCAATAGCATGTACGGGGTCAGAAGGATTAGATGTTTTTTATTTTTGAGACCCTTTGAGGACAATTTATACAACACAGATGGATGCTGGTCACATACACGGTAACTCAACTCCATCACCACAGCCTGAGAAAGACAGTCCCATCAAGCCTAAGCCCTGCCTTAAGCAGAAGAGAGACACTGTCATGTGTCTTTGCCCTGACCTCTTCCATTTCACATTGTTTTCCCTCTCTTTCTTAATAAATTTCTTTTAAGGATGTCATTGTACCATAGAAATATCACTGTCCTAGAACCAGAGTATTCAGTTTGAGAAAAAAAAAAGTGTGCTGAAGAAACAAATCATGTCCCCTTTACTTCTTTCTTCATAGTAAAATGGGACCATCTTAGATCTGTTGTAAAAAAAAAAATTAAAGGAAGCAGGAAACATGTGTCACATTGGGAATTTTCTGTGAATTCCAGTGATTGCCAGACCATGGTCAAAGCAGAACAGACCCTTCTATTATATCAAAGGTTATATTTTGCGATTATTAAAATGACAAAAATTCAATGTTTTTATTTGCTGCCATGTTTCCGAGAATGCAAGTAGAGAAGAAACTGGCCTGTCATGTTGGAAAAATGCATCTTCACTTGCCACACCTGGAAGTTGTAAAAAATTTTAAGTCAGATAAGCTACATAGTAATGGCAGGAGAAGGCTTCATGCTGAATTGCCAAGGGGTGGTCAGACTGCATCTCTGTCCTAGAGCAACCTAAGTTTGCACAGGGGTTGAAAGAAAGTGCACAAAGAAGGACTTAATGACCAAGATGCTGAAAACGATCGAAGAGTAGAAGACCATACTTGGAGCAGGACATATTTTAGGGTCAGCATAGTGTCAGGATTGTGAAGGTTACACTTGGTTTTGACAAAATTTAAGGAACGTCATGGTTGTGTTTTCAAAACTGTCACAGGGTGCTCGTCTAAAGGTACATACACACACTCACCTTTTGTCGGATAACTTACAATGCAGTTTAGAATATTTCCACAAGATTAATTCCTAAAGTAATTGTTCCTGAGACAGGACCTTCTGATAACAAAGGACACCTTCCATTATTATGACAACAGTGTTATCTCTCAAGTAGAAGAAACTGCTATTTCTGAGTGGTCAGATAGGATGAGGATTCTATAACTTGGACTTTAGTACCTTTTATCTTCTTTGGAACCATTTTTTTTTTTTGCAACAAGCTTCCTCTTCTCTGTTACATATGACAACAGATTTCATCTACAATTCTTATTTTTAAACACTTTGTTGAACTGATGATTACTCTTCCAGGTACGATTTCCCTCTTGCTGAGTGGGTCTGACATTCAGCTAGAGAGCTGTTGGTTACTGCCAAGGTCTGTGTGCCATTACTACTCCCTTAGCATTCTCATTCCATGCTGGTCATTAGCGTGGTTTATAGGTATGGCTGGGTAGAACTTCTGCTTGCTTTGCTCCTTAGGAAGCTTGCATGGAGCCTTCTGGTATCATGAAAAGTAGTCCTTGGGGAGGGTGGTATGTTAGCTCAGTTCCAACTCAGGATCCTCTGGGCCTTGTGTCTGAAGTGAATGCTGTCTTCAGCAATAGGGACTTACCCTCTGCCTCTGGGGGATAATCAGGGGCAGAAGAAATAGGCTATATCTTCTTGGAGTCTCTTAGGCAGCCCTGGCTAACAACTCAAAAGAGGTTTCTAATGCCAGGTTTTTGTTATATGATCTTTGACTCTTGGAAGGAGCACTGTCAGCCTGTAGTGGAAATTTTCATTTAAACTATTAGATTGATGTGTACAATTCTGTGTGCATTTAAGATTACTTGTTTTTTCTGAATTATTATTCATTTGTTCTCAGTGCTGAATAACATTCTCTTGTATAGATGTGCCACAGTCTGTCTACTCACCTACTGAAAGACATTTTGATTGCTCTAAGTTCTTGCCATTACAAATGAAGCTGCTATAAATATCCATGTGCAGGGTTTTGTATAGATATGAGCTTTCAACTTGACTAAACACTAAAAAAAAACGCAATTATTGGGTTATATGGTATAGGTTTAGTTTGGCAATGAACTGTTTTTCTCCAAAATGCCTTTCCTTTGTGGCAGGCACTTATGCCATAGGTTTCTAGATTGTCTTAGTTAGGGCTTCGTTGTTGTGAAGAGACGTGATGACCTTGAAACTTTTCTAAAGGAAAACATTTAATTGGGTTAGTTTTCACTTCAGAGACTTAGGCTGTTATGGTCATGGCAGGAAGCATGGTGGCGTGCAGGCAGGCGGACATGGTGCTAGAGAAGTAGCTGAGAGTTCTACATCTGGATTGGCAGGCAGCAGTAAAAGAGTGAGGCATCTGAAACCTCAAAGCCCACCCCCTGTGACGCACTTCCTCCAACCACACCACACTTGCTTCAACAAGGTCACACCTCCAATAACGCCCCTTCCTATGACGTTATAGGGGCTGTTTTCATTCAAACCACCACATAAGGGGATGTGGGACTCCCTCAGGAGGTACATTCAGTTAGTAGGAGAGTGTTGCATGCGGTTCAGTTATTTATTACCTACCCAAAGCATTTATTGAAGAATTTTCCATGTAGCATGTTTTATGACAACTGTTTAAATGTCCAAGATTGTAACACAGCTGATCTCCTCAGAACTTATCTAGACAACTGTAGAGATTGATGTAAAAATGCACAATTCCCATGTTACCCAAAATCTGCTGTAGTAAAGGAACTTAGAAGGCAGATGAGAAGTCAGCAGAATGTTACAAAGCTTGGACTGCAGGAGCGCAGAGGCTGGAATTCGACCTGGATGTTATAAAGTGGCTAGATGAGGGAACGGGATTATGGCAGACAGAAGAAACAAAGATGAAAGCAAGGATGGCTTCCCAGAACACTGCAGGACTCCTCGTTCCAACCTGTGGAGCCATCCCAGGGCCGTGGTACATGGAGAGGGATTTCAGGCAGTACTCCGCGCTCACAGTTCTCGGAGACACTCTGGCCACAGTTGGACTTTCTTAGTAATAAATCCCATCTTTTTTAAAAATAAGTAAGATTGGCATTTTCCCCTCTAAAGTCTCTCCTAACATCTGATTTATGAAGACGTTGATTTCTACAAGGGAAAAAGAGTCCAGTTACATAGAGGTGAGAGTTCTTTTGCCCACGCTGAACAGACATCATTAAAAGGCACAGCGTAGCTCCTGTAGAGTTAGCTCTGAGCTTTACAATCAGCCAGGAGCGGCACAGCACTGATTCTCCCACAGTCCTTTAGCACACACTCTGTAAAAGTTTATCTTGCATATATATGCTTAATTATAGACTTTGCCCATTATACATTTATATATACATATCATACATAGGATTATAGTTGCACATTAATGTATATCTTACTTTATGAATAATTTAAGGAAGTCGAAGCTTACCTTAAGTGCTAATTTGAGAGTCACATTCCCAAGTAGGAAGATGGTGTCCTGTGTGGGGGAGCCCATGACAATTTCAGCCTGCTCTCCCCCCACCCAGACATTAGCTTTCTACTTCTGGTGCTGGGAATTCTCACAAACGTTTGGCTGCCTCCATCCTGCTGCTGTTGCCTGCAGACTTGGAAGAAGTTCTAAACCATCTCTCCCGGGCAATCTCTGCATATGAGACGCCTGGTAGGGTGCGGCTCGTTCACTGCAGAACTATACTCCAGGTCTCCATCTCAGGCAGTAGCCATCCCCTGTCCCTCGCCCTGGTGTGTGGTGTTATGTGCCAGATCAGCCTGGGTTTGGGGTTTCAGCTTCTGTCACAATTTATAATGATGGATGATGGGTTCCCGCCAGCTGCCTTTGGCAGCATCTGGATAGAGTTGGATGTGTGAGTGTGTTTCTTTCTCTTTTCCATTCCAGAGAGAAATGGAAAAGCTCCATGCTGGGCACAGGGTCCGATTCAGCCTTGATACCATATGCTTAAGGTTTTTCTTTTCTTCCACCATGCAGGATCCATCTCAATTTTCATCCCTGGGTTCTACTGTTTCCTGAAAGTGATCAGTTGAAGCCATGTATTGCTTATTTTTCTTGGTCACCTGGCTCTTTGTGTGTGTGTGTGTGTGTGTGTGTGTGTGTGTGTGTGTGTGTGTGAGTTCTACCATTCTATTTCTTCTCAAGCTAGTCAGGGGGTTGGAATGTGCCAGATGGCATTCTGGGTGTCTGTTCTCATGGCAATGTGTTCCGTTCCTATAAAGGACCTCCTGTTTTATCCAACTGTTATTTGACTTATTTCTATTTCACTTTATTCCTAGTTTTAATACCCCTGTCTCTGTCTGCTGGTTTAGCATGGTTCTGTGTCTGTGCAGGCTGTCCTTTCGTGTTGACACAGGCTTCTTCCTGATGTTTATGTGATTCCTTTCTTTTCTTCACATGTTGTTCAGGTTACCTTCTCACGCAACTACCCCGGCTACGCTCTCCACACTTGCAGTCCCCCATTGCACAGATGGTCTCTTTACCCTGTTCTTGCCTTTTGTTTTCTTTTTTAGATTTATTTATGTGTATGAGTGTTTAGCTTACAGGCGTGCCTATGTATCGTGTGCGTGCCTGATGCCTTCAGAGGTCAGAAGAGAGTGTCAGATCCCTTGTAACTTCAGTTATGAGTGGCTGTGAGCCACTATGGGGGTGCTAGGAAGCAAACTGGAGTCATCTCAAGGTTAATGAGTGCTCTCGATTGCTGAGCTATCTTCCCAGCCCTCGCTTTACTTTATCAAATATCATGTATTACATTTGAGAAACTGAAGTTAGTGTCTTGTATAAAAATGCTACTGTTTGCTTTCTTTAACCAGAGCCCCCAAGATAATAAAACTCTTTGAATACAATATCATTCTTTCAATTTGTTCTGGTGTGTAGCTGATGCTCAATAAAAACCTATTCATCAGAACAAATAACATCTTCAGGACCTGCTTCCAGTGAAGTTCTCTGTCCTTGCCTCTGTGACCACCGCTGAATATCTAAGCCTCACACTGTAATGAAATTGTTCTGTATAGAGTTGAGTCAAGTTAACTCAGCTCGGCAAGTTTGCTTCATTGATGTAGATCCATCCTAAGATCTTGCCTCTGTCATTTGACCATAAACAGTAGCCGGTATCTGAAAGATAAGGAAGCTACAGGGACACCTTCTGGAATGTGGAAAGGAGAAGAAAGTTGAGGGCTTATGTTTAGACTGAGGCAGAAGGAGACTTATGTGTGTAGCTTGCTAGCTAGCTGCAGGGCCTTAGGTGGACTATTTATCCTGTCCTGGGTAATGTCATTATCTGTCACGCCAGTGAAGTTCAAAAGTGATGTATGCTGATGAATATAGGATATGGAGCGTTTGATACTTATAAAGTTTCCCTAAGTAGTGGTGACAGTTATTAAAGTCTCTAGTAAATGTCTCTTAAAATTTATTTCAATGCGGAGGAGTAATTCACATTGTTACAACTCTGTGGCTCTTTTGTAAATGTTCGGCAGGGCAATTTTTCTAAATCTGCCAATGGTTTAGCCTTAGCCTTCGCTAAGAGAGCGTGAGCATCCTCGGTGTCTCAAATCTTGAGTGGACTGTCCTGCTTCAAAGAATGGGTGGAACAAAAGTCGTTCCTCTGTCTTTGGGTGTTGTTGTTCTTTGGGTCAAAACGTTCTTCGGAAGACTGACTGAAATCCCAAGGTCCAAATCAGGAGCAGAAGGAGAGAGAGCACGAGCAAGGAACTCAGGACCGCGAGGGGTGCACCCACACACTGAGACAATGGGGATGTTCTATCGGGAACTCACCAAGGCCAGCTGGCCTGGGTCTGAAAAAGCCTGGGATAAAACTGGACTCGCTGAACATAGCGGACAATGAGGACTACTGAGAACTCAAGAACAATGGCACTGGGTTTTGATCCTACTGCACGTACTGGCTTTGTGGGAGCCTAGGCAGTTTGGATGCTCACCTTATGAGACCTGGATGGAGGTGGGTGGTCCTTGGACTTCCCACAGGGCAGGGAACCCTGATTGTTCTTCAGGCTAACGAGGGAGGGGGACTTGATTGGGGGAGAGGGAGGGAAATGGGAGGCGGTGGCGGGGAGGAGGCAAAAATCTTTAATAAAAAAATAAATTATTAATTAATTAAAGTTCTTCGGAAGTTTCCCAAATGACTCAGTCATTGATAGGAACGTAGAGAGAGAGGGAAGATTTCCCCTTCCTTTCCACAAGACAGCCCGCTCAGCACTCAGGCACTGTGAGGTGGCAGTCAGGAATAACGAACTCCAGGAAAAATGTCTTCCTTGTCCTTTCATGGAATCAGTGGTTCTAACAGAATGATGACTGCTAAGTGTACACATCCAGAAGGAGGCAGTATGCTATCCCAAAGACACAAAGTGGGGCTCCAGTTCATTTTCCCAATGCAGTGGGCTTGGTTTCTCCAATAGGAAGTAACTGAGCTTTCTTATTTGTTTAACCCCAATTGCCTTATATCTGACATTTGCTTGTTTTGAGGTGGGGGAAATCTCACTGTGTAGCTTAGTCTGTCCTAGAACCCACAACCTTCCTATTTCAGCCTCTCAAATGCTGCCATTACAAGGCTATTTTACCACAGCCAACCAAATGTTCTTTTTTGGTTAGGATAGGCATTGGTTGATCAAAGTAGTTATCTCAGTTCTTCTGGGTGTTATTGTATCTCATGTCGTACCTAAACAGATCAGGAGAGCCTTGTTCCGGCAATAGAACATTGCTACTCTCTTGTATAGATGAAAGCCAAAGCGCCTCTTGATAGCATTCATGCAGTGACCGGCGTTCCATATACCAGGAACCATTGGAATAGCAAATGTTTTCAGTTACTCATTAGTTCATTCTAGATTAGTTCTTTAAATCTTAAACAGTCATTACACCCTAAGCAACATCTTCACTACTTCTGTTTAGGAGCAAAGCATTTGTATCACCTTCCTAGCACACACACACACACGCACACACACACACACACACGCACATGAACTAAATGTTTCTCAGGTTATTAATATATTACATTCTGCTCCAATATATTTTATTAAAAATCTAAGAAATTAAAAAAAACTAAAAAACTGATTTTTAAAACCAACCACCCAGCCACAGATTGAAGTTTGAGAAAGCATTGGACCTAAGCCATCTAGTAACTTTTATTTTCTAAGCTAAATAGCCCCCCACCACCCCACCCCTGTTCCCTGCCCAGGTCTCACTCCACTACCTTCCCTGTTGCGCATTCTCTCACCCCTAGGGGTCTCCTTCCTTGAGTGGTGTTGACTTTTTTTTTTTTTCCTAACACTCTGCTCTGCTTTTGGTTAAATTTTCTTGAAGCTATCCATTCTGAAGGCTGCGGATACTGTAGCTCTTGTAGAAATTAGTAAGTACACATTCCCACCTCTAAGAGCCCTCCAGAATTGCTGCTGGATGCTCGCCGCAGTGCTCCAACTAGTTTCAGGTGGCGTTCACACGGAGTATTGTGAGCTCAGCATGTCCTAAATGAAAGCCTTTGTTTTCTCTAAACGATATGACTGCCCTTCTTAGTCACCTAGTGGCTTTCTTATGCTTAGATCTACCTGGGCAAATATTGCAGGCCGTCCCTCAGCTCCTTCCTTTCTCTTGTATTCTGTAACTATGTTTCGTGAATAATAATGTTCATCTTAGTTTTCCATCACTGACATCATACTTTTTAATTAAAAGCAAATGGATAATGTCTCACTATTTAAAGGATTTGAATTCCTTATACCATCAGACTTTGGCCTTATGTATGACCTCCATCATTTTTCCTAAGTATGCTCTTTGTAAGACTAACTAAATGTAGATTCCCAAACCATGACCTTCAAAGCAATAAATCCTCCCGCGTGCCTCAGGAATCAGCTTCATTTGGACTTCAACACTGACCATGTCATAAAATGTCACCGTTGGGATCATATTTATTTGCTATACTGTCATTCTATTTGATACGGTCTGGAGAATTAAGATCTGGAGTCATCGCTAATGTCCCTGTCAACAACCAAAGAATGACCAAGCCCATTGGTTCATGGTCAAGCATTGATTAGCATGCTTTCATGTACATATGAGGATTTGTTAACATGGGATTCTGATCCATCAGCTCAGGGAACAGGCCTGAGACTCTGCATTTCTGCTGGACTCCCAACAAATGTGAGGCAGCTGGTCAAGACCCACATGTTGAGCAGCAAGACTCTAATTTTCTTACAGTCCCTCCTATCTCCTCCTCTACTATGCCCCCAGAGCCAATTGTCTCGTGTCTTTTCCCAAGGTGAAAGGGTTCTGCAAATCAGTCTCACTGGGTTGTTTGTCCCTGCACACCTGGTCAGTGAGCTGAGGCTAGGTTAGGTGCCCTGTTTTAATATTCATCATGTTTTCCCGATCCCATGCTTTTGTTCTTCTCCTCCCCTCTCACCTGCTTTGGCTGTTCTGTCTTGCTATGTAATGTTCTTTGCTGTGTTATGGCCAACAGGAACTTGTTGGTCCCATACTCTTAGATTTACCAGACTCTAATACAATGAGCTGAATAAACCTCTGCTCTCTCTAAGTTATAAAGTCTCATGTATTTTGACATAGGAACAGAAAATAGATCAAGATGTATACAGAGGAAAACCCTGGCTTAGAGAGCACCACAACATGAATCTTGGAGGAATGCTGTTTGTTCTTTTTAAGAATAGATATAGTATGTACTCACTCATACGTGGCTTCTAGACATAAAGCAAAGAAAAACCAACCTATAATTTACAACTCCAGAGACCCTAAACACCAAAGAAGAGAGACAAACATGGATCTACATAGGAAGGAGAAAAAGACAAGATCTCCTGAGTAAATTGGAAGCATGGGGGTCACAGGAGAGGGTAGAAAGGGGGAAAGGAGGGGAGCGGAGAAAAATGTATAGCTCAATAAAAAATAATGATAAGAATAGATATAGTACATATGATCCTTGTAACTTATGTTAAGGTCTATCAAGCATTGATGTGTTCCTGTCACCTCTGAAGATAGGGGAAATGGGCCCTAGGGATTAGAATGCCCTTCCTAGGTTACACACACAAGTGAATAAACCTGTGCCCCAAACAGGACTTCTTTCCTCCACCTGTCCTACAGAATCTCCTGTTGGTCAATTTCTTACCTTACCATGATCTTGGCAGTCTGTTCTCTGATATTGAAAACAGAGTCAGCAGTATTAAGAGCGTAAATGAATGAGAAAATGTAAGAGACTACAATAGAAACAAAGCATTTGAGAGACAGGTGCATCTCCTGTCTCCAGGACTCCTGCAACAGCGAAAGGCTGTGACTCACGGCCCCAGTGCATACTCACAGCAGAGACATCACTCAGCTCAGTGAAACTGGTCCAGGAAAGTCACGAGACAGTGGGGCCAGATTCCACTGAGAGATTTCCCCATTGTCTCTCATAGCCATCTTTTTTTTCCCTATTCAAACTTTGGCTTCTGCTACCCTACTGTTAACAGCTCCATGGATATGGGCAAAATCCAGGTGCTACAGAACAGAGAACCTATGTTAAATGGCACGAAAAGGGAATGGGAAGATGTGGAAGTAGCTCAGTATTTAGAAGAAAGAGTAGAGCAGCCAGATGAACCTCCCCCAAACAGATGAGGAGAGAAGGGGAGCACGTAAGTCTGAAGGCAGGAGAGGTTTGAGAATATTCCAGCAAGGCATCTACCCCACTGGATCACCAGCCTGGCGGATAGGGACCACAGTGATTAGAGCTCCTCAGGTGCATGTGAGGATACGTTAGATCAGGATTCTAATTCAAGAGGTCAGGGGTCAGTTGGAGAGTCTACATGTCTTTTTGGGTCTCAGCAAATGTGAGGTTGTAGGTAGAGACCCACACCCTGAACAGCATGGGTGATAAAACCTCCATGTACCATCCTGGAACCCTGCCCTCATTATCTCATCTAATTTCAGTCACGCCTCGATAGCCTCACATTCAAATGCCACGGATGGAGGAATAAGTCTCCAGTAAATAAGGTTTGGAAGATGCATTCAAAGGATAGCAGCGGGGTTTTGCGTATTCTCCGATTTTGGGAACAAACTGAAGGGTCACTAAGAAGCGGAACAAGAGATGTTTTTATTTGCCTCGAGTTTTTGCTGCAAAGGTTTTGAAATTCTTTTGTGGGCAAAAGCAATGGTCTTCCATCCTAAGGAAACAGCTGCTCCTTCAGATGTGTGCATGTTTTCCAGTGTGTCCCCAGAGGCACGAGTGGTTCAGGAAGTTTGCTCTGAATTGCTCTGTTCCCCGTGCCTCCTCACTTCTTTCCTCCCAATCAACCTCCTGAGTCTCCACATGTTTTCAGGTACAAATCAGGAAACTGACAAGTACACAGGATAGTATGAGCAGTGGTTAAAAAAAACAAAAGAAGAACACCGTGCAAAGAAGTTGGTGGGAGGTGGGAAGCTATGGGGGGGAGGATATTTTCAGCAGCAGGGGGGACCTCTGAGACCCATTTGGAAGACAGACACCTCACTTAATGTGATTTCTACATTTATGCCTCTTTAATGGTCAGCGGAGATCAATAGACTACCTTCTACGTGGTTAATTATGAGTCTGATAGGTGGCGGCAAATGAACATGCTACCTATGGGGTCTGTGGGCTAATAGAGAGAGAGCATTGAACACTGACTTTTCACCTTTCTCTCTCCCCAGGGCAGCCACTGAAGTTCTGGCAGCATTGCTGAAATCCAGTAAGCATCCTTTTAAAAGAGGGGTTATCTCTTCCCATTTTTGTGTTTTTGTGAAAGCGACTCTTTTGTTCCATGGCTCCATTCTGACCTGTGAGGAAATAGAGAGCTGGGTCCCATGTCAATTGGAGAAAGAAGAGAATATAGTGGCTGTGGGAAAGAGGGTGACTTTACCTCCACGTGGGCATGTCTACTTATAACATATGACCATTAGTGTTGAGTGTCAAGTTGACTGACTCTGGAATCACCCGAGGGAAAAGTCTCTTGGCATGCTGATGAGGGAGTATCATAACTGAATAAATTGAGGTGGGGAGGTCTGGCCAATATGGGTGCCACCAATACTAGTAGAGATTGTTTATTGCTCTCTGCTTCCTGGCTGTGGCTGTAACATGGTCTGGGCTTCAAGCTCCTGGCGCCTTGATTTTTCTGCCATAATGAGCTGTACCTTGAACTGCGAGCCAAGATAAACCTTTTCTCCCTTGAGTTGCTTCTGTCTGAGTATGTTATCACAACAAGAAAAGTAGCTAAAACAAAGACAGCTTTCCTAACAAGGGAAGTAAGTTGTCTATTGCCACCCTGGGGACTCTTCAATTCCTTCAGACACAGGAAGCAGCCCTTCAGTATTACTAGAATAAATCCCTGCCCGTGGGGCTGTCCAGTAGAAGGAAAGACTATCACTGGGTATGTAGCAGATTCTTGCAGTTGGTTTTTAACTTAGCTCATGACTTTATGTGTTTGGGTAGGTAGGGTGTGGGGAATCACTTGGACAATGTAGATGTTGCTAAGTTTCTTTCTTTCATTCTTTATTAAAAAGTTATTTCTTTCCTCAGCTATGTGAGCAATGGAAAAGAATAGCTTGGAGGGTCTGAATTATTGTGAGATTTTTTTGTTTTCTTTTTTTTTTTTTTTGCCTCATAGCCTTAGCCTAATTACATTGGGAGTCAATTTCACGTGTGCAATATAATAGACGATATGATGCACTTGGGAGTGAAATCTTGGCTTAATGTTTTTATTCTTCCCCTCCTTACTGCTTCATCTGTTTTAATTTGGCACCTTGGAAACCAAGTTCTTCAATAGTGATATTTGTTTCTCTATAGGGAGCCCAAGGCCTGTGGGTAACAGGTGAACTTTAATAAAACTTATAAATAAATAAATAAAAATAAAAGCCATTCTTTCTCCACCAACCATACATCTCTGTCAACCAGAAGCATGGAGAGAAAGCCAAAGCACATGCTGTTTCCTTTTATAGACTGGAGAGAGAAAAAAAAATGAATCTTGAATTCATTTGGTTGATTGGAACTTCATACTGCGTCCAAGCCTGCCCACAAACACAGCTTTGAAACATGCGGTAGACTAAAGACAGTGAGAGCAGACTGGGGAGGGGCGAGAGGGAGTCTGCGGAGTTCCTAAGATGGAAAGATGTTGCTTGTGGTTTCTGGGGAGGGGCGTTGGCTCTTTAGAGTGGCATTAATACAAGTTTAATGTCTTGGTTCTCATGATGGCACTTGGTGTCATTCTCTGCTCTAATGCTTTGTGTCTGACATAGCAGGGTTAGGGATGTGAAGGAGAGGAGCCTTGCCCATTGGCTTTCTCCTGAGTCCTCTTAGCCCAGCTTTAGCAATGGAAAACTTGATGTTCCCTTGGAAGGGAGCCATGAGTGCTAAGCAGGGCCATCTTACCTCCAACATACAGACCCATTTAGCCCTTCAGGCTGAAGTTAGGTACCCTTTCATAATATGTACCTCTGATGTGAAAAATCGGAAATTAATCAATCTCACCTTCCTCAACTTCGGTGATAAGGATCCTGGTATCTTGAACTAGGAGAAGACCATAGTATGTACAAATATGAACAGACTCTTGTACACACGGCGGCTAGATTTTCTGCACACCGGCTGTGCTTAATAAGTTGAACCTGCAGTGGCGTGGGGCTTTCTAACTTACGGTCTTCTTTCAGAGCAGTGGTCTTCAGCCTTCCTAAGGTTGACTCTTTACTACAGTTCCCCTTGCTGTGCTGACCCCCCAACCATAAAAATTCCTTCATTGGTACTTCACACCTGTAGTTTTGCTACTGTTACAAATCGGAATGTATCTGTGTTTTCTGATGGTCTTAGACGGCCCCTGTGAAAGGATTGTTTAGTCCCCAAGGAGGGGGAGTCACAACCCTCAGACTGAGAACCACTGTTTTAGAGGCTGGCTCTGATTCATGTGCCCTGCAGGATCTTCCTTCCATCACCGGTGAGGCGCTGCTGTCTTCTGCTCCCATAGGGCTTTCCTGCCTCAGCGCTGACGTCACTATACCGAAGTTGCTTTGGTCCTTGTCTCTCAGTAGAAGCTTTTAAGGGACAGGGGTCATCTACATTGATCCATGTGTTTCTTGTATCAGCACAACAAAGCTGAAAGTACATATTTGTTGATTACAATTAATTGAATGATTTGTGACATTTACCCACACGAAATAGTGCGATTGTTCCCTATAACCTAAATCCAACAATCTATGCCTAGAACCAATGGTCTTAGCATTTGCACTTCTAATCTCTATTTACTCTACTAATAGACTGTCAGGGAACCGAAAGTCTGCTGTCTCCCACATATAAAGCAGGCTTTCCCGTCCCGTTAGGAAGATACATGGGGTTAGCTGCTAATTCTGCTGAGCTGTCCATATGAGTCTTTGCCTGGTTCTTTGGTTGTTTGTACCATGAGAGTGTTGGACCAGAGGCTCTCTGATATTCTCCTCCTACTAAATACGCAGCCTTCATTTATATCAGGCTCTCAGCCTTGGCACCACTGGCACTTGGGATTCAATATTTCTTTCTTGTTAGGATCTGTTCTATGCATTGCGGACTATTTAGCGACACCCCTGATCTCTGTGTATGAGCACTTGGCATTGTATTTAGATGTAACCACCCACCCACCCACCCAGGGGGAATCAAAGCTGCTCTCTTTAGAGAACCACCAGCACCTATTGGTACACACACGAGCTGAAATCTACCCAAAGTTTCAAAGGATTCTTCCCCAGATACCTCTCCTGGCACTTCATAAACGTTCTCATCTTTCATAATTGATCTATGATTCCCCAGCATCAGGCATCATTCCTGTGCCTTCGTAAGTGGTAAGGACCCAGAAGGGGGACCATTATTATGAACATTCACAAATTACTCAGAGGGGAATCTGCTGGGGAAGAATCGGAAAGCATTGGATTAAGGGGAGTGGGTAGGTTTCATCATAAGTGGCCACTCTAATGTGTAGGTAGACGGGTTCTGAGATGGTACATGAGCGGAGTTTCTTCAGGTCTTTGGATGTCTTGGATGTTTCTAGTTACTTTATGATGTCTACATGTCATGTGTAGCTAGACCTGAACATGGAATGCCTTTTTGCTTGATTTGCAGAGAGTTCCTATCAGTTGAACTTAACTGCAGAGAAGTCAGATTCTGTCTAAAATTCAAACTGCGTGTGGCACATCTCTCCTGGAATGCTAGTCCCACTTTAATCGATAAAAGACATGCTTCTTTTAGGTGTCAGCTCTTCTGGCATTGATGTTTACTTGTCGGTAAGTATAAAAGTTGGCAGTTGTAGTAGATCTCAGTAACTGCATCAGAAATAGAGGCCATTGCCCTGTCTAAATAAAACTAGAACAAAATATTTACAGGTCGGGGGTAGTCAGTATTCCTATGACAGCCAATACTAGGAGAGGCTTGGGAAGCTGAGGTCTCCAAGCCGCTATTTATTTGTGGCTGACTGGAGTCGATCACCACGAGTCTCAGAAAAAGCAGGACTTAGAGTTTCAGGAGGCGTGGGCCCTGCCTACAGCAGCGACACAGGGAAAGAAAAGAACTTTGGATCACGCTAGCGAGAGTTTACTATTTCTCTTTGGCTCTCTCTCCCGTGGCTGCAGAAAAAGCCAGCACAGGAGATGTGGAAGAGAAACGAGGCAAAAGGTGTCTCAAATCTCTTTCAGTTCCTGGGCAGGCAAATGTTGCTCAGAAGTCAGGCCGCTTGCCCAGTTGTCGCAGCCATTTGACACCAAAAAATGAAGAAAACGTCATTGTGTATTCCAGAGTCCGTTTGTTTCTGCCTTTTAGATCAGGATGGCCTGATCTAAATTCCACATTGTCGTTCCTCAAATCAGGTCTTCTCTATGCTCACGCACGCACACATTCTCCACCAAATGCTCCTGTGCCGAGAACTTGCCTTTTTGTGTTTCATTCTATCCAAAAGCGCTTAGCTTTTTATTATCAAAATTTAATAAAGCCTTGATTAAGAAACCACACTGCTTCAATTGCTTCTGTTGCTTTTCTCTAACAAGCCAAAACAACATCTTGTATTCGCTCTCGCTCTGTCTCTCTCCTTTTCTCCCTCCCTCCTCCATGCTTTTGCTTCTCCCTCGTCTCCGCCCCTCTCCCTCTCCCTCTCTTTCTTAGCCCTCTCTTAATATCATTGTCCCCGCAGCCCCCCTCTTTATTTTTCTTTCTTAGCCTCCTTTGTGCACGCATTAACCACGAATGCGTTTATGAACAATTGTGAGCCTGGAAGCAGCCCTTGAATGAGGGGCAGCGACAGGATTATGGTTGATTTGTGCTGACCCCAGGGATGAATCTTCCAAAAAATGTCTTGGCATTAACCTTGCTGCCCAGATTTAAAGGTCATATAATCTTGCCACAAGACAACCTCTTCTGTCTGATTCAGGCCCTAAATCTTACTAAGGGACCGAGGAGTCTACTTCATATGTCCATCTCTCCTCCTTAGGAATTAACAATCAGAAGACTGGAAGTTTGCAGACGTTAGGGAATGGGAGGAGGCGGAGAGACGTGAGCAGAGAAAGAAACACAGAGAAGGAAGGAGGGAGGGGAATACACAAGAGGGCTAATGGGAAGTTTGGCAGGAAGATGAGACTTCTCACAGCCTTTCCTAGTTAATGTTCTGTCTGTCTGGTTCACAGAGGATAGCCTGCAGCAGAGTTACTCCAAAGAATAGGAAGGAAGGAAGGAAGGAAGGAAGGAAGGAAAGGAAGGAAGGAAGGGCAAACCTGGTAAACACAGAGAGTCCTAGCATGGCCAGACAGCCTCATGCTTAGAATAAATGCCTGCTGTGGCCTGCTGGCCAGCAGTGCAGATGCTGGAGGACTCACTGGCCAGATGATTACCCTACAGCAAAATGCCCAAGATGGACCAGTGTCAAGATTTGCCAAAGATTCTAGGAGTGCTGGCATCTCTTCAGAATAGATACGTGTTTGAAGATGGTTGATGTTGTGGCCCCTTGTCTGGTGGCCATACACAAGTACCAGCAGTTGGTGCAGCCTCCAATGAACTCATGTGCTTATCCTGTCTTGCTCATAGCATGTGGCCTTCCCTCCATGAGCTGTGGCCTGTCTTAACAGACTTGCAACTTCAGATTGCTCAGATATTCTGCTTCCTGTACCAGTTTCCTAATGGCACTAAAGATGGCCAGACTGTTATAGCTGTAAACCCTTGAATTTTCCTTGTAGTTTTTCAAATGTTTGTTCTTTATTCTCTGTCTGTCTGTCTGTCTCTCTCTCTGGTTCACTTGTATCTATAGGCTAGAGATGACCTTCAGAAGCTGTTCCTCAATCACTTTCTATCTTGTTTTCTGAAAGCATCTCTTACTCAACCCGATGCTTGCCCAGTAGGCCAGGTAGCTGGCAGGTGAGCCCCAGTGGTCTGTTTGTCTCTGTCTTCCGAGGATGGGGATGGCAAGCGTGTTCATGACCTCATACCTGGTGTTTCTATATGACTTCAGTGGGTCGAGTTGGACTTAGGACCTCATGCCTCACAATGAGTACTTTATAAACCAACTCATCTATCTTCCAAACCCAATCACTTATTTTTTGATTAATTTATAGTAATGTCTGTGTTTATCATGCACAGTATGAAGTGGAATATGGCACACGGTGGAATGGCTGAGCTAGTTTTTCCTTTTTATTTCCTTCCCTTTCTTTACTTTTCTTTCTTTTTTCTTTGACACATAGTCTCACTCCTTGCGAGCAGGCTGGCCCTAGAACTTACTGTGTATCTAGGCTGAACTTGAATTCATGGTCCTCAGATCTCTGCCTCTTAGTGTGGAGATAACAGGCATGGCCCGTCATGCCTTGCCAAAGATGTGCATTTGCTGAGTGAAGAGCTTAGCCATGTCAATCTAGTTAGCATGTTTCCCCTGCAAGGTAACTGAGGGACATCGTTAGAAACATATGGCACCAGAATGCCCTGGAAACTCTTGATTTTCCTTGTTCCTCTCATCCCTGTGGAGAAAAAGTGAGGAGTGGGCAGAAGAGGTGAGCCCTGCGGAGCTCTGACAGCCAGCACCCATGGCTCTTCTCAGATCTCAGCACACGTGCCCCTGTCAAGGGCAGTCTGAGTACCACTCACTTAACCTGTCACAGTGGAAAGTGGCTCTCAACCTTCCTAATGCTGTGACCCTTTAATGCAGTTCCTCATGTTGTGGTGACCCCCAACCATCAAATTATTTCATTGCTACTTCATAACCGCAATTTTGCTACTGTTCTGAATTGTAATGTAAATATCTGATATGCAGGATATCTGATATGTGACCCCCCCCCCCAAAAGGGGTCATGACTCACAAGTTGGGAGCAACTGCTTTACACAGAATGGAACCAGCCATGGTATAATTGGTGATTATGTGCTTTTGCAGGTAAACATGTCTAACTATTTTCTTCTTGAAGCCCTCCCTCAGGAGTTGGGCTTCTTTCTACATCTTTATACCTCTTATCGAGCTACATAAGTGGCTCTGCCAATTAATGTTGGATAAGGAGGGAGTCCAGTTTTCTAGAATGTTTCCACTGAGTCTTAGTGATTGTGGTATGTTCATATACCTGATAGCTCTTCTACTATGTCTTCTAGGGACGCATGCAATATATGTTGAATATATATATGTATACATATATATTGAAGGAGATGTTTGGATCATATATATATATAAATATATATATATATATATATATATGTCACACAGGGATGTACTGTTGCAACTGGCTTCATATGAAGGCAGCATAGGAAGTTACATCCATCACCACAGTGCTGGCTTTAAATGACAACACTTGTATTTATATCTACCTTTTATTGAGTTCAAAGAATGTCAGACACGGTGGATACGTGTCACCTGAAAAGGAGCTTTTGCCATTCCCATCTTACAAGTGTGGAAACTAAAGTTTGGAAGGCTTAAGGAATCTATCCAGTTAGCAGGCTTCAGGGTTCACCTGGCAGTGAGCTAAGCCCAGGCAATGCTGCACCAGGAAGAGATTCCAGAGGCTAGGTCTACTTAACCCAAAGGAGGTACAACCAGATGCGGAAAGAAAGCTAAGGAAATAGTTTCCAAGTATGGAGGGGGTGCTGTTTTGGAAGATCATGTATTATTTAAGTCAGAAACATTATACGGTCCACTCCACATAACAGTCAAATGGGGCCCAGTGAGAGACGTCGGAACACTAGTGTGTGTGGGAGGGGCCGTATCTGCTGCTTCGAGGGTGATAGGCAAGACTGATGAATGAGGACATGAGATACAGGTGCCAGCAGGAACTGGGACGCTTACAGGCTCCTATTACATCATGCCACATTCAATTGGGCATATTCCTCTTTATTTTCTGGGCTCCAAGGCCAGCCTTCTCTGCTAAATACTTACATATTTTGCGTAAGCACGAAAACTATTTTAAAAGTTTAAGTTAAAGGGTTATGACTATCCCGGTTGTCCCTTTTTCTCCTTCGCGTCCCCAGTCGGACGCTGCGGGTTGTGTGGGCTGAGCAGCAGGCAGTGGCTCCTGTAGTTTCTCTTCCTACCATGTGGTGGGGCTGTTCTTCTAGTTATCTCCACCATTACTAGTCCAATATTTATTTTCGGTGAGTAATTTGTTTATCGGGAGGTTATTTTAATCTAATTTTGGCCATATTTGCTAGTGCACACTATCTGTGCTTCCCAGCGTTAGCAGCTTGCATGTCTTGAAGGAAATTAGCTGAAGATGGTCTCGGCGGCATTTGCGCGGCCATTATTTAAGGGAGGTGGGAGGAGGCTGCGAGAGAGGAGCCTGGGGTTAGAACAGCGGCTGGAATTTGTAGCCTTCCTAGTGGTGTTAGCGTGATTGAGCAGGATTGACCGAGGGCGGGGGAGTCCGAGTAGCTTTTCTCAGGCTGTTTTTGCCTGACAGCAGCAACGCTTGTAGTTAGGGTCGCTAGTCTCCTAGAACACTGCAGCCACTTGTAAAGGACCTAGATCAGTCCGGAAGGACAACAGTTCTCGAGTTCTGCGCCCTCGGCACAAGTCCCTCCTGTTTGATGGCATTTTAATGAACTGCTATTGCAAGCCCTCTGCAAGTTGGGGAGTGGGTGACGTTGGAAAGAGAGCAACTGTATACGAGAACGCCCACAGCAAGTAGTGATGATGACCCTTGCTGGACACTGCTCACACATCAGTGAATTCTTCATCCCCATTTATATAATAATCATATTACGATGCCCATTTTATGTGCCAGGAAGATGTCGCTGTCAGAAAATAAAGACTTACTGAGACCCCCACAAATAACACAAGGAAAACAAAATTCTACCTCAGCTGTGACTGTTTCCAAAGCACCCCGTTTTCATATTTCTGCCATCCTAACCCCAGACTCCGGGCTCAGCCCCAGAGTGACTATGCGATCTAACTTGGCCTTTGTCATTACACTTGAGTTTCGGTTCATTTACCATAAGTACCATAAGTGGAGGGTTTGGGGGAGGGGTGTTGTTGAGACTTCTTTGGAACAAAATCTTCCATTTTTATCATCAAAGCCCAAGTGTAAACGACACATGCGCAGTAGACACAATGGGAGCCCAGGTGGAGACCTCAGCGTGGCTTTTCCATTGCTCCGCGACTCTTGGTAGTCTCTGAGAAGCTCCCAGGGACATTCTGGGGATCTGGAAAAAAATCAACATTGAAAACTTCTGAATGAATGTCTGTGTGGAGTTTGGGGGCTGGGCTTGGCCTGTTGTTTGGGATTACAGCTTGAAGACAGAGTGTGCCATGATGCTTCCTGTGGGAGGCTAGAAAAGTGAGCCATATTTCTCTAAGAGTGGCCATCAAATAAAATAAGCTAGGAAATTTGACCCAGAGAAAGCCAGAGTCTTGTATTTATCATCAAGCCGCCATTCGGTCATTTTGGAGTCTCTGAGTCCTAATGGACCTAATCAAGGAATTGAACTGAACCTGAGACTTTGAGGACAGTGGAGCTGTGCGAGTCGGCAGGAGGATAGGATAGGGAAGGGTCCTGTGATGGTCAGACTCTTCAGAGGTGACTGTCCTTGGTCTTAACAGAGCTGTGGATGGTGGTGATGACGGTGGTCCTACCTGACCCAGAACTTGGCTACAAGGTAACATTGTCATGTAGTTGCTAGCTAGGGTCAGTTCTTATACATTGGCAGGATGCTATCTTTTACTACCTCTGTCTCCAGGGCTTCCCCTCTATCCTAGGATTTGTCTGCAAGTGTGGGCCATAGTGTTCATTTGAAAAGGCCTTAAAGGTGTCCAAGGTTCCAAGTTGTGGATGAAGAGGGCGTGAATTTGCTATAATTATTGCATGACACAGTCTCCATAAGGACACTGTGTTTACATAGTAGTCTTGATGTCTACTCTCCTGATACTGTGGGATCAAACTGTAGCATCTGTGGGGACATGGCTATTAGGTAGGCAGGTTTGTCCCCTTTAAAAATAACGACTAATACAGAAAGAGGCTTTGTACCGGGAGGTGGGTGTAGAGCACTGGATTTTAATAAACTTTGGTAAAAGTCAATGTTGGTTTATAATTACTACCACTGGGGGTTCCAGGAGTTGATTTTACACAGGAATGGGGCTAGTTCAAGTTGAAATTAGTCTCCTAAGATCTGTCCCCTGCACTGAATGACACCTGGCTGTTCTTGAGTGCCCATCTTTCCTGTAGAAGCCTCTTCTGAGAAAAGACTAGCAGGAAATAGTTTAGAGTTTGTGGACCACACACTTTCTGTTAGAGCTATTCCTCTTTGCCCTGAGAGGGCAGGAGCAGCTATAGGAAGCACATAAAAGAAGGAATGGCTATGACTGCGTCCCCATAAAACTTTATAAAAATAAGCTGTGGGCAGTGTGCTGACCCTTACTTTAGATGGAGTGAGCCTCACCCCTGGGCACTGTATTCCAGTAATTCTTATTTCTTAAGCCATTAACTCTAATGTATTTTATACAGCAGACACCCAGAGCAAGTTCTCTGAATAAGCTAAGGAATGAATAAACAAACAAATACATGCAAATCGGGTCCCCTTCAGCCCATCAGTAGGCAACTTACTTTGTTTTCATTTTGGGCACTCAGGAGTTAACACCCAGGGCTGTGGAGCTGTAAACCCTTTAGATTTTAGAACTTGTATCATTCTGGCATAATTGATGACTGGCTGTGGGTTGACAAAGATAAAGTCTCGCCAAGATTTAAAGGGATAGACAAGAAGATAAGCATTCCGAAGCTCTGGAGGCACATGGCCGCTTCCTCATTATATCCAGGATCGACGGTATGCTTATTTATTCGCAACAAGATGCACCATCAATGTTTTCTACATATTCTAGAAGCAGCGGGTTACGAGGCATTTTTTCATGTATTACCTCATTTAAAGCTCAAACCAGTCCTGTAAGACAGGTAAATATTTAACAATTCCACGACAGTGACTTTTAGTGTGATTGATTTTTTACCCCGAAGGAATGTTTATTGAAGCTGAGGGCATTGTGACTATCACATCTACTGGAGGGTTGCTCCTGGAAGTCATGGAATAGAGACTAATTTGTTACCGGCATCCTACGATGCTTATAATAAATAATACCTGGACTCAGATGTACACAGTGGGAGGTTGAGAAAGCCTTGCTGTCACAAGGATCAAAGACGTTGGCCAAGCTTGTCATAGCCGTGTAATATGCACTGGGTGTGTTGGGAATAAAATATGCCCATTCTTTTCACTCCAGGAGGTTTCAAATCTATTTTGTAAAAGGTAAGCGATTTTGAATGAAATCTTGGCATAGATGTGTATATGAAAGATAAGAGTGAGGCGTAGAGATGCCACTCAACCTCTGCCTTAGCTTCTCTCCCTAATCCCAGACCTCTGCTGGAGCCTGAGTCCTTCCACGTTTCCGGAAGCCATTACTGTCTACTTTTTGGTGGTGGTGATAGTGTGTGTGTGTGTGTGAAGCTTCCATATTACTCTTTAGTAAGATGGGCTATGCAGAAAGAGAGAATGGAGACATAAGAGTCTTGAAGGAGGTCATTGTGTAGTCCAGGTGATAGGAGAGAGGGTGGAATATTGATACTGATTGGAGCTGAGTCAAAGGAGCATGTAGAAGGCTCAAGGCCTTGGAATTTCATAGTGACATGCTATTGGATGACAAGGCCAGAGGCAGAAGGTTGGATGTGTGTGCTCTTTGCTTCTCTTCTCATCCTGGATTCTGGAGGTTCCAGGAAGCGTGGGCTGAATCCCATGACGTCTATAAAACCGTACAATTGTCTTCCTTGAAGTCCATAGTACTCAGCTGCATCGTGGCCTGAAGCAGAAGGGGCCACTGCACACAGGTGCCTCGTGTATCAACTGACAGAGAGGGCAGGTAGAGGAAATCTCTGTTTTCTTCCTTCCAGGTGTAAATCCTGACTGTCTTCTCCAGGTGTCATCCTCATGTGCTGACTGTGGAAGCAGCCCAGTGAAGTGAGAGACACAGTCCCCCACAGGGCCTCAGCAGGGATCACAGTTATTCCTGGGGCTTGGTGAGCACCTTCTCACCCACTGGGAGAATAAACTCAAAGCAAGACTGGATATCTGGGAATGACCCTGAAGTTTCAAGGCAAAGCTACTCATTCCTTGGGGCTCTTTGGCAGAGATGTCAGATGCACATAGTAAGGAAGAAGGGTGAGAAATCCCTGGGCCGACATCGTCCTTCATTTCTGTACACCTCTCTGCGATGGCTCTAAGTGTGTGTGTGCCTAAAGCTTCTCTCCTCCCTTTGCCTCCTGGCTTTAGCGCTTCTGAGTTTTGTTATTCTTTACTCACTGGGTTTTGACAATTTCCATTTGCTGTACTCTCAAGACTTCAGGAACATCCTACCTGCAGGTCCTGCCTTGTGACTCCTTGCTACAATGTGGGTTTCAGCCCAGGAGCCCCATGTGCAAAGTCTTTCCTGATCCTGTAGTCTAACGTAGCTGCTTCCCCCCTTCCCAGTTTCCATTTGCCTCTTCCTGAAGCTTCCGTGGATGTTGGCACCTGCACCCCTCCACTGCCTTCACACACATGCGTGTCCCATGAGGTCTGGGACTTCATTTTGTCTTTAGCTGTGTTCCTAGTGACAGCAATAGTGCCTGGAACACATTGGCATATTGCTGATGCTGTTTTAAATAGATGTTTGTCGAGAAAATTAATGTAGCACCCTAGGTGTGTGAGCATGATTTTAGTTGCTAGTTTATTGCCAGCAGCAGCAGCAGCGGGACTTTGTTTGGAGGCAAAAGGTCTCTGTTTATTTGTGTATAAAGTAAACCAACCAGTTTGATGCCTATTGCTGGTAATCAATTGATTTCAGATATTTTCTAAAGTATCGATTTGACAATACAAAAAAATTTCTTGTACCAACGGAATGGCACATCAATCAATATACACACATACCACTAAGAGTGGGAAAAGATTGCCGCCAACTGCAATAAACGCCATGTTGGAAACATCTGACCATTTGCAAAAGCCTAGAAGACATACTTTAGAATTGAGGAAAAGTATAATCCAGGCCTGTGGGTCTGTCATTTTAGCTCCTTATGAAGCCATAGGAAGAATGTGAGCTCAAAGCCTGGTAATTAGTGAGATCCTGTCTCAATAAATAAATAAATATAAAAAATAAAAGTAAAAAAAAGTGATTAAATCCCAGCTCAAGGGTACAGCTTGGGCCCACTTTAGGTTCCAGCCCCAAAACCATTTAAAAAGGGAAAAAATTAATAAATTATGGCATAAGAATATTGATTTGCTTGCTGTATGTGATGCAGATGGTGGAATCAGGGGATCTTTGTTCTGGTGTCCTTTCTCTCAGGAGAGTAGCACTGGGCAGTGAGCACAGAGGACAGGAGGAATGGCATATGCTCCACTCTGCAGGATGAGGCGGATGGAGACTCCAAGGCTTACCTGAGGAGAAATGTTCCTCTGGTGTGGAACTATGCCATAGGAAGCTACTAAGAAGCGCTTCTGATTTCAAAGAAAAACATCTAGATTCAAAACCATTTGATAAAACACTAGGGGTGGCCTCTTCCCCATCTGAGTCACTATTCCTGGAACTAAGAGAAAGTGTCCTTAGTTTTATAAAGGCAGGATTTGCTTGAGACAAAGGCTCACTTTCTAGGTGAGCTTGCGGAGATGGATCTACGCGATGGAGAGAAAGGGGCACCTGTAAATGAATTTGACGTCATTACTGATGTTTGAGCAACAAATAACCGCCTGCGATTTCCACTCCTGATAGTGTTTAGTTATGCTTCCGTTTGCATCTTGCTGATTCCTCTCTGCGTAGGAGCCAAGTCTCTGCTGCAACTGCCAAGGGAGTGGACAACTTCAGGCCTCTCCTCTCAAAATCTTTGCTCTTTCTTTACATTCTGGAAGGTACTTCTGGCCTGGCTTCACCTAGCTTCTATCTGGGAGACCCTCCCCCGCCAAACTCCAGATTGCATCTAGTGACATGAATAGTTGTTGGCTACTTATTCGGACCATAAATATTCTGGAATTTGCTTCTTGTTAGAACTGGGAGGAAACAGGCAGATGGAAGATGGGGAGAGAAACCCATTTCCTCTGAGACCCTTGGGCTTATCTCCAACAGTTTTCCAGAAACATTTCACAAGGAGCCGGTTGTTCTGGGAGGAGTGAAATGTTTGTACTGGATGCAAAGTTGGATGCTAACAGGCCATCAAGGGTTGGGGGACAGCATAGGATGTCAGCTCTCCGTCAGATGGCAGATTCCAGTAGAATCCTAGAGATGCCCTGTGGAAGCTTGATGGACTTCAACAAGCCTTTCAACATCTCAGATTCTGCATGCTCATTTGTAAAGCGAGGAACACAGTGCTTAGCCTACAGCACTTTGATAAGACAAACGAGATGATCCATGTGAAATGATTATGCTCAGAACATAGGAAACACTGAGCAGATAAATAGTTCCTCTTGTACCTGGTTTTATGGGGGGGGGGCGCAGGCAGGCAGCTCATTGTCTTATAATGTGATTTGGGAGCCTTGGGAAGGCTATTTTGTCCAGAGATATCCTCTAAATTGGCTCACTGAGAAAAGCACCAGAACAATCTACGGCAAAGGTGCACACAATACGTATGGTAGGTAGGGACATCTTTATCTCGAGTCTCAGTGCTGGGAGTTCCAGGTGGGATATTGTGGGCTTTGGGTGCTGTGGGTCAAAGTGCACGTTTCACTTTGTGTGTGAAGTCCGGATTGGAACCGAGCAAGCTTTTGGGATGCGTGTGTTCCTGGTTGGTAGACAGCGAGGAGAAAGCTTGCGAGAAGACCTTGGAAGTACAGTGGAGTTCCACAAGCCTTGCTAAGTGATGGTCTGCTCTGAGTTTGATTTTTGTGCACAGGAAGAGCTTACCCATGCTCAGAAAATGGATGTTTAGGAAGTTTCTGAACAAAGCGTAGAGCTCTTTGATCTCTATGGGTAAGAATTTCCCAAGGGGGCACGTTAGAGTGTGCAATGTCGTTGAGCATCATATCCCTCCCCAGAAGTGTCAGAAGGCCTCAAATCCTTGCATTTCCTCTTAGATTCATAGATCTCATTATACCCAGGAATAGCTGTTATGGTTTGAATATGGAATATTCTTACAGAATCAAGTGTTGGAGCCCAGGTGGTAGAACTGTGTTAGAAATTTTGGGAAACTTTAGGAGGGGAGGCCTAGATTGAAGTAGCCAGGATCATGTCTTTGGAGGCTATGTTCCCCTACCCCTTCATGAATCCCTCTGCTTGCTGTCTGTTATGGTGAGCTGACTTGCTCTGCTGCATGGTCCCTGCAGTGATTATTGGTCTCCTGTTGGCACCACTCCTGTTCTCTATGCCCCACTTCTTTTTCGGAATGGAAAATTTAACCCTGGGTCAATGTATTTTGCAAATGTATAACTTGTTCTTGATCATATGGATGGGGCTCACATCTGTGAGTTTACCATGAACCACACAGGCTGCTCCTGAATTAGCAGGGGAGAAGGAGGAGAGTACATTTCAACTGTAAATGCCTTCAAACCATAGTACTCAATAATGCAATCAAGATTACCTAGCTAGGAAATGGTACAGTCAATGTTCAACCCAAAAAGCTATGTGACCCTGGTGCTTCTGTTCTTGAGTGGGGATTTCAAAAGGAACATGCTCATATATGGGACATTTGACACTATGTCGCACATGAGAACTGAGGGGTTGTTAAAAATCATAAACAGTGTCGATTCTGTTGATGATGGCGATTTTCACGGGTGGCAGGTATTGAGCAGTTATTGTACGTCCAGTGATAGATGGCTTGCTTTGTGGTATTATTTCAATTAATTCTGTCAAATTAAGAATGAAGAAGCTATTCTTTTTTTTTTTTAATCTGGGTGAAACACTGAGTGGGGGAGGTGTGAAATCACAGGCTCAAGGTTGCACAGTTAGAAGGGAGTGGAGTCCAGCCTAGCTCAGGACTCCAAGAAGACAGCTGGCAAAGACCCAGGGGTTCACACAGGAAACAGGACCAGCAAAGCAGGCATGAGTACCTGCAGATGGCAAAGATGAGTTTAGAGCCTTACACTGGTCTGTATGTCTCATTCCTGGATGTAGCTGCTTTGGTCTCACGTGGTTCTCTGCTGATTCCCTTTGCTGAAGGATCTTACTCTACACCTAAAGGAATGATACAGTGCTGAGATCAGGGAATAAAGACAGACAGACCCCTTTGCCTTTGCCAAACAAGAAGGCCGAGCTTGTAGATGTGCTAATCCGGGACTCTGGGCATCTCTCACAGGCAGCTGCCACAAGGCTCTGGATTCTCCAGGAGAAAGTCAATCCTTTGAGGCTTAAAGGTCTCTAGGCTTTCCTGTTTAGAAGACAAATATCTTTGTAAAGTTGGTTCTGCTCACCAATGCCTTCAGGGGCTAGCAAGATAATTCACTTTTAAAGGAGATGGGGTAAGACAAAAGGTGAGGTGGTTGCTATGGCAACCTGCAGGCCTGCTTGTCCTGTGATTAAACATTGACAACATGGCACAAATCGAAAGTCTACAGGCTACTAGTTTGTAGTTCCAATCACAAGGTTCTTTCCCTTTTACTCTCCTAATTATTTAAATGTATGGTAGAATATTTGGAATAAAAATGTTAGAAAAATCTGAACAGGCTAACAGGACCACCAGTGCCTCTTCTTGTAACTAAGCACCATAGATACCTTAGCATAATTCTTTCTGATTTCTCTATATTTTTCTTTTTTGCCTGAGTGCAAAAAATCTACACCAATGGGTACCTCTCCTAAAGCAAAACATTTGAACTCTAATTAAAAATGTTTTGAGTAAAAATGAGGATACCAAATAAGGGTACCAGTAGACCACGTTTCAGACGGAGAATTAAGTAGAAGTAAGGAAGGCTCCAAGAGGACATAACCCAGAGAGAAGAGGAGTATACAAAAAGGTGGATTGGAGTGAGACATGGATTAAGTCTCTGCTGTTCAAGGATTCCACAGTGGAAAATGGGCCAAAGATCTTTAGCCAGAGCTGGAGTGGCCAACCAAACCAGCAATACCCAGGAAGCAGAAAGATACATGACCTTCAGGTTTTCCTCCATCTGTACATTCTCCTCCCATCTTTCAATCTATGTGCTTCATCTCAACTTCCTAGGAAATTAAGATGTGTGTGTGTGTGTGTGTGTGTGTGTGCGCACATGCATATACACATGCATGGATACACACACACAAACACACACACACTAGGCATCAGCTTCTCCAAAAGCAATCTGAGGAAGAAGCCATTTCTATAGTCAGACTACAGAAGAGCTGGTCTGCTTGGAAGAGGGGAGCTTCGAGGCCCCCAGATTCTGAGCTCACCCAGAGCTGTGTCTGAAAACTCACATTTTTGCCTGAATATTTTTCTGCTCTGCGAAGTGGTGTTTTTCTTTCAAATCTCCCCAGAATTCCTCTGAGCCTCTGATCCGAGCGACCCTCATTTCATTCTTCGGCTCTTCTCCACTTCTCTTCCGAAGTTGGATGAATTTCCACTTGTCGGGTGTTAGATACCTATTGACTTTTGTAAAACTTCCCAAACTCTTCTCAGAGAAAGATCGACTGATGTAGGGTCAGCAAAGAAGGGGCTTTAGCTACTTCAGATGTTAGTAAACATGGCAGCTTGTTGGGGATTAACAGGGAAACCATGAATAGCATCACTGCTGTTTGAAAAGGGATTTTTCTCTCAGACAATTAAAGACCTTTTTTTTCTCCATCACCCACTTCTTCTTACCCCAGATGAATAATGAATGAAGGTCATTAGGATGATGTATTATCGGTCGCATTGCCTTAGAATAGACAAAGACAAATGTCATCAACCTTCCACTGCATACAGGGGCCCTGTGTCCCATATTTGCCATTTCTGGCACTTTTCACCAAGAGATACTTTTCTTTACTATCTCCTTGTTACTCCCCAATTTTCTTTTAAACTTTGGATATCAGATAGACTAAAACCTCATTTAGGTAGCAAAGAACTCTAGCGCTGTTTGGCCAAGATCATCCAAGGCAAGAAATATTTTTGTTTTAAGGGAATAATTCATTAAAGGAAGCATTGGAGGAATATTAGACCTTTCACAGACATCACCAGGCATAAGTCTCATCATCCTTAATTCAAGGTCATGGCTGCACAAAATATTATAAAAGGAAAAACCAAAATAAAGTCAGCTCCTCACATGGGTCAAAAATCTCAGGGGAGCTAAGTAAAGCCCTGCAACGGGAAAAGTTCTAAGCAAACAAAAATAAAAGGTCTGTTAATATTATGAGAAAACCCTCCATGGAGTACAGCATTGAATTTCCATGTTGTTTTTTTACACTCATGTGCACTTACATGGTCTTGAGGAAAAATAATACTTGAAGCTGTAATTCTGCTCTTTTGATTACAGCTCAGGGGAGCTCTCCCGCACACGTTTGGCTAGAAGCACATACCGTCTCATAAACCAGCATGAGTGGCTCATATAATCGAGCTGTGTAACATTGAGAGAAGGGCAGGATTTGAACATCTGTGAAGGGCAGAGTCACAGAGTCAGTTACCTAGCGCCCTGAGGTCCTGCAGGCCTCGTTTGGGTTGCAGGAGCTTTAAGTCCTCTGTACCCAGGGAAGTTAATCTGAAGAGTAGCATAGACTAGCTGTTGGCAGAGGTGTCTTGGACTGTTCTTGGCCTTGTGGTTCTTCAGAGACAATTGACAAGGTATCTGGATAGACAGGTCCATATAATAGTCTCAGTGGAGAACACCAGGAAAACATAGAGACAAAGAAATCATGGTGCAGAAGAGGAGAAGGCAGAACTCTGCCAAACTTCTATCAGATATGGATGGGAAGCCCCGTTGAACAACCCTTCAGGGTGGACTTTCATCCTGGTAGTCTGCTCTCTTCCCCAGTCCGTCTTGGTGTTTAATAGTCTTTATGTGACGAGTTCCCTTCCTGTTTGAGCCTGGCCTTCTGCTGTCATTTCTTTGTAGTTTTGTCTTATAGTCCTTCTGTCTATAGGAACCGTAAGCTAAGACATCCATTCATAAGGACAGTGCTGACTGGGGTGAGGTTGGGTTTGGTGTGTCGAGCAGAGGACACAACAGAACCCAACACATGTTTTCACAGAAGCAGTTACTAGTTTCAGACCCGGAAAAAGGTGGGTCTGTCCATAAGTTCTAAAAAGGAACCTGGATACAGCAGGGAGTCAATGTGTGATGGAAAGGGAGAATGAGAAGGGACCACACCTTCACTGAGGGCTGTGGTCCATTTAAGGACTTGCCCACAGAGGTTGTGGATTAACTCTTTCAAAGGCATATGGAGTGAGGAGAACTTACTTACCTGACTTTGGTGCTGTCCATTAGATCTGACTGACAGTCGGTGAATGAAATGCTTGTTTATGATCCGTGAATTGAGGGAAAAGGGCATCATATTGGAATCATTCCTGGAGAGGGGAAGGTTTCACTAGGCCAGAGGTGATGTGGTATAACGGGGCTTCAAGACTAAGGCACGCCTGCAAGTGGATGCTGACATGGAAACTATATTAAATAAACATGTGACCCCGTGATAGTCCACTAACTGGCTTTCCTACTCTGGGAAAAGCACCTAGCACGTCTCCTGGAAGCAATAACCTTCACTTGGTCATCTCCCCACCCAGCCTTTAGAGACATAGAGAAGGATAGAAATATGACAAAATACCCCTCCTTTCCTTCCTCCTCCCCTCATTCCCATCCCGTCTTCCCTCCTTTTCTTTCTTACCTTCCCCATCTCCCCAGGTCTCTTCTTTTGTTTTTCTGAGAATAATTTAAAGACATTCATATTTTTCAATAGTGAGTTTCCTAAAAAGTAGGATATTTTCTTATATAACCTCTGCTTAACAAAACCTAAAAATAAACTGTTGTGTAACTTTTCCTGGGGAATTACAAACAAATGTCTCTTCTTCTCAGCTATGGAATGACAGACGGAAGCACCGGATCTATTGAAAGGCTATCTTGGGGAACCAATTAATTTTGGGATGTTACTTCCAGTAGCTTGACTTCTTGACTTCCAAGAACACAAGAATCTCAGGCAGCTGTGTCACCCAAACACCCGATCCCTGCAAGGGTCAGGACACACAGACCTGTGTGGGTGGCACTCTCTGCCCCAGCTCGCAGGCACGCAGTTGCTCTACTGAACAGTTACTGCTCCACAACTGTTTCTGGTTTACATAACTCTGGAGGTGGGCATCTTGTCAATCGGGTCAGTTCTGTGACTTCCCGGGCCTTGAAAAGAAGTGTTCTGTGACCCTTGGGGAAGGTGATGTGGATAACTGTTTTCTTCCGTTTACGGAGATGCCTTGAACTACTATGTCACAGTAACAGCCACTTATTCCCAGCAGCTTAGCAGGTTATGAGTCTCTGAAGTAACCACTGCCTTTTGCAAAGAAAAGAGAAGCTTCTCCCCATAACTGAGGCTGACAGCAGCAGTGATTTGTGGGCATTTAGAGGACAATTGGAAAGCTGGCTCCCTGGGTCTGATGGGCTCCAGGCCAGCACCCATTGCTCCTTTCTTAGCCACACCTGGTTGCTGAAAGGACCCAGCATGGGGGAACAATTTCCACATCCAGTATACCGACGTGCAAGGTGAAACATGTCGCCTATGGCTCATGAACGTGACTTACTTGCCCAATCTGTCAGCGCCCCCTCTGACCTTAAATTGTTCTCTACTATGGTCTTTGCAAAGCCACTAAATCTCCAAACTAGTCTTGAGGTCCCTGCTGAAGTAACTTCATCTTTTTAACCTCCCAGTGAACACAAACTTGTCTGGCTCAGTGAACTGGGCATGGAACAAAACCTGTCACCTAGTTCCTTCGGTAAATATATGTCCATCCTTTCTTATCTTCTCATTTTTGATACCCATGAGGACTTCACTGAGTGATAGTCAGGCATCCCTAATGGCTTGTGTGAGCCTGTCCATCAGGGACCCTGCATCTCTTCATATGAAGCCTTTGTCTCGAGGAGGGATGAGCAGTTGCATTTTTTTTTCCACTGGGGCAGTACTCAGACTGATCCTGTCTGCCTCCGTGTCTGTCAACTTTTCCGGCAGAGCTGCGAGGGACTCTTGCATTGCTTGTTTAAAATGCTTCCCCAGTTCCAGCAGTTCAGAGACAGAATGTTCCCTGATTGCGACAGCCTCCATTATAAAGCCCCCATCTGCACACATGGTCAAGGATGCCCATTTCTCCGTATCAGAGGGCGTACTGAAATAGCATCCTCCATCTCTTCAATCTCACTCGCTTTCTCCTTGATGTCTGACTCTTCCCATGGACTCCACGTTTTGGGATCCCAGGAAGAGATGGTTAGTGAGCTCTAATGCACACTCTCTTTCCCTTGTGTCCCATCCACTATAATAGACGGCAAACAACACCCCAGCCTCCTCCTAGCTCTTTTCGCTTAAATGCTCGCGCTGAGGAGAGCATCTATGTACCCTTTTCCCATTGTAGCTCCCCAACCCACCACACACATGGGCAAAGTTCTTCCCAGTCAGAAAGTTCAGCTTCAGTTACATGTCATATCACCCACAGACACTACCACACCCCTTCTCTGAACCCTACCAGAATGGACTGCTCTCAGGTATTAGAGGTTTCTTCTCTAGGCCAGCGGTCACCTGAGTGCGTCTTCCAACCCATGCTAGACTCATGATGAACCACTTGGTGCCACCTGGAGGAAGACAGCCACCCCTGTGGTTTCCTTCCAGGGCACTCAGCCCTCAGATGACTTCCTATCAGTTACATGCTTTGCCAATCCAAAGCAGAGACAACACAACTTCCACAACAGCAAGGAGCCACAGCATCCCAGACTACGCAGGGGAAAGGCAGCCATATTGGGACTTTCCCTGTGGCAGCCCCAATTTCAGATATACCAGACTCGGCTGCGCATCTTAACCACCGCCACTCGACAGCTCCCCTCAACATTATCTATGGCTCTGTCAGGCAATCCTTGGGTGGCAACTGTGGTATGTGACTTTCCCTGTGGAGACATGAATAAACATATATTCATCACAGAAAGGGTACTGATGACAGACCAAAGAAAAGATTCTGCTTAAGCCTAGCTTAGTAAAACCATGATTTTTTAAATCGTTGTTACTTTGTAGGAGCGTGGATTAAAGGTTAGTTACAGGGACATGGGTGACTCAGACAGCTGTGTCACTGAAGAACACCCACCCCCAAGCAGGGTGAGCAATGACTCATGATAATTGCAGCTGTACCTCTCAGAACTTGCAGGCTGCTGCTCCAGCAAAGAGTCCCCTCCATCACTACAGCTACTTACTGCTTATACAACCTTGGGGAAGGGTCTTGGGAATCTTTTGAGTCTTCTGAGCCTCCCTCCAGGAAGGAAAGGGGCCATGCCAGTCAGAAGGAAATATCGACATAGCGTAAACATTGACACCACGGTACAAGGAGATCTACAAACTGTACTCACACTTTAACCTGAGCTTCACTGGTGCTTTTTCTAGTGAGATAATTTTTTTTTCCTGGCCCATTATCTGAATTATAATTATATGCTGTTCTAGGCGTCATGTATTCTTATCTCTTTCTGTCCCCATGCCAAGTCTTTTTTCTTCTTCCTTTTATGATCTTGACATTTGTGAACAGTCTAGGTTACGTGTCTTCCAGCATTTACCTCACTACGAGTTTGCTGACTTTCCCAATGCTAAGATTAAGGTCATGTATTTTGGCAGGGACACTATAGAAGTACTGCTGTCTTCTTCCCACGTCATCCGAACAAGAGGGCCTGTTACAAGCCCATGTTCCATTACCAGCAATGTTGATTTTGATCATTTGGTTAAAATAACACCTGCCAGTTTTTTAAATTATTGCCATTATAAGTCTTATGTAGCAGACACACTGTGGCATTGTTAGGCTGCTCTGTCCTGGAGAGCCGTGACTGACATGACCTTTTCCCTTTGTCTCCAGAGTCAAACAGCCGCAGGGCAGTGAACAGAGGCTATGTCACCAGCTTACTCAGGCTGCATCAGGACTGGCACAGCCACGACGTGACCAACACCTACGTGCTGATCCGCCACGGGCTCCTGCTCTGTCTGAGGCACATTGTCACCCTCCGGTCTGGCAGGGAGGCCTTCCTGGCAGCCCAAGGCTTGGAGACTCTCTTCAGCATTGCACAGGTATCCAGCATGGGGATTTCCTAAGCTGGTGGATGACTTGCAGGCTGAAGCTTGGAAATTGTCTTGAACAGAGCAGGGGAAGCTAGAATGACTTCAAGATGGTGCTTGTTTCAATATGACAGGTGCCGTGAATTCAAATCCATACTCATTCACTCATTTGCATTTTCATTCAGTCATTCAATCAGTATGTGTTCAATCAATCTTTGTGTGTTTATTTTCAGCACACTGCTAGAGATGGCACATAGAACAGTGGTTAAGTGTATGGGCTCTGGAATGACAGATCCCAGCCTAAAGCCGTGAAACTTAGTAGCTATCATCTGCCCTTTCAAACCATCAATTCCCCCCCTTTGCTTTAAGAAACTTAGCTGGACATGGTGTGTCTCATACCTTTAATCTTAGCAATGAGGAGGCAGAGACTGGCAGATCTCTGAGTTGGAGGCCAGCCTGCTCTACAGAGTGAGTTCCAGGACAGCCAGGGCTACAAAGAGGAACCCTGTCCTGGAAAACAAAAACAACAACCAAAGAAATAAAAGAAACATATACACAAAAAAAGTAGAATTAAAATGTTTAGATTCTTTTGTGCACTAGGTAAGTTCATGTGGTTCATGTGTTCATATTTTAATAGTTTATTTTCCTCTTTTGAATGTGAGCAGTCATTGGACTAAATAATACCGGGAATCTCTGGGGACTATGGCAAAGGAGACTTCTCATCTTATGGGGCATACGTCCTAACAGGAGACAGGCATTAGCTAAACAAAACACCCAATGAGAAAGGTTTGGCAGTGGTCTGTGAGACCAGTAAAAGTAAGACAAACTTTTATAGGTGGATGGAGAAGATTTTCTAGGGACATTAAGTCCTTTCTGAGTAGATGGCACCCAAGCCTAAATTATTGGACAGCTCATCAAACCAAGTTCAATGGGAAGAACATTCCAGCAAAGGGAATAGCATCCTTCCTTGACTGGCACTTAGGTTCACCAGGTGGGGTGGGTTGTCCAAAGTTATTCGGGTTTCAGCCCAAGGCACACACACTCCTTAGCTGCACTTGACTGGGTCCTATTTCAGTGCCATCCCTGCTGGTGATACGAATATCCCAAATATCCATCTCTGCTCGTTTTCTTGTGTGTCACGGTCTCTGTTGTTTTCCTAGTTGTCAGTCGCTGGTGCTCATTGCTCCTCTCTGGAAAGCTTCCAAATTTACTCTCCCTGAGCACAAGCAGAGGTAATGAAGCAGCCAATGAGAGTGCTGCTCTCCCACCATAGCGTCGCTAGACTTTCCCTGTCTCTTTTAAAAATAGCATCCCCTCCCTCTAAACACTACCACAATACTGTGCTGAAACCAATATCTAATTTTCTGTCTGCTATCACCTCTGGGTTTTTCTCTGTCATTACTGAGTTCGGAGCTTCTCAGTCATGAAATAGCTACATTTTACATTCTGCTTTTCTGGATCAAGCAGCGCTTTCAGTTTTCCCAAGCTTCCTTGTACTCTGTAGGCTCGTGATCCTCCAAGTCTCTAATCTCACCCAGTCCCTGTGACTTTCCCCCCTCAACTGCTGATAACAAGGCACCCCCATTATGGCTGGCATGCTTGCCTAGTCCTGCCCTCCATATTACTGACTGTTTTTCTGTCCTGTACTAAAAATCTCTGAAAGGACAGTTGGGGAAGCAGACAGTGATTTTACAGTTGTATATTGCATAGAAGGACATAGTGAAAAAAAATATCACACCAAATGAAGCCCAGGTGTGCCAGGGCCGCAAACACACACTCAGGGCTTTAGAGGGAGTTCCTTAACAGGTCAAGAGTGTCTTCGATCCTTCTAGTAAGCAAACAGCAAGCTTCCAGCCTCCAGTCACTATTGTAAAAGGAAGCTTATTGTGAGTGAAAGCAGCATCTGCATTTTATAGTGAGGTTGATCCGACCCATGCTGCAATCTCTGATTGGTATTATGTGAAAACGTATCTCAGGAGGGGTCCTGGAACAATGCTGAATAAATTGGCAATGATGCACTAAGCCTGTCGCTTGGAAACACGCACAATTTGTGGGTAAAACTCCTAGGGGTTGAATTCCCCAGATTTATTGATGCCTCTACATGGCTTTCAGCTTTTTAAACAATATTTTCTCGTATAATGACTTTTTAACTAAGATTTTTCAAAAGATTTATTTTATGTGTATGAGTGCCCTAGTTCACTCATGCCTTTATTCCAGAAGAGGGCAACAGATCCCACTATAGATAGTTGTGAGCCACGGCTGTTGCTGGGAATTGAACTCAGGACCTCTAGGAAGAACAGCCAGTGCTCCTCATCACTGAGCCGTCTCTCCAGCACCCTGAGTTCACTTCTTAACCTAATCATATCTTCTGACATTGCCCTCCTGCCTAGTGCCTGATTCTTTAACAAGGGACATGGTAATAAGTGAATCCAGGAGTTTTTATTTCCTTGGAATCAATAATCAATTTTAAAACTCATAAACATGTCCCTCTGAATAGAAGAGGCACCCAATATGACATTATTGTTAATGCCCTGCTTGCTGTATGTTTTAATAACCCTGCCCGATACCCTTCTTTCGGTTCATAGCATGAACCACACTTTTAGGATGCATGAGCTCGCTTCTATTTGGCTCTCACCTGGACCATCTCACACAAAGCAAAATAGCAGCAGCCATCAATCACCGTCAGTGGCCATGTCAATGGCAATTACAGACAGAGCTGGGCTCCAGAATGCTGGCATCTTTGATGTTCTTGGCTTGGTCTTAGTTCCATTTTCCCTAAGGCTGAAGCTCATCGTCTCCAATCTGCATCTACTTTACCTTTCTTCTTTCTCCCCCACACTCCATTTTCCCTTTTTCCAATACTAATAACTTTACAACAAACACTTGAGGCCATCTGACCAGGCCAAAGGGCTGAACTGTCTTCAACGAATTCATTTTCCACAGGGAGCGTTTCCTGCTGTGTCCGCAGAGACACTTGATTGGGTACCATTTGAGCACACTAAAGGAAAAGGGGGCATTCTTGATTGCATTAAGACATTTCTGTTTGGAGAGTTGACTCGCTTATATTTTGCAGTCTGCCTTTTGGGTGTGCAGGGGTGGCTGCGGATTGAATGCAGGCTTTACATATTCTAGGCAAGTGCTCCAACTCTGAACAGTATCCAAAGCCCTCGTTGCTAATTCTGGTGCATGTTTGTGTGTGCATATGTGTGTGGGGGGGAGAGGGTGAGGGAGGGATGGAGAGGGACAGGAATAGAGGGAGAGGGAGAGAGTAAGCCGGAGCTTGACATCTAATGTCTTTATTTCCTTTCCACCATAGTTTTTGAGGCAGGGTCTTTCACTGAGCCTGGGGCCCACTGATTTGGCTCAGTTGTCTGTCCATTAAAGTCTTTGAGTCCTTGTATCTCTTCCCCCTTCAGTGCTGGGATCATAGGTGTGCTTTCTTGTGCTGTCTGCTTCTCTAATGTGGGTCCTTGCCATCTAAGAGCCTCAAGCTTGCACGGAAAGCACTGTACTAGTGGAGCCCCTTTCCCAGCTACATTTTCATGGATAGTTTTCTCTCTTTACTTTCATGAGCTGCCTGCAATGTGGACTTAGAGGTCCCACAGTAGGACAGCACTTTAGCCCAGGCCTTGGGGCAGATGCTCAGTACCTACTATCATGTCTTGGTTTCAGAACTTTCCGGGCCCTTTTAGCCCTCTCAGACTGGAGGCTCATCATGGACATATTCTGCACCAAGTTCAGCGCACAACACATTTTCCAAGTTTCTGGAGAAGAGGACGTGTTTTGGCCAAAGAGTTAGCGAGCTACACTGACTCTGTCTCAATTTAGTAAACTTGTTCTTACATTTTTTAACCCCACAGTGTCTGCAAAGGGAAGGTATTGTCATGTTCTGTCACCATCAAAATATTACATCTGCAAATCCAAGTTTGCTTTGCTTTGTGTGGGTACCGAGCAGGATCTGCACACTGGGCTTTGATATTCCAACAAGTGGGCTAATTTAGGCACATGGGACTTACTTAGACTTTCCTGATGATTTCATCTTTTATTCTTTTTCTTTTATATCTTCCTATTCAGATAATAGCAGAAAGACAAAGCAAGACTTCCATCATTTCAGCCGCCACTCATTCCTTCCTTACGCAATAATTTACAGTGACTCGGGGTGCCTGAAGGAATATGTCACTCCTCTTTCCTCAGGCATCCCAGATAAGGACTTGCCTCAGATACAGCCTCCCTTGAAATACGTTCAAGCCTACTTTCAGACTAAATTCTTTCCAATGCCATCTGAGCAGAAATCTTGAAATGAAAGAATGCAGATTCCGGTTAGATATCATTCTCCCTCGGCATGTTCAAACGACTAAACCTTCTACAGTAAGACTGTCACCTGTCCACTTAAACTCTGTGCATTTCGTCATCTGAAATAATGTCCCAGCACGGGGGCTGTGCACAGTGTCTGCTATAATATTCTCTCTGTTCAGGCCTGCCTGGACAACAAGAGCGTGGAACCTGTGATCTCCGTGGCGCTTCAGATCCTCAGGCAATGCTACCCCGAGAGCCTGCTTCCCCTGCTCACAGCCAGTAGTGCCTACACCTTCTCAGCTCCCGGGAGCCCCAGCTCAGAGCCGCCACAAGCTCTAACTGATGGTAAGGGAGCTTTCGGAGGAGTGTTTGCATCTTCCAGCATGCCAGAGGGATGGGGAACTATGCCGAGCGGTTGTTGAACAGGTCAACCGTGATCTTCTAAGAAGCTCATTAGAGACGCATACGAAGGGGTAGACTTTTTCCTGAGCAGGGAGAACAAGCATTGTGCTTACTCCCTTTGTCCCTCATTACTAGGTGCCGTCGCTTTGCCTGGTGGCTTCCGAATGCCCGCACAGTCGTCTCATCTAATTAAGAAAAACAATCTTTTCGCAATTTTGTGACCCAATCCCTTCACTGTGCTGTCTACTGGCAACAAAACTGAAATAAAACTTTCACCATGTAAAGCCCCAGAATACATCATTTAGACTATTGGAAAGTGTGGATGATGTGATCTCCAGGAAAAGATGCTAATGCTGTTTGCACTCACCTTCGTTCTAGGAACAGGTTTCCCCCAGTTGGAATATTTTGTCACGTGACAGCTGATACTTGATAAAATTAGTGGATAATTCTGAAATTAATTCCTCTATTTTAAAATTAGGGACATAATAGAGGCGCTATCTAAATTACAATGAGTTTAGTGTGCATGCGATCTATAAACTTTAAGACAGCCACAGTTGCATCAACACTCCAAATTGAGTGGGAGGATAATCGCAGCCTCATTTGCGGGTCATTTCTGACCAAGTTATTTTTGCATTTTTTTCATGGAACAACAGTCTAGGCATCATGGCACTCTGCTCCCATGAGCTCATTTGCACAGCATGCATGGAAATCAGTGAGCGTCTGAGTGTGCTGGGATGCAGTGGGTTGGCTTTGTAATGGGTCCCTTATTTGCCAGAGATGCAAGCCACCATGTGTGAGAGAGTAAATAGCAGACCAGGGGCGGGATCCTCATTCTTTTGTCTCATTTTTCCACTCAGAAGACTTTGAAGATGACGGTGAGGAGGAGATGGATAAAGACTCCGACGTGGAGGCTGTGAAAGAAGTAGGTGAACCAGCCCTTGCTTGGGAGACTATCCGTACTGACACTATGCAAAAGTAAATATATCACTTCCTGTGCGTACTAAGCTATGCCACTCCAATGATAGTGATGTCTTGAAAGCACAGATACTGCTGTTGGGTTTTGCGGAAGCCATTTTTATCTTGCTGTGTCTGGTATATAGTCTCTCTGTAGAATCAGATCTATTGATTATGATCCAAATATCCTATCAGGATGAGCCTGATGGACTCATGCTTAGGGTTGGTGTATTTTGTAAGTGCATAGAAAGATGTTTTAGGAAACATTCTGCTAGACCACACGAGTCTTCATAAATCAGTTTTCATATCCCCTGTCCATTCTGCACAGGGATGTAGGCCTGTGCATCCCCATTCACAGCTATATGAATTAGTCTTCCTTGCCTTACAATGGGTACAGCTCAGTTCCCAAAGAAGTGATGCTCCTTGCTCCCTATCACACAATATTCCACAAAAAGGAGGTCAGTAATCTTTTCTTTTTAAATCAAAGTTCACATAGTAACCATTTGATAGTCTTTGAACCACATATTCTTTGTTTCAATGACTCAGCTTGCCAGTAAAAATGGCATCCAAAATACCAGAATGAATGGGTGTGACTGTTATTCAATCTGAAGAACATAGTACATAGTCTGCTTTTTTGTGATAGGTGTTTTAAGCTTTGCTATTGCTTGAATCCTGACTGGATATTTCTTATTTTAAGGGGCTTTCCTACATGATAGGGGAGAGTCTTCTGTTTTGTGTTAATTTCATTGGTTAAATAAAGAGACTGCCTTGACTCAGCTTCTTTCTCCCAGCATTCTGTTCTGTTTACTCCGTCTACCTAATTTTATGTCCTATTAAAGGGCCAAGGCAGTCTCTTTATTTAACCAATGAAATTAACACAAAACAGAAGACTCTCCCCCATCATTTCCCCTTTTTCTGTTTAAACAAAAAAAAGGCTTTCACTTTAATATAGTAAGATTACATATAACAAAACAGATATTAAGCAAGAATTACAGTTACAATATTTATATCTACTTTATCTTTTATCATAACTAAGGAAAACTATAACTATAACTAACCATTCTTCAACTCCATCAAAGACTCCAGAAGGATATAATATTACCTAAGCAAATAAGAAATAAATGACAGAGACATCTTGCTGCCTGGACAGTCACCCAAAGTTCCTCTGTACCGTTGGGGCATCCATCTTCAGCCTTCAGGCCCATAGTATCCAGCAGACTTTTCCATGAAGCAGGAAATTTCACAGGCAGTTCAGTCACTATCTGCTGTGTCTTGCAGAATGTCTCGCAGACTCTTTCATGAGTCATGAACCCCAAAAGACCATCTCACCTTTAGGCAAGTTCAGCAGTCCTCTCTCTGCAGGTTCTCTGTGTCCATTTTATGCAACAGTCCAGGCAAGAACAGTTTCTTGCCCAAATGGCTATCAAACTCCATAAGGATCTTCTTCGATGCCCATCTTCCTCTCGAAGTAGATTGGTGCCGCCAGGAGCAGACATGTCTCATTGTCATGAAAAGTCCTAAGTTATTAAAATATTTTAAATGCCATATTCTGCAGCCTTTGAGAGATATGAAGAATGCCTATCTGAAATATACCTCTATATATCTAGAAAATCTAAGTAACATGACTATTATTTATGATTATCCATCAACAACCTATATTTCCTAATTATACATTACATTTTAAAAATGAACTACACAATCACAATACCTTAATCAAGATCAGAAATACATATACATATAACAAAATTGACCTTAAAATCCATACCAATGCAAATTATTCATACCTATATCACCTACATATTGTGGGATGCTTCCCAGCATCCCTGTTCAGTACACACTAGTCACCCATGGCATCCATCACTTTGCCACTCATTCGTGAACCAAAAATATCTCTAGGAACGCCAAATCACTCCTAATTGACAGCCATTCTCCTAAGAAAATGATAGTTGGTCTATCATTCTATAATTCTGTCTCTGCTTCTCCTGCTGTATGTAGTTTTGGATAAGTTTCTCCATTTATAGTTCCTTAATTTTGTCATCTGTAGCATAAGATCCAGGAGAGAGTTCTAGAGGTGAAATTCAAAGTTAAAAACTCTTCTGTACCAGCCAGATGGCTCAGCAGGTAAAGGCAATTGCTGTGGATCTTAATATTCTGAGTTAATCCCCAGAACCCACATAGCAGAAGGAAAGAACCATCTTTTCCAAGTTGTCCTCTGACCTCTGTGCATACACAGATTCACATGTGTGCACACATGCATGCATGCACGCACACACACAGAGGCATAAACACACACAAATACATTCCCCTACATGCACCCACAGACACAGGTAGCCCCCAATCCTCTCACATGCGCGCGCGCGCACGCACGCGCGCGCGCACGCGCGCGCGCGCGCACACACACACACACACACACACACACACACACACACAAACACACACACACACACACGGGCATAAACAAACACATATGCATCCCCTCATATACATCCATAGACACAGGCAACCCCCAATCTTCCCACATGCAGAACACACACACACCACTTTAAAATGTTTTACAAACATAAAAGGAACAAGTTCCTCCCTCTCATCTTTTCTCCTTCTCCCCTTGTCCCTTCCTTCCTTCTCTTTCTTCCTCTGTCCCCTTCTGTCCTTTCCTGGAGAGAAAGAGGTTTTGGAGTTCTCAGTCTGAGCAGTTTCTCACCTTGCTGACGACAGTGGCAGCCATCTAGGGGGCTATCTCTCAGTCCCATCTTTGGGCTAAGACTGCTATTGACAGTCTGATGTTCATAGGGTTTTGTTGATAAATAGAATCATTTCTGAAGTCATCAGTAGCAAATTGGTTCTTTGCTGTGGCTTGGCCACACAGGCCTACAGAGTACGGGCGGAATCATTTGAATAATACTGGGCCGCTGCAGTCATTCATCAATGCCACCTTCTACTCCCCTTGTGCTGGCACTCTGATAACTGGATGTCGGATGCACTGTCAGTTGCCTCTTGTATCTGATGCAGGGGGACACAGCATATGACAACGGCCGACTCCACACAGCTATCTAGAGGGGGAGTCCTGCTATTTCCCCTGACTCTACTCTGGAGAGGACGGTGAGCTAGGAGGGAGTGGAAGCTAAACAAATATAAAAATCCCGCTGGGAAAGAAGCAGAAGATAAATTGGTGAGGGTCTGGAAACTATTCATCAAAGCCTATGGCTGGGGAGATGATGAGAATCGGGTGTGAATCTGAGCTGGAGAGCAATGGGGTAGCATAGAAATTAGGCTTGACTTCGGGGTACAGCCAGCTTAGGAGAGCTGGCTCTCCAGCAGCTAGCTTTTCCCTGGTGAACACTGTAGCACTTGCTGCCTGGGACATGGACAAGGAGCCAGGCCTGTTTCTTCTCTACACACAGAGTTGACCTGGGCCTTTATCCTGTAGCGTTCTTATTTGAAAATTGCAGACAAATGTGACCTATATCCGAGTAAAAATATTTAAAAGAAAATCTTGCGAGTAGAAGGTCTGAGGAGTTGAAAGGTCTGCTCTGATTAGATACTGTCACGGTCAGCATAGGAAGAGAAATAGCACATGGAGATAAGATGCTGACTGTGTGTGTTCTTGGTGCCTGCATCAGAGTTGAGCAAACTGTGGGGAGAGAAGAATACTTAGTATACTTACACTCTTCTCCCCCCACGTTACTTTGCTTCCCTTTTGAATTTCTTTTTTTCTTTCGGGTGCTTTCTTGAACATGATCCATATACATCAGGCAAAGTTCTGGGGGTTGGTAGTATGATACAAAAACAAACAAGATGTTGATTTTTACTGTCAGAGTTCACGCTGTCGTGAACTTGGGAGTTGTCCTTACTAAAGACTAAATTAGCACTTACGATTTGAACAAGCAAGTGTGAGGAAGGGCAGAAACAGTGCCCAAGAGTTCCAGTTTAAGGAGGAAGGGTCGTAAAACGTTATCTGGATTAAGGAGCTGTCAGTATCTTGGATAATATGAGGATGCAATAGCAGGTCCATCCTTAGAGGAGTATAAATAGCCTTATAAGATATGATAAGGGTTCCTGGAGATGCAAAGATCAAACCACAGGGTCTCTGGGTGTTTGTGTATGTATGTGCAGTTGTATATGTGTGTTTGTGTATATGTGTTTGTGTATGTGTATTTGTGCATGTGTGTTTCTACACACACAGACACGGCCTAGAGAGACAAGAGTATTGAGTATGGAGGCCTGCCTGAATGGTGCCCGAATGGATCATTAAGCCAAACCCAGGGGATTTACTTTTCTTTTGATTCAAGTTTGTAGGAAAATTATGTAAGATGATGGAACATTACATCTTCTTCCTTGCCACTGGCTCAAGCATCTATTTCCCACATTTTATTGGATTTAGGCCTTCAGGATTGGCAGGTTTTCCTTAGCTTTCCAGATGTGTTCCTATGTGGTAGGTATTTGTCCTCTAGGAAGGACATTTGATGTAGGATATGGAAAGGAAGCAAGTTCGGATGTTATCATTCTTGGTATACTTTATTTGTAAGACTCCACGACCCTTGAAAAGCACAAATGTATACAAAGTAGAGTCAGCATCACTGGTTCAGCTGTTACAGGATTTTAGTCTAGAAGAAAAGCAGAATTGCTCATACGATTTGCTCCATGAAGAGACCTCGGAGTGCTTGTGAGCTTCTAACTTTGCATGGAGACACAGGCATAGCCGCCTAGACTGTTCCTCAAAAGATGCTCACCCCAGCCGTATTCCTCTCCCCAAATCTCATCTGCTATGACCTTCCTCTTAGGCTCCACGCTTCCAGCATCTCCTTTCTGGAAGCAAATTCAAGCAGCTCCTTTCAAAAGAATCCTTGCTTTATTCGCTGCTCTTTGTGTCTTCTGGACCTCAGTATGCCACGGTGACTTCCTTCCTGGGCCTTCTCAGGTGGCTGAGTCCCAACGGCTACCCACGCTCCACTCTTTTTATTCCAACATAATATTTTTATTGATTCTTTGGGAATTTCACATCACATACCCCATCACACTCACTTCCTAGTCCTTCTGTGTCTGTCCCCTCCACCTTCTACCCTATAAACAAAACAATAACAAAAATAAACTAAACAAAAACAAAAAAATCTAATCTGTATTATCTATATTCTCACTGGTGCTTTGTCAAACTCTCTGTGGCTTATCCCTTAAATAGACCTGAGTCTTTCCTTCTTGTGCCCCTGCTAGAAGGAAGCCATCTATTGTGGAGAACTATTCTCCCACATCCTTATCACACATTTTAAAAGTTTTCTTTGATGGTTTCCTGTTTAGGCTGTTACTTGTTGGGAGTGGGGTGAGGTTGGAGTGGGGTGGGAGTAGGGAAGGTCAAAGAAGTCTTGTATGTCCCTCTTTCTCAACTGTGCATCAGCAATCATAGATAACATGGCCAAAGAAGCTTCCTTGCTCTGCATAGTCAGCAGGAAGCGCACAGTCATGGACTTCCACCCTGTTTCTGGTGACAGCACAGACCACAAACGTGGCCCTGATTATAATAGGACCACTGACCCAGACAAGGCCCTGAGAGACAGCCCAGACCACAGACATCAACATGGCCTCAGGCTACAGCATAGACCACAGACATCCACTTGGCCTTAGATGGCAACAGGAGCTACAGACATCAACACAGATGTTGGCTGCAGTGGGACTGTGGTCTTCAACCTGGTCCTCAAAGGCAGCACAAGCTGGGCCATTGCCATGGCCATTCAGATCAGTATGGCCTCCAGTGGCCACATGGTCCATGGACCTCACTATGGCTTTAGGTGGTAGAATGGTTCATGGACATTCAAATGGCCCTTGGTGGTAACATGGGCCATGGATATCAACACAAACCCCAGCTGCAGTCGCGCCTTGGACCCAGACACTCTAGTCTTAATGCCAATTTTGTCTCCACCCTCCAGTGCTTTTAGGACGCTTGCCACCGTTAGAAAGGACTGTGTTCCATTTACTTTGTTTCTGTCTCAGTTCTCTTACTAGAAGACAAGTCCCACAGGACCACGGACCTTTGTTCCATCACCACGGACTCATTAGTGTTGTGTTACGAGCGGCAGGGCTGCGTCCCTGGCATGCGGCCGCCCGCATGGCTAGCTTTACCCGAAATAATTATACAGAAACTGTATTCTTTTAAACACTGCCTGACCCATTAGTTTCAGTTTCTTATTGGCTAGCTCTTACATATTGATCTAACCCATTTCTATTAATCTGTGTAGCCCACGAGCTGGCTTACCAGGAAAGATCTTAACCTGCATCTGTCTGGAGTGGGAGAATCATGGCGACTCCTTGACTCAGCTTCTTTCTCCCAGCATTCCGTTCTGTTTACTCCGCCTACCTAAGGGTTGGCCTATCAAATGGGTCTAGGCAGTTTCTTTATTAATAAGAAATCACTCCCACATCATTTCCCCTTTTTCTGTTTAAACAAAAAAGAAAGGCTTTAACTTTAACATAGTAAAATTACATATAGCAAAACAGTTATCAAGCAAGAATTACAGTTACAATATTTATATCTATTTTATCTTTTATCATAACTAAGGAAAACTATAACTATCTATTTATTCTTCAACTCCATCAAAGACTCCAGAAGGATATAATACTACCTAAGTAAACAAGAAATAAGAAAACTCTAGAAATGACAGAGACATCTTGCTGCCTGGACAGTCACCCAAAGTTCTTTTGTATGGTTGGGGCATCCATCTTCAGCCTTCAGGCCCATAGTATCCAGCAGACATTTTCATGAAGCAGGAAATTTCAAAGACAGTTCAGTCACTATCTGCTGTGTCCTGCAGAATGTCTCACAGACTCTTTCATGAGTCATGAACCCCAAAAGACCTTAGGCAAGTTCAGCAGTCCTCTCTCTGCGGGTTCTCTGTGTCCATTTTATGCAACAGTCCAGGCAAGAACAGCTTCTTGCCCAAATGGCTATCCAACTCCATAAGGATCCTCTTCGATGCCCATCTTCCTCTCAAAGTAGATTGGTGCCACCAGGAGCAGATATGTCTCATTGTCATGAAAAGTCCTAAGTTATTAAAACATTAAATGCCATATTCTGCAGTCTTTGAAAGATATGAAGAATGTCTATCTAACTGAAATGTATCTCTATATATCTAGAAAATCTAACTAACATGACTACAAGCTTGACTATTATTGATGATTAACCATTAACCTATATTTCTTAATTATACATTACATTTTTAAATGAACTACACAATCACAATACCTTAATCAAGATCAGAAATACATATACATATAACAAAATTGACTGTAAAATCCACACCAATGCAAATTACTCATACCTATATCATTTCCCCCTTTAAATGTAAAAGAACATTTACAAACAATATTTTGGGAACATGGGCGCAGTTTTTTCTCTCCAAACTGCTTCCTGCTGAATGGGGGCGCTGTTAATCAGATCATTTAGGGTGTAACCTGTGTGCCAGGTTTATCTCAGTTGCCAGTTGAGTGACGTAATTTTTTGAGGGTGTTCACAGGAACTTTTCAGGAGGTCGTGGTCTATCATACCATATCGGGATAGATGCAATCCACAGGGTCTGGTCCTCTGTGAAAACAAAAGAAGACCCTTTCCAAAGCATCATATCCTTAGACCCAAATTCTGAAGTCATACCCTCATGATATCCGTTTTGGTTCCACTTGGCAGCCCATATAATGAAATGTCTCTCTGTACTTAGCTCCTTCACAGTCAAAAATTTTAAAGAAAACACAATGTACATAATCCAGACTCTCTGTGAATTTTTCATTTTTACGTGGCTTATTTTTCTTTATTTCTTTTAATCTCTTAACTATCTGTACTCTGTCTCTTTAAAGACTTTACCCTTTTTTTTTAAGACATTTGCTTTATTCTCTATATTTTTATTCTTTTCTCTCTCAAGCCTATGTACATTCATCCAACGCTGTGATCCACTGAGGTCTGTTATGTCTGAATCTGTTTTATTGTGAATCTGTAATATTTTTACTATCCAGGAGCATTTCTTAAAATGTTAAGCACTTCTTAAAAACTTAAGTTGCACCATGTACAGGTAATACGGTACCACCTGTGTCCTGCCCAGTCTAAACCTTAACTGTGCTGTTATTATGGTAATTACGGTAGTTCCTGCCAACCAGCACAGTTCAGCAAGGAGCAGCCGCTCCTGCCTCAGATCCATTTGGTGCCCTGAGCTGTGCACAGTTCCAGGCACACAGCAAGTCCTCATTGGAGCCGCACTCAGTAGTTTAATTTTGAGACTGAGCATGCAGCACAGAAACTCTTTTTATCCAAGTTACAACCAAATCTGACATGCAGAGCACTGCGCAGTCTGAAAACACGTCTCTTTCACCATGCTCTTCCGCCTGCCTAAGCCTGATTCTGCCATCTGCCCAGGTGCAGGCGGGGAGCGCTGAGAGCACTCTCCTTCCGATCCCAAGTGGGAACACAAACATCCAGTCCCATAAAATCCATTGAAATGCTTTAAAGCCAGAGTTTGCACTGGCGGCACAGCCCCAAGAAGCCGCACTTTAAAATGACGCAGCTTTTTTTTCTGTTGCTGTTGCCGAATCAGGAAATCTCTCTACAGCACGCCACCAACAAACAGCAAAAATCTGTGTTAAAGTCTCTCTCCCTTATTTTTAAGCCTTCTCAGGTTTTTAAGTGGATTTAGCCCCACGTTGGGTGCCATTCTGTTGTGTTACGAGCGGCAGGGCTGCGTCCCTGGCATGCGGCCGCCCGCATGGCTAGCTTTACCCGAAATAATTATACAGAAACTGTATTCTTTTAAACACTGCCTGACCCATTAGTTTCAGTTTCTTATTGGCTAGCTCTTACATATTGATCTAACCCATTTCTATTAATCTGTGTAGCCCACGAGCTGGCTTACCAGGAAAGATCTTAACCTGCATCTGTCTGGAGTGGGAGAATCATGGCGACTCCTTGACTCAGCTTCTTTCTCCCAGCATTCCGTTCTGTTTACTCCGCCTACCTAAGGGTTGGCCTATCAAATGGGTCTAGGCAGTTTCTTTATTAATAAGAAATCACTCCCACATCACATTAGTACCTAGAAAGGCAGTTGCTCATACAAAGCGATCATTGAATGTTTGTGCAGGTGAAACACCCACACAGCAAAGGTAGCCAGGTGAAAAAGGGTAATAACAGAGATGCTATTATTTATGAACAACACCAAGAAGTCCTTATAGTGCGCTTTATTATTTATTTCTGGTGATGGCTGGTATAATACTGACATACCTGGTGTAAAAAGGTTTATGACCTCATTCTTTTTTTTTTTTTTCCTTTTTTAAATTTATTTATTTATTAAGGATTTCTGCCTCGTCCCCACAACCGCTTCCCATTTCCCTCCCCCTCCCCCCGATCAAGTCCCCCTCCCTCATCTGCTCGAAGAGCAATCAGGGTTCCCTGACCTGTGGGAAGCCCAAGGACTGCCCACCTCTATCCAGGTCTCGTACGGTGAGCATTCAAACTGCCTAGGCTCCCACAAAGCCAGTACGTGCAGTAGGATCAAAAACCCACTGCAATTGTTCTTGAATTCTCAGTATTCCTCATTGTCCGCTATGTTCAGCTAGTCCGGATTTATCCCATGCTTTTTCAGACCTAGGCCAGCTGGCCTTGGTGAGATCCCAATAGAACATCCCCATTGTGTCACTAAGACAAAAAGACAACCCACTGACTGGGAGAAGATCTTCACCAACCCTGCAACGGACAAAGGTTTGATCTCCAAAATATATAAAGAACTCAAGAAACTAGACCGTAAAAGGCTAATCAACCCAATTATAAAATGGGGCACTGAGCTGAACAGAGAATTCTCAACAGAAGAAGTTCAAATGGCCAAAAGATACTTAAGGTCATGCTCAACTTCCTTAGCGATCAGGGAAATGCAAATCAAGACAACTTTAAGATACCACCTTACACCTGTCAGAATGGCTAAAATAAAAAACACCAATAATAGCCTTTGCTGGAGAGGTTGTGGAGAAAGGGGTACAATCACCCATTGCTGGTGGGAATGACCTCATTCTTTTAAGTTTAAAAATATAACCTAGTATGTCAAATTCTTTCCTGGCTGTACTAGTATTATAATCTGAAGATAAAGAACTCATGGCCTCACCTGGTAAAGAAATAGGTATGATTGTGTCTTGACACCCTGCAGGGTAGATGTCTTGACTGTGACCTGTTCTTTGTTATGTAGGATGACGACTTGGAAACAGATATGAACAAACTGAGTTCTAAACCTGATCTTGACCGACCTGAGGAGGAGCTGGCACAGTATGATGCTCTCTGTCCTGAGCTCTCCTGTAGCTTTGAGGTGAGCACAGGCTGCTGATGTGTACTTGATGGTGTATGGTGTGATCTTTGCGGGACCTGAGAAGCCAAACAGAGGTTTCCAGAAGCTCACATTGTTCACCGTCACCACCAGTTCTAGATCCTTCTAAGAGAGATAGAAAAGGAAGAAGGATAGTGAGACCAGAACATTCTCAAGGGTCCTAAGGCCTGACACTCTGGAACTCACTTGAAATCACACATTACTAACCTTAACCTGCTGCGTGGACATAGAGCCCTGGCTCCACACTAAGAAGCAAATGAAAATTCTGGATAATTTAGGTGTTTTTCTGTCAAATTGGAAAGGTCATCACCGTAGATGGATTGTTAAAGGTCACCATCCAGATTCCAGGCTTTCTGGTCAGGAAAATCTAATCTGGATCTGGCGGTCCTAACCCAGTATGCAGTTGCTGCTGCTTCTGCTGTTGCTGATATTGAGTCTTGGACCTGCCTTTTGATCTCTGTTATTTTCTTATTGCTTTTAACAAATTATGAGTCTGACCACATCAAAGGGCAGAGAGGGGCACACGTAGAGAGGACTTGATATATCCTATTTCGCTTTAGAAAGAAGAAGATGATCAGTGGTCAAAGTTTCAGTGAAAAAAAAAATTCAGTTCAGTGTGAAGACTTAAAAAAAAAAAACCCAACAGAATTGTCTTCAAATCAAAGGCACTGCCTGGGGCACAGTGTATCACTGGAGACTCTATAAATGAGGCTGTTCACTCAGACTGTAATTGAATGGGGGGGGGGGCTGCAAAAAAGTTTCAAACTATATAGAATTATGTTAGACTCATCCAAATTCTCTTCTGAGCATGACTTTTGTGTGATTCTGGCATTCATTTATTCTTAAAGTTTTTTTTTTTTCACCTTTGCTTGGCTCTTTGCAAAGATCCCTAAATCACAAGAGTTACACTTAGCTTTGGGTCCAGACAGCTATCATAGGGGTCAAATTGTATTCTCTCTCTGCAAGGAAACATTAATATAGGCATTTTTTCTACTTTGACTTTAAAGGAACTAGAACCCAAATGTGGAGATGATTTGAACCTCAAAGACACCCCATGTGCCAATCACTATCACATTCCAAATGTTCCCACTCTAAGACAACAGTGCCTCAACAGGGATCACAGCTCCTGGGGACGAGAAGGAGAAGACACAGTCCACAGTTCCATTCTGGACATGGTGAAGACAAGGAAGTCCAGTATACAGCTGTCCTCAAAACAAAGACCTATATCGAATGTCAACCAGAGTATACAACAAAATGGCTTGGAAACAGTGTCTGTTGGTCACGATACCTCTGACGTCCAAGCTTCCCTAGAAGAGGCTGCTTGGGACATAGAATCAATTTCCTGCCCAAAGATAAGTTCCTCATTTTCCAACTCCACTAAGTCAGAAGAAATCAGTGAAGTGGCCGAGAAGCTTCTGCACACACATCCCAAGCACATACCTTTCCACGATCTGCATCTTTACATGGCAAATGCTGTGAGGACCAGATCAGCTGTGGGATTTGAGACGATGGCATTTCCTGATTTCTGGGGTCACTGTCCACCTCCCACTGCTCAGCCCATGCTGGATCGCAAAAGGGGAGTACAGAGGTGAGGGTGTTACTGACTTGGAAGTCATAGATTTTTCTCCTTAAAATATCTTCCAACTGTTGGAAAGTAAGCATTAGCCTGGAGTACCTTAAAGCCCTTTGGAGACACATAATCTTGCCTCTAAACTGGAGCATAGAGCAAGTGTGGGGTAGTGGTAGGCATGTATTTCTGGGCAGAGAATCTCTTGGATTATTCTAATATGAACCCTTGAATCATATCCAAGCTATCACAGCGGGGAACATCATATAGCATCTCTACATACTGGAACCTTTTTTACGAGGAAGCTTTTCAGAAAAACAAGGAGCTGATTGCTTGAGACCGCTTTTGTATTTACTACAAATTGGCATTTGATTTCTTCCTGATAGAGAAGAGTAGCATATTTCCATTCCTAGTGTTTGGAGAGTGGTTTTGCTGTATCGCTGAGGAAGGGAAGGAAAAACACCCCATGTTTTCTCCAGGGCAGAAATCCTAAATGATAGATTATTGCCAGAATTCAAGAAAGACTGCATTGTTTTTGGATCAGCACAGTGAGATTAAAATTAAATCTGATAAAAGGAAGGAAAACATATTTCTCTGGAGGAAAAAAAAAACAGGTATACATATTTGAAGCCTGTAGAGTCAAATGTGCAGACCGGAATCTTGGTTTAATTTAAATTTCATGTCTTCAGCAAATTATTCTTTTGATGCTAGGGTTCAAGAACAGTTCCCACTTGAATTTTTGACTGATCTCATCTCAACACGAATGCCACGGTCAGGCCCCTCATGCTTACGACTTTGTAGGTGGTCTGTTTCACATCTTACTTCTGCACAGAACCTCTCTGTTCTCAGTTCAGGCTTTGGGTTGGTTCAGTTCAACTTCTCTGCTCTCTTACCCAAAGTCAGCAAAATTAATTGGGAATGTGAGGAGAGGTAAGAAATCCCTCTTCAACTTCTATCCCTCTTATTTAAATCTCACAGATAGTTTTTTTTTTTTCCATTCAGACAGAAGCCTGACCTCACTTAGAGAACAGAGTTCAAGGAATGCAAATGTATGGAATAAATACGAAGTAGAAGCCTGGCTGGCTGGAGCCATGCAAGCTTCAAGGATGCAGATAGTCAATAGTGGTAATTCCTCCCTCAAAGCTCCCTCGGAGCAGAGGAATCTCTTATTCATACAGCCAGAAGAACTTCAGTACTCTAGCCCAGATTCTTTAGATGACTTCCTTCAAGCTATGAATCCCTTAAATAAAATCTATCACTTTCCCATGTACCTGCTGCTCATGTATCTTAGTGCTTTCCTAAAGAGGGGAAGCAGAAGGACAGTGCTGTCTGTACCCCTGATCCTAAGGCTGAGACGGTGTTAAGCAGATTTTCTTTCTGTGTTTTTCTAATGACTTCTAAGACTGAGGTAAAGAGTGGGCACCAACGTTTACATTGCTTCCAATTTTCTTTTCAAGGATCAAGATACTGGAGGATATCCGGAGGCTCCTCCAGCCCAGGGATGTTGTAAATAAAGTCGTCTTCAGTTTAGATGAGCCTGGGTAGGTGGTCCTGGACAACCATGGAATGGGAAATATGGAGAATTCTGTTCATGGGAGTTAATACATGTGTTCCATGTTGGCAATCCACTTCTGTTTCTAAAACCAGCATGCTGACAATTCTGTTTCAAACATTATAAAAGACATCTTATCTTTAAGAAATATAGAACTGTGTCTAAGCATAGAGATATGACATGTTAACATGTTCCTCTTCTCTCATAGGCCTTCACAAGGCTCTGTTTCTGACTGCTTAAGATTCCACTCCAAGTTTGAATCAGGAAATCTTCGCAAAGCCATCCAAGTACGAGAGTAAGTAAGAACAGCTGCAGGTGTGGTTTCTGTCAGCAGAGCAGGGCTTGGCCATTTTTTTGTCCTTATCCATTCAGTGACCTCATATTAGTATTGTGATAGTATCTTTACCAAGAAAATTGGCAAATGCTACCTAGCAATTAGCGTTTTCCTCCCCCACTTTTCAAATGTTTGTCAACAGACAATGAAGGAACTCATTGGCTGATAACTTAGCAAGGTGAACAGTTCACCATATGCATACATGTGTTTCTATGTATAGCATATTTGTGTTCTAAATAGCACTTCCATATTTCAGTGTCTGAGACTCTCTCGGTACATATTTATGCTTCCATTATTCCAAGGCTGGACCTGTTGACACAGAAGGGTACATGACATTCCCAATTCCTTCTCCTCTTGAAAACTATTAATTCCATAGGGCTGTCTTTAGGAGGCAACAATCTTGGATTCCATCCTCCGTTCCAGGGACCCTGCTATGCATCTCTGGCAAAAGCTACCAATGAGATTTTATGAATAGAAAATGACCTCACAGCTAGGAGAGACTAGGGATGGGGGTAAAAAGCTAACATGAAGGAGATGATCACTTTCCAATTGTGGTGAAATAATCCTCTTACAAGCTTCTTTGATGTAAGACAATTGTGCCACAGAATGAACTAGACTTGCTAGTTAGATAAGCCTTCTTCTATGGGTGAACGTCTGATGAATCACGCAGTCGATGACAGTTAATGCTATAGTAGCCTCACGGGCTGCAATCAAATAACCATGGCTCCTTCTCCCTCTGCCTCTTTCTAGCTGGCCTAGGATTGAATTGCCTAGCCACTCCATGCTTTTATTTTTCTCGCCTGAAAAATGAGGTTAGCAGTAACACCTGCTTTGTTAAAATTAATTAGTCTGCATAAAACTCATGGATTAGTGCATGGCACATGGCAAGCACTCAGCCGTCATGCTGTTACGCAGGGACACATGCTCACCATGACTCGAACTTAGAGCTTAGAGTAGCTCAGATTTAACATGTCATTTTTGAAGTTAATTTTTGGGAGGCGGGGAGAGTTATATACAGTACGATCCTTTGGTTTTGTTTTTCCTTTTGTACATGAACAACTGCAACAAAGCCTGACACATAAGACTGAGGCAAGTTGAGTTACTTGAGCTAAAGACAAAGACAATCCCGCCAACTTTCCAACCTACTTCTCCTACTATCAGCTAAGCTTCTGCTTTGTCCCATGGCTTCTGTTTGATTTTGCTTTTCTTACAGTGGGAGGCGGGACGTTGAGCTATACACACCCAAATGTAAGCATAGGTTTCTAAAGAAAGGGAACCAGTCACACACTGTGTACCTCGGTTTTTATTTCTAAAGTCAAATGAGAGGGACCCAGGAGGTAATACTTAACCTAAGAGTCTCCTACCTGGATTATTTTCAGTCCAGAATCTGCCCAAGTTGCTGCTGTAGCTCAACTTCTTTTTCTCTAGATCTGCCTTTGACCAGAGACCATAATCCTCAAGAAATCAGTGATAGTTAGAGTGACTGAGTAAATTATAAGAAAATGAACATTTCAGTAAGGATTTTTAATGCCTGCTTTTCGGAGCCAGCACTATGGGAACAGTAGAAAGCAAGGGTCATAGAATTGCCTGTGGACCTGATTTACCCACCCAGTGGAGTATACTTCAGTTATTGCACAGTGAGCTCATTGGTGTGGTCCTGACAGCCACAGGGTGAGAGGTGGGTGGGGCTCCATCAATGAGCTCTCCTCTACTCTCGTGTCTTGTACCAAGCTCTCTCTTTCCATAATTACCACATAACCATGTGCTGGCTGGTTTTGTATCAACTTATGACAAACTGGGGTTCTCTGAATGGATGAAACCACAGTAGAGAAAGTTCCTCCATAAATTCTCACTGTGGGGCATTTTCTTAATTACTGATTGAAGGGGGGAGGAGGGTCCAGCCTACTGTGGGTGGTGCTATTCCTGGATGGGTAGTGCTGGGTAGTGATGGGCTGAGCAAGTAATGATGAACCAGCTAGCAAGCACCGCTCTTCTGTGACCTCTTCATCAGCTCCTGCCTCCAGGTTCTTGCCCTTTCAGGTCCTGCGCTGACTGCCATCAATAATGACCGCGTAAGCCAAATAAACCCCTTCCTCCCCAACTTGCTTTGGTCACGGTGTTTCATCACAGCGATAGAAATCCTAAGACAAATATCATTTATCTGGGGTCAAGAATGGGAGACTGTGCACAAAGTAGACAAAAAAAAGCACCTTTTTATTTTCGAAGAGCAGCTCCACCGTTTGATCTCGTTTCTGACTCTACAGGTTCGAGTATGACTTGTTGGTCAACGCTGACGTAAACAGCTCCCAGCATCAGCAGTGGTTCTACTTCAAGGTGAGCGGCATGAAGGCTGCCGTCCCTTACCGCTTCAACGTCATCAACTGTGAGAAACCCAACAGCCAGTTCAACTATGGTACGAACTATTGGGGCCCGGGGGTTTCTGTATATATCATGGACGGTGACACTTCTTGATTGTTTGGATTATTGTCAGGAGCCCTTTTTGAGTCCCAGAAGACTTGAGGCTGGACTGGTGACCTTCGCCTGCCAGTGGGACAGTGCACAGTGTAAATAGGAGGGATGGGGAGGGTTTCTCACTTCCCACAGAATGCGAGTGGTGCACACAGTTTTGCACTGCATTCTGAGGTGCAGATTTTTCACTTTGGAGCCTGGAAAATGCTTTCGCTTATCTCTCCTTTTCGTCTTTTAAATATCACAAGACTAAATATATTGGCCTGATTGCTGCGAGACAGGAGCGCTTCAAAATCTACCTGGGCACTGCTTTACATACTCAGAATACGCTGGAAAGATTTAAATACCCATGATCTACTTGGGAAAGCTCACTTCCTGGAGTATTTGGGTGGCTTTGAATGAAGAATAACTGTGGGCACCATCTTTATTTCATACGACCTCGGGCCCTGCCTTTATTCCATACTGCCTAGAACAGACACTCATTCCGAACAAAGAAAATATGAGCCTTGACTCTTGCACTCATTTCCTGAAAAATGGGGTTTTGAGTGTATGCAGGTCTCTGTTCTCCCTGGGAATTTTAAAGGAGAATTCGTGTAGTTCTTCTAATTGCACAGCTGTTTTCCTTGCACACCTTGGCTTTGGCACCTCCTCCTATGAAGCCAGTAGCACACTTAGAATGTCTCCAGTCACATTGCTTCTCTTCTTTAGTCAAACCTCCCTTTGCCTCCTCCTGATAAGGACATCTGTGGTTACATTCAGGACCCACAGGGATAATCACCTTGGCTCCATATCTAAATTGAATTATGTTTGAAAGGTTTCTTTGACCACATATAATGAATGTTCACAGCACAGCCTTGAGGGATCAAGAACTAGGTATCTTTGGAGGTCACGATCATTTGGCTTCTTCTCTTTTCTTGTGGTTTATGTCTTTCTTTTTCTTTTTTTTTTTCATAGGGATGCAGCCGACCCTGTACTCTGTGAAAGAGGCTCTTCTCGGCCGACCTGCCTGGATACGGACAGGCTCTGAAATTTGCTACTACAAGTACGTCAGTTGGCTTCATTTGATGTGCACAGACATTTGCTCTCAAATTTTTCTCTTGTCCTGTTGATCTTATAAACATCCACAACCCGTTTGTCTGCCATACTTGTCAATACCTTGCCTTGAGACATTTTAGATGAAATGGTACATATTAAACCCCCATTCAGTAATTTTGGAATTACTGAAAAATGATTAGTTTCTCTTCACACATGACAGTTTAAACTTTTGAATTTTATTGCCAGGTCTTAGAAGTTGTCCATACTGAAGCTATAGTTAGTGTGTGAAGCCTTAGTTCTTCATCTATTTTCGATGGACGCAATGAACAGGAAGTCTGAGAGGCTGTGCCCTGACTCTATGCATGATCACATGACAAGTGTACATATGTGCGTCCTTCCATAACAAGATAGCTTTGTGTCCAAAACAAAGGAGGAAAGGGTCACATTATTCATATTTAGTCTCCAACCAGCAGCAAGAGTTTCATCAATTTACTCAGCAAATTTGTGGTGAAAACTTAAATTATCCATATTCTTAACAAAATAAATGGATTTATTATTTACATGTGCATTTTTCCTACATGCACACAAATTCAAGTACGTAAACAAAGGCTAAGCAATGTTAGGACAGGCAGATTTTACACAATGCCTTTCTAACTCATTGCCAGGTCTCGTAAGAATCAATAGCCTACTGCCTTTTTTCTCGACCAAAGTAAGGCTCCTTCCTCTTCTAAGATTCCAGCAGGTCCCTTACATTCTGCCAGCAGATAATCTAGAGTTTGGGATGATTATCGACGACTAGGAAGGTGTATATACACTTAATGTCTCTCTGCTTCAGGGCTCTGGGGATGGTATTGACGGGAAAGGTCAGCAGGCTTGTTGTTCTGTTTGGATAAAAGCAGAAGTCACTCTAGAGATAACACTGGCACAGAACACACAGAGCTGAGTTGACAGACAATCTGCAGTAAAGGAGTTGGCAGCCTCGGTCCTCGATATATTAAAATATGGATCCAAACAGTATTTTCATACGTTCTTTAGAAGCATAGCAAAATATTACAGCTTTGTTGGCTTTTCCATTCCCCTAAATGGCAATTACTTCCTGGCCCACTTATCTTAGGACCTCCTAGGACTCCTTTTACGGCACAGGGAGATTTAGGTTAAAAATCACCCCAGGGTTGTAGAGTTCAAAATTGCAGGGAACGAATATGGAATCTAATTTTTATTGTGTCAGAAATATCTTTTAATTTCCTTTGAAAACAGTTAGTGTCAATAGATGTAAAAGACTCAATATAAAACTTGCTAGGGTCTGGTTTATGAGGATTGCTCAAACACAAGGTTTTGCATTTTTAAACGAATGGACTAGAGCTCGCCAGTAGGGGGCTCCTCCTGGAACTGGGGAGCAAGAATAAAGTTCAAGGAGAGCAGGTGTCCCCTTGGAGGAGAAAGGTGAAGACTCATATCAGAAAGCACAGCCCTGGCCTAAGGGAAGCCACTGTTAATAGCTTTTAGATTCATTAACAAGACAATTGTAATGTGATTAAGGAGTAACAGAGGGGTAAGATGAAAACCATGCATGTATAATGTAGTTCATTTTTCATATTCTGTTCGTGGATGGAACAGAGATGAATGGATAAGGCTGCTGCATTGTGATGTGGTTTGTTTTACAATCGTTCACCACAGTGCGCTTCCAACAATACGACACAGCAACAGGCCAGATACGCGCAATCTCTCTTCACCCACAGATTACAACACCTCTGTCTATTATGAAATATGTTTACTGTTCCACGTCTTCTACCCAGTCTCCCATCACAATCTGTGAATCGATCTGCTGTAGAGCCTTTCTTTGTTTCGCTTTTGCATTTATTCTCTCTGGAGTGTTAGAGCCGGACCTTTATGATTCATAGTCTTCTCTATGTCGGTATGAACTCAGACGCTCTGCTGTCATTGTGGCTTTGATTCCCAGTGAATGTCTTGTTTTAAGGGAGTATTAGGATGCTCAATGTAAGGAGAAATATGAGTGTGGTATCTGGGTGGCTAAATGCAAGCATGAAGGCAACAAAATCTTGGAAGGAATGAGGCCTCCATTTGATCAGAAACAATGAACAGTTTCAAAGGTATATTGGCTGATTTACACCATTAATGGTTATCGATTACAAGCAGCACCAAATTATTTTGATAGCAAACTACTAGCAGCATGGAATAGTTATCCATGCACTAGTGAATAAATATTCGTTCATAAATTACTTTAAAATTAAAGATTTCACCTAACTGTGCTATTCCATACATTGAGAAACTTAGAAGTGCTAAAATTATGAGAAAACAAGATGAAACAAAGATTTGCTCAATCTTTATTCTCTTGGTAGCTCAGCACACACTATACAGTTTCAATGGGCTTCACTATTGAGACTATAGTTATGGTTGACTGGTAGCCCATGTCTGAAATCCCAGAGCTTTAGAGGTTAATACGGGAGGATTCTCATCAATTTCTAGCCTGCCCAGATTATATAGTGAGGCCCTGTCTGGGAAACAAATGAATAAACGAAACTCGTGTGTGTGTGTGCGCGCACATGTGTGTGTGTGTGTGTGCAAACCACACTTTTGAATAATTTGAACAAACGCGGTAGTTTTCCATATCTAACCAGATTCTGCATAGCACTCTTGAGAAAGCTAGGACTGAAGGTTTGGGGCTCATCTGTATGCAGTTTGCTCTTTTCCTGTTATATGTGTTTGCAATGTCATGATGTCATCAATCTGTGATTTCTAAACATTATAAAGGCAAGTGCCTGCCCTGAGAGGGGTAGTTTAGAGAAGCTGATCTGCAGATCCCTCAACAACTGTGCTTCAGGATGCTGAAATACTTTGCCAGAAGCTAAAAGAAAAAGTCAGAGGGAGGGCCAGGTCATTCCTGCTGTCCGCTCATCAAAAGCCGAGCTGGAGCCATTGAAGATGCGCTCCATGCCACAAGACAGCTGATGTAGAAGTTAGTGTGCTTTCTGTAATCTCTCCCTGATTAAAGCAGGGGAGAGGGTTTGAGTTCACTGCCCTCAATTCAAGGTGATGATGTTGTAATTACTTGTCATATATGAGTTGACAAGGACTGCACAGACTAGTCAGGTCAATCCTCCATTAAACGTTAGGAATTTTAATTTCTTTTTTATTACCTAGCTAAACAATACATTTTAGGAGAAATTCTAATATTGCCTCTGTATTGCACAACTCAGTCATCTCCCCTTCTATTCCTTCTATTCTGCTTTCGTATCCAAGACCACTCTATTTGGCGGGGTGAAAGATGACTTGAAACGAAAGAACAAAATGGGTGTACTCATTTTTTTCTGTGCCGCTCATAAAGTAAGCAAGGACATGTTGGTTTGTTTTATTTACTTCCCCGTGGCTGGCTTCCCTGCCTGACTTGTGGCTTTCACGCCTTCCCCAGTCCTCTCCCAGCGCTGGTCTAAAGCAATCTCAGTGCTGAAGGGCAGAGGGAAGGAAACTTCCTGCCGGCGCTGAGTGGCCATGTAATACACTGCGGCTGATCTCTTCTGACATTTATCTCCGCTCATGAGAGGAGATGGAACAGCTCATTCATGAAGATGAATGCCATACAAGAGCGCTACCATCATCCATCCTTCCGAGGGATCTCAGGAGAGAGATTTGGTGCTATATAGAATATTAGGGGTGCCGCAGTCGCAGGGAAGCCAGGCGACTCTGACCGCCCTGCCTTATTAGAGCCCATTAAGTCAAATGATGCACCCTTGTGAAAGGGCCACCATCACTGTGAGGTTGCCTAATTCAAGTGTGCCTTTCGTGTTTGCTAATTTCACACACTCACAGAAGAATTGAAATGACACACAACCTCCTAGACTGTTTCTGAGCACCGGTGGAGATGGATATGATTTGTAACTGCCCGGTGTACTTTTCTTCCCACATCATTGTAGGCTTTATGGGTACCAAAGTGCGAATCCTTCTGAGGATGAATGGGTCAGGGAAGGGGATGCTTTTAACTGTGGAGCAGCCGGGTCTGTGTAGCCCAGGTCATCTTTGTCCCAGGATGACCTATCTAGCATCCAGCTGATTTAAAAGCATGCTAATAGTTGGACTTGGTTTTCTTTACACCCAGAAGAGATGCTGAGAAGCAAGAATTGGTCTTGGGAGTCCATTCCCACCATTCCTTCATCACAGTGACCTTGGACAAATTATCCCAACTTTAATCAATCTTAGCTTCTTTGTCTATAAAATAAGGATAAAAATGGCATCTACCTCTATAGAGCAGCTCTGAAGATTAAAGGGCCACTTTAATAATAAAATAATAACACAATTAAAAAACACAGTAAGTCAAAGATAGTGAATACTGTAGCTATTCAAGTCATGTAAATAGTTGTTAGTGGTAATTACTGGAGCCATCTTGAAGGAGTCAAGCGCTGATGATCAAGTCATAGTGTACAGCTCACCTTAACTAGTTAGGAGCTAGCTCTTGCTGGATTCTTTTATATTCCTTCTTTGTTTTAGACTCTAAATTTGTAGCAGTCCTGGTGTACACAGATCAAAACTTCATATTCTTACTTGCTGAACTGAACAAAAATTCTCCTGTTCATTTCTAAGAGGGAAATTATATGACGAAAACAATCTTGGGTTCAGAGCAAGTCCACACCGAGTCCTGCTTCTGCAGAACTGCTCAAGACACTTTGCAGCACGGAGCCCCAAAGTCTCCACCTGTAGAATGTATAAAAAAAGCGTTTATCCAGAAAGGGTAGTTTTATCTGAAAGGTAATGCTACCTGAAAGGGTAACATTAAGATGGATGAGACATGTTAATTATTACTCAGGAAACCTTAGCTCCATTTACTCTGTAAACTTCAAATGAACAGTTACTGTGCTCAGGCATGACACATAAATGCCAAGCACAACAACACACAACGGAATAAACCCAGTCCTTTGGGTGGATATTAGCATTGAGGGAGCTCCGGGTGTCTAAGGACTATGTGGGATGTTGTAGAAGGATTCCTGAAGGGGAAATAATTGAGCTGAGAGAGGGAACAGGGGAAATGATGATGATGCCAAAGGCTTTCTATGCCCTGGCAGCACTGGAAGCAGCTGATGTGGGAAGGCTGAATGTTCCTGCCTTGAAGACATCCTTCAGTATGTTCCCACTGTGACTGAGAAATCAAAACCAACCAATTGGTTGACTTTATTCTACCATCAACAAATTGAATTATGGCAGCCCAATTTTGCTGTAGAAACTTACTAGACACACCATCAAAGGTCCCTAAAGAACGTTGTCTGAAAGCCTTGTCCCCTCCTTTAGAGTGTGATGGCCAGAAAAGTACCCAGAGGTAAAGTCTGCCATTTTCTTTAGATTCATCCAGAATCTAGACTCACTAGAGGTTGCAGCAAAACTTTCTAGAGCGGCATTTCCTTCTCTATAGGCTGATGCTCAGTTTCCAGTTTCTTCGGTTCTAACGGGATACAACCATCTTGGGAAAGTGCCAGGGAAGGAGTTGGTATCCTTAGGCAACAGGGGCAATATGAGAGATGTGTACGTGTGTGTGTGTGTACGTGTGTGTGTGTGTGTGTGTGTGCGTGCATGTACAAATGTGTAAGAAGATTTCATATAGTCAAAACTACTATCTGGATTCTTCTCTTCCATCACTGGGATCACGGAATCTTATATCACAGTCTCAGCTCATGCTGTTTCTCTTCCCATTCCACTGGGACTGGTCTTTCCTTGAGTCTAGGTCTTGTTCCAGTGGTGAAGAACATAAGGACAGATACAGAGGTTTTGTTGCTCCCTCTTTCTCTGTAGCAGAGTGGAGGAGGGTTAGGTGTAGTAGTATGGGGCAGCAGGGCTGCGTTCCCAGAACCCCGGCCGCCTGCTCGGCTAGCTTATGCCCCAAAATAATTACACAGACACTGTATTCTTTTAAGCACTGCTTGGCCCTTTAGCTCTAGCACTTACAGGCTAATTCTCACATCCCGATCAACCCATCTCTAATAATCTGTGAGAACCGGTCTTACCGGGAAGATTCTAGCCTAGTCCATCCTGGGTGGGAGCTTCATGCCCGGAGCGGGGCATGGCGTCTCTCTCAGGTGTCTGCTCCCGAGAGAGCTGTGGAGTCTCTGAGCTCACTTCCTCTTCCTCCCAGCATTTTGTTCTGTTTACTCCTCCCACCTATCCTCTAACCAATAAAATGGGCCAGGGCAGTACCTTTATTAGCCAATTACCTTCCTCCATCATTTCCCCTTTTTCGGTTTAAACCAAAAAAAAAGCTTTAACTTTCACATAGCAAAATTACATATAACAAAACAGTTATCAAGTAAAAGTTACACTAATCTTTATCATAACTAAGGAAAACTATAACTATAACCAACTATTTTTTAACTCCATCAAAGACTCCAGAAAGATACAATACTACATAAGCAAACAGGAAAAAAGCAACTTTTAAAACTCTAGAAATGATAGAGACATCTCGCTGCCTGGACAGTCACCCAAAGTTCCTCTGTACCGTTGGGGCATCCATCTTCAGCCTTCAGACCCATGGTATCCAGCAGACATTTCCATAAAGCAGGAAAATTCAAAGTCAGTTCAGTCACTATCTGTTGTGTCCTGCAGAATGTCTCGCAGACTCTTTCATGAATCAGGAATCCCGAAAGATCATCTCACCTTAGGCAAGTTCAGTAGTCCTCTCTCTGCGGGTTCTCTGTGTCCAGTTTATGCAATAGTCCAGGCAAGAGCAGTTTCTTGCCCAAATGGCTATCAAACTCCATAAGGTGCCTCTTCGATGTCCATCTTCTTCTTGAAGTACATTGGTGCTGCCAGGAGCAGAGTGTCTCATTGTCATGAAAAGTCCTCAGTTATTAAAACATTAAATGTCCTATTCTGTAATCTTTGAGAGATATGAAGAATGCCTATCTGAAATATATCTCTATATGTCTAGAAAATCTAACTAACATGACTACAAGCTTTACTATTATCGATGATTATCCATTAACAACCTATATTTCTTAATTATACAGTACATATTTAAATGAACTACACAATCACAATACCTTAATCAAAATCAGAAACACTTATACATATAACAAAATTGACCTTAAATCTCTATCAATAAAGCAAAATCTATACTAATGTAAATTATTCATATCTATATCATATCCCCCTTTAAATGTAAAAGAACGTTTATAAACCATATTTGGGAACATGGGCGCAGTTTTTTCTCTCCAAACTGCTTCCTGCTGAATGGGGGCGTCGTTAATTAGGTCTTTCATGGTATAACCTGTGTGCTAGCTTCATCTCAGTTGGCAGTTGAGCGAAGCAATTTTTTGAAGGCGTGCACAGGAACCATTCAGGAGGGCGTGGTCCATCATACCAAATCGGAATAGAAGAAGTGAACAGCGTCTCATCCTCTGTGAAAACAAAAGAAGAATCTCTTTTCCAAAGTATCATATCCTTAGATCCAAATTTTGAAATCATACCCTCATGATATCCGTTCTGGTTCCACTTGGCAGCCCATATAATGAAATGTCTCTCTGTACTTAGCTCCTTCACAGTCAAAAAATTTAAAGAAAACACAATGTACATAATCCAGACTCTCTGTGAATTTTCCATTTTTACGTGGCTTATTTTTTACTCTATCACTTTACTTTATTCTGTCTCTTTAAAGACTTTACCTTTTTTTTTAACATTAACTTTATTTTCTATATTTTTTTTTTCTTCTCTCAAGCCTACGTACATTCATCCAACAGTGTGACTCATTTAGTGGTCTGAATCTGTCCTATTGTGAATCAATTTTTTACTATCCAGGAGCACTTTTGATTTGCGCCTTTAAATCACTAGGCGCTTAAGAATCTAAGCTGTGACATTCCTAGGTTAACTTTTTGCTTTTTGAGCGTATATCTTTGACCTGGAGTAACCCTGTAGACCAGGCTGTCTTTGAACTCTCAGAGATCCGCCTGTCTCTGCCTCCCAGGCATTGGGATTAAAGGTGTAAACTACTACACCTTGAACTCACAGAGATCTGTTTGCCTCTGCCTTCTAGGCACTGGGATTAAAGGCGTGTGCTACCACACACAACAACTCTCTTCCTTTTTTTTTGTTTTTTACTTTAAAAACTTCAACTTTTAGTCTGCATATATTTTTAACACACTGTAAACCATTCAGAAATTTTCTCTGTCTTTGAATCTCTCTTTACTGTATATCTCTCTTTTTCTGACCACATGAATCTTTAATTTACCAAGCAATCTCAGTAGGACTAAAGGCGTGGCTTTGCCAGCTAGATCCAGTCCTTTCCTTAGCTTCCCAGCCTCATGGCAGATATACAGGCTGTAGCCATGTTTACTGCAACAACTGTATGGCATTTCAAGGTCCCTGCCAGCAAGTGAGCTACAACAGACAACACTCAAGTCCTCTCTCGGTAGCCGGCCCTCCTGCCTCAAACAGTCAGAGTTTGCCCTGGCAGGATGGCCCAGAAAGCTGGCATTTTTAAACGGAGCAGCTTTTTTCCTGCTGCGGCTGAAAACCGAAAAGCATGTGTTCAGCTTTTCGTCAACACCGTTTAAGTGTTTCGTGGCAGGACCTCTTAATGAGCTGCAGGCTTTGCAGCTAAAGCTGAGTCAGGAAGCCTCTCTTAGAAGAAAGCGCATGCTTGCCTCTAGCAAGCAGAGCAGACCCGAGAACACAGCGAGTCTAGTTGCCATCAAACAAATCGTAGCACTTTACTCCAAATGCTCTATTCAAAAGCTCTGTCTCCCGCAGGAGTCAGACAGAGATCGCAATGGTGGCACAGCCCTAGGAAGTCGCGCTTTAAAATGACACAGCGTTTTTTCTGCTACTGTTGCCGAATCAGGAAATCTCTCTACAGCACGCCACCAACAAACAGCAAAAATCTGTGTTAAACTCTCTCTCCCTTATTTTTAAGCCTTCTCAGGTTTTTAAAGTGGGTTTCGGCTGTCCACACGTCTGGGCGCCAACCTGTAGTAGTATGGGGCAGCAGGGCTGCGTTCCCAGAACCCCGGCTGCCTGCTCGGCTAGCTTATGCCCCAAAATAATTACACAGACACTGTATTCTTTTAAGCACTGCTTGGCCCTTTAGCTCTAGCACTTACAGGCTAATTCTCACATCCCGATCAACCCATCTCTAATAATCTGTGAGAACCGGTCTTACCGGGAAGATTCTAGCCTAGTCCATCCTGGGTGGGAGCTTCATGCCCGGAGCGGGGCATGGCGTCTCTCTCAGGTGTCTGCTCCCGAGAGAGCTGTGGAGTCTCTGAGCTCACTTCCTCTTCCTCCCAGCATTTTGTTCTGTTTACTCCTCCCACCTATCCTCTAACCAATAAAATGGGCCAGGGCAGTACCTTTATTAGCCAATTACCTTCCTCCATCAGTTAGGTTTGTGTTGGGTGAATGTACTTGCCATGTGACTTCAGTGTATAGGGATCAACCTACAAAGCCTTAATATGTAAGGCTGCAGGCAACGACTCTTCTTCTAGTTCACAGTCAGACCTATGAAACAGTAAGGCGATTGCCAAATAAGACGGCTACACATGGTTCTTATGTATGTTTATTATATTCAAATCAAGATGCTGATTCTCTCCCCACTCTTTATAATTAAAGAACCTGGTGATTTTAGGCATTGGATCATGTTTCTACCTGTTTTCATATTCATGAGTGTGTGTGTGTGTGTGTGTGTGCGTGTGCAATTGCTTACTCATGTGTATATTATTTATAGATTGGACGCTCTTTCATGCTTTAACACACTGTCCCTGGCTCATTTCTCTTGGTTAGGAGTTGGAACTGACCAGTACCTATTTGTTATTCAGCTAGACAGAAAGAAAGTGTGCCTTTTTCATCAGAGCCCTTGCAAGTCCAATCAGAAAGCAAATAAAGACAGAACACATGTGCCTCCCATGCCTTCTGGCGCCATCTGCTTCTGTGCATACTCTCTAATAACCACAGTCTCAGCTTTTGGAGAAACTTCAAAACTTGGGAGAAATCTGAAAAAACAGACCCAATTAGATCTCAAGATCTCGATAAGACCATGGGGAAAGGTACTCTTTTAAAGCTGTCTTTCTGAGTGCATGGGAAATAGACACTATTAGTGTGATTGAAACGTCGTGTGGGACAGTCGCTTGGTCCTGATTTGTTATGGGGGGTGAGTATCTTCTTTTTCCCGGAATTAAAGGCTCAAGTTTGTCATGCAGACAGAAGCTGAAGTAAGGAAAGTACTGGGCTGTCGTCAGAAGGCCTGACAACCTCTCATGCACCTGCCACTAGTTTTATAAAAATCGAAACATCACAAACAGCACAGGAAATATGATAGTGTGCTCTTAGTTCTTCTGGTGCACAACTGCCTTTTTCTGCTTAGTGGTGGTGAGGAGAGCAAGAAGGCAGCTAAAAGCAGAAAAGAACAGCCAGTTTCTATGTTTTACAAGAACACACAAATAGTAATTTCTTTCTTCCTTGTCTTTTCCTTCGCTCTCACCCCAAATCCTAAAAGCTCACAATGAGGCAACAAGCTAATGTCACGTCAAAGGTGAACTTGCGCCTTTGGTGTTGTGTGTATTTTGCATTACCATGCAGCCTGGATGGTAGCATTTCTCAGGGAAGCCTTACAGCTGTCTCAACATCAACAGGCGAAATGCGAATGTAACTGGCAGCGTGTATGGAAAACATTTCTTGGAATGCACTTCTGGGGGCAATTTACTTTGATTCTGTTCTCTGAAGTAGCGAAATTGCTCCTTTATCTCTGACAAAGGTAAATGTGCAAAAGCTTTAAGAAGTAGAGTCACCTTTGGGATGACAAAGGCTTTCTTTTGGTAAGAACTTACTGTGCAGTGAAAAGAACAGTCTTTGCCGCTAGAGAAATCTGAGTTCAAATCCTGTATCAGGCACTTCTCTGCTTTAAAGTCAACTAGTTTTTCCAAGTTTTCATTTCTTTATTCGCACAATGATTTATTACAGTAGTAACAAAAGAGGACATATGTGAATCTTGAGATGGAATTCAATGTTTAGTGCTGCGGGAAGCACCTTAGGCACTTCAGCCAATAGCCGCTGAAATACGAGCCAACTGTGCTGCACGCCTTTCCCTCTTCAGCCAATAGCCACTGAAAGACCAGCCCACTGGGCGTGTGGTCTATTTCTCTTTAGAAAAGAGCGGCAAGTCTGGGCTCGCTCGCTTCCTGTGCTTGGTTCTGGCTCTTCCTTCAGCGACTAGACTCCTTTCCTGACGGTTGGTGTTTTGTAAGTTTTACCCCTAAAATAATTACCCCTTTAAATCCAAACTGGTGTGGGATTGTTTCGCGCATTAGTTTAGTAGTGATAGCTATAAGTCCATTTGTCAGGCACAGAGAGTCTGAGCTGCATGCTGATTGATTTCCATAGTTTAGCGCTATATTATATCTTCACCAGAGAAGCTTATAATTATAGCTGAAGAAAGTTAATATAGAGACTCATTAATGGTCAAAGCATCAAGAATAAATGGTGGTTGTGTTCATCTCCGAATGGGATATCTTTATCACTCCCTCCAAAACGTATGGAACACCACAGAAGAAGGGGCAGGAAGAGCATCATGCCAGAGGATGGGCAACGCGCAACAAAATACAGCTTTTGGACCTGACATAGCAAAATGAAACAAAAGGAAAGGAATCAGCTATAGCTAACATGATTGTGCAGAGTGACAAGGACTGGGGAACCAAAGTTTGGTTGGATATCTTCTATAGGACAAGATGAAATAGAATTGTTTACACCATCTTCTGTTTCCCAGCACAGTAACTAGGTAGCGCTCACCTGCGGATGCAGCAAGGGAAGCCACAGTATGTATATCACAAGTGGGAGACACTGGGTCAAGCTTGCGTGTGGCTGAACTGATGCCTGAGCTGCCAGTGGAGTCACTTGCCTGGAGCCATGACTGCTCCTTGTCATCGAATAGTTAGCTGTTCACTTGTCAATATGTAACACAGGAGGTTTATGCCATGTAGAACTCAGGGGCCTGCCCACCCCATCTGCATCTTCACCTCATCCTCATCGTCACTCATCCTCATGCTGCTCCTTCCTTTCTTTCTTTAGAAACCACTACCGTCCAAATGCAGCTGCCATGGATGGAGCATCTGGGAAGCGCTATTATACCCTGACCTTCACTGTCACCTTTCCCCACAATGAAGACACCTGCTACCTGGCCTATCACTATCCCTACACCTACTCTGCCCTCATGGTAATGTCCTACCTCATTGCTACTCTGACAAGAGAGAAAGGGCTTTCAGTGGTTTCTCTGGGAACATTCCAGAAATCCTGGCATCAGGGGTGAGCCGGGAGAGGGGAGTTATTGCCTTTCTAAGACAGTGATGCTAGTTGTTACTACCTTGACTTGTGTTCTCTGTCCTTCCCTGGTTGGAGCACCTAGATGGGTCATAATCAGTGTTGTTCTAAAGACTCAAGTTGTCTACTGGTTGAGAGTAGGAACTGGGGTCATCTTTTAGGGGCTCTTTCTCTAGTAACTTCACAAGTAGGGATGAAGTTGTCAGATGGGCAATGAATTAGGGTCAAAGTGGGTAGAGGTGCGGCAAAGGATTCCTTACTAGACAAGAGAGGTAGATGGCAGGAGAGAGATTCTGTGTCTGTGAATCAGAATTAGATTGTCCAGTGGCCATGATTATTTATGTATAGAGTAGAGCATAAGCCAGACTCACAGTTACATAATCCCCTATAAAATTATTTATAAGCAACTTCGTGTAAACTTATGCCTAGACCATGTACTTTCCTATCATTTCCAAAAGTTAGCAGACTATACTTTTCCCCTAGCTGTCTCATGACTATCCTCTGGAATAATGAGCCACAATATCTTCTACAAAATGCTTTTATTCTCTGTGTTAATACACCATTCTACTGACATATTCACAATATTATGTATATACCTGTATAGAGCATTTAGCCTGAAGGTTGAGCATTTTCATTTTAAGGCTGTAATAAAGAAAAGGACAAGATAACAACCATTCAAAAAGAATGCTTTGGTATAAATAAAAATCTTCTCACGGAGCAGGCACACTTAAACCACTTGGCTAAGCTCTTCAAGGATTGCAGCTGTCCCCCCTTCCATATGTTGTCTTGCCTGCAGAGATATTTTTACTGTTTTCCAGACTGCAGAAGAAACAAAACTAGTATTATTTGTGTACACCCTCAGAGAGCTCAAGAAGTTTGTCTAAGGAATGCACATCTCACACTCTGCTGAAACAGCCCATGTCTGTTGCAAGACATGCTTGCTGCCTTTGGGGACACACAACAGGCAGGATTCATGCATGTCTTCCCATGTTGGTATTGTCTTGATTGTGAAGCCCTGCATATGGACTATAGCTCCTGGGGAAGGAGATGCACTTTTGCACAACTCTTTGCTTTTTCCACTGGAGGAAGAGACATGGGTCTAGGACACCTCTGCCCCTACAAATGCACATTTGTTAGACTACCTTGGACCCTCAGGAGGTTCTTGATGGAGGTGACTATAAAATATTTAAAGGAGTTTGAGAGATTCTCTGATACACTTGTCACATTTATAGATGCATAAACTGAGGTTGAGAAGTCTGCTGTCTTGTTAGTGGCAATGTGGGGAGCAGAACATAGACCTTTCATGTTACTCCCTGTGGCCTTTCTGCTGCAGAAGCATAGAATAAATCCAGTGGACTTTCTGCTCTAGGATCAATTCAGTGTCATTGCTTGCTATGACATGCCATAGTTGCTAAAAATCCAGTTGATAAGTTTTAAAAGTATGCATGGTCATTGAGTTTTCTGAAGATACAGATATATCTGATAGCTGAGGTTAAATCATCAACTCAAGGATTTTATCTGACATAGTAGTTCTGTAATGGCTCACCTGAATGCTCTCAAGGTTTTATTTATTTATTCATTTATTTATTTAAATCACACATGGTCCAGCACTTATCTCAGGATGCTCTGATAGACTCTATGGGAGTGTCTATAAACTGGTTCAGAGACTGGAATAAGGCTTCCATATTGCTTCCAGCCTCTGGGCCACTTGTTTTCTAGAGGCTTGTCTAATAAGAGTACAGGATTTTATGCCTAACAACTTACAGAAAACTGAGGAGAGATTGGGATCAAGGGCTAAAGTATTTCATCTTTAAGGAAGACAAAAACACCAGTAAAGAAAACCCTTCTTAGAGGGAAGAGATGGAGAAAGACAGGAAGGTAGAAAGGTAGATAGAGGCAAGATAGCTATAGATAGATTATAGATGATAGATGTGTACATATATAGAGAAGAAGAGATAGGAGCAGATATGTAGTGATATTTCATTTGTATTTTAATAAATAAAGCCTTGCCTGATGTTCAGAGAGTAAAACAACTGTACTGATCAGTCTTACAGACCAGACAGTGGTGACACGCAACTTTAAACCATGTAGCCACACTAGTTTACCATAGAAACCGGGTGGTAGTAGTGCACACCTTTAATCCAGCACTATAGAGGAATATGAGATGGGAGGAGAGAGCTCGCACACACAGGTTTCTGGAGACATGATTCCCATTTTGGACTGAGGTAGAGGTAAGAGCCAGTGGCTGGCTGTTTTGCCTTTCTGACCTTTAGACTAAACCACAAAGACCATCAGTCTTTGGAAATGTGAAGCCCAAAACCGAGATTATCTTTTTCACTTTTTAGGTAACAGATTATCTTTTTAAAATCCTATTCTCATTTAAGAGAAAGAAGCCACTCCGGGCACATTTTCCCTCTTATTAAACTTTCTCAAACTTCTGTAGTCAGCAGAAACATACCTGTTGTGAGACAATGGTCTGGTACTCTGTAAAGATTTGTTACTTATATTTTAATAAAATGCTGATTGGCTAGAAGCCAGGCAGGAAATGTAGTTGGGGCAACCAAGCAGGAAGTAGAGGAGGGGTGACAAGAACAGGAGAATTCTGGGAAGAGGAAAGAGTGAGTCCGCAGTCATCACCCAGCCACAGAGGAAGCAAGATGAGAACGTATTGATGGTTAAAGTACTGATATGACAACCTGGGTGGTTTATATGGAGCAGTGGTGCTGCCTAAAGATGAGACTCCCAGACAATTTTGGGTGGATTAGGAGGTGAGGAGATGGAATGCCATTGAGAACTTCTATCTGCATAGCCTGGCAAGAGGTAAGGAAGGTTGGCATTAGTGGGATTCCTATATTGGGAGAGCTTAACAAAACTTGTAAGGGGTAGATTAGTGGGGCAGAGATTTTTGCTTTTCTTTTCCCTGATACAGATACTTAGTGAAGAAAATGTTACTGGCACCTTCAGAGATGAGAAAAAGAGGAGGGAAAGAGAAAGAAGGTGTAGGGTGGAGACAGGAGGGAGAAAAGAGAAGAGTTTCATTTGTACATATCTTCCATTTTATAAAGGGTTCAGGACAACTGAAGAGTTTCAGAGACATCAAATAGGACATGGCAACTTCCACATGGTAGAGCATAGACACAACCAACAAACAATAAATCAGTGTTGTCATAAAACCAACTGGCAGAGACCCAGATTTGTGTGGGCCAAAAGAAAAGGCCAATATTGATGTAGGGTCTTGCTATCAAGATAGAGGACATGAAGGACCCAAGATATGTTGGAAGGACAGGATTTTGCCAAAAGAGAGAAAAAAAAAGTCAGGTATCTGGAGCTGTTGTGGTGGAACTGTTCCCTCCAGGTGAGACGTTGATGTAGGTGGTCACGAAGTAGTTGCTATGGTGGCTATAGACCATCTTGGCCAACAGTCAAGGCAAGAAAGTAAGAGCAAAAAAGGGCCACCTGAGTTATGATACACTAGTAAAAAGGCTGTTAGTTCCCTCATCAAAACAGAGAGCCACCATTCCCTTTCGCGAGATGCGTCTTCACTCTGTCACCCACTTACTGCATGTGGTCTTGGGGGTGTATAAGAAATTGAAGGCTGACTGAGACTGGTTACTCTTCAGTGGTACCCCAACCTTGAGTCCCCCATACATCTGTAAGTAACCCCAACAAATTTCACTGGTCCACCAAGCTGATTTTGGGCAAGAATCACTTGTCTGGTCTGTCCATACCCTGTATTACTCTGGGGGAGTAGATGTGTCTTGTGACATCTTCCCAGGAAAGCACACACCCTGAGAGTCACAATATAAAAACAATTTTCAAAAGTCAGATTGCCATCAATGACTCTAGGCTCTGTTTTCTTGCTTTGTAACTATGTATAAAGTTGTACATTTCTCCCTAACTTAATTTTCACACCTGTAAAATGGAAGCAAAATGCCACTGCTATATAGGTTGTTAATGAATTTAAGATCATTGATAGATGGAAGTTTAAAAGTGCCTACCCCAGTAATCAATTCTAGTTGGTAACCATTCGAACACTGATGTGGTTTCTATGATAACCATTTTTCCCGTTAGAGTCATTGGCTGCCCATTCCATAATCTCTACTAGGATGGAAAGTATTTAAAGATCAAACTGAAGAGCACAAGGAAATAAATACAAGGATAATGATGTCCTTATCATAGTGATTACTTATTATCTTGACTTTTTAATGGATAAAGGATGTTAAAGGCCTCTTCTCTTTCTAGATGGTAAATGTTGCCCTTGTTCTTAGAGTAAATTCCCGGAGTGTGAGGATATCTCTTGGTGGTAGGGTGTTTCCTAGGTGTTTGCCAGGTGTTCACTAGGTACTCCCACACATCAGCAACATCACAGGAACAAGGTAAAGGTGGGTCCCTTTAAGCTAGGGCGACTGGTTTCATCAGATGGGCACTTGGCTAAAGCTTGTCTGGGACTTCTGGTGTGCTCTCCAGCTTAAGTTTTTACTTAAAGATGCCATTTGTTTCTGTGATGAGACCTTCTGATTATCTGCTGAGTGTATTGAAGTGCCGAGTGAAGTAAGCAGGGCAAAAAATAAAATAGGCCATGTCCTTAGGGGTGGGCTTTTTTTCTCCCTAAATTAGGGCACTGAAAAGTGAAGTTCTTAGGGGATCACAACAAGAAAAGATGATTTTCCTGAGTGCAGTGCTTCCCACTTTGTAAGTGGCCATCAGCAGAGTAGCCTGCTGGGGTCAGGGAATGGCTTTTGTGGAAACGTTGAGAAAGCCAAGGAGTCTGTGGAGAAGCTCAGGATGGAGCCGCAGGCTAAGGTTATCTGCTTGATCTCCCTGCAGAAGGGCCTTTCTCTTTAAGAAGCCAGCCTCTCTGCGGTGGCAGCAATTTCTTTGAACTCTGTGCCACGTTCACAAAGAAAGCCACCCCTGTGGCTTCCATAGGGCTGCAATTAGCATCACTTGGCACTTGCATTCATGGGCCCTGCTTCTCCCATCAAGGATCCCAACAATATCCAATTAAGAAAGCCTTTCTGGACCCAAGGTGGAAGCATTCAGCTGGAGATCAAGATGAAGTCATTTGAACAAAAGGAAAGCCACAGAATGTTTTTATTGGTTGACTACTCTTCATTGCCCCTGTGACTAGAACCAAAATCATCACCCCCACCCCCGGAGCTGGAGGTGTTACATACTTGGTGCACAGTAGGTGATAGGTCCAAAGGAACAAATATTTGATTGTGAAGTGTGGGAGATGGGTATGGGAAAATCAGGATTCATGGGAATGAGCTTAAGTGAATGTATACCAGGCATTTGGAAGGTTGTAATGCCAGTAATAATTACACATGAAATACAAATGAACAGAGCTCAGGCCTGTCACTTCTGCGTTTGCTGGTGGGCAGCAAGCTGAAGCACCCTGGGAACGACAAGTTCCCTGGCACGATAATGTCATTGTCCCCTTTGTTTCATAAGCAGTTGTATTTGATGACTTCTATAGACAAACGAAAATCTGAACTTGCCTCCCAAACCTGAGCTCTAAAACCTGGATTTAATTATTAATACATCATTATGATACCTGGTAGTGCCATCTAGTAAAGCCAGGGTCCCCTGCAGGCTTGACAAGCCGAAGTTCTCCCACACCAAGCTGAACTGCAACCCTGTCATGTCATTAATTATTTTGTTGTTTGGTATCAGGGACTAGATTTCTGTGAGTTGGTTGGAACACAAAAAGATAATCACTGCTTTTCCTTGACAGACTGTCAATCATCCCAGTCCATCCCAGGGAGGACCCTTGTGGCTATAATGAAATGAGAAACAAATGAAAGATAGAGTTTGATGCACAGAACAATTTTGTACAATAATATTTCCCAAAGTGTATTCTGGAGCACTCCAAATTCCTAAATCTTTAAATTTTAAATTACATTAATGTATTATTTAGTGTGTGTGTGTGTATGTATGTATGTATACATACATGTACTCACATGGACTATTGCTCACACGTGGAAGTCAGATAACAACTTGGAGGTTTTCACCTTCTATCATGTGATTCTTGGCAGTCTCAGGTCCTCAGGCTTGGCAGCAAGCACATTTGCCCAGTGAGCTATTTTGCAAGCCCCCCTGAAATCTTTATAGAAGAAAGGGGTCTAGTAACCATATAGATTCATGAAGCACTGAGTGCCGCTGGTCTTTATTCTTGGCACTCACAGTACATGTGTACATAGTAAAGGAGCTGAGAAGTTCCATGTCGTGAAGATATTTTCATATTGTTTAACTCACCATTTCCAGTGTTTGGGCTATGAATGACTCACCTCCTCCAGCTCACTAGATAGTCCAGCATTTATTAGTATTTCACTGAATGCACTTTGGGAAAGGCTTCAGGGAAGGTTCTTTGCTTTTGCAAATACTAAGCAAACATCTGAATATTAATCTGCATCTTGACACATCTAACTCTTATAACAGGGCTTGGAATAATAACCTAAGACTAGTTTGCTTTTTGGAATATAAATTTCTTAATAAGGCTCTGTATTTCCTGGTTGCCAAGACCTTAATAATCACACAGAGACTATATTAGTTATAACACTGTTTGGCCAATGACTCAGACATATTTCTAGCTAGCTCTTAAATCTTGAATTAACCCATTCCTATTAATCTGTGTATTGCCATGAGGCTATGACTTACCAGGAAGGTTCCGGATCCTTCTCTTTCAGCAGTTATGTGGCATCTGTCTGATTCCACCTACTCTCTCTATATATCTCTGTTTGGATTTCCTGCCTGGCTTTAATCAGCTAAGCCATTGGCCAAAACAGTTTTCTACATTAGCCAATAAAAGCAACACATATACAGAAGGGCATCCCATATCATCTGTCCTTTTCTGTCTAAATAAAAAGGAAGGTTTTTAACTTTAACACAGTAAAATTACAGATACAAAACAGTTATCAAGCAAGAATTATAATTACAATATTTAGTCCATTTACATTTGGAAAATTAAGGAAAATACTCTATCATTTATCCTATCTTTGTGAGTCTAAAGTTTTAAATCTAATTTATCCTTTATCATAACTAAGAAAAACTATAACTATCTCTCTTCAACTCTTCAAAGACTTCAGAAGGATATATTATTACCTAAGTAAACAGGAAGTTTATTATAAGCAACTTCCAAAGTTCTATAATTGACAGAGACATCTTGCTGCCTGGACAGACACCCAAAGTTCTTCTGTAACATTGGGGCAACCATCTTCAGCCTACAGGCCCATAGTATCTGGCAAATTTTTCAGTGAAGCACGAAATTAGAAGATTTCTTATGTCTTGTATAGCAAAGTTTGTCAGTCACTTTGTTCTGTGTCCTGCAGAATGCCTGGCAGTTCCTTTCATGAACTTTTTGGAAAGTTCAGCAGTCACTTTTCTGTGGGTCCTGCATAACCAGTTCAAACAGCATGCCATCAAGCAGTCCATGCAAGAGCAGTTTCTTACTTCAATAGCTAGCATTGAAGGCAAATTCTATAACGTGTTTCTTCAATGCCCTTCCACCTCTCTGAAGTATTTGGTGCTGCCAGAAGCAGGCATAATCTAGACTCTCTGTGTATTTCCCATCTTTACCTGGCTTATTTTCCTTTACTCCTTTAATCTATGACTGTCTGTACTCATTTATATTACTTTTACTGTCTCCTTAAAGACTTTACTTCTTTTTATAACTGTCTATACTCTTACTCCTTTCTCTCCCAAACTTATGTACATTTTTAAACACATTATGTCTCATTTAAAAGTCTTTTGTGACTGAATCTGTCCTATTGTGTGTCTGAAATCCTTTTCTGACAAGAAGCATTTTAAAATGGTAAGCAGTGTGGTTGTAGCAGCCCTGGATATTGGCTCCACCTCTCTTGGCCTTTCAATATGGTGGAGGTACCTTTACCACCAGCTCTGGGAGTGCTCAGTGGGAGTTGTGCTCACCACCTCAACTCTGGGAAGCACCATGCAGCAGATAAACCCCTTTTATCTGAGTCAAAGCTAAATCCGCCATGCAGCATACTGTGTGGCCTGGAGATGCCTCTGTGTATGGCAGCAGGAATCCATCTTGTTTTCTTGCCTGTGCATGCCTTGCAGACCCATCCAATTGCTTTCCCAGGTAGCGGTGCTGGGCAGCAGGCATGCTCTCAGCTACTTTCTTCCTAATCCTGAGTGGGCATACAAGCACTGGGACCAAAGAGTGTGGCTGGCCACATGGGTTTAGGCCCAAATGTATGGATGCCATTTTGTAGGCAGAGGCTGCTCATTCACTTTCCAGCTATCCAGACCCTGATAATCACGCAGAAACTATATTAATTACAACACTGTTTGGCCAATCATTAAGGTGTATTTCTAGCTAGCTCTTACATCTTGAATTAACTCATTTCTAATCATCTGTGTATTGCTATGAAGCTATCACTTATCTGAAAAGATTCCAGGTTCTTCTCCTCTGGCAGCTACATGGCATCTGTCTGACTCTGCCTTCTCTCTCTCTCTCTCTCTCTCTCTCTCTAAATCTCTAAATCTCTGTTCAGATTTCCTGCCTGGCTTTACTCTACTAAGCCACTGGCCAATTATCCAATAATAATGACAGTTATTCATTATCCAATAAAAGCAACACATATACAGAAGGACATCCCACTCTCTTAGGAAAATGTTTTTCTATTTCCCAATTAGTTGTTCCATTTTTTGCTATTTTCAAACCATTTTTAACTTAGTTCTAATTTCTCTTAATAATGATCAGGAAATGTGATTTATATCATTTTCCTTTTTGTTGAAATGTAGTGAATTTTAATAATCTCATATATGACTAATTGATATTCCAATTTCATGGATGTTTGAGAATAATTAACTAAACCATATTCCCCGTTAAGACAACTATGTAGGGGCAACACTGTTCAGTGGTTTTTGCCACTTCTGTTTACCCAAGGCTGTGAAGCAGTTTTACAATTTCCCACTCACTGCTACTGTCATTTTTCTTTTTCTGCTGTTTCGTGTTATATATTTCAAAGCCATGTTATTTGATTTATGAGTTTTATATGTTTGTTGTGAATTGTGCCCTTTATCAAAATAAGATTTTAAAATCCCATTTAATGCACTTGATCTGGAATACGACTTTGTCATATATTACTGTTGCCTTGCCTACTTTAATTTATGTTTACGTCTCCTCTTAGATCCAATATTTCTCCCTTAAAATGTTAGAGTACGGGCAAACAAAATAAAGAGATAATTTAGGAGTGTTTCTCATATATACAGAGCTGCTTTCCAAAACACCTCTTGTATACAACATGCGTTAGAATGTTAAAAACAGTAATCTGAATGTTCCTGTCATTTAATAAGACTGATTTAGCCCATTTATACTTGCAACATATTTGGTTATGGCTGTCATTGGAATAGCTGTTCATTTCTGTGGTTCGCTATCCTTTGTTTACATGTGCAGCATGGACATTATTTTCCTTGAGTCGTTTCCCCAAATTTTGAGTGTTTACATACCACCAGTGCTTCAGGTTTAGTTATTAAAGATAACGTGGTTGAAGTTAATATTGTTTCACCAACAATAGCAGATTACATTGAGTGTTTCTACATGACAATTAAGCAATGTTATATATGCACGTGTGTCTATCCAGGGCATTGTGCACATGAGAGCAGTTGCCCATGGGGGTGCAGAAGGGAGGGTTAGACCTGTGAAGCCTTTTACATGGGTGCTAGAATAGAACTTGTGTCTTCTGCAATAGCAGTATACCCTCTTAACCATGAAACCATCTCTCCAGACCTTGTTTTATTTTTCATTTTATTTTAGGTCATTACTTTTTATGCTCAGCACTAGGAATTGAGTCTAGGGAATTGCACATGCTAGGCAAGCATTCTACCTCTGAGCCACCGCCTTAGGCAAAAACATAAAACATTAAAAAAACAAAACCCACTTCATCCCACCTCTCTCCCCAGCCAGGTCCTGCACACTCTTCTCCAGGGTCTAGCCCAACAATTGTAGTTTTCATACCAAGGAAATTTCTCTTTGCAACAGACAGAGACCATTAAAGAAACTACAACAAACCAAAATTCAGAGTTGTGAGCTCAAATCCCAAATGATTCATCTATAATACAGCTCCCACACCTAAGGAACAGGGATCATTGTGGGAAGAAGGGGTGGGAAGATTGTAAAAGCCAGAGAGGGTCAGAAAGTTTTTTGTGAGAATGTATCTCCTAATAGTCTCATCTATCTATCTATCTATCTATCTATCTATCTATCTATCTATCTATCTGTTGTCTGTCTGTCTGCCTGCCTGCCTGTTGATCTATTTATCTTTCTACAGGTCCATAACGACAGTTATTGAAAAAAGAGGTCATGAATTTGAAAAAGAGCAAAGAGGAGTATATGGGAGGGTTTGGAGGGAGGAAAGGGAAGTGTGGGGGAAATGATTTAATTATATTAGAATCTCAAAAAATAAAAGAAATCCTTTTCAAAATTTTTGATTTTGAGATAGAGTGGTGTTGCATTCCCCAGGCTGACTTTGAACTCTGTAGACCAGGCAGGTCTTGAAATTGTTAGCCTCCCAACATGCTGGGACTATAGGCTTGTGCCACTTGGTGACAGATGCTTTTCTGACACTGTTTTTTTTTTTTAATTCCTGAAGTTTAGCAACCACTGCATGAAGTAGGGGATATTATTTTAGTACATACTTCAAAGATGAAAATCTGAGTCATGAGAGCGCTAAGTATTTAAGTCTCTACAAAGCCATAGTCAGAATGTGAACGCAGTATGACCCAAGCACCTCCCTCTCACTTGGCTTTCCTGTTGTGATTGATGCTTAATGCTTTTTATTTTCAGAAATCAAATATTGATACATGGCTCTGTGTGTGCCCTGAAAAATTATTATTTTGTTTTGATTTACCCCTCTTTTGTGTATCTGTTTTGCTTTCATTTTTATAAAAGTCATATTATTATTTAGAAAGCAGTGTTTCAATAGTTGTGTTGGTCTAACCCTTGTTTAGCCACTCATGATCAGAAACTTGACAGATGCAGGGCAATTGGATTAAAATAATTTTGACTATCAATCTCTAAGCAGTGATTTATTTCTTTGGGCATCTAGTTCTGCAGAAAGAAAACATAAGCCAAGAAATTTGTGTGTGCATGTAGATACACATACTGACAGGTACCCACAGTGAAACACACACTTTTCTTTTTTTTAAAATTTATTTATTTATTAAAGATTTCTGTCTCCTCCCCGCCACCGCCTCCCATTTCCCTCCCCCTCCCCCAATCAAGTCCCCGTCCCTCGTCAGCCCAAAGAGCATTCAGGGTTCCCTGCCCTGTGGGAAGTCCAAGGAACCCCCACCTCCATCCAAGTCTAGAAAGGTGAGCATCCAAACTGCCTAGGCTCCCACAAAGCCAATACGTGCAGTAGCATCAAAACCCTCTTGCCATTGTTCTTGAGTTCTCAGTAGTCCTCATTGTCCGCTATGTTCAGCGAGTCCGGTTTTATCCCACACACTTTAAAAACAGATTCAATTACAGGTCCAAGTTTGACTGTGTCCCAGGAAGGGCAGTGTTATCTGGTTTAGAATAACAAGCAAAAACACTAGACATGAGGTCAGGGTTCACCAAGAAAAACTTCATTTATAGGAAAGAATGCAGACAAGGCAAATGGTCAGAATGTATGGAAAGGACTTAGTTGAGGTCCTTGGACTTCCCAGAGCAGCTTTCTCTGATCCTCTCACTGTTTGTGATGGAACAGCATGGCCAGAGAAACCATGATGAGTTTGTAGGCACTGAATCAGCCTGGGGAAGCCATGAGTCCTGGGGTGTGTGTGTGTGTGTGTGTGTGTGTGTGTATATATGTGTGTATGTGTGTGTATGTATGTGTATGTGTGTGTGAGAATGATTTGCCTAGCAGGCTCAGACATTAAGGGAAAAAGTAGGTTGTTTCTCCTTTCTGTTGACACCTAGCTGATTGCAGTTAAAACTTTGTATCTTCCTGTTCTCTCTCTGGTTGTCGAGGTCACTGTAACTAGATGGGGGCCACAAGGCCTCTCTAGCATGTTTATAACTAGTCCTCTTGTTTTGGTGAGTGAAAATATCAGAAGTTGTTAACTTCAAGGTTGTTAACTAGGTGTCCTTGTTTCAATTTTTTGTGTGTGTAATGTTGTGCTTTCCACTAGTTATTTGTTATTAGCCAGTTTTCTGTTATCTTAGCATCCCATGGGTAACTTATTTTTTGTTTTCTTTTGAGATTCTCATAGCTTTCTCTTAGTGCCTGGACCAGCTAAATTCTATGCTTCCAGGACTCATGGTTTCACAATCTCCCGTGTTCTGGGTATTCTCAGTCTTTATGGTAACCACGCTGTGGTGATGGGAAGAACATTTTATGTCCTTGCTTTCTTACAGTGTAATTTGCAAATGAATCTGTTATGCAGATACATGTTGGGGCAATGCTGTCTGTTGGGCCTCACCAAACTAACAACAGCCTCTCATCACTCCACATACATCAGGCAGATTGGGTTGGCATAAATACTTTAAATAACTGCAAGATTCAGTGAGTGTAAGATACTTTTCTGTTTGAACTATTGGGTAAGTGTTAATACTATGCATGCTTGTTTTGTTTCTGTTCTAGACTCACCTTCAAATTCTGGAGAGAAACATTGATCCCAGGCAAGTCTACTTCCGGCAAGCTAGTCTCTGCCAGACGCTGGGAGGGAATCCATGTCCGTTGGTGACTATCACTGCCTTTCCTGAATCTAACAGTGCCAAGCATCTGGAGCAGTTCCGTGAGTAGAATTATGATCCTCTTCTTGAAAGCTGGGCTGAGAGGTCCCTCTGAAGTCTTGGTAATGCTCCTTCCATTTTAGACTGCAGACTTGTCTGTCTTGATAGAAATACATCACTGGGTCTTCTTGACTTGACACAAAGAGTAAATGCTGATGTCATTCTGTTGTGAAAGGATGGGGAATATGAATTGTTAACTGTCTGGGATAGGAAATGACCTGCTAGAATACAGAGCAAATCACCAGGCATGATGACTTCCTCTTTGAAGACAGAAGCAGGCCTCTGAATCACATTTTCCAATCTCTAATCCAGGCTCTACTGTCTCCATTTTCGCTGTTGCGCTGTGACTCTCAGCCAGTCAGTATGGGAAGGAAGGAAACAGAATCTTTGAGCCCTGGTTGATGAATTCTCTTGGTAACCCGAGTATCTGTATCTGAATGTCTGAGGATGTTAAGAGGATATAGCCAAAAAGCTTGACATCAAAGCCAAACCAAATCAAGAGCGCAGTAGGAACATTGACATCAAGTCACACGTGAATACTTATGTAGCCGTTCAGACATATGGTTGACACAGACAGCCCCCCTTCCCCCCAATACAGATCCATGATGCCCCTTACTACTAGAGTCCCAAATATATGTGTCACTGACTTTTTACCGATGAGCTTCACGCCTCACCGAGGGAAGAGAAACAAAAGAGAATGAGGAATGATTTGCAATGCAAAGAAATTTGGAAGATGAAAGAAAGGACTGGAGAATAAATGCCAAGCTAATTTATCCCCAGAAAATCCTGTCTTACCTGATGAAGTGCTAAGGGTGTTCAGGTGACTCTTGGGCAGAACAAAACGTAATTTCTCACATCCCATCAGCGTCTGACAGTGGACGCTTAACAACCTGGCTAATCAACAACTGATTGTCCCATCTGAATTAACAAGGCCCTAAAATGCTTTAATGAATAGTAAGGGATTTTTAAAAACAACTCTCTCATGTGCTTTATGCATTTAAGAGCAATTTCTTAGCAGCCACAGAACCCTTTATTTGGCTGATGAGCAGAGCCTGGGAGTTGGAAGTAGTAATCCAGGGCAATCTTCGCTGGGTAATTATTTATTTTAGAAAGTAGATATCTATAAGTCTGTGTTTTACAACTTCTGTTTCGTAGGAGGGGAATATGCAAGATACATGAAAAGTATTTTGGTTAATCGTATAAATAGCATGTAGAAATCAGCCCCCATTGATTGACTTATAATTAGTCGTCATCGTCGTCATTGTCGTCTTCTTCTTCTTCTTCTTCTTCTTCTTCTTCTTCTTCTCCTTCTCCTTCTCCTTCTCCTTCTCCTTCTCCTTCTCCTTCTTCTTCTTCTCCTCCTCCTCCTCCTCCTCCTGCTGCTCCTCCTCCTCTTCCTCCTTTTCCTTCTCCTTCTCTTTCTCCTCCTGCTCCTTCTCCTTCATCTTTCCTCCTCCTCTTCTAATCCTCTTTCTTCTTCATCTTTCTTCCTCCTCTTCCTCTTATCCTCTTCTTCCTCTTTCTCCTCTTTTTCTTCTATTGGCCTATTTCTTAGAGTTTGGATTTTAGGGACCTACAATCATCTGGTCAAATAAGAGTGATTTTTTTCTTGCTATTTATGTGGTTAGTTAAAATGCATATTTTCTATCAAAGGTCTCTGGGCCATCCAGACTCTGGGTCCTGGCACTCCAGACAGTGTTAGGGATGGGCTCACTCTCAAGGCATGGGTCTCAGACTGTACCTGTCATTGGTTGTTCACTGTACGCCATCCTTACCCCATAGGATGTCCCATAGGCAGGACAGACAGACTGTAGGTTGAAAGTTATGTGGCTGGTTTGGTGCCCCAATCCCTCCACTGGTAGTCTTGCCTGGTGACAGGAATGACCAGTTCAGGCTACATACTCTCAATTGCTAGGAATCTTAGCTGGGGTCATCCTTGTAGATTCGCTGGAGTTTCCCTTGCACCAGGTTTCTCCTGGACCCTGAAATGCTCCCCTTTTCCAATTGACTCTTTCAGTACTCTCCCCCACCCACCCCGCCCTCTCCTCATGTTGCCATCAGCAGTCTTCATCCCGCAACTGGTAGAACCAAATGTAGAGACACACAATCAGACATTAGGTCGAGCTTGGGGAAGCCTGCTGAAAAGAGGAAAGAAGGAATGGTAGGAGTTAGAGGGGTCAAGGACACCGGAAGCTAAACCACAGAATCAACTAACCTAAGAACACAGGGGCTCACAGAGACTAAACTGACAACCAAGGAGCCTGCATGGGACCTACCTAGGCTCTCACCATATATGTGACAGCTGTGTAGCTTGGTCTTCTTGTGGGACTCCTAACTGTGGGAGCAGGAACTGTCTCTGACTCTTTTACTGGCTTTTGATACCCTATTGTTCATACTGGGTTGCCTTGCCCAGCTTTCATACATGGGTAGGTGTTTAGTCTTACTTCAACTTGATATGTTATGTTTTGTCAATATCCACAGGAGATCTGCCCTTTTCTGAAGAGAAATGGAGGAGTAGATGAGGGGGGGGGATCAGGCAGAGAGGAGGAGGAGAGGAGGGAATAGGAGGAGAGGGAAAATTGGGGTTGGGATGTAAAACAAACAAATGAATACATAAATGTATTTTTTCACATGTTTTTCTGCTTAGAATAGCCATGACTTTGTTTGATGCCTATCCTCCACTTTCACCATCTTTAAATTCTTTTTTTCTATTTATTTATTTATTTATTTAGGATTTCTGCCTCCTCCCCGCAACTGCTTCCCATTTCCCTCCCCCTCCCCCGATCAAGTCCCCCTCCCTCATCTGCTCGAAGAGCAATCAGGGTTCCCTGACCTGTTTAAAAAAAAAAAAAGTTTCTACCAGGTATTTGTGATAACATGGAAGGAAATTTGAGGCTTTGACTGTCAGTCAAGTCAGGCACAGAAGGACAAATACCATATAATCTCATTTATGTGTGGAAGCTAAAAATGCAGTTCACAGAGAGAATCTCTGCTGGTAATTCTTTTAGTTAGCTCAACCCAAACCATAGGTGACAAGAGGGAACCTCAATTGCTTCCATAAAATTGGCCTGAGGACAATGGTGGCATTAACTGATTCGTGATGGATGGAAGGGCCTATTCCATTGTGAACAATGCCCAGATGATCTTGGATTGTATGAGAGAGTAAACTGAGCAAGCCAAGGGAAGCAAGCAACTAAGACACATTCTTCTGTGGTCTCTGCTTCAATTCCTGTCTCTAGGTCCTGCTCTGTATGAGTTCCTGGCCTGCTTCTTCAGTGAAGGACTGTGACATAGAACAGTAGACCAAGTAAACCCTTCACTCCCAGTTTGGTTTCAGTTAGTGTTTCCTGAGAGAAATGGAGAAACAAACTAATGCAGACTCAAGTAGTGTTCTAATGTTCCATGGCTCAGAGATAACCACACTGTTAGTGATTCATTGTCATAGTTGAAAGTAGCCAGTACAGCAGGTTTTGATATTTCACCCCTAAAGAAATGCTAAATGTTTGAGGTGCTTTAGACATCCAAAACTTTTTTTTTTTTTAGATCATGGCTCATTGTAAATATACTGAAGTCTCACACTTTCTCATAAATATGTACATGTTATGTGTCTATTAAAAACTTAAAAGTTAAGGGCCTCCATAGTAAATAAATAAACAAACAAGTTTTGATAAGGGGCCCTGGATTGACATTTTGCAGTGTGTTTTGCAAATTGTTTATCTGATTCTAGATGATCCAAGGTTAATTAAAATGTAAGCAAGACTGGTACTTTTCTGTATTATCATCTTATTTTTCCAGATCCTACAAGAAGAATTCCAGCCTATTTTGCCCATTCACTCACAGAAAAACATACAAACAACAAACAAAACAAACAACCCCTCCCCCACCCTGAATTGTGTGTGTTATATGACTATCTTAGTTAGGGCTTCTATTTCATTGATAAAACAGCTTGATCAGAAGCAGTTTGGGGGAGGAAAGGGTTTATTTTAGCTTACAGCCCATTCCACATCACAGTCTATCACTGAGAGATGCTAGAGCGGGAACTAAGGGCAGAAACCTGGGAGCAATGCAGAGGCCATGGAGGACTGCTGTTTAGTGGCTGGCTCCTCCTGACTTGCTCATTCTACTTTCTTAAAAACTCAGGACCACTAGGCCAGGGGCGGCATCACCCCCTGTGGGCTGGGCCCTCCCACATCCATCATTAATCTAAACAAGTACCTTACAGACTTGCCTATGGGCCATTTTATGGAGATATTTTATTAATTGCGGTTCTCTATTCTCAGTTAACTGTAGTTCATGTCCAGTTGACATAAAATGAGCCAGCGTAGTGGCTCATTGTTATCTTTCATTCAAGGATTAATTTCAGCAAATCCCATTCTACAGGCATGACAAGTGCGACTCAGGGAGGTTCAGTACCATCACCAATGGCGGTGTCAGATTTCCAACCTTGGTATTTTGACTCCGGAGTCTACAAAGTCAGCGTGTCGACTCCTTCCTCATGCTTTGTGCATTACTGTTCTGGCTTCACTCTGAGCAGGGTCTTCCCTCTGTACTTTGTGTGTAACTTAATAGGAAGTTAGGGTAGTTGTTGTGGCGACTCATAGTGAAGAAACCCCAGATAGCCAGCCCTCTTGCTGCTTACAATGAATTTTATTTACTTTTCTCTTCCTTAAGTCCCTGTTCCGGGCACAGGAGCAGAAAGGTATAGATTGTGCTCTTTCCTTAGACCCTTCACATCCCACAAGAGAGCTCATACTATAGGACTATAGAGTCTGTGGGGGTCTACAGACTCAGCCATATATTAAAATTTTTGTTATATTTTTTATTGTTTGAAAAATTTATGCTTGCATACAGTGTATCTTTATCATATCCACCTTCCAGTCCCCTCCCAGTTTCTCCTGGGGGGGGTCTCCCCAACATATCTCCCTCCTAACTTCATCAGTATGATTAGCATCATCATTATATTTAATGTACTGGATTCAATTAGTGCTGCCCGTCTGCACATGGCTGTAAGCACATTTGCGGTGCACAAATTCCATCTCCGGGTCTGTAAAATAAGAACAACCCCACACAATGTAAACACCATCTACTCCAAAGTGCAATTAACCATGCCTGTAATCCAGAAGTAAAACCACTTAACTTCCTGTGAACCATAGAACGCAATGTATTGATTTCGAACACAGCAAATGAGCCAGAGGCTCGGGGTTCTTTGCCTCCAGGCCTCCCTCCAGGTGAGCTTAAATTGTCTCACTTGTTTCTTCCTCGGGAGAGGGGAGAGCCTGGGCTGGCTTCAGTCAGGTGCGGGTTGCTTAGCCGAGATGCAACCTGGTTCTGGTTCAATGGCTGCCACTCACTTTTCAGAGGGAGGGGTTTGTACAGTGAAGGGGTTTCTTTCAGCTCTGTAGGATTATCACTTGAGTTTTCTTTCAGAAACCCTAAGAATAGCAGTGTGACTGTGGGGCCCAATGAAAACCTCCTTCCTCAAGGCTGGTTCCCTTGGCCATTTCTTGTAAATGCCTACAACTGATCATTTCTAAGGATGATTTATTGATTACTTTTAGTTCTTCCTTGGGTGTAGACTCCCTAGAGTCTCCCAGAAGCATTTATTTGGTTTGATTTATTTTTCTAAAGTATTTTTCTCTTTTAAAAAGTTATTTTCCTGGAATGGGCTTGCCTGATTTTCTTGGCGAAAGTTTAGAACTCACCAGATTTACCGGCTATATATTTTATTTCTGCTTGGAGAATTGAGGATGATGTTTTCCTATAATGCTCCTAAGAGGAGACTCATGGTTTGGTACCTGAAACATAAAGCCCCTAGAGGCAAGATCCTGGCAGATCTTCAAGACTCTAACACATATCTGTCCTTTTCAGTGGAACAGTGATTAGGAAGCATGATAATGCACCTAGGGTGTCATGTGGATAGGGAATCCCTGTAGTTGAATGGATAATGACATCATTGGCTTGGGTGTTGATTTCATTTCCTTGGTGGATTTGTTGCATTGTCTTGTCCTGGTCTGGGCTAGACTGATAGTGACTTTTACCAGTCTTATTTTCTTATGAGCTCTTGCTCTACTTTTGTGTGGAGTTTTTTTGGGTATGTGTGTGTGGGGAGGTGGTGGGGAACTACTTAGTCTGTTCTCTGAGCTGAGGACAGACAAAGCCAGTTTCTGCCATCTGTGGTTGCTGCCCTCCTGTAGGACTGACAGCGAGGGGACTGCTTGGCATGCACAACATTTTTTAGGGCTTTTATTTAGTTCTTCTAGTTTTTCAGTTCTCTGTTGGGTGCAATAAATTCCACCAGTATAGCTTTGTTCCGTTTCCTGCTGGAGGTCCACCTACCAGTGTGCAGTTACTTCCAGGTCATCTGGATTGTGTCATCACAGCTGCAGCTGCCTTGATTGGAGCCGCAGCAAGAAATCCAGTTAGGTGATAAAATTAGTGGGTCTTATGGCAGAGGAAGTTTACTGAGTCATTGACCTAGTGTATTCTGGGAACTGAAGAGGCAACTGATTGACCTCCCTAACTATGACCATTTCCAACTATGACTCTTTCCAACATGGCTCTTGACCATCATCTTACTCTGAAGTCCACCATATCACTTTTTTTTAATTGAAAAAAAAATGTTCATACAATATATTTTGATCATGGTGTCCCTTATTCTGATCATGGTGTCCCCTTACCCAACTCTTTCCAGAACCTCCCCATTTGCCTACCTACCCAACTCCATGCCTTCTTTCTCTCTGGAAAGCAAACAATCAGACAAACCAAAAGACCAAACAAAGCAAAACGAAGGAGAAATAATGAGAAAACAAAGAAATTCGCACACATACACACTACCTGTTGGGCTGTCGCCTTTTAAACAAAACACTAAAAATCTTTGGTGGCTGTTCTAGCTAAGTTGTCTAGGGCAGCCTTGAACTTCTGGTCTGCTGACTCCAGCCCCTAATAGTAATTTACAGGCCCATGTCCTTAGGTAGTAATGACTCTTACTCAAGACCTTTGATCTCTTTTATACTCCTTGTCTTTATCTCTGATTTGCAGATGACTGCTTAATAAACTCTCATAACAGTCTTCTCCCAGGAGAGTGGGAAGTGATTACCTGGAAAGGAGACTCCAGGTCACCGTTCCATATTCTCCATCATCTCATCCCTTTCTCTCTGTTTCAGGAGAAATCTCCCCAGAAATGTGTATGATCAAAGCACACTACTTTGTACAGCCCTCCAGCATTTTGTTAACCCTTCTACTTTCTTTATATATTGTCATATTCTGAAGGATCCATTTACACACAAAGAAAACTGAGACCTATTTTTTTCTTTAGAGTTGCATTTCTGCGATGGATGCTTCATTTTTTTTCAGAAACTTTCTGATCAAATTGGACATAGATACATATACCAGCATGCATACAAATATATGAATATGTGTTCACACGTATATGTGTACATAGTCTTGTTTAACATTCTCTCATCTGTAAGAGTAGTTAGTATGAGAGGTGATAATTGCTGTAAGGACCTTTTCTGGAAAGGACATGTTATCCTCTTGTGAGCAGGTCCTATTCTCCAGCAGAGTTGCTAGTGGCTGACTGGATGGTGAGAAGCCAGGAAACAACAAAGGTACATGAGGGGGTGGCTATGCTATTTTTGCAACTGAGGCACCTCTACCCTGCACTTATTATAGCTAAAAGAGCAGAGTATAACCTTTCGATGTCTCTGGAGGTGAGATAATCTCACTCTACTGCCTGGGTCTCCCACGGTTAGCATGCTGCTCTTTCCAGGGAGCCAAGGTGGAGGGAGCTAAGGAGGCTGCACTTGTAGTTGTTAAAGAATACCTTTCTCTTTTTCTTCTTCTAAAATTGTTCTTACAGAAGCAATGTTCTGTTCAGCCTGCCATTATGCTAAAAGCTTTTCCTTGGAAGACAATAGCTGTTCTCAGGGAGAAAAAAAAAAGAGATTTACATGAGGTCCCAAGGGTGTAATGAGCTACCACAAGGCACCTGCCTGGGGTTGGGAGTTGTCACTTGTAAGTGGTTTTAAATTAGAACCGAGTGGAAAAATACACAGTTACAGAATTCCCCTTTTGGCTCCTTTGCAAATCATTTCCCGTCCTCTCTGGCCTTTGTCTGTTTTGAGATGCGTCATCTGGTATGGAGGACAGAGCTTTCTGTTAGAGAGAGCTACAAGTGACAACAGTGGCAATGTAAAACAGAAACTCAAGTCAAGTGAAAAACCTCTCAATCCTGGAAATTTCTAAAAGTTTTTTTTTTTTTTTTTTTTTTTGAAACCTCCCAAAGGCAGGGGCAACCAAGTGATCCTGTGTAATCACTGGATTTTACAGTATGGAAGTGGTCCACTTTGGGGAGTCTAGCAAAGGGGCAGTAGAGGCAATGCTAGACCTCCCACCTCTGGCCTCCTTCTTAAGCCTTCTCCTTTTGTCCTCCATAGAATGTGCTGCATCTGGCAATGCTTTGCTCGAGCCCAGAATCATTATCAGAACATACTGCTCTGCTGTGTCTCTTTGGAAATAGGAAAGCAGGTTAGAATTAGAGGACCCAAGCTGTACCCATTTCCTACCTTGGGATCGTGGTAGACAGTAGGGATATAAAGATAATATTATCCCATAATATTATCCCATCCCTTGTGATTAAGGGGCTCACAATTGAGAGAGAGAGAGAGAGAGAGAGAGAGAGAGAGAGAGAGAGTCATATAAATAGGTCTTAGTCACTGTTCTACCACCATGACCAAGGCAAGTCTCTAATAGAAAGCATTTAGTTGGGGACTTGCTGATGGTTTCAAAGGTCTAGTCTGTTACCATCTCGATGGGACGCATGCAGCATGCAAGCAGGTTCTGTAGCAGTAGTTGAGAGCTACATCCTGGTCTATAGGCAGAGGGGGAGAGATCTGACAAGGGCTTTTAAAACCTCAAAGCCTTCTCCAGTGATACACTTCCTCCAGCAAGGCCACCTCTACACTAACGAGGTCACACCTCCTAATCCTTTTAATCATCCCCAAATAGTGCCACTTCCTGATAACTAAGCATCCAAACGCATGGGCCAATGGGGTCCATTCTTGTTCAAACCATCACAGCAAGGTACACAGCAACAGGGGGAAAACAAAATGCAATGAAGGCACAGAGCAGAGAAGACTTACCAAGGGTAGACTTATCCACACAAGGCACCCCAAAAGAAACCATTGTACATAGTACTCTCATTAACAGGACTTCCAAAAAACCACAGGTGTATATCCCGAAGGCATTAATAGAGCTACCTGACGCTTCCTTGAGTCTACATAAAAGAGAATCTGTGAAGCACACTGAAGCCATCCTCAGTTTGTCCTCATGCATCTCGTTGTGGTTGATCTGCATACATGAAAGTGGGAACTTATAAACTACAGCTCTTGTAACACAAATGCTAACATTTCATTGCATTTACATCAGTCGAGTAGCTTTTTTTTGCTTCCGATTTTAGTCAGGTCATGTCAATTAAAGAAAGATCAAGAATCTGTCCTTCCCTCAAGGCTAGTTGTAGGAGGAGGGAAAGATTATAAAACCCAATAGGTAAATAAATTGGTGGATATCATATCATATAGATATATTACTCTTGGAAGGGTATTGGGCTCCAGCTTAAGATATAGCCCCAGGCCTTCTTTAGAAACCAACTCTGAGGCAGGATCTCACTGAGTTGCCTAGGCTGATGTGAATCATATAATCACTGTCTCACCTGAGGTTACAAGCCTACATCACCAAGACTGGCCTGTTGTTAGAAATTATTATTTGGTGGCAGTAGTTGCCTCTTAGATTAAGAAGTAAATCACTGCTATGCCATTATTAGGGATAATAAAAGAAAGATGCAATGGAAATGCTACTTGGTCTGCATCTTGAATGGGCTTCTATGTTCAAGAAGGTTGTGTGCCAGCATTAGGGCATGCACACACAAGCACATGTGTTCATGATTTTATGAGACAGAAAAACATCACACACATACAGGAAGCCCTAGGTATGATTCTGTTAGTATTAGAATATCAGGGAAATAGCATGGCAGAAGATTGAAGGACAAAACTAAGGTGGGAAAAGTTGTTTGCGTTAAATGGTAAATGATCTTCATTTTCACATCAGGAAGATTAACTTAAAGTCAGTGTTGACTTACTGGGATGTTAGAAGCAGGACAGTAAGATCAAATTCATCTCTGAGGGAAGGTTGGGGACAATATGGTAGAAAATAATTTGAACTGACCAGGCAGGGGTGGCTCATGCCTTTAATCCCAGCACTCAGAAGGCAGAGGCAGACAGGAATCTCTGTGAGTTAGAGGCCAGCCTGGCCTATAAAGTGAGTTCCTGGATAGCCAGTACTGTTTATTACACAGGGATAAAAGGGAATGGTGGGCAAGAGGTGATGATGGATAGGTTAATGCTAGCAAAACTATATATAAGAAAGAACAAACACCTAAGACTTGGGGACAACGCAGAAGAAAAGTCAAAGATAGCGAGAGCTAGAGGGTCAGGGAGTTTTCTGAGACTGTGTTGCCCAATAATCTCAGAAGCCACACCCATAAAACCTTACAGACGTGACAGCCTAAGCATGATCTGAATAAGGTGGCATAATCGACATGCCAGAGTGCACAGGGGCAAGCTTATAAGGCTTTTCTCCTACACAGCTACAGAAAACTAAATAATGCTGAGAGTGTGAGAAATAGATTTTCCCAGGGAGGAGTGCAAAAATCAGTTCCTCAATTCTGAATGTTCGGTCCTGAGAACATACAGAGAAGTAGCATGATATAGAATGTACATGTTATATTTAGGAATATATATGTGTATTCATATATGCATGTAGCAATTAATTGATGTGGGATTTCCCTCTGTGTTCTCTGAATATCATTGGTTAATAAAGGACTGCTTTGAGCCAGTAGCAAAGCAGGGCAGAAAGAGGTAGGTGGGGAAAACTAAAGTGAATGCTGGGAGAAAGAAGGCAGAGTCAGAGAGAAGCCATGGAGCCCCACCAGAGACTGACACCGGAACTTAAGCTGGTAAGCCACAGCCACATGACCATACACAGATTAATAGAAATAGGTTACATTAATATGTAAGAGTTAGCCAATAAAAAGCTAGAGCTAATGGGCCAAGCAGTGATTTAATCAATACAGTTTTTGTATGATTATTTTTGGGCTAAGTGGCCAGGAACCAACAGGTAGCTCCCGTCCCCGAAAGTTAATGAAAATAAAAAAGACCATAAATTTGAAAGAAAGCAAGGAGGAGTATATGGCAGCATTTGAGGAAAGGACAGGACAGGACATGGGGAGATGATGCAATTATAATCTCAAAAATAAAAGAAGGAAAAAAAGGAAAATGGTTGTAGGGAAGGATGCGTTCAGTATTGGAAACATTCATTTTTCAGAATCCTGAAAATTACCTGAGAACTCAGTAGAATCATAATTATAAAGCCAATATGTGGTGAAATATAATCCAATTCAGAGGGAAATAAAACAAATCTTACATTACTTGAATAATTTGCCCAATTAACAATGAGACCAATGTTGTCTAGATGTGGTTATTGTACCAGAAACAAAAAAAGATATTTTATCAGCATCGAATTCCAGAACAGTCTAGTCTATAAATTGGCTCACTTGATAAAATGATTTACATATTTTAAGGTAATGAACTGTTTACAAAGCATTAATGTATGACTAATTCTTCCATGCAGCAGCCCTTTGAAGTAAGGATACAAAAACATAACTACATTTATTATCTCCAGTTTCAGATGATGAAATCGAGACTCTGAAAAAGTGACAAACCAATCCACGAAGCAGAGCTTAGATTTTAATGAAAAATTTTGGATTTTCAAACCCACGGTCTTAGTCCTTTCCCTCTTCCACACTTTTCGGCTGTGCAGTAATGAAGGTCCTTAGCATCAAGCCACAGGGCTGAATGTGGTGGCATAGGCTTATAGTTCTACAGTGGGGAGGGAGAGGCAGTCAGGTTTCTATGAGTTTTAGGCAGCTTGCATTACACTGAGAGTTCTAGGCTAGTCAGGGCTATATAGTAAGGCCAGTGCCCAAAGACAGAAAATTAAAGATGTATTTCTCCATCTATGTGAGAATAACATTCTACAGGCTAAATATACCAAGCTTCTCTGATATTTAGAACTCGTAGGTTAATAGTAATAGCCATTCTCATTTTAGTAAAAGCTAAATTTTACTTCCCCTGTAAGATTAGCTTTCTTACCTCTTGGATCTCTTTGCCAATGCTCTACAACCCCTGGAGCCCCCCCCCCTTTTTTTATTTCTCAAACACAGTGGTCTCATTATCTCTCCTAGCCACTGAATTTGCTGTTCCCTCTGAGCCCAAGCTTTGCATGGTTGCTTTCTCCTTGCCATCTATTAGCTTAACTTTGGTCCAGCAAGTCTTCCTGGGTCACTACATATAACGCTGCTTCCTCCCTTGTAATGTCCTTATCTCAAGACCTTGTCGCAGTTTCCTCGTAACTCCTGTGACTGAGCTCCGTGAAAGCACCGACTGTGTGCTGTAGCTGTCACCATTGTGTCTTTAGAAACTAGCATTCCCTGCAAAGAATACTTACTGAACAAATACATAAAATTCTTGCATCTGTTCTTGTTCCTACTTACAAACCGTGTCTTTAGCCTCTCTCCAGCTTTTGGAGGGTTAGCTCCTTCCTTGAGCTTTTTAGGGTCCCTGAGGATAGCTTCAAATGATCTCAGAAAGCAGTCATGGGCTGACGTCACCATCACGAGCTATTCATTCTTCCTTGGGACTATGTCCTTGGAGTTATCTGCTTTGATTTTCATCTCTGCTGTTATGTGCGGTGCTGAAGAGGACTTTGCCCATGCCATTACAGCATCTTCAAAAGTAGCTGGATTCCAGGTAGAGGTGAGGGGAATAATACTATTCAAAACCGTGCCACACATCAGTAGCATCTGGTATCTGAGATTATCCAGGTTTATGGGGGCCAAATGGCTCCTTCAACACTAGCTAGGAGGGGATTAGTGGGCAATCTCAGCATCCATAGTCTAAATGCTTTTATTTTTAGAGTTTCTACAACTCAAAACCTAAACCAAACCTCTCATGTATCCTCCACATCTATCAACAGGTACCCTAAAAGGTGGGTCATTAGCAGCCTTTCAGTTCCCATACCAAACACAGAGTACTCCTTTGTACCAATCAAATGGCACCCCGATGAATATATTTCACAGAAGACTCACATAAGGACCCTGCGATAGCCATGACAAGTGTCATTAAAGTATATTATTTTTTAAAATAAAACTGTTGATTATGGGTGTTCCATAGAATATTTTAAAACTGTGCTATTTTTTTTTTTAAAAAAGCTAGAGATAGGTTGAATGCGGTGAGTCCACCTGAGTTTAAGAAGGAGCCCAGAAGAAGTCTTAATTTAATAGGCAGTTGCTCCTTCCCAGCAAAGGGTTCTTAAGAGTACATGGTGACATAATAGCCTCTAAATCTAGAGAGTAGGCAAAGCTGTTCTCTTACTTTTTCTACGTCTCTACATTTTAGAAAATGGCTAAGTCGGAGTGAAACTAAAAATGGTTAGAGAAGAGACATTCTTGCCTGTCATTTATCTTGAAATGCCTCCGTTGCTCTTACTCAGTTTCAATGCAGTCTAACATAGCAGTGAAAGTATTCTCCTGTACACTGTGAAAGCAGCGTGGTGGAGGAGATGAGGGAAGCGAGGGTTAATGAGCTGTGCATGGTCACTTAGGTATTAAACACAGAACCAGAAGTCAGAATTAACCCTTCTCTCATGATAGAAAGCCTTGTGTTACTAATATAGTACTTATGGAATAATTTGTAGAATGTATAGGTATAGATTAAGGGACAAGAATAAAATGTTCACCCATGAATACACCATCCAGTTTAAGAAATGTATTCATCCATAGTTAGCTCCATATGAGAGATTTCCCCCGTGTTTTTGCAACATTACTGCCTTGGTGTGACTACATTTTAAGTGTGATATAAAACAGACATAAACTTGTACAAAAATTGCCAAGGAACGAATAATGATCAGCACAGACAAATTGCCAATATGGTTCAATCACAAAAGGGTTTAAGAGTTATATATAATTACATACACTTAAGTAAAAACAATCTTAAAGTATATGAAGAAAGGCCTATGCCCACTCTTCCTCTGTTTCTGTTCTGAAAAGGGCAGGACTCCCATGGATAGCAACAAAGCATGACATATAAACATGTGGTAGGGTTAAGTACCTGTCCTTGTATTAAGAGTTGGCAAGGCAACCCAGTAAGAGGAATAGGATACCAAAAGCTAGTCAAAGCATTAAGGACAGCCCCTGCTTCCACTCTTTGGACTCCCCACAAATAGACCAAAGCTACACAACTGTAACATGTATGTAGAGAGACTAGGTCAGTCCTATGCAGGCTCTCTGGTTGTAAGTTCAGAATGTAGGCTCCTATGAGTCCAGGTTAGGTGTGTCTGTGCTTTTATCTTGTGATGTTGTTAAACTCTCTGGCTCCTACAATCCTTCTTCCTTCTCTTCAGCAGGATTGCCTGAGCTCAGCCTAATATTTGCCCGTGGGTCTCTGCATCTGCTTCTGCCAGTTGCTAGGTGAGGCCTCTCTGATGACAATTGGGCTAGCCACCTATCTATGAGTAGAACAGAATATCATTATATATCATTATGTTGACATTTTCCCCTCTGATTGCATTTGGTTCTATAGTAGGTCTCTGGGTCATCCAGTTTCTGGGTCCTGACACTCTAGGCCGTGTCAAGGGTGGAATCACTCTTGTGGCCTGGGTCTCAGGCTGGACTAGTCATTGCATCTTATGTTTTTAAAAGCCACATATGGTTCGTGAATTCAGATGTATGTTAGGACTTGCTTAGTCTCATGAATTCCTAGGACATTAACATAAGAGGTCATTTTACTTTCTTCTTGTTCTGTGAGTTTGAGGCAGAAGGGGAGGTTTCCAGGCTATTCCAGGGGCTCCTGCTTGTAGACCCACGCTTCTCTCCAGGCTTCTCAGGGCTCTTGAAGTTCTCAAAGCAAAAGCTGAAGGTTTTCAAGGTTTGTCGAAACCCTCAGGACAAAAACATGCTTTGATGCCCCCCATCTACCAATGTTGCTTTGGTATTTATTTTTTTCTATTTTTTATTTTAATTAATTTATTTCTTTAAAAAACTATCTTTTCTCATTTTACACACCAATTCCAGTTCCCATTCCCTCCCCTCCTCCTGCTCCCTCTACTTCCTCCCCATTACACCCCCGTATGCTCCTCAGAGAGGGTAAGGCTTCCCATGGGAAGTAAACAAAGTCTCGTACATTGTTTTGAAGCTGGAATTACCCTTTCAGACAAGCGCAGCGTGTATTAAAAGAATTTCTGGAAAAATGTTTTAACAGTGTATTGCTTTGTTTGAAGGATTGCCTAGACTGCTTTGTTTATTTTTCACAAAACATACCATCTTCTCTCCCTCTTTGATCTTTCCACTGTCTATACTACTTCTTTCTATTAGAATAGAAAAATGAAAATCCATCTTAAGAATTGACTGTGATGGGTCTGGGGACATAGCTTATACAATAAAGTGCATACTATGAAACCATGAGGACCCAAGTTCAATTCCCAGCACCTATGTGGAAACATCAGGTGTGGTACTATGCGTTGATCTCCCCAGCTGTGGAAAGGTGGGCACAGGCAGGTCTCTGAACTTTACTGACCAATCAGCCTAGGCAAATTTGCGGGCTCCAGGCTCTAGTGAGAAACTCTGTCTCACCATAAAATAAGGTATATGGTTTCCAAGAACTTATAGTTCAAGTTGGTCTGTTACACACACACACACATGTATACATGTACATTTTCATGTGCACATATATGCATACACTCACACATAGTCATGCACAGTGCACATACATCACTGTATATAAGTACGCTACACACATGAATACTCCACTTCCACACACACACATACAAAATTTACTCTGATAGTTAATATGATTTTCAACTTTTGTAATTTGAAATAGTATATCTTCTATATCTGGAAATAACAGTATCCCTACTGAAATGAATATTCTTTGTCTTATGATTCTGTGATCTTTTCCCCAAATATGTTAAGAATTTTAGTGAAGAAATATTTTGTTTTTTTTCAATTAAGATCACAAGGGCCCAGAGTCTGCAGCTTTTTCTATTTCCTTGGCCACACGGATCACGAGAAGAGTAAAATTTTGTCTTTAAGAAGACTGAAAGCCGGGCGGGGGTGGCACACGCCTTTAATCCCAGCACTCGGGAGGCAGAGGCAGGCGGATCTCTGTGAGTTTGAGGCCAGCCTGGTCTAGAAGAGCTAGTTCCAGGACAGGAACCAAAAAGCTACGGAGAAACCCTGTCTCGAAAATAAAATAAAAAAAAAAAGACTGAATTACCCGGAGACATCTTTCTTGTATGAGTCTAGTCACCTGTACCTAGCACCAACACCAGCCACTACCAATAGATGTGACCTAAGCTGCTCCAGTCTATGGGTTATGCTTGAGATGCCTTCAGCATGGACGAGCTTGCCTTCTTGAGTCTGGTGAAGATTCTCATAGTTCAAAGGTGAGATTTCTAAAGTCTAACCTGCAGGGCAGGTGTACAGAGTCATTGGAAACAGTGAATGAGTCCCAGATCAGCATTCTGATCATTGTTCCCCATGCTTTCCAAAAGCCAGGCTAGGATGATACAACGGAGCCCAGAGCAAGATTCTATAAGGAATGCTCATGACCCATGCATCTCACTCTCCTTTCTGAGTGATGGGTGGCTAAGACAGAAGGGTCTCCTTCCCCCTCTCAAGACAAAGCACTTGTATACAGTACCATCAGAGTCTTGCTTATGGAACACTGAGATTTACTATAGTTCCACTTCTCTCTTCTTGAAAAGTAGATTTGGCGAGGTGCAGAAAAGTAAATATGTATGACACAGCAACTTCGGTTTGTTTGGGGTGATTTTCCACAGCTGGTTTTGTTTCGTTTTTGTTTCAAACCGAGTTGAAGGAGAGGATGTGATTTGACTAGACAGTGTTGTGTAAGCAGGAGCCTAGAGACGATAGCTGTGATCTCACCTCACAGATTCTCATTGTAAGAGAGATTTAGGACCACAGGTTAGGAGCTGAGTCATTGGGCACATTACCTGCCCAGAATACGGTAATTAAAATGTATGTCCATAGCCACCTTGGCAATGATGGAGGGATGGCCTCCTTGCCTCAAGCTGGTTTGCACAAGTGTTCTGTTCTCTGCACCAGATGATCGCTTCAAGAGTTCATGTGCAGTAGCTCAGAGGGCGTCAGAGTGTCTGTGAGCCCATTCCCTGCAGCTGGCTCTCTGTGGCTCATTGAGCATCCAGGTGGCAGCTGTGGAATTTTGACATCCCAGAGTTTTATAGGGCAAGGGCAACCTCAGTGTGTAGCGATGCCCATCCCATTTAGAAGTGGCTATTCAGAGAGCTGACAGGGTAAAGCCCTAATTAGAAAGACCAGCAGGTCTCACTTTACCCCAGGATGCTTCGACAGAGCTGTCACTGTCTACCCCCAGGCAGGATCATCCGGCTGGAACATTGAGCAAAAAAACATTTTGTCCGATGTTCAGCATAAATAACTCCTATCATTAGCACCGTGACAAGTGAAAGGAGGGACTGGCATGCCGAAAGATAGGGATTTATGCATCCTTGAGAATGACGAGCGATGCTGAGGTTTCAGAAGCTAGAGAAGCAGCCTTAGCCTCTGAGGATGCTGCCGGAAACGGAAAATAACACTGGCACGAATCTCCAGGTTCCAGTGACTGATACTGAAATGGAGCCTCTGGGAGTATTTTAAATTGGAAAAGAAATGGGTGTGAGGGCATCTGGCCCAAATCTTGGGTTAGGTCGGGGTTTTTTTTTTTTTTTTTGGACCTCATTCTCTTCTCTGAGGCTTGAAATATCTGTCTTTAACTTAGAGGGTTGCCACTTCCTATCTACTTTGTTTAGCCATATAGTGTAGCTTTGCTTATTAGGATTTCAAACTCTTTGGAGAACACAAATAATTCTTGCATAGCAAACTGAGCTCTGTTATGTACGAACACACAGGACATTTATTCCTGATGATTGAAAAGAAATGTCACCAGATGGCATGGCAGTTTCTTCGGTTGTTATGAAAGGCGAGCATCTTTATCTTAATTTCTTTTCAATTCCTTATTCACAAGGCAAGGAGAAACAGAATATAAATGGCTCTCCTCTGAAGGAAGCTGTGATGTAATGATTTGGTGGGCAAGTTACATAGTTTAATTAAGCACTCTGATTAAATCAATGTTTATCCAACAGTTCGGGCTGGCAATCAGCTTAATCTCATTAAATGTTGTTCTGGCCCCAATAATTGATTAATAATACATTATCATTTATGAATTATTGACTTCAAGTTATTATAATTGTGCCTGCCTCGCTCATCGCACCTGCTGCCACATGTTAATTATGAAATCCTGAAGCATTTTTTCCTTGGGATAACTTCACAGATGAAGCTGATGGGGATTTTAATGAAGCGGTATTATCTTCAATTCAGAGATGGTCAGAATGAGCAAGACTTTCTCAACTTGGCATTGTTCATAGAAAGGGTGCTGGTATTTCAAAGGGAGGCTCAAAGAATTAAAAATCAGGGTTGGAGTTAGATAGTGAGGTTTACGAATTAAGGTGACTGATACCAGATTGCCAAGCAATCCTGCTTTTTTTAGTGAGGCTATCAAGTAGGTCCATGCCATAACCTGAAGGAACATGTCATCACCCTGAAGAAGAGCGATGATTTTCATGTCTTGTCTAGAACAAGAGGTATAGAAGGGTGGTTTTTCTGCCTTGTCTAGGTAGTATCTCAGAGAAGAAAGCAGAGCTTATATCTTGGGAGAAGCACAGCTTCTCAGAACGTTTGTCCTCAAGAGAATGTGTTAGTCATCTGCAGACATTTTTATTTCAGTGGAGATTATAACAAAAAATGTATTCAACAAAGATGCCTTTTATAGAGCTTAACTGAACTCAACACTGAGTGTTGAGTCTCCATTCCTGACCTGGTGCTGATGGTGCTTCTGTCTGGAAGGTTTGGCAATTCCCATGGGTGTCTCAGGTTTCCAACAGAGCTCTGAGCTGCTTCAGGGAAGAGATGGGTGGGTGATATTCAGGGAAATTCCTTTCAGAGGGGTCTTTGGTGGAAGAAGACAAAACATTTCCTCTCAGCTAGTTAAGATACTTTGTATCCTACAATTCCTTTTAGTTCCATTTAGTTTCTTCTTTCTGGTTAGTAAAATCTGGCTTGTAAGCCACCATATGGGCTTAGGTATTGCAGAAAAGTCAAAGCAACATCTTGGAAAGAATCCATACTGAGAAGCTATTGGGCAGCGAAAGCTATTGAGAAGGAAAGTCAATTTCTTCTAAGGATGTAGCCTCTGGTGAATCAGCCATACTCCTGCGGAAGATCACACATGCAAGAATATATGGGTGACTTAAGCTGTATTTGATAAATAAACAAGAACAAAAAGGAACCAAAGCTAGTAGCCTTTTGGTAAATTGGTTAGAGTTTGTAAAGCAGGAAGCTATTGGAATGCATGGGCCACGGTCTTACAGATAGAAAACCCTAGTCCACGTAGGACGTCTACTAAACCAGTATACATTTTGTCTAGAAAGATGTAGATCTGGATAAAGTGGCATTGAAAACCCTTTGGTCTTAGATGGCTCAGTTGGCTGGATCTTCCTGTAGTCATGGTGTATACTGCAAGTTGTTTGAGTGATGGCTTTCTTCTTTACACCCCTCTAGTGTCAGGAGTATTAAAACAAATAGCCAAACAAAACCAATGAACTTTACTAATGGTTATGTTTTTTTGCCTTTATAACTATATTCTGCTGTGTAGGTACACTCACACTTCACATTCATCTCCCAATTGTTCATAATTAGATATTTGCTGTTAAAAGTGGTGCTCTAGTATATGACTGACCACTTGATATAGGCCAGGTATGTCTGTAAAGGGGAAAGCCACAGTCTAGGACTGTAGGGAGATTTGACTCTACTTCGAAATTAGACTAATATGCATGAGAGATGCTTCATGTCCTGGCTTAGCTTCTCAACCCATAAAGCTTTCTCTTTTGTTCTGATCCAGTGAGTTGATGATTGTATCTTCTTGGAGTGTGAGTTGATGTTTTGTTGGTTCTGGAGCATCATTTAAACTCTTCCTTTGGCCCATTGGGTTTGTCCTTTTAATATGTGCCTTTACTCTTGGCTCCTTCTTTCCCCATCATATCTAGAGAAACTTCCCCTGCACTGTGATGCCAGCTGAGGTGGAAGTCACAATTTTAGAGGCATGTGAGCCATGTTTTGGTGTCTTAATTGATTATTTTGCATGCCATTCTTTACCCAAATCATTCAATTTTCATTTCTATCACTTTGAGTACATTTTGGTAATGGATGGGGAAGTCTTGGGCTTTGATTTACTTTAGGAACATTTTAATGACCCATGAACTTTTATTTTAACTTCTAAAACATTTAATGTCAGCTTGTTTTGTTGCAGAACATAAATATAAAACTCCTACTTGAGGTTTTATTTGGATTTTATTGAAATTATATATCTGCCTGAGGAAAAAAAAATCTGATTTTGTGTTATTGAATGTTCCTGTCTAAGAAGGTTCCACAAATGTCTATTTCCCAGTTAGACAAAGCTCCCCAATAGTCTTCGTAAAATTTCGCAGTTTTGTAATAAATGGCTTGCTTGTACATTATGATTTTGTTCTGGAAAATTTATATACTTGTGGGTTGTTGTAAATGATATATACTTTAAAGTTCTGTGTAAAATGATTCTTACTGGCATAGAGATATGAGACCAACTTTCCCAGTCTTTTTGTTCTTAGAAAGTCAAGTGCACGATCATTAAAAATTGAAGTAATGGTTTCCTGTACATTATTTAGTGTTCCCTATATGGATATCATATTATCCACCAATGACAGCTTTCTCTCCTTGGTTTATGTGTTATATCCTTCATTTTCTCTGACTTTAATGAACTCAGAACAGTTTTTCATAGTAGGAACAATGGCAATTGTTATCTTTATGTTAGCTGTGATCTTAAAAGAAGGTTTTCAACCTTCCAGCATTAACTACGAAATTTACTACCCCCCTCTCTCTCACACACACATACACACGTGTGAGTGCATTTGTTTATGAGATTAAAAAAGGTGCCTTTCTAGTCACCATTTGCTAAAGTACTTTTTGAAACATGAATGGGTATTGAATTTTATCCGCTGTGTTTCCCACATCTATTATGATTATCAGATAGCTTTTCTTCTGTAATCTGTTATTGAGATAAATCACATTAATTGGCTTTTTAATACTAAGCTAAACTCACATTCCTGAAATAAATTCATCTGTCATTATATATTAGCTTCTGAATACACGGCTTGGTCAAAGAGCTAGGTGGACTATTTGCATATGTGTATTGATGGTTAAAAAAAGCTTGTAATTTTTCTTTCTTCTGTTTCCTTTGTCTGCCTGGGTATCTGGGTTGAGCTTGCACATTCTAATCAGGCTGAGCAAAGTCTTCCTCTTCCCATTATCTAGAAATCTCTGTAACCCCAGGGAGAATTTGGTTCTCTGGGTCTGGTGTTTTCATGTGAGAAAATTGAACCTGTGATTCAGTTCCTTCATGAGGACCATTTTCTCTTATTTGTTTCTGAGACAAGATTAGCAGGTGGTTTTGTATATGTATATATGTGTATAAGGGTGGACATGTGTGTTAAGGTACACAAGTGTGTGTGTGTGTGTGTGTGTGTGTGTGTATGTATGAGACAGGTCAATTCAGATGTTTTGCATGTGCCACCCATCCATTTTGTATAATCTCAGCCTTTTCTTTCCTCCCTCCCTCCCTCCCCCTTCCCTCCCCCCTCCCTGCCTCCCTGCCTCCCTGCCTCCCTGCCTCCCTGCCTCCCTGCCTCCCTCCCTCCCTCCCTCCCTCCCTCCCCTCCCTCCCCTTCCTCCCTCCCTCCTTCCTTCCCTCCCTGTTTTATGTATGGAGATAGAGCCTCTTCAGTGGAATGTAGCTTCTCAAGTAGACTAGGCTGATTATCCCTAGAGCCCCAGAGATCTTGCTCTGTCTTCCAACAGCTGGGATTACAAGCATGCAACAGCACATCTAAATTTTTTTTTTTTAAATGTGGGTTCTGAGGTCCTCACACTCTTCTTAAGATCAGGGGTAATGAATAGATCTTTCCAGTTGCATTTGCGGTGTGAATTTGAATTAAAATCCACGTCCCTGCCCTTTCATGAGAAACACTTTACCGACTGAGCTGTCTGCCAGTCTGTCTTTCTTTTTCTTTCTTTCTTTCTTTTTTTCTTTCTTTCATCTTTGTTTACTTTTTATTCTTTTCTGATACAAACATAAAGGAAATTAGTTTTTTATCTATTTTATTAAATTGTAATTATTACTTTACACGTATGGGTGTTTTGCATGAAGGTATGCACAGCACCTTTGTGCCCGGTGCTCTTGGGATTAGAGAGTTGTGGGTGCTGGGAATGGAAGCCAGGTCCTCTGGAAGAGCAGTCAGTTCTCCTGCCGACCTTTTTTCATTATATACTTCTTCAGGTCTATATTCTTGGCATCTCTATGCTTTAAAATTTTTTTTATCTACTATCCATTACTGTTTGTTTCAACCTATGAATTGATACAATCTTTGGGATATTTCACAGATCTGAAAAAATTATCTATTTGATTATAAATTATTTCTATGATGAAAAATGCATGAACTGACATGATATGTATAGTTTAGTAAATATTGAGGCTATCTTTATAGGCTGATGTATAAATATTTCCCTAAATATCTCATATGTTTATGAAAGAATATATGTTTTTTGACCATTCATTATGTTGCTGTGTATGCCTTAGATTAAATATGTTAATCTATGTTGCTTAATTCTCTCTGATGTCTTCATCTACTTCTCTTTTGATTGCCAAATTTAATATTATCTGAGAGGACTATGTTTAGACTTTATTACAATGATGAGCTATGTTTTTTTTCTATGTAGCTAATACATTTAGTTTTGTCTGATTTTAAACACTGTTGTTAGTGGCATATAAATGTAGAATTATGCATCATATTAATTAATTGAGATATTATTATATAGCAATATTCTTTATCTTGATTGCCTTAACATTACTTGCTTTTTTAAAAAAATAATACTTGCAGTTTAACCATTTGGGGACAAGTGTTTATTCAATATAACTGTATCTAAAAATGTATACTTTTGGGCATCTATTATCATTCTGTGTGATGCTCTTTTCAGTATGCTTTATGAATACTGATTGCTCAGGTGCTCATTTTTCTGGGGCACCTAGAGGAGCACCCTGTAACTTCACATGAGCTTCTTTCTGATGGGATTTCTTCTCCCCATCTCTTGGCAGCATGGCTTAGCATGGCCAACTTTGTATTAAATTCTCAGTTTAGTGATTTTCAAGCTACACCAACAGTGTGAATTTCAATAAAAAATTACCTGGAAAATTTGAATGTGTGTATGACTTCTCCAAAGCATCACCTTAATCAAATCAAGGTCATTTTCTTACTGTTCCCTTTTGGCCTTGGTTTTGGCTTTGGTTCCGGTTTCACTTCACTATGTGGGATATGTTTATCTTGTTTAGAGCATCAACATTTACAACAGTCTCCTTTTAAAGTCTCTACTTTGACTTGGCTTTATGTGTCCTCTTATGTCTCCTGGGACCTCTTCTAGTGTTAGAATAAAACTTGAATTGTTCAGGGGCTTGCAGGAGTCTCTCGGGGCTAAAGGTGACTCCACTCCTCCACTGTTCCTGTTATGTAGTCACTTTGCTTTAGAGGACAGCACAGTTTCTTTCCAAGGTCTGCATGGTGACACTTTGCATTATAATTAATCGTGTCTGGTGCTTTTTTTTTTTTTTTTGAGGTTGAGTGTGAATGTCTCCTTTGCTTCATTTCCAGGAACAGGACAGACTGTCTGAAAAGTCTTTTTCATGACTTGTTTTTAGAGCGGCTCTAGAAATCAGGAAAGTGTCGTGACAAAAATATTAGGAAGAGTAAAGTGGTTGACCGTGTAAACATCTGACGAGCATAGGAAATGGATGTGAAGTCTGTCAGGAGAATGCCATGCCTAGACAACATCTGGTCTCCACCCTGGGTTCTGTAGAGGCTTTGTGAGCCTCCATGTAGTTACACGAAGAAATGTGTTAAAACTCCAACTACCCATCAGGAGACAAACTCATTCAACCAACAGATGATGCTAAGAATCATCTGACTTTGCAGCTGCAAATGTATTTTTGGCAGTCAGTGCCCAGTGCAAAATCTGAGTTGGACATTTGTTCTAAATGTGTTCAAGTCTTTGGGTTCATCCATTATACACTCTATATCTAAGCATAGACTTAATCTCAAAAACCAATTCCTATGAGTTTGCTTTCCTTGGAAGCATTGAATATACCAAGCCATTTCTTTTACTGAATTCAGGTCAAAGATTTTTGGTGTTCAGTCTTTCTCAGTATTTCACAAACTTATTTGCCATGTATAGGCTGACATGCCTTGCAGTTCGGAAGTGGCATACATTGCTGGATGGTAAACTCTATGCTGTACTATTGCTTTCTGGAAAGTCAGGTGGTACATGATGACGTGCACGAGGAAGCCTGCCAGGTGACTTCTATAGCTTGGTGTTTCTTGGACTGTAAGGAAAATAAACCTACCAGAATCTTATGCATGTCTTATTTGGCTAGTCATTTAATAATTCAAATATAATTTTTTATTTGGTATTATGCACTGGATTGGGCAGTAAGGATATTATATGGTGATGACTAATGTTTTTCTGAAGAGGAAGGACAGAAATATATTCATCTATGGCAAACCTAGTATGAAAGCTTGTATAAAATCAAGATAAAATATAAAGAAGGGACTTGAACACTATACTTGGGAGTAAAAGAAGTCAAATCAGACTTGAAAGAGTAAATATCACAATTAGGTATGGAAGCCTTCCTTAGCATGGTAGGGTGCCCACAGAACCTTCTATAGGTTAAAGGTCACAGTGGTCAGAAGTCCTCTATTTCATTTGTATGTATTATTTGCTTCATTAACTTAATTCATATTATGCTTACTAGGTATCAGGAACTTCATCAGGGAAGTATGTCTGTTTTCTGATTTATACTTTAAGCTGTTTTGGGTTCTTTCATACTAAGGATAAACATTCAATAAACCAGAAAAACGATCATAGGAAATATAATAATGCCTGTGAAGAAACCAAACTGGTTATTATGATAAAGAATAAAAAGCAAGTTTGTTATAAATCATTTAGATAAGGATATCCTGTTTGAGTAGACAAACTTTAAGCCAATGTCTTTAGAGCAAGAGCTTACCACTTGAAAATGTGATTGAAGTAGCCTGTGGAGCCAAGGACAAGAGGTTTCAGAGCAGAGGGAATCACACGTGAGGTCACACAAAGTGAACAGGTTCGTCATGTTCCAGAAATGAAAAAGGAGGCCATCATGACTGTGGGAAGTAATATGGGAGAGCTGGGCAGATGATATAGTTTGGAGGTACTATAGTCAGAAAAAACATTAGTTTCAATTTTAAATTGTAGATGGTATAAAGAATTTGAGAGAATTTTCTGCTAACTTTTACATTCTGAGTGTATGGGTGGTTGTCTGCATGTATGTGTGTCCCTATACTGCCTTTGTACCTGTTGTCTCCAAGGCCAGCAGAGGACATCAGATCCCCTGGAACTGGAGTTACAATGATTGTGAGCAGTGATGTGTGTGTTGGGAACTGAACCTGGCTCCCCTGTGAGACTAGTGAGTGTTCTTAACTGCTGAACCACCTCCGGCGACATTTTTTAAAATGTTTAAAAGTGTTATTGACAATAAGGAATTCAGAAGAGATACCTGAAAAGATGGCTCAGGTACAAGCACTTGGTTTTTATTGCTGTCATAGACACCATGACCACGGCAACTCTTACAAATGAAAACATTTAACTGGTGCTGGCTTACAGTTTAGAGGTATAGTCCATTATTATCATGATGGGAAGCGTGGAGGTATGCAGACAGACATGGTGTTAGAGAATGGGACACACTTCCTCCGACACGGGCACACATAATCAAACAAGGACACACTTCCTAATAGTGCTGCTCCTTATGGGCCTATGGGGGCCACTTTATTCACACCACCACAGTGTATCAGTATGCAGATCTGAGTTTGAACCTCCAGCACCCTTACACAAGGCAGAGAAAAGTGAACATAGCACACTGGGGTACAGAGAGAGGAGGATTTCTGGGGCACTCTGGATTCTCTGTTCAGATAGAAACACTGCCTCAAGAGAATAAGGAAGATTGTGATAAAAAAGTACACCTGACACCCTCCTCTAACACATCTGTGCACATCTGTATACAGATAGCACACTCACAAAGATACATATATACACGCACATGGAGGGAGAAGGAGGGAAGGAGTGAAGAAGAGAGAGAGAGAGAGAGAGAGAAGAGAGAGACAAAGATAGAGACAGAGAAAGGTAGTGTCATCAACAAAGTCACAGAGACAGAGTGAATTAGGGATTTAGAAATATTACACACAGGCTGGGCAGTGGCAGCACACACCTTTAATCCCAGCACTCGGGAGGCAGAGGCAGGTGGATCTCTGTGAGTTCAAGGCCAGCCTGGTCTACAAGAGCTAGTTCCAGGACAGGCTCCAAAGCTACAGAGAAACCCTGTCTCGAAAAACAAAGGAAAAAAAAGAAATGTTAGACTCTGTCAGTGAGTAATAACCACCAGAAGGGGGGGCAAACGAGAGGACAAGGACAGAAGATGACAACATGGCAGAAAGGAGAGAACCAGCTGAGAACTGTTTGTACAAGAAACAGGGAGGAAAACGGGCTAGCTATGGATGGCGGGTAGACTGTGGACTCTTTTTGTAAGCCTCAAAATTCAGCACAAGGGAAAAGTTTTGCAGAGGGCAGATAAGTCACTGCTCAACAGGCAATGCCTTAGTTCTACAGAGGATGAGAGACAGGAGCAGTTTGCAGGCGGACATTCAGGCCTGTCTGGAACCGGCAGAGCAATCAGGACTTGAATAAGAGATGGATGCGTTTTGGAAAACAGCGTTTCTGCAATTTGCTAACCTGCGTGGTGGGGAGTCAGATTTTACACCTGGGAATCCTCGCCTCCGCTGCCAGGCTGGCATTGCTGTGTCTCTGAGTTGGCCAGTGACATGGCCCAGTAAGCAGCAGCACGGCCATATCCCAACCACTCTGCTAGATGAACACGGAATAGCTAATGTTCCTTTCCTTATTATCTCTCCGTTGATTCTCTCCAGGCAAAGCATGTCCAAAGCTAGGCTGTAGCGTAAACATTGCCTGTTTCTTGCTAACAGATTGTATACATTTCAGAAGCAGTGGTGTGTGTGTGTGTGTTTACAATGGGAGAGCAGCTGATGTACTATTGTCTTTAGTTTGGTAGGTTTTTTGGTGTCTTTATGGGAAACACCTTTCACGTATTCTCTATCAGCAAGTACTAGGCTTCTTACTCGTGGTGACTGAGGAAGTGGGCTCAGTTTATTAAAGTGCAACAAGCCTTTCATTGTTTAGGGCAATATAGCTCGGCTTCTTGTGTGCAAGAGATAATTGACCTTTCTCTTGACAAGATGTATTTTTTTTTTCTTCTTAATGACAGCTGTTGTAACTGGCGTAAGATAGATCTCAAGGCAGGTGGTTTTTTTTTTTTTTGCCAAGGATGCTGAATTTCTTTTTCTCAAACATTTATTGGTCATTTGTATTTCTTCGTTTGAGAACTGCCTTTGGGAAGAGTGCTTCCACACTGCTGTTGGGATTGCAAACTGGGTTAGCCATTGAGTGTAGGGGTTCCTCCAAAAACAAAATGTAGCACTATCATGTGGTCTAGCTCTACAAAAGGAATCTAAGCCAGCATATTGTAGAAAAGTTTGCTGTGTATTCACAATAGCTAAGAAACACACACACATACATAATAAATTTTATTAATCCATAATTTTCAGGAAAAATTTAAACATACATATATGTGTATGTATACATATTTATGTGCATGCATTTTACATGCTTACGTATATTATGTACATATACATATGATAAGATAATAAATTTATGAGTCAAAGAGGCCCAGCAAGATTCTGTAATTATGGTTGGGTCATAAGCTCATTTTAATTTGGGTAATATGGAAAAACAGACAAGATTGATCATAGCTAAGGATAAAGTATCTTACAGAAGCTAGGCTAGACTCAGAGTAGATTAATCATAGACCACTGAGAAGAAGCCCCTGGGTTTGGGGAGATAGCTCAGGGAATAAAATGTCTTCTGTTGAAACTGGAGGACCTGAATTTAAATTTGAATTTGAGTGAAAAGCCAGGCTTATTTGCACAGGCTTGTAACCCCTGCATTGGGAGGCAGAGAAAGGTGGATCTCAGGGACTTGCTGGCCAGCCAGTGTTGCTGAAATAGCAAGCAAGCTCCAGGGAGAGGATGGCCACACTGCACGTCCTGGATGTTTTATGAGCGGTGTTATTGACTCATCAGCAGTGAGGAAGAGAGCAGGAGAAGGACTTGAGGGTATGGCCGAAGTCGGAACGTCTTTTAAAAGCGAATGGAAAAAGCCACTGAAGACAGAAGGTGACAGAGAGCCAAGGGCTTGGCTGGCTCCTGTGGCAGAGCTGTGAGCACAGTGGCAGCCCTGGCTGTGTGTAGATCAAGTAAACTGGATGAGTGGGGGGATAAAAAGGACGATTAGTGCCCCACACTTTAGACCTGGAGCCGGCTGAGCTCTTCCCTGACAAACTTCTGAGATTCAAAGCACGAGAGAGCAGTTTTCCTTCCATGGGTGGGAGAGTCAACGTTATGTCCTGCAGGTGGGACACTGTGCTTTGTAACACTACTGACTCATTGTCGCACAATCGTGCTCCCGCTTTGATGCAGAGATCCTGGCCGGAATGTAAACGCCGCCAGAACGCGGTTTGATTTTGCTCATTCGCTTTAGGAAGTGATGGAAGCGGTCTAAGAGCGAATCAATCTTAAGCATATGTCCCCAGAAGTGTTTGTGTACTTAGCATTGACGTGTGTTTTCCTTGCAATGTCAGCTGCTTTTCTATACATAAGCCATCATGAGCATATGGTGCTCTGAGGTGTGTCGCAGAAAACTCGGCTAAGTTTGTTAATTGCCAAAAGAGACAGGTAGAAAACTCAGAGAGGAGACAGAATGTATCTACAAATGAGCCAGAGGCAGGTGTGATTGCCTAATTACTTAGGGATGAGAAAAGAACAGCTATTCTAATTTTTTTACTCTCCACTCTTAGAATCTGAGGAGGCTCAGCGACTATCAAGTAGGATGTGTTGTGTGTTGCCCCGAGGCCTCTAGGCTGTGTGTTTTATTTGTTTCACAGTATTAAAATATTTTCTTTGAAAATTGCATGTGTTGCGTTTTGACTATATTCATCCTTTTTCCCATCTTCTTCCAGATCCACTGCCCCAATCCCTGTCCATCACACTCTGTATCCTTGTTCCTCTTTTTCTTTTTAAATAACCTGTTGCATTCAGTTATTGCTGCCTAGATACTTTGGGTGTGTGGTTGTCCTCTAAAGCTTATTAGACCTACCAGAGGCCACACCCTTAAAGAAAACTAGTTCCTTTTCTCCCAAGAGCTATCAATTACAAATATACCCTCAGTTAGAGGTGGGATTCGCTGCATACCTATCCGCTCCATGCTGGGCTTTGGTCTCTTTAAGCTTGCACAGGTCTTCTGCAGGCTGTCATAAGCACTGTGAGGTCATCTGTGTGAATTTCCTGTTGTATCTGAAAACCACCATTTGGCTGTAGCCATCCCCTACCTCTGACTCTTTTATTCACAATGATCCATGAGCCTTTGGAGGAGGGGATGTAATATAGATGCCTTCTATGAATACTCTGCAGTCACTTCTTCCGTGTCTCTTGACCAGTTGTGGATCTCTGTGTTAACAGCCATCTACTGCAAAAAGAAGTTTCCTCAAATGAGGTTTGAGAGATGCACTAATCTATGGGTATAACAAAAAGTTGTGAGGAGTCCATTTAACAATATGTTCCCATTAGCAAAGAAATAGTTTAGGTTCCCCAATAGGGCCTGTGACATATCTAGCTATATATAGACCCAATAACTGTAATAAGTATCCATCTCGTGGAGTCACCCTTAAGTTCGCTTGGAAAACAGTTGGTTACTATCATGACATTCATGCCACCGTTACACCAGTGGATATCTCTTGCCAGGATACCTTTCTTTGTAGCTTGCAGGGTCACAGTTGGACAAGGTTCATGCTGACCTTTCTTCTGCAGTTACATGCATAGCACCTTCAGCACCACATAGATGAAGGGTTTAGGTCAGTACCAGCTTGGTTCTCCACGTGACGAGTTCTGGAGAGTAAACAAGAATGATTATAACAGCCTGCAATATGAATCTTACAAGCCAACAACTGCAATAAATGTCATTCTTTATTTATTTGTTATTCTGTGGGATATGTATTAGGAGCATTGTTGCCTTGTTATAAAGAAACTCAATGTAAGTTCTTTTAGTTAATGTATACGTTAACTTCTGCAGCAGTAGTTTTATATACAATTCCTTCAGACGTTCTTAGTGTTAGCTGTCTCTCTGTTTTCCTTCTTTTACTCGGTCCTCCTATGCTATTCCATTTAACCCTCTTGTTCCATTACTTCCCATTTTCCCCTGTGTCACTGTTACTTATCTCCCCTCTGTTGAAGGCCTCCTCACTGTGACTCCTTACTAATTTCCTGAACTCTATGGGGTAATCAAATAAAATACACATATCCAAAGATTCAAAGCTAATGTCCGTAAATGAGAGAAAACACACAATGCTTGTCATTCGGGGTCTGGCTTACTCTACTCCAAATGATTGTTGCCAGCTCCATCCATTTATCTGTAAATTTCATAAATTCATTTTTCTTAACAGCTGAATAATATTCCATTAGGTAAATGTACCACATTTTTTTATAAACTGTTCATATATTAAAGGGTGTCTAGGCTGTTTCCCATTTGGCTATTGTTAATAGAGCAGCGATGGACATAGATGAGCAAGTATCTCTATAGTAAGATGAAGAGTTTCTTGGGTATATTCCGAAGAGTGGTATAATTGGATCATATGGTAGATACGTTCTAGTTTAATAGATCTATCTCCAGCTTTTTAAAGAAACACCACACTGATTTCCATAATGGCTGTACCAGTTTGCACTCCCCTCAGCGGTGAATAAATATTCCCTCTTCCTGACATCTACATTAGCATCTGTCATCATTGTTTTTGAATCTAAGCCATTCTTAATGGGGTAAAATAAAATTGCAAATTAGTTTTAATTTGTATTTTCCTGATGGCTAAGTATGTTTACCATTTTAAAGATGTTTCTAGTCATTTGTATTTCATCTTTTGAAAAGTCTAGTTCTATGTCCCGTTATTAAAAATTGGGTTGTTTGTTTTCTTGATGTTATTATTTTGAATAGTTTTTATATTCTAGATACTAATACTCTGTCAGATGTACAACTAGTCAAGAATATTTTCTCATTCTGTAGACTGCCTCATCAATCAGATGATGGTGTCCTTTGTTGTACAGAATCCCTTCATTTTCGCATGTCCACATTTGACAATTATTGGCTGTAGACAGAAGTTTCTGTCCTACCCGGTCCTACAGCCATTCAGTCCCAAAGAAATAAGCAGAAGTTTATATTAATTATAAATGGTTTGCCAGGTTAGCACAGGTATATTATTAACTAGCTCTTACAATGCCAATTAACCCATAATTCTTGTCTATGTTTAACCATGTGGGTGGGTATCTTTTCTCAGTAAGGCATTCTCACCTTGCTTCCTCTGCATCTGATTGGCAACTAATTCTCTGCCTTTCCTCTTCCCAGAATTCTCCTAGCCTGGTTGCTCCACCTATACTTCCTGTCAGGGTTCAGCCTCAATGAGTTTGTACATTCCAGGGTAGGGGCATGTTAGGCAGATTAGACAGAGATACAAAAGAAATACAGATACATAGGCTAGTACTAGGAGGGCAACTCAGTGAATACTGAGTACTAAATCCACCTATGTTTATTTTCCATATGCTTATATACTCCAATACAGAAAAGGGGGAAGAATGCAAAAAACCACTTTAACATGACACAAAGGACAACCAGAACAGTTACTTACTTCAATACGTGGACACCACTATTTCCTGAGCTAAGCATTCTGATGTTTTGGGCAGGATATGCAGTAAATAAACCCTAGACCAAATATCCTGTAGGCAGTCACTCCCTATGTCCAAAACCTCCTGCTTTAAAATGAAGCAACAGGAGTAGTCTTTAATTCTCTGACCTTTGGTCAGGGCGTAGTGGATCTAACTCTATTGGCCATCTTAATGTCAAAAACACCAAATAACAACACCCTAGGTCAGGATATCTTGCTTGTAGCCGTACATGTTGTCAACACCTTTGAAAGAATAAAAATAAACTCAAACTCTCTGACCTCTAGTCAAGATGGAACAGAACTCACATCTGTGGGCCCCCACAAGTTCCTGCCTGGGTACTAGCCAGTGGTTTATTAAGCCAATATGAGTGACAAATCTTTACAGTGTACAAGAGCATTATTCCATGCCAGTTGGTCTTTATATCTATGCTGTTAAGATTCTGTCAGAAAGTCCTTTCCTGTGCCCACAAGTTCAAGTGTACTCTATGTTTTCTTCTCTGTTAGGGTTAAGGTATTGGGTATTATGTTAAGGTCCTTGATCCATGTGCAGTTGAGTTTTGTGGAAGATGAGAGGTAAAAGTCCAGTTTCTTTCTTCTACATGTAGCTTTCCTATTTGATCAGCCATCTCTTATTAATACAATCTTTTCAACAATGTTTACTCTTGGTCGCTTTGTCAAAAATAGGTGACTGTAGGAATGTCTACCATCTTTCACAGAAATGGGGAAAAGATATCCACTTGAGTTCTCTTGCATTGATCATGACTCTATTTTTATAAATGTACTATGCTGTTTTTTATTAATATGACTCTACAGTTATAGCTTGAAATCTGGTATAACGATGCCTTTAATATTTTTATTTTTAATTGTTCATGATTTTGTGGGATTCTACAATTTTTGTATTTCTAAACAAAATTCAAAATTGTATTTTCAGTTTTTGAAAAAATGTGTTGAAATGTGGTTGGGGTTGTATTAAATCTGTAGACTAGTTTTTGATATGTATATGTGTATATATTTACAATATTAAACATACTAAATTTATGAACAAATCTTGTTCATTGGGTAAATTCATTATAAGATATTTAGTCTTCTGAGGCTATTGTGAAGCATATTTTTTCCTTGATTTCTTTCTCGGTGTGCTTGTGATTTGTATATAGGAAAGTTACTGACTTTTGTATGTTAACTTGGCATCCTGAACTTTTCTTTATTCATTTATTAGCTGCAGGAATTTCCTGGTGAAGTCATTAAGATTTTTTATTGTATTAAGTAGTGCCAAATGCAAATGGACTTCTTCCATTACTTTTCGTACCCACTTTATCTCCTTCACTTGTCTTACTGCTCTCACTAAGATGTCAAGATCTGTATTTAATGAGGGAGAGTGGATATCTTTTCCCCATTTCTGATTGTAATACAAATGCTTTGGGATTTTCTCAGTTAAGTACAATGTGGCTGTGGACTTGCTGTACATTGTCTTTGTTATACTGAGATATGTCTCCCATATCCCTAGACTCTCTAGGATTTTCCTCCAGAGGGATATTAGATTTTTTTTCAAAAGTCTTTTCCATATCTAATGAAAGGTGGTTTGTGTCTTTTACTATAATATATGGTAAATTATGTTTATTTATTTGCACATTAGAACCATACCCAAAACTCTGGAGTAATGATGGAAAACATTTTTTGGTGTGTTCTTGAGTTGAGTTTTCAAGTATTTTATTGAGATTTTTTTGTACTTCTGTTAATTAGAGAGATTGGGCAATTTTGCGTATTATTTCTTGTAATTTGGTTATTTTGTGGAGCTTTATTAGGAATTTTTATATTAAAAGTTCTAGAATTGTTTACTTATTCCCTGTGCCCTCCTCTGTATCCTTAACTTTCTTTTTAGATGTTCATGTTCTTTCTAGTATTCTTTATAGAGCTGGTTTAGTGGTCATGAACTCATTAAATCTCTTTTAATCATGGAAAGTTTTGTTATCCCTTGATTATGACTAGTAGTTTTGCAGGGAATAGTAGTCTACGCTGGTATCTGTGGTCTGTCATAGCTTAGAGAACATCAGTCTAAGCTATCCTGGATTTTATAGTCTCCATTGAATGTTAGATATTATTTTGATGGGCCTGCCTATGTGAGTTGATACTTCTCTTTATAGTTTTCAATATCTTTTCTTTGGTTTTGTACATTTGGTATTCTGATTACTATATGGCATGAAGTACTTCTTCTGATCTTCTCTATTTGGTGTTCTATATTCCTCTTGGGCCTTGGTAGACATTTCCTTCTTTAGATTAAGATTTTTTTCTTATTATTTTGTTGAAAATATTTTCTTTGAGCTTCATTTTTTTCTCTTCTTCTATATATAGGTTTAGTCTTTTTCTAGTCTCAGATAGTTCCTGAATGTTCAATTCACAAGTTTTAAAAAAATTTATTTAACATTTTCTCTTCTGAACGATCCAATTGCTCTCCCCTGTCTTCTAGATATTATCTCTTCTATTTTGTGAGACTTATCTCTGAATGATTTTTTTTAGAATTCTTGAATTTTTCAACTTTAGTTTTATTTCATTTTGTCTTTTATTAAGAGATTCTGTTTCTTCATTGCATTCCATTTTCATATATTGAATTCTTATTATGTAATTGAATTTTTTGTATTTTTGTGGTCTTCAACTGACATTTGATCATACACTTTTAAATTTATTTGATTTTTTTATTGATTTTCTGAAATCATTTTAATATGTCATCTAAGTTGTTTTGTTAAGAGAATGTTCCTTTCAGAGTACGAGTTTTTCACAAAGATTCATTGTCCTCATGTTTGTACTTTTACAGTGGGACCTAGGCAGTTGGAGTTTGGTGTATGACAGGGGTTTCTTGGTAGAGAAATCTTGCCTGTCTTTGTTGAGTGTGTGTTTGGATCATCATCATATCCCAATTCATCAGCTTGTAGATCAGGTCAAAGGGGCTTATGATTCAACCTTGGAGTATGTCAGTGTTGATGTAATGAGATAACAGATGCAGTCCCAGCTCAGTCCAGGAGAGTTGAAGTTTCTAAGCCCAGGAAGAGACCTGTAGATTCTCATGACCAATTCTCAGGAGTTTGAAGTGCTCAGGACTTGTCCTCAGGCTGCAGTGTGGGTAGAATGTTGGTAGAGTCTGGGATCCCCACCTGGGAAGATGGGCAGTTAGTGAGGGGATGCCTAGTCCTGAGACAGCCTGTGGTATTAGGTGGGGTTGGTAACATGAGCTTGGGATCCCTGTCTAGAGGGGGGATACCACCAGGTGGGCACAGGACATGCAAATCCATAGGCAGGCCCTGGGGGTTTGTGGGTGAGAAACACAAAATCTTGTCTAGAGAGAGGGACTGGAAGAAAGCTGGCGTGTGACATGCAGTCCCTAGATGGGTTGAAGTGGTAGGTGGAGAGAATCTAGGGTCCTTACTTGGAGGAGGGCAAGGGTGTGCCACAGCGGTAGAAAGAAATTGCAGTGCACATCTCGGGTCTACCTGTGTGTGGAGGAGTAGAAGTGGACTTCTGGTGAGGGTGGACTTAGTGATGGTATTCCTAGATTTACCTAAAGAGTGAGCCAGAGGGCAGGTATGGGTCACATGGTCCTCAGGCGGGTCTCAGGGGTGGCCAGAGTTAGTGGTGTAGGTATAGGGTCCCTACCTTCAAGGGTTGATGTCAGAAGACTGAAGAATAGGTTCTGGGCATGTAATCTTCAAGTAAGGCATGGTGTGTGGGGGAGTAGATGATCTACTAAGCTACGTGTTATAAAGGAAAGTATGTTTTTTAGTATCTTAAATTTCATAGCTATGTGGATTTTGTAATAATGTGAGCTTGAGAAGGTCTTTGCTTTAAGTCCTAGCTTAGCTCTTCAACATTTTCTAGAATGTTGAAGGCCAAATAAATCAAAAAAAAATTAAAGCATTGAACATAGGTCTCATTTTTCATTTCCCACTTCAACCATAGATCCTAGTGATTTTAGTATTCAGAATCTGTACTGGGTTCTGACAGGCTCTGTCCTCAGTAGCAGCCACTAAGAGCATCTCCTGTGCACATTCACTGTGTTCTCTTTGAAAGGGGTCCTTCCCACTTCCCATCTTTCTTTTTCTCTGTCCCTCTCTGTCTGTTACCCCCCGCCTCTGTTTCTCTCTCTCTGCTTCTCTGTCTGTCTCTCTGTCTCCCACCCCCTCTGCCTCTCTCTTCTCTTCTGCTGTTTCTGTTCCCAGAGGCCAGTCTCCCCTTCCCTCTCTTTACGTTCCCTTTTCCCCACACGAACAATTGCATGGTATCTTTCTCTCTTGTGACACTTCTTTTAAAAATTACAACATATAGGAAGACAAAAAACACAGAGTAAGATATGACAACGTAATAATGAGAGAAGTGGGGCGAGGAGAAGACATATACATACATATACAGAGGACAGAGAGAAAGAGTCAGAGACAGACAGACAGGAAGACAGACAGGTAGATAGATAATAGTAAAATGTTAACATTTAGGGACTCTAAGGTGAAAAAGTCTAACAATTTATGAACTAGTTTTACTACTTTTCTGACATTTTAACATACATTTTTAAAAGCCTTGATTCAAAAAGATAACCCACTTAATAATACAAGAAAGATGCTTTGTGCCAGAATAGAAAACACAACAAAACAAAATACCAGTCTGGAAGGTGAGCTTGTGAGAAATTTATGGACATGAGGAGAGACCCAGGCAGCACATGGGGCTCTGTGCAGACGAGCAGTGTGGTCCTGTGAAGCAAAGACAAGGAAGAGGCTGGCAGAAAAACCCAGCACGAGGCTGGTAAGGATGCCTCCATTATTGAAAGCAGAAGGAGGAAGGTCACAAACTAGGTTAGAGAAGAGGAAAGGATTCTCAAGTCCAGGACATAAATGGGAAGGAAAACACAAATTTGGGGCAAAGCTAATTTTCTACCCCAAAGATGGCACTGCCCAGCTACTCTTCTTAAGCAGGGACCTTTATGGTTCCACTGCTGAAGAAAAGCTGATAATAAAAATGTATTCTGAACACAAGGGAACAATACCCAACGAGGGAAAAAAACCACAAGAGTCACAACAACAATCAAGGATACATTTGAGAGATTCTTCAAATTATACATATTTAAAATGGCCATGGGAGGAAGAAAAAAATTAAAGAGTATAAATATGGACTAAAATTCTTTAAAGTCCAGCAATCATATTGGAAAACAAAGCTAAGACATCCTTTAAGAATGAAAACAGCATAGCCCAAGATGTAAAAACATAGTAGACAAATTGGTCAGCCATTTAGAGATGGTTAAATTATTCAGACAAACAAAGGTACACTTGAAGATATTACACAGAATTTAGACCCATGAGAAAGATAGGAGAGAAGAAATCAGAGGGTCTCGGCTTCAGACAGAGAGTGTAGCATGAAGTCAAGGCAATGTCCCAAAAGCCCAGACTGAGAAGTTCCCACAAGTCTGAAGACAAGAATTCCTACCTTGAAGATAACAATGCCTCTCACTTGGACACCCTGAGGTGCATCCATAGAACAGAGAACATAAATGGAAATTCTTATGCCCACAAAGAAGCAAAATTATAACATGATACAATGCGTGGTGGCTGTTTTCTAAACAGCAAGGTGTTAAGTTGGGGCAAAGGTCATAAAAAGAAAGTATGAGAGAGGAAATTCAAGAATGCGTACAAGGGAGCTGTAAGTCTTATTGGGAGACCACAGCTCTTGGATCTCTATGGTAGACAGTAGACTATTCTACCCCTATGTCTGCAACTGGCGGGAACTGCCCTGAGTCATCGAACATCGAATACATGGACCGTGTTTCTGCTTTTTTTTCTTTTTAAGGATCAAAACCCTTCCCCATAAATGATAGATATGTGCTCTACCCCTAAGTCACAACTCTAGTCCCTTGAGTCCGTGTTGACAAACTCACACCATCAGCCATTAGCTCATCTCACAGGGACTGACATTTGCCTGGAGTAGAGGGTGTTGACCCAGTGAGGAGAGAACCTGAGATTCACTTGTGATCTGATGAGAAAGGCTGTCTATACCCAGGATCCCTTGAAAAGGGAAATGGGAAGCGGTTGTGGGGACGAGGCAGAAATCCTTAATAAATAAATAAATTAAAAAAAAAAAGAAAAGGTTGAAAAGCGGCTCTACCTGTTGTGTATGATAGAAGCTTCGACACTAGGAAAACGGGAGCTCCTACAAGACAGAGGGGCTCAGGTCCTTGCTGCAGTTTTCCCTGAGAGCTGTATTTTGCTCACTGGGGTTGGATTCCATTTCCGAAAGTCTTGAGCATACTTCCCCTTTGAGTTGCTAATCAGCGTGCCCAGGAACTTGCAAGAGAAGCCCCCGAGGTTTTGCTGATTCAAGTAGAACAGAATATAAACTTATTATGGGGCATAAAGCACGAGGCGATCCAACCGAAACAAGTTCAGAAAATACATTTCATTTAGAGCTAAGTGAATAATCTTCCCCGCTTCTTGGGCAGACGGAAACAAAGCCCATGTCTGGAATAAGAACTGTCACGTGCGAGTTGGCAGGTGATTGCTCTTCTGTTATCCAGTGCTCTCACTTCCGAATGGAGAGGAGAGGGGCTTGAGTTGGTGCAGGATTTCTGGGTGGCCTGGACACTCTCCTAGTCTGATCCATGATTTACAACAAGATGGATGAGTAGATAAGGTCTGTTCATTATTGGGATCTTTGATGATGACTGAAAAACTCACCCTCCTAACCCTCTTGGAGGCAGACACATGGTCATATTCTAGAACTCTGCGAGTGAAAATCATACTGGCTAATGTCCTAAGGCAGAGACAGATGAAAGGGTTCAGACACAAGCTCCTATATTGACAAGTGAACATTGGCAACCCATAACTACCCTTCCGTCGGCCATTTCCATGTGTAGACAGTCTTAAAATGCCAGGGAATTTGTTTAAGTGTGAGGCATTAGGTGAACACACAAAATGGCTGATTTAGAAATCCTGGGAGCTTTTAATTCCCAGTAGTTCTCTGGTCCTGTGATTTTCTAATCTTGATCATTAGCAAGTTTGATTGAGAATTGTCTAGAAGATCAGTAAAGCCTTCTGTGTGTATCCATGAGGGAAGTCCCTCTGTGAATATGGTTAGCAGCTTATTACGGCCTTGACACCCTCATTGGGAAAGAAAAGACTGGCTAGTTTAGACAGTTTTTCCTTCCTGTTTCTGTGCCCTTTTGCTCATCATGCCCTGCCATCCCTGCCATGATGGACAGAAACCTCTGAAACTTGGAGAAAAACAAATCATTTTATTCCTTATTTATTTTTTAAATGTCAGACATGTGTCTCAGTGATTTGAGGCAAACTAATGTAGCTCCTGTTTTGTGTGTTTACTATTATAATTTACATAGAGTTTTTGCAAACCGAGTTATGGCCCAGGTCTCGTGTCCTAACTTGTTTCTATGCCTGGGCTGTTGACTCACATACTTCAGGATCTGTGGCTGCCTGGTGTCAACAGTAGGGGTGAGCATTACTGTTTAAGGAAAAAGAAAAATGCATGGAAGAAAGGAAGAGGGAAACGAGGCAGAAAGACTTACATATAATACTACTTTAATTCATCCGGTTACTTAACGGACAATTCCCAGTTGCCTGCGTGGTCTATGCCAGACATTCTGTTGGCAGTAGAGCTGAAGCCGTGATGTGTTCTTCCCTCTCAGAGCTTATATTCTACTGAAAGGGTGAAAACAAACAAACAAACAAATGCATGGATTAATTGCTGTAAGATGTGAAGAGAAACGGACCGGAGGAAAGGAGTGTACCGAATAATAAGAGATAAAGATGTCTCCGAGGATCAGTCCCTAAAAGACACTTGCAGGACCACAAATAGAGGAAGTGGGAACTGTAGAGAGGTGTAAACCTGGGACAGGATCTTGCTTGGGAGGTTCTAACCATCAAGAGGTAGAAGAGACAGACGAGGGTTGCGAAGTGGTGGGAACCAGCTCCTGTAAGAGGTTGTGGTCCCTGTAAGTGTGGTGGCTTTCCCTCAGGGGACAAGTGATGGGTTGATGCAGACGGAGGTAGGTTTGATTCATACTTTGAAAGGATCAGTGTGATCTCTGAGGGGACTGTGAAAGGATACAGGTGAAGTAGGAGCATGCCAGACATGGAATATCAGGGACATTGAATGAAACAGTGTGGGAGAGAGGGGGCGAGATGACATCCATTTTGTGGGGTAAGGGGCAGATTTTCTTGTTGAACAGTATAAGGATGCACAATGAAGAGTCTGACTGAGAATGGTTCTTGGGACAAAAAATATGGATATGTTGTTCTGACTGGGGTCAGGGAGACCAGTTCTCATACTGTTCTTGGCAAAGCAAACAAGTCACAGCTTCTAGAATCAGCTTGAATAAGATTAGTAAGAGTAGGTGCCCCTGTCTTGCTTCTCATCTTAGGAGGAGTCTTCAGTCTTTCTCTTAGCTTCATGTTCCCTCCATAATATAAGCAACCCCATTTTACAGTATAAAGAGATGAACGTTGGTTGGAGATGGTGCCTCACATGCCTTTGATCTCAGTACTTGGGAAGCAGAGGCAGACAGATCTTTGTAAGTTTGAAGAGAGCTTGGTCAACAAAGTGAGTTACAGAACTACACAATGAGACCCTGTTTCAAAAAAACAAAGCAAAACAACCAACTAACCACCACCACCACCAAAAGAAGATGGAGATTATCTATACAATACAATTAGATCGTTCCTTCATGAAAGGGATTCTGTGTCCTTACCAAAGAATTTGTCAGAGTTTTTTTTTTTTTTTTCTCTCCTGACCCATTGCTTAATGCTGGAGATACCATTCCAAAAGAGAGGAGCCCTACTTAGATGTCGGAACCTGCGTGAGGCTCGACCTTAGACACACTGATCTCTATAATTGTGAGAGTTCTGTTCCTTACAGATTTACAAAATTTAATTTCCAGTATCTGGTATAGTAACAGCACAGAGACCAGACAATCATGTATGATGGTAGAAAGCATCTATTGGTTTCTAGATGAGCAGTATTGAATGGTGAACGTATCCCTTCATTCCTCTTTGCTTAGGAGTTATTTCATGACGTTCCATTGAATGCCCTTCCTTCTTTGATTGATATGGCCACGTGATTTTTCTTCTTGAGCCCATTGATGTGGCAGATGGCACTGCTTGATTCCTTGTTCTTTATAGAAGACTCTTAGGCTATTTTCTTTTAGTGCTCCAAAGCTACTGGCCTTTGTGGATTTTGATGGGAGATCCACTTTCATTCAAGTGGTCTTCCTGCGGGTGATATATTGTTTATCTCTCTTGCTTTCCAAAATTACTTTTCTTCTGTCTTTGAATATTTGAGTATGATGGGTCTTACTGTGCACTTCTTTGTATTTATCTTACTTGGAGTTTGCTCAGTTTATGTTTTTAATCAATTTGGTAGGAAATTATGACTCATTCTTTCATTAGTAATCTGAGTTCTCTAGAGGAGACAGAAATCAACTCCAGGTGATCTACTTGGGAAGCCTGTTCACATGTCAGGGTTTGTGTGGGCAGAGGTGGGATCAAGACTCAGGCCTTAGTCTTCAGGCAGTACTGAGTCCTATGGGATCACTGGGAGTTGACTAACTGGGGCTTCCTACATGTGTACATAGCATTGCTGATGGGTATTGGGAGGACAAGGATCCATTCTGAGAAGAAAAGATGAGCTCGCTCAGCTTTCTGAATCTACAGGCTCATCTCCAAGGGCTGAACATTTGAGAAAGATGAAATGATTATCTCTTGTAAGACTTATTCAGCTCGTATTTTTCTCCTCTAATTCTGGGGCTGCATTGGTAAGTAAGATTGGTAGGTCCTTTATTTATATGGCATAGTTCTTTGAGGAACTGGGGTTAACTCAGACTATTTCTTTGTGGTTCAGACTTGGTAAGGTCTATTTTCCAACTAAGTTAACAGAATATTTCATCTCTCCTCCACTCTCTTCCATACTGATATTTAGCATACACATTAACTATTCTTTTCTTCCTTAAATTTACTTCTCAGTTCTAAACTTTATAAATATTTACATAGGATTTTACATAGCGCAGGTTGTCTTTGAACTTGCTGAGTAGCTCAGGGTGATTTGAACTGATCTTTCCACTTTCACTCCCCAAATGCTGGGATCATCAGAGTGCAACCCCACTCCCATTTCTCATTTCTAAACTTTCTCTCTGGCCATTCTTTATGTCTTCCATTTTGTTTGCTATTGATTTTTACTTGCTTTAAAATGTTCCTTGCCTAGAACAATTCCCAGGATGGACCTGGCTGAAATAGTGAGAGACTGAAGAAAGGACACAGAGGAAAAAAAACTGGGATCTGGTAGATCGGAATCTCTGACGAAGAATTTACTGCATTCTAAAAGCTTTGGTGTTTATTGTATACAGTTACACAGACAGATGTGGTTATTGCATGAAGTTGAAAAAGGAGGAGGGATTATTGCACAGAGATAAATAAGAAAGAAGGGCTATTATATACAATGGAACAAAGAGATTGGTTAAACTAATTTCATAAGAGCAGTCTCTGGAAGGAAGCATTCTTCAGGTTATAGATATCTGGGGGGGGATGGGGAAAGGTATTGTGGACATTTTCTGTATACACTATAAACATTTTGTCCATTCACCAGAGGTAGGTTTTGCCATTCCTCAGAGCCTCATCCTGTTGGAATGGATTTTTTTTATTGTTTTCTCACAGATTTGAGGCTATCTATGGTCCTTAACCACAGATACATGGTTTGACATGGCTACACCATGTCAAACAATATATCAGTCATGACATTCTGTGATTCACATATAAGTATATTTATAACTGCCTGATATAAAAGTGTATTCATAACTGACAGGTAAACCATTCAAAAAGTTTTTATCAGGTGATTCTGGCATTTCTCTGTCTCTTAGTATTAACTTTTACGGAGGTCCCCTTTCCTGGATTATCTTTCTTTGTGTGTGTGTGTGTGTGTGTGTGTGTGTGTGCGTGTGCGCGTGCGTGCGTGTGTGTGTGCGTGCGTGTGTGCATGTATTCTGAATGTATAATGATTGATATTTTATTGAAATCTAGACATTTTTAGCTATGCTATATGCCTGTGCATTTTATTAAAACCTTCCGTTTTAGCTGGAGCAAATGGGTTTGATACGAATTTTATCCTATAAATAATAAATAACCATTAGGAATTTTATAATATAAATAATAAAACGAATCTTTATAGCTATAATTAAAAACTTTGAGGTGAAATCATCTTGGATTTGGGGTGGGGTGCACTCTACATCCAATGACTGATATTCTCACACATAGAAAAGATGCTGCAAAGAAACCCCCAAAAGAAAGTCAAGTGAAGGCCAAGGCATTGTGAAAGTCAGTGCAAGAAGGAAGCTGTGCTCTCATCAACCAAGTAAAACTTAGAGGCATGAGACCCTGGAAGAAGCAGGAAGTGTGCCTACCCTGAGGACTGCAGAATGAGCAAAGATATTGATTCAGATTTCTGGCTCAATTCTCATAAAATTGATAAATAAATAAATCTGATGACTTAGTCACCACATGAATAGTACCATGTTATAGGTGCCCTAGAAAATAAAGTAGCCTCTTCTAACCCTGTTCTGGTAAGGAAAGGTGAGGGTAGAAGTCTGTTATTTTGACCTCACAAGGGAGGAACAACAGTGCATTCTGGTTAGAATGGGATTTTCCTGTGCATGGGGCCTGAACTAACACCACTGAGTAGGAAGAAGTCTCTTGTGACCTCATCGTGAGGGCTGGCCTCATCACTATTAGGAAGTAGTGGAAGTTCTGACTCAAGAAAAGAGCTGATACCATAGTGGAGCTATTACTGATGAGGAAGGAAGAAGTGGGAGCCCAGAATTCTTCCATGTGTTTATTGACACCATGACTTCCTTACCTGGTCTACTCAGAATGGAACACTTTGCTGGGAAGGGGGCCCATCAGGATATCTCGCTGGGTCCTGTTTCAGAGTAGAAGTCTACATTACTTAATGGTTGTAGTTCTTGGTGATGCTTGACCCAGGTGTTGCTTTTCTCCTGGTCCTTTGTTTGTTGAAACTTCTCTTGCTTTTGATTTTCAACTGTGATCATTGATATTTCTAGGTGACTGGCTTTTTTCCACTCCAAATTTGGGAAATGTGGTTGAAAAGAAAACCCAGAGAATGTATCAGTATGTCATGATATAGTTACTGAGCTTTACAGTTGGCTCACTTCCCTCTACTTGGTGGGGGCTTCTTTATTATTATTATTATTATATTTGAGAAATAGAATTAAGTTGTGCTTAATACACATATAAATCTATTTATTTCTACAAGTAGAAGTTCTTAGGTAGCTTTGAAAGAGTTCCCAATTCCTTATTCTTGGAAGGTTGTTGAACTTACTATTCTGTGACTTTTCCTTATGTCCATGTCATTCTCTGGTCTCACAGACATGGAGGCAATCCTTTTGGGTTCAAGTTCTCATAGACCAATCAAGTTCTCTAACTCAGGAACCCATGAGCCTTAATGTAATGATGGTTAGAAATGTCTTTTGTCCTTCCTCTTTGCTTAGGAGTCATTGCTTTAAGGAGGAAGAGATCTCATTAATAGTATCTTAAAACGAGTTTTCACTTTAGAATTTTCTTCACCACAGAATTTCTTGGGCCAGTCCTTCCAATATGAATAAGTTATTATTAACTTACATGAATGTTTTCATGAGCAGGGCGTTGAAATGAGTGATTACATATTGGAACGCTCCTTTGAAAAGGGCAGTGGGTGACTCCCCTCCTCCTCCATGCTTTCTTATGGTGATGAAGGTTGCTGACCTCGAATTGCCTTCATATGCTCCCACTGTCTATGTCTCTAGCCTTGTCTTCTAACATCCTTTCTGTACTGCCACTCCTCTGCTTGACCTGTATGCCTCTGCTGTACTCCTGAGTTTTGTCTCAGTTTCCAAAGAGAAAGGCCTCTAGGGAAGACTGGCTGTCTTGGGAATGATTTCTCTACACACCAAATGTAGATGTTCATGAATTCAGTTATGTTTCTGGACTTGTGTTTGTTAGTGCAGCTTTTCTGAAATATGTTGCATACTGTGTGAGTCTTAGGCCATTCCTTCCTGCTTTGCTACCTTTTGAGATAAAAAATAATTGCAGCTTAATTCAAGAGGAGCTGAAGGGATAGTAGAAGGGGTTGATGAGTTAAGCTTTTATTCTTTTACAGTAACTAACTCTGCCCATGTGTCTATCCATTCATCTGTGGAATTCAGATAGGACTTCTTGATATCAGGTGTGTTTGAGAAACATTGCAGAGATCTCAGAGATGTATATAAGACAGAATGGCAGAATGATTAGGATTTGAACTTCAGAAAGGTGCAATTTTGGACTTTTGTGCCAAACTTGTTGACTTCGAGCTTTGATGTCCCCATCTTCATGTTTGCTATGATACTTAAGTAACACATACATAAATTATCTGTGCAAGTGCACATTTTGGGCAATCATTAACAAATCATGCTTTTCTGGCTTAAAGACATTTATAAAATGGGAAGGAATAACAGTTGTCTCCAGAATTATCAGAACACTATTGCAATCTACTATGAGTGAAACATTTCTAATTTGAAAGACAAGAGCCTATTTCAAGTTGATAACAAGTTACATACATGAATTTTATTATCCTGCTGGATATCCATCAAATTTTTATAATATAGACACATGGTCTCACTGAATTAGAACAGAATGTGGGATTAATGTGTGCCTTAATAATTTTTTGTATACTGGACATGTTTATATTATCCACTTCTTTATCCTATATCTATTCCATACCACTGGACCGGCAGTTTATGAATTGGGAGAACTGATCTTTGTGGTCAATATCAGTAGAATCCTTTGCTGCAATGGTTTTTGTTGGGTCTGAACAATGGAAGAAAATAAAAGCAAAGACTTGCTCAAAGGAAGCAAGAAGATTGTGATAGTTTTATCCTAACTTTGTCCTTGGCTACTTCCTTCTTCTGAAGGTCATAACTTGATAAGCTGCCTATTCACACCCAACACCCTCTGGAGGTCCCAGCCATGGCTTCCTGCCCCATGATTTTATTTTATTTTATGTATTTATTTATTTATTATTTATTTTTTGGTTTTTCGAGACAGGGTTTCTCTGTAGCTTTGGTGCTGGTCCCGGAACTAGCTCTTGTAGACCAGGCTGGCCTCAAACTCACAGAGATCCGCCTGCCTCTGCCTCCCCAGTGCTGGGATTAAAGGCGTGCACCACCACCGCCCAGCCTGCCCCCTGATTTTAGTCTAAGAATGGTTGCAGTTAGTTTCAGCATACTGTATCATACGTCCTTCCTTATTCTGCTTAGGTTTTTTCTTTCGTGTGTGTGTGTGTGTGTGTGTGTGTGTGTGTGTGTGTGTCCTGCCACCACTCTGAGCCCTGGTCTCCTTGGGAGTTATTCTTCTTTGTGCATCTTAGAGGATAGACAATTCTCTGTGGAATAGGACAACACATATCTTTGAGATAATGCTTGTGCTTAGACAAGCATAGATTAAAAAGTTCTTGGATTTTCCATGAAGAAGAAGGGATGACTTGGAAACTGTCTTCTCAAATGAACTCACAAGGGACATCCTTGAGCCTGCAGGTTCTTTCATTTCTCCTCTCAGAGAAATCCATCTCTTACTTTAGAATGTGACCGGCAGGCCCTGCAGTTGCTGCTGCTTGCAGGACTTTTAATCACCTATGTGAGCAGTTGATAGGGCTATGAAATATGGCCCCTGCAGGCCTCTGAACTGCCTTTCCGCTTCCTCAGATGGTGAATAATCATTGAGCCGCTCCACAGTTTCTGATATGAAGTTCAAATCAAGCCATGAAAAAACCCATATTTCACAAGGTAGCATATTTTTGGTTCCTGGCAGTAAATTTCCTTCCCTCTCACCGTGCCGGGGGACACATTTGGAAAGGTCAGTTTGGCACTGTGTAAATTAACCAGAGGACCATCGGAGTTGAATGCAATCTATTGAAAATGTGTATTGATGGCCATCACATGGGCCGGGGACATGGCCATTGAGCCACTGGAGCAAAAGGCAGAATTATACCACAGGCCTTTGAATAGCTGTTATGGTCACACTGAATCGAATTGTCGCATTAGAATGGTTGTGATGGGACAATAGCAGCCACTCTCATCTCCAAAGCTTCCTGTTGGAGGTGAGTATCGAAGTTCTCTACCAAAGGGAGAGCTGAGAGTTTGGCATCTGCAGGTTTTATCCCTGCAAGTGTGAAGAGTACTAGCATGTTGCTCAAACCCATTGTAAGGGACTGCACAGGCATGGGAGGTGGCTCTGGATTCACAGCTACAGGTATGGTAGGAGATAGCGCTGTTCAGGGATTAGGATGGGGGTTCTGAGAACAGATGAACAGGAGTTGACTCCCAGGCCTATCATCTGCCTGCTCTATGACACAGGAAGTATATTTTCATTGTTTGGGGTTTCTTTGGATCCTTCTTTCATAAATAGTGTCAATAGGGGAAATAATCACACCAAGTGACAAATAGGCTTACATGAAATTAATAAAGCTTCTGCAGAGGAAATGAAACAACTTCAGGAGTAAAGAGACTCAAGCAAAACTGGAAAAAAACAAACTTTGCCAACTATGCATAATTCAGGGGATTAATATCTAGAATACAAAAAGAATTGCAAGTTAAACTACACCCCTCATACATAACCCAAACAAATCAGGCTAATGAACTGAATAGTCTAATTCCCAAAGGAAAGCCTATGAATGACCAATGATTATTTGAAAGTATGTTTAGTATCCTTCTGCACCAGAAATGCAAATTAAATATGCTTCGAGAGCATCTCCACTGTCCCAGGTCGTGTTTTTGACTCTGAGAAGCAGCAGTGAACAAAGAAGGGAAAAGGTCTGTCTCAGGCCCTTTGTGTGGTCTTTCCCTGCCTGCTTTGTTGCTGTGGTCAAACACCCCATTGCTGGTCACTGTTACTCAGACAAAGCAACTTATGGAAAGAAGGGTTAATTAAGGGTTGATTTTGGCTCAGAGTCTGAGAATATAATCCATTGTGGTGGGAAAGAAAGTCACGGCTTCAGACGTTTGATGCAGTTGGTCACATGTATATACAGTCAGGAAGCAGAGAGTGATGGATATTGAAGAAGTGTAGAAGAAGGAGGAGGGTAAGGAGATCTTTATGGGTGATTGCTGTGGGCAGGAAGCTGAGAATTGTTAGTGGAAAGCCTTGATTGACGCTCCTCTCTCTTCTTGAAGACTGCTGCTGTCCCACTGCCACTAAGCCATCCCATTGGTTGGGATTGCCTTCTGCAGTTTGACTTCGACATTTAATCAATTAGCAGTGATTATGCACTTAGTGTATTTCAGGTACCAAGCAAGGTACAAGGAATATAGTGGCAAACACTTTAGGAATGACAGCCAAAGCGAGTAAATATTCAAATCCGAGCAACCATGCAAAGAAGCGTAGAACTGTGGTACTTACTGTAACTCTGAGAAATCAAGAATTCTCTGGGAGTGTCATTTAGGCTGGGATTTGAAGGATGGCCAGGAGGTGCCAATAAAAGGCAGGGAGAGGAAGAGTGACTATTGATGGCTGTATGGTTCCTGAAACACATAGACATGGGACATCTATCAAAACAGTCTTTCTATTCAAATGCCTGGCATGTGAAATGATTGGTTGGCTCATCAAAATTTGCTAAATGAAAAAACGGGTAGTAGGACTGATCTTCTATCTTCAGTGAATGAATGAATACAATCCCATATTAGAAAAAAAAATCCTGGGGGATGCCCTTGGTCAGGTAGCAGACATTTCAGCAGGTTGAGGAAAGCAGTTTTTCCATCACCTAGACTCCTTGTACCTCTTGGCACTAGTTTTGACTTTTCCAGTTTCTCTTCAACCCTTTCTTTCTATTCTCTGGATGTGACTAACTCCTTCTTTTGGAAAGCACTTAATCCAAACAGGATGCGATCTCATTTGCTATGGCCTAGCAACATTGCTAGCCTGATATTGTTGTACATGTCAAAGGAGGAATTGGGGACTACCCCACATGGTCATGGTTAAGTTCATTATACCTTAACAGCCCACCCAAAGAAGTTTTCTCAAACAATATGTCTATTGGAAGCTTCAGGAATCAATACTAATGACGAGCTATACAGCAAGACTCTGCCTTTGGTTTCCAGCGCCAGCTGCTTTGAGCTGATCTATCACAGGCCAAATTGTAAGGCATTGAAAAATGACCCAATTTGGTGCCTCGTTTACACAATATGGATCCTGTTGGAGCTTTGAGGGCTTTATTAATAATAGCATTTGATGGCTTATCGGATGTGTGGTACCCAATTACTGGATTTGACAGTACAAGGTATATATTAATGACTTATTAGGACTGACCAGGCTGGTAATTGATCACTAATGAGGCAGACTTGCTTATACGTAGGCAAAGTAAGATTTTGAAACTCTTTCCGCAAGCCCTGCAGAGATACCTTAATAGAAGTGGTCTACCAAATGGGCTGTAGATATTTCATGAAGACTGCTTCACAGTACTCATTAATGAATTTTTAAAATGATAACTGGATGGTTACTGAAAATCCCTCATTGGTGGTTGCCTGGAATCAACATTTTTGATTCTAGGCTTTAACATCATGGAGTTATAATTGTCCTGACCATCTTATTCCTGTGATGATGGAATCAAGTCTTAGGGACTGAAGATGTTTTTCTATGATGGGTTAATCCCTATAAATCTGCCTTAGGTTGACAGAGGCAAAGAATATTTTATGCATACTTTTCAAATACCTACAAAATTAACTAATTCTAACCACAACTGTAATTGCACATGGATGCAAATATGAAATGTTCTCCTGCCCTTTGACCTTGTTTTAAATAAACCCATGTTCTCCTAAAGTTCTTGCATTTATGTTTTCTATGAAAATGCTCTGGACCTATTGGATGAACTGTAGTTTCCCATCTGGCCTTTCTCCTTTTCGTATTAATGAATCTCACCTAATTGAATCGAATGCCACAACTGACAAGTGTTCATTCTGAACATGAGCATCGTATTCCCAAGAAGGCATTTTCTCAGTAACACTTAGCAAAATGATATCTATCAAACCACTGGTGCAGTTAGAATTTAATTTGCTCCATCAGCTGCCATTGTCATGCTACTTAACCTTAAAAAAAGAAATTTTCCTCAAGAGTTCATAATTCCTTTAACACTTCTTTTTTCCCCTCACTGAATAAATTTAATAAACTCTTAAGAAATAAAGGGACCAGGTAAGAGCTACTCTTCACAAGATGACAAGGAAGAGGACAGTCTATTTTGCCTCCATCTTCTGCAGCTTACCTTAACTTACCCATCAGTTGGAGCTAACGTTCTCCATGGAAACCTCTCTGCTGGTACTATGATGATGCTATGGTGTTCTGTTGTTGCTATGACACCTAAAGGAGGAAAAGGGGAGGCACTGACAGGCAAGGCAGGGCAACCAAAGGAACATGGAGAAAAAGGCAGGCTGAGTGGCAAACAAATCAAAGGAGAAAAAGTGAGAGAGGTATTTGGAGGATGGCTCTATCAGTGAAGTGATCACCCCACAAACATGAGGACCTGAGTCTGATTATCAGAATTTATGTAAAAATCCAGGGCATAGTGGCAAATATTTGTAATCCTGGCACTGAAGAGCGGGAGACAAAAAAAAAAAAATCCCCAGGGCTGACCGGCTAGTCATGGCAAGCTACTGAGAGACCCTTTCTCAAAGGTCTCTTGAGGTCTGAGGATGTCCTCTGGCCTCCTCACACACATGTACAATTAACTACACAAGAATATGCACCTTGCATGTATACAAAAATAGAGGGATGAGAAGTATAGTAAGAGGGAAAAAGGATGACGACGGAAGAGCAATTGTGAAAGCTGGCAGAGCTACCCCCTCTTCTTTTACCTCCAGTCTTTTCTACTGGCGTCCTTGTTGGATATGTAGCCATGCTCACAACTCCCATTTTTTGCTCTCTGTGAAATAGTGATTATCAATCATAGGTGATTTTTTTTTTTATTCTTGAAAGGATGCTTGGCATTGTCTGAAGACAATTTGGATTATCATTATTGGTGATTGTGGGATGATGTCTTGGGCAGAAGCCAGATATTTGGGTTGACCAGTGTTTACCAAATTTTATGTCTATTTGTGCTGGCTAGTCTAATGTCAGAGTTAGCTGAAAGGAAGGAACTTTAATTGAGAAAACACTTTGATAAGATCCAGCTGTAAGGCAGTTTTTGAGTTATTGATGGTGGAGGGCCCAATCTGGTGTGGGTGTTTCTGTCCCTCAGCTGGTGGTCCTGGGTTCTATACGAAAGCAGACTGACGAAGCCATGGGAAACAAGCCAGGAAGCATCAAGGCCTCTACATTAGCTCCTGTCTCCAGGATCCATTCCTGTTTTAGTTCCATCCTGACTTTCTTCAGTGATGAATAGTGATATGGATTTGTAAGCTGAATCAACACTTTCCTTCCATCTTACTTTTTGGTCATGGTGTTTTGTCACAGCAATAGAAACCCTAACTAAGACAAGTTGGTACCAGGATTGTGGCTTATTGCTGTGATAGATCTGATTATGTCTTGGGGAAGATTGTGGAAGAACTTTTGTTCTCTGGGCTAGAAAAGCCACCGAATGTTGTGAGCACAGTGGGACGTTCTTTAGGAGCTTGCAAGATTAGAGCTTTGAGAGTAGTGTAGAAGACGGAGGCCTGGCTTATGAAGTGTCAGGGGAAAACAAAGACTATCCTAGGCTTTTTGTGTGAAGAATCTATAGTTCTGGTTAACTGGGGCTAAAGACACTGCTGTGCTTAACCAAATACCAGTACTACTAATAAGTAATCTTTGCTGGGATACTCGGTGGTGATTGGCTGGAACTGAGAAACTGGTGGTCATTAAGAAGAAACCAGCCTTGTGGAGGTGGAATTTTCTGGGAAGTGTCTCTTGACAGTACACATGAGCTGTGTTCCAGAGGTAGCCAAGGTTGTGCCTCATCCTGGCAGCCAGACATGACGATGTGTAGGAGTCACCCAGGTGGTACTGGTTTGGAACGGATGAAGAAGTCATGGAGAGCAGCTGAGTCTTGGAGCTATATGAGAGGCTCTTGGTAAAGGTGCATCCTCAGAGGCAATCGAAGGACTAGACTGAAGGGGTCGATGCAGTTAAGTTGAGGCTTAGTGCCATCAGGCTCGGTTTCTGTATAACTGAGTCTATTGAAAAGATTTCCATCAGGGATGTTGTTTAGCACCTTCTGTGGCAAAAGACAGTGACCACCAACAAAGAACTATGATAACAGTAAGGTGTTCAACCCTGGTGATTCACGCTTCTATGGATTCTTAAGACTCTTATATGTGTTTTCAAGCAGTTTCTGTGCCTGCAAACTCTTGCTGGGTCCTATATATCATTTCATGTTCAGGGCCTTTGTTATTGATACACCCGTTAAATAGTGAACTTCCAGCAGGCACTTCTTTACTGGAGTCCTTTAAAATCTGATGGCACAATATACTGGGAACTCAATACACAATTTGGAATAAGGGAAGCACAACTGTTGGTATGTGATTCAGTTCGAGCGTCCTGAGCTCCCTCATGCTGGAACAACATAGTGTGAGGCCTTGAGGTGCTGTTTTTCTAGTTGCAACTGTGGCCTAAAATTGGAACAGTCTTGGTGAAAGTCAAGACAAGAAATTTCAGAGTGATTGAGAAATGGAGAAGCATGGTCTACTGAAAAAATATTTCTGGACTGGAAACGGTTTCTATCCCTCTGAGCTTAAATCTTTCTAATTGTGCTTGATGGTTTTATATCAACTTGGCACAAGGTAGAATCAGCAGAAAGGAGATAGCCTTAGTTGAGAAAATCTCCCATAAGATTGGACTGTTGGCAAGCCTGTAGAGCATTTTCTTAATTAGCAATTGATGGGGAAGGATCCAGATTATTGTGGGTGGTAACACTCCAGAGCTAGTGGTCCTTGGTACAAAGCAGTCTGGTTAAGCCTTAAGGAGCAAACCAGTAAGCAGCACCCCTCCATAGCTCCTGAATCAGCTCTTGCCTTCAGATTCCTGCCCTATTTGGGTTCCTGTCCTGACTTCAACCAATGAATGGTATTGTGGAAGCATAATGCAAATAAACCCTTTTCTCCTTTATTTTTGTTCATGGGATTTCATCACAGGACTAGAAAGCCTAACTAAGACATTACTGAAGTTCAGTGTTCTCTTCTCTAGAACAGGAATGTGTATTAGGGTTCTCTAGAGGAACAGAACTGATAGAATGAACATACATACACACAGAGACACATTTATTAGAGTGACTTACAAGTTGTGGTTTAGCTAGTTAAACAATGGCCGCCTACAAACAGAAAGTTCAAGCATCTAGCCGTTGCTCAGTTCACCAGACTAGATGTCTCAGCCTGTCTTCTTTATACACCAGAATCCTGAAGAAGTGTGCTCTAATGTTAGTGAAGAAATGAACTTGCCAGCAAGGGTGAGGACAAACAGGCAAAGAGCAAAATCTCCCTTCACCTGTTCTTTATGTAGACTGCCATGATAATTTTCTCAGATTTCATATGGGTCTTTCTGCTTCGGATGATGTAATTGACATAAAAAATCCCTCACCTGTGTACCCAGCCGGTTGTGTTTTAGTTAACTCCAGATATTGAGTTGACAAGCAAGAATAGCCATTGCAGCAGCTGATGCCTCCTGCACAGAAGTGTTATAAAGATCAAACAGACCAAGAGCCTGACAAAAGTAGAAGCTTGACGGTTTGTTCCTATCAAACCTGGCATAAGCATCTTGTCCTGGTTCATGTAGGTGATGCACTTGCTGTGCCACACATCTGGGCAGTTTTTTGCGATTAGAAATTAGGAAGTTATACCTGCCAACTGCTTGGACTCTGACAAGCAACCGCAGCATTGAGCTGAGAGTGCAGAGCTAGTGTCTATGGCAATAGAGGAGAGAAGGTGATGGAGAAAGTCTCGGGAGTCCCACATTCTCAGAAGTATACACAGCAGAAATTGAAGATAATGTTGAAGATTTGGGGGAAAGAACTTGGTTAATGTATATCCATCCCAAAGAGGACCCTCAGCCCTCTTGTTCAATGTCTATTAAGAATTTGTACTATGGAAGCATTCCGTGGTGGGCTGGGAATACATGCTGATTCACGGAGGAGTTCCCAGAACATTTCGGAGGCAAAGCAAATTAAACAGAAAATGCTTCTAAGTGATGTCCAAGTGAATAATCTTTGTATCTAAGACCATAATTGTGCAAGAAAAGGCCAGCCTTGTATTTCTCTTGCACAGGTCAAGTGTATCTTCTAGAAGTTACTCCTGACATTTGATAGAGAAAATGTATGCTGAGGAAAAGGGTTTCTCTACTATTGGTGGGGTATTGGTGTCACTGGAGGGTGGAGGTCACTCCTAATGCACACAGTGCTGTAATACTTGTTATCTACAGGGTCAGATATCTGCAAATCTGTTAATTGGTCATTAGAGTATCCTTAGCTCACTCTACAAAGACTTGGTGAATGATGGGCTCATGTTATTGGTGATTACCACTGAGTAGTTTCTGAAATGGGTTTCTTTTGCAAAAATGGAATGAAAGAAGACATTAGAATTAAGTTAATTCCTACCTTACAGAGCTAATAGCACTACTCTAGAAATTAATGTCTCCCTCTAAATGTTCCACAGTTTGGGGTTCCTGTAAATTTATATACAGATAATTACAGAGAAATTCTTGACATGAAGTTTAGTGGAATTCTGTGTGCTAGTGACCTTGGAATACTTTTCTATATTTTTCTTCTCTTTTCTATCTTGTTTCCAAGCTGAAACTATTTATTTATGTATGAAAGGTGACATGAGAAATTATTATCTTCCTCTTCCCCGAACTCCTTTCACCTTTCTCTGTCTCTTTCCTTCCTCTCTCTCCCTCTTTTCTTCTTCTCTTCCCCCCTCTCTCCCTGTCCATCTTCTGTTATTCTAGTTTGAAGAAAGCACACATAAGGAGTGCTTCTTGACTTTGTATATTGAAAGAGAATTTTATAAGACACGTGACTTACAGACTTCTTCAGATACCTCAGCTCTTTCATGTGGAGATAGTGCCCACCTTCTAGACAATATTCCAACCAGGAACTGGCCAGTCAGTAGTTCTGGAAAGAATCAGTCTTCTCTCTTAGGCTATTTCTAAGCAGCCATGATAACTAGCAGCAAGGCTGGGGTTTCTGATTCATAAAGCCATTCTGAGCTTCAATTCTCCTGCAAGGAAAATATGGGCTGTCATGTTGCAAGCCTGCAAACCCAATAAAATATTGAGAAAGGCCTAATACCATGTAGGATGAACACTGACCAACTGAAATAAGAGGCAGGAGCAAGATACTTCGAAAACACTACCCATTCCTCCTTTTTGGTGAGTATGTGGAGAGATGGTTGACCTTTGTACTTTGTAGGCAGACAAGCCATGTATAGAGACATATCCATTTGTAGAAGTCTTTGAGTCAATGCAAAAATGTAACATTGACATAGCTTTATGTCTTTCCTTGTTTCCTTTTCCTTCTTCTATTTTTAGGTCCATGTTTTGTGCCTTTCAAAGTGTTAGCAGGTTAACACCTACACACCGCTCTATTTTCTAGAGTTCTAAGCTGAGATGGCCTCATTTTTCTTTAGAATTTCCATTTAAAATATTTTTATTTCATGTAACTTATTTTAATCATAATCACCACAGATCTTCCCAGATCTAGTGCTTTGTCGCTACCTCCAACTCTATATCCTCTTTTTTCTTAAAATTTAATAACCCTCAAATTCTTAGAGTGTGCTCATCCTACCGAGAACCACAATAGAGAAAGCTGACTTTTCCTTCCTCATAAGCCATCAATTCTCTGTAGCTCCTCACTTAGGGTGGGGACTCTCTTGGTTCCCTCCAAGTTCCTTTCTGAAATTTTAATGGGCTTGCTCTTGTGTAGGTCTTGTGCAGGTGACGTCAGCTGCTGTGAGTTCATGGATGCAGTGGCCCTATCAGGTTCAGAAGACACAGTTTTGCTCTGTAAATAACTTTTTCTCTCATGATCTTTCCTTTTCCTCTTCCATGATGGACCCTGAGCCTTGGAGAAGAGGGCTGATAGAGATGTCCCAAATCTTATGGGGATGCACAACTACTTTCTAGTTGGATTTAAGGCTCACTTCACAGGAAGAAACACATGGCGAGTGTTGAAATTATACCATGGTGAAGGAGCTCAGAGATCTCGGGGGAACCTATTATACATAATTAGCAATATATATATATGTGTATATATATATATGATAGCAAGCTTCTAGTTTCCTAAATGAACACAATTCCAAGTCACTCTCTAAATTTGCATATCTCTACCCATAAGTAAGTGTGACTCTCATCACAGTGCAGATCCCAACTGAGAAGCTTATTTGTGCAATGGGTAATGGCTAACGCAGAAAGTCACAGCCATCAAACTGCAGAAAATAACTGACTGGATTGTTAATATCAATTGTTAAACTGGAAAGTCACCTAGTAGTCATAAGAGGATCATTATTTGGTCTATAGTCTTTCATTACTTAAGAAAGATAGTTTGTTTTAGTATAAAGATTTCAAGTGGAAGAAATGCAGGCTGGTGGCAAGGTACTTTTTCTCCTATAGGTGAAAGGGTTCTGGGATTGATCCCCCAGCTATTGGGAAAAGAAAAAGACCTAAGAGGGAGACAGTAAAGACTTACTGATCATTATGTCATTCTCTGATGGACAAAATGCAGGTTAAAAAAAAAAACTGAGCAGGGTGAGAAAATGGCTGAACAAAAAATTCAGATGTGATTTCCAATTGTGTTCTTTTTTTTGGACCAACAGTATGTTCTCCATTGCAACTTTCCTACCCTGCTCTACAGAAAAGCTGGATAGGAGAATGTGGTTGGCTTGGTGGTTGCCTGCTTGAAAACACTTAGGATCTGCCAGGAAAGGAATGAAACAGAGTTTCCTAAGACTATTTGTGAAATTAAATTGGCCAGTGTTAGGACAGTCTTGCAGCTTTAATCTGCTTTTATGTCCATAAACAAGGACCATCAATACAAAGCAATGTTCTGAACTGTAAGGACATCATTTGTTGGCAGCCACTGGGGTCACTACTAGGTCAAGCTTCATTTACTAATGAAAGGGAGAGAGAGGACTATGGAGACCATTAAGGAAATCCATCAAGATTCCAAAATGGAAGGGCCTTCCTTGCCAGAAGAATGAAATAAATGTCATTCTTATTTCCTCACATTTAGAAAGCTTTACCAATCATTTTGCGGAGTATGTGATTTCATGATAAAATCATTTGATGGTTAAGATGAATAATGTGTATGGCAGAGAAATACAGATATTAAAGATGCTTATCTTGGAAGCTACGAGAGTAATCATCTGGATTAAAGTCGTTGGAATCAAATTTTGAACAAGAGGGTGAAATATATAAACAGTCACAGAGAAAAGATTTTATAGAAGGGACTATCCAAAGACCACATTAAATCTAGACTTTTACGGCAGCATAGAATTAAAATTAGAAGCAAGGGTCCAGTTCTCCTTTCTAACATTTGAAAGATTAGGGTCAAATGAGAACCAGAGTATGGAGTTGTATCAGATGAAAAACGATAGAGCACTGGTGGTGGCTATGATGAACTTGACATAATTTGGTCAACATTGCTGTCTTCTTCCTTCTCAACCATGCCTCAAGAAAAAAAATATACAGATAATGGTACAGAACAATATTTTAGGTGCAAGAAGTGTAGCCCAGAGCAATATTTTAATTCCAAGGCATGTGACACACTAAATAGACACATGGTTTGCACTTTTCCATAGGTTGTACAGCGAGATGAAGGCACTAAACAGCATGTCTGCTATTGTTCCCAACTGCTTAAGCAGAGCATATACACAGACATGGAATGTGGAAAATTAATTCTGTTTTTTTTTCAGGCATTGCTCTATGAGGAACACCCAAGTGGTTGTTAGAATAAAATTGCTCCTAGTTGTGGCTCAGATAGGTATGAAGAGAAGTTTATATGAACATCAATAAGATATTAGGAGAACTTGGTGGTGGGCAAATCTAGTAATATGATTGACAGTATTATGATCCTTTGCTTTTGATGGCTCACGAATGGACACTAGATAGTAGATAAGGTGTGAAGAAAAGTTTGTAACTATTTGGGTAAGAGTAGACAAACATGATCCTCTAATCCTGGGTAGATTTCAACTTTTGCCCTTGCTGTTATCAGAAATGGCTTAGGGATTGAATGAGGCTAAGATAGGAGAAAATAATAGGAAGCCAAACCATTGGTCAAATCAGGACACAAACATGCAAGAACAAAGAGTGATATCACAATGTGCTGTGTATGCCTCTCTATACTCTGTGCATATACTGCAGTGAAAGTCTAGGATGAAAGGGTAGCAGGAGAAATTTTATTTTCAAGATCAGATCATCAAAGATGTCCTTGCTCTAATCTCTCCATCTTGTGAATGAGCTATTTTATATAACAAAGGAAATAATGGACTCTAAAATACTGATATTATAGATTACCAGAGTGGGCCCAATCTAATCATGCTAGCCCTTAAAGTACAGCTTCCTGAGTCTAAACAACATGCGGGGGAGAAGAAAGCAGAAGCAAAGTGACAGACGGAGTGAGAGCACAAAAGGGAGCTGACCTAGAGTTGCTGCCTTTAAGATGGAGGAAGGAAGCTGGGAGAGGCTCTGAGCAAGGAAGTCGTTAGTCCTATGCTAGTGAGGGACTCAGTTCTGCAGACAACCTGAATAAGATGGAGAGGGGGGTTTCCCACCAGAGCCTGCAAAGGAGGCTTAGTGTGAAAAGTGTGTTTGGCTTCTAAGCCACAGACAATGAAATAAATGGATGTTGATTTCGGTTTCCAAGCTTGTGCTAATTGGCTATGGCAGCGACAGAAACTGGAAAGACTGACGTATCTATGTGTACACAGATGAATGTATCTGGATATTTAAAACTGTGCACACACACAAAATTTCAGGGGAGGCATCATATATTATATATTATGTAGTGAAAATAGAAATAGCATGGTCCAAAAGATGCAACCTTTTGGTCAGCTTCTCTGGCATTTGCCACCGAAGTCTGGTCCAGAAAAATGATGGATTTTGACCATTTTTAAACACCTTCGATGGTAAATTGGAGGGAGATGGCATACATGATTTTTCTACAGTATTTGCTTTTGAAAGTTTCTTGGCACATAAAGAATTTTCAGAAATTCAAACTCAGTTTCAGTTTTTAAACATACTTTTAAAAAACTTTACAAATTTCCAGTCAATATATAAAAAGTATGTTTATGCATATTATGTCTACATGCAGATATTCAACTATCATTTCAAAATATTTTTTTAATGTGTTACAAATACCAATTGAAGTTGACTCTACTTAGGTACTGAGATCAGCAGTTGAAGGCCATGAGAATTGGTTCCTCAACAACATTGAGCCTGTACTTTGCCACAGTGACGTCTCTTGCAGGATTTACTTACTGGTACTCCACTGTTTTCAAAGTTCACTCCCGAGTTTACCCAGAATAATGTCTCCTTGCTGTTCTTACCTCCAAACCTGTTGATCATAAGACGTTAATGAAGCCCTTGTGGGAGTAGCCATTGGCTGCCTGTTCCTTTTTCAGCACTGGCTCAGAGTGAACAGCACCCTTGGCAGCCAGGCTGTGTGTGGGCACTTCCATGCAGTCAACAGAACTGTATTCTGTATTTTAAATCTAAGTGTAGATACTGAAAATGCTAATTTATGGTAAGCAATTGCCAGATTGACAGGAAGCACAACAACAGGGGGATAGACTCTTGGTGAAGCTGGGAAGGGGGGACGGAATGGAAATGAGAAATACAGAAACCAATGAGAATAAAATCCAAAAAGTAGGACTTTTAGGAGTTCAACCTGAAAGGGGATTGGTAGAATAACATGTAGAAACTATATGGTTTCGTATCTAGGTGGACTAGATTTATTTTTCTTTGTTAGAGATTGGGGAGAAATAACTAGTGAAGGAAAAAAAAAACTTTCCTGGGAGGTCAATTAATATTCAGACTTTGAGTTTATATCTTGAGAAACAACAAGGAATTTCTATATTCTGTTTAAAAAAGACCAGTTTGTTTTTCTTGGGCTAGAATCCAGGTGAATATTTCTAAGTGGGTCAGAAGTATTCAGGTCAAAACACGTGATGAGTCCCTTGAATCTGATGATCCACAGGGATTTTACCCTGAGTATTGGACTGGAACGATGTAAGAAGCAGAGTGACAGTTCTCATGAGGAAGATTTTAAGTCACAGTAGGAGTTAAGGCTAACTTTTCACAGGGCAGAGGAAGAGGCGTTCCCTTTGGTGAGGTGCGTGGCATTTATGTCCGTTGGACTTCTGTGGAGCACTATGGGGCTGGGCATTGGACCCATTCCCACTTAATTCAGTTCTTAATTCAGCTCTTAATTCAGTTGACTCCCACAATATCACATGCTTGTCCAATACCACATAGCCTGGAGCTCCCACACCAATTGCTCTTTTAAATACTCTGCATTTTAATCTCAAAGATTTTTTTTTGTCTCTTTATGTGTTTGTGTGTGTGCTGTGGACTTGGAGGCTAGAGGTCAATATTGGTATTCTAGCTTGATCCCTCTTTGTTGCTATGATAAACACCATCACCCAAAGCAAACTGAGGAGGAAAGGTTTTACTCAGCTTGCTCCTCCAGGTGATGACTGAGGAAAGTCAGAACAGGAACAGGAATTTAAATGGGAAACCAAGGAGGAATGTCTAATGGATTGCCCCCAGGCCCACACTCAGCCACCCTTCTTATACAGTTCATGCGTTTCTGCCTAGTGATAGTACTGCATACAGTGGGCTGGATTCTCACATCATTAGCGATCAAGAAAAGGCACCCCCCCCCCCAAGACACACAGGCCAACCTATTAGAGGTAACTTCTCAATTGAGGTTCATTTCCTCTTATTGAGTGTCTCAAGTTGACAACCAAGATTAGTCACCCAAATCAGGCACCTTCCTCAATTGTTTTCTCCTTGAAGTTTTGGGACAGGGCCTTAGACTGATGCTGGAATTTCCTGATTTGGCTAGATTGGTTGGACAGCAAGCTACAGGCTTTCACTGCCTCTCCAGCTTTGGAGTTATAGATGTGTGCCCTGGTGCCTAGGATTTTAAAAGGGTTTATTACTTTAGAATTCAGGCCCTCAAATGTGTTCAGCAAACATTTTTACCTACAAAGCCATTTTAGCCCCTTTAAAGCTTATTCTATCATCATATTTCTTTAATTTTTGAGATTATAGTATGATTAAATTATTTCTCCCTCCAAGCCTTCTTATAAACCCCTCCTTACTACTCTTCAAAGTCATGGTCCTTTTCTTCATTAATTGGGATATATATATATATATATATATATGGCTATTTAATACATATACCTATACATATATATTTTTAAGTACAAAACTACAACCAGCTCAGTCTCTATAACGTTATATGTATGTATGCTTTTATATACTGACTCAAATGTTGGACAACCAATTGAGGGTCTCTTCCTTGAGAAAGACCCTTTCTCTCTCTGTCAATATTCCTTAGTTGCCTGTAGTTATTTTTTCCTGTTTTCTTTTGTGTTGTTGTTGTTTTTGAGGTGAGTGGAGAGAGAGGGTGGGAAAGAGCATGAAGTATCATTCTAAAATTAAGGTGAGAGAATATCTAAGAACTTATGGGATGTTTTCATTAGAACCAAGGAACAACTTGGGGTATCATTTATCTTCAGGTGTTTGCTGAAGAATTTGCCTAAATCCCTTCATTTCAGAGGGTAGATGTAGGATTAAGGTGTCATGGTTACAGAAACCTTACTTTCGATTTGAACAGTCCAAACTAGAATTAGCTAATTTATGTGATAATGAATTCTATGTCTTCTGGGATAATTAAGTCAAGGCTGAACGATCATTTGCCATGGATGCTGTACGAGAATAATAGAATTGGTGAGAGAGTGGAATGGGCTTGTGCTTATATCCCACATCCAGCAATTCATTATCCACCCCCCCCCCAAAAAACCCAAAAAAACCCTGTTCTGTCTGAGCTTTCTTACATTCAATTACTTAGTTACTATTTATTTCTGCTTTCTATCCAAATTTTGTTACTCCACAGGGTAAAAGCAGACCTTGCCCAGCCAAGTCTAACTCACCGTCCTGTGCTCAGCCCTCTTTCCATTTCCTTCAATTCACTCATCAGTTTATCTCCTTACAATTTACCTTTCTGGTAGCTTCCCCGGTTGCCTTTCCTTTGACCCAACATGTCATACGCTTCATCACAGTAAAATGACATTCTGTACAATGTGCCACCCCATGTACTCCTGTTGGAAATATATCCATTAAGTCATAATTTCTATACACCTAGTGTTTCAACTTTCCCACTCCTGAAACTCTTGACACATGCATCTTGACCTACATCTACCACCAGCTTCTTAACATATACTTAAATCAAAATTGTGTGTAGTCTAGTTAAGATGTAAATCATGATACTTTAATATATGGCTACATTGTGAAACTTGATTACTATAGTCAATCTGATTAGCATGTCTACATTTCAAGTAGCAATTTCTGTTACAAGGCTATTTAAAATGACGTCTTTTATTCTAGATTTCAACTACATAATGTAGAACTGTTGACGAGTCTCCATCTTGTGCCACAGATCTCCGGAAGTTAAGCACTTCATTTCAGCCATCTTTTGTATGCTCTGACCGCGATCCTCATTCACTGTCACCGACAACTACCATCTATCTTATGTGGCTTTTAAAATCTTAAATGTCACCAGGCGGTGGTGGAGCACGCCTTTAATCCCAGCACTTGGGAGGCAGAGGCAGGTGGATCTCTGTGAGTTCGAGACCAGCCTGGACTTCAGAACTAGTTCCAGGACAGGCTCCAAAGCTACAGAGAAACCCTGTCTCGAAAAACAAAACAAAACAAATTTAATGTCACATAGTGTTATTCTTCTTTGTTTTATAACATTAAGATTGTCTTCCCCTTCTATCTATAATATCATAAATGATTTATTTTCTGCTGTTTATGGTTGAGTAATAGCCTATACATCTCTCTACAAACACACACACATACAAATTTTTTCATCCATTTTTCCTCCATGAATATCTCTATGGTTTCAACACCTTTGCTTTTATGAATGATAACATGGGTGTATAGAGGAGATGCAGATTTCATTTCATATACTCAGAAGTGGGGTCAACCAACAGGGGTCATTTGATTTTCGGTGCGCTGGGTAAAAACTATATCATTTTATATACACACTATAAAGAAATATACACAATGGTCAGACCAGTTTACTTTCTTACTAACAGTGTGCAAGGATTTACTTTTTCTTTTCATCCTGGCCAACATTTACTGTCACTGTCTGTGGGAATAGCCATTTTAACAGTTATGAAGTTATTTCTCACTATGGTTTTGATGTTCATTTTCCAGATAATTATCAAAACTGACTTCTTTTTCATATGCCGGATTGCCATTTATATATAGTCTTTTGAGAAATATCTGTTTAGGTCATTAGTTTGTTTTAAACTCAGGTCTTAAAATTTTCTATTTATTTTTGGTTCTTTGTACATATATTTTGGATATTACCCACGTAAATAATATCTGGTTTAAAAGTGTTTAAGTGTTTTACTCCCATCCTATAGTTTGAGGATTTTTTAAAAAAATTTTGTTCATTGTTTCTTTCCTGACACAGACCTAACCTTAACCCCTAGTCCTAACCCTAACCCTAACTCAGAAATTTTTAGTTTGAAGCAACCCATTAGCTTTTAAATTTAGAGGTCTTTAAAAGACACATTGCTGTTGTGAGGCCAGGGTCAAATAGAGTTTTCCTTTCCATAATTTTAAATCTTTAGTTGATATCTATGTTTCCCCTGTTTTATTTTGCACATAGACATCCAGCATCATCCACATAGCTCCTGGCATTCTGCATCTAAGTGATTTCTCATGTGTTGTTGGCAGCTTTGTCACGTTAATTGACGGTGATCTCATGGGTTTGCTGGCATCTCCACTTTGCTCCATTTCTCCATAAGGCTTCACATTTTGAAATGCTGCTGCAATATCATTACTGATGCTCGTTCTTTTGGGCTGTTGTAATTTTTTATAACAGATTGTGAATTCTTAGTGTAATGCCTCTAGCATTGTTCTGTATAAGATTAACTTGATTATTCGAAGCATTTGTGGTCCCAGGTGAATTTGGGAGCTTCTTTTCTCCATTTATGCAAAAACATTCTGGGAATTTTGATGGCAATTTCATTCAATCTGCAGATCACTTGGAATGCACACATTTTGAACAGGATTAATTCTACTAATCATGAACGTGGGATACTTTCCATACTTTGCCCTATTTAATTTGATTTCTTAGCATTTTTTTTTAACTTTTAGTATGTGCTATGTGTAAGTCTTTTGCATCTTTGATTAAATGTATTCCTAAATATTTTAATTTTTGTTGTTGCTACTACTGCAAATAGCATTTCTGGTTTAATTGCCCTTTCCAGTAGTTTATTGCTTATCCATAGATGTCCTGCATATATATGTATTCACGCATGCATGCACACACACACACACACACACACACACACACACACACACACAATTTCTTTTAATTCTTTTAATTCTGGGGGTTGGGTCATCTAAAAATAGACAATCTCACTTCTTTCTTTGCAGTTTTGGATGCTTTTTCTTTTCCATATTTGACTCCTCTGGATAGGACCTTCTAGAATATGCTGCAAGGAAGTGATGATGGCATAACCTTTCTTTTATCCAATCTCCAGGGGATGTTTTAATTTTTCTCCATTGACCATGGTATCTGTGGTATTTTGCATTTGTGGCTTTTATTATGTTAAAAATTTTCCTCTCTCTGTTTTGTTGGGGTTGTTCATCATGAAGGGATGTTAACTGTGGTCAACAGTTTTCAGCCTTTCCTGGTGTGATTTTATTTTTTGCTTTCATTTACTTAATTTAGAGCGGCACATGAATTAATTTGTGTTTGCTGAAACAGATTTACATCCAAGATATAACTCTCACTTGGTTGTGACGTATGATTCTTTTAATGTGCTGTTAAATTCAGTTTGATTGTATTTTATTGAGTATTTTTACATCAGCAATTATTAGGGATATTGACTTACTGCATCTTGTTGTTGTTCCTCTTCGAAATTTTATCTTGTTTTAGTATCCAAAAGATGCTAGTCTCCTAAGTTAGGTTTGAATGTATGTCTACTTCTAATTTTTAGAAAAATATAATAATGCTGATTTTAGCTCCTCTTTAATATATTGGTAGAATTGAGTCTTTAGTCTGTCTTCTCCTGGCCTTTTCTTTTGGGATGATTTTCGGCTCATTGATTCAATTTCCTTGCTTTATATATGCCTGTTCTTTATTCTTATGTATTCTTCTTTCTCTTCCTGCTTCTCCTCTTGGTTTCTATTTGCTCTGTTTTTGAGACTAGCCCTCATCATTCAGTCCATGCTAGCTTTCCCACGTGCTCTCTCTCCCCTTGATTTCCTGTGTCCTAGGATTACAGCTGTGTATCACTATGGCTGCCTTCTGCTTCTTCTTGATTTTGTCTCACCGGGTTGCATGTTGCTATCAGTTTATCCTTTTCTTCTAGCTTATTCTACTTGTTTTTAATAGTCTAAAAAAAAGCAGCTGCTCTTAATAGTCTAAAAGGCTTTCATGGTATTTATTACAGTGCATTCTCCATCATTTCATTTGTCTGAGTCTTTGGTTTTATTAATACAGCAATTAATGGTTTGCCAATTTTGTTTATGTGTTGGAATAATCCAGCTTTTATCTTTATTGATTTTTCAGTTCTCTGTTTTATTTCTGGTCTAATCTTCATTATAACTTTATCTGATAATGCAGGGCTTAGTCTCTTCTTCTTTTTTTTCCCGTAGTTCCTTGGGGTGTAAAGTTAAGTCATTTATTTGAGATAATTCTTCTTTTATCTTGGACATGCTGATGGTTATAAGCTTCCACTTTGCTTCTGCTTTTTCTGTATCTCATTAAAGTCTTACTATGTTGTGTTTGTATCTTCATTTGTCTCAAGGGATTTTAAATTTTGATTCTTAGCTCCTCTCTGATCTAATGATTGTCCCAAAGTTGTTATGTTTTAATATGCAGCTGGCCTCTGGACCACATGAGATCCTACTGGATAAGTTCTCTTTGACATGGATTTCTTTTTATTTCTGAAAATTCGAAAACATACCCAGATGAAACATATAGCCTGGAAATATTGAATATGAGAGCAAAATATGATGTCATGAATGTGTGCACTACATGTAGGTCATGGTCCACTTTACAATTTGGCACAGCAATATATATATATATATATATATATATATATATATATATATGTAAGGAAGAGCTAAAATTCTGCAATTACAAAACTATTTACAATCAGAAAACTTTCCCAAGAATATGAAGATACATAACTGCATCAAATAAATGTCAGTGTATGCTGCTACTGTTGAGAGCTTCGTATTCCCCTATGTGGCTACTGAGGTGATCTTAAGGGTTGGCAATATCCACTTAAGGTACCATGTGGGGCTCATTTTCTCCATATGGACAGTTTGTCTCCCCAGTAAACTGCACATTGGAATGAAAAGTACTCTCATTCTTGTGGATTTTTCAGCCTACCTAATCCATAATGATGTCTAGAATAATGTGACAGTTCATGTTATTATTAATGCTATCTACAGCATGGTATTCATTTGGGTCAGCTTGGGTAGAACCAAAAATTATACATATACCAGGACCAGTGTTAAGTCCTCTAGTCCCAAGTACTCAAGAGTCAGAGACAGAAAGATTTCAGCATTTTGAGGGCTGAGGGTTTATCTCACTCAGGAAAATACTTGCCATGGATGCACTTGGACCCAATTTTTAATGAAAGAAAACAGGCAATGTGTGTGGTAGCATGCTAACTTGTAATCCTGTCTGAGAAAACTCATGATTTTTATACTAAAAAATATTTTATAGTCTCTCTCTCTCTCTCTCTCTCTCTCTCTCTCTCTCTCTGTGTGTGTGTGTGTGTGTGTGTGTGTGTGTGTGTGTGCGCGCATATGTATGCACTCATGTATACAGAGGACAATGTTAGGTACTGTTCTTCAGGCACTATCTACTTTTATTTCTCTGTATGTGTGTGTGTGTGTGTGTATGTGCACATGTGCATGTATGTCTGTATGTGTGTGTGTGTGTGTGTGTGCATATACATGTGTACAGGGTCTCTCATTGCCCAGAAACGTACTGATTAGACTAGGCTGCTGGCCATTGAGCTTTAGAGATCCCCTGTCTGTGTCTCTCCAGTGCCAGGGTTACAGGTATGTACACCACAACTCCTAGCCTTTTGTGTTTCGTCTACAGTGTTTCTACTGACTGTGCTTTACCCAATGAACTCTTCTCCAAGTCATCAGAATAAGAAATAAAATTAGAAAGTACTGCTGAGATTTAGCTCACCTCACTAGTAGAATCCAGAGTGTCTGTTGAGCTTAAATAAGGCCTTGGGTTCCGCTCCAAATACTGCTAAATAAAAGAACAAATAAACAAGGAAATTAAATATAGTACATAAATAGACTTCTGATTGCATTGAGTCAGTATCTATAACTTCCTCATTGTTGAAATGTCAACTTATCTATAATTTTTCTGTGTTCTTACTGTTATTTTATTTCATTATTTTCAGAAAAGGTAGCTGAAATTATTTCAGCCCTGAACTTTATGCCTTAATATGGGAGCCTTGCTGGAGAATATTCCCTGTGTAACTGAGAGAAATGTACATTCTTTGAGGTAGAATTTTTGGACACATCTGTGAAATCAATGGGGTCTATAATGCTGTTAAGTTCTGATTTTTCCTTATGAATAATATATTCTAATAACTGTCCTTCAAAGACAATCATATTAAAGATTAAATGTCTTTATATGACAAAATAAAGCCTATGTGTTTACTGAAGTCCTCTATTCTTCTTGTATGTCTGTTTCTTCATTCAGATTGGTGACTGTTGATTTACATATATAGATGTTTTGATACTGTGAGCATATCCCTGAGTTGTGAGTTAACCTTTTCATCATAATTCAGTGTCTTTATTGTTCCCTGTGCATTCTTTATGACCCTTCCATGGATGATAACATACTCTCTGAGCTCCTAAAATGCCTCACTTTTCTTGTCAGGTAGGACACTAATGGTCATCTTTCTATTCTATGTTCCATTCCCCAACTGTAGTTTCCCTACGCAGTGTTCTGTACCCACATTCCTCCGTCTTCACATTTAATCCCTCCACTATGCCATACACAGGCACATATCCCAGGCACAGATCTGTATGAAACTGGATTGAAAACTAGTAAGTTAAGCCCAAGCTATTTTTCCAAATTACTGGCTCTTGTTTTCAAGTGTCTTTTGGTAAAGCCCACTTGAATGGGCTTTGTAAGTAATTCAGTGCCAGCATTGTGAAACTTAATTGGTAGCCATTCCATCCTCCAATTCCATCCTCCTACCACCTTAACTCTCCTCCGTGATACCATCCCTGTTCACACAATCCATTTTCAAAACTTTGTAATCAGAGTAAATCTCTCCCTTTGTATGCATACAGAATCCTACCCTCAAATCCCCTCTTTGGTTTCTACCAAATAAATGTCTTCTTTTCTTGTTCCTACTGTTTCTGCTGGAGTGTGAGATTGATCAACTTCCACCTGAACTTTTACAGTGTACCAATCCATAGTCCTCATGCCAGCAGGCTGCCTTTGCCAAGCAGAATATCTATACTGTGGTATGATTATCTGCTGTAGTTTCCAATACTGAATTTCCCTCAAAGAAGAAATCAAAAGCATTTTGAAATTCATGCTTCTCTATAATCTATGATCCAACTCTTGTATGACTGCTGTGAATCATAAAGATTTACATATATGAATGCTCACTCCCTGTCAGGCATTGTGATTGTTAACACTTTGAAGTAGGGACTGTAATTATAATCTGGTAATCATAGTACTAATTATCAAAGGCACAGAGTTTGTAAATGTTTGAGCCCGTGTAGATTGCTCCCTGAAACTTGCGGCCATTCTGATGTTTCGTTGCTCCCTGCCTCCTTGTATTCATATTGCTTTATTCTAGAACCCGAATTCTCCCTTCCCTGCTGCTGCAAAGAACCCTTTCCTTCAAATTTTGCATCTGAAAATATCTTCTCTACTTACCTTTGCTCCGCATTTGAAATCTCCCATTATGTACTTATGTACTTTGAACTTCTTTGAAGTACTTAAAGGGCTAATTAGATGAGTAAGCGGGTAAAATGACATGCCCATAAACTTGATAATCCCTAGAAACCATAAGGTAGCAGGAGGGAGCTGACTCCTACAGCTGTCCTCTAACTTCTTCGTGTATGTGAGGTACTAGGACACATCCATGTACACACATGTCTACATACAACACAATAAGTAAGTGCAAAGGATTTTATAGTTATATGCCATCCAGTTGTGCACATGGCATTTCTTATCTCTCTTATTTGCCACCAGTTTCCTTATTCTGGTCACTTAGAGGACTGCCTTGTCAATAACATGTTCGGATCTTTTTTTATATTGAATAGTTTGATCTCCTCTTAATCCAGTACAGTGCACCTTTCATGCTTTTGTGTTTGTGTTTTGTAACGGCAGTGTTCAGACAACCCAAAGGAGCCTTGTTCATTTATGTCACTGGTATATGTGTCGTTGACTTAATTACATTTCTAGAGTTGACCTTGTAAATTAGGAAAGTGTCGTTTCTACCACAGACCCATGATAACTGAAACGAGGACTCTATTTCTTTCCAGAGAGTTGGGAAAAATTTAAATTTTGGTTCATTAATATTCATAGCACAATTTTGATTTCTTACATTAGGCAGCTTCTGCTTAGCTCTTCATGACTATTTATGATCATTTGAATGTTTTTGATAAAAATATTGGTTTTGTGTGTATTTGAAATTTTTTTCTCTGGTCCTAAAATGTTGGGTGAGGAAAGCTGACAATGAAGAAGTGATGAGCATGTTTGTACTCACTGCGACTCTTAATATTTGGTACCCAAGATGGAGGGATGTGGTTGTCCTAGCAACTGCCTGCAACAGTGATTTGATACTGATCGGGTAGCCTTGTTTCAGAGAGTATCTGATAGCATTTTCACTTCTTCCTTAAGATCCACGCTTGTACTATTTCTCTACACCATTTTTGTCTGTGCAAATTCATATTTCTGGTCTATTTTTTATCCTCTTTTCTTACTCCACCCTTTGATTTTTCTCTCAATCATATCCACTTTTGCCATTTCTCTTTCCTGAGAGCCTGTAAGTTTGTTTGGTGTGTGATGAATAAAAATGTTTTAATGTTTTGCGACAGAACATTTCTGGAGTAAAGGAGTGATAAATATCAAATCAAGTGGAGGCTAGAAATTTAATTTTCCCTATCAGGGCCAATCTGTGCTTCATTTTATCCTGACAAAAATTGATATTTTATCCTTGTCATAATGGAGGACTCTGATTGCAGTGCCTTTTCATAATTCCTCAAAAAAAATATCGCTTTCTTTCCCCTGAGAACTTGAGTCTAAGCAAAGTAGATTCTGTGCACATTGTGAAGAAAGATACCTAATATTCCTTCAGTGCTTTGTGTCTCCAAGCCTGGCAGAATTTCCATAAAGTCACTCAGGTTCTTGATTTAATATGCTACATTCAGGATTTATCTCTGGCTGTCTTGAAGAAATTTATCTAGCAAAGCCAGTGACACAGCCCCCTACTTTCTTCAGTCAGCTACATTTTGTAAATTAAGGAGGACTTGCGTCTGAGATGACGCCTGAAAACTTGTCTTTTAAACAAACTCACTAAAATGTGATTAAGTCTAGAGAGAGAAACAGCATTACAGACTCAACATATACAGGATATGTTGTGAGTCAGGCAGGTAGAAAGGATCTTTAATATTAATTTATTTATGAAGTATAAGAGTCTTATGATGCTAATCTTATTTTTTAATCCTTACTTTACAGCTCAGGAAACTGAGGCATAGGGAGGTGGAGTAACCTGACTTAAGTTACTAGTCCAGAATGATTTTAGAATTCAAACACAGGGCAGGCAACTAAGATCTGAATTCTAACTTACCAGGGCATTTTCACAGTGAGTGTGTATCTACTTGCTGTCTTCCACCGGCAGTAGAGTAGAAAGTGGATGGACTCCTGGAAATTAGAATTGTAGAGAAAGGGAATCTTTAGGCATGTTTTTATCTAAGGGTTGAATAATTTCATAAAAACGGAGTGATTTTCCCAATCCCTTTTGCGGTTCTCCACTCTTAGCAGGTTTCATTTCGGTGTGACCTTTCTAGATAATCGACTTTCCTTACCTTACAGTTCCAAGTTTGATTTCACTGCTTAGGAATTGCTTTGTAAAGAGAGAGCATGTTTTTCCAGTAGACCGAGAAAGGTCTTAGCCTGGCCTCACAGTAAAAAGATACAGATGCTGGTGTGTTCATTTTGTTTGGTGGGGAGAAATGACTAAATATACAAGGTCCTTGTGCATGTGGTCTTACTCACTTGAGCCATGTTGATGGACATTGGGGAGGCAACGTTTCACCAAATAAAATCAAGTTTCTAACAGCGGAAGAAAGAAGATGGGTGGAAAGAATTTTATGAATGTAGGTCACGTTGTCCGTAGGATGCCATGTGCATCTTCCTTTTCCTTCTCCTTTATTTACAGGTCATATGTAAGGAGGCATCTTAAATTCTTTATTGATGTTTTAAACACAAGCGACCAAGAGATATAAATAAAAAGATGTAGTAGAATAATGAATAAATAGACCTTAAATGAGGTTTTTGTGGAACACACAGGATCATCAGCACTAAGCAAGGTGTAATCCATTGCCTGCTCTGAGGATAGAGACTATAGCTAGTGCGCTGTCATCACTGGGTTGGAACTGCTGAAGCTGTCTTGCAGGAATTGGGAGCCTGGAGCCAGGCTACTGCCTGATGTCAGAGACTAGAAGAGGATTCTCTCAACTTCTCACAAAGGTAACTCCACTGAAAACAATAATCAGTGCCGGTTCAGTGCTTGGAGATTTGGTCAAGAAGTCTATGGGCTTAGATTGCCTTTAGACAGAAAGATAAAGATGCAACCATGGACATCTTAATGGTGTCATAGTTCCAATATGACTGTGGGTGCAGAATTCTTGAATTTCAAATTCTTGGTTGGTGGCAAAGGAAAACAAACTCTGGTTGCACATGCCAGTTGCATGAGGGGAGAAAAACATAAAGAACAGCCAAGAAAGGTCCAGCTTCGAAATGAGTCTGCAAGCAAAAGTTCCAGAGTGTATGAAAAGAAAGATAGCAAACAGCGTCAGTTATAAAACCGCAAATTCACTTATGGTGCATATGAAAATTTCATAAGAAGAATATGAAAGTTTCAGGGCTATGACATTTCATATGAGGATTTTAAAGTTGCTATATTGAGGATCCTCAAAGTGGTAAATGAAGGAATAATTCCAATTATAAATATATGAAACAAAATGACAGAAAAGGAGCTAGACTAGATGGCCATGGGAAATAATTAGATATCCTGTAAAGGAAAAACTTATGTAGTATATTTCTTTAAAGAATAATGAGAAAGATAAACTCCTGTTCTGGAAAATTAAATCACTGGCTTGGTTGATGACCTAACATTTCAGTTTGGGTCATATCAACCACTAAGCCAAGGGGCCGTCTTTAGAAAAGTGGGCTTACCTTGAATCATGCTAAAGACATAGCAGGAATAATTAGTTCTTTAATGAAATAATGTTTTCCGTTCTCTAATTCCTCCTGGCCCTGGTGGATGCAGTCTATTCTTGAATATGTAATTTTTTACTTTTGAGATTACATTATTATATATATTGCATATAGTTATGTAGATGTTTTCAGAGCTCACAGTTTAGCATTGGATAAATTTGTGTGTTCTTTCTAGGGGGAGACTATTTCTCCCACTCTTAGCATTCCCTAGTTGTCTATACTTCTTTATCTAGATTTTACCCCATGAGCTTTGCTTCTTCCATGTTTGTATGTCTTTTTGTGTTGTCCTTGTTTAAGTCATATTTATGCAGCCATGTTGGTGATACTTTGTGGGTATAGCTACTGATATTTGTAGGAGACATAATCTCACAGGAAACTCTTTGTTCCTCTGGCTCTTATATTTCTTCCTCCTCTTTCTCAGTGGCCCCTGAGTCTTGTGTGCAAGAATGTTTTATGGATGTATTTTCGGGACTTGGATTCACATCTCTGATTGGTTGTGTCTTTCTGTAATGGTTTCTATCAATTGCAAAGAGAAGTTTCTTTACTGGGGGAGGGTGAAACTACACTTTTCTCTGGGTATAAGGGAAAATATTTAGAATATAGTTAGGGATTATTTTTTTTTGTAAAGTGGTATTTATAGATTATCCTCCAACATCCATGATTTTTTTTCTTGTTGGATTGGTCTTAAAATCTGGCATAGTGGCATGCACCTTTAATCTCAGCTCTTGGGAGGTAGAAGAATGTAGGTATCTATAAATCTGATGTCAGCGTGGTCTTCACAGTAAGTTCTTGACCAATCAAGGCTACATAGTGAGATTCTGACCCAACAAAACAGGAAGAAGGAGAAGGAAAAAGGAAAAAGAAGAAGGAGAAAGAGGAGGAGGAGGTAGAGGAGGAGGAGGAGGAGGAGGAGGAGGAGGAGGAGGAAGAAGAAGAAGAAGAAGAAGAAGAAGAAGAAGAAGAAGAAGAAGAAAGAAGAAGAAAGAAGAAGAAGAAGAAGAAAGAAGAAGAAGTTGGGATGCTCTGAATTATTTAAAAAGGTTTAACTTCTCATTTTCTTGTTTTAATCTTCCTCTCTAAGCTTGCACACTTCTCCTAACACCTTAACATTTTAGGTTTCATTGCTCTTTCCCTAAAGCTCCCTCGCCACCATGTAGCTGCTTGTCTACCATGTAGCTGACCTCTATGCTGCCTTGTTTTTTTCTTCTCTCCTCCACTGTCCTCTGCCAGGCACCTTGTCAGGTCTGTGGTTCTTTTACATCCTAATAAAAACTGAATCAATCTTCAAAAACAAAATAAACATGATCATTTCATTTTGATCCTAAATTCCACTAAAAGGAGACTCACTTAAAGAATTTTAATCCACACAAAAAAAAAAAAATGAACAAGGGGTGGGGGAGAGTAGATGTGTTCCTCAAAGGAATGGAGAAATGAGACATTTATTGGGGTTCTCCAACATTTTCTTAAGAAGATTTCCACCGGTGACTGGAGGGATTGGTGAACTAATAGAAAAATTGATAGTTGAAAATTTGGCAGAATGTGAAGGAAATCAGAACCTTTTAAGGTATATTCTGGGTACCAAACAAGACAAAAGATTCATCTCTGATCAGTGAGTTGAAACATCACTGGACAAAGAAAAATCAAGAATGTACTCAAGGAAAGAGAGAGACAAACAATTAGACTGAAAAGTGTGGTCGGTGACAAGTTGTGACATCTGTCAGAGAATAATCTAAAGTGTGAACTAAACCTTCCATATTTGCAGGTGTAGTTCAGTGAGAAGAAGCCATCAAAAGATGATAGTTAAGGAGTAATCGTGATATGCAGAAACTATGATATGTATTGGCTATTAAGTAAATGTATAATTTTATTTTTTATTTTTTTTTTTTTAAATAATTTTTTTTTATTAAGAAAAGAAGAAAAAAAAACATAAACAAAAAACAAGTTTCCACCTCCTCCCAGCCTCCCATTTCCCTCCCCCTCCTCCCACCCTTCTCCCCCTCCTCCCACCCTTCTACCCCTCCCCCCACTCCTCTCCCCCTCCCTCTCCAGTCCACAGAGCAGTCCAGGTTCCCTGCCCTGTGGTAAGTCCTAGGTCCTCCCCCCTCCGTCCATATCTAGGAAGGTGAACATCCAAACTGGCTAGGCTTCCACAAAGCCAGCACATTAAGTAGGATCAAAACCCCGTGCCATTGTCCTTGGCGTCTCATCAGCCCTCATTGTTCGCCATGTTCAGAGAGTCCGGTTTTATCCCATGCTTTTTCGGTCACAGTCCAGCTGGCCTTGGTGAGCTCCCAGTAGATCAGCTCCACTGTCTCAGTGGGTGGGTGCACGCCTCGTGGTCCCGACTTCTTTGCTCATGTTCTCCCTCCTTCTGCTCCTCATTGGGACCTTGGGAGCTCAGTCCAGTGCTCCAGTGTGGGTCTGTCTCTGTCTCCATCCATCACCAGATGAAGGTTCTATGATGATATGCAAGATATTCGTCAGTATTGCTCTCGGATAGGGTCATTTCAGGTTCCCAATCCTCAGCTACCCAAGGAACTAACTGGGAACCTCATGTTGGGCACTTGGGAGCCCCTCTAGGGTCAAATCTCTTGCTCACCCTAAAGTGGTTCCCTTAACTAAGAATTGTGGTTCCGTGCTCCCCTATCCACCTTTCCTTTATCCCAATTCTCCTGATTCCCCAAATCCCCCCTCCTTCCCTTCTACCTTTTCTCTCCCCATCTCCCCTTACCCCCATCCCACCCCACCCCCAAGATCCTAATTTTCTCCCCGGCAATTGGGTCTACTTCCCTTAGCCAAGAGGATAACTATATGTTTTTCCTTGGGTTCACCTTCTTACTTAGCTTCTTTAGGTTCACCTATTGTAGACTCCGTGGCGCTAATTTATGGCTAGAAACCAATTATGAGCGAGTACATCCCATGTTCATCTTTTTGGGTCTGGGACACCTCACTCAGGATAGTGTTTTCTATTTCCATCCATTTGCCTGCAAAATTCGAGAAGTCATTGTTTTTTACGGCAGCGTAGTACTCTAGCGTGTATATATTCCATACTTTCTTCATCCATTCTTCCATTGAAGGGCATCTAGGTTGTTTCCAGGTTCTGGCTATTACAAATAATACAGCTATGAACATAGTTGAACAAATGCTTTTGTCATATGATAGAGCATCTCTTGGGTATATTCCCAGGAGTGGTATTGCTGGGTCCAGGGGTAAGTTGATCCCGAATTTCCTGAGAAACCGAAACACTGACTTCCACAGTGGTTGCACAAGATGGCATTCCCACCAGCAATGGATGAGGGAACCCGTTCCTCCACAGCCTCTCCAGCAAAGGTTATCCTTGGTGTTTTTGACTTTAGCCATTCTGACAGGTGTAAGATGATATCTCAAAGTTGTTTTGATTTGCATTTCCCTGATTGCTAAGGAAGTTGAGCACGACTTTAAGTGTCTTTTGGCCATTTGAACTTCCTCTGCTGAGAATTCTCTGTTCAGTTCAGTGCCCCATTTTTTAATTGGGTTAATTAGCATTTTAAAGTCTAGTTTCTTGAGTTCCTTATATATTTTGGAGATCAGACCTTTGTCTGTTGTGGGGTTGGTGAAGATCTTCTCCCAATCAGTAGGTTGCCTTTGTGTCTTATTGACTATGTCCTTTGCTTTACAGAAGCTTCTCAGTTTAAGTAGGTCCCAATTATTCAATGTTGCCCTTAATGTCTGTGCTTCTGGGGTTATACATAGGAAGCGATCTCCTGTGCCCAGCTCCTGTAGGGTACTTCCCACTTTCTCTTCTATCAGGTTCAGTGTGTTCGGGCTGATATTGAGGTCTTTAATCCATTTGGACTTGAGTTTTGTGCACGGTGATAGATAAGGGTCTATTTTCATTCTTCTACAAGACGACATCCAGTTGTGCCAGCACCATTTGTTGAAGATGCTTTCTTTCTTCCATTTTATACTTTTAGCTCCTTTATCGAAAATCAGGTGTTCATAGGTTTGTGGGATAAAATCCGGGTCTTCTATACGATTCCATTGGTCGACTTCTCTGTTTTTATGCCAGTACCACACTGTTTTCATTACTGTAGCTCTGTAATAGAGTTTGAAGTCAGGGATGGTAATGCCTCCAGAAGATCCTTTATTGTATAGGATTGTTTTGGCTATCCTGGGTTTTTTGTTTTTCCATATAAAGTTGATTATTGTCCTCTCCAGATCTGTGAAGAATTTTGATGGGATCTTGATGGGGATTGCATTGAATCTATAAATAGCCTTTGGTAGAATTGCCATTTTTACTATGTTGATCCTACCAATCCAAGAGCAAGGGAGGTCCATCCATTTTTTGGTATCCTCTTCAATTTCTTTCTTCAATGCCTTAAAGTTCTTGTCAAATAGATCTTTCACTTCCTTGGTTAGATGTACCCCAAGATATTTTATGCTGTTTTTGGCTATTGTGAATGGTGAAGCTTCTCTGATTTCCCTCTCTGCTTCCATATCCTTTGTGTATAAGAGGGCGACTGATTTTTTGGAGTTGATCTTGTATCCTGCCACATTACTAAAGCTGTTTATCAGCTGTAGGAGTTCTTTGGTGGAGTTTTTGGGGTCGCTTATGTACACTATCATATCATCTGCAAATAACGAAAGTTTAACTTCTTCCTTTCCAATTCGAATCCCCTTGATTCCATTATGTTGTCTTATTGCTATTGCTAGAACTTCAAGCACTATATTGAAGAGGTATGGGGAGAGTGGACAGCCTTGTCGTGTTCCTGAGTTAAGTGGGATGGCTTTGAGTTTCTCTCCATTTAATTTGATGTTAGCTGTCGGCTTGCTGTATATAGCTTTTATTATATTTAGGTATGACCCTTGTATCCCTAATCTCTCCAAGACTTTTAACATAAATGGATGTTGAATTTTGTCAAATGCTTTTTCAGCATCTAATGAAATGATCATATGGTTTTTTTCTTTCAGTTTATTTATATGCTGGATTACATTGATAGATTTTCGTATGTTGAACCAGCCCTGCATCTCAGGAATGAAGCCTACTTGATCATAATGGATAATTTTTCGGATGTGTTCTTGGATTCGATTTGCCAGTATTTTGTTGAGGATTTTTGCGTCGATATTCATGAGTGAGATTGGCCTGTAGTTCTCTTTCCTGGTTGAGTCTTTGAGTGGTTTTGGTATCAGAGTAATTGTGGCTTCATAAAAGGAGTTTGGTAATGACCCTTCTGTTTCTATCTTGTGGAATACATTAAGGAGTATAGGTATTAGATCTTCTTGGAAGATCTGGTAGAATTCCGCATTGAAACCATCTGGTCCTGGGCTTTTTTTGGTAGGGAGGTTTTTGATAACCTCTTCTAATTCTTCGCGACTAACAGGTCTATTTAGATTGTTCACCAGGTCCTGATTTAACTTTGGTATATGATATTTATCTAAAAAAGTATCCATTTCCTTTACATTTTCCAATTTTGTGGCATATAGGCTTTTGTAGTAAGATCTAATGATTCTCTGAATTTCCTCTGTGTCTGTGGTTATGTCCCCCTTTTCATTTCTGATCATATTAATTTGCAAATTCTCTCTCTGCCGTTTGATTAGCTTGGATAGTGGTTTGTCAATCTTGTTGATTTTCTCCAGGAACCAGCTTTTTGTTTCATTGATTTTTTGTATTATTTTCTGTGTTTCTATTTTGTTGATTTCAGCCCTCATTTTGATTATTTCCAGTCTTCTACTCCTCCTAGGTGAGTCTGCTTCTTTTTTTTCTAGAGCTTTCAGGTGGGCTGTTAAGTCTCCAATGTGAGCTTTCTCTGTTTTCTTTAAGTGGGCACTTAGTGCTATGAACTTTCCTCTTAGGACTGCTTTCATAGTGTCCCATAAGTTTGAGTATGTTGTTTCTTTATTTTCATTGAATTCCAGGAAGACTTTAATTTCTTTCTTTATTTCTTCCTTAATCCAGCTATGGTTCAATAGTTGACTGTTCAGTTTCCATGACTTTGTATGCTTTCTGGGGGTAGCATTATTGTTGAATTCTAACTTTAATCCATGGTGATCTGATAAGACACAGGTGGTTACTAATATTTTTTTGTAACTGTGGATGTTTGCTTTGTTACCGACTATGTGGTCGATTTTCGAGAAGGTTCCATGAGCTGCAGAGAAGAAGGTATATTCTTTCCTATTTGGATGGAATGTTCTATAGATGTCTGTTAAGTCCATTTGATTCATTACCTCCACTAATTCTCTTATTTCTCTGTTAGGTTCCTGTCTGATTGACCTGTCCATTGGTGAGAGAGGAGTGTTGAAGTCTCCTACTATTAGTGTGTGCGGTTTGATGGCTGCCTTGAATTTTAGCAATGTTTCTTTTATGTACGTGGGTGCTTTTATATTAGGGGCATAGATGTTCAGGATTGAGACTTCATCCTGATGAACTGTTCCTGTTATGAGTATAAAATGCCCCTCTCCATCTCTTCTGATTGATTTAAGTTTAAAGTCAACTTTGTTAGAGATTAGTATGGCCACACCTGCCTGTTTCTTAGGTCCATTTGCTTGATAGGCCTTTTCCCAGCCCTTTACTCTGAGTAGGTGCCTGTCTTTGTGGTTTAGGTGTGTTTCTTGTAAACAGCAGAATGTTGGATCCTGTTTTCTTATCCAATCTCTTAGCCTGTGCCTTTTTATAGGTGAGTTGAGTCCATTGACATTAAGTGATATTAATGACCAGTGGTTGTTAACTCCGGTCATTTTTTTTTAGTCGTAGAGTTTGTGTGTTTCCCTTCTTTGTTTTGTGTTGGTGAAGGGTCTCTAGATGTCTGAGTTATTGTGGTCATTGTTGGACTCCTTGGTTAGTGATTTTCCTTCAATTACTTTCTGTAAGGCTGGATTTGTGGCTGCGTATTGTTTAAATTTGTTTTTATCCTGGAAAATTTTATTTTCTCCATTTATAGTGAATGAAAGCTTGGCTGGGTATAGTAATCTGGGCTTGCACCCATGGTCTCTCAGTTTCTGCATTACATCTATCCAGGACCTTCTGGCTTTCATGGTTTCCATGGAGAAGTCAGGTGTAAGTCTGATAGGTTTACCTTTATAAGTAATTTGGCCTTTTTCCTTTGCAGCTCTTAATATTCTTTCCTTATTCTGTATGCTTTGTGTTTTGATAATTATATGGCGAGGGGATGTTTTTTTTTTGATCCAGCCTATTCGGTGTTCTGTATGCTTCTTGCACCTTCATAGGAAAATCTTTCCTTAGGTTGGGAAAGTTTTCTTCTATAATTTTATTAAATAGATTTTCTGGACCATTGAGCTGCCCTTCTTCTCCTTCTTCTACTCCTATTATTCTTAGGTTTGGTCTTTTTATTGTGTCCCATATTTCCTGAATGTTTTGTGATGAGAGTTTGTTGGACTTGCTGTTTTCTTTGATCAGTGTGTTTATTTTCTCTATGGTATCTTCAGAATCCGAGAGTCTTTCTTCTATCTCTTGTATTCTGCTGGTTATGCTTGTTTCTGTAGTCTCTATTCGTTTACCTAGATTTTCCATGTCCAGACGGCCCTCTGTTTGTGTTTTCTTCTTTGCCTCCATTTCAGTTTTCAGGTCTTGAACTGTTTCCATTATCTGTTTGATTGTTTTTCCTTGGTTTTCTAGGGTATCATTCACTGATTTATTCAATTCTTCAAACTTTCTGTTATATTTCTCATCCATTTCTATAAGGGCGTTTTTTACATGCTGTTTAAGGGTGTCAATCACTTTCATGAAGTCAATCTTTTCTCCTTCCTCTTGATTAAGGGGTTCTTGTCCTCCCGTTGTGGGGTCGCTTGTTTCTGGTAGCTTCATGTTGCTTTTCAGCTTGTTGGGCGAATTCTTGCCTTGACGTCGGCCCATCTCTTCTTCCAAATGCTCCCTATGGATCTTCTTTTACCGGATTAGGTCTCCTTGCCTACCAAACACTGTCTCTCCCCAATGTTGGCTCTCCCAATGCTGCGTCTCCCCAATGCTGGGTCTCCTGGCGCCGAAAGATCAGGCCTCCGTGCTGGTTGGGCAGCTCGCAGACAAAGCGCCTACCCCGCTTGGTGCAGGCAGGCCACAGAAACAAAGGAACTGCTGCCCGCCCGGGAGCCCCGGGTACTCGGACCCAGCGCCCAGATAGGCTGCGCTGGGCGATGCCACGCGCCAAAAGAGGGTAGTGGGGGTGAAGTGGGGAGGGCTCTGGACGGAAGCTGGGTGGGCCAGGAAGAAAGAGGCAGCACCCGGGGAGTAGAGGCCCTGCAGAGAGCCCAAGCAGGACAGGGGGCCAAGAAACCCCCGAGCTCCCCGTCCCAGGCTGGCGCCGTGGGCCAGAAACTCACCCCAATGCTGGGTCTCCTGGCGCCGAAAGATCAGGCCTCCGTGCTGGTTGGGCAGCTCGCAGACAAAGCGCCTACCCCGCTTGGTGCAGGCAGGCCACAGAAACAAAGGAACTGCTGCCCGCCCGGGAGCCCCGGGTACTCGGACCCAGCGCCCAGATAGGCTGCGCTGGGCGATGCCACGCGCCAAAAGAGGGTAGTGGGGGTGAAGTGGGGAGGGCTCTGGACGGAAGCTGGGTGGGCCAGGAAGAAAGAGGCAGCACCCGGGGAGTAGAGGCCCTGCAGAGAGCCCAAGCAGGACAGGGGGCCAAGAAACCCCCGAGCTCCCCGTCCCAGGCTGGCGCCGTGGGCCAGAAACTCACCCCAATGCTGGGTCTCCTGGCGCCGAAAGATCAGGCCTCCGTGCTGGTTGGGCAGCTCGCAGACAAAGCGCCTACCCCGCTTGGTGCAGGCAGGCCACAGAAACAAAGGAACTGCTGCCCGCCCGGGAGCCCCGGGTACTCGGACCCAGCGCCCAGATAGGCTGCGCTGGGCGATGCCACGCGCCAAAAGAGGGTAGTGGGGGTGAAGTGGGGAGGGCTCTGGACGGAAGCTGGGTGGGCCAGGAAGAAAGAGGCAGCACCCGGGGAGTAGAGGCCCTGCAGAGAGCCCAAGCAGGACAGGGGGCCAAGAAACCCCCGAGCTCCCCGTCCCAGGCTGGCGCCGTGGGCCAGAAACTCACCCCAATGCTGGGTCTCCTGGCGCCGAAAGATCAGGCCTCCGTGCTGGTTGGGCAGCTCGCAGACAAAGCGCCTACCCCGCTTGGTGCAGGCAGGCCACAGAAACAAAGGAACTGCTGCCCGCCCGGGAGCCCCGGGTACTCGGACCCAGCGCCCAGATAGGCTGCGCTGGGCGATGCCACGCGCCAAAAGAGGGTAGTGGGGGTGAAGTGGGGAGGGCTCTGGACGGAAGCTGGGTGGGCCAGGAAGAAAGAGGCAGCACCCGGGGAGTAGAGGCCCTGCAGAGAGCCCAAGCAGGACAGGGGGCCAAGAAACCCCCGAGCTCCCCGTCCCAGGCTGGCGCCGTGGGCCAGAAACTCACCCCAATGCTGGGTCTCCTGGCGCCGAAAGATCAGGCCTCCGTGCTGGTTGGGCAGCTCGCAGACAAAGCGCCTACCCCGCTTGGTGCAGGCAGGCCACAGAAACAAAGGAACTGCTGCCCGCCCGGGAGCCCCGGGTACTCGGACCCAGCGCCCAGATAGGCTGCGCTGGGCGATGCCACGCGCCAAAAGAGGGTAGTGGGGGTGAAGTGGGGAGGGCTCTGGACGGAAGCTGGGTGGGCCAGGAAGAAAGAGGCAGCACCCGGGGAGTAGAGGCCCTGCAGAGAGCCCAAGCAGGACAGGGGGCCAAGAAACCCCCGAGCTCCCCGTCCCAGGCTGGCGCCGTGGGCCAGAAACTCACCCCAATGCTGGGTCTCCTGGCGCCGAAAGATCAGGCCTCCGTGCTGGTTGGGCAGCTCGCAGACAAAGCGCCTACCCCGCTTGGTGCAGGCAGGCCACAGAAACAAAGGAACTGCTGCCCGCCCGGGAGCCCCGGGTACTCGGACCCAGCGCCCAGATAGGCTGCGCTGGGCGATGCCACGCGCCAAAAGAGGGTAGTGGGGGTGAAGTGGGGAGGGCTCTGGACGGAAGCTGGGTGGGCCAGGAAGAAAGAGGCAGCACCCGGGGAGTAGAGGCCCTGCAGAGAGCCCAAGCAGGACAGGGGGCCAAGAAACCCCCGAGCTCCCCGTCCCAGGCTGGCGCCGTGGGCCAGAAACTCACCCCAATGCTGGGTCTCCTGGCGCCGAAAGATCAGGCCTCCGTGCTGGTTGGGCAGCTCGCAGACAAAGCGCCTACCCCGCTTGGTGCAGGCAGGCCACAGAAACAAAGGAACTGCTGCCCGCCCGGGAGCCCCGGGTACTCGGACCCAGCGCCCAGATAGGCTGCGCTGGGCGATGCCACGCGCCAAAAGAGGGTAGTGGGGGTGAAGTGGGGAGGGCTCTGGACGGAAGCTGGGTGGGCCAGGAAGAAAGAGGCAGCACCCGGGGAGTAGAGGCCCTGCAGAGAGCCCAAGCAGGACAGGGGGCCAAGAAACCCCCGAGCTCCCCGTCCCAGGCTGGCGCCGTGGGCCAGAAACTCACCCCAGTGCTGGGTCTCCTGGCGCCGAAAGATCAGGCCTCCGTGCTGGTTGGGCAGCTCGCAGACAAAGCGCCTACCCCGCTTGGTGCAGGCAGGCCACAGAAACAAAGGAACTGCTGCCCGCCCGGGAGCCCCGGGTACTCGGACCCAGCGCCCAGATAGGCTGCGCTGGGCGATGCCACGCGCCAAAAGAGGGTAGTGGGGGTGAAGTGGGGAGGGCTCTGGACGGAAGCTGGGTGGGCCAGGAAGAAAGAGGCAGCACCCGGGGAGTAGAGGCCCTGCAGAGAGCCCAAGCAGGACAGGGGGCCAAGAAACCCCCGAGCTCCCCGTCCCAGGCTGGCGCCGTGGGCCAGAAACTCACCCCAATGCTGGGTCTCCTGGCGCCGAAAGCAATGTATAATTTTAAATGATAAAACACAGTCCTGCTAACTGCCAGAAGATCAGACCATACTTCATAACTCCTCCGGATGCATTAAGATTCCTGTCACATTTGGGGCCAGAAAGCAGTGCAAGGGGTTTTTACATTTTGCTCAGAGGAGTTATTATACTTATTATAATCATGATAATGGCTAAAATCAGACACAATAGTCTATAATTTTGAAATTAATAGGGAAAGGAAAAAAGATATAATATATCAATCTCTGTTGGTTTGAACACAGGTCAGAAAGGAGTGGTAAAGGAGCAAAGACAAAAGAAGTTAATGAATAAATACAAAATAAGTTGGATGAAATAAGCATACATAAAACTAGTAACGTTTTAACTATCATTAGGCTAAAGTCAACTAGTTTTGTGAAATTATCAGATTGATGGCTATCTTTACCCTGCCAATAGGGGATAATAGTGACCCTAAGACAAGGCAAATATAAAGCCAAATCACGCTTGTGAAGTAATAACAGCCTCAAAGAGAATTAAGGGAGACATTCCCTCTGGGATAATGACAACAAAGAAAGCCTCGTGTATTACTATATCTCCCCAGATAGACCGAGTCCAAGATAGGCACACACAGATTTACAGAGGGAGTGCTTTAAATAAATGCATCTTGCTGGAAACATAGAGACTTCCACAATCTTGAGAGATACTTGTACAGTCCAACCATAGTTTAGGTCATGAAGGGAGACTCCTCAGGCAATTTCAAGGAATCAGTAGCAGGTTTTATGAGCAGAAGGCAATTTAGTTTCATATCAATCATAAAAGTATTTGGAAACTTAATTCTTCATTAAGAACTCACCTTGGAGTCTCAAAATGTCTTCAAGTAAAGGACAATGAAAATACTATACATCAAAACATATGGAGTGCAGCTAAATTGGTTAATTAGAGCAATTTTCTGCACATTAAGCTGGCATTGGACATCCTGAGTAATTTCTCATGTGGTTTGGGCTGGATATTCGCTGCTGCAGCTACCTGATTTCTATCAGGAATGCTGGTCCATGTCTTAGGCCATGTCTTACTTCACTATTCCTGTTCCTCAATGAGAGGCTAAGTGAATATCATGACCTTTGGATCCCAGCCTGGCCTTTTACCAACTCCTTCCTCGCTACCTCTGTGCTCTCATGGCGTGTTGCCTCTGCCTGGGTGTGAGTTGTCTGTGATGCTGATTAATCTTCTCCCTTTCTCCCGGCCAATGCACCTTAGGTAAACGATCTTTAGATCACCTGTACTTTGTCAGGAATCGATATGGTAGCTGGCTGTACAGTAAGGCTTCACAGATATGAATTGAGCCCGAAAATGATCAGAGGACACCTAAACCTAGTCCTCTTCATGTGAAGCCTTTGGGTTTAGAATAGACATCAAGCCTACAATAGATGACCATAAGAACCCAAATATTCAGATGGTGTTGGAAGTGTGGAAAGTGTGGAAGACCAGTTAGGCATTGTCCAGTGTGAACTAATAAGGCCCAAGTTCAAGAGCAGAAAAATGAGGCTGTGATGCACCGTGTCAGGAGGGTATTTTAGGGAGGGCTAAAGAGGATGGTCGGAAGAAATAGATAGGCATTGCATAGAAAAGATTTTAATGTGAAATTGCCTTCCCACATGGGGCTGTATGGTGAGGGTCCTGGATACTTCCTTTCTATCCTTCACAGGTCCCCAGATATGAAGGGTTTGGGCACAGCCTCAGTTGGTTGTGGTAGAGAAACAGGAGCCGTGTGATGGCATGCTAGCAGGAGGAGTGAATTCGGTCTTCTTGTCAGGGGAGTTCTAGTGTGCAACCTGGAAGCATCACTTCTGCCTGGGGGAAGGACCGGAGCACCCTTCAGACATGACTTATGGATCCATTCCCCTTCTCTCCATCCCTTGTCTCAGCATTTCCCAGCAAAGGTCAGTGAGATTATATCTCCAGCTGCTGGGAATTTCTCCTAAGAGGGCTTTCCATTCTGCTCAAATGGCCCACAAGGTTGGGCAGGGTTGGCTGATGGGCTAGGCTCTCACTTCTTGTCACTTGTCTGGGCACAATGTCAATAAGTTACAGCGGATGCTGGCAGTGTTCTTCCAGTATCAGCCAAGGGTATATCCAACTCACTTAAGAATAGCGTCATTTGAATGCTTTGCATCTTGGCCTCAAGTATAAGACTGTTTTCCCATTTCTTCTTTCCTCTCCCTTTCTTTCTGGCTTTTATTCTTCATTTTTGTCTGTCTCTCTTTGTCTCTTTCTTGCCATTTTTCCATTTTCCTACCCTCTCTTTCACCCCCCCCTTCTCACCCTCCTGTGAACACACACACACACACACACACACACACACACACACACACACACACCAGTGAAAATACATGCTTATGTGTTCGTTCTGGTTTGGAATTCAGACTTTTTGACTATCTATCTCTTGACTACAAATTTTCTTTTGCATTATATGCTGGACACAATATCCCTGAAATCACTTACATGAGCGAGACTGCTCTGGGTCCCACTCCACGCTGCCTGGATAGATCCTAATATCTGCAAAGGCTTCTCTGAAGAAATCTAAAAGCCAAGAACCAGAGCCCAGCAGGAGATGAGTAGCAATGTATTTGTGCTGGGAAAGCGCTCTCTCCTGTCTTAGCTGCCCTTACAAACTGGGTGATCCAGCTGCTCTGGGTGAGAAGGCTGGGATTTGGGTCCCTGAAGAGTAAATTCTGGTTTAAAGCACTGGGCAGAACTGATCCAACCTTGCAATGCTGCCTTCTCTTTTTTTCTTTATTTTATTTTTTTCTGAAATTTATCCTCTGTGGCATGTAATTAAATGGTCAAAGCATTCGGAAGTTGGGGAACTGGCCTCATGTCACTTTTAAATCATGTGCGGCGTAATGGGCCATTACCTTTATAAATATACCTTGTGGACACTCACCTAATTAACTCATTGTGGTTTAATCAACACAACAAATCCTTAGGAAAAGTTTGGTGATAGTCTGCTTGAGAGTCTCTAGGCTGAATTTTTGTGTGTAATTTGCTTTCCATGTGCATGCCTTTTACAGTGTGATTAATTACTTGTCCCGAAGAGGCCTTGGCACCCTTCCAGCATTTAGAAGCTCTATTCCCTTGGGCATGGAAGTATCCTTGACACACTGGGGCAGGGGCTGGGACAGAACAGAAATGGTCCCAAGTGGGAGAGGGGGCAGGGGTGGGAATAGATTTGCCATAAAAGCCCAGGTCCGGTGATTTGGGTAGAAGAGGAGTCAGAGAGGCTGGGAAGTGCTGTATGCCAAAGATCAGTCTCTGACCTCAGCAGAACAAAGGAGTTGATGGACAGGGGCGATTGTTCATGGAGAGTAGGTTGCACAATGAAAACAGATGCTGGAGGAGCACCCCCCACCCCCTAAAAATGCAGAGATTCAAGTAGATTTGGGGCCATAACAGAGCCTGAACAAGGCAAAGCAATGGAAGAAAACCTGTAGCCAGGTAATATGTAGGGGTGAGCAGAGGCTACATTTTGCAGTCAGGTCTGGGTTTATTAAGGTCTGGGTTCAAGTGCTTTTCAAAAATACACATGCATTTAAACTTTCTTACATTTGTTGCTTTTCTGTGTGGATGGGTGTGGCTATACACTACCAAGGTGCACTTCTCAAGGTCAAAGGACAACTTGTGGGAGTCCATTCTCTCCTTCCACCAGGTGGGTCTTAGAGATCAAACCTGGATCATCAGGCTTGGCAGCAAGCACCTGCAGCCATGAAGCCATCTCTCCAAGTTCAAGTCCTTGTGCTGTTTGTAAGGAGTCTCCATGAGCACAGTTAATACCTACCGGCCGTTTGTTTTGCTTAACATGGGGCAATAAATCTCTTTGTTGTGGTGGGGATTAAGTGAAATTGTGTGTGTAAATTGCTTAGCACAGGGCAAGCTGTTTAGTAGCTGCTAATAACTGATCATTATCTTTCATGTGGTCTAGACAAGGCCTAAGGCATGAACGGTAGGACAAGAGAAAGCTCTCAGCAGAGGTTCATAGGTGAGGTGTTGCTGTGGGCCTCCCACGCTGGCCTGGTATTGGTTCAGAGTTATACAGAGGTGAAAATCCACAGTGCTAATTGACCGAGGTGTAGGCCAACAGTAGTTATCAGAAGCAACGTCACTTTTCTTAAATTCTAATCTGCACGCCTCTCCAATGAACTATCCTGCATGTAGGGACGTCTGTTGCTATTTTGAATGAAATGAGACTTGCATCGCAGTGAGGAAACACCTGTTGATGTATTACAAAATGGACGAAGCTAAATGTAATTTCGTGTCTCACCGATACTCTTTAATGGATGTTCTAGAGGTCTGCCTGTTTGGCTTTAATGATGGTGTCTATATAAATATCATAAAAGTGATACAACTTGGAAGGCGGTGAGGACAGCCAGGCAGCACCTTCTTCGGGGCATTCCGGGTGCTGATGGATTGTTTCGATCTATCCACTTCGCCATTGCAGGCCCTCTGGCAGGGATGGCACTGACTGGAGTTAGAGAACAATTTGTGGATTCTCTGCCTTACACTCCTGGCCCGATGCTTCTGTCCAGCCAAAGGATTAGCACGGGGCTTTCAACCCTGCTGTGTCACTTTGTCCCCAGTCATGCGTATGCCTGTCTCAGTGCTAGCTCTCTACAAATGTGGCAGACAGACTGTGGTGGAGGGTGCGCCACTTCCTGCCTATGCTGAGGTCCTACATTTGTGATGTGCTTTCTTTATGACCTCAGGTCAGAGGCATAGCGCTACTGAGCTGCAGTTTTTTGATCTATGAAATTGTTCATCACTGTGAGCTGCTTTGAAACTAGCGAAGTGCTAAGTAACCACATCCATGGAGTCAGCGCTCTCATTGACATTGTTGTCTGATCTAAAAGCTGTTGCTCCTTGGTTTTCTTTCTGGAACCTGCCATGACCTCTCCACACTCAGCCACTCGGGACTCAACCTGTGTCCTCCTTCTAGTTGGGAGTTTTTGTGGGCACTGTGAGATCACATATAATCATGGTCCTGCCTCTCTAGTATTGAATTATGAACTTTACTTGAAGAATTATATGGACCCCTATGAACTCCTCTGCCCTTGTATCATGTCAATGTCTTCATTAGCGCATCTCCTGTGCTCTGAATAGTGTCTCATGAAAGGATACTGCTTACTACATGCTAATAAGAGAAGTAAACACAGTGGTGTCACTATGCAGCAGGGCCTCCATCTCTTAAAGTAACCTGGGCTGACCCAAATTTCTTTTCTGGTTTCCTTTACTGTATAGATTACTTAGTGGCAGACAAGGGGGAAAGGACCGGGTACAGAGACCACAAATGGAAGAAAGAGAATTAGAAAAAAAAATACAATCATGAATTAAAGGATCCATTTGGTTTCTGGCATGGTGTGTTTTAGGACCAGAAGAGCAGAGTCATATGACTTCCTTGGATTCTCAGAGTCAGCTTAATCCAGGGGTCACACTGCTGCAAAGAGTGCAGGGGTCCTGTGTAGAGGTGAGTCTAAGCAGGCACTCGCCGATTTAAGATATCTAAGGCTTGTTTACCTGTGTGGGAAGAGGAAAAAAAGAATTATTCCAGGAGGAGGTAAAGTTTTTGCTGAGGATATGGCATGCCTGTTAAGCTGTTAGGCTTGAGTACCAAGTGAGGGGTTCAGTCGAACGAAGAACAAGGATGTCAGAATCTTGTCACAAAGTTGTCACCATCAGGAAGTCAGTTTGCAAGGCTGTAGCTCAGTGATGGGGCACTTGCCGAAAATAAGGAAGGTTTGTCAGCTGGAGAAGAAATGGACCAGTGCTAGGAAAACGTCATCACCTGGAGGAGAGAGCCAAATTGGAAAGCCTGAGAGCAAACTCAGTATGACCTTTCCTTCCAATGACAACTACTTGACATGGGACTTCCTAAACTACCTGTGGTCTGGAAATTTTCTTGAGCAGGTTAATGTAAGCAGAAATAACTTACCTGATGGAGAGTACAACTTACAGACAGACAAAGGAAGATGCCCTGAGCAGACTTCATGTGGGACATTTTGCCTTCATCCTATAATCTCTGGATGGCTCTACTTCCTTTCTATCATGGCATGTCACAAACTATTGCTACCCAGAAACATTCTTCCAAGCCTCTGGTGCTACAGTATTTATTGAGGTCTCAACTCTGCACTGCATATAAGACTGACCTTTTGAGGTAAGATTTCATTAAGTAGCCCAGGCTGGCCTTGAACTGAATCCTCCCAGATTCAGTCTCCTGAGTGTTGAGATTAGAAGGTTTCTATAACATTCTCAGCTGTCCAAGCACCCATCTAAAGTGACAGCATCAGTTGTGAGTCCTCTAGTAAATACAGTGCAGCCAGGCAGTGTTCCATAGGAGCCTTGGGATCAGCTCTGAGTATCCCACTGTGAAAACCAGCCTGCTTTTAGCTACTTTTTTTTTTTTGTTGTCATGAACAAATATCTAGCAGAAAGCAACTTAAAGGAGAGTTTGCTGTGAGTTACAATCTGAGAAGATGGAGTCCATCATCGTAGAAGGTACCCCAGCAAGAGTGTGACGTAGCTGGTCCCACTGCATCCACAGTGAGGAAACAGAGATGAATGATGTTTGCCATTTTCAAAGCTTGGTCTTGTCCAATCATTCAGATGGACTTGATTGTATATGGACCAAAGTCACAAGAGAGGGAGTGGAAAAGCACAATCAAATGTATTAGTTTTTAATGAAATACACACAGCCACATAGGATTGGGCCTCTACTGGAAATAGACTCCCAAAGTCAGCATGAAGTGATTGAGGTGTTAAAGATGTGATCATTTTCATGGCCCATGGGACTTCCTTTTCCATTGTAATAGCATGTTGGGTCAAAGTAACTGCACTGGGCACCCAAAATGGAAGTGATATTCTGCCTGGTCCACATGGACAAGTCTCAATTTGTAGCTCATTTTTAAAAACAGTTCTTTCTTTTAAAAGTTTCTCTCTCTCTCTCTCTCTCTCTCTCTCTTTCTCTCTCTCTCTCTCTCTCTCTCTCTCTCTCTGTGTGTGTGTGTGTGTGATTGCAAGTGTGCATGTCACACAACAAACATCACAGTGTGGAGGCTGGAAGATATCCGGAAGTTTAGTTCTTGGCTTCCACCTCAATAGAGACAGGGTCTCAGGCTATTCTTTGTATAGGCCAGAGTAGCAAGAGTAGCAAGCCTGCATGCTTCCAGGCATCCTCCTGTCTCTGCCTCTCATCTTGTCAGGAGACCTTGAGATTACAGACACAAGCCACCATTTCTGACTTTACGGAAGCTCTGGAGATCCAAACTCAGATCCTACGCCCCCATGGCGAACACCTTTTCTCACCGAGCCATTTCTTCAACCCCGGTTTTATGGTTTACTACTAGGTTGTCATGAGTTCTCTTATTACATATTACAAGCATATTTTATGTATGTGGCATCTTAGTGCAACTGGTTTCTGGCGTGTTAATCATGCTACTGAGCTAATTCTCAATCACCGTGAGGAATACTGTCTCATATGACAGGGACTGCTATGTTCTACACTCCCTGTTTCAAGGATCTTGATGTCCCCCCTCCCCTCATACTACACATTGTAGAACATGGTGATCTGAAGGCCAATTTTGAGTCTCTATCTTCATCATCGACACTAGCAGTCTGGTTTATGTGTTGCCTGGAGGAAAATCTCAAGCTTACTGGCTGTATCCTTTCTGCAGGCCCCTCTTCCTTCCTGTCAAAGAACAGAGACCATGGAACAAAATACCAGCGATAGGATAGAATAAATAGATGTTAATTTCTGAGTAAAGAATTTAAGTATGGTGTGCTGTGCTGGCTTTACCAACCTGGCTTCATGCTCCATCTTCCTGTGGACTCCAGGTTGCAGCACAGCGTGTGTACCTGTGTATGTACAATATGATACACAGCCCTCTGCAGAACACAGCAAAGAAGAGAGGCAAATTCCAGAATTTCAAAGACATCATTTTCTTAAGAGCTGGAGTCACCTTTATATGCTGTCTGCTTCACTCAGGCAAACTTTAAAATAATATCATAGTTCACAAAACCCTATTAAACTGTCACATAAATTCCCCATATTTCCTTTACCCGTCAATGCCTATTATTACTGAAGACATTCTGTGTCTGTGGAGATTCGTCTCCTTCCCATCAGCCTCCTTCTCTTTCTCAGTTCTCTTAGGGTTCCATCCTCAGAAAGCAGTCTCCTGAAGAACCCCACTTTCTCAGAGGGAGATATAACCACCCTTACCAAACGCAGTGTTCGCACAGAGCAGTGTGAGCTTGTGACCGAGCTGTGCTGAGAATCCTCAGGCTTTGCAGGGGCTCCCAAATCTCTACCATTTACTGAGCACTTTCTATGTGTCTAGTTCAGGCCAAGCCCTCTCCATTTCTTCCTCTAATTCTCTCGACAGCATAATGAGGTCACATCATCTGTATTATTGGCCCTATTTTGCAAGAGAGGACATTGAGGCTTTCCAAGGCCTGAGGGATTTCCTACACAAACTTTCTAGGATGCTCTGGAATAAATCACGATGGTGGCTGCTTGCTGTAGTTTATATCTCTAAACACTCTTCCCTTAACTATGAAGGACACAGACTCACCTATATGGTGTGGAATATAATAGAATAGTAAGTAGTACCACATCAGAAAATGGAAAATGTTTAATATACTCTTGTCTTTCTTTCCTTCAATATTTATTTTATTTTCAAGTGTGTATGTGTTTGTTTGTGTGCTTGTGTTTGTGTGTGTGTGTGTGTGTGTGTGTGTGCATGCATGTGTGTTTGTATGTACCTGTCTGTCTGTCTGGGAGTATATTCACCTGAAAGCATTTTCATGAAAGTGAAGCTTTCTGGGAAGACAAAAAGTGATGTCCTATGTCCTGGAGCTGGAATTACAGGCAATGAAGGTATTGGGAGATGAGCTCAGGTCCTTTGCAAGAGCAGTATATGTTTTTAACCACCGAGCAATGTCTCCAGTCCTGTATCATTTTTTTGTATTTCAGAAAAAAAGCTTTTAAAGTCCAATTTGAATAATTCTTTTGCAAATTAGATATGACAGCACCAATAATTCATTCAATCATTCATTTGCTTTCACATAGTCATAATAGTAATATAATTCTCCTTTAAATTTATACCAGTGATTACAGTGTAGTTAATTGTATTTATTGAGCATCACCACATTCTTTGCAAATAGCCTTACATACATTATCATATCTAATTTCAACACCAATCCAGTGATAGAGGCAGCATGACTTTCTCCAGTATTAAAACTAAGTCCTTAAAACTCATTGTATAGTAATCCCCTTATCCATGAGAGGTTTAGCCTAAAACCCCCACTGATGATCCAAACTAAGGATAATAGCTACGAGCTTAGCACCATATTTTCCTTATACACGCATACCTATGATGATGCTGATTTAGAGGATAGGGTGCAAATAGAGTAGAAGCAATAATATAATATAGAACATGGCAGCAATAGTGTATCATAAAAATGTGTGTGTGTGTGTGTGGTTTTTACTCTCGAGAGTCAAGATGGATGGCATTTTCTCCCCCTGCTCCCTGAAACAGTAGTTAGTAGAGGAGGATGGGACTTCACTACCAGTCACGAGAGGATACATAGCCAAGTTTCTGATCTTCCTCTGAAGCCATTACTCCATTTACTCCACTGAGGTGGTCCACTGAGCAGAGCATGATGTGTTTGCCTAGTGTAATTGTCCATCAAGGGGTGCATTTGTCTGCTCATGTCTGTGTAGAGTCAGGTTGACTCCAGCTGTCACCTGATAGATAACACATTCTTGGTTGAGGTGGGGTCTCTCACTGAACCTGAATCTCACTGTTTCAACTTGGTTCGTTGGCCAGTGAAACTCTGGATCTGCTTGTTTCTGCACCCCAAGCCCTGGGGTTAGAGGCGTACACTGCTACACCAGATATGCTTTGTGGGTACTGGACACCCCAGCTCAGGTTCTTATGCCGACACAGCAAACTCCCACTGAGCCATCTTCCTGATCCCTGGAATGCATCTCCATCCCAGGACTTCCAACTGGCCTGCAGTGCCTTGCAGCCAGGCAGCCCAGCCTCACCCATGGAACCCTGTCTCTCTTCAAAAACGACAGGAGAAATCCTTACTTTTCACAAAGATTCATAGCAGAGTGCTTCAAAATTGAGAGCTCTTGGAGTCTATTTAAATGATGACTTGATTTATAAAATACCCATTTGCCTGCTGTCTGTAAGGCTCACCCCCTGGCACCATTTGCTGGCACAGCTTAGGGAACTGTCTTAAACCAAGGCACGAGTGGGCTGTCACTTGGTTTGTATTATATGCCTTTCCTGGGATCTTTAAATCTATACACTGCACGGGACCAAAGACGTCCATGAGATTGGATCGTTTCACTTTGGTTCACCATCTCCCCACTGTCTCTCTTACACATCCGTTTGTGTCTTTCAGGTTTTTTTAGTTTTTCTGTCTGTTTTTACTCCCTGAAAACAAAGCATTTTATTAACCTTCTCTGAATTGGCAAGGCCTGCCAAGCATACCACTGTTTGGAGATCTATTTCACGGGGTTCCAGATGGGAGACTGTTCTTTTCTTGCTGTTCATCCTCCCATGAATCCACTGAATCACTGTGATGGCTACCCAGTGGACCTTCTACAGCGCGCTCATGCACCCGATTCTCAAACACGATGACACCACTTTTAGTTGTTTTGCTCCCCCAATCCACATACTTAGAAAGTATGGGTGCGTTCTCTCAGTTGTCTTACTGGTTTGTAACCCCTAGGGAAACAAAACTGGATTAAATTTGAGTACCTGGAGGTCATTTGGTCATTTTTACAAGCTGTTCAGGTATGAGGGAAGGTAAGCATTGGAAGCAATCTTATGAAACACAATCAAATGCCTCTCACAGTCTACACTGAATGTGTTGTGATTGTTGAATCTCAGCTGATCTTGTGTTTGTTTTTCAATTAATTGGCTACAGGTGATCCTTTATGGATGGCTGTCACTCATCAGCTATAATTATAATAAAGAATTCTTTTTGGACCAGAGAAAACTTACCTACAAATTGCTTTCAAAAGCAATGAATTTTTATGAATACTAAATTTAACAATTAATGAAGTTGACATAATTTCCTATTTTTTGGACAATTAAATATTTATTCCAGGTTAATAGTTTCCTTTCATGGTTTGGAGCAAATGCATCTTTTTTCAAGTCTCATTTTTTTCTGAGTTTATGAAGCTTGTTGTTACTGTGACTAGGTACTTGACTAATAAAAGATCCTTCATGTCCTCCCTGTCTTGAGGTTGGTTTTAGCTAGAAAATCAAGAACTGGAATGCAGGACAGCCTAGAAAAATCTATTCTGTGGTAGAAATACATTCCAGATAAAATAGGAACAGGGATTTAGAATTTAACTTGAGCACATCCTGTGAATGTATGGAAATTGAGAGGAAGTTGAGATCCACTGGAGTCAGTAACAACAACAACAGAAAAAAAAGAAAAGTCATACAGAGGAAGGAAAGTGGAGGCAAAAATATGGATCTGAATATCATCTATTGAAGCAGAAGATTATAAACTGTATAGTATTTTTCCCTATCCATGTTCAAAGACACCTAATGAATTTTTGAAATCATGGCTAGCTAGCACCAACCCTATGTATATCGTGTGTTTTCTTACGATTTCATACTTTGGATAAAATTAATATGCATTTAGGCATGGTAAGGGATTGCAATAGCAATAACAAATAGTGAAACAGCCAAAAATATGCAGAGTGAGAGACCTTGGAACACCTCAGTCCTAGAGGTGACAGATACTGAAGAAACAAGGCCTTCTCAACACAGCATGACTGATGCGCATATAAACTCACAGAAATTGGCAGTATGCACAGGGCCTGCCTGAGTCTTCAGAAGATGGGATCTTAGGGCCAAAAGGAGAAGTGGATACATGCCCCATCCCTAGCCCAGAAGCCAGCTCTGATACATAATCACTTGAAAAATCAGTTTTCTCTAACAGCATCTCACTGGGAATACAGACCACCCTTGAGGGTAATCTCCAGGCCTAGCAGTAGATGGCCAAAACAAAATGAACTCGATGGCATCTTTGGAGAATATTTGTCTCATAAGGTTGAGTCAGAGCATTTCCCCCTGCCTTACAGGTCCTTTGCATATGTATTGGGTCTTCTGGTTTTGCATTTTTATGGGACTCCTCTGTGTATGAACCTGTGTGCTTCTGTATCTATATGTGTTTCTTATAAATTTTTTTTGGTTCTTTTTCTTCCGTTTGTTTATTTTGTCCTATTCCGATTTGTTTGTTTTTGTTTTGTTCTATTTCATTTCCATTCCTTAGATGTCTGTGTGTTTCCTGAGGAGAGGCAGAGAGGATGGTGGTCCAGGTGGGAGGAGGTGTGGGAAGGAACTGGGATGTGTAGTATAGGGAGGGGAAACTGTAATCAGAATACGTTGTATAAAAATATCTATTTCCAATTAAAATATACCATAATACAAGTTATTTAAAACCTACACATAGTTTTGTTTTGGAATCAATCTCCCATTTAGTGTTTTCAGACCTGGGTTGGCCATGGGTACCAAAAGCCATCGAAGTGAAAGAAGAGAGGAGGAAGGATGTCTATGCCGTTTGAGTGCATGTGGAGGCGAAGGGGTGTAATGCAGAGGGTTCTGTGCTGGGAAGGCTGCTCAGGAACAACCTTGTGACCCAATAAGAACTTTTAATTTTAACCTAAAGCATTAGGGAGCCATTCAACACTTTTAGAGGATGTTTGATGAATGTCTCAGGAAGTATTTAACAAGAGGGAACCACAAGGCCGACACAACTTTATTAAGTATGGTGACTCTGATGTGGCAGTCTGGTGACCACCCCATTTCTGGGTGTGCTGACTGGGGGATGATGGTGTTCAATGCCTTTCCTGTATCAGGTCCTTCTTGATAGGAGGACCTACCCGGGTGTAAGGGGCATCCCTCTGGGCTGTTGTCTCAAGCCACCGCTGCCGATGCCACCCAGCTCTTCTAGGATACTTTAGAAAGACAGAAGATGACACTGCAAAGAAGGGCCAGGGAAGCCTTTGATCATGGTATTCACCTCGTTGGAGAGCAGCCTGAGGTTTTGCCGTTCTCAATCTCTACTATTAAAGCTTCCCTGTGTCACTAATACTCTCCACCAGGCTCCCGGATCAGACCTATTCTCCATATACATTACTGTTTCCACACACCCAGATTTCTCCACCTGCCCAGGGCTCTTTCTTGTTGCCCAGTCATCTGTGAATATACCTAATTCAGAGGGTGAATACATTTAAATGGTTTAAACATAAAAGGCAGGTTGCCAAGCAACGGTGAATCCAAAATACCCTTGTCAGGTCATCCCAGTGAAGAATGGGCAGACACCACTGGAGTGATTTTGATTGCGACAGTAGCAGTGATAATGGCCCTCATCTCTCCTTTGTTCTCTATCTCTGGCTCCTTCCCTCCCCACCTCCTTCCATATTTGACAGTGAACCAGCAGCTCAGCCTGAACGTTAAAACCAGTTGGCTCTGTTTAAGCCAACAGACTAGCTCTTGGTTCTGTTTGTAGGGTAACTGAGTAGCCAAGTGATTTTGACTTTTCCCATTCCTTAAGGATCCGTCGATTCCCTTCCCTAGACAACACACACTATGCCTTGTGAGAGTAGACCTTTCCACGTCCTAAGGTGAGTGGCTCGACCATTAGAGTTCCTGTCAGGTGGTGGCATATGTTCAGGCTGTTAGATTTTTCTCCTTCTATCTTATTGGTCCCTTTGACTCAGGGCCATAATTTATTCATCACGCTGCTCTCAGGTGATAGTTTTTCTGCTACCGAGGTGTCAGTCATGTGCAGCTGGACCTGCAGAGTCTTTGGGGGAGCTCAAGGCTTCTGAGCCAAGCGTGCTGAAGAGAACTGGCTTTTAGAGTATACAGTGAATTTTCTTGTCAGTTTTTTTAAACAATGCTCTTTGCACGTGATTCACATTTTGGAGGTCTCATTCTCCTCATTTTTACCTTGTCTTCGTTACTTACCTGTAGTAATGTCCTGTAACAACACTCCAAGACATGCCCTGTGGTACTAACAGAGCCAAGGCCTTTGCTTCCAGAGGCAGCTCTGTCTTGGGAGCCTACAATGTGCCTCCTCAAGGACGTGGCATTCCATCCAAGTTTGGAGGCTCCGCTCAGTCATCCCAGTGTCTGGGACAAGAACATGGAGGGAGAGGCAAGTCAGGGCTTCTGAGGTTCTGTCATGAAGCATTGTGAACCCCTCACTTTTCTGTTCAAGAGAAGTACAGAACCCAAAGTTGTATTTGACCTGGAAACAGGATTGCTTACTAGGATTAAGTCCAAGGTTTTCCGAGTAAAGCAAATAGCTGTGTCTATGTTTAAACTTCTCACCTCCCAGTGGCTTCTGATATACATATGATGTGTAGAATTACGGTAGAGTGTAGTGGACTGGGAGATGTTAGGCAAGTCATTAGCAAGCAAAGTCCCATCTTGCCTGCTTTGGTTACATCTTTATGATATATGTACTCTGTTGAGAGTGTGTGCAGGCTCTGAATGGATGCTGACAGAACCATGGCCATGTCTTCATGAGATAATCCTTTAGTGACTTGGCTTTAGGCTCAGTCTGTTGGTGCTGGGGGCATCCCCAGGAGCCCTGGGAGTTTGCAGGAATCCATTCATGTATTCCTCCTGGAAATAGTAACTCTACCAGGGAGATGTAGCCACAGAACTGGCAGTATCAGTTACAAGAGAGGCTGCAAGTCAGAGTCACAGTTGCGAGCATTTGTATCTGAGATCAGCTGACACACTGATGCGGGCGGGTGAGCAGCATCTGTCTGCAGTTTTCCTGGTGCGAATTCACACTTCTCCCCAGTGCCTGTCGCTTCTCTGCCTATCAAATTTCTCAGACCCAATCCAAATACTATATTAGTACGCCATACATACTATGTATCATTATAGCGCAGATATATTAATTTTTATTTTGCACATATTATAATATAACACAGTCTCCAGAAATTCTGTAGAGTTTGACGCAGATGAGGAAATGCAGACGAATTTGCTCATATTTATGCACAGTCTAAAATTGTTATCTCAGCCTCCATTATACCACTTCCTCTTGGTTATCTGAAAATTGCCCAGGAATAGATTTGCTGATTTTCTTTTCATTTATTCCCATTATGTGAACCTACTTTCTCATAGTTCAGACAGAAGGCTACAAAATAAGAAAGCAAAATTACCCTTCACAGAGAAATGTGAGTCTGTAATATTTGGAAATTGGATTATTTCAGGAGAAATAAGGCAGCGAGACCAAATGCTTTGTTTGTGGGAAAGCCTTATTCTCTTACTGATGCATGTGCTCAGTGTCTTGACTAGTTTCCATTGGGGAATAATAAACCTGCTATTATGTATGATGAAGGGAGTCAGTGAGACATCTGATAAAGGTCATAGGTCCCACCATTCACTGCAGAGAACCATGAGCCACGCGAGGCCACTGAGCAATTAAAAATGTTTAGTCCAAACTGAACATGCTCTAGCTGAAAAACCCTTAAAACTTTTTAATTTCTAAGCACCCTAACATGAGAAATGCGTCATTTTCTATTTAGCACATATTAAAATTCTATTGTATTAAATAAAAGTGTCAATTAAAATTAAAATTAATTCCAGTGTTTTAAAGTTTTTTTTGCATTCATTTTTATTAAAATACACAGTGGGCATCCAATGTATAGAGAGACCTTTGCTCCTCAAAATTGTACAGCTTCAGGTCCTCTCTTGTGGGAGCTTGGTATACCTGCCGTCTTAGGTTTAACCCCAGATGTATGGAACAGAAGTCCTATTTTGGCCCAAACAACTATGCCAGCTGAGGAAAATATTCCCAGTCAGTCATTTCAATGCCATATGGGGAAATAGAGACTTCTTTGCCCAGAGGGACGCTAATGCTCACCCGTGTCCATTGTGGTTGGTATCATCCCTGTGTGTGGGATAAACAAGGGCCTGCTGATCCCTAATGGATGCTTCACAGTGAAGATTCTCTCAGTGGTCACATGAAGTGAAGGCATCTGATGGATGAAAGCATCCAAAGCAAATGAAGGGATGCTTCTACCATTGCATCATTTTCATATTCCAGGCACAGAACACTGTGGTTTTACTTGTCTGAGTAGGTTGAATGGCTTTATCTAGACTTCGACTACGTGACTCTTGCTGTGGCATGGAAAAGTATATCCATGGACGGGACCTAAGGCACACGTCAGACTGCCACACTGGTGAAGAATGCCATACACACACTCCATTCTAGCCCCCCTGAGGTTTATATTGTTTTTGGAGCTGATGATTTTCCTCCATACAGGAGGGGGCACCTGCTCGATGTCCACTCCTCAAACCTCCCTCTTCCTGAAGTCATCACCCCTACTTCCTGTTTTCCATGCCCTGCTTCTTCTGTTTAGTTTCCTTTCCCAATGCTTATGTAATACTGCTTTTGCACCCCTACCAGAGGGTGAATTTGTCAAGAACATTGATGCTTTTGCCCTCAATAATTACATTTCACATTGTAGTTCCTGGGTTATTACAAGAATTTAGTGAGTATCCTTTGAATTAATGAATGAACCAATGAAATGATCAGACATGCAGGAATTAATTGGGACAGCTTATTGCAGTGACGTCTTCCCATCTTCTTAGCACATTGTGTTCTTGAATGGTGCTGATGTGCAGAGATGTGGGGGCAAAGATAAGAGAGAGGAAGTAGGATGGCGGAAAGGGCCAAGGGTCAAAGTGGGTCATGGGACAGTGAGATGTGTGCAGACCCACACACCAGATGCCCTAAGACCTAGGGGAAGAGTGAAAGGAAGCTTTCAAATGAAGGGCAGCAAAAGTCTGATAGGCAAAGAAGGGTAGAGAGACGAAAATGGACACGGTGTGTTTGGGATATGGTAAACAGCAAAGTGAAGACTACGGCGATAGGAAATGTTGTTAGGTTTTCCAATGAGAACACTTACAAGAGTATAGATTCTTTGTGTATGTGTGTGTTTACATGCACATTTATGTGTGCATGTGGCATATTTATAAGTGTATATATGTGTATATATGTACATAAACACACACATGCATATGGTATGTATGTGTATGTATTCGTGTGTGTACTAGTATGTACACTTGTGCATGCACATGTAGAGGCCAGAGGTTGTCAACTGTTTTCCTTTATTACTTCCCACTTTATTTTTTTGAAACAGAATTTCTCACTGAACCTGGGGCTCCCTGATTCTCCAAGGGTAGATGACCAGGACTCTTCATGTATTTTCCTGTTCTGTTGTCATGAATATTAGGGTTTGTAGGAACATCTAGCCATGCCTAGCTTTTTTTTCATGGTACCCAAACTCAGGTCCTCGTGGTTTAACTGCAAGCGCTTCATCAACTGAGCTATCTTCTCAGCTCCAGGAGTATGGATGCTATATCGCATTGTTATACAGAAGGTGATGCAGCCAAAGAGGAGTGTTTATGCTATGACCATCTCACCGCCTCTGTCTCTGTATCTCTATCTTTCTTCTTTTCTCTCTTAAGATCAATTGGACTGCTTAGTTGTTAGTCCTGATGGTGAGGAAGAGGTAGCAGTCATGAATTGAAAAATGTGATTGCAAAAAAGAAAGAAGAGAGTATGTTCTTTGAGGCCCTGAATTTTCATGACAAAGATACTGTAACTTTTCTCCCCTTCTTTGTGTGTTGCTTATGATCTGTGAAGAAGTTTAAAAGGTTTAATAAAAAGCCTTATGGGATGCCAATTAAACAACCTTAATCTTCATGCCAGTTTCATTACTCATCAGCCTCAGAAGCCCTATTGCCAATCTTTGCATTCTGGGCTTCTTCCCAGTTGCCCCCAAGAATCCACAGTGAGGCAAATTGGCTCTGAGAACAGCCTTTTCCCAACTTTGCTAACAGACTCCATGTTTCTTTGCTAAAAATGAGGGCAATCTCAGAGAGGAATTCAGAGCTCTTTAGACTAGCGCCATGCATAGCTAACAGACTGGGGGTAAAAAGCAGATTGCAAAGTTGTCAAGAAGGAGGGACAGGGTCTGGGGCTGCTTGTTGTCAATAATATAAAGGGGGTAGAGATGAAGATGAGTCATTTAGTGTCAACTTGGACTTCTACCTCCGCATTATCGACAGTCACCAAGTGACTGTACAGTGCCTCATTCTGGCGGGATACACAGATATAGCTAAGCATTTGTGTGAGAGCTGTCCATAGACTGCTCATCGGGGAAGACTCTGTGCCAGAAGGTGTGCCCATGCCACCTACTTGAATGGGTGAGGCAGACATTGATTCACAGTGACAACCTCCCTGTGCTTTCTGATTTTCTTTTTGTGCCTGGCCTTGGGTAGCCTCCTTCCATATCAGTATTTGAATTTCAATATGAGGAAAAAATCAATAAGAGATCAAAGGACAAGTTAGTTTGCTTCCTGTTTGTAGTTGCTGAAAGAATCTAGAAGGATATAATAGACCTACTAGGGATTGAAACTACTGACTAAAATCTTTGGATCTTGTCTAGAAAAGTTAAGGTCACCATTGGTAACCACAGACTTCAGCACAAGGGCACAAGAGAGTTTGCTTTATAGCTCTGGAGTTACAATTTCGAAAGATTTTAATTTTGCCAAATCTCTTCCATTAGAAAGAGGCAAAACAAAACACCAAATCCGTCTCCTTTTCCATAATTTATATAGCTCTTGTTTCGATCTCATGGTACAATGTTTGTTTGGATAGAGTTCACAGAATTATACATGATAAATAAAAGGAACATTGAAATGTGATTCAGAACGCACACATTTTTCTCTTCCTTGCTGTCCTCGCCACATTGGCGAGCAGGAAGAGAATGATGATAATGCCCACGTTTCTTACCTCAGATTTACTAGAAGCACTAAGCGATGAATGATGTTCGAGAAGGGATCTTCTCAGTAGCCAGGTGACACTGAATCTCTTCATTAGGCACCAGTCTGTCCTGTTTCAAAAGAACTAGCGAAAATTACTTGTTAATTGCCAGATAAGTCACCAATCCCTGTAAGAGTTCAAGACTCTTTTCTCTTTTATAGTATTGAGGAAAATCTAAGAAATTATAAATGTAAGGAAAGAAAGCCTCTGTGATGTATTTGTCAGGATTATATCTCTGGATGTTACAGAATAATCAACAAGAAAAGACTTAAATATGTATAAGACAGTTCAACAATTTGCTAATTACAAAAGACTCTCTTTTCTTCCTTTGGAAAATGTATATATGAAAGCCATCAACAGAAAACAAAAATTCATTCTTATCTTAGCAAAAAAAAAAAAGAATAAAGATACATTTCTAGCTACTTTTAAAAGGATCATTAAAGGCAATTAATTTTTCATTATCTCCCAGGAAAATGAACTTGAAGACAAATAGAAGCAGAACTTGTCGGAGGGCGTGAAAGGATTTTGTGCCCAACAAATGTATTTCTTAAAACAGAATAAAATGAGTGCTTTTTTTTTCTCAAATAAAAAGCTTGAGTACTCAAGGTTAGTTAACCTCTGCTGCAAGAAATTCTAAGGGGTGATTTTCAGGCAGATGGGAAATAATGAAACCCACTTGAAGTTGGTAATACAATACCAAGTAAAAAAAATCATTTCAAGGATGAATCTGTGACTGAATATAAACTAATAGTGAATTTATAAATCAATAAATAAGTCTCATGAATTTTAATATGTAGTAGAAACAAAATAGACTATTTCAATACAAGGATAGGTGCATCTTATAATTATTAAGGTGACCAAGTGAATATTAATAAAAAGATATGCAACTACTAAGCTAATCAAGAAAGCAAAGAAACAATGAGGGAAAAAAAACACCTAAGCAGTCAATCCAAATGCACGTGAGAGAGGGAGGAAAGTCATTCGTACAAAAGTTAGGGCAACCGTAATGCAAAATCATGACGGGATAGCATCAGACTTGCACCTGTCATTCGTTGCAACAAGTGTAAATGAATAAATGCTACAGCTGAGAGATATCAAAAGAGCGTCAAGCTGCAGAAAGTACAGTATTCAGCCTTCTGTTACTCTGAGAGATGAAGGGGGATGGGAAAGTGATGGCAAGTTTGGAATTAGATTTTAAAAAATGTGATACGTGAATAACAATCCCGAAGAAATACCGCACAGCCGTATTAATACAAACAAAGGAGACGTTTAGGCAAATTGCCTGAGCAGAGCCCGCAAGGCTTCAATAATGAAAAAACATTCAGTCTATCAGGACCGTAGAATGGTTCAAAACTCTGTGCGCAGTTAACCATGGACAGAAAACAAGTAAAGACTTGACAACAATATAAGGAGAAATAGCCAATCTCACAATAATCTTGGGGAATTTTCACAAGCCTTTCTCAGTGAATGATAAACAAGTAGATCTAAACGTTAACAAGAATATAGAAAATGTTAGTATTACTGACCAATTCCATGCAGTTGGCACCTAAGGAATATTGCATCCTTCAACAGCTTTTATGAACATGTTTGCATTTACAAAATTTCATATGTTGGTACTAAATTCCATCTTAGAATTATTTTTGTCAAGGCCCTATATATTAGAACCAAAGGAAGACAACATTTAAAAATTATAATAGAAATCAATGAAAAACAAAACGTGTTTTTCTTTTTAAAAGCATTTTAATTTATTTATTTTACATCCCAATGGCAGTTTCCCCTCCCTTCTCTTCTTCCTTTTCCTCTCTCACCCACAGACTCAATCACTCCTCCTCTCTTTCTGTTCAGAGAGGGGCAGGTCTCCTACTATCAACAAAGCATGGCTTATCAAGTTGTGGTAAGCATAAGGACCTTCCCTTCTATTAAGGCTGCACAAGGCTATCAGTATGAGGAATAGTTCCCAAGGGCCAGCCAAAGCATTAGGCTTTCATTGATAGAACTACCACCAATAGACCAAGCTATACAGCTTTTGAGAGAATTTTTAAATGTCCTCAATTCTTGACTTTAAAACGTCCTGTGGTTTACCGTTTATTTAAGAATGCTCACGTATCTTCAAGTGATGGTTGTATTTTAATTTGCCATAGTTTTTGTTGCAATGTCATGGTGACCACATGCCTCATAGGGGTTTCTGTCTTTGTGTTTTTCAACTACAACAGTTATAGTCATAACACCCAAACCATGTCTTCGAGTCTCATAGTAGATCCTAGGATTTGCCCACAGGATGAATTGGAGTACATCATTTATTTCTGCTTATCCTCTCCCTCCCCCTCTCTCTCTCTCTCTCTCTCTCTCTCTCTCTCTCTCTCTCTCTGAGCTATCACAAAGGTAAGATTATAGAACAACACTAGAATAGATAAGATGGCAGTTCTTAAAAGAAAGAAAGTCAGCAAAGAGGAATTGTTTCTTGAAAAGGCATAAAATTACAATGCTCATTTCAAGATTGATTAAGAATAAAGTACCCTGTGGTGGTTTGAATGAGAATTCCTCCTACCCCACATTGGGTCCTATATTTGAATACTTACTCCCTAGTTTGTGGAACTATTTGGGAAAGATTAGGAAAAATGGCCTTGTTGGAGGAGCCATGTCACTAGGGGCCAGCTTTACGGTTTCAAAAGACTAGGCAGTTACCAGTGTGTTCTCTGTTTTCTGCTTGATCTCAAGAGGTGAGCTCTCAGCTGCTGCTCCAGATGTTTCCACCTATCCTCCAATCTCCCATCATGGATTATTATCTTTTTGGAACAGTAAGACGCTCTCTATATAAACAAACACCTCCTCTATATGTTGCCTTGGTAGGGAAAAGCAATACACCCCCCAATATCAGAAATAAAAATAAAAGGTATTAGTATTTTATTTTATTCTAAAAGTACAAGGATTTTTAAAACAGCTTTTATGTCTATAATTTTGCAATTGTAAAAAATGTTTAATTATTAAATTGACAAAAGGAGAAACTAAAAATCTAAATAGATGAATTTGTTAGCATATAATTTGAAAAACTTCTAAGCAATTTACATTTGTGATCATATAAGTTAATTATTAAATTCAGATTAAAATCATCTGTATTATTGCAAGCTTGGGTAAATAGCTTTACTAGTGAATTTCCCTATACATTTAAGGAAAAAATTAACCATATAAATGAAATGTCTGTTCAAATTTAATTTGCTTTTCCTATTAAGTTCAAACCATTTATAAATCTTGCACAGAAAATAAAGAGGGAGTGCTTTCTAGTTCATCATAACTTTGATGTCTAAGTCTGACTAGGATATTGCAGAAAAGAAAAATTATTGGCTGCTTTTCTCATGAGACACAGAGGCAAACATCCTAAAGAAACAACTGATTCCAGAATTGCATTAAAAGATAATACTTCATAATCCAGTTGGTTTTATTTCAGGAGAACACTGTTGATTTAACCTCAAGAAGAATAGGTCAGTGTTGGAAAATATGATATCTGAAATTTGTTTTAAAAAAAATCTTGTGAGAGGTGATGAGCAGATGTGCATAATGAAACAGGATGGTTATGCCTTGGTAATCATACCTGAATGATGAATATGTTTGAGTATATTCAGTTTCTATAAAAGAATTAGAAATAAAGCAACCACTCTCTTGTAGTACATTAAGAATAAGAAAAATCTCATGTTCATTTCAACAAATGGTGAAAGTTTCACTTAATATAATTGGACATAAGGCTCTTACAAAGGGATAGGAACAGGTTCATTTCCTACTATGCATGTGGTCTTGGGTTCAATCCCCAGGACCTCAGAAACATTCCTATTGGAAGAAGTTACAGAAAGAAATGCTCTTACCTTAGTAATGGTTGCTTTGTAAGACCTACTGGTGAAATGCTTATAGTTCTTCTTCAGAAATGGAAACAAGAAGATGGGGCCTATTGCCATGTCTGTTCAGCAGTGTGCTACAGAGTCTAGCTTGCAGAGTTAACCAGAGTTCTTTACACTTACTGCTTTTATGTTTTAGGATAGATAATTCGTTTTGTGGGAGACTGTCCTATGCACCATAAAATGTTTGGCAGCATCCCCTGTCTTGACTCAGTAGATGACAGCAGCATTTAGAACTCCCAAATGTGACAATGAAAAAATATATTTTCACATCCCCAAATATTCCCACTGCACAAAATGTGCCTCTTCTTACCAAGAAAAAGAAATAAATGCTTAAAGATTTGAAAAGGAGAAATAAAACCATTGTTACTTGTAGAAGATTGAGCATATACAAAGTCATAAAGGAGGCATTCATAAGAGGTGGATCTCAACTTTCACATCTTTGTATATTCTGAACTCTCTAAGACCCAACATAAACATAACAGCCCCCTGTGTAAATCAAAGCACTCATCATCCAGAGGAAAATTCTGGTTACACTGAATTAAGCAAAGATTTTGTAAAAGAGATAAAGAATAGCCAAACAAAAATGGATAAACTTCAGAGAACGATTTTGTGCTTCAAATGCACTGTCAAGAAAATGGTGGGGAAAGAAAAGAAACAAAGGTTTTGGGGTAGATTTTCTGAAACTTGTGTTTGTTAATTCTATTTGGAAAATAATTTTTCCATGATATTTATTGAGCTCTACATTTTTCTCTGCTCCCCTCCCTGCCTTTCCCTTCCCCGTTTCAACCCTCCTCCAAGGTTCCCCTGCTCCCAATTTACTCAGGAGACCTAGTCTTTTTCTATTTTCTACTTCCCATGTAGATTATATCTATGTGAGTGTCTCTTAGTGTCCACATTGTTGTTTAAGTTCTCTGGGATTGTGGTTTGTAGGCTGGCTTTCTTTGCTTTATGTTTAAAAACCACCTATGAGTGAGTGCATGTGATAACTGTTGGTTTGTGTCTGGGTTACCTCACTCAAAATAATGTTTTCTAGTTCCATCCATTTTCCTGCAAAATTCAAGGTGTCATTATTTTTTTCTGCTGTGTAGTGCTCCATTGTGTAAATGTACCACATTTTTTTTTTTTTACCCATTCTTCTATTGAGGGGCATTTAGGTTGTTTTCAGGGTCTGGCTGTGTCAAACAAAGCTGCTATGAACATAGTTGAGCACATGTCCTTGTGGCACAATTGAGCATCCTTTGGATATGTACCTAAAAGTGGTATTATTGGGTCTTGAGGAAGGTTGTTTCCTAATTTTCTGAGAAATTGCCACACTGACATCCAAAGTGGTTGTACCAGCTTACATTCTGAAACTACACCTATAAAGCCGCTCTCTTCATGACATGTGGGACCTGAAGAGAAAGAGAGGGTCTGGAATCCCAACATCCCCTTCAAGGTCATGCCCATAAGTGCCTAACTTCCTCTTTTTAGCTTTATGTCCTCCCTATTCCTCCACTTCCTAAAATTGTGATAGGCTGGAAAACAAGCCTCCAACAGATGGATTTTTAGGAGAAATTTGAAATTCAAGCATCTGCACTCAGAACCTTCTTCCAATGATGCTTCCTTTTTCCTATACCCTTTTGTTTTAGTTTACTATATGGGTGTGTACGTGTGAATGAATGTTTGTGGCAGTCAGAGGTCCACTTCTGGTCCCTACCTTCCCTTCTAACTTGTTTGAGACAGGGTCCCTCTTTCTCTAATGCATGCGCAAGGCAGCTTGAGCATGAGCTTCCAGGGATTCCATTGTCTCCACCTCCATCTCTCTTGTAGATACACTGGAATTACAGATATTAACTACCATGTCCATCTTTACATGGTATGGTGGTTTGAATAAAAATGGTGCCCACAGGCCCACAGGGAATGGCGTTATTAGGAAGTGTGCCCTTGTTGGAGTAGGTGTGGCATTGTTGGAGGAAGTGTATCACAGGCGGTGGGCTTTGAGGTCTCAGATGCTTAAGCCTTGCCAGTACATCACAGGTTCTGCCTGCTGCCTGTGGATCCAGATGTAGAACTCGCAGCTCCTTCTCCAGCACCATGTCTACCTACATGCTGCCATGCTTCCCGTCATGATGCTAATGAGCTAAACCTCTGAAAGTGTGAGCCAGCCCCAAATATATGTTTTCCTTTATAAGATTTGCTCTGGTCGTGGTGTCTCTTCACAGCAATAAAACCCTAACTAAGAAACTTGGGTTCTGGGGATCTAAACTCAGGTCCTTACACTTAATGTATCAAGGGCTGTACCCGTTGAGTTGAATCACCCACTCTTATTTCTTTTCTCTTTCCTCACCCCATGGCCCACGGGCAGACTGTTCTAAGTTTGCTAGAATTCATATTAGATGATGCCATTTTGAAATCATGTTTTCCTGACTATTGCTATTTTCTCTTTTAACCTCAGTATCTTCTGCTCCAGTGGGCAGTCTATCAGGTCATACCTCTGCATCATGGTTGTTTATGATCCCTTCTATAACCCACAAGATATTTTCCAAACTCATGCCTGTGCTACAGTGTGCTGTGGAAGCAGAAACAGACTAGTTTGTAGCTGCTTTCCCATATTTTTCTCTATATAGTTAATACTTCGACCTTATATAGAAGCACTCATCTTCAGAGATAAAGATAAAAAGGACATAAAAATTATTCAGATGACCTTCATTGACAGGGGCATCTCTCTCTATAGCTATATTCAAATAGATATTATAACTGCATACAGTTGGGTACTGCGCTGGTGCAACATTCTTTCCTATTTTTTTTATTGTCTTAATCTTATCTTAGATATATTCTTCTATCAACAATATCAAGATACAGGAGGTATTTTTTGTCTTTAGTCTTATATATTTTACTTGCTTTGTGTTTTCTTTCCTTTTAATTATTATTTTTGAGATCATAATACTTTCTGTGACTGAATAGTATTCTTTTATGTATCAGTTTTTCAACTGATGTCCTGTGTTGATATCTATGTCACCCCCAATTCTAAGCATTCTTCATAATATAATAACAAGTAGTCCACTTTAAGACTATCTTGAGAAATTTCTCTGGTCTTATTGGGTGGTAACTATCTGTGCTGACTCCCTTTTCTTCTAATTTCTCTTGAAAAAAGAATTATTACATTTCTCTTGTAATGTGCACTACCCTGCAGAATGCCAGTAGGATCAGGAAAAGAAGGAAAAAAACAAATGGATGTTCATATAATTAGGTACACATGTGGAAAAGCATGTCTTTATTTTTCCCTCAACTTCTCATAAGCTGATAGGCTAATAATATCTCTTGGCCATTGTTCAAGTTTATACTGTGTCCCAATTTTTCTTGACAGATATCACTATCACTGACATGAACTCAGGGTGTAACTTTTTCATTTAAGATATGGACAAACTATTGATATCCCATAAGTTGGCACGATCCCTTGAATCGATTTCAAGAAATTCAGAGTGGGAAAAAAGTGAATATAAGTGTCTGGTGTGTTTTGTCGTCCTGCAAAAATGATTTACTGAGGCCCAAATCATCAATTACAAGGGAAAACCTCCTGGCATGCGTGTTTCATGCTCTTTACAGCTGTTAGCTATTATGAGCTCTCAAGAGTGCCATTTGCTGCTACAGCTCACTGGTCCTTGAAGTTGAAGTCCCCAACATCACTGTAGAATTGTCTTAAATCACAGAGGGGAATAGAGGAAAACCAATGTGAGTGACTGAAACTCTGCTTACATCTTCATTAGATCCCACAGTTTCCCGTTTACATGTTCAAGATGCTAGAACAGCCTGCTAAGTATTGTGATGGATTACAGTGTAATAACTCGCCCACCCAACTCTCCTAGGGAAACAGACACAAAGCCAAAAGCCTCTCTGTAAGATCTTGAGTTGGGCCATTGACTCACCCGTTATATTATAATGGTTATAAAGGCAGTCGAAGCCAAGTGGCTCCTGTTGGTATCAGAAATCTGCAAGAGCATAAGCTAATTTTTATTTCTTATTCTTACGGGGCTAGAACTTGCTATTGTAATCTAATGTGTTGCCAGTGAGCATGGTCTAAATTCACAAAGAGAGTAATATGCAATTACAGAACTGAAAATAAGCTACTGATTGGGTGCATACCCATCAAGCCCCTTTATTTCTCTGCAAGTTTTGTATTGGATGCCAACACAGCTTGATTTGGGAAGAAAAACAGTGACTGAAGAAATGACACAGTGAAAAACCTGACCTCTGGTTGATTTCAATTGTGCTGTTAGTGAACAGTGAATCTTTCCTATCCAACATGCTTGTTTATAAATTTCAGTTAATGAATGATTAGCCATACACAAACACCTGATATGTTAGGAACTGAACTTTCCACCCAAAGTCATGTTGTAATGATGAATGTGGAAACCATGGTGGGGCCTTTGAGAAAGGCCCTGACCTCATAAATGGGATTAGAACTCTAATAAAAAGGATACTGAAGATCTCTCTTGTCCTCTCTGTCGTATGAAGACATAGCTTTCTGGAAACCATGAGTCAGGTTATCAACAGACATCAAATGTTGTCACTTTGATCGTAGGTTTGAACCTTCAGGGTGCTGAGAAATAAATCCCTGTTGTATGTTAGTAACCCAGTTCATGGTATCCTGCAATAGCGTCTTCAGACAAACCTAGAAAACCCAGTGTTCATTTTTCCCCCAAACTGAGAAAATTATTTTCAAGTGAAAAAAATGAGATAAGTTTGAACCCTGGAAATATGATTCTCTGAGCTTTCCCCAGGCCACCATACCAGACAGCTTATTGTGCAAACACATTGTCTGTATAACAGAATTCACTTCTTTTTTTAATTTTTTTTAAATTTTTTTTATTGAGAAAAGGAAAAAAAAAGTTTCCGCCTCCTCCCAGCCTCCCATTTCCCTCCCCCTCCTCCCACCCTTCTCCCCCTCCCTCTACTTCTCTCCCTCTCCCTCTCCAGTCCTAAGAGCAGTCAGGGTTCCCTACCCTGTAGAAAGTCCAAGGTCCGCCCCCCTCCGTCCATGTCTAGGAAGGTGTTTGGATGTTCAGAATTCACTTCTAAAACACCACTGGCACACCCTTCCTCTGGAGCTAAACCACCACAGGGTTCTTTTTACTCCCCTCTTCTTTGCTTCCCTCTGCTCCTCTGCCTTTTCTTTCCTCTCCTAGATAAGGTTTCATAGTAGTCCGGGCTGGCCTTGAACTCCCTGCACAGCTGAGGATGACAGGAGTCTTCTAATTCTCCGATTTCTACCTCCCAGGTTTAAGCGGTGCCAAGGATAAAATCCAGGGATTCCTCCATGCTGGGCAAGTGTTCTACTACCTGAGCTCCATCTCCAGTCTAGGCTTTCTTCTGAAGCCAGTGCTTTGCCATTGCTCTTTTCTGGAATGTATCTCAAATATTCTTTTCATTACAACCTTCTCTTTCTGCCTCACTGTAGAAAGCATATGATTTTTATACCTGGTCTTATATTCACATCGTAGATTTTAGCAGTATGTAATGGAAATCATATTACACTTTCATGGAAAAGCAGTAAAATATGTCCTTTTCTTTTTTCCCCACATGCCCAGACATACTGGAAAAGCCAATGAAGGCATGTAGTTGCTTAAAGAATTTACCAAGAACCATCATTCTTTTTGCCTGACATTCACCATACTTACCGTGTATCTTCAATACTCAAGGTGGCTTTCTCCCTTGAGATATTACCTCTGTGAGGAAGAGAGGAAGAAAAAACACATGGGACAAATATTACAAGCAGAAGTTACTTATAAGGTGTAAATATCCCCTTTTGATCAGATTTCCAGTAAGACCCTTCTGCTCACATCTTTATCTCTTTGACCATGTTTGGTTTTCTTTCATAGACTTGCCTACTTTACAAGCATATAGTAAACCTGAGTATTTTATTATGGGAAAAATCTTTACCCCTGTCCCAAGTCAGGGCTCTGGCAGTTAGAAGAAGAGAAGAGAAAGTCTGATATTTAGGCAACCAGTAGTTTGTACCATTTTTAATATCATAAATACAAAATATTTTTCTCTTTTATTGGTTCTCTGGCAATTTTGCAGAATACCTCTTTACTGGGCACAGCCTACCAGTGGCATGCTGACTTTATTGTTAAGAATATTTGACCTACAGAAGAAATGTAATTCCTGCCCCCACCCTGACAAATACATGTATGGGGAAATCTTTTGTAAACTCATGCTTCATTATGTACAGCCTTATGCCTTGGTCACCATAGCATTTTGTAGTGCACTGACTTTTTTTTTTTTAAAAAAATGTTTTTTCATGTTGCATGTTCTCAGGAAGATCCTTTAACCTTCTCTGTCTGGTCAAACATTACTTATGCTTCAAGACAGTCCAAATACCATCATATCCTGGAAATGTCCTTCCCTTCTCAGACCTATTTTTGGTACCCAGTGCACACCTCCATTAGGTCCTTGTCATTGTTTGCTTGCCCATGTGTCACTACTGACAGATGCTATGGCCTCTTCTAGAACAAGGTCCTTAATTTATTTGACTTTTTACTACTGAGTGTCGGCCACAGTTCCTGGAATAGATTCAAGATACTTGCTTAAGGAAATGCATAGCTGAAAATTGCCTCTAATGTATAGATGACCTCCAAAGCAGGCTGCTCTCGCTGTAGTCAGTAAAGGCGCCTTGATCTAAGCCCCTTCTGTCTAGTCTAGACCTCAGTGGATCAATGCCTGGTGGCATGGGATATGAAAGAGACAGACAGGGTCTTTTTTTTTGTCTTAATTGGTGATATTAGCATAATTCAGTATTACAAAGGTTCATTGGTATATTCTGTTGTCTGACCTTCAGCCCTGTGATCAATAGTTATTCTGTTTTATATTTCTTTGTGTGTAACGAGAGATAAGTTTTGTTTCCTTAAAATAATATCCAAGAAAGATCTGCTGTTGAAGAGCAGAAAGACCTCATTTAATGTGGTTAATTCAAGCTGTATGTAAAAAAAAATTATATATTAACTTTTAGGTTGTTTAGTTACTACATTTCTTTATGCTCAGCAACAGTCGTTGTTATTAGAGCAAGATTAGGAAAAGCCAGGAATCAGGCAAGGATACAAGATGAAAAGGGAGCCAGAAAAATCCATGCCGAGATATGGCCACGGGTTTACAGTTGGCACAAGTGAGTCGATGATGTGATGCTTTCCTTCCTCCTTTGTGTCCCAGCACGTGGAGGATACACTTTAGTCCTGGCCACAGCACCTTCCCCAGGCTGGGTGCACAGTGCACCAGTAGAACCTAGCCTCACCTATGTAAGGCATTAGGGGAAGTCTAAGCACCACAAACATAGGCGAACAAGCAACTGTCCACTTGAGCCCAGAAATGGCCGATGAATGCATCTCCAGGCTTAGGTGCTTCAGGTGTCTTCCGCAGAAAAAAAAGGCAGAGCAGTGAGCATATCCTTCCATCATCCATACAGCCTTCATTAGATCTATCCAGTCGGTATGCTTCCTGTGATGAGGTATTCCCTTTACTTACCCCCTTTACCAAGTGAAGGATGTCACCTTCACAGTGCGTCTATAAACAGAGTCTGCACTTTTGTTTCCCGGCCACCCAGACCTCCATGGAAACTATATTAATTGCAACACTGATTGGTGGATGGCTGAGGCGTATTTCTAGCTAGTTCCTACATTTTTAATTAACCCATTTCTATTGGTCTATGTGTTGCCTCGTGGCCATGGTATCACCTCATTTTCTACATGTCTTGTTACCTCAGTGGCTGGCTGGAGTCTGTTTGACTCGACTTTCTTTTTCTCTGTGTCTCTGCTCGAATTTCCCACCTGGCTTTAGTCTGCTAAGCCATTAGCCGAGAAAGCTTTATTCATTAGCCAATAAAAGCAACACATGTACAGAAGGACACCCTACATCATGCAACTGCAGGTGTTCCGCCCTTCCTTTCAAAGATCAGATTTTGTGTCTTTCACTCATCAGTCTATAACTTCCCTCTTTGCTTTCTAGCTCTGTTAGGGAATGGAAGGGTTCGTCCTTTGCGTTGACCACAGTCGAGTAAGGAGCGAGCTAACACGGGCTGAATAGCAGGAACTATTTTTGACACTTTCTATTTACATTTTTTTGTTTCTCTAATTGCATGAGGCTGTTTTATAAATATCCCCATTTTACAGATGAGGAAGTGACCATTTAATCTTTTGATTAAGTTATTTGCTTAAAATCTCAAAGCTGGTAAATGATGGACGTACGATTCAGTGAAAGACATTTGATTGCCAGCATCTTGAGAATGGACTCTGGAGAGTTGATGGTTTGTGACTTTTTATCCTACCACAAAGTCCTTTGCTTTGATAACAGCCCTAGGACCTTGATGGCCTTAGTCTTTGAGTCGTGCAGCTTCTGAAGGCAGATAGAAAATGAATAAATGTAGATCATATATATTAGAAACAAGCGGTTTGCTTAGTATTTCATATCCTTCAGGCGCAATTCTCTTCCTTTTGGTCATTGATCCAGATAGAAATGGAAACCATACCTAGGCTTAATCTCTTGTGCCCCCTTTCCTGCAGGCTGTCGTCCATATCAGGTGATCACAGCCAGAGTTCACCCAGGAGAGAGCAATGGCAGCTGGGTGATGAAGGGGACCTTGGAGTTTCTAGTCAGCCGTGACCCTGTGGCAAAGCTCTTGAGGGAGAACTTCGTGTTCAAGATCATCCCTATGCTCAACCCAGATGGTGTCATCAACGGCAAGTATGTCACCTGCTTGGTGTCCTTTGACCCACAACTGCATTTGAGTTATTACTGAATAATCCACTGCTCTCCATCCAAGGGGGCATAGTAGCAGAGGCCTTGGCATTCTCCAGGGAATTCCCTTGGACTCTTCTATCTGAAACAGTTAACAGTGTGTCCTCCATGCACAGTTGCGCGTGTCTCTTGGTATTTCTTTGAATAGAAGTCTGCGAAAGCACAAACATTTGGTAGCAGACAGTTAGCTCCACAGCTAACCTACTCCAGTGCTTCATCCATGAAGAAGGGCGCTGGTGTGTTCAGGTCCCAACAACTCACCCGGATCACATGGCGAACCAGGGACCTTTCAGGGCTCAGTCTGAGGCTTCAAGTTGACTACCAATATATATTATACCAATTATAAATTAGTATTAGTTCTAAGTGTAAAGAAATATTTGTTCAGTTATGTTTTATGGTTTCTGGAGTTTCATTTTGATGAAATGGAATGTTGCCTGGGAAAGAGAAGTGTGGTATCCTCATTTTCACTCTGCTGATGATACGTTAGTACATACAGGGAACAAGACTATTTCATTTGATGCTGTCTGTCAAAAGGGCTCAGAGTCTGAGCTCAGGCCCAGATGAGGTCCCCAAGGTCACATGACCAGGGAATGGCAGGACTAACTTTTACACATACCTGTTTAGATGCCTTATTTAGTAATAGGTGGCTCTTTTTCCTGGAAGAGTGGCAATTCTGTCCTGTGGATAAACAAAATGAAAGATGAGCAGAAAATGCTGAGAGGAAAAAAAACTATTTCAAAGACTGAAATGAACACCATACTTTAAAATATCAGCAAAGAAACAAACATTAAATTTAGAGAGTTTGGAAAATAAAGTGAGCGTAAAGTGTTGAAAAACAACAAACAAAAAGAATCATAATGTTACACTAATACTTATAAATGGCCAAGTGACTTAAACAAACAAGAGCGGTGTAAGAAAATAAAATGGTTAATTCCTTTAAGAAAGGAAATCAAATGTTGAACAACTCCAACAGACTTTCTTCTAATAAGTATAAAGACAGATTAAATTCAAAGTGCTCAGAATGTAATGTTTACAAATATAAAAGGAACAGCCTAAATCTAAAACATGAGATGTGTCAAGGCAGGTCAGTGCAGACCAGTCAAAGCTATAAACTATGATAGTACTACTTATAATAAATGCAAAATGAAGGAATGAATGAAAGAAAGAAGTATAGATGAAGAGAAGAAGACATGAAAGGAAGTGTACCAGTCTGTACATAGTACATCAGGTTAGCACAGCTGTGTTAGTTCAATAGTTCATAGCTATTATTTATTTATTTGCTTCTCTTATTTCTTGCTTAGTCATTGATTTATTTATTTATTGTTTATTTCCTATTTACTAGGAGATTTTTTTTTTTGATGAGAAGTATAAGATCGTTTTTTCTCAGTGCTGACTGCATTGAGGGTCAGGAGTCCAGGGTCTTCACTGACGACTATCAGTCTCCTATAGCAGCAATGAGGCCTCTAGGATCTTATTCTGCACGAGGTTCTGGAGTAGTGTCTTTTAATGCCACCCGGAGTTCGTCTGACTCCTACCATGTGTTCCTCCAAGTCCACAGTAGATCTCTGGCTGCTCACTGCTTGAGTGGACAAGAATTTTTACTAGCAATCTTTCTCAGCCTAAATGGATGGAAAATAACAAAGGAAAGCAACTTGAGGGACATGACCCCATTTGGACATTTTGTTGTCCAACTTGGCTCACTTCTTTCTATGGAACTGTCTGGGGTCAGAAAGAAATTGGAAAGAGTATTGGATTGGGGTGTTAGCTCAATGGGACCTCTGGCTGTCTCCTGACCTGCTTAGTTTTCTCCTTTGCTGGAAGAAGACAGTGTGCTCCTGATAGACTTTTCTGAAAAAGAAAAAAAAAAGTCTCACATACCCAAAGTAATATTCAAGCTCAGGGATTAAGTGTTGAAGCTCTTTCCATTTCAAATGCTCATCCTTCCAAATTAGGACTTGCTCCAGGTCTTTGGTCAAGGTTAATGGGGACTCCGTCACTGTGGAGCCTGTTGGCTGCTGTGCACATTGTTTCCAGCTCACAGCTGGTTACTTTGTTTCCCAAATGGCAGTGCAGCTTCTTCATAGTGACAAGGGCATTCATCATCATTACTATTATTTATTAGGACTCTGATTGCTCTTTTCATTTATATAGCATCTTTCATCATAGAGCCTAAAGCACTTGGTAGATATCTCGGACTGAACAAAGCAAGGATGGCAGAGGAACAATAAGAAATCATAACACTTTCCACAGATAGAATGATCTGCAGGCCATAGCACATCGTTATGAAAGGACTCAATGCTGCCAGGAATGCATGACGTTTCACAATAAAAGGCTTGAACCTCAAGATCCTGAGTCCATTTCAGAACAGACCTAACATCTGCTCCATCTACATGTCATTCAAGTTCCTTCTGTGATTGATACTCCACCGTCAGGTCATGCCTATGTACAGTTAGGTAGATGTGACTTTTATCACATTTCAGTCTTTACCCTTTGAACGTCACCTATTACAGTCAGCCTTCTATGTATAGATCAAATTCTTCCGGTACAGTTCGAATTCCCCCATGAGAAATATTCTCCTAACGTGGTGCAGTTCACCTAAGCTTTATTTAAGGGTGTCATTCCTGACGTTCAGAAGGGCACTGATTTTCTCTGGACAAAATGCTTATTCACAGAGATCTTAAGGGATGGAAATGCTCTGTATTGATCTGACTAACAAGGAGATAATCTTTAAATAATATTAGTGCATCCAAATGCCAGTGTGGCCCTTAGAGCCGAACTGCACTTATGCACTTGTGTGTTGTTTATATGTGTGTGTTCAGGTGTTCGTGCACACGCCTATGTGCGCATCCATGAGGAGACTAAAGCACACTCTTGGGTGTTGTTCCTTAGATGTCATCTCTGGTGGATAATTTTGGTTGTCAATTTGACTACATCTAGGATCAACTGAAACCCAAGTGTCTGAGCAAACCTGTGAGGAATTTTCTGAACGGGATCATTTGAGGTCAGGAGACATGCCTTCTCATGACATAAAAGAACATGGAAGGAGGAGTTTTTTGCCTCCTTTCCTTCACTTTTACTGGCAAGCTCATCTCTCCTGTTGCTGAGGCATTCCATAATTGGCATTAGAATCTACTTCTACTACTGAATCCAGCTTTCTCCCAGAATTTCCTGGAACCCCAATATCAGATTGGGACTGCTGAGACATCTTGTCTTGTTCATTAAATGGATACTGAATTCTTGGCCTTTTGATTGGGATATAGCCATTTTTGAACTACTTAGACAATAGTCTGACAGTCATTCTAGTAAATACCCTTTTGATATATATATATATATATATAATATATAATAAACATTATGTAACTTACATATAAATATATAATATTCTTTTATAATAAATTTATGTTTATATAGTATATGATATAAGAATACAATATGATCATTCATATTTTTCATACACATATTTCATATACATACACAAATACATATTTCTATCAGTTTTGTTCCTTTAGAGAACCTTTACTAATATATCATCCATCTTTTATTTCACTATGGGACTTACCAAGTAGGCTGACTGACAAGAGAACCCCAGGGATCGACCTGTTTTATTCTTCCAGTTCTGGAATTTCAAGTGCTAGCTGTCATACTTGGCATTTTCTATTTCTAATGTTGGTTCTGGGGACCAAACTCATCTTCTAATGCTTGCAAGGCCAGTGCTTCACTGATCAATGTTTTTCCTCAACCACGTAAGAAGCATTTAATTTAAAACTTATCATGGACCTCCATGGAGCTTACAAACACGTGTAATAACAGTGCCGTTTCCTTTTGTGGCAGAGGTTATGGAGCCCCTGAGGACGGCTGGGAGATTTTGATAATAGCGGTCAGGGAGACACAGCTAGGACTTTCTAGAAAGAAAAACATAGCGAGTCTTGCCAAGTCAAGGATCTCTTAGCAGCTCAAGTCTGAACAGAGAAACAAACACAAAGATGTATCTGTTCTGATGAAATCCAAAAGAAACAATTTCCCGTCTGCCGGCCAGGACAATGTATTGAATTAGGCTGAGTTCTCAGTAAGACTGGGCAAAGGCAGTGGTTCTGAGACTCATAATTTTTCCTAAGGTGAGGCAGAAGAATATGGGGAGTCAGAAACTCAGATTAAATCAGGACCATTAGGTAGAATCGAGTTGGGATAGAGGAGAAGGCAGATGGCTTCCAAGCTCATAAGTAGGTAAAGGTACTATATAAATAGTCAGAGAGCTAAGGGAGGGAGAAGTCAAGCCTGAACCCTATTCTTCAAATTTGGGTGATGATGGTAGCAACGGCATAGTTCTCACATCACCAACACAGAACCTAGTGGCTTGTTCACAGGAGACTGAGCATATTGATCCTAGGAATATATACAACTCCATGAATGCGATTATCTTCTTCCAGAGGCATTGTGGAAAACACACGCACAACAGTAATGAGCACAGGTCTAGTACAAGCAAACACAGCCAGGTGTTAAAAAAGTAATAGCTGGATGTACTAGAGGGAACAAATCAAACTATAAAGATCACATAAACATTCTCAACAACCCTAACAATCCTGGGACCATTAGAAGTGAGGGCCAATAGTCTATTCTACTGTGGGCTATGAAGGCTTACCTTACTACAACAAGATCACTTATGGACCTTACCTAGCAAACAGAATCACTCAATACCTTTTATGGCCCATGAAAGTACTTAGTTATTTTACTTATATTGTCTTATTTAATTCTCAGTATGACCCAACTAATGTAGGTCTTTTTGTAGACAATTTATAGATAAGCACACTTGAGCACAAGAGATTAAGTATTAGATGTAGGTTGAATACCTGGTGTTACAGATACAGGGTAGAATCTGCGTCTTTAAAACACAGATTCTTAAAATATTGTATCTGGGATATTAGAGAAGGGGTTCTTGCATAGTATTTAATTCTGTTCCTTAAAACAGTAAGGAAACCCAGACCAAGAAGAATGTGAAATGAGGTAGAAATGGACAAGAAATAGGCCAGATAATTCATTACACGTGCACACTTTCACACACAGGCAGGTAATAAGCACACCCAAACACAGGCACACATAGATACATTTGCACACACTTCCATACACATGCACATTCAGAGAGAGAGAGAGAGAGAGAGAGAGAGATGCCGAAATTACACGATGAACTTGTGACATACCAAGCATTTGAACCAAGCCTGTATGCTCTAAAACCTGCCTAGTTTTAACGTATCAGCTCTTCCCCACTTTGAGAAAGCATTGCCCCCACCACAGACGGATTCTAAAATTAGTCTTATTAAACATTTATATTTAGGGTACCTAGGATGAGCTAAGGCAAACCTTTCCCAGTTTTCTGCCCCCTTGGCCCAGGGTGAACCAACCGACTGGTATACTATTAGTTCCTCTTCATGGAATTTGAGTTCCCAGTTTGGCTTAGGTCTTAATGTTCTGTCTTTGCCAGCTCTTTCTAAGAGAAACAATGTCCTTCCCCATTACTGCCAACTTTGGGATGTAAACACCACTTAGCTGCCTGTGAATTCTTATTGTCCTAGTACTCTTCTCCCTTTGGTCATTCTGTGTTCTTTTTCCCTCTGTTATTCAGGGCCACAGAGGGCTTGCTTTACCACTGGGCATTGCCCATGCTTCTTCCACCCCATGTTGACCGCAACTCTCCTTTCCAATGTGTTGAAAGCATCTTGAATATACTAACACCCTGAGGATTCTTAGACTTTTTGGTTTCTTAGACTTGTTACATTTAAATAGAAGACTATTTTGTGTGTGTGCTATTTTCCCCTTTAATTTGAAAAAGCAAAAATGGAAGATATTCTCAGAACTCCCAACGAGCGATGACTCATGAGAAATTCAGCCTTAGTTTTACATCAGCTGCCTTCTCACCTGGTCAGGATTATACAGTACGTACATGTTGTTTTCTCTGTGATACGTGATGCTCTTTCCCACAAAGACGTCTCGGTGTGGATAGAGCTGTCTGTGTTTATTAAGTGGGGTGATGATTCCCATTGTCGATAATCCTGAACAAGAAAAATTCAGGAACAGGGAAAGAATCTTGAAAGATACACCCTTAAGGGAAAGAGGAGAAGCTCAAATGGAGAGGATTCAGGAGGTCCGTTTGGGTGTTGGGGAAAGATGACGTATGGTACATGGAAGAGACCACAGGAGACAGTCTCTTAACTGGCCGCTTGAGGCTGAGAACAGCTGATAATATGGTTTAAAATTTTTTTGAGTAGTTATCTTCCATTATATCAATTATTCTTCAGTTAAGTGTTCACAAGCATTTCACTCTTATTTCAGCTTCTCCAGTGTAATTTAAAGGAACCGTCCATGCCCCAAATTGGGGAAGGGGAAAAGTGGCAGTCACACGGAGTAAAATTCCCAAAAGAACAGTAGCTAATAGTAAGTCCAATTGCTAAATCATTTGAAGAGTTGTGTTCAGTAAAATTCAGACATTAAAATTGTAAGATATTCATTGTTCTCTATTTGTTAAACCGTCGTGATCAGGATACTAGATTATTTGAATGGTGGGAGTGAATGCAGTGGTCAATTGGTCTGCACCAATGGTACAAGTCTGACTGTTCCAATAGGGTGTAGCAAGAATTAAGAACAAAGGATGAAGAACTGAAGAAGCAGGTATGTAATGATGGAAAGGGAAAAGAGGCGTCTATGTGCCAGAACCCTGGGTCTCGAGACGCTGCTCCCAAGGCTGCAGTTGAAGATTCTGAGTGGAGACTTTCATAACTAGCTTCAGCTGTCATTTTGACGTAATCCAGAGCCACCAGGGAAGAGGGAAGCTCAATGGAGGAATGGTCTAGACTAGATTAGCATGTGGCCATGTCTGTGAGGCATTTTCTTAAGTTTCAATTGAGGAAGGAGGGCCCAACTCACTAAGGACAGTGCTGTGGCTAACAGGGTTGGCTTGGACTGTGTAGTTAAGGTAGTTGAGCTAGCCAGCTATAGTGAGACAGGAAGTTCCACGCATTCATAGTCTCCGCTTTCCTTCCTGCCTCCAGGTTCCTACTTGAGTTCCTGTCTTGCCTTCCTTTTGATAATACTGACATAGAAGTGTAAGCCAAATAAACTCTTGACTTCTCTGTGTCACTTTGGGTCATGATATTTATCACAGCAAAAGAAAGCAGGCAGTTTGGATGCTCACCTTACTAAACCTGGATGGAGGTGGGCGGTCCTTGGACTTCCCACAGGTCAGGGAACCCTGATTGCTCTTCGAGCTGATGAGGGAGAGGGACTTGATCGGGGGACGGGGAGGGAAATGGAAGGCAGTGGCGGGGAGGAGGCAGAAATCCTCTTCAATATAGTGCTTGAAGTTCTAGCAATAGCAATAAGACAACTTAAGGGGATCAAGGGGATTCGTATTGGAAAAGAAGTTAAGCTCTCGTTATTTGCAGATGATATGATAGTATACATAAGCGACCCCAAAAACTCTACCAAAGAACTCCTACAGCTGATAAACACCTTTAGTAATGTGGCAGGATACAAGATCAACTCCAAAAAATCAGTGGCCTTCCTATACACTAAGGATAAGGAAACAGAGAGGGAAATTAGAGAAGCATCACCTTTCACGATAGCCACAAATAGCATAAAATATCTTGGGGCAACTCTGACCAAGGATGTGAAAGATCTATTTGACAAGAACTTTAAGTCTTTGAAGAAAGAAATTGAAAAGGACACCAGAAAATGGAAGGATCTCCCTTGCTCCTGGATTGGGAGGATCAATATAGTAAAAATGGCAATTCTACCAAAATCAATCTATAGATTCAATGCAATCCCCATCAAAATCCCTTCAAAATTCTTTACAGATCTGGAGAAGACAATAATCAACTTTATATGGAAAAACAAAAAACCCAGGATAGCCAAAAAAATCTTATACAACAAAGGATCATCTGGAGGCATTACCATCCCTGACTTCAAACTCTACTACAGAACTACAGTATTGAAAACAGCTTGGTATTTGCATAAAAACAGAGAAGTCGACCAATGGAATCGAATAGAAGACCCTGACATTAACCCACAAACCTATGAACACCTGATTTTCGATAAAGGAGCTAAAAGTATACAATGGAAAAAAGAGAGCATCTTCAACAAATTGTGCTGGCAAAACTGGATGTCAACCTGTAGAAGAATGAAAATAGATCCATATCTATCAACATGCACAAAACTCAAGTCCAAATGGATTAAAGACCTCAATATCAGTCCGAACACACTGAACCTGATAGAAGAGAAAGTGGGAAGTACTCTACAACACATGGGCACAGGAGACCACTTCCTACGTATAACCCCAGCAGCACAGACATTAAGGACCTCATTGAATAAATGGGACCTCCTGAGACTGAGAAGCTTCTGTAAAGCAAAGGACACTGTCGCTAAGACACAAAGGCAACCCACTGACTGGGAGAAGATCTTCACCAACCCCGCAACTGACAAAGGTCTGATCTCCAAAATATATAAAGATCTCAAGAAACTAGACCGTAAAAGGCTAATCAACCCAATTATAAAATGAGGCATTGAGCTGAACAGAGAATTCTCAACAGAAGAACTTCAAATGGCCAAAAGACACTTAAGGTCATGCTCAACTTCCTTAGCAATCAGGGAAATGCAAATCAAGACAACTTTACGATACCATCTTACACCTGTCAGAATGGCGAAAATCAAAAACACCAATGATAGCCTTTGCTGGAGAGGTTGTGGAGAAAGGGGTACATTCATCCATTGCTGGTGGGAATGCAAACTTGTGCAACCACCTTGGAAAGCAGTGTGGCGGTTTCTCAGGAAATTCGGGATCAACTTACCCCTGGACCCAGCAATACCACTCTTGGGAATATACCCAAGATAGGCCTTATCATACAACAAAAGTATATGCTCTACGATGTTCATAGCAGCATTGTTTGTAATAGCCAGAACCTGGAAACAACCTAGATGCCCTTCAATGGAAGAATGGATGAAGAAAGTATGGAATATATACATATTAGAGTACTACTCAGCAGTAAAAAACAAGGACTTCTTGAATTTTGCATGCAAATGGACGGAAATAGAAAACACTATCCTGAGTGAGGTAAGCCAGACCCAAAAAGAGGAACATGGGATGTACTCACTCATACTTGGTTTCTAGCCATAAATAAAGGACATTGAGCCTATTATTCGTGATCCTAGAGAAGCTAAATAAGGAGAACCCAAAGAAAAACATATAGGCATCCTCCTGAATATTAACCTTCATCAGGTGATGAAAGGAGACAGAGACAGAAACCCACATTGGAGCACCGGACATAAATCTCATGGTCCAAATCAGGAGCAGAAGGAGACGGAGCACGAGCAAGGAACTCAGGACTGCAAGGGGTGCACCCACACACTGAGACATTGGAATTGTTCTATCGGGAACTCACCAAGGCCAGCTGGCCTGGGTCTGCAAAAGCCTGGGAAAAAAATCGGACTTGCTGAACATAGCGGACAATGAGGACTACTGAGAACTCAAGAACAGTGGCAATGGGTTTCTGATCCTACTGCACGTACTGGCTTTGTAGGAGCCTAGGCAGTTTGGATGCTCAACTTACTAGACCTGGATGGAGGTGGGGGTTCCTTGGACTTCCCACAGGGCAGGGAACCCTGATTGCTCTTTGGGCTGAGGAGGGAAGGGGACTTGATTGGGGGAGGGGGAAAGAAATGGGAGGCGGCAGCGGGGAAGAGACAGAAATCTTTAATAAATACATAAATTAAAAAAAAGATGGAAAATACAAAAAAATAAATAAATCTAAAAAAAAAATAAATAAAAATACATTGTCAAGATTGACAGTGGACAATGAGGGACAAAAAAAATATATAAAAAAAAAATAAAGCAAACTGGGTCAGAGACCGACCTGGTTGGGGTTTCAGTGGACAGGGAGTCAGAGGATAGAGAATGAAGGACTCTAGGGTGGCCTGCCTCCAAAGGCTAAGTACCCTTTAGTACTTGCTGCTGGTTTCTTGGTAGGAGTGCCACAGTTGGGGTACCTGGGAGATGTATTGATAACTACTGTTTGCTTGCAGCTGCCCCAGTCATGTTGATGGAAAATTGGTAACAGGAAATTGTTCTTCTTGTTCCTCTCTTGCCTCCTCTTTTTCTCTAGGGTCTTTTATGAATAGGGCCTCTGAGGAAGCCAACCCAGGAGAGATTCTAGGCTTTGTGTGTGACTAGCTAATTTTGATAACAAACAATAAGATGCCCCTAAATCAACTACCTAATATGCAATAGCATCTGGCTTGTTTTGTTTTTGTTTGAATTTCTTTGAGACAGGTTTTATGTAGCCTGGGCTGGCATGGAACTCACTGTGCAATCCAGGTTGGCCTCAAACTCATAGCAATCCTCTTGTCTTTGCCTTGCAAGTGTTGAGAGGGCAAACCACTCATGTCCAATTTAAGGGTATATGTCTTAGTATGTAACTTCTTTGTTTTTTAAAAAAAATATTTTCATTGTTTCCAAAGGTACAAAAGATACATGCTCTATGGCTAAGGACATTTGCTGCTCTTACAGAGGACCTGGTTTCAGTTCCCAGCACCTACCTGGTAGCGCATAACTGTCTGTAACAGTTCCAGAAGATCACATGCCCACTTCTAAGCCTCCATGGGCACCAGGGATACATGCAGTGCGCATACATACAAATAGATAAACACTCACTCATATTTAATAAAAATAAAGAATCTTAGTAAATTTATACTCTGTAGAAGATTTAGTATTTATAGAAATGGGGACAAAGAGGTACAGTGGAGAAGGTGAGAACAGGGGTATAAGGTGGGCTAGGAAGAAGGAGAATTGTCCAAAATAAAATGTGGATTAAATTCCTGAATGAAAATATATAACTCTGTAAGCTAATTTAAGAACAGTCACAAAATTTAGAAAAAAAAAGAGAAAATTTAAAATACCCCAATTCAGGAGTATTATATTCCAAAGAATATCATTCATATAGACTCTTGTAACATAGAAGGTCTTTCCGAATCCCACAGAAAAACACTGTTGGCAAAGCTTCTTTGGTTATTTGACCATAAACGGACAGTCCAACTTTACCAGCTATTCCTCAAATTTAATTATATAACCATATCTACCTAGGCTTTCCACAGATAACATATTCTGTGATGTAACTTATAGACTAAAAATTCATCCAGGGAAAAGAATGAAATCATTATTATTTTGAAAATAGTAATCTTAGAGTATTGATGAACCACAGTTCATAAACAATTCTCCATACTAAACTACTTGTAGATGGGTAGATAGTATTGTTTCATTCTTGATGAATTTATTTATTTCCTTAAGAAGAATTTTCATGTCCTGATAGGAGAATCAAATATTATGTAAATTGTATTCTTGATGCCTATTTGGATGAATTCCCTCTATCATGAAGGTTACAGGTTTATGTCCCCGCTGAAAATGGATGGTGGAGCTGGGTGTCTGCCTCCCTGTATTCACTGCGCATGATCCGTCTTAGTATTTGCATCAGCATGATAGGGTAAATATGACTGCAACTTTGTATAGCTGTGACTTAATTACCGAAAGACCCAGAAAAGCTGCTACTTTTGTTTTTTACTCAAAATTTGCAGATTTAAAATAAATAACTAAACAAAAGGATTGAGTGGCATTCTCCAGGGTCTGCAACGTATCATCTAAGCCTTGGAGTCAGTAATTGAATTAAGGTTCGTCTGGTTGCAAAGCTTATAGTTAGCTTCTAAGTTATACTATTTCACCACGTCACAGTTTCCAGGTCACTCTCCTGGTGACACTTTAAGGTTTCTAGTCAGAGAATGAGAAGTAATATATCTTCTAATATATTGCTAATATAATGTGTCTAATATCTGCTTGCGGAATCTCCCATCGAGTGTAGCTGAACACTTTGCTATCTACTAAAATGTGACCCATGTGCAAAGTTATAGCAGAGAAAAAGTTCTGAAAGGTTTGGATCAGAAATGAACATATGTTCATTTGGACGTATACTCCGTCAATATTAGTGCTATATTGGTATACACTACAGCGCTGTTTCAGTACAGGTCAAGTTAAAAGGAAAAATTTCTGCTTTAGTCTTTCAGGATCCAGGTTCAGTTGACTTTGTGGGTATGATGCTTACTTAGTGCTTCTGTTTTCCTCTTTCTTTTGCTCACTATTCATGTTCTTGAAGGAATTACCAAGGACACGCAGGGAACCGGATTTAATTTCTGGGTGGTTCAAGCAGGCTAAGGCTTAATAAGCTTGGCATCTGTGGCTTCCTCTAAGCTAGGAGGATTTATATTTTTAAGACTCTCAGAGCATGGGAGGGAGCGATCCTCGTTCCATAGGTTTCCTGGCCCGTGCTTGTATGCCTGCAGATGTGAGTTCTGCAGTATCCTCCAATAAGGCAAGGACTGAAGAGCAGCCTCTTCTTTGGGGTGGGGAAAGGGCAAGAAGGAACCAGAGGATGGTCAGCCTGCCAGCACGTGTCTCTGTGTTGCTGCCAGTTTCTTTGTTCCTATGTCTCTGTATCTCTTTACTTCCAAACACATTTTCTGTTTTTCTATCTCTTTATGTCCACTCCCTACCCGGAAAGACACCTTTCTGATGATACATACATACATACATACATACATACATACATACATGCATACATACATATACATACACACACAAGCTAAAAAGCTGTAAGAGCAGGTTCTATATGTTTTTTAGACTCCAAAAAGACAAACACTTAGGTTCTTTGTTGTTTTTGTTTTCTAGAAAGAGGCTGATAGAGCTGATAACATAAATGCAGTATTGTCTCTTGAAGGCTGAACTCCAAAGTTCTCTCTTCAGTGGAGGCTCATGGCAATGCAAACTCCCTGCTACGGCTCCTGTCTGCCGAACATCGGTCACTTAATGGTCTTGCCCACTCATCTGTGAAAGTTGAATCTGTACCAATCATGGGTTCCTTTAGTAGAACTTCTTCAGTCTTCCTGAGGACTGAAAAGGTGACTGACACGTCAATCATCTCCATCCTTCCCTCCCCTCCTATAACTCTCTTCCTCCTCCTTCTCCCCTTCCATGCTTCTCTACCTTTTCTTCTCCCTTCCTCTCTCCTTCCATCCCTTTCCTTAGTGCTGGGAATCAAACCAAGGCCCTGCATGAACCATGTAAGTACTCTTCCACTGAACTAAAGACCCAATCCTGTGATCACGTTGTTTTGTTGTTGTTTATATATGAGACAGGGTTTTACTATGTAGCTCTGGTTGTCCTGAATTTATTGTATAGATTTATACTGTATAGACCAAGCTGGCTTCAAACTCACAGTGATCCCCCTGCCTTTGCCTCCTAAGTGCTGGCATTAAAGGTGTGCACCACTATGCCTGACTGATCACATAGCTTATATTTGGGTTGCTTCTATTCCTTTGTATTGTTGATCCAACATCAGAGTTAACAGTGACTGGACATTTTTACTTTACTTATTTTTAAGAAATATTTCTGTTTTTTGGCATGGAGCAGAGCTTGAATATTTGGATGAAATGGTAGACTAGTTTCTGGTCCTACCCTGTTTGTGTATCCCTGGGTTTGGCGTCTCTGAGGGGAGGTGAGTGAAGAGTATCTTATCTCCTCTTTTCTTTGTCTTGCTGATGTACAAACCAAGGGAAAATCTGTTACTTTGATCCAGTCAGAAGAACTATAATTTTTTTCCATCTACCTCCCACCCTCAATGGAAAATAAAAGGGATAGAATTCTCTCTCGGTCCATTCTGTGTTCTAAGACATTTTCTTAGACAAAGGGGACAAGCAAAAGGAATATTTTGATCTCATAGTATTTTCCCCACAACTCCATAAAATGAAAGGCACAAATGTAAACTTAAAAATAAAAGATATCAAAAAAATTTTTTCCTGCCCTAAATTCTTTCTTTGCAAATGTCTGTCAATAATTCTTCTGGTCGAGAAGGAAATTGCATGGCTCTCTTGTCACCTCTCCTGACAGGTGGAAGGAGACAGGGAAACCCATAAAAAACGTGGTGTTGGCTGTGACTGTCAATCCTCCTCTGTTCATAAACTGCAGGCACTGGGTGAGCTCAGAACAATGGGGGCCCTAGTTCAGGGGAAAATCGACACACTCAATCTTGCTGATAAACTTGTTCATGGAGATCAGAATGGAAATGATTTGCTCTGAGAACTCTCAAGGTCCTGCTGTTAAGCCATTAGCATAACGTGCAATGCTACATCAATTTGGGCCGGGAGTTCTGGGCGTGCATTCTCAAGGGCTTCCTCCATTGCCCGCACATGGAGATGGAGTCAGGTGCTTTAGGACTCCATTTGCCTTTCACAGACATTTCTGATTTGAATAAATATTACTATTTATTATTCCCAAATTTGGGGTTATTAATTATATCAGCATAAACCTGATTTATGCCCTCATAAACAGCGATAATAAATGCTGCCAACTGCTAATACCCATTTCTTGCCAACTGTGCCGGTAGTTGATGGCTTTCGCCCTCCCCCCTCACTTCCCAGAAGTATTAAATTAAAAATGAGCCAGAGTTGCAAAATCATTGATCAAGTGGGTTCTGAGGCTCTTGGGGAAAAGGTGTTTGTTTTGTTAAATGTTTTGATCCTTCATTGGCTAAGCAGGTTCTGATATTGGAGTGCACTTCAGTGTCTCTCCTCTCTTGCCTCCCCTGCCGCCTTCTTAGAGGAGAAAGAAATGGGAGCAGGGAGACCAGGATGGAAGGAGACTCACAGTATCACCCTTTAGGCAAAATCCCCTTTAGGCATGTGTCCTCCGAGCATCCCCAACTCCTAACACTTTCTTTCAACATATACTTAGGAGTAGTTATGGTACTCTTGATGTAGTTTTTCAACTTCCATTTCATCTACCATGCAATTAGTGAAATACAAGGCCTCCTAAAAATACAAACAATTCTATGACTAGAAGTAGAGAGTGCAGCCCTCATATCCCCGCCCAAAGAGAGGATGCTTTTTAAAAACTGTTACTTACTCTCAGATCTCAGTGGGAGGGTGTCTCTGCTTTGTGAGGGGAGGGAGCGTCTATCTGTTATCAGAGCTGTCATAAGATCAAATCGCCTTTCTCAAAGGGAACAGTTTTTGTCATCCTTTGTCCTGGTTCCTGCTTTATTTTCTATGGTGGTGGCAGGGGTAATCCCATGTAAAATCCTGATCAGATAATCAAAAGATCCTGCCCGAGGTCAGACTTAACTTCTTTTCATGTGAGTGACTTTAGACCAGTTACTTAACCTCTCTATCCCTGTTCCTTCTGCTTATTACAGGGTCACACGCCCTACCTACTGTGCTTTACCTGTTCAGTGTCATGATCAAATATCTCAGGACTTTTAAACTATGCTGTACAAAGTCAGAGAGGTTCCGCTCACTGCTGTGATGCCTGGATCTCAGGGGTGACCATCAAAGCTCTTCTCTGTGGTTGGGCCTGACAGGTTTAACCATCTTTATCTTGCTTTTCGTTCCTCAGTTTCTCAAAGAGACCCAGATAAGTCATACCAGTAGCACAGAAATCATACAGAGAGAAGAGATAATGTTGAAGGTGAGAAAGTCTCTTTTTGATAATATCCAGATGTCATATGTAGCGTACATCAATGATATATCAGAAAGCGGCCATAGAGTTGAGTAAATTTTAGTAAAAATATAGCAGTATAGACAGCTTGGATTTCAGGAATTGAGACTGATACTCTTTTCTCTGCTTCATGCTTAGTCTTTAAATGACTTAGTTGGCCCATTAGAATGGACTCAAAACCTGACTTCTTGCCTTGAGAAGTCAGCTTCTTATCAGCTCCCTCCATGAAGACATCTGGGCAAGTTTTCAGGGTGTTGAACATGAGTCAGATCTTGGGCCCATGGATCTCTTTTCCCGGCTTGAAGATTATCTACCAGATATACCCAGAACTTGGCATTTCAAGAGGCCCAGGTTTCTAGAGAAATTCCTCTCATCAGGAACCAGAAAGAGCTTCTTTTTCTTTCTTTTTCTTCTCTCCTCCTCCTCCTCCTGCTCCTCCTCCTCTTTCCTTTCTCTCTCTCTCTCTCTTCTCTCTCTCTCTCTCTCTCTCTCTCTCTCTCTCTCTCTTTTGGTTTTTTGAGACAGGGTTTCTCTGTGTAGTTTTGGAGCCTGTCCTGGAACTCACTCTGTAGACCAGGCTGGCCTCGAACTCACAGAGATTCACCTGCGTCTGCGTCCTGAGTGCTGGGATTTTTAATGTGCTTGGCGGGAGCTTCTCTTTCCTGGGCTTGCTATGGAAAATCACCTCAGAGGCTCACTACTGTCCAGTTCCAGTTCCACTTCCTCCTCCACAGCACCTAGAAAGTGTACACAGAAAAGCAGAGGCAGCAGTAAAACTTTGGTCATGCGGATCCCCCCTTCTCACCCTGCATTCCAGGTTGCCTTTGCCCAGTTATTTATCTCTGTGAGCCACAAAGCCCTCCTAAATTATTGGGTTTATTCCTTTATTGTCTGGCTTTCTTTTTGCAAATATGCTTCCATATATCGTACGCCCCAAGAAACACTTTTTTTCTCTATTTACAGCCCCCTCCATGCTCTCCACACCTCCCCGTGGCCCAGTAACAGCCAAGGAGATAAATAAGGCACATAACTCTATCTGGCTATTATTCTTTTTGTTACTCTGCACAGTCACATATATAATAACAAGGAAACAAATCGTATTACTAAAGTAATTACAATAAATAAAAAATAACCGAGAGAGTAGCTTCAGGAGGGATGGGCATGTCAGGGGAGTGATTGTAGCAGGATTAAAAAAATTTTAATTTACTAGCACCAGTCACCGCTGCTGTGCTGATGTCCCGCTCAGGAGATGTGTCTAATTAGAGTGGTTATTATTGTGCTTTGAAGACACTCACCCTTAGTTGACTTCTGCCTCGGGTCTTTAAAGAGGAAATTGGCCCAAGGGATCCCTGGAGAAATATCCTTGTCAACAGCCCTGTGTTGGGAACAGCAGAATTTAACATGTTCAGTTGGATCATCAACCATGCTTGTAAGCTGCCAGGCATGGCTCGCTATCCATTTCTCTGTCTGCAGATAAACTTCCCTTAAACTAGCATGGACTCACGTGACTACGCCGCCAACTACGGGTCTCTAAGCACAGGTGATGCTGAATCACTTGTATCCCTTAGTGGTATAGGCCAGTGCAGAAAAATCTTAGAGTGGTCATCTAACTTTAACCCAATGCCATTTAAGTACGTTTGTTTTTGTACGGTCAGCAGTGGAAATGGACAGCTATTTTTCTTTATCAGTTACGAGTATTACCCTGTGTCTGGTAGTTATCTTTCTAAGTGTTTGTGGATTTCAGTCATTATCTTTTGTTGTGAATGTGAAATATGTAGGGTCCTAACGCATAATATTTGAACTATAGTCTAATGCCATTCTTTAGTTTCTTAAAACCTTATGCAAGTAATTTTTGAATGTTTATGACAGATAAACCACTAGAAAATATTTTTTCCATGACCCTTAGCATTATTCTTTAACAATGTCATGTCAGATGCATTTGTTCTTTCACTATATGGCCTGTGATCTCCTAGGCTATGCTAGACAGTAATCTCCACATTTGAAATCTGGGAAAATACAGAGTATAGACACAGATAGTATGTAGTAATGCCTGCCCAGCTGCTACCTTCATTACCATCTCTATTGCCACTACCTCAATCAGATAGTAATTGAGTAAAGTCTTGACATGAGTTCTTTTCTCTCTTCTCCTTCCTTCTCTTTCTTTAACTCACTCCTTCTGTCCTTCTATCCCTTCCTTCCTTCCTTCCTTCCTTCCTTCCTTCCTTCTTTTCTGTTTTTCTGTCTTTCTGTCTTCTGTGTCTGGGCAATTAAAGCATGTCCACTTATTATCTACATTATTACAGAACCAGAGGCTATAGAATTCAGTAATGTTGATGCTGAAAGGCATCTCAATGTAGCAGCAAGTCCAGCCCATTCTTTATCCATAAAAGAGAAAAAAAATGTATGCTGAGAATGGCACTAGAGTTTTTAATCCCTGTGATGTATGATGCTAGAGTTGAATTTAGAATCACTTACCTGGTGAATGACAATACTTGCATATGTCCTTTTATATAAAGTTAACTAATTTCTGTCCTGTAAGACAGTTATGTATAGTCTTATGCACGATACTGTGAGCCCTGGGCCCATAAAACAAAGTACTCACTACAAAAGAGAATGCAAAGAACTCTGTATCGAAATGGATGAAATGCTGAAAGCCCATCAGCTCAGATGGCAGCAGGAGTTTGAACTGAGAAGGCTTGTCAGAGTGGCAGCGTCTCCGGTCTAGCATTTCCAGACTGGTTCTGTAGTGATAAGAGCGGCGGGGCTACTAGCTTATGCCCCGAAATAACAACACACAAATTGTATTTATTTAAACACTGCTTGGCCCTTTAGCTCTAGCCCTTACTGGCTAATTCTGATATCCCGATCAACCCATCTCTAATAATCTGTGAGCACCGGTCTTACCGGGAAGATTCTAGCCTACGTCTATCCTGGGTCGGAGCTTCATGGCATGTGTCTTCCTCCCAGCATTCTGTTCTGTTTACTCCTCCCACCTATGTTTTAACCTATGAGGGCCAGCCAAGCAGTTTCTTTATTTTTTAACCAATGAAATCAACAGATTGATATATGACACTCCCACATCATGGTTCTAAGAGACAGAGTGGTGCCCATAGGCATCTCACTTAAGAGGTTGCTCTTGTTGGACAGCAAAGTCAACAGATTTTTATTGAAAATGTTAGAACTTGCCATAGCCATTGAAATATTATAACGGAGTTTCTCTTGGAATTGGTAAGACTGTGGCATTTCCTAAAGATATTTGGACAGGGCCAACATTGTCGACACACACTGAGGAGCATTAGTGATGCCTACACTTGGATAATGTCCCCACCCCTGCCCATGAATCTAACGGAGGTGCAGATACAGTGGGAAGCCTTCCTGGGAAGAAGCTTGTAGCACAGTCGCCAAGAACATTCGGTTTGGAGCAGGAGGGCTGGCATGTTCTACTTACCTACCTATGTGGCTTTCCTTTGAGACGCTTGCCCTGAACTGGATCATTTGGAAAACGGACTCCTGATAACTGGCTATAGAAGATTTCTTTGTTGTGTTCTGGGAAGTAATATTTTTAAAGTGAATGAAGGAAGCTCATATAGGATGGAATTTTGATGGAACCATTATTATATGGGCTTTGCATGGTTGGTTGAAGATGGAACAGCCTACCAAGGTCCCTGAATGTAGAACGGCAGCCAGAGAGGAGGGTAGCCTTGGCCAAGGAAGATCCCTCTGGCTGTTGACGTTTCCCTGTGTAGGTAATCAGCCATGAGCCCATCATTCAAAGCAGATGAGCAATGAAGTCTTCTGTTCTAACATTCACTCCAAGGGACAGAGTACAGCACCCATATTTTGTATTTTTTTTTTGTAGAGTGCAAACGATGATGGTACTTTCTCTGTAGTTTCACTGTAAGAGTCATTTTGCAATGTACCTAATATTTAATAGTGATCTATGGCTACGGAAGTAGCCAATATAAATATATATGAATTAAGTTACATATTAGCTGTCGTGGAGATCATAGCTATCGTTAGGATGATGAAAGTAGAAAAATCAAACATAAACATTCTTTTTCCTGGTATACTATTAGACTATATTTTGTCTGAGTTTCACACTGGCAGGACTCCTCATTGCCTTTTCTTAGGTTTAGGCAAATAGGCTGTTGCTCTATTTATTGGTGGATTGTTTCCGTTGTGATGCAAATGACCATGATGAGAACAGGCCCATCCTTTAGAAGACACCCACCCTGGCAGTGCTTGTACTCCTGTACATGGCAAAACAAAGAGAAGTCATTCCAGGCAAATATGTAAGCTTAGTAGCCTTGTAGATATTGACAGGTTCCCTGGAGATTCATTGTGAGTTTTGACATCACATAAAGTAAAGAGATGGCTATGCAAATATGATGTTGGGAGAGTCCTTGTCAGCACAACTGAAATCAATATTTTCCCCTAAGTGCAGTGTTAAGGGAAAAGGCTGTATTGTCCAATGCAATGTCAAGACAAAAAAAAAAAGATTGCGATGTTTGTGAGTCCTGAGGAGGCTGGGCCCCTCTCCAGAAAGATACTGCACACATTGATGCCCATCCTTTGTGGTGGTAACTCTGGAAACTCAGACAGCAAGACTCCCTTCAACAGTAATCAAAGACTTAGAATCCATCTGAGCTCATGCAGAGGAAGACTTTTAAAAATATAATCCAATATCTAGCTATTAATCTGGCCATGTTGACACTGAGTTATTGGGCATCCTCATTTAGGGAAATTGGCCACTGAGAGACTGAGAGATAATGCATGTAATCTAATGGATATTTGAGAAATAGCTCTCTCTTCTCTGGCAGTTCGTGGTAAGGCATTAAGGAGCTACAGATAGACAAAACATCCATAACAGTATTCGAAAGCATTTGCTTCAACTAAGAGTTTCATCATACAGTGGAAGGAATAGTTTCAATTTGCTGGTCCTTATAAAAGATCACCTAGCATAGTTGAAATCTAGTCAAAAGACAATTGACTCTTACATTGGACTAATGCTTCCACAAATGTCATTTCTCTTTGACAAAAATTGGATCCCTATTATCCCAAAGACAAAGACCATGTGAATTATAGATGAATATGGTTCTGTAATGGCATCACACAACTATGGACTCTGAAGGAAATCAGCATCTTGTTTTACTTCACACCCTGTGTTTGAGTTCCTTTAAGATATTCATGTCATGGAGCCACACAGCCTGCACTCCTGCGCTGCACTCAGATTTAATCTCTTCCCATAGACGCATATCCATTGTTGATAGACTTAGGAAAGCCATGATGTAAACCCCATTAAAACAGGCGTCTCAAAGCTTCTACTATGCTATGATAAGTAAATAGAATAAATAAATAGAAAATTTCTGTTTATAATGAAAAATTTTTAAAAATTTTATTTTTCAAATAATGCATTTGACATTTATTTATTTATTTTTTGGAGCTGAGAACCAAACTACCACTCTACTACTGAGCTAAGTCTCCAACCACTAAATAATATATTTTAATTAATATAGAATCATATCAGTTTCCCTTTCCCTTTCTTCCTTCCATTTTCTCTCAGGTATTCTCACTCCAAGACCTCCCATACTACTCCCTTCTCCATTTATATATAAATATATATATTATATATATGCATAAATTATAAATACACCCTGCTGATTCTGTTTTTGCTGTTTGTGTGTACGTGGCTTCATGACCCACCACTTTGTATTGGATAACCAATGAGAGGCTCATCCGTATGCTAGGGCTCCAGGGTAGGATGCTCCTGAGAAGGAGGTTATGTTTCTTTCTGCTCCTTACCTTTTTGTGTATTTTTAATTCTTTAACTGCCCCTGAGTGTCCTCTGAATTATCTCGCTCAATTTTCCAATAAATACTTATGGACCATCTCTTAACTGAGAGATGTCTGTAAACCGTGGATAAGATTGTGAACAGTCTATGATGATCATATTACAGGAGGAAAAAGACTACCGTGCACAGGGGAACCTATTGTTAGCAGTAATCTCATGGCTCTTAACTAGCAATTCTGGTTTGTTAAGAAAAAAAATGGGACTTATCATATAGTCTTCAAGTTCAGGATGACTCTTTGGAATCCACATTGAGGTCCTAAGTAAGCGTTAGCCAACATCTATGTGTCTGTGTTGGTGGGGTGGGGCAGCTGATGATGGGAAGGTATGAGAGCTTCCTGCAAGATAAATGGGTATATTCAGGAACCTGGGATTAGCTAGGTTTCTTATTGTGGTGAGATTTCCAGATTCCCAGGTAACCATGCCATAATCTTCCTCAAAACACAGCTGCTATTTCTCAAGCTTGAAACATGGTTCCTTAAACCATTTTGATGGCTAATTATGTTGCTAACTCATGTTCCATTTATTGTTAAATAAAGCTGTAAGTCCTTTTTATTATTAATTGCCATTAGCGTAGCCTCTTCCTGCTCTTTCAGTGTGTAGTTCTTCTGGAAGGATCAAGTTCTTAAAGTCATACTTACCCAAATTCCATTCAATTAGATTTCAGTCTTAGGAGACCACTTTTGGATCTTGAACCTGTCACCCAATTCATTTGTCTACCTCCTAATTTACATGGAACTTTCAACTCTGGCAAGACTTGCCTTTATCTTTTCATCATGGCAATGATGCATTTGCTGAACTCGAGTGAACCAATGACGATATACTAGACGGCATATCACCAAAGACACAGATCCATTTAGTTATGATCACTCAACCACATTCTAATCTATTTTAAGGCTGCTGTTGAGCCCATCTTTCTTTATATAAGTTACAAGGATATCTTGAGAGACTTTTGCAAATTCCCCGCTGAAGGCCTGTGAAACCCCATCTCCTTATCTAATAACCTGTCATACTGTGAAATGAAATTGGGCTGGCACAGTCGGAACGATTCACTAAGCTCTTCTTTGTGATAGTTGCTGCTTTCTAAGAGTTCTGCTTCTTTTCCTACAGGGCCGTGAACTTCCCTGTTTATGTCTTCTAGGACTTTGTTTTGAATCAGTGTCAGAATCACTGTTTTCATTTTCAGTGCTCTCTCTCTCTCTCTCTCTCTCTTTTTCTCTCTCTCTCTGTCTCTTTCTCTTGCTCTGTAATGGAGGGACATTTGCCCATTTCAAAAACCTTAGAATTGTGTATAGACTGACGTTATCTTAAGCTGAGGGTATACTCAGCCAAAGCCTTTGAAGAGTCAAGCGCAGCCTCTGACATAGGATGATTCAGGCATCTCCTCAACTAAAACTTTGCCTCTTGACCCTTTTCTTCAGATTCAAGGCATGTAACATGGGGGCCTGCTTATGGGGGTTTCTGTCCTGCCCAGTTCCCACAACCAGTAAGTCCCAGAGAAAATCACACAGAGGTCTACAAAGTTAGATACTGATTGGCCTATTAGCTCAGGCTTCTTATTAACTCTTATAACTTATATTAACCCATTATTCTAGTATATGTTAGTCACATGGCCCAGTACCTTTTTCATCAGGGGACAGGTTACATCCAGCTTCTTTGGTGTCTGGACAGGACTGGGGAGGCATGGGCTTCCTCCTTCCCAGAATTCTCTTGCTCTCATTGCCCCACCTCTACTTCCTGTCTTGTTGTCCCACCTATACTTCCTGCCTGGCTACTGGCCAATCCGAGTTTATTTAAAATATAATTGACAGAATACAGAATTGTCCCACACCAAAGGTGCTGGTCAGGAAAACTTAGACTGGAGATTTGAAGATTGCAGCCCCCTGATCTCCGTTCACAGAACTCGGGTGCTACACACGGCTCAAATCATTTCAGTGTGTGTATTTTAATCTGGAAAATTCCTTATGATATTAATTTAAATGGTTTTACTCTATTAACTTGATGCTTTGGAGTACCAATGGAGATCCCCTTGAATATGAACAAATCAGAGATGATAAAGATCACCTGAGCATGAAAATACGACACACTGTGAATAAAATTTAATGTGGAAGTGCTGGCCACAGATGATAAGCTTAAAGTGGTGAAGCAGCAAAATTTCAGGTCATTAATATAACTTAGAAAGTAACTTAAGGTAAGTGATTCCTGTATAGCGTGGGGCTTAAGCAGAAGTGTTTTCATAACCAGTTAAAAAGCTAGTTATTTATATTGGTTATTTTCAAATGTGCTTCATCACCAGAATGATTTGATGTGTCTCCTAAAGGCAGAATCCAAGTTACCCACTGCAACTTCTGATGTTTGTCATTTGGGAGAGAGTTGCTGATTTTTGATTCATGGAAAACCTGAAAAATTGAATTTATAAAAATAGTATTATTAATTCTTTGATGATCTCCTGAAGTGTATTTTGAACACATTAACTCTCACCCTTACTCTATCTAGATCCACTCCATATCTTGTGCATATCACCCCACTGACTCGATTTCTTGCCTATTGGCCCAAACTGAATCAATTTGTGTGTATAACTACTCTGATGTGCGTTCCCAGTTTAGAGTGTGTGATTTTAAAGATAATACATACTTCATAAATTAGGTTATTTCTGTATTACTTGCCTATGCTATACTGTGCTTCTATACTTCTGCCTGTCATACTACTATACAGAGACATTGTAAGCATAGGCAAAACATAATATGTTCCCATCATTGATGATTTTTTTTGGCACATTACTGGGTAAGTTGAATAATTCTATATCCATTTAGCACAGCATAGAGTAATCTGCGAAGAAGGAAGCTCAATTGAAAAGATGTGCACTATCATATTGGCCTACGGAGCATTTTATTAATGTGTGATGTGGGAGGGCCCAGCCCATTGTGGGTGGTGTCACCCCGTGCTGGTGGTCTTGGTGCTATAAATCAGCCATCTTATAGCCATAAGGAGAAAACTGGTACTTAGCACTCCTCCATGGCTTCTCCATCAGTTCCTATTTCCAGTTCCTGCCTAGACGTCTCTAGCCATCAGACTACAGGATGCAATATAAGATAACCCCCCTCTCCTCGAGTTGTTTTTAGCCATCGTGTTTTAGCACAGTGTTAGAAAAGACTAAGGCAGTGGAGACAGACATGGAATACAACTATATTGTATGAGTACGCAGACAAAAATAGATAGTTCACAGAACAAAATTATAAAAGCTTCATTCTAGAAGAGTAATGTCAAATGTACTGGGTCTTTTCATACCATTCCATAAGCAAGAATCAGAAATTGTGTGAGGATGAATATTCTTTTAAAAACACATCCTGTATATACTGGGCATCATTAAGTAGGCACTATTTTTATGAGTTGAAACTAAGCCCTCTCCAGAGTCCTAAGTGACATTTCCAGCTTTATCCTGCCACTCAATACCTCACATTGTTTTATTTTTCTACTTTAATGAGACTTGTATTTTATAACCAAAGATATTCTATAATTTTAAAACTTGCTGATAAAACGCTTCTTTGGGTTTAGCAAGATTTACCATTCACAGGTTTTGGTCATTCATAATCAGTTTTCACAAGGAAGCCCTTTTTATTTATACTTGGTTTCCCAGTATGATTATTCAGTATTCTGTCCTTTGTTCTTGGAAAGTCTGGATAATGTATTATTATTATTATTAACATGGCTAATGGTTCACTAACTATTAGACTAACTTTAACATCAGTGGTTTCCAAGCTTGATTGCATTAATTAATTTCTGGTTGTTGTTATCTTTAGGAGTTGGGACACATACTCCTCAAATTTTCTCACAATTCAAACATAATAATGGAAGAAGGTAAACTACATGGACAAACACCTTCACATATCTCTTTCTTGTTTCTGCACTCCCAAACAGAAGTAACTCAAAGTACGATGGATCTTAATCAACCTTTCTTATATCTTCAGATTTTTATTCTGTAAATGGCATTCAGAGGAAGTATAGGGCCTATAGCCAATATACTCAGGTCAAATGATTTTTTAAAAATCTCATTAAATGGGGGCTGGAGAGATGGCTCAGTGGTTAAGAGCATTGCCAGCTCTTCCAAAGGTCCTGAGTTCAATTCCCAGCAACCACATGGTGGCTCACAACCATCTGTAAAGAGGTCTGGCGCCCTCTTCTGGCCTTCAGGCATACAGACAGAATATTGTATACTAAATAAATAAAAAGGGTTGGATTCGGCATTAATAAAGCTTAATAAAGGATATATTAAATAATTAATTAAAAAAATCTCATTAAATGGAAGGGATATGATAAATTGAGCAAAGGTGAAAGTAGAAATTTAGGTAAACCAAAATGAAACTTAGGACATTTGAAATGCTAATTAAAGTTAACCGTGGTTAGAAAACATAACAAACAAGGATGAGGACATCTTGAAGAGCCGACCATATGACCTGTGCATTAAAATACAATAAATTATGTAAACATGGGAGAGGGATACGGAAGACAAGACCAAAGCTCTAGTGGCCAAATCCGTATCTTGCCTTAGATACTCTGGAATTTTCTTTTCTTTTTTTCTCTTTACAAGGGTCTTTCTCTACATGCTCCATTTAGAAATATCTACTTCACCATCTAGTGGAAAATATCTAGAAGATATGTTTGTAGCTTTAGTGTGTGATTATTATTATTATTATTTGAGTTTATATGAGTTCTCCATTTCAGGGAAATACCTATAATAAGGAAGTTTGTAACTAGACTTAAGAACTCATATTTTGACCAGTGGTTTTATCATTCACAAAGGTGAATCAACACAGTACACAGAGTAATATCTGAAGGGAATGAACAGCGTATTGGATTCTTATCATCATGTAGTGAATTATGTATATAATCAGTTTTTTTTCTGAAAGTAAAGAGGTACAGGAGACATTTTCTGGACCAAGGATTGAATGAATTTGTCTATTGAAGACACATGTTCTCACATCTCACAGAAGGAAATGCTAGTTGATCTCCCAGGAATTCTTGTCTCTATGATAGGTAACAGAGCAATGTCATTAGGCCTGAGATACAAACAAGTGACTATTGAGAAAACAGGATAGATACAGAAGAAAAGAAGTGGCCACTGATATCATAGAAGGTTCCAGAAACATGCAGACAACGCTGTTCTACTTTTGTCCTTCCCTTACACAGCCATCTGACAGGGTACCAATTCGAACGGCACTGAGGATCTTGGGTCTCTATTAGAAAGAGGACTAGCCCTGCTGTTATGAAGCCCATGTGCTACCCGTGGTAATTATTGTGTACTCTCTCAAGTACTAGCTTGGAGAATATTAAGTACTAGAGACTTGGCTCTGTTTTTATTCGACGTGTCTCTTCAACCACATAGAAATGATAAAAAATAAGCCTCTAAAAGTCCAACGTGGGAACATACATGTGTGATGGATAGAAAAGAACAGGAAGGCTGTAATTTTTCTTTGAAAGTAAAAGTTTTTTAAAAAGTGCTTTGAGTATAATAGATTGTCAGCTGTGCTATCAAACTTGAAATTATCGCTGGGCCCAGCAGACTCACCTCGTAAATTTGACAGATAGGGCAACCGCCAAGCACCGTGCAAATGCTGCCTGGGTTCACAGTTTCAATTCATCTCTGAGGAATCCACATGGAAGACCTTCTCTCCCGGATACTCACAGCCTTGTAATTTCAGGCTGTGTTCTCACCATGAGCCTGAACACAACCTTGAACCATGTCTCCATTTCTCATCTTATTTCAAGCAAATGAATTCCGCCAGGACATGTTGTTCGTGAACGCGCGCATCTGTCTTGTCGTTGCCTTTGAGCTCTGTGGCTTACCGTGTCAAGACAGACAAACACACAAATAGGAAAGGAACCTAGAGAAAAATCCATGGCTACAGCAAACATCAGCGATATACTGACTTTGATGAATATTCACTACCATAGCCCTTGCTGGCCAGAGTTTGGTTCAGATTTCAGTGCTGGTGGTTACAGCTCTCTTCTGGAGGATTAGTAAAATGCAACGTGGCCTGTTTCGATCCCAAAACAGTTTCACACACTTGGAAGCGGGGGGGTGTAGCTTGAGGTAGCCAATTTTTGAACTAGTAAGATGCCACAAATAAAAACATGGCATAAATGATACTATATATTTTGGGAAAATACTTTTAAAATACTCATTATTAATTTGACTTTAGTCCTGATATGTAGGGTAATGAGACATTTTCATCACTGAGATAGACTCCAGTGAATTACAGTACACACCCACACACACACAAACACATGCACACACTTTACCAAGAACAGACACCGTATGTCTTAGACCAGGAGTCACGATCTTTTCCTCACAAGCACACGACGAAGAGGGATGCACTCAGGATCCCTAACCAACACATATAGGCTGTATGCTTTACTAGAAATATCAGTAAGTTGTATGGCAGTAAGAAAGAGGCATGCAGGAAATCAGTTTTACCACAGAGGTACAATAGCATTATCACTATTTAAAGGTAGCAATTGAACATTTAAATAGGTCTTTCAAAGAATAAAGGCTTCATAAGATTTGATAAGAAATGTGATTGTATTACAGTTCACCTTTGTCATGTGAATTTTCAAAGGTTCCTGGGTATGCTAACTTATGGAATAGGAAAGTTAATCATTTTATATCACCAAATTCCATGTGATTCTTGGGCTAGCCCTCTAGGAGAGGTAATATCAAAACCCCTTATATAGTTGAGAAAACTGGGGTTCAGAGAGGCTAAATAATGTATTCAAGTTTTTAGATCTACCATGTGGTAGATATGGAGCTTAAACCTGCCTTGCTTCAAAGTCCCAGTATTTTAATGTGCTTATCAACATTCGCCTAATTAATTCGTTAGCTCGACCTCACTTTCCTGAACTGAACCTAATATTAAAAGAGAAAGTAGTGCTTCTTGAGATACAGGAGGGCTGCTCGAGTGATCCTGGATGAGTTGTATCCAGCTGAATAGCTCTCATCTGTAACGTGAACACAGCGACCTCTCCATTAGAAGGTACTTAGAAGAACGGAAGAACGTGGTTGCGGGAATGAATGATTTAGCACAATGCATGGCACACACTTCCTTCCCATGAAAGTCTTGTAACCAGATGAATTCCCAGTTCCCGTGGAAGACATTCAAATGGCCCCAAGCTTCGCACAAGGCCATCTACCACCTTTGCTCGGGTCTCTGTAGTGGAAAGCAAAACAACTATATGCAAAATATTTTTGTAACTCAGACTGCCCTTCATAGTAATTAGTCTTAGTTAATAAGATTTTGTTGTGCTTTCTGAGGTTTTTATGCAGTGTCTGAGAAGCCACTGGACTCCTTCTGCATTTTAATATGCCGAGGCTTACTTTATAGCCTGTATCAACATTGTGGCTGTATTGTGGCCATTATATTAGAATGGTACTATAGGGCTGGTGGTGTCATCCTCTTTGACTTCCCTGATCCTACCTTACGTGTCCTCTCTCAGTGGAGACTCCATGGAGCATAGCTCTGACACAGAGCAGAGAATTTTAAGCCATGTCTAATGCATCATCTTCTAGAAAGCATCATGTGGAACCTTGGGCTATGCAACATTAGCCATGATGCTTTTCAAACTCTAAAATCCAAGTATTCATCTCTTATACTATAGTTTTCTTTCCCAGTGTGGGGACAGCAGCAGTTCTCAGCATCCCCAGTTCTGTTTTGTTTGTTTTTTTTGTTTTTGTTTTGTTTTTTTTTTTTTATAAAGCAGGTTTTATCTTTGTGGATCAGGGTCTGTCTGTTGATGTGTTTTGTTCACTATGTAAACTTCAATGAATTGCTACATGCACATGAACCTACCTGGTAAGAATACTGATATATATTTATCGATTAAAGCCAATCATTTATTCAGATGACCTTAGTTTCTATTTAATTCTTAACTCATAAATTAATCCCAGAACTCCATCCACAGTACCACATTTTCTTTAATTATATCCCCTTAGTCTTTTGGGGGGGCTTTGGTACTTCCTTGGACTTCCTTTGCTTTTAATGAGCCTGATAGTTTTTCAGAGCCCTGGTCATATATTTTGCAGAATTTTCCTTAATTGGGATTTGTCTGATGTTATACTTCTGATTGACTGGATTACTATGTTTAGGAAAGAGAGGATCAGGTACCAAAGCCTTTCACTATATTTTGTTGAAGACATATATCATATGGCATCAATAATGATGTTGTTTTTGCTGGGTAGTGTTTATGGCATTATCCACCATAAAGTTACTCTGCTTTGTATCCCACACTGCTTTATTCTGTATTCTTTATGAACAGTTTTTTTTTTTTTTGCTTAAATAGTATCAGGGCAGTTTCAAGGCTAGCAGAGATCAAGAGGTGCCCAGATAAAAGCCTGAAGGCAGACAAGGAGACCAACAGCCTAAGGCTGTTCTGCTTTGGGTTAAATTACTTTCCTGGGTCCAGAGCTATAAAAAATTGACAGAGTTTTCTTCACTTTGAGATCAAAGAGGAGTGGCTTTGGTCGGCAGCATATCTGCATAGAAATGGGTCATGCTGGTTGGAGTGGCTTGTTTCTCCACATTTCTACAGGGCTTTAGGGGGCTCTACCTGAATCTCTTCTGCTTTGATTGTGAGTTCAGGGACAGCTTTCCCGTTTAAAGTGAACTGTATTAGGGACAACATGATCTGGGGCGACTCAATGTGCACAAGCCAAAGCCTTCTACCATGGGGACTGAGCCGAAACCCTCAAGCTGGTGGAAATGTAGGTGCCACAACTGCCTCGAGGATTCAGGGCTTCTCAGTGGAGTCCTTTATAGAAGATGAAGCTCTTTTCACTCTTCACTTGACCACTGAGCACATCGTTACTGGGCAAGTGCAGGCACTTTGAAGAGAAGCAAGATGGGTGGTATTATTTATTGTAAATGAGGTGATTGAGCTATTTGTAGAAGTTAAATGTGGCAGCGTCTGTCCTGGGATGCTCTCTGAAATGAAGTTGGCATTTCCAAGGTGAGAAAGACTGAGTAAAAGATGAAGAGTTCTGTAAACGAGACTGTCCTTTTGTTTCCTGGGTACCCAGACCCGAATAATCATACAGAAACTATATTAATTACGACACATTTTGGCCAATGGCTCAGGCATACTTCTAACTAGCGCTTACATTTTAAATTAACCCATGTCTACTAATCTGTGTATTGCGATGAGGCTGTGTCTTACAGGTAATGTTCTTGCATCTTTCTCCTTGAGCAACTACATGGTATCTCCTTGACTCTTCCTCTCTCTCTCTCCCTCCCTCCCTCCCTCCCTTCTCTCTCTCTCTCTCTCTCTCTCTCTCTCTCTCCCTTTCCCTTTCCCTCTCTTTCTCTCTCTCTCTCTCTCTCTCTCTCTCTCTCTCTCTCTCTCTCTCTGGATTTCCTGCCTGGCTTTACTCTGCTAAGTCATTGGCTAGAACAGCCTTACTCATCAACCAATAAAAGCAACACATACATAGAGTGACATCCCACATTGGAGGGATACCTCACAATGAAGAAAGCAGTCACTGTTCCAAAACCTCCCTGTAGACTCACAGATAAGTAACTTTGAGTGTGACCCATTCTTTTTATTTTTTTAATTTAATTAATTAATTTATTTATTTATGATTTCTGCCTCCTCCCCACCACCAACTCCCATTTCCCTCTCCCATAGCAGCATTGTTTGTAATAGCCAGAACCTGGAAACAACCTAGATGCCCTTCAATGGAAGAATGGATGAAGAAAGTATGGAATATATACATATTAGAGTACTACTCAGCAGTAAAAAATAAGGACTTCTTGAATTTTGCATACAAATGGATGGAAATAGAAAACACTATCCTGAGTGAGGTAAGCCAGACCCAAAAAGAGGAACATGGGATGTACTCACTCATGGTTTCTAGCCATAAATAAAGGTCATTGAGCCTATAATTTGCCATCCTAGAGAAGCTAAATAAGAAGGAGAACCCAAAGAAAAACATATAGGCATCCTCCTGAATATTAACCTTCATCAGGCGATGAAAGGAGACAGAGACAGAGACCCACATTGGAGCACCAGACTGAAATCTCAAGGTCCAAATCAGGAGCAGAAGGAGAGAGAGCACGAGCAAGGAACTCAGGACCGCGAGGGGTACACCCACACACTGAGACAATGGGGTTGTTCTATCGGGAACTCACCAAAGCCAGCTGGCCTGGGTCTGAAAAAGCCTGGGATAAAACCGGACTTGCTGAACATAGTGGACAATGAGGACTACTGAGGACCCATTCTTTTTAAGCAGAAGTCTACTTTGCCATAAAAAATGCCCAGGGTTGAATTATGTGAGAACTCTGCCACACACAGTATAATGACTGACCCTCCCATGGAGGGCACTCCACAAACAACCTGCTAGCATCAATGCCTGCTCAGGTCCCAACCTTTCACTATCAGACTCAGGGAAGCCCATCAATGTGTTCACTAATCCAATTTGGAAATCAACATTGAGGGACTAAGCATGGACTGGGGATATACTGAGTACCACTCTTGGGTATCACCCCTGCCCCAACTCCTCTCACAGCTAGACCTGTCTTTGCTTCTGTGGGCCTTCCTTTCGAGACATGACCAGTTCCACAAACAGGAGTTTTGGGGACACAATGTTTAAGGTTGTCCTTGCTGCTTTACACCTTCCAAAGTGGGGCAGCTGAGGAATTCTGCTTTATCCAACTAGTGGAAGAAACTGCAGACATCTTAAGACCTGTCAACACAGCCCACCAGTTGTTTTAATTGTGACTGAGACACCGGATGGCTCATTTATGTAGTCGCTTCAACTTTTTAAAATGGAGTAGAGGCAGCTTATTGGCCGAATTAACCTTTCTCCTGACTGCACTAAGTGTCTGGGTCAAGCTCTGCTCTGAAACCCGTTTCCCACCCAAGCAGTCTCATTTCCCCTGACCTTTATTCTAACCACCCCTTTATCGGACAGCATGTGTCTACTGAGGGAAAAAAGGTCTACTTGCTTTACACCGAATTCAATGATATCTGACCTTGCTCTGCAGCCGGAGAGTATATTGTTTGGATCATGAAATTGATGAGGCGAGGAGACGAGATACTGTGAGGAAATAGCTAAGATGAAGAGAGACCAGAGAAAAAGCCACATAGCGCAGTTTGCCTACATTTAAATTAACCGATACAAATTTATTTACTTATTATATTTATGGGATGCACCCATTGGTTATTAGCCCCTGGATACATTTTAAGAGGATCATAAAGAGAGGCACTCCTTGTCATTATGGCTAATTAACATTCAAATTGACTGACTAACTAACATTTAAGTGCTAAGAATAAAATCGGTCATGGGCCAGGCAACTTTTTCATCAAATGTCCTTAAATAGAATCCATTAGATGGTCCTCTTTCCTCTACTTTTCTGCCAAAATACTTCACACTAGAGAACGCTGGAATTGTTCAGGGGAACTATACAGTTACTATCGTGGCAGTTAATATCCAGTGTGTTTCTGGGCTCAGGCAAGAGGGTGTGGAAAGCTTGATTGAATGCATATGACTTCCTTCCGGAAGAGCTTTATACTACAGCCGTAACTGATGCAGAAGAAATGAACACATGACATTCAGGGCTTAGATGCCCTGTTGTGTTGGATTTGCTTTGTTCACACAATCATGGCTATTACTGAAACTTATAAATTAAGATCCAACAGTAACTTCTACTGGCTGAATATGTATGCTGAAATGCCCTTGCTCTGTTGTAAATCCATTCAGGAGAACAGTGTGGGCAGAAAAGGAAGAAATACTAATTGGAATACTCAGCTGGGTTTTCCTTCAGTGTTTTAGAAGAGGAGGAATTGTAGGGGAAGAGAATGCATCTTTTTAGTCACTACCTGTAGTAATAAGGGCGGCGGGGCCTACAAATAAATCTATGAACACACAAGTTCCACGTTGAAAAGAGACATCATACTGATATTTATCCATCTCTAGTTAAGTTTCTGGTGATAGGTTTCAGATCGAGTTCATGTAGAAGTGATGAGAACATCCCATTCAGTGTTTCCATGCCCTGTTGGAAGCAGGTGGGAATGACTAAGACGAGGAAAAGGGAAGGTTGGCTCTGAACCATGAAAGCTTCTATTGAGTGGTGTGCAGAGGGTTAGTCTTGCTAACTGAGGACAAGGCTGATATACTTAGGTAACAGTTAACAATTTTATCTTAAAAAACACACAAACAAAGAACACCCCCGCCAAAAAAAAAAAAAACTATTGGCAAATTTATTTGAGAAAGAGTCCTAAACTTTTTAATTAATTAATTAATTTTTCCAACCCAATTGCAATTTCCTTTCCCTCCCTTCTTTCCTCCAAGTCCCTCTCCCCAAACCTCCCCTCTCCATCACCCCATCTACTCTTGCTCCTTTGACTTCAGAAAAGGACAGGCCTCCCATGTATATCAGCCTGCCATGGTAGACCAAGTTACAGTGAGACCTGGCACCTTTTCTTCTACTGAGCCTGAAAGAGTCAACCCAGTAGGAATAAAGGGTCTCAGAGGTAGGTAACATAGACAGAGATAGTCCCTGCTCCCACTGTTAGGGGTCCTTCAGGATAATCAAGCTACACAATTGTAACATGCTTGCAAAGTGCTAGATCAGTCCCATGTAAGCTCTCTGGTCAGTGGTTCAGACCATAGAGCTCCTTTGAGCCCAGGTTAGTTGATTCTGTGGTTTCCTTCACCCCTCTGGCTTTCACCATCCTTCTTTCCTCTCTTCTACAGGGTTCCCTGAGGTCCACCTAAGGTTTGGCTGTGTGTCTCTGTATCTCTTTGCATCTGTTGCTGGCTTAAGCCACTCTGACGGCAACTGGGCTAGGCACCAATTTATGACTATAGCAAACTATCATTTAGAATCATTTCATGGACTACTTTTTATTTTTGCCAGTCATGTTTGGAAATATGCTAGATCTCTGTGATGTTAAGCCTCTGGCTCCTGGCCCTCCAGGAAGTGTCTGGATGGATGAATTGGGGCACTCCTTCTCATAGTATGGCTCTCAAGCTGGACCTGTCACTAGGTGGCCACTCCCATAATTTCTCTGCCACCTTTACCACACATATCTTGTAAGCAGGGCAAAATTTTAATCTGTAAAACGTAGCCTGTTTTGGAAGAATCACTTCCTTTGGAGTTTGGAATTTGAGCCCATTTGCAGACTTCTTAGTCAGTTGATAACTTCCCTTAGAATCTCCAGAACCTGAAGTCCGTTTTCAAGCAGACACTAATCTACTGTATAAACATGAGGGGAACAAATGGGTTTTGAAATCATCCTTCTGAGATTTCCTTCCTAGTTAATGAGCTTGGTCATGTTTGTTGGTCTCTTTGAGGCTCAGTTTCCTTAACTAGTCAATTTGAGGAGATAATAAAACTTATTGACTAAGTGTTAAAAAAACAAGTAAGGTGCTTAACACTGTGCTAGCATGAATTTAATACTCAATAAATCTTAGTTAGTGTTCTTATGGTGGTTATCAGCATCATAATGGTACAATAATAATGATCAACAACTCTTTTGCTTCCCATTTTAGCTAAGATTTATTCTTCTAAAATTATTATTCAAAGAAACTATTTAAATTCATTTTTTCTTATAGTGAAATATATTTTGGGGTGAGTTCAGTAAGACTTCTGAACTCTCCCTTGAAACATTTTTCTATTTCTTATTGAACCCTTGATTCTACATCTTTTGTGTCTATGCACAATTGACTGTCATACCCACTCTGTGATGGTTGAGAGTGTTGAGGAGGATCCATGAGCTTCCTAAAGGGACTAAACAGGGCTCAAGTTTCATCATCTTCTCTGAGTGTGTGTTTCTGAATGGATTCCGATGGAGTGGAGGGGAGAGGGAAAGGCCACAGCATATGATATACCAAGATATTAAAAGTAAGAACTGAAATAAGTAATTATGGATGGCCACAAAATTAAAGGAAAATGGACATAAAATAGGTTAAGTGTACCTAGTGAATATGTTAGAGGCATGATCCTGTTGAGAGGGATGCTCTTTTCTAGAATTAGCTTTATGTACAAAACATTTTAGGGACCATGAAATGCTAGCAATTCCTATCCATTCAGTGATAGTTAATGAGTTCCCACTCAGTGAAAAGCACTGATCTCAATATCAATGTGAAGAGTGACGAAGCCCAGAGCATGACCTTGATGGCAGTGGCTGTGAAACACAGTTAATGAGATTTACATTAGTCACAACTGATATTAGTTGACAGCCGTGATCCCCAAATTACTATTTTACAAATAAACAGAGAAGCTGCTTTTTATGAGGTACAGGTACCCAAAGTTGGTTCGTTTGTTTAATGGATCCGCTAAGGAAAGACTGGGAAAAATGTATGAATATTTCCCCAGAGAGTGCCTCAGGACCTGCTTGTCTTTTTGGGTAACAGCTACAGGGGAAGAAAGAACAAATGATCACAAAGTTAGAACTTTTCTTAATATTTTTTAACACTCTGCAGCTCACTGAAATCAAACAAACTGGTCCAGCCAAATCCTGTAAAAGCATCGTTATGCAACGAGGTCTGATTAAGGTTTTATTTTGCATGAAACGATGCCAAATTTCTCAGGATTTTCCCATTAAAAACAATCTTTCTGCTAGTTACTATCGCCAGCGAGGGTGACTCTGTACTGATTACTTTTATAATTTTATAAATTATTTCCATTTGAGGATGCTGAGTATGTGTATTAAGGTATCTAGTGGGGAGGATAATGAAAAACATTGCTAATAAATCCCGGTGTCATGCATTGGATAGCATTTTAAGTACCTTGGCACTCAGAACAACACTCCCCTGCCTAAAATGTACTACTTACAGCAATGATTTTGGGTTTTAGAGGTATATGAGCCCTGGATCTTTGTTAGGGTGGCTATTGCTGTCATGTAACACCATGACTAGAGCAATTTGGGGGAGGGCATGGCTTATTCTACTTATGTTTCCACATCACAGTTCATCACTGAAGGAAGTCAGGACAGGAACTCAAGCAGAGGAGTAACCCGGAGGCAGGAGCTGATGCAGAGGAACATGGTCCTTACTGGCTTTTTCCTCATGGCTTGCTCGGTCTGTTTTCTTATAGAACTCATGACCACTGGCCCAGAGATGGGCTGGGCCCTCCTCCATCAATCATTAATTAGGAGAATTCTCTACAGGTTTGCCCACAGTCTGATCTTATGGAAGCCTTTTCTCAACTGAGGCTCCCTCCTCCCTGATGCCTCTAGCTTGTGTCAAGTTGATATAAAACCAGCCAGCACACCCAGTGATCTGTTACACCCTCTCCCCGTTAGAAGAAATAAGGGCTCTTAGTCAACAGAGGGGTCGTTGCTTCTCACTCAGGCATTCCCTCTGTGATCAATACGAGGCATTTATGGATTGCTGCATCTCCAAGAACCGGGTGGAAGTACAGAAGCCTCTTAGGAGTTCAGCATGGGCAGGTAGTTACCTAGCCCCGACCTCTTTTCTCTGGTTAGAATTCTCAGATTATTCCCCCAGCTCAGCTGACTCCAGCTAAGAATTCGGTCACAAGCTTAGTAGGTCCTGATGTTTAGTAAGTACTGAGAGCTCCTTCTGCAAGTACATCAGCTACTGCAGCTCACAATGAGGAAAGGTTAGGGCTTGATGATGAAAAGATGTAAATCCTCCTTCTCAGATCTAGCTGCTCATTTGCTTCCTACCTAACCTCCCTCCCTCCCTTCTCGCTCTCTCTCTCCGTCTCTCTCCCTCCTCCCCCCCTCATAAAACGGGACATATAACATGTAGGTTCTGGAGAAAAAAATAAGTTTGGTAAACTGTTTTGGATGGAATCTGGCAGAAAATAGCCAGCACAGCCAACTTCTAACCTCCCCTCCCCACTGCCCCATCCCATGCCGCATCTGGGATGCTCTGAACAGTTTGCAGCAATCCTGTGCTTCAGAATGTGCAAAGACCTTCCTTCTTCTTTCTCTTATGCCGTGAACTTTATCAGGAATGAGCTTTCCATTTCTCAGTTACTCTAATACCATCTAAGTCGATCTGAATTGATAAATAGAATACAAGACATCCAGTTCAACTTGAATTTCAGGGCAATATCTGCAACACTTTATGGGTGTGTGCGCGTGCACGCGCATGTGCACATATACAAGTGCATGAGTTACATATGCATGTGAAGGCCTGAGGACTGCATCAAATGTCTTCACTGATTACTCTTGGCCTTATATAAGCTGATAAACTGAGGGGGTGTCTCTTACTGAACCTGGCGCTTGTCCTTTCTACCAGTCTTCCTAATCAGCTCTCACCAGGGATTCTCTGTCTCTTCTTTCTAGGCACCTGCCCAACTTTTAAATTGGTTCTGTGTATATGAACTCTTGTCCTCACACTTGTGTGACAAATGCTTTATTCAACGGGTCATCTCCTCAGCCCCAAAGATAATGTTTAAGCGCAATTATATCCTATGCAATATAAAATGAAGTATTCTTACTCTTAACTTTTATATATTGTTTATTGAAAACTCAAATCCAATTGGCAGTTTACAGCTTATTTGCCAACCCTCTCTACTCTTTTTTTTTTTTTCTGCCCACTGAACCTATCTGCTATCTTGAATCTTTCTTGAGCGAATACTCAAGCCAGTGATGAAATGGCTGGGCATGCTCACAGCAGTGACAGTGAGGTAGCAGTGTTTTGTTTTTTTTTTTTTCCCCCAGCTCTGTGTTTCTTTGACATTGTGAGACCCATGTTCCCATGTGTTTCTAGTTCTCAAGAGTAATTAGAAATTTAAAAAGTACATGTTATCTACTAATATTTAAATTTGTACATAATTAAGTATTTTAAAAATCACTCATAGGTCACAAGTTTGCAACCTGTGGCCAGGACAAATGTTCATGACCTATGTGAATTTCTCAGACAGACCATGCTAGAGATGGTGTCATGCTGAGCTCAGTAGGTGGCTCCATTCTTACAGAACAGGACTAATGACTGTAGAAAGTAGATATCAAGTCTTTCAAGTAGAACATTAAATTAGCCATAAAGAGTAGGCTCCATGGCCACTTATGATGTTTCAAGTCTTTGTATTTAACACAACATAATTTGAAAGAATAAACGAATAGATCAACGCAAAAATAAATAAATAAACACAGTGGGATTCCTTTAAGATTATGAACAGGCCAACAATAGGAATAATAAAAGCTAAAGAAAGCATGGCAATCTCTTGCTTTTCTCCCGTCTTAGAGTAGTGACAGCCTCATGCTATCATCCCCTTCAGCTGTCACAAGATGAAGAAATCTCAATACCTGCTTCTCTTAAGGTCTCGTTTTCTCAAAAAGCCAAGAATGAAGTATATATATAGGTACATAGACTGGAGCATGCCTGATTTACTCAGGGAGTGTTTTGATGTCATCGTACAGAGTCTTACAGGCTCCTGAAGGGGCTTCAGGTGTGTCTTGGCACACTTTGTCTCTGAAGTTCCTGCAGTAAATTTTACCCTGGATGGAAATTAATTTTAGCTTCTTCAATATTAATAACAGCATTAAGGACTGGTATAATAAAAGTTTATTGACTAATTTCCCACCATGATTTGCCTGTGATTCTTGTGCCGCCATATTATACTTTTATGAAGCAGAGATACTGCGTTTGTAGGCTGCATAGTAATGATAGTCAAAAAGCAAATGCTACTTTGAAATCATTCATTGGGTTCTGAGAGTTTTGGGGCTAGAAAATTTAATGCTGTTTCCATGGGAGATGCTTTGAATAATTTTTAAAAAATAATAAGGGAAACTTCCCAGCTGGAAAGGAGCTAAAAATTACATAGTATATCCCTAACCAATTCATGTGTTATATGCTCAGAAAAGAAGCACCTCTTATCGATATCAATGTGTGAGGGTCATACTCCTGCCAGATAAATAGTAATTATAAGAGAAATCATAAAATGATTGAGAGTTAATCCTTACTTTATTTCAGGTACCATGCTAATCACAGACCTGATTTTCCTCATGTCTCACAACCAGTTTATAAGGTTACTTTTCTTATTATATAAAGAAATAAGTCTAATATAAACCCAAGTCACATCACTACACTGATGCTGTAGCCTAGGATGGGCGTGTGCATTTAACATGCTTTTCAACAGGTACCAGGGTAAGAATGTGATAGGCAAGGGAACCAGAAGCAGGCAATTGGACTCTGAAAGTTTATTATAGGTGTGAAATGAAACAAAACGTCAGAGTGGAATGCCTTTTCACAGGGCATATGATGCTAGGAGTTAAATGGAAGCCACATTAGAGCCACAGTTGGGTGTTGAAACAAGCTCAGGAGATGCTAAGATTAAATACAGTGGCAGGAATGGGCTCAGGGGTCATAGTCATGAATCAGCTTGAGGATCAGGACAGATGGAGCAAAGAGCTCAACTTTAGAGTTGGAGATGAAGTTGGTGGACACTGGCAGCAGCTGTCCGTCCAACTATCACGGTACAGGAAAGGTATTCTGCTCAGATGAAACAAATGAAGCCTTGCTGGCAGAGAACTGATCTGGAAAGACTTCAGGACACTGTCTGTGTCATGTGACTGTCTGGATGAAGTACCTCTGAGCTTGCTCACTGCACGTATTGCAAAGTTGGATGTCTTTAACGATTGTCATTGATCTTTTATACCAGTGAGGTCCACACCTTTTAATTTTTTTTTAATTGACCTAATCTTTTACCCTTGGATTTCAGATTACTTTGCAATCTTCATCATCTCATACCACAGATAGGAAAAAATCCTATAAATAAGTAAATATATAATTTCTTTCCATTTCCTTTTCAAACAATTTCTACAACTTTTGCATAAGGAAGAGCCCTTATAGAAGATTGTTGGGGGGCATGTTAGGCCTCGGTCACATCCTTTCTTTTTCTTTTTCTTTTTTTATTTTGTGCACAAAGGTCTTTTGCCCCCAGATCACAGGAGAAAGCAGGGATGTCAAACCCACAGTGAAGGAGATAAAATGCTTGTCTTCCCACCCATGAATCTGGGAGTAGATATTGCTAATGGCCTGGTAACCTTTTACTATCTGTGCAAAAAGACCTCATCCAAATCTTCCAGAATGATTGTCCCAGACTCTCCCTCCCTAGACCTTTGTCTTTAGCTCCCACTAAATAAAACCCACTCTTATGGAAATGTTCCCTATATTCTATGGCCTAATGGCCTATATGCTATGTCTTTGAGGGAGGACACTAGAGTCTAGGCCTGTTAGCTATGGAACCCACCCTTAAGGTCTCATGTGTTTTGCAGAGAAATCACTATGTAGTTACACCTTAAGCTTTATTGTGCACGTAGAAATGGATTGGTTTTCCCTAGAAGCTGGGATCGGAATGATTGTTGCCTGGAATCGTTCCCCCAAATTGTACTGCATTAAAGACCATGGACTGCCTGGTACCATACTCCCTGATATTTGATCCAGATTGAAGTCAACCTGAACCAAACTTTCATACATATCTCTTCATAGTTCATTTCCCTGTGAAATACCTGCAGGGCCTCCTCAGAAGACTGCTTCTACTAGAAAACGTTAAATTATATGTGAATTTGGGTTTGTGTGCCTGGTATGTATCCTCTACAAGAGTAGTAGATGTGCTTCACTGCCATCTCTCTAGCCATTGATCAGCAAGTCTCTTGGAGAACCACAGGATGTGACGTTAGAGTAGGTAATACCAATAATCTACCTACACTTCTGCGGCTCTCCATGACCTACGTCAATAGGCCGTACCAAGCCCCTGTAATCACCCACACATAATATAAATGAATATTCTTACCCACACACAAGGACATCATATTACTTGTTGGAGGAAGTCTGACAGCTTCCATTTCCAGAATCTACCCATAGTAGTTGTTTAATCAAGGCATCAGTTCACTGGGATAAATGGAGTAATGACGGAATTGGCTGAGCAAGAGAAGCCAGCATCTTGTGTTTTTACTAATCCCAGTGAAAGAACAAACCCAGAAGAGACAGAGGCCTAGCACCCATAGTCCAGTAGAGACCTTAGACATTGGGATATATATGCATATGTGTGTGTGTGTGTGTGTGTGTTTATGTGTGTGTGTGTGTGTGCACATACACATATATAGAGTGTAACTCTAGAGGATTGGGTCCACCTGTGACACATTAGATAACATTTATACCATTAAAAGATTGTCACTTCTAGGACCAGAGAAAGGGAAAAAGTACTAAGACAAAGCAAAGTCCGTTTTGAGACAATTATTTACATAGTTCTGGGAGGCTTCCCTGTTTTTCTAACATATTATCCATATAGAATGTAAACACACAATCAGAAAAAGAGAAAAAAATGCCTGTGACTTTACATCTACTGGAGAAGGCTGAAAGCAGAGGGTATCAAATTTGTCCCCAACCTTAAGAATACCAGACTCATTCACTAATTGAGTGACTATGAGCTTCACCGTGCAACGGACCTGTCAAGTTTGGTTTAATTGCTTGTATCACTTCAGACATTTATGTGTTATATATATTATACCACATATAAATGGGTGTAGTCATGTCTCCCTCACAATGGTGTTCAGAAATCGAGAATGTGAATCCGAGCATATTTTGATATTGAATTTGATAACGGAAGCAATAATAGAAGACCTTTTGAGGTCTTCAGTTGTTAGAAGTCATTTTTTTCCCCTTCATCCAATGCGCCATCCTGGCTCAAGGAAATGAACCAGGGCAGATGAGACATGAGAGTGAAAAATATTAACAGTGGGAGAATCAATGTTGGAAAGCAGGGAACATATCAAGCCAACTCTGGTTGCCTTGGAGATGAGAGGAAGGATAAGAGTGACAGGAACAAAGTTGTCACTTAGCTTCCTCCTGGCCCCAACTCTCAATGGGTCTCAATGGAGAATTTTTTTTTTAAGTAAAATGTGTTAGAGAATAAGGTGGACATTTGCACTGTCTTTTGCCATTTAGAAGTATAGGTGACAAAGCAGGAAAACAATTAGGAGGGGTTGCTGAAGAGGAGGATGTGTGCCAAGGAGAGGTGGCTGCAAAGGAAGCAAGTAGAGCCAGTGTCATTCAGTGCTCATGCCAACCTGACTGTATCCCCTTTATTAATCTGTGTGTCTTGCTCCAGAAGCTGTTTTGACTTAGAACGAGAAACCTTGGTTGAGCTTTGGGCTTTACTCTAGGCGGACAGAAGTCAGGGAAACCTCCCGGTTCATGTCTGTATTGGTGTAGAGGTCCTAGTGGTCTTGACTGTGCCCAGCTGCAGCAGGGCAATGGGCCCTGGGATTAGAAATCATAAACTGTGGCTAGTAGCTATGACAACACATCTGGGATGATGGGGGATAAGAAAATATTTCAAAATTCTTTTGGTTAAGCCAAAGCCAAAGTAGTCATAAATGAAGGTTTGGCTAGAAACCTTCACTCTGACTCATGCAGTAAAATCTAAGTCCTTCAGGGACACAAGTCTGTCTCATGTCATTTTGGACTTACAGGACTCTGCCATTGAACCTTTCTCCTTGCCAAACATGGCAGACATCATAGTCCACAGCAAAAAAAGAAACAGGCACCTGCCAGAGACCATAATTGCATAATGCAATCTGCATTGTGGTTGGTTTTCTTCTCCAGCTGACCACAGAGGAGTCTTTCAACCATTTATCAGCAACAAGATCCAGTTTAAATAAATAAACAGACTGGAAAGAAGGGAGCGCTCTGCATCCTAAGTCCTTCCATTGGGCTCCGACTCAAGAATACAGCACATCGCATTAACATATTTGTTTTGGTACACTAGGGCCATGCAAAAGCCAACAATAACATATTAGAAAGGGCCTGCCAGTAGTATTGGATTTTTTGTGTGATAAATGACACAGTATGTCAACAAGTTTCTATAACTCATCTCACTGGTTGTTTTATTACACTTGGAAGTGGTGGGGTGGAGAAAGAGGGTAGGGAAGAGGAAGAAAAATAGGAAGAAGAGAAAGTGGAGAGAAAAAGAGGAGGAGGAGGAAACACTGACAGAGGGGACGATGAGGCCACACACAGGATGAAGGAGGTAGGAAAAGCACCTGCCCATCATAGGAAGCTAAAATGATCCATGGATAAGCCACAGTGAGCCTCTCTAGCAACCTGTCACTCGGCTGTCCTTTCATATTCCATTCTCTTTATGTATTTAGTTTTAAAAATATAAGCAGTTGAGGATATTAATCCATCACATAGGCAAATGAGGGACTGAACGGGTTTGCAGTTGCTCCTTTGTCTTCACTCTTCAGACACAGCACTCTCTTACAGGGAAGGCCCTCTCCAGGGCAGGACAGACTCCATCAAGCCTCCTGCTGTTTCGTCAGCATGGAAGCTCTGTTAGACTTGGCTCAGTGCATACCCTGAAGCCTGTGTTTGAAAGAGGACTGAGTGCCAGGAGGGAGCTTTTGGCTTGGAGATCTTAGAGCTACCTTTCCTAAAGGTCCTATCATACGTATGCAAATGCACGGCTTCTCTATCCAGGTGCAAAGTTTTTGATTACTTTAGAATCAGAGGAAGCTTCCACTTGCTTCGGGCTCTCCTTTGTGATGTGGCCTGTATCATTCCTTGAGCACAGAGTTGGGTACCTGGAGGATGAGGAGAGCCATATTCCTTTCAAAGACACAATGGCTCCTCATGCTATCTAAGAGAATAACTTTGTATTAGTGAGTCTAGGAGATCAAAACCAGATGTCTCTGGAGCTCAGATGCTTTTACTTCATAAGAACCTTGCAGCAGGAATGTTTATTGAAAAGAGTTTTACTTTTGTATATACAGAATTCCTTTTCCTGGTGCTCCTATTTCTAGGAACTAATTTTTATCTATCTATCTATCTATCTATCTATCTATCTATCTATCTATCTATCTATCGATCTATCTATCCAGATTGTTTTTCTGCATTCTATAAGTAGAGAAAGAAACACACAGAAGCAAAGATACTTTTAGTCTCCAGCCTGGATTAGCTGATAGCTTTTCTAAAATATAAGTATGGGAATCTGATTGAAGAGTTTGAGAAGAGGCTGTTGATCTGATATTAAGAAGGACTGCACGGTCTAGCTAGTGTGGTGATCAATATTGTGAATAGATTATCATCAGCCTCTACAATAATGTTCTCTTCCTATTGCCACATGTATCTAGACATGTTATGTCCTACCTCTCCATGCAATGGTGGCCCATACTCCCTCCTTCATTTAATGGAAGAGAGTGAATCCTGAGACTAAGAGTTATTTCAAAGACCTCTTTCTCTTTGAAGACCGTGGATGTGAACTGTGGGTTGCAGTGGATGTAACATTTCCTATTCCCAGGAAAAGCTTTAAGCTGCGGTAGCTCCTGAGCGTAGCCTGAGAGTGATGCTGTCAGTGTAGATAACTAAGTGGAGAGATGGAGAAAAACTAGGTTCTTTATGAATGAGTTGAACTTTTGTGAATGTAGCTAACACCCTTGGGTTGGAGTTTGCCTTCTTGTAATATGATCAAGAACCTGATCAGAGAACCAAGAACTTGTTTCTTCCTTCCTTTCTTGTTTCTGCATCCAAAAAGGCCAAGATTCTGTCTCTACCCCACCTAATCACTTTCCGCCTCCACCTCCTGAGTCCTGGGGTTAAAGGCACTGCCAAGCCTCTGTAGTTAAACAAGTGGCTAGCTCTGCCCTCTGATCTCGAGGCAAGCTTTATTTGTCAGACCAAAAACAAGATATTACACAACACCTCTGCCCAGAATGCATTCCTGGTATCTACATTTTTTGCTTTGCTTAAGTGTATCTGCTTGATTTAACCTGTTAGTCATTTTAGGAGCATCCTATATTATAATAAACATTCCATCACTGCTCAGCTCATTTCTTCATACTCAGCCCCACCTGAGAGGGTTTACTCAGCGGCATGCCCTTTGCGTCTTCCCTCTTGCTGTGGTTGCACTGTGAGGGTAGAGACTTTGCTGGGCTGCTCCGTATCCAGCTGTGAGAACACTGTCTAGTACACAGTAGGCCCTCACTAGCTACTTTTTAACATAATGAATATGTGCCGAGAAAGGCAAACACAAAGGCAGCACATGCATGCAAAATGACTGTGTTTGGTATTGCTGACTCCAAGTAGCAATTCCCCAAGTCTCATTCCTTTTTCCACATAAACAGACACCCAAATTAAATATAGATGCGTGTTCTTGAATCTTCAAATCCAATATTGGTGCAATGGCATTAATAATAAAAAGGACGTCATGTCTGGCCCTGTTTTGTGGAGAATATTGGGAGAGATGAGGAGATGGCGCTGGATACATCTTGCTCCAGCAATCCTACCATCCCTGTTAATATTTTCGTATCTCGAGGCATTTTATTCCTGGAAGCATGCTGACATTTACTCATGATTGCCTGAATTTACTGCTGCAGTTGCCAGGGAAAAATTCTCAGGTTGTAGAGGTTCCTCTTCCCTAGAAATCTGGTCAATGTATTTTATTAGCATCTTTTCCGGTGCCTGAACATAAAATAACTGATTTTAGTGTTTAGATGCTTAGAGGTGAGCTAACCTTGAAAGCTGTGGAGAGCCCGGGGTGTCTCGGCAACCCACAGTGACTATAGCAACAACATCAACACAAAAGCAAACTAACTCATTGGGAAAAATGTTCTGTCTTGAAACTGAAATGTATTTTTCAACTACCTTATCAGTATTATGATTAACAATTAATTCTGATTAACAATTCTGTGATCACCAAGGAGGACGTCTGCTTCCATTCTTCTCCCTCTTAGTAGCTGGTAGCTATGACTTGTCTTTTTTTTTTTTTAGGAGAGTCTATATTTTTCTTAGTCTCTATTTTCTTGCTTGTCTCGCCTATCTTTCCCTCCTCCTTTCCTTAGTTAGTATTAAAGGCTTTTTGTGATTTATTCCCTCTCTACCTCCCTTCCTTGCTCCTCAATCCCCTTCTTTCTTCAGTTTTTAGAGACAGGCTTACATGACCCAGGATGGCCTCAACTCAACAGAGCAGCAGATGACTTTGAACTTCTAATCCTTAAACTTCTGATCCTCTTCCTGCCACCTCCCAAGTGCTCTGGTTACAGGCACGCACAACAAACCTGGTTTCATGCCAGACTGAGCACAGAATTCAGAGCTTTCTTCATGCCGGAGAAGTACTCTATCAATTGAGCTGTATCCAAGCCCCTTTTTGAGAAAGGTTCTGAGTCTGTGGAGAAGAGCTCAAGGAAGTACCCTAGCAGGCACACACAGGCCAGGGCCTGCAATGGGCCCTGCATCTGGATCTTTTCTGTGTGGGTGACCTTCGGTCTACCCACTAGTCAGTCTGTCAGTTAAGAATGAACAGAACCAGAATGTTCTGTGCTTATGGTGGGAGTGACTTAAGGGCTGGTCACTTTGGAAAATAGTTTAAACTGCACTCACTAAATGAATCTGTAATCCTACTCCTAGGTAGTCACTGGAACCGTGGACCACATGTCCATGTAGTTGTCCAGAACAGCTCTCCATGTAGTCTCAAACTCGAAAACACTCCAGCATTTACTGGCAGGTGAACGGATGAGCTAATTGTGGCATATCTGTGCAATGGACGAGCACTCAGAGCAAACCAGACAAGCAGATCTTTCATGTCCTCTGTCCAAAAAGGAACTTCCTCCTGAAAACTGCGGAGCATTTAACTCCCAGGAGAGTTTGAGAAACCCCCAGTAAATTACCAAAAGCACGTTCTGGCTTCCATTCCTGGCTCTTAGGCCCTCTTCTTGAGAAATCTCAGGGATGCCTAAGGCAAGGAAAATGTCCGATGTGTGTGAATTGCAGGACCTGCCTGACATTTCAGTGCTTAGCACAGTTCCAGGTACACAAGAGGCACATCGTAAATATTTATTGAATATCACAACATACCTTATACTAATATTATAAATGTACAATCATTTTATCTCTACTTTATAGATAAGGAGGTTGAGGATCGAGAGGTTAAGTGAGTTTTTCTTCAGAATCTCAGGTAGTAAGTGGCAGAGCCAGATTTTAAGCCCAGGACATTGGCATGAATTTGTCTCTTTAATTAAAATTTGATTTTAATTTTATATTGAGTATCAATATAAGATACTCAATTTCCCAATTGGCTGCTATGAGGCAAAATTATTGTTCTTGTATTTAAATCAGATGCCTGTACCATAATGAGAGAACTTAAAATATATGAGCAATTATATGTGACTGAAATGTATAAAAATGTATTCAAATGTGAAAAATAAGATATATTAAAATATATGAACAAAATAAAAAAAATGTATGAGCTCTCAGCCTTTACAGAAATATAGAAAATTCTGATATGATTTAATGCACAGCCTGAGATTCATTACTCTGTCATCGTAGGACTTAGGGTTTGAACTGCTTTGTGTTTGTGTAGTTCTGAGGATTGTTTTCAGGCCTAGAACATGCTAAGATGAGCACATGCTTTTCCACTGAACGACACTCCCAGCCTCTAACCCACCACACACTAAAATATGACCATTTGACTTTCACATAAACATGGCAGTTGCTGCATACATATCATCTTCTAGCACTATGAGAGCTAGCCAGTAGGGATAAAGCTTCCAAGTCACTAGTTGTGTGATTTCTCCATGTTTTTTGACTCAAATGTATGGTGTATTCAGTAATAGGTTCTGCAGGGCAACCAAGGTCTTGATAGTAACCAAGAGCAATGGCAACAGCTTGAAATGTTTGGGGCCCATGTGACCACACTGGCAACAAAAACAGAAAACCCATTCCTGGTACAGGGTTGTTGGTACTTAAATAAATAACTTAAACCATATAACAAAGCTTTAACATCTAGTTTAGGTAAGATGAATGAAGGACTTCATATCAGTTTAAAATATTGTGTAGAAATCAAGTCAGATAAAAAAAACAACAACAACAACAACAAAAAAAAAACGGACTCGCTGAACATAGCGGACAATGAGGACTACTGAGAACTCAAGAACAATGGCAATGGGTTTTTGATCCTACTGCATGTACTGGCTTTGTGGGAGCCTAGGCAGTTTGGATGCTCACCTTACTAGACCTGGATGGAGGTGGGTGGTCCTTGGACTTCCCACAGGGCAGGGAACCCTGATTGTTCTTTGGGCTGATGAGGGAGGGGGACGTGATTGGGGGAGGGGGAGGGAAATGGGAGGCAGTGGCAGGGAAGAGACAGAAATCTTCAATAAATAAATAAATAAAAAGAAGTTTCCCCTCAAAAAAACAAACAAAAAAATAAATAAAAACATTTGGAAGATGATTATGTATTGAAGTGCTGGGCATTGGAGCCAAGGCTCATGACATACTAGACAGGTGCTCTAGTGTTGAACTAGTGGCGCTGTCCCTCAATCTATCCCCTGGTTGTTTTTGTTTTTCCAAATGTTTATCCACAAAAGCTTATCTTTACTGAAATAATAAATGATGTTTGGAAGCTTAGTAGTTATTGCTAAAAAAAACATTTGCAATTTCTTTATCAAAATTTTAAAATACAAAGAGATGATCTCATTATGTGGCCCCAGCTGGCACTGGACTTCCAATTCTTCTGCCATGACATCCAACTTTCTTTATTGAACTCAAATCCTCAATGAATAGACTAAAAGTGAATGACCATTAATTTTATTGTTAAGATATTACTACATTGTATATTTACTCTATGTTAGGACTTATCATAGTGGTTTTCATTAATATGCCAATGCTGAGATATCTGTGTATTCATTTTTCTAATTTCTATTTTTTTTAGGACTTGTGTCTTATAACTCTGTTAAAAGATGGAATCCTAGAGGCAGAGAGGTTATGTACCAGGGCACACAATTCTTACATGCTTATTACAAGTTGTTTTTCCTAGGCTGCAGTCTATGGATAGAGTTATAGCTTTCTAGCAGACTGTCATATGTAGTTAGATATGAAGAGGGAAATGAGGTTGTTAAGAAAATAAGATAGATGGGAAATTGCAGTCAATTTGCAGTGCAGACAAGTAGACATATGAAGGTCCCATTGAGTGTTGCTCAGTCAGTCTTTATGAATTAATTATACATTACATGATTACTTAATCACTAACTTATAAATGTACTCACCTTTTGACTTTAAGGCTTAGTAAAGTCTCATCTGTATTCTCAGATGAACTACTCCTCGGTAGGCTTGATTACAAATAGCAACTTGATCCTAGAAAACTGAAATACCCACTGTCCTCTGGCTTGGGTTCACATATGTTGGCAGGTTGCTTTTGATCTCATAGTCTGTGCACATGCAGTGAGCATATGAGTGCACCAGGCTCCTTTGAGTAACATTCATTTGCTTTGGGGACAATAGTGGTATTATTTTTATTTCTACATCTATATCATATTTATAGACCTTGGAGCCAACTTGGTAAGATGAATAGATGCTGCACTTCTAAATTTCTGGTTCTTCTTTCATTTCAGTTTGACCTGGGCCACACACTAACATACTCATATAGTCAGTGGCAAATATTCCTTTGTTCCCAGACTGTAGGGGGTTACTTCCTAAAGTTTCATCTTCTTAGAAGTGTGGTAGTGGGCTTTCTATTTAATGTGATTATATGAAGCTCTGAATATTAAATTTCTAACTCTGATTCTAAGTTTGGGCGAAAGGGAAGATTTGAGGATTAAAACCCAGAGATTGTGTGAAATTTTGACCTTGTTTTATCCCCTGCTCACTGTGTAATCTCATGTACCTCTTGGAGGCAATGCTTCAGATGGATTTAGATACTGAGCTACATACAGTGCCTGGTGCTTTGTTCTATGGTATGAGCCACAGAGAGTTTCAATGTGAAAGAATATTGGATCAGACTTAACCGTGAGAGATGATAAACTCTTCCTTCTGCAGTTGGTAGAAGAAAATATGTACAAGTGAGGCCTTCCTCTGAGAGTTCCTAGCCTGACAGATTTGGAAATGGAGGACTGTTTGCTTGGTATCTACCTTCAGTTGGTATCCTAGTTCTAGGTGTTGGCTTCAGATATATGTGCTAATGGAATGAAATCATGACACCAAAAATAAAGGAGATCTCAGGTGGGAGTGAACATGTACTAACTTTCATGGTTCCAGAAGGATCCATGCAAGCTTCCAAAGGAAAGAAATAAATAACAGTTCTACTTAGCTATGAATCCTATGACTCCAAACAACTGCCACCTTCGTATGATAACCCTAAAGGTATCACAGTAGCATGCAAACCTTATTAATAACCCCCAGATCTCTAATTGGACTTAAAACTATTCAACAAGAGGGAAATCACTCCTGGCACTGGGGACCTAGGAAACTTATAATGTCATGGATCTTGGAAGAGAATCTACAACTACCCCTTTACTAAACATAATTTCTACCTATAGTCTAAGTATTTGTTCTTATATCCCCAGAGAACTGTAACACTCAGCCCTCATAAAAGAAGTTTCTCTTTGTAACAGACAGAGACCATTACAGAAAAAATGATAAACAATCAAAACTCAGAGTTGTAATAGCCCAGTCCCAATGGATGCATCTACAAAGCAACCCATGTATCTAAGGTGCAGGGATCACTGTTGAAGAGGGAGCAGAAAGGTTATAAGAGCCAAAGGATTGGGGTCGCCACTGTGAGATTTTGTATCCCAGTAACATCAGAATTTACAAACATAATGTCCCACCAACATGACTGCTGAACAAGTCTAACAACAATAGGCATGCCAAAGTGGTTGAGGGAAAACCCCTGAGGCCTCATCCACACACAGAGAACTTCAGGCAACTTAGGAATTTTTAGAGCAAGAGAAATAGTCTTCTCTAGGCAAGATCACACCAATTGGTTATCCAATACCAAATGGTCAGCCCTGAAAACATACATACAAATAAAATTATTCAGACTTAGTATGGTTATATTTGGGATATATATGCATATATATACAACTCTCTCTCTCTCTCTCTATATATATATATATATATATATATATATATATATATATATATTTGCAACAATAGTTTTATGTGTGTGTGTGTGTGTTTGCAACAATAGGTAATGAAAATGAGACCAGGACTTTGAGAGAGAGCAAGGAAAGGTATTTAGGAGGGTTTTGAAGAAGGAAAGGGAAAGGGTCAATGATGTAATTATATTATAATATAAAATGTAAAGGAAAGCATTAAAAAAAACTAAAGGGAGAACTGGGAGATGGCTCACAGTCCAACGATGTTTGCCACCAAATCTGATGGTCTGAGTCTGATCTCTAGGACCTAAACGGTAGAAAGAGACTTTTCTGGTTGGCTTCTGACCTCCTCTATGAGATAATTCTGTTTGTATTCTGTTCTTCCTCATGTGTGTGCATATATACACACTCAAAACAAACAAACAAACAAACAAAATATCTTCAAAAATTAAGATAAACCAGGTGGTGGTAGTGCACGCCTTTAATCCTAGCACTTGGGAGGTGGAGGCAGGTGGATCTCTGTGAGTTCCAGGCCAGCCTTGTTTGTCTACAGGCTCCAAAACTACAGAGAAACCCTGTCTCAAAAAAATCCCAAAAACAAGACAAAACAACCCGCCCAAAAAACTTAAGATAAATAATTGTAATAAATAAAAATAATTAGAAAAATGTAAAGGGATGTTGAATACCCATTTCTAGGTACTCCTCTGGAGATAGTAGAAGGTTACGATGATATGTATAATTGTTAAATACATGCCATGAGACATCCTTAGCATCAGAGATGCTTGAGATGTTAAGCAACAGGAGTTGGGGCTCTTTGGACTCTTTTATTTTTCGCTAGTGTTTATGACCCCCTTGTACTGATTCTACATGGCTGCCATTTGGCCTTGCGATACTTTCACCAAACTCCCAGCAGCACCTGCCTCTTGGGCAGCTAACATCTTTTACTTTCTCCTGTTGTATTACTATTTCTATCATTTGAGTCCAGTGAGAGGACTAGAAATCTGAGGACTGAGCAAAACCATTCCAGCCACCAAACTAAATGACAATGCGATCGTATGCTCTCGCTATTTGTGGTTAGATGAATACTTAACAAATCCATGGCTAAGCCCTCTATGGAGACAACCTGGTGATACCCATGCTCTTGGTTTGATGTGTGACATTGGCATGAGGACTTCAAAGGTACTAGGTCACTCTAACATTATCCTGGGTGCTAGAATCATAGTACAACCATGAGCCAGGCCTCAGGAGAGAGGTTGGAACTGGGGTTATAACCTCTGCTTTGATGACACAACCTGACAAGCCATCCTTAAAGGAACCGTACACACCAGTGTATTGCTTACCCTGACTCTCTTTTCCAGGGAGGAAGAGCCGGCATAGAAGCTCTTTTATGTCTCATCACATTCTTCCCTAAGCCTCCTCTGAGACAAGCATGCTGCAGTGTCTCATATTTATTTAGCACTCGTCTCCCAGGAGCGCACACACCACGCAGATCTGTTTTAAGATCTCATTACTCCTCACAGAGTTTTTATTATTTAAGATTTCACAGAAGTACTACACCAATACGTAATTGCTAAAAACCATATTTTAAAAATAGATGTGCCTCATATGCCTTTCTACCTTAATATTTTTATCCCATAAACATTCACGCATATACATATATATGAATATATAAAAAGCACATAAAATATCTATAACATATTAAAGTACAAATTCCTCCAATGGAATTATGAACACTTTTTTTCCCCCAGTATCTCCCTTTCCTCCTCACTGACTCATTTTTTCTTCTTTTTCTTCCCCTTTGCAAAAATTTTCATCTCTTTTTATTGCTGAAATTCCCCTGGCTATACTTTTCATTGGTTTATTTATTTCTTGCATGCTTTTGGTGGCAGTTGCGTCACGGTGATCAAACTACTAGAGGATCCTTTGCCCGACAGCCACACAATCCCTCCACACTGTGCAGAGGACATGCGAATTCCTAGGTCTGCAATCTTCCCTTTCTTCAGTCAGTTACCAACGCCCCCTACCTCAAACAGGTGAACAATCAAAACAAGATGGATTCGGGCTGCATCTGTTCCACGTGTGTCATTGAGAGCTGAGAAAATACACAAAGGGGTTAGATTGATCTGTATTCAAATTCGACAATTATCTAAGCACAGGACTTTTCTCACCCTCTGGCATCAAGGCATTGTGAGAAGTTCCTGATAGCCATGTAGCTCATGAACAGTAGTGTCCGGTGTGAATGAATTAGCAGTAGGTGGCAGCTCTCCCATTAGCAGCCATGCTTGCGGTTAAGGCTACACCATCAATTTTAATGCAAACAGCAGAGCTTTAAAGTTCTTTTTTCTGATACCAACAAGAGACTTCAATGTTTTTTGACTAGAATCGCTCTGCTTATTCCCACCCCTTTACTAATGGGCCTTCATTCCTTTTTACCAGCGTTTCTCTACCTTTCATACTGTATGCTCCTGCAAACAGGGATGCTGCCCGAGTGGGCATGGACAATTGGCGACCCGTGAGGGACTAGGGTATTTTACACTGAGGTCTGGAAAAATATTGTGTCAGCTTTTCCACCTGTCACAGAGGAAGAAAGCCACTGTGAGCCTCACTCACCTTTCACTCATGGCTCCTAAACTGGATGCTTTGGCACACATTCTGGCTTTCAGAATGAAAAATCTCTAAAACTACAGTGGGCTGAAGCTCTTTTTGCCGAATCTCCTTGAGAATCAAGTGTCACAGCAGCAGGGAGTCGTCTGTAGGCCCCACGGCCATGATCTACAACGACAGCACATGGAGTCCTCACCTTGCTTCTGCTTGCTTTACAGGGCATATTCACTTCTCCAGAGAGGAGCTCGGGCACATATATGAATACCCAAGGGAGGAACCTGGACACATCCGTGTATGTTCAGGTTTATCTGTTGTCTCTCTTCTTCCAGTTAGAAACTCATTCCTTGTGTCTGCCTCAGAGTCATAAGTGATCTCATTATGATCCCTTGCTGGCCTTTGCAGAATGCCTCTTCCACCTTGATCAGACCCAATGTAAGGGACACATTCACTAATAATACCCATATACTTGTTTCTTTCCAATCGTGATCATATTCATGACGTTTTTTTTTTCTTTTTGGCATCACTAGAGAATAATAAGGCAGGTCTGTAAATTCCTTAGCTAACAATCTGGTGATTACAGTATATAAAGGATTTTTTTGTGCAATAAATATGAGGGGGTACAGAGAAATTAGGAAAAATGGGTTATCAATATTCATACTGAATGGAAGCAGATTTTTGTCTCCTTTCCTCAAATCTAATTTTTCTACATGAAGCAGCGAAGGCAGAAGGAATTGTGATTGATTTTTTTCTTTAATGGCGTATAATTGACAAAATTCTATGCATGTATTGTGCACACTGTGATGTCTTAATGTCGGTATTCATTGTAAAATAATTAACCCAATCAAAGTAATTAGCACATCCAATACCTCATATGGTTATTTGTTTATTTTTTTTTGCTGAGAACAGTCAAAATCCATCCTACAAACAATATTCAACAATACACTGCTTTATTACTAACCTACAGGCACCTGTGCTGACCCAACTCCCATTCTCTACTGTGTGTAATGTGTGGCTTTTTGAGAGATCACACATACACACATTAGGCACTATTGTCCAGTTGTGTCTCGCTCATTTTCACTTCACATGCCCTCCAGTTCATCTGTGTTGTCCTAAAGGATGGGAATACCTCCTTTACTAAGGCTGAATTAGATCACATTGTATAGACATGCATTGTAGTTTCTTTATCCATTCATTCCATGTCTTAGACACTCTGAAAAATGGTGTTTATGGACAGAGGAATTCAAACACCTTTCAGATAAGTTGATTTCATCACACACACACACACACACACACACACACATATATATTCACACACACATATATACATACACACACATATATATATACACACACATATTTACACACACGCATATATGAGAGCCATATATACTATATGACCAAATAATCGCATATATCTTCATGAAGTAGTTATATTTTAGTTTATTTATTCTTTTATCATGAATAACTGTTCTAATCAAAGTCCAGTCTAACCTTATATAATGGTCTCCTATTCTCTACCACTCCACCACGCCTATTATCTTTTGTCCCTTTGATAATAGCCAGTCTTATAGGTGTGACGTGATACTTTCTGCCCTTTAGGACAACACAGATGAACTGGAGACCATGTGAAGAGAAAACAAGCGAGACACAAATAGACAATACTTCCTAACGTGTGTATGTGTGACCTCTCAAAAAGCCACACATTGCACACAGTAGAGAATGGGAGTTGGGTCAGCACAGGTGCCTGTAGGTTAGTAATAAAGCATTGTATTGTTGAAAGCTGTTTATAGGATGGATTTTGAATGTTCTCAGCAGAAAAAAAAATTTAAAAGTTTTAGGTTATTAGTAATGTGGAATACTCTTTTTATATATTTTTGGTTATTTGCATGTCTTCTTTTGATAACTATTTATACTATTGGCTTATTCAAAAACACGTGTGCTTTTACCCTTAATGTTGATTTTCTTGAATTTCTTAATATATTGAATGTTAACCTCTTACTAGTACTAGATATTGGGTATGCAAATATTTTCTTCCATTCTTTTGGATGCTCCCCCCCCCAATTGTTAAATATTTCTAAGGTTTTTAGATTGGTGAGATCTGTCTGGTTTTGCTCCTAATGTCTGTGATTTAGAATCAAAGCCCCATGAACCATTGTTCAAATGGATGTCAAAAGCCTTTACATATGTGTTCTTCTAATAGCTTCAGGTCTTAATTTTAATTCTTTAATTCTTTTTCTGCTAATTTATTGTATGTGAACATAGATAAGGGTCAAATTCTTGTCCTCTGTGAGTGGATAGTCAATACTTCACTGATGGAACTGTCTTTCCCCATTGTGTGTCCTTGGTATTAATATTGAAAATTGAGTGGGGAAGAGGTTCTGTACCGAGCATGACTCTGGTTATAACACCATTTTATACGTGTTGCCTTAGACTGGGAATAAATAAATCTGTTGAAGTCACCTAGTAACTGGTACATAATTCCAGTAACCTTAGAAAACCCGAAGAGATGACTAGAAGATTTGTATTTAGAAGTCAAAGTTAAAGTCACTGGGCTTTTATAATTAAAATATCTGGCTAAGGTTTAAAACCTTTGATTGCTCCGTTCACATGGGCTTAGAGTAAGTTGTCGTCTTTGATACATGTGACGGGTTAGTCAATTGATGGTTTCGTTCATTGATTAATTTACTCAATAAGTGTACGCTGACTTCTTTCTGTGCCCTAGCTACTGTGGGAAGAAAATGTCTTCCCTGACATTAAACAATTGTTTTAGGTGGACCATTTCCTAGCATTAAGCAATTTTACAGCTAATTAAGAGACCCATTATTACAGTGATTCGTTAAATTTTATTTTATCTAATTATAAGTATTCTAATGGGGGAAAATGCTAATTGAGAACATTTATGAAATATAGATTGGCAAAAATAATAAAATAAAAATAATTCACTTTCTGACACTGAGATTTAATCACAGTTAATATTTTAATGGATTTCTTGCTGCTCGTTTTATAAATAGTTGTGTTGATAAAGAATTGAATAATGTACAATTTTGAACATTTTATTGTTCACATATCATATAAAATGCCGTTGCAATTACTTTACCATTCCTTTACAATGAACACTAGTCTCTGACTTTGACTTTGTAGCATTTAAACTTCAACCAAATTTTTTATTAATATAAATATTAATAAATAATAAAAATATTATTGTATTTTTTATTAATACAAAGATATTCTCCCTGTGAGTTCTGGGCACCATAACAGAACTTCAAGAAGAATCAAAGGCAGACAAGATTGAATATAATGAGACCTGTGGCCATCAAGGGACATTCTAGGTGGCAATGAGATGAACCAGAGAAGAAGTCAGAGGAGACATTCTTGTTAGGTGCTTAGAAGTATCTGTCTGTCTATCTATCTATCTATCTATCTATCTATCTATCTATCTATCTATCTTCTATCTATCCTATCCATCATCTATCTATCTCTCTATCATCTATCTCTCTATCCTATCCATTGTCTGTCTATCTATATCTCTATCTCTATCTATCTATCTATCTATCTATCTATCTATCTATCATATAGCTATTTTCTATTATCTATCAGTATATCATTTATCTTTAATTTATTTATTACCTTTGATTTTTGATAAAATTAAAGTTAAAATAAACACAACAGACATAAGAAAATAAAATTACCTATAAATTATTTCTGTGAGCTGACTAATTTTAACTTTCTAAACTTCCATTATTTTGTATGTGTGTAATATGTATATTGCTTGTATAATTTGTTTAGAAAGATCAGATAATATAGCTTGAATTAATTTGTGTTTTCTCCTCATGTCAAAGCTGTTCTTGTGAGATATCATTTTCAATATGCAGTGAACATTTTGCCATAGGAATAGAAGATGATACATTTGGTCACATGTCTTTTCTAAATTGCGATGTTCACATTTATGGCATGGCCATGCTGTTGTTTGGGTCTTAGTGGCTTCTAGTGCTTCACTCTGGAAGGTGTGCACCATTGTTACCAATAGCAGCCCATCCCATTGGTTATCACCTCAACATCATTTCCCATACTGGAATTTCTGAATCACGCTTTGATCAGTTCCCTTGCTTCTGATAAGTTGTGCCAAATTCCTCTTTGGAGAATATTTTTGACTTAGACTTCTTCGTGAAGTATGCTGGAGTGCCCACATCCTGGATGAGTGCTCTACATTTTTTAAGAATGATCATGTGTGTTGGGCTATAGGTATTGAATCATACTACAACTGGGGCTCACACCAACTGAGACTTTAGCTGATCTTGGCAATGAAATAAAAGCAACAGTGGGTAACTCTGCCATAATGGAGAGAATGGAGGGTTTGTTTCACTAAGTGCCTTTTGATAAGGCTGATATATTGGGTGACAACATGTTGTATACTTTAAATATATACAGTGAAATTTATTTCAAACAGAAAGAATGTATGTTACCAGCATTCAAATGCTTTCCCTTATGAGTCCCTGTGTCAGAACTTGGGGTTTGGTTGCCTTTATCATGGTATTAGAGATATATTATTTGAAACTCTTATTATGTGCCAGAAATGATTCAGTTATGCTCTAATTTGGAAGAATTTGTTAAACACTATAAATGCAGGACATCTAGTACTAGGTAACATGAGCATGATGCTCTTCTTTTTAAAAGTCCATACTAGTAGAGAGGGGTAAAACTTACACATATCCATGAATAAGTGCACATAAGAATGGGAACAGCCTGGGATGTTCTCTCTCACAGATTCAAGGAGGGAGGGGGTTTAGCTAATACAGTCTTGAAAGATGTGGCTTACAGAGAAGCTTGCAAGGTTACATGAGATTTTAATAGCTGGGGCTCTGAAAGTTACAGGAATAACATGGACATTTGGGGGGGCTGGGGAGATGGCTCACAGGTTAAGAGCACTAGCTGCTCTTCGAAGCAAGGGTCTATGTGGGCATTTTTGTCTTAATGCTCTTTCTTCTATTTAATGCTGGTGACTATTTTCAGTGGTGTGATTTTTTTTTCAGTCAAGAAAGAGGGTGCATGATTAAAGAGGAAGAAAAAAAAGCATAAAATAAGGAGTGAAGTAATTTCCACGAGTAGGAACCTGTACGTAACACAACAATAGAGGGTAAGGAAGAAATGGTCAAGAAGTGGTCATTCTGACTTGGTCCTTTAAGACATTTAGATGACATTTTTTGTGAGTTTCACAAAATGAATACCTCCACTTATCAAATCTTATTTTCCCCTAGATTCTTTTTTAGCTTTCATTTAAGGTCTAACCATTCCTAGCTTCCATTGAACATTTATTTAGGTAACTGGGATGACAGTTTATTGTGAGTTAGGAAGTCAAGGTATATTGAGGTCAAGTGCTTTGCTCTTGACAAGACTTTTAGTTTTCTAGCTGAAAGTAGAATTCCCATCAGTCATTTCCAAGATAATATTCTTCTACTCCTTATTATGAATCTGTGGACCACCTGGATCCAGAAAGTCTTGTTCTCATAATAACTCTTCCTCCTGAGCCTTAAGGCATATTTGCTTTGGGTTGACACAAGCAATGAATGCCCAAGAGAATTACATGCTTTGTGCCTTATTTTCCGCATGTTCTGCAAACCTATCATCTTGGAACAAGATGGATGCCAAAGGTCATAGGGCTCATTGTTCACTCTAGTAGAAATTCCCATTTGGCACCTCTATGAGATATTCTTTGCAGTAAGACTTTACTGAAGTAGAAAGAGTTGCACTGAACTTGAATGATCCATTTTATACAGCCGAGATGTAGAATCAAAGGGAGAGAGTCATCTTCGCTTTCTAGCCAGGCTCAACACTGACTGTGCATGCAGAGACACATCCACCCCTTGCAATGACTTTGTCGCCTTGGCCACCCTTCTCAGACTAGCAACTCTCATGCTAAGGACAGAGGTGATGCGTTCCGACCCGTCACTGCTTTGGGTTAACATACTTCAGCAATCTATTTATAATCCTTTTCAGCCCTTAGAGGAAAGAGGCAATGTGAATATAAAATAATAACAGGGCTAACCTTCAAGCATTTACTGAATGCCCAGGTGTAGTACAAGGCTTAATGAATTTGTGTTAGTGAAATATTCTAAGGTCCCAGCTGAAGGGAGCTACAGAGGGCAAATGGTTATTAATTATTATTATCGACTCCCACTCAGAGTCATGGAGATTGATGACTTCTGCTATGCATTATCCCCAAGGGTGTACCCGCAGGTTCCAGTCCAGTGTGCAAAAAATATCTAATCCCTCAGTAGGATTAACTCTATATTATGTTTCTATAATCTCTTCTGATTGAACTCCCCATTCCTTCTCCTATTATACATTGTGACTTTTAGTATCTAAAGCTTAAAAAAAAAACCCTGCCCACACTCTGTCTTTAAAGCAGTGCAAAGAAACTTTGTGTGGCTTTGTGTCAATACAATAAGAGCAGGGAAGGAAGGAGAGGGATTCTGCTTTGCCCGTGGCATACTTTACCTATGTCATGTCTTCCGGGCACGGACTTTTTTACTACCTATGACATCCACAGTAGTTCCATACAGTCAAGAAAAATGTCATCAGCTAGGCATGGTGAAATAGTCTAGCAGCTCTTGGGAGTCCTCGGGAGAGGGAATCGGGAAGAGCATTGTGAGTTCAAGACCAGCCTGGGCTACATAGTGGAGGTTTCAAAATGTAGTAGGAAAGGTCAGTTAGGTGCTGGGGAAACAGCTCAGCTGGGCAAGTACTCATTTGGCAAGGATGAGAGCTTGGGTTCAAATTCCCAGATCACCTGCTAAGAAGAATTGGAACCGGCGTTGCATGCTTATAAGTATAGCCTTGAGGAAAAACCTGCCCTATACCCCCAAAATAAAAAATAAAAAGAGAGGGAGGTGTTACATGTCATGTACTGGTAGTATGTGATCTCTGTGCTTTTGGGGCCAGCTTGGTCTATATAAGGTGAGGCAGGACAGAGGTTGTCATTGACCCTACACATACATGTATGTGAACCCACATACATTTGTACATAGGAGAAGACACACATGTGCACACAGATCCCTCCAGCCCACAAGATAAATTAAGAGTTTTATTGATCATTTTATTTCACATGGCTTTAACTGTTCAAACAAAAGCCTCAATCGGAAGCCACCATTCGTTCTCTGCTTGGGGCTTGCACTTGCCCCAAGGAAACAAGGGCGAGGAGTTGATGACTGCTTAATTCTGCCCAATCACCGCCTGTTATCATTGGCTGAGAAACACAATGGGAAGAGCCCAGCAGATGGAATGGTTCAAGTGCATCCCAACAGTGATTACCGAAAAGTTTCACTGGTTTCTGAGATATAAACATTCAGCAGTTAGAATAAACAAACTTCTACATCCCCCTGCAATTATTGCTTGCTGCTGCAGATGCAGCGTAAATGAAGCCCAGCTCATCTTGGATGCTGTTATGATTTAAAAAAATGGACTGCACTGCTCTGTTATTCAGGGAGGGAACCGTCAGTGTTCAGAGGAATGTTCTCGGGACAATAGCCTCCTGTTTGGCCAGCCTAACTTGAAAGGGCATTTCCAATCAGGTTAATGAGGACCTGCTGATCCAATGCCATTGAATAAGTTTGTTTACATCTTTCTCCTGAAGTCTCTCTGTGAAGGACTTTTTTTTTCATCTGCTAGCCTAGCCAACCACAGCCTGCAAGTACAACATCTGGCTTCAACAGCTGCCATGAGAGGAAGCACACTTTTCTGTCCCCTGCAGCATGTAGCAAGTGCGTGTAATTGAGAACCTGTAATTGTAAGAAACATAGACTTTCACCGAAGCTGTGAGCAGAAGCCGAGAGAAGAGAGGAGGAAGCCGACCAGACTTTGTGTGACTTTTGAGAGAGTCTGAGGTGGAAAGAAATGCATGGGAGCAGGCGAAGCTCTGGATTCTCTGCATCTGCATTATCTACAAAGACCATTACTGTGATGTGTCTGCAAGGGCCTGATCCACTTGTTCGTTAGACAAAAGGAAGTAAATAAACCTCACTATTGCCCCAAGCCTGCCAGGGAACCTGGATGAATCAGAGGCATGACTGAGATTTTTTAGTTTAGCTTCCTAAGGACTGTGTGCTGACTTGAGGCAGGAACTGGTTTATTTAGCTTACATTTTGATGTTGGTTATCCAGCAGGAACACTACTTTGCCTTGGCACACTGGAATGAGAGCCCATAAGTCAGGTAGGTTAAAGAGTAGCTTGTTACCAATGTATGTCAAGTCTTCTCGAGAACTCCTGGTATTCCTCTCACGCTTCCTCTCACCCCCAAGAGTTTGTGCCCTTCAAAATCTGCAGTTCAGCCACAGTGGACTCTGGAGAGTGACTCTGAGAACCTGTACCAGCTGTGTGTGAGGTCAAGTAAGAGTCACCAGAAACAACTGAGGATATTTGAAGACGTTCCCTAGGTTCCTCTAATATTATTGAACGTTACTCAGAACTGCTATATTTGAGAGACAGTTAATGGCATCTCAACTCTTGGGCCAATGACTTTGAACCTCCGTCTTCTTATAGGGTTCCTAAAGGAAAAGAGAAGAGAATATTGGAGGTCAGGTGCAGGGTAGCTGGCAGAGGAGGACCGTTAAGTGCCCTCACCAAAGCATTCCGAGTGAGGGAACTCGCTGACGTATTGATGAGCCTGTCCAATTCCTGACTGAGCTGATGACAGAGCGCTTCACCTAAGCCTAGGAAAACAGTATCATTTTGGGAAATTGAGAGTGCATGTTAGCGTTTCGTGCAGGGTTGTTTTTAATACGGTGATTAGAATCTATCCATCCAATAGATGTTTACCGAATGCTGACACTGTGCTACGAGGTGAACCCATCACAATAGAGAAGACAGAGACGTTCTAGCAGGAACAAACCAAACCAAACCAAGACATTATTCTGAAACTGACAGAAAGGGGTTTCTGAATGGACAGCACTTTCTCATGTAGGAGGAAGTGTGTTCATTCAGATAGATCATGTTGTTCTATCTACACATTCAAGAGTCTTGAGGGAGGGAAAGAAAGTTGCGGGGATAATCAAGGTTCTTGGACTCTGGTGAGATAAACTTGGTTAGAGGGCTAAGTTAATCTATAAGTCACTAGTGATATGAGCATAGTTCACTGGTCAGGTTGCTTTGTGGCTAAGAGGCTTTGTAGCCCTGCATGGACAGACCGTATGACTTGCCTACAGCAAAGGGGCTTACCCTTTCAGGGAACACATGGTTTTGGGCTTTAAGTGATTCCCAGTGAGGTTAAATATCATAAACGGTAGTTCAGCTATTGGAGACATGAGGGCCTCTGGCCAGCAGGACAATCTGGGTGATGCAGGACAACATTTGAGATGACAGAAAAAGAAGAAAGAGAATGTCCTTATGCTGGAATCAGGAATGACACACAGAAATTTGAGTGTGTTTTATCTTAAGGGCAATATAAATCTGAACGGTGTAATTTGTGTTAATACTAGTCGGCTTTTTAAGGGTTGTATCTATCAACATTATGTAGTTAATATATTGTAAAAGAAACATTACCTTTCAGGTTTATTTGGTCTAACATTTAAAATTTTCTTAGTACAACATACTGCAATTTTTTTTAATTTTATTGAGCTCTACATTTTTCTCTGCTCCCCTCCCTGCCTCTCCTCTTTGTAGCATGCCCAATTTTTTTCTTTATTCAGTGTGTGTGTGCATGTATGCATGTGTCTGTGTGTGCATGTGTGCGTGTGTGTGCATGTGTGTGTGCATGTGTGCATGCAAGTGTGTGTGTGTATGTGTGTGTGTGCAAGTGTCTGTGTGTGTATGTGTGTGTGTATGACTAACGATGAGCACCCTCCAGGAATTCATGCTTCTAATCTACAAGCATTGGAGGAAATTACTTTTATGATTTTAAATGAACGTAAACTCAGGAGGAAAGAGCTCCAGGGGAGAAAGCGTGACATCATGCCCCAAGAAACATCCCCATTTCCATCCAGTTTCCAAGACGCATCTGTATTGACCAGTTTCCTTGGGTGAAGCCATCTTTTGAAGACTGGATTGATTTTCTTTGGGTTTGGTGAGGAGTTTTAGAAGAAGGGACGTTTTAACCGGAAGCAGAGAATCAAGGCTGCAGAGGGGGAAGGGTGGTCTTCAGCATGGAGTGGATCATCAGTTGACCCACCTAGCAAAGCAGAGGTCAGATCTAGGCTCCTTCCTGTCTATGACCAGCAAAGAGTCCCCTGGAACTCTTTATGCGCTCTGAGTTCTGGAAAAATCCTTGGAGGGACTCCTGGATTCTTATCTACCAAGGCAGAATAAAGACTGACTTAGAATCAATGGATCTGTGTCTCACAATGAAAATTAAACACAGCTTAATAAGTATTCAGGATTGGAAAACTAGGGTTTGTGGGCCAAAGCTTGCCTATTACATGCATTTTAATGTGCTTCCCGAGCTCCGAATAGGTTTTACATTGCATATGGTTAAAAGAAATCTGGATAAGATTGTGCAAATACACGAAGATGGTGTGAACTCCAAATTGCAATGTTTATAAATATGGTTTTGTTGGAAGATAGTGACACACATGTGTTGACACGTTTGCAACAGGCTCTTTAACACTGCAGTAACAAAGTTCAGTATTTAATGTGCAAATATTCCAGTTCTTAAAACTGAAACTCGCTCCTCCCTAGCCCTTAGCAAAAGGTTTGGTGTGTGTGTGTGTGTGTGTGTGTGTGTGTGTGTGTATGTGTGTGTGTGTTTGTGTGTGTGTGTGTGTATGTATGTGTGTTTATGTATAAACAGTGAACAAATGTTTACGTTGAAGTCCTCCAGTCTTGACTACAGATATCTTTTCTTTATCCAGATGTGGCTTCCACTGTCACTCAGCATGGATCATGAAGATCACCACTGATTCTGTAAAAATGCAGATATGTATTGAGTAGGGCTATCTTGAAACCTCACACTGTATTTATGACTAATTCCTATGGATGCCTATGCTGCTATTTCCTAGGCCAAGCGCTTTGGGCATTGATGGCTTGACAGATGATCCCAAGAGCTTAGAGTACTGCTTAAAAATTGATGCTCCTTTGGCCTCCTTGTTTTTGTACCCATCCTTGTATCATGGTATTATGGCTTGGCAAATACAGGCTGTAATTCTGAATTTTGGGGTGAACTCTACCATGTCACCAATGGGTAGATTAAGGCCTTTAGAAATATTTAGAAAATTAAGTCCTTGTCTCATCTTGAGGTTGTGAGGGTTAAATGTAGAAAATCCATATATGTGGCTAGCAACAATGCCTGGCGTGTAGGAAATATTCAATTATTGACTACCATTGTCTACTTTAACAATTAGCCTGAGAAATAATGAGTCATGCTCTGTGGTCGCTTGGTCTGTAGTCGCTCAGCGTGTCAGATGTTTAAATCTAAAATCTCCAGCTTATTTCTAGAGAAATGTGTTTCTTTCTAATGCCTTGCTAAAAAGGGCTTCTAATTTGCTGTTCTGCCTGAGAATTTAACTTCCAGATCAGCTCAGACTGTCAGGGCTCGTCATTAGGCAGCACCATAGCTAAAATTGGAGATTTGGATCGCGAATGCCCGGTGTGCACTTTCACATGGAACTACGCAGCTTATTAATCTGAGTGTCATTTCTCACAGTGTGTTACAAGGTCTGGACAAGAAAGACTGTGATTTTTTTTTTTATGTGCTGCTAAAGATGATTGTCATGGTCCTTAATTTTGGATCATGGATCTCTTGGAGACTCTGAGGACATCGTAGGTCTCTCACATGAAAATGAATGTACATGGTATTGCTGTATAAATATCTCTTGAAGGGCGTTAGCCAGCATTGACTGTGGGACTCCAGTTAGGACCCGCTGGCCTTTGTTGTTCCCAACTCTGATAAGCACACCTAAACGTTTCTTCCCTTCCACCCAGTTATCATTCTTCCACCCTAGCTTAAAATGTCCCAAACTCAAATTCTGTCTTTCTCTTTAGAGAAGAAGACCTTTGAGAGAGAATTTTTTTTTAACCCCAGCTGGTGTTAAAGGTCATGTCTCTTCATTCTTCTTTTCTATGAAGAAGTGGTATTGTGTTTTTGTATAAAAAGTGTTTCCCCAAAACTTTACATGTTCCTTTGTTCTCAGTGTACCAGCGTTAGGTGGGTTTTTTGGAAAGGGATTAGAGTAAAATGATAGGATTTCATCAGTAGATGAATCTCTTGATGGATTCATGACTCGATAGGCTATCCTGAAATGTCTGATCTTAGGATGTGGGGCATACGGGAGATACCGTTGGGAGCCGTGTTTCTCTCTTCTGTCACAGCAAGGGAAACCCAACTAACACAAGTAGTAATGGTGCTTTTGCCAACTGAACTGTAGGAATGGAATTTCCCGCTGAGGAACTGTCAGTCAAATCCCTATAGCGCTAAGCTTCTGGGCTGTCAGAGCAGATTCCCCCACCTTTGGGAATATCAGAGATACTTTCCTCTGGAAAGTCTGCGGTGCTGCAAGTCCCTGTTTCCTCTTTTCTGCTTTGTCAAGGTTACTTCCTTCTGCTGATTAGTCTTCTGGCCCTCTCGGATCACACAGCAAATTCTTCAGGAAAGAAGGCTGCACGACAATTATACTTGTGCTCTCGGGACCTTGTCTAAGTCCTAGTTCATAATAAATGTTTGTTTGACACAAAATGCCATTTGCAAAGCACCTTATGGACTTTCTTCCCTATTAAATAAATCCCATTTGCCAGATATTATCATCCTGTATCCAAAAGCCAGATCAGAAAAGTTCAGGGACATCTTTAGTGCCTTTTATCCATATATTTCATCTATTCTCAGATCTCAGTGAGTTCACCTCTCTGACATCTCCTTTTCCATTGCAACACATTTGGTTTCAATTTCCATCACATTTTGCCGGGATTATAAAACTAATCTACTGGCCAACTTGCTGTGCCTCTGTTTTAAATCATTTGTGTTTCCAGAGGAGTTATTGCCTTTGATTCTACTCTGCAGACACGAAGGCTTTTCTCCCTCATTCCGTGTCCATCAGCTTATACATTTAATACGAAAATTCGTGGGCTCAGCTCAGACCCACTGAGACAAATGAGGCTCTTTGACAAGGCCCCTGGATTATATCCTAGATTTTAAGTTTGGGGACATGCTGACGAAAACCAGTGTCCATCAGATTTGTCCTCAGCTCTCTTAAAGTGGTTTGTTCTCTTGCCAAAGTTTAATATGAGAGAGAGCCGAGGAAGCCTGGAATAGCTGCCTACTGACCCTCCTTAGCAGCAGTAAGTATTCTGATGTCCGTGAACTACAGACCATTTTGACAAATCTTGCACTACAGGTATAAACCTCGGGAAGACACCCAAAGCTCTTCCTAATTTGGTGACTTCATTGTCTTTTTTGTTGTTGTTGTTGTTTTTTTTTTTATTGGTTTTTCGAGACAGCGTTTCTCTGTGGTTTTTCCCTTTTCCTGCTTATCAATCTTTTCAGCGCCTGGGGAAATAGCTGACAACCCGGAGGAAGCAAATGCGATTTTGGCTCATGGTTCTAGTGACTTCTGTCTATGATCACCTAGCTCTGTGGTTTCTGGGCCTGTGGTGAGGCAGGGCAACATGGAAGAAAGCAGTTTCAGAAAAAACAAAACAAAACAAAAAACTACGTTGTGGTGGCAAGAAAAACAGAGAGGGACAAACAGAAATGGATCAGGGTAAGATACCTTTTCATGATTCTCTCCCAGTGATCCATCTTTCTCCATGGGGGCCCTATCTTCAACACTGCCATGGGTTACCCAATTTGACCACATCAGAAGATAAGCCCTTTAGGAAAAGTGAACCCACCAGGACCCAATCACTTCCCCAACGCTTAGCTATGCTTGTGTTGGGGACCTCCTTCACACATATGCTTTTTGTGGGGAGTGCTTATATCCAAACCATAGACCTTCTTTTGGTTTTATAAAGAAATTTCAGTTATTCATAAAAGCAGCTATTTTTAGACTGCATATAAGGTTGTCAGTTTTTCTTAAAATTGTCTGCCATTCAAAAATATATATCTTGGGCTTTACAAAGACAAGTAACACACCAAATTTTGTGTGTTGATTTACCTCTAATAATGCCTCATCTACATATATAGGATTTAAGAAAATAATTAAATTTATTTATTTTATATCTATCTATTGGTATATTGTCAACCTTTCATAAAAAAAAATCCATTTATTTGCACATATTACATCCCAGTTACATCCCAGTAAAGTCTCAACATTTGAAAAAAATATTAATTTGTGTTTTATTTGTGTGTGTGTGTGTGTGTGTGTGTGTGTGTGTGTGTGTTGTATGTATACCAAGAAAGTGCAGTTTCTGAGAGATCAGGTGAGGATGTTGGATTCCCTAGAGCTGATGTACAGGCAATTGTAAGCTGCTTGGTATGCATGCTGGGAACCAAACTTGTATCCTCTGCAAGAACGAAATGCATACTCTCAACTGCATGCCATGTCTTCAGCCCCAGTACCTTCTTTTTTTTTTTTTAACCCCATATATTAGACCCCACGTAAGTCAAAACTCTAGGCAAGAGACCGAATAGTAACATCACGTCTACCTGGGTTAAATGTTAAATTCTTTGTTCTACTATGTATGTGGACATTCATCGGTGTGTTTAATCTCTATATACCTTGGTCTCCTCATGTTTAATTTGAAGGTAATTATGTCATGGTAACCTGATAATTATGTGCTAAATGTTGAATAATAAAACACTGGCAGTCCTTATTACAAAATCTCGAACACTGTTGTTAGTATTCAGGCAACAGTACTGACCTGACGTCGGGGTACATGTCCTCAGCTACAGCCACTAAGAGCACCACCTGTGCACATTCACTGCGTTCCCTTTAAAAGGGCCCTGCCCACCTCCCTTTCTCTCTCAGTCTCCGTCTGTCTTTCTGTCTCTCTGTGTCACTCTCTCTTCTTTTCTGCCACTCTTGTCCCCAGAGGCCGGTCTCCCCTCTCCCTTCCCCCTTTTCCCATTCACTTTCCCCAATAAAAAACCCCCTCCAGCTGAGCTCTGTCGTATGGCGTCTTTCTCACGCTGCATTTTTCAAATTACAACAGTTGTTCTCACCCAGGCCTCTATTATGACGTATGACCCCTACTCTAGCTGGTGTGTTTTCACTTGTGAGTTCTTTTTCTTTTTTAAACCTATAGCCACTTCCACCCCCTACCCCCAAGTTGCCTTTTCCATGTTCTCTTATCCAATTCTATTTTCTCCTAGGTGTAGGTTTCTAGAATCGCTCCTAACTTGTTTCATCCTACCCACACCCTACTTGGGCAGAAGTCACTCTTGGCATGCCTTTTGTCATCGATTCCATTCTCGTTGCTGTGTCATTTGCTATGGGGTTGTGCATATTTACCTCAATGGTGGGATGGCAGGATCTGTGTAACCTGTGAGCCTTGCTCAGCCTGTTTCTTGGAGCAGCGTGTGACAACTGTATACGACACAGCACATGTTAGATACCAGAGTATTCCTGAAAAATAAATTGCAGATAGCTAATACTATAAGAGCACCACCTTCCTAAGACAGAATTTTTATTAGTTTAATTTCTAGACCTCACTCTGTATTTGTCTTAATGATTACTTGTCACTGTCTGGGGTGGAGTAGTGATTCCTTGGTCCACTTTAATTCCTTTAACAGAATCTGTGGATGCTAAATTCCTTTATGTAAAATGATATAGCATTTACATATAGCCTAACATAACCTACCATAAACTTTAAATCATCTCTTGGTTACTTCCAATATCTAATATAGTGTGATATATTGTTTGTGTATGTGTGTGTGTGTCATTTATTGGAATGACTTACAGGCTGCAGTCCAGCGATGGCTAGCAGTGAATGAAAAGGCCAAGCATCTAGTAGTTGCTCAGTCCCATGAGGCCTGTTGTCTCATCTGGTCTTCTGTATATTCTGGAATCCTGAAGAAGTAGGCTCTGTTGTCAATGAAGGAAAGGATGTGCTGGCAAGGTGAGGGCAGGCAGGCAAGGAAACCTTGCATCTTCCATTGTCCTTATAGAGGCTTCCAGGAGAAGGCATGGCCCAATTAAACGTGTGTCAACCTACTTTGTGATCACATCAAAAGCCTGTGTCTTCCAGCCTCAAGATGCAAATCAGAGGCCTTAAGATACAGGTCACAACAGGTGAGCCCTCCATTTCTGCGTGGTTTGTTCCACATGAAGTCAAGTTGACAGCCAAAAATAACCACCACACCACATAATCTCCACACACTCCATCTTATACAACCTGCTGGATACCCATCTTCATTTCCTTTTAACACAGAGGACCAAATAGCATTGCCCAACCCTCTGTGGTTGCAGTGGCTCTCTAAGTCCTCGGCCCCTCCAGCTGTTTCTGGTTCTGATCTCCAGCCTTTCCTGATGCTAGAAAACGTGTACCCGAAGTTCTTTTATAATCAGAAAGGAAAATTCAGAAAGGTCATGCCACAGGGGGATGTCCACAGGTCCCTTTACCCAGGAACAAACTCAGACCTCTTGAAATCTTCACTCTTGCTGTCGTAATTTTGCTTGACAGTGCAGCTTGCTTCTTCCAAGGGCACCTGCTCTCTGGTCCCATAGAGGATACGTTTGAATGCTGAACTCATCCTTCCTCTAAGCAGCCAAACCTGTGTGTTTGGAGTTCAGTCTGACCCAGAAGCCTGGGAAAGAAGAAAACCAGAAGCTTGCCTCATGGAACACCACTGTTTGGGCCTGAATTACCATTGTGCTAGTCTTAAGTTTTCTGTCTCTTTCCTGTGCAGGGCACTCAGCAAGTGACTGCGTTCCTTTCCAGTTCCCCTCTTGTTTTTGTTTTGGTTTTCTGTAGGTAGGTATCTTACCTGGCCACAGCCAACAGTCAGAACCCCAGCCATGAATTCATCCCGCACTTCTTCATTCGGTTCCCAAATTGATTTCCGGTCATATTGGCCCACAGTTTTAGTTGTGGCATTTCAGCTAAACGACAGCTGGGAGTTAACATCATCGCAGCTGCAGCCTGCTAGAGTAAACACTCAAGCTCCTAAATGTACAAAAATGATGAAATGACGAGACATATAGGTTTCTAATTGCAGCCAGGATCCTGCAGCTGGGAAGTCACCCGAAGATATATATTCTGTCTTGCAAGCCAGCAATCATGCACTTCACCCCTACTGAAGAGCACTTCCCTTCTGTCCCACCCCAAAGGCTGCTGCCAGATCGTGTGCAGTCCAGCTCCGGCTCTCCAAACCATGTTTGCTTCTCATTAGAGGCTAACCCAGCTCCAGTTCCGTAAATCCAGCCAAGGCCTGAGCTAGGGAGACAGATCGGCTGACGTTTGACGAGGACATGATGATAAGGTAATGCTGGGAAATCAAACTCAGATGCAGGCCTAGAAAAAGATCCAAGGGGTCACGAAGGCAAAGGCTGCCTTAACCCAGCACCACCTGCAACACCAAGTACTTAAGAGCAGGGCCTCTTGTTTCCTCGCTTCAAGTTTCTGCTAAGTTGTCTTTCTCTTAATTCCCTCCCTCCCCAGTGTCTTTTATTCCCTGGTTCCCGTACACATACCTTCCTTTCTCCAAACCATTTCTATAACTCATCGCAACTTACTGTTGGGCCTCTTCCTCTGATATGGGGGCTGTTCATTTTCGTTAAATCCCTTTTTTTTTTCTCCTAAACTTTAAAAGGGCGCTCCTCTCTTGCTGCAGCAGAAACTGCCCTGATGTCAACCATTCATCCTTTTGTCTCTGTCGTTTGTCCTCTGAGTATTTGGTTTTGATAAACAGAATAAAAACATAAGTGAACATTTGTTGTGTTCTTCTGCCCGGTAGTTGGCCCGACAAGATGGTTGTGGGTTTATACTCTGGAGGAATAGCTTCTCTGGGCTTTCGGTCCCTGCAGTGCTGCTGCTCTTCATCCCTTTAGATTGGTTAGTCTGAGAAGCAGAGGGGCTTCAGGAGCTGATGGGGCGGCTGTGTGATAAAGGATGCTAAGATGACAGTCAGGGGAGATGGCCTACTGTGTCATCTGCGGCAGAGTTTGGCCCAGGGCGCTCCTTCACCTTCCTGTACCAGGGAGGATGCACCTTATGAAGGACTTCCTGTTTGTCAGTTCATGTTTAGGGTCTCACACAGTGTCCACTACTCAACCTACTCTTTAAATGATGGCTGGCCCAGGGACTGCGTGAATGCATGGGCTCTAGCCCAGTTTGCTCAGATATTTTCCAATTGTAACGCCTTGCAGGGTTGTCCAACCTGTTTCTATACACATCGTTCCACTGGGTGTGCCTGGTAATGAGCTGTCATTGTGTTTTTGCCCTGCTCTTTCAAAAGTGAGCCACCAGAAGTCAGAAAAATAGCCAATTTCATTAGGAAGTTTCACCAGAAGGAGGAATAACACGTTGGTGGGATCGGCGACCTCCTATCTAAATTACTGGAATTTACTTCAGGGCTCAGGAAGCCTCTCCCAGGATGTACCTCTGAGCTGTGCCCTATTCTGATAGAGTTCAGCAGACTATAAGCGGGCTCAGTCACTGCCATAGCTCCTTTCTCACTGCCCCAGCAGAGGTGAGTGACTGGGGAGGCAGTCAGGCCTATGAAGCAGATATTTAGTGTTTCCCTATAACGAGTTTGCTGGCTCCAGACTAGGCTGTTAAGAAGTGCGCATTAAACAGTGGACACTTGGAATGTCTAAGAATGTCGAGGAAGCAAGCCGCCTTCTAAAATTCTTCTTGGCAGTGCTTCTGATCAACTGTCTGAGGAATATTTGTTTAAGACAAAAAGAAGTCAGAGAAAGAAAGAGGGGGAGCAATACAGCCTTCCTGTCGGGTGGGGGAGTGGAAGAGCAGGGAAAGGCTCCAGCTCCCAGATTCTGCCTTTTGTTCTCTGGAAATGCACAGCATATGAGGGCTTCCAGGGTGCTTTCTTCCATTCCACTAGGACATCTGGGCCATACATAGAGTGTGCCCAGTTTACTGCTTCTCTCATATTTTCTGTTATCATTGAACATGAGGTGTCACTCCAAATACAGGCTGTAATAAGCTTATAATTGGGAATGAAGGACTCCGCTTGTTCCTGCTCCTTCATAAGCTATGGAGTAGGTGCAAGCTGCCTCACTCTGAGAACTCAATGTTTACCACAGGAGATCCATCAGTACACTTTTTATATGGGGTCTCCACACCTGTGGGCATGTTAGCAATTTCCTTGGATGAATCCACCTGTAACTCTCTGAAGGGCCACAACAAAGGATGAAAGAATACTTTGTTTTCTTTGTGTTTGATTTTTAACCAGCCTTTGTTCATTTAAGCAACCTCTGATCTGATCATTTTTTCGCATATAGGTTCAGGAAGTTATGAGGTAACTGTTCAGGTGAGCGATTTTTTATTTTTTATTCTTTTACGTTTGGGTGATTCTTTCATGGCGATACAGTGAGGAATATTTCTCTCTGAGTAGATATTTTTGATGTGTTTAGGTGACATCAGATCTGTAGGAAAGTCCAGTCTGAGGGTTGGCAATGTGTCCCTGTCTCAGCAGCTGCCATTTAGCCTTGCTATTTATCTCCGAGTTACAGATAAGAAAACTAATGGCAAACTGATTAAGTGACCTTGTGATTTAAGTATTTTCACGCAAATCACGAGACCGTTGAAATATTCTCTTTCCAAAACATACCGACTGTGCTGGCATAGCATAGACTTTGGAATAAGAAGACCCAGATTTCAAGGACAACTTTCCCACTTCCCGCCTTCAGGTCCGTGGTTCATTTGGTCTGTGACTGTGAAGGGGTGTTACCACCATGTAGGTCTTGTTTAGGCAGTTGTATTGTTACTAATTCGTGGGTCTAACATCCTTGCCACATCTAGAAAACGCTATCTTGTGGCTTGAGTCCTACGTCCCTGGCTCTTCTGATCTTCCTGCCCCCTCTTTGGTGATGTCACCTGAGCCTCAGATGTAGATGCTAAGTGATAGGTGAGCTTACTGGGGCTGAGCACCCTGTGAACACTTATCTGCATTTGGCCAGTCATGGATCTCTGTAATGGCATCCATTTGTGGCTAAAGGAAGCTTCTGTGATGAGATTTGTGAGTCACACTTACTAGTGGGTATAAAGCTAAGCATTCAGAATACAGTTAGAAACTATATTCAGTCAAATGCCAGTTGTGAGTTTTTTTATTTAGGGTCTATGATCTCTCCAGTCAGGGATTCTTGGCAGATTTTTAAAACTGAACTTGAATTCCTTCCTAATGAGAGGGTCTTGAGTACCATTAGACTGCAGTTGGTTACCCCAAGGATGTAAGTGCCACTATTACATCATTTGCCATATCATTCCAGGTTGTTCGTTATTGTGGTTCGTAGGTTTTACAGATCCATAGGTCCATTTATTGCTTTTCTTCCTTGACCTTACATAACTAAGATTATTATACTATGAGAATTTGTCCTCAAGAAAGCTCCCAGGCTACTTGCACTACAGTGTCCCAGGTCCTGTGTCTGAAGAATATACTATCTTCAGCAATAGGGTCTTATCTTTAAGTTATGGGAAATGACCAAGAGCAATGACAATAGCATATACTTGTTTGGAAGTCTTAGACTCCATGACAAACTTCTCAAAGGGTTATCTGCTCTGAGGGTTTTGTTAGACAGTTTATGGCTATTAGTGTGTGTGTGTGTGTGAGAGAGAGAGAGAGAGAGAGAGAGAAAGAGAGAGAGAGAGAGAAAGAGAGAGAGAGATCCAGAGAGAGAGATCCAGAGAGACAGAAAGAAAGAGAACTTATTAAGTAATTGTAATTTGGTAAGCATCATTGTCTTATTTGTCTAAATCTTAACATTTTATAATTTCTAACATTGTTCCTTCAGTTTAAAATTTGATACTCTGGTTTTAGATGCCAGGAGGTGATGATAGGATATTATTGCTCTTCAAATAATTGTTCTTATAAGTTTTGAGAAAATCCTTAATTTCTAATTTATTGCTATTCTGATCAGAGGACCCGGCCTCTGTGGAAGTAACTCTAGTCTACACTGCTCATGGCACAGTGCAACACCCTTCTATGGTTCATCAACAAATGGTCTAAAGGTGAGCGTTTTCTCTGTTGGGAACAGAATAAAGCTCGAGCTTTTTGAGTCTGTCCTTTAAATCTTTATTCCTTCCATTTTTCTCTTAGATGTCTCCAGTTCTGGAGCAAATTTATGAAACACATTTCATGATTAGTTCTTTGCTACTCTATTTGGTTCAACATTTTAGGATTAAAATATTTTTTTCTGAAATACTAATATGGATGAAATATGTATAGCTAATGAATCTCTCTTAGGTTTGGCTTTTCTTTCATAATTTAAGAATGTATCTGTCAAAGATGACACATAATCTCACACACACATGCACACTCTCCAGGGGACTTTTCTCTCATAGCATAAAGATGCTGTCATCAAAGATCATGCATTCATACTCATTGATGCCAGAGTGTAGTTATGTGTAGCATTTTCTTTTACTAGTTTTATTTTGTATTTATTTTGAGCACTTCTTTGCTAGGATTAATTCCTTCCATTTTTTCTGGGTATTCTACATCTGATATTAGTTTTCTGTTTTCTTCTTCCTTTATTCCTCCCCTATATCTCTTCATCCTCTTGCTTGCATTTACCTGTGCCTCTTTTATCTGTCTCCCTCCACTTTTTCTTTCCTTTCTTCCTTCTTTTAGGTCCTGTACTTTGGATAGAATGCATGGACTCATGACTTCTGGCAAAGCATTCTACCACTGATCCATATCCTTCACTTTCCTTTCTTATCTCTTTCTCTCTTACTTTTCTCATGGATCCAATTACAAAGAAAATTTCTTTGTATTGCTCACTAGTGTGGAAGCTATTACTTATATTGAATTACTTTTATTTTCTTTTCATGAAAAGAGGTTAAAATATGGTATAAAAGTTTCCCAGTATAGGCAGTTATACAACAGAAATAAATTATCCTAAAAATAATATTCCTATAAGTGATATAAGAAATCAAACATTTCTAGTCTGTCAGAAGTATAGCACATTAATAAACTACTTAAATACATATCAAGCCCCACCTTTATTAAGGCATAATTGATCATACAACATGATGCTTGATATGAATATATTGTAAAATTTTTGCATCCTTATTTTTAATTAATTTCTTCCATTATCTGAATTCATATAGTATCTTTATGCTTTCTTAAATGGGGTAACAATACCAGCAAAAGAATCTAAATAATCACACATACTGTTTTGTATCTTTCTTGATGCTGCTTTATAATTTTCATGTTATTTATTTCAGGAAAATGCTTTGTTTAATAGTCAATAGTTACATAAATTTACCCATCACATCCTATCTCCCTTGTCTCTGCTTCTTGCTGTAGAACACCCTCTCATAGTTCTTTCAGTTTTATGAAAAGCAAAATCTAAACTTCCTTTTATATCTGAAAACATTTCCACTTCATCTTCAGTGCAGCGATGTATTTTCTAGATACAACATTCTAATTTAATAGTCATGGACCCTCAGCTCTAGGAAACGTTTCTCCGTTACTTTCTGTTGTTGGTTGTTAATGTTGAATCTACTTGCTGTGGGACTGCCTTTAAAGGAAATGTGTTTTTGCAATTTGATAATTTTCAAAACTATCACATGTTATTTTCACTGTAATAAGTCCTCCTGCTTTGAGGGTGGTGCCTCGTGCTTTTTCCAGGTAACACTGGTGCCGTTATGTGCAATATGAGGGGATGTGGCTCAGTTTTCTAAGGAAGGATGAACTTTGAGGGTCTGACTGTTCCCAGGTATGTTTTCAGCCAATCCCAGTCTGTTGTAAAATTTTGTGTATATTTTCACATTCAGAGATATCCAACTAATATCTGACCATTTCCACATGTAAAATCCTGTATTTCCTTTTGGCATATAAATCTGAAAGAACCCTGAGCTGCTAAACCACATTCTCAATGGTCATTTTTCTCAGTCTCTCAATATTTAGATATTCTTGTTTAGTGTTGTCTCCTCCCCTGTCTCCTTTTGTTCAAAGATGTATAAATATTTTATCAATCTTTTGCAATAATTTTGGGAAGGGGAATCTCTGGAGACACAATGGATGAACACATGCTTTAAATCTTCTGTGTTTAAACAAAAATCATTTCTATTAAGATTTTGCAGACAGTGGAAATTATATTAAGAGATGATAGAGTCCTTCATTTCGTAATTAAAAATATCCCAGGGAGACATAGCAGAGTAATGCATAATTATAAATGGCTGCTATGCTTTCCTCTCTATAATTGACCCCTGATTCAGAATTAATTGCTTCCCTATTCCTATTTTTATCTCCTTCTCATCTTTATAGGCTGTGGTTGGCAGGCCAACTGAAAATTAGCCAGGACTATGTCCTAGGCACCTTGGTATTTGAATATATATAAAGTACTTGTCACACTGTCTAATACAAAATGCTTGCATCATTAGGATTTCCAAACCAAAACTGAGTAATTTGGAATCAGAGGTTCCACAAATTTCAGCTGTTATAAAATGAGAGCTTTTGAACTAAGAGAATCACCAAAAGTTACCCAACTTTCCCCAGAAATTTGTCATAGGCATAGTTGGACTATTGAGTATGGAAACAGGTTGTGAGAAGGTTGGAAGTGTGACTGTCTTGGTTACTGAAAGAGCAAGGCAATCTCTAATCTGATCTGCTTTTAAAATGTCCATTATGAGTTAGTTGACATACTTCTCTGTCTTTGGTAAGACTGACTCAGTTAGACAAACAGAAAAGCATTTCTTTGGCCTAAACAACAGACAGGAAGGAGCTGAGGAGTTGGTTCAGTTGGCAGGGTGTAAGCTAAGGACCTGAATTCAGATCCCTAGTGTTCACACGAAAAGCCAGCTTTGAAGGTGTATACCTATAATAATAACACTGAGGAAATGGTGGCTGCTGGGACCCCGGGGCTTGCTGGCCAGCTAGTCTTGCTGTATTGGGAAGCTACTGCTTCACTGGACACTGTCTCAAAAGGTTAATATGGAGAGTCAATGAAAAAGATACCTGGCATTGACATCTGGCCTCTACCCACACCCACACCAAAATAAAATAAAATGACAAATAAAGTAGACAGGAAGATATATTGTATCTTTGTGGGAGCTGATGAGGCCAGCTAATGGAGTGAGCATTATAGGTACCATTTTGCTGCATAGAGATGCCATGGAGTGACTTTGCCTTTGCTGGTCGATTTTCAGAAGTTTATCGGCTTAAAGAGAATTTCCTAATAACATTGTCACTGACTGCTGAACAAGGGGCATGGAATTTAAGAACAAGCCACTCTACATTCAACCACACATATTTGTTTTAAAAGTAAAACCTTGACAACTAAGAAGGTTATTAATAGAGTATCTAAAGTAAGACATCTATTTTCACCCGTTATTATGGTTGGAACAAATAAGGATATAAGTCATGTGATTTGACAATTAGGCTGCTTCAAATGTGAAAGGAAGTACTCGTTAATAGATTCACAAAGTAGTAGAATCATTCTGGAACTCTTGTACCTTTCCATTAGCCCCAAAGAAAGCCATTAGCAGTCACCGCCCATTTCCCCTTCCCTTAGTCCCCTGACAACTTACTTCACACTGTGTCTCTGTGGATTTTCTTATTCTGAACATTTTATATGACTGATATTATGAAATACATGGGCTTTCATGGCTGTCTTTGTCTACTTAGCACATATTTAAGGTCCACGTTAAAGATGTTCTTAAATGCATCAGTAACATCATTTCTTCTTGTGGCTCCACAATATTTATTCGTATGAATGTGCTGTGTTTGTTTATCCACCCATTCGCTGACAGGTATTGGCCTGTATTTACTGTTTGACTGATATAAAGAGCTTGTTAACTTTGATATTGCTTTTTTCCTTTCCATTTCATGTATTTATCATCTCCACTCATTTAATTCATTTCTGCTTTCCTCAGATATAACTTTCTCTTGATTTCTAGTTTATTAAAGTGGAAGATTGGGTTGCTCATTGCACCATTGTTTTCATTCCTAATGTAGACCCTTGCATATATGGGATTTCCATTAAGTACAGCTTCTATGCAGTTCTAAAGGTTTTGATACACTCCTTTTAGAATCATTCACCTTAAAGTCATTTATGATTTCTTTTGTGTTCCTTTTCTCTTTTGACCCACTTGTTATTCAAGATGTGTTGTTTAATTTCTTATGCTTGTGGATTTCCTCAATTTTCCTTCTGATGATTTGTTATTTTATTTACTTTTGGTCAAAGAAATACTTTAGAAGATTAAATATTTTGCATGTTTCTATGCTCTGGCCCCTCACAAGATCTGTCTTGGAGGATATTCCATGTGGACTCATGAAAAACCCTTTCTCTTGGGAAAGCAACTGTTCTCTAGATATCTAAGGCTAAGGGATCCATAGCATTATATAAGTTACATTGTGTGTTTTTTGTTTCAGGCTTTGTCTAGCTGCTCTATGCGCCATTGAAAGCAGGGAATTGAAATTTTCAATGCTTACAGAATCCTCTGTTTATTGATTCATTTCTGTTGAAGGTTTTATTTTTTGGTGTTATGGTATTTTGTTATGTATGAACAGGCCTACTTACAGTTAGCACAGCATCTCACTGACTGATCATTTATTCTTATATTTTTGTTCATGATTGTCCTGTGTGAACCTTTTGTTCACTTCAAATTTCTTTTGTCGGGATCTTAGCCATCTTGTCTCTTGTCTCTCCTTGTTGGGCATACCTTCAGCTGTATTTGACTTTTAACTCATAAATTTTGTCTCCTTGTAATCCATACTATTTATTTCAGACCCTGTTCAAAATCAAAAGACTTAATTTTTTTCTTTTAAACTTTATATTGAATAGTTTACTAGTTTACATTTGGAGTAATTAAAGATAAGGGAGTATTTATTAGGTCATTTTGCTATTTATTCTGTATGTCTATCACTCTTACGTGTCATTCATCTCCTTAAATTGGTTGATGTTAATTAGTTTGCAGCACTAGGAACCGAACCTAGGGCCTTGTGTGTGCCGGTAAAGCACTTTACCACTGAGACATGGCCTTGGCTTTGTCTCCACCACTTTTGAACTTTGTGAGTTAATACACATTATCTAGTTTGCCACTTAATCTGTTTTTATTTCTTTTATTTTTTTCAAATTATTTTCTCTTTGCCCTATGGATTGCAACGATTATATAATAATCTAGATCAGGTGGATACAATTATAAATTATGTACCCATATTTTAATTTTGTTAATGCAGGTACTACGTGTTACCTAGTGTCCCTTTATTTAGATCCAGAGTCTCCTGATCACCTGTGATGTGAAAACAACTTATGAGTTACAATGCAGTGTTTCAGGGCCTGGAGAGGCTGCATCAGGTCCTCCGCATATATGTTATGGCTTTAAATTGGGACTCCGGTCAGTGGGAGCAGGTGTGTCTTTGACTCTTTTGCTTTCTCTTGGGACTCCTTTCCTCCTGTTGGAGTACCTTGTCCAGCCTTGGTGTGGGGGCTTTTGCCTTGTCTTACTGTATCCTGATTTGTCATATTTGCTTGTTATCTCTTGGGGACCTACTCTTTCCTGAAGAAAAACTGAGGGGAAGTAGAACTGGGGGAGAGGAGAAGAGAGAAGAGATGACGGGGGGGCAGGAGGGGTAAACTGGCAGGAGTAGAGGAAGGAGAAACTGGTAGGGATGTATTGTATGAGAGGAGAATTTAGTTTCAGTAAAAAGTGGTAGGAAAAAAACCCATACTGTTCATTTATGTTTTGAAACATTTTCACATTGTGTGTCATTGTGTGTATGATATATATATATATATGCATAAATCTGCTTTTTTCCCTTTCCCATGTATTTTCTCTGTTTGGTATTATTATTGCTTTAATAAATGATTAGACAGATTTTCTCAGTTGCTTGGGACTAATACGTCTCACAGCCTTTAGAGGGACACTTTGTATGCCTTGAGATTATACTTCTCTATTCAATCCGGAAGTTTGTAATGCCATCTTGGCTTTCTGTTTGTGCAGTATCACAAGCCTGGTCACGGGTGACAATCTGAGTTCGTTCACTTCTTCAGTAACTGTGCACATATCTCTGTTTGCATCTCTCCCCAGCAATAGATTTGAATGCTCCATGCATGCTTCCTTTCCAAACTTTGGGATTATAAAGCTTTATGTTGTGCCCATTGCTTACCTAGTTATTACCACGGCCTGATACTGCCATGTTATTCAACAACTGCCTCTGAGATTTTTGTGAAAAAAAAAAATGCCCCTGGGGAAACAAATGTCTGTTTCCATTCAGCAATCAGTCAGGTCAGCGAAGATGGCTGCTACTGATTCCCTTTGCCTGTGAACAGAGCCCACAGCCATTCGGAATCTTCTCAACACAGCAGGCCTAACTGAAGAGTCTTGACACAACTTTCACGATACTACTAATTGGATTTCACTTGCCATCTGCCACGTTGTACCTGACAGAGCCCATGAAAATGTAAATTCAAAGCAGATGACAGAGGGAAAGGAGAAAACAGACCCCTTTTGATAATTGTCGTCTCCCAATCTGGAGGCTGGGAGAGAGGGAGGGGAACAGTAGGGGAGAGGACCACTTCTCCTGTTGAAAGAGATGGCCACTGAGTAAATCAATGCATATATTATGTTTTATAGAGTTTTATTAGGGCATGTGACGTGCCAGCAGAATGGAGACAACTGGAGGAATGCAAGAAATCAGGAGGAAGCGAGGCAGGGAAGCAGCGGAGGAGGGGATAAGTAAGAACACAATACTTATGAAAATGCCACAATGAAACCCATTACTTTGTGTCCTATCTTTAAAAATTAATACATAAAATGTTAATTTGTGATAGTTCTCACTTTGAAGTGAGAAGGGCGAGGAAGAAGGAAAGCAGGTGTTAGCTTCAGACAATTTTATCTATGGTATATTATTTTGACAATTGTTCTTTTTCATAAAGAGGTGTACAAGTCATTTCAACTATGCATATAGAAGTGGACTTTCCTGCTTATAATACTCAGTGGATCAAAGATGATTTTTCTGCTGGTTCAAGAGACCTTGCCGGAAGGATTTTCCGATTGCTAAGAGGAGTCTCTGGAAATAAAGTAAAGTGACTCTCAGAGATTAGAGATTTTAGAGATTTTCTTTTCTTTCTTTCTTTTTTTAAAATCATTTGTTCTTTTTGGTAAAGTCAGCATTGTGTGCTGGGAGGTGTTCTGAGTCCTAAGACACAATTGTTAAGTGAGCAAGACACATGTTATTATTAAGCCTACGTTCTAGCGGTGATAATAGAGCAAGAACTACAGGGAAGGTAGATCTGTGACATAGAAGGGACTGTCAAATGCACTGAATCCAACAATAAAACAAGTGACCATAGCATAGCAGGCAATTGGGAAGCAGAGAAAGACCTTTTCAGACACATTAGTGTGCAGTTAAAATCCCAGTGAATAAACCATATATACCCATGGAAAGGTAGATGCAAGAGAACACAGAGTGTGCGTGCAACGCAAGGCACTGGTATAGGATGAGGAAGGCGGATGAAAAACCAGTAGAGGAGTTCTGAGGGATGTCAGGACCTTCTTGAATGAGTCTTGTTCAGATAATGCTGGGGCAGGCCAATTTTGTTCAAAATAGCTGCAGGGTCTCCTGCTATTCTACACAGGCTAGATAACAGTGGAGATGGTTAGAGGTGGTTATGGAGGAGCAGAAGAGAGGCTCCTGCCATGGTCCAGGTAAGACCTGATGGAGGCCTAAGCAGGCTTCTGGGGGTGAAGGAAAGGCATTGTCGTTGTCTTTCATATTTGTTTTGAAGCAGAACCTACAACTTCCCTGAGGATTGGGAATAAATATGTAAAATAAAATGTATTATATAGGACAATACGGTGCTAGACTCAAGCAACTGTGTGAAAGAATATGGGAACCATTTGCAGAGAACACGCAGAGGAGAGCTGCTTTTCCCATCTTTGTTTATAAAATTGCAAAACAGTAACTTTAGTCTTAATTTCTAGGATGTAAGTATGTGTGTGTGATTGAGCTGCATAGGTTAAAGTCCAAACAAGCGTTTTCCTGCAGATTATGGCATAGAATATATGTGCGTGCGTGTGTGCGTATGTGCACACGCACACACACACACACAATGCAGGGATAAATAATGATGAGAAATGTTTCACGAGGAGAGTAAGATCGTGCTTTAGGCAAAACAAATTTCCTGATTCTGCAGACCATCTATTTTCATTTGAATAGTTGTATTAGCCCAAGCTTCAGTACCTTCAGATATGAAGTGATGAGTATCTTGTGGGTTAAATAATCAATTTTGGGTATTTTGTTCTCCTCAAAATTTCTCAAGATTAACTGAAAATTTTAAGAAAGTAGGCTGCTAATGGTTTAATTGGTCTCTAGGCTTTTATATAACAAGTACTTACTGGGATTTGTTCAAAGTAGAGCATGCTAAATATTGAATTGGGCTCAATAAGCACACAGCATTGTCCACGTGCAATGCATGATCTAAATCTAAAGGTTTGTTAAGTCAATATTCAGGCCTATAGTTTGCAAGCCTAGAGAAGCCAAAAAACAAGGTGAACCCAAAGAAAAACATGTATAGATCCTCCTGGAAATTGGAAGCAAACAAGATTGCCGGGCAAAAGTTTTAATAGATTTTAGTTGGTCTGATGAGCTGTGCCCAGGCTATGGAAAAGTTCAGACTCAGTGGTTATGAACACTGGCTGCCCTTCCAGAGGACCTAGATTTAACCACCACTTGCAACTCTAGTTCTGGTGGTCTGACATCCTCTTCGGGTCTTTCATGGCACCACATGAATGTGGCACACTGACATATATGCAGGCAAAACGCTTATACACATAAAACAAAAAATTGAGATGCTTTATATATACTGCATTGCATAATGGAAAGTCATGGGAAGAATGTGAATATCATGGGTTTGGGATTATGTCATGAGATAATAAAACCTGTATGATTCAATTGACCAATCATGACTGTTTCCTTCTGAATGAATTTTTTCTATAAAAGATAAAAATCTTATAATCTACCTCTGTTCTCATCCTTCAGCTTGAGTCTCTCTCTTTCTCTGTTACTCTGTCTCTGTCTCTCTCTGCTCTCTCTCTCTCTCTCTCTCTCTCTCTCTCTCTCTCTCTTTCTCTCTCGTCTTTACCTAGTGCTAAGAAATCTTCCATGAAAGAGAAAAAGCAAAAAGACAAAGCTTATATTTTCTAATATTTCTAAAAGCTTATTATTTTAATTTGCTTCTTTATATATCCAAAGCACAAATGAATAATAGCCCCATATGTTCTATAATATTTGGATATTTGAGAGTGGGGAGCTATGGAAAGGGAACTGACAAAGGCTGGGTGAAGAAAGGAGAATAAGTGACATAATGCTATTTAAATTAAAAACATAAAAATTAAATTAAAAACAATATTGTTTTAAAATAATAACTGTGGACCAAGAAAAGCAGAATACTTGCCTAGGAGTAATATGGCAGCAACTCACAACTACCTATAACTCAGCTCCATAGAATCTGACATCCTCTTCACAAACATCTGCACTCAAATTGCATACATACACTTACAAATTAAAAAATTGAAATATGGTCAAAATTGCTATGCACCGCACCCCCGTGTCTGCGCTCTGTGCGCTGGCACCCAGTTCACGAGCTTCACGCAAGGAGGCTGGAGGGTAAAATACACAAACACACACAGACAGAGAGACAGCGACACGGGTCATCCTTGAATTCCCCAAGAATGCCCCCTTTATTGTGTTCAGGGGCAGATTATATAGAGATAGCCACGCCCCAGGCAAACCCACCAGAAACCACTCTCCTGCCATCGGGAACTCCTGAAGGTCTCGTGCTCAGAGCAGCTGTAGGCACTCAGATCAGGGGATTACAAGAAATTCAGGATCTGGGGTCTCACTGCTCCCAACACAAAATCATGTTAAAAATTTTGTTTAACTTATATCTATCTCTTTCAAATAACAACATATTTCATACCAATACAGTAATTAAAACAAAAACTATATTAGTGTACGAACATTAATTGCACATACCTTTAATATTCCCTGATTGTTCCAATAATATCTCTTACCAAAATCATGTAACTATATTTCACTGTCAGACTTGTCCAGTTTTTTTTTTCAATCTAGAATAGTCCTTCATCCTGCCCCATCCCCTCTGCTTCCCTCACCTTTCTTTTATTTTTGCTTTTCTTGATTTACCTATCAGAAGCGTACTGTTTAGTTATTACAAGATGGTAGCTTGGTTTGTGATCGTCTGATGTTCTTCATGATAAAGGGGTGCTTTTGTGTGGAAATATCACCCACAAAAGTAAAGTGAGTTTCTCAGGACATTGGTTATGGGTACATGATGGGGGCATGTCACACATGGTCATGATAACTTTGGTCTCTGAACTAAGTGGCATCCACATGCCACTTCCATCATGAAGGTGGCATTTCCCCCTGTAGAATTAGGTATCTTTTGGGGAGCTGCTCGTAGCTGATTTGAATATTCTGTCATTTACATACTTACGTTCACTGACATTTGCATTCATTAGTTAGTTCTGTTAAAAGGATTGTTACGTTGGTGTTTGCTTGCCAAATGATAACTTTGTGGTTTTCTCATCCCTTCTGTATTTGGTAAATAAAATTCTACCGGAATTAGAACCTACTCTTTTTCTTTATTTATTTATGGCAGTATAAACTTCAAAGTATTACTTTCTATGGATTATAGTACTTTAAAATTATAATTTATTTTATTGACAAGTCTTACTATATTTGTTCATTGTAATTCCATAGACTTGATATTTATGATATTTCAAAATGTAATTTTTTAAAAAAAGTTTATTATTTCCTAGAATCACTATATATCTTAGATTGATATTTTTTTCACTGCTCTCCCTCACTGTGAAACCAGATATTTAAGTGCTTGTATTTAAGTGCTTTGTAGGTAAAGATGTTCAGAAGTAGTGATCAGTGCATTGAATATGTTTCCTGGTATGAAGACATATTTCTAGGGTTACCAGTGTATAGAGTTAGAAAATAAATATATGAATACATGCATATACACACCCACACACCCACACATATCTGTTCCTTTATTTGCCTCTCTGTGTATACAAAACTGTAAGTTCATGCTGACAACCAATTCCAATACATCACAGAGTCCATGCTTTATTTATAATTTCTAGGAAGCTTGATAGTTATTATTCTTGACGTGTTTATTTTCTTAGCCCTAAAAGGTCGATCATGTAGACAGCTCAGAATTGCCTACTGCTGTTTAAAAAAGGTACCTTGTTCTTTTTGTATTCTAAAACTTTGCTTTAAATATATATCACACAATATATGTGTATATTTGAAGATAATAGAGTTTATCTGGAAAATTGTGAACAAGCAATTGTTTGCACAAATAGCAATGAGAATGGATGACCATTGCATGAAATAATGGAATCAGATGGAGAATTCCCAACATGAAGTACTACCCAGCTGTAGCATGAGCATTTCCCCTTTCATTTCCTCAGTGTTGTTCATGTGTAACAGCGTTTAAATTCCCCACTAGTGTCTATACCGTATTTGGGCTCTATCCACGGTAAGCTCGTGTACAACTGTACTATCCCAGTACCATGAAAACAACCTGGCTCTGGAAGCTAAAGTTACAATGAGAGCTGTGATCTGAGAACAATAACCTGCCTTGATCCTTTCATCCCAGATCTGCTTATTCATTCTTTATGTTTATCCTCTATGTCTGCTCAATATAGATCATACATTTTATTAATTCATCCTTGATTTATCATTCATTCTTACATTCATACACAAACAAATCAACGCATGCACAACTTCTTTCTCTTTTATTCTAGCACGTGTTGTGTTTTCCTTGAACTCATAACTATATAGCCCGCAAGTCACTGCATCAGATCAGTTCACACAGGTCTTGTTTTTTTTTTTTTTAAAGGGAAGTGTAATGCTTTTTTTTTCCTGGATTTTTCACTTTATTTTTAACTGCTTTCCCATGGAAATTTTCTTCTTCATGCTAATATGCTATGTCTATTTATTTTGTTACTTGCCTTTATTGTTGTTAAGGTGAATTGGTAAACCATCTATAAATAAATATATATGTATGATATATGCACATATTGCTACAGGCATATATGATGTATGCATTGTATGTGAATATTATATACACATAATATATGTATTGTACACACAAATGCACACATGCATATACATGTATGCATGTATCTATGTCATGTATGTCATGGTTCCATGTCTCCGTTATCAACCTGTATGCTAGTTCCTTTGATATCTCTTTCAGGTTCTCTGAGTGATGTTGCATGATTGGCAGTTATAGAGATAGTGATATTCATTATCTTGTTCTGAATCTTGTGCACATTTTACTAATAAGTCTTCATTAAGTAAAGTAGAATTCCTTCTTTTATGCGTTTGTATGTAATATGTCCGTGTGTGTATCTGTGTGTGTGTGTTGAGTTGTGTGTGCACATTTTATTGTGTGTTATGGTGTGTGTGTACATGTTGCATTGTGTGTGCTGTGTTGTGATTGTGAATGTATCATCCACACCAGTCCTTATTTTCTTAACTGAATCGGTATTTGAATTTTTCAAAGTTATTTTTTATTTCAGAAACAATCATTAGTTATTGATTTTCAAATCTTATTCCACTATCACTTATTTTTAACATTATGCAAGGGTTAGTAAAATATTTAAAATTTTAGAAACTAAATAATTTAATCTTGTCCAGTAAAGTGACATGTGACCAGCTGTAATTGGTGGTGGCCCTTGGATGGCCTCAGCATTGGTGGTGCAGCCTAAGGCAAGGCTGTTTTGCAGATTCTTCACAATCCTTGCTTGTCTTTAGAAACATATACCTTGGGTATCAATGGTTTTAGTAAAAATCTGTATGTTTCTATGTGGTATTAAAGGCTCTATAAAAATGAGAATATAGTAAATATTCTTGGTGAACTTAAGAGATGTTTTAGGCTCCTCCTCCCCAATGGCAATCAAGCTGACAAACTGTTCTGAAAACAAACACACAAAACACTGACCCTACCTTGTGATCTTTTAAATTGTTTTGTTTGAAGTTCGCTTTTGTGAAATCAGGCTTATATATAACAGCACAAACTGCCTTTAACTCTCACTATGTATTGATGTTCAAATTAAAAACATGTAAGACACTAACCAAATAGAGGGAAACAGAGTGTGCAGGTGTGTGATGTTGCAGGGGAGGGTCACCTTGCAGTCTTCTTGAGCTGCCTCTGCTCCAGGTGAGACCGAGAGTCTAAATATCATCTCTTCTGGTTCCCTTCAGTGTGGGGCAATGATGCCCTTTCTAAAGGACATGGTTCCATTTCTAAAGGTTAACTTTCTTGCTTTCCTTCTGTTCTATGTGAAACACCACATCTTTCACTTCATTGTGCACAGGTTCCATAGCAGCCTTCTTCAAAGGAAGGTGGCTCTGGAGTGGGGCTCAGAGTGCTCTTGGTGCTACTGGTGGGTGGAGGTAGTTTTTTGAAGTGGGGGGGGGGGAGAAAGCGTAAAGAACAACCAACTTATACTTTGATTGACTTATGTTAAAATTTCAACTTTGAGTATTTCTCTTCATATGTGTGAGCATTCGCATGTTCGCACGTGTTTTCCTCTGTGCCCTCACACACGCCTTCTTTCCAGTGTGGAGATGATGCTTGGGCTGATGAAGGCGACTTCTACATCCCAAACACCCTGCTTCTCCTAAGACTCCAAAGCTTGCTGTTCTGGGTTCCCTTGCTATTCATCCTGGCTTCATCTATCCAGGCTGCTGGCTACCTTCTCTCCGTTGTTCAGACAAAGCTGGATGGGGGATTTTTGAATTATCTTTTTATCTGACTGAGCTTTATGAATTCTCTTTTTGGAAGGGATGCAGATTCTCCGTTTATTTTCTGATTTATTGTTCATTCTTGCTTCAGGAGTCCTGGTATTCACATTCTTATTTCTGAAGTTATAGCTTATAATACTTGTTTCCCAATGTCATGGTGATCCCCACTCTTATCTGATAAACATGCTCTATAATTACTGTTGAAAATATGATTTTGAGAAGCTGGGCCTGGCAGTAATATACTTGGACTTGCAGCACTCAAGAGGAGGAGGTGGCAGTGTTATGAAATGGAGGGAAATTTATATAATTAGATTACCAAAAAAGGAAAAGGAGATGAAATAAAGAAAGAAAAGTTTGACTCTAGGTTAACTGATGATTAAACTCATTCACTATTCAGAATATCAGGCAGAATGTCATTCAGTGACCTCTTATTTAAGAGTGGTCCTGTTTTGGTCCCATAGAGGCTCTCCAACTGTCGGGCCAGACTCATGAGTTTCCACAAGCTTGGCTCAGCTGTCTTTGTACATTTCTCCATCATGATCTTGACATCCCTTGCTCATGTATTTCCTTCTCCCTCCCTTCAGCTGGATTCTTAGAGCTCAGCCTTGTGCTTGGTTGTAGATTTCTGCCCCTGGCTCCATCCATTAGTTACCAGATGAAGGTTCTATGATGATAGTTGGCATATTCACCAATCTGATTACAAGGGAAGGCCAGTTCAGGCACTCTCTCCACGATTGCTAAGAGTCTTAGCTGGGGTCATCCTTGTAGATTCTTGGGATTTTCCCTAGCACCAGGTTTCTCCCTAACTTCATAGTGGCTCTCTCTATCAAGATAACTCTTTCTTTGCTCTCCCTATCCATCCCACCCACAACCATGACTTTCCTCGATACTCTCATCCCCCATCATCTCCCCTTTACTGCCCTACCTCACCTCCAGTATACCCAGGAGACCTCACCTAATTCACCTCCTCAGGGCAGTCTATGTGTCCCTCTTATAATTCTCCTTGTTACCTAGCTTCTCTGGAGCTGTGGTTTATAGTCTGGTTATCCTTTGCTTTATATTAATATCTATTTATGAGTAAATACATATTGTGTTTGTCTTTATGAATCTTGGTAACCTCACCCAGGATGCTTTTTTTCTAGTTCCATCCATTTGCCTACGAAGTTCATGATGTTATTGTTTTTTACAGCTGAGTAATACTCCCACTTTCTCTTCTATCAGGTTCAGTGTGTTTGGACTGATATTGAGGTCTTTAATCCATCTGGACTTGAGTTTTGTGCATGGTGATAGATATGGATCTATTTTCATTCTTCTACAGATTGACATCCAGTTTTGCCAGCACAATTTGTTGAAGATGCTCTCTTTTTTCCATTGTATACTTTTAGCTCCTTTATCGAAAATCAGGTGTTCATAGGTTTGTGGGTTAAAGTCAGGGTCTTCTATTTGATTCCATTGGTCTACTTCTTTGTTTTTATGCCAATACCAAGCTGTTTTCAATACTGTAGCTCTGTAATAGAGTTTGAAGTCAGGGATGGTAATGCCTCCAGACAATCCTTTATTGTATAAGATTGTTTTGGCTATCCTGGGTGTTTTGTTTTTTCCATATAAAGTTGATTATTGTCTTCTCCAGATCTGTGAAGAATTTTGATGCGATTTTGATGGGGATTGCATTGAATCTATAGATTGCTTTTGGTAGAATTGCCATTTTTACTATGTTGTTCTTCCCAATCCAAGAGCAAGGGAGGTCCTTCCATTTTCTGGTGTCCTCTTCAATTTCTTTCTTCAAAGACTTAAAGTTCTTGTCAAATAGATCTTTCACTTTCTTGGTCAGAGCTACCCCAAGATATTTTATGCTATTTGTGGCTATCATGAAAGGTGATACTTCTTTGATTTCCCTCTCTGCTTCCTTATCCTTAGTGTATAGGAAGGCAACTGATTTTTTGGAGTTGATCTTGTATCCTGCCACATTACTAAAGGTGTTTATCAGCTGTAGGAGTTCTTTGGTAGAGTTTTTGGGGTCGCTTATGTATACTATCATATCATCTGCAAATAACGAAAGCTTAACTTCTTCCTTTCCAATACGAATCCCCTTGATCCCCTTAGGTTGTCTTATTGCTATTGCTAGAACTTCAAGCACTATATTGAAGAGGTATGGAGAGAGTGGACATCCTTGTCGTGTTCCTGATTTTAGTGGGAAGGCTTTGAGTTTTTCTCCGTTTAATTTAATGTTAGCTGTCGGCTTGCTGTAAATAGCTTTTATTATATTTAGTTATGGAGAATTACAGGCCTATCTCACTCATGAATATCAATGCAAAAATTCTCAATAAAATACTGGCAAACCGAATCCAAGAACACATAAGAAAAATTATCCATTATGATCAAGTAGGCTTCATCCCAGAGATGCAGGGCTGGTTCAACATACGCAAATCTATCAATGTAATCCACCATATAAATAAGCTGAAAGAAAAAAACCATACGATCATTTCATTAGATGCTGAAAAAACATTCGACAAAATTCAACACCCCTTTATGATAAAGGTCTTGGAGAGACTAGGAATACAAGGGTCATACCTAAATATAATACTCCATTGTGTAAATGTACCACATTTTCTTTATCCATTCTTGATAGTTGAGGGGCATCTAGGTTGTTTCCACCATAATTGCACATAATGCTGCTATGAATATTGTAGAGCAAGTGTCCTTGTGGTATGATTGAGTATCCTTTGGGTATATTCTCAAAAGCAGTATCACTGGGTCTTGGGGTAGTTTGACTCTCAATTTTCTGAGAAACTGTCATACTAATTTCCTAATGAGGGCTACTGAGTATCAGCCTTAGTTACCTCTCAGGGTTCAGACATGATGCTATAGCAAGTACAATGTTTCGGAAAATTTGAAGGCAGTGTAAATTCTTCACTACATATGTTTTTTTATTCTTCTTTTCTGTCCATCTTTGTTTTGTAAAGTTTCCAGGTCATATATACACAAAATAAAGGCAACTCTCAGAGCTTGAATTTTCTCAGGGTCAAAAAGCAGATAAGAGCTATCCTGAGATACATTGTCAATATCTTTATGGCCCTGGGGAGGCATGGTCAGAAAGTACACCCGGGCAACACCTAGTTGGCTTCTAAACTATAAAAGGGGAGAAAGAGTACGTGTGTTAAACTATATTCCTAAGTTACAATCCTGTGTTAATAAACTGAGGCGAGGCTAGGTCTAGGGGTCTAATAACTTTCTTTATGGTTAGAGCTGAGTGTCAGCTGAGGTTAGCACTTTAGAGCACTCAATCTCAATGAGCTTGAATGTCTCTTTATCTTTGAAGGTCACAAATGTGATCTGTATGAAAGACTCCTTTTCTGACTGTATGTCCTGCCAAACAGAAGCTACTTGCAGGGAGTTGGCTTCATTCAGGGAATGGGGTGGAGATTTGACTGTGGGAATCAAGGCTTTTACCTGTGTACTAAATTCTGTCACTGGAGGTCTCATGGAGTGGGGAAAGTCATCCAACAAGCCAAAGAATCATGCAGACTTTTCAGTGACTACAGTTCTTATGGGACAAATAGATCCAGTTATGAAGCATGTCCCAGTATATATTTTATATATCAAAACTAAATAGCTAAATGACAGGTCATCCTCCTGACCACCCCCAGACATATGTGCCCATAAGACTGAGGTATAAACAGTGAGATTAAATATATGCATCCCATGAGATTATACACTACAATTCAGTTATTGGGGAGACACCAAACTGCTTCAACAAGAGTGAGCAACTGTTTTCAGAGTTGATGGTCCTACAGACCTTGTTGGATAGGATTAATCCTCCATTAGATAACCATGCCTCTGGTGGGTTGACATCTGAAATCTAGTTGCCACCTGCTTCTCATGGCCCTGGCAATTTCCAAAGTGACTGTACAGGTTTTCACTCCTACCTGCTGTGGAGGAGAGTTCCCCCAACTCCACATCCTCTTCAACATAAGCTTTCCTTAGCAGTTTTGATCTCAGCCATTTTGATAGGTATAAGATAATATCTCAGAGTCATTTTGATTTGTATTTCCATGATGATTAAGGATGTTGAGCAATTCCTTAAATGCTTTTTGGCCATTTGAGTTTTTTTCTGATGAGAATTCTCTGTTTAGCTCTGTACCCCATTTTTAAATTGGATTATTTTGTATTTTGATGTCTAGTTTCTTGATTTCTTTATAGATTTTGGAGATCATCACACTGTCAGATGTGGTGTTGGTGAAGATCTTTTCCTATTCTGTAGGCTGTTGTTTTGTCTTATTTATCATGTCCTTACAGAATCTTTTCAGTTTAAGGAGGTCCCATTTATTGATTATTCTCAGTGTATGTGTTACTGGTGTTATATTTAGGAAGTGGTCTCTTGTGCCATGTGGCCCTCCTATGTGAGAGACAGTTCTGAAGCTTGGATGGCCTGAGGGACCCCTGGCGGTAGGACCAGGACCTATCCCCGGGACATGAGCTAGTTTGTTGGAACCCATTCTCTATGGTGGGATGCTACGCTCAGCCTTAAGACAGGGATGTGTAGCTATGTCTTGTTCCAACTTAGTGTTCCAGACTTTATGTACTCTCCATAGGAGCTCTTACCTGTTGGGAGGAAGGGCTTGGGGATGGGCTGGGGGAAAGGTGAGGTGGAGCTGGAGGAGGGGTGGTATGGAGTATTTTGGTTGGAATATGAAGTGAAAATTTAAAGAATAAATAAAAAAGAAGGATACTATGATCCTATTGACTCAGTTTTTCTCAGTTTCACCTGGGATACTTTTGTTTAGTCAAAAGCTTGCCACGTTTTATGAATGTCAGGTGAGCGTTCTCTTTCTCTTTGTTTTCATTTTGTTGTTATTACTGTTTTTGACATAAATTTTTATGATGTATCCCAGACTACCCTACCTATTGCTATACAGTTGAGGATAACCATGAATTTCTGATGCACCTCCCTTCACTTCCCTTGTTCTAGTATCACAACAATGTACTACCATGCACAACTAGGGTTTTATTTTGTTTGTTTTTAAAGAGCAAATGTATAACACCAAAAATTCACTTATGAAATTTAACAATGTTTAATAATCTTTTCAAGTTAATAATAGGTCTACCTTTCTAGATTCTATCTCATTTGTCCCCAAAACCTTGACCTATTTATTATCGTCTCTTCTTTCTAATTATAATGTAAACAAACATAAAATCAACAGAAATCCTGTGTGTTATTCTTCAAGGATAGTGACTTTTTTGTATATAGGCTGTGAGTACCTGAAAGAGCAGGCAGATAGTGGACATGTGAAGAACTCATGATCTCATGAGTAGATAAGGCACTAAAGGTGCCTGCTTCACCTAGAAACTCGATATTAGAGGTTTGGGACGTAGCTCCTTTGGAAGAGTACTAGCCTACATGCATGGAGCCTTTGGTTTGATCACAAGGAGTGCACAAAACAAACTGGGTGTGGTGGCCCATTCCTGAAATCTTAGCATTCAGGAGGGAGAGACAGGGTATTAACTGTTCAAAACCATCAATGACCATGGTGAGTTCAGGAGTCACTCTGACCTACTTGAGCCTTTGCCTCAGAAATGAACAAATACACAGACCATTCAAAGTTAGTACAAACCAAGGTGAGGCCTTCATTTTGGTCAGGCATTTAACTCCGTGATTCCATTGTAATTCCAGATCTAGAATGAGAGATGAACTGATTTGCATTTTGAGGGTGTTCCTGGGATGTAGGATGCAGGTATTTCAAGGTGAAATGGGAACCTCTGAATATCTGGGTATCTAAAGTAACAGACTTTCTGCATACAAAATTTATTTAAACTGAAGCTCAAAAAGTGTGGCAAGCTAGGCTGGGGACGTAGTATGGTTGGTAGAGTGCTAGCCCAGTGTGCTTGAAGTCTGAATTTTGGTCTTCAGAATGTCACAAACTAGGACAGTGACCCTTGAACTCAGGAGGCAAAGCAAGAGAACCAGATATTCAGTGTTCTCCTTGGCTGCATAGAAAATTCGAGGCCAGTCTGGAATATATGAGAACTTGTCGGCGGGTTGGGGGGAAAGGGAGAGGAAGAGGGAGAGGGAGAAGGAGAAAAAGAGAGGGAGAGGGGGAGGGGAAGAGGGAGAGGGAGAGGGAGAGGGAGAGGGAGAGGGAGAGAGAGAGAGAGAGAGAGAGAGAGAGAGAGAGAGAGAAGATAAAAACATAAAAACTGCAGAGGGCTAGTTGTAGCATATTACCTGTGAGGACAGGAAGTATGTGGTATTTTTCCCGTGAAAGTTTGTCATGTTCAGTGGGGAGGAAGAGCACTGATCACTACTTACTCTTCGTGTAAGTAAAGCGAGACGTCAAACTCTATTTGAGGGATGACCCCTTTCCAGAAATTACAGGCTCTGGATGTCTTGCCAGCCCGTCCTCACTGTCCATCTGCTAATTCTCTGCACATCGAAGCGGCAGCTGTCATTGCCGAGAATGCTACAGTAAGATAATAAGATGGGGTACATTTCATCTTTGCTTAAAACAAATCCCCGTGAAGAGCAGCAGCAGCTCCGGGGATGAGAGAGCGATCTCAGGTGTCATTAACATAAAATTCCAAATGGATTTGCAGGTTGGGAGCAAATGGATTTGCTTTAAAAGCGAAAGCTCTCAAGGTAGGGGTAGTACACACCGTGGCCCTCTGCAGTCACTGAGCTGGAGGAAATATCAAAGCCATAGGTGTACACAGAGATACCTCAAAATCACAGCCACGCATGCAGGTCTGAATATAAATGCAAGCATATGTGCTTCTCAATTCTGCACAGCCTAGCTATGCCACTGGGGTGGTTCAGTTTCTTTATCCCAGAAAGCAAACAGCTACCAAACAAAACTTTCCCTAAACTAAGAGCTCTCTACCTTCTATATTATTTTCACTGTCACAACTTTTCTCCACATCCAGATCACAAATAGTCTTGCACATCTTCTCATCCCTTATGCCTGGCTAGTAGCCTAAAGAATAATCAGTAATACCTTTTCTAATTTTTTGGTTAATTTTGCTTTGTTCCATCCTACTGCCTCCACTGTGAAGTGTGCTTAAATAAAATGAAATTTCAAGTGGATCACAGCCTCTTCTCGGTGGTCTCTGTCCAAGCTTCTCCTCTATTCAGTTCACCCTGCATCTTGGTACCCGACTGTTTCCATAGGCAGTATAGATTTCATGAGGCAAGGAAACAATGGACATAGTCACACTTGTGCTGTGCATCCCTGACCATTGCAGATATGAATGAAGTTCTGGAGAGAGTCGTGTGTGTGTATGGATGTAGCTGTGGGTATACTCACATGTCACACTTGACATAGATAGGATTGTGCAGCTAGTTTTCCTTGTAAACACAGATGTTAGATATAATTTTATTTGATTGTCCAGAAGAAGACCAGGGTTTGATGGTGCACGACAATGATGCCTACAATGATGATAACCTTGGAAAGCAGGTTAAAAGTATTTAATTTTTCCATGTGAGATTGCTGGCTCTAAATGAGGTCTCTGAATCCCATACATAGTGATGGAACCAGACTCTGGAACTATGTCTTCTTACTCAAAACTTGGGCGATTTCTAGCTGCAATGCAGAATTTGACTTTCTCTATTTTTGAGAAACATGGTATAGAATTGTATTTCTGCTGTGTGGTAACCTATGAACCTTGCCATGAAGATGTCACCCCTGAATCTGGTCTCCATGGAGCTGAAGGAAAGAAGATGGAAAAAGAATTGCAGAATTGTTGATGCTGGACACAGAACAATACACACCCTTTGTTTACATAAACAGGAAGTCTCTGAAAGAACCTCAGCTCATTTCATCATGGTCAGCGTTACAGAGAAAATAAAATCTGCGCTGCTGATGAGAATCCAGGTCAAGACAAGAAAATGACAGGGCAATTAAAGTGTCTTCAGGCTTTTGGATGCCTTGACTTGAGAAGAAAAACTAACGGAAATGCAGCAAATATGCAGAGATCAAGTCTAGCATATTCTTCATTTACGCTGCTATTGGCATGAAAAATTAGTCTGTTGCTATGTAACCCATGATAACCTTGAACTTCTGATCTCCTTGCCTCTGCCTCCTGAATGTTGAGAGTACAGATATGTGCTCCCACACCTGGTTTATATGGTGCCTGGGGTTGGACCGATGGCTTCTTGCATGCTTAGACAAACACTGTTACCAAGTTAGCTACATCCCTAGCCCCTCAAGTCAAATATTCTATAGCAAAATCAGGAGAAATGAATGATGAAAGATCTTCAATTCCTGGTGATCTTTAAAAGAGAGTCTACAAGCAACTAAAAACTAATGTCTAAAGATTTCAGAACATGGAGATTGAAATATTGTAAGAAATATTGTAGTAATAGGGGAGCGGCGGGGCTGCGTTCCCAGCACCCCGGCCACCTGCATGGCTAGCTTATGCCCAAAATAACAACACACAAACTGTATTCATTTAATCACTGCTTGACCCATTTCTATCTAGCCCTTACTGGCTAATTCTGATATCCCGATTAACCCATTTCTAATAAACTGTAGCACCGGTCTTACCAGGAAGATTCTAGCCTATGTCCATCCTGGGTTGGAGCTTCATAGCATGCGTCTGCCTAGGAGCCAGGAGCATGGCGTCTCTCTCAGGCGTCTGCTCCCGAGAGGAGAGCTGTCGAGACTGAGCTCATTTCCTCTTCCTCCCTTCATTCTGTTCTGTTTACTCCTCCCACCTATCCTCTAACCAATAAAATGGGCCAGGGCAGTTCCTTTATTAGCCAATGACCTTCCTCCATCATTTCCCCTTTTTCAGTTTAAACAAAAAAAAAAGGCTTTAACTTTAACATAGCAAAATTACATATAACAAAACAGTTATCAAGTAAAAGTTACAATAATTTTTATCATAACTAAGGAAAATTATAACTATAACTAACTATTCTTAACTCCATCAAAGACTCCAGAAAGATACAATACTACCTAAGCAAACAAGAAAAAAGCAACTTTTAAAACTCTAGAAATGACAGAGACATCTTGCTGCCTGGACAGTCACCCAAAGTTCCTCTGTACAGTTGGGGCATCCATCTTCAGCCTTCAGGCCCATGGTATCCAGCAGACATTTCCATAAAGCAGGAAAATTCAAAGTCAGTTCAATCACTATCTGTTGTGTTCTGCAGAATGTCTCGCATACTCTTTCATGAATCAGGAACCCCGAAAGATCATCTCACCTTAGGCAAGTTCAGTAGTCCTCTCTCTGTGGGTTCTCTGTGTCCAGCTTATGCAATAGTCCAGGCAAGAGCAGTTTCTTGCCCAAATGGCTATCAAACTCCATAAGGTGCCTCTTCGATGCCCATCTTCCTCTTGAAGTACATTGATGCTGCCAGGAGCAGAGTGTCTCATTGTCATGAAAAGTCCTCAGTTATTAAAACATTTAAAATGCCATATTCTATAATCTTTGAAAAATATGAAGAATGCCTATCTAAGATATATATACGCACATCTAGAAAATATTAACTATCATGATTACAAACTTGACTATTATTTATGATTATCCATCAACAACCTATATTTCCTATTATACAGTACATATTTAAATGAACTACACAATCACAATACCTTAATCAAAATCAGAAACACTTATATATATATAACAAAATTGACCGTAAATCTCTATCAATAAAGCAAAATCTATACTAATGCAAATTATTCATACCTATATCATATCCCCCTTTAAATGTAAAAGAACATTTATAAACATTTTTTGGGAATATGGGCGCAGTTATTTCTCTCCGAACTGCTTCCTGCTGAATGGGGGCATCGTTAATTAGGTCTTTCATGGTATAACCTGTGTGCTAGTTTCATCTCAGTTGGCAGTTGAGCAAAGTAATTTTCTGAAGATGTTCACTGCAACCCTTCAGGAAGGCGAGGTCCATCATACCAAATTGGAATAGAAGAAATGAACAGCGTCTCATCCTCTGTGAAAACAAAATAAGAAACTCCTTTCCAAAGCATCATGTCCTTAGATCCAAATTTCAAAGTCAAGGCATCAAAATATCTATGTTGGATTAGCTCAGCAGCATTTATAAATAAATATGTTTTAGTAGCTTTTGCTCTTTCCTCAGCATTCAAATAATTCAAAGAGAGTATAATAGCATACAGTATCAAAATTCTCTGTGTATTTTCCATCTTTGTTCAGCTTTGTTTTAACCTCTATTTCGTTTATTTTTACTTTTAACTCTTTGCTTTTTGAGACAGGTTCTCTGTATCTTTGACCTGAAGTAACTCTGTAGACCAGGCTGTCTTTGAACTCTCAAAGATCCGCCTGTCTCTGCCTCCCAGGCATTCAGGATTAAAGGTGTACGCTACTATACCTTGAACTCACAGAGATCTGTTTGTCTCTGCCTTCTAGGCACTGGGATTAAAGGCGTGTGCTACCACACACAACAACTCTCTTCCTTTTTTTTGTTTTTTACTTTAAGAACTTCAACTTTTAGTCTGCATATATTTTTAACACACTTGAAACCATTCAGAAATTTTCTCTGTCTTTGAATCTCTCTTTACTGTATATCTCTCTTTTTCTGACCACACGAGCCTTTAAATTACTGAGCAATATGGGTAGGATTAAAGGTGTGGCTTTGCCAGCTAGATTTAGTCCATTCCTTAGCTTTCCAGCCTCATGGCGGATATACAGGCTGTAGCCATGTTTACTGCAACAACTGTATGGCATTTCAAGGTCCCTGCCAGCAAGTGAGCTACAACAGACAACACTCAAGTCCTCTCCTGCCTCAAACAGTCAGAGTTTGCCCTGGCAGGATGGCCCAGAAAGCCGGCATTTTTAAACGGCGCAGCTTTTTTCCTGCTATGGCTGAAAACCGAAAAGCATGCGTTCAGCTTTTTGTCAACACCGTTTAAGTGTTTCGTGGCAGGACCTCTTAATGAGCTGCAGGGTTTTGCAGCTAAAGCTGAGTCAGGAAGCCTCTCTTAGATGAGAGTGCTTGCTTGCCTCTAACAAGCAGAGCAGACCCGAGAACACAGCGAGTCTAGTTGCCATCAAACAAATCGTAGCACTTTACTCCAAATGCTCTATTCAAAAGCTCTGTCTCCCGCAGGAGCCAGACAGAGATCGCAATGGCTGCACAGCCCCAGGAAGTTGCGCTTTAAAATGACACAGCGTTCTTTTCTGCTACTGTTGCCGAATCAGGAAATCTCTCTACAGAATGCCACCAACAAACAGCAAAAATCTGTGTTAAACTCTCGCTCCCTTATTTTTAAGTCTTCTCAGGTTTTTTAAGTGGGTTTAGTCCATCACGTGGGGCGCCAAATGTAGTAATAGGGAAGCGGCAGGGCTGCGTTCCCAGCACCCCGCCGCCTGCACAGCTAGCTTATGCCCAAAATAACAACACACAAACTGTATTCATTTAATCACTGCTTGACCCATTTCTCTCTAGCCCTTACTGACTAATTCTGATATCCCGATTAACCCATTTCTAATAAACTGTAGACCGGGAAGATTCTAGCCTATGTCCATCCTGGGTCGGAGCTTCATAGCATGTGTCTGCCTAGGAGCCAGGAGCATGGCGTCTCTTCAGGTGTCTCCTCCCGAGAGGAGAGCTGTCGAGTCTCTGAGCTCACTTCCTCTTCCTCCCAGCGTTCTGTTCTGTTTACTCCTCCCACCTATCCTCTAACCAATAAAATGGGCCAGGGCAGTTCCTTTATTAGCCAATGACCTTCCTCCATCAAAATATTATAAGCCTTTTCATCGCCAAGATTAATTGAAAATAGGACAGTGGCTTCAAGGCAGAAAATGTGTCAGTTTCTATATTTAAATGTCAGAGGAAGATGTTTCTATATTGTTTACTGAATATCAATTCTGACATAGTTATTTATGTAATTTAAATTTCTATATTTTTGAGAATTTAATACATGAGTTAGGTATTTATATCACATTCACTCCGTCCTTTCCCCTGTCTACTTCCCCCATTTTCTCCCATACTCCTTTAAAATTAATAGCCTCTTTTCATTATTGTTGTGCATACACACACACACACACACATACACACTGAGTCCCTTTAGTTTACTCATATAAACTACTATTTAGGACTAACCCCTTGAGATTGATTAAATTATTGAAGGCCTCACCCCTAGAAATAACTGATTAACCCATTCCCCCTCTCTCATACCCATTGATTAACAATAGCCATTCATCTAGGGATGGAATCTTGTAAAAATTGCACACATAATCCCATCCAAATAGGCTTGTTGACAAGTACCATTACACAGTCTTATATGGTTGGCCGACACATTTTCTTTTGCAAGTTTGATGTTACTAAAGAATATTCTTGCCTAGATTTCTTTCACTCTAATGAGGAAGACCAAATAAATAAAAATAATATTAATACAAATTTCTCCAAAATGGTTCTATAAGGACTGTGATTAAGGGTGGAACAAACAGGAATAGAATTCTTTAGCTTGGGAACATATAAAATTTTGGGTGCTGGGGTAGCCCACTGAAAGTTAAATGGGTGGGAATGGATAGACTAAATATGAGAAGCTTAGCCAAATATATGTCAGACACACTTGCACAGCTGAAACCAAGCAGTTCTTTTGTGGTGGAGATGAGAAGGGTACAAGTAGGAGGAGATTGAATGGTGGTGGTTCTGGTGATGGATATGTTTTATTGACACCCTCCATCTGTAGCACCTTGTTGGTTTCTTGTGTAGAGTAAGTGGCATCATACCAGGAATGCGTCCTGTGGATGGGTGTTTCTGGGAAGTTTTCCAGGTGGGTTGGCCTCCTAGGATGCCTCTACCTGGTTATAAAGCTGAGTCATCTTTGAAATAAACATGTTAGCTTTGACTGTGAGTATTCCCAGGGAACATGTGATCTTGAGCACATTCCATTTCTTGTAGCTTTCAGGTATTTCCCATGACTAGGGAGAGAAACAATGGAACAGAGACGGGATGTGTGGGCTAGAGACAGAGACCTGGGTATAAAGGGCTTTTGTTACATGTCTTGGGTCACTCATGTAGTTGATTTTAGGCCTTGATTTCTTCACTGGGTGGTAATACTGTTGAGTTTCACAGAGTTATTGGGTCAGCATACCCAGTGAGCTATCTTGAGCTCAAATTAATTATTTGTGGAATTGAGGGACCTGGAGAGTCATACACTGAATTTGTTTTTTATGGGTATACACAGTGGAAACTTGTGTTTCCCAGATTTGTCTCAAAACTCTATTAACCCAGCATTAAGTCAAGTGCAGTTTCTGGTTCTTTTAGCAGCTGTAAATAAGTAGGCCAGTCCGGACACTTGCAGGACAGATCTGGAGCTTCCTGGACATCTGGAGCTGGTAGCAGTTGGGCAGGAGTCAGAGGGAAGTTGGATTCATTAGTTTGTTTGTCTGCTTGGGTTTTATTCTACGAAGCTATTTTTCTTCGAAATGTCTGATTCTTTGTATGTTGTTCCTTCTTGCAGTCACAGATGCTCACTGAGGGGTGAGGACCTCAACAGACAGTGGCTCCTTCCCCAAGCTCATCTCCAGCCAACCATCTACCATGCCAAAGGTCTTCTCCACTACCTGAGCAGTATTGGCCGAGGGCCTGTGGTGAGTCACTTCCTTCTTTTCGTCAATTCTTCTCATACATTACCAGATTCCTTCCACCCTCCAGCAGGCAGTTTATCAGCTGTCCAGGCAATAAAAACAAAGGGGAAAAATGTATGTGATAACTTTAATGAGGAATTTATTATAATAGTTGTTGTATCAAGTTACCACACACTGTCATACGCTATCCAGCAGAATAGAGTCTCCTTGTATTACAATTCTGGAAGCTGGCAGCCTACAATCAAAGAGAAGGCAAGCTGTTCTGATGCTGGTGGTTTTAGGAAAAAAAATAGTTCCTTCTCTTGCAGTGTGTTGTGGCAACCTGTGGTGCTTAGCAGTCTTTCGTTTATGGTGGCTTATTTGAGTCATGGCCTACATCTTCCCAGGACTATCTGAGCTTGATGTCTGGTGGTCCTCATTCTCTCTTCTAAGGATGTTCATCATTGAATTGGAGCAGTGACTCAGTTTGACCTCAGCATTTTTCAACTTGTCAATATGTTTCTTCTGTATAAGGACATAGTCCTAGGCACCAGGGATGAGGGTGGCAAAAATATTTTACAAAGATGCAATTCATCTTACAAGAGGTTCAGAACAATGGTTCAGTACTCACTGATGCAAACTGGACAAAATGTAAAATGAATAACATTTTCTTGATTTAAATTTGTCTAGTTTTACTCCTGCTTCATTAAACTAGACAAAAATATACATACCTATTAGAGGATGGAGAAAATCTTCTAAATGTTCATATTTAGATTCAACTAACATTCATGTTTTTCAAGACAGATCTAGCACTATTTTAGGCTGTTTCGCATGTAGGGTTTTCAGTTCCAGGTACTATGCAAATGATGTGAGACAGACCCTTTGAAAGGAGAGGCCTTAGCTCCAGAAAAGAAAGAGGAAATGACAAGAGGGTGGTCTGTGGGAATGCTCTTGAGTTGTCTACAAACTGTGAGCAGATCCATCAGCAGAAGTGTGGGGGCAAATGTCCACATGTAGAGAGCTTAGTTAAAAGTGAAGGGACATCAGAATGGGCAGCTCTATCCTAATCCACTTTCTAAAGCTTCTACTATGTGATTGAGAGCATGCCATGTTTAACGAGTCCTGGGAAGCTGTGTGAATGTGTGCTTTAGGTTTGTACTCAAATGTCAAGATCAAAGATCAACATGTAAAGTGCTCTCCATAAGGCCATTCGAATGTACACAGCAGAATAGAGATTCAGTTCTCTTGTTGGAGGCTGCATATACGTTTCCGGGCCACCGAGACTCCCGAAATAATTACACAGAAATCTGTATTAATTGCATTGCTGTTTGGCCAATAGATTAAGCATATTTCTCGCTAGCTTTTACATCTGAAATCAACTCATCTCTATTAATGTGTGCACCACTATGAGGTTGTGGCCAACCGGCAAGTTTCCAGGATCTGTCTCCTCTGGTGGCAGCTACATAGTATCCTACTGACTCCACCTACTTCTGCCAGCATTTAGCTTAGTTTTCCTGCCTCGCTCTATTCTGCCCAATCACAGGCCAAATAAGCTTCTTTATTCATTCACCAACAAAAGCAACACATATGCAGAAGGACTTCTCATACCATGTTGTGGTTTTTCTTATTGATTTTATTGAGCTCTACATTTTTTTCTCTGCTCCTCTCCCTGCCTCTCCCCTCCCTTTTAACCCTCTCCCATGGTCCCCATGCTCCCAATTTACTCAGGAGATCTTGTCTTTTACTACTTCCCATTTAGATTAGATCCATGTATGTCTCTCCTAGGGTCCTTATTGTTGTCTGTGTTCTCTGGGACTGTGATTTGTAGGCTGGTTTTCTTTGCTTTATGTTTAAAAATCACTTATGAGTGAGTACATATGACAGTTGTCTTTCTAGGTCTGGACTACCTCACTCAATATGATGTTTTCTAGCTCCAGTCATTTGCCTACAAATTTCAAGATGCCATTATTTTTATATGCTATGTAGTACTCCATTGTATAAATGCACCACATGTTCCTTATCTATTCTTTAGTCGAGGGGCATTTAGGTTGTCAACAAAACAAAACGGCAGCCTACAGAATGGGAAAAGATCTTCACCAACCCCACATCAGACAGAGGTCTAATCTCCAAAGTATACAAAGAACTCAAAAAATTGGTCATCAAAAGAACAAATAACCCAATAAAAAAAATGGAGTGCAGACTTAAACAGAGAACTCTCAACAGAGGAATCTAAAATGGCTGAAAGACATTTAAGGAAATACTCAACATCCTTAGTCATCAGAGAAATGCAAATCCAAACAACTCTGAGATTCCATCTTACACCTGTAAGAATGGCCAAGATCAAAAACACTGATGTCAACTTATGCTGGAGAGGTTGTGGGGTAAAGGGAACACTCCTGCATTGTTGGTGGGAGTGCAAACTGGTACAGTCCCTTTGGATATCAGTGTAGTGATTTCTCAGAAAATTAGAAAATAATTTCCTCAAGACCCAACAATACCACTTTGGGGTATATATCCAAATGATGCTCAATCGTGCCACAAGGACATGTACTCAACTATGTTCATAACAGCTTTGTTTGTCATAGCCAGAACCTGGAAACATGTTGTGATTTTTTTTTTTTGATGTCACACTATAGCCTCTCTTTGTGACTTTCTCTTTGAGAGAGTATATTGATGGTACCCACATCCAGGTTGAAAGATTTCATGGACCTCAAAATAGTCATTAACTTGTATGGATACTTTATTTCAGTGAAAAGAAACAGATTAAAATAGACACCTGACAAGGCATACATGTCATATCTATGAGGGAGCTGGTGTAAACTCCCCCTTCTGTTAGAGCTTGAAAGAGAATTCTCTGGCAACAGTGTAACCACCAATTAGATAACTTTACCTGAACTTGATGCTAAGGGTATTTTTATCCTATTATTTTAATTATTTTTATATCTATAGTGTAGTATATAATTCAAAACCTGCGTATGATAAATAATGATCAATTAAGAGTGTGTAACATTTCTATCTTCTTAAAAATTAAAAAAAAGAAATATGAAAGACAAACATTCCAAGTTCTCATTTATTTGTGGATTCTTAAAATGTCAATTTCAATATAGAATAATGGTTACTAACAAGTTACAGAGGAAGAGGGATAAAAGATGGAGGGAGGATGGATAATAGACCCAAAGTACAGAAGCAGGGAGCAGTGAGGTCTAGTGTTTCTCAAAGCAGTAGACTGACTGCTGATTTACAGGGACTTACATGTTAGAATTTCAAAGGCTCCAAACACAATGTGATTATGAAGGTATAGATATGTCAGTTGCCGTGACCTGATTATGCCACATTCTATATGTACATTGAAATATCACTGCATACCCCATAAATAGGTTCAGATAAATTTTGGGGAGAAGGTGGTCAGCTACGTAGCCATGGGGTGCTTTCCACAGTTAATTCTTCAGTCCAAATCCATCCTCCTCCAGATGTCAAACTTATGCCTCCAGGTTCAAGCCTTGCACCAAAACTCATCCTACTAGCATTGATTATCTGGCACTGCCCAAATCCCCAGCCAATGAGAGACACTCTTATCCAGCAGAACATTCCAAAGGATTAAAGGTTCATCTCCAAGAGCTCATCAGAACACAGGGTGTTCTTTGAAACCTGCCAAGTTCCACTGCTCCAGATTTGCCAAGTCTACTTCTCTTTTGCCATAGAACAACGTGTGCTCCCACCTCAAGAATCTAAATTCAACACTGGGTCAAATGTATAATATCATGCTGCCGCCATGCCTGCATCACCCAAGGAGGTAGTGTCATCTCTGCTGGTGATTGTCTTCAACAAGCTCTCCAATGCAAGGGTCCAATCTCATGGTTGCAAGCTGGAGGAAGGATGTTTCTCTATGTGGGAAGCTTTAGCCTCCAGGAGACGAGAGCGATTCAGAACGGAAGAATGCCATATCTGATGCACATTTAAACGCACGCGCATAGTAAACCCACCACGAAACGGGATTTCTTTCTGCTCCGACAATCTCTAATTGAAGAGCACGGCATTTATTTTAAAGTGTGACAGGTGAAAGGCTTGTTTAAACGTATAAATAAACATTAATTAGCCATAAACACGACAGCCGCAGAATTGTTTCCTGCTGGGACCATCTGAGAGGTGGGTAGAGAAACAGCTGAGTACTAACTGCTACTCCCGGTGCTATGGAGCTCTCTAATTGGCTGAATGCCACCTTTTCGTTACCTACAGGGCTAAATTTAACCCTCCTCCCACCGGCAGCTGCATCCCCATCATTCACTCCTACTGGTCCTGTCCTGGCAGGGAAGAGTCCTTCTGTGTCCACACTGATTTTTAAGTTCTATGGCTGGAGATTAATGCTGACTCTGCCTCGTTTCTGGGTCTTATGAAAATGTTTTGAAGTACTGGGAAAACATTCTGTGATGGCTGGGAAGATCCACCTATTATAGATGCTTCTCAGGTATTTGAGTCTCGGGTGAATTAATGTGAGTCGCAAGGACCAAAAGGATGTGAGACAGAGATGAAAATCACTGTGCTGATTCCTCTGAGGCTTGCCAGTAAGCAGGCATGTACCTCTATCCTTCATTTCCTGCATCTGTTCACCTTCCCTATAATGTGAACAGTCATCTCCCTGTTTGTATATTAATTTATATCATGGAATTGGAATGATTATGGTAGGCACTAGTGATGCAAAGCCAATATACACATTTTGTTTTATAGTTTTTAAAACTTTAATAATCATGCATACATATAGTATGTTTGAACAAATCCAGCCCTGTTGCCTCTCCTCTAATTCCTCTCTTACACCCCCTCCCACTTTTCCCTTCCAATGCTATGGGCTTTAAAATATAATCTAATACCTACAAAATCTATTTACTGATGCCTAT